>NC_091283.1:219095450-221765450 GCF_032444005.1 Ranitomeya imitator
ATACAATCCTTTTAGTATGCTTTCTCACCTATGAGCTTGTTTCCACGACCTGTTTTCATGTCTCTCATTGTGTGATCCTGGCATCTCTTTGAGTGGTCAGTCTTACCCCTCCCTCACTTTATGACCTTTGCTTAACTCTCTACATCTGGTCTCCCATACCCAGCCACCCCCTCATTCACACCTGATTGCCCTTAACTGGGGATATATTCACATGCAGGAGTCTGCTATAGACTCAGTCTGCTGAAAATCATCTTTTAACTTCCATCTTTTAAATTACATCTTTTTAATTATGATTCTGAATTAGACTGAATTCTAGAATGCATTTGGCTACTCATCACTACTACAATATTATCATCATCTGCACCATCTAATCGAGCTGTTCTCCTCTTCCCACAGGTATGCACTGACTTTACCCAGCTCTCCCTGGCTCCAGAATATCTCTGTATACTGCATTGATTTTCCATGGTATGCACTGACTTTACCCAGCTCTCCCTGGCTTCTGAATGTCTCTGTATATTGCACTGGCTTTTCTATGCTTCCCCTGGATCTGAGTGTCTTGGTGCAGCACATACAATCCTTTTAGTATGCTTTCTCACCTATGAGCTTGTTTCCACGACCTGTTTTCATGTCTCTCATTGTGTGATCCTGGCATCTCTTTGAGTGGTCAGTCTTACCCCTCCCTCACTTTATGACCTTTGCTTAACTCTCTACATCTGGTCTCCCATACCCAGCCACCCCCTCATTCACACCTGATTGCCCTTAACTGGGGATATATTCACATGCAGGAGTCTGCTATAGACTCAGTCTGCTGAAAATCATCTTTTAACTTCCATCTTTTAAATTACATCTTTTTAATTATGATTCTGAATTAGACTGAATTCTAGAATGCATTTGGCTACTCATCACTACTACAATATTATCATCATCTGCACCATCTAATCGAGCTGTTCTCCTCTTCCCACAGGTATGCACTGACTTTACCCAGCTCTCCCTGGCTCCAGAATATCTCTGTATACTGCATTGATTTTCCATGGTATGCACTGACTTTACCCAGCTCTCCCTGGCTTCTGAATGTCTCTGTATATTGCACTGGCTTTTCTATGCTTCCCCTGGATCTGAGTGTCTTGGTGCAGCACATACAATCCTTTTAGTATGCTTTCTCACCTATGAGCTTGTTTCCACGACCTGTTTTCATGTCTCTCATTGTGTGATCCTGGCATCTCTTTGAGTGGTCAGTCTTACCCCTCCCTCACTTTATGACCTTTGCTTAACTCTCTACATCTGGTCTCCCATACCCAGCCACCCCCTCATTCACACCTGATTGCCCTTAACTGGGGATATATTCACATGCAGGAGTCTGCTATAGACTCAGTCTGCTGAAAATCATCTTTTAACTTCCATCTTTTAAATTACATCTTTTTAATTATGATTCTGAATTAGACTGAATTCTAGAATGCATTTGGCTACTCATCACTACTACAATATTATCATCATCTGCACCATCTAATCGAGCTGTTCTCCTCTTCCCACAGGTATGCACTGACTTTACCCAGCTCTCCCTGGCTCCAGAATATCTCTGTATACTGCATTGATTTTCCATGGTATGCACTGACTTTACCCAGCTCTCCCTGGCTTCTGAATGTCTCTGTATATTGCACTGGCTTTTCTATGCTTCCCCTGGATCTGAGTGTCTTGGTGCAGCACATACAATCCTTTTAGTATGCTTTCTCACCTATGAGCTTGTTTCCACGACCTGTTTTCATGTCTCTCATTGTGTGATCCTGGCATCTCTTTGAGTGGTCAGTCTTACCCCTCCCTCACTTTATGACCTTTGCTTAACTCTCTACATCTGGTCTCCCATACCCAGCCACCCCCTCATTCACACCTGATTGCCCTTAACTGGGGATATATTCACATGCAGGAGTCTGCTATAGACTCAGTCTGCTGAAAATCATCTTTTAACTTCCATCTTTTAAATTACATCTTTTTAATTATGATTCTGAATTAGACTGAATTCTAGAATGCATTTGGCTACTCATCACTACTACAATATTATCATCATCTGCACCATCTAATCGAGCTGTTCTCCTCTTCCCACAGGTATGCACTGACTTTACCCAGCTCTCCCTGGCTCCAGAATATCTCTGTATACTGCATTGATTTTCCATGGTATGCACTGACTTTACCCAGCTCTCCCTGGCTTCTGAATGTCTCTGTATATTGCACTGGCTTTTCTATGCTTCCCCTGGATCTGAGTGTCTTGGTGCAGCACATACAATCCTTTTAGTATGCTTTCTCACCTATGAGCTTGTTTCCACGACCTGTTTTCATGTCTCTCATTGTGTGATCCTGGCATCTCTTTGAGTGGTCAGTCTTACCCCTCCCTCACTTTATGACCTTTGCTTAACTCTCTACATCTGGTCTCCCATACCCAGCCACCCCCTCATTCACACCTGATTGCCCTTAACTGGGGATATATTCACATGCAGGAGTCTGCTATAGACTCAGTCTGCTGAAAATCATCTTTTAACTTCCATCTTTTAAATTACATCTTTTTAATTATGATTCTGAATTAGACTGAATTCTAGAATGCATTTGGCTACTCATCACTACTACAATATTATCATCATCTGCACCATCTAATCGAGCTGTTCTCCTCTTCCCACAGGTATGCACTGACTTTACCCAGCTCTCCCTGGCTCCAGAATATCTCTGTATACTGCATTGATTTTCCATGGTATGCACTGACTTTACCCAGCTCTCCCTGGCTTCTGAATGTCTCTGTATATTGCACTGGCTTTTCTATGCTTCCCCTGGATCTGAGTGTCTTGGTGCAGCACATACAATCCTTTTAGTATGCTTTCTCACCTATGAGCTTGTTTCCACGACCTGTTTTCATGTCTCTCATTGTGTGATCCTGGCATCTCTTTGAGTGGTCAGTCTTACCCCTCCCTCACTTTATGACCTTTGCTTAACTCTCTACATCTGGTCTCCCATACCCAGCCACCCCCTCATTCACACCTGATTGCCCTTAACTGGGGATATATTCACATGCAGGAGTCTGCTATAGACTCAGTCTGCTGAAAATCATCTTTTAACTTCCATCTTTTAAATTACATCTTTTTAATTATGATTCTGAATTAGACTGAATTCTAGAATGCATTTGGCTACTCATCACTACTACAATATTATCATCATCTGCACCATCTAATCGAGCTGTTCTCCTCTTCCCACAGGTATGCACTGACTTTACCCAGCTCTCCCTGGCTCCAGAATATCTCTGTATACTGCATTGATTTTCCATGGTATGCACTGACTTTACCCAGCTCTCCCTGGCTTCTGAGTGTCTCTGTATATTGCACTGGCTTTTCTATGCTTCCCCTGGATCTGAGTGTCTTGGTGCAGCACATACAATCCTTTTAGTATGCTTTCTCACCTATGAGCTTGTTTCCACGACCTGTTTTCATGTCTCTCATTGTGTGATCCTGGCATCTCTTTGAGTGGTCAGTCTTACCCCTCCCTCACTTTATGACCTTTGCTTAACTCTCTACATCTGGTCTCCCATACCCAGCCACCCCCTCATTCACACCTGATTGCCCTTAACTGGGGATATATTCACATGCAGGAGTCTGCTATAGACTCAGTCTGCTGAAAATCATCTTTTAACTTCCATCTTTTAAATTACATCTTTTTAATTATGATTCTGAATTAGACTGAATTCTAGAATGCATTTGGCTACTCATCACTACTACAATATTATCATCATCTGCACCATCTAATCGAGCTGTTCTCCTCTTCCCACAGGTATGCACTGACTTTACCCAGCTCTCCCTGGCTCCAGAATATCTCTGTATACTGCATTGATTTTCCATGGTATGCACTGACTTTACCCAGCTCTCCCTGGCTTCTGAATGTCTCTGTATATTGCACTGGCTTTTCTATGCTTCCCCTGGATCTGAGTGTCTTGGTGCAGCACATACAATCCTTTTAGTATGCTTTCTCACCTATGAGCTTGTTTCCACGACCTGTTTTCATGTCTCTCATTGTGTGATCCTGGCATCTCTTTGAGTGGTCAGTCTTACCCCTCCCTCACTTTATGACCTTTGCTTAACTCTCTACATCTGGTCTCCCATACCCAGCCACCCCCTCATTCACACCTGATTGCCCTTAACTGGGGATATATTCACATGCAGGAGTCTGCTATAGACTCAGTCTGCTGAAAATCATCTTTTAACTTCCATCTTTTAAATTACATCTTTTTAATTATGATTCTGAATTAGACTGAATTCTAGAATGCATTTGGCTACTCATCACTACTACAATATTATCATCATCTGCACCATCTAATCGAGCTGTTCTCCTCTTCCCACAGGTATGCACTGACTTTACCCAGCTCTCCCTGGCTCCAGAATATCTCTGTATACTGCATTGATTTTCCATGGTATGCACTGACTTTACCCAGCTCTCCCTGGCTTCTGAATGTCTCTGTATATTGCACTGGCTTTTCTATGCTTCCCCTGGATCTGAGTGTCTTGGTGCAGCACATACAATCCTTTTAGTATGCTTTCTCACCTATGAGCTTGTTTCCACGACCTGTTTTCATGTCTCTCATTGTGTGATCCTGGCATCTCTTTGAGTGGTCAGTCTTACCCCTCCCTCACTTTATGACCTTTGCTTAACTCTCTACATCTGGTCTCCCATACCCAGCCACCCCCTCATTCACACCTGATTGCCCTTAACTGGGGATATATTCACATGCAGGAGTCTGCTATAGACTCAGTCTGCTGAAAATCATCTTTTAACTTCCATCTTTTAAATTACATCTTTTTAATTATGATTCTGAATTAGACTGAATTCTAGAATGCATTTGGCTACTCATCACTACTACAATATTATCATCATCTGCACCATCTAATCGAGCTGTTCTCCTCTTCCCACAGGTATGCACTGACTTTACCCAGCTCTCCCTGGCTCCAGAATATCTCTGTATACTGCATTGATTTTCCATGGTATGCACTGACTTTACCCAGCTCTCCCTGGCTTCTGAATGTCTCTGTATATTGCACTGGCTTTTCTATGCTTCCCCTGGATCTGAGTGTCTTGGTGCAGCACATACAATCCTTTTAGTATGCTTTCTCACCTATGAGCTTGTTTCCACGACCTGTTTTCATGTCTCTCATTGTGTGATCCTGGCATCTCTTTGAGTGGTCAGTCTTACCCCTCCCTCACTTTATGACCTTTGCTTAACTCTCTACATCTGGTCTCCCATACCCAGCCACCCCCTCATTCACACCTGATTGCCCTTAACTGGGGATATATTCACATGCAGGAGTCTGCTATAGACTCAGTCTGCTGAAAATCATCTTTTAACTTCCATCTTTTAAATTACATCTTTTTAATTATGATTCTGAATTAGACTGAATTCTAGAATGCATTTGGCTACTCATCACTACTACAATATTATCATCATCTGCACCATCTAATCGAGCTGTTCTCCTCTTCCCACAGGTATGCACTGACTTTACCCAGCTCTCCCTGGCTCCAGAATATCTCTGTATACTGCATTGATTTTCCATGGTATGCACTGACTTTACCCAGCTCTCCCTGGCTTCTGAATGTCTCTGTATATTGCACTGGCTTTTCTATGCTTCCCCTGGATCTGAGTGTCTTGGTGCAGCACATACAATCCTTTTAGTATGCTTTCTCACCTATGAGCTTGTTTCCACGACCTGTTTTCATGTCTCTCATTGTGTGATCCTGGCATCTCTTTGAGTGGTCAGTCTTACCCCTCCCTCACTTTATGACCTTTGCTTAACTCTCTACATCTGGTCTCCCATACCCAGCCACCCCCTCATTCACACCTGATTGCCCTTAACTGGGGATATATTCACATGCAGGAGTCTGCTATAGACTCAGTCTGCTGAAAATCATCTTTTAACTTCCATCTTTTAAATTACATCTTTTTAATTATGATTCTGAATTAGACTGAATTCTAGAATGCATTTGGCTACTCATCACTACTACAATATTATCATCATCTGCACCATCTAATCGAGCTGTTCTCCTCTTCCCACAGGTATGCACTGACTTTACCCAGCTCTCCCTGGCTCCAGAATATCTCTGTATACTGCATTGATTTTCCATGGTATGCACTGACTTTACCCAGCTCTCCCTGGCTTCTGAATGTCTCTGTATATTGCACTGGCTTTTCTATGCTTCCCCTGGATCTGAGTGTCTTGGTGCAGCACATACAATCCTTTTAGTATGCTTTCTCACCTATGAGCTTGTTTCCACGACCTGTTTTCATGTCTCTCATTGTGTGATCCTGGCATCTCTTTGAGTGGTCAGTCTTACCCCTCCCTCACTTTATGACCTTTGCTTAACTCTCTACATCTGGTCTCCCATACCCAGCCACCCCCTCATTCACACCTGATTGCCCTTAACTGGGGATATATTCACATGCAGGAGTCTGCTATAGACTCAGTCTGCTGAAAATCATCTTTTAACTTCCATCTTTTAAATTACATCTTTTTAATTATGATTCTGAATTAGACTGAATTCTAGAATGCATTTGGCTACTCATCACTACTACAATATTATCATCATCTGCACCATCTAATCGAGCTGTTCTCCTCTTCCCACAGGTATGCACTGACTTTACCCAGCTCTCCCTGGCTCCAGAATATCTCTGTATACTGCATTGATTTTCCATGGTATGCACTGACTTTACCCAGCTCTCCCTGGCTTCTGAATGTCTCTGTATATTGCACTGGCTTTTCTATGCTTCCCCTGGATCTGAGTGTCTTGGTGCAGCACATACAATCCTTTTAGTATGCTTTCTCACCTATGAGCTTGTTTCCACGACCTGTTTTCATGTCTCTCATTGTGTGATCCTGGCATCTCTTTGAGTGGTCAGTCTTACCCCTCCCTCACTTTATGACCTTTGCTTAACTCTCTACATCTGGTCTCCCATACCCAGCCACCCCCTCATTCACACCTGATTGCCCTTAACTGGGGATATATTCACATGCAGGAGTCTGCTATAGACTCAGTCTGCTGAAAATCATCTTTTAACTTCCATCTTTTAAATTACATCTTTTTAATTATGATTCTGAATTAGACTGAATTCTAGAATGCATTTGGCTACTCATCACTACTACAATATTATCATCATCTGCACCATCTAATCGAGCTGTTCTCCTCTTCCCACAGGTATGCACTGACTTTACCCAGCTCTCCCTGGCTCCAGAATATCTCTGTATACTGCATTGATTTTCCATGGTATGCACTGACTTTACCCAGCTCTCCCTGGCTTCTGAATGTCTCTGTATATTGCACTGGCTTTTCTATGCTTCCCCTGGATCTGAGTGTCTTGGTGCAGCACATACAATCCTTTTAGTATGCTTTCTCACCTATGAGCTTGTTTCCACGACCTGTTTTCATGTCTCTCATTGTGTGATCCTGGCATCTCTTTGAGTGGTCAGTCTTACCCCTCCCTCACTTTATGACCTTTGCTTAACTCTCTACATCTGGTCTCCCATACCCAGCCACCCCCTCATTCACACCTGATTGCCCTTAACTGGGGATATATTCACATGCAGGAGTCTGCTATAGACTCAGTCTGCTGAAAATCATCTTTTAACTTCCATCTTTTAAATTACATCTTTTTAATTATGATTCTGAATTAGACTGAATTCTAGAATGCATTTGGCTACTCATCACTACTACAATATTATCATCATCTGCACCATCTAATCGAGCTGTTCTCCTCTTCCCACAGGTATGCACTGACTTTACCCAGCTCTCCCTGGCTCCAGAATATCTCTGTATACTGCATTGATTTTCCATGGTATGCACTGACTTTACCCAGCTCTCCCTGGCTTCTGAATGTCTCTGTATATTGCACTGGCTTTTCTATGCTTCCCCTGGATCTGAGTGTCTTGGTGCAGCACATACAATCCTTTTAGTATGCTTTCTCACCTATGAGCTTGTTTCCACGACCTGTTTTCATGTCTCTCATTGTGTGATCCTGGCATCTCTTTGAGTGGTCAGTCTTACCCCTCCCTCACTTTATGACCTTTGCTTAACTCTCTACATCTGGTCTCCCATACCCAGCCACCCCCTCATTCACACCTGATTGCCCTTAACTGGGGATATATTCACATGCAGGAGTCTGCTATAGACTCAGTCTGCTGAAAATCATCTTTTAACTTCCATCTTTTAAATTACATCTTTTTAATTATGATTCTGAATTAGACTGAATTCTAGAATGCATTTGGCTACTCATCACTACTACAATATTATCATCATCTGCACCATCTAATCGAGCTGTTCTCCTCTTCCCACAGGTATGCACTGACTTTACCCAGCTCTCCCTGGCTCCAGAATATCTCTGTATACTGCATTGATTTTCCATGGTATGCACTGACTTTACCCAGCTCTCCCTGGCTTCTGAATGTCTCTGTATATTGCACTGGCTTTTCTATGCTTCCCCTGGATCTGAGTGTCTTGGTGCAGCACATACAATCCTTTTAGTATGCTTTCTCACCTATGAGCTTGTTTCCACGACCTGTTTTCATGTCTCTCATTGTGTGATCCTGGCATCTCTTTGAGTGGTCAGTCTTACCCCTCCCTCACTTTATGACCTTTGCTTAACTCTCTACATCTGGTCTCCCATACCCAGCCACCCCCTCATTCACACCTGATTGCCCTTAACTGGGGATATATTCACATGCAGGAGTCTGCTATAGACTCAGTCTGCTGAAAATCATCTTTTAACTTCCATCTTTTAAATTACATCTTTTTAATTATGATTCTGAATTAGACTGAATTCTAGAATGCATTTGGCTACTCATCACTACTACAATATTATCATCATCTGCACCATCTAATCGAGCTGTTCTCCTCTTCCCACAGGTATGCACTGACTTTACCCAGCTCTCCCTGGCTCCAGAATATCTCTGTATACTGCATTGATTTTCCATGGTATGCACTGACTTTACCCAGCTCTCCCTGGCTTCTGAATGTCTCTGTATATTGCACTGGCTTTTCTATGCTTCCCCTGGATCTGAGTGTCTTGGTGCAGCACATACAATCCTTTTAGTATGCTTTCTCACCTATGAGCTTGTTTCCACGACCTGTTTTCATGTCTCTCATTGTGTGATCCTGGCATCTCTTTGAGTGGTCAGTCTTACCCCTCCCTCACTTTATGACCTTTGCTTAACTCTCTACATCTGGTCTCCCATACCCAGCCACCCCCTCATTCACACCTGATTGCCCTTAACTGGGGATATATTCACATGCAGGAGTCTGCTATAGACTCAGTCTGCTGAAAATCATCTTTTAACTTCCATCTTTTAAATTACATCTTTTTAATTATGATTCTGAATTAGACTGAATTCTAGAATGCATTTGGCTACTCATCACTACTACAATATTATCATCATCTGCACCATCTAATCGAGCTGTTCTCCTCTTCCCACAGGTATGCACTGACTTTACCCAGCTCTCCCTGGCTCCAGAATATCTCTGTATACTGCATTGATTTTCCATGGTATGCACTGACTTTACCCAGCTCTCCCTGGCTTCTGAATGTCTCTGTATATTGCACTGGCTTTTCTATGCTTCCCCTGGATCTGAGTGTCTTGGTGCAGCACATACAATCCTTTTAGTATGCTTTCTCACCTATGAGCTTGTTTCCACGACCTGTTTTCATGTCTCTCATTGTGTGATCCTGGCATCTCTTTGAGTGGTCAGTCTTACCCCTCCCTCACTTTATGACCTTTGCTTAACTCTCTACATCTGGTCTCCCATACCCAGCCACCCCCTCATTCACACCTGATTGCCCTTAACTGGGGATATATTCACATGCAGGAGTCTGCTATAGACTCAGTCTGCTGAAAATCATCTTTTAACTTCCATCTTTTAAATTACATCTTTTTAATTATGATTCTGAATTAGACTGAATTCTAGAATGCATTTGGCTACTCATCACTACTACAATATTATCATCATCTGCACCATCTAATCGAGCTGTTCTCCTCTTCCCACAGGTATGCACTGACTTTACCCAGCTCTCCCTGGCTCCAGAATATCTCTGTATACTGCATTGATTTTCCATGGTATGCACTGACTTTACCCAGCTCTCCCTGGCTTCTGAATGTCTCTGTATATTGCACTGGCTTTTCTATGCTTCCCCTGGATCTGAGTGTCTTGGTGCAGCACATACAATCCTTTTAGTATGCTTTCTCACCTATGAGCTTGTTTCCACGACCTGTTTTCATGTCTCTCATTGTGTGATCCTGGCATCTCTTTGAGTGGTCAGTCTTACCCCTCCCTCACTTTATGACCTTTGCTTAACTCTCTACATCTGGTCTCCCATACCCAGCCACCCCCTCATTCACACCTGATTGCCCTTAACTGGGGATATATTCACATGCAGGAGTCTGCTATAGACTCAGTCTGCTGAAAATCATCTTTTAACTTCCATCTTTTAAATTACATCTTTTTAATTATGATTCTGAATTAGACTGAATTCTAGAATGCATTTGGCTACTCATCACTACTACAATATTATCATCATCTGCACCATCTAATCGAGCTGTTCTCCTCTTCCCACAGGTATGCACTGACTTTACCCAGCTCTCCCTGGCTCCAGAATATCTCTGTATACTGCATTGATTTTCCATGGTATGCACTGACTTTACCCAGCTCTCCCTGGCTTCTGAATGTCTCTGTATATTGCACTGGCTTTTCTATGCTTCCCCTGGATCTGAGTGTCTTGGTGCAGCACATACAATCCTTTTAGTATGCTTTCTCACCTATGAGCTTGTTTCCACGACCTGTTTTCATGTCTCTCATTGTGTGATCCTGGCATCTCTTTGAGTGGTCAGTCTTACCCCTCCCTCACTTTATGACCTTTGCTTAACTCTCTACATCTGGTCTCCCATACCCAGCCACCCCCTCATTCACACCTGATTGCCCTTAACTGGGGATATATTCACATGCAGGAGTCTGCTATAGACTCAGTCTGCTGAAAATCATCTTTTAACTTCCATCTTTTAAATTACATCTTTTTAATTATGATTCTGAATTAGACTGAATTCTAGAATGCATTTGGCTACTCATCACTACTACAATATTATCATCATCTGCACCATCTAATCGAGCTGTTCTCCTCTTCCCACAGGTATGCACTGACTTTACCCAGCTCTCCCTGGCTCCAGAATATCTCTGTATACTGCATTGATTTTCCATGGTATGCACTGACTTTACCCAGCTCTCCCTGGCTTCTGAATGTCTCTGTATATTGCACTGGCTTTTCTATGCTTCCCCTGGATCTGAGTGTCTTGGTGCAGCACATACAATCCTTTTAGTATGCTTTCTCACCTATGAGCTTGTTTCCACGACCTGTTTTCATGTCTCTCATTGTGTGATCCTGGCATCTCTTTGAGTGGTCAGTCTTACCCCTCCCTCACTTTATGACCTTTGCTTAACTCTCTACATCTGGTCTCCCATACCCAGCCACCCCCTCATTCACACCTGATTGCCCTTAACTGGGGATATATTCACATGCAGGAGTCTGCTATAGACTCAGTCTGCTGAAAATCATCTTTTAACTTCCATCTTTTAAATTACATCTTTTTAATTATGATTCTGAATTAGACTGAATTCTAGAATGCATTTGGCTACTCATCACTACTACAATATTATCATCATCTGCACCATCTAATCGAGCTGTTCTCCTCTTCCCACAGGTATGCACTGACTTTACCCAGCTCTCCCTGGCTCCAGAATATCTCTGTATACTGCATTGATTTTCCATGGTATGCACTGACTTTACCCAGCTCTCCCTGGCTTCTGAATGTCTCTGTATATTGCACTGGCTTTTCTATGCTTCCCCTGGATCTGAGTGTCTTGGTGCAGCACATACAATCCTTTTAGTATGCTTTCTCACCTATGAGCTTGTTTCCACGACCTGTTTTCATGTCTCTCATTGTGTGATCCTGGCATCTCTTTGAGTGGTCAGTCTTACCCCTCCCTCACTTTATGACCTTTGCTTAACTCTCTACATCTGGTCTCCCATACCCAGCCACCCCCTCATTCACACCTGATTGCCCTTAACTGGGGATATATTCACATGCAGGAGTCTGCTATAGACTCAGTCTGCTGAAAATCATCTTTTAACTTCCATCTTTTAAATTACATCTTTTTAATTATGATTCTGAATTAGACTGAATTCTAGAATGCATTTGGCTACTCATCACTACTACAATATTATCATCATCTGCACCATCTAATCGAGCTGTTCTCCTCTTCCCACAGGTATGCACTGACTTTACCCAGCTCTCCCTGGCTCCAGAATATCTCTGTATACTGCATTGATTTTCCATGGTATGCACTGACTTTACCCAGCTCTCCCTGGCTTCTGAATGTCTCTGTATATTGCACTGGCTTTTCTATGCTTCCCCTGGATCTGAGTGTCTTGGTGCAGCACATACAATCCTTTTAGTATGCTTTCTCACCTATGAGCTTGTTTCCACGACCTGTTTTCATGTCTCTCATTGTGTGATCCTGGCATCTCTTTGAGTGGTCAGTCTTACCCCTCCCTCACTTTATGACCTTTGCTTAACTCTCTACATCTGGTCTCCCATACCCAGCCACCCCCTCATTCACACCTGATTGCCCTTAACTGGGGATATATTCACATGCAGGAGTCTGCTATAGACTCAGTCTGCTGAAAATCATCTTTTAACTTCCATCTTTTAAATTACATCTTTTTAATTATGATTCTGAATTAGACTGAATTCTAGAATGCATTTGGCTACTCATCACTACTACAATATTATCATCATCTGCACCATCTAATCGAGCTGTTCTCCTCTTCCCACAGGTATGCACTGACTTTACCCAGCTCTCCCTGGCTCCAGAATATCTCTGTATACTGCATTGATTTTCCATGGTATGCACTGACTTTACCCAGCTCTCCCTGGCTTCTGAATGTCTCTGTATATTGCACTGGCTTTTCTATGCTTCCCCTGGATCTGAGTGTCTTGGTGCAGCACATACAATCCTTTTAGTATGCTTTCTCACCTATGAGCTTGTTTCCACGACCTGTTTTCATGTCTCTCATTGTGTGATCCTGGCATCTCTTTGAGTGGTCAGTCTTACCCCTCCCTCACTTTATGACCTTTGCTTAACTCTCTACATCTGGTCTCCCATACCCAGCCACCCCCTCATTCACACCTGATTGCCCTTAACTGGGGATATATTCACATGCAGGAGTCTGCTATAGACTCAGTCTGCTGAAAATCATCTTTTAACTTCCATCTTTTAAATTACATCTTTTTAATTATGATTCTGAATTAGACTGAATTCTAGAATGCATTTGGCTACTCATCACTACTACAATATTATCATCATCTGCACCATCTAATCGAGCTGTTCTCCTCTTCCCACAGGTATGCACTGACTTTACCCAGCTCTCCCTGGCTCCAGAATATCTCTGTATACTGCATTGATTTTCCATGGTATGCACTGACTTTACCCAGCTCTCCCTGGCTTCTGAATGTCTCTGTATATTGCACTGGCTTTTCTATGCTTCCCCTGGATCTGAGTGTCTTGGTGCAGCACATACAATCCTTTTAGTATGCTTTCTCACCTATGAGCTTGTTTCCACGACCTGTTTTCATGTCTCTCATTGTGTGATCCTGGCATCTCTTTGAGTGGTCAGTCTTACCCCTCCCTCACTTTATGACCTTTGCTTAACTCTCTACATCTGGTCTCCCATACCCAGCCACCCCCTCATTCACACCTGATTGCCCTTAACTGGGGATATATTCACATGCAGGAGTCTGCTATAGACTCAGTCTGCTGAAAATCATCTTTTAACTTCCATCTTTTAAATTACATCTTTTTAATTATGATTCTGAATTAGACTGAATTCTAGAATGCATTTGGCTACTCATCACTACTACAATATTATCATCATCTGCACCATCTAATCGAGCTGTTCTCCTCTTCCCACAGGTATGCACTGACTTTACCCAGCTCTCCCTGGCTCCAGAATATCTCTGTATACTGCATTGATTTTCCATGGTATGCACTGACTTTACCCAGCTCTCCCTGGCTTCTGAATGTCTCTGTATATTGCACTGGCTTTTCTATGCTTCCCCTGGATCTGAGTGTCTTGGTGCAGCACATACAATCCTTTTAGTATGCTTTCTCACCTATGAGCTTGTTTCCACGACCTGTTTTCATGTCTCTCATTGTGTGATCCTGGCATCTCTTTGAGTGGTCAGTCTTACCCCTCCCTCACTTTATGACCTTTGCTTAACTCTCTACATCTGGTCTCCCATACCCAGCCACCCCCTCATTCACACCTGATTGCCCTTAACTGGGGATATATTCACATGCAGGAGTCTGCTATAGACTCAGTCTGCTGAAAATCATCTTTTAACTTCCATCTTTTAAATTACATCTTTTTAATTATGATTCTGAATTAGACTGAATTCTAGAATGCATTTGGCTACTCATCACTACTACAATATTATCATCATCTGCACCATCTAATCGAGCTGTTCTCCTCTTCCCACAGGTATGCACTGACTTTACCCAGCTCTCCCTGGCTCCAGAATATCTCTGTATACTGCATTGATTTTCCATGGTATGCACTGACTTTACCCAGCTCTCCCTGGCTTCTGAATGTCTCTGTATATTGCACTGGCTTTTCTATGCTTCCCCTGGATCTGAGTGTCTTGGTGCAGCACATACAATCCTTTTAGTATGCTTTCTCACCTATGAGCTTGTTTCCACGACCTGTTTTCATGTCTCTCATTGTGTGATCCTGGCATCTCTTTGAGTGGTCAGTCTTACCCCTCCCTCACTTTATGACCTTTGCTTAACTCTCTACATCTGGTCTCCCATACCCAGCCACCCCCTCATTCACACCTGATTGCCCTTAACTGGGGATATATTCACATGCAGGAGTCTGCTATAGACTCAGTCTGCTGAAAATCATCTTTTAACTTCCATCTTTTAAATTACATCTTTTTAATTATGATTCTGAATTAGACTGAATTCTAGAATGCATTTGGCTACTCATCACTACTACAATATTATCATCATCTGCACCATCTAATCGAGCTGTTCTCCTCTTCCCACAGGTATGCACTGACTTTACCCAGCTCTCCCTGGCTCCAGAATATCTCTGTATACTGCATTGATTTTCCATGGTATGCACTGACTTTACCCAGCTCTCCCTGGCTTCTGAATGTCTCTGTATATTGCACTGGCTTTTCTATGCTTCCCCTGGATCTGAGTGTCTTGGTGCAGCACATACAATCCTTTTAGTATGCTTTCTCACCTATGAGCTTGTTTCCACGACCTGTTTTCATGTCTCTCATTGTGTGATCCTGGCATCTCTTTGAGTGGTCAGTCTTACCCCTCCCTCACTTTATGACCTTTGCTTAACTCTCTACATCTGGTCTCCCATACCCAGCCACCCCCTCATTCACACCTGATTGCCCTTAACTGGGGATATATTCACATGCAGGAGTCTGCTATAGACTCAGTCTGCTGAAAATCATCTTTTAACTTCCATCTTTTAAATTACATCTTTTTAATTATGATTCTGAATTAGACTGAATTCTAGAATGCATTTGGCTACTCATCACTACTACAATATTATCATCATCTGCACCATCTAATCGAGCTGTTCTCCTCTTCCCACAGGTATGCACTGACTTTACCCAGCTCTCCCTGGCTCCAGAATATCTCTGTATACTGCATTGATTTTCCATGGTATGCACTGACTTTACCCAGCTCTCCCTGGCTTCTGAATGTCTCTGTATATTGCACTGGCTTTTCTATGCTTCCCCTGGATCTGAGTGTCTTGGTGCAGCACATACAATCCTTTTAGTATGCTTTCTCACCTATGAGCTTGTTTCCACGACCTGTTTTCATGTCTCTCATTGTGTGATCCTGGCATCTCTTTGAGTGGTCAGTCTTACCCCTCCCTCACTTTATGACCTTTGCTTAACTCTCTACATCTGGTCTCCCATACCCAGCCACCCCCTCATTCACACCTGATTGCCCTTAACTGGGGATATATTCACATGCAGGAGTCTGCTATAGACTCAGTCTGCTGAAAATCATCTTTTAACTTCCATCTTTTAAATTACATCTTTTTAATTATGATTCTGAATTAGACTGAATTCTAGAATGCATTTGGCTACTCATCACTACTACAATATTATCATCATCTGCACCATCTAATCGAGCTGTTCTCCTCTTCCCACAGGTATGCACTGACTTTACCCAGCTCTCCCTGGCTCCAGAATATCTCTGTATACTGCATTGATTTTCCATGGTATGCACTGACTTTACCCAGCTCTCCCTGGCTTCTGAATGTCTCTGTATATTGCACTGGCTTTTCTATGCTTCCCCTGGATCTGAGTGTCTTGGTGCAGCACATACAATCCTTTTAGTATGCTTTCTCACCTATGAGCTTGTTTCCACGACCTGTTTTCATGTCTCTCATTGTGTGATCCTGGCATCTCTTTGAGTGGTCAGTCTTACCCCTCCCTCACTTTATGACCTTTGCTTAACTCTCTACATCTGGTCTCCCATACCCAGCCACCCCCTCATTCACACCTGATTGCCCTTAACTGGGGATATATTCACATGCAGGAGTCTGCTATAGACTCAGTCTGCTGAAAATCATCTTTTAACTTCCATCTTTTAAATTACATCTTTTTAATTATGATTCTGAATTAGACTGAATTCTAGAATGCATTTGGCTACTCATCACTACTACAATATTATCATCATCTGCACCATCTAATCGAGCTGTTCTCCTCTTCCCACAGGTATGCACTGACTTTACCCAGCTCTCCCTGGCTCCAGAATATCTCTGTATACTGCATTGATTTTCCATGGTATGCACTGACTTTACCCAGCTCTCCCTGGCTTCTGAATGTCTCTGTATATTGCACTGGCTTTTCTATGCTTCCCCTGGATCTGAGTGTCTTGGTGCAGCACATACAATCCTTTTAGTATGCTTTCTCACCTATGAGCTTGTTTCCACGACCTGTTTTCATGTCTCTCATTGTGTGATCCTGGCATCTCTTTGAGTGGTCAGTCTTACCCCTCCCTCACTTTATGACCTTTGCTTAACTCTCTACATCTGGTCTCCCATACCCAGCCACCCCCTCATTCACACCTGATTGCCCTTAACTGGGGATATATTCACATGCAGGAGTCTGCTATAGACTCAGTCTGCTGAAAATCATCTTTTAACTTCCATCTTTTAAATTACATCTTTTTAATTATGATTCTGAATTAGACTGAATTCTAGAATGCATTTGGCTACTCATCACTACTACAATATTATCATCATCTGCACCATCTAATCGAGCTGTTCTCCTCTTCCCACAGGTATGCACTGACTTTACCCAGCTCTCCCTGGCTCCAGAATATCTCTGTATACTGCATTGATTTTCCATGGTATGCACTGACTTTACCCAGCTCTCCCTGGCTTCTGAATGTCTCTGTATATTGCACTGGCTTTTCTATGCTTCCCCTGGATCTGAGTGTCTTGGTGCAGCACATACAATCCTTTTAGTATGCTTTCTCACCTATGAGCTTGTTTCCACGACCTGTTTTCATGTCTCTCATTGTGTGATCCTGGCATCTCTTTGAGTGGTCAGTCTTACCCCTCCCTCACTTTATGACCTTTGCTTAACTCTCTACATCTGGTCTCCCATACCCAGCCACCCCCTCATTCACACCTGATTGCCCTTAACTGGGGATATATTCACATGCAGGAGTCTGCTATAGACTCAGTCTGCTGAAAATCATCTTTTAACTTCCATCTTTTAAATTACATCTTTTTAATTATGATTCTGAATTAGACTGAATTCTAGAATGCATTTGGCTACTCATCACTACTACAATATTATCATCATCTGCACCATCTAATCGAGCTGTTCTCCTCTTCCCACAGGTATGCACTGACTTTACCCAGCTCTCCCTGGCTCCAGAATATCTCTGTATACTGCATTGATTTTCCATGGTATGCACTGACTTTACCCAGCTCTCCCTGGCTTCTGAATGTCTCTGTATATTGCACTGGCTTTTCTATGCTTCCCCTGGATCTGAGTGTCTTGGTGCAGCACATACAATCCTTTTAGTATGCTTTCTCACCTATGAGCTTGTTTCCACGACCTGTTTTCATGTCTCTCATTGTGTGATCCTGGCATCTCTTTGAGTGGTCAGTCTTACCCCTCCCTCACTTTATGACCTTTGCTTAACTCTCTACATCTGGTCTCCCATACCCAGCCACCCCCTCATTCACACCTGATTGCCCTTAACTGGGGATATATTCACATGCAGGAGTCTGCTATAGACTCAGTCTGCTGAAAATCATCTTTTAACTTCCATCTTTTAAATTACATCTTTTTAATTATGATTCTGAATTAGACTGAATTCTAGAATGCATTTGGCTACTCATCACTACTACAATATTATCATCATCTGCACCATCTAATCGAGCTGTTCTCCTCTTCCCACAGGTATGCACTGACTTTACCCAGCTCTCCCTGGCTCCAGAATATCTCTGTATACTGCATTGATTTTCCATGGTATGCACTGACTTTACCCAGCTCTCCCTGGCTTCTGAATGTCTCTGTATATTGCACTGGCTTTTCTATGCTTCCCCTGGATCTGAGTGTCTTGGTGCAGCACATACAATCCTTTTAGTATGCTTTCTCACCTATGAGCTTGTTTCCACGACCTGTTTTCATGTCTCTCATTGTGTGATCCTGGCATCTCTTTGAGTGGTCAGTCTTACCCCTCCCTCACTTTATGACCTTTGCTTAACTCTCTACATCTGGTCTCCCATACCCAGCCACCCCCTCATTCACACCTGATTGCCCTTAACTGGGGATATATTCACATGCAGGAGTCTGCTATAGACTCAGTCTGCTGAAAATCATCTTTTAACTTCCATCTTTTAAATTACATCTTTTTAATTATGATTCTGAATTAGACTGAATTGGACTGGAATTGACTGGAAGGTAACAGAACACCAACCACTATAATGTTTTGCTTTCTATTCTCTTTCACCCCCATACTACTTTCCTTCTTACAATCTCCTGCAATCACTCCACCTAGTAAGGAACTAGTCATTTCTTCCTCCATACTCCCCAGCCATCTCACCTTCCCCTCAGAACTGTTCCTCCACATACAATCCTTTTTCTCCAGACACACACGGCCACATCATGTCCTATCCTGCTCCCACCTTCTAATGATCTGTCTGTTACTCCTCATTGCTGGTGACATATCCCCAAATCCCGGCCCTCCCCAATTCATCCCCACACTCGTTTCTAACCCCCTGCCACGATCCTCCGCACGTTTTCCCAACCACGACAACCTCATACCCATTCATCCAGCCCCCACTCCCCCGCTCCCCCTACTTGGAGCACTATGGAACGCACGCTCCATCTGCAACAAACTGCCATTTATCCATGACCTCTTCATCACCAACAAACTCTCCTTCCTCGGCCTCACTGAAACCTGGCTCACCCCCTCTGACTCGGCCTCTCCAGCTGCGCTCTCCTATGACGGATTCCACCTCTCTCACACCCCTCGCCCCAGCAACAAACGCGGTGGAGGAGTTGGCTTGCTCCTGTCCGACACCTGCTCCTTTACTCCAATCCCGCTACCACCCTCCGCTACTCTTCCCTCGTTTGAGGTGCACTCTGTCCGCATCTATACCCCCTCCAACCTCCAGCTGGCTGTCATCTACCGCCCCCCAGAACTAGCCATCTCCACCTTTCTCGACCACTTCACCACCTGGCTACTTCATTTCCTCTCTGTTGACATCCCCACTATCATCATGGGTGATTTCAATGTCCCCATTGACACTTTCACCTCAGCTACCTCTAAACTTTTATCACTGACTGCCTCCTTTGGCCTCACTCAATGGTCCTCTGAGGCCACTCACAAAGATGGCCACACGCTGGACCTCATCTTCACCCGCCTCTGCTCCCTTACTAACCTCACTAACACACCCCTCCCCCTGTCTGACCACAACCTACTGACATTCTCGTCCCTCTCCTCTCCTAGTGTGCAACCCCCACTCCACAAACTCACTCACCCTCGCCGAAATCTCAAACATCTCAACTTACAATCACTCTCTGAGTCCCTTCTCCCTCTCACAGACATAGCTTCCCTTCATGACACAGATGCTGCTGCCACTTTTTATAACACCACAATAACAACAACACTCGATTCGGCCGCCCCACTCATGCATAGTAAAACTCGTACAATTAACAGGCAGCCCTGGCTGACCAGCCTGACCAAAGAATTGAGACGGGCTTCCAGGATTGCTGAGCGGAGATGGAAGCGATCCCACTCTGCCGACCACTTCACTGCATACAAGCAGTCCCTCGCCAGCTTCAAGTCTGCGCTCACTGCCGCAAAACAAACTTACTTCTCATCCCTCATATCCTCCCTGTCCCACAACCCTAAACAGCTTTTCAACACTTTCAATTCTCTACTCCGTCCCCCCGCACCTCCTCCTTCCCCCCTCATTTCTGCTGATGACTTCGCCTCTTTCTTTAAACAGAAGATCGATACGATCAGAGAAAGCTTTGGCCCACAGCGCCCACTGCCCCTCTTAGCTGCTCAACCCTGCTCCTCCAAAACCAGCTTCTCCACCATGACAGAAGATCAGCTCTCCACCCTCCTGTCAAGATCACACCTCACCACCTGCACGCTTGACCCGCTCCCATCCCACCTCATCCCTAACCTTTCCACGGTCTTCATCCCAACCCTAACGCACCTCTTCAACCTCTCACTCACAACAGGTGTCTTTCCCTCATCCTTCAAGCATGCCAAGATCACACCCATCCTCAAAAAGCCCTCCCTCGACCCATCCTCTGTGTCTAGCTATCGCCCGATATCTCTTCTCCCTTATGCCTCCAAATTGCTGGAGCAACACGTCCATCTTGAACTGTCCTCCCACTTCTCCTCCTGCTCCCTCTTTGATCGGTTACAATCAGGCTTCCGTTCCCATCACTCAACTGAAACTGCCCTAACTAAAGTCACCAATGACCTACTAACTGCCAGGAGCAAGCGACACTACTCTGTCCTCCTTCTCCTGGACTTGTCTTCTGCCTTTGACACTGTAGACCACTCCCTTTTGCTACAAATCCTCTCATCCCTTGGCATCACAGACTTGGCCCTTTCCTGGATCTCGTCATATCTGACAGACCGAACATTCAGTGTCTCCCTCCCCCACACCACCTCCTCACTTCGCCCCTTGTCAGTCGGTGTTCCTCAAGGCTCTGTTCTAGGACCCCTACTCTTCTCCATCTACACTTTCGGCCTGGGACAGCTCATAGAATCCCACGGTATGCAGTACCATCTCTACGCTGACGACACGCAGATCTACCTCTCCGGACCTGACCTCTCCTCCTTGCTTACCAAAATCCCGCACTGTCTGTCTGCCATTTCAGCCTTCTTTTCTGCTCGCTTTCTACAACTGAACATGGACAAAACAGAATTCATCATCTTTCCCCCATCTCACTCTACCCCTCCACCAGACCTATCCATCAATGTCAATGGCTGCTCACTATCCCCAGTCCCACACGCCCGGTGCCTCGGGGTGATCCTCGACTCTGCCCTCTCTTTCAAGCCACATATCCAAGCCCTTGCCTCCTCCTGTCGTCTCAAACTCAAAAATATTTCCCGGATCCGTGTTTTCCTTGACCGCAACACTGCAAAAACGCTAGTGCATGCCCTTATCATCTCCCGCCTCAACTACTGCAACCTCCTACTCTCTGGACTCCCCTCTAGCACTCTGGCACCACTCCAATCCATCCTACACTCTGCTGCCCGACTAATCCACCTGTCCCCCCGCTATTCCCCAGCCTCTCCCCTGTGTCAAGCCCTTCACTGGCTTCCTATCGCCCAGAGACTCCAGTTCAAAACCCTCACACTGACATACAAAGCCATCCACAACCTGTCTCCTCCATACATCTGTGACATGGTCTCCCGGTACCTACCTACACGCGACCTCCGGTCCTCCCAAGACCTCCTTCTCTACTCCCCTCTCATCTCTTCTTCCCATAACCGCATCCAAGACTTCTCCCGTGCTTCCCCCATACTCTGGAACTCTCTACCCCAACACATCAGACTTGCGCCTACCATAGAAACCTTCAAAAAGAACCTGAAGACTCATCTCTTCCGACAAGCCTACAGCCTGCAGTGATCCTCAACCTACTGAACAGCCGCACAGCCAGCTCTTCCCTCTCCTAGTGTATCCTCACCCACCCCCTGCAGACTGTGAGCCCTCGCGGGCAGGGTCCTCCCTCCTTATGTACTCGTGTGCCTTGTTATCTGCTCATGTTTAATGTATTTGTCTATATTTGCCCCGTATTCACATGTAAAGCGCCATGGAATAAATGGCGCTATAAAAATGTATAATAATAATAATAATACTGTACAGAGGACTATGGGAGGTGCATAATAGTGTATGGAGAACTATAAGGAGAGCATTATACTGTATGAAGGACTATGGGGTATATTATGCAATGTGGAGGACTGTAGCGTGCATTATACTGTATGGAGGACTATGGGGGAGTGCATTATACTGTATGAATCACTATGTAGAGTGGAGTATACTGTATGGAGGCCCATAGAGTATGGGGTACATAATGCTATATGGAGGACTATAGAGTGCATTATGCTGTATAGAGGACTATGGGGAGTGCATTGTACTGCATGGAGAACTATGGGGAGTGCATTATACTGTATGGATGACTATGGGAAGTGTATTAAAATATATATATAGGACTATGGGGAGTGCACTATACTATATGGAAGGCTATGTGGGAGCTTTTATACTTTATGCAATCAATTTTACAGTGTGTAGACCCATTATACTGCATGGAGAGCTGTTTGGGGATCACAGTTGGGGGATCTTTCTGTGTTTGAGTCACCATACGTTCCTGAGAGAGTTGGGTGAGGTACACTGTGGTGAATGTGAAGGGTAGTATGGAGGAATTCACTGTGGGGGTATCTTACAGTGTTTCTCAGGCAGCTTTGTTGATACTTTGAGTGCAATGAAAGGGGAATCCAGGGCTCCAGTAGGTGGAAAATGTAAGACACACAGTACCACTCAGTAGTAGTAGATGCGTCATTGTTGTAATATCTGCAGCCAAGTCGTGGCTGGAGAAGTTGCCATGTTGGTCTGGGCCAGATGGTAAAAAACAGAAAAGTGAACGACTCCATCAGAAAGAACGTCAGCTGCAAGTCATCATCAATAACTGTACTGTAATCTTCTACATGTTCTGCAGCACTGGTATATACCACTCTATGGTCACCATATGGCAGTAATATTAGTGTTGATCTTTATATATAGATTACTTTCAGTAACAGTGCGGTCATCTGCTGAGGTTCTCCTCCATCCATGCTCCACCATAGTTGTAATCTGGGTAACCTGGTTAGGGTCCCACTCAGAGGTTTCGTCCCCCTGAACCAAAACCCTAACTACGCCTCTGGTGCCAGGTCATGGTAACTGCTATAGACTCACTGTATACTGAGCGGTGACTGTACCCACGCCGGCCTGAAAGCTGGAGGCTGCCAGGAGGAATGAAGTTCATTTCCTCCCGGCAGCTGGGTTTTCAGTGCAACGGCTGCATGGCTTTGGAACACATTAACTGATTAACCCCGTATCTACAGGTTCATAGCATTTGGGGATATGACAAGTTCCCTGTAAGATCAAGATTTAGGACTTGTTGGGACTGAAACGACTGCAATACTGATATCTTTCCAATCAGATTCGCAGCATGTTCTGTACATTTCATGGTGCATTGTAATTTAGAGACTCATCCACCGATGTACAGGCTACAGCACGTGTTAAACAAATAGCAGAAAACATCTTCAGTAAATTGAGGAGTGGTAGAAAATGATCTGAAATAAACCAATCATGCTCTGCGGGATTCTGCCCGCACTTTTGTACATTTCTTTAATTGTTGGCACAGTCGCTTTATATCCCACCGCTCGTGTAAGCAAAATGTGTCCCGGTATTTTTAGGTCTTGAATTCTGCCTTATTACTGAATTTTTATTGGAATTTTGTCAGTAATCATTTCTGAAAAAACTTATTCCACATCCTAAAAAAATTACACTGGACAAATGTGTCACCATTTTTGAGTTTACAACGTTTTAAGAACTTGAAGAACAATTAGACTTACTAGATATCAATTGAACAGCAAAATCTCCATCCAATCCGGATAGTCTGATTGTACTCCTTAAAAAAATAGATATATACAGTAAAAGAGTCTAAAACCTAACTTTTAATAGATATGGTTAACCTCTTAGTGACAGAGGTCATTTTGACCTTAATGACCAGGACAAATTTTACAATTCTGACCACTGTCACTTTATGTGATAACTCGGGAAACGCTTCAATGTATCCCAGTGATTCTGAGACTGTTTTTTCATGACTTACTGTACTTCATGTTAGTGATAAAGTTTGGTCTGTAGGATTTGCTTTTATTTATGAAAATGTTGAAAATTTGATAAAAAATGTGAAAAATGATGCAATTTTTCACATTTAAAATGTTTATGCCCTTAAATCAAATTGTTATACCACACAAAATAGTTAATAAATAACATTTCCCACATGTCCACTTTAGATCAGCACAATTTTTGAAACATTATTTTTTTTGTAAGGAAATTATAAAGGTTCAAAGTTGACCAGCCTTTTCTCAAATTTTCTCAATTTTCCAACCATTTTTTTTAGAGTCCACATCACATTTGAAATGACTTTGGGGGGGTCTATATGCCAGAAAATACCCCAAAATGACACCATTTAAAAACTGCACCCTTCAAGGTACTCCAAACCACATTTAAGAAGTTTACTAACCCTTCAGGTGCCTTACAGGAATTTTACTTTTACTTTTTTTTCACAAAAATTTTGCTTTGGCTACAATTTTTTTTTTACTTTAACAAGGATAACAGGAAAAAATTGACCCCTAAATTGGTTGTGCACTTTCTCCTGAGTACGCATATACCCCATATGTGGGAGAAAACTGTTTGGGCACACGGTGGGGTTCGGAGAGAAAGCAGCGATATTTGACTTTTTGAATGCAGAAATGGGTGGAATCGATAGTGAGCGCCATGTAGCATTTGGGGAGCCCCAAAAGTGTATAAACAGTGGAAACCCCACATATGACCCCATTTGGGAAAATACACCCCTCAAGTATTTTATCCAGGGGTATAGTGAGGATTTTTAACCCAAAGATTTTACATAGAATTTGATAACATTAGGTTGTCATATTGAATATGTCGTCAATTAGTGTGCTGACTACCCTAGACCAACGCTAACCCTTGACCAACCATAACTATTGCCCAACTCTACCTCTTGCCCAACCCTAACCCTAGCCCAACCTTAGCCCAACCCTAGGCGAACACTAACCTTACCCTAACCCTAAGTCCAACCCTAACTTTAACCCAACCTTAACCCTAGCCCAAACCTAACCCTAGCCCAACCACAACCTTAGCCTAACCCTAGCCCATCCCTATCCCTAAGCCCAACGCTTACTCTAAGCCCAACACTACTCCTAAACACAACTTTAACCCTAACCTTAATGGCAAAGAATAAAAGAAATACAAATTATAAAATAAAAAAATGTAATCTGCAGTCATGGCCAAAAGTATTGACACCCCTGCAATTCCGTCAGATAATACTCATTTTCTTCCTGAAAATGATTGCAAACACAAATTATTTGGTATTATTATCTTCATTTAATTTGTCTTAAATGAAAAAACACAAAAAGAATTGTCCTAAAGCCAAATTGGATATAATTCCACACCAAACATAAAAAAGGGGGTGGACAAAAGTATTGGCACTGTTCGAAAAATCATGTGATGCTTCTCTAATTTGTGTAATGAACAGCACCTGTAACTTACCTGTGGCACCTAACAGGTGTTGGCAATAACTAAATCACACTTGCAGCCAGTTGACATGGATTAAAGTTGACTCAACCTCTGTCCTGTGTCCTTGTGTGTACCACATTGAGCATGGAGAAAAGAAAGAAGACCAAAGAACTGTCTGAGGACTTGAGAAACCAAACTGTGAGGAAGCATGAACAATCTCAAGGCTACAAGTCCATCTCCAAAGACCTGAATGTTCCTGTGTCTACCGTGCGCAGTGTCATCAAGAAGTCTAAAGCCCATGGCACAGTGGCTAACCTCCCTAGATGTGGACGGAAAAGAAAAATTGACAAGAGATTTCAACACAAGATTGTGCGGATGTTGGATAAAGAACCTCGACTAACATCCCAACAAGTTCAAGCTGCCCTGCAGTCCGAGGGTGCAACAGTGTCAACCTGTACTATCCGTCGGCGTCTGAATGAAAAGGGACTGTATGGTAGGAGACCCAGGAAGACCCCACTTCTTACCCCGAGACATAAAAAAGCCAGGCTGGAGTTTGCCAAAACTTACTTGAAAAAGCCTAAAATGTTTTGGAAGAATGTTCTCTGGTCAGATGAGACAAAAGTAGAGCTTTTTGGGTAAAGGCATCAACAGAGTTTACAGGAGAAAAAAAAGAGGCATTCAAGGAAAAGAACACGGTCCCTACAGTCAAACATGGTGGAGGCTCCCTGATGTTTTGGGGTTTCTTTGCTGCCTCTGGCACTGGACTGCTTGACCGTGTGCATGGCATTATGAAGTCAGAAGACTACCAACAAATTTTGCAGAATAATGTAGGGCCCAGTGTGAGACAGCTGGGTCTCCCTCAGAGGTCATGGGTCTTCCAGCAGGACAATGACCCAAAACACACTTCAAAAAGCACTAGAAAATGGTTTGAGAGAAAGCACTGGAGACTTCTAAGGTGGCCAGCAATGAGTCCAGACCTGAATCCCATAGAACACCTGTGGAGAGATCTAAAAATGGCAGTTTGGAGAAGGCACCCTTCAAATATCCGGGACCTGGAGCAGTTTGCCAAAGAAGAATGGTCTAAAATTCCAGCAGAGCATTGTAAGAAACTCATTGATGGTTACCGGAAGCGGTTGGTCGCAGTTATTTTGGCTAAAGGTTGTGCAACCAAGTATTAGGCTGAGGGTGCCAATATTTTTGTCTGGCCCATTTTGGGAGTTTTGTGTGAAATGATCAATGTTTTGCTTTTTGCTTCATTCTCTTTTGTGTTTTTCATTCAAGACAAATTAAATGAAGATAATAATACCAAATAATTTGTGTTTGCAATCATTTTCAGGAAGAAAATGAGAATTATCTGACAGAATTGCAGGGGTGTCAATACTTTTGCCCATGACTGTAACTAAGGGGATGACACAGAGGGTATGAGTTACTAATTACTGGCTTTTGATCACTGTGATAGGGTCTATCACAGTGATCAAAATGAACCAATAAGAATTCCTGCTGTTGCCAGATCTCTACAGGTGCCATTTTTTTTGAGGAAGAGAAGGTAGAGGGCCGGAGAACAGAGCTGGAGGAACTGGGAGATGGCGGAGGTACTGGAGGAGCTTGGGGGCATAATTTCTCTCTCCCCTGACATGTATATCATGTCAGAAGAGAGAGAAATGTTTCCACTGTTTAGGCACATCAGCAGTTTTCCACAAACGTGACATGGCGTTTGTTCTTGATTCCAGACAATTTTGCTGTAAAAAAATCAAACGCTTCTCTTTCCGTTACGAGTTATTTATTAACTATTTTGTGTGACATAACTCTCTGGTTTAAGGGCATTAAAATAAAAAAATTCAAAATTGCAAACTCTTTAAAATTTTCTTCAAATTCCTGATTTTTTTTCACAAATAAACACAAGTCATAGCTAACAAATTTAGATTTAATTTAAATTCAGAATCAATAGGATTCGTTGAAGCTCCAGAGTTATTACCACATAGGAGACACTGGTCAGAATTGTAAAATTTGGCCCGGTCATGAAGGTGAAAACAGGCTTGGGTGGTAAAGGGGTTAATAATATATATGACACCTTGTGCCATTGTAATAGTAGGTAGCCTGTAGGAATAAATCACATGATTCTATTAGTACTAATCCTAGATTCATGGATGTAAATTAGATTTATTAGTGTAGCCTTTATTGACTTTTTGGGCATTTATATTACATTGATCAATCTTTGGGGTAGGATTGTGCTGACCCTTTAAGAAGGGAAAGGATCCTTGTGAGATATGTATTTGGTTACGGTTATGTGTATTGCTGTCACAGTGCACATTTATCTTATTGAAATGGAATAGGGAAATATAATAGCTGTGAGGCAGTGACAGGTGTTGTATGCGAGGGTCGCTATGTGTCCCCAAGGATGTGCAAAGAAACATATGGAGACCATGGGAGTGCATTGCAGTCACAGGCGTAGCTGTGATTGCAATGCAAAATAAAAGTGAGTATTGGTCTTGGGCATGCTATGTGTCCAGGGCAGATTTAAGAAAACCTGCTGGGCTTTCATTTTTTGAACAGACTACAGCAGGGGGGTCAAACTGCATTCCTCGAGGGCTGCAAACAGGTCATGTTTTCAGGATTTCCTAGTAGTGCACAGGTGATAATTTAATCACCTACACAAATAATGAGTTGGTGATTAAATTATCACCTGTGCAGTACAAGGAAATCCTGAAAACATGACCTGTTTGCAGCCCTCGAGGAATGTAGTTTGACACCCCTGGACTACAGGATGGTAGTGAGGCAGTCCATTTCCTCCCCTCCGGCCTGGGTTTTCCATGTGACCCAAGGCCACAGATTCAAGTCAAAAAGCCTGCAGTAAACGGTTTGAGTGTGTTAGTGTGGAGTTTGCAGCAAGTAGAGCTGACGGCTCTGCAAAAGCTCAGTCTGTGTGAAGGAACACAGAGCCAAGCAGAGCAAACTCCTGGCACCCCACAGTGTGATTCGGTGATGCAGTTGCCCTCGGTAACCAAACGCACTCATGGACTGCCATGTTTCCTGGTTGTGAACCGGAGAATAACGCATGTCGTACACTGTGTGACATTAAACATGTTTTGCTTTGAACTTTGCTGGGTCACTGCCTAATCACTGCACAGCGGGGACACCGCTGCACTACATAGCAATATGACATCTTAATATTGTGACCCAAGAGCGCACAAGGTCGCAGTGCTCTCTTGTCAGGCCAGAAATGCCCTGCTTCTAACCCAGACCCTGTGTCAGTATTGCAATAGAACTTGGTCACAGGCCGGGGTAAAAACTGTCCCCTATTTGAATACACTGAGCCCACCGAAGCGTGGTGTCTCAACTTGACGTTGGGAGACAGGAGAGGATATGTACTCAGATTTAGTGTGGAGCATCACCGTAGAGAGGCATGATGCGCTGGAGGTGGGACAGGAACGCAATGACATCAGGGGGCAGGACAGGAAGCACCTGTCACTCACCTGGAACACCAGGGAAGTAATGAAATGAATACTATTCATAACCGGGTATGTGCCTCCCTCTCATCCCATTTTTGACGGTGTAGCACTCTGCATGTTCTCCTGAGAGGTCTTACAGCCCCTGCAGCAACTCCTCTATCTATTTCTGTTTGAATACCCCATTTGCCTTTCAGACCCTGTTGAGTCCTTAAGTTTATAAGTACACTCTCCTGATGAGGTCGGATATTGAGGCAGAAACGCGTTGGGAGGGCTTTTGGTTTTTATTTGGGGCTGTTATATATAGGTAACACTTGGGCACTGCAATTGTAAGGGAGGGAGATATACAGGGCATGACAGGGAAATCAGGAACACTGCGTTTATCCTGTGTGTGACCACCTGTCTCCTGCTGAGGATCCTGTTTGGAACTATTGCAAGCTAATTGGGTGAGACCTGATATTATTACTAGCATGCACTGGTATTAATGAGCACTTTATTATTGCTACAATATATTTGTTTGTAAATAACCTTTTGCAGTTACTTTTCACTATATCTATTATATTACACCCAGTTCAGTTTCTGTACCTTTGTAGGGTCCCCGTCGGGACTCCCGCTCTGTGCCGCCTCCACGCTGTCAGGATGTAGCCTCTGCCTCTCCTTCCTCTCCTGCTTCCTGGCGTGCTGCCAGCAGGTTCTCAGGCAGAGTGCTTAGGTCATGGGCGTGCTCACTCCCAGTCTCTTAAAGAGACAGCACGCATTTTGTGTTGTTCATTGCTATTTCTAGCTCCTCCACCATAGGGAAGGCCCCGGAGCAACAAGTATCCACTGTTGCTTCTTCCGGTTCCTGTCAGCATGTGCTTCTGTTTCTGAAGTTCTCTGCCAGTGCCCTGCTTATACTCTGTCTCCACAGATCATCAGCTACCGGTTACCCAGCTATCTTTGACGACGTTCTCTCTGTCTACACCAGATCTGTCTCATCCTGCTAATCTGCCATCCTCATCTCCAGACAACGCCAGTACCGCTGGAACCAGCTTCTACCCGTACATCCGGTACCACCTGTTTAGCTCCACGTCTCCCGCTAACCCTGCTTGTCCGTTTGTCCTGCTGGGACAGCTGCCATGAGTTCGGGGTCTAACTGTAGGTAGCACCCGTGTCCCCCAGGCATTCCATTCTGACCCTGTTTGAGGGGACTTACCACGGGTGTCTGGGACTCACGTAGTCACGCCCACTTCGGAGCCCCCCGGACCGTGGTCCCAAGGTTCCACATTAAATCTTAATAAAAACGAATGTGAACTTCAACTTCTGTGCCTCTGTTTCCATTCGTTGCATATTAAAAGTTAGGTTTTATACTCTTTTGCTGAATATATATATATATATATATATATATATATATATATATATATATATATATAGAAGATTGGAACAGCATCCAGTACTAACTCACATGTTGTGCAAAGCTCTCCCAACTAGCAATCCAATGGTCTCCAATAATAGAGTAAAAAAAGGGAAAGAAGCACAAAAAATGAAAAAAAAGTGGACTTTATTGCCTGAACGGCGTGGCGACATTTCGGATGTAGTATCCTTTCTTAAGCCTAAAGCTTGAGAAAGCTACATCCGAAACGTCGCCACGCCGTTCAGGCAATAAAGTCCACTTTTTTTCATTTTTTTGTGCTGCTTTCCTTTTTTTTACTCTCTCTCTCTCTCTAGATATATATACTGTATATATATATGACTTACTAGACAAAGTGAATGTAATAAATGCTATATCGATTGCAGTAAAGTAACCCGGAACCCCTTGGATGTCTTACCATATCTGTGTCCGAAACTGGGCCGAAACTTGTGACATATATTTCTGTCTTAACTTCTGTCACGGAATCTAAAACAACAAAACTAGTTTATTATATTGCACAATAGCAGCATAAAAAAATAAAAAAGACAAATAATTATGACCTTTTTTTAACCCGTTATCAGCCATCAGTACCTGAACATGGGCCATTATTTCAGTTTGTTCAGCTATAAGGTAAATTATTCACATAAATGAGTTTACTTCAGCAGCCCATCCTGAAAGGTATGGAGGGATGGTTAATTGCCAATGACAAAGTGTCACCGCCTGAGCTGTTATCAAAAGATAAGAGATACAAAACCAATAGATCAAAAGTGTCAAAATAACTGAACATGGCCCCGTGGTTCCACAGAGCGGCTCCTCCACCAGAGAAAGATGTAACAATGTGCCATTTAGCACGCTTTAGGTTTATTGTCATCAGACGGGACACGCAAAGCTGACCCCTTGACTAAGCATGGAAACCAAAATTTGTGAGTTGAAGAAGGAGGCCATAAACTCTGGACAGATGTTGGTTTGAGCCAGAAAAGAGAAGAAGCTTTTCAAAATCTGTCAAAAATAAAGGATAGGAAGTTCCGTAAATGTTGAGTATAGGCAATAGGCCAGACATGAAGTCTTGAAGATTTGTGGGGTCTCCACCTGTCCAAATAATATAACAAGAAACCCTCATAGCTGGCGGGAACTGGAAGATTGAGCAGAGAGATTATAGGTGTAACACAAAGTGGGCTCAATAGGTGAGGTGGATCCCCTAAGCCCAATATCTCGGTGGGCACACGGGCCATGCGTATCAGTACACCAGCTAGGTGGAGCATGCAGATCACAGCTGAGGGTCCGGAAATTACAGGCAAGCAGGCGGGATGCTGGAAATCATAGAGAAGCATCCAGGAGACTGCAGGAAACCAAGTGGAATTCTGAAAACCGCATTGAAGCAGGAAACGTCCAGGAGACCTCAGGCAAGAAGGCAGGATGCTGGAAACTGCTGGCTAGCAGGAGATATCCAGGAGATTGCAGGCAAGCAGTTGGGATGCTGGAAACCTCTGGCAGGTGGGAGCTGTCCAGGAGATCTGGCAGGATACTGGAAACTGCAGGGAGGCGGAAGACATGCAGGCAGATTGCATAGTTACTGAAGACCCTGGCAGATTGCAGAGTTACTGAAGACCCTGGCAGACTGCATGGAGACACAGACTGGTAGCAAACAAAATTCTGGAGTAACATGAAAGTCTAATACCATGGAAGCCAAACACAGCCAGGTAGACATCCTAAAAAAACGCAGGCGGGCACAAAGAAGAGGTCCTAGAAGACCAGGGACGAGTAGCAAACAGAAACTCTGGAGAAACAAGAAAGTCTAATACCTTGGAAGCCGCAGACAGCCAGGAAGACGTCCTGAAAACTGCAGGCAGGTTGAGATTCTGTGAACCCCAGGCAAATAGATAATGATAATGGAAACTGCAGGCAGGTAGGTAAAATCATAAAGTCATGAAGACCACTGACAGCATGGTTTCTGGAAACCGCAGACAAGAAACTCATGGATGGGAAGCCACAGACAGCCAGGAGATGTCTTGAGGAATGTGGACTGGAACTGTGCACAGACAACTTAAAGAGTTACTAGCAAGTCTTAGAGCAATACCAAGACCCAGGTGTGTGTTTTGGGAGGCCAGGAAATACAACATTCGAATGCATGCTCCACTACTTACAAAGCCTGAGGTGGTGCATAAGGAAATAAAAATGGACCGGGGCAGGGTTGTAACAATAGGGCCAAGCATGTCTAATTGTAAGTGCCCAATTATAAACCAAACAATCCCATAAAAGCAAAAGCAGACTGACAAAAAGGTTAAGATTTGCATCTCTGGGCCTAGTTTCAGGAATCCAAGATAAAGTGTGAAAATTACAAGCAAAAAGACAGTCGTCTAGCCCAAAAGAGAGTTCATGAAAGGCGGAGTGAGACTGGCCTAGCACATGCATCAACGCTAACGCCCTATACTCTTAAGGTCAGGAAGACCAGAGTCCTGCACCGTGTAGACTTGGTAAGAGTTGCAATATGCTGAAAAAAAAAAGACTAAATAGCCACAGCCAGCTCACCGATCCACGCAGGTGCACGGACCAGGATGAGTGAATAGCAGAAGGAATAGAAGAAAGGCGTTCCAGCTCCTTTAAAAATTTCAAAAACTTTATTTCTCCATTAAAATGCGAAACAGCAATCCTTGCCTTAGTGAGAAAATGTGAGTGCAGAGTACATGCGACGCGTTTCGATCTAAATGATCTTACTCAATGCATTTAGATCGAAACGCGTCGCATGTACTCTGCACTCACATTTTCGCACTAAGGCAAGGATTGCTGTTTCGCATTTTAATGGAGAAATAAAGTTTTTGAAATTTTTAAAGGAGCTGGAACGCCTTTCTTCTATTCCTTTTGGTAAGAGTTGTCCTAGATATTCTAGGTTAGAAAGTACAGCACACAAACTTTAGAAAAGCCAACTGGGATATAGGGAAGAAAGACACTGGAACCAGAATGGGAAGGGCTTTAAAACGGGGAAGAACATAGTGCATTGACTCTGCCAAACCAGGACTTGGCACCACGTCTATAAGTCTATAATTACAAATCGCACGTTCTTATACTAGAAGGATATTTTTTTAAAATAAAATCTACTAGTGTGATCTGGTAGAAATATATCTGCGTATTTAATACCTGACGACCAGCACTTAAAGGGAACCTGTCACCATGCGATCTTCAGGCAGCATGTCATACAGCAGGGGAAGCAAAGCAGGTCGATGCATAGTTTTGAGAGCAATTATTCAGTATAACTTTTTATTTTAATCATTTCTCTGTTCTTTCTGGGGATTTTTGGACCAGTTGGCGTTCCTACCAGTGAGTCCAGTGGGTGGTCCCATCAATGACTGACAGCTGTCCTTGCATAACTGTGCGTTCAGAGGTAGCTCTCAGTCACTGATAGGACCACCTACTGGACCAAAAATCTCAGAAAAAGAATCGGTGTTTCTGCTCTATAACATGGTGCCTCCAGATTTGGCTTCATTTTTATGGTGACAGGTTCTCATTAAATGTGATTACTTAGACAAGATATGCAGCTTCTCCTGTGGACAAGGGCGCTAGGGATAGGAGCTCCATTTGCACAGACATGAAAATTGGGGTCAAGTTACATTATGTTCCTATGAAGCCTCAAGTCCAATGCTGTTACAGGGAGAGATCTAGAAACCTTCAATAATACACTTGGTCAAATGGTAAAGGGTAAGACATTTCGACCAATCATAGGCTGATTTTATGGTATTGTCTATGGCTCTTTCCCCTTCACAAACCACAGTTGGTCATAATAAATTAATTGTGGGAAATAGGTTTTGAAGAGATCGATTCGCAGGACCCGGTCTAGTGGTCAGACAGTGACCATGTCAGACAGGAGCCTTGTGAAGCGACTCTTACCTGCAAGTCTCCGCGCCTCTTCTTTGGCCTTGCCGACATCACATGTATATCACCCTAGAACAATGACACCATTGCACTAGGCCAATCAAGGAAGAAGCCGGAACTGCCGTCAGGTAAGAGGCGGGTCACAGGCTCCTGTCCGGTGGCCACAGCTCTTTTGTGTATGAATTTGCAAGGTTTTGGCGATATTCCTGTGTGCCCTAAGGACAACCAAATATTCTCACTTATGACCTCACGATATAGCATGGAGACAACTAAAATAAGTATCTTTGGTATAATTTGTTGTCAGAGGTTTGTACATTTTAATTACGGTATTTTTTTGTGAGATTTTCAAGTAATAATTAATTCTTCTAGATTTGTGGTTTGTGGTTATGACAATACAGTACATGCAGATGTACAAAGTGGAGATCTTATAATAATTTTAGGAATAACCCTTTAAGGCTAGGTTTACACTTCTACAGTGCTCTACCCTGAGTGTTACATGGGGGTTTCCATTGGAATCTGGAAAAAAAGCAGGAAGGGAACCCCAAGAGATCCATTCAATTCAATGAAGCAGTAGATCTACCATACATCATCAACCAAGTCCTTACCCCCTAGTCCTGGCCTTAATCTGTTGTCATATCCATCAAGAAGTCGGTCCAGGATCCTGGTAAATAAAGTGATATTGTCCTTACTGTCATCAACGACTTCAGGAGCGTGTTTAGGTGACAACCTGTGCAAGAAACCACAGAGCGACAGTCAGAGCTTCATCATAGGAACTGAGTAATTATATGGCCTCTTCACTTGCAGTGTCCTTTTACGTAGTTTTATTATAAGTTGACCCAAAATTCTATTAAACGGTTTGACCAGAGTTGGGGCTTAAGTCAGCAGTCACTCTATGTGAGTGGGTGGAAATACGATTGTCATACATCCAGCCACATTCAGACTAGACATGTCAGGCCTCTCTTGTATTGATTGAGGCTGCACATGTCTAGTTGGAATATGACCATATGTATGCAAATCACATACTTGTGGTCATGTGCCCTCCGGCACCGGCGCTCTGGGCGCTGTGAGGATTCACATAGAGACTGCAGACTTGTACCCCAAGATAGTATTAACTTACACGAGAAAGTCTTAAAGGGAAAGTGTCACCTATAAAAAGTTATTTATTTGCATACATAGTGATAATCTACAGCGTTAGGTTGATTTACTGGATGTACGGCTACAGGGAGAAAATGAAGTTACGGTGAATTCTGCCTGCAGCCAGTCGCTTCCAATCATCGGGCGGTGCGGGGGGACTGTGACAGCCACCACTCATTACACAGTGAGGGCGCTGTAATCACTTTCCTGTAATAAATCACATACAGTTTCCTATGTTAAAGGGAAAGTGTGACAGGGTTTTTCCAATATAAAGTACGGCCACCACCTGTAAGCCTTCTTTTATAGCATTCTAGTATGCTGTATGTCTCTAAATCCCCAAGGCGCAAAAAAGACGTTTTAATAAAATTACAGCTAGCGCGGTCCGGTCCAATGGGCGTCTCTGGCCTTGATCCTGCGCCTCCTCTTTTCCTGCCATCACCATCTTCCTTCCCTGCGGATGACACATCCTGCATCATTCATGCATGGTGCCCCAATTGCACTCCCGCACAGGTACAGCACATAAAGTACTGTACTGCACATGCGCCATGAAAGGCCAAAGAGCGCTGAAGACCCGGAAGTAAATCCGGTGAATGTGCACAACACTACTTCTATCTACACTCGGCTATGCAGAGAGACGTACGCCTGTGCCAGAGCGCGATGTGGTACACTGTGTGGATGACATAGGATGCATCATCCACATCAGCAGGACAGGAGGCCGGCGATCATAAGAAGAGAGGAGGTGTCAGATCAGGGCCAGAGACGCTGGACAGCCCTGTCTCTTTGAGTATAATGACAGCTCTTTATTGGTATCTGCAGAGGGTATTGGGGACATACATACAGCACACTAGAATGCTATAAAAGAGGGCTTATGTGGCACCCCAGGAGTTCGGGTACCACAGTGATGCTGCCTTCCTCTCTGGGAAGGTAATGTCATGCCTGGAGACAGGAGGGATCCCTTTGGCAGGTAAACTGTATACACAACACATTCTGAATCCAGGCCAGAAGGGGGAGCTCTGAACGCGGTTTTAGGGGAGCGTCCCTGAATTTACATCCTGGTCTGGAGGAGGAGTCAGGCAGTTCATGTGAGACAGCAGACTGGAGCAGTCTGAGGCAGAGAGACGTGTTTGGGGCCATGCAGCCAGAGTTGCTGCAGCTCCAGGACTGAGAGATACCAAAGGAAGAACAGTGTTAGTGATCGTGCAGAAGAGTGGGGCACAGGAGAGTAACATCAGGGGAGAATAGCAGCGCTTGGACTACCTTCCTGGCTGAGCGCAGATTCCGGTAGCCGGAAGACCAAGGTTGTGTCAGACTCTAGGAGGCACAGCAGAAACCGGCAGGCCGGCTGGATTACATATCACCTGTCTGCCCGAATACCCAGGAGGCACAGTGACACATAGAGCCCGGATCATGATAGAGACCCTGTAAAAAGGCTCGAGTTACCTGTCATACGGGTTTGTGTCCTACCTTTATGGAGGACAGAGAGAACTGTGAGGACCTTGCCAGAAGCAATAGGCAGTAAGAGACTACAACACCACCGCACTATGAGGAAGGCTTTCATCTCCACCTGGTAGAGGGGACTCTGAACTCGCTTCCAAGAAGGCAGAACCCTGCCTGTACCTGTGATCTGGTGCCCTGGACTGTGGCTGCCTGAAGTCTTCAGTAAACCAGGTAAAGAGACTGCAAACCTGTGTCCTCCGTTCTTTACTGCACCACTCACCATCCTCATCTACGCACCAGGAGCCCTTGGGGACCTACTTCACCTGTGGGAAGTTATACCATCTTAGCTACCATAACATCACCCCAGAGGACCCCTTTAAGCAGCGTCGGTCCCCACTGACCGAATGCCACAGGTGGCGTCACTGACACAAACTTTATTCATAAAACCCCTTAAAGACTATCCCTTTTATTTGGGCACCCAGGGCCACGGACCGGGTCACAGCCACCGTGACATCCCCTTTAAGTAACAGACCTGGTACCGAGAACCCCACAGCCCTGGCAAGCGACTCACTTACAGGTGCTGGCAGTACTTTATATTGGGAAAACCTGTTTGCTTTAAAAATTGCAATAGCTATAAAAATCGGGTGCAGTGCGGATCATCTGTAAGGCTATTTTCACACTTGCGTCGTGCACCGCACGTCGCTATGCGACGTTGCGGTGCACCGACGCAAGCAGTGAAAGCGCCACACAACGGGGGCAGCGGATGCATTTTTCCAGCGCATCCGCTGCCCCATTGTGAGGTGCGGGGAGGTGGGGGCGGAGTTCCGGCCGCGCATGCGCGGTCGGTAAAAGCGGACCGTTGGCAGCAAAAAACGTTACATGTAACGTTTTTTGCTCCCGGCGGACTGCCACAACACTGCGCAACTGTCGCACGACGGTTGCAACGTGTGTCAATACGTCGCAATGCGTCGCTAATGTTAGTCTAAGGGGGAAAAACGCATCCTGCAGACAACTTTGCAGGATGCCTTTTTTCCACTAAACGATGCATTGCGACGTATTGAAAAAAACGCCAGTGTGAAAGTAGCCTAAGGCATCAGATTTTTTTGGGTATTATTATTATGACACGTAGACCGCTCGGTACATGTGTAGGGGACATTAGGTGCTGAAGCTCAGCTCGTTTTGAAGTGAATGTGAGTTGACTGAGATCGGCCCCCTAACGATCTGATATTGATGACCGCACAGTGAGGACCATGAGCAAATCAAACAGGAATGTAGTAACTGGCAACAACCAGCAGACTGTCGGGAGGCTAAATAGGGAGTGGTGCTGCTCTTAACACTATGTGTCATATTTGTCTATACCTACAGTATGCCTATAGTAGATTTTACCTATGCCTATGGTAGATTTTTGTACCTATGGCTATGGTAGATTTTTTAGTCATATTTGTCTGTACCTATGCCTATGTATTTGTCTATACCTATGGTAGATTTTTTAGTCTTATTTGTCTGTGCCTTTGCCTATGGTAGATTTTTTACAGTTACAACTCCCCTCTCTGTGCTCCTGAACTGAGAGAGGGAGGGGGATGTTTTGAGAGTGAGATAAGGCTAGAAGCTAATGTTAATATTTTCTACCTTGAGATAGTTTATAAACCCTCCTCTCACACATCCAGTACCCTAGCAACCACAGAATGCAGAGTAAGTGGACATGCTAGCTGGGGCATATCTTACTGAAGTCAAGCTGCAACACCAGGCTCTCCCATCATCACTTTAGCAAGTATTACGAATAACAGTTTTAACCCCTTTCTGACATATGACGTACTATCCCGTCGAGGTGGGCCCGTATGACCACCGACGGGATAGTACGTCATAGCGATCGGCCGCGCTCACGGGGGGAGTGCGGCCGATCGCGGCCGGGTGTCCGCTGACTATCGCAGCTGACATCCGGCACTATGCGCCAGGACCGGTCACAGACCGCCCCCGGCACATTAACCCCCGGCACACCGCGATCAATCATGATCATGTGTGCCGGCGGTATAGGTAAGCATCACGCAGGGAGGGGGCTCCCTGCGGGCTTCCCTGAGACCCCCGGAGCAACACAATGTGATTGTGTTGGTTGCGAGCATCTCTTACCTCCTCCTCCTCCTCCTTGCAGGCCCGGATCCAAGATGGCCGCGGCATCCGGGTCCTGCAGGGAGGTGGCTTCACTGCGCCTGCTCAGAGCAGGCACTGTGAAGCCTCCAGGAGTGCACGTCAGATCGCTGATCTGACACAGTGCACAGCAAAGTGTCAGATCAGTGATCTTACACTATAACATGATGCCTCCCCCTGGGGCAATGTTATAGTGTAAAAAAAAAAATATTCACATGTGTAAAAAAAAAAATATTCACATGTGTAAAAAAAAAAATTCTTCCTATAAATACATTTCTTTATCTAAATAAAAAAAAAAACAATAAAAGTACACATATTTAGTATCGCCGTGTCCGTAACGACCCACCTATAAAACTATATCACTAGTTAACCCCTTCAGTGAACACCATAAAAAAAAAAAGTGCGACAGTTGCGTCGTGTTGTGGCGGACCGTCTGAACAAAAAAACATTGCTTGCAACGTTTTTTTGAGCATCATGTCCGCCATTTCCGACCGCGCATGCGTGGTCGGAACTCCGCCCCCACCTCCCCGCAACTCACAATGGGGCAGCGGATGCGTTGGAAAAATGCATCCGCTGCCCCCGTTGTGCGGCGCTTTTACAGTATGCGTCGGTACATCGGCCCGACGCACTGTGACGGGCCGAGTACGACGCTAGTGTGAAAGTAGCCTTAGACAGAAGCATAAACTGGTGTCCCTGTACTTACATGTGTACAGTGTTGAGATACCTGCATAAGTGGGGACGCCCGTGCAGTGTTGTGAATTTTCCAACTGACCAACTGAGAGACAGAGATAAAGACCAAGATACCTCTCAACCCATGGAAAAGAAGGAAAAGAAAATCCATACCGTTCTTGGAGATTTTCCTCAGTCATGGACACAGGTAAACCAAGCCATCGTAGTACCTGTCCTGATCTTTCCCCAACCTACTGCACCTGAAGCAACAGAGACTCAAGACCAACCTGAAGACCCGTCAGCTCAAGCAGCAGATGCCACCAGCAGAGGAGCAGGAGAGTCCACCCCCTGCCAGCAGCGAATCTGTCATGCCCACAGTGAGCAGGAGTAATCGTAGAAAATCAGGTATACCTGTGCTACATAGAATCACCAGTAGCATAGCTAATAGTGACCACACTACACCAGGGGTAGCAAGTATAGTGAACCCGGTCAGATCACTATCATTACCTGTACTGCGCAGATCTATCCGTAGTACCAGAGGTCAGATCCCAGCCCTGTATAGGGACTAAAATGTGACTAAAATGTGTAAATAAGTTATAACTGCAACCACTAAGCATGAGAACCTACAGAGACTACTGTATGAACTTTCAAAAATGCATAATAACCTGTTAAGGGATAATTGGGCCACAGGACTATGTGTGGTCAGGACTCAGGACCCTTTTCTTGTACAAAGTTACCCCGGTTTGGCCTAGAAAATAAACTGCTGGCATGACCGAAGATTAGGCCCACCAACAGAGAGTCCCGTAGCCACGCCCGGGAACGAAGCAAAGGTGGGTTGGGGCGGTTCCCACCTAGGCAACTCAAATGTCCAGAGGGTAACACAAATGGACCATTGTTGTACCCTGGAACTTAATTTGTCAATCCTGACTGTTTGTTTTGTTTTTGTAAATTTTTATATTTTTGAAACTCTGTAACCCTTTTACCATCTTCACCTGTTTACATGTTTTGTTTCTTCAGTCCGGGAGTACTGAATTGTACTAGGGGGGAATGTGGCACCCAGGAGTCCAGATGCATCAATGGTATTGTCTTCCTCATGGGGGAGGTGATGTCACGCCTGGAAACAAGGAGGGATCCCTTAATCAGATAATACTAACATGCAACACCATCCTGACTGCAGACGAGAAGGGGGAGCTCCAAACCCTATTTTAGGGGAACTTCCCTATAAATTCTGGCCTGGGGGAGGGGTGAGACAATCTGTTAGGGACAGTGAGAGGAGAAGAGGAACAGGAGAGGAACCTGGGGTCTGGAGCTGCGAGTGGGCTCACCCCAGAAGGAAAAGCGCTAAGAGACCGCAGTCCGTGGTGGTGTGGGGATTGCAGACCCAGCCACTGGACCCGGAGGGCAGGAGATTGCAGGTCTCCTGTCCCACCTAACACCTGCAGGTACCACAGCAAGTCAGGAGCCTGAGTCTGCCAGAGAGAGGACCGTGCCCATGAAAGGTTCTGGCTGTCAGCCATACAGGTTGAGAATACAGACACTGAGAAGAATCGTGCAGAGCTTCAGGCAGCAAGGGTCAGATATACAGCGCAGAGGGAAGGCCTCCGAACCCACCTGGCTAAGTGGATTCCGAGCTGTTTCCAGGCTGCCCGGACCCCATCACCACCTGTTATCTGTATCCTGGACTGCACCTGAATTCTACCAGTAGAAGGTAAAGTGAACTGTTACCCTGTGTCCTGCAAATAATTCATGCACCCTCAGTCCTGCACCCCACCGTCTATTATCCCTCTTACCAGCTACACCCCGGGAGCCCTGGGGACCAAGCTCTGCCTGTGGGGAGCTATACCATCTAAGCTGCAAAACCATCAGCCCCAGAGGACCCCTTTAAGCAGCGTCGGCCACCCCTGGCTGAATACCACAGGTGGTGTCACGAACCTTACTACATTAGACTTTATTTCCATTTTCATTAACCCTCTTTTACTGGATGCCCATGCCCATGGACCGGGTCATTGACAATGTGACCACCCCTTTAAGAACAGAATCGGCCCGGTACCGAGTACCCCATGATCCTAGCGGGCGCTCCACTTATGTAAATCAGGGCAGGTTGTTTGCGGATTCTGCGCCAGTTCACCGGACACTTCTCATTCTTCAGTGGCTGTAAGCCGAGAGATAATTTTTTGCACAGTAAGAAATGATTAAGAAAATGTTTACAAAGGTGATTAATTAATCTAATTATAAGTAAACTGCTTATATAGGCGAGTAATCTGGATATATGGCTTACATGCACATGTAGTGTAGAACACCAGGGGTCGCACTTTATCACCTTGGATACCATGGTGAACCTGGGACAATGCTTCTCTCTGCAGTGAATTCTGCTTGGTATTTCCTTCTTTGACCACTAGAGGCGCCATCACACAGGACCATAATGTGTTTTCTGAGCCTCTGTGCAGCGGACGTAATATATTATCGTATAGTCTAGAGAACTAGTTATTGCAACTTTCTAATTGATAATTGTTCTGATTGGATAATGGTGATTTATGGGCCTCCCAGGAAATGCTGTGCACATGTATCAATATAGTTGACAACGACCATTGAGGATGAAACTTTGCATTTCTGGTGAATATGACACCTTGGATGAAGCTGGAGGCCTGGGTCTTCTTCTCTTTTGCTTGGAGTTTTGGTGTCTGTGCAGCGGATACTTTGCTGCGCTCACCCATACTGTGGCCATGTAATTGGGGGGTGTGCTGCTGCTTTATACAGTATATTACCCGATACGTGTTCATACACTAGGCGTACGGCAGGGTTCAGAAGGGAAAGGAGCACCATTTGGATTTTGGGGTGCAGTTTCCTGGAGTTATTTGTGGGCGCCACTTGCAGAACCCTTAAGATGCCGAAACAGCAGGAATCGACAAAAACTGACCCCATTTTGCAAATTGCACTCAAGGAATTCATCAATGGGTGCAGTAACTATTTTGACCCCACTAGAGTTTTTTTTTTAGAAATTAGTGCACAGTGGATGTTGCTGAGTGAAAATTGCCACTATGCCATTATAGTGCCCAATGCATAGCGCCCAATTTGTGGCTTTGGAGACACGTGACCTATCAATTGTTTATCAGATTATTAAGGACTTAATAATTGATGATTATCTGTTAGCCGTTATCCCTGTTATAGTGGAGCATCGACTGTAAAATATCGGCGGCTCCTGCACATCTACTGTATAAAGAAGTTACAAAGGAGACAATTGCCAATATGTACAAGGGTAATTATAACATAAAGGGAATAAATGAGAAAAAGCAACACTTACATGTTCAACGCATGACAGGCAACCAGGCTAGGGCAGTTTCCATATATCCCAGTCCATGGGATGCTGCTGGCTTCAGGAGAGGACAAGAAGTCAGGAAGAAATCTAGCAGAGACACAGCTGGGGATGTGTGCAGCCAGTTATACTTTCAAGGCTGTGACATCACAGAAAGGCTGGCTTATCCAGACCCTCCTCTCTCTACATTCTGCCTAAACTTTAAACTATTCTCTCTGATTTCTATAACTTCACTACAAAACATGTCAGAGTCAGACCAAACTCCTCATTCATCTCAGATTAACGTGGGCATTCTAATGAGATCAAATATGTCCTATCTGGGATACATATTTCCAGAGAAATCCCTACTTCTTTACCAGATGGAGTTAGAAGCTCGTGTTTCGCGGGTTGTGTAGATACACCGAGTGAGAATAAAAATATATATTTTCGTATTTCTAGCTTAAATCGTTTGCCTAATATCTAACAAAAACCAAACAAAGAATCTTTCATGGATTCTTGAAGTTTCTACTTCCCTTATAGCTGAACAAGAGCTTACACAGGAAATGCTAGTCGTAAATTCCATTCGGCAATAAAACCTCTCTTCCCCCATACTCTCAGAGAAGGAAAGCCAGGAATTTGCAGCTACAAACTGTTGCTCCAAGAAGGGGGGCTTAGCCCACGCAGGCTAGAAAACTACTTATGATATTTCATACCATATCGTGACACCTCCCCCTTTTGGTGTGCGCTAGGGAGGCAGGACCTGATGTTCTCCTCCATGCGCACCTCAGCAGGTTCACCCTGGTGGGCCAACCCATCACCATTGCCATGCTCTGGCTCCATGGTGCCTTCGCCTACCCGGTGCCCCAGGTAGTGAACCTCCCTCATGCCCATCTGACACTTTCCCGGCTTGATAGTCAGTCCTGCTTGGTGAATTCGCCTGAGCACCTCCTCGAGATGCTGCAGGTGTTCCTCCCAGGAGGAACTGAAGATGGCAATGTCATCCACGTACGCCACGGCGTACTTCTCCAGTCCCTGAAGCAGGAGGTTGACCATCCGCTGGAAAGTGGCAGGGGCATTCTTCATGCCGAAGGGCATGACCGTGGACTCGTACAGTCCAAAGGGTGTGATAAAGGCGGACTTCTCCTGCGCCTCGGGGCTCAGGGGAATCTGCCAGTATCCTCGACTCAGATCCATTATTGTTAGGTAATTTGTGCCAGCTAACTTCTCAAGCAGCTCCTCCATGCGCGGCATTGGGTGCGCATCCGGGGCTGTGATGGCGTTGAGCCCCCTGTAGTCCACGCAGAACCGTGTGGTCCGGTCCTTCTTTGGCACGAGAACTACAGGTGATGCCCACGCGCTCTTTGACCGTCGAATCACCCCCAGCTGTAACATCTCATCGATCTCTTGGCGCATAGTCTGCTGCACCTGGTCAGAAATTCGATAGGGTGTTCGCCGTAGTGGGGCGTGATTCCCGGTGTCCACCTCGTGGACTGCTAACTCAGTCCTCCCAGGTCGGTTGGAGAACACGACCCGGAAAGGTTCCAGTGTGGTTTGCAACTGTACCCGCTGGGGTTCAGTTAACGAGGCGCTTACCTCCACATCCTCGATGGACCCATTGGCCTTGGCTTGGGCCAGCAAGTCCAGGAGGGTGTCTTCCTCACCGTCTTCGGGCAAGCTGCAGACCGGTAGGACGAAAGGTTCACGTTCGTGATGAGCCTTCATCATGTTGACGTGAAAGGCCTTTCGCCTACCCCGAGCGTGGTCAAGCGTGACCACGTAAGTGACCGGGTTGAGCTGTTGGTGGACGACGTACGGGCCCTCCCAGGCTGCCTGAAGCTTATCCGTTGGTACGGGGACCAGCACCCACACCTTTTGACCCACGTGGTAGGTCCGCTCCCGGGCGTTCTGGTCGTACCAGTGCTTCTGATCAGCCTGAGCCTGCGTCATGTTGTCATGCACCAACTGCGTCAAGGTCTGCATCTTGTCACGGAAGCGCATGACATACTCCACTATGGACACTTCAGAAGGGTTCGGCTCCTCTTCCCAGAATTCTCTTACCAACCCAAGGGGTCCCCGGACTCGCCTGCCGTACAGGAGTTCGAAGGGGGAGAACCCTGTCGAGGCCTGCGGAACTTCTCGGTAAGCGAACAGCAGGTGTGGGAGGTACCGCTCCCAGTCGCGCCCTTGAGTCTCAACCAGCATGCGTATCATAACTGGGATGTATAATTAGGGTAGTTTACATTAAAGGGTGCTTTGATGAAAGCAAGTTATCACCGATCCACAGGTTAGGTAGGTGATAACTTACTGATCGGCGAAATCCGCACCGATCGGAAGAATGGGGAACTTTTATGTGTGACAGGACATATTTATCCCATTTTATAATGGAGTGGCAGGTGGGATGTCTGACCGCAGCTCCATTTATCCTCTTTGGGGGCTTCCAGAAAAAGCCAAGTGCAGCCTCTTAGGGAATGAATGGATCAGTGGTCGAGTCGTACATGCCGCTCCATACTAATGGGGATAAGAGTTCACATTCTGCAGATCGGTGCAGGTCCCAGCAGTTGGACCCCCACCAAACTATAACTTATCACTTATCCGTTGGCCACGTTCAGTATTTGCTCAATATATTACATCAGCATTTGTAAGCCAAAACCAGGAGAGGAACAATCAGAGGAAAAGTATTATAGAAATACGTGACCATAGAATAGGTGATTACTTGTTTTCACTGTAAAACCCCTGAAAGTGGCATATTTGCTACTGTGTAATAGTCACAGGACAGGGAGGGGGGGAATATACGTCCAAGTATTTAATCTCTATTGGAAATCAAGATTCTTCCCTTTATTGATATCAGAGAGAACAAGTGACCTCCATACACAACACAATCCACTATACCAAGACCAATAATAACACATACAGGGAAAAAATACCGCCACACCATGACCAGACTATATATTACCACTACATAGTGACCGGATAATACCACATACAAGGAAGAAATACCGCCACATTGTGACCAGACCACATATTACCACCACATAGTGACTGAATAACACCACATACCAGGGAGAAATACCACCACCCCATGACCAGACCACATATTACCACCACATAGTGACAGACTAATACCACATACAAGAAACAAATACTTCCACACCATGACCAGACATATGTTACCACCACATAGTGACCGACTATTACCACATATAAGGAACAAATACTGCAACACCATGACCAGACCACATATTACCACCACATAATGACTGACTAATACCACATACAAGGGACAAATAATGCCATACATTGACAAGATTACATATTATCTCTACACAGTGACCAAATAATACCACATACAGGGGACAAAGAACCATCATGCCATGACCAGATCACATATTACCCCCACATAGTGACTGAATAATACCACTTACAGGGGATAAATACTGCCACACTGTGACCAGACCACATATTACCACCACATAGTGACCGAATAATACCACATACAGGGGATTAATACTGCCACACCATGACCAGACCACATATTACCACCATAAAGAGACATACTAATACCACATACAAGGGACAAATAATGACACACCGTGACTAGACTACATATTATCTCTACACAGTGACCATATAATATCACATACAAGGGATAAATACCATCACACCATGACCAGATCACATATTACCCCCACATAGTGACTGAGTAATACCACTTACAGGGGATAAATACCGCCACACCGTGTCCAGACCACATGTTACCACCACATAGTGACCAAATAATACCACATACAGGTACAGTCACACCATGACCAGACCACATATTACCACCACATAGAGACCAACTATTACCACACACAAGGAACAAATACTGCCACACCGTGACCAGACCATATATTACCTCCACATAGTGACCGACTATTACCACATACAAGGAACAAATACTGCCACACCATGACCAGACAACATATACACAGTGACCAAATAATACCACATACAGGGGACAAAGAACCATCATGCCATGACCAGATCAAATATTACCCCCACATAGTGACTGAATAATACCACTTACAAGGGATAAATACTGCCACACCATGACCAGACCACATACTACCACCACATAGTGACCGAATAATACCACATACAGTGGATTAGTACTGCCACACCATGACCAGACCATATATTACCACCATATAGTGACCTACTAATACCACATACAAGGGACAAATAATGCCACACCGTGACCAGACTACATATTATCTCTACACAGTGACCATATAATATCACATACATGGGATAAATACCATCACACCATGACCAGATCACATATTACCCCCACATAGTGACTGAGTAATACCACTTACTGGGGATAAATACCACCACTTAGTGACCGAATAATACCACATACAGGGGATTAATACCGTCACATCATGACCAGATCACATATTACCACCACATAGTGACCGAAAACTTCCACATGCAAGGGGAAATACCTCCACATCATGACCAGACCACATATTTCCACCTCATAGTGACCAAATACTACAATACTAATCATTAATAAAAACCACAATACAAATAACGGTAATATTAACAATGGTGACACTATACACAGGAGCTCTGTATAAAGTATACAGTGTATAGTGTTAGTGTACAGGTAATACAGTGATCACCAGTGACATTATACACAGCAGCTTTGTATATAGTGTAAAGGTAATGCAGTAACATTATACATAGGAGTTCTGTACATAATATACCATGTTCAGTGTCAGTGCACAGGTAATACAATGACTCACTAGTGATGTATGTAGTTGAAGTCCTTCATCTTTGCGTTTCTTCTTCATCCTGTGCAGACCGCCATCACTTCTTCCAGTCAGGACTCGTCTCTGCAGAAAATAACACAGTTATCTACAGCTGATCAATTCCTGAGCACATTTCCCATTTTTTCTCCGACTTCTACAGATGAAGAAAAAAGCAACATAGTGCTGCCTTGCACAGCAACAGGACTCCCATTTTGTCCCCCCATGGAAGACAGTATCCTCAAAAGTAAATTAAATTACAGCAGTAATAATGTCCCTTGATTGGCCCCAACAGTAATTATATCCCCCACCATAAACCAATAATGTAAGTTCCTCATCCTGACCATAAAACAGTAATTATGTCACCCCTTTATTTAATAAGGTCCAAGATACTGTCCCCATCTTGGGCCACAATCCTGGACCCCAATGTCCACTGTAATAAGTTCCCCATCTTGTGCCCCTTTCAGTAATAATGTTCCCATCTTGTGCTCCTTCCAGTAATAATATTCCCATCCTGGGCCCCTTCCAGTAATAATGTCCCCATACTGGGCTCCTTTATTTAATATCCCCATCCTAGGCCCCTATGTTGCCCCGTTCTAGGCTTCTATGTCTACTTTAATAATGTGTCCATGTAAGGACCCTATGTCAACCCCTATGTCCACTACCCTGCCCAATCATAGAGGGGAGAAAAAAAAGATTGTTATCTCTTACTTGTTACTGCACTTCTTCGGTGTCCTCTTGTGGCTTCATATTTGGCTTGGTCATTAAAATAGCCTGCAGCTGTGACAGGGCGCTCTGTTCGGTGGCAGGCCACGCGCTGACATCACATAGCAGTAACACTGAAAGGCTGCCGGCTCATCAAAGGCTACAGGCATCAGCATGTGGCTACTGATAGGTCAGCGGCCATATAACGTATCCGCTATGTGACGTCGGTGCGTGGCCTGTCATAGAGCAGAGTGTCCTGTCACAGCTGCAGCCGGCGTTCATCTTGATGGTATGTCAGCACCACATAGCCCTCCATACAGTATCTGTGCACCACATAGCCCTCCATACAGAATTATTGAAGCCACATAGTCCTCCATACAGTATATGGGAACAACATAGTCCTCCATACAGTATCTGTGCACCACATAGTCCTCCATACAGAATTATTGAAGCCACATAGTCCTCCATACAGTATTATGGGCACCACATAGTCCTCCATACAGTATATGGGAACAACATAGTCCTCCATACAATATATGGGCACCACATAACCCTCCATACAGTATTATGGGCACCACATAGTCCTCCATACAGTATATGGGAACAACATAGTCCTCCATACAGTATCTGTGCACCACATAGTCCTCCATACAGTATATGGGAGCAACATAGCCCTCCATACAGTATCTGTGCACCACATAGCCCTCCATACAGAATTATTGAAGCCACATAGTCTTCCATACAATATTATGGGCACCACATAGTCCTCCATACAATATATGGGCACCACATAGCCCTCCATACAGTATTATGGGCACCACATAGTCCTCCATACAGTATATGGGAACAACATAGTCGTCCATACAATATATGGGCACCACATAGTCCTCCATACAGAATTATGGGCACCACATAGTCCTCCATAGAGAAATATGGGCACCACATATTCCTCCATACAGATTTATGACAACCATATAGTCCTCTGTACAGAAATATGGGCATCACATAGTCGTCAATACAGAATTATAGGGACTACATAGTCCTCCATACAAAATGATGGGCACACATGGGTCCTCCATACAGTATTATGGGCACCACATAGTCCTCCATACAGAATTATGGGCACCACATAGTCCTCCATACAGATTTATGGGTACCACATAGTCCTCCATACAGTATATGGGAACAACATAGCCCTTCATACAGTATCTGTGCACCACATAGACCTCCATATAGAATTATTGAAGCCACATAGTCCTCCATACAGTATATGGGAACAACATAGTCCTACATACAATATATGGGCACCACATAGTCCTCCATACAGAATTATGGGCACCACATAGTCCTCCATACAGTATATGGAAACAACATAGCCCTCCATACAGTATCTGTGCACCACATAGTCCTCCATACAGTATATGGGAGCAACATAGCCCTCCATACAGTATCTGTGCACCACATAGCCCTCCATACAGAATTATTGAAGCCACATAGTCTTCCATACAATATTATGGGCACCACATAGTCCTCCATACAGTATATGGGAACAACATAGTCCTCCATACAATATATGGGCACCACATAGCCCTCCATACAGTATATGGGAACAACATAGTCCTCCATACAATATATGGGCACCACATAGTCCTCCATACAGTATATGGGAACAACATAGTCCTCCATACAATATATGGGCACCACATAGTCCTCCATACAGTATATGGGAACAACATAGTCCTCCACACAATATATGGGCACCACATAGTCCTCCATACAGAATTATGGGCACCACATAGTCCTCCATACAGTATATGGAAACAACATAGCCCTCCATACAGTATCTGTGCACCACATAGTCCTCCATACAGTATATGGGAGCAACATAGCCCTCCATACAGTATCTGTGCACCACATAGCCCTCCATACAGAATTATTGAAGCCACATAGTCTTTCATACAATATTATGGGCACCACATAGTCCTCCATACAGTATATGGGAACAACATAGTCCTCCATACAATATATGGGCACCACATAGTCCTCCATACAGTATATGGGAACAACATAGTCCTCCATATAATATATGGGCACCACATAGTCCTCCATACAGTATATGGGAACAACATAGTCCTCCATACAATATATGGGCACCACATAGTCCTCCATACAGTATATGGGAACAACATAGTCCTCCATACAATATATGGGCACCACATAGTCCTCCATACAGAATTATGGGCACCACATAGTCCTCCATAGAGAAATATGGGCACCACATATTCCTCCATACAGATTTATGACCACCATATAGTCCTCTGTACAGAAATATGGGCACCACATAGTCGTCAATACAGAATTATAGGGACTACATAGTCCTCCATACAAAATGATGGGCACACATGGGTCCTCCATACAGTATTATGGGCACCACATAGTCCTCCATACAGAATTATGGGCACCACATAGTCCTCCATACAGATTTATGGGTACCACATAGTCCTCCATACAGAATTATGGGCACCACATAGTCCTGCAAACAGAAATATGGGCACCACATATTCCTCCATACAGATTTATGACCACCATATAGTCCTCTGTACAGAAATATGGGCACCACATAGTCGTCAATACAGAATTATAGGCACTAAATAGTCCTCCATACAAAATGATGGGCACCACATAGTCCTCCATACAGATTTATGGGTTCATATTTATGGGTTCATATTCAACATGGTTTTTAAAATGGCTGCCGGCTGCAGCTGTGACAAGGCGCTCTTTTCTGTGACGGGCTGTGCGCTGATGTCACATAGCAGTAACATTGAAAAGCCGCCAGCCGATCAAAGGCTGCAGGCGGCCATTTAAAGTAACTGCTATGTGAAGCGGCCTGTCACAGAGCAAAGCTCCTTGTCAAAGCTGCAGCCCACATTCATCTTGATGTGCATTGTCGCCAGGGCTGGGTCCAAGGTTTCGTGGGCCCCAGGTGAAAAAGTCTCAGAGGGACCCTTTAACAAATACCACGATTCATGATGCACAGATACAAAATATAGGTATAGTACAATGTCAGAGATTTCACATAGTTCTTACATTATATGAGTGATATATATTGTAAACTCGCCTACAATCGCTCAGAAACTGGCGAATTCGCACAGCGCACAGAGTGACTGCAGACTTATCATATTAGACTGGACAATATAGTCCTCCATACAGTATATGGGCAGCACATAGTCCTTCATAAAGAATTATGGGCACTACATAGTCCTCCATAAAGAAATATGGGCACCACATAGTCCTTGATAAAGAATTATGGGCACTACATAGTCCTCCATACAAAATGATGGGCACCACATAGTCCTATGTACAGAATTATGGGCACTACATATTCCTCCATACAAAATGATGGGCACACATGGGTCTTCCATGCAGTTTTATGGGCATCACAGTCTTCCGTACAGAATTATGACCACCATATAGTCCTCTGTACAGAAATATGGGCACCACATAGTCATCCATACAGCATTATGGGCACCATGTAGTCCTCCATACAGTATATAATGGCCCCCATATAATGCTCCATACAGTATAATGGGCCAATGTATTGCTCAATGCAGTATATTGAGCCCATACATTGCTCTATATAGTTGAATTGGCCACATGTATTGCTCCTTACAGTATATAATGGACCCCATGTATTGCTCCATTCAGTATAATGAGCCCAATAAATTGCTCCATACAGTATAATGGACCCCATATCTTGTTCAGTACAGTATAATTGCCCCATATATTGATATTTGCAGATGATACAAAACTATGTAAAGCAGTTAATACAAGAGAAGATAGTATTCTGCTACAGATGGATCTGGATAAGTTGGAAACTTGGGCTGAAAGGTGGCAGATGAGGTTTAACAATGATAAATGTAAGGTTATACACATGGGAAGAAGGAATCAATATCACCATTACACACTGAATGGGAAACCACTGGGTAAATCTGACAGGGAGAAGGACTTGGGGATCCTAGTTAATGATAAACTTACCTGGAGCAGCCAGTGCCAGGCAGCAGCTGCCAAGGCAAACAGCATCATGTGGTGCATTAAAAGAGGTCTGGATACACATGATGAGAGCATTATACTGCCTCTGTACAAATCCCTAGTTAGACCGCACATGGAGTACTGTGTCCAGTTTTGGGCACCGGTGCTCATGAAGGATATAATGGAACTAGAGAGAGTACAAAGGAGGGCAACAAAATTAATAAAGGGGATGGGAGAACTACAATACCCAGATAGAATAGCGAAATTAGGATTATTTCGTCTAGAAAAAAGACGACTGAGGGGCGATCTAATAACCATGTATAAGTATATAAGGGGACAATATAAATATCTCTCTGAGGATCTGTTTATATCAATGAAGGTGACGGGCACAAGGGGGCATTCTTTGCGTCTGGAGGAGAGAAGGTTTTTCCACCAACATAGAAGAGGATTCTTTACTGTTAGGGCAGTGAGAATCTGGAATTGCTTGCCTGAGGAGGTGGTGATGGCGAACTCAGTCGAGGGGTTCAAGAGAGGCCTGGATGTCTTCTTGGAGCAGAACAATATTGTATCATACAATTATTAGGTTCTGTAGAAGGACGTAGATCTGGGGATTTATTATGATGGAATATAGGCTGAACTGGATGGACAAATGTCTTTTTTCGGCCTTACTAACTATGTTACTATGTATTGCTCTATACAGTATATAATGGGCCCCACATAGTGCTCTATACAAGTATAATGTGCCAATACCCATACAGTATAATGAGCCCCATTTGTTGCACCATGCAGTATAATGGACCATATATATTGCTCCATTCAGTATAATGAGCCCCATATCTTGTTCCATACAGTATAATGGCCCCAAATATTGCTCCATACAGTATATAATGGGCCACACATAGTGCTCCATACAAGTATAATGTGCCCATATAATGCCCATACAGTATAATAAGCCTCATTTTTTGCACCATGCTGTATAATGGCCCCCCTCAAAGATTTTATCCAAGTGTAGTGAACCTTTGGAACTCAAAAGTACTACACAGAATTTGATAGCATTAAGTCTTTATATTGAATATGGCATCATATCTTCATCATTTTTTTTAAACGAACGGGTTAATGTGGATATAGTCTGCGCTGCTGAATAATTGTTGGTCCAGACGGATTTCACATAAAGAATGGTGGTTTATTCAACGCGTTTCAAAGTCTAAGTGACTTCTTCATCAGGAAGAACCACACAAAAAAAAATCACTTTTTTTGCAAATGCTGTAACTTTTGAAAACACCTAAGCCTAATTCTAAACCTAAGCCTAACCCTAAGCACAACCCTAACCCTAAGCCTAACCCTGAGCACAACCCTAACCCTAACTCTAAGCACAACCATAACCCTAATTACAACCCTAACCCTAACTCTAAGCCCAACCAGTTTTGCTTCAGGAGAAGGAGGAGGACCGGGGATCTCAGTACTACCGTGGGGCGCTCGGGGACACCATTTCTCTGTCCTATGATATGTTAAATCATGTCAGAGGAGAGAGAAATGTATTTTTAAACGGATCACACTGTTTTTTACATGATCGCCGTTTTTAAGGACCGGACAAAACAGCCCAGATCATGTTCTCCAGGGTCTCGGCTACCCCGATAGCTGAGACCAAAGATATTTTCCTACACTGGGGGGCATTATTCACTTCTTCCTGATCACTGTTTTAAAACATCGATGAGAGAATAAGGCCCCTTAGCGGCCGCTGCTTTTATGCGTATCGGTAGTCATTGAGGGGTTAATCCTCCCATGACGACATAACAAATAATTTTTTTACTGGCTTTTCTCCATAACTAATAGTGGTGTCTGTAAAACTCCCAAAACAATAATAAGTTTCCCACCATGCCCCTGGATGAATACCATAAGGTATGTCACTACAGAAATTAAGCATATTTGCACACCCGTAGAGGACACCGTGTGTCACTTCACAAATGGGCCAGTATCGGGACGACTTTCTTAAAGGGAATTTGTGCAGGGCTTTTGCTCACGCATCTGAGAGCAGTATGATGTAGGAGCAGAGACCCTGATTCCAACGATGTATCACTTATTGGGCTGCTTGCTATCATTTTGATGAAATCTCAGTTTTCTCTGCCCCAGATCTAGAAAGTATCTAAATACTAAGCTCTGTATACGCCCCCCACCACACCACTGATTCACAGCTTCCTGTGTACACTGTGCATAGGCAGAAAATGTTCAATCAGTGGTGGGGGCACAGTTCGACTACATGGCAGCAGGTTTACTATTCCTTTAGTGATAACCTGCTACTAATAAAACTGTGACTTTATCAAAGCCACAGCAAGCAGCCCAGTAAGTGACACGTTGCTGGAATCAGGGTCTCTGACCCTACTATATGCTGCTTTCAGATTAGGTGGCTAAACCTGGTGACTGATTCTTGGCACTTGGATTGCAAATCTGGATAATGGTCATGTGGCTGATGTAAATATTTAGATTTGGTTTAAAAAAAAATTGGATTTGAGAGTCCTCAGTGGTTGATACCTTTTAATGGCTAACTGAGAAGATGGTAACAAATTGCAAGCTTTCGAGACTACTCAGGTCTCTTCATCAGGCATAGACGAATGCAAAATCTGAATAATCACATATTTATACACAACAGGGCACAGGAATAATGCAATAGATAAGTGAAGCAGAACTATCATTAAGTGAGAGTGATAAACAGTTGTGGCCGTAAATATTGGAACAGTTCATAGATAAGGAGAGTGAATGTTTTATTGTCCTCTGATTGGGGTCTGGGTCTGTGTTGTGATGCCCCCACACAGTCTGAGGAGCAAATTCCTTAATTGCTGTAGAAAGACATATATCCATGCGACACATTCATTCCTGCACTGAGAGTGTCACAGGTTGTCATGAGTTTATTCTCCCAGTCTCTTCTGTCTCTCTTAGATTTGAAGTTACCCTTCAATACAAGTAATCTCATGTCCATGGTGCTGTGATCAGGGAGACAAAAATGTTTGGCCACAGCCTGGTAGATCCATTTTTTTTTCTCTTATTGTGTGGTGATGAGAATTCATCCTTGTTCTTAGCTTTTGCCCTGTCTCCCCCACATACAGACCCCCAGTTGGATATTTAGTACAAATAATTAGGTACACCACATTAGAAGTGATGCAGCTGAAAGTACCTGGGATCTTGTAGTCCTGATGTGAGTTGGGGATCTCTATCTTGTCCATGGCCATTATAAATTACATACTGATAGGGAATTTAGATTGTGAGCCCCATCGGGGTAAGCGATAATAATGTGTGCAAACTGTAACGCGCTGTGGAATATGTTAACGCTATATAAAAAAAATTATTATTATTAATCAGAAGAACTATAGTACATTTCTAATGGGAGCTATTTGGTAATATTATTAGTATTACTCCTACTACATATTGGGATAGGATCTTGGAGATAGGAATATCCCTTTCAGGTTAATGTACATGTGGTTGAAAAACACAAAAATCCCCCAGCACTATGCAAATTACCTTCCGTAGTTAAAGGGCACATCTTCCTGAATCATCCCAGGAATGGAGCCATTTCCCTACCAGCTTCTGGCTCCATGAGAAAAGACTGACTCCCTCCGGGGAACTTTTCCTATGTACATTACCATCAATGACAAGGACAGTAAGATCTGTTAGGATATGTTCATGCAGAGCCCCAAGGTCCTGGTCATTGCACTAATATCATTCACCTCTAGGAGGTAATGAAGGAGATCTCTTTACCAGGTACCACAAACATACAACACATTTCATACTCCAGTCCACCAGGGGGAGCTATGCTCCTATTTATTATGGCACTCTTCACATTTAGGTAAAACCGGTGGCCTGGAGAGGAAGTTAGGCAGTTGCTGGCTGAGCTTGGCTCAGGTAGTTGGTCCCTGACAGGGGTGGGAGCCTGTCAGAGGCCTGGACGGAAGGTCACGGAGCTGTGCCTGCCCCACGTGTGGCAGCATCCTAAGAAAGGACGCGAACAGAGAACTGTATTGTAGAGAGTGAGAAAGAAGTCATAGCAAAAGGAGTGGAAACCAGAAGAAGTTCAGCCCTGCACAGGCTGCCTCCTTCTGAGGCGCAGGATCCCGGTAGCCGGAACACCAAGGGAGCAACAGTCCTTTATGCCTTGCTCCAGAGACCGGAAGGACAGCTAATTTCACGTTACTGATCCACCCCATACCCAGGAGGCATGGTGGCACCCACGAGAGGCCGGGGCGTGCTAGAGTCCCTGTAAAAAGCCTCAGGCCACCGGTCATATGGGTTGTCCTATCCATCTGGGGGACAGAGAGAGACGTAACATCTACAACAGTTGTGAGGACCTTATGAGAGGCTTATTACAGCACCCAGGCGCTAGAGGAAGGCTACTGATTTCCACCTGGATAAGGGGACTCTGGATTTGCCTTCAGACCGGCCGGACTCTGGCTACCCTGAGATCTGGTGTTCTGGACTGTGGATGCTGAACCTTCAGTAAAAAGGTAAAGAGACTGCAACCTTGTGTCCTCGTTCTTCTCTGCGCCTCTCACCATCCACCATCTACACACTGGGAAGCCCTGGGGACATACTTCACCTGTGGGAAGGTATACCATCTAGCTGCCATAACATCACCCCAGCGGACCCCTAAGCAGCGTCGGTCACCCTGACCGAATACCACAGGTGGCATCACGAACATTATCCCTTTAAAGACCTTTCCCTCTTTTACAATGGAAGTCCCAAGGGCCACGGACTGGGTCAGCCACCGTGACATCCCCCCGAGAACCTGAAGGACCCGGTACCGAGTACCCCACTGCACACGGGGGCGCTCCAATCACACTGTGCTTTATCGATGATTAAAAAAAGTACAGGAATCGCTCCTTATTTCTGTGGTTTTCTATTTGTAACCATGAGCATTGTTTTCTTTTTTAGCATTTTTTGATCGTTTTCTGTAGGGCTTTATCATTTTTGCAGGCATTTTTTAAAAATTCATTATACAATGAATAAAACACCTGCGATTTCCAGAGTGACAGGGCTTACAAAATGTTCAAAAAGACACCCAGGTTTTTTTTTTAGCTTTTCTGCTGACTTCAGTAGTGTAGTATGTAGTGTTACCTAGCGGAAAATGCCAGGAGAATGGACATCTTATTTCTTTTAGCCACTTACTTGAAAGTTTAAAGCATTTAAAAGGAGCCAAAAAGCCCTAACTTGGGAACAGCAAGTTGTTTTTCCATCGAAACAAATAGGATTATTCTCTTATGCACTTTATTCTGCATTTTATCAGCAGAGCCCCAGTGTGAACATACCCTTAGGAGACTAGACGGGGCCTCAGAAGGAGGCATCAGAAAAATGACTGCAGCAAGATTTGTTACGTAATTCACATTTAGAAATCAGGCTTTAATTGTGCAATCGCACTTTACTGAGGAACTGCGCAGAGCTTGCAGGCAGAGAAGCTTGTATCCAGACCTGTTGGTCTTACCCTCTTCCTGGGGGCAGTAGGCACATCTGCAGCAGGACTCCGAGCGCAACCAGCGATAGTAAAGATGTCTCTTCCCGTCCCCGCGCCATAAGGGGGCTATCTGCTCCACCTGTAATGAAAAAATACATACATTTGTAACTCTTCAATTTCAAAATTGTAATGTTTTTACTAACTATAAACTCCAAAACATTAAAACCATCAGCTAACACAGCGTCATGCACCCATGGAACCTATATAAGAGCGCACTGACATTCAATTCGATGGAACGGGCTACATGTACTTCCATAAGAAACAGGGAGCATACTGTCACAAGTGTGTCACGCCAGCCTGGTAGATGTGAGGGTAGACGATCATTGCATATTGTAAATCGCAGATCTTCCATTTACCCAGTGTGTTTGGATCCCATATTGAATGAATTTGGTTTCCTTTGGTGCTGAAGAGGTTAATGACCCTTTCTATGCTGGTCAGGAAAATGCAGCTCGATTTCAGCTGCTTCTGATTTGGTCATTAACTCTTCCTATAAAACCTGGACAGACCCTCTCTGTCTTGCCAGTGCTTCCTTGCCGTTAGGAGACATTGTGCTGTATAGGAGTTTGTTGTTGATATTGGAGATAAGTCTTCACGCGCGGTGTGCGTAGGCTAAGTGTTTTGGAGAGACGTTGTTGTGGAGGTGTTCTGTAGTACGTGTGTTTATCTCTTGGTCCCTGTTTCCCATTTAGTTTGTTCCTCCCTGTCCCCATCCTCCTAACCACTGTTGGTTAATGTTGTAGTATGATAGAGGTTTCTGTTTTCCCTGTTTTGTCTTGTTTGTCTTCACATTACATTTGTGTCCCATGCTCCATGGAGTGGGGGAGGGGACAGACCAGAGATTAGAAGTAGTATAAAGAGGTCGGAGACTCAGGCCTCTCTACCATCAATAGTACCCTTAGAGCAGTGATAGTTATGGTCCCAGTTCCAGGGACAGTTTGAGGCCTCCTTCCTCTACCTAAGACTATCACAGCATGGCACATACATGTAAGACACTTGAAAAATAAGTTAGCTCCTCTCTGATGCTCTGCTGCTCCAGTCTAAAAAAGGATAAAAGTGCTCTTCAATGCGGGTCCCAGCGGTCACTGATCAAGTTCATTATAATCTTATTTCATGCCATGACATGTGATACATTGTTAATTATTATGTTACTGATCTTTATTAATTCTGCCACTGTATGTGTATGTCACGACATAACCGTTTGTTTTATCACAGGAGTGATGCAAGTGAGGAGAGTGTTCACTGCTAGTGGATGCACTCAGTGTCAAAAACTACCTAGTGTGGGGTGCCACTGGGTAGTGGTAGTCATGTCTGAGGTTTTTGCTTCTTGTCCTTTAACCACATCTTGACACTGGATGTACTGGTACGTACTGTTTGGGAATGGAGCTCCAGGAAATGCACCTACCAGAACACCCAGATCATTGTGCAGGCACAAGAGCTGAGCCTGATACCATCACTAGTGCTCTAACAGCATACCTCATACAACAAGAACCAGAGCCAATGGCAGCAACATTCTTGGCTGCTTAACCCTCCAGATATTGACTGCGCACTTACGGCTGCCACTGACAATGGGAACAGCTGCCTGGCGAGGTGCCGTGTGTTGCACCCCCACGATCAGACATTGACGACCTAACCGACGGAAAAGCCATCATTGCTAAAGCAGTAAGGAAAATATCTAGCAAAATCTGAGGGAGCAAATTCAATCCCCTTCCTTCTTCTGAGCTCTGCAGTGTGTGTAAAATGCAGTTAGCGTCCACTTGTATGGTATTGCTGTGTGGGGAGATCCCACGTAACAATTTATGGGGTGTATTTCTCTAGAATCCAGGCACAATGTTTTAGGAACGACTATGGCACTTTGCTTTATTCTGGAAAATACCTTTAGGGTCAAAATATTGGCTTCATCCATAGATGATTTATGATTTACAGCTCATCCAGGAGGGACACCTACTTCGGGGCTCCCGTCCTGGCTGGGAAGGACTTGTACCACATTCGTCGTATCCACCACGCCTCAGAAAGAGACGATACCTGTTTCCCACCAGTCACAGATCATGTTCCTGATCTTTGCTGAATATTGCTCAATCTTCCACCATTAAATCCATCACATGATCTGATCCTTGCAAAACAGTTTTTCAAGTGATCATACTCTCCAACATACTCTATATGCTCCACAGCTGACCTATTAACACTCCACTATCATTTTATCAACAAAGCTCATAAAAATCTTAAACTTTTCTTTTTTTTGACAGTCGGGAAGACCAAGAATAGTTTTTAAACCATTAAACAAAAGCAAAGAAAAAATGGGTGTTCTGAACTTACCAAACTTATGACTACTATCAGCTGCATGAGGAGCTGGTGGTCTGGAGATACCTTTCAACTATGGGTACAAATGGAGGACTCCCTAGCTTGAACAGTCTTAAAGCCTTAGACTGGATTAAATTTGCATTTGTTTCCCATGTTGGTGGCATCATCTGAAGCCCTGGAAAACTGATTCACACTTTTGCATTGATGGGGTCATTGACTGGAATGATGCAGAAAGAGTCACTCCGTCAGGCATGATTTTCAGCTGTATCCATCTATTTCGGATGGGTACCAAAACACAGTAAATCACGTCTAAGTACACGCCTCAAATGGGAAGATACGGCAGAAAAAAGTGTCCAAAAGAAAACGTAGCAAGCCCTGATTTGGGGAACATGAGCCCGACCTTACTAATTGCATCCCTCAAACTCTCTACCTTTAACTCTTTCTATATCCTAAATAACTGGGAATCATTTCACTCTAGGAAAGCGAGTGCAAAGTACTCTCTACTTCTTATCACACCTATCGCAACTCTACAATTATGTCTCCCGGACGTCTGTTTCTGAGGGGAGGACGAAAAAGGCATCTATCAAGTGGGCGACCTCATGGAGGGAGGCTGATATCACCAAATTGAAGTTATTCATCACCACTTCCAGGTAGCAGAGCTCAGAAAGCTGCCACTGCCCCCACCGCTGATTAGGAGCTTTCTGTGTGCATAGTACAGTGACAGTGAACTACTTATCAGTGCTGGAGGCGGAGTTGGACCAGGAGGCACATGAGAGGTAGTCCGGCAATGATAATTTTTTGTTGATAAAACACTCATTGTAATGAAACATCAGAATAAATAGCAAAAACCTGCAGATAAATTCCCTTTAATGTAAACGCCCATTTCTTTGACACAGATCTTGTAAACTGTAGTCACTTCTACATTTCTCTAGTAAAGGTCTCAATATTAGGCTCTAAACATGTATTTTTCAAATCCACTCCATTCCTATCTGTCATGGGTGTGTCAGGTGTGACAGACAGTCATCCTGGATACGGCTGTAGAAGGTCTTTGCGTTTAGCTCAAGCACATTCTTGATTTTTGCATCACCGTTACAGAGCGATATCCTTCTCCCTCTAGGACCCATTAGTTAGGTAACTAATGCTGCTAATCACACACCTGTGCTAAAGATTTAAATACATTCAATTGCTGCAGCATGGTGCAGGTGTCAGCTCATACTTGGCTCAGTCTTGATGGAAGTTCTAGCAGTCAGTTAGTGTCTTCCCTGAGGACCCTTGGAGGATTGCTGGCATAACATCTCGGTTGTCTTCTCAAGCTAAGTGTTCTCATTCGTCTACCCTCTCTGTCTTTTGTTTTAGTCGGGACTGACCAGTGGCATCCCCTCCCCTCCCTATGGCCTAGGGTCAGTCAGGGATTAGGGTCCTGCTCGGCGATAAGTGCAGAACTTATTTAGGGATGTTTAGGGCAGACAGTGTGATTTTAGATCTGCCTAGGGGTCTCCACTCCCATCTTCCCTAGTGTTTGGGCTTCCCCTTCCCTCTTCAGGTTGTACACTTACTTATCCATCACCCTGCATGACACTATCATGGGAGAAGTTTATCATAGGCCCCTCCTACTTGACTCTCTTGCATGTATGAATAAAACATTTAATTGCGCTACACCCCAGCCAAGCTCAGTCACATCTATCCCGGCTCCTTGGTGAAGTTGTGGGTAAAGAGGGACCCTCATCCACATATTATGGGCATGCTCTTGAATTTCTAACTTTTGGAACTCTATTTTCAATAAGATTTCACAATCTTTATCGATACACATCTCCTTCCTTAGCACTTATGCTTTTTGGATATTGATGCCCTCCCTGCTCAGGTCAAAATGGTAGCTGCCTAAATTCTAATAGATAGTAAATGAGCCTTGACAAGCAGTTGGAAGAGTTCCTTGATTCCCACCCAGGACAAAATTATCCCTGCACTAAGCAGAACCTGTTTCTATGAAAAAATGATGGCCTATTAGCACTATACTGTTTCGAAATCTTCATAGGTGTGGAGGATTATGCTACACTTTTTCATTAATATCATTGCCTAATTACGGTGTTGTTGTAGCTATGTCACGAAGACCTGATCCAGTTAATATTATGGCTCTAGATTTAATTAAACAATGTTAAGTAGTTGTTATTTATTTACAAATGGTTGATTGTATTTTTTTCACACAAATCTCTGGCCTCTACTATGTTAGCGGTTTCCCCACAAACAAAAGTTATTTTTAACCAATAGATCTTGGAATAATAATAATTGCAACAATTGGATGTGTGTAAATGACATGTTCCTGTGCTGAGATAATCTTATAAATGTGCCCCTGCTGTGTACTGTGAAATGGCCGTGTCTGACCATACAGGGACATGGTCTGATCCTACCACAGCTCCTGGGTGGGGAGGAAAAGAGTATACAGGCAGGACAGATTTTCACTTAGTTCAGATCAGGGGACTGTGAGGGCCATTGTAAAACCTTCAGCTTGTGTCTTTTGAGGTCGTCTATTGTGGATTCTGACTTGTTTGCAGGATCTTTATCCATTTCTTGTAAGGCTTGGAAGACTCTAGAGGGTGAACCCACTGGACCGCAACAGCGAACCTTCCTAGGGCGAGGAGACCTGGTAGACCACCTCCTATACAGGGAGTGTTAGGAGCAGACCCAGGGGAGACTACTGCTACGGCAGCTGGTACCCAAGGCAAGGGAACAGAAATGACCGCAGATGAAAAGGAGAAATAAACGAGACGATAGGTAGGCAGAGATGCAGGAAAAGATGGACAGGTCTGGTAGGCAGGCTGTTACGGAAAAAACACGGGAGCCAGAGAGAAGGTAGGAGACAAACCGGAATACACGGTGGGGATACTGGAACCAGGATGTGGAAATGACAAGCAGCAGACTGGCACAACAGGAACACAGATACACAGGAAAATCAGAGGTGAGGGACGACCAGGACTAAAAGAAAAACAAAAGAAGGGCAAGGGTTAGGCATAAGATATTTCACAAGGTCAAATGAAGAGACCGCGAGGGCCAGAGTCACTTCTGCAAGACAAATGATAATCAGGCACCACCAGACGGAAGAGGCGGCCTGATAAGCAGAGCGGCGGCGTACCTTCCGGGTCAGGGTCCTCCAGAGGAATAGAGCGGGCAGAGTGGCTGGAATCATAGAGGGCAGTGTGCGCGCGCACTGGGAAACCCAGTGCGCGCACGCACCTGACAAGAAGCCGGCCGTGCGAGCAGGAGAGAAGACGCCAAAGAAGGAACAGTATCGCGCCGGGATGCCGTGGAGCGGTAAGCATAAGAGGACATCCGGGAAGGCAGTGGTAGCGGCGTGACATTTGTAGAAGCCATCCTCTTCCTCTTTTCATCTTCAGCTTTTTTACAGATGGTGTTATCAAGAATTTGTTGAAATTTAATTGAATCCATTCTTCCCTCTACCAGTGAAATGTTCCCTGTGTCATTGGCTGCAACACAACCCCAAAGCAAGATTAATCCACCCCCATGCTTAATGGTTGGCGAGATGTTTTTTTCCTGAAATTCTGTACCCTTTTTTCTCCACACATACCATTGATCGTTGTAGCCAAAGAGTTCTATTTTATCTTCATCAGTCCACAGGACTAGTTTCCAAAATCCATGAGGCTTGTTTAGATGATCGTTTGCATAAGTCTGATGCTGAATTTTATAGTGAGGATGCAGGATAGGTTTTCTTCTGATGAATCTTCCATTAAGGCCATATTTGTGCAGGTGTCTCTGAACAGTAAAACAATGTACCACCACTTCAGTGTTTGCTACATCTTTCTGATGGTCTTTTGCAGTCAAGTGAGGGTTCTGATTTGCCTCTCTAGCAATCCTACGAACAGCTCTCACTGAAATTTTGCTTGGTCTTCCAGACCTTATTATCTTGACCTCCATTGTTCCTGTTAACTGCCATTTCTTAATTACATTTCGAACAGAGGAAAGGGAAACTTGAAAATGCTTTGCTATCTTCTTCTTCTCCTGCTTTCTGGGCCTCCACCATTTTCATTTTCAAAGTGCTGTTCAGCTGCTTAGAAGAACCCATGGCTACTGTTTTTTGCCACAATGTTAGAGGTTTTATAAAGTTGGGAAATTTGCATCACATGGCCTTTCCGAATGATGATAATGAACAAGCCATAACCCTAACAGGCTAAATACAAGGAACCTTTCACTTCCTTTTTTGCCATAAAACTGCCCCCAATGTCTTGTTAGTGATGCACATGGCATCACTGTCATGGTTTTCACTAGTAATATGTCCCAGGATTTAGCGCAAAAATCCCTTTTTATACTTTGATGATTGCCCCACATATCTTCTGTTTCAGACAAAGGGGTGGGGATTTCTAGCTTTTCAGTCACAATCAGTCAAATGCCTTTTAAAAAAATCTCCAATCTCACCGCATATCTGGTGTGCGCATGCTCCAGAGCGGCTGGGGGTCAAAGTGGTGAGCGGAAACACAGTGGCGCACACAGCGTGCATGCTCACAAACTATCATGTGAGCATGTGTCATGTGGTCACTGACTCTCAGCGGCTCTGGAGCATACACATGAGTTTTGCTTATTCTTCTAGTGATTGCCGGGCTGTTTTTAATGGGCCTATAACCAGGAATGAGCGTTCCTATGAGCACTCATTCACTTCTTTAAATGGGCCATAGCTGTGTGAAAGATTGTGTGTCACAGCAGAGTGCAGAATGAAAGGGTCAAGAGAAAAAGTGACAGAGACAAGAGAGAATAGAAGAGATAATCCAAATCTTGATTGAGTGCAAGATTTCTATTTAGGATCCTTGATTGTATCAGCGTGTGCCACGCATTAATATGCTTTCATCACATTGAGTAACAATAACAGCTCCACTTTTGAATTACATTTCCAAATTTTCCTGTTGTAAAGGTACTGTCACACTTAACGATATCGTTAACGATATCGTTGCTTTTTGTGACGTAGCAACGATATTGTTAAGGAAATCGTTATGTGTGACAGCGACCAACGATCAGGCCCCTGCTGGGAGATCGTTGGTCGCTGAAGAAAGTCCAGAACTTTATTTCGTCGCTGGATCTCCCGTGGACATCGCTGGATCGGCGTGTGTGACACCGATCCAGTGATGTCTTCACTGGTAACCAGGGTAAACATCGGGTAACTAAGCGCAGGGCCGCGCTTAGTAACCCGATGTTTACCCTGGTTACCAGCGTAAAAGTAAAAAAAAACAAACAGTTCATACTTACCTACCACTGTCTGTCCCCGGCGCTCAGCTTCTCTGCACTCCTCCTGCACTGGCTGTGAGCACAGCGGCCGGAAAGCAGAGCGGTGACGTCAACAAGTGTTTGTTTTTTTTAAACTTTTACGCTGGTAACGAGGGTAAACATCGGGTTACTAAGCGCGGCCCTGCGCTTAGTTACCGGATGTTTACCCTGGTTACCGGGGACCTCGGGATTGTTGGTCGCTGGAGAGCTGTCTGTGTGACAGCTCTCCAGCGACCAAACAGCGACGCTGCAGCGATAGACATCGTTGTCGGTATCGCTGCAGCGTCGCTTAGTGTGACGGTACCTTAAGACTCACAGTATTTTTCAGTTCCAGAGTTGTGCATAAGGGTGTTTTCACATTGTGTTCTGTGTCCATATCGGGGCGTATGTCCAAAATCCTCTACAAAATGGGGTCTGGATGCATGCATGGGGCCAAGCTCTGCTGTGCACTTTTTTCGGGAGTGTATGCCTTCAGGAGGCAGACACTCAGATGCAGTTTACTTCTAAAAATTGCACGTTCGCTCTGCTGTCACTATTACAGTCTATTGGCTCCATCGAAGCTTGTGTCCGGACCCAGTTTTACAAGGGATTTAGGCTGTATGCCCTAACGGGGACCAAAAACGCAATGTAAAAGCACTAGTGGTGGGTGAACATGCTCGGATAACATCTAATCTAACAAACAGGCAATCCCCGCATGTGTTCAGGCTGTCTAAGAGCCACGAATCATGCAGTCCCAGGGATGCAAATCTATATATATAATTGTCTAAGGGTCACTTCCGTCTGTCTGTCTGTCCTTCTGTCACGGTTATTCGTTCGTTGATTTGTCTCGGCAGCTGCCTGTCATGGTAGTAAAAATAGGTCATGTTAAAAATAATTAAAAAAAAAAAAAAAAACCTGCTATAATCACCCTCCGCCGCCTTTGCCGCTCCTCGCCACGCTCCCGGGACCGCTCCATTGCAAGCGGCAGCTTCCGGTCCCAGGGCTGGTGTGCGACAAGGACCTGCCGTGACGTCACAGTCATGTGACCGCGACGTCATCATAGGTCCTGCTCACACCAGCCCAGGGACCACCTGCAGGACTTCCAACGGGCCTTCGGAAGATGAGTATATGTTTTTTTTTTTTTTTACGTCTCTATACTACGTGGCTCTGTGCTGGGCAATATACTATGTGGCTCTGCTATATACTATGTGGCTGGGCAATATACTACGTGACTGGGCAATATACTATGTGGCTGGGCAATATACTACGTGGCTGGGCAATATACTACGTGGCTCTGCTATATACTATGTGGCTGGCCAATATACTACGTGACTGGCCAATATACTACATCACTGGGCAACATACTACGTGACTGGCCAATATACTATGTGACTGGCCAATATATTACGTCACTGGGCAATATACTACGTGGTTGGGCAATATACTACATCGCTGGGCAATATACTACGTGGCTGGGCAATATACTACGTGGACATGCATATTCTAGAATACCCGATGCGTTAGAATCGGGCCACCATCTAGTATAATATAAGCATTATAAGATATAACAACCGAGCATGCTGAGATAAGAAATTATTCAAGCACGTTCACCCTTCACTAGAAAGGACCCTAAGGTTTTTAGAAAGATCTGCATATAATATCTGAAATATAAATTGACCGCCACTGTGGACTATAGATCCACCATATGTAAATGTAATCTGTGAAAGCAATTCCAAAATTCAACCCTTGTACTACAAAGAGTAAAATGTGCAGCTTAACCACACTATCTCCGCAACAACATCGTTTGTGAGAGGAAAGTCCCTGTTATTTAACCACAAGAATATTTGTTCTGCCCTTCTGAATATAGGGCAATATGTTCATATTTATGTGCTGGTTTGTTGCGTTATTATAGCATCATCTAGAGGTGGCTGAATTTTATAACCTGTGTCTTTAGCAGCAAATAGAGTGTTGCTTTGTGGGACTAAAGCACGGTATTCTGGGAAGAAGAAGCTCCATTTTCTTCTGTGTACTTCCTGGGACACACATGTTTATTTGCCCTCTTGTAACTGCTCCAACTTGAGTTTGCTATCTGGTAGAGCATATCTGGTAAGATTCATATCTCTGTTCTTGCAATGCAGTATTGTACAGAAATGTGATTAACAGCATAGCATAGTACAAAAGAGATATGATTATTAGAGATCTGTGTATTTCCATATTCAAGTTTGCATCACACTGTATACTTTCCTGTTAATTGTAAAGTGTCAGCTGTGTGATTATTTGCCTGATACTTACCTATGTTGTTTGTATTCTTATAGTTTTACCGCATGTTCTATTCCTGTTCACCAATAAACAAGAAGCTAGACTGCAGAGAACGGTCTGCTTATTTGGAAGACAGAAGTGGTTTATGCTGTATGTCAGATTTCACACCGTGTCAACGTGTAAGAAGACAGAACAATGTGATTTGCATATCTTTGGTCACATTCCAACTAGTCGTTTGAGGCTGCGCATGTCTAGTTGGCATGTGACTGCATGGTGCCTACAATGAAACATAGCGGTGGTAGTGTCCTTATGTGGGGCAGCATGAATGCTGCTAGTGTCCGGGAGCTACATTTCATTGATGGTATCAAGAATTCATAGATGTACTGTTCTACAGTACATCCAAATAGAAGATGCCGCCATCACTCTATACCCTTATTAGACGTTAACTTTTCCAACATGACAATGATCCAAAACACACATCTATTGCATTTCTGAAAAGGAACAGGATGAAATTTTAGTAGCCAAGTGTCTCCTGATCTGACCCCCAACCAAACACCTATGGAGAATTCAGACAAGACAAGTTGTCACCACTCTCCAGCATCAAGACTCTAAAAGAGCTCCTTCTTGTAAGAATGGAATAAGATTGATGTTATATTATGCCAACAACTTATTTATTCCAGGCCTAGAAGACTTGGTGCTGTCCTTACAAATCATGGAGGTCATACAGAATACTAGATCAGGGCCGGCATCAGCACCCGGCGCACCTGGGCAAATGCCGGGGCCCTAGAGAGAGAGGGGGGCCCACTCACGCTGTCATAGATACAGCTGGGAGAGCAGAGCAGGAGAACATGCTCTCTCCGCCCACAAAGCCACTGCTGGCTGCGTTCTCTTAACCCCTATGTGCCAGCTCTGACACAAGCATCTTCTCACTCAGTCAGTGCAGCCAGGCAGGCACACATAGGGGTTAAGAGAAGGCAGCCAGTGTGACATTGTTTGTGGGTGGAGAGAGCACGTTCTCTGCTCTGATCTCCGCCCCTGGCTGGCTGCAGTGCTGCTGAACTTATCAGGCAGATTCCAGAGCTCCTACCAGTGCCTGAGTGAGTGCTATGATATCCAGCAGTGGTTGCAGATGGACTTGTGGCTCAGTCTGCTGCTGTCTGTCTCCACTGCCTAAAAATGTGGGTGATATCTGGAGGAGCAGCTGGTGGGGTGCAGCCTGCAACCTGCAGCTGCCCAGCTCACCCAGAACCCCAGAATACATGCATACCACACCGAACCTGCACCAGTGGGGTAGGAAGAAGCTTAACCCCTTCCCATCTGTATGAAGGTTATTGCTAAACCTTAAAGATAACAATCCAACCCGCATAAATGGGGTTAACCAAATGCCAGGAGGAAGGGGAGCTGCTGCCATGGATAAAACTGAGCTGTGGGCTGTACGTTGGGGCCCCGTGGCCCCAGGCTGGTGACTGGAGGGACTCTGCCCAGTGCTGGCATGTGGGTGATTTCTGCTGCGGAGTCTCAGCTTCTCTCCTCCAGGTCACACTGTGCAGTCACAGCAACATTGGCTGTGTCTGTCCAGGTCCCAGCAGCTGCCACTGCTCCCACCAAGGACATGGCATCACTTAACCCTTCCCCTACAGCCACCGGCAACAAATCCACATTATTCATTGATTAAATCAGGTTCACACCCAATAGAGGAGCAGACATTTCCTGCTGCCATTAGGGTCCGGGAGGGGGTGACCTGTGACATTGGCTGCCCTGCTACTCTGTAGTGGGGGGTGACAAGGGTAACATGGGGTAACGATGACGGAGAAATGCACAGATAATAGTGAGCGCGACAGAGGGCAGTGTATGGAATGGAGCAGTCAGGGGGTGGGCTGCAGTATCCCCCCATACTGTACATGACTGCTCGGGACAGGGAGGAGTTTAATGAGCTTCTAATTGGGTCATTAGGGTTTGTGGAAAGGATTCAGCATCAGGTCCCTCATTAATGCCCGAGCCGCCTGTTACTTTGTAGCACAGATCTGTCGGGGCCGCAAAACCAAACGTTTATGTAGAAAAATATTTTTTTCATAGAAAAACTCAAAACAGAAAAGATTTTCTGATACAACAACGCCCTGCTCACGACACTGCACAGCACCTCTCTCCCTGTATATATACACTGCACAGCACCTCTCCCCCTGTATATATACACTGCACAGTACCACTCCTCCTCTATATATACACTGCACAGCACCTCTCCCCCTGAATATATACACTGCACAGTACCTTTCCTCCTGTATATATACACTGCACAGCACCTCTCCTGTATATATACACTGCACCTTTCCTCCTGTCCTATATATACACTGCACAGCACCTTTCCTCCTGTATGTATACACTGCACAGCACCTCTCCTGTATATATACACTGCACAGTACCACTCCTGTATATATACACTGCAGAATTTACAATAGTTGTCACTCATGTAAGAAGTGAAATCTGGCATTGTACTATACATTTCTCTGCCATATCTGTGCATCATAAATCGGGGTATGTGTTAAAGGGGGGGGGCCCACTGAGACTCTTTCGCCCGGGGCCATCGAAAACCTGGAGCCGGCCCTGTACTAGATGTAGTAGTTATTGATGTGGGGTGTATTCATTTTTTCATCAGCTAATATTTTTAACCCGACTTTCATTTTATGGGTTAAAAAAAAAAGGGAATGCATTTTCGGGACAAAATAGCTGGAGGCACTTCAGAGCATTAGCTCAGAAGAATAAATAAAATGTTTCAAACAGTGGAAAAAAACGCTGGGCCAAGTGCACAACATTAATTTTGAAGGCGATTGATGTTTTGAAGATGTCATCTTGAATAAAAAAGTTTAAAATAAGTAATTCTTGTTTTTTGGGTACACCCTCGTATATATACTGTATATATAAATGCTATGCAATATAGTGTCTGCAATCTGTCTTTTTTCCCTTGCGAAAATTAAAAATGTGGGCTAACGCAATATATTTCCATTGTTTCATTCCACTTTATATTAATTCCTTTGAAGCATCTGAAGGGTTAACAATGTTCCAGAATGTGGTTTTGAATATCTTAACCCCTTCACCCTCAGCCTGTTTCCACCTTCCTGACCAGGCCAATTTTTTAAATTCTGAGCAGTGCCATTTTATGAGGTTATTATAATTCTGGGACACTACAACATATCCCAGTGATTTTGAGACTCTTTTTTTCATGATACAGTGTACTTCATATTTGTGACATGGTCTACTTTCATTTATGAAAATATCAAAGCTTTGACAAAAAAAAATTGGAAAATTTAGCCATTTTCAAACTTTGAATTTTTATGCTCTTCAACCAGAGAGTTATACCCCACAAAATAGTTAATAAATAACATTTCCCACATGTCTACTTTACATCACCATTATTTTTTAAACATATTTTTTTCATTATGAAGTTAGAAGGGTTAAAAGTTGATCAGCAATTTCTAATTTTTTCAACAACATTTACAAAACCAATTTTTTTAGGGACCACCTCAAATTTGAAGTGACTTTGCAGTAGTATGTGACAGATATTACCCAAAAGTGACACCATTCTTAAAACTGCACCCCCTGTAGGTCCTCAAAACCACATTCAAAAAGTTTTTTAAAGCTTTTGGGGCTTTGCCAGAATTAAAGCAATGTGGAAGGATAAAAATGAAAATTTCCCTTTTTCCAACAAAAATGTTGCTTTAGCCCCAAATTTGTTATTTTCAAAAAGGTAACAGGAGAAAGTGCACCATACAATTTGTTGTGCAATTTCTCCTAAGTACGCCAATACCCCATATTATGTTAGACAACTAATGTTTGGACTCATGGCAGGACTTGGAAGGGAAGGAGCAGCATTTGATTTTTGAAGCGCAAAATTAGCTGGAATAGATACAGAACGCCATGTCTTGTTTACCTCTGATGTGCCTAAGCAGTGGAAACAAGTGGCCCCATTTAGGAAACCAGACCCCTAAAGGAATTCATCTAGAGTTGTGGTGAACATGTTGAACCCACAGGTGCTTCATAGAATTTTATAATGTTAAGCTGTGAAAATGAAAAACTACATTTTTACTGCAAAAATGTTGCTTTAAACAAAAATGTTTCCCTTATCACAAGGGTAACCAGAGAAAATGGAACATAAAATCTGTTGTGCGATTTCTCCTGAGCATGCCGATACCCCATATGTGGAGGAAAACTACTGTTTGGGCGCACAGCATGGCTCAAAAGGGAAGGAGCGCCATTGAATTCTGGAGCGCAATTTTTCCTTTTCGGCTGCAATAAATTGAGGATGTCATGTCAAACTGACAAAGCCCCTAAGGTGCCAAAGCAGCAGAAATCCCCACAAGTGACCTCATTTTGGAAACTGCACTTCTTGAGGAATTCATCTAGGGGTGAGCATTACTAATCCTCAGGTGATTGACAGAATTGTATAACATTGGGCCAAGTCAATGTAAAATTTCCATTTTTTTCCACTAATATGTTGCTTTGGCTCTAAGTTTAAAATTTTCAAACAGGGACAATAGGAGAAAATTAACCATACAATTTGTTATGCAATTTCTCCTGAGTGCGCCAATAACCCATATGTGGTCAAAAACTACTTTTGAGGCACAGTGCAAATCTCAGAAGGGAAAGACACGTATGTTACAGAAAGTTATATCATCGGCAGTGAAGAAAAAATACCGTAATTAAATTTTTTAGCATAAAAATTTTGTTTTAGCTCCAGATTTTACACTTTCTCATGGAGAAATGGGTAAAAATGTCACCAAAATTCGTCACACAATTTCTGCTGAATGTGACAATACCCCTTATTCCCATATGTGGCTGTACAGTACTGCTTAGCCACATGGCAAGACTTGGAAGAGACAGAGCGCTATTGACTCCGGGAAAACAAATTATTGTAGAATAGTTTGTGGACTCCATATACAAAACCTCTAAGTGCTAGAAGAAATTGGAAATTGCACCCCTCTGGGCAGGGATGACTTCAGTACCCGGTGCACCTGGGTCATTCCATGTGGGGATTGCAAGATCTGTCCCTACATGGCCCCGACTCGGGATGTATTTGAGCATCCAACCAGTCACAGTAGGCATCCACTGAAGGCTTACATTAATTGCAAATCTATGGACGTCATTTATGCCCTTATCTGTCCTTGTGTCATGATACAGTGGGGCAAAAAAGTATTTAGTCAGTCAGCAATAGTGCAAGTTCCACCACTTAAAAAGATGAGAGGCATCTGTAATTTACATCATAGGTAGACCTCAACTATGGGAGACAAACTGAGAAAAAAAATCCAGAAAATCACATTGTCTGTTTTTTTAACAATTTATTTGCATATTATGGTGGAAAATAAGTATTTGGTCAGAAACAAAATTTCATCTCAATACTTTGTAATATATCCTTTGTTGGCAATGACAGAGGTCAAACGTTTTCTGTAAGTCTTCACAAGGTTGCCACACACTGTTGTTGGTATGTTGGCCCATTCCTCCATGCAAATCTCCTCTAGAGCAGTGATGTTTTTGGCTTTTCACTTGGCAACACGGACTTTCAACTCCCTCCAAAGGTTTTCTATAGGGTTGAGATCTGGAGACTGGCTAGGCCACTCCAGGACCTTGAAATGCTTCTTACGAAGCCACTCCTTCGTTGCCCTGGCGGTGTGCTTTGGATCATTGTCATGTTGAAAGACCCAGCCACGTTTCATCTTCAATGCCCTTGCTGATGGAAGGAGGTTTGCACTCAAAATCTCACGATACATGGCCCCATTCATTCTTTCATGTACCCGGATCAGTCGTCCTGGCCCCTTTGCAGAGAAACAGCCCCAAAGCATGATGTTTCCTCCACCATGCTTTACAGTAGGTATGGTGTTTGATGGATGCAACTCAGTATTCTTTTTCCTCCAAACACAACAAGTTGTGTTTCTACCAAACAGTTCCAGTTTGGTTTCATCAGACCATAGGACATTCTCCCAAAACTCCTCTGGATCATCCAAATGCTCTCTAGCAAACTTCAGACGGGCCCGGACATGTACTGGCTTAAGCAGTGGGACACGTCTGGCACTGCAGGATCTGAGTCCATGGTGGCGTAGTGTGTTACTTATGGTAGGCCTTGTTACATTGGTCCCAGCTCTCTGCAGTTCATTCACTAGGTCCCCCCGCGTGGTTCTGGGATTTTTGCTCACCGTTCTTGTGATCATTCTGACCCCACGGGGTGGGATTTTGCGTGGAGCCCCAGATCGAGGGAGATTATCAGTGGTCTTGTATGTCTTCCATTTTCTAATTATTGCTCCCACTGTTGATTTCTTCACTCCAAGCTGGTTGGCTATTGCAGATTCAGTCTTCCCAGCCTGGTGCAGGGCTACAATTTTGTTTCTGGTGTCCTTTGACAGCTCTTTGGTCTTCACCATAGTGGAGTTTGGAGTCAGACTGTTTGAGTGTGTGCACAGGTGTCTTTTTATACTGATAACAAGTTTAAACAGGTGCCATTACTACAGGTAATGAGTGGAGGAAAGAGGAGACTCTTAAAGAAGAAGTTACAGGTCTGTGAGAGCCAGAAATCTTGATTGTTTGTTTCTGACCAAATACTTATTTTCCACCATAATATGCAAATAAAATGTTAAAAATACAGACAATGTGATTTTCTGGATTTTTTTTTCTCAGTTTGTCTCCCATAGTTGAGGTCTACCTATGATGTAAATTACAGATGCCTCTCATCTTTTTAAGTGGTGGAACTTGCACTATTGCTGACTGACTAAATACTTTTTTGCCCCACTGTATATGTAGGGCAAACGTCCCAAGAACTGAGAAAGAGGGCTCAGAAACATGTATCAACCATACATCTTGCCACCACGGACCTAAGAAAAGGTAAAACCCTCAAATCTGAGGTTTGTGGGTTTACAGAAGATAGCCGCTAATGAGAGGGGTGGTAATAGGCGTAAACATCTTCTACAAATCGAATCCAGATGGATTTTTGGGCTCCAGTCGGTGACACCTCTAGGGTTGAATGAGAAGCTCTTATTCACGGGCTTCTTGGGTTGAACCAGAAGATGAGGAAACGTGAATTTTTACCAACTTATATATGTGTTCTCATATATTTTTCCTTGCATTTATATATCTACTAGATGGTGGCCCGATGCAAATGCATCGGGTATTCTAGAGTATGCATGTCCACGTAGTATATTGCCCAGTCACGTAGTATATTGCCCAGCCACGTAGTATATTGCCCAGTCATGTAGTATATTGCCCAGCTACGTAGTATATTGCCCAGCCATGTAGTATATTGCCCAACTACGTAGTATACAGCACAGCGACGTAGGATATTGCGCAGCCACGTAGTATATTGCACAGAGCCATGTAGTATATTGCACAGCCACGTAGTATATTGCCCAGTCACATAGTATATTGCCCAGCCACGTAGTATATTGCCCAGCCACGTAGTATATTACCCAGCCACGTAGTATATTGCCCAGTCACGTAGTATATTGTCCAGCCACATAGTATATTGCTCAGCCATGTAGTATATTGCCCATTTACGTAGTATATTGCCCAGCCATGTAGTATATTGCCCAGCTACGTAGTATACCGCACAGCGACGTAGGATATTGCGCAGCCACGTAGTATATTGCACAGAGCCATGTAGTATATTGCACAACCACGTAGTATATTGCCCAGTCACATAGTATATTGCCCAGCCACGTAGTATATTGCCCAGCCACGTAGTATATTGCCCAGTCACGTAGTATATTGTCCAGCCACATAGTATATTGCTCAGCCACGTAGTATATTGCCCATTTACGTAGTATATTGCCCAGCCATGTAGTATATTGCCCAGTCACGTAGTATATTGCCCAGCCACGTAGTATATTGCTCAGCCACATAGTATATTGCCCATTTACGTAGTATATTGTCCAGTCACGTAGTATATTGCCCAGTCACGTAGTATATTGCCCAGCCACGTAGTATATTGCTCATTTACGTGGAATATTGCCCAGCCAAGTAGTATACAGCACAGAGCCACGTAGTATATTGCCCAGCCACGTAGTATATTGCCCAGCGAGGTAGTATACAGCACAGAGCCACATAGCATATTGCACAGCCCATGTAGTATATTGCCCAGCTATGTAGTATATTGGCCAGCCACGTATGACACAGGTTAAAAAAATAAAAAATAAACACATACTCACCTTCCGCCGGCGCGTTGTAGCACTGTCCACAGATTATCCCTGGCGGCGGCCATCTTCCGGAGGTCGCCCGGGGCTTCAGGAAAATGGACGCGGGATGCCGCGCGTGCGCAGATGGAGATCGCGGCGGCCATTTTCCTGAAGCCGAGTTCCATTGCAAGTCCCAGGGCTGGTGTGAGCAGGACCTATGATGACGTCGCGGTCACATGACCGTGACGTCACGGCAGGCCCTTGCCGCACACCAGCCCTGGGACGGGACCAGAGGCTGGCGCTCACAATTGGAGTGGTCCGGGGAGCGTGGCGAGGAGCGAAAAAGGCGGCGGAGGGTGAGTATGGCAGGTTTTTTTTTTATATTATTTTTAACATGCATATTTTTACTTTTGATGCTGCATAGGCAGCATCAATAGTAAATAGTTGGGGGACACACAGGGTTAATAGCAGCGGTAATAGCAGCGCTAACGGAGTCCGTTACACCGCGGGCCATTACCGCTGCCATTAACCCTGTGTGAGCGGGATTACTGTTGTGAATTCTGTGGTCAAGCTCCCTCCTGTGGTCATGAGTGGTACTTCGGCTGGTTCTGTCCATGAGCTTCCTCTGGTGGATGTGAGTGGGGCTGCGGCTTCTGAGTTTCCTTCCTCAGGTGACGAGGTTAAGTCGTTAGGTGCTGCTCTATTTAACTCCACCTAGTTCTTTGTTCCTGGCCTCCAGTCAATGTTCCAGTATTGGATCGTTCTTGTGGCCTGTCTGCCCTGCATAAGCTAAGTTCTGCTTGTGTTACTTTTGTTTGCTATTTTTTCTGTCCAGCTTGCTGTATTGGTTTTTCTTGCTTGCTGAAAGCTCTGGGATGCAGAGGGAGCACCTCCGTACCGTTAGTCGGTGCGGAGGGTCTTTTTGCGCCCTCTGCGTGGTTGTTTGTAGGTTTTTGTGCTGACCGCAAAGCTATCTTTCCTATCCTCGGTCTATTCAGTAAGTCGGGCCTCACTTTGCTAAAATCTATTTCATCTCTGTGTTTGTATTTTCATCTTTACTCACAGTCATTATATGTGGGGGGCTGCCTTTTCCTTTGGGGAATTTCTCTGAGGCAAGGTAGGCTTATTTTTCTATCTTCAGGGCTAGCTAGTTTCTCAGGCTGTGCTCGAGGCGCCTAGGTCTGGTCAGGTGCGCTCCACGGCTACCTCTAGTGTGGTGTGATAGGATTAGGGATTGCGGTCAGCAGAGTTCCCACGTCTCAGAGCTCGTCCTATGTTATTAGTAACTATCAGGTCACTTTGTGTGCTCTTAACCACCAGGTCCATTGTGTTTCTGAATCACCAGTTCATAACAGATTACGGAGCGGGCGCCGGGCAGTGAGTGCAGGGGAGTAGGGGAGGGACTAATCGGACTGTGGCCGTCGCTGATTGGTCGCGGCAGCCATGACAGGCAGCTGCCGTGACCAATCAGCGAACTAATAACCGTGACAGAAGGACAGAAAGACAGACGGAAGTACCCCTTAGACAATTATGTATATAGATTAGGCTTGTGGTGGAACACGTCCAATTGCATTTATTTGTGGACCTGAATATAATCTGGACACCTATGAAGAATATAGGAGGGTTATTAGTGACAAGGTACTCAAAGCACTTGGAAGCATGATGGACCAATGTATCAACTAAGGGGACGCAAGATCTACGTGACCATAAAAACAGTGGATACCGGAGGTTATCACATCATAGGATACTCATAGATTTTGATATATGGATTTGTATCATGAATATGGGCCCACAATTGGTGACCAAGGGGAAACTTCTAACACACATCTGTTTCTGCATTTATCCCGTATTTCTCTATGCGTCCCCTCACAGTTGTGCCCTCTTTATCGGAATAAACTCATTTGGCAGCATATGGATTCATATTTATTTTTATTTTTGCTTCACATTATAAATTGCTTATACGCTTAATGAATTAACCCATTAATTAAGCAACGTCTGAATCGTTTTGGTATTGTACTATGTATATTATACATTATATACTGTAAGTACCATAATTTATATATATTTACAAGAGACTTAACTTATTTTCTATTGAATTTACGTGCATGAATTTCTTAACCATGTGGATTTCTCCTTTATTAGGCAATATATCAGTAATCCCAGTGATTACTTTCCCCTAATATATGGCCACTTGCAGGTCTACTTCCTCTTGCCTTATATTCTATATCCTGGCCATCTATCCTCATTCTAACAGGCGCTTGCGTTCTTTCCTCCCTCCCTCTCCCGCAGTTCTCTGTCCTTCTCCCTTCTATTTCACCGGCGCATGCGCAGCGCGACTTAGATGCAAGTCGCGAATGCGCACGCGCATTTATCTCCATGGAGATCGCATACACTTCCGCTTTACCCCTTCACGCGGCCGGCGTGCTCCCTGACTCACACTTTCTGATTCAGCTGCCACACAGCGGTATGTCTTTAATTTGATTGTTGAACAGATTTAAACCGGCCATGCTCGCCTCAAGCATACTTCCCCTGACGAAGCTGCTGCCGCAGCGATACGCGTGGGGCTCTTCTCCCACCCCCTTTCTGGCTTCCTTTGGGTACTTATGGCGATTATGCCAACTACACCATTTCTTCTCCGGAAGCTCTTTTGGTCTCCTTCCCCCTTTTGAACCGGCCATATGGTGATATTTTGGGGCTCTGTGACTGATCTAACTGCCTTACTGTTTAGGGCTATAGTGCATCACCTTGGAATCGACCATCAGGTTGTATATATGTATGGGACCGATTCTATGGGATCCCAAACTACTTATTATGCAAGAGGTTTATTTAAAATCATCCTGATATAGGCTAGTTATGTTTGTACAAGGGGAGGAAAGTGCTGTTGCGATTTATATCACTATTTAGTGCTGCTATTATATATGTTGTTGTTTCCTTTTGGAATGCAAATAAGTTGATATGGCGCATGTATTTTCAGGAATAGGGGTGCGGTTTTTGTATATCGCATGTTTTTAATTGTTTTTACATGTTCCTTGAGGTGATGTTAATGAAGGTTTTTGCATTTTACATATATGCGGTTGTGCAGGCTTTTCTAGTCCAGTCTTTCTTCTGTGGTTTTGTATAGGTATGGACTTTGCTTTGCACCCCTATAATGATTTCTAAGTAACCGGAGTGCACCCTTTCTTGCTAAAATACTACCCGGTGCACCCGGGCAAGTTTCGGGGTTCTGTGCAGGCGGGGGCCCACTTGCTGTGAGGGACACTGGTGAAATATGGGGGCCCGGTGTCTGTGCCAATGCCGACAACTGAGAGTGGGCCTTTCCACTTGCTCCGGGCCCTGGCACTTGCGATACTTATCTCTCCCTGCTCCACTGCTGTGGCATCTTCTGCGTCTCCTTACTGTGCCATTCAGGTTAGAGGGCGCAATAACTTCATGTTTGTGCGGCCTCTGCCTGATCAGTCAGAGTATGGTGACCCGGAAGACACTGAGGAGTCCGGAGCAGAGCAGCAGTGAGCAACGAGAGGTGAGTATTTCATTCATTTTTTTCCATTTTTATTATGTTTGGAGCATTATATATGGGGACCATCATACACTGGAGCATCATATATGCGTCAATCACATAGAGCATTATATATGGGGCCCATTATACACTAGAGCATCATATATGGAGCCCATTAGCATTGGGCGGACATACTGGGATCTCGGCTACTCGTGGGGTCATCGCGAGGGTTTTCTGGTGGCCTTCGCTTACGTCTGATGTGAAGAAGTTTGTGTCTGCATGTGAAGTTTGTGACCGCGCTAAGTGCTCTCATAATCAGCAAGCTGGGGAATTGTGCCTTTGCCAATTCCTGATAGACCATGGACACATTTGTCCATGGATTTTATCACCAATCTTCCCTCTTCTAAGGGTAATACTGTCATATGGGTAGTGGTGGACAGGTTTTCTAAACAAGCACAATTCATACCCCTGGTGGCTTTACCTTCTGCAGAAACCCTATCTAGGTTGTTTGTACAACATGTGGTTTGTTTGCATAGTGTGCCCTTGAGTGTGGTGTCTGATCGTAGTGTGCAGTTTGTGTCAAGGTTTTGGAGGACATTTTGCTAAAAATTGGGTATTGCATTGTCTTTTCGTCCGCATACCATCCTGAGATGAACAGTCAAAAGGAGCGGACCAACCAGTCGGAACAAATTTTGCGCTGTCTTTCCACTTCCAGACAGGAGGATTGGTGTGATGCCTTGCCGTTAGCGGAGTTCGCTTTCAATAACCGTGTGAATAACTACACAGGCATATTCTCTTTCTTCTACAATTACGGGTTCAATCCACACTTTGGGGAGTTCTCTCGATTGGATTCCAGGTGCCCTGAGGCTGATGGTGCTGTACAGCGGTTGAGGGATTTTTGGCGGGAGGTCCAAAGGAACAATGAGGAGGTTCAGAGGAAGTTTAAAGTTTTTGCAGATAGAAGACGGACCTTCTCTCTGGGTTGGGGATAAAGTATGGTTGTTCACAAGGAACATTAAGCTTAAGGTTCCTTTGGTGAAATTAGGACCTAAGTTTATTGGCCCCTATGAAATCATGGAAGTGGTCAACTCTGTGGCATTTCGTTTGTACCTCCCATCATCCTTTAAGATCTCCAATGTGTTCCATTAGTCCCTGCTGAAACCATTGGGGGCAGTTGATGAGGGGTCATTGGGTCCCGCACCACCCGTGTTGGTCGATAGTCAGGAGGAGTACGAGGTGGAGCGCGTTGTGGATTCTCGGATGGTCTGTCGTACTCTCCAGTATCTGGTGTACTGGAAAGGGTATGGTCCTGAGGATCGTTCTTGGGTTCTTGCCCGATCGGTTCATGCCGACCGTCTGGTGCAGTCTTTTCATGCTCAGTTTCCTGAGAAACCTGGGGGTCCAGTTGCCCCCCCCATTGAGAGGGGGGTACTGTCATGACTCTGGATGGGCTGGTTCTGGCTCCGTCCTGGTCAGGTGTGGGTTAAATTAGTCCGCCTCTCTTTGGTTCTGAGGCGACTATTTAATGCTGGCGATTCCTGGGTTCTGAGTCGGTTATACTTCCGTCTACTCAGTTTGTGGTAGCTGACCCAGGTTACTCTCTGTAATTGCTGTGCCTCAGTGTGTGTGTGCTTTGCTGTGTATGACCTGGTTCTGTCCCCTAACTACTGCCCCTGTTTTCTGCTTGGTACTTTTCTGTCTGTCCTGGCTTTCTGACCCCTTGGCTTGTCTCTGACTAATCTGAAGTTTTGCCCCTTGGTACCTCGCTCCCTTCTGGCTCCTGACCCTTGGCTTGTCCTTTGACTACGTCTCTGTCTTTGTACTCTGTGTCCTTCATTTCTTGCAGACTCCCCTGTTCTTGAGTAGTAGCTCTGCCCTCATTGTCCCTGCAGTAATCACGTGACCAGCCTAGTCCAGGTCCTGTGTGCATGGCATGTCTCATTCCTCCCTCTCCCTGCGCTCCCGCTAGCGCCCCCTAGACTGTGTTTCTATTACACCAGGCAGCGTCATTACACTGAGCTCCAGAGATGCTGTAGGGAGATGGGAGAAAGTTCTACAAAGTCAACTATCACTGCAGCCCTCCACCAGTCGGACCTTTATGGCAGAGTGGTCTGACGGAAGCCTCTCCTCAGTGCAAGACATATGAAAGCCGCATAGAGTTTGCTAAAAAACACATGAAGGACTCCCAGACTATGAGAAATAAGATTCTCTGGTCTGATGAGATGAAGATAGACCTTTTTGGTGATAATTCTAAGTGGTATGTGTGGAGAAAAGCACAGGCACTGCTCATCACCTGCCCAACACAATCCCAACAGTGTAACATGGTGGTGGCAGCATCATGCTATGGGGATGTTTTTCAGCTGCAGGGATAGGATGACTGGCTGCCATTGAAGGAAACATAAATGCAGCCAAGTACAAAGATATCCTGGATGAAAACTTCCAGAGTACTCTGGACCTCAGGTTCACCTTCCAACAAGACAATGACCCTAAGCACACAGCTACAATAACAAAGGAGCGGCTTCAGAACAACTCTGTGACCATTCTTGACTGGCCCAGCCAGAGCCCTGACCTAAACCCAATTGAGCATCTTTGGAGAGACCTGAAAATGGCGTCCACCAACGTTCACCATCCAACCTGAAGGAACTGGAGAGGATCTGCAAGGAAGAATGGCAGAGGATCCCCAAATCCAGGGGTGAAAAACTTGTTGCATCATTCCCAAGATGACTCATGGCTGTACTAGCTCAAAAGGGGCTTCTACTTCAATACTGAGTAAAGGGTCTGAATACTTATGACAATGTGATATTTCAGTTTCTCTTTTTTAATAAATTTGCAAAAATGTCTATATTTCTGTTTGTGTTTCAGTCAAGATGGGGTGCAGAGTGTACATTTATGAGAAAAAAAAGAACTTTTTTGAATTTACCAAATGGCTGCAATGAAACGAAGAGTGAAAAATTTAAAGGGGTCTGAATACTTTATGTACCCACTGTATATGGGGCCTATTATATATATTGAGCATTTTATGGGGCTCATCATACACTGGAGCATCATATATGGGGCCCATCATATACTGGAGCATCATATAAGGGGCTTATTATATATGGGGCATCATATGAGGCCCATTACACTGTACGGAGCAATATATGGAGCCTTTTATATACTGTATGGATCAATATATGGGGCTAATTATTCTATATGGAGCTATATATGTGGCTCATTATACTGTATGGAGCATTATATGGGGTCCATTATTCTGTATGTAGCAATATATGGTGACCATTATACTGTATGGAGCAATATATGTGGCTCATTATACTGTATGGAGCATTATATAGGGTCCATTATTCTGTATGTAGCAATATATGGTGCTCATTATACTGTATGGAGCTATATATGTGGCTAATTATACTGTATGGAGCATTATATGGGGTCCATTATTCTGTATGATATATTGATATGGTGCCCATTATACTGTATGGAGCAATATATGTGGCTCATTATACTGAATGGAGCATTATATATGGCTCATATAACTGTATGGAGCATTATATGGGGTCCATTCTGTATGGAACAATATATGGGGCTCATTATTCTGTATGGAGCAATATATGGGGCTTATTATTCTGTATGGAGCCCTATGTGGTGCTCATAATACCATATGAAGGACTATCCTGCCGGTTTCTGGCCTATTGTAGAATTCACAATAGATATCACTCATGTAGTGCCTGTATATTGTAGTGCCCATACATTATGCCCAACTCGTGCTTCTGGTAGCCTTGCAAATTAAGCAGGCTCTCATCGCTACAGAAATGCAAAACACGTGGACGCTAAATGTGGTTTAGGCACAGTGGGGCCGGTGTAAGTGCAGTTCAATAATATGTTTTATTTCAGATTCATATTTTTTTTATATTTAGCTGCTGTCACACACTAAAAAACATTTTTTTTTGCAAAAATGAGTTTCTGTACCCCCATATTTGACAGCTATAATTTTTTGATATTTCTGCCGACAGAGTTATGTGAGGGCTTGTTTTTTGCAGGACGAGTTGATATTTTTATTGGTCACATTTTTGGGCACATGACTTTTTTATATTGCTTTCTATTCCGATTTTTGCTGTGGCAGAATGAAACAAATCCAGCAGTTCAGGGAATGTATTTTTTTATGCCCGTCACCGTATGGCAAAATTGATAAGGCAGTTTTATTCTTCGGGTCAGTATGATTACAGCCATATCACATTTATATAATTTTTTGGTGAATTGCAGCTTTTACACAAAAATTGTTTTATAGAAAAGGTAATTGTTTTTGCATCAATTTATTCTGAGAGCTAGAACTTTTTTATCTTTCCACTGATGGAGCTGTATGGTGTGTTATTTTTTTCTGGACAAGATGATGTTTTTAGCTATAACATTTTTAATTACATTCAACTTTTTGATTGCGTCCACTTTTTTTATGATAAAAAAAAATGTTTTTTGCCACTTATTTTTACATTTTTTTTTTTACGGTGTTCAATTAAGGAGTTAACTAGTGTGAAAGATTTATAGGTTGTTCCCGATCCTACGATACCAAATTTGTGTACTTTTTTGTTTATTTTTGCTTTTACATAAATATACCTACTGTATTTATTGGTATATTATTATTTTTATTTATTTTATTTTTTTACAATACTTTTACATTTTTTTTTTTTTTAACTTTTTTACTTAAACCCCATATGGAACATTAACTGATCACTGATATGATGCATTGCAAATGCAATGCACCAACACTGCAATGTGTTACACCAGTCAGTGTTAGGGCTCATAGTCACCTGCGAGAATCTCGCATGAGTCTCGCATGGTAATATCCGGCACTGCACCTGGCACTCAGATCGGAGCGTGCGGCCGCTTAGGAATACATGCAGCCGCACACTCCGCTCCTGAGTGCCAGCAAGAGCGTAGAGTATTGACGTGCGAGACTCATCCGAGTTTCTCACTGGCAGACCAGGAGGTCACAATGACGTCGCGAGAGGTGCCCATCAGAAGGAGCCCTTTCGCAAGTCTCCGAAATGCTACGATCGATATTGATTGCAGAATTTAGGGAGTTACACAGCTGGGGACAGTTCGGGCACAACCCTGACTATGAAAGCAGGGGCTCGGCTACCACATTAAAAAAAAGTTCCTGGTGTGTGGTGATCATGCGGACACAGCTCTTGTGCCACACATGATCGCCTTGACGTAGTTCTATGTCAAAGGTTAGTAACCCCTACCCAACCATGACATATGGGTACGTCAAAGCTTATGACGTGGACATCACCTTTAAAGATTCATAAAGCAAGGAAAGGGTGAAATTAATTTTTTTTTCCATAGGTAGAAAAAAAGCTGTAAGGACACTGCTGTGACACAAAGAACAAGTTGTTACCTACCTCTAGTATTAGACGACATAACAAGTAGAAGGCTGAGAAATTGCATTAAAACATGTCCACGTGAAACGTGACTTGAGCGTACAAGATGCAAATGTGGCACCCCTAGGGGTATTTGCCACAAAAATAGTTACTGACACTAAATACAAATATTAAGATAGCAAAACTGCACTACCACTTCCGGCCAGAAGGGGGAGCTCCAGAGACTCCCCTTGATCCATTCTGGTCTGAGAGAAGAAATGGCAGTTGGGCTAAGGAGTTGAAAGTGAGAGGTCATACAGCTGAATTTCTAACAGCCCTATGACGGTTTCCAGGCCCAAATCACTGGCCTGAGGAGAAGAGGGACAGAGAAAAAGGACATTGTGAGAACCGGGTAGCATTAATCACTACCCAGAACAGGCGCAAAAACGGATACCGGATCCGCGGCTGTATTCATTATATATAATACAGCAACCGGAAAAACGTGAGGTGATATCAGCTTCACTAGGGCCGGACGCAGCAACAGACACAGAGTTCAGCGGTACTCCCGGAGGGGGTAAGCCGATAAAAGGACTCGGGTTGCCCGTCGAACCAGGACCCGGAGGGGACAGATTGGGCCGGCAGCCAGTTCACATACAGCAGCAGGGCCACACAGAAATTGCGCACAATAAGAGGCGAAGACCCCGGCAGGGTCAAAGTAACTCAGAGTTCCCATACAGACTCCGGTGACAGGACTGGTTGTAAATCCTTTTATGTTAAAGTAAACTGGTTAAACGTTTCAGTGCCTCAGTAGTCTTTCATTTGGACAATAGCCATCTATCCAGGATCGGGATCATCGCCGCTGGGAGAACCTTCTGCTGATCAAGTAAGTGCCTGTTCCCTCACGATACCCCTTACACTGTGCATTGCCTGAGGCCACAGCACCGGGTCAAGCCACCCGTGACATCCCCCTCAAGAGACAGACCCCATTGGTACGGTGCTGGGTATCCCGGTCTCCTGGGCGTCACAATTGGCGTCACGAACAGGATCTAGCCAGCCCGTATACCGGGTATTGTGTGCCGTGATTGGAGCCCAAAACTGTGAAAACTTGGATGAAAAATCTTGAAAATTGACTTTATTAACCCCTTTACCCCCAAGGGTGGTTTGCACATTAATGACCGGGCCAATTTTTACAATTCTGACCACTGTCCCTTTATGAGGTTTTAACTCTGGAACGCTTCAACGGATCCCAGTGAATCTGACATTGTTTTCTCGTGACATATTGTACTTCATGACAATGGTAAAAATTCTTTGATAGTACCTGCGTTTATTTGTGAAAAAAACGGAAATTTGGCGAAAATTATGAAAATTTCGCAATTTTCCAACTTTGAATTTTTATGCAATTAAATCACAGAGATATGTCACACAAAATACTTAATAAGTAACATTTCCCACATGTCTACTTTACATCAGCACAATTTTGGAACCAAAATTTTTTTTTGTTAGGGAGTTATAAGGGTGAAAAGTTGACCAGCAATTTCTCATTTCTACAACACCATTTTTTTTTAGGGACCACATCTCATTTGAAGTCATTTTGAGGGGTCTATATGATAGAAAATACCCAAGTGTGACACCATTCTAAAAACTACACCCCTCAAGGTGCTTAAAACCACATTCAAGAAGTTTATTAACCCTTCTGGTGCTTCACAGGAATTTTTTGAATGTTTAAATAAAAATGAACATTTAACTTTTTTTCACAAAAAATTTAATTCAGCTCCAATTTGTTTTATTTTACCAAGGGTAACAGGAGAAAATGGACCGCAATCATTGTTGTACAATTTGTCCTGAGTACGCCAATACCCCACATGTGGGGGTAAACCACTGTTTGGGCGCATGGCACAGCTCGGAAGCGAAGGAGCGCCATTTGACTTTTCAATGCAAAATTGACTGGAATTGAGATGGGACGCCATGTTTCGTTTGGAGAGCCCCTGATGTGCCTAAACATTGAAACCCCCCACAAATGACACCATTTTGGAAAGTAGACCCCCTAAGGAACTTATCTAGAGGTGTGGTGAGCTCTTTCACCCACCAAGTGCTTCACAGAAGTTTATAATGTAGAACCGTAAAAATAAAAAATCATATTTTTTCACAAAAATTATCTTTTCGCCCCCAATTTTTTATTTTTCCAAGGGTAAGAGAAGAAATTGGACCCCAATAGTTGTTGTACAATTTGTCCTGAGTAAGCTGATATCCCATATGTGGGGGTAAACCACTGTTTGGGCGGATGGGAGAGCTCGGAAAGGAAGGAGCGCCGTTTGACTTTTCAATGCAAAATTGACAGGAATTGAGATGAGACGCCATGTTGCGTTTGCAGAGCCCCTAATGTACCTAAATAGTAGAAACCACTCACAAGTGACACCATTTTGGAAAGTAGACCCCCTAAGGAACTTATCTAGATGTGTGGTGAGCGCTTTGACCCACCAAGGGCTTCACAGAGGTTTATAATGGAGAGCCGTAAAAATAAAACAAAAATTTTTTCGCACAAAAATTATTTTTTAGCCCCCAGTTTTGTATTTTCCCGAGGGTAACAGGAGAAATTGGACCCAAAAATGTGTTGTCCAATTTGTCCTGAGTGCGCTGATACCCCATATGTGGGGGGAAACCACTGTTTGGGCGCATGGGAGGGCTCGGAAGGGAAGGAGTGCCATTTGAATGCAGACTTAGATGGAATGGTCTGCAGGCGTCACATTGCGTTTGCAGAGCCCCTAATGTACCTAAACAGTAGAAACCCCCCACAAGTGACCCCATATTGGAAACTAGACCCCCCCGGGAACTTATCTAGATGTGTTGTGAGAACTTTGAACCCCAAGTGTTTCACTACAGTTTATAACGCAGAGCCGTAAAAATAAAAAATCTTTTTTTTCCCACAAAAATTATTTTTTAGCCCCCAGTTTTGTATTTTCCCAAGGGTAACAGGAGAAATTGGACCCCAACAGTTGTTGTCCTATTTGTCCTGAGTACGCTGATACCCCATATGTTGGGTTAAACCCCTGTTTGGGCACACGGGTGAGCTCGGAAGGAAAGAAGCACTGTTTTACTTTTTCAACGCAGAATTGGCTGGAATTGAGATCGGACGCCATGTCGCTTTTGGAGAGCCCCTGATGTGCCTAAACAGTGGAAACCCCCCAATTATAACTGAAACCCTAATCCAAACACTCCCCTAACCCTAATTCCAACGGTAACCCTAACCACACCTCTAACCCTGACACACCCCTAACCCTAATCCCAACCCTATTCCCAACTGTAGATGTAATCTAAACCCTAACTGTAACTTTAGCCCCAACCCTAACTGTAGCCCTAACCCTAGCCCTAACCCTAGCCCTAACCCTAGCCCCAACCCTAACCCTAGCCCTAGCCCTAACCCTAGCCCTAACCCTAGCCCTAACCCTAGCCCTAACCCTAGCCCTAACCCTAGCCCTAACCCTAACCCTAGCCCTAACCCTAACCCTAACCCTAGCCCTAACCCTAGCCCTAACCCTAGCCCTAGCCCTAGCCCTAACCCTAGCCCTAACCCTAGCCCTAACCCTAACACTAGCCCTAACCCTAGCCCTAACCCTAGCCCTAATGGGAAAATGGAAATAAATACATTTTTTTATTTTTCCCTAACTAAGGGGGTGATGAAGGGGGGTTTGATTTACTATTTATAGCGGGTTTTTTAGCGGATTTTTATGATTGGCAGCCGTCACACACTGAAAGACGCTTTTTATTGCAAAAAATATTTTTTGCGTTACCACATTTTGAGAGCTATAATTTTTCCATATTTTGGTCCACACAGTCATGTGAGGTCTTGTTTTTTGCGCGACGAGTTGACGTTTTTATTGGTAACATTTTCGGGCACGTGACATTTTTTGATCGCTTTTTATTCCGATTTTTGTGAGACAGAATGACCAAAAACCAGCTATTCATGAATTTCTTTTGGGGGAGGCGTTTATACCGTTCCGCGTTTGGTAAAATTGATAAAGCAGTTTTATTCTTCGGGTCAGTACGATTACAGCGACACCTCATTTATATCATTTTTTTATGTTTTGGCGCTTTTATACGATAAAAACTATTTTATAGAAAAAATAATTATTTTGGCATCGCTTTATTCTCAGGACTATAACTTTTTCATTTTTTTGCTGATGATGCTGTATGGTGGCTCGTTTTTTGCGGGACAAGATGACGCTTTCAGCGGTACCATGGTTATTTATATCTGTCTTTTTGATCACGTGTTATTCCACTTTTTGTTCGGCGGTATGATAATAAAGCGTCGTTTTTTGCCTCGTTTTTTTTTTTTTTTCTTACGGTGTTTACTGAAGGGGTTAACTAGTGTGCCAGTTTTATAGGGCGAGTCGATACGGACGCGGCGATACTAAATATGTGTACTTTTATTGTTTTTTTTTTTTTTTATTTAGATGAAGAAATGTATTTATGGGAATATTTTTTTTTTTTTTCATTATTTAGGAATATTTTTTTTTAATTTTTTTTACACATTTGGAATTTTTTTTTTTTACTTTTTTACTTTGTCCCAGGGGGGGACATCACAGATCAGTGATCTGACAGTGTGCACAGCACTCTGTCAGATCACTGATCTGACATGCAGCACTGCAGCCTTCACAGTGCCTGCTCTGAGCAGGCTCTGTGAAGCCACCTCCCTCCCTGCAGGACCCGGATCCGCGGCCATCTTGGATCCGGGACCTGGAGCAGGGAGGGAGGGCGGCAAGACCCTCGCAGCAACGCGATTACATCGCGTTGCTGCGGGGGTCTCAGGGAAGCCCGCAGGGAGCCCCCTCCCTGCGCGGTGCTTCCCTGCACCGCCGGCACATCGCGATCATCTTTGATCGCGGTGTGCCGGGGGTTAATGTGCCGGGGGCGGTCCGTGACCGCTCCTGGCACATAGTGCCGGATGTCAGCTGCGATAGGCAGCTGACACCCGGCCGCGATCGGCGCCGCTCCCCCCGTGAGCGCTGCCGATCGCATATGACGTACTATTGCGTCCTTGGGAAGTAGGGCCCACCCCCCATGGACGCAATAGTACGTCTGATGGCAGAAAGGGGTTAAAGAAAAATCCATTCCCCATTGAAAACTATTGAAAGTGACTTTTCCCCATTGGTTATAATGGAGTAAAGATGGCCGCCATCCCCTGAGGTAATCACTTCATAACCGTTAGGCACGAGACTGTTAATTGAGCTATGCCATCACCTGAGGAGCCCCAGTCTAACTGAAAAACTTCACAATCCGCCATTACAGAGCGCGGTGGGTGGGAGCAGCAGGGGGCGTGTCATTGTGGGCGGCACCAAGCTGAGCGCTCTGACATCAGAGCAAGGGGAAAATCGATCCTGCTGCACTGCGGAACGAATCTACACTATCCCGACGGAAGCGGAGGACCGGAAGGGTCCGGATTAACTAAGGGGGCACAGTATGTCGCAGCACGGAGACGCCGCAGCACCCGGCGACGCTAATGCAGCTGAAAGACAGAGTGTCGATAGAGAGTCCGGTAGCGCAGCGGTGCAAGGAGCGGCGCCCATCATGCCGGTGCTGATGCCATATACCCCGGGTGGTCCATGGCTTCCAATGTATGAAGGTGAGCCTAATACCCTTGACTATTTCAGAGAAAAGATGCTGGCCCATTTTGACATGTTCCCTGTGGGTGAAGTTCAGCGTGTTAGTCTCCTGATGATTCAGTTAAGTGGCCATGCTAAGCGAGAAGTCACAGCATGGGCAGCTGATCTAAAAGGCACTGTTGAACGCATATTTGCTGGATTAAAAGCTACATTTGAAACCACTGCCAGCAGCAAAGCTAAAGTACGATTCTTTAATTGCAAACAAAAAGTTAATGAGGGCGTGAGAGACTTTGCCTTAAACCTGCAGGAAGCCCTTAAATCACTTACACTGGCTGAACCCATTTTTAACACCGGAGCGGATAAACTGCTAAGAGATCAATTTATTGAGGGACTCTACACCCCTTCTCACCGGGGGCATGTGAGCATGCTTGTTTTTAAGAACCCTGAATTGACATTTGCCCAATTAAAGGAGAGCGTTATACGTCTCCAGCTGGCAGAGGCACCTCGGGATCAGGAGCCTGCGCAACTCATGGCAGAGGCTCCTCAACAACATGGAGTACCAGTGACATCAGCTATGTCCGGGGCCATTGCTAAGCCCCTGGGGCCCAGTGCTAATGAGGCTCTTCAACAAAAGCTTGACTCTTTAACTGATGTTGTTGCTTCAATGGCTAAAACCATGCAGGAGATGAGAGGACCCAAGATGGAGTTGTCAAACCGTAGAGAAGGTGTTCCATGGATGAGACCCCGGAGATACCCGACATGGAGAGGACGACCCCGCGACCGCTACCAACCGGATGGACAGCCCATTTGCCGCCGTTGCCAGCAGCCAGGCCACTTTGCACGAGATTGTGATTTAAACGGGAATCCCCTGGGAATGCGGGCCGCTTCGCAGGAATGAACTTTCAAGGCCCAACACCCTGGCACGACAGGTACATCGGAGGACGACCCATTATCCCTATCGTGCTGGACGGAATTCCCCTCAACGCTTTGCTGGACACAGGTTCCCAGATTTCATCTATACCGTATATCCTTTATAAGAGGTACTGGGCTGATGCAGATATTGATAAAGGGCCCTCTGATGTTGAACTAGATATATGGGCCAGTAATGGTAAGTTGGTACCGAAACTAGGATTCAGGGAGATGACCATAAAGATTGGTAAAGTAGAATTGAAGAAACAGGGTATAATTGTTGTTGATGTTGACCGGCGGAACTGTGAATCAACTGTATTGATAGGAATGAATGTGTTAGAGAACTGCTTTTCCGAAGTCATTTCTGTCTTACAGCAAATTGCTGAAACTGCCCAATCCTGCCAGCAGAGAGTTCTCCGGAGGGAAATAAAAGTATTGATGTTAAGGCAACAGGTAGAAGTTGCAGGTGGAGAAATCGGCAGTGTGAGGTTAAGTGATTCAACGTCTATTGTAATCCCACCAAAAACAGAAATGCTGGTATGGTGTAGAGCAGCCATTGGTACTAAGGGACGAGATTATCAAGCCTTAATAGAACCAGTGTACACCGACAGCAGGCCCACTATACTCACAGCACGAGGGATAGTCGAGGTACACCGGGGACGAGTGCCGGTACGACTTTTGAACTGTGGAGAGGAAGAGGTCACTTTGCCAAGGTATGCTACAATGGCAAAGCTATATACTGTTGACAACAATGCCATCACAACCATTGAGCCCTTAGAACCAACCTGTCAGGTGGAAGGCAACGGCTCAGACGGAGAATTGGAGGATTGGTGCCAACAGCTACACGTGGGCATAAATTCAACACCTACCCATCTAAAACAAGGGGTGTATAGGCTAGTGACGGAATATGAACAAGTCTTCAGTAAACACCCATTGGACTTCGGACGGATAGAAGGGGTAGAACACACAATCCCCACCGGTGACCATCCCCCAATAAAAGAAAGATATAGACCCATACCGCCCGCTCACTATCAGTGTGCAAAAGATATGCTGAGGGAGATGAAACAGGCCGGGGTAATAAGAGACAGCTGTAGCCCCTGGGCGGCCCCTCTAGTGATTGTCAAAAAAAAGGACGGAACCATGAGAATGTGCGTAGACTACCGGAAGATTAATAACATCACCCATAAAGACGCCTACCCCTTGCCTAGGATAGAAGAGTCCTTAACTGCTTTGAAATCTGCTAATTATTTTTCCACCTTAGACTTAACAAGCGGGTATTGGCAAGTTCCTGTGGCTGAGAGAGATAAGGAAAAGACTGCATTCACCACACCAATGGGTCTATGTGAATTTAATCGCATGCCGTTCGGACTCTGCAACGCATCCGGTACCTTCCAGCGGCTGATGGAATGCTGCCTCGGACACAAGAACTTCGAGACCGTCCTCCTGTATCTAGATGATGTGATCGTCTACTCAAAGACGTACGAACAACACTTAATAGACCTGGCAGAAGTGTTCGAAGCCTTATCCAGGTATGGCATGAAAGTCAAGCCATCCAAATGTCACCTTCTCAAGCCAAAGGTACAGTACCTGGGACACATCGTGAGTTCGGAGGGAGTAGCACCAGATCCCGAGAAAATAAGCGCCATAAGGGATTGGCCAAGACCTACCAGCGCAAAAGAAGTGAGACAATTCCTGGGATTGGTGGGTTACTATCGCAGATTTATAAAAGGATTTACCAAGTTGGCAGCACCCTTGCAAGACACCTTGGTAGGGCAGACGAAGAAACCTTCAAACCGAAACCCTCCTTTTCAGTGGAACGACGAAAGGGAAGACTCCTTTGAACAATTAAAGAAGGCACTAACCGGAGAAGAGGTTCTGGCATACCCAGATTACCATCAACCTTTCATCCTCTACACCGATGCCAGTAATGTGGGACTAGGAGCGGTGCTGTCACAAAAGCAAGAAGGTCGGGAGAAAGTCATCGCCTTTGCAAGTAGAAAGCTCCGGCCAACTGAAAGAAATTCAGAAAATTACAGCTCCTTCAAATTGGAACTACTGGCAGTAGTTTGGGCTGTGACTGAACGTTTCAAACACTATCTGGCCGCTGCAGAATTTATTGTCTATACTGACAACAATCCGTTGACCCATCTGGACACAGCCAAATTAGGTGCGTTAGAACAGCGATGGATAGCCCGGTTATCTAATTACAACTTCATAATCAAGTATCGAGCAGGTCGCAAGAATGGAAATGCCGATGCCCTATCCCGGATGCCACACTTGAGAGATGTAGAAGAAGAAACGGGGGAGCATGAAGAAATTGAACTACCAGCCTTCCATCATCCCAAGGCAAAACATCATCAGTCAAGTACCTATCAGAAACAACAAGAGGTGAATTTTAATCCGTTAGCACACCATAGATGGGCTGACACCCAAGACAGCAATCCGGCTGTGAAGTTGGTGAAGGAACTGCTGACTGAGCAAAGTGCATATCCCGATGAGGATGCCCCAGAAGAGACGCATCAACTCTGGAAAGAGAGAGGCAAAATGTTCCTGTATCAAGGGAAGCTCTGTAGAAGGTACACCAATCCGAAAACACATGAATTGGTTTGGCAGATTATCGTGCCTAAACAAGATGTGAAGATGGTCCTCGAAGCTTACCATAATGGTGCTGGTCACTTCGGTTGGAAAAAGTTAGAAGTACTTCTAAGAGAAAGATTTTATTGGGTCGGGATGAGAAAATCAATCGAACAGTGGTGCAGAAACTGTGGCCCGTGCAACCTCAGAAGAAACGATCAAAAGAACCAAAGAGCACCACTGCAGCCCATTATCACCAAACAACCACTTGAACTTGTAGCCATAGACCATGTGAAGTTGACACCAAGCCGGTCCGGCTATGTCTATGCCTTGACCATCGTGGACCATTATTCACGCTTCTTGGTAGTAGTACCCGTAAAAGATCTGACAGCAAAAACAGCAGCCAAAGCGTTCCAAACGTACTTTTGTAGACCCCATGGATATCCGGAACAGGTTCTCACCGACCAAGGTACAGCCTTTGAATCAGAGATCTTCAGAGAATTCTGTAATATGTATGGTTGCAAAAAGATCCGGACGACGGCCTATCATCCACAAACAAACGGCTTATGCGAGAAGATGAACCATATTGTAATAGACCTACTAAAGACTTTACCTGAGACAGAAAGGAATCAATGGCCAGAGAAATTGCCTGACTTGGTGGATCTGTATAATCATGTCCCGGTGAGCTCCACCAACTGCACCCCAGCTTACCTTATGCGTGCAAGACCCGGCCAATTACCGATCGATCTAGAAATGGGAATTCTGAAACCAGACGCAGAAGTTCAAGACTCCAATTGGGATATCATACGGCAAAAGCAGTATCGCCAAGTGCAAGAGAGTGTGGAAAGAAGCCTTCAGCAAACTAGAGAAAGACAAGAGCGAACTTTCAACCAGAATGCTCTAGCGACCCCATTAAGACCGGGTGACCAAGTGCTCAAGAGAAATCGTCGAACCAATAAACTAGACAATCAGTGGGAAGCCGTACCCTACACAGTTTTACCAACAAGAATGGATAATCCTAAAATGTGTCTCATTAGCAAAAACGGAGGCTTAACATCTGTACTAGTGTCAAGAGACAATCTTAAATTATGCCCGGAAGCATTGAAAGAGCCAGAAGTTGTCCAGCCAGAACCAGAAGTTATTCAACCCATGCAGGTCCAACCAGTAAAAGAAAAAGAAGAGGAAATGTATCACACCTGCATAGGAGACTTTCCCAAAACCCTACTAACATACCATGGTTAAAAAATACCCAGAAATACTAATAAAAACCAGCACTGTCAAAAACAGGCATAACACATACTCCAATAAGGATATAAACAAAAAAGAGAAAGGAGTACCAAACCACCCGTAAATAAAATCAAATATTTATTGATAATAAATCTAAAAAATGTAACATACACTATAATACAGGATAGTATCAAAAAATTGTATATTTCTTATGGACAAACACATAAAATTTGTGAAGGACACAAACAAGAACCAACCACATTACATAGTGTACACAGGGGAAGGCCCCGCAAAACGTGCGTTGGGGCTACGTCTGACCACACACACGGATCCATCTGGGTGAGATATCTGTACATTTGATTGGCACACATCACACTGAGTCTGGGACACTTAGTTTTGGGCCACAATTGTGGTGATCTATGTGGTTTTTCCCTGGATCTTACCTTTGACTAGTGTTAGATGCTGCTAGTTGCTAGATGCTGCTATATGTAATACCAGATATATAGGGTCCTGTGTACACTATGTAATGTGGTTGGTTCTTGTTTGTGTCCTTCACAAATTTTATGTGTTTGACCATAAGAAATATACAATTTTTTGATACTATCCTGTATTATAGTGTATGTTACATTTTTTAGATTTATTATCAATAAATATTTGATTTTATTTACGGGTGGTTTGGTACTCCTTTCTCTTTTTTGTTTATAACATACCATGGTGCAGTAGTGGTTCCCATGGTAGCCTTTTACCCAACACCGAACCCAATACCAGAAGTCCCAAGACAGGAAGAGGCTGACCCCGTACTACAGGAGGTTCCAGGCCAGGAAGAACAGATTCCTGATCAGAGTAATCCCATTCACGGTGGACTTGCCAACTCCATAGTCGTGGAATTATCTTTAGCAGAGCGGGCAGATACTACATCCACAGTAGACAGTAGTACACCACATGAAGAGACACCGCTATTACGTAGATCACAGCGTAGTACCCAGGGTCAATTACCGGCCAGGTATGCAGATTACCAACTATAAAGCTCGTAATGTGAATTGTATATATGTTATGCCGTATATAGTTAAACAGAAAATGTAGTATAGTCATTGTTATCAGTCTGCAACGTTTAAGCCCAGTACCTACAGAGACTTGTCTGTATGAACTTCTTGCATATTCTTGAACTTGTTATCAGCCCGGAGGCACTAAATCAAAGCTCCGGAAAGACTGCTTTTTGAACTTTGCTTTTTGCTCTTTTTGAACTTTCTTTAGACTTTATACTGATAACTCCGTTGGAACAATGGAACTAAATTCCTGGACACTAAGTGCAGTGCCTTTCCTAGTACATTCAAGGATAGAACTGTATTAATAGACGCTATTTGAAGTGACTTTTTACAGAACTCTATTTTTGTTTCCTTGAGTGATTTTTGTGACTTTTCATTTTTAAGACTCTGTACATATTAATTGTTATGTCAAAATGTTATCGTCCCACAGTCCCGGAGTACTGTTCTTAACTAAGGGGGAATGTGGCACCCCTAGGGGTATTTGCCACAAAAATAGTTACTGACACTAAATACAAATATTAAGATAGCAAAACTGCACTACCACTTCCGGCCAGAAGGGGGAGCTCCAGAGACTCCCCTTGATCCATTCTGGTCTGAGAGAAGAAATGGCAGTTGGGCTAAGGAGTTGAAAGTGAGAGGTCATACAGCTGAATTTCTAACAGCCCTATGACGGTTTCCAGGCCCAAATCACTGGCCTGAGGAGAAGAGGGACAGAGAAAAAGGACATTGTGAGAACCGGGTAGCATTAATCACTACCCAGAACAGGCGCAAAGACAGATACCGGATCCGTGGCTGTATTCATTATATATAATACAGCAACCGGAAAAACGTGAGGTGATACAGTTAGGTCCATATATATTTGGACAGAGACAACATTTTTCTAATTTTCGTTATAGACATTGCCACAATGAGTCTTAAACAAAACAATTCAGATGCAGTTGAAGTTCAGACTTTCAGCTTTCATTTGAGGGTATCCACATTAAAATTCGATGAAGGGTTTAGGAGTTTCAGCTCCTTAACATGTGCCACCCTGTTTTTAAAGGGACCAAAAGTTATTGGACAGATTCAATATAATCTGTATAATCAATATAATAAGATTCAATATATATCAATAGTAAAAGAATAAAAACTGAAAATGTAGGCCCCTTAAAAAATAGTGAGGAAAGAATGGTTGTAGATGACGAGGAAAAAGCTAACATATTAAACACCTTCTTCTCCACGGTATTCACGGTGGAAAATGAAATGCTAGGTGAAATCCCAAGAAACAATGAAAACCCTATATTAAGGGTCACCAATCTAACCCAAGAAGAGGTGCGAAACCGGCTAAATAAGATTAAAATAGATAAATCTCCGGGTCCGGATGGCATACACCCACGAGTACTAAGAGAACTAAGTAATGTAATAGAGAAACCATTATTTCTTATTTTTAGGGACTCTATAGAGACAGGGTCTGTTCCGCAGGATTGGCGCATAGCAAATGTGGTGCCAATATTCAAAAAGGGCTCTAAAAGTGAACCTGGAAATTATAGGCCAGTAAGTCTAACCTCTATTGTTGGTAAAATATTTGAAGGGTTTCTGAGGGATGTTATTCTGGATTATCTCAATGAGAATAACTGTTTAACTCCATATCAGCATGGGTTTATGAGAAATCGCTCCTGTCAAACCAATCTAATCAGTTTTTATGAAGAGGTAAGCTATAGACTGGACCACGGTGAGTCATTGGACGTGGTATATCTCGATTTTTCCAAAGCGTTTGATACCGTGCCGCACAAGAGGTTGGTACACAAAATGAGAATGCTTGGTCTGGGGGAAAATGTGTGTAAATGGGTTAGTAACTGGCTTAGTGATAGAAAGCAGAGGGTGGTTATAAATGGTATAGTCTCTAACTGGGTCGCTGTGACCAGTGGGGTACCGCAGGGGTCAGTATTGGGACCTGTTCTCTTCAACATATTCATTAATGATCTGGTAGAAGGTTTACACAGTAAAATATCGATATTTGCAGATGATACAAAACTATGTAAAGCAGTTAATACAAGAGAAGATAGTATTCTGCTACAGATGGATCTGGATAAGTTGGAAACTTGGGCTGAAAGGTGGCAGATGAGGTTTAACAATGATAAATGTAAGGTTATACACATGGGAAGAGGGAATCAATATCACCATTACACACTGAACGGGAAACCACTGGGTAAATCTGACAGGGAGAAGGACTTGGGGATCCTAGTTAATGATAAACTTACCTGGAGCAGCCAGTGCCAGGCAGCAGCTGCCAAGGCAAACAGGATCATGGGGTGCATTAAAAGAGGTCTGGATACACATGATGAGAGCATTATACTGCCTCTGTACAAATCCCTAGTTAGACCGCACATGGAGTACTGTGTCCAGTTTTGGGCACCGGTGCTCAGGAAGGATATAATGGAACTAGAGAGAGTACAAAGGAGGGCAACAAAATTAATAAAGGGGATGGGAGAACTACAATACCCAGATAGATTAGCGAAATTAGGATTATTTAGTCTAGAAAAAAGACGACTGAGGGGCGATCTAATAACCATGTATAAGTATATAAGGGGACAATACAAATATCTCGCTGAGGATCTGTTTATACCAAGGAAGGTGACGGGCACAAGGGGGCATTCTTTGCGTCTGGAGGAGAGAAGGTTTTTCCACCAACATAGAAGAGGATTCTTTACTGTTAGGGCAGTGAGAATCTGGAATTGCTTGCCTGAGGAGGTGGTGATGGCGAACTCAGTCGAGGGGTTCAAGAGAGGCCTGGATGTCTTCCTGGAGCAGAACAATATTGTATCATACAATTATTAGGTTCTGTAGAAGGACGTAGATCTGGGTATTTATTATGATGGAATATAGGCTGAACTGGATGGACAAATGTCTTTTTTCGGCCTTACTAACTATGTTACTATGTTACTATGTTACAATAATTTTAAATAAAATGCTCATTTTTAGTACTTGGGTTGAAAACCCTTTGTTGGCAATGACTGCCTGAAGTGTTGAACTCATGGACATCACCAGATGCTGTGTTTCATCCTTTTTGAAGCTCTGCCAGGCCTTCACTGCGGTGGTTTTCAGTTGCTGTTTGTTCGTGGACCTTTCTGTCTGAAGTTTAGTCTTTAACAAGTGAAATGCATGCTCAATTGGGTTGACATCAGGTGACTGACTTGGCCATTCAAGAATATTCCACTTCTTTGCTTTAATAAACTCTGGGTGCTTTGGCTTTATGTTTTGGGTCATTGTCCATCTGTAGTATGAAATGACGACCAATCAGTTTGGCTGCATTTGGCTGGATCTGAACACACAGTATGTCTCTGAATATCTCAGAATTCATTCGGCTGCTTCTGTCCTGTGTCACATCATCAATAAACACTAGTGACCCAGTGCCACTGGCAGCCATGCATGCCCAAGCCATCACACTGCCTCCGCCGTGTTTTACAGATGATGTGCTATGCTTTGGATCATGAGCTGTACCACGCCTTCGCCATACTTTTCTCTTTCCATCATTCTAGTAGAGGTTGATGTTGGTTTCATCTGTCCAAAGAATGTTCTTCCAGAAATGTGCTGGCTTTTTAGATGTTTTTTTTAGCAAAGTCCAGTCTAGCCTTCATATTGTTGATGCTTATGAGTTGCTTGCACCGTGCAGTGAACCCTCTGTATTTACATTTTTGCAGTCTTTTCTTTATGGTAGATTTGGATATTGATACGCCTACCTCCTGGAGAATGTTGTTCACTTGGTTGGCTGTTGTGAAGGGGTTTCTCTTCACCATGGAGATTATTCTGCGATCATCCACCACTGTTGTCTTCTGCGGGCGCCCAGGTCTTTTTGCATTGATGAGTTCACCAGTGCTTTCTTTCTTTCTCAGGATGTACCAAACTGTAGATTTTGCCACTCCTAATATTGCAGCAATTTCTCGGATGGGTTTTTTTCTGTTTTCGCAGCTTAAGGATGGCTTGTTTCACCTGCATGGAGAGCTCCTTTGACCACATGTTTACTTCACAGCAAAACCTTCCAAATGCATGCATCACACCTCAAATCAACTCCAGGCCTTTTATCTGTTTATTTGAGAATGACATAACGAAGGGATTGCCCACACCAGTCCATGAAATAGCCTTGGAGTCAATTGTCCAATTACTTTTGGTCCCTTTAAAAACAGGGTGGCACATGTTAAGGAGCTGAAACTCCTAAACCCTTCATCCAGTTTTAATGTGGATACCCTCAAATGAAAGCTGAAAGTCTGAACTTCAACTGCATCTGAATTGTTTTGTTTAAAATTCATTGTGGTAATGTCTATAACCAAAATTAGAAAAATATTGTCTCTGTCCAAATATATATGGACCTAACTGTATCAGCTTCACTAGGGCCGGACGCAGCAACAGACACAGAGTTCAGCGGTACTCCCGGAGGGGGTAAGCCGATAAAAGGACTCGGGTTGCCCGTCGAACCAGGACCCGGAGGGGACAGATTGGGCCGGCAGCCAGTTCACATACAGCAGCAGGGCCACACAGAAATTGCGCACAATAAGAGGCGAAGACCCCGGCAGGGTCAAAGTAACTCAGAGTTCCCATACAGACTCCGGTGACAGGACTGGTTGTAAATCCTTTTATGCTAAAGTAAACTGGTTAAACGTTTCAGTGCCTCAGTCTTTCATTTGGACAATAGCCATCTATCCAGGATCGGGATCATCGCCGCTGGGAGAACCTTCTGCTGATCAAGTAAGTGCCTGTTCCCTCACGATACCCCTTACACTGTGCATTGCCTGAGGCCACAGCACCGGGTCAAGCCACCCGTGACATCCCCCTCAAGAGACAGACCCCATTGGTCCGGTGCTGGGTATCTCGGTCTCCTGGGCGTCACACAACACAGTTTTTTGCCATAAATCCCCTACAAAATCCACATGATTTACAAGTGTATTGGTCAAAGATTTTGCTATGAGTTTGACACAAGTGTGATAAATTTATATGCCAATAATTAAAATCTGCACAGCAGGACATTTTTTGTGTACACATCTTGTGGATGAGATTTAGTAAAATCCCATTCACTTTGCCAGTACTATAATACATTGGATTTCCCACCCAGATAATCTGTTCGTAAAATTTGCAGTGTATCCATGTCTTGCCCCCAGCTGGCACACATGGTTCATAGACCCACTGTGCCAAAGGACCGGGTAGGTCTAGGAAAGGGCGTAGCTAAGTGGCTATCAGGTGTTCATTGGAGCGCCTGATGGTGGAGACAGACAGGGCTCCTTGCAGAGAAGATGGAGCCAGATTCTTCATCCTGAACTCCCATGACCTCTCATCAGGACCACATTCTCTCCAAGCCACTGGAAGAAAGCTTCCTCTTGACCAGGATGCCTCTCACTAGATGGACACAATCGGAGCAGAGCAGAGCGGATTTGGATCAGAAACCTTAATTTTCGGAGTCTCTCTTAGTCTAGGAGGAATAGCTGTTCCCTTGGAAGAAATGAAGATGGACTGGGACTCCTTCTCCTGGTCGGTGGACAGTAGAAAGTTGGAACATGGCTCCGCCTTGAAGTTGTCATCCTGCAACCACCTGGAACTACAGGATACCTTCTCAGGTTTGATATTCATATTGGTCTCACCCAGGATATGTCCATGAGGCGGGAGATTTTCAGGAAACAGGCCATTGGAACCATCGCCTGCCACAGGGGATGGCAACACAGGCAGCCCATCTGTAAGCACAGGAACCAAACGCCTCTTGACACAATTTTCCCTATTGAAGCACCTCACCTGACTTCTAATCTAGCACAGGCTCATCAGTTCTCAGCCATGGGAAACCTAAGAGAATGGGGTGAAAATGTCAGAAATCACAAAGAAAGTAATTTTCTCCAAATGAAGTCCTTCTATTTCAAGTTCTAGAGGTTCAGTGATGACTTGAATGACTTCAGGTAGGTATTTCCCTACAATGGGCAACACTCTCAGTGGATTCTGGAGGCGCTGGATGGGCATATGATACCAATCCACCATGGCTTGCTGTTATAAATTTCCCACCTAACCGGTATCAAGAAAGGCTGTTTCGTTGAACCAGATACCTCTGCAGGACATGGATACATTCAAAGTCAAAGGTGAAAAATCTCCTCTCTCATCTAGGGAAGCTCCACACACAGGCCCTAAATTTAAGAGTTTAGACCTCTTAGGACAGTCACAAATAAAGTGCTCTGCGCCACCGCAGAGCACAATCCCTTTGCATGACCCCTTTCTTGCTGACGCTCTGCCAGCCTAACACGATTGATATGCATGCGTTCAGTGAGGATGGCTGTTTCTGGAGGCTGAGGAAAGAGCGGTCTTTGGTAAGACGGTGCCAGACGCGCCAGTCTCCTTTCACTCGTTACATATTTGGTCCGCTTTTGAAACCTGAGGTCGATTTGGATTGCCAGGCAGATTAATTCATCTAAAGTGGCCAGAATGTCATGTCCAGTCAGCATAATACTTTCCAAAAGGTGTGTACCAAAGTTTCATAGTTCTGTAACACCCCAGGTAACCGGTTGTTACAGTGATGTTGCCTTCCTTTCAAGGAGGGCGATATCATGCTTGGAGGCAAGGAGGATTCCCTTTATCAGGTAACGCACCTATATACAACACATTCTAAATCCAGGCCAGAAGGGGGAGCTCTGAAAACGGATTCAGGGGAGTTTCCTTAGCTTTAAGTGTTCTGGTCTGGAGGAGGAGTTAGTTTAGTCTGGAGAGACAGTGGAAGTGAGAGGAGTAGTCAGCGGAGCCATGTAGCCAGGACTGAGCTGCAATTCTAGGAAATGAAGTGAACCCAAGGGGTTGAATATAATGAAGCATCAGAAGAAAGGAGCACAGTGGAGAAGGAAAGGGGCTCAGAGGGGAACTGTGACGGCACCCTCAGAGCCGAAGTGCAGGAACCGGGCATCGGGAGCCCAAGGCTGTGTTGTACTCCAGGACACATAGCAGAATCGGAGCGCATAGAACTGTATGTTATTTTCCCACACCACACCTGGAGGCGAAGCAGCATCTGAAAAGCCCGGGTCTCTATACCCTATAAAACGGCTCAAACTGCCCACCATACAGGTACCTGTCTCAGGACAGGAGGGAGAGAACTTTGCCAGCAAGCTACAGGCAGCAGGGACATCGCATACTAGATAGAGTGAGTAAGAAGGCTTACAGACCTCACCTGGGAGAGGGATCCGCTATTGCCTCCAGGCCGGCCGGACCATTCCACCACCTGTCCCTGGTACCCTGGACTGTGGACTGCCACTGCCAGTAAACCAGGCAAAGACTTTACAACTCTGTGTCCTCCACTTATTTGTTGGCATACACCATCCTTGCCCATACACATTGGGACCCCTGGGAATCGCTCTTCACCAACTTGCTGCAACAACATCACCCCTTTAAGCAGCGTCGGTCCCTCTGACCGAGAACCACAGGTGACGTCACAAATAAACTTTATTGCAAAATCCTCTTTAGGGACCTTTCCCCTTGAATTGGGCGCCCAGGGCCATAGACCGGGTTGCAGCCACCGTGATATCCCCTTTAATTGCGACCGGACCCAGTACCGAGTAACCCCACTGCCCTGGCGGGCATTCCATTTTGGCTTCACAAACAGGATTAACCAACTCATTGAAATGGGTTCTGTGCACAGTGGACTGTAATGGACTGTGTGAAATTGTTTAATAGCCGCCATTATTGCACCACGAGGTGGATAAAGAAGCAAGATGTGTTGCCATGGGTGGAGTGTTGTGAGTTCTGTTTTTGGGCTCCCTCTGGTGGTTACTGATGATACTGGGTGACTTGTCTTTCCTGGGTCTCTGGGTTCCACCTGTTCCATCAGGATATGGGAGTTTCCTATTTAACCTGGCTTTGCTGGCATTTCCTCGCCGGTTATCAATGTATCCAGTGTGTCTTGTTACCTCTGCTCCCTGCTCCTAGAACCTTCTGGTCAAGCTAAGTTTGGATTTTCCTGTTTTGGTGTTTTGCTTTATTTGGTTTTTTAGTCCAGCCTGCAGATATGTGATTCTTTGCTGCTGGTTGCTCTAGTGGGCTGAAATTGCTCCTCATGTACCATGAGTTGGCACATGAGTTCAAGTAATTTCAGGATGGTTTTTTGAAGGGTTTTTCGCTGACCGCGCAGTTCACTTTTGTATCCTCTGCTATCTAGCTTTAGCGGGCCTCATTTTGCTGAAACTGTTTTCATACTGCGTATGTGCTTTCCTCTCATTTCACCGTTATTATATGTGGGGGGCTGCTATTTCTGTGGGGTATTTCTCTGGAGGCAAGAGAGGTCTGTGTTTCTTCTAATAGGGGAAGTTAGATCTTCGGCTGGAGCGAGACGTCTAGGATCATCGTAGGCACGTTCCCCGGCTACTTTTATTTGTGTGTTAGGTTCAGGGTCGCGGTCAGCTCAGGTTCCATCGCCCTAGAGCTTGTTTGTATCTGTGCTTGTCCTTTAGTGATCCCCTGCCATTGGGATCATGACAGTATAACCGGACCACAAAGTGTTAATTGTATTGGCTGAAGTAGGAGGATAAGTAGTCTGAGGAAGTTTTTTTTTTTTTTTTCTCTTTCCCTCAGAGTTTGCTGCCTAGCCTTATTGCAGCCTGGCTACTTCCTCCTCCTCTTAATCTTTGAATGGCTCTGATCCCAGCTGTTTATCATGGACGTCCAGAGTTTGGCTTCCAGCCTGAATAATCTTGCCGCTAAGGTTCAAAATATACAGGATTTTGTTGTACATGCTCCTATGTCTGAACCTAGAATTCCTGTCCCAGAGTTTTTTTCTGGAGATAGATCTCGTTTTCTGAATTTTAGGAACAATTGCAAGTTGTTTCTTTCTTTGAATTCTCGCTCCTCTGGAGACCCTGCTCAGCAAGTCAAGATTATTATATCTTTCCTGCGGGGTGACCCTCAGGATTGGGCATTTGCATTGGCACCAGGGGACCCTGCGTTGCTTAATGCGGATGCGTTTTTTCTGGCATTGGGTTTGCTCTATGAGGAACCTAACCAAGAGATTCAGGCTGAAAAAGGTTTGTTGGCCCTCTCTCAGGGGCAAGATGAAGCAGAAATTTATTGTCAAAAATTTCGGAAGTGGTCGGTGCTTACTCAATGGAATGAGTGCGCCCTGGCTGCAAAGTTCAGAGATGGCCTTTCTGAGGCCATTAAAGATGTTATGGTGGGGTTCCCTGCGCCTACTGGTCTGAATGAGTCTATGACTATGGCTATTCAGATTGATCGGCGTTTACGGGAGCGCAAACCTGTGCATCATTTGGCGGTGTCGTCTGAACCGTCACCTGAGATAATGCAATGTGATAGAATTCAGTCCAGAAGTGAACGGCAAAATTATAGGCGGAAAAAAAGGTTGTGCTTTTATTGTGGTGATTCAGCTCATGTTATATCAGCATGCTCTAAACGCACAAAAAAGGTTGATAAGTCTGTTGCCATTAGTACTTTACAGTCTAAGTTCATTCTGTCTGTGACTCTGATTTGTTCATTATCATCCATTTCCGTTGATGCCTATGTGGATTCAGGCGCTGCCCTGAGTCTTATGGATTGGTCATTTGCCAATCGCTGTGGGTTTAGTCTGGAGCCTTTGGAAGTCCCTATTCCTTTGAAGGGAATTGACTATACACCTTTGGCTATGAATAAACCTCAGTACTGGACACAAGTGACCATGCGTATGACTCCTGTTCATCAGGAGGTGATTCGCTTCCTGGTACTGTATAATTTGCATGATGTCCTAGTGCTTGGTCTGCCATGGTTACAAACTCATAATCCAGTCCTTGACTGGAAATCGATGTCTGTGTTAAGCTGGGGTTGTCAGGGGGTTCATGATGATGCACCTCCGATTTCTATCGCTTCATCTACTCCTTCTGAGATTCCTGTGTTTTTGTCTGACTATCGGGATGTTTTTGAGGAGCCTAAGCTCAGTTCGCTTCCTCCTCACAGGGATTGCGATTGTGCTATAAATTTAATTCCAGGCAGTAAATTTCCTAAAGGTCGTTTGTTCAATCTGTCAGTGCCAGAGCATACTGCTATGCGGGATTATGTTAAGGAGTCCTTGGAAAAGGGACATATCCGTCCATCTTTGTCCCCTTTGGGAGCAGGTTTTTTTTTCGTGGCCAAAAAAGATGGTTCCTTGAGGCCTTGTATAGATTATCGTCTTTTGAATAAGATTACCGTAAAATATCAGTATCCTTTGCCATTGTTGACTGATTTGTTTGCTCGCATTAAGGGGGCTAAATGGTTCACTAAGATTGATCTTCGGGGTGCGTATAATCTTATACGAATAAAGCAAGGTGATGAGTGGAAAACCGCATTTAATACGCCTGAGGGCCATTTTGAGTATTTGGTAATGCCTTTCGGACTTTCTAATGCTCCTTCAGTCTTCCAGTCCTTTATGCACGATATTTTCCGTGAATATCTGGATAAATTTATGATTGTGTATTTGGATGATATTTTGGTTTTTTCTGATGACTGGGAGTCTCATGTTCAGCAGGTCAGGAAGGTGTTTCAGGTCCTGCGGGCCAATTCCTTGTTTGTAAAAGGCTCAAAGTGTCTCTTTGGAGTCCAGAAGATTTCTTTCTTGGGGTATATTTTTTCCCCTTCTACTATTGAGATGGATCCCGTCAAGGTTCAGGCTATTTGTGACTGGACGCAGCCTACATCTCTTAAGAGTCTACAGAAGTTCTTGGGCTTTGCTAATTTCTATCGTCGTTTTATAACTAATTTTTCTAGTGTTGTTAAGCCTTTGACGGATTTGACTAAGAAGGGTGCTGATGTTGCTAATTGGTCTCCTGCGGCTGTGGAGGCCTTTCAGGAACTTAAGCGCCGGTTTTCTTCTGCTCCTGTGTTGCGTCAGCCAGATGTTTCGCTCCCTTTTCAGGTTGAGGTTGATGCTTCCGAGATTGGAGCGGGGGCGGTTTTGTCACAGAGAAGCTCCGATGGCTCAGTGATGAAGCCATGCGCGTTTTTTTCTAGAAAGTTTTCGCCGGCTGAGCGGAATTATGATGTTGGTAATCGGGAACTTTTGGCCATGAAGTGGGCATTTGAGGAGTGGCGTCATTGGCTAGAGGGTGCTAGACATTGTGTGGTGGTCTTGACTGATCACAAAAATTTGATTTACCTTGAGTCTGCCAGGCGTCTGAATCCTAGACAGGCTCGTTGGTCACTGTTTTTCTCTCGTTTCAATTTTGTGGTTTCATACCTGCCAGGTTCAAAGAATGTGAAGGCGGATGCTCTTTCTAAGAGTTTTGTGCTTGACTCCCTTGGAAATTCTGAGCCCTCTGGTATCCTTAGGGATGGGGTGATTTTGTCTGCTGTCTCCCCAGACTTGCGACGTGCTTTGCAGGAGTTTCAGGCGGGTAAACCTGATCGTTGTCCGCCTGAGAGACTGTTTGTTCCGGATAATTGGACCAGTAGAGTCATCTTCGAGGTCCATTCTTCTGCGTTGGCAGGTCATCCTGGAATATTTGGTACTAGAGACTTGGTGGCCAGGTCTTTTTGGTGGCCTTCCTTGTCGAGGGATGTGCGTTCTTTTGTGCAGTCTTGTGAGGTTTGTGCTCGGGTTAAGCCTTGCTGTTCTCGGGCCAGTGGATTGTTGTCACCTTTGCCTATCCCGAAGAGGCCTTGGACGCACATTTCCATGGACTTTATTTCGGATCTCCCTGTCTCTCAAAAAATGTCCGTCATCTGGGTTGTGTGTGATCGCTTTTCTAAAATGGTTCATCTGGTACCCTTGCCTAAGTTACCTTCCTCCTCTGAGTTGGCCCCTCTGTTTTTTCAGAATGTGGTTCGTTTGCATGGGATTCCTGAGAACATCGTTTCTGACAGGGGATCCCAGTTTGTGTCTAGATTTTGGCGGACGTTCTGTGCTAAGATGGGCATTGATTTGTCCTTTTCGTCTGCATTCCATCCTCAGACGAATGGCCAGACTGAACGAACTAATCAGACCTTGGAAACTTATTTAAGGTGTTTTGTTTCTGCTGATCAGGATGACTGGGTTACCTTTTTGCCGCTGGCCGAGTTTGCCCTTAATAATCGGGCTAGTTCTGCTACCTTGGTTTCTCCTTTCTTTTGTAATTCGGGGTTTCATCCTCGTTTTTCCTCTGGTCAGGTGGAACCTTCTGATTGTCCTGGAGTGGACATGGTGGTGGATAGGTTGCATCGGATTTGGAGTCATGTGGTGGACAATTTGAAGTTGTCCCAGGAGAAGGCTCAGCAGTTTGCTAATCGCCGTCGCCGCGTGGGTCCTCGACTTCTTGTTGGGGACTTGGTGTGGTTGTCTTCTCGTTTTGTTCCTATGAAGGTCTCTTCTCCTAAGTTCAAGCCTCGGTTCATCGGTCCCTATAGGATCTTGGAAATTCTTAACCCTGTGTCGTTTCGTTTGGATCTCCCGGCATCGTTTGCTATTCATAATGTGTTCCATCGGTCGTTGTTGCGGAAGTATGAGGTACCTGTTGTTCCTTCGCTTGAGCCTCCTGCTCCAGTGCTGGTGGAGGGAGAATTGGAGTATGTTGTGGAGAAGATCTTGGATTCTCGTGTTTCCAGACGGAAACTCCAGTATTTGGTCAAGTGGAGGGGTTATGGTCAGGAGGATAATTCTTGGGTGGTTGCCTCGGATGTTCATGCTGATGATTTGGTTCGCGCTTTTCATAGGGCTCAACCTGCTCGCCCTGGTGGTTCTCGTGAGGGTTCGGAGACCCCTCCTCAAGGGGGGGGTACTGTTGTGAGTTCTGTTTTTGGGCTCCCTCTGGTGGTTACTGATGGTACTGGGTGACTTGTCTTTCCTGGGTCTCTGGGTTCCACCTGTTCCATCAGGATATGGGAGTTTCCTATTTAACCTGGCTTTGCTGGCATTTCCTCGCCGGTTATCAATGTATCCAGTGTGTCTTGTTACCTCTGCTCCCTGCTCCTAGAACCTTCTGGTCAAGCTAAGTTTGGATTTTCCTGTTTTGGTGTTTTGCTTTATTTGGTTTTTTAGTCCAGCCTGCAGATATGTGATTCTTTGCTGCTGGTTGCTCTAGTGGGCTGAAATTGCTCCTCATGTACCATGAGTTGGCACATGAGTTCAAGTAATTTCAGGATGGTTTTTTGAAGGGTTTTTCGCTGACCGCGCAGTTCACTTTTGTATCCTCTGCTATCTAGCTTTAGCGGGCCTCATTTTGCTGAAACTGTTTTCATACTGCGTATGTGCTTTCCTCTCATTTCACCGTTATTATATGTGGGGGGCTGCTATTTCTGTGGGGTATTTCTCTGGAGGCAAGAGAGGTCTGTGTTTCTTCTAATAGGGGAAGTTAGATCTTCGGCTGGAGCGAGACGTCTAGGATCATCGTAGGCACGTTCCCCGGCTACTTTTATTTGTGTGTTAGGTTCAGGGTCGCGGTCAGCTCAGGTTCCATCGCCCTAGAGCTTGTTTGTATCTGTGCTTGTCCTTTAGTGATCCCCTGCCATTGGGATCATGGCAGTGGAGCTCAAGAACCAGGGTGAAAGCTGGATCCACCCCCTACAGAGACACTAATGCCAACAAAACATGTTTGTCACCAGGACGGATCCGCCCCCGGAGATGGACGGCGAGAGAGTGGAGAAGAGACCGCCCACGAAGTAAGGAGATGGAGCAGGACGAGGGGAAGCTTGGCCGCAGCATGGCTGTAATCTACCCTGTAGAAGTGATAGCAGACAGCAGTGGAGAGCCGCCGGGACCTGCCGACACCAGAAGAAATGTCCCCGGTCCACAGCAACAAGAAACCCCGAACCAGAAGACTACCGTAGATCCGGAGCTCCTCGTTGCGGAGATGGAGGAGCTGGCCCAATGACTCCTGCGGACCCAGATGACAGCGGTGGCTACAGGGAAGGAGTCCCCAATCCAGAGGATGATTACTGCGCAGCCACAGACCTCACCAGCACTCGCAGCCCCAGCGGAGCAGGAGAGAGCGACGCTGCTGCAGGAGATGGCGCCGACGGAGAACCCTGCACCTGTGACCTCAGCGGAGCCAGAAAGCGAGACACTGCTGGAAGAGATGACAACACCGGGGTACCAGGCCCTGCAGCAAGCGATTCTGACCCCAGCAGAGGCGGAGAAGGACACCGGCAGTGGCGAGACAGGTACGCAAACTGCCCCGTTAGCTGAAGACACCCTGGAGGGACCTCTAGAACCCCCGCCAACCTTAACACCTGGCCAGGTTGTCACCATTACCGTTACCTGGGATGGCATGACAGATATGGGGGATTAACTGACCCAATGGTACCTGAACCATCGCCCCTGAAGGCGTGCAGGCCAAAGGAGACTATACGATGGAGGCACCCTAAGACAGACCTTATGGGATTCCCAATAGAGGCCCAAGCAGCAGCTAACTGCGTACAACTGATGGACAAAGAGGAGTATTGCAAACAGCAAATCCTAAAACTTGCAGAAGAAGAGAGACAGCGTAGAGCTAAGTGGGAAGCAATGGAGGAAAGGAATATCCTAGCTAAAACCAGGTTCTGCAAAGCTAGACCAGAGGATAGAGGACCATTAACCCCTTAATCCCATATGACGTACTATCCCGTCGAGGTGGGGTGGGCCTTAATTCCCACCGACGGGATAGTACGTCATAGCGATCGGCCGCAGCTGACATCCGGTCACGAACCGCTCCCGGCACATTAACCCCCGGCACACTGCGATCAAACATGATCGCAGTGTGCTGGCGGTACAGGGAAGCATCGCGCAGGGAGGTGGCTCCCTGCGGGATTCCCTGAGACGATCGGTACAAGGTGATGTACTCACCTTGTACCGAGCGTCTTGTCCCTGCAGGCCCCGGATCCAAAATGGCCGCATGGCTGCATCCGGGTCCTGCAGGGAGTACTTCCGGGTCGACTGCAGGCGCTGGTAAGCCTGCAGTGATTTGACTGAGATCGCCGATCTAACAGAGTGCTATGCAAACTGTCAGATCAGCGATCTGTGATGTCCCTCCCCCCCCCGGGACAAAGTAAAAAAGTAAAAAAAAAAATTTCCACATGTGTAAAAAAAAATGTTAAAAAAATTCCTAAATAAATAAATTTAAAAAAAAATTATTAAATAAAAAAATAAAAGTACACATATTTAGTATCGCCGCGTCCGTAACGGCCCAACCTATAAAACCGTCCCACTAGTTAACCCCTTCAGTGAACATCGTAAGAAAAAAAAAACGAGGCAAAAAACAACGCTTTATTATCATACCGCCAAACAAAAAGTGGAATAACATGCGATCAAAAAGACAGATATAAATAACCATGGTACCGCTGAAAACGTCATCTTGTCCCGCAAAAAACGAGCTGCCAAACAGCATCATAAGCAAAAAAATAAAAAAGTTATAGTCCGCAGAATAAAGCGATGCCAAAATAATTATTTTTTCTATAAAATAACTTTTATCGTATAAAACCGCCAAAACATAAAAAAATGATATAAACGAGGTATCGCTGTAATCGCACTGACCCAAAGAATAAAACTGCTTTATCAATTTTACCAAACGCAGAATGGTGTAAACGCCTCCCCCAAAAGAAATTCATGAATAGCTGGTTTTTGGTCATTCTGCCTCACAAAAATCGGAATAAAAAGTGATCAAAAAATGTCACATGCCCGAAAATGTTACCAATAAAAACGTCAACTCGTCCCGCAAAAAACAAGACCTCAGATGACTCTGTGGACCAAAATATGGAAAAATTATAGGTCTCAAAATGTGGAGACACAAAAACTTTTTTGCTATAAAAAAGCGTCTTTTAGTGTGTGACGGATGCCAATCATAAAAATCCGATATAAAAAAGCTATAAAAGTAAATCAAACCCCCCTTCATCACTCCCTTAGTTAGGGAAAAATAATAAAATTAAAAAAATATTTATTTCCATTTTCCCATTAGGGCTATGGTTGGGGCTAGGGCTAGTGCTGGGGCTAGGGCTAGGGTTGGGGCTAGGGTTAGGGTTGGGGCTAAAGTTAGGGTTAGGGTTTAGATTACATTTACGGTTGGGATTAGAATTAGGGGTGTGTCAGGGTTAGGGGTGTGGTTAGGGTTACCGTTGGGATTAGGGTTAGGGGTGTGTTTGGATTAGGGTTTCAGTTATAATTGGGGGGTTTCCATTGTTTAGGCACATCAGGGGCTCTCCAAACGCGACATGGCGTCCGATCTCAATTCCAGCCAATTCTGCGTTGAAAAAGTAAAACAGTGCTCCTTCCCTTTCGAGCTCTCCGGTGCGCCCAAACAGGGGTTTACCCCAACATATGGGGTATCGGCGTACTCGGGACGAATTGGACAACAACTTTTGGGGTCCAAGTTCTCTTGTTATCCTTGGGAAAATAAAAATTTGGGGGGCTAAAAATCATTTTTGTGGGAAAAATAAGATTTTTTATTTTCACGGCTCTGCGTTGTAAACTGCCATGAAACACTTGGGGTTTCAAAGTTCTCACAACACGTCTAGATAAGTTCCTTGGGAGGTCTAGTTTCCAATATGGGGTCACTTGTGGGGGGTTTGTACTGTTTGGGTACATCAGGGGCTCTGCAAATGCAACGTGACGCCTGCAGACCAATCCATCTAAGTCTGTATTCCAAATGGCGCTCCTTCCCTTCCGAGCTCTGCCATGCGCCCAAACAGTGGTTCCCCCCAACATATGGGGTATCAGCGTACTCAGGACAAATTGGACAACAACTTTTGTGGTTCAATTTATCCTGTTACCCTTGGGAAAATACAAAACTAGGGACTAAAAAATCATTTTTGTGAAAAAAAAAAAATTATTTTCACGGCTCTGCGTTATAAACTGTAGTGAAACACTTGGGGGTTCAAAGCTCTCAAAACACATCTAGATAAGTTCCTTAGGGGGTCTACTTTCCAAAATGGTGTCACTTGTGGGGGTTTTTAATGTTTAGGCAGATCAGGGGCTCTCCAAACGCAACATGGCGTCCCATCTTAATTCCAGTCAATTTTGCATTGAAAAGTCAAAAGGCGCTCCTTCCCTTCCGAGCTCTGCCATGCGCCCAAACAATGGTTTACACCCACATATGGGGTATCAGCGTACTCAGGACAAATTGCACAACAACATTTGTGGTCTAATTTCTTCTCTTACCCTTGGGAAAATAAAAAATTGGGGGTGAAAAATCATTTTTGTGAAAAAATATGATTTATTATTTTTACGGCTCTGCACTATAAACTTCTGTGAAGCACTTGTTGGGTCAAAGTGCTCACCACACATCTAGATAAGTTCCTTAAGGGGTCTACTTTCCAAAATGGTGTCACTTGTGGGTGGTTTCAATGATTAGGCACATCAGGGGCTCTCCAAACGCAACATGGTGTCCCATCTCAATTCCAGTCAATTTTGCATTGAAAAGTCAAATGGCGCTCCTTCCCTTCCGAGCTCTGCCATGCGCTCAAACAATGGTTTACACCCACATATGGGGTATCAGCGTACTCAGGACAAATTGTACAACAACTTTTGGGGTTCATTTTCTCCTGTTACCCTTGGTAAAATAAAACAAATTGGAGCTGAAATAAATTTTTTGTGAAAAAAGTTAAATGTTCATTTTTATTTAAACATTCCAAAAATTCCCGTAAAACACCTGAAGGGTTAATAAACTTATTGAATGTGGTTTTGAGCACCTTGAGAGGTGCAGTTTTTAGAATGGTGTCACACTTGGGTATTTTCTATCACATAGACCCCTCAAAATGACTTCAAATGAGATGTGGTCCCTAAAAAAAATGGTGTAAAAATGAGAAATTGCTGGTCAACTTTTAACCCTTATAACTCCCTAACAAAAAAAAATTTTGGTTCCAAAATTGTGCTGATGTAAAGTAGACATGTGGGAAATGTTACTTATTAAGTATTTTGCATGACATATCTCTGTGATTTAAGGGCATAAAAATTCAAAGTTGGAAAATTGCGAAATTTTCAAAATTTTCGCCAAATTTCCGTTTTTTTCTCAAATAAACGCAAGTTATATCGAATACATTTTACCACTAACATGAAGTACAATATCTCATGAGAAAACAGTGTCAGAATCACCAAGATCCGTTGAAGCGTTCCAGAGTTATAACCTCATAAAGGGACAGTGGTCAGAATTGTAAAAATTGGCCCGGTCATTAACGTGCAAACCACCCTCGGGGCTTAAGGGGTTAAGATCTGGAACTGTTGTCACCTTTAATTTGGACAAAGGATGGTGTTTCATTAAAGAACATGGTGGAACAACTGAACTATTTGTTAACCGTAGAGACGTTGAGTCACTTTTCTTAAGAGGACACCCTGACTGAGACCTGTATCCAGGAGACAAAGTGACTTTTATCAGGCACTATGGCGAAAGGGAATACTACGCCCTACATGTAAAATGGTGCCTAAGACAGCATGTTCGTACCCGTGTAGCCACTGAAAGTGGAAAGCAAACCCAGGCTACACAGACCTCTGACATACCTCCCAACTTTTGAAGATGGGAAAGAGGGACAAATTTTAGGCTACGCCTCTGACCACACCCATTCATAATTAGTCACACCCATATCCACGTCCCAACCACACCCATTTAGCACTGCTGATCACACTGTTTCATATACAATAATTATAAACAAAAAAATATGGCCACACAGTGCTTCATACTGTTTAATGGCCATACATGATGCTCCATACTGTATGATGACCACACATGATGCTCCATACTGTATAATGACCGCACATGATGCTCCATACTGTATATTGGCTGCACATGATGCTCCATACTGTATAATGGCCAGACATGATGCTCAATACTGTATAATGACCACACATGATGCTCAATACTGTATAATGACCCCACATGATGCTCAATACTGTATAATGACCACACATGATGCTCCATACTGTATAATGACCGCACATGATGCTCCATACAGTATATTGGCTGCACACGATGCTCCATACTGTATAATGACCACACATGATGCTCAATACTGTATAATGACCACACATGATGCTCCATACTTTATAATGACCGCACATGATGCTCCATACTGTATAATGGCCGCACATGATGCTCCATACTGTATAATGGCCGCACATGATGCTCCATACTGTATAATGACCGCACATGATGCTCCATACTGTATAATGACCGCACATGATGCTCCATACTGTATAATGGCCGCACATGATGCTCCATACTGTATAATGGCTCAAGAATTGGTGTAGGAAAGAGGGGTTTGGGTTCCTGCAGAACTGGGCCGACTTCTCAGTTGGCTACAGGCTCTACGCTAGGGACTGGCTGCACCTCAATGGGGAGGGTGCAGCTGTGCTGGGGGAGAGAATGGCTAGAAGGTTGGAGGAGTGTTTAAACTAGGAATTGGGGGGAGTGTATTCATTTTATAGGAGGGGAAGATAGTGCAGACAGAGACCTGGGCACAAATAAGGAAGTTGGGGGTGGCGGTGGCATGGGGGGTCGGGTCAGAACAGTTAATAATTTAAAAAATAGAAGTACAGAGAGGAACATAAAGTGCATGTATACTAATGCCAGAAGCCTCGCCAACAAAATGGACGAATTAGAACTAATGTTGTTGGAGCATAATTATGACATGGTGGGGATATCTGAAACGTGGCTGGATGAGAGCCATGACAGGGCTGTTAACTTGCAGGGCTATAGCCTGTTCAGAAATGACCATACAGATAAGCGAGGGGGAGGGGTGTGTCTATATGTAAAATCGTCCTTAAAACCCATCCAGCGCGATAATATAGGTGAATTTAATGAAAATGTAGAATCCCTGTGGGTGGAAATAAGGGGAGGGGGGAAAAATAATAAATTACTGATAGGAGTTTGTTATAAATCTCCAAAAATAATGGAAGCAATGGAGAATATCCTCGTAAAGCAAATAGATGAAGCTGCGACTCAAGGAGAAGTCATTATTATGGGGGACTTCAACTACCCTGAAATAGATTGGGGAACAGAAACCTGCAGTTCCAGCAAAGGTGATCGGTGTCTGACAACTATGAGAGACAATTACCTCTGACAACAGGTTCAGGACCCAACAAGAAGGGGGGCACTGCTAGACCGAATATTAACCAACAGACCAGACCGCATATCAAATATAAGGGTTGGGGGTCACTTGGGAAATAGCGATCACAAAATAATAAGTTTTCATGTATCCTTTAAAAAGATGTGTAGTAGAGGGGTTACAAGGACACTAAACTTCAGGAGGGCAAATTTCCAACGGATGAGAGAGGATCTTGGTGCAATTAACTGGGACGATATCCTGAGACACAAAAATACACAAAGAAAATGGGAGACGTTTATTAGCATCCTGGATAGGACCTGTGCACAGTATATACCGTATGGGAATAAACATACTAGAAATAGGAGGAAACCAATATGGCTAAATAGAGCTGTAAGGGGCGCAATAAGTGACAAAAAGAAAGCATTTAGAGAATTAAAGGAAGTAGGTAGTGAGGAGGCATTAAATAAATACAAAAAACTAAATAAATTCTGTAAAAAGCAAATCAAGGCAGCAAAGATTGAGACAGAGAGACTAATTGCCAGAGAGAGTAAAAATAATCCTAAAATATTCTTTAACTACATAAATAGTAAGAACCTAAAAAATGATAGTGTTGGCCCCCTTAAAAATAGTCTGGGTGAGATGGTGGATGAGGATGAGGAAAAAGCCAATATGCTAAATGACTTTTTTCATCAGTATTTACACAAGAAAATCCCATGGCAGACAAAATGTCTAGTGATAAAAATTCCCAATTAAATGTCACCTGCTTAACCCAGCAGGAAGTGCGGCGGCGTCTAAAAATCACTAAAATTGACAAATCTCCGGGCCCGGATGGGATACACGCCCGAGTACTGCAGGAATTAAGTACAGTCATTGATAGACCATTATTTTTAATCTTTAAAGACTCCATAATAACAGGGTCTGTGCCACAGGACTGGCGTATAGCAAATGTGGTGCCAATATTCAAAAAGGGAACAAAAACTGAACTCGGAAATTATAGGCCAGTAAGCTTAACCTCTACTGTGGGTAAAATCCTGGAGGGCATTCTAAGGGACGCTATACTGGAGTATCTGAAGAGGAATAACCTCATGACCCAGTATCAGCACGGGTTTACTAGGGACCGTTCATGTCAGACTAATTTGATCAGTTTCTATGAAGAGGTAAGTTCCGGATTGGACCAAGGGAACCCAGTGGATGTAGTGTATATGGACTTTTCAAAAGCTTTTGATACGGTGCCACACAAAAGGTTGATACATAAAGTGAGAATAATGGGGATAGGGGAAAATATGTGCAAGTGGGTTGAGAGCTGGCTCAGGGCTAGGAAACAAAGGGTGGTTATTAATGGAGCACACTCGGACTGGGTAGCGGTTAGCAGTGGGGTACCACAGGAGTCAGTATTGGCCGCTCTTCTTTTTAACATATTTATTAATGACCTTGTAGGGGGCATTCAGAGCAGAATTTCAATATTTGCAGATGACACTAAACTCTGCAGGGTAATCAATACAGAGGAGGACAATTTTATATTACAGGATGATTTATGTAAACTAGAAGCCTGGGCTGATAAATGGCAAATGAGCTTTAATGGGGATAAATGTAAGGTCATGCACTTGGGTAGAAGTAATAAGATGTATAATTATGTGCTTAATTCTAAAACTCTGGGCAAAACCGTCAATGAAAAAGACCTGGGTGTATGGGTGGATGACAAACTCATATTCAGGGGCCAGTGTCAGGCAGCTGCTACAAAGGCAAATAAAATAATGGGATGCATTAAAAGAGGCATAGATGCTCATGAGGAGAATATAATTTTACCTCTGTACAAGTCACTAGTTCGACCACACTTAGAATACTGTGCACAGTTCTGGTCTCCGGTGTTTAAGAAAGACATAGCCGAACTGGAGCGGGTGCAGAGAAGAGCGACCAAGGTTATTAGAGGACTGGGGGGTCTGCAATACCAAGATAGGTTATTACACTTGGGGCTACTAGTTTGGAAAAACGAAGACTAAGGGGTGATCTTATTTTAATGTATAAATATATGAGGGGACAGTACAAAGACCTTTCTGATGATCTTTTTAATCATAGACCTGAAACAGGGACAAGGGGGCATCCTCTGCGTTTGGAGGAAAAAAGGTTTAAGCATAATAACAGACGCGGATTCTTTACTGTAAGAGCAGTGAGACTATGGAACTCTCTGCCGTATGATGTTGTAATGAGTGATTCATTACTTAAATTTAAGAGGGGACTGGATACCTTTCTGGAAAAGTATAATGTTACAGGGTATATCCACTAGATTCCTTGATAGGGCGTTGATCCAGGGAACTAGTCTGATTGCCGTGTGTGGAGTCGGGAAGGAATTTTTTTCCCCAATGTGGAGCTTACTCTTTGCCACATGGGTTTTTTTTGCCTTCCTCTGGATCAACATGTTAGGGCATGTTAGGTTAGGCTATGGGTTGAACTAGATGGACATATAGTCTTCCTTCAACCTTAATAACTATGTAACTATGTAACTATGATGCTCCATACTGTATAATGACCACACATGATGCTCCATACTGTATAATGACCGCACATGATGCTCCATACTGTATAATGGTCACACATGATGCTCCATACTGTATAATGGTCACACATGATGCTCCATACTGTATAATGACCGCACATGATGCTCCATACTGTATAATGGTCACACATGATGCTCCATACTGTATAATGGCCGCACATGATGCTCCATACTGTATAATGACCGCACATGATGCTCCATACTGTATAATGGCCACACATGATGCTCCATCTATATATATAATTGTCTAAGGGTCACTTCCTTCTGTCTGTCACGGTTATTCATTCGCTGATTGGTCTCGCCAGCTGCCTGTCATGGCTGGCGCGACCAATCAGCGACGGGCACAGTCCGGAAGAAAATGGCCGCTCCTTACTCCTCGCAGTCAGTGCCTGTCGCCCGCATACTCCCCTCCGGTCACCGCTAACACAGGGTTAATGCCGGCGGTAACGGACCGCGTTATGCCGCGGGTAACACACTCTGTTACCGCCGCTATTAACCCTGTGTGTCCCCAACCTTTTGCTATTGACGCTGCCTATGCGGCATCAATAGTAAAAAATGTAATGTTAAAAATAATAACAATAAATAAACCTGCTATACTCACCCTCCGTAGTCCGCTGAGCAGCTCCCGCCGGCTGCCATCTTCCGCTGCAGTTTCCGCACTTTCCGGTGGCAAAGATGGTATGGCAGAAGGATCTGCCATGACGTCACGGTCATGTGACCGTGACGTCATCACAGGCCCTGCGCGCCTGCGCGACAAGGACCTGCCATGACGTCACGGTCATGTGACCGCGATGTCATCACAGGTCCTGCGCTCTCATACCAACCCTGGGACCGCAAGATGCCTTGGACTACAAGGGGCCTTCGGAAAGGTGAGTATATGTTTATTTATTATTTTTCCACCTGTGACAAACCTGGCTGGGCAATATAGTACGTAGCTGGGCAATATACTACGTGGCTGGGCAATATACTACGTGACTGGCCAATATACTACGTGGCTCTGTGCTGGAAACTACGTCACTGGGCAATATACTACGTCACTGGGCAATATACTATGTGGCTCTGTGCTGTATACTACGTAACTGGGCAATATACTACGTGGCTCTGTGCTGTATACTACGTAACTGGGCAATATACTACGTGGTTCTGTACTTTATACTACGTAACTGGGCAATATACTACGTGGTTCTGTACTTTATACTACGCCACTGGACAATATACAACCCCGAAACAGCTGTCTGTGGATGGATACCATGCTTGGCATAGGTGGTTTTCCTTTATTGGATGCTGCCCTTCCCTTGGTTGTTCCTTCCCGGGGAAAGGCCTGGCTATTCACTGCCTGCGTTGAGAAACACGTGATGGTGTCTCCGCAGCTCCTCTACATGCATTTGCATATTTGGGGGCAGTGTTCTGGATCACTGCGTTGAGAAACATGTGATGGTGTCTCCGCGGTGTTGGAGGAGGTCAGTCATCTGTGCCTTTATAGACTGGACAATATACTACGTCACTGGACAATATACTACGTAACTGGGCAATATACTACTTGCCTGGGAAATATACTACGTGGCTGGGCAATATACTACGTAACTGGGCAATATACTACGTGACTGGGCAATATACTACGTGTCTGGGCAATATACTACGTGACTGAGCAATATACTACGTAGCTGGGCAATATACTACGTGGCTGGGCAATATACTATGTAGCTGGGCAATATACTATGTAGCTGGGCAATATACTACAACACTAGGCAATATACTAGGTTACTGGGCAATATACTACGTGGCTGGGCAATATACTACGTAACTGGGCAATATACAATGTGGTTGGGCAATATACTACGTGTCTGGGCAATATACTACGTGGCTGGACAATATGCTACGTGGGCTGGGCAATATACTACGTGGTTGGGCAATATACTACGTCTCTTGGCAATATACTACGTCACTGGGCAATATACTACGTGTCTGGGCAATATACTATGTGGCTGGACAATATACTACGTGGGCTGTGCAATATACTACGCGGCTGGGCAATATACTACGTGGGCTGTGCAATATACTACGTGGACATGCATATTCTAGAATTCCCGATGCGTTAGAATCGGGCCACCATCTAGTACTGTATAATGACCGCACATGATGCTCCATACTGTATAATGACCACACATGATGCTCCATACTGTATAATGACCCCACATGATGCTCCATACTGTATAATGACCGCACGTGATGCTCCATACTGTATAATGGCCCCACATGATGCTCCATACTGTATAATGGCCCCACATGATGCTCCATACTGTATAATGGCCCCACATGATTCTCCATACTGTATAATGACCGCACGTGACGCTCCATACTGTATAATGACCGCACGTGATGTTCCATACTGTATAATGGCCACACATGATGTTCCATACTGTAATGACCGCATATGATTCCATACTGTATAATGACCCCACATGATGCTCCATACTGTATATTGGCTGCACATGATACTTCATACCATATAATGGCGACACGTAGCTACTCCTACACACGCGGCTGCGCTCCGTACACTTTGCACACACAGCTCTGCTCCGTACACCTCATCCACATTTGGCTCCACTCCATACACCTCGTACACACACGGCTCCGCTCCGTACACCTCGCACACACGCGGCTCCGCTCCGTACACCTCGCACACACGCGGCTCCCCTCCGTACACCTCGCACACACGCGGCTCCCCTCCGTACACCTCGCACACACGCGGCTCCGCTCCGTACACCTCGCACACGCGGCTCCGCTCCGTACACCTCGCACACACGCGGCTCCGCTCCGTACACCTCGCACACGCGGCTCCGCTCCGTACACCTCGCACACACGCGGCTCCGCTCCGTACACCTCCCACACACGCGGCTCCCCTCCGTACACCTCGCACACACACGGCTCCGCTCCGTACACCTCGCGCACACACACGGCTCCGCTCCGTACACCTCGCACACACACGGCTCCGCTCCGTACACCTCGCACACACGCGGCTCCCCTCCATACACCTCGCACACACACGGCTCCGCTCCGTACACCTCGCACACACATGGCTCCGCTCCGTACACCTTGCACACACATGGCTCCGCTCCATACACCTCGCACACACATGGCTCCGCTCCGTACACCTCGCACACACACGGCTCCGCTCCGTACACCTTGCACACACACGGCTCCGCTCCATCCACCTCGCACACACACGGCTCTGCTACATCCACACCGTACACCTCATGACCCCACACAAGGCAGCATACTTTCCTCATCCTGCGGCTGCAGCACCATGTCGTGGCAAGTTGGCAACCAGCACAGGCAGCCGAGTCCTGCAATTCATGGAGGTCCCGATCATGTGACCCCTGACTCCTCCCCTCCTGTGACCTCATCACAGGTCCTGTGCACAGAAAGCAGGCAGCAGCCAGGGGGCGTGTTGGTCCTGCTGTCTGCGGGATCATAGTGTCCCGTGCTGGACAGCAGGGCAAAGGCTCAAAACCGGGACAATCCAGCACAATGAGGGACGGTTGGGAGCGATGCCTCTGATGATGGACAGTTTTCTATGGAGTCACCTGTTGACAGCTACACCAAAGAACTTCCCCAGTTAGGAAGCTGTGCACACCAGGATTTGCCCTGGAAGAATAATTAAAGAGACATTCACCTGCGTCAAAGTAATGTGGATTTCGTTTATTTGATGTTTTCTTTCCAGTTTAAAGGGACAGTAGGTAATGGACAATGCTTACCTGAGAACTCTTTCCACTGTAAATAGTTGGCACCTGTTCAGGTGCCACTTGTTGGTTTTATCACGCGCTGGCAGCGTGAGTAGGACCCTGTTTGTTTTGCTTGTTGGCGAACTCAGCCAAAGGCAAAAAGGACACCCAATCATCCTGATCAGCAGAAACAAAACATCTCAGATATGTTTCCAAGGTCTGATTGGTTCGTTCAGTTTGGCCATTTGTCTGAGTTCGCCCTTAATAATCGGGCCAGCTCGGCTACTTTGGTTTCGCCGTTTTTCTGCAATTCTGGTTTCCATCCTCGTTTCTCTTCAGGGCAGGTTGAGTCTTCGGACTGTCCTGGCGTGGATACTGTGGTGGATAGGTTGCAGCAGATTTGGACTCATGTAGTGGACAATTTGACATTGTCCCAGGAGAAGGCTCAACGTTTCGCTAACCGCAGGCGCTGTGTGGGTCCCCGACTTCGTGTTGGGGATTTGGTTTGGTTGTCGTCTCGTTATATTCCTATGAAAGTTTCCTCTCCTAAGTTTAAGCCTCGTTTCATTGGTCCGTATAGGATTTCTGAGGTTCTTAATCCTGTGTCTTTTCGTTTGACCCTTCCAGCTTCTTTTTCCATCCATAATGTATTCCATAGGTCATTGTTGCGGAGATACGTGGCACCTGTGGTTCCATCCGTTGATCCTCCTGCCCCGGTTTTAGTTGAGGGGGAGTTGGAGTACATAGTGGAGAAGATTTTGGATTCTCGTATTTCGAGACGGAAACTCCAGTACCTGGTTAGGTGGAAGGGTTATGGTCAGGAAGATAATTCCTGGGTCTTTGCCTCTGATGTTCATGCTGCCGATCTGGTTCGTGCCTTTCATTTGGCTCATCCTGGTCGGCCTGGGGGCTCTGGTGAGGGTTCGGTGACCCCTCCTCAAGGGGGGGGTACTGTTGTGAATTCTGTGGTCAAGCTCCCTCCTGTGGTCATGAGTGGTACTTCAGCTGGTTCTGTCTATGAGCTTCATCTGGTGGATGTGAGTGGGGCTGCGGCTTCTGAGTTTCCTTCCTCAGGTGACGAGGTTAAGCCGTTAGGTGCTTCTCTATTTAACTCCACCTAGTTCTTTGTTCCTGGCCTCCAGTCAATGTTCCAGTATTGGTCTTGCTCTCTCCTGGATAGTCTTGTGGCCTGTCTGCCCTGCATAAGCTAAGTTCTGCTTGTGTTACTTTTGTTTGCTATTTTTTCTGTCCAGCTTGCTATATTGGTTTTTCTTGCTTGCTGTGGGGGGCTGCCTTTTCCTTTGGGGAATTTCTCTGAGGCAAGGTAGGCTTATTTTTCTATCTTCAGGGCTAGCTAGTTTCTCAGGCTGTGCCCGAGGCGCCTAGGTCTGGTCAGGAGCGCTCCACGGCTACCTCTAGTGTGGTGTGATAGGATTAGGGATTGCGGTCAGCAGAGTTCCCACGTCTCAGAGCTCGTCCTATGTTATTAGTAACTATCAGGTCACTTTGTGTGCTCTTAACCACCAGGTCCATTGTGTTTCTGAATCACCAGTTCATAACAGGAGAGTACTAATCTGAGAAGCAGCCAAGAGGCCCATGGTCACTCTTGAGGAGATGCATAGATCCATGGCTCAGGAGGGAGAATCTGTCCACAGGACAACTATTAGATGTATACTGCATAAATCTGGCCTTCAAGGAAGAGTCATTTTTTAAAGCAAGCCATAAGAATTCCAGTTTGCAATTTGCCCAAAGCCCTGTAAGGGATACAACCAACATGTGGAAAAAGGTGCTTTGATCAGAGTAGACCAAATTAGAATTTTCTGAGCTAAATACAAAATGCTATGTGTGGCGGAAAACTAACACTGCACATCACCCTGAAAACACCATTCCCACCATCAAACATGGTGGTGGCAGAATCATACTGTAGGAATTTAGCAGCGATGGGGATGCTGGTTGAAGTTGATGGGAAGATGGATCGAGCTAAATAAAGGGTAATCCTGGAGGAAAACCTGTTAGAGGCAGCAACAGGGTTGAGACTGGAGTGTAGGTTCCCCTTCCAGCAGGATAACCCCACTTAATCCCCCTCTTTACAATATGAGCCCCCACATATCCCTTCTTCTGTCTCTGATGCACCGACTCTCAACACAGTAGATGTGAAGTAATGACAGCGTTGCGTCCTCTGTCTCAGTTGCACGCGCCGATTGTTGTAAGGAATCAGAGGCTCCTTTCTCCACCAATGTATTCACCGCTGTCTGCATTCTGAGAATGAGGATAGAAGTGACACCAGGAAGTAAATGGTGGACCGGCAGGGTGAGGGCCTGGTGTGACTCTTAGGCCACTGTTTTCAGCCCTTCGGCTGTCTTAGTATGGGACCAAAACAGCCAAAGAGTCGGATGTGGCCTACAGGCTACACTTTGACCAGCTTTTGGTTTAATTTAAAGCACGGCCTAGTCATCATCTACATCGAAATCCCATTGAGAATTTGTGGCAAGACTTAAAAATTGCTGATCACAGACATCTTCATCCAATCTCACTGAGCGAGAGCGAGTGTGGAAAGAAGAAGAGGCAAAAATGTCACCTCCACATGTGCAAAGCCGAAGAGACAGACCAAAAGACTGAGGTAGTAATTATAGCGAATTAGTAAAGTACTGACTCAGGGGGTTGAATACAAATGCACCTTACAATTTTCAGATTTATAAAATACTTAGAAAACCAAGAATCATTTCTTTTACACTTCACAAATATTTCTTACTGTGTATTGTATCACATAAAATCAAAATAAAACCCATTTAAGTTTGTGGGCGTAACGTGAAAAAATGTGGAAAATTTCACAGGGTGTGAATACTTTTTCAAGGTACTGTAATCAATCACATTGTATAAAATAGTGATGAGTGGAAACATAAAATAATGACCAGTCACAACCATCACAGCAGAGACAGGCAGCAGTACAAAGAAACGGAAAATAGGGCAAGTGGAAACTGCAAGTACAAAGAAATATATAAAATAGTGTCCGGTGGAGCGTCAGGAGCAGAGACAAGCAGCAGGTCGCCTCGTAAATATGGAGTAACCTGGATAACGCACGTCCAAACAGCGGAGAAATCTCCATGAAAGTGTGTGAAACACATGATGAAGAAGAGGAGGGAGCGTACCGAGCAGAATACGACCAGACATACACGGAATAATAAATGACCGCCACACACATACACACATACATACCTCTGCTTGTGGACCCCTTTCTGCTTGGACTCCACAGTACAATGCCCACTATGGATACCTGCTGCCACTTGCAGCCCAGCACAATAATCCCTCAGACACCACAGTGATTGATGCACCTCTGGCTCCGACCATGTAGAGATTCCCTTTAATTTCTGCAGGTGTCAGTCCCACGATCACTCCGTGGATTCCTGGAGCTGCCACGCAATATAACAATCCACCTGTGCTACTGACCCATAGATCCCCTCATAGGTTCATGTTTCTGTCTGTAGATATGATGTATGTAGTATGGCCTCTGAGTGTTTCGTCAAATGAAGCGTTTTCCAGATGTAGGAGGGAGGGAGGGCTGACATCAGATGGAGACACAGACCCCCTCCTCCTCCTCTCCTTTTTCTGCTTGCCCAGCACACCTCCTTTCTGTTCCTATTATTGCCATTTCTAGCATTCAGTACACCATTTATACACAATGAGGTCACGTGTCGGCCTGCTGTGACCGACAAAAGGGACATACTTCAGCTCCAGTCTAGTGCAAGGAAGGCCAATTGCCTCTAATGGAACGACACTTCGATTTCTGTATGTTCTGACAGAAATATCATCCATGCAGATGGTATCTCGGTCATATCATATACGCAGAATGAAGACAGAAGACAACGGCTGTTAGGGGATGCCAGGCAAATAATGTGTAGACCATAGGTTGTATGAAAAGAACAGATCCCACACATACAGATGTCCAACACACTCTCGTCTCCTCCATACCATGATCTGGATTCACACACAAAATGGGAGTTTATGCCAATGCTATACCATGGCATACACCGGCCTTTATACACCACGCAATATGATATTTTTGCAGCTCAAGAGGCCCAAGGATGTTGGGAAGAGGAACTATGGCCAGAATAAGGTCGCACATATAAATACATATACCAGAAGTGGTGCAGGACGCCTCCTCATATCCTCATCTCCCGGACCAGCGCCTTGTTTAAACAGGGGCTATAAAGGGGCGTGCATGCCGACCGCCATCTTACTGCTGCCGATCTGAGTATAGGGAGAGGTTGCTGCCGCTTTGTCAGAAGCAGGGATAGCATTAGGCAGGGTACATGAACCCCCAAACCGCTTGTGCTGTAGCGATTTCCACTGTCCAACACCACCTTTTGTTTGCAGGGACAGTGGAGGCTACATTTTTTTTTCCTCAGCGCTGTAGCTCATTTGGCTGCCCTAGAAGGCTCCCTGATAGCTGCATTGCTGTTTGTACGCCGCTGTGCAAACCAACTGCTTTTTTCAAAGCACAAATCCTGTTGCTCCTTCCTTTCTGCACAGCTATCTTGTTTGTTTGTCCACACTTTTGACTTTTTTTGTGCAGCAGTCCACTCCTTGTTATTGCTGCCTGTCATACTATGCTGAGATTACTGCAGGGAGATAGTAATTGTAGGACAGTCCCTTTTTTTTTTTTTTCGTTATATCTCTTCAAGCCACTTTCTGCCACAGAAAATATACTCTAATACAGTGGCCCAGATTTATTCACTAGTCTCCCTGAAGAAAAGAAAAAAAAAAGGGTGCAGATTAAAATTGGCAAATCTGCATCAGTGGCAGTCCAGTGTGTGGCATCTGTGTCTCGTTTTCTGGCACAGAAAACATACAGTCTAACAGTGGGCCTGATTTCTTGCCAATTCTCCCATAAATAAAAAAAAATAGTGGGAGATTAAGATTGGCAATTCTGCCTCAGTGCCAGTGCTGTGTGTGGCATCTGTCTCTAATTTTGTGCCACATTAAACCTAGTGTGTAACACTGGGCCAGATTTTTTTTAAATTCTCCCAGGAAAAAAAAATAGTGGGAGATTAAGATTGGCATTTCTGCCTCAGTGCCAGTCCTGTGTGTGCCATCTGTCTCTAATTTTGTGCCACATTAAACCTAGTGTGTAACACTGGGCCAGATTTTTTTTAAATTCTCCCAGGAAAAAAAAAAATAGTGGGTGATTAAGATTGGCATTTCTGCCTCAGTGCCAGTCCTGTGTGTGCCATCTGTCTCTAATTTTGTGCCACATTAAACCTAGTGTGTAACACTGGGCCAAATTTTTTGACAATTCTCCCAGAAAAAAAAAATAGTGGGAGATTAAGATTGGCAATTCTGCCTCAGTGCCAGTGCTGTGTGCGGCATCTGTCTCTAATTTTGTGCCACAGAAAACCTAGTGTGTAATACTGGGCCAGATTTTTTTTAAATTCTCCCAGGAAAAAAAAAATAGTGGGAGATTAAGATTGGCATTTCTGCCTCAGTGCCAGTCCTGTGTGTGCCATCTGTCTCTAATTTTGTGCCACATTAAACCTAGTGTGTAACACTGGGCCATATTTTTTGACAATTCTCCCAGAAAAAAAAAATAGTGGGAGATTAAGATTGGCAATTCTGCCTCAGTGCCAGTGCTGTGTGCGGCATCTGTCTCTAATTTTGTGCCACAGAAAACCTAGTGTGTAATACTGGGCCAGATTTTTTTTAAATTCTCCCAGGAAAAAAAAGTGGGAGATTAAGATTGGCATGTCTGCCTCAGTGCCAGTCCTGTGTGTGCCATCAGTCTCTCATTTTGTGCCACATTAAACCTAGTGTGTAACACTGGGCCAGATTTTTTGACAATTCTTCCAGAAAAAAAATTAATTGTGGGAGATTAAGATTGGCAATTCTGCCTCAGTGCCAGTCGTGTGTGAGGCATCTGTCTTTCATTTTATGCCACAGAACATATACTGTATAAGAGTGGGCCACATTTCTTCAATATTCTCCCAGAAAAAATAAAAAGGGGGAGATTTTTATTGGTAGTGTCTGCATCAGCGTCAGTCCTGTTAGTGGCATATCTGTCTGCCACTGAAGCTGTGTACTGTTATACATTGGGCCTGATTTTCCCTGCAGTCTCACCCACCTATAAAGGGATATATAAATCCAACAGAAGTTTGAGTTCACCTTGTAACTGGTTTTACAGTAACAAATACCGTTAGTTTGGTTACGTTTTTCAAACAATGAGGAAGTCTGGTGGAAGAGGTCGTGGCCGTGGGCGGTCATTGCCAGCTGGTAATGATGGTAGTGGTGGTGGAGCATCAGGTGGTCGTGGGAAAAGCAATATAGCACCTAAGTCTCGAGTTGTTGAGCCAGGTTCGTCGTCTGGCTACACAAGGCCTCGAACGCTCCCTTTTCTGGGAGTAGGAAAACCGCTTTTAAAGCCGGAGCAGCAAGAACAAGTTTTGGCTTTCCTTGCTGACTCAGCCTCTAGCTCTTTCGCCTCCTCTTCTGAAACTGCTAAATGTAAAAGCAGCGCGTCGTTAGTGGATGTTCACGGTCAGGGACAAGTCGCATCCTTGTCTTCTTCACCAAGAACAACAGAGAAGGATGCGTCAGGCGACACAACGGGTTACTCCATGGAGCTCTTTACACATACCGTTCCTGGGTTAGAAAGTGAAACAGTTAACAGGCCATGCCCATTACAAGTTGAATCGGACATGGAGTGCACAGATGCACAGCCACACCCAGATTACTATGCTGTTCCTTTGACTCAGACCAGAACATTGCCCTCGCAGTGTACTGATCCAGAATCAGACCCTGATGAGACTATGGTGCCCCGTCACGAACGCTATACCACCGTCTTACACGGTGACACAGACGAAGTTGCACACGAGATAGAAGAGGAGGTCATAGATGACCCAGTTGTTGACCCCGATTGGCAGCCATTGGGGGAACAGGGTGCAGGCAGCAGTAGCTCTGAAGCGGAGGAGGAGGAGCCGCAGCAAGCATCAACATCGCAACAGGTTCCATCTGCCGGGCCCGTATCTGGCCAAAAACGCGTGGCAAAACCAAAACCAGTTGTAGGACAGCGTGGCCATCTGGTTAAAGAAGCTCAGTCTGCAATACCTGAAAAGGTATCCAATAGTAGAAAGAGTGCAGTATGGCATTTTTTTAAACAACATCCAAATGATCAGCGCAAAGTCATCTGTCAAAAATGTTCAACTACCTTAAGCAGAGGTCAGAATCTTAAAAGTCTAAATACAAGTTGCATGCGTAGACATTTAACCACCATGCATTTGCAAGCCTGGACTAACTACCAAACGTCCCTTAAGGTTGTAGCACCCTCAGCCAATGAAGCTAGTCAGCAATGCTACATCCCTTCCCTCACTGTAAGCCCACCATTTCCCGCACCACCTGCAGTAAATGTGCAGGTTTCGTCGCCAGGCCAAAGCAGTCAGGGAATCACCAGGTTCGTAGTAGGAAACACTGCATGTAGGGTACCATCTCCAACCCTCTCTCAGTCTGCCATGTCCATCGGCACCCCCGCCAGTTCCACGATCTGCAGCTCTCCAGTCCAGCTCACCCTACATGAGACTCTCGTTAGGAAAAGGAAGTACTCATCCTCGCATCCACGTACACAGGGTTTGAACGCCCACATTGCTAGACTAATCTCATTAGAGATGATGCCCTACCGGTTAGTTGAAAGTGAAGCTTTCAAAGCTCTGATGGACTACGCTGTACCACGCTACGAGCTACCCAGTCGACACTTCTTTTCGAGAAAAGCCATCCCAGCCCTCCACCAGCATGTAAAAGACCGCATCGTCCATGCACTCAGGCAATCTGTGAGTACAAAGGTGCACCTGACAACAGATGCATGGACCAGTAGGCATGGCCAGGGACGTTACGTATCCATCACGGCACACTGGGTTAATGTGGTGGATGCAGGGTCCACAGGGGACAGCAATATTGGGACAGTTCTGCCTAGCCAATGGTTGGCTGTAGGCGTTCGCCCCCCCTCCTCCTCCTCGTCCTCCTGCAGAAGCGAGAGCTCGTCCACAGACCGCAGTCGCATGACCACTCCATCCGCAGCTGCCACTGTTGCACACGAGGTGTCCCATTATGGGACAGCTAGTGGCAAGCGTCAGCAGGCTGTATTGGCAATGAAGTGTTTGGGCGACAACAGACACAACGCGGAAGTTCTGTCCGAGTTCTTGCAGAAAGAAACTCAGTCATGGCTGGGCACTGTACATCTTGAGGCAGACAAGGTAGTGAGTGATAACGGAAGGAATTTTATGGCTGCCATAGCCCTTTCACAACTGAAACACATTCCTTATAACGACTCCAGAGCACATATTTAAACAAAGAAAAAAAAGGGCAATTTTACACTAAATAGTAGAAAAAAGCCACAACGCCTACACAAGAGGCAACCCACTCCATATTAACACTATAAACAGGAGAACCAGGAGTATAATAGGTATATAAATTTATTACAAATACAGGGTATAAATATACATACAGTAAGTGACATAAGATGATAGTATATAAGCAGAGAACACAATATAAAGTGCAAGAAAGGATGGAAACACGGGAAACCAGTATCCACCCAGTGTGCAGGAGCACAAAAAAAAACATCCAAAACAGTCTGATACAACAGACTGAAAATACACAGCGCTGCAGGAAGCCAGTAGTACATATAATAAAGTGACCCTATGGGGTCTTTTTATCCTGGTTCCGGTCCGGTGTGCGGTGTAGCCCTTCCTATCTGCGGTAAGCCCCAATATTTCACTATTAGTGACGATTTGTCACTTTATTATATGTACTACTGGCTTCCTGCAGCGCTGTGTATTTTCAGTCTGTTGTATCAGACTGTTTTGGATTTTTTATTTTTTTTGTGCTCCCGCACACTGGGTGGATACTGGTTTCCCGTGTTTCCATCCTTTCTTGCACTTTATATTGTGTTCTCTGCTTATTTTATATACTATCATCTTACGTCACTTACTGTATGTATATTTATACCCTGTATTTGTAATAAATTTATATACCTATTATACTCCTGGTTCTCCTGTTTATAGTGAAACACATTCCTTGCCTGGCTCACACCTTAAACCTGGTGGTGCAGTGCTTCCTGAAAAGTTATCCGGGGTTACCCGTCTTTGAACCTTCCCCAGCATCGCCTAATCATCGACGTTGCAACAAGGTGGAACTCCACACTGCACATGCTTCAGAGACTGTGCGAACAGAGGCGTGCTGTTATGTATTTGTGGAAGGATACATATACACGGGCAGGCAGTTGGATGGCAGACATAGAGTTGTCAGATGTGCAGTGGTCGAAGGTACAAGACCTGTGTCAAGTCCTTCAGTGTTTTGAGGAATGCATACGGCTGGTAAGTGCAGACAACGCCATAATAAGCATGAGCATCCCCCTAATGCGTCTGCTGATGCAAAGTTTGACGCACATAAAGGAGCAGGCGTCTGCAGACGAGGAAGAGGAAAGCCTTGATGACAGTCAGCCATTGTCTGGTCAGGGCAGTCTACAGGATGAGGTAGCAGGCGAAGAGGAGGAGGACGAGGAGGATGATGGGGATGAGTATTTTTTGAATGAGGAAGCTTCTCCGGGGCCAATAGAAACTGGTGGCGTTGCAAGGCCGGGTTCAGGTTTTTTGAGGGAGACAAGTGACGTAGATTTGCCTGAAACTGCCCCTTAACCCAGCACAACCGCAGATTTGACAACTGGAACTTTGGCCCACATGGCGTATTATGCCTTACGTATCCTCAAAAGGGACCCACGCATTATTAAAATGATGACCGATGATGATTACTGGTTGGCCTGCCTCCTTGATCCTCGCTATAAAGACAAATTGCAAAATATCATGCCACATGAGAACCTCGAACAAATATTAGCAACCAAACAAGCAACTCTTGTAGACCGTTTGATTCAGGCATTCCCAGCACACAGCGCCGGTGATGGTTCTCACATGAGCTGCAGGGGGCAACAGGGCAGAGGTGTTAGAGGTGCACAAATCAGAAGTGGCGTTGGACAGAGGGGTTTTCTGACCAGGTTGTGGAGTGATTTTGCAATGACCGCAGACAGGACAGGTACTGCAGCATCAATTCAAAGTGACAGGAGACAACATTTGTCCAGTATGGTTACTAACTATTTTTCATCCCTTATCGATGTTCTCCCTCAACCGTCATTCCCATTTGATTACTGGGCATCCAAAATGGACACCTGGCCTGAATTGGCAGAATATGCATTGCAGGAGCTTGCTTGCCCAGAAGCTACTGTGCTATCAGAAAGAGTATTCAGTGCTGCTGGTTCAATATTGACCGAAAAAAGGACTCATCTGGCTACCCAAAATGTTGATGATCTAACCTTCATTAAAATGAACCACTCATGGATTTCAAATTATTTTGCCCCACCTTTCCCGGCTGACACCTAGCTTTCCTATAAAAAGGTCTTGCTTGTGGACTGGTCTTACTGACTGTTCCAATCTCTTAATTTGCAGCAGCTGTTTGTCCAGCATACGACATGTTTACACCTCCTTAAATGAGCTAACTCCCCCCACGGGGCCGTGGTCTCGCCACTTGACGCAAGCACCTGTGAGAGTGCCGTTTGTCTGAAGAGGTGGGTGTGCCCGCTTTTGGTCGACGGCACTGCCACTGGGTCCCTCATAGTACAATAAAGTGTCTTTGGCGGTGGTGGCGCGCACCCAACGTCAGACACACCATTGTAACATGAGGGGCCCTGGGCCTGTACCGCCGGCCACAAGAGAGTTTCCCCCAGAGCTCAAACAGTGCTCTACCACTTGCAAAATTATCTCTCACAGCTCCACCAATGTTTAGTCTATGCGCTGACATCCTTCAATGCCTGGCACTGACAATACCAATTTGTTGACATGTATGATGCTAGTTAAAATAGTCAGGGTCAGTGTCCTATATTGACACCAGTAAATACTTAGCGCCAAATTACTATGTCTGAAACTCAGCAGAGGAGCCCACCCCTGTACCTAAGTATGCTCCCCCTTTTTTTTTGGTTTTGTTGTTTTGCGAGACATTAACATCTATTTATTTTTTGGGAGCACTAACGTGTCAGACACTCCTTCCAATCGTCCTCCGCTGACCACACCAATGCTGCCTGTGTACCCCTGCAAGATAATTCGAACTGCATTGAGCCTAATTTTTTTATTTTAGGCCTACTAAGTCTGTCTGCGGTCCCTCCTTCAAATTGTCCTCCGCTGACCACACCAATGCTGCCTGTGTACCCCTGCAAGATAATTCAAACTGCATTGAGCCAAATTTTTTTTATTTTAGGCCTACTAAGTCTGTCTGCGGTCCCTCCTTCAAATTGTCCTCCGCTGACCACACCAATGCTGACTGTGTACTCATGCAAGATAATTCAAACTGCATTGAGCCAAATTTTTTTAATTTTAGGCCTACTAAGTCTGTCTGCGGTCCCTCCTTCAAATTGTCCTCGCTGACCACACCAATGCTGCCTGTGTACCCCTGCAAGATAATTCGAACTGCATTGAGCCTAATTTTTTTTATTTTAGGCCTACTAAGTCTGTCTGTGGTCCCTCCTTCCACTTGTCCTCCGCTGAGCACACCAATGCCGACCGTGTACCCATGTACCTTTTTTCAACCTGCAGTGAGCCAACTTTGTGGTGTAAGGCCTACTAGCAGTGTCTGTCTGCGCCACTTAATACAGCTGTCCTCTAAAAAAAAAATAAAAAAAAGGCTGGTTTTCAGCCTGTCAGAATTATAAAACTGCATTGGGGCCACAAGTTTCGTTGTGGTCTACAAACTGAGTCTTCCGCTCCAAGGTGTTCTCTATGTTGCCTCTCCCTCGCTTTTATCTTGAAGCTCTTGTTAAGTAGTTGTTGAAACAACACAGCATTAGGCCTACAAGTTGGGTCTGGGTTGTACAGACGGTGTCTGCCGCTCAAAGGTGTTCTCCAGGTTGCCACATAATGGAAGCTGCATAGAGCCTATTTTGTTATTTTAGGCCTACTAAGTCTGTCTGCGTTCCCTCCTTCCAATTGTCCTCCACTGAGCACACCAATGCTGCCTGTGTACCCCTGCAAGATAATTCGAACTGCATTGAGCCTAATTTTTTTATTTTAGGCCTACTAAGTCTGTCTGCGGTCCCTCCTTCAAATTGTCCTCCGCTGACCACACCAATGCTGCCTGTGTACCCCTGCAAGATAATTCAAACTGCATTGAGCCTATTTTTTTTTATTTTAGGCCTACTAAGTCTGTCTGCGGTCCCTCCTTCAAATTGTCCTCCGCTGTCCACACCAATGCTGCCTGTGTACCCCTGCAAGATAATTCAAACTGCATTGAGCCTAATTTTTTTATCTTAGACCTACTAAGTCTGTCTGCGGTCCCTCCTTCAAATTGTCCTCCGCTGACCACACCAATGCTGCCTGTGTACCCCTGCAAGATAATTCGAACTGCATTGAGCCTATTTTTTTTTAATTTTAGGCCTACTAAGTCTGTCTGCGGTCCCTCCTTCCATTTGTCCTCCGCTGAGCACACCAATGCTGACTGTGTACCCATGTAACTTTTTTTCAACCTGCAGTGAGACAACTTTGTTGTGTAAGGCCTACTAGCAGTGTCTGTCTGCGCCACTTAATACAGCTGTCCTCCTTTAAAAAAAAAAAAAGGCTGGTTTTCAGCCTGTCAGAATTATAAAACTGCATTGGGACCACAAGTTTCGTTGTGGTCTACAAACTGAGTCTTCCGCTCCAAGGTGTTCTCTATGTTGCCTCTCCCTCACTTCTATCTTGAAGCTCTTGTTAAGTAGTTGTTGAAACAACACAGCATTAGGCCTACAAGTTGGGTCTGGGTTGTAGAGACGGTGTCTGCCGCTCCAAGGTGTTCTCCAGGTTGCCTCTCCCTAGCTTCTATCTTGAAGCTCTTGTTAAGTAGTTGTTGAAACAACACTGCATTAGTATATAAAGTAATGTAGCGGCGCTAGTGACACAGCATAAAAAAGCAGCAAGTACCTCCTTACCACATAGGAGGAAGCAGGGAGAACAATATATAACTGATGAAAAAAATCAATCAAAACTTGCGCTAAGAAATGCATGCAAAGGAGGCTAAAAATAATAATTGTAATTTACCTGATGGGGAGGAAGATGGTACAAATGCAAATAAATGGACGATGACGTTGCTTGCATATAATAATGAGTACACTATTCGAGGTCTAAAAATGGAGACATACAAATATAAGGAGTATATTAAGGTAGCGTGAATCCCTATAAGTGGATATCTAAGATCATGTATACGTCCCTTCAGGACCCTGAAGAAGGATTCCGTGGCAATCCGAAACGCGTTGGTTTAATCTTGGCTCCCCCAGTGCTCCGTACCTCCGACAGGGGCACCACGTGACTTACCGGACACGTGACCCGAACAGAACGCAGGTCCTGCCAACTGCAGCATTTTCGAGCACTACGCTCCTCGCACACGCTCTCCTGTTTGAGGCGGCTGTCACCGGCCGGGACAGCACGCTATGAACTACCGCCAGCATTTTTAACCTCTACAAAGGACAGTGAAGGTATTTTCATCTGCAGCACTTACGTGTATCGCTTTTTACTGGCATTTCCCACATTCACCTGATGTGCATCCTGTGGCAGGTACGATTTCTCCCCAGTTTCTTTGGTTGGTGCATTCACTAGGACGGTACTATTTTATTGCTAGACGTATACATGATCTTAGATATCCACTTATAGGGATTCACGCTACCTTAATATACTCCTTATATTTGTATGTCTCCATTTTTAGACCTCGAATAGTGTACTCATTATTATATGCAAGCAACGTCATCGTCCATTTATTTGCATTTGTACCATCTTCCTCCCCATCAGGCAAATTACAATTATTATTTTTAGCCTCCTTTGCATGCGTTTCTTAGCGCAAGTTTTGATTGATTTTTTTCATCAGTTATATATTGTCAACACTGCATTAGGCCTACAAGTTCGGTCTGGGTACTACAAACGGTGTCTTCCGCTCCAAGGTGTTCTCCAGGTTGCCTTTCCCTAGCTTCTATCTTGAAGCTCTTGTTAAGTAGTTTTTGAAACAACACTGCATTAGGCCTACAAGTTCGGTCTGGGTACTACAAACGGTGTCTTCCGCTCAAAGATGTTCTCCAGGTTGCCACATAATCGAAGCTGCATAGAGCCTATTTTGTTATTTTAGGCCTACTAAGTGTTTCTGCGGTCCCTCCTTCCAATTGTCCTCCAATGAGCACACCAATGCAGACCATGTGCCCATGTAACCTTTTTTAAACCTGCGTCGAGCCAACTTTGTGGTGTAAGGCCTACTAGCAGTGTCTGGCAGCGCCACTCAATACAGCTGTCCTCTTTAAAAAAATTACCTGCAATTATCAAGTTTTCAGCGTTACGGAATTTTACAACTGCAGTGGGGCTACTAGTTTGGTTGGGGCATACTAACAGTGTCTGCCGCTCCAAGGTGTTCTCCTGGTTGCCTTTCCTGAGCTTCTATCTTCAGGCTCTCGTTAAATAGTTGTTAAATGGAACAACTGCAGTGGGGCTACTAATTTGGTTGGGGCCTATTAACAGTGTCTGCCGCTCCAAGGTGTTCTCCTGGTTGCCTTTCCTGATCTTCGATCTTCAGGCTCTCGTTAAATGGTTGTTAAATGGAACAACTGCAGTGGGGCTACTAGTTTGGTTGGGGCCTACTAACAGTGTCTGCCGCTCCAAGGTGTTCTCCAGGTTGCCTTTCCTGAGCTTCGATCTTCAGGCTCTCGTTAAATAGTTGTTAAATGGAACAAATGCATTGCTGCTACTAGTTTGGTTGGGGCCTACTTACAGTGTCTGCCACTCCAAGGTGTTCTCCTGGTTGCCTTTCCTGAGCTTCTATCTTCAGGCTCTTGTTAAATAGTTATTAAATGGAACAACTGCAGTGGGGCTACTAGTTTGGTTGGGGCCTACTAACAGTGTCTGCCGCTGCAAGGTGTTCTCCTGGTTGCCTTTCGTGATCTTCGATCTTCAGGCTCTCGTTAAATAGTTGTTAAATGGAACAAATGCATTGCTGCTACTAGTTTGGTTGGGGCCTACTAACAGTGTCTGCCGCTCCAAGGTGTTCTCCTGGTTGCCTTTCCTGATCTTCGATCTTCAGGCTCTCGTTAAATAGTTGTTAAGTGGAACAACTGCAGTGGGGCTACTAGTTTGATTGGGGCCTACTAACAGTGTCTGCTGCTCCAAGGTGTTCTCCTGGTTCCCTCTCCTGAGCTTCTATCTTCAGGCTCTCGTTAAATAGTTGTTAAATGGAACAACTGCAGTGGGGCTACTAGTTTGGTTGGAGCCTACTAACAGTGTCTGCCGCTCCAAGGTGTTCTCCTGGTTGCATTTCCTGAGCTTCGATATTCACGCTCTCGTTAAATAGTTGTTAAATGGAACAAATGCATTGCTGCTACTAGTTTGGTTGGGGCCTACTAACAGTGTCTGCCGCTCCAAGGTGTTCTCCTGGTTGCCTTTCCTGATCTTCGATCTTCCGGCTCTAGTTAAATAGTTGTTAAATGGAACAACTGCATTTGGCATACTAGTTGGGTTGGGGCCTACTAACGGTGTCTGCCGCTCCTTGCTGTTCTCCTGGTTTCCTGTCCTGAACTTCCATTTTCAGGCTCTCGTTAAGTAGTTGTTAATATTACACTGAATTTGGCCTACTAGTGTGGTTGGGGCCTACTAACGATGTATGCCGCTCCGTGCTGTTCTCCTGGTTTCCTGTCCTGAAATTCCATTTTCAGGCTCTCGTTAAGTAGTTGTTGAAACAACACTGCATTAGGCCTACAAGTTGGGTCTTGATTGTAGAGACGGTGTCTGCCGCTCCAAGGTGTTCTCCAGGTTGCCTCTCCCTAGCTTCTATCTTGAAGCTCTTGTTAAGTAGTTGTTGAAACAACACTGCATTAGCCCTACAAGTTGGTTCTGGGATGTAGAGACGGTGTCTGCCGCTCCAAGGTGTTCTCCAGGTTGCCTCTCCCTAGCTTCTATCTTGAAGCTCTTGTTAAGTAGTTGTTGAAACAACACTGCATTAGGCCTACAAGTTGGGTCTGGGATGTAGAGACGGTGTCTGCCGCTCCAAGGTGTTCTCCAGGTTGCCTCTCCCTAGCTTCTATCTTGAAGCTCTTGTTAAGTAGTTGTTGAAACAACACTGCATTAGGCCTACAAGTTGGGTCTGGGTTGTAGAGACGGTGTCTGCCGCTGAAAGGTGTTCTCCAGGTTGCCTCTCCCTAGCTTCTATCTTGAAGCTCTTGTTAAGTAGTGGTTGAAACAACACTGCATTAGGCCTACAAGTTGGGTCTGGGTTCTACAAACGGTGTCTTCCGCTCCAAGGTGTTCTCCAGGTTGCCATATAATCGAAGCTGCATAGAGCCTATTTTGTTATTTTAGGCCTACTAAGTCTGTCTGTGGTCCCTCCTTCCAATAGTCCTCCACTGACCACACCAATGCTGCGTGTGTACCCCTGGAACCTATTTAAAAGTGCATAGAGCCCATTTTGTTATTTTAGGCCTACTAAGTCTGTCTGCGGTCCCTCCTTCCAATAGTCCTCGACTGACCACACCAATGCTGCCTGTGTACCCCTGGAACCTATTTAAAAGTGCATAGAGCCTACTTTTTTTATTTTAGGCCTACTAAGTGTTTCTGCGGTCCCTCCTTCCAATTGTCCTCCAATGAGCACACCAATGCAGACCGTGTACCCATGTAACCTTTTTCAAACCTGCGTCGAGCCAACTTTGTGGTGTAAGGCCTACTAGCAGTGTCTGGCAGCGCCACTCAATACAGCTGTCCTATTTAAAAAAATTACCTGCAATTATCAGGTTTTCAGCGTTACGGAATTTTACAACTGCAGTGGGGCTACTAGTTTGGTTGGGGCCTACTAACAGTATCTGCCGCTCCAAGGTGTTCTCCTGGTTGCCTTTCCTGAGCTTCTATCTTCAGGCTCTTGTTAAATAGTTGTTAAATGGAACAACTGCATTTGGCCTACTAGTTGGGTTGGGGGCTACTAACGGTGTCTGACGCTCCTTGCTGTTCTCCTGGTTTCCTGTCCTGAACTTCCATTTTCATGCTCTCGTTAAGTAGTTGTTAATATTACACTGAATTTGGCCTACTAGTGTGGTTGGGGCCTACTAATGGTGTATGCAGCTCCGTGCTGTTCTCCTGGTTTCCTGTCCTGAAATTCCATTTTCAGGCTCTCGTTAAGTAGTTGTTGAAACAACACTGCATTAGGCCTACAAGTTGGGTCTTGGTTGTAGAGACGGTGTCTGCCGCTCCAAGGTGTTCTCCAGGTTGCTTCTCCCTAGCTTCTATCTTCAAGCTCTCGTTAAGTATTTGTTGAAACAACACTGCATTAGGCCTACAAGTTGGGTCTGGGATGTAGAGACGGTGTCTGCCGCTCCAAGGTGTTCTCCAGGTTGCCTCTCCCTAGCTTCTATCTTCAAGCTCTCGTTAAGTAGTTGTTGAAACAACACTGCATTAGGCCTACAAGTTGGGTCTGGGTTGTAGAGACGGTGTCTGCCGCTAAAAGGTGTTCTCCAGGTTGCCTCTCCCTAGCTTCTATCTTCAAGCTCTCGTTAAGTACCGTATATACTCGAGTATAAGCCGACCCGAGTATAAGCCGACCCCCCTAATTTTGCCACAAAAAACTGGGAAAACTTATTGACTCGAGTATAAGCCTAGGGTGGAAATGCAGCATTTACCATTGAATTTCAAAAAATAAAAATAGATCATTCTTGCCCCATAGCTGTGCCATATAGTGCTCTGCATGTTCATTATTGCCCCATAGCTGTGCCCCACATAGTGCTCTGCACCGTTCATGATTGTCCCTATAGCTGTGCCCCATATAGTGCTCTGCACCGTTCATTATTTCCCTATAGCTGTGCCCCATATAGTGCTCTGCACCATTCATTGTTCCCTATAGCTGTGCCCCATATAGTGCTCTGCATCGTGCATTGTTCCCTATAGCTGTGCCCCATATACAGTGCTCTGCACCGTTCATTGTGCCCCATAGCTGTGCCCCATATACAGTGCTCTGCACCGTTCATTGTGCCCCTTAGCTGTGCCCCATATACAGTGCTCTGCACCGTTCATTGTGCCCCATAGCTGTGCCCCATATACAGTGCTCTGCACCGTTCATTGTTCCCTATAGCTGTGCCCCATATAGTGCTCTGCACCGTTCATTGTTCCCTGTAGCTGTGCCCCATATAGTGCTCTGCACCGTTCATATTTCCCTATATAAAGCTGTGCCATTGCCGCTGCTGCTGCAGTAAAAAAAAAAAAAAAAAAGCCATACTCACCTCCCTTGATTGCAGCTCCCGGCATCTCGTTCCGGCGCCTCCATCTTCCCGGCGTCTCTGCTCTGACTGATCAGGCAGAGGGCACCGCGCACACTATATGCGTCATCGCGCCCTCTGACCTGCACAGTCAGAGCGCAGACGCCGGGAAGATGGAGGCGCCGGGAAGATGGAGCGGCGCCCGGTGGCTGGAACGCGGACAGGTGACTATTACATACTTACCTGGTCCCGGCGTCCGGCTCCCCCTGCCTGTCACAGCTGTCTTCGGTGCCGCAGCTTCTTTCTCTATCAGCGGTCACCGGCAGCGCTGATTAGAGAAATGAATTGGCGGCTCCACCCCTATGGGAGGTGGAGCCGCCTATTCATTTCTGTAATGAGCGGTCCCACGTGACCACTGAAGAGGGGAAGAAGCTGCAGCACAGAAGACCGTGGGACAGCAGGGACAGCGCGAGGATCGCTGGGACAAGGTAAGTATGCCTCAGCGCCCTCTCCCCCTCACCCGCCGACCCTGCCACCCACCTTGACTCGAGTATAAGCCGAGAGGGGCACTTTCAGCCCAAAAATTTGGGCTGAAAATCTCGGCTTATACTCGAGTATATACGGTAGTTGTTGAAACAACACTGCATTAGGCCTACAAGTTGGGTCTGGGTTCTACAAACGGTGTCTTCCGCTCCAAGGTGTTCTCCTACACTGAACAAACCAGTGCCGCCTTTTTACTTCTGTTACCAATTTTGAACTGCATTTAGCCTACTTACTGATTTGGGCCCACTCACTGTGTCAGCCTCTCATTACAGTTGTACTCCACTGAACAAAGCAATGCCCCCTGGTTATTCCTGTTACCAATTTTGAACTGCATTTAGCCCACTTTATTCTTTGGGCCTATATCTGTGTTTTCTCCTCATCCTGCCCATTGCCCAGCCAGTGATAGATGAGTCTGCTGGTACATTGACCCAGAACGCTACATTCCCCGTGCACGCTACACAGCAAGAATGTGACCCTGCTGAAAATCAGGTTCCCCTTCCCGCATACCATACCACCTTACACGGGGACAAAGAGGAAGGTGCAGATGAAAGTGCAGGTTCCTTCATCAGGTGGGGGGGAATACTCGTTGGCGACGTCACTGGCACAGGGCCCCTCATAGTACGCAAAAGTGTCACTGCCGGTGGGAGGCGCCCCCGCCGTACAAACACACTGCCGTACTTTGAGGGGCCCTGTGCCAGTGCCAATGCCAACGAGAGGGCCCCCCCTGCTTGCTCAGGATCACAGCACTTGCAAAGTTTAAATACTTACCTCTCCCTGCTCCACTGCCGTGACGTGGTCCAGATTTGCTGGGCCCACTAAATACTTGAACCAGCCCTACCCCCACAACTTTAGCCAAATGACCCCCAATTTCCAATGCCTTACTATTATTATAAGGTAAATTAAGATTGACAAGCTTCAGTAACAAGAATGGATGTTTTTGCCATTAAAATGGGCACTGTACGTGTTTTCCTGGCCTCCACTCACTGCCGACTATGCTTCCCCATTGACTTGCATTGGGTTTCGTGTTTCGGTCGATCCCCGACTTTTCGCGATAATCGTCCGATTTCACTCGACTCGACTTTTGAGCTAGTCGGGTTTCGACCCGACCCTAAAAAACTAAAAGTCGCTCAACCCTACTCAAGATCTCTCATCTGGACCGTAACCCTTCCAGTGTACGATATTGTATGGATGCCCTTATTATCCGGGAAGCAAGGATCTTTTCTACTACAAATTCATGGCTGTCTGTAACCAACACGGCAGGTGAAGATGACCAGCAGGGTGTACAGGCATACAATATGTAAAGCAGTTAATACAAGAGAAGATAGTATTCTGCTACAGATGGATCTGGATAAGTTGGAAACTTGGGCTGAAAGGTGGCAGATGAGGTTTAACAATGATAAATGTAAGGTTATACACATGGGAAGAAGGAATCAATATCACCATTACACACTGAATGGGAAACCACTGGGTAAATCTGACAGGGAGAAGGACTTGGGGATCCTAGTTAATGATAAACTTACCTGGAGCAGCCAGTGCCAGGCAGCAGCTGCCAAGGCAAACAGGATCATGGGGTGCATTAAAAGAGGTCTGGATACACATGATGAGAGCATTATACTGCCTCTGTACAAATCCCTAGTTAGACCGCACATGGAGTACTGTGTCCAGTTTTGGGCACCGGTGCTCAGGAAGGATATAATGGAACTAGAGAGAGTACAAAGGAGGGCAACAAAATTAATAAAGGGGATGGGAGAACTACAATACCCAGATAGATTAGCGAAATTAGGATTATTTAGTCTAGAAAAAAGACGACTGAGGGGCGATCTAATAACCATGTATAAGTATATAAGGGGACAATTGTTATGGCTGGCAATCAGGCAACACAGCGTGCAGTAATCAGCGCACATACAGAGATCTGGCAATAACCAAAAACAATAGGACGAGCTCTGAGACGTGGAATCTCTGTAGACTGCAGTACCTGATCTATCCTCACACAACTATAAGCAGCAGTGGATTGCGCCTAACAACTACCTATGCAACTCGGCACTGCCTGAGGAGCTGACTAGCCTGAAGATAGAAATACAAGCCTGACTTACCTCAGAGAAATACCCCAAAGGAATAGGCAGCCCCCCACATATAATGACTGTTAGCAAGATGAAAAGACAAACGTAGGAATGAAATAGATTCAGCAAAGTGAGGCCCGATATTCTAGACAGAGCGAGGATAGCAAAGAGAACTATGCAGTCTACAAAAAACCCTAAAACGAAAACCACGCAAAGGGGCAAAAAGACCCACCGTGCCGAACTAACAGCACGGCGGTGCACCCCTCTGCTTCTCAGAGCTTCCAGCAAAAGACAATAGCAAGCTGGACAGAAAAAAACAGAAAACAAACTAGAAGCACTTATCTAGCAGAGCAGCAGGCCCAAGGAAAGATGCAGTAGCTCAGATCCAACACTGGAACATTGACAAGGAGCAAGGAAGACAGACTCAGGTGGAGCTAAATAGCAAGGCAGCCAACGAGCTCACCAAAACACCTGAGGGAGGAAGCCCAGAGACTGCAATACCACTTGTGACCACAGAAGTGAACTCAGCCACAGAATTCACAACAGTACCCCCCCCTTGAGGAGGGGTCACCGAACCCTCACCAGAACCCCCAGGCCGACCAGGATGAGCCACATGAAAGGCACGAACAAGATCTGGGGCATGGACATCAGAGGCAAAAACCCAGGAATTATCTTCCTGAGCATAACCCTTCCATTTGACCAGATACTGGAGTTTCCGTCTAGAGACACGAGAATCCAAAATCTTCTCCACAATATACTCCAATTCCCCCTCCACCAAAACAGGGGCAGGAGGCTCCACAGATGGAACCATAGGTGCCACGTATCTCCTCAACAACGACCTATGGAATACATTATGTATGGAAAAGGAGTCTGGGAGGGTCAGACGAAAAGACACCGGATTGAGAATCTCAGAAATCCTATACGGACCAATAAAACGAGGTTTAAATTTAGGAGAGGAAACCTTCATAGGAATATGACGAGAAGATAACCAAACCAAATCCCCAACACGAAGTCGGGGTCCCACACGGCGTCTGCGATTAGCGAAAAGCTGAGCCTTCTCCTGGGACAAGGTCAAATTGTCCACTACCTGAGTCCAGATCTGCTGCAACCTGTCCACCACAGAATCCACACCAGGACAGTCCGAAGACTCAACCTGTCCTGAAGAGAAACGAGGATGGAACCCAGAATTGCAGAAAAATGGAGAGACCAAGGTAGCCGAGCTGGCCCGATTATTAAGGGCGAACTCAGCCAACGGCAAAAATGACACCCAATCATCCTGGTCAGCGGAAACAAAACATCTCAGATATGTTTCCAAGGTCTGATTGGTTCGTTCGGTCTGGCCATTAGTCTGAGGATGGAAGGCCGAGGAGAAAGATAGGTCAATGCCCATCCTACCACAAAAGGCTCGCCAGAACCTCGAGACAAACTGGGAACCTCTGTCAGAAACAATATTCTCAGGAATGCCATGTAAACGAACCACATGCTGGAAGAACAAAGGCACCAAATCAGAGGAGGAAGGCAATTTAACCAAGGGCACCAGATGGACCATTTTAGAAAAGCGATCACAGACCACCCAAATGACCGACATTTTTTGAGAAACGGGAAGGTCAGAAATGAAATCCATCGAAATATGTGTCCAAGGCCTCTTCGGGACCGGCAAGGGCAAAAGCAACCCACTGGCACGTGAACAGCAGGGCTTAGCCCTAGCACAAATTCCACAGGACTGCACAAAAGCACGCACATCCCGTGACAGAGATGGCCACCAGAAGGATCTAGCAACCAACTCCCTGGTACCAAAGATTCCTGGATGACCGGCCAGCACCGAACAATGAAGTTCAGAGATAACTTTACTAGTCCACCTATCAGGGACGAACAGTTTCTCGGCCGGACAACGATCAGGTTTATTAGCCTGAAATTTCTGCAACACTCTCCGCAAATCAGGGGAGATGGCAGACACAATGACTCCTTCCTTGAGGATACTCGCCGGCTCAGATAACCCCGGAGAGTCGGGCACAAAACTCCTAGACAGAGCATCCGCCTTCACATTTTTAGAGCCCGGAAGGTATGAAATCACAAAATCAAAACGAGCAAAAAATAACGACCAACGGGCCTGTCTAGGATTCAAGCGCTTGGCAGACTCGAGATAAGTCAAGTTCTTATGATCAGTCAATACCACCACGCGATGCTTAGCACCCTCAAGCCAATGACGCCACTCCTCGAATGCCCACTTCATGGCCAGCAACTCTCGGTTGCCCACATCATAATTACGCTCAGCAGCAGAAAATTTCCTGGAAAAGAAAGCACATGGTTTGAACACTGAGCAACCAGAACCTCTCTGTGACAAAACCGCCCCTGCACCAATCTCAGAAGCATCAACCTCGACCTGGAACGGAAGAGAAACATCAGGTTGACACAACACAGGGGCACAGCAAAAACGACGCTTCAACTCCTGAAAAGCTTCCACGGCAGCAGAAGACCAATTAACCAAATCAGCACCCTTCTTGGTCAAATCGGTCAATGGTCTGGCAATGCTAGAAAAATTACAGATGAAGCGACGATAAAAATTAGCAAAGCCCAGGAATTTCTGCAGACTTTTTAGAGATGTCGGCTGAGTCCAATCCTGGATGGCCTGAACCTTAACCGGATCCATCTCGATAGTAGAAGGGGAAAAGATGAACCCCAAAAATGAAACTTTCTGCACACCGAAGAGACACTTTGATCCCTTCACGAACAAGGAATTAGCACGCAGTACCTGGAAAACCATTCTGACTTGCTTCACATGAGACTCCCAATCATCTGAGAAGATCAAAATGTCATCCAAGTAAACAATCAAGAATTTATCCAGATACTCACGGAAAATGTCATGCATAAAAGACTGAAAAACAGATGGAGCATTGGCAAGTCCGAACGGCATCACCAGATACTCAAAATGACCCTCGGGCGTATTAAATGCCGTTTTCCATTCATCTCCCTGCCTGATTCTCACCAGATTATACGCACCACGAAGATCAATCTTAGTAAACCAACTAGCCCCCTTAATCCGAGCAAACAAGTCAGAAATCAATGGCAAGGGATACTGAAACTTAACAGTGATCTTATTAAGAAGGCGGTAATCAATACACGGTCTTAGCGAACCATCCTTCTTGGCTACAAAAAAGAACCCTGCTCCCAATGGTGACGACGATGGGCGAATATGTCCCTTCTCCAGGGACTCCTTCACATAACTGCGCATAGCGGTGTGTTCAGGTACGGACAAATTAAATAAACGACCCTTAGGGAATTTACTACCAGGAATCAAATCGATAGCACAATCACAATTCCTATGCGGAGGTAGGGCATCAGACTTGGACTCTTCAAATACATCCTGAAAGTCCGACAAGAACTCTGGGATGTCAGAAGGAATGGATGACGAAATAGACAAAAATGGAACATCACCATGTACTCCCTGACAACCCCAGCTGGTTACCGACATAGAGTTCCAATCCAATACTGGATTATGGGTTTGTAGCCATGGCAACCCCAACACGACCACATCATGCAAATTATGCAGTACCAGAAAGCGAATAACTTCCTGATGTGCAGGAGCCATGCACATGGTCAGCTGGGCCCAGTACTGAGGCTTATTCTTGGCCAAAGGTGTAGCATCAATTCCTCTCAACGGAATAGGACACCGCAAAGGCTCCAAGAAAAATCCACAACGTTTAGCATAATCCAAATCCATCAGATTCAGGGCAGCACCTGAATCCACAAACGCCATGACAGAATACGATGACAAAGAGCACATTAAGGTAATGGACAAAAGGAATTTGGACTGTACAGTACCAATAAAGGCAGAGCTATCGAACCGCCTAGTGCGTTTAGGACAATTAGAAATAGCATGAGTAGAATCACCACAATAGAAACACAGTCTGTTCAGACGTCTGTGTTCTTGCCGTTCTACTTTAGTCATAGTCCTGTCGCACTGCATAGGCTCAGGTTTACTCTCAGGCAGTACCGCCAGATGGTGCACAGATTTACGCTCGCGCAAGCGACGACCGATCTGAATGGCCAAGGACATAGACTCATTCAAACCAGCAGGCATAGGAAATCCCACCATTACATCCTTAAGAGCTTCAGAGAGACCCTTTCTGAACAAAGCCGCTAGTGCAGATTCATTCCACAGAGTGAGTACTGACCATTTCCTAAATTTCTGACAATATACTTCTACATCATCCTGACCCTGGCATAAAGCCAGCAGATTTTTCTCAGCCTGATCCACTGAATTAGGCTCATCGTAAAGCAATCCGAGCGCCAGGAAAAATGCATCAACATTACTCAATGCAGAATCTCCTGGTGCAAGAGAAAACGCCCAGTCCTGTGGGTCGCCGCGCAAAAAAGAAATAATAATCAAAACCTGTTGAATAGGATTACCAGAAGAATGAGGTTTCAAGGCCAAAAATAGCTTACAATTATTTCTGAAGCTCAGGAACTTAGTTCTGTCACCAAAAAACAAATCAGGAATCGGAATTCTTGGTTCTAGCATCGATTTCTGATCAATAGTATCTTGAATCTTTTGTACATTTACAACGAGATTATCCATTGAGGAGCACAGAGCCTGAATATACATGTCCACAGCTGTGTCCTGAAGCACTCTAATGTCTAGGGGAAAAAAAAGACTGAAGACAGAGCTAAGAAAAAAAAATGATGTCAGGATTTCTTTTTTCCCTCTATTGGGAATCATTGGTGTGGCTCCTTGTACTGTTATGGCTGGCAATCAGGCAACACAGCGTGCAGTAATCAGCGCACATACAGAGATCTGGCAATAACCAAAAACAATAGGACGAGCTCTGAGACGTGGAATCTCTGTAGACTGCAGTACCTGATCTATCCTCACACAACTATAAGCAGCAGTGGATTGCGCCTAACAACTACCTATGCAACTCGGCACTGCCTGAGGAGCTGACTAGCCTGAAGATAGAAATACAAGCCTGACTTACCTCAGAGAAATACCCCAAAGGAATAGGCAGCCCCCCACATATAATGACTGTTAGCAAGATGAAAAGACAAACGTAGGAATGAAATAGATTCAGCAAAGTGAGGCCCGATATTCTAGACAGAGCGAGGATAGCAAAGAGAACTATGCAGTCTACAAAAAACCCTAAAACGAAAACCACGCAAAGGGGCAAAAAGACCCACCGTGCCGAACTAACAGCACGGCGGTGCACCCCTCTGCTTCTCAGAGCTTCCAGCAAAAGACAATAGCAAGCTGGACAGAAAAAAACAGAAAACAAACTAGAAGCACTTATCTAGCAGAGCAGCAGGCCCAAGGAAAGATGCAGTAGCTCAGATCCAACACTGGAACATTGACAAGGAGCAAGGAAGACAGACTCAGGTGGAGCTAAATAGCAAGGCAGCCAACGAGCTCACCAAAACACCTGAGGGAGGAAGCCCAGAGACTGCAATACCACTTGTGACCACAGAAGTGAACTCAGCCACAGAATTCACAACAGACAATACAAATATCTCGCTGAGGATCTGTTTATACCAAGGAAGGTGACGGGCACAAGGGGGCATTCTTTGCGTCTGGAGGAGAGAAGGTTTTTCCACCAACATAGAAGAGGATTCTTTACTGTTAGGGCAGTGAGAATCTGGAATTGCTTGCCTGAGGAGGTGGTGATGGCGAACTCAGTCGAGGGGTTCAAGAGAGGCCTGGATGTCTTCCTGGAGCAGAACAATATTGTATCATACAATTATTAGGTTCTGTAGAAGGACGTAGATCTGGGGATTTATTATGATGGAATATAGGCTGAACTGGATGGACAAATGTCTTTTTTCGGCCTTACTAACTATGTTACTATGTTACTATGTTACAATATGTCTTTAGCAAGCATTTGTCAAACACATTGGGAATCCATGAGGGGGGACGTTTTAGCCAGAAGGCTACCAGATAGACAACCACAGATATCTCATAGAGTTCAATGAATTTTGTGTGCAGCAGTCCTTTTTATTGCTGCAACACTTTTCCTGAGATCATTGTAGGGAGATTGAAATTGTACTACAGTCCTTGTATTTTTTCATATATCTTCCAGCCACTTTCTGCCACTTACATTGTGTTGTTCTGTACACAGGGCCTGAGTTTTGGTTCAGTCTCCCCAAAAAAAAGTGAGATTCAAATTCTCACAAAGTGGATATACTTCAGTTCTATTAGTTTGCTGTATATCAGCCAGCCACTTTCTGCTACTTAGATTGCGTTGTTATATACATTGGGCCTAAGTTGTAGTTCAGTCTCCCAAAAAAAGGGGGAGATTCAAATTCTCACCACCACCGCTAGTTCCACCATATGCAGCTCTCCAGTCCAGCTCACCCTACAAGAGACTCTCGTTAGGAAAAGAAAGTACTCATCCTCTCATCCGCGTACACAGGGTTTGAATAGCCCACATTGCTAGACTAATCTCGTTAGAGATGATGCCCTACCGGTTGGTTAAAAGCAAAGCTTTCAAAGCCTGATTGCCTACGCAGTACCACGCTATGACCTACCCAGTCGACACTTCTTTGCGAGAAAAGCCATCCCAGCCCTCCACCAGCATGTCAAAGACCACATTGTCCATGCACTGAGGCAATCAGTCAGTAGAAAGGTGCACCTCACAACAGATGCATGGACCAGTAGGCATGGCCAGTGACGTTATGTGTCCATCACGGCACACTGGGTTAATGTGGTGGATGCAGGGTCCACAGGGGACAGCCATAGTGGGACAGTTCTGCCTCACCCACAGTCTAGGAAACAGTTGGCTGTAGGCGTTCTCCACCCCTCCTCCTCCTCCTCCAGAAGTGAAAGCTCGTCCACAGAGCACAGTCGCACGACCACTCCATCTGCAGATGCCAGTGTTGCACACGAGGTGTTCCATTATCGAACAGCTAGTGGTAAGCGTCAGCAGGCTGTGTTAGAAATGAAGTGTTTGGGTGACAACAGACACACCGCGGAAGTACTGGCCGAGTACTTGCAGCAACAAACTCAGTCATGGCTGGGCAGTGTACATCTTGAGGCAGGCAAGGTAGTCAGTGATAACGGAAGGAATTTTATGGCTGCCATAGCCCTTTCAGAACTGAAACACATACCTTGCCTGGCTCACACCTTGAACCTGGTGGTGCAGTGCTTCCTCAAAAATTATCCGGAGTTACCAGCCCTGCTCCTAAAGGTGCGAAGACTTTGCTTGCACATCCGACGGTCACCTGTACACTCCAGCCGTATGCTGAAATATCAGCGATCGCTGAATCGTCCCCAGCACCGCCTAAAAATCGACATTGCAACAAGGTGGAACTCCACACTGCACATGGTTCAGAGGCTGTGCGAACAGAGGCGTGCTGTAATTAATTTGTGGGAGGATACACATACTCGGGCAGGCAGTTGGATGGCAGACATGGAGTTGTCTGGTGTGCAGTGGTCGAAGCTCCAAGACCTCTGTCAAGTCCTTCAGTGTTTTGAGGCATGCACACGGCTGGTAAGTGCAGACGACGCCATCATAAGCATGAGCATCCCACTGATGCGTCTGCTGATGCAAAGTTTGACGCACATTAAGGAGCAGGCGTCTGCAGCCGAAGAGGAGGGAAGCCTTGATGACAGTCAGCCATTGTCTGCTCAGGGAACTCTCCTGGACGAGGTGGCAGACGAAGAGGAGGAGTAGGAGGATAATGGGGATGAATATTTATGGGAGGAGGATGCTTCACAGGGGGCAATAGTAACTGGTGGCGTTGCAAGGTCAGTGTGATGATACCTCCACCAGGGGGAGCTGGTGAGGGAAGAGAGGTTAAACATTAATCGAAGTAACACAGAGCTCAAGCACAGGTGTCACAGGTAATGAGAGAAGTCAGACAAGCCTAAAGTCATACACAAGAATATCAGCGTGGTATAGAAGGGGCGAGCAGGGAATAGTTGGGGACAAGCAAGACGTCAGAGTCTACCGGGATCGTGGTAACCAAATCGTGAGACGTAATACAAAGTCGGTACACAAGCAAAGTCAGAACCAGGAGGGTAACGTTGTATCAGAGACAGAAAACCAGAGCCGAAGTCCAGGGAACAGATCGAGTCATACACGGGTACGGGCAGACAGAGACACAAGGATCACCAAGATCAGGATACAGGTCAGGTGCTCAAGCTGGGAAGCATGAACTATCACTAACAGTGGTAGGCAGACTGTGAGGGACTGAAATAGCCCAGCTAGCTCAAGAACGAGGCAGATGAGATTAACCCCCGCATGTCCAGTCTCAAAAGAGGAAAAATGAAAATAAACTCCGAACTGGACCATGACAGTCAGGTCCTGTTACCAATTTTGAACTGCTTTTAGCCTACTTTTGTATTTGGGCCTACTATCTGTGTCTGCGCTACTCATTACAGTTGTCCTCCACTGAACAAAGCTAGGCCGCCTGTTTAGTCCTGTTACCAATTTTTAACTGCATTTAGCCTACTTTTTTATTGTGGGCCTACTAACTGTGTCTGCGCCACTCATTACAGTTGTCCTCTACTGAACAAAGCAATGCCGCCTGTTTGGTTCTGTTATCAATTTTGAACTGCATTTAGCCTACTTTTTTATTTTGGGCCTACTAACTGTGTCTGCGCCACTCATTACAGTTGTCCTCCTCTGAACAAAGCTATGCCGCCTGTTTAGTCCTGTTACCAATTTTGAACTGCATTTAGCCTACTTTTTTATTGTGGGCTTACAAACTGTGTCTGCACCACTCATTACAGTTGTCCTCCACTGAATAAAGCAATGCTGCCTGTTTAGTCCTGTTACCAATTTTGAACTGCATTTAGCCTCCTTTTTTATTTTGGGCCTACTAACTGTGTCTGCGCCACTCATTACAGTTGTCCTCCACTGAACAGAGCAATGCCGCCTGTTTAGTCCTGTTACCAATTTTGAACTGCTTTTAGTCTACTTTTTTATTTTGGGCCTACTAACTGTGTCTGCACCACTCATTACAGTTGTCCTCCACTGAAAAAAGCTATGCCACCTGTTTAGTCCTGTTACCAATTTTGAACTGCATTTTAGCCTACTTTATTATTTGAGCCTATATCTGTGTTTCCTCCTCATCCTGCCCATTGCCCCGCCACTGCTAGATGAGTCTGCTGGTACATTGACCCAGACCACTACATTCGCCTTGCAATCTACACAGCCTGAATCTGACCCTGCTGAAAGTCAGGTTCCCCTTCCCGCATACTATACCACCTTACACCGGGACAAAGAGGAAGGTGCAGATGAAAGTGCAGGTTCCTTCATCAGGTGGGGGGACATACTTGTTGGCAACGTCACTGGCACAGGGCCCTCATAGTACGCAAAAGTGTCTCTGGCAGTGGGAGGCACCACCCGCCGTCAAACACACCGCTGTACTATGAGGGGCCCTGTGCCAGTGCCAAGTGCCAACGAGTGGGCCCCCCCTGCTTGCTCAGGATCACAGCACTTGCAAAGTTGAAATACTTACCTCTCCCTGCTCCGCCGCCATGACGTATTCCGCGTTTCCTGGGCCAACGAAAATCTTGAGCCAGCCCTACCCCCCACAACTTTAGCCAAATGACCCCCTGTTTTCAATGTCTAACTATTATTATAAAGTAAGTTAAGATTGACAAGCTTAAGAAATAAGAATTGATATTTTTGGCATTAAAATGGGCACTGTAGATGTTTTCCTGTCCTCCACTCAATGCCGACTTTGATTCCCCACTGACTTGCATTGGGTTTCGTGTTTCGGTCGGCCCCCGACTTTTCGAAATAATCTGCCAATTTCACCCGACCCGACTTTTAACAAAGTCAGGTTTCGCGAAACCCAACTCGATCCTAAAAAAGTAAAAGTCGCTCAACTCTAGCGCAGATACAGTTTGTAGGCCCACAATAAAAAAGTAGGCTAAATGCAGTTCAGAATTGGTAACAGGACTAAACAGGCAGCCTAGCTTTGTTCAGTGGAGGACAACTGTAAGGAGTGGTGCAGACACAATTAGTAGGCCCAAAATAAAAAAGTAGGCCAAAAGCAGTTCAAATTTGGTAACAGGACTAAACAGGTGGCATTGCTTTGTTCAGTGGATGACAACTGTAATGAGTGGCGCAGACACAGTTTATAGGCCCACAATAAAAAAGTAGGCTAAATGCAGTTCAAAATTGGTAACAGGACTAAACAGGCGGCATAGCTTTGTTCAGTGGATGACAACTGTAATGAGTGGCGCAGACACAGTTAGTAGGCCCAAAATAAAAAGTTGGCTAAATGCAGTTCAAAATTGGTAACAGGACTAAACAGGCAGCCTAGCTTTGTTCAGTGGAGGACAACTGTAATGAGTGGAGCAGACACGGTTAGTAGGCCCAAAATAAAAAGTTGGCTAAATGCAGTTCAAAATTGGTATCAGGACTAAACAGGCGGCCCAGCTTTGTTCAGTGGAGGACAACTGTCATGAGTGGTGCAGACACGGTTAGTAGGCCCAAATACAAAAGTAGGCTAAAAGCAGATCAAAATTGGTAACAGGACTAAACAGGCGGCATAGCTAAGTACTGGGGTGGGCTCCTCTGCTGAGTAGCAGACAGTTGTAGTAGGCGCAAAGTATTAACTGGTCAAAATGGAGGCCAGGGCCCCTGTATATTTTAACTATCATCTATCATTTCATCAAATTTGTATTGGCAGTGCCATTGAAGGATTTAACAGCACATACTACACAGTGGTGGAGCAGGGAGAGGTAAGTACTGTGAGTGGTAGAGCACTGTTCGAGCTGGGGGGGAACACTCTCTTGTGGGCGGCGGTCCTTGCACAGGGCCCCTCATATTACGACGGTGTGTCTGACGTTGGTTGTGCACCACCACCGTCAGAGACACTTCATTGTACTATGAGGGACCCTGTGCCAGTGCCGTCGCCCAAGAGTGGGCACACCCACCTGTTCAGGCAAACGGCACTTGCACGGGTGCTTGCGCCAGGTGGTGACCACGGCACTGTGGGGGGAGTTAGCCCATTTAGGGAGGTATAAAAATGGCCTATGGTGGACATTCAGCAGCTGCAAATGGCGGAATTGGAGAAGTCAGTAAGAGGAGGCCAAAAGCAAGACAATTTTTCAGGCAAGCTACGTGTCAGCAGGAGAAGGTGGGGCAAAATAATTTAAAATCCATGATTGGTTAATTTTAATGAAGGTTAGATCATCAACATTCTGGGTAGCCAGATGTGTCCTTTTTTCGGTCAGTATTGAACCAGCAGCACTGAAGACTCTTTCTGATAGCACACTAGAAGCAGGGCAAGCGAGCTCCTGTAATGCATATTCTGCCAATTCAGGCCAGGTGTCTATTTTAGATGCCCAGTAATCAAAGGGGAATGACCTGTGAGGGAGAACATCGATAAGGGAGGAAAAGTAGTTCGTAACCATACTGGACAAATGCTGTCTCCTGTCACTTTGAATCGATGCAGCAGTACCTGTCATGTCAGCGGTCATTGCGAAATCACTCCACAACCTGGTCATAAAACCCCTCTGTCCAACTCCACTTCTGATTTGTGCACCTCTAACACCTCTGCCCTGTTGCCCCCTGCAGCTCGTGTGAGAACCATCACCGGCGCTGTGTGCTCGGAATGCCTGAATCAAACGGTCTACAAGAGTTGCTTGTTTGGTTGCTAATATTTGTTCGAGGTTCTCATGTGGCATGATATTTTGCAATTTAACCTCTAAGGCTACGTTCACATTATCATTGTGCGGCGCAGCCTCGGGCGCAGCTGCGGTGACGCATGCATCATGCACCCCTATATTTAACATGGGGGGCACATGGACATGAGTTGTCTTGCGTTTTGTGATGCATGCGTCATTGTGGCGCAACTGTCAGTGCGCAGAGAACGCTGCATGAAGCAGTTTTTTCTGCGCCAAAAATCATGCAAAAAATGAACGCATGCGTCACAAAACCCTGCGTTGTGCATGCGTTTTGCATGCATTGTGCGTTGTGTCGCCGACGCATCGCTGCACAACGCTAATGTGAACATAGCCTAACACATCTGCCATGTTGCCCCCTACGGCTCATGTGAGAACCATCACCGCCGCTGTGTGCTGGGAATGCCTGAACCAAACGGTCTACAAGAGTTGCTTGTTTGGTAGCCAATATATGCTCAAGGTTCTCATGTGGCATGATATTTTCTAATTTTCCTTTATATCGTGGATCCAGGAGGCTGGCCAACCAGTAATCGTCATTGGTCATCATTTGGATAATGCGGGGTCCCTTTTTAGGATACGCAAGGCATACTCAGCCATGTGGGCCAATGTTCCAGGTGTCAATTCACTGCTTGTGCTGGGTTGAGGAGCACTTTCTTGCAAATCAACATCACTTGTGTCCCGCAAAAACCCTGTACCTGACCTTGCAGCGCCACCAGTTTCTATTGCCCCCTGTGAAGCATCCTCCTCCCATAAATATTAATTCCCATCATCCTCCTCCTCCTCTTCATCCGCCACCTCGTCCAGGAGAGTTCCTTGAGCAGACAATGGCTGACTGTCATCAAGGCTTCCCTCCTCCTCGGCTGCAGACGCCAGCTCCTTAATGTGCGTCAAACTTTGCATCAGCAGATGCATTAGTGGGATGCTCATGCTTATGATGGCGTCGTCTGCACTTACCAGCCGTGTGCATTCCTCAAAACACTGAAGGACTTGACAGAGGTCTTGGAGCTTCGACCACTGCACACCAGACAACTCCATGTCTGCCATCCAACTGCCTGCCCGTGTATGTGTATCCTCCCACAAATTAATTACAGCACGCCTCTGTTTGCACAGCTTATGAACCATGTGCAGTGTGGAGTTCCACCTTGTTGCAACGTCGATTATTAGGCGGTGCTGGGGAAGATTCAGCGATCGCTGATGGTTCAGCATACGGCTGGAGTGTATGGGCGACCGGCGGATGTGCGAGCAAAGTCTTCGCACCTTCTGGAGCAGGGCTGGTAACTCCGGATAATTTTTGAGGAAGCACTGCACCACCAGGTTCAAGGTGTGAGCCAGGCAAGGTATGTGTTTAAGTTCTGAAAGGGCTATGGCAGCCATAAAATTCCTTCCGTTATCACTGACTACCTTGCCTGCCTCAAGATGTACACTGCCCATCCATGACTGAGTTTGTTGCTGCAAGTACTCGGCCAGTACTTCCGCGGTGTGTCTGTTGTCGCCCAAACAATATGCAAATTAGAGGGTGCACTCCAGCTGTATATATCAGTATTGTCGCCCAAACACTTCATTTGTAGCACAGCCTGCTGACGCTTACCACTAGCTGTTCGATAATGGGACACCTCGTGTGCAACACTGGCAGCATCGGATGGAGTGGTCATGCGACTGCGCTCTGTGGACGAGCTTTCGCTTCTGGAGGAGGAGGAGGAGGGGTGGCGAATGCCTACAGCCAACTGTTTCCTAGACTGTGGGCTAGGCAGAACTGTCCCACTATGGCTGTCCCCTGTGGACCCTGCATCCACCACATTAACCCAGTGAACCGTGATGGACACGTAACATCCCTGGCCATGCCTACTGGTCCATGCATCTGTTGTGAGGTGCACCTTTCTACTGACTGATTGCCTCAGTGCATGGACAATGCGATCATTAACATGCTGGTGGAGGGCTGGGATGGCTTTTCTCGCAAAGAAGTGCTGACTGGGTAGGTCATAGCGTGGTACTGCATAGGCCATCAGGTCTTTGAAAGCTTCGCTTTCAACCAACCGGTAGGGCATCATCTCTAACGAGATTAGTCTAGCAATGTGGACGTTCACACCCTGTGTACGCAGATGAAAGGATGAGTACTTTCTTTTCCTAACGAGAGTCTCTTGTAGGGTGAGCTGGACTGGAGAGCTGCATATGGTGGAACTAGCGGTGGGGGTGGTGGACATGGCGGATTGAGAGAAGATTGGTGATGGTATTCTTGATGTTGGCCTGATTTAGCTTGGGGATGCATTCGTGCAGGGGTGCATTCGTGCACTATTAATCGTGTTTTTTTATTCAAAGTACTTTTTTTTCTAAGTACTCGGCAGTTATAACATGGCAGAATATAATCAAGCATCTCTTCTCTCTTCATACAGGTAAACATATCATTCATTCTCTGAGCTGAAATATCCTGCATGTCTATTGCTCCAGTCCCTGACAGCAAGCAGCTTGGATGGTAAACATATCATTCATTCTCTGAGCTGAAATATCCTGCATGTCTATTGCTCCAGTCCCTGACAGCAAGCAGCTTGGATGGTAAACATATCATTCATTCTCTGAGCTGAAATATCCTGCATGTCTATTGCTCCAGTCCCTGACAGCAAGCAGCTTGGATGGTATCTGAGTCATTCTATTTTCGGCATTGAATCCTGCATGTATCTATATATGTTAGTCATCCTATTATGCATTTGTTTGTGTTTATAGATATTTAACTCACTTTTGCATGTCCTTACTCAGAGAGATCACATAACTGTTTCAAAGCGGTTTATGATCCATGTAGACCTGGACATTTGTTTATCTGATCACCACATTTATTGTGTCCTGTTGTCTCAACTGAGTTAAGGCCCCTTCACATTAAGCGACGCTGCAGCGATACCGACAACGATCCGGATCGCTGCAGCGTCGCTGTTTGGTCGCTGGAGAGCTGTCACACAGACCGCTCTCCAGCGACCAACGATGCCGGTAACCAGGGTAAACATCGGGTAACTAAGCGCAGGGCCGCGCTTAGTAACCCGATGTTTACCCTGGTTACCATGCTAAAAGTAAAAAAAAACAAACACTAGATACTTACCTACCGCTGTCTGTCCTCCAGCGCTGCGCTCTGCTTCTCTGCTCTCCTCCTGTACTGGCTGTGAGCCGGAAAGGAGAGCGGTGACGTCACCGCTCTGCTTTCCGGCTCACAGCCAGTACAGGAGGAGTGCAGAGCACAGCGCTGGAGGACAGACAGCGGTAGGTAAGTATCTAGTGTTTGTTTTTTTTTACTTTTAGCATGGTAACCAGGGTAAACATCGGGTTACTAAGCGCGGCCCTGCGCTTAGTTACCCGATGTTTACCCTGGTTACCAGTGAAGACATCGCTGGATCGGTGTCACACACGCCGATCCAGCGATGTCAGCAGGAGTCCAGCGACGAAATAAAGTTCTGGACTTTATTCAGCGACCAACGATCTCCCAGCAGGGGCCTGATCGTTGGTCGCTGTCACACATAACGATTTCATTAACGATATCGTTGCTACGTCACAAATAGCAACGATATCGTTAACAATATCGTTATGTGTGAAGGTACCTTTAGATTGATTGCTAACGAGCTTTAACCCCCCCCAAAAAAAAAAAAAAAAGAGAGATCTAAGGGCTAGCCTTCTATAAATGTAGATTTAGCTTGGGGATGCATTCGTGCAGGGGTGCATTCGTGCACTATTATTCGTGTTTTTTTATTCAAAGTACTTTTTTTTCTAAGTACTCGGCAGTTATAACATGGCAGAATATAATTAAGCATCTCTTCTCTCTTCATACAGGTAAACATATCATTCATTCTCTGAGCTGAAATATCCTGCATGTCTATTGCTCCAGTCCCTGACAGCAAGCAGCTTGGATGGTATCTGAGTCATTCTATTTTCAGCATTGAATCCTGCATGTATCTATATATGTTAGTCATCCTATTATGCATTTGTTTGTGTTTATAGATATTTAACCCCTTCACCCCAAAGCCTGTTTTCACCTAAGTGACAGGGCCAATTTTTACAATTCTGACCACTGTCACTTTATGAGATTATAACTCTGAAACGCTTCAACGGATCCTGGTGATTCTGACACTGTTTTCTCGTGACATATTATACTTCATGATAGTGGTAAAACTTCTTCGATATGACTTGCATTTATTTGTGAAAAAAACAAAAATTTGTCGGAAATTATGAAAATTTAGCAATTTTCAAACTCTTAGTTTTTATGCCCTTAAATTAGAGAGTTATATCACATAATATAGTTAATAAACAACATTTCCCACATGTCTGCTTTACATCAGCACAATTTTGGAAACATAATTTTTTTTTGTTAGGACGTTATAAGGGTTAAAAGTTGACCAGCGATTTCTCATTTTTGCAACAAAATTTGCAAAACCATTTTTTTACGGACCACCTCACACTTGAAGTGACTTTGAGGGGTCTATATGACAGAAAATGCCCAAAAGTGACACCATTCTAAAAACTGCACCCCTCAAGGTACTCAAAACCACATTCAAAAAGTTTATTAACCCTTCAGGTGCTTCACAGGAATTTTTTGAATGTTTAAAAAAATTGAACATTTAACTTTTTTTTCACAAAATTTTTATTTCAGGTCCAATTTGTTTCATTTTACCAAGGGTAACAGGAGAAATTGGACCACAAAAGTCATTGCACAATTTGTCCTGAGTACGCCGATACCCCATATGTGGGGGTAAACCACTGTTTGGGCACATGGCAGAGCTCGGAAGGGAAGGAGCGCTATTTGACTTTTCAATGCAAGATTTGCTGGAATTGAGATCGGAGCCCATGTCACGATTGGAGAGCCCCTGATGTGCCTAAACAGTGGAAACCCCCACAGGTGACACCATTTTGGAAAGTAGACCCCCTAAGGAACTAATCTAGATGTGTGGTGAGCACTTTGAACCTCCAAGTGCTTCACAGAAGTTTATAATGTAGAGCCGTAAAAAAATTTTTTTTATTAATTTTCACAAAAAATGATCTTTTTGCCCCAAATTTTTTATTTTCCCAAGGGTAAAAGGATAAATTGTACCCCAAAAGTTGTTTTGCAATTTGTCCTGAGTACGTCGATACTTCATATATGGGGATAAACCACTGTTTGAGCGCATGGCAGAGCTCGGAAGGGAAGGAGTGCCATTTGACTTTTCAATGCAAAATTGGCTGGAATTGAGATCGGACGCCATGTCGCATTTGGAGAGCCCCTGACGTGCCTTAACAGTGGAAACCCCCCACAAGTGACCCCATTTTGGAAAGAAGACCCCCTAAGGAACTTATGTAGATGTGTGGTGAGCACTTTTAACCCCCAATTGTTTCACTAAAGTTTAGAATGTAGCATTGTAGCCTTCGCGGGCAGGGTCCTCATTCCTCCTGTACCAGTTATGACTTGTATTGTTTAAGATTATTGTACTTGTTTTCATTATGTATACCCCTCCTCACATGTAAAGCGCCATGGAACAAATGGCGCTATAACAATAAATAATAATAATAATAATAATTGTGAAAATTAAAAAATCATTTTTTCTTTCCACAAAATGATGTTTTAGCCCGCAATTTTTTTCCCCAAGGGTAACAGGAGAAATTGGACCACAAATGTTATTGTCCAATTTGTCCTGAGTACGCTGATACCCCATATATTGGGGGGAACCACTGTTTGGGTGCACGGCAGAGCTCGAAAGGGAAGGAGCGCCGTTTGAAATGCAGACTTAGATGGATTGGTCTGCAGGCGTCATGTTGCATTTGCAGAGCCCCTGATGTACCTAAACAGTAGAAACCCCCCACAAGTGACCCCATATTGGAAACTAGACCCCCAAAGGAACTTATCTAGATGTGTTGTGAGAGCTTTGAACCAACAAGTGTTTCACTACAGTTTATAACGCAGAGCCGTGAAAATAAAAAATATTTTTTTTTCCACGAAAATGATATTTTATCCCCTATGTTTTTATTTTCCCAAGGGTAACAGGACAAATTGGACCCCAAAAGTTGTTGTCCAACTTGTCCTGAGAACGCTGATACCCCATATGTTGGGGGGAACCACTGTTTGGGCACACAGGAGAACTCGGAAGGGAAGGAGCCCTGTTTTACTTTTTCAAAGCAGAATTGGCTGGAATTGAGATCGGACGCCATGTCGCGTTTGGAGAGCCCCTGATGTGCCTAAACAGTGGAAACCCCCAATTATAACTGAAACCCTAACCCCAACCCTAACCCTAACCCTAACCCTAGCCCTAGCCCTAACCCTAGCCCTAACCCTAGCCCTAACCCTAGCCCTAGCCCTAACCCTAGCCCTAACCCTAGCCCTAACCCTAGCACTAATGGGAAAATGGAAATAAATACATTTTTTTACATTTTATTATTTTTCCCTAACTAAGGGGGTGATGAAGGGGGGTTTGATTTACTTTTATAGCGTTTTTTTGGCGGATTTTTATGATTGGCAGCCGTCACACACTAAAAGACACTTTTTATTGCAAAAAATAGTTTTTGCATCACCACATTTTGAGAGCTATAATTTATCCATATTTTGGCCCACAGAGTCATGTGAGATCTTTTTTTTTGCGGGACGAGTTGATGTTTTTATTGGTAACATTTTCGGGCAGATGACATTTTTTGATCGCTTTTTATTCCGATTTTTGGGAGGCGGAATGAACAAAAACCAGCAATTCCTGAATTTCTTTTAGGGGGGGCGTTTATACCGTTCCATGTGTGGTAAAATGGATAAAGCAGTTTTATTCTTTGGGTCAGTACGATTACAGCGATACCTTATTTATGTAATTTTTTTTATGTTTTGGCGCTTTTACACAATAAAAACTATTTTATATAAAAAAATAATTGTTTTTGCATCGCATTATTCTGAGAGCTATAACTTTTTTATTTTTCTGCTGATGATGCTGTATGGTGGCTTTTTTTTTGCGGGACAAGATGACGTTTTCAGCGGTACCATGGTTATTTATATCCGTCATTTTGATCGCGTGTTATTCCACTTTTTGTTCGCCTGTATGATAATAAAGCGTTGTTTTTTGCCTTGTTTTTTTTTTTTTTTTTGCGGTGTTCACTGAAGGGGTTAACTAGTGGGATAGTTTTATAGAACGGGTCGTTACGGACGCGGCGATACCAAATATGTGTACATTTATTGTTTTTTTTTTTTTTTTTTTACATAAATAAATGGATTTATTGGGAAATGTTTTTTTTTTTATTTGGAGATTTTTTTTTATTTTTTTTTACACATTCTATTTTTTTTTTTTTTTACTTTCTAACATTGTCCCAGGGTGGGACATCACTGTATTAGATCAGATCGTTGATCTGACACTGTGCATAGCACACTGTCAGATCAACGATCTGACAGGCAGCTTAGCTGGCTCTCCAGCGCCTGCTCTCAGCAGGCGCCGGCTAGCCAGGTCACTTCATGACCCGGAAGGAGTCCGGCGGCCATCTTGGATCCGGGGACTCCTTCCGGGTCACCGGAGCAACGCGATCTCATTGCGTTGCTCCGGTGGGAGAGCGCAGGGAGCCCCCGTCCCTGCGCGATCCCCCTCTATGCCGCTGTCACTACTGACAGCGGCATCAGAGGGGTTAAATGCCCGCGATCGGCGATAGCGCCGATCGTGGGCATTGCTGCGGGGTGTCAGCTGTCATATACAGCTGACACCCGCACCCGATCACCGCGGCGCTCAGCGCGAGACCGCGGTGATCGGTGCGCCGTACTAGTACTGCTGCTGGCACTAATGCAGTGCCGGCAGCGCAGTACTAGTACGGCGCGTGTCGCGAAGGGGTTAACTCACTTTTGCATGTCCTTACTCAGAGAGATCACATAACTGTTTCAAAGCGGTTTATGATCCATGTAGACCTGGACATTTGTTTATCTGATCACCACATTTATTGTGTCCTGTTGTCTCAACTGAGTTAGATTGATTGCTAACGAGCTTTAACCCCCCCCCCAAAAAAAAAAAAAAGAGAGATCTAAGGGCTAGCCTTCTATAAATGTAGATTTAGCTTGGGGATGCATTCGTGCAGGGGTGCATTCGTGCACTATTATTCGTGTTTTTTTATTCAAAGTACTTTTTTTTCTAAGTACTCGGCAGTTATAACATGGCAGTTAGACAAGGCAGGAGACAGGTAAGACAATCTAAATCTAATCCATATTCACTTGAAACAGCACAAATACTCACCATATTTATTTGTATAATCTATATTCTGGCTGCTGCATTCACTCACATTCACCGCCCTTGCATTAACTCTTTACACTCCATCCATATCGGCCCCTCTGTCCTTGCCTCTCCTATGTATAGCACTCATGCTCTATTCACATTGCTTAACAGCACAGATCCATTCAGTTCCACCATCCAACACAAGAGACGCTCTCACAAATCACTTAACCATCTGCTCTCTCTTTCGATCCTCCTTCTCCTAGTCGCTGGAGTCATATCTCCAAACCCCGGCCCCCCATGTTATAGCCAGTCAAACCTCCCAATTGCTACACCCAGAAACCCCTCTAACCTTATTAATATTCTCTGCATGCCTTCTGTCTCTTTGAATTGTGCCCTTTGGAATTCTCGCTCTGTGTGTAATAAACTCTCCTTCATTCATGACTTCTTCCTTTCTAATTCTCTTAATCTCCTGGCTCTTACTGAAACCTGGATCCAGCAGTCAGACACCACCGCTGCTGCTGCTCTTTCATATGGTGGACTACACTTTTCTCATACCCCAAGATCAGACAACAGAGCAGGTGGAGGCGTTGGTCTGCTCCTTTCACCCAAATGTACCTTCCAAGTTATTCCCCAAGTACCCTCACTTGTCTTCCCTTCCTTTGAGGTCCATGTGGTCAGACTCTACGTCCCCTTCTCCATGCGAGTCGCGGTGGTGTATCGTCCTCCCGGCCCCTCTCATCAGTTCCTTGATCACTTTGCCACCTGGCTTCCACACTTTCTCTCCTGTGACACCCCCACCCTTATCATGGGTGATTTCAACATCCCCATTGCCTCTCCCCTCTCCCCATCTGCTTCTCACCTTTTATCGCTATCCTCCTCTTTCGGCCTCTCGCAGCATACTAACTCTCCAACACATGAAGATGGAAACTCCCTTGACTTGGTCTTCTCCCGGCTTTGCTCAGTGGATGATTTCACAAACTCCCCTCTCCCGCTCTCTGACCACAACATTCTTTCATTCTCTATCAAGAACTGCCATCCCGCTCAGGTCACCCCCACTTTCCACACTTATAGAAACATACAGGCCATTAACACCCAGAAACTTATGAAGAACTTGCAGTCCTCATTGGCCCCAATCTCCTCCATCTCATGTCCTGACTCTGCTCTGAAGCATTACAATGAAACCCTGCAAAGTGCTCTGGATGAAGCTGCTCCTCCTATACATAAAACAACTCGGCACAGACGGCAACAACCGTGGCACACGCTGCAAACACGTTTCCTGCAGCGGTGCTCCAGGTGCGCAGAACGTCTGTGGAGAAAATCTAATCTACCCGAAGATTTCATCCATTATAAGTTCATGCTAAAGACATACAATTCTGCCCTTCACATCTCCAAACAAACCTACTTCAACACCCTCATCACCTCCCTGTCCAATAACCCTAAACGTCTCTTTGACACGTTCCAGTCCCTACTCAACCCAAGAGAGCAGGCCCCAACCACGGATCTCCATGCTGACGATCTGGCCAATTACTTCAAAGAAAAAATTTACCACATTCGACAGGAAATCATCTCCCAATCTCTTCATACCATGCACTGTCCTCCCTCCCCCACTGCATCTAGTTCACTCTCTGACTTTGAAGCAGTTACAGAAGAAGAAGTAAGCAGGCTCCTTGCATCTTCTCGCCCGACCACTTGCACCAGTGACCCCATTCCGTCACATCTCCTCCAGTCCCTTTCCCCGGCTGTCACCTCTCACCTAACAAAAATATTCAACCTTTCAATCACTTCCGGTATTTTTCCCTCCTCATTTAAGCATGCCATCATACATCCATTACTTAAAAAACCATCCCTCGATCAAAACTGTGCCGCTAATTATAGACCTGTCTCTAATCTTCCCTTCATCTCTAAACTCCTCGAACGCCTGGTCCACTCCCGTCTTACCCGCTATCTCTCAGATAACTCTCTTCTCGACCCTCTTCAATCTGGCTTCCGCTCTTTACACTCTACTGAAACTGCCCTCACTAAAGTCTCTAACGACCTACTAACAGCTAAATCTAATGGTCACTACTCCATGCTAATTCTCTTGGATCTCTCCGCAGCATTCGATACTGTGGATCATCAGCTCCTCCTCACTATGCTCCGCTCCATCGGCCTCAAGGACACCGTTCTCTCCTGGTTCTCCTCCTATCTCTCTGACCGATCCTTCACTGTATGTTTTGCTGGTTCCTCCTCCTCTCACCTTCCCCTTACTGTTGGGGTTCCTCAAGGATCAGTCCTAGGCCCCCTCCTCTTCTCGTTGTATACTGCCCCTATTGGACAAACAATCAGTAGATTTGGTTTCCAGTACCATCTCTATGCTGACGACACCCAATTATACACTTCTTCTCCTGATATCACACCGACCTTTTTAGAAAACACCAGTGATTGTCTTACCGCTGTCTCTAACATCATGTCCTCCCTCTATCTGAAACTAAACCTGTCAAAAACTGAACTCCTCGTGTTCTCTCCCTCTACTAACCTACCTTTGCCTGACATTGCCATCTCCGTGTGCGGTTCCACCATTACTCCAAAGCAACATGCCCGCTGCCTTGGGGTCATCCTTGATTCTGACCTTTCATTCACCCCCACATCCGATCACTGGCTCGCTCTTCTCAGGCTGGTTTCACATTGGCGTTTTTTGGGGTGCGTTTTTGCGGTAAAAAACGCAAAAAAACGCATGGTGAAAAAACGCATGTAAACGCGTGTAAACGCTGCTTTTTTTGACGCATGCGTTTTTGCATGTGGTAAAAAAAACGCGGCGTTTTGACGCGTTTACATGCGTTTTTACATGCGTTTGCGTTTTTTAAATGCATGCTGAGAAATGTGTGACAGCTGCCAATCATCAAAAAAAAGTAAAAAACCCACTATAAACAGAAACAGTTAGGGTTAGGGTTAGGGGTAGGGATCATAACCCTAACCCTAAAGGGATCCTACCCCTAACCCTACCCCTAACCCTAAGGGATCCTAACCCTAACCCTACCCCTAACCCTAACCCTAAGGGATCCTAACCCTAACCCTACCCCTAACCCTACCCCTAACCCTAACCCTAAGGGATCCTAACCCTACCCCTAACCCTAACCCTACCCCTAACCCTAACCCTAAGGGATCCTAACCCTAACCCTACCCCTAACCCTAACCCTACCCCTAACCCTAACCCTAAGGGATCCTAACCCTAACCCTACCCCTAACCCTAACCCTACCCCTAACCCTAACCATAAAGGGATTAGGGGTAGGGTTAGGGGTAGGTTTAGGGTTAGGGGTAGGGTTAGGGGTAGGGTTAGGTTCCCTTTATCACCTTTATGTTGGGGGGTGGCATATCAGTGTGTTTTCTGGTTTTTTAATAAAAAAAGCATGCGTTTTTTACCGCAAAAAACGCATGCACCAAAAAACGCATGCGTCCCCATTGACTCCAATGTATTTTTTGACCCCAAAAAAACGCATGAAAACGCATGCGTTTTTTTTTGGTCCAAAAAACGCTTCTAAAAATACTACAAGTAGCATTTCAGAAAATGAACGCATGCAGTAAAAAAACGCATGCGTCAAAAAACGCGACCAAACGCGTACACAAAAAAACGCATGCGTTTTCAATGTTAAAGATAGGGAAAAAAAACGCATGCGTTTTTTTGAAAAAAAAACGCTGCAGACAAAAACGCAAGTGTGAAACCACCCTTACCTGCATCTCAAAAACATTTCTAGAATTCGCCCTTTTCTTACTTTCGACTCTGCAAAAACTCTTACTGTTTCACTTATTCATTCTCGTCTGGACTATTGTAACTCTCTACTAATCGGCCTCCCTCTTACCAAACTTTCCCCGCTCCAATCTGTCCTGAATGCTGCTGCCAGGATCATATTCCTCACCAACCGTTACACCGATGCCTCTACCTTGTGCCAGTCATTACACTGGCTACCCATCCACTCCAGAATCCAGTACAAAACTACTACCCTCATCCACAAAGCACTCCATGGCTCAGCACCACCCTACATCTCCTCCCAGGTATCAGTCTACCACCCCCGTGCCCTCCGCTCCGCTAATGACCTCAGGTTAGCATCCTCAATAATCAGAACCTCCCACTCCCGTCTCCAAGACTTTACACGTGCTGTGCCGATTCTTTGGAATGCACTACCTAGGTTAATACGATTAATCCCCATTCCCCACAGTTTTAAGCGTACCCTAAAAACTCATTTGTTCAGACTGGCCTACCGCCTCAATGCATTAACCTAACTATCCCTGTGTGGCCTATTTATAAAAAAAAAAAAAAACTATCAGGTTCCTCGCATCATGTTCTCATTCACTTTATGCAGTTAATAGCCCACTGTGTCTGTACTGCTACATACTTAGGCAGTTAACTGGTTCATGCAGCTTTACATGAACACCCAAGCCTTACACTATGGCCGGTCCGAATAACTACAGCAATTGTTACCATCCACCTCTCGTGTCTCCCCTTTTCCTCATAGTTTGTAAGCTTGCGAGCAGGGCCCTCATTCCTCCTGGTATCTGTTTTGAACTGTATTTCTGTTATGCTGTAATGTCTATTGTCTGTACAAGTCCCCTCTATAATTTGTAAAGCGCTGCGGAATATGTTGGCGCTATATAAATTAAAATTATTATTATTATTACATACAGTGTTTCCTACCAAAAACCTTTTGATTCCCTGACTGCTTTGGCCTTGCGACGATACCTCCACATTTGCTGCTGGTGGTGTCCTTACCGGTGGGCTTACAGTGAGGGAAGCAATGTAGCGTTGCTGACTACTTTCATTCTGAGCAGGTGCACCAATGGTACGGGACGTTTGGTAGTTAGTCCAGGCTTACAAGTGCATGCTGGTTAAATGTCTAAGCATGCACGTTATATTTAAATTTTGAAGATTCTTCCCTCTGCTAAAGGTCTTTGAGCATTTCTTACAGATAACTTTTGACTCATCATTCGGATCTTGGTTAAAAAATTGCCACACTAAACTCTTCCTACTATGGAATACCTTTTCAGGCATTGCACACTGTGCTACTTTCACCGGATGGCCACGCTGTCCTACAACTGTTTTTGTTTTTGACAAACGTTTTTGGCCTGATATGGGCCTGCCAGATGACAGCTTTTGCGATGTAGATGGCTGCTGCGTATCATCCTCCTCCGCTTCTGAGCTACTGGCAGCGGCACTCTCTTCCCCCAATGGCTGCCAATCTGGGTCAACAACTGGGTCATGTATCGCCTCCTCTTCAATGTCATGTGCACCTTCCTCTGTCTCACCGTGTAAGGTGCTATAGCGTTCGGGACTGGGCACCATAGTCTCATCAGGGTCAGATTCTGGCTCAGTATACTGCGAGGGCAATGTAGTGATCTGAGTCAATGGAACAGCATAATAATCTAGCTGTGGCTGTGCATCAGTGCACTCCATGTCCGATTCATCTTGTAATGGGCAGTTAACAATTTCCTTTTCTAACCCAGGCACGGTGTGTGTAAAGAGCTCCATGGAGTAACCTGTGGTGTCGCCTGACGCATGCTTCACTTTTGGTTTGGGTGAAGGACACAAGGAAACGTCTTGTTCCTGACCGGGAGCATCCACTGACGACTCGCTGCTTTTATATTTGGAACTTTCTGAAGAGGAGGCGAAAGAGCTAGAAGCTGTGTCAGCAAGGAAAGCCAAAAATTTTTCCTGCTGCTTCGGCTTTAAAAGCTGTTTTCATACTACCAGATAAGGGAGCCTTCGAGGCCTTGTGTAGCCAGACAATGACGCTGGCTCAACACCTCCAGCCTTGGGTGCTATTGTGCTTTTACCACTACCACCAGATGCACCACCACCACCATCAGTACCAGCTGGCAACCACCACCCATGGGCTCTTCCACGAGATTTCCTCATTTTTTGGAAAAGCTAACCAAAATAACAACCGTTAAGTGGTACTGTAAAACAAGGTAGAAGGTGTATATAAACTTGTTGAGAATTTGAATCTCACTTTTTGTTTTGGGAGACTGAACCAAAATTCAGACCCTGTGCATAAAACAACACAATGTAAGTGGCAGAAAGTGGCTGGCTGACATACAACAAACTAACAGGACTGCAGTATATCCACTTTGTGAGAATTTGAATCTCCCTTTTTTTTGGGGAGACTGAACCAAAACTCAGGCCAGTGTATATAACAACGCAATCTAAGTGGCAGAAAGTGGCTGGGAGATATACGACAAACTAACAGGATTGCAGTAGATCCACTTTGGGAGAATTTGAATCTCCCTTTTTTTAAGGGGGGGGGGGAGGGAGACTGAACCAAAACTCAGGCCCAGAGTATAAAAAAAAATGTAAATGGCATAAAATGGCTGGAAGATATATGAAAAAATACAAGGACTGTAGTACAATTTCAATCTCCCTACAATGATCTCAGGAAAAGTATTGTAGCAATAAAAAGGACTGCTGCACACAAAAGTGTGGACAAAGAAACAAGAGAACTGTGCAGAAAGGAGCAACAGGATTTTTTCTTTGAAAAAAGCAGTTGGTTTGCATAGCGGCGTACAAACAGCAATGCAGCTATCAGGGAGCCTTATAAGGCAGCCTAATAAGCTACAGAGCTAATGTACAAAAATATAAACTCCACTGTCCCTGCAAAGAAAAGGTGGTGTTGGACACTGGAAATCGCTACAGCACAAGCAGTTCCGGGGCTTAATCTTCCCTCCCTAACTATATCCCTTCTTCTGATGAAGCTGCAGCAACCTCTCCCTATGCTAAGATCAGCAGAAGTAAGATGGCAGTCGGTGTGCACGCCCCTTTATAGCCCCTGTGTATATTCCTAATAGGTATATACTCACCCTCGGACCTGCCCTAGTTCTAACCTGCAGCCTTCCTTCCTAAGAATCAGCGCCTGAAGGACCTTAGATGACGTCGCGGCTTGTGATTGGTCGCGTGACGCCCATGTGACTGCTCCCGTGACCAATTACAAGCCGCGACGTTATCGAAGGCCCTTCAGGCGCTCATTCTTAGGAAGGAAGGCTGCCAGTGAGAACCAGGGCGCGTCCGAGGGTGAGTATATCAATATTTTTTTATTTTTATTCTTTATTTTACACTTTTTTATCGCCGTTTCATTGCTAATTTTTCCAGCGTGGTTAAACCTTTGACCGTTTTGATGAAGAAGGGCGCTGATGTGGCGAATTGGTCCTCTGCGGCTGTCTCTGCCTTTCAGGAGCTTAAACATCGATTTACTTCTGCTCCAGTGTTGCGCCAACCGGATGTTTCTCTTCCGTTTCAGGTTGAGGTTGACGCTTCTGAAATTGGGGCAGGGGCCGTTTTGTCTCAGAGGGATCCTGTTGGTTCCTTAATGAAACCGTGTGCCTTCTTTTCCCGTAAGTTTTCGCCTGCTGAACGCATTCATGATGTCGGCAATCGGGAGTTGTTGGCTATGAAGTGGGCGTTTGAGGAGTGGCGACATTGGCTTGAGGGAGCTAAGCACCGTATTGTGGTCTTGACCGATCATAAGAATTTGATTACCTCGAGTCTGCTAAATGGCTGAATCCTAGACAGGCTCGATGGTCCTTGTTTTTTTCCCGTTTTGATTTCGTGGTCTCGTACCTTCCGGGTTCTAAGAATATTAAGGCTGATGCCCTCTCTAGGAGTTTTTAGCCTGATTCTCCTGAGGTCTTAGAGCCGGTTGGTATTCTGAAAGAGGGGGGTGGTCCTTTCTGCCATTTCCCCTGATTTACGACGGGTTCTTCAGGAATTTCAGGTTGACAAACCTGACCGCTGTCCTTTGGGGAAATTGTTTGTTCCTGACAGATGGACTAGTAGAGTGATTTCTGAGGTTCACTGTTCCGTGTTGGCCGGTCTTCCTGGCATTTTTGGTACCAGAGATTTGGTTGGTAGGTCCTTTTGGTGGCCTTCATTGTCACGTGATGTGCGTTCTTTTGTGCAGTCCAAGGTCACCGCATCATAACACAGCCCCTAGAGTATAAAGCAGCCCCCTCAGAGTATAATGCAGACCTACACACAGTATAATGCTTTCTCCCCACACACACAGTACAATTAACGCCCACAAACACACACAGTATAGTGCAGCCCCCTGCACACACAGTATAATGCAGCCCCCACTCACACACAGTATAATGCAGCCCCCCTACATACAGTATAATCCAGTCCCTTCAGAGAATAATGTAGCCCCCTCAGAGTATAATGAAGTCCCCCCAGTATAATGCAGTCCCACCCTAGTATAATGCAGCCTCCTCAGAGTATAATGCAGCCCCCCTCAGAGTCGAATGTAGCCCCCACCCACAGTATAATGCAGCCCCCTCAGAGTATAATGCAGCCCCCACACAGTATAATTCTGCCCCTTCAGAGTATAAAGCAGCCCCCTCAGAGTATAATGCAGCCCCCACAGACACAAACACACACAGTATAGTGCAGTCCCCCCGCAGTATAGTGCAGCAGCCACACACACACACTATGATGCATACACACACACACACAAAACGTACCTCTTCTTCTCGTTCCCCCGCTGCTCTGGCTTCTGCAGAGCACCTCAGCATTTCATCGGCTCCACTGCTAGCACAGGCTTAGGCAAATGCAGAGGGAGAGTGATGGGAGAGGAAGCATCATCTGACACTCTCTCCTCCATCTGTATCGGCTGATAAGATGAATGTGCGATGCTGGGGTGTGGGGCTGCGCTGGGCCTCTCTTACTCATAGGCCCCATAGCAGCCATGTTGTGTGTCACCACTGGCTGGGGGCCCCTGAAGGAGCTAGGGCCCTAGGCAGCTGCCTGTTCTGTCTGCCCCTAATGTTGGCCCTGCCTGCTGGGGATAGCTTCTTGTGGATGTTTAGCCATTCTGCTGCAGCTTAAAGCCAATCAGTGAAATTCCAGCTAAGGTCTTTCTTCTTCCTGTTTCTGTTCTGTATTCTGCACCAACCTTCTGTTTCTTTATAAGAAGTAGGAGGCATATTTTCTCCCAGTACATATTTTGCATTTCATGGTTTATTTTACGTATTGGGCCTTTTCCTTTTTTCAGCACTTCTTACTTTTTGTAGGTAATTCACACTCTGTTCTGCATTTGTTTAGGAGGAATGTGATGTGCTTGATAGATTTTCTAAAGCATAGGTCTGAGTTTCCATCTTCTGGTCTGTGGCTAGGGCGATCTCTGCTCATGAAAAACTGCAGGGTCAGGATCTCTAATCGGTACAGGAATCAGCAGGGTCAGTTTCATTATTTTGATTTGCATATCATCCCGAGTGAGTAGCTACTTTAATATTACAAGTAGAACCCAATATATAAACTGTCCCACTACAATAGCACAATTGCTGACACTCCTATTCCATGTGATGTAACAATATTTTTTTTTTATCCTTCCAGTAGACGGGCATGGCACCAGGAGATGGAACAGGATCCTTGATGCGAACAACTGGCTAAGACGATGGTGCAGACAACAAGGATTCGGATTCCTGGACCACGGTGTGAATTACTTGTACGATGGACTCCTCACCAGAGACGGACTACACCTCAACAAACCTGGGAAACACACATTCGCCAGAAGACTCGCTACACTCATCAGGAGGGCGTTAAACTAAAAGAAGAGGGGACGGGAAGAAAAACATTAGACTCGAACAAAGAAGACCCAGGAAAACATACTCAGAAGGGAGGTAAGAACATTTTTAAAACAATCCACAGCGAGGAGATTGGAACAAAACAAAATCCTCTAAACTGCATGCTCGCAAACGCCAGAAGCCTGACAAACAAGATGGAAGAACTAGAAGCAGAAATATCTACAGGTAACTTTGACATAGTGGGAATAACCGAGACATGGTTAGATGAAAGCTATGACTGGGCAGTTAACTTACAGGGTTACAGTCTGTTTAGAAAGGATCGTAAAAATCGGAGAGGAGGAGGGGTTTGACTCTATGTAAAGTCTTGTCTAAAGTCCACTTTAGGATATTAGCGAAGGGAATGAGGATGTCGAGTCCATATGGGTCGAAATTCATGGAGGGAAAAATGGTAACAAAATTCTCATTGGGGTCTGTTACAAACCCACAAATATAACAGAAATCATGGAAGGTCTACTTCTAAAGCAGATAGATGAAGCTGCAACCCATAATGAGGTCCTGGTTATGGGGGACTTTAACTACCCGGATATTAACTGGGAAACAGAAACCTGTGAAACCCATAAAGGCAACAGGTTTCTGCTAATAACCAAGAAAAATTATCTTTCACAATTGGTGCAGAATCCAACCAGAGGAGCAGCACTTTTAGACCTAATACTATCTAATAGACCTGACAGAATAACAAATCTGCAGGTGGTCGGGCATCTAGGAAATAGCGACCACAATATTGTACAGTTTCACCTGTCTTTCACTAGGGGGACTTGTCAGGGAGTCACAAAAACACTGAACTTTAGGAAGGCAAAGTTTGACCAGCTTAGAGATGCCCTTAATCTGGTAGACTGGGACAATATCCTCAGAAATAAGAATACAGATAATAAATGGAAAATGTTTAAGAACATCCTAAATAGGCACTGTAAGCGGTTTATACCTTGTGGGAATAAAAGGACTAGAAATAGGAAACACCCAATGTGGCTAAACAAAGAAGTAAGACAGGCAATTAACAGTAAAAAGAAAGCATTTGCACTACTAAAGCAGGATGGCACCATTGAAGCTCTAAAAAACTATAGGGAGAAAAATACTTTATCTAAAAAACTAATTAAAGCTGCCAAAAAGGAAACCGAGAAGCACATTGCTAAGGAGAGTAAATCTAATCCCAAACTGTTCTTCAACTATATCAATAGTAAAAGAATAAAAACTGAAAATGTAGGCCCCTTAAAAAATAGTGAGGAAAGAATGGTTGTAGATGACGAGGAAAAAGCTAACATATTAAACACCTTCTTCTCCACGGTATTCACGGTGGAAAATGAAATGCTAGGTGAAATCCCAAGAAACAATGAAAACCCTATATTAAGGGTCACCAATCTAACCCAAGAAGAGTTGCGAAACCGGCTAAATAAGATTAAAATAGATAAATCTCTGGGTCCGGATGGCATACACCCACGAGTACAAAGAGAACTAAGTAATGTAATAGATAAACCATTATTTCTTATTTTTAGAGACTCTATAGCGACGGGGTCTGTTCCGCAGGACTGGCGCATAGCAAATGTGGTGCTAATATTCAAAAAGGGCTCTAAAAGTGAACCTGGAAATTATAGGCCAGTGAGTCTAACCTCTATTGTTGGTAAAATATTTAAAGGGTTTCTGAGGGATGTTATTCTGGATTATCTCAATGAGAATAACTGTTTAACTCCATATCAGCATGGGTTTATGAGAAATCGCTCCTGTCAAACCAATCTAATCAGTTTTTATGAAGAGGTAAGCTATAGGCTGGACCACGGTGAGTCATTGGACGTGGTATATCTCGATTTTTCCAAAGCGTTTGATACCGTGCCGCACAAGAGGTTGGTACACAAAATGAGAATGCTTGGTCTGGGGGAAAATGTGTGTAAATCGGTTAGTATCTGGCTTAGTGATAGAAAGCAGAGGGTGGTTATAAATGGTATAGTCTCTAACTGGGTCACTGTGACCAGTGGGGTACCGCAGGGGTCATTATTGGGACCTGTTCTCTTCAACATATTCATTAATGATCTGGTAGAAGGTTTACACAGTAAAATATCGATATTTGCAGATGATACAAAACTATGTAAAGCAGTTAATACAAGAGAAGATAGTATTCTGCTACAGATGGATCTGGATAAGTTGGAAACTTGGGCTGAAAGTTGGCAGATGAGGTTTAACAATGATAAATGTAAGGTTATACACATGGGAAGAAGGAATCAATATCACCATTACACACTGAACGGGAAACCACTGGGTAAATCTGACAGGGAGAAGGACTTGGGGATCCTAGTTAATGATAAACTTACCTGGAGCAGCCAGTGCCAGGCAGCAGCTGCCAAGGCAAACAGGATCATGGGGTGCATTAAAAGAGGTCTGGATACACATGATGAGAGCATTATACTGCCTCTGTACAAATCCCTAGTTAGACCGCACATGGAGTACTGTGTCCAGTTTTGGGCACCGGTGCTCAGGAAGGATATAATGGAACTAGATTGAGTACAAAGGAGGGCAACAAAATTAATAAAGGGGATGGGAGAACTACAATACCCAGATAGATTAGCGAAATTAAGATTATTTAGTCTAGAAAAAAGACGACTGAGGGGCGATGTAATAATCATGTATAAGTATATAAGGGGACAATACAAATATCTCGCTGAGGATCTGTTTATACTAAGGAAGGTGACGGGCACAAGGGGGCATTCTTTGCGTCTGGAAGAGAGAAGGTTTTTCCACCAACATAGAAGAGGATTCTTTACTGTTAGGGCAGTGAGAATCTGGAATTGCCTGCCTGAGGAGGTGGTGATGGCGAACTCAGTCGAGGGGTTCAAGAGAGGCCTGGATGTCTTCCTGGAGCAGAACAATATTGTATCCTACAATTATTAGGTTCTGTAGAAGGACGTAGATCTGGGGATTTATTATGATGGAATATAGGCTGAACTGGATGGACAAATGTCTTTTTTCGGCCTTACTAACTATGTTACTATGTTAATATGCAAGTATTTGGACTCTGCTACCAACCACTTCATTGTAATAACACATAAAAACTGTATGTGCAGCACAAATAACATATAGGCGCAATGTTTCTTCCTGTGTAAACCAGTTCCTGGACACAGAAGCAGTACTACTAAGTGCCAAACAGTCCTTGATGGGTTTTTGTAGTTCGTTCTTCCTCAGTTCATGTTCATCTTTTTCATCCAGCTTCTTATCTACTTCCCAACATATGATGCATGATTAAGTCAAATATATGATGTATTTTTGATAACCAGCCAGGCAAAACTGACAGCTGTGGGCTGCAACCGTCAGATGTCAGTGTTACCAAGGCTGGTTATCAAGAACAGATGGGTCCCCATGCTTTTTTTTTATTATTATTAGTGTTGAGCGATACCGTCCGATACTTGAAAGTATCGGTATCGGATAGTATCAGCCGATACCCGAAAAATATCGGATATCGCCGATACCGATATCCGATACCAATACAAGTCAATGGGACATCAAGTATCGGAAGGTATTCTCATGGTTCCCAGGGTCTGAAGGAGAGGAAACTCTCCTTCAGGCCCTGGGATCCATAGGGATGTGTAAAATAAAGAATTAAAATAAAAAATATTGATATGCTTACCTCTCCAGCGGCCCCTGGAAATCACGCTGGTAACCGGCTGGCTTCTTTGTTTAAAATGAGCGCCTTCAGGACCTGCGAATGACGTCACGGCTTCTGATTGGTCGCGTGCCGCCCATGTGACCGGCACGCGACCAATCAGAAGCCGCGACGTCATTCGCAGGTCCTTAATTCCTAGAATTAGGGGTTTTGTGAATGAGAATGACGTCGCGGCTTCTGATTGGTCGCGTGCCGGTCACATGGGCGGCACGCGACCAATCAGAAGCCGCGACGTCATTCGCAGGTCCTGAAGGCGCTCATTTTAAACAAAGAAGCCGGCCGGTTACCAGCGTGATGTCCAGGGGCCGCCGGAGAGGTGAGCATATCAATATTTTTTATTTTAATTCTTTATTTTACACATCCCTATTGATCCGATACCGATACCCGATACCACAAAAGTATCGGATCTCGGTATCGGAATTCCGATACCGCAAGTATCGGCCGATACCCGATACTTGCGGTATCGGAATGCTCAACACTAATTATTATTAGTTTTGACAACCAGCCAAGCTAAAGCAGACAACTGAGGGCTGGTATTCTCAGGATGGAAAGGGGCCAAAGATATTGTCCCCCCAGCCTGAAAATGCCAGCCCACAGACGCCCAGAAAAGGTGCATCTATTAGATGTTCCAATTCTGGCAATTTACCCGTCTCTTCTCACTTACCGTGTGGTGGTGGCAAGTGAGGTTCATAATAATGGGGTTGATGTCACCTTTGTATTGTCTGGTGACATCAAGCCCACTGCTTAGTAATGGAGAGGTGTCTATAGGACACCTCTCCATTACTATTCTAATAGCTACATTATAAATAAACACACAGCAAACACATTATACTCACCTAACGCCCATTCCAATGAAGCCCTCGTCTCCTGAAATAAAACAAAAATTAAAAACAATAATATTCCTCACCTGTCTGATGTTCTTTTCCATGCCGTAATCAATGTCTGGGAATAAACAGCTTTCAATGTGGACGGTGCCAAGAAGCGACCGTCCGGGCTGAGAACCACTGAGGAATGAGTTGCTGCGAGCAGAGTGTCGGTGAATAGCTGTGACGTCATCGCTGTTAGCGCAAGTCACTGAGGCTGCATTCCCAGCCTGGCCAATGAACTGGATTGACCTGTGTGAGATCACCGCTAGCAAAGTGAGAAAAAGCCTCATGCTCTAGCGGTGAGTTCACTGCAGTTCAGCGGGAGAAATTTCTCACGGTGAATTGCGCTGAACTCACCGTTACACCGTGAGAATTTTTCTCATTCTGCTAGCGATGATGACCACAGTTCAGGATCCCACTCGCTGCAGCTCATTCTTCCCTGCTTCTCAGCATGAACGGTTGCATGATGCCACCATTTATGCTGAAGAGCGCAAGTCGCACAGAAGGATTATGGCATGGGGCACTATGAATTTCAGCCATCCCTTCATTAAGCCACCCCTCCATCCATCCTTCATCCATCCATCCCTCTATATATCCCTCATCCATCTCTCATCCATCCATGCATCCATCCATCCCTCATCCATCCACCATCCTTCCATCCATCCCTCATCCCTCCATCCCTCATCCAGCCATCCCCCATCCATCCATCTCTCATCCATCCCTCATCCATCCAGCCATCCCTCCACCCATTCGTCACTCATCCAGTCATCTCTCATCCAGCCATCCTTCATCTATCCAGTCATCCCTCCATCCATCCCTCATCTTTCGATCCATCATCAATCATTCATCCATCCAGCCATCCCTCCATCCATCCAGCTATCGCTCCATCTATTCATCCCTCAACCATGCCACCATTCATGCTGAAGAGCGCAAGTCACACCGAAGGATTATATAGAAAATGTTCAGCACAGCCAAAAGGAGGAGGTGCACGGTCATAGGTTCCCAAGCCTTTATGTAAAATGCAAGTGACTTGCACACTCCAAAAGTGTTGTGAGGCAAAGTGGGGTTTTTATTTACATACAGTATTCACAAACGTTTCGGTCGTTACTGGACCTTCATCAGTGTGCTAATATACAGTACTAGCATGCTTAGAGAAGCCCCGAGTAGCAAGGTTAGATTGCATCAATAAAAAGCCTGAAGACATATAGGTTGCGGGGGTAGGCACAAGCCGCAGAGATACAATGGTGTGTCACAAGTGACACTAACTGCTGGATGGAGCAGGAGCCACGCGGAATGTACTGCCAGTATGGGCTGCAAAATAGTGCGCATGAGGTAGAAACAAGCTACTGAGATAGGGTAGTGTGTCACGGACTGACACTATCTGCTGAATGAAGCAGGAGGCACGTGTTATGTACCGCCAGTATGGGCTGCAAAATAGTGCTCAAGGGGTAGGGACAAACTGCTGAATGAAGCAGGGGCCACACGGTATACACCGCCAGTCTGGGCTGCAGGAATAGTGCACACTATCCGCCTCATCAGCAACAGGAAGCACGCGGTGTCCACCGCAAGTGCACAGAAGGATTATGGTATGGGGCACTATGAATTTCAGCCATCCCTTCATTAAGCCACCACTCCATCCATCCTTCATCCATCAATCCCTCTATATATTCCTCATCCATCTCTCATCCATCCATGCATCCATCCATCCATCCCTCATCCATCCACCATCCTTCCATCCATCCCTCATCCATCCATCCCTCCATCCCTCATCCAGCCATCCCCCATCCATCCATCTCTCATCCATCCCTCATCCATCCAGTCATCCCTCCACCCATTCGTTACTCATCCAGTCATCTCTCATCCAGCCATCCTTCATCCATCCAGTCATCCCTCATCTTTCGATCCATCATCAATCATTCATCCATCCAGCCATCCCTCCATCCATCCAGCTATCGCTCCATCTATTCATCCCTCAACCATGCCACCATTCATGCTGAAGAGCGCAAGTCACACAGAAGGATTATGGCATGGGGCACTATGGATTTCAGCCATCCCTTCGTTCAGCCACCCCTCCATCCATCTCTCATCCATCCATCCCTCATCCATCCACCATCCTTCCATCCATCCACCATCCATCCATCTCTCATCCATCCCTCATCCATCCAGCCATCCCTCCACCCATTCGTCCCTCATCCAGTCATCTCTCATCCAGCCATCCTTCATCCATTCAATCATCCCTCCATCCATCCCTCATCCTTCGATCCATCATCAATCATTCATCCATCCAGCCATCCCTCCATCCATCCAGCTATCACTCCATCTATTCATCCCTCATCCATCCATCCATATCTCATACATCCATCCAGCCATCCCTCATTCAGCCATCTCTCCATCCATCCCTCATCCAGCCATCCTTCGACCCCATACAGCCTCAGTGACCAGCGGTAACCTCGATGATGTCACTGCTGGTCACTGATGCTGCATTCGCAGCAGCTCATACCTCAGTAGTTCTTAGCCAGGACAGTCGCATTTTGGCACCATCCAGGTTGAAAACTGTTATCCCCATAAATGAATTACAGTGTGGGACAAAACGACAAAGAGGTGAGGGATATGGTAGTTTTTTAACTTTTGTTTTATTACAGGAGATCATAGCTTCAATGGACTGAGCGTTAGGTGAGTATAACTGTGTTTGTTATTTTGAAAATAAAAAGGTAAAGTATGTTTTTTTAATTCCAATACAGGACTTTATACTTTCTGTGTGTTTATTTAAAATATAATTATAGGATTAGTAATGGATAGGTGTCCCTGGTCCCGAGACACCCGGCAAGACAGTCATGACGTTAGCTCTGATCGAAATTTTTTTTTGATCCATTATAGATTCTATCACTGCTCTGACAGGGCAACAGCAGCAGCTTAACCTGAACACATCAGGTTTGGGGACCGTGATTCCCAGGCAACCCTTAGTGGAGCCCAAGATCGCTTTGCCTGATGTGTTCTCTTGGGGGGCGTGACAACAAGTTTGTTTTCAGGGAGGCCTGTAAACTTTACCTCAGGTTATGTCCTTGTTCCTCAGGAACCGAGGAAAAAAGGGTGGAGATGATAATCTCACTCCTTCAGGGTGACCTCAAGCACGGACATTCTCTCTCCCAACTCACTCCCAGTCACTCCAGATGGTGGAGGAATTTCTACTGGTGTTGGGTCATATATACGATGACCCTGACCACGTCTCCGTGGCTGAGTCCACACTATATCAGCTTCAGCAGAGAGACCGGCCGGTGGAGGAGTATTGCTCCGAGTTTCGGAGGTGGTCCACTAACACTAAGTGGAATGACCACATGCTCCGTAGCCAATTCTATGAAGAGCTATCAGAATGGGTGAAGGATGCCTTAGCCTTATATAAGACTCCTGTTTCCCTTGAGGTGGCCATGTCTCTGGCTATCCAGGTGGACCGCCGTCTTTGCCAGACACATAAAGAGACACCCCAATGTGCTGGAGGTCCGGGGCCAAAGGAAACCTGGCCTGAATCATCATCATAGTGCCTTGCACTTGGATTGCCTGCTGGGTGCCTGATTCACCAGCATCTAGGACATTCAGAGACAGCCATAGATGAGCTGGGGCACCATCACTTGCATATGTTTGTAGTGTGCCCGCCTCCGCTGACAGGCAGGTACGAAGTTCAGGGAATCTATCGCAGTGTGTACTTGGATAGCACAGTATATATGTGCATGGTGTTTGTTGTTTGTCTTTTGTCTTTTTAATAGATACATTAAAAGTTAAATTTTATCCTTCATATAGAATCATAGAATATCTAAAATTTCAGTTTTTTTCCCAGTTAGTCCTGTGTCTGAGAATCAAGAGGATTGGGTTACCTACGTACTTCTAGCTGAATTTGTGGTAAATAATCATTGTCATGAGTCTACTGGTAAGTCCCTGTTTTTCGGGGTATACAGGTTTCATCATCAGTTCAGCTCGTTTACTTGGAATTGTTCTTCTGGAACACATGAAAAAGAACGATTTTCATCATCAATTATGTCTGTGCGGCAAGGAGTTATTGATAATTTGAGGAAGATGGGGTCCAAATATAAGAGTGTGGCTGATCGGAGACATTTGGTGGGTCCGGACCTGTGTGTTGGTGATGGTGACTTTGTGTGGTTGTCCTCAAGGAACATTGAGTTGAAGAACCCCTCTTGGAAATTGGGTCCCAGGTTCATCAGTCCTTATAAGATTGCGGCCGTCGTCAATCTTTTAGTATTCCACCTTGCCTTGCCACTCACTTTTAGGATCCATAACGTGTTTTATCGATCTCTACTGAAAAAATACATTGCGTCCTCTGTACCACCACTGCTACCACCATCTCCAGTCATTGTGGACAGTAATTTGGAATTTCAAATAGCCAAGATTGTTTATTCTCACTTAGTTTGTCGGTCACTTCAGTATCTGGTACACTGGAAGGGATACAGTCCTGAAGAGACGATGTGGGTACCAGCATGTGACGTCCATGCGGCCAGGCTGATCCAGTCTTTTCACATGGCACACCGTGATAAATCCATTCTGAGGTTCTGGAGGTTCCTCATAGAATGGGGGGTACTGTCACGGTTTTACTGTGACAGAAAGGAGACAGAAAACTGCAGTGTCTGATTTATTCTACTCCTGCACTGATTAGAAGCACTTCACCCTCTTATTAAACAGTGTACATTTTTTGGGGCAGTGCATGGGTTAATCTGCTGAGTTGAGAGCTCCTGGAGCCTTAAGGCTCTCAGCTGTGAACTGTTAGCCACTCCCATCTCCTATATAATCTGGGTCCTGGCTAGCACTCATTGTCAGAGCTAGCTTATGCTGCATGGCTGGAGGTTGTTGGTGGTGGTTGTTATTGGAGAATGCGTATGGTGGGTTTATCTGTGACTGTTGCTAGATTTTGAGTGTGTGATAATTCCCTTTCTTCTCCTACTTTGGTTTTATCGCATCCTCCACTCCCCGATGCATTCCTCTGTTACATGTGCGAGTATTTTTGCATGTTTGGTAATAATCATTACCCCTGCTCGAATTACCTTGTCAGTCTGGTTGGTGTTTTACGGTACACTACTACTCCCCTCTTCTCTGGGTGGGGGAAGGATACAGACTAAAGATGAATTCAGGAGATAAGGCAAGGTACATGACCCTGGCAACTTCAGCATCAGAAGTAATCTGGGGAACTGGGCGAGCTAGGGCGCCTCTAGTGTTAGGGATAGGGAAGGAGACTCTGGTCCTGGGACACCTGGGCACAGAGTCGTGACACCTCCATCTACTATATAATTGTATAAGGGTCACTTCCGTCTTTCTGTCTGTCTGTCACGGATATTCATTGGTCGCAGCCTCTGTCTGTCATGGAAATCCAAGTCGCTGATTGGTCGTGGCAAAACGCCCACGACCATTGCCACGACCAATCAGCGACGAGCACAGTCCGGCGGCAACATGGCCGCTCCTTCCTCCCCGCAGTCAGTGCCCGCTCCATACTCCCCTCCAGTCAGCGCTCACACAGGGTTAATGGCAGCGCTAATGGACCGCGTTATGCCGCGGTGTAACGCACTCCATTAACGCTGCTATTAACCCTGTGTGACCAAGTTTTTACTATTGATGCTGCCTATGCAGCATCAATAGTAAAAAGATCTACTGTTAAAAATAATAAAAAAAAATAAAAAATCGATATATACTCACCGTCCGTCGCCCCCTCGGATCCACAACAGGCCTTTCCCGCTCCTCACGACACGCCGGTGACCGCACCATGCATTGCGTTCTCGCGAGATGATGACGTATCGGTCTTGCAAGACCGCTACGTCATCATCTCGCAAGACCGCAATGCACTCTTGAGACCGGAGCGCGCGAGGAGCATCGGTAAACGCTTCCTGGATCCGGGTGGCCAATGGAAGGTGAGTATATAACTATTTTTTATTTGGCTGACAGAGGAGTCCACATTCACCCAGACATACAGACATTGGCCTTCGGTAAGTGTTCATATTTGGACAGGGAGGTCAGGGACCCATCCGTTTTAATGAGACCACCTTGACGATGGTTGATGGGCTCACACTATTTGATCAAATTCTGTGCAAAGCGTCTCTCAAATATTTTCCTAATGTTCAAAAGCCATTTTGCTATTCATATTTCATGTATTTCATATTAGACATGCTTTGGCACGATAGAGTGCAACCTTTTTTGTATGTTCTGTATGGAGGTAGCTGCTCCTGGTATGCACCTATTCACACTAGTTTGGATGTGCCAGTCGTTTTTCTGTCATCATCATTATTTTTTATTTTAATTCTTTTTTTAAACAGGGATATGATGCCCACATTGCTATATACTACGTGGGCTGCGCAATATACTACGTGGGCTGGGCAATATACTACATGGGCTGTGCAATGTACTGCGCGGGCTGTGCAATATACTACGTGGGCTGGGCAATATACTACGTGGGCTGTGCAATGTACTTCGCGGGCTGTGCAATATACTACGCGGGCTGTGCAATATACTACGCTGACTGGGCAATATACTACGCGGGCTGTGCAATATACTACGTGGGCTGTGCAATGTACTTCGCGGGCTGTGCAATATACTACGCGGGCTGTGCAATATACTACGCTGACTGGGCAATATACTACGCGGGCTGTTCAATATACTACGTGGGCTGTGCAATATACTGCGTGGGCTGTGCAATATACTGCGCGGGCTGTGCAATATACTGCATGGGCTGTGCTATATACTGCGTGGGCTGTGCAATGTACTACTTGGCCTTTGCAATATACTACGTGGGCTGTGCTATACACTATGTAGCCAGTGTTATACACTACGTGGCCTGTGTTATACACTACGTGGCCTGTGTTATATACTACGTGAGCTGTGTTATATGCTATGTGGGCTGTTATACACTCCGTGGGCTGTGCTCTATACTACGTGGCTGTGCTATTTACTCCGTGGGCTGTGCAATATACTGCGTAGGCTGTGCAATATACTGCATGGTCTGTGCAATATACTCCGTGGGCTGGGTTATATACTGCGTGGGCTGTGCAATGTACTACGTGGGCTGTGCAATGTACTACTTGGGCTGTGTTATATACTACGTGGCCTGTATTATACACTACATGGCCTGTGTTATACACTACATGGCCTGTGCTATATACTACGTGAGCTGTGTTATATGCTATGTGGGCTGTTATACACTCTGTGGGCTGTGCTCTATATTACGTGGCTGTGCTATATACTCCATGGGCTGTGTTATATACTACGTGGCTGTGCTATATACTACGTGGCTCTGCTATATACTCTGTGGGCTGTGCTATATACTCCGTGGGCTGTGCTATATACTCCGTGGGCTGTGCTATATACTACATGGCTCTGCTATATACTACGTGGCTGTGCTATATACTACGTGGCCGGCCGCGAACAATCAGCGACAAGTGCAGTCCGCCCGCGATTTGGCGCGGGAGTTGAACCACGCTTCGCTAATTGGTCGCGGCCGGCTAAATCCTGTGTATTCAATGTATTATTCTAAAATCTTCATAAATAAACTACATACATATTCTAGAATACCCGATGCGTTAGAATCGGGCCACCATCTAGTACAGTATAATAGGCCCCACATTGTCTTCTATACAGTAAAATGGACCCCCACATAGTCCTCCATATAGCATAATGGAGGTCGCAGGCCAAATATAAACACCCTGCGGGCCAGAGTTTGACTTGTATGCTCTAAGGACATTTTGAAAAAAAAGTTTTTGAACTAAAAGTTATTAAAAAAGTATAAACTTTTGAATCCAAAATGTTTTCCACCTGGCAGAGCAGAGCTCAGTCAGTGAGCAGATGTTGTAATAGACATAACAAGCAAAAGAATGCAAATAAAAGAGTAAAAATACAATTTTAATCACCGCACTTCTCCCACATTAAAAATAAACAAATTCAAAATAATAATTAAAAAAAAAACAGCTGGCATTGCAGCATTTGTAAAATTCCAGGCTATCAAAATATAAAATTAATTAACCCTTATTATAAATGCTATAAGGAGGAAAAAAAAAATCCTCCTTAAAGGGAACCTGTCACCAGGAATAACGCTGTTAATCTACAGATATGGGGTTAATCTATCTGGCTCCTGAATGCTGCCAAATGCAGCGGGTAAAAATTATTTTTATTCTCCCGCCAGCATTCGGTATTCAGTCATGGAGGCGGCGGCACCGCTGGTTCAGTCACACTCTGAGTAATATCTAATGCATTTAATTTTTGCAAAATTTTTGTGAAATTTTGTAAAAAAAAATAAAATAAAATGGACTGCAGCGCTTAACAGGGGAAGGCTCCATGTGAGGCTGTAAGAGGCAAATGATGGCTGAATAATACAATCATCATCTGCCAGAACATTTACTAATTTTTAAATTCTCTTTATTTTGACGTTTTCTATAGCAGCTGTTCTCCATCTGACGGATTCACTAATAATAAACGTATTCTTATATGTTCTGCGCTGCGATTGCCGTCAGTCCTGTTTGTGGTGATTTCTTGGGTAGTCGCCTCTGTCAGCTCCCTGACGTTCTCCTCCCCGGACTTCTCCTCCCCTCTGACGCTCCTCTTCTGGCTGCAGATCCTCCAGTCTGTGCTGTCCCAGATACCTGCAGGCTGCATAGTTTCTGAGGGAAGGAACTCAATGGAGCCGAGCAACCAGAGCCGGTAAGGGAGGGGGCCGCCTTCTGCTAGGTGGTCTTCCCATACAGGACATGTGTGGAGCTTTCCTCAGGAGGACAGGGACTGTACAGCCGCCTGTTGGAAGTAGCAATCCTAAAAGTCAATATCGACCCTTTCCCGAGCCTTGTCACATAACTTAGGATAAAAGCTGAAGCATGGTGACATTACTGTGTCTATTCCCAGGATGTTGGAGGCTGCAGAGCATCTCACCGCCGTTCACCTGCAGAGCTTATCTGAGCTGGAGAGGTTCCGCCTGCAGGAGATTGCGCTCTACACCCTGCAGCAGCGCGGACTCTGCACGGACATCACGCCGGGTGAGACGGGCACCGCTCTGGGTGTAACACACGTGTGCATGGAGGGGCTGGATGTGTGCCACGGCGTGGATGACACTGGAGTAGTGGGACACACTGGGGAGCGGGGAAGGGGCACTTTCCCAGACTGGAAGGAAATGATCTGTTTATTTTTGGATTTTCCCTCTGGAATGTGCTGCAGCCGGTGACAGCAATGTGTTCTGTATTATCTGTGTCCTGCGCTGCGCTGCGCTCCACTAACACCGAGCCCTTTATATTACAGGTTACCAAACAGCAAAGAAGCTTGTGAAACGCAGACAGGAGCGGAAAGGTATATGGCTATAACACAGCGTATACATTGTGTAGGAGGAGTCTGATCTATCCATCTATCATCTATTATCTATCATCTATCTATTATCTATCATCTATCTATTATCTATCTATCATCTATCTATTATCTATCATCTATCTATTATCTATCATCTATCCATCTATCATCTATCTATTATCTATCATCTATCTATTATCTATATATCTATTATCTATCAATTATCTCTCTATCTATTGTCTATCTATTATCTATCCCATATCTATTATCCATCTATCTATCTATTATTTATCTATCTATTACCTATCTATTGTCTGTCTATCTATTGTATCTATATATTATTTACAGTATCTATTATCTATCTATTATCTATCTATTATCTATCTATCTACTATGTAAATTGCCTCTTCTGAGAAAAAGAGGACTTAAACTCTATAGCGCCACCTGTTGGAAGTAGCGATCCTACAAGTCACAATCAACCCTTTAACAAGTCGTGCAATATGACTTAGGATAAAAGTCAAATCAGTATCTCAATTTGCAGACACGGTGTTTCGGGCTGTTGGCCCTCGTCAGTGCGAAGCATGAGAACTAATTTGGCTAGGTGAGAGGCTCTGGACTGGGGTCTAAGGGGTATCGTTTCTCCTTATGGAAAGTGATACAGTACCATCTCTGGCTTGTCAAGGTAAGGAGGCTTATTTGCCGTGCAATGCTCCTCTGGGAAATATAGTATGCAAAGAGGCAATTTGCATATTATATTTCCCAGAGGAGCATTGCACGGCAAATAAGCCTCCTTACCTTGAAAAGCCAGAGATGGTATGTCACTCTCCATAAGGAGAAACGATACCCCTTAGACCCCTATCTATCTACTGCATCTATCTATATATTATCTACAGTATCAATTATCTATCTATTATCTATCTATCATCTCTCTATTATCTATCCATTTATCTATCTTTCTATCTATTATCTATCTATATTATCTATCTATTCTATCTATGTATATCTATCTATGTATTATCTATGTATTATCTACAGTATCTATCATCTTGCTATCTATCTGTTGGCGCTATATAAATAAAATTATTATTATTATTAATTATTATTATTATCTATTCTATCCATTATCTATCTTTTATCTATCTATCTATTATCTATCTATTATCTATGTATTCTGTTCATTATCTATCTTTTATCTATTATCTATCCATTATCTATCTATTCTATCTATGTATATCTATCTACAGTGGGGCAAAAAAGTATTTAGTCAGTCAGCAATAGTGCAAGTTCCACCATTTAAAAAGATGAGAGGCGTCTGTAATTTACATCATAGGTATACCTCAACTATGGGAGACAAACTGAGAAAAAAAAATCCAGAAAATCACATTGTCTGTTTTTTTAACATTTTATTTGCATACTATGGTGGAAAATAAGTATTTGGTCAGAAACAAAATTTCATCTCAATACTTTGTAATATATCCTTTGTTGGCAATGACAGAGGTCAAACGTTTTCTGTAAGTCTTCACAAGGTTGCCACACACTGTTGTTGGTATGTTGGCCCATTCCTCCATGCAGATCTCCTCTAGAGCAGTGATGTTTTTGGCTTTTCGCTTGGCAACACGGACTTTCAACTCCCTCCAAAGGTTTTCTATAGGGTTGAGATCTGGAGACTGGCTAGGCCACTCCAGGACCTTGAAATGCTTCTTACGAAGCCACTCCTTCGTTGCCCTGGCAGTGTGCTTTGGATCATTGTCATGTTGAAAGACCCAGCCACATTTCATCTTCAATGCCCTTGCTGATGGAAGGAGGTTTGCACTCAAAATCTCACGATACATGGCCCCATTCATTCTTTCATGTACCCGGATCAGTCGTCCTGGCCCCTTTGCAGAGAAACAGCCCCAAAGCATGATGTTTCCACCACCATGCTTTACAGTAGGTATGGTGTTTGATGGATGCAACTCAGTATTCTTTTTCCTCCAAACACGACAAGTTGTGTTTCTACCAAACAGTTCCAGTTTGGTTTCATCAGACCATAGGACATTCTCCCAAAACTCCTCTGGATCATCCAAATGCTCTCTAGCAAACTTCAGACGGGCCCGGACATGTACTGGCTTAAGCAGTGGGACACGTCTGGCACTGCAGGATCTGAGTCCATGGTGGCGTAGTGTGTTACTTATGGTAGGCCTTGTTACATTGGTCCCAGCTCTCTGCAGTTCATTCACTAGGTCCCCCCGCGTGGTTCTGGGATTTTTGCTCACCGTTCTTGTGATCATTCTGACTCCACGGGGTGGGATTTTGCGTGGAGCCCCAGATCGAGGGAGATTATCAGTGGTCTTGTATGTCTTCCATTTTCTAATTATTGCTCCCACTGTTGATTTCTTCACTCCAAGCTGGTTGGCTATTGCAGATTCAGTCTTCCCAGCCTGGTGCAGGGCTACAATTTTGTTTCTGGTGTCCTTTGACAGCTCTTTGGTCTTCACTATAGTGGAGTTTGGAGTCAGACTGTTTGAGGGTGTGCACAGGTGTCTTTTTATACTGATAACAAGTTTAAACAGGTGCCATTACTACAGGTAATGAGTGGAGGAAAGAGGAGACTCTTAAAGAAGAAGTTACAGGTCTGTGAGAGCCAGAAATCTTGATTATTTGTTTCTGACCAAATACTTATTTTCCACCATAAAATGCAATAAAAATGATAAAAAAACAGACAATGTGATTTTCTGGATTTTTTTTGTCTCAGTTTGTCTCCCATAGTTGAGGTCTACCTATGATGTAAATTACAGACGCCTCTCATCTTTTTAAGTGGTGGAACTTGCACTATTGCTGACTGACTAAATACTTTTTTGCCCCACTGTATGTATTATCTATGTATTATCTACAGTATCTATCATCTTGCTATCTATCTATTCTATCCATTATCTATCTTTTATCTATCTATCTATTATCTATCTATTATCTATGTATTCTGTTCATTATCTATCTTTTATCTATCTATCTATTATCTATCTATTATCTATCTATTCTGTCCATTATCTATTATCTATTATCTATGATCTATCATCTATCTATCTAGTATCTCTCTATTATCTATCTATCTATCATCGATCTATCTAGTATCTCTCTATCTATTATCTATCTATCATCGATCTATCTATTATGTATCTACCATCTATCTATCTATTATCTATGTATCTATCCCATATCTATCTATCTATTCTATATCTATTATCTATCTATTATCTCTTATCTATCTATTATCTAGCTATTATCTATCTATATATCATTTATCCTTTCTATCTATTATCTATCTATCTACTATCGATCTATCTATTATCTCTCTATTGTCTATTATCTATCCATCTGTCACGGGGGTCCTTCTCCGGTACCACACAATCAACAGAGCCAGCGAAGAGTGAACAATCCCAAGACCTTTGTTTAGGCAAAAATATGAAAGGTCCATATACGATCCACCACACAAAGGATAAAATAGTCCAGAACACGAATGCAGTTCAGTAACAGGATAAAAGTCCAACCATCCAGCAGGCAGAGGATAGCATAGTCCATATATTCTTCTTTCTCTCTGAGGTGCTGTGTTCACATCATCATTCCACACAGGACTGATCTGTGTCTCACCTCCCTGATATTTTAAGTCTCCCTCCTCCTTCACAGGTCAGGAGTGGGAAGGTCTCAGGGGCTCATTGTTTCAACAAGCTAGGTCAACATGTCATTAGCATATTAGCTAACAATACAATACTGTGGGGGGAATATCAGATGGCAGCAACAGCCATTCATCAATTAGCAAATAACTCATCCTACGAGAGAACACCATGAAAACAAGTAAACTAGAAATATACACAAAAATGATACCCACATAGCATATCACACCATCTATCGTTCTATCTATTATCTATTCTATCTATTATCTATATATTCTATCTATTATCTATTTATTATCCATCTATTATCTATCTATTGTCTATCTATTATCTATCTATTATTTCTATTATCTATCTATTATTTATCTTTATCTGTCTATCTATTCTATCTATTATATATCTATCTATTATCTATCTATTCTATCTATAATTATGTATCTATTATGTCTATTATCTATCTATTATCTCTCTATTATCTCTCTATCATCTATCTATTATCTACCATCTATCTATCTATCTATCTATCTATTATCTATGTATCTATTATCTATCTATTCTATTATCTATCTATTATCTCGATATCTATCTATTATCTATCTATCATCTATTCTATTATCTATTTACATTTATCTATAATCTATTATCTATCTATCTATTATCTATCAACTGTCTATTATCTCTCTATCTATTATCTATCTATTATCTATCTACCATCTATTATCTATGTATATATTATCTATCTATTATCTATCATCTATTCTATCTATTATGTATTATCTATCTACCTATAATCTATTATCTATCTATCTATTATCTCTCTATCAATCTGTCTATTATCTATCTATTATCTATTTATCATCTATCTATCAATCTATCTATCTATTATCTATCTATTATCTATTATCTATCTCTATTATCTATCTAACAATCTAGCTATCTATCTATTATCTATCTATTTATTATCTATCTATTATCTATCTATCTAAATAGATTTTTTCCATATATCTATATAGCTATCTATTTATTACCTATCTATCATCTATCAATCTATCATCTGTCTATTACCTATTATCTATCTATTATCTATCTACACTGCTCAAAAAAATAAAGGGAACACTAAAATCCCACATCCTAGATATCACTGAATGAAATATTCCAGTTGTAAATCTTTATTCATTACATAGTGGAATGTGTTGAGAATAATAAAACCTAAAAATGATCAATGTAAATCACAACTAATATCTCACGGTTGTCGGGAGTTGGAATGATACTCAAAATCAAAGTGAAAAATGAAGTTATAGGCTGATCCAACTTCAGTGGAAATGCCTCAAGACAAGGAAATGATGCTCAGTAGTGTATGTGGCCTCCACGTGCCTGTATGACCTCCCTACAACACCTGGGCATACTCCTGATGAGGTGGCGGATGGTCTCCGGAGGGATCTCCTCCCAGACCAGGACTAAAGCATCCACCAACTCCTGGAGAGTTTGCTGTGCAACGTGACGTTGGTGGATGGTGCGAGACATGATGTCCCAGATGTGTTCAATCGGATTCAGGTCTGGGGAACGGGTGGGCCAGTCCATAGATTCAATGCCTTCATCTTGCAGGAACTGCTGACACATTCCAGCCACATGAGGTCTGGCATTGTCCTGCATTAGGAGGAACCCAGGGTCAATCCATACCAGCATATGGTCTCACAAGGGGTCTGAGGATCTCATCTCGGTACCTAATGGCAGTCAGGCTACCTCTGGCGAGTACATGGAGGGCTGTGTGGCCCTCCAAAGAAATGCCACCCCACACCATTACTGACCCACTGCCAAACTAGTCATGCTGAAGGATGTTGCAGGCAGCAGATCGCTCTCCACTGCATCTCCAGACTCTGTCACGTCTGTCACGTGCTCAGTATGAACCTGCTTTCATCTGTGAAGAGCACAGGGTGCCAGTGGCAAATTTTCCTGCCTGGTGTTCTGTGGCAAATGCCAAGCGTCCTGCATGGTGTTGGGCTGTGAGCACAACCCCCATCTGTAGACATCGGGCACTCAGGCCATCCTCAAGGAGTTAGTTTCTAACCGTTTGTGCAGACACATGCACATTTGGGCCTGCTGGAGGTCATTTTGCAGTGCTCTGGCAGTGCTCCTCCTGTTCCTCCTTGCACAAAGGCTGAGGTAGCAGTCCTGCTGTTGGGTTGTTGCCCTCCTATGGCCCCCTCCACCTCTCCTGGTGTTCTGGCCTGTCTTCTGGTAGCGCCTCCAGCCTCTGGACACTACGCTGACTGACACAGCAAACCTTCTTGCCACAACTCGCATTGATGTGCCATCCTGGATGAGCTGCACTACCTGAGCCACTTGTGTGGGTTGTAGAGTCCGTCTCATGTTAACACAAGTGTGAAAGCACAACCAACATTCAAAAGTGACCAAAACATCAGCCAGAAAGCATTGGTACTGAGATGTGGTCTGTGGTCCCCATCTGCAGAACCACTCCTTTATTGAGTGTGTCTTGATAATTGCCAATAATTTCCATATGTTGTCTATTCCATTTGCACAACAGCATTCGAAATTGTCAGTGTTGCTTCCTAAGTGGACAGTTTGATTTCACGGAAGTTTGATTTGCTTGGAGTTATATTCTGTTGTTTTTTTGATCAGTGTATTATCTATCTGTCTATCTATTATCTTATCAATCTATTATCTATCTATCTAATTATCTAAATTTATCTACAGTGGGGGAACTAAGTATTTGGTCCTTTGCTGATTTTGTAAGTTTGCCCACTGACAAAGACATGAACAGTCTATAATTTTAAGGGTAGGTTAATTTTAACATTGAGAGATAGAATATCAAAAATAAAATCCAGAAAATCACATTGTATTAATTATATACATTTATTTGCATTTTCTAGTGGGAAATAAGTATTTGATCCCACTGGCAAACAAGACTTAATACTTCATGGCAAAACCCTTGTTGGCAAGCACAGCAGTCAGACATTTTTTGTAGTGGAAGATGAGGTTTGCACAAATGTTAGGAGGAATTTTGGTCCACTCCTCTTTGCTGATCATCTCTAATTCATTACGATTTTGAGGCTGCCGCTTGGCAACTCGGAGCTTCAACTCCCTCCATAAGTTTTCTATGGGATTAAGGCCTGGAGATTTGCTAGGCCATTCCATGACCTTAATGTGCTGCTTTTTGAGCCATTCCTTTGTTGCCTTGGCTGTATGTTTTGGAACAATGTCTTGCTGGAAGACCCAGCCACGACCCATTTTTAATGACCTAGAGGAGGGAAGGATGTTGTCACTCAGGGTTTTACAGTACATGGCTCCATCCATTCTCCCATTGATGTGGTGAAGTAGTCCTGTGCCCTTAGCAGATAAACACCCCAAAACATAATGTTTCCACCTCCATGCTTGACAGTGGGGATGGTGATCTTTGGGTCATAGGCAGCATTTCTCTTCCTCCAAACACGGCGAGTTGAGTTAATGCTAAAGAGCTCAATTTTCATCTCATCTGACCACAGCACCTTCTCCCAATCACTCACAGAATCATCCAGGTGTTCATTGGCAAACTTCAGACGGGCCTGCGCATGTGCCTTCTTTAGCACTGGGACCTTGCAGACACTGCAGGATTATAAACCTTTATGGTGTAAGGTGCTAGCAATGGTTTTCTCGGTTACTGTGGTCCCAGCTGCCTTGAGATCGTTAACAAGTTCCCCCTGTGTAGTTTTATGCTGATCTCTCACCTTCCTCATGATCAAGAATACCCCACGAGGGGAGATTTTGCATGGTACCCCAGATCGATGTCGATTGACAGTCATTTTGTATTTCTTCCATTTTCTTACTATTGAACCAACAGTTGTCTCCTCACCCAGCTTCTTACTTATGGTTTTATAGCCCATTCCAGCTTTGTGCAGGTCTATGATCTTGTCCCTGACATCCTTATAAAGCTCTTTGGTCTTGCCCATGTTGTAGAGGTTAGAGTCTGACTGATTATTTGAGTCTGTGGACAGGAGTCTTTTATAAAGGTGACTATGTAAGGCAGCTGTCTGTAATGCAGGTAACGAGTTGATTAGGAGCGTCTAACTGGTCTGTAGGAGACAGAACTCTTAATGGTGGACAGGGGATCAAATACTTACCGTATATACTCGAGTATAAGCCGAGATTTTCAGCCCAAATTTTTGGGCTGAAAGTGCCCCTTTCAGCTTATACTCGAGTAAAGGTGGGTGGCAGGGTTGGCGGGTGAGGGGGAGAGGTCTGAGGCATACTTACCTAGTCCCAGCGATCCTGGCGCTCCCCCTGGCGTCCCACGGTCTTCTGTGCTGCAGCTCTTCCCCTCTTCAGCGGTCACGTGGGACCGCTCATTAGAGAAATGAATAGGCGGCTCCACCTCCCATAGGGGTGGAGCCGCCTATTCATTTCTCTAATCAGCGGTGCCGGTGACCGCTGATAGAGGAAGAAGCTGCGGCAATGAAGACCAGCTGTGACAGGCAGAGGGAGCCGAACGTCGGGACCAGGTAAGTATGTAATATTCACCTGTCCCCAGGGTGGATTTGATTTAAATCTAACTGATTTAAATCACGATTTAAATCACGATTTAAATCACTAGTCAGTAAGGCTTGATTTAAATCAGTGATTTAAATCAAAGTTTCTACCTAACTGAATTTGACTCCGCAGAGGTCCCAGCCTCTTCTTCACGGCAAAAATGTTACAACATGAACAGAGTTGAGAAAAAGACCTTAATCCTATTGTTCTACAAACCTATGAATACAGAATCAACCCCTTCAGTGCCAAGTCCAAGAAGTTAGACAATATGTTTCTGATTGTTTGGAGTGGAATAGATCTGCACAACACAAGAAGAATGTGAATCTAAGTGTGAGGAGGAGGAAGGGCAAGCAGACAAGAAAATGAAAGTGAAACTTTGAGCACAATACTGCAGCATAGCCACAGACAGCCAAGTCTGGATCTGTTTGTGTGTACAATCTGAGGTTTATTACATTCTTTCCTTATAATGGCAGCAGGCCGTAAAAGAGACCCAGTTTGGGAATATTTTAATGAAGCTCCTTCGCCTATCGGTAAGGCAGGCATGCGTGCAAAATGCAAACGATGCAACAAAGAGATGCAAGGCCTGGTGGCGCGAATGAGGCAACATCATGAGAAGTGCGGTGATGAAGATGACTCATCTCAACAATCAGAAACATATTGTCTAACTTCTTGAACTTGGCACTGAAGGGGTTGATTCTGTATTCATAGGTTTGTAGAACAATAGGATTAAGGTCTTTTTCTCAACTCTGTTCATGTTGTAACATTTTTGCCGTGAAGAAAAGGCTGGGACCTCTGCGGAGTCAAATTCAGTTTTGAGAACTGCGTACAGTAAGTAAAGCGAGCGTCTGTGATAATATAGGAGAGAAACTGCCCACTAATCCTACAGAAACCTCGGGAAGAGCATGGCATTGTGAATGTTACACATATACAGCCTTTATTCTACTGAGTTAAACAACTCAGCTTTATCTCATGATGGAAGAACCTTTGGATGGTAAAATATTTTCCTCAAAAAGCAGTTTATTGAAAAAAATCCGATTTAAATAAAAAAAATCCGATTTAAATAAAAAAAATCCGATTTAAATCAAAAAAATCCGATTTTTTTAAAATTTTTTTTTAAAAAAACATTGATTTTTATCCACCCTGCCTGTCCCCGTTCCAGCCGCCGGGCGCCGCTCCATCTTCCCGGCGTCTCTGCGCTCTGACTGTTCAGGTCAGAGGGCGCGATGACGCATATAGTGTGCGCGGCGCCCTCTGCCTGATCAGTCAGAGCGGAGAGAGACGCCGGGACCGGACGCCGGAACGAGACGCCGGGAGCTGCAATCAAGAGAGGTGAGTATGGCTTTTTTTTTTATTATTGCAGCAGCGGCACAGATTTATGTGGAGCATCTATGGGGCAGTATGAACGGTGCAGAGCACTATATGGGGCACAGATATGGGGCAGTATGAACGGTGCACAGCACTATATGGGGCACAGATATGGGGCAGTATGAACGGTGCAGAGCACTATATGGGGCACAGATATGGGGCAGTATGAACGGTGCACAGCACTATATGGCACAGATATGGGGCAGTATGAACGGTGCAGAGCACTATATGGGGCACAGATATGGGGCAGTATGAACGGTGCAGAGCACTATATGGCACAGCTATGGGGAAATAATGAACGGTGCAGAGCACTATATGGCACAGCTATGGGGCAGTATGAACAGTGCAGAGCACTATATGGCACAGCTATGGGGAAATAATGAACAGTGCAGAGCACTATATGGCACAGCTATGGGGAAATAATGAACGGTGCAGAGCACTATATGGCACAGCTATGGGGAAATAATGATCTATTTTTAATTTTGAAATTCACCGGTAAATGCTGCATTTCCATCCTAGGCTTATACTCGAGTCAATAGGTTTTCCCAGTTTTTTGTGGCAAAATTAGGGGGGTCGGCTTATACTCGGGTCGGCTTATACTCGAGTATATACGGTACTTCTCACTGCTAAATGCAAATACATTTAAATAATTTATACAATGTGATTTTCTGGATTTTGTTTTTTATATTCTATCTCTCAATGTTAAAATTAACCTACTCTTAAAATTATAGACTGTTCATGTCTTTGTCAGTGGGCAAACTTATTCCCCCCCAGTGTATCTATCATCTATCTATTATCTATCTATTATCTATATCTCTATCTATCTATTATTTATCTATCTATCTGTCTATCTATGTATTATCTATATATTATCTATCTATTGTCTATCAATCTATTGTCTATCTATTATTTACCTATTATCTATTATCTATGTATTAGCTATCTATTATCTATCTATTGTCTATCTATTATCTATTATCTATCACCTATTATCTATATATTATCTATCATCTATCTATTATCTATCTATCATCTATTATCTATATATCTATTATCTATATATCTATTATCTATCTGTCATCTATCTATTATTTTATCTATCATCTATTATCTATCATCTATTTATTATCTATCATCTATATATCTATTATCCACCCATTATCTATCTATTATCCATCTATCATTTATTATCTATCATCTATCTATTATCTATTTATCTTTTATCTACCCATTATCTATCTATTATCCATCTATCATTTATTATCTATCTATCTATCTCTTTATTATCTGTCTATCATCTTTCTATTATCTATGTTTTATCTATCTACCAATACACATACACAACCTTTCCAGCTGTGCAGGATACAAAGGTGGAACACAAACTGTCAATTTTTATTTTACACTAAGCCAGTTGTTCCAGAAAGTGGGCACACAATGTGAGGTGTATCCTCTAAGTCCAAGGTCCAGCTGGACACACTGGCCTTGGGCATCAATGCAGCAGGCAGGTATTGCAAGCGGAAAACATATAGCAGAGTTACTAGAGGCAAAATAAAACTCTTAAAGGGGTCATGGAAGCTGCAAGCACACAGGTGATGTCCTGAAAGTCACAGGTGGACATGTAGGTGGATCGCCCCCCGTAGGGCAGTGGGGTACTCGGTACCGGGTCCTTCGGTTCTTCAGGTGGGATGTCACGGTGGGTGACCCCGTCCGTGGCCCTAGGGACGTCCGTTGAAAATGGGGGAAAGGTCTTTAAAGGTGAAATGTTCGTGACGCCACCTGTGGTATTTGGTCAGGGTGACCGACGCTGCTTTAATGGATCCCCTGGGGTGATGCTATGGCAGCTAGATGGTATACCTTCCCACAGGTGAAGTATGTCCCCAGGGCTTCACAGTGTATAGATGGTGGATGGTGAGAGGCGCAGTGAAGAAAGAGGACACAAGGTTGCAGTCTCTTTACCTTTTTACTGAAGGTTCAGCATCCACAGTCCAGAGCACCAGATCACGGGGCAGGCAGAGTCTGGCCGGTTTGAAGGCAAATCCAGAGTTCCCTTATCCAGGTGGAAATCAGTAGCCTTCCTCTAGCTCCTGGATGTTGTAGTACCTTACTGCTGAGCTTCTCATAAGGTCCTGACAACTGTTGTTGGTGTTCTAGATGTAGTGTCTCTCTGTCCCCCAGATGCATAGGAACAAACCCGTATGACTGGTGGCCTGAGGCTTTTTACAGGGACTCTAGCACGCCCCAGCCCCCACAAGTTGCCACCGTGCCTCCTGGGTATAGGTCGGGCAGGTAATGTGGAATTAGCTGTCCTGCCGGTCTCTGGCGCAAGGCATAGAGACTGTTGCTCCCTCGGTGTTCCGGCTACCGGATCCTGCGCCTCAGAAGGAGGCAGCCTGTATAGGGCAGAACTCCTTCTGGTTTCCTCTCCTTTTGCTATGACTTCGTTTCTCACCCTCTACAATACAATTCTCTTTTCATGTCTCTTTCTTAGGATGCTGCCGCACGTCGGGCAGGCGCAGCTCCGTGGTCTTCTGTCTAGGCCTCTGACAGGATCCCACCCCTGTCAGGGACCACTCTGTCAGCAACTGCTAGATGTTCCTCTCTCCTCTCTGTCTGCCTGACAGGAACTGACTGAGTGAAGCCCAGTCAGCTTCTGACTAACTTCCTATCCAGACCACCAGTTTTACCTAATTGTGAAGAGCGCCCTAATAAATAGGAGCATAGCTCCCCCTGGTGGACTGGAGTGTGAAGTGTGTTGCATGGTTTGTGATACCTGGTAAAGTGATCTCCTTTATTGCCTTCAAACGTAACATCACTCCCCCTAGATGAGAATGATATTACTGCAACAACCAGGACCCTGGGGTGCTGCATAGGGGCAAACTGAAACTCTAAAGGCTCTTGGACAGACTTAAAGAGGCCCTAGAAGCTGCAATCAGGAGACGTCCAGGAAGATGCAGGAGCAAGCACAATCTAGAAACTGCAGGTGGACACGTAGAGGCAAACTGAAAGTCATAATGTGCTTTTGATAGTCTTTTGGAGGTCCTGGAAGCTGCATTCGGACAGGAGACATCCTGGTAGCCGACAGGCACACACACAGGCAAACTGAAAGTCTCAAAGGGGTGCTAAAGAGCACTGAGAGGTAGCAGGATAGTTGGAGGCTGCAGACAAAACAGGTAAAGTCCAGAAAGCAACTGATAGGCAGCAAGGTTACTGGAAGCCATACACCAACAGGTGAAGTTCTGAAGACCACTGACTGCAGCAGGGGGTAATTGGAAGCCATACACCAACCAGGTGAAATCCTGAAGACCACTGACTGCAGCAGGGGGCTACTGGAAGCCACACACCAACAGATGAAATCCTGAAGACCACTGACTGCAGCAGGGGTTACTGGAAGCCACACACCAACAGATGAAATCCTGAAGACCACTGACTGCAGCAGGGGGTTACTGGAAGCCATACACCAACAGGTGAAGTCCTGAAGACCACTGACTGCAGCAGGGGGTTACTGGAAGCCATACACAAACAGGTGACGTCCTGAAGACCACTGACTGCAGCAGGGTTACTGGAGGCCATACACCAACAGATGAAGTCCTGAAGACCACTGACTGCAGCAGGGTTACTGGAAGCCATACACCAACTGGCAAAATCCTGAAGACCACTGACAGACAGCAGGGTTACTGGAAGCAATACACCAACAGGTGAAGTCCTGATGACCACTGACTGCAGCAGGGTTACTGGAAGCTATACAACAGGTGAAGTCCTGAAGACCACTGACTGCAGCAGGGTTACTGGAAGCCATACACCAACAGGTGAAGTCCTGAAGACCACTGACTGCAGCAGGGTTACTGGAAGCCATACACTAACAGGTGAAGTCCTGAAGACCACTGACTTTAACATAGTTACTGGAAGCCATACACCAACAGATGAAGTCCTGAAGACCACTGACAGGCAGCAAGGTTACTCAAAGCGGCAGATAACCAGGTGAAGTCCTGAAGACCACTGATTGTAGCAGAGTTACTGGAAGCCATACACCAACAGATGAAGTCCTGAAGACCACCTATTACAGCAGGGTTACTGGAAGCCATACACCAACAGATGAAGTCCTGAAGACCACTGACATTCAGCAAGGTTACACAAAGCTGCAGATAAGCAGGTGAAGTCCTGAAGACCACTGATATGTAGAAGGGTTACTGGAAGATGCAGATGAGTAACTCAGGGACTGTAAAACACAGGTAACCAGGAGACGACTAGGAGACGGCCTAGACGGACAGGAACTGTGCACAGACAAACTAAGGGCTCCTCACTTGCGAGAAATACGTCCGAGTCTCGCAGGTTAAAACCCTGCTGTGGCGCCGGCACTCCGGAGCGGAGCGTGCAGCTCCATGTATTGCTATGTGGCCGCACGCTCCGCTCTGGAGTGCCGGCGCCAGAGCAGGGTTTTAACCTGCGAAACTCGGCCATATTTCTCGCAAGTGAGAAGGAGCCCTTAAGGAGTTAGTAAATACAATAGCGAAACCCAGGTGTGAGGCCTGCTAGGCCTCATATAGGCCTATACATGGCTCCAGTTCAGACGCTCACTGTTGCATTGTGGGTGATTTCAGCTTGTATACAGGGGTCAGCTGGAACACTCTGACTATGCTGCAGTGACGCCGTCCTATCTGTGTCAGGCTCTTCACCATGACCATCGTTAATTTTTTAGCAAGTTGTACAACAGAAGCTTTTTTTGCAGGACGAGACTTGTTGAATTGTCTTTGCTTCCCACATACATCAGTAAGTTTTAGGCACCCATAATTCTATCATTGGTTACCTTTCCTCCCTCCCAGGACTATTTTAGGTTATTGTTCACAAACAGCAAAAACCTTGCTGCATTTTTTTTTCTGCAGCCAAAACCTGTTCTCTTGGCAGTAAAAACGCCTATTTTGCTGCGTTTTCTGTGCATTATTTGCAGCATTTGTTTGGGTGCGAATTACATGTGTGATTTGTCTACAGTACATTTTTAATAAAGTTCCTTTTATTCACCAAAAACGGTACGAAAATGCCTTGAAAATGTCGCAAAAATGCTTGTTGCAATTTTTTCCAGCGGTTTTTCACTTTCTCTTTGCTGAAAAAAAAGCTATAAAAATACTGAAAGAAGTGACCGGCTGCAGTCTTCAAAAAAGCAGCAGTTTTTTTAATTCAGTCAGGTAAAAAAAAGCATGTGTATGAGATTTCTGAAATCCCATAGCTTTTACCGACACTGTAAAAAGCAGCTTTTAATTTGCATTAAAAAAATTCTGTAAAAAACAAAACGCAGCAAAAATGCAATGTGTGAACATAGCCTTAGGTAGTTTATTTTACTACTTGCAGACCAGTAATGCTGAGGATGCTCTGACTGTTTTTTTTCATACGTGAAATATCTGAATACGCCTCAGTTACTTCACACATGAATTGAGCCACAAAAAATTATGTTTTGAAAATTTCCTGGAAATGTGAAAGATTGATGCTAAAATTCCGAGTATTCTAAAATCCTAAAAAAAAAAAAAGAAAAGTATGTTTAAATCATGATAAATCATAATAATTTATCTTAGTTTTTATCAAATTTGAATTATTTTTTTTTATAAATAATGGAAAAACGTATCGTCCTAAACTTACCAAAGAACTTACTACCAAAATGTGAAAGTTGTGGTGTGAAAAACAACCTCAGGATCACTGGAATATTTAGGAACATTCCAAAGTTGTTACTGCCTAAAGTGACACGTCAGATCTGAAAAATGGAGCCAAAACTAGCTGCACGGGAAGGGGTTAAGCACTTTCATGGATGATGAAGAATACATTAGACAATACATTTTTGTGGCTCTTTATTCCACAGTTCTGAGAAACTCAGTGCTGACCTTGCTGGAACATTAATATAGATTGTTCTTATTTTATACAAAAATATATAGCAATTGAGAAGGTGCTGTCCAAGTAGTGGACAACCTCCTAAAAGCTTGGCTTCAGGAACCGTCTATGAACAGCAGATATCACCAATGCAATATGACATGCATGTGCGGCTGACCATGTAACACGCTTGGACAGGGTCCATTCTTTGGGAATCATTCTATGTGAAGCGCTTACCGCACTGACTCTGTAGCAAGGCAACAACAGAAATGGTTTATGTATCACAGCAAAAATTTGCTCCACTTTGAGTGAGGAGAAAAGAGTATAAGCTAGACATTGGAGAACAGGAGAAGGTGTGGATAGACTGAGAGGTTCCTGAAAAACCTCTTATTGGCCCACAGTATGTGACTAAGGCCGGGATCACACTATAGCGAGATATGCCCGAGTCTCGCAGGTTAAAACCAAGCTCTGGCACTGGCACTTTTTTGGGGAAAAAAACGCATCATGCAAATTTGCCCGCAGGATACGTTCTTTTCCCATAGACTTGTATTGGCCACACATTGCCTCCGTCGTGCACTGGTTGCGTCGGATTTTGGCGGACCGTCGTCACAGAAAAACGTTCAAGGGAACGTTTTTCTGTACGTCGCATCCAGTGTTTCAGACTGCGCATGCCCAGCAGGAAATATCGCTCTCACGATCTTTCCTCACCCTGCAGTCTGACGGAAATGTGAAAGCACACACTTCTGTCGGTACGTCGAGCCGACGCTTCGTGGCGGCCCCTTACCGACGGAAATGTGAAAGAATCCTAAGCTTCTGCTTGTACACGGTAAGATTGTTAGTGGTTTGAAGGTGTGGGTGGGCTCGTCCATCAGGAGAATGAGAGTGAGCATCAAATTTGATTCTTATTTTCAGGAATTTTCTCATAGGCTTTTCTATAAAAACACATTAAAAAAAGTTTGAAAAAAAGAAAACGTATTAAAAAATACGACATTCCAACCAAAATGGGCTGTGAAAAAACTAAGTGAATGACGCTGAATCATATTATTTAATGAAGCCAAAATATTTGAATACATTAATCTTGGCTGGAAAGTAGTTGATGACTATGGGTCAAGTCATTAGTACATTTTCGCTAGGTTTTTGGATGTAAATATTTCTCAATTAGTGACTTTCTGATTTGTAAGAATTTGACAAACGCTCTTGTGGTTGACAGATCGTTGGCTCTGATATTTGGCATTAGACACAACGTGAGGCTGCGGAGCTCGAGGTGCATAGTTACGCCCCAATTTACTTACTGCCACATATTGTACATGCAGAACTCGGCACACCCCTCGATCAGATGTTCCCGGTGCCCGTAGAAGCTGGAACTGCTCGGTTTCGGAGCTGCACTGCTCTGTCCAGGTATAGTGGCTGCAACTCGTTACTGATTATCGGCCCCATGTGAATCAATAAGGGGCAGATGTGCAGTACTCGGCCGCAGCAACTATTCCGCTAACAGAGCTGTGCGGCTCTGAAACTGAGCCATTGTGGCTGCATCGGTAACCCAACCGATCGGTACCGAGTGCCAATCGCAAACTGGACAGGCCATAAATGTTAAAGTCTAACCAACTCCCGTAAGAGTTCATATTTACTAAAGCAAGCACTTATCAGAGCATGGCCACACCAAGGAGGCTCCTGCCACCTGTTCAAGTCCAGCTAGGAGATACATTTTACGGAGGTGAACATAGGATGGACAAGTGTTTTTCAAGCTGCCGCCATCTCTGATTTAGCCTTTATGTTTTCTATGGCTTCATTTTTGTTCTCCTTCATTGTTCTCTAGATACTCCACATGGATTATTTGGGGTGACTCTATCAGACGTCCTTGCTCAGGATCGGGTAGAACGTCAACGGATTCTTCCGGTTCGAAATAGAAGAGCATGTGCTGAAGTTGAGAGCAGCGTCTTGAGTTTTCTGGTAGAAACGCAACGAACATCTTACCCAGGCATGTTAATGGACTTTCCTCTGCCACCTAAATTCAGACATGGCAAAACACAGACAAGAAGGAGGGTGAGAAATCTGAATCTGAATTTTGTCACTTTATTTCACACCAGAATGTTTGCAAATCAAAATGAGTAGCAATGCAAAAAGGATTCTTTGCGGCATCTCCACGTTACTCCACCACTTTATTATGAGTCCATTAAAAACTGCACGTAGACATGTGGGACTGACACCCACATACTGGAGAATATAACCAATGCTGATAGACACAATGAGGTGAGCTTCGATTAAAGTATTCTTACATCAGCAGGATGATTTCACGGTAACATGATGTAGGAGCTGAGACCGATTCCAGTGATGTATCAGTTCATTTACTGGGGGCAGTAGTTGTGATAGAATCACAGTTTTCACTGCTGCAGATCAGGCAGAGCTCAGAATGCTGAGCTCTGTTCAACCCCGCCCCCACCTCTGATTGGTGTACACTTTCCATTGACAGAGTTACACAGAGCAGGAGGACTAGAAGGCACGAGGCACCTAGTCCTGAATCAATAATATCCTGCTGATAAAACACTGATTTTATAGAAACAGCAAAACACAGTCCAGTTAGTGATACATCGCTGGAATCAGGGTCTCTTCCCATACATCATGCTGCTCTCAAATTACATAGCAAAACCTTATGACATATTGCTTTTAAGGCCCATATACATTAGTTTAATATCATCTGAACCAGTCAATATTACTGGGGTTGGCCAACAGTCTAATGTGTATGAGGGTGCTGGTTGGGAGATGTGGATCACGCATGTCTGACTTGCCAGTCAGTGGCTTTCTCATACAGAATATAGGAGCACGCAGTTGAAACTGTGTATGGGAGAGTCAGCAGAGACGTTTGTCATCTAATTCTGTTGCCAACTTTAGAATCCTTTACATAGACACATAACACAGGAGATCTGTATATAATGTCAGTGTACAGGTAATACAGTGATTACCAGTGACATTATACACAGGAGCTCTGTATATAGTGTCAGTGCACAGGTAATGGAGCGATCACCAGTGACACTATACACAGGAGCTCTGTATATAGTGTCAGTGTAAAGGTAATACAGGGGTCACTGGCAACATTAAACACAGGAGATCTGTATATAATGTCAGTGTACAGGTAATACAGTGATCACCAGTGATATTATACACAGGAGCTCTGTATATAGTGTCAGTGCACAGGTAATAGAGTGATCACCAGTGACATTATACAAAGGAGCTCCGTATATAGTGTCAGTGTACAGGTAATACAGGGATCACTGGTGACATTATACACAGGAGATTTGTATATAATGTTAGTATACAGGTAATTCAGTGATCACCAGTGACATTATACACAGGACCTCTGTATATAGTGTTTAGTGTACAGGTAATACAGTTATCACCAGTGACATTATACACAGGAGCTCTTTATATAGTGTCAGTGTACAGGTAATACAGGGATCACTGGTGACATTATACACGGGAGCTCTGTATATTGTGTCATTGTGCAGGTAATACAGTTATCACCAGTGACATTATATACAAGAGCTCTGTATATATTGTCAGTGTATGGGTAATACAGTGATTACCAGTGACATTATACACAGGAGCTATGCATATAGAATATAGTGTACAGGTAATACAGTGATCACCAGTGACACTATACACAGGAGCTCTGTATATAGTGTCAGTGTACAGGTAACACAGTGATCACCAGTGAGATTATACACAGGAGTTCTGTATATATTGCATAGTGTGCAGGTAATACAGTAATCATCAGTGACATTATACACAGGAGCTCTGTATATAGTGTCATTGTACAGGTAATACAGTGATCACCAGTGACATTATACACAGGAGCTCTTCTGCCCCATTTAATTATGTCATGTCCTCTCTCTCCCAGCCCCACCCTCATTTCATCATCATTTACTCTCTCCCATCCCCCAGTCTCAATTAATCTTAAATTGCTCTCCCCAACCCTCAGTTCATTATCATTTGCTGTCCCCCCACCACCCTCAATACATTATCGTTTGCTCTCCCCACTCTCAATTCATTATCATTTGCTCTCCTCCCACCCTCAATTCATCATTCTTTGCTCTCCCCAATCCCCCACCCTCAATTCATCATTCTTTGCTCTCCCCAATCCCCCACCCTCAATTCATCATTTGCTGTGCCCTATCCCCCACGGTCATTTCATCATTTGCTGTCCCTGGTCCCCCACCCTCAAGTCATCATTTGCTGTCCCCTTCTCCCACCATCAATTGATCATTTGATGTCCTCCACCCCCAATTCATCATTATTTGCGCTCCCCCACTTCAATGCATCATCAATCACTGTCCCCCACCCTCAATTCAACATCACTTGCTCCCCCTAAGCCCATTTAATATTTATTAAGAGAAAAGTTTTCATACTTTCCTTTCACGATCCCCTGCAGGCGCAGCTCCACCTCTAGTGTCCTCCTGGAGAGTGGCGCTCATATATTCCGGCGCATACGAGATGATGTTATCATGTATGCACCGTCACAAGCGCGTCACAGAAGAGGCAGAGGAAGTCTTTTGGAGCTGCACGGCGGTTCCGTAGAGATCTAAAGAAGGCTCCATGCATATAGGGTTGTAAACGGCCAACACACACAATTCATAAGTCTAATTCTGACTTATTTGCATAGCTAAGGTTGGTGGGTCGTCATGTCAGTCATTTGTCGAGAGGAATGTGTAGACATTTAAAGGGGAAAAACAATGGACTCGTGAACTCAACTCAAGTCATTGGCATACTTGTCGGGAAATGAGGAGGAGAAGGGTGGCTTGTTTCATAATATATAGTAAATTACTAGAGCTAAATAATGGTGCAGGTTCCCTTCAAGGGCAGGGAGTGCAGCTAATGGGTAGTAGTGATGTCTCTCTGGAATTTGTGTTGTCAGTTTCAAGAAATCATAATGAACACTTTGCCCAATAAAGCTGTCTGCCAGATGCCACCATCAAAGTCTACTCTGTTACCCCATGGCTTCCTCCTGCCTATACCGTCTTCATAACTAGTGTACTCCATTCTCCAAACTGTTCACATTTCCCTGCTTAAAACACCCAAAATACAGAACCACACAAAAATAAAAAGTGGCAGAATGCTGGCACACCAATATAGTCCACCTATTTCAGCAAAAAAGGTAAAAAGAAAACAAAAACGTGATGTTTCAATTTACACCGAAGCCTTGACTAGGAGTGATAATGGCCTCTCAGTAAGTAGAAAATTGCATTTTTTTAAATTATCTGCTGGAATAAAGAAGATTCATAAAATGTTGACATTTTACAATTAGTTTTTTTTTAACTTTTGACTATAGTATTATAAATGTGACTAGAGATGAGTAGATCAATTCGCGGGACTCCGGTTCCAAGTTTGTGGTTCTTGGCAGCTAGAAGGGAGGCCTACAAATCTCTTACTATGAGGTGTCCCCGACGCGGCTCTTGAACTGTCAGGTCTGGCACAATGTCTTCTGTACCAGTGATGACAAATCATATGCCGATCCGGGGACGCCAGAACGTTAGAGATTTGCATCCTCCCATCCAATCACCAGGTACCACTGACTTGGACACTGGACCGGAGTCCCTCAAATCGATCCACTCATCTCTAAATTGTGGACGAACCTATTTGACGAACTTCTGTATTACTATGGTCACTGCCTTTATTTTGTGACTTCTGCGCTGCTTCATTGTTGCATCAATACACGAGCGCCGCAGCGATCACGCGGGACAACATGTTATTGCTGAATACCAGGACAGAGACCGGCAGGTGTCCTGGGAAATGATGTCACAGGCAAATATAAAAACTTATTTGGGCTCAGTTTAACAAAAAAGAAAATTGAGATTAAAACTGAGAATTTTCTGTAATGTTAATAAAATCGCAATGTTGTTTGTAGACAAAATCTCCCAGCCCTAAGTATGCTTTTGTACATTGTGGCCGAAGTCATCTACAACCCTCCAAACTCCCCAAAGACAAACTTTTCTTCACTCCAAAAAAAAACTTAAAAATGTAAACTTTTTTTTGGTCACTTAAAATATTGACGCCAGGAGAAATTAAGAAATATACTGAGTGATAAGGTTTAATTTTTCCTCTTAGTCACGTAAGTCTCTACCAGATACTTAAATGATAGGGTTGTACTGTCTAATTAGCTTAACAATTGCATACTTTTCCTGTGACTCGTGGCATTCTCCCTTAAAGAGTAATCGTCGTTTTAATTTCTATTTCCAAAATCAATAGTTCACATGAGAATAAGAAACTTTGTATTATGTCTTATCAGAGAAACCTGCTTCTTTCTCCTTCATTCATTTTCAAAATTCTCAATTTAGGGGTAAAATCTGTGACCAGTGAAGGTAGATTTTTACATTACGGAGCCAAATACCAGGAAGTATAAAAAAGAAAGCATTATTTATAACATGACATAAAAACTAGAGAGAAAAATGCAGCGTCAAAAATGCAATAAAAACACATGAAAAAAGCAAGTAACCTAATCTACATAATAGGTGCAGATATGGTGCAGAAAATTTGCACCATCAAAAACTCACCAAAAGCTCATCGTGAGAATGGGGCCTTATTTTTTCTGACACTTTGGTTGAACCTGTTATTAACCCCTTTCTGCCATATGACATACTATCCCGTCGAGGTGGGGTGGGCCCGTATGACCACCGACGGGATAGTATGTCATACGCGATCAGCCGCGCTCACGGGGGGAGCGCGGCCGAGTGTCAGCTGCCTATCGCAGCTGACATCCGGCACTATGTGCCAGGAGCGGTCACAGACCGCCCCCGGCACATTATCCCCCGGCACACCGCGATCAAACATGATCGCGGTGTGCCGGCGGTGCAGGGAAGCATCGCGCAGGGAGGGGGCTCCCTGCGGGCTTCCCTGAGACCCCCGCAGCAACGCGATGTGATCGCGTTGCTGCGAGGGTCTCCTTACCTCCCTCCCTGCAGCAGGCCCGGATCCAATATGGCTGCGGCATCTGGGTCCTGCAGGGAGGGAGGTGGCTTACCAAGTGCCTGCTCAGAACAGGCGCTTGGTAAGCCTGCAGTGCTCTGAGACAGATCGGTGATCTGACAGAGTGCTGTGCAAACTGTCAGATCAGCGATCTGTGATGTCCCCCCGGGACAAAGTAAAAAAGTTTAAAAAATTTTTTCCAAATGTGTAAAAAAAAATTTTTTTTTAAAAACCTAAATAGTGAAAAAAATATATATATTATTCCCATAAATACATTTCTTTATCTAAATAAAAAGAAACAAACAATAAAAGTACACATATTTAGTATCGCCACGTCCGTAACGACCCGACCTATAAAACTGGCCCACTAGTTAACCCCTTCAGTAAACACCGTAAGAAAAAAAAAAAACGAGGCAAAAAACAACGCTTTATTATCATACCGCCGAACAAAAAGTGGAATAACACGCGATCAAAAAGACAGATATAAATAACCATGGTACCGCTGAAAACGTCATCTTGTCCCGTAAAAAATGAGCCACCATACAGCATCATACGCAAAAAAATAAAAAGTTATAGTCCTCAGAATAAAGCGATGCAAAAATAATTTTTTTTTCTATAAAATAGTTTTATCGTATAAAAGCGCCAAAACATAAAAAAATGATATAAATGAGGCGTCGCTGTAATCGTACTGACCCAAAGAATAAAACTGCTGTATCAATTTTACCAAACGCGGAACGGTATAAATGCCTACCCCAAAAGAAATTCATGAATAGCTGGTTTTTGGTCATTCTGCCTCACAAAAATCGAAATAAAAAGCGATCAAAAAATGTCACATGCCTGAAAATGATACCAATAAAGATGTAAACTCATCCCGCAAAAATCAAGACCTCACATGACTCTGTGGACCAAAATATGGAAAAATTATAGCTCTCAAAATGTGGTAACGCCAAAAATATTTTTTGCAATAAAAAGCGTCTTTCAGTGTGTGACAGCTGCCAATCATAAAAATCCGCTAAAAAACCCGCTATAAATAGTAAATCAAACCCCCCTTTATCACCCCCTTAGTAATGGAAAAATTAAAAAAATGTATTTATTTCCATTTTCCCATTAGGGCTAGGGTTAGGGTTAGGGCTAGGGTTGGGGCTAGGGTTGGGGCTAGGGTTAGGGCTAGGGTTAGGGTTGGGGCTAGGGTTAGGGTTAGGGCTAGGGCTAGGGCTGGGGTTGGGGCTACAGTTAGGGTTGGGGCTAAAGTTAGGGTTAGGGTTGGGGCTAAAGTTATGGTTAGGGTTTAGATTACATTTACGGTTGGGAATAGGGTTGGGATTAGGGTTAGGGGTGTGTCAGGGTTAGAGGTGTGGTTAGGGTTACTGTTGGGATTAGGGTTAGGGGTGTGTTTGGATTAGGGTTTCAGTTATAATTGGGGGGTTTCCACTGTTTAGGCACATCAGGGGCTCTCCAAACGCGACATGGCGTCCGATCTCAATTCCAGCCAATTCTGCGTTGAAAAAGTAAAACAGTGCTCCTTCCCTCCTGAGCTCTCCTGTATGCCCAAACAGGGGTTTACCCCAACATATGGAGTATCAGCGTACTCAGGACAAATAGGACAACAACTTTTCGGGTCCAATTTCTCCTGTTACCCTTGGAAAAATACAAAACTGGGGGCTAAAAAATTATTTTGGGGGGAAAGTTTTTTTTTTAATTTTCACAGCTCTGCGTTATAAACTGTAGTGAAACACTTGGGGGTTCGAAGCTCTCACAACACATCTAGATGAGTTCCTTAGGGGGTCTACTTTCCAAAATGGTGTCACTTGTGGGGGGTTTCTACTGTTTAGGTACATTAGGGGCTCTGCAAACGCAATGTGACGCATGCAGACCATTCCATCTAAGTCTGCATTCCAAATGGCGCTCCTTCCCTTCCGAGCCCTCCCATGCGCCCAAACGGTGGTTCCCCCCCACATATGGGGTATCAGCGTACTCAGGAAAATTTGGACAACAACTTTTGGGGTCGAATTTCTCCTGTTACCCTTGGGAAAATACAAAACTGGGGGCTAAAAAATAATTTTTTGGGGAAAGTTTTTTTTTTCAATTTTCACGGCTCTGCGTTATAAACTGTAGTGAAACACTTGGGGGTTCGAAGCTCTCACAACACATCTAGATGAGTTCCTTAGGGGGTCTACTTTCCAAAATGGTGTCACTTGTGGGGGTTTCTACTGTTTAGGTACATCAGGGGCTCACCAAACGCAATGTGACACCTGCAGACCATTCCATGTAAGTCTGCATTCCAAATGGCGCTCCTTCCCTTCCGAGCCCTCCCATGTGCCCAAACAGTGGTTCCCCCCCACACACGCTCTGAATTATAAACTTCTGTGAAGCACTTGGTGGGTCAAAGTGCTCACCACACCTCTAGATAAGTTCCTTAGGGGGTCTACTTTCCAAAATGGTGTCACTTGTGGGGGGTTTTAATGTTTAGGCACATCAGGGGCTCTCAAAACGCAACATGGCGTTCCATCTCAATTCCTGTCAATTTTGCATTGAAAAGTCAAACGGCGCTCCTTCCCTTCCGAGCTCTCCCATGCGCCCAAACAGTGGTTTACCCCCACATATGGGGTATCAGCGTACTCAGGACAAATTGTACAACAACTTTTGGGGTCCAATTTCTTCTCTTACCCTTGGGAAAATAAAAAATTGGGAGCGAAAAGATAATTTTTGTGAAAAAATATGATTTTTTATTTTTATGGTTCTGCATTATAAACTTCTGTAAAGCACTTGGTGGGTCAAAGTGCTCACCACACCTCTAGATAAGTTCCTTAGCGGGTCTACTTTCCAAAATGGTGTCACTTGTGGGGGGTTTCAATGTTTAGGCACATCAGGGGCTCTCAAAACGCAACATGGCGTCCCATCTCAATTCCTGTCAATTTTGCATTGAAAAGTCAAATGGCGCTCCTTCGCTTCCGAGCTCTGTCATGCGCCCAAACAGTGGTTTACCCCCACATATGGGGTATCGGTGTACTCAGGACAAATTGTACAACAACTTTTGGGGTCCATTTTCTCCTGTTACCCTTGGTAAAATAAAACAAATTGGAGCTGAAGTAAATTTTTTGTGAAAAAAAGTTAAATGTTCATTTTTATTTAAACATTCCAAAAATTCCTGTGAAGCACCAGAAGGGTTAATAAACTTCTTGAATATGGTTTTGAGCACCTTGAGGGGTGCAGTTTTTAGAATGGTGTCACACTTGGGTATTTTCTATCATATAGACCCCTCAAAATGACTTCAAATGTGATGTGGTCCCTAAAAAAAATGGTGTTGTAAAAATGAGAAATTGCTGGTCAACTTTTAACCCTTATATCTCCCTAACAAAAAAAAAAATTTGGTTCCAAAATTGTGCTCATGTAAAGTAGACATGTGGGAAATGTTACTTATTAAGTATTTTGTGTGACATATCTCTGTGATTTAATTGCATAAATATTCAAATTTGGAAAATTGCGAAATTTTCAAAATTTTCGCCAAATTTCCATTTTTTTCACAAATAAACGCAGGTAATATCAAATAAATTTTACCACTATCATGAAGTACAATATGTCTCGAGAAAACATTGTCAGAATCACCGGGATCCGTTGAAGCGTTCCAGAGTTATAACCTCATTAAGGGACAGTGGTCAGAATTGTAAAAATTGGCCCAGTCATTAACGTGCAAACCACCCTTGGGGGTAAAGGGGTTAATCATTTGTGCTACAGCTATACTTCCTTTTTTATGCTTTTGCTTTTTTGTTCTTAATTTTTCATGCAAAATGATTTATATTTATTTGATTGGAGGAGTGGGGTTTTGTTCTCACTGTGCTGCGGTTAAGGTAGGCACGGGAAGCCGTTTCATGAAAATGTCCAAGCAGGTTTATTAACCCTAGAACGCGTACCTGGGGCCTCGCAGGCCTGCTAGGTTACTTGTTTTCTATTATCTGTAAAACTACATTAGTTAGAATTTTGAAACTCAAGGTAATCCTCAGGTATATAGTTGTTAGTAATATCCAGTTGTTCATATATTTTTATGTTATAGGCATCTCGTATAGCAAATTGCTCAGGGAATCAAACAAAAGAACAGCCTTTTCCGGCACAAAGTGAAAACATAAAGTAAAAAGTCCATACAACATATAGTGGGTCCGTCTGCTCAGGATAGTGAAGGTCCAGTCCTTCAGGCCTTAGCATAGACCACCACACAAGAGATCCACACATCTGCAGACCCAGACACTGAGTGAGACACTCATCTCCCTTTTATTTGCTAAACCATAAAAAAAAGCATAAAATTAGTAACAAACATTATAATTATACTTACCTGTCCAGCGACGCGTCCTCCCATCCCGCTGTCCCCTGGTCGCATCTGCTTCCGGGGCTGCTCATTAACTTCCGGCGGTATTCACTGCACTCGGCAGTCTTTTACTTTTTCCGGCAGTGTTTGTGCGGTGACAGCTGGACGGGAGGACGCGTCACTGAACAAGTAAATATAATTATAATGTTTATTATTCATTTTATTCTTTTACAGGCCCTGGGCCCATGGAAGCCCATGTTCAGGACCTTGTGACTGAACACTATGTGTTCGGTATAGGTCCAGAACTTTACAGTTCGGGTTCGCCCATCCCTATTTAAGACTATTATAAGGAAACTAGGTGAGGCAATCTAGGAGAGGCTATCTAGGAGAGGCAAATTAGGAAAGGCAATCTTGGAGAGGCAGTCTAGGAGAGGCAAATTAGGAGAGGCAAGGTAGGACAGGCAATGTAGGAGAGGCAAACTAGGAGAGGCAAACTAGGAGAGGCAATCTAGGAGAGGCAATCTAGGAGAGGCAATCTAGGAGAGGCAAATTAGGAGAGGCAAATTAGGAGAGGCAATCTAGGAGAGGCAATGTAGGAGAGGCAAACTAGGAGAGGCCGTACAGACTGACATAAGCAAATTTTCATAGGAAATGCTGAACAGGATACACTGGAAAGGTGTTGGAAAATATCTGACTCACAATGAATGTTTTATCACAGTCCTTCACTTCTAATATGCTCATAGTATGCTGTACATATACTGTGTATTTAATAAAAATATAATCTTTATGCTTAACAGAAACCACTTTGTATTTAGTGGATTAAAGGTTTTTTGCCTTTTTTTATATTTTACAACATATGTTATATACTAAAGAAAAAACTGTTAGCTACCCATTGAAACCTCTGCCATTCCAGTGCTGCCATATGATAACCCCTGCCATTCATCCAGCAATCAAACAATAAAACGAGTTTGTTGACAAATTCTGTGCTTCCAACAGAATTGAGACGTACAGTATATCCCAGTATGGTAGATAGGAAGGTGGTTTATTTCAACCCGTTTCGAAGTATATAGTTACTTCTTCAGGAAAAAATCACATGTATTATATATGTGGTTATTTTTGTGGCTTCTCACCAAAATGTTGTTTTAGCCCCAAATTTTTCTATTTTTACAAGGATAAGAGGAGGTAATGGAACCCAAAATGTGTTGTGCAATTTCTCATGAGTACACAAGCCCCATATGTGGTTCAAAAACTACTACAGTGCAAAGCTCAGAAGGGAAGGTGCACCATATTATAGTTAAGATTTTGCTGGACTGGTTTGAGCATGCTATGTCACATTGGCAGAGCCCCTGATATGCCAGAAAAGCAGAAACCCCCATAAGAGATACTATTTTATAAACTACACCTATCAATAAATTCATCTACGGGTGCAGTGATCATATTGACACCATAGATGAATCACATAATTTTATGCCATTGGGCAGTGAAGAAAAAAATACAGTATATATCATGTATAAGCCAACACGTGTATAAGCCGAGGCACCTATTTTGCCTCGAAAAATTGGGAAAACTTATTGACTCAAGTATAAGCCGGGTATGCATTGTCCCACATCCCTATCCATGATGCAAGGTTCTTCATCCCCATCCTGATATGCATTGCCCCCATCCCTATCCATGATGCATGGTTCTTCATCCCCATCCTGGTATGCATGGCTCCTTATTTCCATCCTTGTACGCATGGCTTCTTATTCCCATCCTTGTGTGCATGGCTCCTTATTTCCATCCTTTTTTGCATAGCTCTTCCCATCCTTGTATGCATGGCTTCTTATTCCCATTCTTGTATGCATGGTTCCTGTGGAGAAACAGGGTCAGTGGGTGCTCTCGTCTGCTGGCCCGGCTGCCAATAGCAAGACTGCATGGACCACGGCTCATACCACTGAACGCCAACTCTATCTCCCCATGGGCAATACACTACACAGACAACACAGGGTTAGGGTAAAACATTGTGGCAATACTTCATTGAACCACAACACCCAATAGCGAACAGAACAATCCCAGCAATTACCCCAAGATGGTGCACATTACAGGGTCTCACCCTTCCGCTGACTCACCGGGATAATAGTAGATGTTATTTCCGAGCTCCCGGGGTTGCTATTCCACCTGTGATACACACACAGAGAAGAGATATCGAAAAGCGTAGGAAGATGACAGAGAACAGTCCATCAAGTCCGTACAAGGTCCAAAGCCAGTTGACACGAAAGTCACTACCTGGCTTATCCAACCATCTCCATGGAACCAGGTGACGAGCGGTTCCCAAAGCCTGGCTTTCTCCAAACATATCCATGGTTCAGAGATAATCACTGGATCAGATCTATGCCCTTCCAACCGGAGCCGAAAACCCCTAGATTGTGTCCTATAGAATCATAGATCCGTGACCCTCGTGATAGTGCCATGATGAATTGACTGCAGTTCTCTCTCTTGTCCGTTGGGTGTTTTGCAGAATGTCTGGCTGGTAGCTCTGTGTTTGAGATCTCTCTGAGTCTTTTTATACCCGAAGAATGTAAGCTATTTTTAGAATTACCCAGTGTCCTTCAGTCCACCCTCACAGCCTTTCTCTATCTAACTTTGAAGTCAACAAACCGGTTACAGAGTACAATACATATTTACCATATCAGCACACAATAAACAAAGATAAACATACACTATGTACAAGTCACTATTACAGATTTGCACCATATGTTAAATAGTATATCAATTTGCAAGTCTGTCTTCTTGACCCACCAGACATAAACAATTAAATCCACAAGCCAATATACAGACAAAAAGTCAATTCTTCTTGGTTTGCAAAAACATAGCCGTCTAAGTAATTAAGATATACTGTGGTTTCTTCACAGCTCCTTATTCCCATCCTTGCATGCATGGTTTCTTATTCCCATCCTTGTCTGCATGGCTCCTTATTCCCATCCTTGTATGCATGGCTCCTTATTCTCATCCTTGTATGCATGGCTCTTTATTCCCATCCTTGTCTGCATGGCTCTTTATTGCCATCCTTGTATGCATGTCTCCTTATTCCCATCCTTGTCTGCATAGCTCCTTATCCCCATCCTTGCTGGCATGGTTCCTTATTCGTATTCTTGTTTGCATAGCTCCTTATCCCCATCCTTGTCTTCATGGCTCCTTATTCCCATCCTTGTATGCATGGCTCCTTATTCCCATCCTTGTCTGCATGGCTCCTTATCCCCATCCTTGCCTTCATGGCTCCTTATTCCCATCCTTGTATGCATGGCTCCTTATTCCTATCCTTGTATGCATGGCTCTTTATTCCCATCCTTGTCTGCATGGCTCATTATTCCCATCCTTGTATGCATGTCTCCTTATTCCCATCCTTGTCTGCATAGCTCCTTATCCCCATCCTTGCTGGCATGGTTCCTTATTCGTATTCTTGTTTGCATAGCTCCTTATCCCCATCCTTGTCTTCATGGCTCCTTATTCCCATCCTTGTATGCATGGCTCCTTATTCCCATCCCATCCCATCCCAACAGTACAACTGGCCCACAATGAGTTAAATGCATCTCAGAAGAAGGGAGGAAAGGTCTTGAGCCATTTTTTTTTTCTTCAGTCTACTTTGTCTTCTCCTCCCTCTTAATCTCTGGGTGGCTGAAGAGCCTTGTGCTAGCATGAATGTTCAAGAATTAGTTTCTCGTGTAGACCAGCTTGCTGCTAGGGTACAGGGTATTTCTGATTACATTGTTCAGACTCCGGCTTTAGAACCGAAGATTCCTACTCCTGATTTGTTTTTTGGTGACAGGTCCAAATTTTTTAGTTTTAAAAACAACTGTAAACTGTTTTTTGCATTGAAACCTCGATCCTCCGGTGATTCCATTCAACGGGTTAAAATCATCATCTCCCTGCTGCGTGGTGATCCACAGGATTGGGCATTTTCCCTGGAATCTGGGGATCCTGCTTTGCTTAATGTAGACTCCTTCTTTCAGGCGTTAGGATTACTGTATGATGAACCTAATTCGGTGGATCAAGCTGAGAAGACCTTGTTGGCCCTGTCTCAGGGGCAAGAGGCGGCTGAATTGTATTGTCAGAAATTCAGAAAATGGTCTGTGTTGACTTAATGGAATAATGATGCTTTGGCGGCAATTTTCAGAAAGGGTCTTTCTGAATCCGTTAAAGATGTTATGGTGGGGTTTCCCACACCCTCCAATCTGAGTTATTCTATGTCTCTGGCCATTCAGATTGACCGGCGCTTGCGGGAGCACAGAACTGTGCGCGCTATGGCGTTATCCTCAGAGCAAATTCCTGAGCCTATGCAGTGGGATAGGATTCTGTCTAAAACAGAACGACAAGGTTTCAGACGTCTCAATAGGTAGTGTTATTATTGTGGCGACGCTTCCCATGTCATTTCTGTCTGCCCTAAGCGGACAAAGAGGATCGCCAGTTCATTTACCATCAGTACTGTACAACCTAAATTTCTGTTATCTGTGTCCTTGATCTGTTCATTATCATCATTTTCTGTCATGGCGTATGTGGATTCAGGCGCCGCCTTGAACTTAATGGACTTTGAGTTTGCTAGGCATTGTGGTTTTCCCTTGCAGCCTTTGCAGAACCCTATTCCTTTAAGGGGCATTGATGCTACACCCTTGGCTAAAAATAAGCCCCAGTTTTGGACACAGGTGACCATGCGCATGGCGCCAGCCCATCAGGAAGATTGTCGATTTCTGGTGTTGCATAATTTGCATGATGCTATCGTGCTGGGTTTTCCGTGGTTACAGGTACATAATCATGTTTTGGATTGGAAGTCCATGTCTGTGACTAGTTGGGGTTGTCAGGGGGTTCATAATGATGTTCCTCTGATGTCTATCGCCCCTTCTTCCTCTTCTGAAATTCCGGAGTTTTTGTCTGATTTTCAGGATGTATTCGATGAGCCCAAGTCCAGTTTCCTTCCACCGCACAGGGACTGCGATTGTGCTATTGACTTGATTCCAGGCTGTAAGTTTCCTAAGGGCCGACTTTTCAACCTGTCTGTACCTGAACATGCCGCCATGCGGAGCTATATTAAGGAGTCTTTGGAGAAAGGGCATATTCGGCCATCTTCTTCACCGTTGGGAGCGGGGTTCTTTTTTGTTGCTAAAAAAGATGGTTCCTTAAGACCCTGTATTGATTATCGCCTCTTGAATAAGATTACGGTCAAGTTTCAATACCCGTTACCTTTGCTTTCCGATTTGTTTGCTAGGATTAAGGGAGCTAGTTGGTTTACTAAGATTGACCTTCGGGGGGCTTATAATCTTGTTCGTATTAAGCAGGGTGATGAATGGAAAACTGCGTTTAACACGCCCGAAGGCCATTTTGAATACCTTGTGATGCCATTCGGACTCTCTAATGCTCCATCTGTTGTTCAGTCCTTCATGCATGATATCTTCCGGAATTATCTTGATAAATTCTTGATTGTATATTTGGACGATATTTTGATTTTTTCCGATGATTGGGAGTCTCATATGCAGCAGGTCAGGATGGTATTTCAGATCCTTCGTGACAATGCCTTGTTTGTGAAAGGGTCGAAGTGTCTTTTTGGGGTGCAGAAGGTCTCCTTTTTGGGCTTTATTTTTTCTCCCTCGTCTATGGAGATGGATCCGGTTAAGGTTCAGGCCATTCATGATTGGATTCAGCCCACATACCATTATATGGGACCCATTCTGTAAGGAGTAGTGTTGAGCGATACCGTCCGATACTTGAAAGTATCGGTATCGGATAGTATCGGCCGATACCCGAAAAGTATCGGATATCGCCGATACCGATATCCGATACCAATACAAGTCAATGGGACATCAAGTATCGGAAGGTATCCTGATCCTGATGGATCCCAGGGTCTGAAGGAGAGGAAACTCTCCTTCAGGCCCTGGGATCCATAGTGAGGTGTAAAATAAAGAATTAAAATAAAAAATATTGTTATATTCACCTCTCCGGCGGCCGCTGGAACATCACCGCGAGGAACCGGCGTCCGGCAGGCTTCTTTGTTCAAAATGAGCGCCTTTAGGACCTGCGGAATGACGTCGCGACCAATCAGAAGCCGCGACGTCATTCCACAGGTCCTAAAGGCGCTCATTCTAGGAATTTATCTGAGGAATGACGTCGCGGCTTCTGATTGGTCGCGTGGCGGTCACATGGGCGGCACGCGACCAATCAGAAGCCGCGACGTCATTCCGCCGCTCCTAAAGGCGCTCATTTTGAACAAAGAAGCCTGCCGGACGCCGGTGACTCACGGTGATGTTCCAGGGGCCGCCGGAGAGGTGAATATAACAATATTTTTTATTTTAATTCTTTATTTTACACCTCCGATACTGATACCCGATACCACAAAAATATCGGATCTCGGTATCGGAATTCCGCATACTTGCGGTATCGGAATGCTCAACACTAGTAAGGAGTATTATATGGGGCCCATTCTGTATGGAGTTATATATGGGTCTCAGTATACTGTATGGGGCCGATCATATACTGTATGGAGCATTATATGAGGCCAATTATATATGGAGCAATAGATGGGGCCCATCATATACTGTATGGAGAATTATATGTGGCTCACTATACTGTATGGAGCATTATATGGGGTCAATTCCGTATGGAGCAATATACGATACGATACCATAATTTCCCACGGGATCAATAAAGTGTATCACAGCAGCACAACTTAAATCATAAAGGAATTACATAGTTGACATGACAGTGGAGTTGACAGAAGAACATTATACATTATACATTAGAATAGGACATACACAACAAGTGAACTGAAATGTAGAGAAATAAGTAGACATTCACCTTGGTGGTTTAACCCTAATGTTATTATTGTACATTCCGATAGCAGTTGGCACAAACGATTTCCTATATTTTTCCTTCTTACACCTCAGAAGTATTAGCCGGTTACTGAAGGTGCTCTTCTGTCTCATGAATAGCTCATATAATGGATGTGCATTATTGTTCATAATTGCCATACACTTTTTCAGAGTTCTTTTCTCCACTACCTCCCCAAAAGAGTCCAGATTGCAGCCCACAGCAGAACTTGCCTTCTTAATAATCTTATTCAGCTTATTAGCATCAGAGGCCCGCACACTACTACCCCAGCACGTGATTGCAAAAAAGATGGCACTTGCCACTACGGTAGAACATTTCTAACATTTTGCTACACACATTAAAAGACCTCAGTTTCCTTAGGAAATACAATCTGCTCATCCCCTTCTTGTAGACAAACTCTGAGTGGCATCTCCAGTCCAGTTTGCTATCCAAATGGACCCCCAAATATTTGTAACTCTCCACCTGCTCTACCTCCTGACCAGCAATAGTGATCGGTAAGCATTCCATCTTTAGCCTGCTATAGTTGGCCACCAACTCCTTAGTTTTCTTAACATTTAGTTGTAGATAGTTACCATTGCACCAATCCACGAAATTCGACACCACCCTTCTGTATTCCTCATCCCCCTGATCTCCCCTAATGCATCCCACAACCACAGAGTCATCCGAAAATTTTTGAAGGTGGCAAAGTTCAGATTTATACTGAAAGTCTGAAGTATACAGTGTGAATAGAAAGGGCGCGAGCACCGTTCCCTGGGGGGCACCTACACTGCTCAATAATCTGCTTGACACCACTGCTCCCATCTGTACAAACTGTGTCCGATCTGATAGGTAGTCAGTTATCCAATTTCTCATCCCCTCCTCAACCTTCATATCAGTCATCTTTTTGTGTAGTAAAAGTGGCTGCAGGGAGTTAAATGCACTCGAGAAATCGAAGAACATCGCTCGCACCATGGTTCCGTCAGTCTCCAGAAATGAGTGTACCCTATGTAACAGAGAAGAATAGCATCATCCACCCCCAATCTATGTCGGTAAGCAAACTGAAGGGAATCGATAAAAGCATTGACCCTTGGTCTTAAGTGACCAAACACTAATCTTTCCAAGGCCTTCATAGCGTGAGATGTTTTGTGAATTCCGCTCTTGGGCTCCCTCCGGTGGTTGTAAGTGGCACTTTTGTGAGTTCTGCTCTTGGGCTCCCTCCGGTGGTTTTAAGTGGAATGGCTGCTCCTTGGATTTAGCAGTCAGCAGCTGCTTCCACTGATTGTCTATTCTGCTCAGCTCTGCTCAGCTATTTAGCCTGGCTCTTTCCTTCAGCTTGTGCCACTTGTCAATGGTTCCTGGTTGGATTCACATCTCTTTGGATTTCCCTGTTATCCTGACCAGTTCAGCAAAGTTAAGTCCTTGCTTGCTCTTTTCTGTCCACAGGTTGTGGACTTATCCGTTCTGTGCTTTCTGTTTGTCCAGCTTGTCAGTATGAATTACCGTATATACTCGAGTATAAGCCGACCCGAGTATAAGCCGACCCCCCTAATTTTGCCACAAAAAACTGGGAAAACTTATTGACTCGAGTATAAGCCTAGGGTGGAAATGCAGCATTTACCGGTGAATTTCAAAAATAAAAATAGATCATTATTTCCCCATAGCTGTGCCATATAGTGCTCTGCACCGTTCATATTTCCCCATAGGTGTGAACCATATAGTGCTCTGCACCGTTCATTGTGCCCCCTAGCTGTGCCATATACGGTGCTCTGCACCGTTCATTGTGCCCCATAGATGTGCCATATACGGTGCTCTGCACCGTTCACTGTGCCCCATAGCTGTGCCATATACGGTGCTCTGCACCGTTCACTGTGCCCCATAGCTGTGCTGTGCCATATACGGTGCTCTGCACCGTTCACTGTGCCCCATAGCTGTGCTGTGCCATATACGGTGCTCTGCACCGTTCACTGTGCCCCATACATAGCTGTGCTGTGCCATATACGGTGCTCTGCACCGTTCACTGTGCCCCATACATAGCTGTGCTGTGCCATATACGGTGCTCTGCACCGTTCACTGTGCCCCATAGCTGTGCTGTGCCATATACGGTGCTCTGCACCGTTCACTGTGCCCCATAGCTGTGCTGTGCCATATACGGTGCTCTGCACCGTTCACTGTGCCCCATAGCTGTGCTGTGCCATATACGGTGCTCTGCACCGTTCACTGTGCCCCATAGCTGTGCTGTGCCATATACGGTGCTCTGCACCGTTCACTGTGCCCCATAGCTGTGCTGTGCCATATACGGTGCTCTGCACCGTTCACTGTGCCCCATAGCTGTGCTGTGCCATATACGGTGCTCTGCACCGTTCACTGTGCCCCATAGCTGTGCTGTGCCATATACGGTGCTCTGCACCGTTCACTGTGCCCCATAGCTGTGCTGTGCCATATACGGTGCTCTGCACCGTTCACTGTGCCCCATAGCTGTGCTGTGCCATATACGGTGCTCTGCACCGTTCACTGTGCCCCATAGATGTGCTCCATATACGGTGCTCTGCACCGTTCACTGTGCCCCATAGATGTTCCACATAAATTTGTGCCGCCGCTGCCGCAATAAAGAAAAAAAAACACATACTCACCTCCCTTGATTGCAGCTCCCGGCGTCTCGTTCCGGCGCCTCCATCTTCCCGGCGTCTCTGCTCTGACTGATCAGGCAGAGGGCGCCGCGCACACTGTATGCGTCATCGCGCCCTCTGCCTGAACAGTCAGAGAGCAGAGACGCCGGGAAGATGGAGGCGCCGGCCGGGAAGATGGATCGGCGCCCGGCGGCTGGAACGAGGACAGGTGAATATGCTATACTCACCTAGTCCTGGCGATCCTCGCGCTGTCCCCTCCTGTCTTCGGTGCCGCAGCTTCTTTCTCTATCAGCGGTCACCGGCACCGCTGATAGAGAAATGAATAAGCGGCTCCGCCCCTATGGGAGGTGGAGCCGCTTATTCATTTCTGTAATGAGCGGTCCCACGTGACCGCTGAAGAGAGGAAGAAACTGCAGCGCCGAAGCCCGTGGGACGGCAGGGACAGCGCGAGGATCGCTGGGACTAGGTAAGTATACCTCAGCGCCCTCACCCCCTCACCCGCCGACCCCACCGCTACCGTGACTCGAGTATAAGCCGAGGGGGGCACTTTCAGCCCAAAAATTTGGGCTGAAAATCTCGGCTTATACTCGAGTATATACGGTAATTCAGTGTAGCTGGAAGCTCTGGGAAGCAGATTTACCCTCCACACCTTTAGTCAGGTGTGGAGATTTTTGTAAACTCTGTGTGGATTTTTTGTAGTGTTTTAGGCCGGCGTCACACATGCGAGTTTTACGGACGTAAGAGCGCAGAAACTACGTCCGTAAAACTCGCAAAACATACGGCACAATGATTCTCAATGGGTCTAGTCCTATCAGCCGTATATTACGGATCCGTAATATACGTCGTTATACGGCCGCACAAAATCGCAGCATGCTGCGTTTGTCAGCGTATTGCGCAAAAAATACGCCAATGCAAGTCTATGGGAGAGCGTGTAATACGGAATGCATACGGACCATGCGTGTGACTTGCGAGAAATACGCAACCCACTAGCAGATGTCCTGAACTGTCCAAAGGCCTCAATCAGGCAGGTGAGACATGCTAATTAGCTGAAAAAGCCAGACAGTGAACCCGGAAGTCTGCTGCACGCCTCCACGGAGTGAGAATCAGCATGGCAAACATTGTCAATACCTGGGTTTGGACAATATGGTCATTTTGGGTTGGGGTATGATTCCCGCCCATATGGCCAGCAACATCAGGGTTATCTCCAAAATCCTGTCCCCACTCTTCAAAGTGCCCAGCATCATAGCAGGCAGAATGTCCCTCAGGCCACTATCACATCCGCACAGGGTGCTGGACAATTGGGCCTACAAAGGCCACCTGATGTTGACCCAGAACAATCCACTTCTCCAGCACCTACCTACCAGGACTTGTAATATTTTTTTTTTTTTCTATTTTTATTTTAACCATTTTGTTTATGTTTGAGCTTTGATTTGTATACACAATCTTGTGTTTGCTTGTGCTTAAATAGCAATCTGGAATGTGGATGGTGTTCCTAATTTTTATGGCCACAAAAAAATGTGGAATTTAATTTCTAAAGATTTGTTATGCCAAAACAATAACAAAATCTTACAAAAATTTACATAAGTAAAATGTTCGTTAATAACAATCAAACTATGGATGCACTCTGTTCATTCTTATTACATCACACACACATGATATGCTCAGAACCATATGTGAAATAATTAAACACAACAGACATATTTTCTAAATTGGTTAATCAAAAATTTATATATCTAAATAATTACACATGCAAAATTGCATAGTCTTGCCAGGGAGTGGCACCTTGAGGACTCAAAAAATAATTTGTGAACACATCACGAACTTTAAGTCCAGAAAGTGGACGACGCGGAGGAGGGACATATGGGGTAGGCCTACTGTTGTGAATTCTGTGGCTGAGTTCACTTCTGTGGTCACAAGTGGTATTGCAGTCTCTGGGCTTCCTCCCTCAGGTGTTTTGGTGAGCTCGTTGGCTGCCTTGCTATTTAGCTCCACCTGAGTCTGTCTTCCTTGCTCCTTGTCAATGTTCCAGTGTTGGATCTGAGCTACTGCATCTTTCCTTGGGCCTGCTGCTCTGCTAGATAAGTGCTTCTAGTTTGTTTTCTGTTTTTTCTGTCCAGCTTGCTATTAACTTTTGCTGGAAGCTCTGAGAAGCAAAGGGGTGCACCGCCGTGCTGTTAGTTCGGCACGGTGGGTCTTTTTGCCCCTTTGCGTGGTTTTCGTTTTAGGGTTTTTTGTAGACTGCATAGTTCTCTTTGCTATCCTCGCTCTGTCTAGAATATCGGGCCTCACTTTGCTGAATCTATTTCATTCCTACGTTTGTCTTTTCATCTTGCTAACAGTCATTATATGTGGGGGGCTGCCTATTCCTTTGGGGTATTTCTCTGAGGTAAGTCAGGCTTGTATTTCTATCTTCAGGCTAGTCAGCTCCTCAGGCAGTGCCGAGTTGCATAGGTAGTTGATAGGCGCAATCCACTGCTGCTTATAGTTGTGTGAGGATAGATCAGGTACTGCAGTCTACAGAGATTCCACGTCTCAGAGCTCGTCCTATTGTTTTTGGTTATTGCCAGATCTCTGTATGTGCGCTGATTACTGCACGCTGTGTTGCCTGATTGCCAGCCATAACAGCCTACTATGATTGGTCATGACGTGATCTACAAAATTTGGAGAGGAACAATCATGTATTCTGGTGAAATTATGTAGAATTACACAGGCTTTGATCACTTCATTGATTGAAGCCTCACTGGCAGACTGAAGAACACGCCATTTGGCTACAAGAATACCAAAGGCGCACTCAACCAGTCTCCGTGCCCTGGCAAGTCTCAAATTAAACACCCTCCGCCGGTGGTCAAGGTTGCACCTGGGGTAAGGCCTTATGACGTGCCTCGTCAGTTGGAAGGCCTCATCTCCAACCAAAACAAAAGGCACTGCTTCCGCATTGGAGCCTGGGAGTTGTTGTGGTGGTGGGAGGTTCAACTGGTTGTCACGTAGCCGCCGACCCATTATGGACGAATTGAAGACCCTAGAGTCTCCAGTTCGCCCATAGGCCCCAATGTCTACAATTATAAACCTGTAGTTGCTGTCAGCAACTGCTAACAGAACTACAGAGAAAAACTGCTTATAATTGAAGAATTGGGAACCAGAGTTCGGCGGCTTACGCACCCTGATATGTTTCCCATCCACAGCTCCAATGCAGTTAGGGAAGTCACAAGTATTTTTGAATCCAGTGGCGATTTGGAGCCAATCCTCCTGTTTTGGCTCAGGCATCACAACTTCATGAAGTTTCAGCCATATTTGGGAACAGGTTGTCCTAACAATGCCTGAAATTGTCGACCGCCGAATCAGAAACTCCAGGTGTAGACCCGCATAGGACAAGCCTGTGGACAGGAAGATGAAAAACAAGAAAAACAAAAAATAACAATTAACATGAGGAATAACAAAACATGAAGAAGCACAAGTGGTATTACTATACTCTAATATTACCAACATTTTTTTGGATGTGCTTGTGGCTTCATGTCCAAGTAAAGTAACTGAAACATAGTAGGACACAACACATTGTCAAACACCACAAAAAAAAAAGGTCCAAATACATACCGTAAGGTTAGGAGAAGACGCTCCTCAGCAGAGATGGCTTTTCTCATCCAGGTGTCCTGATAGGTGAGCCCAGGACGTAAGATCTCCATCAACATGTCAAAAGTCCTGATGGACATGCGAATATACAGGTAAAATTTGTCTGGATGTGCCCTCAAAGCTGAATATAGTCTCTGGAAATGTCCTTTACTCTGGCGTTGGGTCAATAGAGGATGCACCCACAATCTTCGTCTCCTCCTTCGCGGATCTACATTGACCGGATATGGCTGGCCAAAGCGATGAGACAACACCCAGTGAAGCAACACCCGCTGAGTTGTCACATGCTCAGACATGTTTGTAAGGTCAAAGTAACACAGCCAAAATATGCTAGAGAACATATAGGGCAGATGGGAGGGGTCCACCTGTTGTAGAGGGCTTAAATAGTGTTGTTAATGATGGTTTAAATGACTTGCAGGCCTGAAAACCGTTAACTGTCCATTTTGTGATGGTGCGTGTAAAAAACGCCATACGGATCACATACGGATTACACACGGAACAGTACATGCGCAAAATACGCGACCACACCTAGGCTACGCATTAACTACGGAAAAAGATTACGGAGACATTTTGGCGTATTACGGACGTAGAATACGTTCCGTAATGTCTTACGGCGAGTGTGACGCCGGCCTTATACTGATCGCACAGTATTCCATCCTGTCCTATCTATCTAGCTAGACTGGCCTCCTGTGCTCATCCTGGTTTCATTCTGTGTATGTCTTTTCCCTCTCCACTCACAGTCATTACTTGTGGGGGGCTAATCTATCCTTTGGGGATTTTCTCTGAGGCAAGATAGAAACAGGAAAACTATCTTTAGGGGTAGTTAGATCTTAGGCTGTGACGAGGTGCCTAGGGAGTGTCAGGAGCATCCCACGGCTACTTCTAGTGTTGTGTTGAGCTTAGGGACTGCGGTCAGTACAGGTACCATTTCCTTCAGAGCTCGTCCCATGTTGCTCCTAAACCACCAGATCATAACAGAGATGTTAAGGCTACAGGACGATAGTCATTTTGGGTTGCAGGAGAAGAAGTCTTGGGTACCGGCACCAGACAGGAAGTTTTCCATAACACAGGTACCCTCTGTGTTTGTATACTTCCATTAAATAGGCGTGTAAAGACAGTACACAGCTGGTCTGCACAAACTTTAAGGACACGTGAGCTGAGTCCATCTGGTCCTGCTACTTTACCAATGTTAAGTGACTTAAACTGCCTCCTCACATAATTTTCGGATTCTCTAAAATTAGTCTGCTCATCCTTCAATATCGATGTTGCAGAATTTGCACCCAATTCCCATCACCTATCAGTTGGCAGTACACATGTACTGCTAAACCTGTTGAAATACTCATTCATCTCATTAGCCTTGTCCAGATTTCCACCATCATGTTCAAGCCTCACCTTAAGCCCAGTCAGTAATTTCATTCCTGACCAAACCTCCCTGGAATTATTGTGGGACAGTTTCTTTTCAAGTTTAATTCTGAAGGCTTCCTGGGCCTCCTTTATTTTATGCTTCAATTCATGCTGTATCATTTTAATTTCCTCTTTGTCATGCGGCTCATTCTGTATGGAGCACTCTGTGGTGCCCATTATACTGTATGGAGCATTATATGAGGCTCATTATTCTGTATGGAGCATAATATTGGGCTCATTATTCTGTTTGGAGCAATATACGGGGCTCATTATTCTGTATAGAGGACTATGTGGTGCCAATTATTCTGTATGGAGCACTATATGGGGCCATTATACTGTATGGGGCAATATATAGGGCTCATTATTCTGTTTGGAGCAATATATGGGGCTCATTATTCTGTATAGAGGACTATACTGTCCGTTTTCTGAGCTAATGTAGAATGCACAATAGATATCACTCATATAATGTAAGAAGTACCGTATATACTCGAGTATAAGCCGACCCGAGTATAAGCCGACCCCCCTAATTTTGCCACAAAAGACTGGGAAAACTTAATGACTCAAGTATAAGCCTAGGGTGGGAAATGCAGCAGCTACCGGTAAATATCAAAGTAAAAATAGATACCAATAAAAGTAAAATTAATTGAGACATCAGTAGGTTAAGTGGTCTTGAATATCCATATTGAATCAGGAGCCCCATATAATGCTCCATAAAGTTTATGATGGCCCCATAAGATGCTCCATATTAAAATAAGCCCCATATAATCCTGCATAAAGGTTAATAATGGCCCCATAAGATGCTCCATAGACACATTTGCCCAATATAATGCTGCACAAATGTTGATTATGACCCCATAAGATGCTCCATAAAGATATTTGCCCCATATAATGCTGCACAAACCTTGATTATGGCCCCATAAGATGCTTCATACAGACACTTGCCCCATATAATGTTCCACAAACGTTAATTATGGCCTCATAAGATGCTCCATACAGTCACTTGCCTCATATAGTGCTGCACAAACATTATGGCCCCAGAAGATGCTCCATAAAGACATTTGCCCCATTTGCTGTTGCTGCGATAAAAAAATAAAAAAATCACATACTCACCTCTCCGTCGCTCAGGCCCCGGGCACTTTCAATATTCACCTGACTTCGTCCGTCTAGTTTAGGTGTGAATTGTGTCCATACAGTGAGTCATAAATCCAGGTGCTATTGGGCATTTACCCTAAAAGATCATGGTGAACGAGCATTCTAAATAACGCCCATTACACAACAGTTTCAGTGTAAGTGGCCGACGATCACCTGACAAATGAGCAAAATGCTTGTTCATCTGGTGACATGATCTTTTGCACAACGCGGCAGATCATCATTCTCGGACTCCCATTATCGAAAACAGTGGCTGTCAACGTGCACTGACTTCTTGTATGAACAGTCTATACAATGACCGCCGATCAGTAGGGGTCTACCGATCATTTAGTAATGTAGACTGATCCTTAAGGTACCGTTACACTAAACGACTTGCCAACGATCACGACTAGCGATACGACCTGGCCGTGATTGTTGGTAAGTTGTTGTGTGGTCGCTGGGGAGCTGTCACACAGACAGCTCTCTCCAGTGACCAACAATCAGGGGAACGACTTCGGCATCGTTGAAACTGTCTTCAACGATGCCGAAGTCCCCGGGTAACCAGGGTAAACATCGGGTTACTAAGTGCAGGGCCGCTTTAAGTAACCCGATATTTACCCTGGTTACCATTGTAAAAGTAAAAAAAAAAAAAACACTACATACTCACATTCCGATGTCTGTCAAATCCCCCGACGTCAGATTCCCGCACTGACTGTGTCAGCGTCGGCCGTAAAGCAGAGCACAGCGGTGACGTCACCGCTGTGCTCTGCTTTACGGCCGGCGCTGACAATCAGTGCAGGGAAGCTGACGGCGGGGGGCGTGACAGACATCGGAATGTGAGTATGTACTGTTTTTTTTTTTTTTAACTTTTACAATGGTAACCAGGGTAAATATCTGGTTACGAAGCACGGCCCTGAGCTTAGTAACCCGATATTTACCCTGGTTACAAGTGAACACATCGCTGGATCGGCGTCACACACGCCGATCCAGCGATGACAGCAGGTGATCAGCGACCCAGCAGGGGCCTGATCGTTGGTCGTTGTCGAACATAACGAGATCGTTAGCGGGATCGTTGCTACGTCACAAAAAGTGTGACGTTGCAACAATATCATTAACGAAATCGTTATGTGTGAAGGTACCTTTAGACCGAGTCCTTTTGTGAATAACTTGAACATCCTTATCAGCTTGTACAGTATTTCCAGATTTTTCTTGTTGTCATGCTGTGTCTTTGTCCATTGATTTTTTTCATTTGTTTTTCAGTGTCAGAATTACTTTTTTTTAAAATAATAATAATAATAATAATAATTATTATTATTATTATTATTTCACTACAGACTTGTTATATGATATAGTCACAAATACCAGATTTAAAAAACTTTCAATTCATACATAATTGATGATCAGATAGGTCATTAAGAGGTTAAAGAAAAAAATGGATGTGGCAGGAAATCAACTCCAGATGCTGCTGTTATGGTTTATGGCAGTCTGTCAGATTCTTGGAAATTTATAGACTTTTTGTAATATTTTCCTCCATGAAGTTTACCGCAGCAGAGATATATTAATTATACTGCGGCTTACACAATGTGGCGTGTCACTGGGACGTCACAGAGGACACTGTGAGTATTTATGACTGCTTGGAGATTTAGTTTTCCTTGCTGCAGTTGAATGATTTACAGCTACTAGCCAGCCTGAGTACATGTGGGGGTTGCCTGGTTGCTAGGAAATCCCGTCATGTAATCAAGCTGTCTAGTAGCCACAAATCATTCAGCTGAGGCGATGAAAACTAAATCTCCGAGCTATCATAAATACTCGGAGAGTGCTTGGGAAAACCCGAGCAAAGAGTACTCGCTCATCACTACTCCTTGTATAACAGGTAGGTGTCTCTGTATGTACGGTAAGTCCGACATACACATTAGATGGCAAGTGCTCCTGTGTTATCTATGAGGGAGCCACCAGAGAACGACTTGCAATCCAGAACTGGACATGTCCAACTGACATCTCCCCCCACAATCAGTTGGTTGATGCCCCCATACACATTAGAGTTCACAGGATGATGTCACATGGCGACCCGATCCGTGGCCCTGGGCGCCCATGTAAAAGGGAAATTAAATAAATTTTATGTTCGTGACGCCACCTGTGGTATTCGGTCAATGAGGACCGACGCTGCTTTAAGGGGTCCTCTGGGGTGATGTTATGGTGTGTAGATGGAAGATGGTGAATGGTGTAGTAAAGAACGAGGACACAGGTTTGCAGTCTCTTTACCTGGTTTACTGAAGACTTCAGGCAGCCAAAGTCCAGGGCACCAGATCACAGGGCAGGCAGGGTCCAGCTGGCTGGGAAGCAAATTCAGAGTCCCTTTTACAGGTGGAGTTAAAAGCCTTCCTCATAGCACAGTGGTGTTGTAGTCCCTTACTGCCTATGGCTTCTGATAAGGTCCTCACAGTTCTCTCTGTCCTCCATAAAGGTGGGACATAAACTCGTATGGCAGGTGACTCGAGCCTTTTTACAGGATCTCTATCATTACCCGGGCTCTGTGTGTCACTGTGCCTCCTGGGTATTAGGGTGGACAGGTGATATGTAATCCAGCTGTCCTAACGGTTTCTGCTGTCCCTCACAACCTCGGTGTTCCGGCTACCGGTAATCTGCGCCAGCCAGGGAGGTAGCTAATTCACTGCTCTGCTCCACTGGTGTTCCTTCTCCTGTGCTTCGCTCTCCCACACGCTCACTACAATCTGTTCGGCGTTCGGTATTATCTCTGTCCAGGAGCTGCAGCACTTTCTCATGGCTGCACGGCTCCTCATACATTCTTCCTGCCTCAGACTGCTTCAGTCTGCTCTCCAGCACTATCTGACTAACTTTCCCTCCAAACCACAATATATATCTATATGCAGGGGAGTCACCTAGAAATAGGATCAAAAGCTCCCCCTTGTGGCCTGGAGTGTGAACATGTTGCATGTTTGTGTTACCTGGTGAGCAGGGCCGGCATCAGCACCCTGCATACCCGGGCAAGTGCCGGGGCCCTGGCGAGACAGGGGGGCCCATTCAGGGCCAGCATTAGGGGCAGGCAGCTGCCTAGGGCCCCCGATCCTCCAGGGGCCCTCAGCTAGCGGCACATCAGCAGCCGCTATGGGGCCTCTGTGAGGCAGGGGGACCCGCCTGTCGCCAGTGCCAACTCCCCCGCCACCGCATTGAACTATACCGGCGTCTGCCGGTAAAGTTCAAAGCAAATGATGGAGGAGAGAGCATCACCTGACGCTCCCTCTCCCATCATTCCCCACTCTGCCTCTGACACTGCCACTGCGGGTGCGCGTTGGCGTCATCGCCCACTCGCTGTGTGTCAGGCAGTGCAGTGGCAGCCACTGAGACCAGGGCAGGGAGCAGCGCGGGCATGTTGAGGTGATGCTACATGGGCTGTGCTGTATACTACATGTATGTGCTATATACTACATGTGCCGTGTTATATACTATGTGGCTGTGCTATGTACTATATGGGCTGTTATATGCTACATGGGCTGTGCTGTATACTACATGGCTGTTCTATATACTACGTGGGCCGTGTTATATACTATGTGGCTGTGCTATATAGTATATGGGCTGTTATATGCTATGTGGGCTGTGCTATATACTACATGGCTGTTCTATATACTATGTGGGCTGTGTTATATACTATGTGGGCTGTGTTATATAATATATGGCTGTTCTATATACTACGTGGGCCGTGTTATATACTATGTGGCTGTGCTATATAGTATATGGGCTGTTATATGCTATGTGGGCTGTGCTATATACTACATGGCTGTTCTATATGCTACGTGGGCTGTGCTATATACTACATGGCTGTGTTATATGCTACGTGGCTGTGCTATATACTACGTGGCTGTGTTATATACTACATGGCTGTGTTATATGCGATCAGGAATCGTGGTATGTGTTAAAGGGGGGGCCCACTGAGACTCTTTCTCCCAGGGCCCTCAAAAACCTCGAGCCGGCCCTGCTGGTGAGAGTTATCCTTCATCGCTTCCAAGCATGACATCACTCTCCCCATGAGGAAAGCAATGCCACTGTGAAGACCAGGACCCTGGGGCGTCACACTTGTTCTCCTACAGAGCTTGAAGATAGCAGGTCTAATAGCATATAATTTAGGTTTTTCTTAAGGCATTATTCAAAATAGTTTTATTTGGATCTAGACTAGTAAAACAATGTACTTTTTAAATGGGTGTATAACTACAATGATATTGTATCCTCAGGATAGGATCAGTGGTGGTCCAACACCCAGCGCTCCCATTGATCAACTGTTCTCTGTTGTGAATTCCGCTCTTGGGCTCCCTCCGGTGGTTGTAAGTAGCATTTTTGTGAGTTCTGCTCTTGGGCTCCCTCCTGTGGTTTTGAGTGGTATGGCTGCTTCTTGGATTTAGCTTCAGCAGCTGTTTTCACTGATCGTCTTTCTGGCTCGGCTATATTAGTCTGGCCTTATCCCTCATTCAATGCCAGTTGTCAATTGTTCCTGCCTGGAGTCATTGCTCTTAGGATTTTCCTGACACTCTGACCAGTTCAGCAAAAGCTAAGTCCTTGCTTTTCCTTTTGCAGTTCACTTGTTGTGGACTTGTTGTTCAGCACTTTCTATGTTTTGCTCATTTGTCCAGCTTATCAGTATGGATCTATTCAGCTAGGCTGGAAGCTCTGGGCAGCAGAGTTTGCCCTCTACACCTTTAGTTAGGTGTGGAGATTTTTGCATTCCTCTGCGGTGGACTTTTTCTAGTTTTTATTACTGACCGCACAGCGTTCTGTCCTGTACTTTTTCTATCTAGCTAGAAGTGGCCTCCTGTGCTTAATCTTGTTTCATACTACGTATGTCTTTTCCTTCTCCTCTCACAGTCATTATTTGTGGGGGGCTAATCTATCCTTTGGGGATTTTCTCTGAGGCAAGATAGTTTTCCGGCTTCTATCTTTAGGGGTACTTAGCTCTTAGGCTGTGACGAGATGCCTAGGCAGAGTTAGGAGCATTCCACGGCTACTTCTAGTGTTGTGTCGAGTTTAGGGACTGCGGTCAGTATAGTTACCACCTGCTCAGAGCTAGTCGCATGTCGCTCCTCAATCACCAGACCATAACAGTTCTCCAGAAAGATATAAACCCGCCAGGTATTTATTGGTTGCTGCCAGGTGCTGCAAATCAGCATCAATTCTGATGACCTCGGATCACTGCTGTTAACCTTTTATATGCTGCTGTAAATCTCTGACACTGGTGTTCAAGTTGCAGGACCTCATAGCTGCTAAAGGAACAAGTCTGCAAAGCTGAGCCATAGACTGGGCTTCCTGTGAAACCTCTATTTCATATCTATATAAATATATATAAAATCATCTATATATAAAACCTGGAAAAACTGTATTAAATATATGCGGCGCCCCAGGGTCCTCGTCGTCGCAGTGGTATTGCTTTTCTCTCGGGGAGAGTGATGCTACGTTCAGAGGCAAAGAAGCATAACTGCATCCAGGTATCACAAACATGCAACACACATTCACACTCCAGGCCACCAGGGGGAGCTTCTGCTCCTAATTATTAGGTCACTCCCCATATAGATATATAACTGGTAGTCTGTAGGGAAAGTTAGTTAGTTCCTGACAGAGCTCCAGACAGGAGTTCTGTAGAAGAAAGTTCCAGACAGTAGTCTGAGGAGGACAGAGGGTCCACGGAGCTGTGCATGCCCTCAGAGCTGCAGCTCCCAGAAAGAGACATTGAAAGGCAGAATTGTTTTGCAGCGAGCGTGAAGGAAGTCGAAGCAAAGGAGAGGATACCAGAAGGGGACCAGCCCCGCTCAGGCTGCCTCCTTCTGAGGTGCAAAATCCCGGCAGCCAGAACACCGAGGAAGTAAGGACCTCTACACCTTATTTCAGAGACTGGCAGGACAGCTAATTGCAGGTTACCTGTCTGCACCTACACCCAGGAGGCACGGTGACACCTACAGAGCCGGGTTATCTAAGAGACCCTATAAACAGGCTCAAGTCACCAGTCATACGGGTTTTGTCCTATCCTATATGGGGGACAGAGAGAGCGAAACATTGCATCTGTGAGACCCTTATGTGAAGCCATAGGCAGTAAGGGACTACACCACCGCAGCGCAAGGGAAGGTTACTGATTTCCACCTGGACAAGGGGACTCTGGACTTGCCACCAAACCGGCCGGACTCTGCCTGCCCTGTGATCTGGTGCTCTGGACTGTGGATGCTGAAGTCTTCAGTAAAGGTAAAGAGACTGCAACCTTGTGTCCTCGTTCTTCACCGCTCCATTCACCATTCACCATCTACATACTGGGAAGCCCTGGGGATATACTTCACCTGTGGGAAGGTTTACCATCTAGCTGCCATAACATTACCCTAGCAGACCCTTTAAAGCAGCGTTGGTCACCCTGACCGAATGCCCCCGGTGGCGTCACGAACATAAACTTTATCTGTTTACAGACCTTTCCCTTTTATATGGACGTCCCAGGGCCACAGACCGAGTCAGCCACCATGACATCCCCCAGTGAACATCGGACCCGGTACCGAGTACCCCACGGCCCTTGGGGGGCGACTCATATATAATATATATTAATATTGCAGAGACCATCGCTTTATGCACATAGGCATAAAGACTTTATGGCAAACAGGAAGGTTTATTACAGTTAATGAACCTTCATTAAACAAATAGAAAAAAGTCTCTTCTCTGGCATCAAAGTTAGCATAGAAACAAAAAAAAAACGGTCCATATGGCATTAAAATGTCAAACAATGTATGCTCACCCATTTTACAATTACTAGTCAGCCTCCAGACAAAACTGATCAGCAAATTATAGGTCTTTCCACCTTCACTCTAATACAACACTAAGGCAGCTCCACTGCCTTAAATAGGCTGTTCAAGCCCCAGAGTGGAGATATGGGAATGATCAGTCCCACCCAACAATTCTGGCCATTCCGTAAACTCAGACCCAAGATTCGGGCTCATTAACCCCTTACCGGCATCGGACGTACTATACCGTCCGATGCCGGCTCCCCTGCTTTGATGCAGGGCTCCGCGGTGAGCCCGCACCAAAGCCGGGACATGTCAGCTGTTTTGAACAGCTGACATGTGCCCGTAATAGGCGCGGGCAGAATCGCGATCTGCCCGCACCTATTAACTAGTTAAATGCCGTTGTCAAACGCAGACAGCGGCATTTAACTACCGCTTCCGGCCGGGCGGCCGGAAATGACGTCATCGCCGACCCCCGTCACATGATCGGGGGTCGGCGATGCTTGTGAATGGTAACCATAGAGGTCCTTGAGACCTCTATGGTTACTGATTTCCCGTCGCTGTGAGCGCCACCCTGTGGTCGGCGCTCACAGCACACGTGCAATTCTGCTACATAGCAGCGATCAGCAGATCGCTGCTATGTAGCAGAGGCGATCGTGCTGTGCCTGCTTCCAGCCTCCCATGGAGGCTATTGAAGCATGGCAAAAGTTAAAAAAAAAAGTTTAAAAAAATGTGAAAAAAATAAAAAAAACATAAAAGTTTAAATCACCCCCCTTTCGCCCCAATCAAAATAAATCAATAAAAAAAAATCAAATCTACGCATATTTGGTATCGCCGCGCTCAGAATCGCCCGATCTATCAATTAAAAAAAAGTATTAACCTGATCGCTAAACAGCGTAGCGGGAAAAAAATTCGAAACACCAGAATTACGTTTTTTTGGTCGCCGCGACATTGCATTAAAATGCAATAACGGGCGATCAAAAGAACGTATCTGCACCGAAATGCTATCATTAAAAACTTCATCTCGGCACACAAAAAATAAGCCCTCAACCGACCCCAAATGATGAAAAATGGAGACGCTACGAGTATCGGAAAATGGCGCAAATTTTTTTTTTTTTTTTTAGCAAAGTTTGGAATTTTTTTTCACCACTTAGATAAAAAATAACCTAGTCATGTTTGGTATCTATGAACTCGTAATGACCTGGAGAATCATAATGGCAGGTCATTTTTAGCATTTAGTGAACCTAGCAAAAAAGCCAAACAAAAAACCAATGTGGGATTGCACTTTTTTTGCAATTTCACCGCACTTGGAATTTTTTTCCCGTTTTCTAGTACACGACATGCTAAAACCAATGATGTCGTTCAAAAGTACAACTCGTCCCGCAAAAAATAAGCCCTCACATGGCCAAATTGACGGAAAAATAAAAAAGTTATGGCTCTGGGAAAGAGGGGAGCGAAAAACGAACACGGAAAAACGAAAAATCCCCCTGTCATGAAGGGGTTAAAAACCCTGTCATCACTATCGGAACTGGAGCCTCCTTTTATGGGCTTCACATGACTGAGTCTAACCACCTTGGTGACACGTCTCCTGTCCAGCTCCTGTTCAGCTGCAACCTTACAATATATATATGTTGACACATATCACATTTTTTGTACAAATCTCTGATATTTGTCATACTTGTAAGAATTACTATCTAAGTTTGATATCACCATAATCATACTGAGCCAAATAACCATTAGGGTAGGTGCACACGGTCAGTAATTGGCAGTGCTTTGGATGCAGCACTTGTCCGCTGTGTCCAAAGCTCTGACGGCTATTGAAATTGGAGGAATCCCCCTGTGTTCATTGAACTGTCCGGAATCACCGCGTCATATACATTGTACGGGTGAAAGCATTAAGCTACTTACTGGTAGCGGCATTTTTCGGAGGCCCATGACAGCACTACGAGAGAGGGGATCCGCCCTTCAGGAACAGGAAACCTACAGATACAAAAGGGCGGCACCTTTCCCATGCATCAGTTGTATTTCAGAGCCTGAGAGGACTACCGCGGTTAGTGGCACACAAATATACATTATATACAGTTTATATACAAAAATATCCTATTGCATTGTAACTAGATACCACACGTGAGATCTATATATCTCATTATATACTTTATAGGAAGTGCAACCCCCACGTGAATAGGGAGGGAACTAAGGGTGCTGTCATGGGCCTCCGAAAAATGCCGCTACCAGTAAGTAGCTGAATGCTTTATTCGGACTCCCATGACAGCACTACGAGAGAATTACAGAGATGTAAACTACTTTAGGGACTTAGGGAAGGACTATAGCTTGTAGCACCCTTAACCCGAAGGTGAGATCAGAGGAGAACCCCAAGTCCAACCAATGTTGCTTGAAAAAGGTGGAAGGGGACGACCACGTAGCCGCCTTACATATCTGGTCGATTGACACTCTAGATCTTTCCGCCCAGGATGTAGTCATGGCCCGGGTGGAATGCGCCCTCAGATTCTGCAGAGCTGGACCTCCACCTGCAGTATAAGCCAGAGAGATAGTCTCCCTAATTTGCTAGTGTGTACTTTGATACTCTAAGCCCTTTTCTAGGACCTTGGAAGGACAAAAATAACGCATTATCTCTCTTCCAAGCATCAGTGACTGAGATATATTCTAGCAGGCATCTCCTAACATCCAATGTATGGAGTAGCTCTTCCTTAGAGTTAGAAGGATTAGGGAGAAATAATGGTAGAACTATCTCCTGTGATCTGTGAAAAAGTGATGCCACTTTTGGCAAATAGGCCGGGTCCGGTTTGAGGACCACTCTATCCTGTAGAAACTCTGTATAAGGGGAAAGTCTGGAAAGCGCCTATATGTCCCCTACCCTACGAGCAGATGTTATTGCTACCAAAAATGCTGCTTTAAGGGATAATATCTTAACTGAGGCTGAATGTAAGGGCTCAAACGGTTCCTTAGTCAAGGCTGAAAGGACTAGGTTGAGATCCCAAGGCACCAACCTATTCTTGTGTATGGGTCTAGCTCTACTAGATGCTTTAATAAACCTTGATACCCAATAATTATTAGCAATGTTACAAGAAAACAGGGCCCCTAGGGCTGAGACTTGTACTTTTAGTGTACTTGTAGATAGATTTAGCTCCAAACCCTTCTGCAGAAATTCTAAAATCTGGTTTATCGGTATTCCTTCTTCAATATTAAAATCTGAAGAGGCCAGGAACTTCCTCCAGGTTCTAGAGTAGATTCTTGTTGTTATTTGTTTTCTACTCTTCATAAGGGTGTCAATTAAATTTTGGGGAAAACCTCTGTTTTTTAACAATGACCTCTCAAACTCCATGCCGTCAAATGGAGTCCCTTCACTTGTGGATGGCTGATCGGACCTTGATGGAGTAAATCCAGAATGTCCGGAAGTACCCAGGGGTCTTCCACCGACATGGTCCTGAGCCAGGCAAACCAAGCCCTTCTGGGCCAGAATGGGGCAATCAGTATGACTCTTGCCCGATCCTCCCTTATCTTTCTGACCACAAGAGGCAATAGGCCCAGCGGGGGGGAACGCATAAGCCAATTGAAAATCCCATTTGATCAGGAAGGCATCCACTGCCAGAGGATTCTCCCTGGGATTTAGGGAACAGAATTTTCTTGTTTTTCTGTTGTCCTTGGTGGCAAATAAGTCCACCTCTGGATGACCCCACTTGCGGACAATGTGATTGAAGATGTCTCTGTTCAGAGACCATTCCCCTTGTCTTAAGGTGTTGCGGCTTAGAAAGTCTGCCTTTACATTTTCTTTCCCTCTTATATGCAGCGCAGTTAAAGATAGTAAATGGTTTTCTGCTGTCTGGAGCAGACGGTCCGCTACTTCCATCAGAGATTCGGACTGTGTTCCAACCTGGTGATTTACGTAGGCCACTGCCACCTGGTTGTCCGAGAGGATCTTGACATGGTGACCCTGTAGATATTTGAGGAGTTTCTTAACTGAAACTTCAATCACGATTAACTCTCTCTGATTGGAAGAAGCTGGTGTTTGGGGGTCCCATAGACCCTGAACTACAATGTCACCCATGTGTGCCCACCACCCCGCGGGGCTGGCGTCTGTTATTACGCGAGTCACATGTGTCACCCAGGGAACTCCTGCCGACAGTTTGTCTTCTTCTAGCCACCATCTAAGATATGTAAGAACTACTGGACTCAATATCACCTGAGCCTGCAAGGTCCCTTGTAAGGCTCTATCGTTAACCAGTACCTCAGACTGTAAAGGTCTGGTGTGGAATTGGGCCCAACGGACAGCGGGAATACATGAAGTTAGAGATCCTAACAGTGATATAGCTTCTCTAAGGGTCATGGATGGTCTATCAATCGCCTTTGACACCTGTTGTTGAATATGCAATAATTTATCAGATGGAAGACAGCATTGTTGGGTCTCCGAATCTAATAACAGCCCTAGGAATCTCTGAATTTTTAGGGGCTGTAATCGGGATTTCTCATAATTTATAATCCAGCCCAGGCGTTCTAGTCTGGTCGTAGCCGTCTTTACTTGTGAAAGGCAATGGTCTGCTAAATTCCCCACTATAAGGAAATCATCTAGATAAGGAATAACGAGGATATTGGACTCTCGTAAGTGCGCCATGACCTCAGCAACTATTTTTGTAAACACCCTAGGTGCTGCTGAAGAGAAAAGGGAAGAGCCCTGAACTGAAAATGGCGAACAATTCCTCCCATAGACACCGCTACTCTTAGGAACCTCTGGAAGTCTTCATGGATAGGTACATGATAGTATGCATCCTTTAAATCTACAACTACCATGAAGCAGTGTTTGAACAACATCTTTATTGTTGAACTGATCGATTCCATTTTAAAGGTCTTATTAACCAGAAACTCATTAAGGGACTTAAGATTAATGATAGTTCTAAACGATTTATCTGGTTTTTGAATCAGAAATAGAGGAGAGTAGAACCCTCTTCCTCTCTCTGATTCTGGAATTTCAATCAGAACTTTTTTAAGGCATAAATTTATGACCTCCGCTTAACTTAAACTTATCTTGAGGCCAGTGATTTCACTCAAGTCTCAGACCATCCGATATTATGCCTCAGACCCAGTCACTATTTGTGATGTCAGTCCATGCGGAAGAGAAGGCTGCCAATCTCCCTCCCACAGGGATTGCTAGTCATTGGTCCGGTTTCTTATGTTCTTTTGAGGAACGGCGAAACATGTAGCCCGTACCTCTCCTGCGTCTATCCTCCCATCTAAAATTATCTCTAGAGGGTGAGGATACACGTTTTCTTCCGCGACCAAATCTCCTTCTGTTGATAGGACGACGGTAGGATGCTGATGACAAATTAGGGAACTTTTTCTTGTCATCCCCTGCTTTTTCTAGCAACTCATCCAAGGTTGGCCCGAAGAGATATTCCCCTTTGCATGGGATAGCGCAGAGTTTTGATCTTGATGGAATGTCTCCTGACCAACACTTCAACCATAAGGCTCTACGAGCCGCGTTGGAAAGTCGTGCTGCTCTGGCTGCCATTCTAACTGAATCCACTGAAGCGTCTGACAGGAAGGCAGCAGCATCTTGAATTACTGGTAGCGCATTCAGAATTGTATCTCTGGAAGCGCCCTCTTTAAGTTGGGACTCCAACTGATCTAGCCAGACCATTAAGGATCTGGCTGTACACATTGCGGCCACTGTCGGTCTCAAAGATCCGGCCGCCATTTCCCAGGTACCTTTAAGGAAGGTGTCTGCCTTCCTATCAAGAGGATCCTTAACCCCTTCCCGACCCATGACGCCACGTAGGCATCATGAAAGTCGGTGCCAATCCGACCCATGACGCCTATGTGGCGTTATGGAAAGATCGCGTCCCTGCAGATCGGGTGGCTTCACCCCCTCGTGGCTACGATCGCTCTGATTGGCTGTTGAAAGTGAAACTGCCAATCAGAGCGATTTGTAATATTTCACCTATTATAACGGGTGAAATATTACAATCCAGCCATGGCCGATGCTGAAATACCATCGGCCATGGCTGGAAATACTAATGTGCCCCCACCCCACCCCACCGATTGCCCCCCCCAGCCCTCCGATCTGGCCGGTACACTGCTCCGGCTCCCCTCCGTCCAGTGCTCCGCTCCCCCCCGTGCTCTTGTCCGCTCCCCCGTGCTCCAATCACCCCCCCCGTGCTCCAATCACCCCCCCTGCACTCCGATCCACCCCCCCGGTGCTCCGTTCCACCCCCCGTGCTCCGTTCCAGCCCCCCCGTGCTCCGTTCCACGCCCCCCGTGCTCCGTTCCACCCCTCCCGCGCTCCGATTCCCCCCCCCCCCGTGCTCCGATCCTCCCCCGTGGTCCCCCCCCACCCCATCATACTTACCGATCCAGCCGGGGTCCCGTCCGTCTTCTCCCTGGGCGCCGCCATCTTCCAAAATGGCGGGCGCATGCGCAGTGCGCCCGCCGAATCTGCCGGCCAGCAGATTCGTTCCAAAGTGCATTTTGATCACTGAGATAGATTATATCTCAGTGATCAAAATAAAAAAAATAATAAATGACCCCCCCCCCCTTTGTCACCCCCATAGGTAGGGACAATAAAAAAATAAAGAAATTTTTTTTTTCCACTAATGTTAGAATAGGGTTAGGGGTAGGGTTAGGGTTAGGGGTAGGGTTAGGGGTAGGGTTAGGGGTAGGGTTAGGGTTAGGGGTAGGGTTAGGGTTAGGGGTAGGGTTAGGGGTAGGGTTAGGGGTAGGGTTAGGGTTAGGGGTAGGGTTAGGGTTAGGGCTAGGGGTAGGGTTAGGGCTAGGGTTAGGGTTTCGGTATGTGCACACGTATTCTGGTCCTCTGCGGATTTTTCCGCTGCGGATTTGATAAATCCGCAGTGCTAAACCGCTGCGGATTTATGGCGGATTTACCGCGGTTTTTCTGCGCATTTCACTGCGGTTTTACAACTGCGATTTTCTATTTGAGCAGTTGTAAAACCGCTGCGGAATCCGCACAAAGAAGTGACATGCTGCGGAATATAAACCGCTGCGTTTCTGTGCAGTTTTTCCGCAGCATGGGCACAGCGATTTTTGTTTCCCGTAGGTTTACATTGAACTGTAAACTCATGGGAAACTGCTGCGGATCTGCAGCGTTTTCCGCAGCGTGTGCACATACCTTTAGAATTAGGCTATGTGCACACGGTGTGGATTGGCCGCTGCGGATTCGCAGCAGTGTTCCATCAGGTTTACAGTACCATGTAAACATATGAAAAACCAAATCCGCTGTGCCCATGGTGCGGAAAATACCGCGCGGAAACGCTGCGTTGTATTTTCCGCAGCATGTCAATTCTTTGTGCGGATTCCGCAGCGTTTTACACCTGTTCCTCAATAGGAATCCGCAGGTGAAATCCGCACAAAAAACACTGGAAATCCGCGGAAAATCCGCAGGTAAAACGCAGTGCCTTTAACCCGCCGATTTTTCAAAAATGGTGCGGAAATATCTCACACGAATCCGCAACGTGGGCACATAGCCTTAGGGTTAGGGTTGGAATTAGGGTTGTGGTTAGGGGTGTGTTGGGGTTAGGGTTGTGATTAGGGTTATGGCTACAGTTGGGATTAGGGTTAGGGGCGTGGGGGGGTTTAGTGTTGGAGTTAGAATTGAGGGGTTACCACTGTTTAGGCACATCAGGGGTCTCCAAACGCAACATGGCGCCACCATTGATTCCAGCCAATCTCGTATTCAAAAAGTCAAATGGTGCTCCCTCACTTCCGAGCCCTGACGTGTGCCCAAACAGTGGTTTACCCCCACATATGGGGTATCAGTGTACTCAGGACAAACTGCGCAACAATTACTGGGGTCCAATTTCTCCTGTTACCCTTGTGAATCAAAAAAAATGCTTGCTAAAACATAATTTTTGAGGAAAGAAAAATGATTTTTTATTTTCACGGCTCTGCATTGTAAACGTCTGTGAAGCACTTGGGGGTTCAAAGTGCTCACCACATATCTAGATAAGTTCCTTGGGGGGTCTAGTTTCTAAAATGGGGTCACTTGTGGGGGTTTCTACTGTTTAGGCACACCAGGGGCTCTGCAAACGCAACGTGACACCCGCAGACCATTCCATCAAAGTCTGCATTTCAAAAGTCACTACTTCCCTTCTGAGCCCCGACGTGTGCCCAAACAGTGGTTTACCCCCACTCATGGGGTATCAGCGTACTCAGGAGAAACTGGACAACAACTTTTGGGGTCCGATTTCTCCTGTAACCCTTGGGAAAATAAAAAATTCTGGGCTAAATAATTATTTTTGAGGAAAGAAAACGTATTTATTATTTTCACGGCTCTGCATTATAAACTTCTATGAAGCACTTGGGGGTTCAAAGTGCTCAACACACATCTAGATAAGTTCCTTTCGGGGTCTAGTTTCCAAAATGGGATCACTTGTGGGGGGTTTCTACTGTTTAGGCACATCAGGGGCTCTGCAAACGCAACGTGACGCCCGCAGAGCATTCCATCAAAGTCTGCATTTCAAAACGTCACTACTTCAATTCCAAGCCCCGGCATGTGCCCAAACAGTAGTTTACCCCCACATATGGGGTATCACCGTACTCAGGAGAAACTGGACAACAAATATTGGGGTCAAATTTCTCCTGTTACCCTTGGGAAAATTAAAAAATTCTGGGCTAAATAATTATTTTTGAGGAAAGAAAACGTATTTATTATTTTCACGGCTCTGCATTATAAACTTCTATGAAGCTCTTGGGGGTTCAAAGTGCTCACCACACATCTAGATAAGTTCCTTTCGGGGTCTAGTTTCCAAAATGCGGTCACTTGTGGGGGGTTTCTACTGTTAAGCCACATCAGGGGCTCTGCAAACGCAACGTGACGCCCACAGAGCATTCCATCAAAGTCTGCATTTCAAAACATCACTACTTCACTTCCGAGCCTCGGCATGTGCCCAAACAGTGGTTTACCCCCACATATGGGGTATCAGCGTACTCAGGAGAAACTGGACAACAACTTTTGGGGTCCAATTTCTTCTGTAACCCTTGGGAAAATAAAAAATTCTGGGCTAAATAATTATTTTTGAGGAAAGAAAACGTATTTATTATTTTCACGGCTCTGCATTATAAACTTCTATGAAGCACTTGGGGGTTCAAAGTGCTCACCACACATCTAGATAAGTTCCTTTGGGGGTCTAGTTTCCAAAATGGGGTCACTTGTGGGGGGTTTCTACTGTTAAGCCACATCAGGGGCTCTGCAAACGCAACGTGACGCCCACAGAGCATTCCATCAAAGTCTGCATTTCAAAATGTCACTACTTCACTTCCGAGCCCCGGCATGTGCCCAAACAGTGATTTACCCCCACATATGGGGTATCAGCGTACTCAGGAGAAACTGGACAACAACTTTTGGGGTCAAATTTCTCCTGTTACCCTTGGGAAAATAAAAAATTGCAGGCTAAAAGATCATTTTTGAGAAAATAATTTTTTTTTTTATTGTCATGGCTCTGCGTTATAAACTTCTGTGAAGCACTTGGGGGTTCAAAGTCCTCACCACACATCTAGATTAGTTCCTTTGGGGGTCTAGTTTCCAAAATGGTGTCATTTCTGGGGGATCTCCAATGTTTAGGCACACAGGGGCTCTCCAAACGTGACATGGTGTCCGCTAATGATTGGAGCTAATTTTCCATTTAAAAAGCCAAATGGCGTGCCATCCCTTCCGAGCCCTACCGTGCGCCCAAACAGTGGTTTACCCCCACATATGGGGTATCAGCGTACTCAGGACAAACTGGACAACAATATTTGGGGTCCAATTTCTCCTATTATCCTTGGCAAAATAGGAAATTCCAGGCTAAAAAATCATTTTTGAGGAAAGAAAAATTATTTTTTATTTTCATGGCTCTGCGTTATAAACTTCTGTGAAGCACCTGGGGGTTTAAAGTGCTCAATATGCATCTAGATAAGTTCCTTGGGGGTCTAGTTTCCAAAATGGGGTCACTTGTGGGGGAGCTCCAATGTTTAGGCACACAGGGGCTCTCCAAACGCGACATGGTGTCCGCTAACAATTGGAGCTAATTTTCCATTCAAAAAGTCAAATGGCGCGCCTTCCCTTCCGAGCCCTGCCGAGTGCCCAAACAGTGGTTTACCCCCACATATGAGGTATCGACGTACTCGGGAGAAATTGCCCAACAAATTTTATGATCCATTTTATCCTACTGCCCATGTGAAAATGAAAAAATTGAGGCGAAAAGAATTTTTTTGTGAAAAAAAAGTACTTTTTCATTTGTACAGATCAATTTGTGAAGCACCTGAGGGTTTAAAGTGCTCACTAGGCATCTAAATAAGTTCCTTGGGGGGTCTAGTTTCCAAAATGGGGTCACTTGTGGGGGAGCGCCAATGTTTAGGCACACAGGAGCTATCCAAACGCGACATGGTGTCCGCTAACGATGGAAATAATTTTTCATTCAAAAAGTCAAATGGCGCTCCTTCCCTTCCGAGCCTTACCATGTGCCCAAACAGTGGTTTACCCCCACATGTGAGGTATTGGTGTACTCAGGAGAAATTGCCCAACACATTTTAGGATCCATTTTATCCTGTTGCCCATGTGAAAATGAAAAAATTGAGGCTAAAAGAATTTTTTTGTGAAAAAAAAGTACTTTTTCATTTTTACGGATCAATTTGTGAAGCACCTGGGGGTTCAAAGTGCTCACTATGCATCTAGATAAGTTCCTTGGGGCGTCTAGTTTCCAAAATGGGGTCACTTGTGGGGGAGCTCCAATTTTTAGGCACACGGGGGCTCTCCAAACGTGACATGGTGTCCGCTAAAGAGTGGAGCCAATTTTTGATTCAAAAAGTCAAATGGCGCTCCTTCCCTTCCAAGCCCTGCCGTGCGCCCAAACAGTGGTTTACCCCCACATATGAGGTATCAGCGTACTCAGGACAAATTGGACAACAACTTTCGTGGTTCAGTTTCTCCTTTTACCATTGGGAAAATAAAAAAATTGTTGCTAAAAGATAATTTTTGTGACTAAAAAGTTAAATGTTCATTTTTTTCCTTCCATGTTGCTTCTGCTGCTGTGAAGCACCTGAAGGGTTAATAAACTTCTTGAATGTGGTTTTGAGTACCTTGAGGGGTGCAGTTTTTAGAATGGTGTCACTTTTGGGTATTTTCAGCCATATAGACCCCTCAAACTGACTTCAAATGTGAGGTGGTCCCTAAAAAAAATGGTTTTGTAAATTTCGTTGTAAAAATGACAAATCGCTGGTCAAATTTTAACCCTTATAACTTCCTAACAAAAAAAAATTTTGTTTTCAAAATTGTGCTGATGTAAAGTAAACATGCGGGAAATGTTATTTATTAACTATTTTGTGTCACATATCTCTCTGGTTTAACAGAATAAAAATTCAAAATGTGAAAATTGCGAAATTTTCAAACTTTTCGCCAAATTTCCGTTTTTATCACAAATAAACGCAGAATTTATTGACCTAAATTTACCACTAACATGAAGCCCAATATGTCACGAAAAAACAATCTCAGAACCGCTAGGATCCGTTGAAGTGTTCCTGAGTTATTACCTCATAAAGGGACACTGGTCAGAATTGCAAAAAACGGCAAGGTCTTTAAGGTCAAAATAGGCTGGGTCATGAAGGGGTTAAGGGTCTCCATGTCCTCAAATAGTAGTGAGGCTTTCTTTGATGCTTTTGCTACTGCAGCATCTAATTTAGGGGCCTTGTCCCAGGTATCAACAGCTGGATCATCAAAGGGGTACCTGCGCTTCAATGCTGGTGGTAACGAGCCTTTCTTTTCAGGTTTCTTCCACTCTCGGAGAATTAAATCCTGAATTTTTTCGTTCACCGGAAAAGATCTACGTTTTCTATGATCTAACCTGCTGAACATTATCTCCTCTCTGGAAGGTTGCGTTTTAGGCTCTTCTATGCCCATTGTACCTCTGACCGATTTAACTAATTTGTCAACCTGGTCCAGAGGCAGACAAAATCGGCCAGAGTCTTCTTCTGATGAAGAGGAAGAGGGAATAGAGCCATAGGAACCCTCTTCTCTTTCTTCCTCCGAAGAATCAGAGTTCAAGGGAGCTTTATGCTTCGAACCTCCCGCCTGGGCTAGGGACCACAGGGATTCCCTTACTGCCATACGGATCATCTCCTTTAAGTTAGCCGCACTCACAGATTCTTCCGCTACCTAGGGGAGGACAATAAAGGTGATAACCTCTATCTGACCTAATGTCACTCAACCCCTACCACTCCTGCATAATTTTTGGGGACAAGAATCTGGTAAAGGGACTCCACAGAGGGCGCACTCCTTATGTTTCGTCTTACCTGTACTTTTCTTCCTCTAAAATGACAAAGTATAAGGGGCCCGCGTCACTGAGTGAGCATTCACGTAGATCACTTACCAGTGCACGCCAAAAAAGGTACCGGAATACGAGGGGGTTCTTTCCCAGTCGATGCTCTTGATCCCTGCCTGGATGATCTCTTACGACTGGACTGGTCACTCCTGACATGCTCCTTTTCCTTGGGCTTCTGTCGCACTTCATCCAGCAGCTGAGGCTGCTGATCACCATCACTCTCCATGATGAAATGTGGCCAAAGCAGGGTTCTAAATTTGACACCTGCTTAAATCCCCCTGGATTCCGGTCAGCAGACTGCCTCGCGCTGCCCCCATTGGTCCACGCTATTCAGGATGCAGCTGGGAGGTCAGAGGGCCTGCGATTAATCTGGCGTTCAGGATCCGATGGGCGCCGCCATCTTGGATCGACTGCGCATGCGCAGCCACCCAGCGTCCCGGAAGCGCTCGCAGACTCCGCCCCCAACGTCACCGCCGCCTGGAAACGCTCCAGCTCACAGCAGCCCTCCAGACGGCATCCACCTCCTGATGCCAGTACCCCGCAACCCCGCTGCACCGCCGCACAGACCTGAAGGGACGGGGATACTTACCGGCGCTGGCGTTGATGGAGACAGAAAATCCTCCGGACTCTGCTCCCTGCTGCAACACGTCACCGACATGCAGCCCAGCCAGGACCACCGTGGCATCTCCAGGGACTCCCGCACCGGCCGAGGTAGAAGACCCCCCCCCCCGCTATCTGATTCGGCCGGCCTGGGTCCTTTAGGATTTATCCGTAGGAATCTGTCCCTCCAGGAACAGGAAACCAACTGATGCATGGGAGAGGTGCCACCCTTTTGTATCTGTAGGTTTCCTGTTCCTGAAGGGCGGATCCCCTCTCTCGTAGTGCTGTCATGGGAGTCGGAATAAATTTATCTTGCGGAGACTCGCATCTCCACAAGATAAATAGACTTGCTGCGGGCTGGAAAGACGCGCGCATGTCCGTCTCCGCAGGGAAGCCGCGGGCGTCTGTGCACGCATAGTGGACATGGGATTTCAAGAATTCTCATCCACTATGCTGTAACATCTGGCCGCTGCGGGTCAGATGCTGCGCAAGTACACAGCATCCAACCTGCAGCATTTACTGACCGTGGGAACATACCCTTATTGCTACACAATGAATGGCATAAAAACAAAAGGTGGAATTTTATTTGCCATTTCACCATACTTGGAATTATTCTGTCTTTCTGTACATTATATGGTGAAAGAATTTGTGCGACTCAAAACTAAAGCTCATCCTGCAAAGAGAAGTCCTTATATGGCTATGTCAATTGAAAAAGATTGAAAGATTTTGATTCTTGGAACAGAGGGATGAAAAATATGAAAACGAAAAAACAAAAATTGACCAAAAAAAAGAAATAGAGGGTCATAGAGGAACATCAACTTTGACTCTTTTTTTCATGGTCTTTGTTGTTATTTTGTGCCGCAAACTAGAAAATAGCAAACAGGGGTTGATACATTTTGCACAAAATCAAAGATGCTCTTTTTTCTTTTTATCTTTTTTTACGCCTTTAGAAAACAAAAACTTTATGATCATTTAACCCATTCACCCCTGAGCCTATTTTCAGCTTCATTACAATTCTGATCAGTGTCAATTTATGATCAGCGGTTTCTAATTTTTCCAATAAAATTTACAAAATGATTTTTTTTAGGGACTATATCACACTTGAAATGACTTTGAGAGACCTATATGATGGAAAATACCCATTATAAAAACTGCACCCCTCAAGGTTCTGAAAATCACATTTAATAAGTTTCTTAACGCTTCAGGTGTTTCACAGAAAGTAATGGAATGTGGAAGCAAAAAACAAATTTAAATTTAACTTTTTATTCACTAAAACTTTATTTTAGACCAATTTTTTTTTTTTGCAAGGGTAACAGGAAAAAATGGATGCCAAAATTTGTTCTGCAATGACTCCTGAGAACATCGATACCACATATGTGAGGAAAAACTACTGTTCAGGCACATGGCAGAGCTCGGAAGGGAAGGAGCACCTTTTGACTTTTTGAATGTAAAATTTGCAGGAATAATTAGTGGATGCCATGTTGTGTTTGGAGAGCCCATGATGTGCCTAAACAGTGGAAACCACACACAAATCACACAATTTTGGAAACTAGATCCATCAGGGAACTTATCTAGACATGTGGTGAGCACCTTCAATCCCCAAGGGCTTCACAGAAATTTATAATGTTGAGCCGTGAAAATAAACAAATCAAATTTGTCCCTCAAAAATGTTTTTTTGGCCTCAAATTTTGCATTTTCACAAGGTAACAGGAGAAATTGCACCGCACAGTTTGCTGTGACATTTTTCCTGAGTATGCCGATATACCATATGTGGGGGGGAAACTACAGTTTGGGAGCATGGCAGGGCTCGGAAAGGTAAAAGCTCAATTTGACTTTTTGAACTTAAATGTGCTGCAATAATTAGCGGACGCCATGTCGCATTTGGAGAACATTTATCAATTATCAGTGGAGGCCTGTTGCATCCTGCTAAGTGTGCATTTGTCATCAGACAGGGTTTTGGGAAGGCCGTATCTCATGGTATGTATTTTTTCTGAGTTTTTTCTATGTGAGCTGCATTTGGAGAACCCCTGATGTGCCTAAACGTAGAAAACCACCACACGTGACACCATTTTTTAAACTAGAGCCCACAAGGAATGTATCTAGTTGTATGATGAGCACCTTGAACAACCAGGTGCTTCAAAGAAGTTTATAACGTAGAACTGTAAAAATAAAAAAATCAAATTGTTCTTTCAGTCCCAATTTTTTTATTTTTACAAGGGTAGCACGGAAAAAAGGAACCTAAAATTTGTTGTGCAATTTCTCCTGCATATACAGATATCCCATATGTGATGGTAAACTACTGTTTGGGCTCACAACAGGGCTCAGAAAGGAATGAGTGATGAATTGGAGCTCAGACTTTGATGGAATGGTTTTCAGGTGTCATGTTACATTTGAAGACCTGATGTGCCTAAACAATGGAAACCCCCACAAGTGACCCCATTTTGAAAAATAGACCCCAATGAATTTATCTAGATGTTTAGTGAGCACCTTGAACCCAAAGGTGCTTCACAGAATTTTACAACATTAAAAATAAAAAAGGATAGCAGGAGAAAATGAATCCCAATATTTGTTGTGCAATTTCTCCTGAGTACGCCGATACTCCATATGTAGGGGAAAACTACTGTACTTTTGAAGCACAGTGCAAAGCTCAGGAAGGAATAAGCACATATTGGAGTTCAGTTTTTGCTTGACTGTTTTGAGGGTGCCATGTCACATTGGCAGAGCCCCTGCGGTGCCAGAACAGAACCCCCATTTTACAAACTACACCTCTCAATAAATTCATCTGGGGATGCAGTGATCATATTGACACCACAGGTGGGTCACAGAATTTTATACCATTGGACAGTGAAGAAGAATGCGATTACATTTTTTACCACCAAAATTTTGTTTTATCCCTAAATTTTACATTTTCACCCTGGTAAATGGGTAAAAATTGTATTCAAATGTTCCCACAATTTCTTCTGAATGTAGAAATACCCTATATGTGGTTGCACAGTGCTGCTTAGCCACACGGTGAGACTTTAGAGGGACGAAGCACTATTTGTCTCCGGGAGCGCAGATTTTGCTAGAATAGATTGCAGGCTTCATATACAGAGCCCCTAAATGCTATAAAAGCAGCAATCCCCCTCAAGTGACTCAATTTTGGAAATTATACCCCTTTAGGAATTTATCTGCAAGTGTAGTGACAATTTTGACTCTATGGGTGTTTTTGAGAAATAAACAGCAGTGAATGTTGCTGAGTGAAAATTGCAAACCACCATTGTAGTGCCCATTACATTGTAGTGCCCAGTATGTTGTAGTGACCAGTACGTTGTAGTGACCAGTACGTTGTAGTGCCCAGGACATGGTAGTGCCCAGCTGATGCTTCTTCTTCTAGACACACACCCTTAGAAGTGCCAAAGATGTGGACGCTAAATGTGGCTTAAACACAATGGGGCTCAATATGTAGGGGGCATTTGGATTTGGGAGAGCAGAATTTGCTGGATTTCTTTTGGAGGGTGAGGAGCCACAGCACTTTTCCAGAGCCTTTGTGCTACCAGTAACATGGAAGCCCTTATATTTCCGTTAACAGATGATGAACCTTTGTGGGACTTGCTTTTTTTGTGGATTTAGTTGAAGCTTTTGTTGGGAACATTTTACATAATATTTGGAGTCACAGTTATCCGGCGCTCTACACTGAGAACTTACTTTGCGATTTCCATCTAAACCTCCAAGTGACATGATTCAGATGAAACCCTCAAGGGATCTATTCACTATAATGAGGCAGCAGAGTTACTCTGGACTCCGTCTGGCCTCTGTTCAGCTGTGGAGCATACCAAATAAGCCCTCGACTACAAACATGAAGGACCATCCTTCTTTTTTAGAAGTCCACAAAAAATTTGGTTGACCTTGCTTTTATGCATGCCTAAAAAGATGGACACCGCCGGATCACAGGTCAGACGGCGCCCACAGTTCCTCCATCTGCCTCATTATAGGGACTTTTCCGTCGAGGGTTCTGTCTGAATCACGTATTTAAGAGATTTACACGGAAACACTGGTGCAAGCGCTCAGTGCAGAGCGAGGGATAAATGTGAGCTGAGCCTTACTACGATATTTGGGATGCAGAATGAACAAAACAGAAGGTAAAGAATTGGTTTTATTTATTTTTTACATCATTCCTCGTGTGGTATATGTAGGTGATTAGGTGACTTTATTCTTCTGGTCCGTGCAATTACAGCGATACCAGATTTATATCGGGTTTTTATGCTTGGCTGCTGTCACACACTAAGACACTTTTCTTTGCAAAAACTAGTTTTTGCATCCCCATATTTAGGGAGCTATAATTTTTCTATATTTCTGCCAATAGAGTCATATGTGGCTTGTTTTTTGCAGGACGAGCTGACGTTTTTGTTAGTGCCATTTTAGGGCACATGACATTTTTTGATCGCTTTCTGTCCTGATTTTTGAGAAACAGAATTAATGAAAACCATGAACTCAGGAATAGGTTTTTGTCTGTTTTTTATGCTGTTCCGCGAGTGGTAAAATAGATAAGGCAGCTTTATTCTTCAGGTACGTACGATTACAGTGATACTACAGTTATATAATTTTTTTGTGTTTTGACGCTTTTACACATTGAAAACTATTTTATAGAAAAAAAAATTCTTGCATGGCTTTATTCTGAGAGCTATAACTTCTTTATTTTTCTGTTGATAGAGCTGTATGGCGGCTTGTATTTGGCGAGACAAGATGATGTTCTCAGAGATACTATTTTTATTTATATTACTATTTTTTATTGCGTTTTATTCCACTTTTTGTGTTCTTTTTTATGTATGTTTTTATGGGGTTAAATTGGGGGGACAGATTTATAGGTTGGGATGTTCTGGACGCGGTGATACCAAAAATGTGTACTTTTGGGGGTTTTGGGTTTTTTTTCATAAAAATATTTATTTATGGGTACAATATACATTTAGTTTTTAGTTTCAACAAATTTTTATTTTTCAAAGAAAAACCAAGAAAGTTTTACAACAAAATCCCACGCAGGGGAGTATACATGAATATTATCAAATTCTAGATTAACTTAGATGGTATTTAAACAATACAGTTAAACACGCAGACAAAGACAGGTGGTTGAAAAAGACAAGAAGGAGGGGAGGGGGGTAAGAGATCCGTTACTGTATCAAAGTAATATCAATGGTCGGGTATAAGGGGCCAGTCAAAGGAAGGCCATTTAACATCAGGTTGGCCTCATAGAGATAGTGTTAAGGCTTGGTCTAGATTACTGCTAGAGTTCCTTTCAATCCACGGTCTCCATATTTGATAGTAAGGCTCCCATGAGTCCTCTCTTGTAGCTTGTATTCGTTCACACAACATGATAGTGTTCATCTTGTCAATTACTGAGGAAAGAGATAGGGTAGTTGTTTTCCATTTTGTTGCAATGTGTAGCTTAGTGGCGAGGAACAATTGATTGACTAGATAATGGAGTTTGTTGGAGAAGCCTGGGTATCTAGCTCCCAGCAGGAACACCGTTGCATCCAGCTGGATCGTTCCACCATATAGCTCCTCCACAATAGATTTGATCTTTGACCAAGGGCGGAAACAACCGGACAATCCCACCACGTATGTTTTAGATCGCCCAAAGCTCCACACCCCCTGAAACACCGATCTGATAAACTTGGGTAGATGGCATGTAATTTGCTCAGAACTAAATATGTCCTATGTAGGAGCTTGATGGATGTCTCAACTAAAGAGGTTTGAAGACTGCCTTTAGAGAGAGTGCAGCAACATTTTTGCCACTCCAATGGGGACATTATCTTATTAAGGTCTCTTTCCCATTGTGTCATATATGTGAGTTTTACATCCTCTGATATTGCGTTCAGGGTTGAGTAAATCAAAGAGATGGCTCCCCTGCCCAGTGGGTCATTCAAACATATTTGCTCATAACTTGATGGGCGGTGGGTGACACCATGTCCCAAGATTTGTTCAGCAAAGTGAAAAATTTGGATGATATGCAATATTTCAGAGTTTGGTGGGGAGTACTTTTGGATGAACTCTTGCTTAGTGAGTAGGATGTTAAATGGCGAAGTAAGATGTTTGAGGGTAATTAGACCCCTAGATACCCACCAATGGAAAGGGCGGGGCTCCAACCCTGGTGGAAAAGCTGGATTATGAAAAATATGCGTCATTAAGGAAGTTTTGGATTGTAGGAAGTGTTTAAATCTTTCCTTCCTCCATAACATCAGGGAGTGTGCTGTGAATGGAGCTGATATATGGATCCCTTTTGGAAGTCTCTGCAACGACCACATGAGGCCTGGTAGAGAGAATGGGGTCAGGAGGTGTGATTCGAGATTCACCCATCTGGGTGCGTTATGGTTGTCCGCATTAGCACTTATTAGCTGGGCTAGTTGGGCCGCTCTATGATATAAAGTGAAGTTGGGCAGAGACATACATAGTAACATAGTAACATAGTTAGTAAGGCCGAAAAAAAGACATTTGTCCATCCAGTTCAGCCTATATTCCATCATAATAAATCCCCAGATCTACGTCCTTCTACAGAACCTAATTGTATGATACAATATTGTTCTGCTCCAGGAAGACATCCAGGCCTCTCTTGAACCCCTCGACTGAGTTCGCCATCACCACCTCCTCAGGCAAGCAATTCCAGATTCTCACTGCCCTAACAGTAAAGAATCCTCTTCTATGTTGGTGGAAAAACCTTCTCTCCTCCAGACGCAAAGAATGCCCCCTTGTGCCCGTCACCTTCCTTGGTATAAACAGATCCTCAGCGAGATATTTGTATTGTCCCCTTATATACTTATACATGGTTATTAGATCGCCCCTCAGTCGTCTTTTTTCTAGACTAAATAATCCTAATTTCGCTAATCTATCTGGGTATTGTAGTTCTCCCATCCCCTTTATTAATTTTGTTGCCCTCCTTTGTACTCTCTCTAGTTCCATTATATCCTTCCTGAGCACCGGTGACCAAAACTGGACACAGTACTCCATGTGCGGTCTAACTAGGGATTTGTACAGAGGCAGTATAATGCTCTCATCATGTGTATCCAGACCTCTTTTAATGCACCCCATGATCCTGTTTGCCTTGGCAGCTGCTGCCTGGCACTGGCTGCTCCAGGTAAGTTTATCATTAACTAGGATCCCCAAGTCCTTCTCCCTGTCAGATTTACCCAGTGGTTTCCCATTCAGTGTGTAATGGTGATATTGATTCCTTCTTCCCATGTGTATAACCTTACATCTATCATTGTTAAACCTCATCTGCCACCTTTCAGCCCAAGTTTCCAACTTATCCAGATCCATCTGTAGCAGAATACTATCTTCTCTTGTATTAACTGCTTTACATAGTTTTGTATCATCTGCAAATATCGATATTTTACTGTGTAAACCTTCTACCAGATCATTAATGAATATGTTGAAGAGAACAGGTCCCAATACTGACCCCTGCGGTACCCCACTGGTCACAGCGACCCAGTTAGAGACTATACCATTTATAACCACCCTCTGCTTTCTATCACTAAGCCAGTTACTAACCCATTTACACACATTTTCCCCCAGTACCTCCTCGTCTTCTACTAATAAACATGGTTTTAAGTCTTATCCTAGGCCTTTTCCCCTGCCATATAAATTTAGAGATCACGTTATGGATATCTAGTAACGTTTTTGCAGGGAGAGGAATGGGCAAAGAACGGAAAACATATAGAAATCGTGGTAAGGAAACCATCTTAATGGCGTGTAGTGTACCTAACCAGGATAAGGGCATAGATGACCATCTGGCAAGATCCGATTTGAGATTTTTAATTAAGGGGGCATAGTTCCATTTAAATAAAGTCGACCTATGGGGGGTTAGATTGATGCCGAGATAGGTTAAGTACTGCTCATTTCTGGTGAACTTAAATTGTGCTGTTATGTTGTTTTGTATTTCCCTGGGGGTATTAATGAACAGGGCTTCAGATTTGTCGACGTTAATTTTGAGACCAGAAACCAGTTCAAACTCATGAAGTGCGACGAAAAGGTTTGGGAGTGTAATAGTGGGATTGACTATAGATAATAGTAGATCATCCGCAAAGAGGCTAGCCTTGTATTGATCATCTCTAATTATAGGTCCATTAATATTGGGGTTGGCTCTGATAACTTCCGCTAGGGGCTCCATGGCTAGGGCGAATAGAGCTGGAGAAAGCGGGCAACCCTGTCTGGTACCACGTTGTATGTTAATAGGGGTAGGCTGGTTTGAGGGTAATTTCAGATAGGCCGTGGGGTGATCATATAGCAGCTTAAGGCAAGAGGTAATACCTCTTGGGAAGCCAAACTTAGCGAGGACTTCGAATAAATACATTTAGTTTTTATTGCTATTATTCATTTGTGATTTCTTAAAAAAATATTTTTACCATTTTTTTTAAACTTTTTTACTTAGTCCATTTATTGGACTTTGTCTTTTTGCAGTCTGATCGCAGTTTTAATGCACTGCAAAGCATTAGCGGGACAGTCTGCTCTCACACAAAATTATTAGATCATGCAGTAACGTGGATGTTGTCATGATGGCGGCATTTTAACAGAAGCGAATAACAAATGAATATTCCACTGATATAAATCTGCATGATTGCTTCATTCTGCGACTGCTTCAGGAAGGAATATTCTTTTCGTCTGGCAGAAGTCCATTAATGGAAAGGGCCGGCATCGTTCTGTTCTCTAAGTCTCGGCTGTTTATATTCCTCAGTTGAGATATCGGGGCTTACAACAGCGGAATATCATGAAGTCTGATATATCAAAATTAAAAAATGGATTAAAAAATGATCAAAATGTCTTACTGACTCAGCATGACATTGGTATAGACGATCCTGTGAGGGTGACCATGCTTTGCCCAAACTCCACCTGGACCCGACGGTCCCCTTTGTGAACCCAGAAACGACACCAAAGCCAATGTTGGATAAATTTGGCCACAGCAGCCTTTATTTAAACAAGTAATATTAACATTACATAAATAACCATAAATAAAATTGGGGATGGGTCCTTGAAGCTTGAAATCTGGTGATAAACAAACCGTAACAATAGTGGACGAACCAGCCATAACTTACTCCCAGCCGTTACCCCCTGGCTCGAGAGCACCAAATAACCCTGAAGGGTGCCATCGTCCACTGAACCCCTGAGGATCAGGCCAACGCTGGGCAAAATCCCCCCAAAATTACCAGACCAAATAACCACCACATAAGACCAACTAAGGAATCCATATACCCACGGACCCCCCAGCGCAATTTAGCACCAACTTCAAGGACCCCTCCCAACCGCTAGCCACTATGACCCGAAAGAAACTAACACCCCACCAAATAAAACAAAATACCTTCTACTTGCTGCGCTCAGAGCAGGAAAGTGCCCAGCTCCACCCCCAACTGGCCCTATAAACCCCCCTCATCTAAATAGACCCACCCCTTTAGTGCGACTCACCCCCCCTTTCCAAACCCCTGTCATGGCGACCTTCGCTTAGCGCCGCGTGGGGGAGGGGAGCTTGCTACCGCCTGTGCTTTAATATCATTTAAACTATCAGCTCATCACACAAAATACAAGCTCTGACTCAGCTCAATCAACAGAAAAATAAAAGTTTAACGGGTCCCGAAAAATGGTGACACAACCCTAATTTTTTTATTATTATTTGTTTTTACAAATTTCTGACTATTTTCTCTACTTAAATATAAAAAAAAATATGTTTGTAAGTTTGGTATTAACATAATTGTACAGATGTGGAGAATTATGACTGGACATTTTTACCACAAAATGAAAACTCTAAAATCAAAACCCCCAAAACCATGGCAGAATTACTTTTTTTTCACAATTTCATGCCACTTGGAGTTTTTTTCTTATTCATTGAATGTCAACCCTTTTACTAACCGCCGATTTTCTTTTCTTTTTTCGTGTTTATTTTTTCCTTCCTTTTTCCCAAGAGCTATAACTTTTTTTATTTTTACGTCAATGTAGCCATATGAGGGCTTGTGGGACAAGTTGTATTTTCGAATGCCATCAATGATTATAGAACACTAGATGGTGGCCCGATTCTAACGCATCGGGTATTCTAGAATATGCATGTCCACGTAGTATATTGCCCAGCCACGCAGTATATTGCCCAGCCATGTAGTATATTGCCCAGCCACGTAGTATATTGCCCAGCCATGTAGTATATTGCCCAGCCACGTAGTATATTGCACAGCCCACGTAGTATATTGCCCAGCCACATAGTATATTGCCCAGCCACATAGTATATTGCCCAGCCACGTAGTATATTGCACAGCCCACGTAGTATATTGCCCAGCGACGTAGTATATTACCCAGCGACGTAGTATATTGCCCAGCCACGTAGTATATTGCCCAGCGACGTAGTATATTGCCCAGCCATGTAGTATATTGCCCAACCACGTAGTATATTGCCCAGTCACGTAGTATATTGCCCAGCCACATAGTATATTGCCCAGCCACGTAGTATATTGCACAGCCCACGTAGTATATTGCCCAGCCACATAGTATATTGCCCAGCCACATAGTATATTGCCCAGCCACGTAGTATATTGCACAGCCCACGTAGTATATTGCCCAGCGACGAGGAATATTACCCAGCGACGTAGTATATTGCCCAGCCACGTAGTATATTGCCCAGCGACGTAGTATATTGCCCAGCCATGTAGTATATTGCCCAACCACGTAGTATATTGCCCAGCGACGTAGTATATTGCCCAGCGACGTAGTATATTGCCCAGTGACGTAGTATATTGCCCAGCCACGTAGCATATTGCCCAGTCACGTAGTATATTGCCCGGTCACGTAGTATATTGCCCAGTCACATAGTATATAGCCCAGCCACGTAGTATATTGCCCAGCCACGTAGTATATTGCCCAGCCACGTAGTATATTGCCCAGCCACGGAGTATATTGTCCAGTGACGGAGTATATTGCCCAGTCACATAGTATATTGCCCAGTCACGTAGTATATTGCCCAGTCACGTAGTATATTGCCCGGCCACGTAGTATATTGCCCAGCGACGGAGTATATTACCCAGTCACGTAGTATATTGCCCAGCCACTTAGTTTATTGCCCAGCCACGTAGTATATTGCCCAGTCACGTAGTATATTGCCCAGCCACGTAGTATATTGCTCAGCGACGGAGTATATTGCCCAGTCACGTAGTATATTGCCCAGTCACGTAGTATATTGCCCAGCCACGTAGTATATTGCCCAGCGATGCAGTATATTGCCCAGTCACGTAGTATATTGCCCAACCACTTAGTATATTGCCCAGTCACGTAGTATATTGCCCAGCCACGTAGTATATTGCCCAGCGACGGAGTATATTGCCCAGTCACGTAGTATATTGCCCAGCCACGTAGTATATTGCCCAGTCACGTAGTATATTGCCCAGTCACGTAGTATATTGCCCAGCCACGTAGTATATTGCCCAGCGACTGAGTATATTGCCCAGTCACGTAGTATATTGCCCAACCACGTAGTATATTGCCCAGTCACATAGTATATTGTCCAGCACAGAGCCACGTAGTATAGAGACTTGAAAAAACAAAATAAACATATACTCACCTATAGCCCGTTGAAGTCCTGCTATACTCACCATCCGCCGCCTTTGCCGCTCCTCGCCACACTCCTGGGATCGCTCCATTGCAAGCGGCAGTCCCAGGGCTGGTGTGAGCAGGACCTATGATGACGTCGTGGTCACATGACCGTGACGTCACGGCAGGTCCTTGTCGCACACCAGCCCTGGGACGGAACCGGAAGCTGTCGCTTGCAGTCCCGGCGGCGGAGGGTGAGTATTGCGGTCCCGGGAGCGTGGCGAGGATCGGGAAAGGCGGCGGAGGGTGAGTATAGCAGGTTTTTTTTTTTTTTTTATTATTTTTAACTCGACATATTTTTACTATTGATGCTGCCTAGGCAGCATCAATAGTAAATAGTTGGGGACACACAGGGTTAATAGCAGCGGTAACGGAGTCCGTTACACTGCGGGCCGTTACTGCTGCCATTAACCCTGTGTGAGCGGGATTACGGAGCGGGCGCCGGGCAGTGAGTGCAGGAGAGTAGGGGAGGGACTAATCGGACTGTGCCCGTCGCTGATTGGTCGCGGCAGCCATGACAGGCAGCTGCCGAGACCAATCAGCGAACGAATAACCGTGACAGAAGGACAGACAGAAAGACGGAAGTGACCCTTAGACAATTATGTATATAGATAATATATTGGAAAGGGGGAAAAAAATTCCAAGTGCATTGAAATTGAAAAAAAGTGCAATTACACAATTGTTTTTTGGTTATTTATCACTTTCACTATGTGGTAAAAAAACAAAAAATTGCTTTTATTGCCATATTTTAGTCTGACCTCTATATATTTTACTCACAACTTTGAATCTGGATGATCAGTAATGACTAGTGATGAGCGAGCTACTGAGTTACTCGAATCGAGCAATTCCAAATACTTGGATGCTCGCTTCGAGTGACAAGTATAATGGAAATCAATGGGAAAGCCAAGCAGACCCTACCATGAGGTCTGAGGGGCAGAAAATTGCTGAAATCGATGGAAACAGCGCTGAAATGGCACATGAACAACATGGGGAAGACACCTGGAAGCATCTCTGACTCCGAGGTCGCTGCTGAGTACAATGTTGTCAGAGTATTACCTAACATTTACGGACTGACAATAAATCATACAAAACCGAAGAGAAAATTAATTTTATAGGAAAAAAGGTTAGGAAACATTCTTTCTAGGATAATGACTTGTAAAATAAAAAAAGAGAAGAAAAAAAAGCCATATCTCATCGTATTTCCATGTCATTTTTAGTAATAAATAAATAATTTAAAACATTACGTGGGGTTCCCAATATTTTTAATAACCAGCTAAGGCAAAGCAGACAGCTGGAGGCTGATATTATCAGGATGGTAAGGTCCCTGATTAGTGGCCCCTTCCCAGCCTAAAAAGACCAGCCTGCAGCAGCCAAAGGACTGGCACATCACATTAGATGTACCAATTCTGGCTCCCTGTCTCGGCTCTTCCTGATTGCCCTGGGTCAGTGGAAAACGGGGTAATGAGATTTGTGGTTGATGTCATTAGCTGGTGCTGACACCAAGCCCCCTGGGGATAGTAGTGGAGAGTTGTCATTCAGACACCTTATTACTAAAGGTACCTTCACACTCAGCGACGCTGCAGCGATACCGACAATGATGTCGATCGCTGCAGCGTCGCTGTTTGGTCGCTGGAGAGCTGTCACACAGACAGCTCTCCAGCGACCAACGATCCCGAGGTCCCCGGGTAACCAGGGTAAACATCAGGTTACTAAGCGCAGGGCCGCGCTTAGTAACCCGATATTTACCCTGGTTACCAGCGTAAAAGTAAAAAAAAAAAACACTACATACTTACCTACCGCTGTCTGTCCCCTGGCGCTCTGCTTCTCTGCACTCCTCCTGCACTGGCTGTGAGCACAGCGGCCGGAAAGCAGAGCGGTGACGTCACCGCCCTGCTTTCCGGATGACCGACGCTCACAGCCAGTGCAGGAGGAGTGCAGAGAAGCACAGCGCCGGGGACAGACAGCGGTAGGTAAGTATGTAGTGTTTGTTTTTTTTACTTTTACGCTGGTAACCAGGGTAAACATCGGGTTACTAAGCGCGGCCCTGCGCTTAGTAACCCGATGTTTACCCTGGTTACCAGTGAAGACATCGCTGGATCGGTGTCACACACGCCGATCCAGCGATGTCTGCAGGGAGTCCAGCGACGAAATAAAGTTCTGGACTTTCCTCAGTGACCAACGATCTCCCAGCAGGGGCCTGATCGTTGGTCGCTGTCACACAGAACGATTTCCTTAACGATATCGTTGCTACGTCACAAAAAGCAACGATATCGTTAATGATATCGTTATGTGTGAAGGTACCTTAACCCTGTAAGTAAAAATCAATAAACACGTACACACAGGAAAAAAAAACAAAAAACAAGACACCCTTTTTCACCAATTTATTTCCGGAAAAAAATCCTATACTGGTCTGCCATAGCCCAACGGATCCACTGTAATCCACATCCATGTAATCTGACGAGCACCGTCCAAAATTCCAGCATTCAGAGAATGGAGCTTCATAGGTTGTCACACCGGCACACACTGCCGGATCTCGCAGAATGTCTGTGACTGGCAGTGACGTCGGTAAAGTTACTGCCGGTCACAGATGCTGTTTCCTGCACTGTCACACAGTGTCTGTGATCGGCGGTAACCTTCCTGATGTCACTGCTCGTCACAGTTCCTATCCTTAGCGTTAGAGGCGGCAGCAGCTGCTACAGGATATTAAGCTTTGTTCTGTAAACGAGGCTTCATGTGCCACGCACGTCGGGGTGGTGGTCGTGATGCCGTGGACAACATCAGACCTGCACGGGACCTTCACTTTCTAATAAATGGGTAGATGAATTAATTGTTGGGGAGTGCAAGTTAAGCAGATGTAAATACATAATGAATATTCACTGTTCTTCCGCTCATCTCTTGGCGCCGAGAGGGGAAGCTGTGAACACCGGCTCAGAGGGGTCATAAGTTTAGAGGGGTTGGAGAGTAAGGGGGGATGTTTACAATTGAGGAGGATTTATCTGTCTGAGAAGGGGTGGGGGCTAGCAATCTGCACAAGGTACAAAGAGCAAAGGTCCCGCCCTCCTGCCCTTTAATTTAGGGGTTCAAGTAAGGTAAAATATCAAAATGTTGGATAATGATATAATTGGGCCATTTCAGAGAGCAGTGGTGAGGGGGTTCTTGGAGTTGGTGGCAAAATACTGGTGGGGAGGTTGTACTTCAGGTGGATGGTAACCTCCCCTTTATGTTTGGCTTTTGGTTTGGGAGTCAGTGTTATGGAAAAGGTTTTCCTGCAACAAAGGTGCCCCCGAGTCTGTGGTCGCGGCTGGGGGATATTGCAGGATGGTTCATTATTATTTACTGGTTATTGTCAGGTTTTGAGGGTCCTGAACTAAGTAACGAAAGGGCCTAGGACTGTGAGGGAGGTTTGGTTGGTACCCTTAGGGGTTAATTAAAAGTGCAGAAAATAATGGGGCTGCCCTATGCAGTTATTATGTAATGTGTTTTTGGTTAAATTAAAGCTGATGCCAACCCACTTAACCCAACATTTGTTTTTCCTGGTATTTTATTCAAAGGTACACCTGGTAAGGTCATTTGTTTTTTTGTTATCCAGCCCAATTATTATGGGAGAGGGTTGTTATGTTTACACTCCTTGCAGTCTTGGAGCTCCAACAACCTCTTTACAAAAAAGCTATTTATTGTAATGTTTGTTAATAAAAAGCCGATTTGGGCAATTTATCCAAAGAAAAGGTGTTAGAAGTGTTCATTTGGGGAGAAGGGGTGTTCCATTGGAGCAGGGCAGGGTTGTTAAAGGGTGGGGTTGACATAGAATGGAGTTAGTTGAAAGGAAGCCCCTACAATACCGTAGTCATGGATACTGCATTACTATGTATAGCAGGCAATCCCGCGAGCACCAAAATGCTCAAGCAAATAATGAGCAATGGTGAGCACCCTAATGCTCAAGCGAATAACGAGCAGTGCCGAGCACCCTAATGTTCATGCGAGTAACGAGGGGTGCCGCCGAGCGCTAGTGATGGGCAAGTGTGCTCGTTACTCGAATTTTCTTGGGTGTTCTCTGAGTATCTTGGGCGTGCTCGTAGATTATGTCTAGCAATTATGTCGAGTAATGAGTAGTCTCGAGCACGCTAATGCTCAATCAAGTAATGAGCAGTGCCAAACACTAGTGATGAGCGAGTATACTTGTTGGATGTGCTTGGAGATTAAGTTTCTGTCTCCATAGCTGCATGATTTGCGGCTGCTAGACAGCCTGAATACAGGTGGGGATTTCCTAACAAACAGGCAACCCCCACATGTACTCAGGCTGGTTAACAGCCACATATCATTCAGCTACGGCGAAACTAAATCTCCGAGCACATGCAAATACTCGGAGATCACCGGATTATACTCGCTCATCACTACCAAACACTCTAATGCTCAATCGAGTAATGAGTAATACCGAGCACTCTAATGCTTTGGCGAGTAACGAGCAGTGCCAAGCACCTTAATGCTTGATCGAGTAATGAGCAGTGCCAAGCACCCTAATGCTCAAGTGAGTAACGACCAGTGCAAAGCACCCTAATGCTCTAGCGAGTAACGAGCAGTGCCGACCAGCCTAATGCTCTAGCGAGTAACAAGCAGTGCCGAGCACCCTAATGCTCTAGCGAGTAACGATCAGTGCCAAGCACCCTAATGCTCTAGCGAGTAACGACCAGTGCCAAGCACCCTAATGCTCTAGCGAGTAACTGGCAGTGTCGAGAACCCTAATGCTCTAGTGAGTAACGAGCAGTGCCGAGCACCCTAATGCTCTAGCGAGTAACGACCAGTGCCGAGCACCCTAATGCTCTAGCGAATAACGAGCAGTGCCGAGCACCCTAATGCTCTAGCGAGTAACAAGCAGTGCCGAGGACCCTAATGCTCTAGCAAGTAACGAGCAGTGCCGAGCACCCTAATGCTCTAGCAAGTAACGACCAGTGCCAAGCACCCTAATGCTCTAGCGAGTAACGAGCAGTGCCAAGCACCTATGCTTTGGCGAGTAACGACCAGTGCCGAGCACGCTAATGCTCTAGCGAGTAACGACCAGTGCTGAGCACCCTAATGCTCTAGCGAGTAATGACCAGTGCTGAGCACCCTAATGCTCTAGCGAGTAACGACCAGTGCTGAGCACCCTAATGCTCTAGCGAGTAACGAGCAGTGCCGAGCACCCTAATGCTCTAGCGAGTAACGAGCAGTGCCGAGCACCCTAATGCTCTAGCGAGTAACGACCAGTGCCAAGCACCCCAATGCTCTAGCGAGTAATGACCAGTGCCAAGCACCCCAACGCTCTAGCGAGTAAATGGCAGTGCCGAGAACCCTAATGCTCTAGCGCGTAACGAGCAGTGCCGAGCACCCTAATGCTCTAGCGAGTAACGACCAGTGCTGAGCACCCTAATGCTCTAGCGAGTAACAACCAGTGCCGAGCACCCTAATGCTCTAGCTTGTAACGAGCAGTGCCGAGCACCCTAATGCTCTATCTTGTAACAAGCAGTGCCGAGCACCCTAATGCTCTAGCGAGTAACGAACAGTGCCAAGCACCCTAATGCTCTAGCGAGTAACGACCAGTGCCAAGCACCCTAATGCTCTAGCGAGTAACTGGCAGTGCCGAGAACCCTAATGCTCTAGCGAGTAACGAGCAGTGCCGAGCACCCTAATGCTCTAGCGAGTAACGACCAGTGCCGAGCACCCTAATGCTCTAGCGAGTAACGAGCAGTGCCGAGCACCCTAATGCTCTAGCGAGTAACAAGCAGTGCCGAGCACCCTAATGCTCTAGCGACTAACGAGCAGTGCCGAGCACCCTAATGCTCTAGCGAGTAACGAGCAGTGCCGAGCACCCTAATGCTCTAGCGAGTAACGAGCAGTGCCGAGCACCCTAATGCTCTAGCGAGTAACGAGCAGTGCCGAGCACCCTAATGCTCTAGCGAGTAACGAACAGTGCCGAGCACGCTAATGCTCTAGCGAGTAACGAGCAGTGCCGAGCACCCTAATGCTCTAGGGAGTAACGAGCAGTGCCAAGCGCGCACACTCATCACTAGTAATGACTAGAGGGGGGGCTGTATGGGGCGCAGCTAAAAGGAGGCCCCCACATGACTGCGTTGCCATGGGAGCAGTGCAGTAGGTTTTTAAAATTAGGAGAAAAGGGGCCCGGGGATTGGAAGAGTAGGATTGGGGGTGGGGATTTATGCAAAAAGGGAGGTGGGGGCTTGGGAAAGTGCGGGAAAAGGGATATCAGTCACCTTAGACGGGCGAACTGAGTGGACCTGCTGCCACAGCCTCTTACCATGTCTACCGTGGACAGCCTGGTCGCTCAGCTTCGCCGAGAGGCTAGATCCAGGAGGGCCGGATGGCTGGAGGAGCAGCTCACAGGGCTGCTCGGAGACAGTGGGAGCCAGGACAGTGGGAGCCGGGGCAGCAGAACCAGGCGGTCGAGGCCGCCAGACAGGCTGTCCCCCGACACTACACCGCGCGGCAGGCGCAGGCCGCGGAGCCCCTCCCGGGACCCTGCGGGGGCTGGAGGACGTGGCGGATCCACCTTGCCCGCCCCCTCCCCCGGCAGGAATCCACCTGGCGGGCCTGCCGGCGCGAGGCGGCGCGGTGCTGGGCGAGCGGTGCAGACGCGGCAGGACGCCGGCGCTGCACAGGATGCCAGGGCCGCACTTCTGGTGCGGCCTGGCAGAGGGCGCGGCGGCGCCGCAGCACCGAGAACGGCAGCTTCTACCCGCCGGGGAGCATCTCCCGCGGTGGCGGCGACGCGAGCGGCGGGACGGGGGAGGAGCCCAGCGGCGGCGGCAGCATCCACGAGGCAGGAGCCGGGGAGTATCGCGGCGGGTGCAATTGCGGCGGGTGCACCCGGATCCCATCCCCCCAGTGCACCTGGCTCTGCGACAGGACGGCAGAGCAAATTATCGGGCAGGACAGCGGCGGCATCACGGCAAGGAGCGGGTCGCGGTCACGCCGCAGGAGCGGCGTCCAGAGGAGACAGTCCAGCGTCTGGAAACAGAGGACTCACGGAGCCGGACAGATCCAGATCCAGCAGGAGGTCGAGGGACCGGTCGCCTTCGCCAGTCTCAGTCCCCCCTGGTGACGTGGAGGCCAGGGGCGCGGGCCTGGGGCAGATGAGCGGCAGCGATGATTCCGGGAACGAACATCGCGACGAAATGGACCAGCAGGATTCAGGAAGCACGGCTGGTGGGGACACAGCACCTGCGCAGCCACGTGAGTACATGTCCAGTATTTCCCCAGTGCCGGGTGTTTCGGGTGTAGTGGAGCGGGGTGGTGGCAGTAATGAGGTTCCGGGGGTTAGAGAGCTTTTAGCAGGTATGTCGCAGATTTTGCGTAGATTGGATGGGGGCGGGGGTAGCTCAGTTGCTAATAGTGTGGGATCGTCGCCCGCTGGTGCCTGGGTGTCGGTTGCCGGGGGCGTAGCAGGGGGTTCGAGCGAGACTGCGAGCTCGGGTAGTGGGCCGCCTGTTTCTGCGGCGGGGATGTCGGTGTCGGTACAAACGGAAACGTGAAAAGGTGATACCGTTAAGTTAGACGACAGGGCAAAAGGCAAGGTATATGTGTGTTTTGAGGGTCCGCTGGGGGCCCATTTGAAGAAGGAAGTCAGGGAAAGGATTTGGAAAGATGAATACGTAGACATTTTCTCTCTCCTTCCTTTAGAAAAATTTAACTTGGATAAAGGAAAGAAAGACGACAGCAAAAAGGAGGAGGAAGAAAAGAGGCGTTGGAGCCTTATTCCTCAGACGTTCGTTAACTGGCAGCAGGCCTTTGCCATTCTAGCGAGTGTTATAGGGGAGAAATTCCCCGAGAATTGCTCAGGCCTGTTTTGTTATTTGGATGCTATTGGAGAAGCGCATCGTACCTACGGGGGCCAGGCTTGGCTGAGATACGATGAATAGTTCAGGCAGCGAAAAGCAGTGAGGCCGGAGATAAGGTGGGACCAAAAAGACATCGGGTTGTGGTTGAAGGTGATGGCTCCGGTGCGTTATGGGCAGTCCTTTCAGGGTGGAGGGGGGGGGGGGGCAGTCAGGACAAAGTGGAGGACACGGGTCTCAGGGTTCAAAGGAAAAATCTGGGACATGCTGGCAGTTTAATGAGGGCCAGTGCAAGTATGGCACCACTTGTAAATTTAAACACGTGTGCTCCCACTGCAACGGGGCCTCTCACGGAGCCGCTAAGTGTTTCAAGAAATCACGTGGTAAGCCATCAATGGGTGGCGGTCAAGGGGGTGACTCCGGTGAGGGTTCAAAAGATGGCCCCCTATCTAAGTAGATACCCGGATGTTAAAAAGGCGGAGGTTATTAGGGACGGTTTTCTTCAGGGGTTTAAGATCCCTCACCCGACGCATGTTGTTCCTTTTTCTACAAAAAATTTGAGATCAGCTAGCTTGCATGCGGAGGTTGTTTCGGCTAAATTGGCAAAAGAGGTTGAAATGGGAAGAATGGCGGGGCCTTTTAGTTCGTTGCCCATGGCTGGCGTAATTGTTTCCCCGCTTGGGGTGGTGCCCAAGAAGGAGCCGAACAAGTTCCGGCTAATTCAGCATCTTTCGTATCCCAAAGGATCCTCAGTTAATGATGGGATTGCGGAGGAGTTGTGCTCCGTTGTTTACACATCGTTTGATGCGGCTGTTCGGTGGGTGCGAATGTACGGGCCTGGAGCATTGCTGGCAAAAACGGACATCGAGTTGGCCTTTAGGCTCTTGCCGGTGCATCCGCAGAGCATTCCTCTGTTAGGTTGTTGGTGGGAGGGTGGTTTTTACTTGGATAGGTGTTTGCCTGTGGGATGTTCGATTTCCTGTGCATTGTTTGAGACTTTCAGTACCTTTTTGGAGTGGGTAGTGAGAGACGTATCGGCCGTTCCTTCTGTCATTCACTACTTGGATGACTTTTTGTTTGTTGGTCCACCGGATTCAGCAGTGTGCGGTCATTTACTTGGGACCATGGAATGGGTGGCCGGACAGTTTGGTGTTCCTTTGGCACAGGAAAAAACGGAGGGCCCCTGCACGGTCCTGAGTTTCTTAGGGATTCTCATTGATTCTGAAAAAATGGAGTGTAGGTTGCCGGATGATAAGTTGGAGTTGCTTAAGCAAGAGGTGAGTCGGATTGGAAAATTGCGGAAGACTTCATTGAAGGAGTTGCAGTCGCTGCTGGGCAGCCTGAATTTTGCTTGTCGTATTATGCCAATGGGCAGGATATTTTGCCGCAGATTGTCCAGGGCGACGGCTGGAGTCCGGTCGGCTCATCATTTTATTCGTTTGGGTAGAGAGCATAAGGATGACCTTCTTGTTTGGCAACGTTTTTTGGAAGGCTATAATGGCAGGTCGCTTATTCAGCAGGAGGATCTGAATGCTTTTGATTGCGAGATCTACACAGACGCAGCAGGTGGAGTTGGTTATGGGGCCTACTGTGGAGGAAAATGGAGCGTCGGGGTGTGGCCAGAGGATTGGCGAAAGAAGGGGCTTACCAAGAATTTGGCATTGTTGGAGTTGTTCCCGATTGTGGTGTCAGTGTTTGTTTGGGGTGACAGCTTTCGTGACCGGCGAGTACGTTTTCATTGCGATAACTCGAGCGTGGTGTCCGTGATTAACAGCCTATCTTCTTCTTCCCCCCCAGTAATTAGGTTGGTCAGGGAGTTGGTCTTGAGATGCTTGGAGTTGAATGCATGGATTTCGGCGGTGCACGTGCCAGGAGTTCAGAACAATATAGCTGATGCTTTGTCTCGTTTGCAGTGCGACCGATTCCGGGATTTGGCTCCAGATTCGGAGGCGGCAGGAGCAGCATGTCCTTTGCATCTGTGGCAGGTGGTTACGGAAGGGGAGGCCGATTGATCCAAGCCTCGGTGTCAAACAGGACATGGTCAGATTATGCGGCGTCATGGGCCATGTGGGAAAGTTGGTTGTTTCAATGCGGCTCGGCTGAGTCAGATAGCGACAGGGCAATGGCGTTATTGGCACTGGTAGGTAAGGTCGTGGAGTGGGGTTTGTCCGTGTCTAGGTTAAACAAGTTTATAGTAGGTTTGGCTTTTGGTTTTCAGTTGCAAGGATTGAGGGACGTCACAAAGGACTTTGTTATACGGCAGGCGTTGAAAGGTTTTCGTAAGGGTAATTCGACTTTTGATAAACGTAGGCCCATTTCTTTTGGGATGTTGCAGCGGTTAGGGGAGGCCTTGGGAGTCATTTGTTCATCTCAGTTCGAGGTGGTACTGTTTCAATTGGCCTTTTCTTTAGCGTTTTTTGGTGCTTTGCGTCTGGGTGAATTGGTTTCCCCGAGCAAGGACAGGTCGGGTGGTCTTTTGGCGGAAGATGTGGTTTTTTGGGAAGGGGGAGTTGCTTTTTGGATAAGGCGTTCAAAGACGGATCAGCTAGGTAGGGGAAAGAAAGTAGTGCTAGGAAGGGTGGCGGGTAGCGGGATGTGTCCGCAACGCTGCTTAAAGGCATATTGGAATTTGTCATCGGTCAGGTCACGCCCTCTGTTGCAACACCAAGAAGGGGATTTCTTGTCACGTTTCCAGTTTGTAACCATTTTGAAGGAGGGCTTGGGTTTACTGGGTGTTAACCCGGAAAATTTCGGCTCGCACTCTTTTAGGATTGGGGCCGCGTCTGAGGCCGATGGTTTGGGCCTCGGGCCGGAGGTGATCAAGAAAATAGGCAGGTGGAGTTCTAATCGTTACCTGTCTTATGTGCGGCATTAAATCAACAATGCGGGGTGAAGAAGTGCGTCTTTGCGGATTGTTAATTGTGGTTGTGTTTTTTCAGGTCGTGCCCCTCTTTTGGCGTGGATTGTCGGACACTCTTTTGTATATTGGGGCGCCCTCCGGGCCGATGCGCGCGCGAATGGTAGGCAACTGGGTTTCGGCCGGGAGGCAGTGATCATCCGTTGGATGGGGACTCGTGGTATGTCGTGGCGTAGTTTCTTGCCGGAATTCTCCCGCGCCGCCCGTCTGGATCGCCCCCCGGATATTCTAGTGGTTCACTTGGGGGGTAATGATTTGGGGGCAAAACCGGTGAGGGAACTCATTCGGGATATCCGTTACGACTTGTTGAGGCTGTGGGTATCTTTTCCCGGTATGATGACAGTGTGGTCGGACATTGTGCCACGGAAGACGTGGCGGGAGGCCCGTTCCCATAAAGGGATTAACAGAGCCAGGGTAAAATTGAACAGGATGGTGGCGAGTTTTGTGTCCCGGAATGGGGGTATTGCCGTGAGGCATTTCGAGCTAGAGGCCGGGGTCTTGAATTTTTGGAGGGATGATGGAGTGCATCTTAACGAGATCGGGATGGATTTATGGGCGCTCGGTCTACAGGAAGGAGTAGAAAGAGCTTTGGCGGTGGTGGGGCACTCACGAGCCTGAGGTGGTCAGGGCTGTTCGTGTGTGGCGGGGGGTGGGGTTCTTGGAGTTGGTGATGATGCTGATAGGGTTGATCTGGCTTTTGGTACGGGCTCTGGACGGGGTGTTTACCTCGGGAGCTTTGTGGTTGGTTTGCCCGAAATGGGTTACATGGTGCCCTCGAGCTGGTGGTTACGGCTGAGGGTAAATACGTGTTTTTTGGTCAAAATTTTGGGTAGGCTCTCTGCCTATTATGAGCCAGATTTTTTAGCTCCAAGAGCCCCCCCCCTCGAGGTTTTATATTTACTGTTTACATGTTGTTATTTATGTATTTGTTTTATAATAAAATGGCCGCTGTGGCCAAATTATCCAAAAAAGAAATTAACGTGGTGGTGTGTTTTCTTGGGTAATAAATGGAGGGGTTAAGAGGGGCAAGGTAGTTGGGGGTGGGGGATGCCTTACGGAAAGGATCCTTTATTGGCCATACGCGGTCATGTGTAAAAGCAGCTGTGACACTTTGTACAGAACTTTGACTTCATTTTCAGTGGTACACATCTGTGTTCCTTGGAAAGACTAACTCTCCTCTAATTAGGATCCAGGTCAGGACATTCTTGGCCTGTCGTTGTCTCATATTGTATACATTATATTCTGGCATTCTTGGAAACGTGCCACTTTCTGCAGAGCCCGGCATGGTTTGACTGCAGCGCACTTCTACTCTGCTCAGGGATATCACTTTTCTTCATCTCTCCCCAAGTGATTCTTCAAAAAAAGTTTAAGCAGTTAGGCTACGTTCACACTAGCTTTGCGCCGCCCTGCGTCGGCGACGCAACGCGCGACGCACGGAAAAACGCGCAAAAACGCGCGCGTTTTGCGACGCGTGCGTCGTTTTTTGACGAAATCGGACGCAAGAAAAATGCAACTTGTAGCGTTTTCTTGCGTCCGACGCTAGCGTCTAAAACGACGCACGTGTCGGAAAACGCGTGCAAAAAGACGCACGCGTCCCCTATGTTAAACATAGGGGCGCGTCGCCGCTGCGTCGCCGACGCAACAGCGACGCGACGCTAATGTGAACGTAGCCTTAGTTTGTTGTGCGATCTGTTATAGCAAAATAATAGGATAGAAAGCAGGAAGGACTATGAATGCAATAGGGTCTTATCCGGATAAAATGGGGAGAATGTAGGCAAGATGGTGCTCACCTGGTAGGGTGGTGAAATCACAACCGCTCTAAGAGATGAAGAGTCCTGCAGAGCCACAACTTGGAGATACATCACATGGGTTAAACCTGCGCTGCCGGCGAATAAGGATTGTGAGGAGTCGGAAATCCAGGAATGCGGATTATTAGTGTACGTGTTTCAAAGTCTCACACTTCTTCATCAGGACAAACCAGAGTGTGAGACTTCGAAATGCGGAGACTAATAAACCACATTTCCAGATTTCCGATTCCTCACACTTCTTATTCACCTGCAGCTCAGATTGTGTATCTGGTTTGCATGGGACTGCAGGTATAGACAAAGACCCTGATTCCAGTGATGTAACCCTTACTGGGCTTCTTGTTGTAGTTTTTAATAACATCACAGTTTTATCAGCAGGAGATTATCACTAGAGGACTAGTCAACCTGCTCCATGTAGTCATCCAAATTCATAAGCCCTGTATAACCTCACCCCCATCACTGATTGGCAGCTTTCTGCCTATGCACAGTGTACACAAAAAAGCTGCCATGCAGTGTTGTGTGTGTGTGGTGGAGTTCAGCATTCAGAGGACTGCTAGATGTACAGCAAAACTGTAATTTTATCGAAACTGGAGTGAACAGACCTGCAAGTGACACATCACTGGAATCCGGGTCCCTGACTGCTCTTAGAAGGAGTAGCAAAAACCTGGTAACCGATTCCCTTGAATACGCGCTCATGCTTTACCAATATTCAGAAAGTAAAATTATGCTCTTAATTCTCCTAAATCGGTCAAGAATGCCTACTGTGATTTCAAGCCCCGCTCGTTTTGGGGTGTGCTTCATGGGAGCAATCCAGGTCTGCTGACAAGTATGCACAGTTGATTATCTTTGCTTATATGTAACCAGTAGGCATATTTATTGGGTTAAAGTATTGAAAGGGTGTTATAACTTTTTAAGCCCCCAATCCATTATGTCATTTGTGCCTCTTATCACGATTCCGCCACCCTGTGAGTGACAGCTCAGCCATTCTATAGGCTAGGGGCGTAATATTTACCACGAAGTGGCCATTAAACTGTAACCTTTAATCGGTCATTAAAATATAAAAATAAAAAACTATTGAAACAACCTCCTAACTGCCGCACTCCAATTACCTGGGATCTAGTTTCTTCTCCCGACAGTTTGTCACCAGCGCTGATTGGGCGTCAGTGTCACATGTCACAACGCCGTATCACAGCCCCGGGGAGAGCGAGTGCCATATTATTGAGAGGAATGCGGCCTATAACATTTATGAACATAACTACATTGTAAGACAAAAACCTTGAGTGATGTCCCTTGCTGGGGTGGGGCTGGTCTCAGCTTACCAGGCTTTCTCCTCACAAAGCACACTGACAGTGCGCTCTCATGCAGACTTCTTTTCAGAGCTGGTTAGGGAGTGCACTGACACTGTGCACTGAGAAGAATAGTGCAACTGAGCATCTGCTGGAACTGACAACCAACACATGCTCAGCAGGGAAGGTAGAGGCTGCGGCAGTGACTGCAGCCTCTGGCACCTCATTTGAATATCCCAGCATGCACTGGAGGTTTTCAAATAAAGTGTCAACACACAGGAAGAAGGAAAAAATTAATGCAGTTAGATAGAATAGTGAGGGAACAATAGAGAATTTTTAAATAAAATATATTAGAAAAGAGATTATATAGGGATTTGGGATTAAAATAAATGTTCCTTTCAGACCGCCCCATTAAAGCTCCGTACAGCAATCTATACTTCAAATTTACATGACAGTATAAAAAAGTCCTCCGAGTTTAGCTAGCAAGCCGCCTGCTCCCTATGCTTACAACAAAGAATAAAAGTCATCAGCAGTAAGATTGACGGAAGAACTACTTGGGAAACTCAACGGGTGTACAGGTGCCTAACAAATGCCGTGTTCTCATAGCCAGAGAAGGTGGAGAACTGAGTTTCTCCATCTTCTCCATTGTCTCTGTGAGCGTAGATTGGACTGCGCTCAGATGATATCCCAGATATTTTCTCATGTGAATCTGCACAAGAAAAAAAAAGATCTGCACTGCTCCATATTATAACATTGGACCTAGTGATATCCGATAAAACATCACATACAGTGGGTTATCAAAGTATTCACCCTCTTAGCATTTTTCTTAGCAGAGACTCCAGGAGAACCAAGACACAAACCTGGCATAAGGATAAAATACAACACTTTTTTATCAAACATCTAACGCATATTAACATATCACACTTCACGTTAACCCTCTCGTGCCACAACATTTTCAGTCAGCCCACCTACACTGCCACCTTGTTTCATTGTGGTGATGGTGTTCTTGGGGTGATGAGGTGTGTTGGTTTGGGCCCAGACATAGCATTTACCTTGGTGGCCAAAAAGTTAAATTTTAGTCTCATCTGACCACAGCACCTTCCTCCATACATTTGGGGAGTCTCTCGCATGTATTTTGGCAAACTCAAAACAAGCCTTACAATTTTTGTATGTAAGTAAAGGTTTTTTTCTGCCCACTCTCCCATAAAGGCCACCTCTGTGGAGTGTGCGGCTTATTGTGGTTGTATGGACAGATACTCCAGTCTCTGCTTGGGAACTTTGCAGCTCCTTCTGAGTTACCTTTGGTCTTTGTGCTGCCTCTCTGATTAATGCTCTCCTTGCCCAGGCTGAGAGTTTTGGTGGACATCCATCTCTTGATGTTTGTTGTGGTACCATGTTCTTTCCGTTTGATGATAATGGATGTGATGGTGCTGCAGAGATCAACGAGATTGGGATCACTTTTTATAACCCAAACCTGACTTGCATTTCTCCACAACTTTGTCCCTGACTTGTTTGGAGACCTCCTTGATCTTCATAGTGTTGTTTGGAGATCTCCTTGGTCTTCATTGCGTTGTTTTTGGAGATCTCCTTGGTCTTCATGGTTTTATTTGGAGATCACCTTAGTCTTCAGGGTGGTGTTTGGAGATCCGATATGGCGCCCTCGCTCAACGTGGACTGACCCTGAAGACCCTAGCAGGTATCCCTACCAAAAAAGCCACCACCACAAACAATACCACAACAGACAAAAAGAAAAAAATTGTAATAGTGTACACTAACAGTGCTGCTAATGCTGACTATTGGTGCAAAGATAGCACAGATAGGCTTATATTCAATTGACTCTATAGTGTGAGCTGGAGATGATTATGGTGATTGATAACAATATTGTGTTCAGATATCAAAAAATTGTTCGTCTCTTCTTATAAAACATGCAAACACTACAGAGGAGAGACCAACGTATCAGTAATAATAAGGCCACAAACCCCTTTATATAGTATTTGACTAAGCACCGTCGTAATACCTTTTCGGAACAGTATGAAATTACACCCTTACATGTGAACCTATCAGCTCTCTTGAACAGGTTTTTTGGTTTTAATCATTATATTAAAACATATTTTTTAGGTCTCTGTCAGTTTTTTGTTTTTTTTCTTGGAAATATTAGACCTTAGCTATTTGTATTTTGGTTTTTGCTGGTGTTTGGAGATCTCCTTGGTCTTCATGGTGTTTCGCTAGTGGTGCCTCTTGTTAATGGTGTTGCAGCCTCTGACCTTTCAAAAAAGGTAAAGTGTACAATGGGGAAAAAAAGTATTTAGTCAGCCACCAATTGTGCAAGTTTTCCCACTTAAAAAGATTAGAGAGGCATGTAATTGACATCATCAGTAGACTGCAACTATGAGAGTCAAAATTGAGAAAAATCCGGAAAATCACCTTGTCTGATTTAGCAGGATTTGTTTTGCAAATTATGGTGGAAAATAAGTATTTGGTCACCTAAAAACATGCAAGATTTCTGACTCTCACAAACCTGTAACTTCTTTGTTAAGAGTCTCCTCTTTCCTCCACTCATTACCTGTAGTAATGGCGCCTGTTTGAACTTGTTATCAGTATAAAGACACCTGTCCACAACCTCAAACAGTCACACTCCAAACTCCACTATGGTGAAGACCAAAGAGCTGTCGAAGGACACCAGAAACAACATTGTAGCCCTGCGCCAGGCTGGGAAGACTGAATCTGCAATAGGCAAGCAGCTTAGTATGATGAAATCAACTGTGTGAGCAAAAATAAGAAAATGGAAGACATACAAGACCACTGATAATCTCCCTCGATCTGAGGCTCCACGCAAGATCTCACCCTGTGGGGTCAAAATGATCACAAGACAAGTGAGCAAAAATCCCAGAACCACATGGGGGGACCTAGTGAATGACCTGCATAGAGCTGGGACCACGGTAACAAAGGCTAGCATCAGTAACACAGTACAGCGCCATGGACTTAGATCCTGCAGTGCCAGACGTGTCTCCTTGCTTAAGCCAATACATACCTGGGCCTGTCTGAAGTTTGCCAGGGAGCATTTGGGTATTGGGAGAATGTCATATGGTCTGAGGAAAACAAAGTAGAACTGTTTGGTAGAAACAAAACTCGCCGTGTTTGGAGGAGACAGAATGCTGAATTGTATCCAAAGAACACCATACCTACTGTGAAGCATGGGGGTGGCAACATCATGCTTTGGGGCTGTTTCTCCGCAAAGGGACCAAGATGACTGATCTGTGTACATGAAAGAATGAATGGGGCCATGTATGGTGAGATTTTGAGTGCTAACCTCCTTCCATCAGCGAGGGCACTGAAGATGAAACGTGGATGGGTCTTTCAGCATGATAATGATCCCAAGCACACCTCTAGGGCAACAAAGGAGTGCGTAAGAAGCATATGAAGGTCCTGGAGTGGCCTAGCCAGTCTCCAGATCTCAATCCCATAAAAAACCTTTGGAAGGAGTTGAAAGTCTGTGTTGCCCAGTGACAGGCCCAAAACATCACTGCTCAAGAAGAGATCATCATGGAGGAATGGGCCAACATACCACCAACAGTGTGCGCCAACCTTGTGAAGAATTGCAGAAAACGTTTCACCTCTGTCATTGCCAGCAAAGGATATATAACAAAATATTGAGATGAACTTTTGTTAATGACCAAATACTTATTTTCCACCATAATTTGCAAAACAAATCTTACCAAATCAGACGCAGTGATTTCCTGGATTTGTTTTCTCATTGTGACTCTGATAGTTGTGGTCTACCTATGATGTCAATTACAGGCCTCGCTCATCTTTATAAGTGGGAGAACTTGCACAGTTGGGGGCTGACTAAATACTTTTTCCCCACTGTATGTACTGACAGCCATGACACTTAGATCGCACACAGGTAGACGTCCTGTCACTAAGAATGTGACTTATGAAGGAAATTGCTTGCTCCAGAAATTTTTAGGAGCTTCATAGCAAAAGGGGTGAATACTTATGCACATGCCAATTTTTAGTTATTTGATCCCATAAATTTAGTTTCCGCCTACATTTTTCTCACTTCACTTCACCAACGTAGACTATTTTGTACTGATTCATCACACACAAGTTGGATTGCAAAATTATTTATATATAGGTTGTAACAAAATAATGTAGGTAAAAAGCCAAGAGAGGGGGGTTGAATACTTTCTCCGGCCACTGTAGCACTCATCCATTTTATACGCTTGTGTGAGCGAGCTCTCATATTGGTAGAATCTGCTGACAATAGAAGGTGCATGGATATTTTTTTCAGTCCTGAAAAATTTTTCAAAGTAATTTGTCTCTGGACCTATTTACATCTAGAACATTGGGGGAACAGTTTAAAGGGAACCTGTCACCCCGAAATTCGCGGGTGAGGTAAGTCCACCGGCATCAGGGGCTTATCTACAGCATTCTGTAATGCTGTAGATAAGCCCCCAATGTTACCTGAAAGAGGAGAAAAAGACGTTATATTATACTCACCCAGGGGCGGTCCCGCTGCTGGTCAGGTCAAACGGGCGTCTCCGGTCCGCTGCGGCGCCTCCCATCTTCATTACAAGACGTCCTCTTCTGATCTTCAGCCACGGCTCCGGCGCAGGCGTACTTTGCTCTGCCCTGTTGAGGGCAGACAAAGTACTGCAGTGCGCAGGCGCCGGGCCTCTGACCTTTCCGGCGCCTGCGCACTGCAGTACTATCCTCTGCCCTCAACAGGGCAGAGCAAAGTACGCCTGCGCCGGAGCCGTGGCTGAAGATCAGAAGAGGACGTCTTGTAATGAAGATGGGAGGCGCCGCAGCGGACCGGAGACGCCTGTTTGACCTGACCAGCAGCGGGACCGCCCCTGGGTGAGTATAATATAATGACTTTTTCTCCTCTTTCAGGTAACATCGGGGGCTTATCTACAGCATTACAGAATGCTGTAGATAAGCCCCTGATGCCGGTGGGCTTACCTCACCCGCGATTTTCGGGGTGACAGGTTCCCTTTAAGACCAGACACTTGACAGATACATTAATCATCCGAATTTCATTCAGAAAACTTGGACAATTTTTTTTCTCACTTGTCGTCAGTTTTCAGTCCGTATGTCATCCGATTTTCTACATCAGCAATTGTTAAAAATATAAAAGACCATAAACTGTTTGCATCTTTAAAAATCAGACGCTACACAGTAGCTACATAGGGAATCCAAGTTTTTGGCGCAGAAAAAAAAAAAAAATCACACTGCTCTGTGAGTAACATTGTTTTTTTTCATGGACCGCAATACAGTCATGTGAACTTGGCTTTATGAACAGCTGATGTGAGATACTGTAGATGACATCAGGGCACAGTATGAAATCAGCAAAGATGTCGTGAGAGGAGCAGAAGGCCGGGCTGGCGGAGATCTGTCACAATAGCAGACAAGCCGGGATGGGACTGGCCGCCTCTAGCTAACAACGTAAGACAGGCAGCAGGACAGGACAAGCATCTGGGTGAGGTCAACGGATAAATCAGGTCAGGTGCCAAGAATGTGACACAGGCGTGCACCATAGCAGCTTCTGGGCAAAATGGACCTTATTGGTGAGGCAGAGGAAAATGGAGAGGAAGGGTCCATATTAAACATGTGAGAGCTGGAAAAGAGCTAGAGTGGTATGAACTGGCCCTTTATGAGCCACGAGTCAGCATGCCGACTGGAGAAGACCAAGCCTACACAATAAGGAGGGCAGCAAGGAAAGGTGGGACAGTGGCCAAAAGCAAGAAGCAGAGCGGAGACACCGAATATTGGGTGAGCAGTGAAGTATGACAGTATTTACTACTTATGAGGCTTTGTGCACCGGAAAAAGGACCCCTGTAAAACTTGCTGTGCACATGCTCCATTTTACATGATGTCTTTTACCGGCTCAAGGGTGTGGACACCTTGAAGCAGTCAGAATAAGTGAATTACCCATTCCTTAGGTGGCTCCCGCCAGAAGCCACCCGCTCCCTATACTTACAGTGGAAAGTAAAAGCCATCAGCAGTAGAGCCGCAGAAAGAATGATGGCGGAACTGCTGGCAAAGCCGCTTCTCGGAGATGACCGCCAGCGTTTTCCTGAAGAAGTCTGGCCCGGGAAACTCAGCGGGTGCACAGGTGCCTACAATAAGCCATGTGCACATAGCCTGAGGGTTTCTATTGATGACATTTTCTGACTAGTGATGAGCGAGTGTACTCGTTGCTTGGGTTTTCCATAGCACGCTCGGGTGGTCCCCGAGTATTTGTGACTGCTCGGAGATTTAGTTTTCCTTGCCGCAGCTGAATGATTTACGGCTGCTAGACAGGCTGAACACGTGGGGGTTCCCTCTCAACCAGGCAACTCCCACATGTACTCAGGCTGGCTAGCAGCCGTAAATCATGCAGCTGCTTGGACAAAAACTAAATCTCCGAGCAGTCATAAATAGTCGGAGACCACCCGAGCGTGCTCTGGAAAACCCGAGCAACAAGTATACTTTCTCATCACTATTACTGAGGACAGAAGGTGCTTGGATGGATTTTCATATTCCCGGGGACAAAAATGTAATTTAAGACCAGAGACGTGACAGATGCATGAATGGCATTGGGATGTTGGGATGTGAAGCTTGTAGCCCCCCTGAGTATCTTATCACCTGGGAAGAAAGTTGGTGGGTACATCTTCAACCAGTCAGTGCCTAGAATAGAGCGGTGCTACAACTTCAGGCCGACACTGTGGACAAGGCCGGCGTTTCTAGTCCACACTAAACTGTAATTCACTACATTTGAAAGGAATGTGTCATCAGAAATGACCTATTGCTTATACCATGCCTAGCATTAGGCCAGACGTCCATGATTTATATTGCCGCAAAACATGGACCATAGACAGACTCGTCAGTCACTGTCAGTGGGCGGGGAGAAGCCGCCGGTGTTCTGCCTGTATGACTAGTGCACCCCGCAGCTCAGTCCTGCCAGGCAGTTATTAAACTTATGTTTTTTTCTCCAAAAGGCTGCAGCATTTCAGACTCAGACATACCGGGATGAGATCACAGAGCTGGTACCTAATACGTACTGCCCATAGTTTCAGCTGACATGTTCCTTTTAAGCACAGATCTCGAAGATCCTGGTATATCTCGTTAAAAGATATCTGTCATCAGATTAGTGCTGTGTAATCCGAGAGCAGCATGATGTAGGAGACCCTGATTCCAATGATGTGCCACTTACTGGGATATGTTTTGCTGTTTCAATACAATCAGTGTTTTATCAGCAGAATATTATCACTACGGGACAACTGGCCTCACAACTCCTAATCCAACCACACCTCCAGCACTGATTAGCAGCTCGCCGACTGGAGTATTTTGGCAAGGCACAAATGGACGCCACAATTTGGATGCACCACATTTATTACTAGGCATGCACCTCTTAATGAATCATGGGCATCTGACTCATCAAGAACTAAAGGAAAAACACTGCTCTTGATTAATTGGGACCATGAAGTCTAGAAAAAGCAGTAGCAAAATTCACATTGGGCTCTAGGAAGCCAAACTGTTTCCCTAATTGAGATGAGGGAGGAATGACAGTTGGGCAATTCTGTTAGCAGTGACTTCCTCAATGAGTAATGCATCCACATTTACCAATACATGATAGGTTAATATTTTTTAAGCAATAGAAAACACAGCAGGAGCTGACTGTCAGGAGCTGACTGTCAGGAGCTGACTGTCAGGAGCTGACTGACAGGAGCTGACTGACAGGAGCTGACTGACAGGAGCTGACTGCCATGAGCTGACTGACAGGAGGTGACTGACAGGAGGTGACTGACAGGAGCTGACTGATAATAGCTGACTGACAGGAGCTGACTGACAGGAGCTGACTGACAGGAGCTGACTGACAGGAGCTGACTGACAGGGGCTGACTGACAGGGGCTGCCTGATAGGAGCTGGCTGACAGGAGCTGGCTGATAGGGGCTGACTGATAGGAGCTGACTGACAGGAGCTGTCAGGAGCTGACTGATAGGAACTGACTCAAAGGAACTGACTGATTGGAGCTGACTGATTGGAGCTGACTGATAGGAGCCGACTGATATCAGCTGACTGATAGGAGTTCATTGATACGAGCTGCCTGACATGAGCTAACTGAAAGAAGCTGACTGACAAGAGCTGACTGATATGAGCTGACTAATAGGTGCTGACTGATAGGAGTTGACTGCCAGGAGTTGACTGCCAGGAGCTGACTGACAGGAGCTGACTGGTAAGAGCTGACTGCCATGAACCGACTGATAATAGCTGACTGACAGGAGCTGACTGATAGCAGCTGACTGACAGGAGCTGACTGAAAAGAGCTCACTGACAGGAGCTGACTGATACGAACTGACTGACAGAAGCTGACTGATACGAACTGACTGGCAGGAGCTGACTGATACGAACTGACTGGCAGGAGCGGACTGATACGAACTGACTGGCAGGAGCTGACTGATACGAACTGACTGGCAGGAGCTGACTGATACGAACTGACTGGCAGGACCTGACTGATACGAGCTGACTGTCAGGAGCTGACTGATACGAGCTGACTGGCAGGAGCTGACTGATACGAGCTAACTCTCAGGAGCTGACTGATATGAGCTGACTGTCAGGAGCTGACTGATAGGCCTTTGCAGAATGTTACAATAAATGGTTCATAGTCGAGCATATCAGAGAACAGAGAGAGCATATCACTTTTGGCACTACTTTGCCATTGATTGAAAATAGATGAAACCTTTGCCTACTGTGCCACAAGAAGAGCTCATCTTTATTAGACATTACTAAGGCTTCCTACAATTCAGGAAGAAACACTTTATAATTCCAGTGAAGTTCAGAAGATGGGGATCAGAGCTTTACACATATTGATATGCGATAGAGACTTGCTGATTTATGTGGAGCAGGGTATAAGCCAATAAAAATGCACAGTTGGGCATGTACACTACCTCATGTGTGAAGGGATCCCTTATCTATCCAGCTCAGCATCAGATGGTTCACAAAAAAACGTGAATTGAAAATTCTCTGCAATATCGGGAAAAGATCTTAAAGTATAGTGTAGGAAGAACGCAGACCCCGATTCCTATTGTCAGTGTCGTCCACCCTATTGAAAAGCGCTTGAATGTACTCTGGAAAAAAAGCCATAGGTGAATGCTGGGCGCTGCCGAGTGAAGTTCAGATGAGCCAAAAATAAAAAGGATGCCTTATTGCTAATAGATATATATATATTTTGTAGGGGTTCAGTCACTTTGGTAGCCGCTGAGGACCACACAGGTACGAGTTCTAGTGTTAAGCAGGACATAGTTAGTTTTCTGGAATAAACATTCAAAATAAAGTAATCAGGTTTTCTTCAGCCAAAACATTCAATAGCAAAAACAATCCTTTCTTCGGGCGAGCATAATAAAATAGCACAGTCTCACCCACAGAAGAGTACAAGCAACCTGATCCTCAGACAGTCTGTCCACCATTAATGATCTTTTCCTCCACAACACTACATTTTCCTACCATCCAGGACCCTACCTTCCTTACCCTACATATTTATGTATTTAACAAAGTGTTTCAGTGCAGAACTTGGTTTAAACCCAAGGAAGGCGCACGTTCTGAACTGAAACAGGTTTTTTTTTATATATATTTATATGTATTTGTCATGAGGGGGCCATGTCCCCATGTGAAACCTAGAGTAAGTGGAGTTAGATCGTCACGTTGGGTAATGAATGGCAGGTCTTCTTTAGAGATTGTGTTATTTATGTCCTATTTTAAATGGATTCCCTTTCCTTCAGTGCTGAGAGGGGTAATGACTCTTTCCATGCTGACTGAGACCATACAGCCTGGTTGTTCTCAGCTGCAACTGCTTATCATTTACTCCTTCTACTGTATATACAGTGGGTATGGAAAGTATTCAGACCCCTTTAAATGTTTCACTCTGTTTCATTGCAGCCATTTGGTAAATTCAAAAAAGTTATTTTTTTCCTAAATTAATGTACATTCTGCACCCCATCGAGACTGAAAACAACAGACATGTAGTACTTTTTACAAATTTATTAAACAAGTAAAACTGAAATATCACATGGTCAGAATTCACTGCTGAACCCTGGCAGAATCCACTGCTGAACCCTGGCAGAATCCACTGCTGAACCCTGGCAGAATCCACTGCTGAACCCTGGCAGAATCCACTGCTGAACCCTGGCAGAATCCACTGCTGAACCCTGGCAGAATAAACTGCTGAACCCTGGCAGAATCCACTGCTGAACCCTGGCAGAATCCACTGCTGAACCCTGGCAGAATCCACTGCTGAACCCTGGCAGAATCCACTGCCGAACCCTGGCAGAATCCACTGATGAACCCTGGCAGAATCCACTGCTGAACCCTGGCAGAATCCACCGCTGAAACCTGGCAGAATCTACTGCTGAACCCTGAGAGAATCCACTGCTGAACTCTGGCAGAATCCACTGCTGAACTCTGGCAGAATCCACTGCTGATCTCTGGCAAAATCCACTGCTGAACCCTGGCAGAATCCACTGCTGAACCCTGAGAGAATGCACTGCTGAACGCAGAATTTAATACTGAAACCTGGCAGAATCCACTGCTGATCTCTGGCAGAATCCACTGCTGAACCCTGGCAGAATCCACTGCTGAACCCTGAGAGAATGCACTGCTGAACGCAGAATTTAATACTGAAACCTGGCAGAATCCACTGCTGATCTCTGGCAGAATCCACTGCTGAACCCTGGCAGAATCCACTGCTGAACCCTGAGAGAATGCACTGCTGAACGCAGAATTTAATACTGAAACCTGGCAGAATCCACTGCTGATCTCTGGCAGAATCCACTGCTGAACCCTGGCAGAATCTACTGCTGAACTCTGGCAGAATTTAATACTGTAACCTGGCAGAATCCACTGCTGAACCCTGGCAGAATCCACTGCTGGACCCTGAGAGAATCTACTGCTGAACCCTGAGAGAATCCACTGCTGAACCCTGAGAGAATCCACTGCTGAACCCTGAGAGAATCCACTGCTGAACTCTGGCAGAATCCAATACTGAAACCTGGCAGAATCCACTGCTGAACCCTGGCAGAATCCACTGCTGGACCCTGAGAGAATCTACTGCTGAACCCTGAGAGAATCCACTGCTGAACCCTGAGAGAATCCACTGCTGAACCCTGAGAGAATCCACTGCTGAACCCTGAGAGAATCCACTGCTGAACTCTGGCAGAATCCAATACTGAAACCTGTCAGAATCCACTGCTGAACCCTGGCAGAATCCACTGCTGAACCCTGGCAGAATCCACAATCAATGAACATGGATTTATACACTCAAATAGAAGGAAAAATGATAAGTAAAATGAAAGATTCCCTGTGCCATGGGAGTCCAGCACTGATTAGGTAAAGGCCTGGTAATCCGGCATGGGACTACGTTTGTGGATTGCTGCCTTAGTTGCATTTTTTAAAGGATCAGGTGCTGGGTTAATGGAGTTTTACTACTTTAGGACTCATTCAGACATCCAATTTTCACATATGTGTTGTGTGGTTTTCACGGACAGAGCTTGTGACATAACCTTTATAAGTTCAGATGTCTGTGGGTTTTTTTGAGACCATGTATCTGCACTAAAAGCACCAAAGCATGTTTGTTTGTGATCTGTGTCATGTGCCAAAATTACACATGTAAATCTATGGGTCGATTAAAATCACGCACAGCACGTGGATGGCATCAGTGAGCTGATTGCAATATGCACCATGTTCCAAATTATTATGCAAATTGGATTCAAGTGTCATAAAGATTTAATTGTTTTGTTTTTCAAATAAACTTATTGTTGGTATTGTGTCTCAGGGCTCAATGGATCACTGAAATCAATCTTAAACACATGTGATAATTAGTTTTCCAGGTGATTCTAATTAAAGGAAAACTACTTAAAAATGATGTTCCACATTATTAAGCAGGCCACAGGTTTCAAGCAATATGGGAAATAAAAAAGATCTATCTGCATCAAATAGTGCAATGCATTGGAGAAGGTATGAAAACATTAGATATTTCACGAAAACTTAAGAGTGATCATTATACTGTGAAGAGATTTGTGACTGAAACAGAGCACACACAGAGTTCATGCAGTTAAAGGCATAATGAGGAAGGTTTCTGCCAGACAAAGTCATTGGATTAAGAGAGCAGCTGCCAAAATACCATTACAGAGCAGCAAACAGTTATTTGAAGCTGCTGGTGCCTTTGGAGTCCCTCGAACCTCAAAGTGTAGGATCCTTCAAAGGGTTGCTGTGGTGCATAAACCTACTATTCGGCCACCCCTAAACTGTGTTCACAAGCAGAAATGGTTGCCTTGGGCCCAGACATACATGAAGACTAATTTGCAAACAGTCTTGTTTACTGATGAGTGTCAAGCAACCCTGGATGGTCCAGATGGATGGAGTAGTGGATGGTTGGTGGATGGCCACCATGTCCCAACAAAGGCTGTAACGTCAGCAAGGAGGTGGAGGAGACATGTTTTGGGCCAGAATTACGAGGAAACAGCTGGTAGGCCCTTTAAGGTTCTGACTGACAACTTTCTTTCATGCTATGAAAAGCAGAAACGTGCCTTCAGGAGCAAAATCATCTTCATGATGACAATGCCCCATCTCATGCTGCAAAGAAACCTCTGAGTCATTGGCTGCTATGGACATAAAAGGAGATAAACTCATGGTGTGGCCACCATCTTCTCCTGACCTCAACTGTACAGAGAACCTTTGGAGGATCATCAAGCAAAAGATCTATGAGGGTGGGAGGCAGTTCACATCAAAACAGCAGCTCTGGAAGGCAAAGAAATACAAGCAGAAACTCTCCAAAAACTCACAAGTTCAATGGATGCAAGAATTGTGAAGGTGATATCAAGGAAGGGTTCCTATGTTACATGTAACTTGGCCTGTTAGGGGGTTTTGGAGTTAAATAGCTTTTTTGTTCAGTGAATGTGACCTCCTAATGCTGCAAATTCCACAAATGAGCATTTTCAGTTCTTTAAAAGGCATATCAAATGTTTAGAATTTCTACTGTGCCTAATAATTTGGAACAGTGCATTGTGAGTTTTTATTCATTTTGGAGATTATACTGTTATCATTGGGAGGTTTCTTCAATAAAATTTGATTTATAATGTAACGGGTGATGACTTTTATTAGACTGACTGTCATTTGCACCGATCATTTAGGAAAATCCGAGAAAAATTGTCATTTGCATAAGTATTTGGAACATGGTGTATAGGAGAAACGTTATAATTTTATTTTTCACTGACCAAAAACTAGTGAAAATCAGAAGGAAAAACATTGATGAGACTCAATTTTTTGCATACATGAAAAATCACCGACGTCTGAATGTCGCCTTAGCCAATTATCAGTGCTCTTTGTGCTCCTAGCATTAGATCACAGACCTAGATTTTGTGCACGTTCCATACTCCGTGCTGTGCACATTCCATACTCCGTGCTGTGCACGTGCCATACTCCGTGCTGTGCACGTGCCATACTCCGTGCTGTGCACGTGCCATACTCCGTGCTGTGCACGTGCCATACTCCGTGCTGTGCACGTGCCATACTCCGTGCTGTGCACGTTCCATACTCCGTGCTGTGCACGTGCCATACTCCGTGCTGTGCACGTGCCATACTCCGTGCTCTGCACGTGCCATACTCCGTGCTCTGCACGTGCCATACTCCGTGCTGTGCACGTGCCATACTCCGTGCTGTGCACGTGCCATACTCCGTGCTGTGCACGTGCCATACCCGTGCTGTGCACGTGCCATACTCCGTGCTGTGCACGTGCCATACTCCGTGCTGCGCAGGTGCCATACTCCGTGCTGCGCAGGTGCCATACTCCGTGCTGCGCAGGTGCCATACTCCGTGCTGCGCACATGCCACACGCCAACCTCATTTTTCAGCTATACTCTATGAATGTTGTGTTCAGTATTCACAGTCGAGTGTATGAGACAGATGCCCAATGTGCGTTTACTGAACACGCCGCTGATAGACTCTACCCATAAGAGAACCGTTGGCCAAATCTGCTGAGTTCAGCAGGAGCTGCCGAATGTTCACAGCAGATAATGTCAAAGAAATAGTGAAATATTTATGGTAAGTGATGATTATGTCAAATATTGTGACTTTTTGTCTTTAGGGAGGACTTTCTGTTGATTCTATAGCAGAACTTGGCGATGGAGACAGCCGTCTTCTGGAAGCGCTACAGTTGTCACATCCTGCAGAGCTGCGCTCCCAACCAGAAGACAACAATCTTTGCCTAAGTTTGAACCCAATCTACAAGCAAGTGCCCCGAATTGTGGAAAGATGCTGTTCTCACATTGAGAAGTATGGTAAGATACTGCACACAAGCTTTGTAAGACCGAGGGCTTGTCCGGCCTTAGGATACCAGTCTGCAGTCACGCTATGTGACTGCAGACTTGTGAATCCTCACAGTGTGCGCACTATCAGGGTTCTCAGGTGCCGGGATCATGCAGTCATGTGACCACACGTATGTGATTTTCATACTTCCAGACACATTCCGACTAGACATGTCTGACTGAAAAAACAAAGGAATGGTGGGAGGCTCACCGACATTGCATGGAAATAATCCAATGGGGTGGGTGTAGTATCCAGCTGGCAGTTTGCAGCAATAATAGGCAGTAGAAAAGGAAATTCTGCACATCCGTAGGTAATATAAAAAAGTTATTTTATTGAAGATCCATTAAAAAATGACAAAACACATACAGGGGGATATAAAAGACTGACGCGTTTCGAGCAGGTCGACGCTCTTAATGATATGGTTAAGGATGTGCGGGATTTCCCTTCCTACTGCCTAGACATGTCTAACCTTGCTCAGTTCACTGGTATTGAGAGAGGCTGTGCACGTCTAGTCGGTATGTGACTGCATGTATAGTATGCATCCACCGATCCCAGCAACGGCACCAGAGAATCCTGACAGTGCATAGGTCACACGATGTGAGGATTCACAAGTCTGCAGCCGCATAAAGTGAGGCATAGAGTGACTGCAGACTTGTACCCTAAGGCCGGAGCACCCATTTAACCCTGATGTTGCTAAAATCGCACATTGTATGCAGTGCAAAATGTAGTTATATTAGTTATATTACACATCAACCGTTATTTTATGGTCACTGAGGTAAAAACAGGAAAAGGATAATGCGAAAGAATTTTAAAGATTTTTGCACATAAAAGATCACATGAAGATATTCCTAAATAGGATGTCTATTTATTTATTTTGTCATGTTTATCAATGGTGAATTAATTGAAAATTGCCTCTTTAGAAAAGAAAAGGACCTGAACTCTGGTGCCTCCTATTGAAAGTAGCAATCCTGACCGTTAATAATGACCCTTTAACAAGCCTTGAGATATCCTAAGTCACGTGGAAAGGCTCTTATTGACTTTTAGGATTCCTACATCCAATAGGTGACACTAGAGTTTAATTCAACTTCCTTTCCGAAAAGGCAATTTGCATATTTAGTTTCCCAGGAGAGCATTGCACGGACTATAAGTCTCCTTACATTGGCATGTCAGGCATGTTCAGCAATATAGCCGCATGAGGGCTTGTTTTTTGCGGGATGACTTGCACTTCTGGAGGACATCATTCATGATCATTAGTGACAAAATGTGCAATTGGCGGAGAAAGGTTGAACTTGATGGATCGGTGTCTTTTTTCAACCTATTTAACTATGTATGAAAAAAGATGCTTGCTTTTGTCACCATTTTCCAAGAACCGTAACTTTTTCGTTTTTCGTGATCTGGGGCCGGTGAGGGCTTATTTTTTGCGATCCAAGCTGACATTTTTATTTATACCATTTTGGGGTAGATACGATGTATTGATCGCCTCTTATTGCATTTTATTGCAATGTTGCAGCAGCTACAAAAAATTAATTCTGGCGTTTAGATTTTTTTGCTACGCCGGATCGGATTAATTTAGTTTATAGTTTGATAGAACGGACGTTTCTGAACAGATACCAAATGTGTGTATTTTAAAAAAAATTATTGTTTTTTGTTTCAATGGGGAAAAAGAGAAGATGATTTGAACTTTTGTGTTTTTTTTTAATTTTCTTCATATTTTAGAAAACTTTTTTTTAACTTTTTACTGTAGTTTATAGTCCCCTAAGGGGACTTGAAGCTACGATCCTCAGATCGCCTGTGCTATACATGTAGGAATTCAGCCCTGCTGTGCATAGAGAAAATGACGATCTCCTATGAACACCGGCCACAAGCCGGCATTCACAGGAGGATCATAATGACAGATACAGGGGGTCAACCCATCGGCGCCCTGCGATCACATGACAGGGACTCCGATGGGAGGGATTAATGACGTGCTTCGGGCTGGCTCTCCACCCATGACTGTTAAGGGCACGTGATGACTGACATTTGTCGGGAGAGATGCGGGCTCAGCATGAGAGTCTGCATCAAAGTCAAGGGACACGACATAAGACGTAAATGTATATCATATGTCTTGAAGGGCTTATATATTATTATTATTATTATTTATTATTATAGCGCCATTTATTCCATGGCACTTTACATGTGAGGAGGGGTATACATAACAAACAAGTACAATAATCTTGAACAATACAGGTCACAACTGGTACAGGAGGAGAGAGGACCCTGCCCGCGAAGGCTCACAATCTACAAGGGATGGGTGAGAATACAGTAGGCGAGGGTAGAGCTGGCCGTGCAGCGGTTTGGTCGATCGGTGGTTACTGCAGGTTGTAGGCTTGTCGGAAGAGGTGGGTCTTCACGTTCTTTTTGAATGTTTCGATGGTAGGCGAGAGTCTGATATGTTGTGGTGGAGAATTCCAGAGTAGGGGGGATGCACGAGAGAAATCTTGTATGCGATTGTGGGAAGAGGAGATAATAGGGGAGTAGAGAAGGAGATCTTGTGAGGATCGGAGGTTGCGTGCAGGAGAGTACCGGGAGACGAGGTCGCAGATGTATGGAGGAGACAGGTTGTGGATGGCTTTGTATGTCATGGTTAGGCTTTTGTACTGGAGTCTCTGGGTGATGGGGAGCCAGTGCAGGGATTGACAGAGGGGAGAGGCCGGGGAATAGCGGGGGGACAGGTGGATTAGTCGGGCAGCAGAGTTTAGAATAGATTGGAGGGGTGCAAGAGTGTTAGAGGGGAGGCCACAGAGCAGGAGGTTACAGTAGTCAAGGCGGGAGATGATGAGGGCATGGACTAGGGTCTTTGCGGATTCTTGGTTTAGGAATGTGCGGATCCGTGAAATATTTTTGAGTTGGAGGCGACAGGAAGTGGAAAGGGTTTGGATATGTGGTTTAAAAGAGAGATCAGTGTCAAGGATTACCCCAAGACAGCGGGCTTGTGGGACTGGGGAGAGTGGGCAGCCGTTTACTGTAATGGATAGGTTCGTTGGGGAGGTCGTGTGAGATGGGGGAAAGATGATGAATTCTGTTTTGTCCATGTTAAGTTTTAGAAATCTAGTGGAGAAGAAGGATGAAATAGCAGACAGACATTGAGGGATTCTGGTTAGTAGGGTGGTAATATCTGGTCCGGAGATGTAGATCTGTGTGTCGTCAGCATAGAGATGATACTGAAAGCCGTGAGATTCTATGAGCTGTCCCAGGCCAAAGGTGTAAATGGAGAAGAGCAGGGGTCCCAGTACTGAACCTTGCGGGACTCCGACAGATAGGGGGCGAGGTGAGGAGGTGGTGTGTGAGTGGGAGACGCTGAATGTACGGTCAGTTAGGTATGACGAGATCCAGGATAGGGCCAAGTCTGTGATTCCAAGGGATGAGAGGGTCTGCAGCAGCAGGGAATGGTCCACTGTGTCAAAGGCAGAGGACAGGTCCAGGAGGAGGAGGATAGAGTAGTGTCGCTTGCTCTTGGCGGTTAATAGGTCATTGGTGACCTTAGTTAGGGCAGTTTCAGTGGAGTGGTGTGATCGGAAGCCTGATTGAAAGCGGTCGAAGAAGGAGCAGGAAGATAGATGGAAGGACAGTTCAATATGGACATGTTGTTCCAGTAGTTTTGAGGCAAAGGGGAGAAGTGATATAGGGCGATAGCTAGATACAGAGGATGGGTCAAGAGAGGGCTTTTTGAGGATAGGTGTGATTGAGGCATGTTTAAAGCTTGAGGGGAAAATGCCAGTTGTTAGTGATAGGTTGAAGAGATGGGTTAGGGTTGGGATGAAGACTGTGGTGAGGTTTGGGATGAAGTGGGATGGGAGTGGGTCAAGTGCACAGGTGGTGAGATGCGATCTTGAGAGTAGAGTGGAGAGTCCGTCTTCTGTAATGGTGGAGAAGTTGGTTTTGGAGGTGGCGGGCTGGGTGGTTGGGAGGAAGGGTTCTGGGGGTTGTTTACTAAAACTGTCTCTGATGTTCTCAATTTTCTGCTTGAAAAATGAGGCAAAGTCTTCTGCTGAGATGAGTGGGGAGGGAGGAGATGCTGGGGGACGGAGGAGAGAGTTGAAGGTGTTGAATAACTGTTTGGGGTTGTGAGACAGGGAGGATATGAGAGATGAGAAGTAGGTTTGTTTGGCTGTGGCGAGTGTGGTCTTGAAAGTAGTGAGGGACTGTTTGAATGCAATGAAGTGCTCGTTGGAGTGGGATCTTTTCCATCTGCGCTCAGCAGCTCTGGAAGCTCGCCTCAGTTCTTTGGTCATGCTGGTGTGCCAGGGTTGTCTGTTGATTTTGCGAGCTTTGGTATGTGTGAGAGGGGCAAGAGGTTCCAAAGCTGCAGCTATTGTGGTGTTATATAGAGCGGCAGCATCATCCGCATTGTGTAGGGAGCTTATGTCTGTGAGAGGGAGGAGGGATTCAGAGAGTGAGTGAAGATCAAGGTGTTTAAGATTTCTGCGAGGATGTGAGAGTTTGTGGGGTGGGGGTTGTAGACAAGGAGTGGAAAGGGAAGAGAATGTGAGTAGGTTGTGGTCAGAAAGAGGAAGAGGTGAGTTTGAGAGGTTAGATAGGGAGCAGAGGCGGGTGAAGATGAGGTCCAGTGTGTGACCATCTTTGTGGGTGGCTGTAGAAGACCATTGAGTGAGGCCAAAGGAGGAAGTGAGAGATAGAAGTTTAGAGGCAGCTGAGAGGGAAGTGTCAATGGGGATGTTGAAGTCGCCCAATATAGAGACTCTTTGCGGAAAATGACTATTGAGCACGCCTTGTAGATGACTGAATAATAAAAAGAATGACTCTAGAGTCCAAATCTGTTGAAACATTTTCCATAAATCCTTCTTAATTAGTAGATGTATCGGTTCCCGTTATTCTGGGGTGTGTATAACTCCGCCCACCACACTGATTGGAAGCTTTCTGTGTACATTGTCAGCAAGCTGCCAATCAGTGATCTGGGCGTGGTCACACAGAGTAGCCTGACTGTTGTGCACATGACACATGGTCCTGCTGGGATAATCTCCTGCTGATAAAATAATACTGATTGTATTGAAATGGCCACACACAGCCCAGGAAGTGCCCTTGCCCTTTTATTATGCTTCTCTCAGATTAAATATCAAAAACCTGCTGACAGATTCCCTTTAAGTGGTATAGTGACAGAAAATAAAATTGTGTGTGTCTCTCTCTCCCCGGATCATCAACTAGAAACAATTACCCGGATCATCTAGTCGGATCCGGCGAAAAAAAACGGATCCGTCGCATCAGTTTTTCACAATTTGCGACGGATCTGTTTTTTTCAAAATATGCCGGATTGAGCCTGACGGCTAAAAACTGATGTGTGAAAGTAGCCTAATTCAGAATGGTCATCCATAGCTAAAGTCGCTATAGCTATGGCGGACTTCAAGGGGTTGTCCAGGCTTGGCTCAAGTCTGCAATCACTCTTGGTGAGCGCAGACTTGTAAATCCTCACAGCGCACAATGTGCCGGCATCGGGGGTGGGTGGTCGTGTGATTTTCCTACTTCTGGCCACATTCCAACTAGACTTAAATGTCTAGTCGGCATGTGTCCGTACGAATGCAAATTACAGTTACACTGGCACCGGGAGTCCTGACATCGCACAGACTGCGCACTGTGATGATTCACAAGGTTCCCGGTTGATACAACCCTTTAATCTACATTAATGTTTCATGGGATCTTTTTTGTTATTATTTTTAATATTTCAGTAAAACATAATAATATGCAAAGGATATACAAGCGACATTGGAAATGATTATGAGGCTCCAGTGTCTAAACAATAAGGCACAGTAAACCAGGGGTCTCACAGTCTGCCCTGTTCTTAGACACTACTTTAAATACTCCAGAAAGCCAGTACATATGACCAGATGTGACCAGACACCAGTTTAACTTGTCTTTCATTTCTTCAGGGCTTCAAACAGTTGGAATCTTTCGTATTGGGAGCTCAAAGAGAAGAGTTGAACAGGTCGGTGTCAGGAGCGCTGCTGTTTGTTTGGTGTCACACATATCACATGCCGCGCGCCCTCAGCACTTATGACTGGAGACTAAAGCGCTGTCAGATATCATCCAGCTCTGCCTGTCGGGGCATCTGCTCACCTGCACCCGTCTCCTGGCATAATATAAGCATCTTTTAGCGTGGTTTTTTGATGCATTTTTTCACATTCGTTAGAAAGGATGATAAAAGCTGCAGAAACGCTGATAGTGCTGATTCCCTGCAGATATCAAACTGCTTCACATCTGCAAAGAAAGAATAAGCAGAATGTGCGTCAGATGTCAGAGATTGCATTCACCTGCTGGTACTGTGAATATTGCGTTATTGGGGGGCAGAAAAAACAAGAGGCAAAATCCGAAGGTTTGAACAAACGTATAATTGCTGTTTTTTGTTCATAGACCCCTGATTGTTTTACAGCCCCGGCCCTTGTAGGCCAGGCAGGGTTTATACTGCTGTAGCACAAGTATTGCGAATGACATGACATCATATTGTGTGTAGGGCCCTTATACTATATAGAGGTTTGTGGGGGGCCCCATACTGCATGTTGGATATCATATTGTGTATGGGGGCCCTCATACTGTGTAGAGGGGCTGTGGGGCCTCTATGCTATATATATAGGGGAGCTGTGGGGGGCCATCATGCTGTGTATACGGAGCTGTGGGAACTCAATGCTATATACAGTATAGGGGAGCTGTGAGGACCATCATGCTGAGTATAAGGGGCTGTGGATCCTCCATGCCAAATATAAGGGAGCTGTGGGGACCATCATACTGTGTATAGGGGGCTGTGGGGATTTCATGATATATATGGGGCTGTGGGGACCATCATGCTGAGTATAAGGGGCTGTGGATCCTCCATGCCAAATATAAGGGAGCTGTGGGGACCATCATACTGTGTATAGGGAGCTGTGGGGCCTCCATGCCAAATATAAGGGAGCTGTGGGGGGCCATCATGCTGTGTATACGGGGCTGTGGGGACTCAATGCTATATACAGTATATGGGAGCTGTAGGGACCATCATGCCGAGTATAAAGGGCTGTGGATCCTCCATGCCAAATATAAGGGAGCTGTGGGGACCATCATACTGTGTATAGGGGGCTGTGGGGATTTCATGATATATATGGGGCTGTGGGGACCATCATGCTGAGTATAAGGGGCTGTGGATCCTCCATGCCAAATGTAAGGGAGCTGTGGGGACCATCATACTGTGTATAGGGAGCTGTGGGAACTCAATGCTATATACAGTATAGGGGAGCTGTGGGGACCATCATACTGTGTATAGGGAGCTGTGGGGCCTCCATGCAATATACATAGGGGAGCTGTGGGGGGCCATCATACTGTGTATAGGGGGCTGTGGGGACTTCATGATATATATAGGGGGGCTGTGGGGCCATCATGCTGTGTGGGGGGCACTTTAGGGGCATCATGCTGAGGGAGGCATTATACTGTGTTGGGGTAACTGTGGTGGTATCATATTTTGCTTGTGGCACTGTGGTGTCATCATAACGTGTCTGTAGGAGGAAATCACTGTGGGGGTGTCATGCAATATGGAGGTCATTTGTTGGGGCATTATGCTCTATAAGGACCATAAAAGATGTATAGTAGTGGGAGAGAACACTAAGTGGCTTCAGTATTGGCATAATTGTATTTTTGTGTCATAAGTGACCCTGTCCCTGATGTTAAAAGTTTGGAGACCTTTCCCTTTACTTGGGCGCCCAGGGCCACGGACCGGGTTGCAGCCACCGTGATGTCCCCTTCAAGTATCGGACCCGGTACCGAGTACCCCACTGCCCTGTCTACTCCACCAAATTATTATTTTTTTTTTTAGTGAGGGCATGTAGAAGAGGGCCCAATTAGGACTTTGCTAAGGGGCCCCCTTTATTTCTATGTACACCATTTTTATGACCCCTTCCTAAATACTATATTCACCCAATTAAAATGAAAAATATGTACAATAAAAATACATATCAAATATATACTCACCTCTCCGTCAGCCAGCGCTCATGTAACATTGTGATATCATGTATGGGCTGCAGCTTTGGAACTTCCATAATTACATAGGATGAAAAAATGACGCAGATCCATTAGGATGAACCTTTTCTATCTATTAAAGTTTTACAAGGAATCACCGCGCAATTCTGAGATAGATAGAAAAAAATAATATGTGACTGAATATTCACTCAGTGTTAGATGCGGGTGTGTTCAGGGAATAAGTGTGGATTTCAGCAGGTAGTAGATCATACTGATGAAATAGTAATGATCCAAAGTATGTGAATGATAATGCAGAAATGTGCTTGTATAATACCAATGTACAAACTATGAAATTAAAGTACTTACTGGTTAGTTTGATCCGTTGCAACTCCCCTATCAGGAATGATGGATGCGGATAATGCCAGAGGGGCAGGGATCAGAGCGCTTTACTCGCTGTGCGCTTTCAATAGCAAGGTTATGCTTGAGGGATAGCAGAACGATTAATGAGCGTAAAACCGTGAGACCTGGCTGCTGTAACGAGCGGTGACATCAGTAAGGCTACCTCAGTTCTCAGGCTGGCTCACCGGTTATCATTCCAGTTCTTGCACTACTCCACGAGAACTGATGGCTTTGAACTGCGGTAACCTTAATGATGTCACCTCAGTGAAATGCTCGAGTGCTTGTTAAGACCGGATGACAGAGAATCTCTCTTTCTTCCTAATCAAGACTGATCAATTTTTGCAGAGAACTCAGCTCGGCTACATCAACACACAAAGCTTTCCTACATAGACACAGCTCAGCAACATCAACGCACAACACAGCTACATCAACACACAAAGCTTTCCTACATACACACAGCTCAGCAACATCAACACACAACACAGCTACATAAACACACAAAGCTTTCCTACATACACACAGCTCAGCAACATCAACACACAACACAGCTACATAAACACACAAAGCTTTCCTACATACACACAGCTCAGCAACATCATCACACAACACAGCTACATCAACACACAAAGCTTTCCTACATATACACAGCTCAGCAACATCATCACACAACACAGCTACATCAACACACAAAGCTTTCCTACATATACACAGCTCAGCAACATCAACACACAACACAGCTACATTAACACACAAAGCTTTCCTACATACACACAGCTCAGCAACATCAACACACAACACAGCTACATAAACACACAAAGCTTTCCTACATACACACAGCTCAGCAACATCAACACACAAAGCTTTCCTACATATACACAGCTCAGCAACATCATCGAACAACACAGCAACATCAACACACAAAGCTTTCCTACATACACACAGCTCAGCAACATCAACACACAAAGCACGGTTGCTCAGTGGTTAGCCTTGCAGAGCAGGAGCCCTGGGTTGAAATCCCGCCAAGTACAACATCTGCAAGGAGTTGTTATGTTCTACCCTTGCGCAGGTTTCCTCCAGGTTCTCCGGTTTCTTCCCACATTCCAAAGACATACTGATAGGGAATTTAGATTGTGAGCCCCATCGGGGACAGTGATTGTAATGTATGTAAAGTGCTGCGGAATAAGATAGCGCAATATAAGCAAAGCATAGTAAATAAATAATACATACTCTCAGCTCAGCCTCAGCTACATCAACATAGCCACACAATATAGCCACACATATCAACTATAACACACTCAGCACATGTATATAATCAAAAACGCAGATATACACACATCTCAGCTCCAACACAAACAGCTCAGCTACAACACACTCAGCTTAGCTACATCATCAAACACACAACACACTTCTCGGCTACAATAGAATCAGCTCAGCTACATCATCAAAATACACATACCACAGCTACAACACACACACATACACACTATATATATTATCACATTTTTGTGTCTAATCACACGATATGAAACATCCTTCATCATCAGTGCAGGTCCCTATAGCTTTTCCTCCTACCCTGCACCGATCATATGAACCATTGTGGGGCAGGACCAGAGATAGAAGTGCTCCTGGTGATTAGGGAGGACACTGTGTCCCATACACATGGTCATTAATAAAGAGAATAAAAAGAATTGGGCGTAATGCTGATCCTTGTGGTCCCCACTTCTCCCAGTGCTGATCCCTGTGGCCCCATTGCTCCCAGTACTGATCCTTGTGGTCCCCATGTCTCCCAGTACTGATTCCTGTGGTCCCCACTGCTCTCAGTACTGATCTTTGTGATCCCCACTTCTCCCAGTACTGGTCCTTGTGGTCTCCACTTTTCCCAGTACTGATCATTGTGGTCTCCACTTCTCAGAGTACTGATCCTTGTGGTCTCCACTTCTCCCACTACTGATCCTTGTGGTCCCCACTTCTCAGAGTACTGATCCTTGTGTGTTGTGAATTCTGTGGCAGAGCTCCCTCCTGTGGTCACAAGTGGTACTTCGGCTGATTCTCTCTGTGAGCTTCCGTTGGTGGAGGAAAGTGGTACTGCGGCTTCTGAGTTTCCTTCCTCAGGTGATGTGGTGAAGTCGTTAGGTGCTGCTCTATTTAACTCCAGCTAGTGCTTTGATCCTGGCCTCCAGTCAATGTTCTAGTATTGGACCTGTTTCCTCCTGGATCGTTCCTGTGGCCTGCTGCTCTGCATAGCTAAGTTCCGCTTTGCTATTTTGTTTGCTGTTTTTTTTCTGTCCAGCTTGTCTATTTGTTTTTTCCAGCTTGTTGGAAGCTCTGGGATGCAGAGGGTGTACCTCCGTGCCGTTAGTTCGGTACGGAGGGTCTTTTTGCCCCCTTTGCGTGGTTTTTGTAGGGTTTTGTGTTGACCGCAAAGTTACCTTTCCTATCCTCGCTCTGTTCAGAAAGTCGGGCCTCACTTTGCTAAATCTATTTCATCTCTACGTTTGTCTTTTCATCTTAACTCACAGTCATTATATGTGGGGGCTGCCTTTTCCTTTGGGGTATTTCTCTGAGGCAAGGTAGGCTTATTTTCTATCTTCAGGCTAGCTAGTTTCTCAGGCTGTGCCGAGTTGCATAGGGAGCGTTAGGCGCAAACCACGGCTGCCTCTAGTGTGGTTGGAGAGGATTAGGGATTGCGGTCAGCAGAGTTCCCACGTCTCAGAGCTTGTTCTATGTTTTTGGGTAATTGTCAGGTCACTGTATGTGCTCTGACCTCTATGTCCATTGTGGTACTGAATTACCTTATCATAACAGTACTGGAGGCCTAAAGTACTAATGATTCTCAATAGAGGGAAAAAAGAAGTTCTGAGACCATTTTTTTTTCTCTGCACTGTGTTTTGCCTTTTTTTTTCCCCTAGACATTTGGGTGGTTCAGGACACAGGTGTAGCGATGGACATTAAAGGTCTGTCTTCATGTGTGGATCAGCTCACGACAAGAGTACAAAATATTCAAGACTTTGTGGTTCAGAATTCTATGTTAGAACCGAGAATTCCTATTCCTGATTTGTTTTTTGGAGATAGAACTAAATTTCTGAGTTTCAAAAATAATTGTAAACTATTTCTAGCTTTGAAACCTCGCTCCTCTGGTGACCCAGTTCAACAAGTTAGGATCATTATTTCTTTTTTACGTGGCGACCCTCAGGACTGGGCATTTTCTCTTGCGTCAGGAGGTCCTGCATTAAGTAATATCGATGTGTTTTTCCTGGCTCTCGGATTGCTGTACGATGAACCTAATTCAGTGGATCAGGCAGAGAAAAATTTGCTGGCTCTATGTCAGGGTCAGGATGAGATAGAGGTATATTGTCAGAAATTTAGAAAGTGGTCCGTACTCATTCAATGGAATGAAGGTGCGCTCGCAGCTATTTTCAGAAAGGGTCTCTCTGAAGCCCTTAAGGATGTCATGGTGGGATTTCCTATGCCTGCTGGTCTGAATAAGTCTATGTCTTTGGCCATTCAGATCGGTCGACGCTTGCGTGAGCGTAAATCTGTGCATCATTTGGCGGTATTACCTGAGCTTAAACCTGAGCCTATGCAGTGCGATAGGACTTTGACCAGAGTTGAACGGCAAGAACACAGACGTCTGAATGGGCTGTGTTTCTACTGTGGTGATTCCACTCATGCTATCTCTGATTGTCCTAAGCGCACTAAGCGGTTCGCTAGGTCTGCCACCATTGGTACGGTACAGTCAAAATTTCTTCCGTCCGTTACCTTGATCTGCTCTTTGTCATCGTATTCTGTCATGGCATTTGTGGATTCAGGCGCTGCCCTGAATTTGATGGACTTGGACTATGCTAGGCGTTGTGGGTTTTTCTTGGAGCCCTTGCAGTGTCCTATTCCATTGAGAGGAATTGATGCTACGCCTTTGGCCAAGAATAAGCCTCAGTACTGGACCCAGCTGACCATGTGCATGGCTCCTGCACATCAGGAGGTTATTCGCTTTCTGGTGTTGCATAATCTGCATGACGTGGTCGTGTTGGGGTTGCCATGGCTACAAGTCCATAATCCAGTATTGGATTGGAAATCCATGTCTGTGTCCAGCTGGGGTTGTCAGGGGGTACATGGTGATGTCCCATTTCTGACTATTTCGTCATCCACCCCTTCTGAGGTTCCAGAGTTCTTGTCTGATTACCGGGATGTATTTGATGAGCCCAAGTCCGATACCCTACCTCCGCATAGGGATTGTGATTGTGCTATCGATTTGATTCCTGGTAGTAAATTTCCAAAAGGTCGACTGTTTAATTTATCTGTGCCTGAGCACGCCGCTATGCGGAGTTATGTGAAGGAGTCCTTGGAGAAGGGGCATATTCGCCCGTCATCGTCGCCATTAGGAGCAGGGTTCTTTTTTGTAGCCAAGAAGGATGGTTCGCTGAGACCTTGTATAGATTACCGCCTTCTAAATAAGATCACGGTTAAATTTCAGTACCCCTTGCCGTTGTTATCTGATTTGTTTGCTCGGATTAAGGGGGCTAGTTGGTTCACCAAGATAGATCTTCGTGGTGCGTATAATCTTGTGCGTATTAAGCGAGGCGATGAATGGAAAACTGCATTTAATATGCCCGAGGGCCATTTTGAGTATCTAGTAATGCCATTCGGACTTGCCAATGCTCCATTAGTGTTTCAGTCCTTTATGCATGACATCTTCCGAGAGTACCTGGATAAATTCCTGATTGTGTACTTGGATGACATTTTGATCTTCTCGGATGATTGGGAGTCTCATGTGAAGCAGGTCAGAACGGTGTTTCAGGTCCTGCGTGCTAATTCTTTGCTTGTGAAGGGATCAAAGTGTCTCTTTGGTGTTCAGAAGGTTTCATTTTTGGGGTTCATCTTTTCCCCTTCTACTATCGAGATGGACCCTGTTAAGGTCCAAGCCATCCATGATTGGACTCAGCCGACATCTCTGAAAAGTCTGCAAAAGTTCCTGGGCTTTGCTAATTTTTATCGTCGCTTCATCTGCAATTTTTCTAGTATTGCTAAACCATTGACCGATTTGACTAAGAAGGGTGCTGATGTGGTCAATTGGTCTTCTGCTGCTGTGGAAGCTTTTCAAGAGTTGAAGCGTCGTTTTTCTTCTGCCCCTGTGTTGTGTCAACCAGATGTTTCGCTTCCATTCCAGGTCGAGGTTGATGCTTCTGAGATTGGAGCAGGGGCTGTTTTGTCGCAGAGAAGTTCTGATTGCTCGGTGATGAAACCATGCGCCTTCTTTTCCAGGAAGTTTTCGCCTGCTGAGCAAAATTATGATGTGGGCAATCGAGAGTTGCTGGCCATGAAGAGGGCATTCGAGGAGTGGCGTCATTGGCTTGAAGGAGCTAAGCATCGCGTGGTGGACTTGACTGATCATAAGAACTTGACTTATCTCGAGTCTGCCAAGTGGTTGAATCCTAGACAGGCTCGTTGATCGCTGTTTTTTGCCCGTTTTGACTTTGTGATTTCGTACCTTCTCTAAAAATGTGAAGGCGGATGCTCTGTCTAGGAGTTTTGTGCCCGACTCTCCGGGTTTATCTGAGCCGGCGGGTATTTTCAAAGAGGGAGTAATTGTGTCTGCCATCTCCCCTGATTTGCGGCGGGTGCTGCAAAAATTTCAGGCTAATAAACCTGATCGTTGCCCAGCAGAGAAACTGTTTGTCCCTGATAGGTGGACGAATAAAGTTATCTCTGAGGTTCATTGTTCGGTGTTGGCTGGTCATCCTGGAATCTTTGGTACCAGAGAGTTAGTGGCTAGATCCTTTTGGTGGCCATGTCTGTCACGGGATGTGCGTTCTTTTGTGCAGTCCTGTGGGATTTGTGCTCAGGCTAAGCCCTGCTGTTCTCGTGCCAGTGGGTTGCTTTTGCCCTTGCCGGTCCCGAAGAGGCTTTGGACACATATCTCTATGGATTTTATTTCAGATCTTCCCGTCTCTCAAAAGATGTCAGTCATTTGGGTGGTCTGTGATCGCTTCTCTAAGATGGTCCATTTGGTACCCTTGTCTAAATTACCTTCCTCCTCTGATTTGGTGCCATTGTTCTTCCAGCATGTGGTTCGTTTACATGGCATTCCAGAGAATATCGTTTCTGACAGAGGTTCCCAGTTTGTTTCGAGGTTTTGGCGAGCCTTTTGTGGTAGGATGGGCATTGACTTGTCTTTTTCCTCGGCTTTCCATCCTCAGACTAATGGCCAGACCGAACGAACCAATCAGACCTTGGAAACATATCTGAGATGCTTTGTTTCTGCTGATCAGGATGACTGGGTGTCCTTTTTGCCTTTGGCTGAGTTCGCCCTTAATAATCGGGCCAGCTCGGCTACCTTGGTTTCGCCGTTTTTCTGCAACTCTGGGTTCCATCCTCGTTTCTCTTCAGGACAGGTTGAGTCTACGGACTGTCCTGGTGTGGATACTGTGGTGGACAGGTTGCAGCAGATTTGGACTCATGTAGTGGACAATTTGACCTTGTCCCAGGAGAAGGCTCAACGTTTTGCTAATCGCAGACGCTGTGTGGGTCCCCGACTTCGTGTTGGGGATTTGGTTTGGTTATCTTCTCGTCATATTCCTATGAAGGTTTCATCTCCTAAGTTTAAACCTCGTTTCATTGGTCCGTATAGGATTTCTGAGGTTCTTAATCCTGTGTCTTTTCGTCTGACCCTTCCAGATTCTTTTTCCATACATAACGTATTCCATAGGTCATTGTTGCGGAGATACGTGGCACCTATGGTTCCATCTGTTGATCCTCCTGCCCCGGTTTTGGTGGAGGGGGAGTTGGAGTATATTGTGGAGAAGATTTTGGATTCTCGTGTTTCAAGATGGAAACTCCAGTATCTGGTTAAGTGGAAGGGTTATGCTCAGGAAGATAATTCCTGGGTCTTTGCTTCTGATGTCCATGCTCCCGATCTTGTTCGTGCCTTTCATATGGCTCATCCTGGTCGTCCTGGGGGCTCTGGTGAGGGTTCGGTGACCCCTCCTCAAGGGGGGGTACTGTTGTGAATTCTGTGGCAGAGCTCCCTCCTGTGGTCACAAGTGGTACTTCGGCTGATTCTCTCTGTGAGCTTCCGTTGGTGGAGGAAAGTGGTACTGCGGCTTCTGAGTTTCCTTCCTCAGGTGATGTGGTGAAGTCGTTAGGTGCTGCTCTATTTAACTCCAGCTAGTGCTTTGATCCTGGCCTCCAGTCAATGTTCTAGTATTGGACCTGTTTCCTCCTGGATCGTTCCTGTGGCCTGCTGCTCTGCATAGCTAAGTTCTGCTTTGCTATTTTGTTTGCTGTTTTTTTTCTGTCCATCTTGTCTATTTGTTTTTTCCTGCTTGCTGGAAGCTCTGGGACTCAGAGGGTGTACCTCCGTGCCGTTAGTTCGGTACGGAGGGTCTTTTTGCCCCCTTTGCGTGGTTTTTGTAGGGTTTTGTGTTGACCGCAAAGTTACCTTTCCTATCCTCGCTCTGTTCAGAAAGTCGGGCCTCACTTTGCTAAATCTATTTCATCTCTACGTTTGTCTTTTCATCTTAACTCACAGTCATTATATGTGGGGGCTGCCTTTTCCTTTGGGGTATTTCTCTGAGGCAAGGTAGGCTTATTTTCTATCTTCAGGCTAGCTAGTTTCTCAGGCTGTGCCGAGTTGCATAGGGAGCATTAGGCGCAATCCACGGCTGCCTCTAGTGTGGTTGGAGAGGATTAGGGATTGCGGTCAGCAGAGTTCCCACGTCTCAGAGCTCGTTCTATGTTTTTGGGTTATTGTCAGGTCACTGTATGTGCTCTGACCTCTATGTCCATTGTGGTACTGAATTACCTTATCATAACACTTGTGGTCCCCACTTCTCTGTTATGTTTGCTAATGACAGGTGTTATGAAGGCAATCCAGAAACACAGTGTGCTTAGCGATCAGAGCGCACACAGTGATCTGACAAATACCCAAAAATACAAGAACGAGCTCTGAGACGTGGAAACTCTGTAGACTGCACACCTGATCCTATCCTAAACACAACTAAAAGCGGCTGTGGATTGCGCCTAACAACTACCTAGGCAACTCGGCACAGCCTAAGAAACTAGCTAGCCTGAAGATAGAAAAATAGGCCTGACTTGCCCCAGAGAAATTTCCCAAAGGAAAAGGCAGCCCCCCACATATAATGACTGTGAGTAAGATGAAAAGACAAAACGTAGGGATGAAATAGATTCAGCAAAGTGGGGCCCGATATTCTAGGACAGAGCGAGGATAGCAAAGCGAACTTTGCAGTCTACAAAAAACCCTAAAGCAAAACCACGCAAAGGGGGCAAAAAAAAACCCACCGTGCCGAACTAACGGCACGGCGGTACACCCTTTGCGTCTCAGAGCTTCCAGCAAAACAAAAGACAAGCTGGACAGAAAAAAAGCAACAAAAAAGCAAAAAGCACTTAGCTATACAGAGCAGCAGGTCACAGGAACAATCAGGAGAAGCTCAGATCCAACACTGAAACATTGACAAGGAGCAAGGATAGCAGCATCAGGCGGAGTTAAGTAATGAAGCAGTTAACGAGCTCACCAGAACACCTGAGGGAGGAAGCTCAGAAGCTGCAGTACCACTTGTGACCACAGGAGTGAATTCAGCCACAGAATTCACAACAGTACCCCCCCCTTGAGGAGGGGTCACCGAACCCTCACCAGAGCCCCCAGGCCGACCAGGATGAGCCGCATGAAAGGCACGAACAAGATCGGAAGCATGAACATCAGAGGCAAAAACCCAGGAATTATCTTCCTGAGCATAACCCTTCCATTTAACCAGATACTGGAGTTTCCGTCTAGAAACACGAGAATCCAAAATCTTCTCCACAATATACTCCAATTCCCCCTCCACCAAAACCGGGGCAGGAGGCTCAACAGATGGAACCATAGGTGCCACGTATCTCCGCAACAACGACCTATGGAATACATTATGTATGGAAAAGGAGTCTGGGAGGGTCAAACGAAAAGACACAGGATTGAGAACCTCAGAAATCCTATACGGACCAATAAAACGAGGCTTAAATTTAGGAGAGGAAACCTTCATAGGAATATGACGAGAAGATAACCAAACCAGATCCCCAACACGAAGTCGGGGACCCACACGGCGTCTGCGATTAGCGAAAAGTTGAGCTTTCTCCAGGGACAAGATCAAATTGTCCACTACCTGAGTCCAGATCTGCTGCAACCTATCCACCACAGAATCCACACCAGGACAGTCCGAAGACTCAACCTGTCCTGAAGAGAAACGAGGATGGAACCCAGAATTGCAAAAAAATGGAGAAACCAAGGTAGCCGAGCTGGCCCGATTATTAAGGGCGAACTCAGCCAACGGCAAAAAGGACACCCAATCATCCTGGTCTGCAGAAACAAAACATCTCAGATATGTTTCCAAGGTCTGATTGGTTCGTTCGGTCTGGCCATTAGTCTGAGGATGGAAAGCCGAGGAAAAGGATAGGTCAATGCCCATCCTACCACAAAAGGCTCGCCAGAACCTTGAAACAAACTGGGAACCTCTGTCAGAAACAATATTCTCAGGAATGCCATGCAACCGAACCACATGCTGAAAGAACAAAGGTACCAAATCAGAGGAGGAAGGCAATTTAGCCAAGGGCACCAGATGGACCATTTTAGAAAAGCGATCACAGACCACCCAAATGACTGACATCTTTTGAGAAACGGGAAGGTCAGAAATGAAATCCATCGAAATATGTGTCCAAGGCCTCTTTGGGACCGGCAAGGGCAAAAGCAACCCACTGGCACGAGAACAGCAGGGCTTAGCCCTAGCACAAATCCCACAGGACTGCACAAAAGTACATACATCCCGTGACAGAGATGGCCACCAGAAGGATCTAGCCACTAACTCTCTGGTACCAAAGATTCCAGGATGACCAGCCAACACCGAACAATGAAGTTCAGAGATAAGTTTATTAGTCCACCTATCAGGGACGAACAGTTTCTCTGCTGGACAACGATCAGGTTTATTCGCCTGAAATTTTTGCAGCACCCGCCGCAAATCAGGGGAGATGGCAGACACAATGACTCCTTCCTTGAGGATACCCGCTGGCTCAGATAAACCCGGAGAGTCGGGCACAAAACTCCTAGACAGAGCATCCGCCTTCACATTTTTAGAGCCCGGAAGGTACGAAATCACAAAGTCGAAGCGGGCAAAAAATAACGACCAATGGGCCTGTCTAGGATTCAAGCGCTTGGCAGACTCGAGATAAGTCAAGTTCTTATGATCAGTCAATACCACCACGCGATGCTTAGCTCCTTCAAGCCAATGACGCCACTCCTCGAATGCCCACTTCATGGCCAGCAACTCTCGATTGCCCACATCATAATTACGCTCAGCGGACGAAAACTTCCTGGAAAAGAAAGCACATGGTTTCATCACTGAGCAATCAGAACCTCTCTGTGACAAAACCGCCCCTGCTCCAATCTCAGAAGCATCAACCTCGACCTGGAACGGAAGAGAAACATCTGGCTGACACAACACAGGGGCAGAACAAAAACGACGCTTCAACTCCTGAAAAGCTTCCACAGCAGCAGAAGACCAATTAACCAAATCAGCCCCCTTCTTGGTCAAATCGGTCAATGGTTTGGCAATGCTAGAAAAATTACAGATGAAGCGACGATAAAAATTAGCAAAGCCCAGGAACTTTTGCAGACTTTTCAGAGATGTCGGCTGAATCCAATCCTGGATGGCTTGGACCTTAACTGGATCCATCTCGATAGTAGAAGGGGTAAAGATGAACCCCAAAAATGAAACTTTCTGCACACCGAAGAGACACTTTGATCCCTTCACAAACAAAGAGTTAGCACGCAGGACCTGAAAAACCATTCTGACCTGCTTCACATGAGACTCCCAATCATCTGAGAAGATCAAAATGTCATCCAAGTAAACAATCAGGAATTTATCCAGATACTCACGGAAGATGTCATGCATAAAAGACTGAAACACAGATGGAGCATTGGCAAGTCCGAACGGCATCACTAGATACTCAAAATGACCCTCGGGCGTATTGAATGCAGTTTTCCATTCATCTCCTTGCCTGATTCTCACCAGATTATACGCACCACGAAGATCTATCTTAGTGAACCAACTAGCCCCCTTAATCCGAGCAAACAAGTCAGATAACAATGGCAAGGGATACTGAAATTTAACAGTGATCTTGTTGAGAAGGCGGTAATCAATACACGGTCTCAGCGAACCATCCTTCTTGGCTACAAAGAAGAACCCTGCTCCCAGTGGTGATGACGATGGGCGAATATGTCCCTTCTCCAGGGATTCCTTCACATAACTGCGCATAGCGGCGTGTTCGGGCACGGATAAATTAAATAATCGACCTTTAGGGAATTTACTACCAGGAATCAAATTGATAGCACAATCACAATCCCTATGCGGAAGTAGAGCATCGGACTTGGGCTCTTCAAATACATCCTGATAATCAGACAAGAACTCTGGGACCTCAGAAGGGGTGGATGACGAAATCGACAAAAATGGAACATCACCATGTACCCCCTGACAACCCCAGCTGGATACCGACATGGAATTCCAATCCAATACTGGATTATGGGTTTGTAGCCATGGCAACCCCAACACGACCACATCATGCAGATTATGCAACACCAGAAAGCGAATAACTTCCTGATGTGCAGGAGCCATGCACATGGTAAGCTGGGCCCAGTATTGAGGTTTATTCTTGGCCAAAGGTGTAGCATCAATTCCTCTCAATGGAATAGGACACCGCAAAGGCTCCAAGAAAAACCCACAACGTTTAGCATAATCCAAATCCATCAGATTCAGGGCAGCGCCCGAATCCACAAACGCCATGACAGAAAACGACGACAAAGAGCATATCAAGGTAATGGACAGAAGGAATTTGGACTGTACAGTACCAATGACGGCAGACCTAGCGGACCGCTTAGTGCGCTTAGGACAATCAGAAATAGCATGAGTGGAATCACCACAGTAGAAACACAGACCATTCAGACGTCTGTATTCCTGCCGTTCAACTCTAGTCATAGTCCTATCGCACTGCATAGGCTCAGGTTTAACCTCAGGCAGTACCGCCAAATGGTGCACAGATTTACGCTCGCGCAAGCGTCGACCGATCTGAATGGCCAAAGACAAAGACTCATTCAAACCAGCAGGCATAGGAAATCCCACCATGACATCCTTAAGAGCCTCAGAGAGACCCTTTCTGAACAAAGCTGCCAGCGCAGATTCATTCCACTGAGTGAGTACTGACCATTTCCTAAATTTCTGACAATATACTTCTATATCATCCTGACCCTGGCACAAAGCCAGCAAATTTTTCTCAGCCTGATCCACTGAATTAGGCTCATCGTACAGCAATCCGAGCGCCAGGAAAAACGCATCGACACTACTCAATGCAGGGTCTCCTGGCGCAAGAGAAAATGCCCAGTCTTGAGGGTCGCCGCGCAAAAAAGAAATAATAATCAAAACCTGTTGAATAGGATTACCAGAAGAATGAGGTTTCAAGGCCAGAAATAGCTTACAATTATTTTTGAAACTTAGAAACTTAGTTCTATCTCCAAAAAACAAATCAGGAATAGGAATTCTTGGTTCTAACATAGATTTCTGATCAATAGTATCTTGAATTTTTTGTACATTTATAACGAGATTATCCATTGAAGAGCACAGACCCTGAATATCCATGTCCACACCTGTGTCCAGAATCACCCAAATGTCTAGGGGAAAAAAAAAAAGTGAACACAGAGCAGAAAAAAAAAAAAAAAATGATGTCAGAACTTTTTCTTTCCCTCTATTGAGAATCATTAGTTTGGCTCCTTGTACTGTTATGTTTGCTAATGACAGGTGTTATGAAGGCAATCCAGAAACACAGTGTGCTTAGCGATCAGAGCGCACACAGTGATCTGACAAATACCCAAAAATACAAGAACGAGCTCTGAGACGTGGAAACTCTGTAGACTGCACACCTGATCCTATCCTAAACACAACTAAAAGCGGCTGTGGATTGCGCCTAACAACTACCTAGGCAACTCGGCACAGCCTAAGAAACTAGCTAGCCTGAAGATAGAAAAATAGGCCTGACTTGCCCCAGAGAAATTTCCCAAAGGAAAAGGCAGCCCCCCACATATAATGACTGTGAGTAAGATGAAAAGACAAAACGTAGGGATGAAATAGATTCAGCAAAGTGGGGCCCGATATTCTAGGACAGAGCGAGGATAGTAAAGTGAACTTTGCAGTCTACAAAAAACCCTAAAGCAAAACCACGCAAAGGGGGCAAAAAAAACCCCACCATGCCGAACTAACGGCACGGCGGTACACCCTTTGCGTCTCAGAGCTTCCAGCAAAACAAAAGACAAGCTGGACAGAAAAAAAGCAACAAAAAAGCAAAAAGCACTTAGCTATACAGAGCAGCAGGTCACAGGAACAATCAGGAGAAGCTCAGATCCAACACTGAAACATTGACAAGGAGCAAGGATAGCAGCATCAGGCGGAGTTAAGTAATGAAGCAGTTAACGAGCTCACCAGAACACCTGAGGGAGGAAGCTCAGAAGCTGCAGTACCACTTGTGACCACAGGAGTGAATTCAGCCACAGAATTCACAACACTTCTCCCAGTACTGATGCTAGTGGTCACTATTGCTCCCAGTACTGATCCTTGCGGTCCCCATGTCTGCAAGTACTGATCCTTGTGGTCCCCATGTCTCCCAGTATTGATCCTTGTGGTCCCCATGTCTCCCAGTACTGATCCTTGTGGTCCCCCACTTCACCCAGTACTGATCCTTATGGCCCCCACTTCTCCCAGTAGTGATCCCTGTGGCTCCCCACTTATCCCAGTACTGATCCTTGCGGTCCCCACTGCTCCCAGTATTGATCCTTGCGGTCCCCACTGCTCCCAGTATTGATCCTTGCGGTCCCCATTTCTCCCACTACTGATCCTTGTGGTCCCCACTTCTCCCAGTACTGATCCTGGTGGCCACTATTGCTCCCAGTACTGATCCTTGTGGTGATAGGGCTAGCGGAACGCACCAAATAATAAGAAAGATAGAATATGGTGCGTTCGCAGCCCGGGGTCCACCGTGCAGAGATGGAACCTGCTGCCAAGTAATGATGGACTATATGGCGGTACAATGTGAATACACACACGGGTTAACTTCACCCTGTGTGATGGAAGCGAACCCTGTTGCTTCACAGGGCCGTGGTACCGTACCAAGAGCGCAAGCAAGGAGTCTCAGAACTCAATCCCAAGACACAGGATTAGAGTTCAAATAGTCCTCTTGCGCTCGACACCGCAACTGGGGTGTCAAAGAGACAGAAATAATAATAATAAAAATGCACAAGAGTGCGTGCGGTGCTGCACTGGCGGACGCCACTAACCACCCAGGCTTGGGTCAGGAAAGCGCACGGCGCAGCACTGGCTGTCACAGCAATTAGAAGCTGTATAGTGTGTTACGTGCTGATGGCTAAGTCAGGCGCTAGATAGCAATCATCCACCTTACGTGAGCAGTCATACAATAGGGAGGGGATTTTAAAGAACGACTTTCACTCACAACACACACACGTATACAAATGTACACTAGCGCATGGACGTGCGGTCATGCAAACCTTATATAGCTGCAGCATGTACAGGACCTTCCCAGAAGGACCAATGGGAGGCTGCCACAGAAGTTGAGCACCTTTAGGACCTTCCTGGAGGACCAATGGGATCTGCTGCAGTATCTGAGCATGTGACCCTCGATCTCCAATGGGAGATCTTGCCGTGGGCATGCTCAGAAGGGGAAAAGCAGGACTTAGTCCCAAAAGCAAGTATCAAATACTAGTAGTAAAGCCGCACCCTACAATGGCAACGTCTCTATGGACAATACGGCGCACGTCCTCACCAGGGGATCCATCCCGGTAAATAGATTCCAATGTATATGAAGAGAAGGACAGCACCACAGCAATTGTGAAAAAAACAGCTCCCGTATTTATTCTGCCATCTGCAGATGGCAGAATAAATACGGGAGCTGTTTTTTCACAATTGCTGTGGTGCTGTCCTTCTCTTCATATACATTAGTCCCAAAAGCATCTGCTCACCGCTGCCCAGCACTGGCTTCAATGGCAGAAGCTGGAAAAGCAGCAGTAACCCTATGCACATAGTGAGACTGAGCAAGACACTGGGACCGACGTCTCCTCTGAGCAGACTCCACTGCGGCTGGAGAAGAATGGGAGACCGCAGCGGAGATGGTTCGAGATTCCCCCTGTGCAGAGGCGGGAACTCGACCCCTAACATCCCCCACCTCTAGGGCCCCCCCCCTTGGACCTCGCTACGCTCGAAGGCAGCAATGAGCTGTGGAGCTCGAATGTGTTCAGCAGGCTCCCAGGACCTGTCCTCTGGGCCATAACCCTTCCAATCCACCAAATAGAATTTTTTGCCACGTACCACCTTGCACCCCAAAATAGTGTTCACCTCGTAATCGTCCGTAGACGAACCCTATGTCCCGGCAGATGACTCGGAAAACCGGGACATGTATATGGATTTCAAGAGGGACACATGAAAGGTGTCGGTGATACCTAAGCGTGGAGGAAGGGCCAGACTGTAGACCACAGGGTTAACCTGTTCGAGGATCTTGAAGGGACCCAAGTAGCGAGGTGCAAACTTAGTGTACTGAACACCAAGCCTGATGTTACGGGTGGAGAGCCACACTAAGTCGCCAGGAGCAAAGGTCGGAGCAGGGCGCCGATGAGCATCGGCGGAGGACCTCATTCTTTCCTTGGAGGCCCGAATGGCATCCTGAGTGCGGTTCCAAATGTCCCGTGTCTCCACAGCCCAGTCTGCCACCCTGGAGTCGGCAGAAGACACGGGCATGGGCACAGGGACATGCGGATGCTGGCCGTAATTTAGGAGGAATGGAGTCTGACCGGTGGAGTCGGCTACGGAGTTGTTAAGCGCAAACTCTGCCCACGGTAGCAAGGATGCCCAGTCATCCTGCCTGGCAGAAACAAAATGTCGTAAATATGTGACCAGGGTCTGGCTGGTCCTCTCTACCAACCCATTCGTCTTGGGATGATATGCCGAAGAGAGATTCAACTCAATACTGAGTGGACGACAAAGCTCTCTCCAGAATCGAGACGCAAACTGGGGACCCCGGTCACTAACAATTTTGTCCGGCATACCGTGTAGGCAAAAGATATGTTTGATGAACAACACAGCCAGAGCCTGTGCAGAAGGTTGCCGTGGAAGACGCACCAAGTGCACCATTTTGGAAAAATGGTCGGTGATCACCCAGATAATGGTGCAGCTACAAGACTTGGGTAAGCCCACCACAAAATCCATCCCGACCATCTACCAGGGCCTGTCCGCCACCAGCATGGGGTAAAGCAACCCAGCTGGCCGTTGCCGAGGAGATTTGTTCTTGGCGCAGGAGACACATGCCCGAACATAGTCTGTGACATCACGAGCTATATGCGGCCACCAGTACGTCCTCGCCAAGAGCTCAGATGTCCTCTTGGTCCCAAAGTGTCCACCCACCATGGATGAGTGAGCCCAAGAGAGAACCTCCGGTCGCAAATTAGATGGAACGAAAGTCTTGCCTGGGGGCACAGACTCTAGCGAAACTGGAGCCACCGTTCTCAGGCTCTCTGAAGGGACAATAAGCCGAGGCTCCTTCTCCTCCTCTGATGACACTACAGAGCGAGAGAGAGCGTCGGCACGATCGTTCTGCTCCCCGGAAAGAAAATGGAGGGTGAAATGGAACCGGGAGAAGAACAGAGACCATCTAGCCTGATGAGAATTTAGCCGCTGGGCTGTCTGTAAATACACCAAGTTCTTGTGGTCTGTGAACACCTGGAAGGGAAAGCGAGTTCTCTCCACTCTGAGAAAGCCAACTTCATAGCTAGCAACTCCCTGTTCCCGATGGAATCATTCCTCTCCGCTGGTGAAAAGGTCGTAGAGAAGAAGAAGCAAGGATGCTTCCGACCTTCAGCATCCTTTTGGAAGAGGACTGCTCCAGCACCAACGGATGAGGCATCCACCTCCATAATAAATGGCCTATCTACATCGGGGTGATGCAGGATGGGAGCGCTAGCGAAGTGTGACCTAATCAAGAGAAAGGCCCTGGAGACCTCCTCTGACCACAACTTGGGATTTGCACCCTTCTTGGTGAGGGCAACCAAGGGAGCTACCAAAGCTGAGAAGTGGGGAATGAACTGGCGATAGTAATTAATGAACCTCATAAAGCGCTGGACCGCTTTGAGAGAATGGGGTTGCTGCCAGTCCATCACAGCCTGTAGTTTGGCAGGATCCATAGCCAATCCTTGGACGGAGATGATATAGCCAAGGAAAGGCAAGGACTCCTGCTCAAACACACACTTCTCCAACTTGGCATAGAGGGAGTTAGCCCGTAGGAGGTCGAAGACCTTGCAAACATCTCTCCGGTGGGAGTCTATATCTGGAGAGTAGATGAGAATATCATCCAGATAAACTACGACCGAGGTGGAAAGCATATCCCGGAAGATGTCATTCACAAAGTCTTGGAAAACGGCTGGGGCATTACAGAGCCCGAAGGGCATCACCAGATATTCATAGTGCCCATCCCTGGTGTTAAAAGCAGTCTTCCATTCGTCCCCCTCACGGATGTGAATCAGGTTGCAAGCACCCCGCAGATTTAATTTTGTAAATACCCTTGCTCCCCGTAGCCTATCAAAAAGCTCAGATATCAGGGGTAGTGGGTGCTTATTTTTAACGGTGTTGGCGTTAAGACCCCTGTAGTCTATGCACGGACGCAGTTCTCCACTCTTCTTCTGTACGAAGAAGAACCCAGCCCCTGCAGGTGACACTGACTTCCTAATGAATCCTCTTGCCAGATTCTCTCGGATATACTGTGACATTGCCTCTGTCTCCGGGAGAGACAAAGGATAGACTCGACCCCGGGGAGGCTCAGCACCAGGCAAGAGGTCAATAGGACAGTCATAGGGGCGGTGAGGCGGAAGGTTCTCCGCAGCCCTTTTAGAGAACACGTCCGCTTAGGGCCAATATTGCTTGGGAAGAGAGGATAAATCTGCGGGTACATCAGTAGTAGCAACCTGAACGCTCTCCCTCTGACATCTACACCCACAAGATTCACCCCATCCTAAAATTCTGCCTGTGAACCACTCGATATGAGGAGAGTGATACCGTAGCCAAGGTATTCCCAACAGGACCTCATCAATTCCCTCAGGAATGACGAGCAGAGATATAATCTCCTGATGGGATGGCGACAAGGACAGAGTAAAAGGGATGGTCTGGCGTGTTATCTGTGAGGCCAGTGTTGACCCAGTCACCACTCATACAGTTACTGGTTGAGCTAGCATAACCAGGGGTATTGCGTGACGTTGGGCGAAGGCAGAAGACATAAAATTGCCCTCCGCCCCAGAATCCACGCAGAGCTCTACCGAGTGAGTGAATGAGCCCATTGTAATTGTCCCCTTAAAGGACAATTTGGAGGCAAACGTCGCCGTGTCTAGTGTACCTCCACCTACTACCACTAGACGCTGACGTTTCCTCGACCGCTGGGGGCATCTGGTGGCAAGATGTCCTGACTGCTGGCAAACATGACAAACCTGGAGTGCACGAGCGGTCCGGGACTTCGATCCCGCTCGTGACACTTCCATGGCCTCATGTGACTCAGGGGCCTGGACTGGAGATTCCAAAGGTTTGGCGAAGGTGGGAGCCAGCCAAAACCTCTGCCTACACTGGGCTCGCTCTAACCTCCACTCGTGAAAACGGAGGTCAATATGAGTGGACACTGCTATTTACTCCTCCAGTGTGGCGGGAATCTCCCTAGTGGCCAGGGCGTCCTTCACGTGGTCAGCCAGCCCCCTCCAAAATATCGGAATTAGGGCTTTATCCGACCACTCCAGCTCAGATGCTAGGGTGTGGAAGTGGACGGCAAAATGTCTGACCAAGGACGAGCCCTGAGACAATGCCAACAGTTGGAGCATCTCCTGTCTCTTCCCCATTATCCCGAAGAATGTAAGCCCGCAAGGACAGGGTCCTCTCCCCTCTGTACCAGTCTGTCATTGTAAATTTGTTTACTGTAAGTGATATCTATAACACTGTATGTAACCCCTTCTCATGTATAGCACCATGGGATTAATATAATAATAATATAGGAAGCATCACCCGTGCTGCAAGTTACGATTTATTGAGAAAAGAACAAACACTGACATCACATGGAGCAGCGCTCGTCCGGTCTCACTGCGAGCCGGGAAAACTGATGCATGAGTTATGTAATAATGGTACGCATGTGGAATCGAGCGCCAAATGTGCTGCCTGCATCATTATAAGATGCTTGATATTGCTGGCTGTGTACTACTAGCGCGTCCACACGAAATACGTAGAGCCGGAGTGTGAAGTCTCCTCTGTATGGGAGATATTTGTCAGTTAGGTGACATGCGGCATCCGATTTCCAGTGTTATCTGCTGGGACATAACTATGCAATTATCACTACAGCAAGAACTGTGAGAAGGAACACACAAGGCTGTAGGTAAAGAACAAAATGTGACCCTGTGGGTATAGGCTCAGCACTCCTAAAGCAGTAGACACATACAATGTTATCTTTGGCCCCATATGCAACAGACGTTTATCAACACCCAGTTGCGCAAAGCTTTTGCAGTTTTTGTTTCTTGTTAATAATGTCCTCCATCCTGGGACCCTTTCTGTAATAATGTCATCCATCTTGGACCCCATCCTATAACAATGTCCCCCATCCTGGGCCCTTTTTTGGCATAATGCCCCCCATTCTGGGCCCCTTTCTGGCATAATGCTCTCCATCCTGCACCCTGGGACCCTTTCTGGTATAATGCACTACATCCTGGGCCCCTTTCTGGTGTAATGACACCTTTCCTGGGCCCCTTTCTGGTCAAATGCCCCCATTCTGGGCCCCTTTCTAGTGTAAAACCCCCATCCTGTACCCCTTTCTAGTATAAAACCCCCATCATGTGACCCTTTCTGGTATAATTTCCCCCATTCTGGGACCCTTTCTGGCATAAAAAACCCCCATCCTGGGTTCCTTCCTGGGATAATGCCACCCTTGCTGGGACCCTTTCTAGTATAAAACCACCATTGTGGGCCCTTTTCTGGCATAAAACCCCCTATCCTGGGACCCTTTCTGGTGTAATGCCCTCCATCCTAGGCCCTTTTTTGTCATAATGCCCCCATCCTGTGCCCCTTTCTGGTATAATGCCCTCCATCCAGGGCCCCTTTCTGGTCTAATGACCCCCAACCTGGGTCCCTTTCTGGTCTGATGCCTTCATCCTGGGACCCTTTTTAGTATAAACTCCCATCCTGAACCCCATTCTAGTATCAAAACCCCCCATTCTGGACCCCTTTCTGGGAGAATGCCACCCATCCTGGGCCCCTTTCTGGTCTAATGCCCTCATCCTGGGACCCTTTCTAGTATAAACTCCCATCCTGGACCCCTTTCTAGTATCAAAACCCCCCATTCTGGGCCCCTTTCTGGGATAATGCCACCCATCCTGGGACACTTTCTGGTATAATTCCACCCATCCTCAGACCCTTTCTGGTATAATTCCCCCCATCCAGGGCCTCTTTCTGGTATAAAAAAAAACATCCTGGGGCCCTTTCTGGGATAACGCCCTCATCCTGGGACCCTTTCTAGTATAAACTCTCATCCTGTACCCCTTTCTAGTATCAAAAACCCCCATTCTGGGCCCCTTTTTGGTATAATTCCACCCATCCTGGGACCCTTTCTGGTATAATTCCACCCATCCTAGACCCCTTTCTGATATAATGCCCCCATCATGGGCCCCTTTCTAGTATAAAACCCCCATCATGGGCCCCTTTCTGGTATAATTCCCCCCATCCAGGGCCTCTTTCTGGTATAAAAAAAAACATCCTGGGGCCCTTTCTGGGATAACGCCCTCATCCTGGGACCCTTTCTAGTATAAACTCTCATCCTGTACCCCTTTCTAGTATCAAAAACCCCCATTCTGGGCCCCTTTCTGGTATAATTCCACCCATCCTGGGACCCTTTCTGGTATAATTCCACCCATCCTAGACCCCTTTCTGATATAATGCCCCCATCATGGGCCCCTTTCTAGTATAAAACCCCCATCATGGGCCCCTTTCTGGTATAATTCCCCCCATCCAGGGCCCCTTTCTGGTATAAAAAAACATCCTGGGGCCCTTTCTGGGATAATGCCACCCATCCTGAGTCCCTTTCTGGTATAATGCCCCCCATTCTGGGTCCTTTTCTAGTATAATGAGACCCATCCTGGGCCCCTGACTGATAAAATGCCCCCTATCCTGGGACCCTTTCTTGTATAATGCCCCCAATCCTGGGACCCTTTCTAGTATAAAACCACCTTCATATGCACTTTTCTGACATAAAACCCGCTATCCTGGGCCCTTTCTGGGATAATGCCACCCATCCTAGACCCCTTTCTGATATAATGCCCCCATCATGGGCCCCTTTCTAGTATAAAACCCCCATCATGGGCCCCTTTCTGGTATAACTCCCCCCATCCAGGGCCCATTTCTGGTATAAAAAAAAACATCCTGGGGCCCTTTCTGGGATAATGCCACCCATCCTGATTCCCTTTCTGGTATAATGTCCCCCATTCTGGGTCATTTTCTAGTATAATGAGACCCATCATGGGCCCCTTTCTGATATAATGCCCCCATCCTGGGCCCCCTTCTAGTATAAAACCTGTATCATGGGCCCCTTTCTGGGATAATGCCCCCCAACTTAAGACCCTTTCTGGTATAATGGCCCCCATTCCTCTGACCCTTTCTGGCATAAAACCCCCATTCTGGGCCCCTTTCTGGTATAATGCCCCCCATCCTGGGACCCTTCTGTTCTTCCCCAGCAAATTTTAAATTGAAACAAAGAAGGTGGAATTCTGCATTATTATGAGCTGTTGGACTGCAAAGGTCCCATATACTGTTCTTTCACAGGGTCCTCTCCTGACTGTGTGTGTACCTGATTTATCTCCTTATCACTGAAACCAGTTTTGATGATGAACCATTTTTTCTGTAGTCACCTTCCACAGCGGCATACGGAGGTTGCCTCTTTGCCCTGATGGGGGACAGGAAACACAGAGAGGTTAAAAGGCCCTCCCACCTCCCACTCGCCAGTGTCTTTACTGTTCCCCATGGGGCAGGGAGAGCTCCGTACGCTGTCATGGCCGGCTACTGCAGTTACTTGTTTGACAGACAGAGCCTGTATTGCCGGGCAGCATGTGGTCGCTCCTCGCCTCCTCCAGGCTGCTCCTGTCGTCCCCCATAATGGCAACCTCGGGACTCCCTCCTGGCCTTCCTGCGCTCCCAAGAGGGCAAAGCAGGCCAGTGATCCCGACCGGGGGCCTCCCGGAGCTCCCCGATTTTCTCCCCCTCCATACGCGCAGTTCGGCATTCCGGAGGTGGTGTCAGCATGCGTCACTTCCGGGACTTTGCATTCCGGTGGAGCACATCTGAACTTCCGGATTCCGGCAGCGCTTGGGGCTTATGGACGCCACACCACCTACACATGGACCCAGGAGGGGGAGAGGGAAACTATCTACGCTGGAGGGCAGGGGTTGGCTACCGACTGCCATAAAACCTGCCCTAAGTCACAACAGAGGTTAGACTATCCTTCAGTATGGAAGGCAATCCAAGGCCTCTGAAGCCAGAAAATATCTCTTTTCCTCGGAGTGGATTGAGGAGCTGGTATCTGCAGTACGCAGCACTATGGGGCTGGAAGAGGAATCAGAGCCTCAGTCCATTCAGGACCAGATGTTTGGTGGGCTAAAAAGGGAAAACGTGTAGGGTTCCCGATGCATGCTAATATACTTGACATGATTTCTCAAGAGTGGGAACTGCCTGGAAAAAAAAACCTCAGGACCCCTCTCAGAGATGAAACACAGATTCCCGCAAGAAGGTGATTCTGTTGGGACAATTCCCAAAGTCGACGTACAGGTGGCAAGGGTTGCAAAAAGAACCGCACTACCATTTGAAGATTCTTTGTAATTGAAGGATCCAATGGACAGAAAAATAGAAATTCTCTTGAATAAGTCTTGGGAGACATCTACGGTTGCCTTAAAGGCTTACATTGCTTCCACCTGCATACCTAGAGCCCTCTCCCGCTGGTTAGAGGAACTAGAAACTCATATATCCCAGGGTACCTTCAGGGGGGAACTGCTGGACTCACTACCTAGCCTTCTCAGGGCTACTGGGTTTTTAGCGGATGCCTCCATGGAATTCATCAGAGTTGCCGCCAGGTCACTTGTGCAATCGAACTCGGCTAGAAGAGCTCTTTGGCTCAAGATGTGGACTGGTGACATCACCTCCAAGGCCAAGTTATGTGCCATACCCTTTAAATGAGAATATGTCTTTGGGCCTTCCCTAGACGAGATCCTAGAAAAGGCCACCGACAAGAATAAAGCTCTCCCGGAACAAAAACCCTCTAAAAAACGTTATTTTTCTGCCTCACAGCCTCAAACCTCTCAGAGGGGGAAGGGCAACACCCGGAGGTGGAGCTATGCAAAAGGTGGAGGGAAGAATATTCTCATCCCCCAGCAACAGCAGTCCCAACAAGAGAAACGATGACTTCGACCCGGTGGGGGGGAAACTCAAGATATGTACATCAGTGGCAGAACATCAGCAATTGACACTGGGTCCTCAATATCATCAAGGAGGGTCTATTAATAGAGTTCATTTCCTCCCCTCCACGGGGTCTGAAAGTCACCTCTCTTCCAACCCCAAGAGATCAAACAGCGCTGCTAGTAGGTCTCAGAGACCTTGCAAGATCAAACGTGATCTCCCAGGTTCCAGAGTCGTAATGGGGTCTGGGCCACTACTCTCGACTGTTTCTGGTAGCCAAACCATCATGCGAGGCCCGTATCATTATAAATCTGAAGGGACCAAACCAACAGGTAGGATACTGTAGATTCAAGATGGAATCTGTAAGACCAGCCATTCCCTTGATCGGGCTTCACTTCTTCATTTCGACCATCGACTTACAAGATGCCTACTTGCATATTCCAGTCCACCCAAGACACAGAAAATATCTCAGGTTTGCGGTACAGGGAGATCGGCAGGTGAAACACTATCAGTTCGTCGTTCTTCCGTTTGGCATCTCCTCAGCGCCAACAATCTTCTCCAAGATAATGGCAGAAGTAGTGTCCTTTATCCAGAGTCAAGGCATCTGTATAGTGCCTTAAGGTACTGTTACACTAAACGATTTACCAACGATCATGACCAGCGATACAACCTGGCCGTTGGTAAGTTGTTGTGTGGTCGCTGGAGAGCTGTCACACAGACAGCTCTCCAGCAGCCAACGATGACGAAGTCCCCGGGTAACCAGGGTAAACATCGGGTTACTAAGCGCAGGGCCGCGCTTAGTAACCCGATGTTTACCCTGGTTACCATTGTAAATGTAAAAAAAAAAACCACATACTCACATTCCGGTGCCTGTCACGTCCCCCGGCGTCCGCTTCTCTGCACTCCTCCTGCATCCTGTGTAAGCGCCGGCCGTAAAGCAGAGCGGTGACGTCACCGCTTTGCTCTGCTTTACGGCCGGCCGGCGCTGACACAGGATGCAGGAGGAGTGCAGGACAGCGGACGCCGGGGGACGTGACAGACACCGGAATGTGAGTATGTGTTTTTTTTTTTTACATTTACAATGGTAACCAGGGTAAACATTGTGTTTCTAAGCGCGGCCCTGCACTTAGTAACCCGATATTTACCCTGGTTACCAGTGAACACATCGCTGGATCGGCGTCACACATGCCGATCCAGCAATGACAGCGGGTGATCAGCGACCAAATAAAGGTCCTGATCATTCGCAGCGACCAACGATCACCCAGCAGGGGCCTGATCGTTGGTCGCTGTTACGCATAACGATTTTGTTAACGATATCGTTGCTACGTCACAAAAAGCAACGATATCGTTAATTAAATCGTTATGTGTGACGGTACCTTTACTTGGACGACTTGCTGATGGTAGCCTCCACCAAGACGGCCCTAAAATCTCATGTATCAGAGACCCTCCCGAACCTGAAAAAGTCTCAGCTATGGCCCTCCAAAACCAGGAAATTCCTGGGAGTACTCCTGAACTCTGCAAAACAGATGTCTTTCCTTCCAGAAGACCACCGTCTGGCCTTAATAGCAAAGGTCAAAGGTTCAGAGACATGAGGTCCCCTACACTGCGAGAAGGCATGTCGGTCTTGGGTTCCATGACAGCCTGCATCTAATCGGTACCCTGGGCTCAGGCCCACTCCAGAGTCCTTCAAGCTCATATTTTAGGGAACTGGAACAGCCATCCCAGTACTCTAAACAGAAGGCTACACATGCCGGGTCGAGTAAGAGCCTCCCTGGCATGGTGGATAAATTCCAAAAACCTCCACAGAGGTGTAAGCTGGACTCAGGTCCCGCTAACTCCAATTACATCAGATGCCAGCAGGAGGGGCTGGGGAGCCATGATAAACAATATTCCGTTCCAAGGACTCTGAGACCAGACAACGAGCGGGAAGTCGTCCAACTTCAGAGAGTTAAAAGCTGTAGAGGAAGCCCGTCTGGCAGCAGGTCACCAGATTGCTGGACAACACATCCGAATATACTCGAACAACATGACTGCAGTTGCTCATATCAAGCATCAAGGCAGTACAAGGTTCAACAACCTAAAAAGTATTTCCGCTCGAATATTCTGCTGGGTCAAGAAACACCTACTGTTGCTGACAGCAGTCCATTTGGCATTTGAAAGGCTCTTCCACCACCCAGGCAGACTATCTGAGTCATCAAGACATCCAGCCAGGGGAATGGAGCTTGAACAGTCGGAGCTTCAAAATACTGGTAGACAGGTGGGGTCTACCAGAAGTTGATCTGTTTGCATCTCGCCATAACACGCAGGTCGAAGCTTTCTCCCTAAACCTCAGGGACAATTCCAGGGGAGTAGATGCTCTAGCCCAGAAGTGGGACTATCACTTGGCCTATGCGTTCCAACCAATTCCGATTTTGGCGAAGGTTTTACAGAAAATCTGAGAGGAAACGGACCCCAACTATCTTGGTAGCCCCGTTATGGCCAAAAAGAAGTTGGTTCAACCTTATAATCGATCTGCAGGTAGATGGCCCGGTCCAGTTTCCATTAAAAAACAACCTCCTCTTACAGGGGCCCATTCATCACTTGGATCCTCAGTAGTGGAAGCTAGCGGCATGGCTACTGAGGCCCAGATACTGAAAGCCAAAGGGTTATCGGACCCAGTAATCGCTACTCTACAAAGGTCCAGAAAGACAGTAACCAACGCTATCTACAATAAGGTCTGGAAGAAGATTTCATCCTTCTGCCTCCCTAACTTAAGGTACCGTCACACTAGATGATATCGCTAGCGATCCGTGACGTTGCAGCATCCTGGCTAGCGATATCGTCCAGTGTGACAGGCAGCAGCGATCAGGCCCCTGCTGTGATATCGCTGGTCGGGGAAGAAAGTCCAGAACTTTATTTCGTCGCTGGATCTCCCGCTGACATCGCTGAATCGGTGTGTGTGACACCGATTCAGCGATGTCTTCGCTGGTAACCAGGGTAAACATCGGGTTACTAAGCGCAGGGCCGCGCTTAGTAACCCGATGTTTACCCTGGTTACCATCGTTAAAGTAAAAAAACAAACACTACATACTTACCTACCGCTGTCTGTCCTCGGCGCTCTGCTTCTCTGCTCTGGCTGTGAGCGCCGGGCAGCCGGAAAGCACAGCGGTGACGTCACCGCTCTGCTTTCCGGCCGCTGTGCTCACAGCCAGAGCAGAGAAGCAGAGCGCCGAGGACAGACAGCGGTAGGTAAGTATGTAGTGTTTGTTTTTTTACTTTAACGATGGTAACCAGGGTAAACATCGGGTTACTAAGCGCGGCCCTGCGCTTAGTAACCCGATGTTTACCCTGGTTACCGGGGACTTCGGGATCGTTGGTCGCTGGAGAGCTGTCTGTGTGACAGCTCTCCAGCGACCAAACAGCGACGCTGCAGCGATCCGGATCGTTGTCGGAATCGCTGCAGCGTCGCTTAGTGTGACGGTACCTTTACCGGATCCTCTTAGCCCAAATATGTCACAAATTCCAGATTTTCTACAAAAAGGCTTAGAGATCGGCCATAGGCCTAGCACCCTAAAGGTCCACGTCTCTGCTCTCAGTTCTGTTTTTGGCCAGGATCTAGCAGGTCATCGCTGGATCAAGAGGTTCATGACATCAGCCCTCAGAATGAACGCTAAGAGACAGTTGTTGGTTCCCTCATGGGATCTTAACTTAGTGCTACAAGGGCTCACAGGTCCACCATTTGAACCTTTGTCTTCCTGTTCCCCTGCAAACCTTGCTTACAAAACGGTTTTCTTGGCGGCTATAACCACGGCTAGGAGGGCAGGAGAGCTACAAGCCCTATCAACGAAGGAGCCCTATTTGTCAATTAGAGACGACTTCATAGTCCTTTGTCTCGACCCTTCTTTTCTCCCAAAAGTAGTCTCTGAATTTCACCATTCCCAGGAAATCGTCCTACCATCTTTTTGCCAAAATCCAGCAAACTCGAAGGAGTAAAAATTCCACACTCTCAATGTCCGACGTATTGTTCTACATTACTAAGAGCAAACCAGCTCTTGCAGAATTGATCAGAATCTGTTTATCCTTCTGACTGGTCAAAATAAGGGGAAAAGATGGCAAAAGCACCATCTCTAATTGGATAAAAAGAGCTATAGCAGAAGCGTATCTCGCTCAAAATAAATCACCCCCCAGCACGGGGTCAAGGCTCACTCAACTAGATCCACATCAGTCTCCTGGGCAGAAAGAGCAGGTGCATCTGCAGACCAGATCTGCAGGGTGGCGACATGGTCTTCACTACATACTTTCTCCAAGCATTATAGATTGGACGTATTGTCCAATAAAGATCTAGTCTTTGGCCGGAAAGTACTCCAGGCCGTTTTCCCACCCTAGCGCCAAATTAGTTAGTATTCCTCCGTATGCATTCCTCCGTATGCCATCGTGGAAGGTGACTAGAGAAAATAGAATTAGACTTACGATAATTTGGTTTCTAGGAACCTTCCACAACGGTGTCCCTATATTCCTGGATAAAAATCTGGGATTCAGAAGGTAAACCGGTACTATGGTTTTCAGTTATAAGTCACTGGCAGGTGGGAGGGCCTTTTAACCTCTCTGTGTTTCCTGTCCCCCATCAGGGCAGAGAGGCAACCTCCGTATGCCGTCGTGGAAGGTTCCTAGAAACCAAATTACTGGTAAGTTTAATTCTATTTTTCCTCACTTTTTAGTGAGACACTGTCTGTTGCCCATAACAACCAATCAAAGATTACCGTAACTTTTATTTTTTAAACAGCTCTGGAAAAATGAAAGCTGTACTGTAATTGGCTTCTATGAGCAACAAAGACAGTTTTGGAGTTCAGAGAGAACACAAATGGGAGAACGTATCTGAATCAAAGGGGCGTAATGATGCGACCACAACCGGGCCCGTGCTGGAGTGTGGCCCGCTTATGCCAGCGGTTATTTCAGCTTGATATACATCAAAGGAGCACAGTCAGGTGAAATGTATTGTGGCGCAGAGACCTGCTGGATCCCTGCACTGCATTACACACTGCCGTCCAATTAGAGGCCGGCAGCTGACATCAACCTTTTAGTCACGGGCGGAACACGGCAATGACGTGCCATCGCTTGCACACTGAAGACATTTTCTGGCATATGCATCGACCATAGAAGATTACGCTGCACATCGTGGGATGGAAGACGATTCGGTTATTTTTTTACTTGGAGAGGAGCTGCAGAACAAAGATATTATTACTGGAAAGAACCCAGGATAGAGGACATTATACAAGGAAGGGGGACATCATACCAGGAATTAAGACATTATACCAGGAAAGGGCCAAGGATGGAGGATATTATACCAGTATGGGGGACATTATACGAGGAAGGGGGCATTATACCTGGATGTGGGGCATTGTACCAGGAATTGGAGACAATATACCAGATGGGGCCCAGTATAGAGGACATTATACCAGTATAGGGTACACTATCCAAGGAAGGGGGGCATTATGCCAGTATAGGGTACACTATACAAGGAAGGGGGACATTATGCCAGTATAGGGTACACTATACAAGGAAGGGGGACATTATGCCAGGAATTAAGACATCATACCAGGAAAGGGTCCAGGATGGAGGATATTATACCAGTATGGGGGACATTATACGAGGAAGGGGGGGGCATTATACCAGGAATTATGACATTATACCAGGAAAGGGCCCAGGATGGAGGATATTATACCAGTATGGGGGACATTATACGAGGAAGGGGGCATTATACCTGGATGTGGGACATTGTACCAGGAATTGGAGACAATACACCAGATGGGGCCCAGTATAGAGGACATTATACCAGTATAGGGTACACTATCCAAGGAAGGGGGGCATTATGCCAGTATAGGGTACACTATACAAGGAACGGGGACATTATGCCAGGAATTGAGACATTATACCAGGAAAGGACCCAGGATGGAGGATATTATACCAGTATGGGAGACATTATACGAGGAAGGGGGACATTATACTAGGATGGGGGACATTGTACCAGGAATTGGAGACAATACACCAGATGGGGCCCAGTATAAACATAGTAACATAGTTAGTAAGGCCGAAAAAAGACATTTGTCCATCCAGTTCAGCCTATATTCCATCATAATAAATCCCCAGATCTACGTCCTTCTACAGAACCTAATAATTGTATGATACAATATTGTTCTGCTCCAGGAAGACATCCAGGCCTCTCTTGAACCCCTCGACTGAGTTCGCCATCACCAACTCCTCAGGCAAGCAATTCCAGATTCTCACTGCCCTAACAGTAAAGAATCCTCTTCTATGTTGGTGGAAAAACCTTCTCTCCTCCAGGCGCAAAGAATGCCCCCTTGTGCCCGTCACCTTCCTTGGTATAAACAGATCCTCAGCGAGATATTTGTATTGTCCCCTTATATACTTATGCATGGTTATTAGATCGCCCCTCAGTCGTCTTTTTTCTAGACTAAATAATCCTAATTTCGCTAATCTATCTGGGTATTGTAGTTCTCCCATCCCCTTTATTAATTTTGTTGCCCTCCTTTGTACTCTCTCTAGTTCCATTATATCCTTCCTGAGCACCGGTGCCCAAAACTGGACACAATACTCCATGTGCGGTCTAACTAGGGATTTGTACAGAGGCAGTATAATGCTCTCATCATGTGTATCCAGACCTCTTTTAATGCACCCCATGATCCTGTTTGCCTTGGCAGCTGCTGCCTGGCACTGGCTGCTCCAGGTAAGTTTATCATTAACTAGGATCCCCAAGTCCTTCTCCCTGTCAGATTTACCCAGTGGTTTCCCATTCAGTGTGTAATGGTGATATTGATTCCTTCTTCCCATGTGCATAACCTTACATTTATCATTGTTAAACCTCATCTGCCACCTTTCAGCCCAAGTTTCCAACTTATCCAGATCCATCTGTAGCAGAATACTACCTTCTCTTGTATTAACTGCTTTACATAGTTTTGTATCATCTGCAAATATCGATATTTTACTGTGTAAACCTTCTACCAGATCATTAATGAATATGTTGAAGAGAACAGGTCCCAATACCGACCCCTGCGGTACCCCACTGGTCACAGCGACCCAGTTAGAGACTATACTATTTATAACCACCCTCTGCTTTCTATCACTAAGCCAGTTACTAACACATTTACACACATTTTCCCCCAGACCAAGCATTCTCATTTTGTGTACCAACCTCTTGTGCGGCACGGTATCAAACGCTTTGGAAAAATCGAGATATACCACGTCCAATGACTCACCGTGGTCCAGCCTATAGCTTACCTCTTCATAAAAACTGATTAGATTGGTTTGACAGGAGCGATTTCTCATAAAGCCATGCTGATATGGAGTTAAACAGTTATTCTCATTGAGATAATCCAGAATAACATCCCTCAGAAACCCTTCAAATATTTTACCAACAATAGAGGTTAGACTTACTGGCCTATAATTTCCAGGTTCACTTTTAGAGCCCTTTTTGAATATTGGCACCACATTTGCTATGCGCCAGTCCTGCGGAACAGACCCCGTCGCTATAGAGTCCCTAAAAATAAGAAATAATGGTTTATCTATTGCATTACTTAGTTCTCTTAGTACTCGTGGGTGTATGCCATCCGGACCCAGAGATTTATCTATTTTAATCTTATTTAGTTTATTTAATATTATTATTTAATATTTATTATTTAATATTATTATTTTATTATTTATTTAATTTATTTATTTATTTATTAAAAAAATTTAAATTAAAAAAATTAATTATTAAAAAATAAATAAATAAATTAATTAATTTATTTATATTATTTATTTATTATTTATTTAATTTAATATTATTATTTATTATTTATTTATTAATATTATTATTATTTATTATTTATTTATTATTTAACCCCTTAGTGACAGAGCCAATTTGGTACTTAATGACCAGGCCAATTTTTGCAATTCTGACCACTGTCACTTTATGAGGTTATAACTCTGGAACGCTTCAACGGATCCCGCTGATTCTGAGATTGTTTTTTCGTGACATATTGTACTTCATGTTAGTGGTAACATTTCTTCGATATTACTTGCGATCATTTATGAAAAAAACGGAAATATGGCGAAAATTTTTAAAATTTTGCAATTTTCAAACTTTGTATTTTTATGCCCTTAAATCAGAGAGATATGTCACGAAAAATAGTTAATAAATAACATTTCCCACATGTCTACTTTACATCAGCACAATTTTGGAAACAAAATTTTTTTTTGTTAGGGAGTTATAAGGGTTAAAAGTTGACCAGCAATTTCTCATTTTTACAACACCATTTTTTTTTAGGGACCACATCACATTTGAAGTCATTTTGAGGGGTCTATATGATAGAAAATAATGAAGTGTGACACCATTCTAAAAACTACACCCCTCAAGGTTCTCAAAACCACATTCAAGAAGTTTATTAACCCTTTACGTGCTTCACAGGAACTGAAACAATGTGGAAGGAAAAAATGAACATTTAACTTTTTTTTGCAAACATCTTAATTCAGAACCATTTTTTTTATTTTCACAAGTGTAAAAACAGAAATGTAACCATAAATTTTGTTATGCAATTTCTCCTGAATACGCCAATACCCCATATGTGGGGGTAAACCACTGTTAGGGCGCACCGCAGAACTTAGAAGTGAAGGAGCGCCGTTTGACTTTTTCAATGCAGAATTGGCTGGAATTGAGATCGGACGCCATGTCACGTTTAGAGAGCTCCTGATGTGCCTAAACAGTGGAAACTCCCCACAAGTGACACCATTTTGGAAACTAGACCCCTTAAGGAACTTATCTAGATGTGTGGTGAGCACTTTGAACCCCCAAGTGCTTCACAGAAGTTTATAACATAGAGCCGTGAAAATAAAAAATCGCTTTTGTTTACACAAAAATGATCTTTTCGCCCACAAATTCTTATTTTCACAAGGGTAACAGGAGAAATTAGACCACAAAAGTTGTTGTGCAATTTCTCCTGAGTACGCTGATACCCAATATGTGGGGGTAAACAACTGTTAGGGCGCACCGCAGAGCTTGGAAGAGAAGGAGTGCCGTTTTACTTTTTCAATGTAGAATTGGCTGGAATTGAGATTGGACGCCATGTCGCGTTTGGAGAGCCCCTGATGTGCCTAAACAGTGGAAACCCCCCACAAGTGACACCATTTTGGAAACTAGACCCCTTAAGGAACTTATCTAGATGTGTGGTGAGAACCTTGAATGCCCAAGTGCTTCACAGAATGCAGAGCCGTGAAAATAAAAAATATTTTTTTTTTCCACAAAAAAGATTTTTTAGCCCCCAAGTTTTTATTTTCACAAGGGTAACAAGAGAAATTGGACTGCAATAGTTGTTGTCCAATTTGTCCTGAGTATGCTGGTACCCCATATGTGGGGGTAAACCACTGTTTGGGCGCACGGCAGAGCTCGGAAGGAAGGAGCGCCGTTTTGGAATGCAGACTTTGATAGAATGGTCTGCGGGTATTATGTTGCGTTTGCAGAGCCCCTGATGTACCTAACCAGTAGAAACCCTCCACAAGTGACCCCATTTTGGAAACTAGACCCCCCAAGGAACTTATCTAGATGTGTGGTGAGAACTTTGAATGCCCAAGTGCTTCACAGAAGTTTAGAATGCAGAGTCGTGAAAATAAAAAATATTTTTTTTTTCCACAAAAAAGATATTGTAGCCACCAAGTTTTTATTTTCACAAGGGTAACAGGAGAAATTGGACTGCAATAGTTGTTGTCCAATTTATCCCGAGTACGCTGATGTGCCATATGTGGGGGTAAACCACTGTTTGGGCGCACGGCAGAGCTCGGAAGGGAAGGAGCGCCTTTTTGGAATGCAGACTTTGATAGAATGGTCTGTGGGCATTATGTTGCGATTGCAGAGCCCCTGATGTACCTAAACTGTAGTAACCCCCCACAAGTGACCCCATTTTGGAAACTAGACCCCCCAAGGAACTTATCTAGATGTGTGGTGAGAACTTTGAATGCCCAAGTGCTTCACAGAAGTTTAGAATGCAGAGTCGTGAAAATAATTTTTTTTTTTTTTTCACAAAAATGATTTTGTAGCCCCAAAGTTTTTGTTTTCACAAGGGTAACAAGAGAAATTGGACCCCAGAAGTTGTTGTCCAATTTATCCCGAGTACGCTGATGCCCCATATGTGGGGGTCTAAGTAAATAACTTGGCACTCAACAGATAATAAGTGATGAAATTAGAACAAAAGGTATTTATTACTTGAATTGCAGTCCAATTATTAAACGTTTCGGTCAAACTTTTGACCTTCTTCAGTAAGCCGACTGCTAGTTTCACGGTAGATTTAAGAAATCAAAAAAGGGGAAGGGGGCAGGTCCTATGTTGTAGTATTCTATAGACCTGTCCAACAATGGCGTAAGATCTAATAATTAGATTCAATTGTAGAACTTAGAAAGATAGTCTTATGTGCATAATTAGCAGAGGACTAAAGCGTATTTATATTATGGGAGAAAATGCCCAATGAAATACTGGTGGCGTGGAATGAATGCACTAAGATACACGCAGGCTAACAGAGCCAAAGTAGTAGTATAATGTCTAACATGGCAGACTAAAAGGGAGTCTCCAAGAGAATAGGAAAACTGGAAAGAATCACTCCAGTGTAGAAGAAATTGGTAGTGCGCATCAACGCGGTGTCCGCCGCTTGTTGAATTGATTCTACTACTGATACTACTACTTTGGCTCTGTTAGCCTGCGTGTATCTTAGTGCATTCATTCCACGCCACCAGTATTTCATTGGGCATTTTCTCCCATAATATAAATACGCTTTAGTCCTCTGCTAATTATGCACATAAGACTATCTTTCTAAGTTCTACAATTGAATCTAATTATTAGATCTTACGCCATTGTTGGACAGGTCTATAGAATACTACAACATAGGACCTGCCCCCTTCCCCTTTTTTGATTTCTTAAATCTACCGTGAAACTAGCAGTCGGCTTACTGAAGAAGGTCAAAAGTTTGACCGAAACGTTTACACATCAGAGGACAGAGAATTACACTTTACTTTTTTTTTTTTTTTTTGCGGTCGCCGGTAAACAGTTAATTACCGGCGATCGCAAAACAGGGGTCGGTAATACCGACCCCGATCATGCTCTTTGGGGTCTCGGCTACCCCCGGCAGCCGAGACCCCAAAGATTCTCCCGGTGCCGGCCGGCGGGCGCACTGCGCATGCGCCCGCCATTTTGAAGATGGCGGCGCCCACCGGGAGACACGAGGAGCATCGGGGGAGCTAGGTGACTATTGGGGGGCCACCTGGGACCCCTTTTCTCTGTCCTCCGATGTGCGATCACATCGGAGGACAGAGAAATTAAAAAGAGATCGCTTTTTTTTTTTTTTTTGCGATCGCCGGTAAACGGTTAATTACCGGCGATCGCAAATGCGGGGTGGGTTAAAAAAACCCCGAATCATGTTCTCTGGGGTCTCGGCTACCCTCGGCAGCCGAGACCCCGGAGAAAATCGGCCTCTGGGGGGCGCTATGGACTTTTTCCACAGCGCTGTTAATTAACGGCGCTGTGGTTTAAGTACCCTTAGCGGCCGCCGTTAAAAGGCGTATCGGCGGTCGCTAAGGGGTTAATATTATTATTTTATTTATTTAATATTATTTATATATATAATCTTATATGTAGAGGACATTATACCAGTATAGGGTGCACTATCCAAGGAAGGGGGACATTATGCCAGGAATTAAGACATTATAGCAGGAAAGGGACCAGTATGGAGGATATTATAACAGTACTAGATTGTGGCCCGATTCTAACGCATTGGGTATTCTAGAATATGCATGTCCCCGTAGTATATGGACAATGATGATTCCAGAATTCGCGGCAGACTGTGCCCGTCGCTGATTGGTCGAGGCAACCTTTATGACATCATCGTCGCCATGGCAACCATTATGACATCTACATCGATACTGTGCCCGTAGCTGAATCAGAAACGCGGGATTTCTACGTCCTTTATGACATCATCGTCGCTGTGCCCGTCGCTGATTGGTCGAGGCCTGGCAGCCTCGACCAATCAGACGCGGGATGTCTACGTCCTTTATGACATCAGACAGACAGACAGACAGACGGAAAAACCCTTAGACAATTATATATATAGATGGGGGACATTATACGAGGAAGTGGGACATTATGCCAGTATAGGGTACACTATATAAGCTGCCGCCTCACCACTACTGAAGCTACCGCCTCACCAACACCGGAGCTCCTGCAACCCTCAACCTACTGTCTCTTCCCCATAATCCTGTAGAATGTAAGCCCGCAAGGGCAGGGTCCTGGCCCCTCTGTATCAGTCTGTCATTGTTAGTTTGTTTACTGTAAGTGATATTTGTATTTTGATGTAACCCCTTCTCATGTAAAGCACCATGGAATCAATGGTGCTATATAAATAATAATAATAATAATACTACAAGGAAGGGGGACATTATGCCAGGAATTAAGACATTATAGCAGGAAAGGGACAAGTATGGAGGATATTATAACAGTATGGGGAAGATTATACGAGGAAGGGGGACATTATACCAGGAAATGGAGACAATATACCAGAATGGGGCCCAGGATAGAAGACATTATACCAGTATGGGGTACATTATACAAGGAAGGGGGACATTATACCAGGAAAGAGACCAAGTTGTAGGATATTATAACAGTATGGGGAAGATTATACGAGGAAGAGGGACCTTATGCCAGGAAATGGAGACAATATCCCAGAATGGGGCCCATGATAGAGGACATTATCCCATGAAGGGGGCCCAGGATGGAGGACAAAATACCAGTATGAGGGACAGTGACATTATAGAGGAAGTGGGACATTATGCCAGGATGGGGGAAATTGTACCAGGAAACAGATATTCGAGAATGGGGCCCATGATAGGAGACATTATACCAGGAAGGGGCCCAGGATGGAGGACATTATAACAGGAAAGAGAGACAATATACCAGAATGGGAGACATTATTACTGGAATTAGCCCAGAATGCTAATATTAAAACAGTTAAAGCACAGACACACCACGAACAATAAAAAAAATTTTTTGTACATACCGGTATATATATATATATATATATATATTACAGTAGTCGCGGTGTAATGTGAGAAACAGTGATTTAACACTAGAGTGAGAGACCGACCATACCAACCAAAAACATGATTAGCCCAAAAAAGTACGGTATATCACAAGCAGAAAGTCAATTAAAAATACATATATTGGGTAGAAATGACAATTAATAAAATTATTAATAAATATGTACGCGTATTAAAATAGGGTTACAAGTATATATAATAAAAAAAAAACTATATCAGATATAAAATGGTGAACCCAAATATATTATTTTTAAGCTATATTCCCTATTCGTGCATTACACCAAATATTGAAGTGGACAAAATCAAGGTGCAATAAAAATATAAATAATGTGCAATATTCGTAAATCAATCACTATATATGCACTATTAATTGAAAATGTCCCAAGAAAACATGTGCACAGTGTAAGGGCTAAAAAAAACAAGTATCAGACCAAAAATTCATGAATCATACGGACATAGCAAAAATGCTATTCCAAAATAAAGTGCAAAGTGCAAGCAGACAACCAAAGGGCAATAGCGCTGAAAATATATGTAAAATAACTTTAGGGGTCACCACGTCCCGTCATCGCTGACGAAGGAAGGTATTCCGAAACGCGCGTCGGGGTGAGCGGTGACGGGATCAGCTACTAAGCACTGAACACGGGGTCTGGTTGAACAAATGGTGGGCACTACGTTCAGCACTTACTAGTCGACCCGGGGATAAAACTCAATCTGACATCTTTTCAATTGGACAACAGACCCCTAGGTGGCTACTTTGAAGAACCTAGAATATAAGACATAATTTCAGTTGTTTCACACTTTTTTGTTAAGTATATAATTCCACATGTGTTAATTCATAGTTTTGATGCCTTCAGTGTGAATGTACAATTTTCATAGTCATGAAAATACAGAAAAAAATCTTTAAATGAGAAGGTGTGTCCAGACTTTTGGCCTGTACTGTATATTAAATCAGTTATTTTATCTACGCTTAGTGCCAAGATGTATCATTGAAGGGGACTGGATCCTTCTTTTGCACCATTATACAGGAGTGCCGTGGTCATCTTTTTACCATATTTGGACACTTATTACTTTATGATCACTTTTAATTTCATGTGTTGGTAAGAGAGGTGAAGAAAAAACAAATCAGGAGTCATTTAATAGTAGTATGCATGGTCGCGTTGTTGGGGTGTTGATGGGCTAACGCTCTTCCACTGGCAGACTCCTTGTATGTTCCTGTACCGGGATCGGAGATTTCTCTAGTCCCACCACGTCACAGCGGGAGCACAGCTGAACATTACAGCGCCCTCTGCAGGTGCCACGATCAGAACTCCTGAGCCTGCAAAATCCCTACAATGTAACTTTACGTCCTCCTGATCCTACAACATATTAAATGGCAAGGTGAAAAGTGAGTGATCGCTTCCTAATGGTGTTGTAATGAACATGTTTTAGTCTCCACCAGTTCACCAGGGGCCGAACTATAATAGGTGCGGGAGTTGCCATCGCACCGAGGCCCTGGAGCCTATGGGGGCCCAAAAGGTCCTTTCGGCCCATATGAAAAGGGGTCTTGTTGCAGATTTTGCATTGGGGACCATTGGCATAAAGTTACGCTGCTGACGTTCACCTTTGAGTTCCGTCCTTCATCTTTTTCACAGCACAGTTCTCTTTTGTCTCCTGAGATTTCCCTGCTTCTTTGTTGCTCTGTTTATACAGATTACATGAGGATAATACAACATTTGCTGCAACTTATAAGGATATTAAAAGTCAACAAAGTTTTCAGTGTGACTTTACACATCAAATTCTCCAGATCTAAATCCACTCATCTTCCATCTGTGGGAAACCACTTCTTTTTGGGCCCCTCCAAAAAAACAAGAACTGTCTGGCTGAGCCCTAAGCCAGGTCGTGGGAACTCAAAGGGGAGCAATCATGGTGTTTCTTATGAATGGCTGAGATGGAAATATCCTTTCATTCCTTTTTACGAGACCTCTTGGAGTCCGGTTGGCTGCTGTGTCCAAGACTTTTTCCTGGCACCAGTTTGGAGAGATCTCCCCGGTGACCTTCTGTAAACGGAAGCATATTGTAAATTGTGTAAAGCACATTAATGTGAGTAGCTACTCAGACTAGATTTTATCCTAATTATCTGTAGCATTTCTATTAACAGCTGCGGGAAGAATTTGCTATTTCTGGAGATAAGCTGCTCGGGGAAGACATCTGTGTTCATGATGTGTCTGCCGTGCTCAAGGCATTTCTAAGAGACCTGAAGGAGCCTCTTCTTTCTCGGGAGCTGTACGCGGCATTTATACACACCGCCGGTAAATACCCATCTACATGTATATGCAAATAATGTATTAATATATTATACATAAAGAGCAAAGCAGGAGATAATCCCAGGAACCGTGCAATGCTATCGCTTGATATCGTCCTTTTCTTACCAAGGTGATGACCGTGACCCAACCTGATATTTATCTTGTCTTCTCTCCCACAATAGGTGCATTAGAAAAGGTGTCCAAAATGACGGGGAAAAAAAATTAGATTTTGGCGAAATCCACCAAACTAGTGCAAAAAGTAGTCGATGCAATGTCGCAACGTAAACCTGAAACGTCACAATGTCCATCTGTTGCACGGATCTTTTTTTGCATGGCAAATGTTACAGAAGTTTAGCATCAAACTGGAAAGACCATTTTTCCATTTGATCCTTTATGCAATGAAAAGTGTAAAAGAAAATTCACTGATGACATAAGACCTGAAGGCAGAATAAATCCTAACAAATTAAATAGCGGCAACGAGTGCAAAAAATATATCAGATCAACAGTAATAATAAAACTGCAGGAAATAAACAATTCTGTGGCCCTGAGGTGTGACTCTGTTAAGGCGATTATTGGTGTGATAGGGTGAAACCAAGAGCTCCGAGACCCCAAAATCACTTACCTAATGGGAAGCGGTCATGTCCGCAAATGCTTTTAACCTGCAGTTAGAGGGTTAGTCTTCAGGTTAATAGCCTTATAATGCTGTCCGGCCGTGGCACTGAGAGTGCGGCTACCAGGAACTTTATGACTGCCGGGAGCCGCAGGCTTTCCGTTATAGAGTTGTGCCCACAGCAGCTACAGTCACTGCTCAGTATACTGTGAGCGGAGGATAGAAGCACGACTCGGCACTTTGACAGCTGACTCTGCCGAGAAAATGTGCAAAGCAAGCTGTCAATCAAAGTGCCGAGGTCGTGAAAACAGCTGCCGCTCCGAGAGTGACCCTATGGCTACAGTCACTGCTCAGCATACTGTACGTATGCCCACACACCTTGATTGACACTGCAGCTTGCTTTACCAAGCATGTGCCAGAGTGTGCTTACATCTGCCAAGGTGACTGTAACCACCCCTCCATGCCTCTATGACGGAATGCTGGCACCTCCAGGGAGGAAATAAGTGCATTTTATCCCAGTAGCCGGACTTTTAATAAAGGCTGGTTCACACATCCTGATATTTCCAATGCCGTAAAAACCAGTACCGGAGATGTCAGTGCCTGTGTGTATGTGTTTGTCATACTTGTGGCATACGTGTGGCAACTGTGTGCCGCTCGTGTGCCGCATCAGTATGTCACATACCGGCACCTGGGAATTAGTGGTACTGTTCGTGCTGTTCCCCGGCGCCGGGTACTGGAGACAGCTCACATCTCTACCCCTTGCTCGCACTGCGATCAGCGCTAGCAGGGGACAATGTTGAGAGTTGTATTCAGCTGATAACAGCGAGAGCAGGCAGTGACTGATGGAAGTATTCATCAGCTGGCGCCTGCACTATAAATACATTTTAAAAATGATGTGAGGGTCCCCTGTAACTTTGGTAACCAGCCAGGCAAAACTGACAGCTGTGGGCTGCAACTTTCAGCTGTCAGCTTCAGCAAGGCTGGTTATCAAGAATAGCGAGGTCCCCATGCCATAATTTTTAATTATTTAAATAAATAATTTTAAACAACGGTGTGGGGTCCCCCCATGTTTGACATCCAGCCTGTCACTGGTGCTGCCCAGGGGGTGCTATCAGGGGGGCACGAATAAACATACTTAGTGCAGAAACACGCCAAACCCAAGGACCTTACTCTAATGCAGTGAGCACAGGACCTGGCACAGAGCAGTCATGTGACCAGGGGGGTGGAGCCACAGCAGTGAGTGTAGGGAATGACACTGAACGCACAGTGTACAGGGCAAAGACAGAAAACGTAGTCAAATAGAGCCAAGGGTCAAAGCCAGGAGGGAGTGAAGTACCTTAGGGATAAGACAGAGTAAACATGGAAAAGCCAAGGGGTCTGATAACCAGGAGAGACAGAGCAGTATAAAGCAGAAGTCAGAGAACAAAACTGAGTCATACACAGGAAGGCACACTAGCACAGAGGTAGAGAATGCTAATGGACGAGAACCTGGGTCAGCAACCACAAGCCGAGTATTCGGAAGTATCACCGACACACAATCCAGGAACTGCCAACATTAAATAGCCACCCCAGAACCAAAGAGAGGCGGTACCATCCTGTCCAAAGTCATAACACAGCCTTGCTAAAGTAGACAGCTAGGGGCTGGTATTCTCATGCTGGTAAGGGGCCATGGATATTGCCCCCCCCACTAGCCAAAAAATAGCAGCCCGCAGCTGCTCAGAAAAGGCACATCTATTAGATGCATAAATTTTTGGTGCTTTGACTGGCTCTTACCACTTGAACTGTAGTGGTAGGGGTTGATTTCACCTTTGTATTGTCCGGTGACAACAAGCCCACGTGTTAGTAATGAAGAAGTGTCTATAAGAGACCTATCTATTACTCATCCTATATTTATATGGTCAATAAAAACACAGCCAGAATAAAGTCTTTTATTAGAAATAAAACAAAACACAGTTTTCCATTTCCACCACAGGGCAAGTGGGAAGAGCTGGGCAAAGTGCTAGAATTGGGGCATCTAATAGATGCACCTTTTGTGGGCGGCTGTAGGCTTCTATTTTTAGGCTGGGGGAGTTAATATCCATGGCCCCTTACCAGCCTGAAAATACCAGCCCCCAGCTGTCTCCTTTATCAAAAACACAGGGGAATATACGCCAGATTTTTTATTTATTTATTCATTTATAGCACAGGCGGTGGGTGATGAATACTCCCATCAGCTGCTCCTGCTCTCACTGTTATTAGTGGCAGCAGGTGTAGGCTGATGGGAGTAGTAGTCCCATCAGCTGCCGCCTGCTCTCACTGTTATCACTTGAATTTGACAACTCTCATCATTCTCCCCTGGTTGCACTGATCACCAGCAAAGCAGGGTAAAATGATGAGAGCTGTCTTCAGCACCCGGCACCAGGGAACAGCACGAACAGTACTGCTGATTCCCAGGTGCCAGTGCACAGTGTCACACTGATGACACCTGGTTATTATCCCTGTGTCATCCGTCTGCACGTGTGTGGGACGTTTTGCGGTTAAAAAATGGACAAGTTAGCGTAATAAATGTTTGCAGACTTGAAGACAGGTTCACTTTAATATTAGCAATAAAATGAAAAGAACAGGATCGAGAAGAAAGTGAAAGGAAGAACAAGACTTTGCAGACAGAAGGCATATTTAGGCCATGTGCATGTTCAGGATTTGCAGCAGAAAATTCTGCTACAAATGATGATATTTGAGCCGGAAAAATGTTGATTAAAATATATACATTTTTGTTGCATATTTTCCCCCACTTATTTGTATGGGTGAAATCTACTGCAAGGATTGACGTGCTGCAGATGTGATTCTGCTGCAAATCTGAAAGCAAAAAATAAGCAATGTGTGCATGAGACTTTAGGAATCGTCACTTTGCTGCTACGAGGAAATCCTTCTGTTTTTGTGACAAAACTGCGCAGAAGAAATGAGACAAAAACCCAACGTGTGCACAGATCCCGTGTGGGCAAATTCCTCCCGTCCCCAGCTCCACAGGGGAAAACACTTGTCCGTTTGGCACATCAGTTCTCGACACAAAACAATCTCATGTCCTCCCAATATTGTCGAAAAAATTGCAAATGGGGTTCATTCTTCATATTTTAGAAAATTAGCAGAATTGCGTAGATACATTAACATTAGCCCATTTGATTTTTATGCAGTTTTTTATTAATTCCCTATGAATATGCTGCGTTTGACCTTACCCTGAGGGTCCGAGAGGAGAAAATGGCCTGAACATAAGGACAGGCCATGATGTACTGTCTGCGGTCCTCGGAAACAGAACCGAGAAGGAGTTCACCCCATAGATCAGGTTCAATCTACAACATTACATAACAAGTTTATATAAAATATGACATTTTTATTACAAATGAAGCCAATTATTAATGGCACTCGGCTAATCGCCCAGTGTAGCACATCATTTTCTTTTCCTGGGGATGACTGTTGTATGCAGACCGCTGGACATATTGCGTGAATTTAATAACTTCTTTTTTGTGCACTGTTTTGGGTGAATTTTAATAACTTTTATTTTAATTATGTTCTGTATCCACTTCCTAGAGTAAAATTTATGTCCGCCGTCCTCCCCTCATGTTAGTATTTTCACACCATACGAAAACTAGCTGAATCACGGAGTTGCCAAAATAAGACTGAAGGGAAGCAGCGTGTTACGAGGCACAACATGATTGCAGCTGGATAAGAGCGCTGCTCCCGGTGCCGTCAGTAATGTGTCACATCGGTTTGCACGCACTCTACATCGAAAATCCGTTTCAAATGCAGTTGTGCTTCAAGGACCTTTTATAGTGTTTAAGGGAAAACTGCAGAGTGACAGAGCCAATTCTGTCCTTAATGACCAGGACAATTTTTACAATTCTGACCACTGTCACATTATGAGGTTATAACTTTTGAACGCTTCAACGGATCCCACTGATTCTGAGAACGTTTTTTCGCCATGTCATGTGGAGAGCCCCTGATGTGCCTAAACAGTGGAAACCCCCAACAAGTGACACCATTTTGGAAAATAGACCCTTCAGGGAACTTAACTAGATGTGTATTGAGCAGCTTGAACCCACAGGTGAATCACAGTTTATAACAAAGTTTATAACGTTAAGCCGTGAAAATAAAAAAAAATAAAAAAAATCACATTTTTCCCACAAAAATCTTTTTTAGCTACAAATATTGTTCTTTTGCAGCACCCCAGGTTAACGGTTGCTGCAGTGATGTGGCTTTTCCTTTGGGGAAGGTGATGTCATGTTCAGAGGCAAATGAGTTCTCTTCACCAGATAAGGCACACACATGCAACATATTCTGAATCCAGGCCAGGAGGGGGAGCTCAAGACCCGAATTCAGGGGAGCTTCCCTGTATAAAGATCCTGACCTGGAGGAGGAGCTAGTTAGTCTCCAGGAGGGAGAGATAGAAGAAGGAAGTCTGGAACTGAGTGCAGACAAAAAGGGCTGGCAGCCACGAGGGAGCTGCAGCCTCTGGGAAGGAGTAACCTGTTGGGTTGCATGTGGAGCTGCCGGAAGGAAGGAGCACAGGGAGAGGTAGAGCTCAGAGGGGAACTGTGGCAGGGCACCCTCAGAGCTGAAGCGCAGAATCCGGGTACCGGGAGCCCGAGGCTTTTGTGTACTCTAGGACACGGAGCAGAACCGGAGGGCATAACACTATACGTCACCTGCTCTCATTACGCCTGAGACACAGCAGCACTGGAGGAGCCCGGGGCATCTGAGAGACCCTGTAAAAAGGCTCAAGCTGCTCATCGTGCAGGTACCTGTCCCAAGACAGGGGGAAACTGGAGGACCTTTTAGGAAGCTTAAAGCAGCACGGACCTCACTAAGAAAGGTGTAGGAAAGGCTCATGGACCTCTACTGGGAAAGGAGAACTCTAATTTGCCTCTGAGTCAGCCGGACTACCATCATCTGTGCCTGGTACCCTGGACTGTGGCCTGTCACCCACAAGTAAACCAGGTAAAGACTTACAACTCGGTTTCTCTCATTTATTCACCGGCTATACCATCCACACCACACACCATAGGACCCCTGGGGACCCCTCTTCACCTGTGGGAAGTGTAACATCTGGGCTGTTGCAACATCCCCCAGGAGAACCCTCTAATGCAGCAGGGCCACGGACCGAGTCGCAGCCACGTGACATCCCCCTTTGCGACCGGACCCGGTACTGAGTACCCCACTGCCCTGTGGGCGCGTCACTTTCACAAGGGCAAAGGGAGAAAATGGACCCCAAAGTTTGTTGTGCAATTTCTCCTGAGTTCATTGGTACCCCATATGTGGTTGAAAACCACTTTTGAGGCACAGTGCAAAGCTCAGAAGGGAAGTAGCGCCATATTACAGTGCAGATTTTGCTGCACTGGTTTGAGGGTGCCATGTCACATTGGCAGAGCCCCTGATGTGCAGAACAAAAGAACCCCCCCATAAGTGACCTCATTTTACCAATTAAACTTCTCAATGAATTCATCTAGGGGTGCAGTGATCATATTGATACCATATTTGTGTCAAAGACTTTTATACCATTGGGCAGTGAAGAACAAATCATTTACATTTTTACAAGCAAGATTGTGTGTTAGTCCCAAATGTTTCGTTTTCACACTGGGAAATGGGTAAAATGGCACAAAAAATTGTCCCACAATTTCTGCTGAATGTAGAAATAAGCCATATGTGGCTGTACAATACTATTTAGCCATATGGAGAGACTCGGGAGGGATAGAGCGCTATTTGCCTCCTGGAGCGCAGATTTTCCAAGAGTTTGTGGATTCCGTATAAACAGCCCCTAACTGGTAGAAAAGCAGAATCCCCCTTAGGTGACCACATTTTGGAAATTATAATCCTTTGGGAATTTATCTACAGATGTTTTGACAATTCTGACTCCTTGGGTGTTTTCCAGAAACAGGCAGCAGTGGATGTTGCCCAGTGAAAATTGCAAACTGCCATTGTAGTGACCAGTACGCTGTAGTGACCAGTACGTTGTAGTGACCAGTACGCTGTAGTGACCAGTACACTGTAGTGACCAGTACGCTGTAGTCACCAGTACATTGTGCCCAGCTTATGCTTTTGGAGACACGCAGCGGTAAATTAGGCGGGCTTTCATCACTACAAAAATGCCAAACATGTGGACGCTATATGTGATTTAGGCACACTGGGGCTCAGAAGGGAGGGGCGCATTTGGATTTGGGAGCGGAGAATTTGCTGAATTTCTTTTGGGGGGGCAATGAACCAGTTAGCTTTTCCAGAGCCTTTGTGCTACCAGTAGCCCCATATATTTCCGTTAACAGATGACAGATCTGAGTGAGGGCTTGTTTTTTGTGGATTGAGTGGAAGCTTTAATTAGGGAGCATTTTATATAACGTTTGGGATCACATTTATTTGGCGCTCTACACTGACTACTTACTTTTGGGGTTTCCATCTAAATCTCCAAGTGATGTGATTCAGATGAAACCCCAGAGGGATCCATTCAATATAGTGAGGCAGCAGAGTTACTCTGGACTCTGTCTGGCCTGTCTGGACTCTGTTCAGCTGTGTCCTTTTCAGAAGTGGAAAAAACGGTGGCTGACGGCACGTTTATGCAATCCTAAAAAGAAGGAACCGCCGGATCACAGGTCCTATGGCGTCCACAGTGCCTCCATCTGCCTTATTATAGGGAATTTTCTGTGGGGTTTTGTCTGAGTCATGTATTTCAGAGATGTAAGCGCTCAGCACAGAGTGCAGGATAAATGTGCGCCGAGCCTTACTGCAATCTTTGGAAAGCAGAATGAAAAAATCAACAGCATGTGAAGAATTGGTTTTATTTATTATTTACACTGTTCCTCGTGCGATATAAGTGATGAAGCAACTTTATTCTTCGGGTCGGTGCGATGACAGGGGTACCAGATTTATATCGGGTTTTTGTTTGGTAGCTGTCACACAGTAAAAGACACTTGTTATTGCAAAAATTAGTTTCTGCATCACCATATTTTGAGAGCTGTAATTTTTCCATATTTTGATGACAGAGTCATGTGATGGCTTGTTTTTTGCAGGACAAGTTGACGTTTTTATTGGTACCATTTTCAGGCACATGACATTTTTTGATCGCTTTCTATTCTGATTTTTCTGAGACAGAATGAACAAAAACCAGCAATTCAAGAATTGCTTTTGTTGCTGTTTTTTATACCGTTCCGTGTGTTTTAAAATTGGTAAGACCACTTTATTCTGCGGGTCAGTGCGATTACAGCGATACCTCATTTATATCATTTTTTATGTTTTGCGCTTTTACACAATAAAAACTATTTTATAAAAAAAATAATTATTTTTGCATTGCTTTATTCTGAGAGCTATAAAACTTTTTTATTTTTCTGATGATGGAGCTGTATGGCAGCTTGTTTTTTGTGGAACAAGATGACATTTTTAGCTGTACCATTTTTATTTACATCTGTCTTTTTGATTGTGTTTTATTGCACTTTTTGTTCAGCAGAATGATGATAAAAGCATTGTTTTTTGCCTCATTTTTTTATTTATTTTTTTACAGTCTTCACTGAAAGGGTTAACTAGTCGTTACAGACGCGTCGATACCAAATATGTGTACTTTTATTGTTTTTTTAATTTACATAAATAAATGTATTTATTGGAAAAATATACACACGTGGTCAAAATTGTTGGTACCCCTCATTTAATGACAGAAAATCCCACAATGGTCACAGAAATAACTTGAATCTGACAAAAGTAATAATAAATAAAAGATCTGTGAAAATGAACAAATGAAAGTCAGATATTGCTTCTCAACCATGCTGCCACCGAATTTAAAAAAAATGAAACTCATGAAATCAGCCTGGACAGAAATGATGGTACCCCTGAAAATAATGTAACATAGTAACATAGTAAGGCCGAAAAAAGACATTTGTCCATCCAGTTCAGCCTATATTCCATCATAATAAATCCCCAGATCTACGTCCTTCTACAGAACCTAATAATTGTATGATACAATATTGTTCTGCTCCAGGAAGACATCCAGGCCTCTCTTGAACCCCTCGACTGAGTTCGCCATCACCACCTCCTCAGGCAACCAATTCCAGATTCTCACTGCCCTAACAGTAAAGAATCCTCTTCTATGTTGGTGGAAAAACCTTCTCTCCTCCAGACGCAAAGAATTCCCCCTTGTGCCCGTCACCTTCCTTGGTGACAGAAGGGACATGTTAAATCTCGGTGTGTCCACTAACTATCATCACAGGTGTCTACAATCCTGGAATCAGTGAGTGGCCGGTATAGAGGGCTACAGATACTCACTGTGCTGTGTGGTGACATGGTGGGTATCACACTCAACATGGACCAGAGGAAGCGAAGGAAAGAGTTGTCTCAGGAGATTAGAAAGAAAATTATAGACAAACATGTTACAGGTAAAAGTTATCAGACCATCTCCAAGCAGCTTGATGTTCCTGTGACTACAGCTGCACATATTTTTCAGAAATGTAAGATCCATGGGACTGTAGCCAACTTCCCTGGACGTGGCCGCAGGAGGAAAAATTATGACAAATCAAAGAGACAGATAATACGAATGGTAACAAAAGAGCCAGAAAAACTTCTACACAGATTAAAGGTGAACTTTAAGCTCAAGGAACATCAGTGTCAGATCGCACCATCCGTCGTTATATGAGTCAAAGTGGACTGCATGGGAGACTACCAAGGAGGACACCATTGTTGAAAAAAAATCATAAAAAAGCCAGACTGGAATTTTCCAAACTACATGTTCACAAGCCACAAAGCTTTTGGGAGAGTGTCCTATGGACAGATGAGACAAAAATGGAACTTTTTGTCAAGGCACATCAGCTCTATGTTCACAGATGGAAAAATGAAGCCTATCAAGAAAAGAACACTGTCCCTACTGTGAAACATGGAGGAGGCTCTGTTATATTCTGGGGCCGCTTTGGTGCATCTGGCACAGGGTGTCTAGAATCTGTGCAGGGTACAATGAAATATCAAGACTATCAAGGGATTCTAGAGAAATGTGCTGCCCAGTGTCAGAAAGCTTGGTCTCAGTCGCAGGTCATGGGTCTTGCAACAGGATAATGACCCAAAACACACAGCTAAAAACACCCAAGAATGATAAGAGGAAAACATTGGACTATTCTGAAGTGGCCTTCTATGAGCCCTGACCCAAATCCTATTGAGCATCTTTGGAAAGAGCTGAAACATGGCATCTGGAGAAGGCAACCTTCAGACACGAGACAACTGGAGCAGTTTGCTCTTGAGGAGTGGCCAAAATACATGTCGAGAGATGCAGAAGTCTCATTGACAGTTACAGGAATCGTTTCATTGCAGTGATTGCCTCAAAAGCTTGTGAAACTAAATATTGAGTTAATGGTACCATCGTTTCTGTCCAGGCCTATTTCATGAGGTTTATTTTTTTTTAAATTCTGTGGAAGCATGGTTTAAAAGCAATGGGCGTTGCTGTGGGGTGTCAGCTGTCACATACAGTTGACACCCGCACCCGATCGCCACGGCACTCAGCGTGAACCCATCTCCTGCAGAGCAGTACTTGTACGGCGCGTATCAGGAAGGGGTTAAACTACTTAGGAAAATTTGGCGTCAGATGTGTAAATAAAATGGGATAGGAAGAAAGTCTGCAGTCACTCTATGTGCACACTCTCACAGTTCTCAGGCAATCATGTGACTGTAACGATGCTTGAATGACAACGCCAGGCAGGACTCAAATATGATACAGTAGATGAGGAAGCAGAAACAAAACACAAGCTTTATTGAAAGACAGATGATTATGCCGGAAAATAAGATTAACGGTTCTTGTAATGATAACAGCAATAATAGATACAAGCAGAAAGTTGGAGCATGTCACACAAGCTGCACTCCAGCTATGGCACTGCAAAGTTCAATACAAACAGTGTAAATTTCTACGAACTACTCTCTGCTAACTTACTACCTGCTTCCTACCTTACTACCTGCTTCTGATAATTGGGCAGCGCTGCTACAGCACTCTGGCTAAAGCACAGGCTGTAGCAAGCGTCACATTATAGGGGTGGGTCTATTTAGATGAGGGGGGTTTATAGGGCTAGTTGGGGGTGGAGCGGGGCACTTTCCTGCTCAGAGTGCAGCGAGTAGTTTACCCCGCTGCGTCGCCTACCATGTCCACGGTGTCACAGGTCCTGGAGGCCCTCCGGCAGGCGTCGGAGAGGCAGCCACCAGGTTGGCTGGAAGCCCAGGTGGCCGGGATCATAAGAGGCAGCAGCGCGTCGACGGCCGCGGACTCGGGAAGAACGCGGCGGTCCCGACGGGTACGTCCTCCCGAGCGCCTGTCTCCGGATTTGCTTCCCAGGCCTCAGCGCTGACGCAGGAGCCCCTCTGGGGACCCTCAGAGCCGGGTGCCTGCATGCAAGCGTCCCAGCAGGCCCTGGACCGGGAGGAATCTGCCAGCCGGGCTGAGGCCTACAGTGTCGTGCGGGCCTTCCCGCTCTGTGCCGGGGGCTGAGCCTGCGCGTGCTGGTGCTGCAGAGAATGCCCGGGATGCCACAGCAGGTCGCCGGGGCAGCTCGCCTGGCAGACGACCTGCTTTTTCGCAGGGTAGGAGTCAGCGGGGGATTCCTTCGGCCGATGCAGTGGCGGGTAGCACCTCAGTGGACACGGGGCTGCTGGACCTGCCAGGTGATGGAGCTTCCGAAGTACGTCAGCCCAGGAGTGCTGGCGGGGATCACTGCATCCTTCTCATCGTGGAGCGGGCGGCGGGTCCGGATTCAGCGGGGGTGTTTCCGTATCCAGGTCCACTGGCTCACCTACAGGCCACGGATTCAACGATTCCAGGGCTGTCGGGCCCTCGGCGACCTTATCACAATCCTGATCCGCTGGGTCAGTGATGAGCGGGCCTCCTCTCCCGGAGGGTCCTGGGGGAGTCCTGAGGTCATCGATCGGCAGGATGGATGCACGCTTGGCGGCTGGAGGGATCACAGCTCCCTCGCAGCCTGGTGAGTACAGCTCTTTGTCTTGTTCGTCTAAGATTTTATCTGAGTCTACAAGGGTGGGTCAGGTGGGGGCGCCGTTAGTAGCTACTCAGGGAGTTGCGGCAGCAGCCGGCTTAGGGGACGCTGGAGTTAGTGAATTGCTGGGTAATGTGAGGGATTTGATTGTGCGTTTGGATAGTGGTAGGTCAATGCCGGGTCAGCTGGCTGCCTGGGTAGGGCCTCGGGATGCCGGGCATGTGTTTCCGGGTTGGGGCCTATTGGCGCATAGCGGCGCTTCTGCGCCAGTGTCGGTGTCGGTGCAGACGGAAAAGGAAAAAGAATGCAGGATTCATTTGGATGACAGGGCGCATGGCGAAGTATACGTTTGCTTTGAGGGCCCGCTTGGGGTTCATCTGAAGAAGGAAGTAAGGGAAAAGGTCTGGAAGGACGAATATGTGGAAATTTTTTCCCTTCTTCCTTTGGAAAATTTTTTACTTGGATAAGGGAAAAACGGATGAGAGTAAGAAGGAAGAGGAGGAGAAGCTTAGGTGGCGCCTTATACCGCAGACTTTTGTGAATTGGTTGCAAGCGTTCGCTATCCTGGCAAGCGTAGTGGGTGAGAAAGCGCCTGAGAATTGCTCTGGCCTTTTTTGCTATATGGATTCGATTGGGGAGGCACACCGTGTGTACGGGGGTCAGGCATGGCTGCGATACGATGAGCAGTTCAGGCAGAGAAAGGTGATACGGCCGGCTATACGTTGGGATCAAAAGGACATTGGTTTATGGCTTCGGGTGATGGCACCCACACGGTTGGGCCTCCCCTTTCAGGGCGGGGTCGGGGGCACCGGCCAGTCTGCGTCACAAGAGAATGCTGCGGGGGCCTGGAGTCAGTCGGGGGGCAGAAGCATGGCTTATGCTGGCAATTTAATGAGGGCCCATGCAGATTCGGATCCACATGCAAGTTTAAGCATGTGTGTTCGCTGTGCAATGGTTCCTTCCATGGTGCCGCGAGATGTTTCAAAAAGAACAAGTCAAAGACCGAATCTGGTAATTCAAAAGGGGGTGACACCAGTGAAGCTGGGCGCGATGGCCCCTTATTTAAGTAGGTATCCTGACCGGAAGGGCGTCAAACTTATACTGTCTGGTTTTCAGGATGGCTTTAAGATACCGGTTCCCCCATTTGTTATTCCTAGGTCTTTGAAGAACCTCAGGTCTGCTGAGGAATATGCTGGTATCGTTACTGAGAAATTGATGAAGGAAGTTGCATTGGACAGAATGTCAGGACCTTTTCAGGACCCCCCATTGGTGGACTTGGTGGTCTCCCCTTTGGGTGTTGTGCCTAAGAAAGAACCAAATAAGTTCAGGCTGATTCACCATTTGTCGTATCCTCGGGGTAGATCAGTAAATGATGGGATTGACCCTGAACTCTGCTCGGTTGTTTACACGTCATTTGATGAGGCGGCTCGTTTTGTTCGTCATTGTGGTAGGGGAGCCCTTTTGGTGAAAACTGACATTGAATCCGCTTTCCGCTTACTACCGGTCCACCCTGAGAGTTCGAGGTTATTGGGGTGTTTTTGGAACGGCGGGTTTTTTGTGGACAGATGTTTGCCGATGGGCTGTTCCTTGTCCTGTTCGTATTTCGAAGCGTTTAGTTCTTTCATTGAGTGGGTCGTACGGGACACATCGGTTTTTGATTCTGTGATTCATTACCTGGATGATTTTTTGTGTATTGGTCCTGCAGATTCCAGATGTTGTGAGTTCATTTTGTGATCGGTTTGTTGGGTGGCAGAGCTTTTTGGTTTGCAGCTGGCTCCGGGTAATACGGAGGGGCCCTGTATGTGCCTTTCCTTTTTAGGCATTGTTATTGACACGGTGAACTGGGAATTTCGGTTACCGGATGAGAAGGTGGTTGCATTACGGATTGAGGTCGCGAGGGCGAGGCGTGTGAAGAAGTTAAAGTCACGGGAGGTTCAGTCACTGCTTGGAAAATTGAATTTTGCGTGCTGCATTGTTCCGATGGGGAGGGTTTTTTCCCATAGGTTTGCTGCCGCCACGAGCGGGGTCCGCGCACCGCATCATTTTGTACGCTTAACAGCTGAAGATAGGGCGAATCTGGAGGTTTGGGATCAGTTTTTGGCAGATTACAATGGTAGATCTTTGCTAATGGAGGACGTAGTGGGCAACGCGGAGTTGGATCTGTTTACGGATGCTTCTGGTGGGGTAGGCTTCGGGGCCTACTTCAGAGGACAATGGTGTGCTATGAGGTGGCCTGCCGAATAGTTAACGAACGGTTGGGTGAAAAATGTGACCCTGCTTGAGATTTTTCCCATCCTGGTGGCTGTGCACTTGTGGAAGGCTGAGTTTCGAAATAGGAGAGTCCAGTTCAATTGCGATAATATGGGCGTGGTTTGTGCTATCAATAGCCTGTCAGCATCTTCACCTCCAGTGATACGGGTCCTGCGGCGGCTAATGTTGTCTTGCTTGTCATTGAATGCACATGTTACCGCCTCTCATGTTCCTGGAGTTCAGAATTCCATTGCTGATTCATTGTCTCGTTTGCAGTGGGATCGATTTTGTTTGCTGGCTCAGCCAGCGGAGGAACTGGGTTTGGAATGCCCACCGGAACTCTGGAGCGTGGTCTCAGGGTAGCAGAACAATTGATATGGGCTTCATTGGCCCCCAGCACTTGGGCCGCTTATCAGTCAGTATGGGGATTGTGGGAAGGGTGGTTGGAATCGTGCCGGAGTGGCGGTTCTGCGGAAGACCAGGTAGGAGCTTTATTGCTGTGGCTGAGTAACGGGGCTAGGGAGGGGTGGTCTGCCACTAAGGCGGGGCATATTTGTGCTGGTTTGGCTTTCGGCTTTAAAATGCGGGTGCTTAGAGATTTGACTAAGGTGTTTCTGGTCCGGCAGGCTTTTAAGGGGTTCGGTTGGCAGAACGGTTTTGGGGACCGTAGACGCCCGGTTTCATTTCATATGTTGGAATCGTTGGGTGAGCGTTTGCCTGAAGTTTTTGTTTCGGTTTTTGAAGTTGCTCTTTTTCGTTTGGCTTTTTCTTTAGCTTTCTTTGGGGCGTTACGGATCGGGGAACTGGTGGCTCCGAGCAGGTGCAGACGAGGAGGTTTGCTGGCCAAGGATGTGTTGCTGGCTAATGGTCAGCTGGAATTTTGGATTCGGCAGTCTAAAATGGATCAGCTGTGGAGGGGACGAAGGGTGGTGTTAGACGCAGTGGTTGATTCTTTGATGTGCCCCATTCGTTGCTTTCAGAGGTTTCTTAATTTTGAGCCGGAGAAGTCGGGTCCTTTGTTGTGCCATGCAGATGGCTCCTTCCTTTCAAAGTTTCAGTTCGTAGTGGTTTTTCTACAGGGTTTAGCGCTGTTGGGTTTGGACACGTCCCGGTTTGCCTCGCATTCATTTCGGATTAGGGCGGCGACTGAGGCGGCTTCGGGTGGTTTGCCGCCTGAGGTGGTGCAGAGAATTGGGAGGTGGGAGTCTAACCGTTACTTGAGTTACATTAGGCCCTGAAGGGCTTGGGGGTGTTCTGGGGTTAATGTGTTTGGTTTTGCTGTGTTCAATGTTAAGTTTTCTCTTTTTGTCGTAGGTGCCAAACCCCTCTTGGTCTGGATATTGGGCCATTCATATGTCCATTGGGGCGCTCGGCGGGTGGATATGCGGCGAGACGGAACAGCAGCTCGGTTTCCAGCGGGACGTGGCGGTCGTTCGCTGGTTGCTGGTTAGGTTTTCGGGGAATGGAATGGAGCAGAGTCAACCAGGAGGTGCATAACAGTGCTAGGCTTGATAGGCCTCCAGATATTTTGGTGCTCCATGCGGCAGGTAACGATTTGGGCATTCGTCCTTTCCAGGAATTGGTAAGGGACATAAAACATGACCTGTTACAGTTGTCGTTGACATATAGTGGCATAACGGTGGTTTGGTCGGACATTGTGCCGCGAAGGTGTTTGCGCCATGCGAGATCGGTTGTCAAGATTAATAAGGCCCGAATAAAACTTAATCGGGCAGTGTCTGGTTTTGTCCAGCGGAATGGGGGTGTGGCTGTTCGGCATGTTGAGCTGGAGGACGGGGTGAGGAATTTCTGTTGAGTGATGGTGTGCACTTAAATGCAGTGGGCATTGACTTATGGGCACTCGGTTTACAACAAGGTATCAAGAGGGCCATGGCAGTTCGGTGTGGTGGGGTCTTGGGTCTTTGAGGTGGTCAAGAGACCCTCATTGTGGTGGTTGGGAAGGGTCCTTGAAGTTGGTGCTAAATTGCGCTTGGGAGTCCGTGGGTATATGGATTCCTCAGTTGGTCTTATGTGGTGGTTATTTGGTCTGGTGATTTTGGGGGGATTTTGCCCAGCGTTGGCCTGATCCTCAGGGGTTCAGTTTGGGCAAAGCATAGGCATCCTCCTATGATCGACTATACCAATGCCAAGCACAGGCTGTAGCAAGTGCCCCTCCCCCACGCGGCGCTAAGCGAAGGCCGCCATGACAGGGGTTTGGAGAAGCGGGGTGAGTCACATTATAGGGGTGGGTCTATTTAGATAAGGGGGGGTTTATATGGCTAGTTGGGGGTGGAGCGGGGCACTTTCCCGCTCAGAGCACAGCGAGTAGTCCCGCCCGCCCGTTCTGGTATTTATTTTCTTGGTGGGGTTTCTTGTTTATTTCGGGTCATAGTAGCTAGCGGTTGGGAGGGGTCCTTGAAGTTGGTGCTAAATTGCGCTGGGGGGGGTCCGTGGGTATATGGATTCCTCAGTTGGTCTTATGTGGTGGTTATTTGGTCTGGTGATTTTGGGGGGATTTTGCCCAGCTTTGGCCTGATCCTCAGGGGTTCAGTGGACGATGGCACCCTTCGGGGTGATTTGGAGCTCCCGAGCCAGGGGGTAATGGCTGGAAGTAAGTTACGGTTGGTTCGTCCACTGCTGTTACAGTTTGTTTAATCACCAGATTTCAAGCTTCAAGGACCCATCCCCGATTTTATTTATGGTTATTTATGTAATGTTAATATTGTTTGTTTAAAAAAAGGCTGCTGTGGCCAAATTTATTCAACATTGGCTTTGGTGTCATTTCTGGGTTCAGAAAAGGGACCTTCGGGTACGGGGAGAGGTTGGGCAAAGCATAGGCACCCTCCTATGATCGACTATACCAATGTCAAGAGACCTGCTCTACACCCTAACACAGTTGGACACTGGTACATCACTCACAGTTCTGTAGCTCGGAAGAAAGTCTGATACCTATTTGGTCCTGATGTAGTGGAGCCTAGTTTGCCGTGTTGAGCTCTTCCTTCAGGTTAACTGATCCATCTTGCATCTTGCTAATCCACTCGCAGCTTTTAGCATGTTAAATGCCACTTTCAATATCCACACCGGAAGTGCGTCACTAAACCAGCTCGCTAGCACACCCATCACATCATCGCGGGTCGCTGATGGGTTGGCATGACAACATAGGGACTGCAGGAGACCACTGTGGTTGTCACTGCTGATCTGCTATGAGCACCGCCCCAAGGCCGGCACTCAAAGCAGATGATCAATTGTGGTACGCATAGCAGGGCTGAAGCACTATGGGTTCTTATAAGCAGCTGCCTAGCACTCTTAAAATGACAATGTTGGAGGTCCACAAAGCAGAAGAGTATAAGAAGATATCACAACGTTTTCAAGTTGTCCTTTCCTCAGTACGAAATTTATTAACAGGAACAGTCAAAGTCAAGATAGTATTTAAGTGAGAGCTGCTCGTAGGATTGCTAAGTAGGCAAATCAGAACCCCCGCTTGACTAAAAAAGACATTCAGAAAAAATTAGAGACTCTGGAACTGTGGTACATTGTTCTACTGTTCAGAGACACCTGCACAACTATGGCCTTCAATGAAATTCCATCAAATTCTTGATGCAAATATAACCCCATCTGTAAAAAAGCTGAACCAGAAAACAGGATGGCTTCTACAAATGGATAATGATCCTAAACACACGTCAAAATTCTCAATAGATGATCGCAATGGCCTTCATATTCCCTTGATCCGAATATCATTCGAAATCTGCGGCAAGACCTCAAAATAGCAAAGGATGCAAGACGACCCAGGAATCTCACAGAACTGCGAGAACTTTCCAAGGAAAAATGGATAAAAATCCCTCAAAACAAAAATTGAAACACTCTTGTCTGGTAACAAAAAGGGTTTACAAGCTGTGATACTTACTAGTGTTGAGCCACCCCCCTAGTGTTTGAGTTCGGTTCGGTTTGTCGAATTGGGGCGTGTTCGACGAATGTTCGATGAACGTTCGACGAACACCGTCGAACTCCATTGAAACCAATGGCAGGCAAACACAAACAAATACAAACACATAGACAACACATAGAAAACACCTTAAAAGGTGTCCAAAAGCTGACAAACTGCTCAGAAGACACAACAAACACATGGAAAAGTCACAAGTACATATAGTCATGCGAAAAAAAAAGAGGTGGAGGAGTAAAAGGAGGAGGAGACACAGATATAGGCATGTCATGCCCTTCTAAAATCAAGAAAGGCTGGAGTAAAAATCTAAAATCAGCCTACTAACACCCAGACGTCGTGATAAAAAGATTTAAAAAATAAATATCTTTAGGTAGAATGGCGGCGGGTCCATTCAGAACACTTTCCTTAGAAGACGTAGTGGTACCCCCGTTGGGAGACATGCCAAAAATTAACCCAATACATTCAGACTAATCCACCATTTGTCATATCCAAAGGGCAGGTCAGTAAACGACAACATCGATGCGGAACCAAGTACAGTACTATATACTGTACCTCCTTTGACGAGGCAATCAGGTGGGTCAAGAAGTTGGGAAGGGGCACCCTAATGGCCAAAACAGACATTGAGGGGGCATTGCGGTTACTACCTGTGCCTCTGAATAGTGTCCTCCCATTGGGCTGTTTCTGTTAAGGAGCATACTACATAGATCGCTGTTTGCCCATGGGGTGCTCCATATCCTGCTCACTATTTGAGGCGTTTAGTTGCTTCCTCGAATGTGTCGTCATAGACGTTTCTAAGGCGGCACATATTATCCATTACCTTGACGACTTCTTATGCCTGGGCCCATAAGATTTGCCACAGTGTGAATACATGCGGTAGTTCACCTGTGAGAAGGAGAGAGCTGGAAGGAGAGTGGACACCCCAGAGCCGAGGGGTTAGATTGAGAAAGGAAGAAGGCGGTGTAGCTTGCTTCATGGGTGGGGTACTCTGCTGAGTAGCAGACACTGCTACTAGGTCCAAAGTATTTCCTGGGCTCGATGCAGTTAAATGTTAGTAATTAGATCTACAGGCGGTGTAGCTTGCTTCATGGGTGGGGTACTCTGTTGAGTAGTAGACACTGCTACTAGGCCCAAAAGGATTTCCTGGGCTAGATGCAGTTAAAAATTAGTAATTAGATCTACAGGCGGTGTAGCTTGCTTCATGGGTGGGGTACTCTGTTGAGTAGCAGACACTGCTACTAGGCCCAAAGTATTGCCTGGGCTAGATGCAGTTAAAAATTAGTACTTAGATAATCCGGCAGTGTAGCTTGCTTCATGGGTGGGGTACTCTGCTGAGTAGCAGACACTGCTACTAGGCCCAAAGTATTGCCTGGGCTAGATGCAGTTACAAATTAGTAATTAGATAAACAGGCGTTGTAGCTTGCTTCATGGGTGGGCCACTCTGCTGACTAGCAGACACTGAAGCTTTAGAGCAGACCTCTGAATCCCAGGCCATAGTATGAGTAAACAGCTCTGCAGACTCAACCATCTGTGTTACCCCAAGTCATAGTGTATGTAGTTTCTAAAGGTTAAAAGGGGGGCAGCAACCCCACCCGCCTGGAATTGACGATGCCAACGTCATGTAAAACACAGCAAGGGGACTCCAAAAAGAGTCTCAATTTTTTCCAAAAATTGGGCCACAGACACCACTTAAGTGGCATCAATTTCCCGAGAGTTTCTTAAAATGATTGGTGAGGTGATTTTCAAAAATCATCAAGCTTTTAGTCTCCCCAGGATGACACAGGGGTAGAAAAGTCCTTGTGGATCCAGGATTTGTTCATCTTGATGAACGTTAGTCTGTCTACATTGTCACTGGACAGCCGCGTGCGCTTATCTGTCAGCACACCACCAGCAGCCCTGAACACACGTTCAGAGAGAACGCTGGCTGCGGGGCACGACAAGATCTCCAAGGCGTGAGTGGCGAGCTCAGGCCATTTTTCCAGACTGGAAGCCCAAAATGAGCAAGGGTCCAGTTCCACAGTCATGGCATCGATGTTAACTTGGAGATACTCCTGTACCATCCTCTCTAGGCGTTGGCTATGCGTCAGACTTCTTTTCTCCTGTGGCCTTGCAAAAAATGGTCTAAAAAATTGTTGAAACGATTGGAAAAAATTGTTGTTACCACCAGATACGATGTTACTGTTACGGTTTGAGTGATGACTCGACAGTCCCACGGTTGGCAAGTTAGAACTCAGAGATTCACTACGTGCACCACTGGTGTTTTGTGGAAAAGCAGATGTAAGATTCTGTAATAGTCTCTGCTGATACTCCTGCATGCTTGAATCCCTTTCTATGGCAGGAATTATTTCGCCAAATTTACTTTTGTACCGGGGATCTAAGAGTGTGGCAACCCAGTAGTCAGCATTAGTTCGGATTCTGACAATCCGAGGGTCATGTTACAGGTAGTGCAGCAAGAAGGCACTCATGTGTCTTGCTCATCCAGGAGGACCAAGTCCTTGTTGTCTTGATGGCAACGAGGTGAGAATCATGCTTCCTTCCTCTGCACTCTCCCCCCAACCTGGCACAACAGAAATTTGATCAAGGTATCCCTCATCTGATGAGTCTTCCATGCCCAGTGCCAGTTCGTCCTCCACTTCTTCCTCAGCTCCTGCACCTTCCTCAACAGTTTGGCTGCTACCATGTGCCTTCGGTAATTCCTCTCCCCCACCCTCCAATGCCAACCGCCTCGGTGCTGCCGACTGTCTGGACCTTGGAGATATTATCCCTTCCGCATACGACTCCTCCTGTTCCTCCTTCTCCTCCTCTTGTCCCACCACCTGACTCCGAATACTGTTTAAGGTGTGCTCCAGCATGTAAATGACCGGCATAGTCATGCTGATAATGGCATCGTCAGCACTAAACATCTTCGTCGCTATTTCAAAACTGTGCAGAAGGGTGCATAGGTCTCTGATCTGAGACCACTCCTGCAGCATAATTTGCCCCACCTCTGGATCTCGTTGGCCCAGGCAGTACGTCATAACGTATTGCACCAGGGCTCGTCGGTGCTGCCACAGTCGCTGCAAAATGTGCAGAGTTGAATTCCACCATGTGGGCTCAGCGCATTTCAGCCTGTGAACTGGAAGGCCCTACGACTTCTGCAGAGATGTAAGTCGTTGAGCTGCGGGATGCGAACGGCAGAAGTGAACACACAGCGACCGTGCCCTCTGCAGAAGCCCATTTAGTCCGGGATAGTGGGATAAAAATTACTGGACAACCAGGTTCAAAACGGGAGCCATAAAAGGCAGTTGTGTGCTATTGCCCCGGTGAAGGGCCGCACCCAGGTTTGCAGCATTGTCCCACACAGCCTTCCCTGGCTGCAGGTTGAGTGTAGACAACCATTGATGGAACTCGGTCTCCAGAGCTGACCACAACTCCTCAGCTGTGTGACTCACATTTCCCAGACATTTCAAGGTAAACACCGCCTTATGCCGTTGAGCCCTGGTGGCAGCATAGAAATGAGGTGTGCAGGATTCATTCTGTGCAGTTAGAACACGGGTGGCATTACCAGACAGGCTTTGGGTGCAGGTGGAGGACCAAGGGGAGGTTGAGGACGCAGAAGCAGTGGAGGAACTTCTAGATACAGAGGATCGACGAGCAACTCGTGGGGACGGCAAGACTTGGACAGCAGCCCCTTCTCCTGCTGTCACCATAGTTACCCAGTGCCCAGTCACCGACATGTAACGCTCCTGTCCATGTCTACTCGTCCAAGTGTCTGTGGTGAAATGCACCCTGTCACACAGAGTTTCTCAAGGAAGCGTTGATGTTGTGTGCGACATGCTGGGGTAGTGCAGGCACAGCTTTCTTTGAGAAGTTGTGGCGACTGGGCATCTGGTACTGGGGCACTGTGACGGACATAAGGTCTCGAAAATCCTCTGTGTCCACCAGGCGGAAAGGCAGCATTTCTGTAGCCAACAGCTTGCAGATGGAGAAATTCAACCTCTTAGCTTTGTCATGGCTAGGAGGAAATGGTCTTTTACTTGTCCACATCTGAGGGACCAAGGGCTGGCTGCCGTGCTTAGACGGGGTTGAGTAGGGTGTCCCCGGCAAACTGTTAGTCTGTGAGGAAGGTGCAGGTGGAGATGCATGTTGCCTTGATCGAAGTGTGGTCTCAATGTCAGAGAGCGCTCAACAACAGCAGGTGTTTCCACTTGCAAAAGTCTTGACGACCTTCCAATCACACTGGCTGTTGCGAGTAAAGAGGTGTAAGGTCTGCATCCAAAACCATGTGCGACTGCTGTCCCCACAGTCACAGAGGATGAAGTGGCCATGGATGCACTTGATGGGGCAGACGGTGATTGGCCCGGCCCACAAGGCCGCATTGTAGCACAGTGAGCTTCCCACTGCAACTTATGCCTCATATCCATGTGACGGTTCATGCATGAAGTATTCAAACTATTCATTTTTTGCCTCTACTGAGATTTTGGTGACAAATCTTACAGACAACATGAGTTGGGTCATCCTTTGCGATCTCAAAAAATGCCCAGGCTATGCAAGGCTTAGAGCCCATGTGACCTGAAGAGCCACCACGACTTGTGCTCAGAGGCACAGTTGTGGTTGAGGATGCAGTTGTTGACAAGCTTCCAGTACTCTGTCTCTGTCCAGGAAGGCGCAACCTAACCTCGTAATCACTAGCATCCTCCTCCACCATCTCTGCTGACATCATGGACTGGCGGACTGTGGGTTGACAGTAAGGGGGTCTCCAACCTCGTCATCATCACCTTGTGTGTTCTCACACCCGTCGTCCTCAGAGACAACCTCTTCCTGCCCTGACTGAAAAGTCAAGTTTTCATTCCAATCAGGTATCTCAGTTTCATCATCATCTTCCTCATTGTCTCCACCAACAGGAGTTTCAGTTTGGAAATGAGGGTCTACATTATGCTCACAACCTTCTTCATCTGGGCCTGGATCCGACTCACAAAGATTCTGGGCATCAGTGCAGATCATTTCCTCGTCTGGATTCACAGAATCTCTGGATCAGACCTCTGATTCCCAGGCTATAGTATGCGTAAACAGCTCTGCAGACTCAACCATGTGTGTTACCCCATGCTCAGACGGGCAGCTGGAGACTTGAGAGCTGTGAGGAAGCAAGTGCGATTGGGGTGACACCTCTGAGGACTGAAGTATTTGTGATGTTGAAGTTGAGGTGGAGGAGATCCCACTTGAAGGAGCACTTGATATCCGTTCAAGCACCTGCTGTTTTTGTGCCTCATCTGGAATTTTTGGCGATGCTCGTAGTGATGGTCGTAAGAAAGGGATCATATCAGATTGTCCACAAAAAGAAGTAGACATCTTACTTTGGCTGGAAGATGGTCTTTCTTCTGCAGGTGTTACTGTTGCTTTACCACCTACCCCACGGACACAACCTTTTTTTCCCTTTCCAACACGCCTATTTCCCTTTCCACCAGCAGCAGGCCTTTTGCCACTCATTTTGGTGCTTAACTAATTGGCAACTCTGTAGTTGTTGGCACAAAAAATGATGGATGGAAACCGAGCAGAGCTGAGTGGCCAAACTTTGGTACTAGGCCCAAAACAATTTACTGGGTTAGATGCAGTAAAAAATTATTAGAAACACAGGCGGTGTAGCTAGCTTCACAGGTGGGCTACTCCGCCGCTGACATGCAGACACTGCTCCTAGGCCCAAGACGATTTACTGGATTAGATGCAGTAACAAATTATTAGATACACAGGAGGTGTAGCTAGCTTCACAGGTGGGCTACTCCGCTGACGTGCAGACACTGCTACTAAGCCCAAAATGATTTACTGGGTTAGATGCAGTAACAAATTATTAGATACACAAGCGGTGTAGTTGGCTTCACAGGCGGGCTACTCTGCTGACGTGCAGACACTGCTACTAAGCACAAAACGATTTACTGGGTTAGATGCAGTAAAAATTTTGATACACAGGCGGTGTAGCTTCACAGGCGGGCTACTCATATGCCTACTGGATCGCCCCCACATCAGGGCAATGGGGTACTCGGTACCGGGTCCTTCTGTTCGGGAAATGTCACGGTGGCCCGATCTGGTCTGTGGCCTTTTGAGGGGCGTCCAATAAAAAGCAAGAGTATTTATAAGAATAATGTTCGTGACACCACCTGTGGTATTCGGTCAGGGTGACCGACGCTGCTTTGGGGTCCGCTGGGGTGATGTTATGGCAGCCAGATGGTGTACCTTCCCACAGGTGAAGTGTTTCCCCAGGGCTTCGCAGAGGTGTAGATGGTGGATGATTTAAGGCGCAGTGAATAACGAGGACACAAGGTTGCAGTCTCTTTACCTTTACTGAAAGCTTCAGCATCCACAGTCCAGGGTACGGACCACTGGGTAGGCAGAGCCCGGCCAGTCTGAAGGCAAATCCAGAGTCCCCTTATCCAGGTGGAATTCAATAGCCTTCCTCTAGCATCTGGGCGTTGTAGTACCTCCCTGCTGAGCAACTCGGTGAGGTCCTCACAACTATTGTAGATGTTCTAGATGTTATGTCTCTCTCTGTCCCCCTGATGGATAGGACAAAACCTGTATGACTGGTGGCCTGAGGCTTTTTATAGAGACCCTAGAGACGCCTCGGCCCCACAAGTTGCCACCGTGCCTCCTGGGTATAAGGTCAGGCAGCCAACGTGGAATTAACTGTCCTGCCAGTCTCTGAAGTAAAGCATAGAGATCCTTACTCCCTCGGTGTTCTGGCTACCGGGATCTTTGCGCCTCAGAAGGAGGCAGCCTTTTACAGGGCAGAACTCCTTCTGGTTTTCTTCTCCTTTTGCTATGACTTCGTTTCTCACTCACTGCAACACAAATCCCTTTAATGTCTCTTTCTTTGGCTGCTGCCGCACGTGGGGCAGGCGCAGCTCCGTGTACCCTAGTCCTCCGCAGACCGCAGTCTGGATCTGGCTGGAACCCACTCCAACCAGCTTCTGCCAAACTCCGTCGGGTTCTGACTAACTCTCTGTCCTGACCACCAGTTTTACCTATATGTGAGGATTGCCCTAATAGATAGAAGCTTAGCTCCCCCTGGCGGACTGGAGTGTGAAGTGTGTTATGTGGTTGTGATACCTGGACAGAAGATCTCCTTCATTGCATTCAGATGTAACATCACTTCCCCTGGTGGAAGAATAACATTACTGCAACGACCAGGACTCTGGGGCTCTGCACCTACCATACAATGCTACTAGCCCAAAAGGTATGGCTGAGCTAGATTACACCAAATGCTGTGACAAACACTTGAACAGCACTGGCACAGACCTGCCTGGCAAACAGTGCTATGAACTGCTGTAACCTACCCTGAAAAGGGCTGATATTACAATTAGTCCCGACTCTCTAAACCTAACTCTCTCTATCTAACTGCAAATTCGCTCGCAATTCACACTCTTAGACTGTATAGCGCCCACAGCAGCAGCGGTGCCATCTAACACTAAGCTGCAGCAGTGAGGAAATGGTGGCGACGGGGCAAATGGCTGGTTCTTATAGGGCAAGGACATGTGACATACACAGCCAATGACACATGCCCTTGCTTATGTGCATCACATGCACATTGCTGTGTGTGCGCACTGCTGATAGGCTGAGAGACTGCACCGCCCCACTGTAAATGCAGGAAAGAAAAAAAAATGGAGATCGGCAATATTTCAGCACAGATTCAAGCTTGAGGAGGCTAATTTGCATATTCCAGGTGCCTTCTGGGAAAGCGAAGAGTCTTCCTAAGCTAGAAGATCGTTGGGTACAGCCGGGACCAGCTGCTTGGAAAGAATCACCAAACCGCGCGCCTTACGGCGCGCAAATTTTTGCCTGTAGGACATTATTGCAAGAGAGCTTGGCTGAGTAGATTACACAAGAAGGAAAACACACAGCAACTCAGCAGGATCTAGGAGCAACATGGCAGATGTGACAACCTACATGGTGAGCTGCAGCATGTGCTACATGTTCACAGATCGACCAGAAGAAGAATTAAATTTCACCTGTCAGAAGTGTAGACTAGTGGCCCTTTTAGAAGAAAAGGTGCGGGGTCTGGAAGAAAGAATAGCAACTTTGAAACTCATCAAAGAGAATGAAGACTTTCTAGACAGAACAGAAGCATCTCTACTGGTCACAGAAGGTGAAAAAAGTGTCAGAGAACCTCCAAAAGCAGATGAGTGGAAGCATGTGACCAAAAGAAGCAAGAAGACCATGGAGAAATCACCAACCACACAACTGAAGAACCGATATCAAATCTTTGTAGAGGATGAAGATGGCACACCTAAGGATGAAGCAATACCAGCAAGCAAAAAAGAAAAGGGCACACAGCAACAAGTGACAGCAAAAAGTACAGCCAAGAAGCAACGAAGAGTGGTGGTGGTGGGAGACTCACTACTGAGAGGCACAGAAGCAGCCATCTGCAGACCGGACATAACTGCAAGAGAAGTATGCTGCCTTCCAGGTGCAATGATCAAGGATGTGACCGATAGGATACCAAAGCTCTTCAACTCCAAGGATGTCCACCCATTTCTTCTGATACATGTTGGCATCAATGACACGGCAAGGAAGGACCTACCGACAATCTGCAAAGACTTTGAAGAGTTGGGGAAGAAAGTAAAGGAACTGGATGCACAGGTAGTTTTTTCTTCTATCCTTCCAGTAGACGGGCATGGCACCAGGAGATGGAACAGGATCCTTGATGCAAACAACTGGCTAAGACGATGGTGCAGACAACAAGGATTCGGATTCCTGGACCACGGTGTGAATTACTTGTACGATGGACTCCTCGCCAGAGACGGACTACACCTCAACAAACCTGGGAAACACACATTCGCCAGAAGACTCGCTACACTCATCAGGAGGGCGTTAAACTAGAAGAAGAGGGGACGGGAAGAAAAACATTAGACTTGAACAAAGAAGATCCAGGAAAACATACTCAGAAGGGAGGTAAGAACATTTCTAAAACAATCCACAGCGAGGAGATTGGAACAAAACAAAATCCTCTAAACTGCATGCTTGCAAACGCCAGAAGCCTGACAAACAAGATGGAAGAACTAGAAGCAGAAATATCTACCGGTAACTTTGACATAGTGGGAATAACCGAGACATGGTTAGATGAAAGCTATGACTGGGCAGTTAACTTACAGGGTTACAGTCTGTTTAGAAAGGATCGTAAAAATCGGAGAGGAGGAGGGGTTTGTCTCTATGTAAAGTCTTGTCTAAAGTCCACTTTAAGGGAGGATATTAGCGAAGGAAATGAGGATGTCGAGTCCATATGGGTCGAAATTCATGGAGGGAAAAATGGTAACAAAATTCTCATTGGGGTCTGTTACAAACCCCCAAATATAACAGAAACCATGGAAAGTCTACTTCTAAAGCAGATAGATGAAGCTGCAACCCATAATGAGGTCCTGGTTATGGGGGACTTTAACTACCCGGATATTAACTGGGAAACAGAAACCTGTGAAACCCATAAAGGCAACAGGTTTCTGCTAATAACCAAGAAAAATTATCTTTCACAATTGGTGCAGAATCCAACCAGAGGAGCAGCACTTTTAGACCTAATACTATCTAATAGACCTGACAGAATAACAAATCTGCAGGTGGTCGGGCATCTAGGAAATAGCGACCACAATATTGTACAGTTTCACCTGTCTTTCACTAGGGGGACTTGTCAGGGAGTCACAAAAACACTGAACTTTAGGAAGGCAAAGTTTGACCAGCTTAGAGATGCCCTTAATCTGGTAGACTGGGACAATATCCTCAGAAATAAGAATACAGATAATAAATGGGAAATGTTTAAGAACATCCTAAATAGGCAGTGTAAGCGGTTTATACCTTGTGGGAATAAAAGGACTAGAAATAGGAAAAACCCAATGTGGCTAAACAAAGAAGTAAGACAGGCAATTAACAGTAAAAAGAAAGCATTTGCACTACTAAAGCAGGATGGCACCATTGAAGCTCTAAAAAACTATAGGGAGAAAAATACTTTATCTAAAAAACTAATTAAAGCTGCCAAAAAGGAAACAGAGAAGCACATTGCTAAGGAGAGTAAAACTAATCCCAAACTGTTCTTCAACTATATCAATAGTAAAAGAATAAAAACTGAAAATGTAGGCCCCTTAAAAAATAGTGAGGAAAGAATGGTTGTAGATGACGAGGAAAAAGCTAACATATTAAACACCTTCTTCTCCACGGTATTCACAGTGGAAAATGAAATGCTAGGTGAAATCCCAAGAAACAATGAAAACCCTATATTAAGGGTCACCAATCTAACCCAAGAAGAGGTGCGAAACCGGCTAAATAAGATTAAAATAGATAAATCTCCGGGTCCGGATGGCATACACCCACGAGTACTAAGAGAACTAAGTAATGTAATAGATAAACCATTATTTCTTATTTTTAGGGACTCTATAGCGACAGGGTCTGTTCCGCAGGATTGGCGCATAGCAAATGTGGTGCCAATATTCAAAAAGGGCTCTAAAAGTGAACCTGGAAATTATAGGCCAGTAAGTCTAACCTCTATTGTTGGTAAAATATTTGAAGGGTTTCTGAGGGATGTTATTCTGGATTATCTCAATGAGAATAACTGTTTAACTCCATATCAGCATGGGTTTATGAGAAATCGCTCCTGTCAAACCAATCTAATCAGTTTTTATGAAGAGGTAAGCTATAGGCTGGACCACGGTGAGTCATTGGACGTGGTATATCTCGATTTTTCCAAAGCGTTTGATACCGTGCCGCACAAGAGGTTGGTACACAAAATGAGAATGCTTGGTCTGGGGGAAATTGTGTGTAAATGGGTTAGTAACTGGCTTAGTGATAGAAAGCAGAGGGTGGTTATAAATGGTATAGTCTCTAACTGGGTCGCTGTGACCAGTGGGGTACCGCAGGGGTCAGTATTGGGACCTGTTCTCTTCAACATATTCATTAATGATCTGGTAGAAGGTTTACACAGTAAAATATCGATATTTGCAGATGATACAAAACTATGTAAAGCAGTTAATACAAGTGAAGATAGTATTCTGCTACAGATGGATCTGGATAAGTTGGAAACTTGGGCTGAAAGGTGGCAGATGAGGTTTAACAATGATAAATGTAAGGTTATACACATGGGAAGAAGGAATCAATGTCACCATTACACACTGAATGGGAAACCACTGGGTAAATCTGACAGGGAGAAGGACTTGGGGATCCTAGTTAATGATAAACTTACCTGGAGCAGCCAGTGCCAGGCAGCAGCTGCCAAGGCAAACAGGATCATGGGGTGCATTAAAAGAGGTCTGGATACACATGATGAGAGCATTATACTGCCTCTGTACAAATCCCTAGTTAGACCGCACATGGAGTACTGTGTCCAGTTTTGGGCACCGGTGCTCAGGAAGGATATAATGGAACTAGAGAGAGTACAAAGGAGGGCAACAAAATTAATAAAGGGGATGGGAGAACTACAATACCCAGATAGATTAGCGAAATTAGGATTATTTAGTCTACAAAAAAGACGACTGAGGGGCGATCTAATAACCATGTATAAGTATATAAGGGGACAATACAAATATCTCGCTGAGGATCTGTTTATACCAAGGAAGGTGACGGGCACAAGGGGGCATTCTTTGCGTCTGGAGGATAGAAGGTTTTTCCACCAACATAGAAGAGGATTCTTTACTGTTAGGGCAGTGAGAATCTGGAATTGCTTGCCTGAGGAGGTGGTGATGGCGAACTCAGTCGAGGGGTTCAAGAGAGGCCTGGATGTCTTCCTGGAGCAGAACAATATTGTATCATACAATTAGGTTCTGTAGAAGGACGTAGATCTGGGGATTTATTATGATGGAATATAGGCTGAACTGGATGGACAAATGTCTTTTTTCGGCCTTACTAACTATGTTACTATGTTACTATGTAGATCTATCCCCCGCCCACTATACACTGAAACAGTCTATTAACAATGATAAACACTTTTAATTTGCAAATCAAGTTAGGCTTTTAGGGAACGAACAGTTATCGAACAGAAACTCGAACAGCCGAATTTTAAGCAAATTGTTTGAGTTCGACGAACGACTCCAACACAGCCCAAAACAGCTCGAATTTGAAATTGGCGAACAGTTCATCTCGAACACCGCTCATCTCTAGTCCTTATAAAAGGGAGTGCTGCTAGTACAGTACTAGCCATAGCTGCCAACAGAGAACCAAACTGTTTAGTCATAAATCATGCCATTATAATCAAGATAAAAAAAACTTTATTGAATACAAATATTGGCATAATGGCTGCACTGCTGAAGACAGGCGAACACATCACAATGGTATATACAATTAATAAGAGAGCACATGTATAAAAAAGAAGTAATTCTAACACAATAACAGGATGGTATTAGCATAAAAGGTAAGTATACGGTAAGTCTCAGTACAGAGTATCGTTCCAAGATAAACCTGCATGTAAAGATGTACAAAGTACAACCCGCACTGATGAGGAGGCATCAGTCTAAGTGTGATGTATGTAGCAAGGCTGAGACCAAGTGGACATCGATGTACCCAAAAGGGAGTATAAATATGTCCTATCTAAACAGTCCACAAAGTGATTCCCTTGTTATGAGCATAAATGCATCTATTGGGAGCACTAATAGGACAGCAGATAAAACCGCTCCCCTGGATGTGTTATGCGGCTCCAGGCACAACTCTGATGACCGCCAAAATAAGAGGGCACTCCGATGGCTGCTGCGCAACCCACTGGATCCAAGAATTGGGTCCAGATAATGCAAATGGGGAGCAGAAAAAACTGAGGGCTTAGAAAAGCGCTGAGTCATAAAGTTGGGTATCAAAATAAATGAACGTAAAAAAACCCTTATTTTTATTTTAAAACGCTACGCGTTTCAGAGCTGAACCGGCTCCTGGTGAAAAATGTAGGACCAGTACTCTCTGGTTCCCTCTCTGTCAGACCAAGAACCAGCTCCAATAAAATCACATCTTTATTCCTTTATTAACTACCTCCAATCCCAATCAACCTATAAAAAGAAAAGCCGATAAAGACGCTGTAGGGGAGGGACTAGGACTAGATCCCCTTCTCAGAGGCAACATACCGTCGAACCCACAATAAAAAGAGAACAAGACAAGAATTTTTAACTTAACAGACTATTTTCTAAAAGTTGATGACCTGAAACTACTAAACAGAATTTTTGTCTTTTTGCTGTTTGCCAAGGCAGATTTTTTTGATTTATTTCTTGTCATTAATTCGTTCATTAGGAACTTGACCCTTAACTTACATTTCAGACTAAAAGCAGAAAAAAATATTATATCAGCTACCGTCTCCATCCATAGAGCTTCAGTCTGAATTTCCATTTCCACATGTAGATGTTGGACCCAAGTCCCAATTCAACCCGATTCACCATAGAGGTAGTCACATTGAAACGTTTCACAACTTGATACACAAAGAGTTAAGATCTTTACCCCCAAAATTGGAAAGGGGTAACCTTACTATGGGGGAACATGCAGCCATATCACCGCTTAAAAATAATCCCTAGATAGTTATTAGGGCGGCTGACAAGGGAGTGGGGGTGGTGATCATGAACAGGAAGGTCTATTTGGAAGAAGGTTTTTGATACCCAATTTTAACTTTACCCAACTTTAACTTTTTCTTGATCTCGGGTTGGGTGAGGGTTTATTTTTTGCGTGCTGAGCTGACGTTTTTACTGATACCATTTTGGTGCAGATCCTTCTTGTGATCGCCCGTTATTGCATTTTAATGCAATGTTGTGGCTACCAGAAAAAATGTAATTCTGGTGTTTTTACTTTTTTTTGCTATGCCGTTTACTGATCGGGTTAATTCTTTTTTTTTATATTAATAGATCTGGCGATTCTGAACGCTCCGATACCAAATATGTGTATGTTTGATTTTTTTTTATTGTTTTATTTTGAATGGGGCAACAGGGGGGTGATTGGAACTTTATATTTTTTTATTATTTTAATATTTTTAAAAACATTTTTTTTTACTTCTGCCATGCTTCAATAATCTCCATGGGAGACTAGAAGCTGCAAAAACCCGATCGGCTCTGCTACATACAGACAATGATTAGATCGCCATAAGTAGTAGAATTGTTCACTTGCTATGAGTGCCGACCACTGGGTGGCACTCATAACAATCTGGCAGTGACAACCATAGAGGCCTGTTGGAGACTTCTGGTTGTCCTGCCAACCCATTGGCTACCCATGGTCATTGACACAGGTGCCGATGGGCAGGATTTACGGAGCGCTTGCTGGAAGCGTGTGTTAAATGCCGCTGTCAGAGTTTGACAGCGGCATTTAACTAGTTAACAGCCGTGCGTGGATCACGATTCCACCCGCGGCTGTTAGTCGCACATGTCAGCTGTTCAACACAGCTGACTCGTGCTGGAAAAGATGTGGGCTCAGCGCCGGAGCCCACATCAAAGGAAGGGAGTCTGACATTGGCTAACTATTACGCCCGGTGTCGGAAAGGATTTAAGATTGGAATTCTCCTTTGTCTGTCTAAAGTGGGAATATGCTCTTAAAAATCTTTGATATAGTAAAAAGTAATTGTCTGCAGGCTCAACTAAAGCCCCACTGGATGTTGATGCCAGGAAACTGGCAAGAGAGTCAGTGTTGAGTACAGAGGAGCAATGCATCAATTCCAGATACTAGTCACTACTCATGGACAAGCCGCTAGGCTGGGTAATCAAGAGGTCCAAGGTCAATAGCCACGAGGGGACATCATAGACAAAGGAGTGAGACAAAGTCATAGTTGGGTAACAGTCCGATGTCAGAATTCCAAGGTGGTAGCGGATCACAACAAAAGGGCTAGGCAATCAGATGGTTAAGGCAAATTGAAGGTCAAACAACAAAGATCAGAATACAAGGAGCACCAAGCAAGCACACACCTCAAGAACAAAGCTACAATTGGTAGCAATCAAAGGCAGAGAGCTGGCTAAATAGCCTGGTAATTACTCCAAGCAGAAGACACATGGTTGAATCCCCGGCACACCCCTACCCTGATTGGACAGCTAAACTGTCACTCAAGACACTGACAACTCAGCACGCCCCAGAATCCGATTGGACGGCTGAGCTGTCCGTCACCATACTGACTGCTCAGCATGTCCTAGATGGAACGGCAAAACTGTCATTCACTGCGTCCAGGCACTCTGATAGGAGGAATCGTGACAAATGTTATTTTTTTCACCTCTCTAGGCTCATTATTAAGGGGCAGTCTAATAGTGGACAGCCTCTTTAATGTGGCTTATTTTGGAGTGTTCTTTTTTAATCAGCATGTAGTGTAAGTTCATAGAGAGGAATGAGAATGTAGACGCAATACTTAAATATTGACATTTCGTTTCCTTTTCCAGAGATGGATCTTGACCAACGACTACACGTTCAGCAGCTCCTGATATGCTCCCTGCCCCCATGTAATGCCGACACGTTGCTGCGGATCTTACAACTTCTACACAAGGTTTCTCTTCATGAAAAAGACACAGAGAGCCGTTCAGGAGAGCAGGTGAGTGCACTGCAGTGCTTGGCGAGCATTAACCAATACAATGACTATGCTTCCAGGTAAGGCCGGCGAAACACCGGGACTATTTGTAGCATTACTAATTGATTTTAGCAATTGATTGACAGCTGAAGTACACAACATGGCCAGCAATGTGATGTTCTGGTTTGGATTGCAGTTGTAGCTCATCACTTCTCACGGACAAGCCATGAGGCGGGGTAGTCGAGAGATCTGAGGTCAAAAGCCGGTAGGGTACGTCATGGCATTATGTAGCACTGCCCACTGCTGGACAACCCCCGATTAATCAAGTCTGAGCCCCATGGAAAAGAATCAATTGTATATTCACCTTCCCCAGTGGCGCCATTCTAGCTATGCCAGCACTGCAGGTGGGTGACGTGACATTGTTGTGTTTAGTGACTGCTGCAGCCAATCAATGATGGCTGATCAGCAGCAGCTCCTCATCCATATGTCATCAAGGTGGATATCCACTCTGAGGACATAGTACAGGCTGCAGTCAGTCTGCGGACAACCCCTTAAGGACTACTGGTCCATTTCATGTAACTTAACAGTGGGAGTCTCATTCTAGGAATCGCTGATCTGCTCTTACCTGGGCGCTCATTCTCTAATCGTCTAAAAGGATCAAAAGAAGTCACAAAATTTCACAAGCCTGACACTTTTTTGGCTTTTCTTGCTTAACAGTGGGCTTGGCTAGCCTGTATCTAAGCTGTCAAATTAAAGGGGTTGTTTGGTCTAGAATGACCAGTCTGCAGTTAGTCTGTGTTCACTGCGCGCTGCGAGGATTCGCTGATGTCTATGACAAGGTCAGCAGTACCCATCTAATGGGCACGTCCTCGCCCCATCAGAGTGACTGCAGACTCGTCATTCTACACCAGATAACCCATTTAAAAAAAACTCCAGTAGAAAGCTGAATAGAGCGCTCAGCTATTCCATCCCGTCCTACTGACAGTGAATAAAGGAGAGGTTGAGCATGCACACTTCGCTCCATTAGAGACTGAGTTCTGCAAACTCCATTCTTGGAATTGTTGGTGGTCCCACTGGTCAAACCCTCAGAGATCAGTAATGTATTCCCTATCCTAAGGATAGAGTGTAACTATTGATCTTGAGATTGTCCCTTTATTAAGCTGAGGTACAAAGGGGATTATTATTGTCTGTAGGCACAAAAGGGGACATTACTAATTGTGAGGAGCTAGCTAAGGACTTTTTCCAGCACAGAGGACCGATACGTCGATCAAATGATTGTGATTATTAGAGATTTGTTTAAGGTGCACAAATCTCTCCTGAAAAGTGTTCAGCCTCACAAATCAATGTTTGCATTCAGTGACAGTAAGCAGAGGAAGACATGGCGGCTGGATCTCATGTGTACATAAGGTCTACATTAGCATTTTTGTCCTGTGTCTGATGGGGACATGTGTGTCTTTGTTCCTCTCTGCCAGAGGAATCCCTAGTACACAACTCTGCAGACAGGCTGGAACATTCTTCAGCAAATTTTTTAAGGGGGAAGGTGTGAACACTTCTGCCCATCAATGGGGCTGATCATAGGAGAGGGAGAACAATAAGCCACATGTTTAGTGAGTGAGTTTGTGTTGGTGCCCATGTATGGATGGCCTATGGAGAATGGAAATTGGTTGCTAACTGGAGCTGAATACATGCGCTACGGTCGTGTTATCTGTCGTCTGGATCTGAGGAACTATCCTAAGGACTGTGGATGCTGGCTGGAGCTAGATACATGCGCTATGGTCTTGTTATCTGTTGTCTGGATTTGAGGAACTATCCTAAGGACTGTTGATGCTGGCAGGAACTAGATACATGCGCTATGGTCTTGTTATCTGTCGTCTGGATTTGAGGAACTATCCTAAGGACTGTTGATGCTGGCTGGAACTAGATACATGCGCTACGGTCGTGTTATCTGTCGTCTGGATCTGAGGAACTATCCTAAGGACTGTGGATGCTGGCTGGAGCTAGATACATGCGCTATGGTCTTGTTATCTGTTGTCTGGATTTGAAGAACTATCCTAAGGACTGTTGATGCTGGCTGGAACTAGATACATGTGCTACGATCTTGTTATCTGTTGTCTGGATTTGAGGAACTATCCTAAGGACTGTTGATGCTGGCTGGAGCTAGATACATGCGCTATGGTCTTGTTATCTGTTGTCTGGATTTGAGGAACTATCCTAAGGACTGTTGATGCTGGCAGGAACTAGATACATGCGCTATGGTCTTGTTATCTGTCGTCTGGATTTGAGGAACTATCCTAAGGACTGTTGATGCTGGCTGGAACTAGATACATGCGCTACGGTCGTGTTATCTGTCATCTGGATCTGAGGAACTATCCTAAGGACTGTGGATGCTGGCTGGAGCTAGATACATGCGCTATGGTCTTGTTATCTGTTGTCTGGATTTGAGGAACTATCCTAAGGACTGTTGATGCTGGCTGGAACTAGATACATGTGCTACGATCTTGTTATCTGTTGTCTGGATTTGAGGAACTATCCTAAGGACTGTTGATGCTGGCTGGAGCTAGATACATGCGCTACGGTCTTGTTATCTGTTGTCTGGATTTGAGGAACTATCCTAAGGACTGTTGATGCTGGCTGGAACTAGATACATGTGCTACGATCTTGTTATCTGTTGTCTGGATTTGAGGAACTATCCTAAGGACTGTTGATGCTGGCTGGAGCTAGATACATGCGCTATGGTCTTGATATCTGTTGTCTGGATTTGAGGAACTATCCTAAGGACTGTTGATGCTGGCTGGAGCTAGATACATGCGCTATGGTCTTGATATCTGTTGTCTGGATTTGAGGAACTATCCTAAGGACTATTGATGCTGGCTGGAACTAGATACATGTGCTACGATCTTGTTATCTGTTGTCTGGATTTGAGGAACTATCCTAAGGACTGTTGATGCGGGCTGGAACTAGATACATGCGCTACGGTAGTGGTATCTGTCACCTGAAGGAACGTTAACTGTAACTACATACTATACTGGCGGTAAATACAAAAGCTCTGGGCAAACCAAAAGTTAAGTGAGTATTGCATGGTATGGGAGCAGTGGAACTACCGCCCCCCAGGTTGGGATCTTGCAGACCGGGGACAATATATTTTGGCCATCTACTCTGAGTTGTTGTAAGACCATGGATGTAAGGAATAAAAAATGGTTGCATCACTAGCCTGCCTAGGTGATTATTACAACCTACAACCTCAGATCTCCACACTAATATATGAATTTTATATATACACTGCTCAAATAAATTAAAGGAGTACTTAAATCACACACTGAATCTCGATGAATGCCTACCACTAGCGCCTGTGTGTTGTAGTCCTACCCTGCTGAGCATTCGGAATAGTCCTCACAACTACTGTTCTCGTTCGTTCGTTCTCTACAGCTCTCTCGTTCTTTGGTTCCAGATGTTACTAGTTTCAACGTCCCCCAGGTATGTTATGGCTAGGACGCCACCCGTATGACGGGAAGGCTCGGAGCTCTTCCGGGACCCTAGAGACGCCCCTCTCCACGCGTTGCCCCCTATGTCTTCGTAGGTGTAGTAAGGTAGACAGCCAATCTATAATTAACTGTCCTGCGGAGTTCGAAGTAAGGCCTAGAGTCAGTTACTCCCGCGGTGTTCCGGCCACCGGCTACGCGCCTCAGTAAGATGTTGCCTCTGTCTCTCGGCACGACTCCTACTGGCTCTCCTTTGTGCTTGATCTCGTTTACACTGTTCCACAATATCCTTCCCTTCGTGTCTCTCTCCTGGATACCGCCGCGGGGTGTGCAGGCGCGGTTCCGTTACGTTCTGTTCTGTTCGCTAGGCACCTGCCAGGTTCCCACGCCCGACAGGGACCCCCCTGTGTCTTCTCTCTGCAACACCCCCTGCCACGGGATGTTGCCTGAATCCAGCCCAGTCAGCTTCTGACTAACTTCCTCCCAAGCCTCTAGTTTTACCAATGTGAGGAGTGGCCCAATAAATAAAGCCTTTTGCTCCCCCTAGAGGCCGGAGTGTGAAGTGTAATGTGTGCTGGTGATACCTGGTCAGGAGAACTCCTTAGTGCCATCAGACGTACCATCACTCCCCTTAGTGGCAGAGTGTCATACTGCAACGACCAGGTCTCTGGGGCGCTGCACTTTCATCACAGCAACTTGTAATGTGACTTATTATGAATTGTGTGTATGACCCCAATGTCAGGGGACAATATCAGGGTGTTAGGGCGGTGGTGGACAATGATGCATACCTACTCCTGAAGACACCACTCCTGTGAATATTTTCCTGCGTCTCTGTAATGTATTGTGATGTGGTCATGTGCAGTATCTATTAATATTAGTAATGTACACGATAGAATATATGATGAAGGATAAGTATAGTGCAAGGTATAGTGAAAAAGATACAGGTGCACAAAATTAGAATATCATCAAAAAGTTAATTTATTTCAGTTCTTCAGTACAAAAAGTAAAACTCGTATATAGAGTCGTTACAAGCAGAGTGATCTATTTCACGTGTTTAATTCTGTTAATGTTGATGATTATGGCTTACAGACAATGAAAACCCCCAAGTCATTATCTCAGTAAATTAGAATACTTTATAACACCAGCTTGAAAAAATATTTTAAAATCCAAAATGTTGTCCGACTGAAATGTATGTTCAGTAAATGCACTCAATACTTGGTTGGGCTCCTTTTGCATCAATTACTGCATCAATGCGATGTGGCATGGATGCGATCAGCCTGTGGCCGTGCTGAGGGGTTATGGAAGCATTGATAGCAGCCTTCAGCTCGTCTGCATTGTTGGATCTGGTGTCTCATCTTCCTCTTGACAATAAACCATAGATTCTCTATGGGGTTAAGGTCAGGCGAGTTTGCTGCCATTCAAGCACAGTGATACTGTTGTTTGTAAACCAGGTATTGGTACTTTTGGCAGTGTGGATGGGGGCCAAGTCATGCCGGAGAATGACATTTCTATCTCCAAAAAGCTTGTCAGCAGAGAGAAGCATGAAGTGCTCTACAACGTCCTGGTAGACAGCTGCGCTGACTTTGGCCTTGATAAAACACAGTGGACCTACACCAGCAGATGACATGGCTCCCCAAACCATCACTGATTGTGGAAACTTCACACGAGACCTCCAGCAGCTTGGATTGTGACCTCGCCACTCTTCCTCCAGACTCTGGGACTTTGATTTCCAAATTAAAGGAAAAATTTAGCCTATGTGCGCACATTGCGGATTTGCTTGTGTAAAATTCTATAAAGGCAATAACGGCAATAAAGGAGTGCTTAGTGGTAATGGGGGTATCCATAGTACTTAGTGTGACTAATAATGAATAATATGGAAATGAAGATCCCTAAAACCAAGAAGCCAGATGTAAGTGATAAGCCAAAAGACAAAGGACAGAAACAGGTCAGGATACAAGCCAAGTCAAAACCAGGAAGTCTGCACACTAAAGGGAAACACTGAGTCAAGACAGGAATAGGGGAAAACAGAGACACGGGTTCAGACATCAAACGCAGCAGGACCAATCTGTTATGACCTGGTGGTTAGGAGCACCAGGAATGACCTGATAGTTAAAACTCATACAGGACAAGCTCTGGGATGTGGGAGCTCTGCTGACCGCAATCCCTAATCCTATCACACACACACTAGAAATAGCCGTGGAGCGCTCCTGATGCTCCCTAGGCGCCTCGTCACAGCCTAAGAGCTAGCTAGCCCTAGAGATATAAAATAAACCCTACCTTGCCTCAGAGAAATTCCCCAAAGGAAAAGGCAGCCCCCCACATATATTGACTGTGAGTAAAGATGAAAGTCACAAACGCAGAAATGAAACAGGTTTCAGCAAAGGGAGGCCAGTCTTACTAAATAGACAGAGGATAGGAAAGGTAGCTTTGCGATCAGCACAAAAAACTACAAAAGACCACGCAGAGTGTGCAAAAAGACCTCCGCACCGACTAACGGTGCGGAGATGCCACTCTGCATCCCAGGGCTTCCAGCTAGCAAGACAAAATCATGATATCCAGCTGGACAAGAAAACAATGAATGAATTAGATACTATCAGGAACTTAGCTTCTGCTGGAGTAGACAGGTCACCAGAAAGATCCAAGAGCGAACTGAACCAATGCAAAAACATTGACAGCTGGCATGGAGTAACGATCTAAGTGGAGTTAAATAGAGAAGCCAACCAAAGGATAAACCACGTCACCTGTGTAAGGAACCTCAGAAGCAGCAGCTCCACTGACAGCCACCAGAGGGAGCCCACGGACAGAACTCACCGAAGCACCATTCACGACCACAGGAGGGAGCTTGACAACAGAATTCACAACACAATCAGAGCAATCAGAGTCAGCTACAGCAGCACTAGGCAAAAACTATAACTGACATAGTCTGCAGGAAGCAGCAGCAATAAATAGCCAACCTGAACCCAGACAGAGGCTGAGAAAGGTTAACTCTGGACGTGACCAGACCGGGAAAAAGGGAAAACAGGGCTCAAAACCCGGTCTGGATCATGACACACACTTTTTCCTTCCACTCAACTTTCCATTAATATGTTTGGATACAGCACTGTGTGAACAGCCGGCTTTTTTAGCAATGGCCTTTTGTGGCTTCCCCTCCTTGTGGTGTGTGTCAGTGACTGCCTTCTGGACATCTGTCAGTCAGCAGTCTTCCCCACATTTGTGGAGCTACTGAAACAGACTAAGGGACCTTTTTAAATACTTATGAAGGCTTTGCAGGTTTTTTGTTAATTATTCTAATTCACTGAGATAATTACTTATGGGTTTTCATTGGCTGTAAGCCATAATCATCAACATAAAAAGGAATAAACAATTGAAATAGATCAATGTTTGTAATGACTCTATATTTGAGTTTCACTTTTTGTATTGAAGAACTGAAGCAAATTAACTCTTTGATGATATTCTAATTTTGTAAGAAACACCTTTAGTTGACTGTAGCATAGGTAGTGATATTGAGGTAAGATAGAGTTAATGTTTGGTCTAGCCCATAGTGGGAGAGGCTTAGTGTTAGGGCGAGTAATGGCTTCCTGATAGTTAGGAGTTCGAGTTTGGAGTGCCAAGTGAGCAGTGCTGCCAACGGTTGATCCATAGAAAAGGAGAATGAAGGAGAAGGGATAGCGAGATCCTGGAGTGAAGTAACTGATGAGACAGAGTGACCTTCTGGAAAAGAGTCCTTGGATATAACGCCGAGTCTACTTCTATGGGAGCAGTGGTGAAATGTGACACCGCTTCATCCATATCTATGGGAGCAGTGGTGTAATGTGTGACCTTGTTCAGTCCACTTCTATGGGAGCAGTGGTGTAATATGTGACCCCCGTTCCATCTACTTCTATGGGAGCAATGGTTTAATGTGTTACCCTGCTCTGTCCACTTCTAAAGGATCAGTGGTGTAATGTGTGACCCTGCTAGGTTCACTTCTATGGGAGCAGTGGTGTAATGTGTGAAACCGCTCCGTCCACTTCCGTGAGAGCAGTGGTGTAATGTGTGACCCTGCTCTGCCCACTTCTATGGGAGCGGTGCTGCAATGTGTGACCCTGCACTGCCTACCTCTAAGGGAGCAGTGGTGTAATGTGTGACCCCGTTCTGTCTACTTCTAAGGGAGTAGTAATGTAGTGGACAGAGTGGGGTCACACATTACACCACTACTCCCTTAGAGGTAAACAGAACAGGGTTACACATTGCACCACTGTTTCCATAGAAATGGACAGAGCAGGGTCACACATTAATTGCCCCCCCCCCTAAAAAATAATAGTATTCATCGGGGTTGTGGAAGAGCATATTTCATAACTTTTCCGCCCTTACAAAATAATTTTCATCCTATTGAACCCCCTAGATTGCCTATATAGTTCTCCATATAGTACAATGGGCCCCATATAGTTCTCCACAGTATAATGGCTCCATATTAATAGAATATATAGATGTCCTGTAGATATATAATTTCACAAGCCCCCTACATATTACAAACTTTCATGTGGCACTAAAGGGTGTTTAGCCTGGTATACCCTAATAAATAAAAAAAATGACTTGGGGTTCCCTCTAGTTTTGATAAACAGCCAAGGTAAAGCAGACAGCTCTGAGCTGATAATATCAGGCTGGGAAGGTTCCTGGTTATTGGCCCTTTTCCAGCCTAAAAATAGCATACCGCAGGTGCACCAGAATCACATTGGATGCACCAATTCTGGCGCTTTGCCGTCGCTCTTCCCGATTGCCCTGGTGTAGTAGCAATTGGGGTAATGGGGTTTGGGGTTGATGTCAGCTGTGAATTGTCAAAAAATCACATCTGCCTTCAAGCCCTTAGGTTAGTAATGGAGAGGAGTCTATCAGACACCCCCTTTACTAACCCACTAATGAAAATAATTTTATTTGAAAAAGCACTCCCCGACACTTTCCCTAGTCCACCATTTTATTTTTTTTTAAAAGCCAAGAAGGTGCGCCGTAGTCCATCAAATCTGACGTAGTCCACAAGTTAAAACCTGAAAAACGTAAAAAGAGAGGAATAGAGACAAGACCCTGTTCTCCAATTTATTTGAAAACAAAAAGTTCCCATGCAGGTCCTGCATAGTCCATGGCGTTCCCATGATGATCCCTGAATCCGACATTCAAAGGCTATGGAGTCGAACTTGAGAAAAAAAGTTTGATTTGGGTACCAGAATTTGACCCGAACTTGACCCTGGACCTGAAACCCAAATACGTCAATGGAGACACAAATTTTGGTGGTGTCAAATGGCTATAAAATGGTTATAGTAACTGCTAGGGTGCTGCACAAGGAGGCAAAATGGGGGTAGGAGCAGGACAATTGCCCTGTAAACAAATGTGGACAGGAAAATTACTTAAACAAATCTTGAACCAGAAGGCAAAGGTCAGAGTGTAAGAGTGGAGCAGGGCTTTGAGTGTAAATGTTACTGTACTTGCAAGTACATAAATAAATGAAAAAAACAATGTCCGGTCCCCCCTATTTTTATAATCAGCCAAGGGAAAGCAAACCGCTGTTAGCTCGTGTTATTAGGCTGGGAAGGGGCCAATATCTATGCACCTTCCCTGCTTATGAATATCAGCTCAATGCTCTCTGCTTTGCCTTTACTGGTTATTAAAATAGGAGTATCCTAAAAAAATGATAATAACCAGCTAAGGCACAGCAGATAGTTGAGGCCTGATATTAATAAGCTGGGAAGGGCAATGGATATTGGCTTGTTCCCAGCCTAATAAGACCAACCCTCAGCTGCCCAAGAAATGGCACCTCCATTATATGCACCAATTCTGGTGCTTAGCCTCGGCTCATCACCCCCGCACTAGGGTAATCGGGGTAACAATTTTGTGGTTGATGTCAGCTGTGTAATGTCCGCTAACATCATACCCAAGGGTTAGTAATGGAGAGACGTCTATCAGACACCCCGATTACTAACCCCATAGTCAAAAGAAATAACCTCACACAGAAAAATCCTTTATTTGTAAATATCACTCCCTTACATGTTCCCTGTTTTATCCATTTATTGCTCAAAAAAAATAATCCACTTGGGTCCGCCATAATCAAAATGGAGGTCCCATGATGATCCCAGTCTTCTTTGTCAAGTCTATGGAGCCCCGTTCAGAGAGCTCAGCTCCGTAGACTGGCACAGCAGACACTGCTAGGTCTGACACTGTACTCCGTGAGACCCGGCCGCTGTGAACTGAGATTATGTCAGTAAGTTTACCTCAGTTCACAATGGCCAATTCTTACGAGAACAATGCGAGTGTCGGACTGATGAGCAATGACGTCACTCCTCCCTTCCAGATTATTACAATCACAGCTTGGCAGCTTTGGATACTACTAGATCAGCTGCTGAGCTGAGATTTGCAGCATCTGGGGGGATGAAAGCACAGGATCCCAGATTAGACTGTGAAGAAACGCCCAGTTGCGCTACAAGCAGAGATTTCACATACTGCGCTCCAGAAGAAACAAATGTGAATATCTCTGCAATGGAGCAACACAGCACAAAATGGAAAAAAGCAGCGGAATCAGGGGAGCTCAGGCATATTAGTTTTTATAAGTATTTAACTCTTTTTTTTAACAAGTCACAGGTATAGGGGCTATCTACCTTCATGGACAATTGTTATTTTTTACTTAAATATATCAATTTTAAGCCAAAAATTATTTTAGCAATTAGGATTGATTAAAAACTGTGCACCAGTTGGCCTTTATAGGCTCTTCGTTTTCTGCACATTCATGCACACGCTGTGGGTAAGATATAATCATGGCCACCGCTAGAGGGATCCCACCATAGTTAGCTCCTGAGCTCCCTCTAGTGGCAGCCTGCATGTTATCGTGGTCCATGTGAAGCTGTTTCAGAATTATGAAGTTGTAAACAATGGAAGGTAACTTATTTAATTACAATAATGGCATTCGGGGTGGACATTCACCTTCCGTTATTGTTTCTGGCAATGCTTCATCTTCTGCTGACGCGACAGTTTTTTTCCTATCTCCTGTTTTTATTTCTCTCCATATATAGAATTTATGTATATTTATGTTTAAAAAATGTTTTTTTTTCTTTTTTAATATCTACCTATATTATTATCTTGTGTGTGTATATATATATATATATATATATATATATATATATATATATATATATATATATATAATGTATGTTTCATTTTAATGCACTGTGTATTGATTTTCACAGATCCCAGGAAATAAAATGTCTGTTGCTAACCTTGCAACTATATTTGGCCCAAACTTACTCCAGAATGAGAAAGGTTTGGAGTGTGAGAGGCAAAGCTTCCAGGACAGTGCGGCTCAGATCAAAGTGACAGAGACGCTGATACGGCATTATCAAGAATTATACATGGTGGGTATTGATCTCTTTACTCGCCTTCCCCGGGTCCCCCGGTGACCTCCGCCGCAGTTCCGGTACCTGGCATTGGCTGTGCCGCTGACTTCACCTTGACAGTGCCGCGGTAAATTAGTGATCTCAGCGGCTCTCAGCAGGGGCATTACAGCAGTACAACCCCTTTTGTTGTTTTTTTTATAAAAAAACAAACAGACAGTATCATAGTTATTACAATTATGCATGTTTTGTTATATACTTTTATTTCCTGTGTGTGTAGTGCAACAATACAAAAAAAGGAAAATTGGACATACCATATATACTCGTGTATAAGCCGACCTGAGTATAAGCTGAGGAACCTAATTTTGCCACGAAAAACTGGGAAAACGTATTGACTTGAGTATAACCCGGGTATGCATTGTCCCCTTATTCCCATCCTTGTATGCATGGCTCCTCATCCCCATCATTGTCTGCATGGCTCATTATTCCCATCCTTGGCTGCATGTCTACTTATCCCCATCCTTGTCTGCATGGCTCATTATCTCCATTCTTGTATGAATGGCTCCTCATCCCCATCCTTGTCTGCATGGCTCATTATCCCCATTCTGGTATGCATGGTTCCTCATCCCCATCCTTGTATGCATGTCTCCTTATTCCCATCCTTGTCTGCATGGCTCCTCATTCCCATCCTTGTATGCATGGCTCCTCATTCCTATCCTTGTATGTATGATTCCCATGTGAAAAGCACTAAAAAAACCAAAACATCCTACTTACCTTCCCTACGTGCCCTCGCATCTCGTTCCGGTGCCAGCAGCTCCAGTGGTGGGGCGATCACGTATCTTCGCTCATTAAGCTAATGAATATTCACTCCACTCCACACCTATGGAAGATGAGAGAAGTGAATATTCATTACCTTAATGAGTGGGCACCACTGCTAGCCCGGCAGCTGCTGGAAGCCGGCTGCTGTGGCTGACCCTGTGCGTGCTATAACAGAAATTAATATTTACTGCTAGTGCAGTGAATATTCATTTATCTTTAGCCATGGGCACAGGCTTTAGCCGCAGCCACCGGCTCCTGCCTCCTGTGACCCGCTGCTCCCCGCTCCCCCTCCCCCAGCATCATCTGGAACAATGACTTGAATATAAGTCGAGAGGGGCGTTTTCAGAGCAAAAAAATGTGCTGAAAAACTCAGATTATGTATACTTCACACAAAACCCCCAAAATGGGCTGGAAAAAACAGTTTGCACCTTTCCAAAATTATGGGTAAACCACTTTGTTTTCAGCATGTGATGCTCATTCAAACTAACCTGTGGCAAGTAACAGGTGTGGTCGATATGAAAATCACACCTGAAACCAGATAAAAAGGGGAGAAGTTGACTCAATCTCTGCATTGTGTGTTTGTGTGTGTCACACTAAGCATGAAGAACAGAACAAGGAGAAGAGAACTGTCTGAGAACTTGAGAACCAAAGTTAATGAACAATAGCAACAATCTCAAGGTTAGAAGTCCATCTCGAGCTATCTTGATTCTCCTTTGTCCACGGTACGCAACATAATCAAGAAGTTTACAACACATGGCACTGTAGCTAATCTCCCTGGACGTGGATGGCAGGGGAAAAAATGATGAAAAGTTGCAACACAGGATAGTTCAGATGGTGGATCAGCTGCCCCAATCAAGGTACAAAGAAATTCAAGCTGTTCTGCAGGCTCAGGGTGCATCAGTGCCAGTGCAAACTATCTGTCAATATTTGAATGAAATTAAAAACTATGGCCGGAGACCCAGGAGGACCCCACTGCTGACACACAGAAATAAAAAAGCTAGACTGCACTTTGCCAAAATGTACACGAGTAAGCAAAAATCTTCCAAGAGAGAATTTTTTTTTAAAGCAGATCATTCTACTGTTTACTGAAAACAGAATGAGATGAAAACACAGTGCCTACAGTCAAATACTGTGGAGAGTCAAATATTTCAATTAAATGAAATGATATAGCAGGAGAAGACGGAGGATGCCACCACTTATAGGGACATAAAAACTAGACTGCAGTTTGCTAAAATGTAGATTTGTAATCCAAAATCTTTCTGGGAAAGAATCTTGTAGACAGATGAGATCAAGATGTAGTTTTTTGGTAAAGCACATCATTCTACTGTTAACAAAAACAGAATGAAGAAAAGAACACATTACCTACAGTCAAATATTGTAGGGCAAGGCATTATGAAATCTAAAGATTACTAAAGGATTTTGGGTCCCAATGTAGTGCCCAGTGTTAGAAAGCTGGGTTTGCGTCCTAGGTCATGGGTCTTCTAGCAGGACAATGACTACAAATATACTTCAAAAAGCCCCCCAGAAGTGGATGGAACACAGCGCTGGAGAGTTCTGAAGTGGCAGAAATGAGTTTGGATCTGAACTTCATTGATCACCTGTGGCGAGATCTTAAAATTTCTGTTGGGGGAAGGCGCCTTCAAATATGAGAGATATGGAGCAGTTTCCAAAAAATTTGCCTTTTTCCTCTGTATTTTTGGATTGTTTTTGTACACACAAAGGAAATAAACTTGTGTATAACAGAACATGTGTAATTGCAGTAATTTTCTGGGAGAAGCACTTCATTTTCTGAAACAATTTCAAAGGTGCCAACACTTTCAGCATATATACACTTCCAGTGTATATATGTGTTATGATCAGGCGGCCTTGGAACAACATGAAAAAACCTTCGCTGGAGTAGTGGTAACTATACAGACCGCAAACCCTGAACTTATCACAGACACTAGAAGTAGCCGTGGGGTGTGCCTATCCAGACCTAGACACCTCAACACAGCCGGAGGACTAATTATCCCTAAAGATAGAAAATAGGAAAACTGACTTGCCTCAGAGTAGACCCCCAAAGTATAAGCAGCCCTCCCACAAATAATGACGGTGAGTAGGAGAGGAAAAGACACACGCAGGCGGAAAACAGATTTAGCAAAGGAGGCCACTTCTACCTAGATAGGAAAGTATAGTACAGGATACTGAGCGGTCAGCACAAAATCTACAAAATATCCACAGCAGAAAAATACAAAAACTCCACCACCTAACTAAAGGTGTGGAGAGTATATCTGCAACTCCAGCGAATCCAACCAGACTGAGAAAACAACAGGACAGTCGAAGCTGGAACAAAAATAGAAACCATGAACAGGACTGAAAAATAGAGACACAGCCTGTGAGCCTAAGAAACAAAATCAGACACTTATCTTTAGCTGAAATGGCAGCAGGCAGGAGAGGCCAGGCAGAGAACCATTACTGGCAATAGAACATTGACAACTGGCAGGGACTAATGAGTCCTACAAAGCTAAATACCCCAGTCAGCTTTGCAATTAGCAGATACACCTGTCCAATCCTGCAGTCCAGGCACAACTGCATTACTGCATTACCATCTACAACCACCGGAGGGAGCCCAAAAGCAGAATTCACAACAGTACCCCCTTGAGGAGGGGTCACCGAACCCTCACCAGAGCCCCCAGGCCGATCAGGATGAGCCCGATTAAAGGTACGAACCAAATCAGCGGCATGGACATCAGAAGCATAAACCCAAGAATTATCCTCCTGGCCATAACCCTTCCATTTGACAAGGTACTGAAGCTTCCGCCTCGAAAAATGAGAATCCAAAATCTTCTCAACAACATATTCCAACTCCCCATCAACCAACACAGGGGCCAGAGGATCAACAGAGGGAACAACGGGCTCCACATATTTCCGCAACAAAAATCTATGGAAGACATTATGAATAGCAAAAGAGGCCGGAAGCGCCAGGCGAAAGGGCACCGGATTAATAATCTCAGAAATCCTATAAGGACCAATAAGCCGAGGCTTAAACTTAGGGGAAGAAACCTTCATAGGAACATGACGGGAAGATAACCAAACCAGATTCCCAACTCGAAGCCGGGAACCAACACACTGACGACGGTTAGCAAAACGTTGAGCCTCCTCCTGAGACAGCACCAAATTGTCCACCACATGAGCCCAAATCTGCTGCAACCTGTTGACCACAGAATCCACACCAGGAAGGTCAGAAGGCTCAACCTGCCCAGAAGAAAAACGAGGATGAAAACCAAAATTACAAAAAAAAGGCGAAACCAAAGCAGCCGAACTAGCCCGATTATTAAGGGCAAACTCGGCCAATGGCAAAAAAGCCACCCAATCATCCTGATCAGCATACACAAAGCATCTCAAATAGGTCTCCAAGGTCTGATTAGTTCGCTCAGTCTGGCCATTTGTCTGAGGATGAAATGCAGAAGAAAAAGACAAATCAATGCCCAGCTTGGCACAAAAGGCCCGCCAAAACCTAGAAACAAACTGGGAACCTCTGTCGGACACAATATTCTCCGGAATACCATGCAAACGGACCACATGCTGAAAAAACAACGGAACCAAATCAGAAGAAGAAGGCAATTTAGGCAAAGGCACCAAATGAACCATCTTAGAGAATCGGTCACAAACAACCCAGATAACCGACATCCTTTGGGAAACAGGAAGATCGGAAATAAAATCCATAGAAATATGCGTCCAGGGCCTCTCAGGGACCAGCAATGGCAAAAGCAACCCACTAGCACGGGAGCAACAAGGCTTGGCCCGCGCACAAGTCCCACAGGACTGCACAAAAGACCGCACATCACGCGACAAAGAAGGCCACCAAAAGGACCTACCAACCAAGTCTCTGGTACAAAAAATACCAGGATGACCAGCCAGCACAGAACAATGAACCTCAGAAATCACTCTACTAGTCCATCTGTCAGGAACAAACAGTTTCCCCACAGGACAACGGTCAGGTTTGTCAGCCTGAAATTTCTGAAGAACCCGTCGTAAATCAGGAGAAATGGCAGAAAGGACCACCTCTTCCTTCAAAATACCGACTGGTTCCAAGACCTCAGGAGAATCAGGCAAAAAACTCCTAGAGAGGGCATCAGCCTTAACATTCTTAGTACCAGGAAGGTACGAAACCACAAAATCAAAACGAGAAAAAAACAAGGACCATCGAGCCTGTCTAGGATTCAACCGTTTGGCAGACTCGAGGTAAATTAAATTCTTATGGTCGGTCAAGACCACAATACGGTGCTTAGCTCCCTCAAGCCAATGTCGCCACTCCTCAAACGCCCACTTCATAGCCAACAACTCCCGATTGCCGACATCATAATTGCGTTCCGCAGGCGAAAATTTACGGGAAAAGAAGGCACACGGTTTCATCAAGAAACCAACAGGATCCCTCTGAGACAAAACGGCCCCTGCCCCAATCTCAGAAGCGTCAACCTCAACCTGAAACGGAAGAGAAACATCCGGCTGGCGCAACACTGGAGCAGAAGAAAAACGATGTTTAAGTTCTTGAAAGGCAGAGACAGCCGCAGAGGGCCAATTTGCCACATCAGCGCCCTTCTTAGTCAAATCAGTCAAGGGTTTAACCACGCTGGAAAAATTAGCAATGAAACGGCGATAAAAATTAGCGAAACCCAAAAATTTCTGAAGGCTCTTCACGGATGTGGGCTGAATCCAATCATGAATGGCCTGAACCTTAACCAGATCCATCTCTATAGATGAGGGAGAAAAAATAAAGCCCAAAAAGGAAACCTTCTGCACCCCAAAAAGACACTTAGACCCTTTCACAAACAAGGCATTGTCACGAAGGATCTGAAATACCATCCTAACCTGCTGCACATGAGACTCCCAATCATCGGAAAAAATCAAAATATCGTCCAAATATATGATCAAGAATTTATCAAGATAACTCCGGAAGATATCATGCATGAAGGACTGAAAAACAGATGGAGCATTAGAGAGTCCGAATGGCATCACAAGGTATTCAAAATGGCCTTCGGGCGTGTTAAACGCAGTTTTCCATTCATCCCCCTGCTTTATACGAACAAGATTATAAGCCCCCCGAAGGTCAATCTTAGTAAACCAACTAGCTCCCTTAATCCTAGCAAACAAATCGGAAAGCAAAGGTAAAGGGTATTGAAACTTGACCGTGATCTTATTTAAGAGGCGATAATCAATACAGGGTCTCAAAGAACCATCTTTTTTAGCAACAAAAAAGAACCCTGCTCCCAATGGTGAAGAAGATGGACGAATATGCCCCTTCTCCAAAGACTCCTTAATATAACTCCGCATGGCGGTATGTTCAGGTACAGAAAGGTTGAATAGTCGACCCTTAGGAAACTTACAGCCTGGAATCAAATCAATAGCACAATCACAGTCCCTATGCGGTGGAAGGAAACTGGACTTAGGCTCATCGAATACATCCTGAAAATCAGACAAAAACTCCGGAATTTCAGAAGAGGGAGAAGGGGCGATAGACATCAGAGGAACATCATTATGAACCCCCTGACAACCCCAACTAGTTACAGACATGGACTTCCAATCCAAAACAGGATTATGGACCTGCAACCACAGGAAACCCAGCACGACAGCATCATGCAAATTATGCAACACCAGAAATCGACAATCTTCCTGGTGGGCTGGCGCCATGCGCATGGTCACCTGTATCCAAAACTGGGGCTTATTTTTAGCCAAGGGTGTAGCATCAATGCCCCTTAAAGGAATAGGATTCTGCAAAGGCTGCAAGGGAAAACCACAACGCCTAGCAAAGTCAAAGTCCATCAAATTCAAGGCGGCGCCTGAATCCACAAACGCATGACAGAAAATGACGACAATGAGCAGATCAAGGACACAGATAACAGAAATTTAGGTTGTACAGTACTGATGAACTGACGATCCTTTTTGTCCGCTTAGGGCAGACAGAAATGACATGAGAAGCGTCGCCACAATAAAAACACAACCTATTGAGACGTCTAAAACGGAACGACAAGGTTTCAGACAGAATCTTATCACACTGCATAGGCTCAGGAATTTGCTCTGAGGATAACGCCATAGCACGCACAGTTCTGCGTTCCCGCAAGCGCCGGTCAATCTGAATGGCCAAAGACATAGAATCACTCAGATTGGAGGGTGTGGGAAACCCCACCATAACATCCTTAACGGATTCAGAAAGACCCTTTCTGAAAATTGCCGCCAAAGCATCATCTTTCCATTTAGTCAGCACAGACCATTTTCTGAATTTCTGACAATACAATTCAGCCGCCTCTTGCCCTTGAGATAGGGCCAACAAGGTCTTCTCAGCTTGATCCACAGAATTAGGCTCATCATACAATAACCCCAATGCTTGAAAGAAAGAATCAACATTAAGCAAAGCAGGATCCCCAGATTCCAGGGAAAATGCCCAATCCTGTGGGTCACCACGCAGCAGGGATATGATGATCTTTACCTGCTGAATGGGATCACCAGAGGATCGGGGTCTCAATGCAAAAAACAGTTTACAATTGTTTTTGAAACTCAAAAATTTGGATCTGTCACCAAAAAATAAATCAGGAGTGGGAATCTTAGGTTCTAAAGCAGGAGTCTGAACAATATAATCTGAACCCTGTACCCTAGCAGCAAGCTGATCCACACGAGAAGCTAACTCCTGAACATTCATGTTAGTACTAGGTTCCTCAGCCACCCAGAGATTAAGAGGGAGGAGAAGACAAAACAGGCTGAAGAAAAAAAAATGGCTCAAAACCTTTCCTCCCTTCTTCTGAGATGCAATTAACTCATTGTAGGCCAGTTGTACTGTTATGATCAGGCGGCCTTGTAACAACATGAAAAAACCTTCGCTGGATTAGTGGTAACTATACAGACCGCTAACCCTGAACTTATCACAGACACTAGAAGTAGCCGTGGGGTGTGCCTATCCAGACCTAGACACCTCGACACAGCCGGAGGACTAATTATCCCTAAAGATAGAAAATAGGAAAACTGACTTGCCTCAGAGTAAACCCCCAAAGTATAGGCAGCCCTCCCACAAATAATGACGGTGAGTAGGAGAGGAAAAGACACACGCAGGCGGAAAACAGATTTAGCAAAGGAGGCCACTTCTACCTAGATAGGAAAGTATAGTACAGGATACTGAGCGGTCAGCACAAAATCTACAAAATATCCACAGCAGAAAAATACAAAAACTCCACCACCTAACTAAAGGTGTGGAGAGTATATCTGCAACTCCAGCGAATCCAACCAGACTGAGAAAACAACAGGACAGTCGAAACTGGAACAAAATAGAAACTATGAACAGGACTGAAAAATAGAGACACAGCCTGTGAGCCTAAGAAACAGAATCAGACACTTATCTTTAGCTGAAATGGCAGCAGGCAGGAGAGGCCAGGCAGAGAACCATTACTGGCAATAGAACATTGACAACTGGCAGGGACTAATGAGTCCTGCAAAGGTAAATACCCCAGTGAGCTTTGCAATTAGCAGATACATCTGTCCAATCCTGCAGTCCAGGCACAACTGCATTACCATCTACAACCACCGGAGGGAGCCCAAAAGCAGAATTCACAACAATATGTTAGCAATCCATTAATCATGTTGTTAGATTTAAATATATTGTAAAGGGAATCAAAAAACTAAAATATAATATTAACCATTTAAACGTAGTGAGGGGTGGGCCCGTGGTTGTTCGGGTCCGTCTGGTTCAGTTGAACATTTAAAAAAAAGTGTCGTTCAGGTACTAGAACGGTACCCGAACCCGAAACCGGACCCCATTAGAGATGAATGGTGGGGCCCGAACATCCGGCGTTTCCCACTTTGTCATCTGTGTGACAGCACTGGAAACACCAGCTCTGATTGTCGGTAAGATTGTCATCACCGGTCAGAGCTCTGCAGTTGCCATGCTGTCACACACATGACAGCATGTGAGCCAGCAGCTCTGACCGGTGGTAAAAAGGTTATCGCCGGTCACAGAGGACAGAGTACTACTCTCATAATTGTACGCCTGGTCTTGCTAATAGCAGAAAGAGCAGGCAAACGATGATGGGAGTATTCATCAGCTGGCACCTGTGCACTAAATAAATAAAATTTAAAAAATGCTATTGAGCCTTCTCTATTTTTGCTAACCAGTGTATGTAACACTGACTGCTGCAGCCCCCAGCTGTGAGCTTTATATTGGCTGGTTATCAAAAATAGAGGTATCCAATCCCGTTTTTTAAAATTATTTAAATAATTTAAAAAACACAGCTTGGGGTCTCTCCCATTTTTGACAACCAGTCAAGCTAAAGTAGACAGATAAGGACTGGTATTCTCAGACTGGGAAGGAGCTATGGATATTGCCCCCCCCCCCCCCACCTTAAAATAGCAGCCCGCAGCCGCCCAGAAAAGGCACATCTATTAGATGTGCCAATTTTGGTGCTTTGCCCGTCTCTTCTAACTTGCCATGGTGCAGTGCCAAGTAGATAAAATGTGTGGGGTTGATATCAGCTGTGTAATGTCAGTTGACATCAAGCCTACAAGTTAGTAATGGAAAGGCATCTATAGGACGCCCCCATTTCAAACCCCGAAGTGAAAATTAAATGACACACACATAAAAAAGTTCTTTAGTTGAAATAAACACACACAAAAACTTCTTTATTTGAAATAAACACTCCCCACCCTCTTTTAGCCACTTACTAAAGTAAAATTAAAAATAATAAAACACCATATTCCTCAGCTGTCTAGCAACAATCTATTTGTTCCACGAAAGGCCAACTCTGCTTCATCCGGATTGCATGGCTGAGCGGTGGCACGATGCAACCGCTCAGCCGTGAGTCCAAGCGACACTGAGCTGACCCTGGGAACTACTGCCTGTGACTGGCGGTAACCTCAGCTGACATCAATCCCAAAACTATTACCCCACTTGCCACAGTACCAGGGCAAGTGAGAAGAGACAAGGCTAATCTTCAGGTTTGCATTTACATTAGATGCATTTCTGGGGTGGCTGTGGGCTGATGTTTTTAGTCTCAATTTAGTTTCAATTATTTATTTATTTAAAAAATACATGTAAAATAAGCTCCAGTGTAGTGTATGTAAATATATAAAATAATAATTAAAAAAAGGATGTGGTGTGTCCCCTATTCTTGATAACCAGCACAGGTAAAGCCATCAGCTGTGGGCTGCAGCCTAAAGCTGTCAGATTTGTCTTAGCTGGTTATCAAAAATATAGGGGTCCCATGCCGTTTTTTAAAATTATTTAAATAAATATTGAAAAAAAAAACCGGCGTGGGGTTCCCCACATTTTTGACACCCAAGCAAGCTATAGCAGACAGCTAAGGGCTGGTATTCTCAGGCTCTTAAGAGACCATGGATTTTGGCCCCCTCAGCCACCCAGAAAAGACGCCTCTATTAGATGTTCCAACTCTGGTGCTTTGCCCGACTCTTCCAACTTGCTCTGGTGCGGTGGCATGTGGTAATATTTGTGGGGTTGATGTCAGCTTTGTAATGTCAGTTGACATCAAGCCCAAGGGCTAGAAATGGAGAGGCATCTATCAGACACCCCATTACTAAACTCATAAGTTTAAGTTAAAAACACACAGAAAAATCCTTTATTTGAAATAAAAACACCGAACAACACTAGTTTATTTGAAATATACACTCCCCACCCTCTTTTACCCATTTATTACTGTAATATTAAAAGTAATAAAACATCATATTCCTCACCTGTCCGCCGGTAATCCATTTGTCCCTCGAAGCGGCCAACCCTGCTTCATCTGGATTGCATGGCTGAGTAGTGGCACGATGAGACCGCTTAGCCGTAAATCCAGGAGGCACTCAGCTGAGCCTGAGAGCTCAGCTTCAGTGACCTGCAGTGACGTCATTGAGGTTACCACCAGTCACAGGCAGCAGTTCTCAGTGTCCGCTGAATTCACGGCTGAGCTGTCGCCTCAATACACCACTCAGCCATGCAATCCAGATGAAGCAGAGCTGGAGTTCTTATTGGGAAAAATGGATTGTTGTTGGACAGGTGAGGAATTTGGTGCTTTATTATTTTAAATTTTACATTAATAAATGGGTAAAAGAGGGTGGGGAGTGATAATTTCAAATAAAGAAGTTTTCATGTGTGTGTCTTTTTTTACGTTTGATTTCAGGGTTCGTAATGAGGGTGTCTGATAGACGCCTCTCCATTACTAACCCCTGGGCTTGATGTCAGCTGACATTACAAAGCTGACATAAACCCCACACATATTACTCATCTTGCCACTGCACCAGGGAAAGTGGGAAGAGCTGGAAAAGCGCCAGAATTTTAGCATCTAATAAGGGCGGCTGCGTATGGTATTTTTAGGCTTGAGAGGGCCTCTTGCCAGTCTGAGAATACCAGCCCCAGCTATCTGCTTTAGCTTAGCTGGTTGTCAAAATGTGGGGTGTTTTTTTACATTTATATAAATAATTTTAAAAAACGGCGTGGGACCACTTTATTTTTGATAGCCAGCCAATATAAAGCTCACAGCTGGGGTTGGAGCCTGCAGCTGTTGGTTTTTCCTGCTCTGGTTAGCAAAAATAGAGGAGAACGCATGCCATTTTTTAATTCATTTATTACACAGGCGCCAGCTGATGAATACTCTCATCATCGTACACTTGCTCTCGCTGCTATCATTGAGACCAGGCGAACGATGATGAGAGTAATACTCTTATCAGCCGACGCCTGTGACCTCCGTTAACCTTTTTACCACAACACTCTGACTTGCAGTAAAGAACTTACCACCGATCAGAGCTGGTTGGTGTTTTTCGCGCTGTCATACAGATGACAGTGTGGGAAACTCTGAATGTTCGGGCTGAAAAGTCCGAACAGTAACACGGACTTCAGGGAGAAGTCCTCGTTTGGGCTCCGTGCTTGGTGTTCGGTATGGACTTCAAATTTTACCATCCATGTCCGCCCATCCCTATTTATAAGTATAGGCTAATGCCCCATCCGTACCTTAGAAATAAAAGGAGTCATTTATAATCCTTTGTCGGATGTTACTAATACGTCAGGGGTTATCATACTATTGCTATAAAACTATTTGACATTTATGAAGAAGTTGCGTTTGTTGGAACCCCAATCCTAGAAGACCATTTATGTGAACATTTCTCTCTTTCCGGAAGAGGTTGCAGAATGTAATACAAATTGAACTTGAAGGAAGTCTCTGTTTAACACTTCTGACAGATTCAGAGCATTGGTGGGTCTCCAAGTTTTGGCAATATATCTAGACGCTATAAGTATATGACCTCCAAGCCATCTAAGCTCATGTGGAATATCGAATGGAGATTCAGTAGCAAATGCTGGCTATGTTCAGTCACCGCTCCCACCAAACCAAAAATTTATTGAAAAATTATTTTCCCAAAGGAATATACGACTTTGTCATGTGCACCATAAGATGATCTGCCTCCCCGTCTACACTCTCTCAGGCATGTGGCTGAGGGTTGTGATATAGTGCCATGTAAAAGTTCAGGCACCCCTGGTCAAAATTACTGTTATTGTGTCCAGATAGGCAAGTTGAAGATGAAATGATCTCTAAAAGGTCTAACGTTAAAGATGACACATTTCCTTTGTATTTTAAGCAAGAAAAGATATTTGTAACTTTTACTTTTTAAAAATTACAAAAAGGAAAATGGTCTGATGCAAAAGTTTGCATCTAGAATTTGTTGAAATTTCATTGAATCCATTCCTCCCTCTACCTGTGAAATGTTCCCCGTGTCATTGGCTGCAACACAGCCCCAAAGCAAGATTCATCCTCCCCAATGCCTAATGATTGTCGAGATGTTCTTTTCCTGAAATTCTGTGCCCTTTTCTCTCCACACATACAGTACTTTTGATCATTTTGGCCAAAGAGTTCTATTTTATCTTCATCGGTCCACAGGACTTGTTTCCCAAATGCATCAGGCTTGTTTAGATGTTCTTTTGCATACTTCTGACTGGTGAGGGTGCAGGAGAGGTTTTCTTCTGATGACTCTTCCATGAAGGCCATATTTGTACAGATGTATCTGAATAGTAGAACAATGTACCACAAATCCAAAGTCTGATAAATATTTCTGAAGGTCTTTTGCAGTCAAGCAGTGTTCCTGATTTGCCTCTAGCAATCCTACGAACAGCTCTCACTGAAATTTTGCTTGGTCGTCCAGACCTTACTTTGACCTCCACTGTTCCTGGTAACTGCCATTTCTTAATTACATTTTGAACTGAGGAAAGGGCATCTTGAAAATGCTTTGCTATCTTCTTATATCCTTCTGCTTTGTGGGCCTCCACCATTTTCATTTTCAGAGTGCTAATCAGCTGCTTTGAAGAACTAATCGCTGCAGTTTTTTGGCACAAGGTTAGAGGAGGCTGGGTTTTTATGAAGCAGGGAAATTTGCATCACCTGGCCTTTCCTAACGATGATAGTGAGTGAAGCCATACCCCTAACAGGCTAATGAAGGTCTGAAACCTTGGTCAAAGCTATCTGAGGACACAAATCCCCAAGCGTGCCCAAACTTTTGCATCGGCCCATTTTCCATGTAGTAATTTTTAAAATGTAAAAAAAATGACATATATATATATATATATATTTGCCTAAAATACAAAGGAAATGTGGATCAATCGCATTCTTACTGAATTAATTCTATCAATCAAGGATACGGAAATATCTGAAACATTTTGGATTAGTAGTTTCAGTTATTGCAGTAAATCACTAGAGAAAAAGAAAATCAGCTCACCATGTCTTTTATCTTGACCTCCTGTGTGATCACCAAACACCTCGCACGGACCAGGGTGAAGTAGCCACAATGAATCCAACAGAAAAGCAGGTGTCTCCAGCGAGTCGTGAAGGTAAAAAATAACTTTTTAATGAAAATAAATTAAAAATATATCCATATATATGGTATCCAGCACTCAGTACACACTGGCTATAGATCATGACTAAGACCACCAGATCGAAACGCGTAGATCGTCATCAGGTTCTATAGCCAGTGTGTACTGAGTGCTGGATAACATATATATGGATATATTTTTAATTTATTTTCATTAAAAAGTTATTTTTTACCTTCCCCACTCGCTGGACCCAACTGCTTTTCTGTTGGATTGCAGTAAATCCACCTGATACTAACCACTTGGTCAAGATTACATGTGTCATTCCAATAAAGAGGCATAAGTAAAGTCTGATGGGCTCCAGTGTCAAATTTGGACCTGGGCTCCCACCTGCATGTTCCTAGATCCTATAAATACATCACTGCCCATGTAAAAATATCCCCCATCCTGGCTCATTCTTGTAATAATCTCCCCCCATCCTGGCTCATTCTTGTAATAATCTCCCCCCATCCTGGGCCCCATGCTATAACATTTTGCCTCATCCGGGCATTTTCCTGGTATAATGTTCAACTTCCTGGAATAATGTCACCCATCCTGGTATAATGTCCCCCATGCTGGTGTAATGTCCATCTTCATGATAAAATATCCCCAATTTTGATATAATGCCTTTCATCCTGGTATAATGTCCCCCATCCTGGTATAATGTCCCCTATGCTGGTATAATGTCCCTCTTCATGGTATAATATCCCCAATTTTGATATAATGTCTGGAATAATGCCAACCATCCTGGTATAATGTCCCTCATCCTGGTATAATGTCTCCCATCCATAATGTCCCCCCATCCTGGTATATATGCCATCCATCCTGGTATAATGTCCCCCATTTTGGTATAATGTCTCCCATCCTGGTATAATGTCCCCATCCTGTTATAGTGTCCCCATTTTGGTATATTGTTCCCCATCCTGGTGTAATGCCCTCATTCTGGTATCATATCCCAAATTCTGGTATAATGTCCTTCATCATGAAATAATGCCACCCATCCTGGTGTAATGTTCGCCATCCTGGTATATGTTCCCCATCCTTTTATAATATCCCCAATTCTGGTATAATGCCCCCTGTCCTGGTATAATATTCCTAATTCTGTTATCATTTCCCTCATCCTCATATAATATCCTAATTTTGGTATAATATCCCCAATTCTGGTTTGGGATGAGGATGATGGACTTTAGTCCCTCAACCTGGTATACAGTTCCCCTCCTGGTATAATACCCCCCATCCTGCTATAAAGTTTCCCATCCTGGTATAATGTCCCCAATTCGGGTACAATGTCCCCTATTCTGGTATAATGTCCCCCATCTTGGTATAATGTTCCCATCCTGGTATAATATCACCAATTCTGGTATAATGTTCCACATAATATCCACAATTCTGGTAGAATATCCCCAGTTCTAGTATAATGTCCACAATCCTGGAATAATCTCCCCCACCATGGTTTATATATCCCCCATCCTGGTGTGATGCCCCATTCTGGTATAATATTCGCCATCCTGGTACAATGTGTCCCATCCAGCTATAATATCCTCAGTTCTGGTATAACGTCCCCCATCCTCTAATTCTCTGGTGGCATGTATTGTAGAGCAGGAAGCCGGGAGGTCTCTAAGCCGCAATACATTTCACCTGAATGTGCGTCTGACAATGCGCATCCAGGTGAAATTGGGGTCGGCGGGCCCTCCTGGTGCACGAGCCCATTCGCGGTCGTTACACCCCTGTTCCTTTATATGATATAAATCTGTCCGCTCAGATACAATTCCTTTGCTCTCTCATAATGGAGTCCATATGAGACGTGAGCATTGATGATTTACTTCTGTTCCCTGTGTAGTAGGATTGTGCCCAACGCAGCTAGTAGTGTGGTGGGAAAAGTAGTTGACAGTGATGCTCGGAATGATTCCCTGTGCATACAGATATATACATCTGGGTATGTCCTCCTCCAGTGGTTCCATAGGGGGAATATCGGTACTGATGGGGGGCAGCCTGGTCTTGTACCATTTGACAGGCACACCAACAATGTCCCCTCTTGTTTTTCAGATTTCTTCTGACATGCACGGGGACATTATCATGAGTTTGCTGCAGACAGATCCAGAGGTTGTAGACTATCTGTTACGTCAGAAACCTGCCGGCTCTACGTAAGTGGCGAAACATGCCTGAAGAACACACACTAGTGAGAGGAAAGGATGAGAGAGGGTTAACGATCTCCGACTATCCGCGTGCATCCACATTTACAGACGCACACTGTCTGCAGTATTGTCTGTAATGCCCATACCTGCATAGCAGAAGAAAAGGCCTACTCGCCAGATATTAATTAATGGAGAAAACACACTTTTTTGCGATCTAAACAAGCCTTTAGCAGGTTTTTGCTATCTAATCTGACAGCAGAATGATGTACGGGCAGAGACACTGATTCCTACGATGTACCACTTACTGGGCGGCTTGCTGTCATTTTGATACAATCCTTGTTTTCTCTGCGGCACATCTAGCAGTTCTCTGAATGCTGAACTCTGTATAACTCCACCCCCACTGCTAATTGGCAGCTCTGTGTACACTGTGCATAGGCAGAAAGCTGCCTATCAATGGTGGTGGGGTTAAACAGAGCAGGAGGACAAGAGTTCACAGGGCAGCCAGTCCTATAGTGATAACCTCCTGCTGATAAAGCACGGATTGTATTTAAACAGCAACACACAGACGAGTGACACATCGCTGGAATCAGGGTCTCTGCCTCTACATCATGCTGCTCTCAGATGCATTTTCCACCTTCCTGGTGAGTTTATGGTGGGCTTGTGCTTATACATTGCAGTTAATTTGCAGAAGCCTAGCTTAGATAAGGCTCATGCTGCTCTACGACTCCTGGACCTGACCCTCCCTATGGGCAGTAGGAGTCCCGAGCACATCGGTGTCTTATGTCCTATCCACAGCAGCCGATTTCAGGATAGTAACAATATCGATAATACTCCGGTCGTTCGCTGCTCATTTACAATGATGGGGACAGAGCGATCACTAACGATCATTGCGTTCCCATACAGTATCGTGTTATTGGCAGCACATCCCTGACTACATGGGGCGATGTGCTGCCGATAAACATGTTATGAATACGCCTCTTGCGTATCTCTTGTTCTTGCGCCTCTTGCGCCTCTTGTTCTATGGAAGATTGCGGGCAGGTTGGCACCGGCCCATTATCTGGAGCGGGCCTGCCTATGAATATTGACCCATAATCAGGGCTTGTAGGAACCATGTAAAGCCCTATTCTTGTAATGCCCCGCTGGCTTTTCAGATCTTTATCATTTGCATTTACGGTTTAGAGCAGGATTAATCATTAATGATTAGATGCACAATCTGTAAAACAATACGTTTTCTGTACACTTATTCTGTGCAGGCACAATACTATTTCGAGTGAGTCGGTCGGAGGGGAGCAGCCGTGGAGAACGCGCGTCACAACGTCTATGGTTTCTCATAGCACCATTACAACTGTAGTGGAACTCCTGAGTGCCGGAGAACGATCAGGTGAAAAAGCAAAATCAATGATTACCATGTCTGCTTTGATATTGAGATAGTTATATCTCTTAAAGGGGTTGTCCAGGTCTACTTTTTATTTAACTATGAGCCTAAAATCTAACAGGCAGTTAGTTTCTAACAGAGGAAATGATCTGCCTGTTCGACCCGGCACAAAGCGGCCACCGAATGCTCCCGTCAGCTGCTATGTTACCTGAGCAGCTCTTCTTTTCTGTCCATAGGGCGTGAATGTCAACATCGTGCTGATTGACAGTCGGCTCCCCGCAGGTCGTCGGTAGGGAGCCGGCTGTTAATTAGCATGAGCTCGGCTGTCACACTCTGTTAACAGAGATGAGCAGAAGAGAAACTGTTGACCGGTTGTTGTGAAGTCAACGGAAGCTGCTGAATCGCCGGCAGTAGCGGTCTGTACTAGCAGCTAATTAGCAGCAACCTGCCTGTTAGTTCTTGAGCACATAATAAATAGCCCCGGATAAGCCCTTTAATATCCTCCTGTTATAGTCTGCCTTCATTGTATTGATGCTATTTTATAGGATTTCAAAACAGCTTTACGCCTCTGAGCAAGCGCCGCCCGTCCCGCTCCCAAGAGGACCTGACTCTGCTCCCAGCGGCCACAACTCACAGAGGTTTTCTGCCAGTGCTGCCTCGTTTCCTGCCAATATTTACTCGAGGAGCATCTTATCCTACGCCATAACAAGACTTCTCTTGCTGAGAATAACGCACTCTTTGGTACGAAGCTAAAGCCATAAGGTCTCCGTGCACGTTTTGCCTGTAAGGCTATGTTCACACGTTGAGTTAAAAGCTGCATGTTACAGAACCAGCAAAAGCTATGACATATCAGAAATCTCATGCATGCCCTTGTTTTTTTTTTACTGACTCAATTGGAACTGCTGTGTGCTTGAGAACTGCAAAGTCAATTATTTCAGTGTTTTTACAGCATATTTTTAATCATAGAAAGCAATAAGTGCAAAAAAAGCTGCAAAAACGCTGCTATCAGTTTTTGCCACGTTTTTGGTAAACAAAAACGCAGAGGTACAACGGGATGTGAAACCCAGGTATATTTTTGTGATTTTCCAAAGTTTAAACCACAATGTCTTGGTGTCCTGACTGGAGCACAGATTATAGTATTAGTACAGTTTCATTACATTAGTGATGTGCGTAAAACCAATGAAAACCCGACCATCTCAATGCCTTACTAATGTGTGGAAGTGAAGTATACCCGACCAACTACTGTAAATGCCCTGCCAATGTGTGAAAATCAACTATTCCCGACCGCCTCACTACCCTGCTAATGTGTAAACGTCAACTATACCCGGCCAACTCACTACCCTGCCAATGTGGAAATCAACTATACCCGACCAACTCACTACCCTGCAAATGTGTGAAAGTCAACTATACCCAACCAACTCAGTGCCCTGCCAATGTGTGAAAGTCAACTATGCACGACCAGCTCAATGCCCTGCCAATGTGTGAAAGTGAACTACACCCGACCAACTCAATAATCTGCCAATGTGTGAAAGTGAGCTATACCCGACCAACTCAATGTCCTGTCAATGTGTGAAAGTCAACTATACCCGACCAAGTCACTGCCCTGAAAATGTGTGAAAATGAACTATACCCGACCAACTAAGTGCCCTGCCAATGTGTGAATATCAACTGTACCCGATCAACTCAGTGCCCTGCCAATGTGTGAAAATCAACCATACCTGACCAACTAAGTGCCCTGCCAATGTGTGAAAATGAACTATACCCGACCAACTAAGTGCCCTGCCAATGTGTGAAAATCAACTGTACCCGATCAACTCAGTGCCCTGCCAATGTGTGAAAATCATGAAGAAAGAGCAAGAAAAACATCATGCCCACATAGACAGAAACACCTCCATATATAATCCAGTATCAAAAATAGTTTTTATTATTAAATTGGGAAAAAACTCAAGACTGCACATAAGTACACACACAAAACAACAACACAAAAACCATTAAAAACACTTAAAAAAATGCAAACATGCAAGAAAACATGCCCATATATATAATGTCATATCCTAGAATGAGGAAAATGACAGCCCACAAAACATGTGCTTCCCACAATAAGGTTATCACAAGAATCTGACTGCACAAGCGAAAATAATGCAAGGATAAATGACCACTCCATGAAATGGGTGTAAAGATGTTAATATTGCAATACCATACATCCCTATAATAAGGCACATAATATGCGTGCAGGATACTTCAATAATATAGACACTTTAGTCATGTGGCAAAAAGAAAAAATGTAACTGATGAAAAAAGGTGTACAACAAAAATGGTGATGAATGAGACAGTAGAAAAAATAGAAAAGCATAAGAGATGTTAATATATGAAGTGTCTCAGTAATAGTACGCATAGGACCTGCGGGAGGGAGAGGGGGAACTAGACAATGCAAGAGCCCAAAACCTCAATCCCATGGGGAAAAAAACAAAACAAAACACCTTGTCATACCCACAGTCCAAAGCCATAGAGAAAGATCTTGTGAAGTGGGGAAGCAGAATGTGGGATAGGCTCCCACGCGTATCGCCGCCTGAGTAGCGGCTTCCTCAGGGAAAGGATATCATGTAGCTACTGCTTCCTCACTTCATTTATCCTTGCATTATTTTCGCTTGTGCAGTCAGATTCTTGTGATAACCTTATTGTGGGAAGCACATGTTTTGTGGGCTGTCATTTTCCTCATTCTAGGATATGACATTATATATATATGGGCATGTTTTCTTGCATGTTTGCATTTTTTAAGTGTTTTTAATGGTTTTTGTGTTGTTGTTTTGTGTGTGTACTTATGTGCAGTCTTGAGTTTTTTGCCAATTTAATAATAAAAACTATTTTTGATACTGGATTATATATGGAGGTGTTCCTGTCTATGTGGGCATGATCATTTTCTTGCTCTTTCTTCATGTTTAATCACAAGCCCACAGTGAACCTTCCAATCTTTGTTGTATTTTTGCGGTGCCCTCCATTTATATATTTATTCCAATGTGTGAAAATCAACCATACCTGACCAACTCAGTGCCCTGCAAATGTGTGAAAATCAACTATACCCGACCAACTCAGTGCCCTGCCAATGTGTGAAAGTGGCCAATACCCGACCAACTCAATGCCCTGCCAATGTGTGAAAGTGAACTACACCCGTCCAACTAAATGCCCTGCAACTATGTGAAAATCAACTATACCCGAGCAACTCACTGCCCTGCCAATGTGTGAAAGTGAACTATACCCGACGAGCTCACTACAGTACCAATGTGTGAAAGTCAACTATACCCGACCAACCAAATGCCCTGCCAATGTGTGAAAATCAACTAAACCGACCAACTCAGTGCCCTGCCAATGTATGAAAGTGAACTATACCCGACCAACTCACTACCCTGCCAATATGTGAAAATCAACTATACCCGATCAACTAAGTGCCCTGCCAATGTTTTAAAGTGAACTATACCCAACCAACTCAGTGCCCTGCCAGTGTGTGAAAGTGAACAATACCCGACGAACTCAGTGCCCTGCCAATGTGTGAAAATCAACTTTACCCAACGAACTCAGTGCCCTGCCAATGTGTGAAAATCAACTATACCTGACCAACTCAGTGCCGTGCCAATGTGTGAAAGTCAACTATACCCAACCAACTGAATGCTCTACCAATGTGTAAAAGTGAACTATACCCAACCAACTCAGTGCCCTGCCAATGTGTGAAAGTCAACTGTGCCCGACCAAGTCAATGCCCTGCCAATGTGTGAAAGTGAACTATACCCGATCAACTCACTGCCCTGCCAATGTGTGAAAGTGAACTATACCTGACCAGCTCAATGCTCTGCCAATGTGTGAAAGTCAACTATACCCGACCAGCTCAGTGCCCTGCCAATGTGTGAAAGTGGAACAATATAATTGAAAATTTGTGGATATAATCCGCGCTGCTGGATAAATTAGGAATCCAGGCTTTTAAAATATAGATGATGGTGGTTTATTCTCAATGTGTTTCAAAGTCCACAGAACTGTACATATGGTTGTTTCCCGAGGAAGAAGTTGTATGGACTTTGAAATGCGTTGAGAATAAACCAACATCATCTATATTTTAAACGTGTGGATGTAAAGTCTTGTCTAAAGTCCACTTTAAGGGAGGATATTAGCGAAGGAAATGAGGCTGTCGAGTCCATATGGGTCGAAATTCATGGAGGGAAAAATGGTAACAAAATTCTCATTGGGGTCTGTTACAAACCCCCAAATATAACAGAAACCATGGAAAGTCTACTTCTAAAGCAGATAGATGAAGCTGCAACCCATAATGAGGTCCTGGTTATGGGGGACTTTAACTACCCGGATATTAACTGGGAAACAGAAACCTGTGAAACCCATAAAGGCAACAGGTTTCTGCTAATAACCAAGAAAAATTATCTTTCACAATTGGTGCAGAATCCAACCAGAGGAGCAGCACTTTTAGACCTAATACTATCTAATAGACCTGACAGAATAACAAATCTGCAGGTGGTTGGGCATCTAGGAAATAGCGACCACAATATTGTGCAGTTTCACCTGTCTTTCACTAGGGGGACTTGTCAGGGAGTCACAAAAACACTGAACTTTAGGAAGGCAAAGTTTGACCAGCTTAGAGATGCCCTTAATCTGGTAGACTGGGACAATATCCTCAGAAATGAGAATACAGATAATAAATGGGAAATGTTTAAGAACATCCTAAATAGGCAGTGTAAGCGGTTTATACCTTGTGGGAATAAAAGGACTAGAAATAGGAAAAACCCAATGTGGCTAAACAAAGAAGTAAGACAGGCAATTAACAGTAAAAAGAAAGCATTTGCACTACTAAAGCAGGATGGCACCATTGAAGCTCTAAAAAACTATAGGGAGAAAAATACTTTATCTAAAAAACTAATTAAAGCTGCCAAAAAGGAAACCGAGAAGCACATTGCTAAGGAGAGTAAAACTAATCCCAAACTGTTCTTCAACTATATCAATAGTAAAAGAATAAAAACTGAAAATGTAGGCCCCTTAAAAAATAGTGAGGAAAGAATGGTTGTAGATGACGAGGAAAAAGCTAACATATTAAACACCTTCTTCTCCACGGTATTCACGGTGGAAAATGAAATGCTAGGTGAAATCCCAAGAAACAATGAAAACCCTATATTAAGGGTCACCAATCTAACCCAAGAAGAGGTGCGAAACCGGCTAAATAAGATTAAAATAGATAAATCTCCGGGTCCGGATGGCATACACCCACGAGTACTAAGAGAACTAAGTAATGTAATAGATAAACCATTATTTCTTATTTTTAGGGACTCTATAGCGACAGGGTCTGTTCCGCAGGACTGGCGCATAGCAAATGTGGTGCCAATATTCAAAAAGGGCTCTAAAAGTGAACCTGGAAATTATAGGCCAGTAAGTCTAACCTCTATTGTTGGTAAAATATTTGAAGGGTTTCTGAGGGATGTTATTCTGGATTATCTCAATGAGAATAACTGTTTAACTCCATATCAGCATGGGTTTATGAGAAATCGCTCCTGTCAAACCAATCTAATCAGTTTTTATGAAGAGGTAAGCTATAGGCTGGACCACGGTGAGTCATTGGACGTGGTATATCTCGATTTTTCCAAAGCGTTTGATACCGTGCCGCACAAGAGGTTGGTACACAAAATGAGAATGCTTGGTCTGGGGGAAAATGTGTGTAAATCGGTTAGTAACTGGCTTAGTGATAGAAAGCAGAGGGTGGTTATAAATGGTATAGTCTCTAACTGGGTCGCTGTGACCAGTGGGGTACCGCAGGGGTCAGTATTGGGACCTGTTCTCTTCAACATATTCATTAATGATCTGGTAGAAGGTTTACACAGTAAAATATCGATATTTGCAGATGATACAAAACTATGTAAAGCAGTTAATACAAGAGAAGATAGTATTCTGCTACAGATGGATCTGGATAAGTTGGAAACTTGGGCTGAAAGGTGGCAGATGAGGTTTAACAATGATAAATGTAAGGTTATACACATGGGAAGAAGGAATCAATATCACCATTACACACTGAATGGGAAACCACTGGGTAAATCTGACAGGGAGAAGGACTTGGGGATCCTAGTTAATGATAAACTTACCTGGAGCAGCCAGTGCCAGGCAGCAGCTGCCAAGGCAAACAGGATCATGGGGTGCATTAAAAGAGGTCTGGATACACATGATGAGAGCATTATACTGCCTCTGTACAAATCCCTAGTTAGACCGCACATGGAGTACTGTGTCCAGTTTTGGGCACCGGTGCTCAGGAAGGATATAATGGAACTAGAGAGAGTACAAAGGAGGGCAACAAAATTAATAAAGGGGATGGGAGAACTACAATACCCAGATAGATTAGCAAAATTAGGATTATTTAGTCTAGAAAAAAGACGACTGAGGGGCGATCTAATAACAATGTATAAGTATATAAGGGGACAATACAAATATCTCGCTGAGGATCTGTTTATACCAAGGAAGGTGACGGGCACAAGGGGGCATTCTTTGCGTCTGGAGGAGAGAAGGTTTTTCCACCAACATAGAAGAGGATTCTTTACTGTTAGGGCAGTGAGAATCTGGAATTGCTTGCCTGAGGAGGTGGTGATGGTGAACTCAGTCGAGGGGTTCAAGAGAGGCCTGGATGTCTTCCTGGAGCAGAACAATATTGTATCATACAATTATTAGGTTCTGTAGAAGGACGTAGATCTGGGGATTTATTATGATGGAATATAAGCTGAACTGGATGGACAAATGTCTTTTTTCGGCCTTACTAACTATGTTACTATGTTACTATGATTCCTATTTTATTCAGCAGCGCGGATTATATACACAAATTTCCAATTTTATCGTTCCTGGTTCAGTCACTTGCCAGCCCATGGACTGAACCAGCTCATAATCTGTCTGAATTGTCATGCCTCAATGAAAGCAGCACCAGGTGAGCACCATCTGAATTATATATTTTGAATACCCACCGGATAAGACCCTATTTTGCGTTAATTTCTCCTGCAGTTTTTTCGTTAATGTGTAAAAGTGAACTATGCCCGACCAACTCAGTGCCCTGCCAATGTGTGAAAGTGAACTATACCCGACCAATTGAATGCCCTACCAATGTATGAAAGGGATCTATGCCCGACCAACCCAATGCTCTACCAATGTGTAAAAGTGAACTATGCCTGACCAACTCAATGCCCTGCCAATGTGTGAAAGTGAACTACACCCGACCAACTCAATGCCCTACAAATGTATGAAAGTGAACTACGCCCGACCAACCCAATGCCCTGCCTATGTGTGGAAGTGAACTATGCCCAACCAACTCAATGCCCTGCCAATGTGTGAAAGTGAACTATGCCCAACCAACTCAATGCCCTGCCAATGTATGAAAGTGAACTATGCCCAACCAACTCAATGGCCTGACTATGTGTGGAAGTGAACTATACCCGACCAACTCATTGCCCTACCAATGTATGAAAGTGAACTATACCCGACCAACTCATTGCCCTACCAATGTATGAAAGTGTACTATACTCGACCAACTTAGTGCCCTGCATATGTGTGAAAGTGAACTATGCCCAACCAACTCAGTGCCCTGCCAATGTTTGAAAGTGAACTATACCTGACCAACTCACTGCCCTACCAATGTATGATGGTAAACAATGCCTGGCCAACTCAATGCCCTGCCAATGTGTGAAAATCAACTATACCCGACCAACTCACTGCCCTACCAATATGTGAAAGTGAACAATGCCTGACCAACTCAACCCCCTACCATTGTGTGAAAGTGAACATTGCCCGACCAACTCAGTGCCCTGCCAATATGTTAGGTAAACAATGTCCGACCAATTCACAGCTGCACTTCATATCTGAATCCAGGTTTTTTGTTCAGAATAATTGCTATTTTTTTCAGACACAATTTTTTCTTTTTACATAAATAATTTGATCAAATTGCCCTTTTTCCCAAAAATGTTTAATGGTTTCATACACATCGTACAGTGGTGGCCTAACACATTGTATTGTATTCATGCTTGTATAGTGGAAGTAAAGCTGAACTTTGGGATCCTGAGAAATGCAGCAAGAAAAGCAGCAAAAATGCAACGTGTGAACATAGCCTATTACAGTCCACAAATCCTGAGCATATTTCACACGGGACTATGAGGAATCTAATTCCTGGTGGAATTCCAATGATGATGGTGCTTCTTGCTTTGAGTAGATCCATCCAAAGGAGCCTGCGGCTATATTAGTGCAGATCTCTGCTTACTGACGCATTTTATGCAGCCTCTTAATAATGCGCAGTGAATGAAGCTGGATCCATATAATATGAGTACGAAGTCCAAGAAAAATCTCTTATTTCTATAACTCAAGATTTTTCTCAATTTGCAAGATATAAGCTATTAATATGCTGTTTTTATTTTTGCTTTGAATAATAAATTATATAAAAAAAAATTTCATTTTTTCAATTCTGTTGTTTTAAACTGAAGCGGGAGTCATAAAATCTGCATAGTCACTAAGGATGTCCTTACAAGCCTTAAAGGGAATCTGTCAGTGAACGAGACTTTGCTATGTAACCTGATAGCAGCATGATATAGGGGCAGAGACCCTGATTCCAGTGATGTCTCTCTTACTGGGTTGCTTGCTGCAGTTAAAAAAAAAAATCACTGTTTTATCTGCTGCAGATAACACACACACACACCACTGATTGGCTGCTTTCTGACCAAGTACAGTCCTCTAGTGATAATCTCCTGCTGATAAAACTTGCGATTTTATCAAAACTACATCAAGTAGCCCAGTAAGTGACACATCGCTGGAATCAAGGTCTCAGCCTCTACATCATGTTGCTCTTTGATTAGGTGGCAAACAACTGGTGCCTGGTTTCCTTTAAATAGCTTGCAGCTCACCCCAGACTAAACAGCAGGGTGCATTACAAACAGAAGTTAACGCCTGAGCTCCCAGTTCAGACGGCACTACAAGTGCCAGAGAACACAAGATTAGCGTTGCCTGCAATGAAAGAACCGCCAGAGATATCAGTTGCTCTCAGATGGGGTATCAAAACCTACTGACATATTCCATTTAAGCTCCTTTGTCCTGCCATTTACTCCAAGTTCTAGCCTCACCCATCCGGTTTATGTTACTATCTACTCCTGTGCTGCTTGTATGTGTCTAGTTATTGATCGTGGCCTGGTTTATGACTATCCATCTGCTCAACAATTTTGACCCTACCCATACCTCCTGGTTCTGACCTAGCTACCTGACCATTCCTTCTGCCAGCCCAGCCCACCGGCCATTTCTGCCAGCCCAGCCCACCGGCCAGCGGTTACTTTGAGGACTTTTCCCAGGGTCCTTGTGTAAAGTTGAGGGGAGAAAGCCATGGCAGCCCCTGGGATCTGGTAAAGAGTGGGTTGGATTAAGCTGATCAGTGGAAGCCCCATTAACAGCCGCCAGGCTTCCACCGACAGTGCAACTGTGACAAGTAGATTGTCAATGAATCTCCAAGATCCTCTTCAGCATCGGCCTTTGGGAAGACTAGAGGAAGAGACTCTGAATGGCTTGAGACACAGACATAAGGCTTCCGAGTTACTCCATAGGAGCCCGATTACAGAATATAACCCCTCTTCCCGGGGATGAAAGCTCCTCTGTAACACCACTGGTCTGATAGTAGATGATACTGTGCACTGGAGCAGAAGGAGAATTGAGGAGTTGCTTGTTTCGCTCCTCCCATAAAACATCCAGGACTTGTCCCTCAGGTGGAATACTTTACCAATATTGCACAAAGACAACACATTTCGGCGCTGAATCAACCCTTGTCAGGAAATAGAACCATAAAATTCCCAATCAACCATATACATTTTGTATATACCCCTTGGTGGGATCGGAGGTTGAACCGTGGTGGTGCGGGACTCCGGCTGCTGAGCCTGACCTGCGCCACGCTCTATTTATACTACTGCCCGGAGGAGTCACCTACGAGGCGCTGGTCTCTGTTCACACCACAGAAGTTAGTAGTCACTACAAGCCACGGGCAGCCGCTGTGGAGACCATACACGGCGTTACACCACTCCCTATTTCTACAGGTGTCCTCTCTTCAGTTTTTTAGTCTAGGGGCTGGCTGAACGCTGGGAAATATCTCAGTCTCTGCTGAGGAATCAGTAAGGAAATCGGCCGGGACGACTTACAAGACGGATGTCTTGAGGTTAGAGGGGTTGTCCAGGGCTAACATACTGATCTACCAACCCCTCCGGGGACTGTCCGAAGCACAGACTTTTGGGTCGACATTGCATAACCCCATCTTTCTCAGGTTGCAGTAAAAAACGGGCTGTTGGCAAACATGCACCTGCTGGCGGCAATACTCAGCTTCCACAGCCGGCAGATGGTCGGTGGAGCCGCAGCGGTGAATCAGGGGTCCTGGACAATGGCCGCTCTGTTATCCTGTGCTAGCACAGTGATTCTGGAGTGTTTGGGGGATTCCACATGAGTGCTGCCATACACTGCAATGACACGAGCGGAGTTCACGTGAAATCCGTCTGTTTTTTTCCTTAACGACTTATGGCGGACTATGTCCATTGTATGCCGGCTTGCATTTTTCCAGGCAGATGATGACTGTGGTATTGAGCCATCATCTGCCTCTATCAGTTGCTGGACTAGCGGAGCTCTGCCCGTGGCTGGTAACCTGTTATATGGCGCTGTCAATATGAGTGGAGACGTCACATAGGAGATGGTGATTTCTACTATATACAGCAATGCTGTGTCATCACTGCGCGTAGCAGAAGCAAAACAATCGCAGATTCAAGTACTGACAAATACAGTAAAAAATAAAATAAAAAAAAGTTCAAATCACTTTTTTTCCCCATTTAAAAATTAAGAAAGCAAAAGGCATATTTGGCATCGCTGTATTCGTAAAAAAAAAAGTCCGATCTATCAAAATATAAATGGTGTAATGAGAGAAAAAAAAATCAAAACGCCAACATTGCAAGTTTTGGACTGGAATCAAAAAAGCGGTATATCCACCAATCCAAAAACAATATTGTAAAGCAGGGTGTGACTAATATTTTAAAAGTTACTTTTTCAAGTTTTGGACTGCATCAATACGACAAAATGTTCCCACCCACCTAGTGGTTCGCATCTATATATTTTTTATTCCCTTTAGATATTTTTAAATATTTTTCTGCACTATTTTATGTAACCATCACCTTTATATCTTTATATTACAACTTTCACTTCCATGGTTGCTTTATCCCAGACTATTCCCACACACATTATCGCTCCCGTCACAACTTCATTCAATATATGTTTATTCCCATTTGCTCCGCTATTTTATTATTTCCCTTTTTGTATTTTTCCCCTATCCTTATTCATGTTGATTCTATTACACTGTTTTCCTTGTACCATTGCTAGTTACATCAGTGCCAGAATATACACTTGGAAAGCCGCACATTGAGGTCTCATTATACCATTGTGGTTGTTACTCTGTACTGGTTACATCGCCCGGCGCAAGTGCATAATGATCCTTTATTTGACTTTGCCGTCCTTCAAATCTTCAAATTTCTGACAGCACTTACCTTTTTCATGTCTTCACATTTCATAATCCGACAGTGCCTGCGCAGGTGATGCTCTGTGATAATTTAACTATTTCTCGCATGTGCAATGCCATTTTCTGCATGCTGGTTCAATCTGCGCATGCACACTATGCTACAGTTCACCTTGATAGCTGGTGTAATCTGCGCATGCGTTCGGGATGTGCACACGTATTCTGGTCCTCTGCGGATTTTTCCGCAGAGGATTTGATAAATCCGCAGTGCTAAACCGCTGTGGATTTACCGCGGTTTTTCTGTGCATTTCACTGCGGTTTTACAACTGCGATTTTCTATTGGAGCAGTTGTAAAACCGCTGCGGAATCTGCAGAAAGAAGTGACATGCTGCGGAATGTAAACCGCTGCGTTTCCGTGCAGTTTTTCTGCAGCATGTGTACAGCGATTTTTGTTTCCCATAGGTTTACATTGAACTGTAAACTCATGGGAAACTGCTGCGGATCCGCAGCGTTTTCCGCAGCGTGTGCACATACCTTTAGAATTAGGCTATATGCACACGGTGTGGATTTGGCTGCGGATCCGCAGCAGTGTTCCATCAGGTTTACAGTACCATGTAAACCTATGGAAAACCAAATCCGCTGTGCCCATGGTGCGGAAAATACCACGCGGAAACGCTGCGTTGTATTTTCCGCAGCATGTCAATTCTTTGTGCGGATTCCGCAGCGTTTTACACCCAAGAAACAATGAAAACCCTATATTAAGGGTCACCAATCTAACCCAAGAAGAGGTGCGAAACCGGCTAAATAAGATTAAAATAGATAAATCTCCGGGTCCGGATGGCATACACCCACGAGTACTAAGAGAACTAAGTAATGTAATAGATAAACCATTATTTCTTATTTTTAGGGACTCTATAGAGACAGGGTCTGTTCCGCAGGATTGGCGCATAGCAAATGTGATGCCAATATTCAAAAAGGGCTCTAAAAGTGAACCTGGAAATTATAGGCCAGTAAGTCTAACCTCTATTGTTGGTAAAATATTTGAAGGGTTTCTGAGGGATGTTATTCTGGATTATCTCAATGAGAATAACTGTTTAACTCCATATCAGCATGGGTTTATGAGAAATCGCTCCTGTCAAACCAATCTAATCAGTTTTTATGAAGAGGTAAGCTATAGACTGGACCACGGTGAGTCATTGGACGTGGTATATCTCGATTTTTCCAAAGCGTTTGATACCGTGCCGCACAAGAGGTTGGTACACAAAATGAGAATGCTTGGTCTGGGGGAAAATGTGTGTAAATGGGTTAGTAACTGGCTTAGTGATAGAAAGCAGAGGGTGGTTATAAATGGTATAGTCTCTAACTGGGTCGCTGTGACCAGTGGGGTACCGCAGGGGTCAGTATTGGGACCTGTTCTCTTCAACATATTCATTAATGATCTGGTAGAAGGTTTACACAGTAAAATATCGATATTTGCAGATGATACAAAACTATGTAAAGCAGTTAATACAAGAGAAGATAGTATTCTGCTACAGATGGATCTGGATAAGTTGGAAACTTGGGCTGAAAGGTGGCAGATGAGGTTTAACAATGATAAATCTAAGGTTATACACATGGGAAGAAGGAATCAATGTCACCATTACACACTGAACGGGAAACCACTGGGTAAATCTGACAGGGAGAAGGACTTGGGGATCCTAGTTAATGATAAACTTACCTGGAGCAGCCAGTGCCAGGCAGCAGCTGCCAAGGCAAACAGGATCATGGGGTGCATTAAAAGAGGTCTGGATACACATGATGAGAGCATTATACTGCCTCTGTACAAATCCCTAGTTAGACCGCACATGGAGTACTGTGTCCAGTTTTGGGCACCGGTGCTCAGGAAGGATATAATGGAACTAGAGAGAGTACAAAGGAGGGCAACAAAATTAATAAAGGGGATGGGAGAACTACAATACCCAGATAGATTAGCGAAATTAGGATTATTTAGTCTAGAAAAAAGACGACTGAGGGGCGATCTAATAACCATGTATAAGTATATAAGGGGACAATACAAATATCTCGCTGAGGATCTGTTTATACCAAGGAAGGTGACGGGCACAAGGGGGCATTCTTTGCGTCTGGAGGAGAGCAGGTTTTTCCACCAACATAGAAGAGGATTCTTTACTGTTAGGGCAGTGAGAATCTGGAATTGCTTGCCTGAGGAGGTGGTGATGGCGAACTCAGTCGAGGGGTTCAAGAGAGGCCTGGATGTCTTCCTGGAGCAGAACAATATTGTATCATACAATTATTAGGTTCTGTAGAAGGACGTAGATCTGGGTATTTATTATGATGGAATATAGGCTGAACTGGATGGACAAATGTCTTTTTTCGGCCTTACTAACTATGTTACTATGTTACTATGTTACTATGTTACCTGTTCCTCAATAGGAATCCACAGGTGAAATCCGCACAAAAAACACTGGCAATCCGCGGTAAATCCGCAGGTAAAACGCAGTGCCTTTTACCCACGGATTTTTCAAAAATGGTGCTGAAAAATCTCATACGAGTCCGCAACATTGGCACATAGCCTTAGGGTTAGGGTTGGGTTGGAATTAGGGTTGTGGTTAGGGGTGTGTTGGGGTTAGGGTTGTGGTTAGGGGTGTGTTGGGGTTAGGGTTGTGATTAGGGTTACGGCTACAGTTGGGATAAGGGTTAGGGGTGTGTTGGAGTTAGAATTGAGGGGTTTCCACTGTTTAGGCACATCAGGGGGTCTCCAAACGCAACATGGCACCACCATTGATTCCAGCCAATCTTGTATTCAAAAAGTCAAATGGTGCTCCCTCACTTCCGAGACCCGACGTGTGCCCAAACAGTGGTTTACCCCCACACATGGGGTATCAGCATACTCAGGATTAACTGGACAACAACTTTTGGGGTCCAATTTCTCCTGTAACCCTTGGGAAAATAAAAAATTCTGGGCTAAAAAATTATTTTTGAGGAAAGAAAACGTATTTATTATTTTCACGGCTCTGCGTTATAAACTTCTGTAAAGCACTTGGGGGTTGAAAGTGCTCACCACATATCTAGATAAGTTCCTTTGGGGGTCTAGTTTCCAAAATGGGGTCAATTGTGGGGGGTTTCTACTGTTTAGGCACACCAGGGGCTCTGCAAACGCAACGTGACGTCCGCAGACCATTCCATCAAAGTCTGCATTTCAAAAGTCACTACTTCCCTTCTGAGACCCGACGTGTGCCCAAACAGTGGTTTACCCCCACACATGGGGTATCAGCGTACTCAGGAGAAACTGGACAACAACTTTTGGGGTCCAATTTCTCCTGTAACCCTTGGGAAAATAAAAAATTCTGGGCTAAAAAATTATTTTTGAGGAAAGAAAACGTATTTATTATTTTCACTGCTCTGTGTTATGAACTTCTGTGAAGCACTTGGGGATTCAAAGTGCTCATCTCACATCTAGTTAAGTTCCTTTCGGGGTCTAGTTTCCAAAATGGGGTCACTTGTGGGGGGTTTCTACTGTTTAGCCACATCAGGGGCTCTGCAAACGCAATGTGACGCCCGCAGAGCATTCCATCAAAGTCTGCATTTCAAAACGTCACTACTTCACTTCCGAGCCCCAGCATGTGCCTAAACAGTGGTTTACCCCCACATATGGGGTATCAGCATACTCAGGAGAAACTGGACAACAACTTTTGGGGTCAAATTTCTCCTGTTACCCTTGGGAAAATAAAAAATTGTGGGCTAAAAAATCATTTTTGAGAAAATAAATTTTTTTTCATGGCTCTGCGTTATAAACTTCTGTGAAGCACTTGAGGGTTCAAAGTGCTCACCACACATCTAGATTATTTCCTTTGGGGGTCTAGTTTCCAAAATGGGGTCATTGGTGGGGGATCTCCAATGTTTAGGCACACAGGGGCTCTCCAAACGCGACATGGTGTCCGCTAATGATTGGAGCTAATTTTCCATTTAAAATGCCAAATGGCGTGCCTTCCCTTCTGAGCCCTGCTGTGCGCCCAAACAGTGGTTTACCCCCACATATGGGGTATCAGCGTACTCAGGACAAACTGGACAACAACATTTGTGGTCCAATTTATCCTATTACCATTGGCAAAATAGGAAATTCCAGGCTAAAAAATCATTTTTGAGAAAAGAAAAATTATTTTTTATTTTCATGGCTCTGCATTATAAACTTCTGTGAAGCACCTGGGGGTTTAAAGTGCTCAGTATGCATCTAGATAAGTTCCTTGGGGGGGTCTAGTTTCCAAAATGGGGTCGCTTGTGGGGGAGCTCCAATGCATAAGCACACAGGGGCTCTCCAAACGCGACATGGTGTCCGCTAACAATTGGAGCTAATTTTCCATTCAAAAAGTCAAAAGGCGCGCCTTCCCTTCCGAGCCCTGCCGTGTGCCCAAACAGTGGTTTACCCCCACATATGAGGTATCGGCGTACTCGGGAGAAATTGCTCAACAAATTTTAGGATCCATTTTATCCTATTGCTCATGTGAAAATGAAAAAATTGAGGCGAAAAGAAATTTTTTGTGAAAAAAAAGTACTTTTTCATTTTTACGGATCAATTTGTGAAGCACCTGAGGGTTTAAAGTGCTCACTAGGCATCTAGATAAGTTCCTTGGGGGGTCCAGTTTCCAAAATGGGGTCACTTGTGGGGGAGCTCTAATGTTTAGGCACACAGGGTCTCTCCAAACGCGACATGGTGTCCGCTAACGATGGAGATAATTTTTCATTCAAAAAGTCAAATGGCGCTCCTTCCCTTCCGAGCCTTACCATGTGCCCAAACAGTGGTTTACCCCCACATGTGAGGTATCGGTGGACTCAGGAGAAATTGCCCAACAAATTTTAGGATCCATTTTATCCTGTTGTCCATGTGAAAATGAAAAAATTGAGGCTAAAAGAATTTTTTTGTGAAAAAAAGTACTTTTTCATTTTTACGTATCAATTTGTGAAGCACCTGGGGGTTTAAAGGGCTCACTATGCATCTAGATAAGTTCCTTGGGGCGTCTAGTTTCCAAAATGGGGTCACTTGTGGGGGAGCTCCAATTTTTAGGCACACGGGGGCTCTCCAAACGTGACATGGTGTCCGCTAAAGAGTGCAGCCAATTTTTCATTCAAAAAGTCAAATGGCGCTCCTTTCCTTCCAAGCCCTGCCGTGCGCCCAAACAGTGGTTTACCCCCACATATGAGGTATCAGCGTACTCAGGACAAATTGGACAACAACTTTCGTTGTTCAGTTTCTCCTTTTACCATTGGGAAAATAAAAAATTGTTGCTGAAAAATCATTTTTGTGACTAAAAAGTTAAATGTTCATTTTTTCCTTCCATGTTGCTTCTGCTGCTGTGAAGCACCTGAAGGGTTAATAAACTTCTTGAATGTGGTTTTGTGCATCTTGAGGGGTGCAGTTTTTAGAATGGTGTCACTTTTGGGTATTTTCAGCCATATAGACCCCTCAAACGGACTTCAAATGTGAGGTGGTCCCTAAAAAAAATGGTTTTGTAAATTTCATTGTAAAAATGAGAAATTGCTGGTCAAATTTTAACCCTTATAACTTCCTAGCAAAAAAAAAATTTTGTTTCCAAAATTGTGCTGATGTAAATTAGACGTGTGGGAAATGTTATTTATTAACTATTTTGTGTCACATAGCTCTCTGGTTTAACAGAATAAAAATTCAAAATGTGAAAATTGCCAAATTTCCGTTTTTATCACAAATAAACACAGAATTTATTGACCTAAATTTACCACTAACATGAAGCCCAATATGTCACGAAAAAACAATCTCAGAACCGCTAGGATCCATTGAAGCGTTCCTGAGTTATTACCTCATAAAGGGACACTGGTCAGAATTGCAAAAAACGGCAAGGTCTTTAAGGTCAAAATAGGCTGGGTCATGAAGGGGTTAATGGAGCACACTCGGACTGGGTAGCGGTTAGCAGTGGGGTACCACAGGTGTCAGTATTGGGCCCTCTTCTTTTTAGCATATTTATTAATGACCTTGTAGGGGGCATTCAGAGTAGAATTTCAATATTTGCAGATGACACTAAACTCTGCAGGGTAATCAATACAGAGGAGGACAATTTTATATTACAGGATGATTTATGTAAACTAGAAGCTTGGGCTGATAAATGGCAAATGAGCTTTAATGGGGATAAATGTAAGGTCATGCACTTGGGTAGAAGTAATAAGATGTATAATTATGTGCTTAATTCTAAAACTCTGGGCAAAACAGTCAATGAAAAAGACCTGGGTGTATGGGTGGATGACAAACTCATATTCAGTGGCCAGTGTCAGGCAGCTGCTACAAAGGCAAATAAAATAATGGGATGCATTAAAAGAGGCATAGATGCTCATGAGGAGAACATAATTTTACCTCTATACAAGTCATTAGTTCGACCACACTTAGAATACTGTGCACAGTTCTGGTCTCCGGTGTATAAGAAAGACATAGCCGAACTGGAGCGGGTGCAGAGAAGAGCGACCAAGGTTATTAGAGGACTGGGGGGTCTGCAATACCGAGATAGGTTATTACACTTAAGGCTATTTAGTTTGGAAAAACGAAGACTAAGGGGTGATCTTATTTTAATGTATAAATATATGAGGGGACAGTACAAAGACCTTTCTGATGATCTTTTTAATCATAGACCTGAAACAGGGACAAGGGGGCATCCTCTGCGTTTGGAGGAAAGAAGGTTTAAGCATAATAACAGACGCGGATTCTTTACTGTAAGAGCAGTGAGACTATGGAACTCTGCCGTGTGATGTTGTAATGAGTGATTCATTACTTAAATTTAAGAGGGGATTGGATACCTTTCTGGAAAAGTATAATGTTACAGGGTATATACACTAGATTCCTTGATAGGGTGTTGATCCAGGGAACTAGTCTGATTGCCGTATGTGGAGTCGGAAAGGAATTTTTTTCCCCAATGTGGAGCTTACTTTTTGCCACATGGGGTTTTTTTTTGCCTTCCTCTGGATCAACATGTTAGGGCATGTTAGGTTAGGCTATGGATTGAACTAGATGGACTTAAAGTCTTCCTTCAACCTTAATAACTATGTAACTATAGGATTAGTAATAGATGTCTTATTGACACCTCTCCATTACGAAGTCGGGCTTGATGTGACCTTACAATTGAAAGGTGACATCAACCCAACTATTACCCCATATGCCACCGCTACAGGGCAGTGGGAAGAGAGAGGCTAAGTGTCATATTTGGAGCATATTAAAGATGCGCCTGTAACGGACACCGTAACAGACTTACCCCCTGGGTCTGTACAAGAGTCCGGGACGTACTGGGAAATCCAGGAACTCCTGCTGTGACGTGAGATGCTGTTGTGAGCACGCCCGCAGGTGAACAGGACCTGCAGCACGTGACCACCGTGAGAGTGGTTGGATGTGGGACTAGGTCCTGAACTCCCAGGGATGATGACAGGAGCCGGAAAAGCCGAGAGAAGTGTCAGGCGAGCGACGTCAGACCAGAGAACAGCGCGGTAGCCAAGGGGAGAGACTAATAGCATGGTAAGAGACAAGCCGTGGTCAGAAGCCAGAGAGAGCAGGAAGTCAGGGGACAAAGCAGAGATCAAAACCAGGAGTATCACGTGAAGTACCGAATCAGGAGGCAAATGCGAAAATGGGGAACAGACTGGGTCATACACAAGCACGCAAACAGAAATAAGCAATACACACAGGTATTCACGGGGTCAGCTGCCCAGCCGAGATCGGATGTATAATTGACAATGGGCACAGCACAGGGGCGTGTAAATATAGCCCTCACCAACCCAAAGAGAGGCCACATAAATTAACCCTAGAAGTACTGCCAAAGAAATCCCGAACAAACCATGACAGTACCCCCCTCTCAACAGGGGCCACTGGACCCCCAGGCTTCTCAGGATGGCTGGCATGAAACGCGCAGATAAGATGGTCAGCATGTACAGAATGGGCCGGGACCCATGACCGATCCTCCGGACATACCCCCTCTAGTGTACTAAATACTGCAAGGTACGGTGCACCCACCGGGAACCTGCGATGCGTTCCACCTCGTACTCCATGTGACCCTCCACCAATACCGGGGGAACAGTGGACAAAGAACTCTCCTCAAGAGTTCCCAAGGGTTTCAACAGGGACTTGTGGAACAAGTTGGAAATTTTTAACGAACTGGGAAGACGCAACCTACAGGCTGAGTTAATAATCTCCACAACCTCATATGGACTGTCAGGAAATAGAAAGATGTTCTGATTACGTCAGTTACACATACAGGGCTCTCATGTGCAGTTTCCTCTGCCTGCCAGCAGAAGGCTGGAATTCTAAGCCACTCTCCCTTCCCCCTGCCATATAGTTGTAATGTGAGGCCAGTGTGCCAGCAAGAGGAATTTTAATGGCCCTGTAGTGCGAAAGCCAGTCTCCCCCTAAAACTCCTCGTCCCCCCTCCCGATACCAGCTAAAATTGGTACAGAAACTGCATGGGACTCTTTTGTTCTTTTAAAGTTATGTATACTGGCACCAATCAGCGATAGAGATATAAGGATTATATATTCCGGATGTCCACTGAGAGATCTATAGCTCACTGAAATCGCTAGGAGCTAAACCCAAGAAGCAGATTTCTCCGTAAGCGGGTCATGTATTTACACCAGTTTATACTTAAAAGAACCCCCCTGATGTGGTGAACATCCTGATCATTGTGTCATTCTCATACGAGGTTCATACAGCGAGTTATGTATAGAAATGGCTTGTCATAACTCTAATAAAGGGGAGGATTCAGCCTCTGAGTGAGATCACCACAGGGGGAGTGCCTTGTTACAGAACCCCCCAGCACCAAGAATATGTTATGCAGTATATGTATGTATAATATTTTCCATGTGAAATGCATCAGTCCACAGGTTGCGCCTCTGGACAAGATATTCTCTTTCTGACCTCCCCCACCTTTGTAATTCCCACAGTAAATATTGGCAGGCTCCGGCCCCCTGCGGCTATTGTAATGTATGTCTGGCCTGCGGTTTTCCTATTGGCCTGCCCTGTGTATCTGTGTTATATTTTCTGTGTGCTGTGAATAAAGGGTGTTCTTTAGACTGGAAATACGTGGGGAAGCAGTCAGCTTTTATATGCTCTCATGTAATCAAGAAATCCCTGCCAGCGTCATTCATTCAGAATCTAGCAAAAGCAGAGTGGACCTCCTGAAACACGGGGGGTGCTGAAAGAGCTACTACAGCACAGTAGACCCCGTTACACTGGTGGCAGCAGTGGGATGTGATACCCCTTCTTAAAGGAGGAAAGGAATGAATGGAAGACAACTACCAGAAGTTAAAGAGGACTACATTAAAAGATCTGGTGGAAGCCCGAGGGTTAATCGCCAGCAACAAAACAAAAGCGGATTTGATAGCAGCCATCATGGAACATGACAGTGCAGCGCCCCCCAATGTGAACGTGGAGGAGACTGAATTCCAGAGGGAGGTAAAGAACAGACTGGCATTCTATGGCCCAAACCCTGCAGTAGAGATCATACGAGAGGTGATGGCTGATGTGCGTACTGATCTGAAGGAAGAGATGGCCGAGCAGACCAGGATAGAGCTAACCAAGATGGAGTTGGCAGAGCGGATCAAAGTGGAGCTGGCCAAGATGGAGATGGCAGAGCGGAGAGAGGAGAGTCAGCGAGCAAGGGAAGCTCTGGCCGCCGCCCAGGTGCCTTCAACAGTAAGCCACCAAAAGATCCAGTATAATGCCTTCCGACAGTTGGGGAAGGCAGAGGAAGACATTGATGACTTTCTGCAGGACTTTGAGCGGCAGTGTGCCCTTCATCAAGTGAAGCCGGAGGAACGGGTTCAGATTCTGGCCAGCAAGCTGACAGGCCGGGCAGCGGACGCCTATCGCACGGTACCTGATGAGGACTGTATGGACTATGAGCAGATCAAAGAAGTGATCTTGGCCCGGTATGCGCTGACACCAGAGGCATACCGCCAAAAGTTCCGCGGACTTATAAAACGAGTAACCGATACCCACGCTGAATGGGCCTGTAAATTACGGCGGTCACTGCTACAGTGGGTACAAGGGAGCCAAGCAACCACTAAGGAGGACGTCCTCCAGCTCTTCTTGTTAGAACGATTCTTTAATGGACTAAACCCCGAGACACAGGAATGGCTTCGGGACAGGCGGCCAATGACTCTTGAGGAAGCCGCTCGTCTGGCCGATGAACATCATGACGCCAGGAGGCCTCAGTTGTCCGGATCAAAGATGGTCACTAGGGGCCCGCCCATCTACCTGGAGGGCCCCAAACCACCGTAGATTGTAGGGGGACCAGCTAGAAACCCGGCCTACCACAGTTCCCCTGGGGCGCGATGCCACACCTGCCGTCAGCTGGGCCACCTGCAAAGACAATGTCCCAACCGGACTCAGCATACCCAGTGGCCAAAGGCGAGAACAGCTACATCCCGCCAGGCCGCTGTACACTGCTACCAAGGCGAAGCTGACCCGGCATTGGGGGCTACAACTAACCAAGGGGTGGAAGACATGGAGGAAGTGATGCATGAAGTAGACCCCGTGCAGGCAGCCCGGGCAGATAATCGACAGGTCGTGTGGGTTAATGGGAAACGCATGCAGGGACTAAGAGATTCCGGAGCAACTTTGACCCTTGTGAAGCCTCACCTCGTCCGGGACCAAGAGAAGACGGACCGGACAGTGGCAGTCCGTGTAGCAGGGGGAGCCATACATCGACTGCCCACTGCCAGAATTCACCTGAACTGGGGAATGGGGATGGCCTTGTTGAGGTCGGCTTGATGGAGGATTTGCCTGCAGACGTTTTGCTGGGAAATGACTTGGGGCCCATGTTGTCTGCCTTCTCGGTTGCCCCTCTGGCTGAGACATATCCTGTGATCACCCGGAGACAAGCTCGAGCTGCGGAGGCAGAATCACACTCAGAGGAGGCCCAGGTAAGACATCCCAGCCCTACACGTATTCCCATAGCCAGACACATTTCTTGGGCCACCCCAGATGAATTTAAGAGGGAGTTACTTGAGGATCCTTCATTGGAGGGATATTGTGGGAAGGCACAGGAGGGGAGAGGGGTACTGGAAGGGGAACAGTTTATATGGAAGCAGGGACTCCTCTACCGGATCACAGAGCAGCACCACACAGGGACGAGCCCCACTATAAAACGACAGCTGGTAGTTCCCAAGAAGTATAGGCAGGAGTTACTGCGAATCTCTCATGACATACCCTTGGCCTGGCACTTCGGCGTCAGTCGCACCAGGCATCATCTGACACAAAACTTCTTTTGGCCGGGGGTAACCTATGATGTTCGTCAATACTGCCAGACCTGTGACAGTTGCTAGCGCATTGGCAAGAGGGGAGATCGATGCAAGGCCAAATTACGCCCCCTCCCCATTGTGGAGGAACCATTTAGCCGAGTAGCAGTCGATCTGATAGGGCCGTTAGCCAAACCCAGTCCGTCAGGGAAAAGGTATATATTGACAGTGGTAATTATGCCACACGGTATCTAGAGGCGGTTGCGATACCTAACATACTGGCAGAGACGGTGGCGGCTGCCCTGCTCCAGGTTTTCTCACGGGTTGGATTTCCCCGGGAGATTATTTCAGACCAGGGTACCCAGTTTACAGCAGAGGTGACCAACCAACTGTGGAAGCTGTGCGGCGTAAAGTCCATTAGAAGCGCCCCGTACCACCCGCAAACCAATGGGTTGTGTGAACACTTTAACGGGACGTTAAAACAACTCATTGGGACTTTTACCAGGACCTACAGGGACTGGGAGAAATTCTTTCCTCACCTCCTGTTTGCCTATCGAGAGGTGCCCCAAGAATCCACGGGGTTCTCCCCATTCGAACTGGTATACGGGAGACGGGTAAGGAGACCCCTAGACTTAGTGCTAGAACACTGGGAAGGGGAGGGCATCATAGAAAGGGTACCTATTGTACCCTATGTGCTGGTTTTCCGGGACCGCCTACAGGAGCTGACCAAGGCTGTACGTGGGAACATGCAGGTGGCCCAGCGGCGCCAGCGCGTATGGTACGATCGGAGGGCCAGAGAGCGCACCTTGGAAATAGGGCAGAAGATCCTTGTGTTAGAGCCCACTAGGCAGAACAAGTTCCAAGCTGCATGGCAGGGGCCCTACCAGGTAGTGGGGAAAATAGCCGACACCACCTATAATGTCGCCGATTGTGATGACCCCAGGGTTATCCGCATGTTCCACGTGAATATGCTGAAGCCCTATCGGGAGCGCCCTGAAGAGGTAGTGGCCATCTGTGCACCTGAAGCAGAGGATTTAGCCGGACTTCCCTTGCCTGATGTCTTAGGGGAGAGGACTCAGTCTAAAACATGGGACAAGGTACACTGGGGTGAAGACTTAGGTCCCCAGGAGAGACAGCAGGCGGAGTTGTTGAGGCAGCGACAGATGATGTTGTGTTAGTGCCCAAGAAGGATGGGACTACACGGTTTTGTGTAGACTATCGTAAGCTCAATGAGAAAACAGTGACGGATGCGTATCCCATGCCGCGTGTGGATGACTTGTTAGACCAGCTGGCAGGGGCAAAGTATTTGACCACCATCGATCTATGCAAAGGCTACTGGCAGATTCCCCTTAGTCCTGATGCTATTCCCAAGTCGGCATTTGTCACCCCGTTTGGCTTATTCCAGTTTCGAGTTATGCCATTCGGGATGAAGACTGCCCCGGCGACCTTCCAGAGGCTGGCTGATCCACTTCTGGATGGTCTCCAGGACTATGCGTGTGCCTACCTGGATGACATCGCCATCTACAGCGCGACATGGGAAGAGCATCTAAATCACCTAGAGACAGTATTAGACAGGATCCACAAGGCCGGAATCACCCTGAACCCAAACAAGTGTCACGTGGGCAAGGCAGAGGTTCAGTATTTGGGGCATTGGGTGGGAAGTGGGAAACAGAGACCAGAACCAGCCAAGATTGAGGCCATAGCCAAATGGCCCACCCCACGCACTAAAACCCAGGTCATGGCGTTTCTAGGGACAGCAGGGTATTACAGGAAATTCGCTCCCAATTACAGCAGCGTAGCCAAGCCCCTCACTGATCTGACCCGCAAGAACCAACCCCGCCAGGTAACCTGGACCCCAGAGTGCGAGGAAGCCTTCCGCCAGCTAAAGGACGCCCTCACCAATACCCCTGTATTGGCCGCACCCGATCCAACTAAACGTTTCCTGGTTCACACAGACGCTTCTATGTTTGGATTGGGGGCAGTACTAAGCCAAGTCGGGCCGGACGGCCAAGAACACCCGGTAGCTTACCTGAGTCGGAAACTACTGCCCCGTGAAGTGAGCTATGCGGCCATCGAGAAGGAGTGCCTGGCAATAGTATGGGCACTCAAAAAGTTACAACCATATTTGTATGGATGACAGTTTTCCCTCCTACCGGACCATAATCCCCTAGTCTGGCTTAATCGGGTCTCCGGAGACAACGCCAGATTACTGCGGTGGAGTTTAGCTCTACAACCTCTGGACTTCACCATCTACTACAGACCCGGCAAACAAAACGGCAACGCCAATGGACTAAGTCGACAAACGGAACTCGTACCAACCCCATAAACTTCGGTCATCCCCAAACCGATCTGTTAAGGATCAGACTGTGTATGCCGATCGCGTCGCTGAAAAGGGGAGCCGTGTTACAGAACCCCCCAGCACCAAGAATATGTTATGCAGTATATGTATGTATAATATTTTCCATGTGAAATGCATCAGTCCACAGGCTGCGCCTCTGGACAGGATATTCTCTTTCTGAACTCCCCCACTTTTGTAATTCCCACAGTAAATATTGGCAGGCTCCAGCCCCCTGCGGCTATTGTAATGTATGTCTGGCCTGCGGTTTTCCTATTGGCCTGCCCTGTGTATCTGTGTTATATATTCTGTGTGCTTGTTTTATATGCTCTCATGTAATCAAGAAATCCCTGCCAGCGTCATTCATTCAGAATCTAGCAAAAGCAGAGTGGACCTCCTGAAACACGGGGGGTGCTGAAAGAGGTACTACAGCACAGTAGACCCCGTTACACCTTGGTTTTGGGCTAGGAGATAACTGAGTGGGACATCAGTCTTCCAGTGTCTTTGGTCCTGGGTCTGGCTGTGAGACAGATCTGTAATGCATCTGGATATATGTTCTCCCAACCCCCCACAGCACACAGCCATGAGATGAAATATGAATGAAATGTAACTGTTTTTCAACTTTAATCTTATTTTATTTGTAATTGTACGGTACACACGATACTTGTCTACTTTTATAATACTTTTTTATACTTCTCTAAACACGGTCTACCTTTTTGGAGTAAAATATATAAAATAACTAGTTTTGTTTCTCCTTGCTCTATAACGTACTGTCACGTTTTCTGAAGTGAATTACGCTACTGATTTGGGTTGCCTCCGGAACGGTTTTTAAGAAATCGGAGCTGGTGGCAGCGGAATTTGTCCTGTGCGTTTGGGAGGCTTTGTAGCAACGGAAGCGTTGATAAATATTGTTCCCGCCTGAGTGGGAGTAGTTATATCGCCCTCGCTGCAGCATGCCCATTAGCCAGTACAAAGTAAGGCTAGGTTCCCATTGCGTTAATGGGAAAGCGCTAACGGACAGCGTTGCACGGCGAAATTAAAGCCGTGCAACGCGTCCGTTAGAGCGCCCATTCACGGCAATGGGAACGCGCAGCACTAGCGCATGCCATGTTCGGCACGCGCTAGCGACACGCCGGTGTTTCCTGGCGCGCCGCGGACGCTGCTTGAAGCGTCCGAGGCGCGCCCGCGGTCCGTTCCCCGCTCTCGCAGATCGGGGATCTGCGAGAACGGGGACGTTACCGCGACCCCGGGACGCTGCCCCGATAAAAACATTGCGTTAGCGCAACCCGCTAGCGCTAAACGGATTGCACTAACGCAATGTGACCCTAGCCTAAGGCAGCCTTTCTGGCGACTAATTATCCTAGGTGCAGCACTCTGTCTGACCTGAGGGTAAGGGGGCGCCAGAGAGCTGCAAGTTCCAAACCGGAACTGGGAAGTGGGTATAGATAAATCCCCTTTAGAAAGATCCAGGGGAAACCAAACAACCCCGGTTCATGACCTATTGGTGAGGATGATAAAGGTATCCTCCCTGTGAACCGTGACACTGGGTTTGATGCAGGGCATCACTATCTGTGTATTGTTAATGTCAGATCAGTGGCCCAAAGTAATTTAACCCCTTAGAAAATCAGTTATTTATGCAAATGGCCAAAAATCAGCTGTCTGCCCACTTTAATGCCAGTTCTGATGCCCAGAACCCATTTAGGCCAGGCTGGAGGGTCCTGGGTTGGATGTGAGGTTCCCTGTTCTATATGTCTGCAGTGTGAGATCAGTGGCCCAAAGGCATTTAACCCTTTCTTCAGCGCTCTTTGGTGTCCACTTTTGTGCCAGTTTTATTGATTTTGTAGCTGTTGTTAAGTGTATTCACATCAGGGCGCTTCACTGCATTGTGTGTTACTATTATTTGTTGATAAACCTATAAAAAACAGAAAAGAAAAAGTTGCGGAATAAGAAACTGAACGAATAAGAAACGAACTTCAGCCTCGTCAGGTCTTGGGAAAAAGCGAAACAAAGCAAAAGAGACAGGAGAAAAAGGAAAAACACAGAAAACCCCGAGATCGTCAGAATCGTCCCGAAGCGGGAAAATCACCGGCAACAAGATGGAGAAGGAAAAAAGAAAGACAAAAGAGTACAGCAGGTGTGGCGGGGGGCGCTGCTAGCGGTCAGTCATGGGCCTCAGGTGGACGGAGGCTTCTCCGGTGTGAAGGGTGACGGGGCGCTGCAGGCGGTCAGTCAGGGGGCTCAGGTGGACGGAGGCGCTGCTGGCGGTCAGTCACGGGGCTCAGGTGGACGGAGGCTTCTCCGATGTGGCGGGTGACGGGGGCTCAGGTGGACGGAGGCTTCTCCGGTGTGGCGGGTGACGGGGGCTCAGGTGGACGGAGGCTTCTCTGGTGTGCCGGGTGATGGGGGCTCAGGTGGACGGAGGCTTCTCCGGTGTGACGGGGGCTCAGGTGGACGGAGGCTTAGGTGGACGGAGGCTTCTCCGGTGTGACGGGGGCTCAGGTGGACGGAGGCTTCTCCGGTGTGACGGGGGCTCAGGTGGACGGAGGCTTCTCCGGTGTGACGGGGCTCAGGTGGACGGAGGCTTGTGCCGCAGGTGGAGCCGCCTCCTCTCTCCAATCCCCGGCACTTCCGTGTGACGGCCCCGCTCCTTCCTCAGTGATGGGCAGAGGTCTCGGTGCTGCCCGCGCTCTCCCCTGACTCCTCGCTGTCAGTCTCCGCCGCTCGCCCCCGGCCGCCATGTCTGTCCTCCGCCGCTGTGCCGGCTTCGTGCTGCGGGCCTCTTCCCGGCTTCTCCTGGCCGTCATCCGCCTTGTGTCGTTCTTCTCTCGGAAGCTGCCGGCCGTGTCCGCTCCTCGGGATCCGCTGCTACTCACCCCCGCCTCCGTGCTGGCGGAGAGGATACGGCGGGGAGAGGTGAGACCCCCGTGTGTGCTCCATGCGCGACCCCTCACCACGGCATAGTGCTGTGCGCTGCCGGTGATTGGCTGCAGCGGTCACTTGTCTGTCTAGCCCAGACAGGAAGCGCGGGCGACTCTGGAACATCAGTGTTATTGGACTAATTATTTTACATTTTATCTTTTTAATCTTTGTCTGCTGTTGGTCCCTGCTCCAGACCCCTCTACAGATCCCCCTCAACAGACCCCCTGCTACCACACCACCACAGATCCTCCTCCACTCCAAACACCTCCACAGACCCCTCTTCAGACCTCCCACTCCTGACAAATATACAGACCCCTCTACAGATCCCGCTCCACGGTATATAACACAGCCACGTAGTTTATAACACTGCCCACGCATCATATAACACAGCCCACGCAGTATATAAGACAGCCCACGCAGTTTATAACACAGCCCACGCAGCATATAACACAGCCCACGCAGTATATAACACAGCCCACGCAGTATATAACACAGCCCACGCAGTATATAAGACAGCCCACGCAGTTTATAACACAGCCCACGCAGCATATAACACAGCCCACGCAGTATATAACACAGCCCACGCAGTATATAACACAGCCCACGCAGTATATAACACAGCCCACGCAGTATATAACACAGCCCACGCAGTATATAAGACAGCCCACACAGTTTATAACACAGCCCACGCAGCATATAACACAGCCCACGCAGTATATAACACAGCCCACGCAGTTTATAACACAGCCCACGCAGCATATAACACAGCCCACGCAGCATATAACACAGCCCACGCAGTATATAACACAGCCCACGCAGTATATAACACAGCCCACGCAGTTTATAACACTGCCCACGCATCATATAACACAGCCCACGCAGTTTATAGCACAGCCCACGCAGTATATAACACAGCCCACGCAGTATATAACACAGCCCACGCAGTATATAACACAGCCCACGCAGTATATAACACAGCCCACGCAGTATATAACACAGCCCACGCAGTATATAACACAGCCCACGCAGTATATAACACAGCCCACGCAGTATATAACACAGCCCACGCAGTATATAAGACAGCCCACGCAGTTTATAACACAGCCCACGCAGCATATAACACAGCCCACGCAGTATATAACACAGCCCACGCAGTATATAACACAGCCCACGCAGTATATAACACAGCCCACGCAGTATATAACACAGCCCACGCAGTATATAACACAGCCCACGCAGTATATAAGACAGCCCACGCAGTTTATAACACAGCCCACGCAGCATATAACACAGCCCACGCAGTATATAACACAGCCCACGCAGTTTATAACACAGCCCACGCAGCATATAACACAGCCCACGCAGTATATAACACAGCCCACGCAGTATATAACACAGCCCACGCAGTTTATAACACTGCCCACGCATCATATAACACAGCCCACGCAGTTTATAGCACAGCCCACGCAGTATATAACACAGCCCACGCAGTATATAACACAGCCCACGCAGTATATAACACAGCCCACGCAGTATATAACACAGCCCACGCAGTATATAACACAGCCCACGCAGTATATAACACAGCCCACGCAGTATATAACACAGCCCACGCAGTTTATAACACAGCCCACGCAGTATATAACACAGCCCACGCAGTATATAACACAGCCCACGCAGTATATAACACAGCCCACGCAGTATATAACACAGCCACGTAGTAAATAACATAGCCCACGCAATATCTAGCACAGCCCACGAAGTATATAACACAGCCCACGAAGTATATAACACAGCCCACGCATTATATAACACAGCCACGTAGCATATAACATAACATAATATAATATATGTATATAATATATATAAACTTTCTGTATTCCCATGAAGCCTGTCACATCCCCTTTATGTATTCAGGAGATCTCATCTATATACATAATTGTCTAAGGGTCACTTCCGTCTGTCTGTCTGTCTGTCTGTCCTTCTGTCACGGTTATTCGTTCGCTGATTGGTCTCGGCAGCTGCCTGTCATGGCTGCCGCGACCAATCAGCGACGGGCGCAGTCCGATTAGTCCCTCCCCTACTCCCCTGCACTCACTGCCCGGCGCCCGCTCCATAATCCCCTCCACTCACCGCTCACACAGGGTTAATGGCAGCGGTAAAGGCCCGCGGTGTAACGCACTCCGTTACCACTGCTATTAACCCTGTGTGTCCCCAACTATTTACTATTGATGCTGCCTATGCAGCATCAATAGTAAAAATAGGTCATGTTAAAAATAATAAAAAAAACAAAAAACCTGCTATACTCACCCTCCGCCGCCTTTCTCGCTCCTCGCCACGCTCTCGGGGCCGCTCCATTGCAAGCGGCAGCTTCCGGTGCCGTCCCAGGGCTGGTGTGCGGCAAGGACCTGCTGTGACGTCACGGTCATGTGACCGCGATGTCATCATAGGCCTGCTCACACCAGCCCTGGGACCGCAAGCTGCCGCTTGCAATGGAGCGATCCCAGGAACGTGGCGAGGAGTGAGAAAGGCGGCGGATGGTGAGTATAGCAGGACTTCAACGGACTATAGGTGAGTATATGTTTATTTTTTTTTAAGTCTCTATACTACGTGGCTCTGTGCTGGCCAATATACTACGTGACTGGGCAATATACTACGTGGCTCTGCTATATACTTTGTGGCTGGGCAATATACTACGTGACTGGGCAATATACCGTATTACGTGGCTGTGCTATATACTATGTGGCTGGGCAATACGTGACTGGGCAATATACTACGTGGCTGGGCAATATACTACGTGACTGGGCAATATACTACGTCGCTGGGCAATATACTACGTCGCTGGGCAATATACTACGTGGCTGGGCAATATACTACGTGTCTGGGCAATATACTACGTGTCTGGGCAATATACTACGTGTCTGGGCAATATACTACGTGTCTGGGCAATATACTACGTGGCTGGGCAATATACTACGTGGCTGGGCAATATACTACGTGGCTGGGCAATATACTACGTCGCTGGGCAATATACTACGTGGCTGGGCAATATACTACGTGGCTGGGCAATATACTACGTGGCTGGGCAATATACTACGTGGCTGGGCAATATACTACGTGTCTGGGCAACATACTACGTGTCTGGGCAACATACTACGTGTCTGGGCAATATACTACGTGGCTGGGCAATATACTACGTGGCTGGAAAATATACTACGTGGACATGCAGATTCTAGAATACACGATGCGTTAGAATCGGGCCACCATCTAGTCTACTATATAATTGTCTAAGGGTCACTTCCGTCTGTCCTTCTTTCTTTCTGGCACGGATATTCATTCGCTGATTTGTCTCGGCAGCTGCCTGTCATGGCTGCCGCGACTAATCAGCGACGACCACAGTCCGATTAGTCCCTCCCTACTCCCCTGCAGTCAGCGCCCGGCGCTTGCGCCATACTCCCTGCAGTCACCGCTCACACAGGGTTAATGCCAGCGGTAATGGACCGCGTTATGCCACGGGTAACTCACTCCGTTACCGCCGCTATTAACCCTGTGTGACCAAGTTTTTACTATTGATGCTGCCTATGCAGCGTCAATAGTAAAAGGATCTAATGTTAAAAATAATAAAAAATTATTGTATACTGACCTTTCCCGCTCCTCGCGACGTTCTGGTGACCTCTCCATGCAAGCGGCAGGTTCCGGTGCCAACGATGGTGTGGGAGAAGGACCTGCCATGACGTCACGGTCATGTGACCGTGACGTCATGGCAGGTCCTTCTCGCGCAGGCGCGAGGAAGCTGCGTTACCATGGGACAGGCAGGGACAGCGTCAGGAGCGCTAGGAGCAGGTGAGTATTTCATATTCACCTGTTCGCGTTCCATCCGCCGGGCACCGCTCTGTCTTCCCGTCCTCTTGCAGTGACTGTGCAGGTCAGAGGGCGCGATGACGTATTAGTGTGCGCGCCGCCCTCTGCCTGAACAGTCAGTGCGGAGAGACGGGACGCTGAGGAGCAGTGACGAGAGGTGAGTAAGTGATTTATTTATTTTTTATTGCAGCAGCAGCATTACATGTGGCACAATGCTGTATGGGGCGTCTATGGGGCCATAAAGAACTGCATGGAGCATTAAATGGGGCATCTATGGGGCCATAACTGCATGGAGCATTATATGGGGCATCTATGGGGCCATAACTGCATGGCACATTAAATGGGGCATCTATGCGTCCATAACTGCATGGAGCATTATATGGGGCATCTATGGGGCCATAACTGCATGGAGCATTATATGGGGCATCTATGGGGCCATAACTGCATGGAGCATTATATGGGGCATCTATGCGTCCATAACTGCATGGAGCATTATATGGGGCATCTATGGGGCCATAACTGCATGGAGCATTATATGGGGCATCTATGGGGCCATAACTGCATGGAGCATTAAATGGGGCATCTATGGGGCCATAAATGCATGGAGCATTATATGGGGCATCAGTGGGGCCATAACTGCATGGAGCATTATATGGGGCATCTATGGGGCCATAACTGCATGGAGCATTATATGGGGCATCTATGGGGCCATAACTGCATGGAGCATTAAATGGGGCATCTATGGGGCCATAACTGCATGGAGCATTATATGGGGCATCTATGCGTCCATAACTGCATGGAGCATTATATGGGGAATCTATGGGACCATAACTGCATGGAGCATTATATGGGGCATCTATGCGTCCATAACTGCATGGAGCATTATATGGGGCATCTATGGGGCCATAACTGCATGGAGCATTATATGGGGCATCTATGGGGCCATAACTGCATGGAGCATTATATGGGGCATCTATGCGTCCATAACTGCATGGAGCATTATATGGGGCATCTATGGGGCCATAACTGCATGGAGCATTATATGGGGCATCTATGGGGCCATAACTGCATGGAGCATTAAATGGGGCATCTATGGGGCCATAAATGCATGGAGCATTATATGGGGCATCAGTGGGGCCATAACTGCATGGAGCATTATATGGGTCATCTATGGGGCCATAACTGCATGGAGCATTATATGGGGCATCTATGGGGCCATAACTGCATGGAGCATTAAATGGGGCATCTATGGGGCCATAACTGCATGGAGCATTATATGGGGCATCTATGCGTCCATAACTGCATGGAGCATTATATGGGGAATCTATGGGACCATAACTGCATGGAGCATTATATGGGGCATCTATGGGGCCATAACTGCATGGAGCATTAAATGGGGCATCTATGGGGCCATAAATGCATGGAGCATTATATGGGGCATCAGTGGGGCCATAACTGCATGGAGCATTATATGGGGCATCTATGGGGCCATAACTGCATGGAGCATTATATGGGGCATCTATGGGGCCATAACTGCATGGAGCATTAAATGGGACATCTATGGGGCCATAAATGCATGGAGCATTATATGGGTCATCTATGGGGCCATAACTGCATGGAGCATTATATGGGGCATCAGTGGGGCCATAACTGCATGGAGCATTATATGGGGCATCTATGGGGCCATAACTGCATGGAGCATTATATGGGGCATCTATGGGGCCATAACTGCATGGAGCATTAAATGGGGCATCTATGGGGCCATAAATGCATGGAGCATTATATGGGTCATCTATGGGACCATAACTGCATGGAGCATTATATGGGGCATCTATGGGGCCATAACTGCATGGAGCATTATATGGGGCATCTATGGGGCCATAACTGCATGGAGCATTATATGGGGCATCTATGGGGCCATAACTGCATGGAGCATTATATGGGGCATCTATGGGGCCATAACTGCATGGAGCATTATATGGGGCATCTATGGAGCCATAACTGCATGGAGCATTATATGGGGCATCTATGGGGCCATAACTGCATGGAGCATTATATGGGGCATCTATGGGGCCATAATGAACTGCATGGAGCATTATATGGGGCATCTATGGGGCCATACCTGCATGGAGCATTATACTACGTGGCTGAGCAATATACTACGTGGCTGGGCAAAATACTACGTGACTGGGCAATATACTACATGGACATGCATATTCTAGAATACTCGATGTGTTAGAATCGGGCCACCATCTAGTGCACAAATAAGTAGATTGGGGATGAAATTCTGCTGACACATTCCCTTTAAGGGGGTGTCCAGGCTTCTGGATATAGCTGCAGTCACAGTGCACCCTGTGAGGCGTCTCCAATGGGTGGGTATGTAACTGTAAGTATGTGATCTGTATACTCCCGGCCACATTCCAACTAGACATATGAGGTCGCACACGTCTAGTCGGGAAGTGACTGCATGCACGGAAATGACAGGGCCAGGACAAAGGATTTTGGTGTCACAGGCAGATGAAGTTGACGGTGCCCCCGATGAACCCTCAGCACCCAAATAATGTAACGAGTAAGAGCTAACGTTGGAGCACCCTTAAAGTACCACCACCCCTTTTTTTCACAAACAATACCAGCAAAAGTAAAAAATAAAAAAAAAAGTGATGTCCTTTATGGATGAGGCTCAGAGAGTGTGTCTTCAATGTTAGATATGGAATCCGTCACTGTTTGGGGGTCATTTACACAATGCGAAGGATACATTTATTATTATGATTATGCGTTGCTTATATAGCGCCATTAATTCCACAGCGCTTTACAGACATCATTATCACTGTCCCCATTGGGGCTCACAATGTAGATTCCCTATCAGTCTTTGGTGTGTGGGAGGAACCCGGAGGAAGGGCACCTAATCACGAGGAGAACCCGGAGGAAACGCACCTAAACACGAGGAGAACCCGGAGGAAATGCACCTAAACACGAGGAGAACCCAGAGGAAATGCTCCTAAACATGAGGAGAACCCAAGGGAAATGCTCCTAAACACGAGAACCCGGAGGAAACACACCTAAACACGAGGAGAACCCGGAGGAAACGCACCTAAACACGAGGAGAACCCGGAGGAAACGCATCTAAACACGAGGAGAACCTGGCGGAAACGCACCTTAACACGAGGAGAACCCGGAGGAAACGCACCTAAACACGAGGAGAACCCGGAGGAAACGCACCTAAACACGAGGAGAACCCGGAGGAAACGCACCTAAACACGAGGAGAACCCAGAGGAAACGCACCTAAACACGAGAACCCAGAGGAAAAGCACCTAAACACGACGAGAACCCGGAGGAAGCGCACCTAAACACGAGGAGAACATACAAACTCCTTGCAGATGTCGTCCTTCATGGGATTTTAACCCATGACCCCAATGCTGCAAAGCGACAGTGCTAACCACTGAGCCACCATGTACAATGCTAGCTACAGAGCCACCACATTGCTGAATAAATAGCGATAATAGATAAATGGCGATATTCATCCCTGACCTCCTATGTTTTATGTCAGTCCCCAGGACGGTCATGGAAACTAAGATACTTCGCTGTAACGGGGCCGTTTGGGTTCAGTTAAAGGGTCCATCATTCGACAGACGCCCTAATGCAGCGGTCCCCAACCTTTTTGACCTTGAGCCACAATCAGCACTGAGAGAGGGTCACGAGCCACATTCAGCTCTGAGAGAGTTCATGAGCAACATCCTGCTTATGTCCCCCTCAAAGTCGTGTCAACCAAAGCCTCCATTATGGGTACAATGATAACCGAAGCTTTTCCACAGAAATCACTCCAAAGCAGCACACTGAGATCCAAGGGTTCCCACAAAGCCCCAGTTCAGTGTTATCCCATCAAGGACTCCCAACACTCAAATATTCATAATTTTGAGATGTACTCTTCATACCTGTTTGCTAGACCTGGAGCTAATGCACCAAGCTGGCAGACAGTCGCGAGCCACAATTCCTGGGACCGCGAGCCACATGTGGCTCCCGAGCTACAGGTTGGGGACCCCTGCCCTAATGGAAACTAAACAGACCCCATTACAGATAAAGGGATACACATGATTGTTTATAAAGAAGCTTCCATCAACATTTCTATCCTCTTAAGGCCACGGTCACACGGTCAGTATTTGGCCTGTATTTTACCTCAGTATTTGTAGCCAAAACCAGGAGTGGGTGATAATACAGTAGTGGTGACGTGTTTTTATTATACTTTTCCTCTGCTTGTTTCTCTCTTGGTTTTGGATGGGAAATCCGGACAAAATACTGACCGTGTGATTCTGGTGTAAAGGGGATATCCTGGTCTTTTTGTCCACGGTGCCGTTCTACAATGGTAGGAGATGGTGGGTTTTGTTGTTATCAGTCTTTATCTCACTCCGGACCTTACAGGAACCACAGCACTGATGAGACCAGTCAGTACCACCACAGATAAACACTTACATCCAGGGACCTTATGGATGTCATCTTCTGTGATTGGAGTTGTTGCTTTCTTTTCGTCTCCATCTTGTCCAGACGCCATTATGACTTCCCTTCATCCACAGCTCATCTCTCCATATTCCATCTTCTCCGCTCTTCTGCAGCACATCTCCACACGGTGCCCCTTAAAAATAAGTTACTACAATGCTCCTGAATAAAAAATATCTGTCCATATTATGCCCTAAATAAGCCTCCTGTAGTATATGGCTGCCACACTGCCCACCTTCATGATGTATAACCGCTACACTGTCTGCCATTATCAGCTATAACCTGTAGGCTAGGTTCACATTGCGTTAGGGCAATCCGTTTAGCGCATAGGCTAACGGACTGCGCTAACGCAATGTCCCAAAAGGGATCACGTTTGCCGATCCCGCTAGCGCAGATGTCCGATCTGCGCTAGCGAGGAACGGACCTCGAACGCTGCAAGCGTTCAAGTGACGGCACATCGCTAGCGCACGCCCATTGTAATGGCGGCATTAACGGACTACGTTACACCGCGTTATGCCGTGGTGTGTAACGTAGTCCATTTAACGGGTTCACACAACACAGTGTGAACCTAGCCTTACACCTGCCGCCCTTATTAACCACAGCCTATACCAGTGTGTGGGGGGGGGGGGAGGAGATCTGCTGACACTGTTATAGGGGTAATGTCCCCCATCCCGGCTACTTCCAGGTATATATGATCCCCTTCCTGCCAGGGCTGTGGAGTCCGAGTCGTGGAGTCGGAGTTAGTTTTGGTTGGAGTCGGAGTCGGTAGAAATGTACCGACTCCAGCTTAAAAAAATGTATTAATATTTCATAATTGAACTTTCATATGAATTTTATAAATGTTACTCAAATATATATGTTCTATAAAACTATGAACAACAGTGATAAGCAGTTCTGCTGGAGATAGAGACATTTCTTGAGGCTTTACGGCCGGCGCTGACACAGTCAGTGCGGGAAGCTGACGGCGGGGGACGTGACAGACATGGGAATGTGAGTATGTAGTGTTTTTTTTGTTTTTTTTTACTTTTCCAATGGTAACCAGGGTAAATATCGGGTTACTAAGCGCGGCCCTGCACTTAGTAACCTGATGTTTACCCTGGTTACCCGGGGACTTCGGCATCGTTGAAGACAGTTTCAACGATGCCGAAGTCTTTCCCCTGATCGTTTGTCGCTGGAGAGAGCTGTCTGTGTGACAGCTCCCCAGCGACCACACAACGACTTACCAACGATCACGGCCAGGTTGTATCGCTGGTCGTGATCGTTGGTAAGTCGTTTAGTCTAATGGTACCTTTACTTCTTGTGTGTCACTGTTCTCCACTGCCCTTATCTAATCTTATACTTGGTTAACCTCATGTTGCCCCCAAGTGTATGAAACTGAAAGTGAAAATGTGTTGCAAATTCTTAGTAGTAAAGGCCTGCTATAGATGCTCCCCCATCCTGGTATATGTGCCCCCTATCACGCCGCACACACAAAATCATTGTACTCGCCTGCCCTCCGCTCCCTCGGCATCCTGTTCTGATGCTGACTTCAGCATGTAAGCCGCGCATGGTGTCACTGCCGGAATATTCACTGTTCTCCGCACCCAAGATTATGGGAGTAGGGAGCAGTGAATATTGATTTTCCTTAGTAGCGGGCACACGTGATCACCCGGCAGCTGTGGCTAATACTGCCCGCTATTAAAGAGACTATTGTCAGCTGAAAATGCCAATAACAGGGTTAGGCCTGTTTCACACGTCAGTGTCTCCGGTACGTGAGGTGACAGTTTCCTCACGTACCGGAGCCACTGACACACGTAGACACATTAAAATCAATGCATCTGTGCAGATGTCATTGATTTTTTGCGGACCGTGTCTCCGTGTGCCAAACACGGCGACATGTCAGTGTTCGTGGGAGCGCACGTATTACACGGACCCATTAAAGTCAGTGGGTCCGTGTAAAACACGTACCGCACACGGACGTTGTCGGTGTGCAGTCCGTGTGCCGTGCAGGAGACAGCGCTACATTAAGCGCTGTCCCCCCCACTGGTGCTGAAGCCGCGATTCATATCTTCTCTGCAGCAGCGTTTGCTGTAGAGAAGATATGAATAATCGTGTTTAAAATAAAGATCTATGTGCCCATAGGGATGGAGCCGCATATTCATTACTGTAAATGAGCGGGCCCACGTGACCGCATACAGTAGAAGGTGCGGCCAGGACAGGAAGCAGCGACAGCCAACGAGGGAGCCGGGTGAGTATTTTAAGAACAGCGGGGGGGGAGAGCGCACAGGGGGTGGGAGGGCAGTGGGCACATAGATCTTTATTTTAAACACGATTATTCATATCTTCTCTACAGCAAACGCTGCTGCAGGGAAGATATGAATGGGGCTTCAGCACCAGATGCTGGTGCGTGTGGTACCCAGCACGGTGCGTGTGGTACCCAGTGTGCACACGGGCGGCGCACGTGTGCCACACTGATGTGCCACAGAAACGCACCGGCACACGGACACGGATAATTCTGGTACCGATTTTTTCCGGTACCGGAATTATCTGGACGTGTGGGACAGCCCTTAGACTGACAGCCTAACATAGAGGGGCCCCTGACAATTGATTGTTAGGGATCCGGCCTTTTAGATTTTGGGCTGCCGATCCCTTTGTTCTCCCATATATAGGCCGCAGCCTGGGGTGCTGGGCAGTGTGAGTGCCCTGGTCATAGGAGGGATCCCGAGATGTCTGCCGGCTAGACGATCAGCCCCACCACCGACCTGCCGACAGCCATCCGATGTGTATGGCACTTAACCCTTTATGCTTCTTGTCATCTTTTCCTGGCTTTAGCTTATAAAAGTCCTGAAGAACTTGCTGTGTGATTCCAACCTCCCACGATAATGTCAGGAGGCCTCTTATCGGTATCTGATAAAAGCCGCAGTATCTCCTGGTCCACACATCACAATGTTCAGGTATTTCAAGGCTGGTCGTCTACCAAAGTCAAAGTACAGGGTAAAGGCTGCAGGTTGGAAAACTCGTGACCACGTTCTCACGTAGAAATAGGTAGCACCTTTAGTGCTGAATTTATCCTAAAAAAGAAAAAAACAAATCTGGGAAACTGAAGACTAAGGCTCCGTTCACACCATGAACTTTTGGGCAGTTTTTGATGTTACAGATTTTCTGCGCCATTAAGTAAAATAGGTCACTTGCATTTTTTATAAACTATGCAGCATAAATCAAAATGTAATCGTGGGAACATAGCCTAAAATACGTGAATGTGGATTTCTGGACTTCATGCCAAGACATCAGATATTCTTCTGAGGATTCGCTCTGGATTGGAGGAGACGGCACAATCCACCTGAGGATTTCTTCCTGCCCGGAGAGATTGCTAGAGGAGGGTTTACAGCTGTAAACCTGTCCGGATTACTGATGGATCGCACTCTTTGGTTGGCGTCTAAACAGGTGGCTCCTCCGCCAATCTCGGGACCGTGGGAACACAATGTACAGTTAACTGAGGATACATCGGGGGTCCGGAGGAGCAGTCGTCTGAAGGTCACCCTACATATTGGACAGTGGTCAGTAAACCCATCGTTCAGCCAGCGCTCCCATACAGCATTTCTGTGTTCTCCAAGAGCCATTGCCAGACATAACTAGAGACGGCTCATCTCCTGGAGAACAATGCGATCGGCCTTATAAAACTGGTTGTGATCCGATCTGACCCCCCAACAATAAAGTGTCCGGGGCCCCATGCACATTACACTATCAGCCAAGGAAGGCCGAGGATACTGGTGGCTTCAACCGACATTAGTTTAGTGTAAATGGGGGGCTTAACCCCTTGCTGACATATGACGCATAGTCAAATCATATGCCAGCTCTTTGACTTTGATTCAGGCTCAGGAAGTGAGCATGCGTCTTTCCCATGTATATTACAAGTGATCACATGATGGAAGTTTCAAGTCCCCTAAGGCTTCTTTTACACTTACCGTGATTTTAGCTGCCCGTTTTTTGCTGGACGTATCGCTGTGATTTTCCCGGTCTGCCGCAAAAACGGGCCGCAAGAATATTGCTGATCGCTGTTTTTCTAGATTAGAATAGTAGGGAAAAAGTAGGGGCCAAAAAAAAAAAAAGCGATCCGCAAAAATGGAATTCACACTTCCATTGTTTTTGCGGCCCCATTGATTTTCAATGGAGCCCGTGTCCGTAAGCCTTGAAATATATCGAGCAAGCTCGATATTTTTTCACTGCCGTAAATACGGCCCATACGGCACTCCTACGAATTTTTGCAGCCCCATAGAAATGCATTGCGGCCGCAAAAACAGGCCGACAAAACACGGCAAGTGTAAAACCAGCCTAAGGGGACAACCAAATACAGGAAAAACTGAAAATCTAACAAAAACCTTTCAAATTACCCCCTTTATCACCAATAAATATAAAAAAATAAACACATATTGTATTATGTCTGTAAAGGGACAATCTATCAAAATATAAAATGAATTAAGCCGATTGATAAACGGCGCAACAAGAAAAAATCACAACGTGCCACAACATTGCAAAAAAATGGAAGAAGAAGCGAACAAAACATATCTACCCCAAAATGGTATCGGAGGAACGTCCGATCAGGGCGCAAAAAATAAGTAGTCACCCGCCCCAGATCCTGAAAAATAAAAATGTTACAGCTCTCAAGCAAAAGACACAAACACAAGCAAAGGTTTTGTCTTTTCTTCTTTTTTGATCTTCACACGTTTTTGAGTTGTTTTCTCACCACTTAATAAACTATAAATGTTTGGCATCTGCATGCTTGTACCGACCTGGAGAATCGGTCAGTTTTACCGTGTAATGAATATGATAAATAAAACCCCCCCCCCCCCCCAATTTTTTTTTTAAAATAGCACTTTATTTTGCCATTTCAGTGCACTTGGAATTGTATTCCTGCTTTCCGGGGCGTAACACGATAAAATGAAATCATTCAAAAATAGAATTCCTCCTCGTACGGCTGTGCAGGTGGAAAAGTGAGAGTCTGAAAAGCCAATATACAAGAATGAAAAATGGCCATGATGGGAGGGGGTTAAGGTGTATGGCCTCCTTTAAGGGATCATTGATTAGGTCGAGCATCTCATTGTCCTTTTATACAAGCCGTAGGACTTTTATGTAGCCGATTTGTTATTCGGCAGTCACTCGATGGTTTCGCCCTTGCAGCTTCCTCAGGCTCTTCCTTAATGGTTTGTGTTTCGCGTCTCTGCTTTTTCAGGTGACGAGCAGTGCGGTTGTGCAGGCTTATATATCCAGAATCCGAGAGGTTAACAACACAATCAATGCTTTAGTGTGTGATCGCTTTGATGAAGCCTTACGCGAAGCCAAGGCAGTCGATGACTTGGTGTCCTCTGGGACGCAGGATCAGGCCACCCTTAAAGAAAACTATCCTCTCTTGGGTGTCCCGTTAACGGTTAAGGAAGCATTCGCTGTACAAGGTGAGATGACGTCTCTTCCTCTCATGTTCAGACTTTCTTTCCAGCCTTTTCTGACCTTTGTCTTCCAATACTTTGTGTCCCCGGTTCCTAGGCATGCCGCAGAGCTCCGGACTCGTATCGCGGCGTTCGTTCCGCTCCGAACACGATGCCGCCGTGGTGTCGAGGCTGAAGAGAGTGGGAGCGATTCCTCTGGGGATGACGAACTGCAGTGAGCTGTGCATGTGGTACGAGTCCAGTAACAACGTGTATGGCCGGACCAGGAACCCCTATAACCCTCAGCACATAGTGGGGGGCAGTTCGGGTACGTTGCACATGTGGAGATTTTGTGAGTCAGCAAATAAAAAAATTGTTAACCAATGAGAAAATTCAGAATGGTCAACACATTATGTGAGCACAAACGTTAGCGCCGTACGGCTCTGTGCACACTGGTGGCATCGCCCTCACCAGATCCATGGTGGATGTGTAGGGGCCATTATGCTGCTTCCTACCCTGTCCCTCATGGCCTTATAATAGGTCCACGGTTTGGGGTTTTCCTGACAAAGAGCAATGGAAATCTGAAGAAAGAGAATAGAAGTGCCTAATCCCATATAGCCGCCAATCCTTGGGCTATTCTCACACCTCTTCATCCTCCGCAGTTGACCCTCGGGCTCTAAAGAGCAACGGATGCGTCCAGTGGCACCACGCACTCCCCAGTACAGTATATGGCACGACTGCACATAGTACTATATGTTCCTTCATATTCATGATTACTAGAACACAAATCAGTGGAAAGCTGTGAGCACAGCTCCCTGTCACTCGGCTCCGCAGCGAGGAGTGTGCAGAGTCAGTGTGCAGCGGGGGGTCCTACGTTTTGAGAGCAAGGCGTGTGCAGACGCAGTGTGCAGTGGGGGTCCAACATTTTGAGAGGGAGGAGTGTGCGGAGGCTGTGTGCAGCAGGAGATCCTGTGTGTCTCTGAGAGCGAGTAGTGTGCGGAGGCTGTGTGCAGCAGGAGATCCTGTGTCTTTCTGAGAGTGAGGAGTGTGCGGAGGCTGTGTGCAGCAGGAGATCCTGTGTCTCTCTGAGATTGAGTAGTGTGTGGAGGCTGTGTGCAGCAGGAGATCCTGTGTCTCTCTGAGAGCGAGGAGTGTGCGGAGGCTGTGTGCAGCAGGAGATCCTGTGTCTCTCTGAGATCGAGTAGTGTGTGGAGGCTGTGTGCAGCAGGAGATCCTGTGTCAGTCTGAGAGCGAGTAGTGTGCGGAAGCTATTGATTAGACAAAAGGAGGGGGCACCACAATTTCTAAAGGGATCCAACCAGGTCTAACTACAATATGCCATTATACAAAAAGAAAAAAAAAAAAAGATAGACCATAAAAGGGGATCACCTAAGGCATGGATCACATGAAAAATATATAAATTTTTATTTCATACAAATATATAACATGGACACAAAAAACCAACAGAAAACAAATATTAAAAACATTTAAAATCGGTCAACCATGTGAGTGTGCGGAGGCTGTGTGCAGCAGGATATCCTGTGTCTCTCTGAGAGCGAGTAGTGTGCGGAGGCTGTGTGCAGCAGGAGATCCTTTGTCTTTCTGAGATTGAGTAGTGTGCGGAGGCTGTGTGCAGCAGGAGATCCTTTGTCTTTCTGAGAGCAAGAAGTGTGCGGAGGCTGTGTGCAGCAGGAGATCCTGTGTCAGTCTGAGAGCAAGGAGTGTGCAGACGCAGTGTGCAGTGGGGGTCCAACATTTTGAGAGGGAGGAGTGTGCGGAGGCTGTGTGCAGCAGGAGATCCTGTGTCAGTCTGAGAGCGAGGAGTGTGCAGAGGCTGTGTGCAGCAGGAGATCCTGTGTCAGTCTGAGAGCGAGGAGGGGCGTCAGACTGGTAAGGAGACCACCCACTCCCATCCTGCTTGTCTGCAACCATTGACGGATCGGTCTGGATAACAGGCAGTGGACGGCCCCTTTTCACAGTTACATTTTTAGTAGTGGAAGTATATTACACTCTTGCTAGTGACGACATTGGCATAATATAATAATCAAAGCCCTGCTGCTATGTCGGTGACCATTTCTCAGTAGTGTAGTGTGAACAGGCCCCTTTGGAGTGTTTCTCTTGGATGTGTTTCTGCTCTTTCTTCTGGTTTTATCAGTTTCTGCTTTATGGCCTTTGTGCATCATTGTATAACTCTTCCATTACACTTATCCTCGTTGTCAGATTCCGTTTTAGCTGTTGCTTGTCCGTCCTCTGCTGATCTGTTTCTTCATGTCTCTTCTAGGAGGAGAAGGCTGCATTATTGCTGCGGGGGCATCTGTCATCGGGGTGGGCTCCGATATCGGGGGCAGTATAAGGATGCCAGCGTATTTTAATGGCATATATGGCCACAAGCCGACTTCTGGTGAGGGTTTATTATTGATGATAATAATGCCGTCCTTTATGACCAGCTGTTTCCATTCTTCAGGGGGAAGTTTGCAGATTATTAAGTCAGATGGAGTATTTTAGCAGTAAGTGTAAAGCGTCCTGTCAGCCTGATATGTTACTGGTCCGGTGCCGACTCCCAGTAGCTGAAACAGCACAAAAATGTGGAGCTCTATGGATCCTGGAGGCGCTGAGGACACGGTTTGGTGCATTGATGAGCAGAGCGTTCGCCTCTCGCTGCCCTCAGGGCGGTGATTGACAAGCTGCTGGGTTGGCACATCCGCACCGCAGCCTGTCCGTGACTGCAGATGGGGGCTCCTGGGGGGCTCTCCTCATGGATACACTGGGCTGCAAATTCATAGGGAAGATTTGTGACACTAAATGTGCCAGAATTCTGCACCATTCATTCCTCGCACCATATTTGTAATTAGGATACTTTCTCTGTATTGTCCGATAATAGACCGAGGCTTCACCATGAAGAGTCATGAATAGTGATGAGCGAGCGTGCACGGTTATCGTGTTATCTGAGCATGCTCCGGTGTTAGCAAAGTATCTCGGGTGTGCTCGGATATTATGTTCTAGTCCTGCGGCTGAATGATTTGTGGCTGTTCGACAGCTGCAACACATGTGGGGACTGCCTGTTGGTTAGCCGCGAAACATGCAGCTGCAGGGACTCAAACATGTCATCTGAGCACGCCCGAGATACTGTGATAACACCCGAGTGTGCCTAAAGAACGTGATGTCTGAGCATGCCCGAGATACTGTGCTAACACCTGAGCATGCCCCGAGAACGCGATGTCTGAGCATGCCCGAGATACTCTGATAACACCCGAGTGTGCCCCAATAACACGATGTCTGAGCACGTCCGAGATACTCTGATAACACCTGAGCATGCCCCGATAACACTACGTCTGAGCACGTCCGAGATACTCTGATAACACCGGAGTGTGCCCCGATAACACTACGTCTGAGCACGTCCGAGATACTATGATAACACCCGAGTGTGCCCCAATAACGCGATGTCTGAGCATGCCCGAGGTACTCTGATAACACCGGAGTGTGCCCCAATAACACCAGGTCTGAGCACGCCCGAGATACTCTGATAACACCCGAGTGTGCCCCGATAACACGATGTCTGAGCACGCCCGAGATACTCTGATACCACCTGAGTGTGCCCCAATAACACCAGGTCTGAGCACGCCCGAGACACTCTGATAACACCCGAGTGTGCCCCGATAACACGATGTCTGAGCACGCCCGAGATACTCTGATACCACCTGAGCGTGCCCCGAGAATGCGACGTCTGAGCATGCCCAAGATACTCTGATAACACCCGAGCGTGCCCCGAGAACGCGACGTCTGAGCACGCCCGAGATACTGATAACATCCGAGCATGCCCCGAGAACGCGATGTCTGAGCACGCCTGAGTTACTCTGCTAACACCCGAGCGTGCCCCGTGACCACGATGTCTGAGCACGCCCGAGATACTGATAACATCCGAGCATGCCCCGTGAACGCGATGTCTGAGCACGCCTGAGATACTCTGCTAACACCTGAGCGTGCCCAAAGAACGCGATGTCTGAGGAAGCTCGCTCATTACTAGTTGTGATTTAGCATGAAAGGGGATATCGTCCAATAAATGGCGCCATGCACCAAAACACCAAAATAATTCTCCAAAGTTTGAAGTGTAAATTGTTGGTGTGAAGTAATCCTACTCAGAGTGTGTAACCTGGAGGTCCAGGCGGTGTCATGGTGCACCAGGTGTATCAGACAACTGCAACCACATGGGACTGTCCAGTCTGGCTGCTGATATGGATAATGAATCCCCCGGTCTCTGATGTGTTCTTTCAGAGCAGAGGTGCACAACCATGTGTGGCCCATTGTACTGTTCTGTGTGGGCCCCAACCCTCTTACTCCAGATAGATGTAGAAGACTTCCAGGTGGTTCTTTAAGGCCCATACTCCCCCATGGCCGTGCCCTCTCATTACTGCTGACTGTGGTATAGGAGAGCCTTATTATTGCACTGTCTACATTCAGGCATTTATTGCATATAATGTAGATATACCGGGAATGTGACCATTAAACAGACCCACAGTGACAAATCCCCTGCTGTAATTAATAAGTAAAAGCCATAGTGCATATAGAACATAGGGACTTGGTAAACACTGTTCTTGATGATAAAAAAAAGCGTAAAACCCATCCCACCAGTGCCAAGGTGCCCCACAATGGGGATGGCCAGTGTGAACATGTTCCTATTTTGCATCTATACCATCTTACACTCAGGGTGACTTTTTCTGGTTTAGTTTCCGGTTCTAGCACTTAGTGCAGGTAAGGCTGCGGCCTTCAGTCCTTAGCTGCACATGACATTTCTAGAGCTTCTCATCGCTGGGTGTCCATGTTCAGGATCCGCGCCGGCCCTTATTCACACGGACGTCACTATGATGCATGGTAAGGCTTGAATGCTAGAGGTCAGGACCATCCCGATCGTGGTTCACCTTGGCGCTGGGACGTTTTTTTTGGCAAAAAAAGTGTTTACTAAGTTGCTATGTTATATATGCGCTATGGCCATTATGTATGCTCTATGGCCGTTATATATACACTATGGCTGTTATATATGCGCTATGGCCGTTATATATACACTATGGCTGTTATATATGCGCTATGGCTGTTATATATACACTATGGCTGTTATATATGCGCTATGGCTGTTATATATACACTGTGGCTGTTATATATGCGCTGTGGGTGTTATATATACACTATGGCTGTTATATATGCGCTATGGCTGTTATATATGCGCTGTGGGTGTTATATATACACTATGGCCTTTATATATGCGCTATGGCTGTTATATATGTGCTGTGGGTGTTATATATATACACTATGGCTGTTATATATGCGCTATGGCTGTTTTATATACACTATGGCCGTTATATATGCGCTATGGCTGTTATATATGTGCTGTGGGTGTTATATATACATTATGGCTGTTATATATGCTCTATGGCCATTATATATGGCTATGGCCGTTATATATGGCTATGGCCGTTATATATGTGCTCTGGGTGTTATATATGCGTTATGGCTGTTATATATGTGCTGTGGGTGTTATATATGCGCTATGGCCGTTATATATGCGCTGTGGGCGTTATATATACACTATGGCTGTTATATATGCTCTATGGTCGTTATATATGCGCTATGGCCATTATGTATGCTCTATGGCCGTTATATATGCGCTATGGCTGTTATATATGTGCTGTGGCTGTTATATATATATACACACTATGGCCGTTATATCTGTGCTGTGGGTGTTATATATGCACTATGGCTGTTATATATGCGCTGTGGCCGTTATATATGCACTATGGCTGTTATATATGCTCTATGGCCATTATGTATGCTCTATGGCCATTATATATGGCTATGGCCGTTATATATGTGCTCTGGGTGTTATATATGCGTTATGGCTGTTATATATGTGCTGTGGGTGTTATATATGCGCTATGGTTATATATGCGCTATGGGCGTTATATATACACTATGGCCATTATATATGCGCTATGGCTGTTATATATATACACTATGGCCGTTATATATGTGCTGTGGGTGTTAAATATGCACTATGGCCGTTATATATCCGTTATATATGCGCTGTGGCCGTTATATATATATATACACTATGGCCGTTATATATGCGCTATGGCCGTTATATATGCACTATGGTTATATATGCGCTATGGCCGTTATATATGTGCTGTGGGTGTTATATATGCACTATGGCCGTTATATATGCGCTGTGGCCGTTATATATATACACTATGGCCGTTATATATACGCTATGGCCGTTATATATGCACTATGGTTATATATGCGCTATGGCCGTTATACAGTTAGGGCCAGAAATATTTGGACAGTGACACAAGTTTTGTTATTTTAGCTGTTTACAAAAACATGTTCAGAAATACAATTATATATATAATATGGGCTGAAAGTGCACACTCCCAGCTGCAATATGATAGTTTCCACATCCAAATCGGAGAAAGGGTTTAGGGATCATAGCTCTGTAATGCATAGCGTTCTCTTTTTCAAGGGACCAAACGTAATTGGACAATGGACTCTAAGGGCTGCAATTAACTCTGAAGGGGTCTCCCTCGTTAACCTGTAATCAATGAAGTAGTTAAAAGGTCAGGGGTGGATTCCAGGTGTGTGGTTTTGCATTTGGAAGCTGTTGCTGTGAGCAGACAACATGCGGTCAAAGGAACTCTCAATTGAGGTGAAGCAGAACATCCTGAGGCTGAAAAAAAAAGAAAAAATCCATCAGAGAGATAGCAGACATGCTTGGAGTAGCAAAATCAACAGTTGGGTACATTCTGAGAAAAAAGGAATTGACTGGTGAGCTTGGGAACTCAAAAAGGCCTGGGCGTCCACGGATGACAACAGTGGTGGATGATCGCCGCATACTTAATTTGGTGAAGAAGAACCCGTTCACAACATCAACTGAAGTCCAGAACACTCTCAGTGAAGTAGGTGTATCTGTCTCTAAGTCAACAGTAAAGAGAAGACTCCATGACAGTAAATACAAAGGGTTCACATCTAGATGCAAACCATTCATCAATACCAAAAATAGACAGGCCAGAGTTAAATTTGCAGAAAAACACCTCAAGAAGCCAGCTCAGTTCTGGAAAAGTATTCTATGGACAGATGAGACAAAGATCAACCTGTACCAGAATGATGGGAAGAAAAAAGTTTGGAGAAGAAAGGGAACGGCACATGATCCAAGGCACACCACATCCTCTGTAAAACATGGTGGAGGCAACGTGATGGCATGGGCATGCATGGCTTTCAATGGCACTGGGTCACTTGTGTTTATTGATGACATAAGAGCAGACAAGAGTAGCCGGATGAATTCTGAAGTGTACCGGGATATACTTTCAGCCCAGATTCAGCCAAATGCTGCAAAGTTGATTGGACGGCGCTTCATAGTACAGATGGACAATGACCCCAAGCATACAGCCAAAGCTACCCAGGAGTTCATGAGTGCCAAAAAGTGGAACATTCTGCAATGGCCAAGTCAATCTCCAGATCTAAACCCAATTGAGCATGCATTTCACTTGCTCAAATCCAGACTTAAGACGGAAAGACCCACAAACAAGCAAGACCTGAAGGCTGCGGCTGTAAAGGCCTGGCAAAGCATTAAGAAGGAGGAAACCCAGCGTTTGGTGATGTCCATGGGTTCCAGACTTAAGGCAGTGATTGCCTCCAAAGGATTTGCAACAAAATATTGAAAATAAAAATATTTTGTTTGGGTTATGTTTATTTGTCCAATTACTTTTGACCTCCTAAAATGTGGAGTGTTTGTAAAGAAATGTGTACAATTCCTACATTTTCTATCAGATATTTTTGTTCAACCCTTCAAATTAAACGTTACAATCTGCACTTGAATTCTGTTGTAGAGGTTTCATTTCAAATCCAATGTGGTGGCATGCAGAGCCCAACTCGCGAAAATTGTGTCACTGTCCAAATATTTCTGGCCCTAACTGTATATGTGCTGTGGATGTTATATATGCACTATGGCCGTTATATATGCGCTATGGCCGGTATATATGCGCTGTGGCCATTATGTATGCTCTATGGCCGTTATATATGTGCTGTGGGTGTTATATATGCACTATGGCCGTTATATATGCGCTGTGGCCGTTGTATATGCACTATGGCTGTTATATATTCACTATGGCCGTTATAAATACACTATGGCTGTTATATATGTGCTGTGGGTGTTATATATACACTATGGCCGTTATATATATACACTATGGCTGTTATGCACACGCTATGGCCGTTATATATACACTATGGCTGTTATATATGTGCTGTGGCTGTTATATATGCGCTGTGGCCGTTATATATGCGCTGTGGCCGTCATATATGCACTATGGCTGTTATATATGTGCTGTGGGTGTTATATATACACTATGGCCGTTATATATACACTATGGCTGTTATATATGCACTATGGCCGTTATATATGTGCTATGGCCGTTATATGTACACTATGGCTGTTATATATGCGCTATGGCTGTTGTGCACACGCTATGGCCGTTATATATACACTATGGCTGTTATATATGTGCTGTGGCCGTTATATATGCACTATGGCCGTTATATATGTGCTATGGCCGTTATATATACACTATGGCTGTTATATATGCACTATGGCCGTTATATATACACTATGGCCGTTATATATGTGCTATGGCCGTTATATATGTGCTATGGCCGTTATATATACACTATGGCCGTTATATATGTGCTATGGCCGTTATATATGTGCTATGGCCGTTATATGTACACTATGGCTGTTATATATGCGCTATGGCAGTTATATATACACTATGGCTGTTATATATGCACTATGGCCGTTATATATACACTATGGCTGTTATATATGCGCTATGGCAGTTATATATACACTATGGCCGTTATATATGCGCTATGGCTGTTATGCACACACTATGGCTGTTATATATACACTATGGCCGTTATATATGCGCTATGGCTGTTATATATACACTATGGCCGTTATATATGCGCTATGGCTGTTATATATGCTCTATGGCATTTACTCATTAATTACAGCAGGGGATTTGTGTTTGTGTCTTATGTGTTCACATAGATCAGAGCTCGGCGCAGAGGTTAGTCTTCTGTTCCAAGGAAAACGTAGTTTGAAAATCCGACCGGGGACTATTCGGGCAGCATGAATTTAGTGACAAAGTCCCTGTAACCAAATCAGTTACAAGGCAAAGAATTATCTGCAAATTTCATTTTTATTGCAGCACTTCTAATAAATAGTCATTTTTACACAGGAATCCATCTTGTATTGCTTCTTATATAACGTTGTCCAGCAAGACCTAAGATTACAGCCCAGATCTCTGCTGTGTTCACCTGCTGCAGCCTATAGTCCTCCATTCTCCCTTCTAGTGGGATCTTCTCCTCCTCACATAGGTGTCAAAACAGTGAGACGGTAAAAAAAATTGGCGCCTGATTGTCAGTAATTTATTTATTCTTTTTTATGTCCAACAGGTATTGTCCCCAACGACGGACAGTTTCCTAATGATCATGGCCGTCGTGCTGAACTTTTGGGCACTGGCCCAATGTGTAGATATGCTGTCGATCTCCCGCTTGTCCTAAAAGTTATGGCCGGCAAAGGTGTTGAAAAGTGAGTGAGCGGTTCCCTTCAGCCCATGAACTTTCAGAACGTATTAGGAGGTATCGATAGGTCTGAGAAGTTACTGTAAGGTGGCGCAGACTAGAGCTAATGGTTTCAATGCACAGGAAAGCACATACAAGTTACTGTACTGCATGAACAAAACACACAGAGGTCCCGCGACCGCGCCGGAAAGTCTGTGTCTCCTCGCTGTACTCTACTTCCCAGAAGGAATATACCCCATACAGTAGTGAAAACCGTATTTACCCCAGGAATCGGTTTAGGCTGGATTATTGCACTCACTAGTCTGAGATAATCAATATTTGGTAGTCAGAGTCCGCTGCACCCGACCTGGGCGTTGTATCGGCTTCTCTCGGGATGTGCTCATCAGCCATGTTATAGGCATTATATACTGTTCCACCACTCGGCGTTAAAGGGTTAAGAACGCAAATAACCTGGAGACATGGGATTAATCTGTAGGTTCTGGTGTTAGAAAGATGCCCGACTGCTGTGCTGAAAATGCGGCACCTGGGAGAAAATGAAGTTTATTTCTTCTGGGAGCTGCTGGTTTTCAGTCATGTAGGCCGACCCTGCCCGGCACAACTACTACAATCACAGGTCACAGGACTGGACGCGGCGGCTGTAAGCACAGGGAGCAGAGGAGGTCACTGAGGGGGTGTTGGTTTGGCCTACAAGTAATTTCAGCTTCTGAGGACGCCCAGTTGTCTTGTACGAGTACTATCCTTTTTTCTTACAGAATGCCCTCGTAAGTTTATGTGGCTGTTCACATGAGAGATTTTTTTCTTGGACGGAGTGGTCCGTGCAAAATCTCAGAGTCAACTCCGATACTGATCCAAGTGTGGGGTCAAATTTAGCAATATAAGTCTACGGGTCCGTGAGAATCTGACAGCGCTCGGATAGAAGCTGTTCTCTGTTTCCCCCACTGATACATTTCGCCTATCCTCTTTTTTTTTTTGCTGGTCTCACATGGGAGAAAAACTGGCCAAACCCTGACGAAACCCAGGCCAAACCCTGGCCAAACGCTGACGAAACCCTGGCCAAACCCAGACACAACCCTGGCCAAACCCTCACCGAACCCTGGCCAAACCCAGGCCACGCCCTGACCAAATCCTGACCACACGCTGACCAAACCCTGGCCGCTGCTTCTATATGAGACAATCCCTTACTTGTGCCTGAGGCTTAAGCGCTCATTCAGACGTCAGTATTTTCCTCGTATGGGTACGGACCCCTTTTTTGGTCAGTGCATTGATCAGGGTGGTCCGGGTCTCATCAGTTTTTCTTGTATGTGGAGAAAAAATGTAAAGTAAGTTTCCCCGTTCTCCTCTCTGACAGTCTGCAGATCTGACGGCGCTCGGTGCGTCCGATTTCGTCCCCACCCTATCAGCGTGCATTGCTGATTTCATCGCTGACCCCGTGGATCCCATCGGACATTTCTCCTATATTCCGCTACCGCTCGGTCCTAGAAAAATCAGAATTTCCCATTATTCTTCTGGCAGAATACCTCTCCTGGCCAAGTAGTGAAGGGTCACCGGGAACACAGCGGCGCACAGGAGAAGCCGGGAAGGGGGCACAGAACTGCTGCCTCATCTTCCCCAGGATTGAGGGAGTCCCCTGAAATGACATGCTAGCAATAGGCCCTCACGTGTTTTGGGTGGTCCGGGGCATTACCCGGGGGTGCGGCTTAAACATCCCTAGATATGTGAATTTCATGAGCTCCTCCCTGCCGCACAGGCTGCGGTCACTCCCTGATGTAGGGGTGCACTTATTTTACCATTAGTGTCTTCCTAGGCTTTCTCTTAATAAAGAAGTGTCTCTGCGCCATCTGAAGTATTACTCCATGGAGAATGATGGGGGTTGTCTGTTTGTGTCTCCGGTGGATGAAGAATTGGTCCAAGCACAGAGGAAGGTGAGCGGCTTCTCGCCGGCACTTATCAGGAGTGCAGCTCGGATGTTTATAGATGGTGGGCGTCCATTCTACATCCTGTATTATAAGGGAATCTGTCAGCAGGTTTATTCCAGCTAATCTGACTGATGTACAGGCAGAGACCCTGATTCCAGCTATGGGTTACTTACTGGGCTGCTTGCGGTACTTTTGATAATCTCCTGCTGATAGAATTGTGATGTTATCACTAGAGGACTAGTAAACCTGCTCCATATAGTCCAACCCCGCCCCCACCACCGATTGGTGGCTTGCTGCCTATGCCCTGTGTACACAGAAAGCAGCCAATCAGTGATGTAGGCGGGGCTATACAGAGCTCAGCATTTAGAGCACTGCTAGATCTGCAGCAGAGAAAATAGTGATTGTATCAATACTGCAGCAGGTAGCCCAGTAAGTGACACATTGCTGGAATCGGGGTCTCTGCCCGCACATCATGCTGTTCTCAGATGGGTGAGCAAAAACTTGGTGACAGATTCCCTTTAAAAGTCTAATGAGAATCCTTGTGCCACGTCCATTTCATGCAGTCATCACAGTGAATATATATATTATAGTGACTATTGCAGATTGTGGAACCTCTGTATATAATTTGTGAAAGATGTGAGACCTTTTTTTCCTGTAAGGTGACAGTAAATTAATGAGATGTGGCCTTGTGCAGGTGGTGAGGCATCTGTCGGCCGAGCTCGGAGTCAGTGTGCAGCCCATCAGCGTGCACAGCCTGCGCTACTCCTTCCAGATGTGGTCGGCAGCAATGTCGGCTGAGGGTGATGACGGGCAGGTACGTCTGTTCTTCAGGGGCCAGATGTATAAAATGTCGCCATGTGCAGCGGATTTATTGGCGATGCCATGGAGTGTTATCACCACAGAAATGCCATGTGATTCAGCGGGTCCTGATTTGTGTGGCACAGACCTCGGCAGCATGGATTAACAAGCTTCAGATCCCTTTTGTACACTGTGTGACGTGGACATGTCTGCGCCGTATTATTCTTCTACAACTGTTACAAACTGTGTTTCCTTTTACATCAGAGCTTCAGCGACCTGATGGCAAATGGGAAAAGTATGTGGCCAAGCGTAGAACTTGTGAAATGGATGTTTGGTTTCTCGCAGCACACGCTGCCCGCCATAGGTGAGCGCAAATATGGGAAACGTGTACAGAAAGCGCTGGATACGTCTGCATATCACTAGCACACACAGTAGGGCAGCGGTCCTGATGAAAAGCTGCACGTTGCCCCCCAGATAACGATGGAAATGTGATTATCATGGGGAACCAAATTATCAGAATTATCCGAAATTTTAGAAGAATTAAAGGGGTTTTCTCTTTTTAGAAAAGTGGACCCCAAACATAACCGGTCATGTAAAATAAGAAAATACGGTACTACTCGCCTTCCAGTTCCAGTGCCGGTCTCCAGCGCCGCTTCCATCTTAGGCCTCGATTCCTAAAGCCAGAGTCAGAAGAACGTGCATCAGGAATGTGTCGTCTCTTGTCCATGCTGATAGTCTAGTGCCCCCCATCCAAAAAAAAAAATTATGCAACTTACTTAAGGTTTTTGCAGCAAAACCTGATAGATGGGTTTTTTTGCAGACTTTTTTCACTTATTCATTGCTTTCTATGGGTGAAAAAACGCCAAAAGAAGCAACACGCCGCAGTGATTAAATAAAAAAAAAGCAGCAGTTTTCGAATTCATAATATAATATAAAAAAGGGGATCCACAATCTCTAAATGAGGTGACGTCTCGGAAAATGTTAATCTCGAGGAAGAGCCTTCGGCACAGAATACCGTCGAGCTGCAAATAATGTGTTTTATTGATGATACAACGTGGACAGAAAACAGAAGCCAACGTTTCGGCCAACGCTGGCCTTCATCAAGGTTATCTAAATATTATTTTATCAGCTGAAAGCATCAGGCCGGGGTCGTGTCGGGCAGTGTAATAGAAAAGGAAGCTTTTAGAGGAGTGTTTCCCAAGTTCGGTCCTCAAGAGCCACCAACGGGTCATGTTTTCAGGATTTCCTTAGTATGGCCCAGGTGATGGAATTGTTGCCTATCTAGATCATGGAATTCTCACTTGGGCAATAGTAAGGAAATCCTGAAAACATGACCTGTTGGTGGCTCTTGAGGACCGAACTTGGGAAACGCTGTTGTAGAGAAATATGGAGGACAGACGGTTTCCTCATTCACTAGAGACAATGAAGTAAATTGTTGGTATAGTATAATACTCGACAGAAAGATGGCAACCACAAAGTGGGAAAACATTTCTACATAATGCACCAAACCAGGAAGGACGGGAACGGTCCTCAGGTATCGAGAAAAATACAAAGAAAGTAACAAAATATGGTAAGTCCAAGGAACCTAATGCAAAAAGGTGAAAGGTAGAGCCGATATATAGCGAGACCCCAAAGTCCCAAGAAGTAACTATGCAGAGTGCTGTGACTATAATGGGTACACATTACCTGTCCAGAGGAGGCAGAAAACAACGTAACTAAGGAGTCAGAGGAAAACCAGAAAGTATACCGGTATCTAAGAGAAGACAGCGCAGAGGATAAGGCAGGAGCTGGGAGCGTGGGGGACAGCGAGGGAGCAGCGGGGAGCGTGGGGAAACAGCGAGGGAGCGTGGGGGAACAGCGAGGGAGCGTGGGGGAACAGCGGGGGAGCGTGGGGGAACAGCGGGGGAGCGTGGGGGAACAGCGGGGGAGCGTGGGGGAACAGCGGGGGAGCGTGGGGGACAGCAGGGAGCGTGGGGGACAGCGGGGAGAGCAAGGAGCATGGGGATGTGTGGGTGTGAGGTCGGCTCAGATTAAATAGCGCCGGTGAGCCTCCCGGTGAGGAGTAAGTGCGCCCGTGCGAAATCCAGAGAGGCCGGGAATAGGTGGAAATTGCCGAATAAAGAACGGGCCGTCCACAATAAGGTAAGCACATGTGCCAGGGTGTGAACCGCCGGAAAACGAGTAGCTGCTGAACATCGGGAAGTCTCGCTATACTCAGCTCTACCTTCCACCTTTTTGCCGTAGGTTCCTGGGATTTGCCGTGTGTTGTTACTTTCTATGTATTTTTCTCGATACCTGATGACCGTTCCCGTCCTTCCTGGTTTGGTGCGTTATGTAGAAATGTTTTTCCGCTATGTGGCTGCCACCATTTTGTCGAGTATTCTACTATGCCAACAATTTACTTTGTCTCCAGTGAACCCTCCATATTTCTCTACAAGCTTCCTTCTCTATTACACTGTGTGACACGACCCCGTCCGATGCTTTCAGCTGATATAAAGATTATTTCTTTCATGTAACCTTGATTAAGGCCAGTGATGGGTTCTGTTTTCTGTCAAGTTCGTGTCTTCAATAAAACCTATTCACATTATTTTCCAATTAAGTCAGGAAAAATAACATGAGATTTCTGCTGCAGATCTAGCAGTTCTCTGAAAGCTGAGCTCGGTGTATCCCCGCCCACACCACTGATTGTACACTGTGCATAGGCAGAAAGCTGCCGATCAGTGGTGTTTGCGGGGTTAAACAGCTCATGAATATGGAGGACTACCTGACAGCAGGTTTACTAGTCCTGTAGTGATAAGGGATTTTATTAGCAGGAGGTTATCAAAACTACAGCAAGTAACCCAATAAGTGTCACCTCTCTAGTTTAACCCCTTGGCTACAAACAAAAACTTACATACTTCCTACAGACATCTATATTTACATTACTGACATTTCTGCAACAAAACTGCCGCGATCTGTGCCGTGGAGGGAGCGTTACCAGTCCTGACACCTCGCTGCGGCACGCCGTCACTTGTATAATATTCCTGATGTGGTTTTATCTTCCGTGCAGGTCTGGCGCTCACCGAGAAACTGGCTAACCTAAATCCTGAGGGCAGCGCCAAAATGATCCAGAAAGCCAAACACCTGAAGGAAGAGCTCACCGCCATGCTGGGAGACGACGGCATCCTGCTCTATCCGTCACACCCCAAGATAGCCCCAAAGCACAACGAGCCGCTGGCCGTGCCTTTTAACTTTGCCTACACCGGTTAGTATGTATACCGCTTAGTATGTACACCGGTTAGTATGTATACCGCTTAGTACGTACACCGCTTAGTATATATACGGGTTAGTATGTACACCGATTAGTATGTACACCGGTTAGTATGTATACCGCTTAGTACGTACACCGGTTAGTATGTACATCGGTTAGTATGTACACCGCTTAGTACGTACACTGCTTAGTATGTATACGGGTTAGTATGTACACCGCTTAGTATGTATACGGGTTAGTATGTACACCGGTTAGTATGTATACCGCTTAGTATGTACACTGGTTAGTATGTATACCGCTTCGTATGTACACCGGTTAGTATGTATACTGTTTAGTATGTACACCGCTTAGTATGTATACTGCTTAGTACGTACATCGCTTAGTATGTATACCGCTTAGTATGTATACGATTTAGTATGGACACCGGTTAGTATGTATACCGCTTAGTATAGTCCGCTTAGTATGTATAAGGGTTAGTATGTATACCGCTTAGTATGTACACCGCTTAGTATGTATACGGGTTAGTATGTATACCGCTTAGTATGTACACCGGTTAGTATGTACACCGCTTAGTACGTACATCGCTTAGTATGTACACCGGTTAGTATGTATACGGGTTAGTATGTATACCGCTTAGTATGTATACTGCTTAGTACGTACATCGCTTAGTATGTACACCGCTTAGTATGTACACCGGTTAGTATGTATACCGTTTAAGGGTTGGGTTATTTTATCTGCTCGTTACAATGTTTTAGAATAACAAGGTGAATGTAAGAGCAAAAGATGAGCCTGGCCGAGGGACAGTCAGAACTACTACGGGAATGTACAGCAATATACCATACGGTCAGAACAAATGTCATCTAATGAAGGCCAGCGCCGAATCACAGAGTGATATTACACCGCCAGGGTTCCCGCTGTGCCACCGCTAATCGCAACGCAGTACAAGTCACTGGGTTGTGTGTAGTGCGATAAGCAAATTACAAAAAGTTTGACGTGATGGACTTCCAGTAACTTGCTTGGTGCAGAACCCTCAAGCTGTGCCCCCGATCATTGTACCGTGCTCGGATGTAGTGACACCAAGTGAACCTTGGTCATGGCCCCAGCCTCAGAGATAGCAAGGCTTTACAGAGGCCCGTGGTAGAACTGATGTTGTAGTCTGAGAACCCTTGTAACTATTTTTCACCCGGATCAAATAGTAGCCATTATCAGGCCGCCATTTCATCTGATCACAAGGAGACATTGAGGGTGCAGTGTGAGACATTTCCCTTAACAGCATTTGCAGTAAGCAAAAAACTGTAGCATCTCAGGGGTTGAGTGTATGTTACAGCTGACGTCTGCCATTCACGGCACAAGCTCAACGTTGACTCCTCGTTTCATCTCCTTGCTTCTTCCTTTGTCACTGCTGCCGCCATGATGGTGTTTCTCAGACCACGGTGTGCAGTCATGTCATGCTTCTCATGTTGGGTACGTCAGCTACGACCCATTCCTTCCCATGAACCGCACTGTATCCAGACCATGACCAAGCACGGCGCGGCTTCTGGGAGAAAAGAGCCGATGTTCTTCTACAACACTTAACATGAGTGACAAAGGAGGCAAAACCAAAGCATCGCTCTACGTCCACGCCGGCCCCCGTGCGAAAAACTCATCGAGGGTGGGATACAAGCATCAAAAACCTGGAGGCTGCAAGTTCCTCACTCTGATCCTGGACTGTAGCTCTGGGATTTTCTCCCTTGGGTTTATCCTTTCAGTCATCAGTGTTTCCTCGATTATTGCACCATTATTCCAAACTGTATAGAAGCAAAAGTTATAAGAACTTGTCAGTCATACTTACACGGTAATTGTACTTATAATGGCTGCCCTCCCACTGCCTCCCCTCGATGTAATGGTTCATGGCTGCCCGAGTAGTTACTGGCAGAGAGGGATCGGACCCCTTCATTTATCCCGACTTTTCTGCCCCTGAAGATTCCTGTGTGACTTCATGTGAATACAAAGGCTCCGAGTTGCACCTAAAATTTGTGACTTTCCAAAGCATTAACACCAGAATTCTGCCATGAAAGAGTTGATACTACGGGCCTTAATTGACTTAGTCTGGTATGTCTTAAAATTGATGATGAAAGAACAAAAAAATAAAAAATGGCTGCTTCACGTTTCAGCCTCTGGTTTTAAGTTTTGAGCTTTAAAGAGGACATGTCACTTGCTCAAAAAAAAAAAGAACAAACTTTAAAAATGAAGATTTTGGGTACTTACCGTAAAATGTCTCTTGGAGCCTTTATTTGGGGGCACAGGAAACCAAGGCTGTATGCTGCCAACACTAGGCAATGAAAAAGTTAGTCCTCAGTAGTGTACACCCGCGACCTGAGCCAAACCGACCAGTTAGTGTGAAAGCAGGAGTCGCAACCTAAAAATAAAATACACACTGACCCAAAAGAAGGGAGGAGATGGTGCTGGAGGGGCTTGATTGCAAGCCAGGGGAAATGATGGCGAGCACAGAGCCTCTAGATGTGTGCGGTCACTCGTCCCTCCCTGATGCTACTAGTCATAGCTCGGCAGCTGATCCAGCAGTGTCAGATGCTGCTGAGCTGTGATTGGCAGCCTCAGAGGGAAGGGTGACAGTGCACGCCCCAGAGAAGACTCTGAAGAAACGCCCAGTTGTCTACAAGCAGAGATTTCACATACTGCGCTCCAGAAGAAACAAACGTGAATATCTCTGCAATGGAGCGATGCAGCACAAAACGGAAAAGGGCGACAGAATCAGCAGAGATCAGGGATTACTTGTGAAATGTTCTCAGATCCTCTTTAAACAAGGTATCAGTGACATTCCATAATTTACATGGAACATGCAGCTCATTATTCATTTTGCAGTGTTAGATTACACCTATTAAAACACAATTGTAATAACGGAATATTTTTCTCTTTTTTTTCCCCCTCAGGGATCTTTAACGTGTTGGGTTTTCCAGTTACCCAGTGTCCACTGGGGCTTAATACAGCCGGACTGCCTTTAGGCATACAAATCATTGCTTCTCAGCACAATGACCATCTAACTTTGGCACTTGCCCAGTATCTGGAAAAATCATTAGTTGGTTGGACGCCACCAGGAAATCTCTGACATATCGGATGAATTTCGGACTGATCTTACAAATCATGAAGTGTCCACCATGGTTGTCGGTCTATGCATTGTCATTTTTGGAGATTGATTGATTTAATGTTCTACAATGTATGCCTTTATAGCCAAAGTTTAAATTATATATATTTGAAAATTAATAAAAATTAGAAAATACTTGAAATTTGACAAATTTAGAAACATTAACAATTTTCAAACTTTTAGTTTTTATGCCCCTAACATTCATACCACAAACACCATCACCGGGGAACAATTTATTTTTGTTTGATTGGACTTTGCCGATTTCCAAACCACAGGTAGTTTGATAATGATCATTTCCCATATGTCTACTTCACATCAGCATCGATTTTGAACTGCACTAATTATTTTGGTAAGGTAGGAGTTAAAAAAGCCAGATTACTTACCGGTAATGCTCTTTTAATGAGTCCACGACAGCACCCCACATGAGAGAGAGGGTTCCGCCCATAGGAACAAGAAACCTACAGAATAAAAGGAGGAGGTCCCCTCTCCTCCTCAGTTTAGTTTACAGAGTATAAAAAGGGAACCGCAAAAGCTTTAGTATTAATTCTTACTCAGCAACATAAATTTCTTAACTCTATACAACCATTATTTGTGAACTTAAAAGAAATAACTGTGCATAATTTAGGGAGGGTAATACATGGGTGCTGTCGTGGACTCATTAAAAGAGCATTACCGGTAAGTAATCCGGCTTTTTACCCTTCACCATGACAGCACCCCACATGAGAGACTTTCAGAGAATCATTATCTGGGTGGGATTACTGTACTAAGAACAGCTCTACCAAAGGTCAGATCAGAAGATGTAGATAGATCAAGTCTATAATGGTTGTAAAAGGTAGAAGGTGTAGACCAGGTTGCGGCCTTACATATTAAGTGGATTGGTACATCCGCTTGTTCCGCCCAGGAGGAAGCCATGGCTCGTGTTGAATGTGCTTTAATCCCCACTGGAGGAATCTCACCCTTTGATGTGTAGGCCAAAGAGATAGCTTCTCTGATCCGAGATATGGTAGCTCTTGTGACCCCATGTCCTTTCTTGCGGCCCTGAAAGGAGATAAACAGAGCCCTACTCTGCCTCCATGTCGGAGACCTTTCTATATACGTCAGGAAGGCTCTTCTGACATTTAAGGTGTGGAACTTATGTTGCTTTGGGGTTACAGGAGAATCAAAAAAGGAAGGGAGAAAAATTTCCTGAGATCTATGATAGGTGGATGCTACCTTAGGGGGGTATGAGGGATCAGGTTTTAGGACTATTCGATCTTGAAATACCAGTAAGAAAGGTGGGTCTACTGATAAGGCCTGGATGTCGCTAACCCTTCTAGCTGAGGTTAGGGCTACTTTATATGTATAATAATAATAATAATTTTTATTTATATAGCGCCAACATATTCCGCAGCGCTTTACAAATTATAGACGGGAATTGTACAGACAATAGACATTACAGCATAACAGAAATATAGTTCAATACAGATACCAGGAGGAGTGAGGGCCCTGCTCGCAAGCTTACAAACTATGAGGAAAAGGGGAGACACGAGAGGTGGATGGTAACAATTGCTTTAGTTATTCGGACCAGCCATAGTGTAAGGCTCAGGTGTTCATGTAAAGCTGCATGAACCAGTTATCTGCCATATTCTATATGTTAGAATATTTAGAGGTATGGAATCTAGTGGTTCAAATGGGGAACCAGTTAAGGCCTCTAACACTAAATTTAAATCCCACGGAGGTAGACGGGGAATATGGACCGGATTACTACGTTCACAAGACTTAATAAATCTGGAGACCCACTTATTAGCTGCTATATTGTCTCCATATAGGGCTCCTAATGCTGAGACCTGAACTCAAGGTGTTTACCGATAAACCTAATTCTCTACCTTTTTGTAGGAACTCTAGAATAGGTATTACCGGGACTTGCTTAGTGAACGGTATTGTATAAAAGTTTAAGAATTTTTTCCATACCCTACTATATAATAGGGTGGTAGATCTTTTCCTACTTAGTAACAGGGTGTTTACTAGCTGTTCTGAAAACCCCCTTGAACTTAATAACTGCCGCTCAAATTCCACGCCGTCAAGTGAAGACCTTTCACTTGCGGGTGGAAAAACGGCCCCTGGAACAGCAGCTCCCTGTCTGATGGGAGGATCCATGGATCGCATAGACACATGCTCTGGAGACAAGGGAACCATGGCCTCTTTGGCCAGAAGGGTGCAATGAGGATTATTCTTGCTTGTTCCCTCCTGATCACTAGAGGAATCAGACATCGGAGGAAAGGCGTACGCCAGTTTGAACTTCCAAGGGTGGTGAAGGGCGTCCAACAAGTCTGGTTGATCCCTGAAGTTCAGGGATGCGAACCTTTTCACCTGTCTGTTGCTTCTTTTGGCAAACAGATCTATTTGAGGTATACCCCATGCTCTCGTTATTATCTTGAATACGTCTCTGTTTAAGGTCCATTCTCCCTGACGTAGCATGTTTCGACTGAGTCTGCTTTGGTGTTTTCTACCCTTCTGATGTGTAGGGCTGTTAAGGATGCAAGATGAGACTCTGCCACTTGGAAGATGTCTGCTGCTATGGTCATCAGGGTTCCTGATTGTGTACCACCTTGACAGTTTACATATACCACTGTGGTGGAATTGTCCGATAGAACTCTTACATGCGCTCCTCGAATCTGGAAGAAAATGATTTAAGGCATATTCTACCGCTTTTAACTCTTTCCAAATGGAAGAGCATGTTAATTCTGCCTGATTCCAGGTATCTTGGACCAGATTATCTTCCATATGTGCACCCCACCCCATAGGCCTGGCATCAGTGGTAATCCTCTTAGAAGGATCTATCATCCACGGTACACCCTTTGAAAGGTGTTCCATATCTAGCCACCAGGATAGTGATTTTATGACATCTCTGGAAAGAGACAGCTTACTCTCCAGATGTCGCTTTTCCCCCTGGACTGACAATACTTCATACTGTAATTGGCGGGTATGGAATTGAGCCCACGGTACAGCTGGTATACATGAGGATAATGATCCTAGTAAGGACATAGCCTTCCTTAGTGTCATGTGGGGTCTTTCCATTGCCTCTGACACCTTTGATTGTATAGTCACTTTTTTTGAATGCGGGAGGAAGCTTTTCTGACTTACGGAGTCTAGCTGGATTCCTAGAAATATCTGAACGGTGTCTGGATTCAGCCTGGATTTTTCGTAGTTGACGATCCAACCCAACTCCTGTAGGGATGAGATCGCATTAGATAACCGTATCTTACATTGAGTTATGGAATCTCCTATTACTAAAAAATCATCCAGGTAGGGTATTATCAAAGTGTCTTGCTGGCGTAAATGAGCCATCATTTCTAATATCACTTTTGTGAAGATGCGGGGAGCCATAGAGAGCCCAAAGGGCATTGCTACATATTGAAAGTGACGAACCTGTCCCGCCAGAATGACCGCTACCCTTAGGTACTGCTGGTGTTCGGCGTATATGGGAAGATGATGGTAGGCATTTTTTAGGTCTATCCCAGCCATGACACACCTAGGGAACAAAAGCTTGATGGCAGAACTAATAGATTCCATTTTAAAAGTATGGTTACGCAAAAAGGAATTTAATTTTCTCAGATTTATGATGGTTCTAAATGAACCATCTGGTTTCTTGATCAAAAACAAAGGGGAGTAGAACCCCTTCCCTTTTTGATCCTGGGGAACCTCTATCAACACTTTTTTTTTTAGATAGGATAGGATCTCTGACTCTAGAGCTTCTTGTTGTTCCCGTCCTTTTGGCGATATTACAATAAAAGAATCCCAAGGGATTCTATTAAACTCTAACTTTAATCTGTATCTAATAATGTCCAGAATCCAACGGCTAAAGGTTATCTGTTCCCATTTAGAAAAGAAAAATTTTAATCTGCCGCCTACTTCATAGTTAGCAGTACTTGCCACGTTTTGTATTATAGGATCCGCTAAACAGAGCGCCTCTTTGTTTAGGATCCTTTGTTTCCCAGCGCTCCCTTTGCTCAAACGGTTTGTTCCTGGTAAAGGGGCGTCTTCTGAAGGCTCTCCTGTAAGATGGAAGATATTGGTTAGGGAAGCCTTTCTTTCGCTCTCCCGCTTTAAGAGCTCATCCAGTGTTTTTCCAAAAAGGAACTCCCCCTGGCAGGGGATCACACAAAGTTTTGCTTGTGCGTCCCCTTTCCAGTTCTTCAACCAGAGTGCTCGCCGGGCTGTATTCACTAGGCCGGCTGACCTCGCTGCTAGGCGTAGCAAATCCACAGAGGCATCTGCCAGGAACGCTATAGCCTCTTTTATTAGAGGGATTTTCGGTAGAATTGACTCTCTCGAAGTTCTACCTCTAATTTGTAGGCCATACACAAAGCTTCCCCACCCTGCGTGAATCAGGTGCCCCGGCTTCCCCACCCTGCGTGAATCAGGTGCCCCGGCTTCCCCACCCTGCGTGAATCAGGTGCCCCGGCTTCCCCACCCTGCGTGAATCAGGTGCCCCGGCTTCCCCACCCTGCGTGAATCAGGTGCCCCGGCTTCCCCACCCTGCGTGAATCAGGTGCCCCGGCTTCCCCACCCTGCGTGAATCAGGCGCCCCAGCTTCCCCACCCTGCGTGAATCAGGCGCCCCAGCTTCCCCACCCTGCGTGAATCAGGTGCCCGGCTTCCCCACCCTGCGTGAATCAGGTGCCCCGGCTTCCCCACCCTGCGTGAATCAGGTGCCCCGGCTTCCCCACCCTGCGTGAATCAGGTGCCCCGGCTTCCCCACCCTGCGTGAATCAGGTGCCCCGGCTTCCCCACCCTGCGTGAATCAGGCGCCCCAGCTTCCCCACCCTGCGTGAATCAGGTGCCCCAGCTTCCCCACCCTGCGTGAATCAGGTGCCCGGCTTCCCCACCCTGCGTGAATCAGGTGCCCCGGCTTCCCCACCCTGCGTGAATCAGGTGCCCCGGCTTCCCCACCCTGCGTGAATCAGGTGCCCCGGCTTCCCCACGCTGCGTGAATCAGGTGCCCCGGCTTCCCCACCCTGCGTGAATCAGGTTTTTTTTGGTCAGCTTTAAGAAGATTCTTAGTGTAAATTCCATCACACCAATAAATAACAAACCTTGTAATGTGAAGCCATACAAGCTGCTCGCTGACTAACGTCTTTCCATAGTCACGGACACATTAATGCCATTTTGTCACTGACAGACGTCTTAATGAAGGGCCGTCGCCCAGCCGCTCCATCCAGGGAAGCAGAATTTAGACACTTCAGCAGATTTGGACGTTATGAAATAGAGAATAAAGGAACAGCACAAGATGCACCGAGCCGGAGGATTAGAGCAAGAATAGCAGTTTGTAGTATATATTTTATCTAAGAAAAATCACACAAAGGACAATAATTCAGGGGAAAAAAACAACACAAAACTTTATTTAAAGAAAACAGAAAATGTAACTGGCAAGTAAAAACTACACAACTTAGTCAAAGGTGATGGAGAATCCTCGCTCCTGCTCCTTCCTCCGAATCTCACATTCTTTTGCCACTTGCTCCACTTTCCTTTGAAGAAGCGCTACAAGAAGGAAAGGAGCAGTAAGTCACACAGTGACGGGCAGTGCAAGCTTATTTGTGCCAATTAAAAACAGCAGGCCCCCAAATAATAGTGTGAATCGGGTCTCATTCTGAACAATTCTAGACTCACCTGAATTCTGGTCGATCCACTGCAATGAATCCACATGAGCGTTCAGGATTTTACAGATCTGCTGCAGCTGCAAAATACACAAAGTGGCGAGAGGGGTTCATGTTACAGATTTATCATTTTATTAGGGGGGATTCTCTTCAAGTTACTTGGTAATCTTACACTTCAGGCTTTACACATACAGTGGCTTGCGAAAATATTCACCCCCTTGGCTTCTTACCCATTTCGTTATATTCTATTGATCCAATATGTGTGTGATACATTAGCACTAAATAGTCTAAGTTGGAGAAGTGAGAATAGGCATAAATTACATTTATGGGATCAAATAGCTAAAATTTGGCATGTGCATATGTATTTACCCCTTTTGCTATGAAACCTCTAAACATTTCTGGTGCAAGCAATTACTTTCATAAGTCCCATGCTTAGTGACCAGATGTCTCCCTGTGTGTAATCTCAGTGTCACATGTCCGTCACTACATACACTATCTTTTCTGAAAGGCCATGGAGACTGCAACACCACTAACCAAACACCACCACGAAGACCAATGAGCTCTTCAAACACCACCACGAAGACCAAGGAGCTCTCCAAACAGTACCACGAAGACCGAGGAGATCTCCAAACAGCACCACAAAGACCAAGGAGCTCTCCAAACAGCACCACAAAGACCAAGGAGCTCTCCAAACAGCGCCACAAAGAGCAAGGAGATCTCCAAACAGCGCCACAAAGACCAAGGAGATCTCCAAACAGCGCCACGAAGACCAATGAGCTCTCCAAACAGCGCCACGAAGACCAATGAGCTCTCCAAACAGCACCACAAAGACCAAGGAGCTCTCCAAACAGCACCACAAAGACCAAGGACATCTCCAAACAGCACGACGAAGACCAAGGAGATCTCCAAACAAGTCAAGGACAAAGTTGTTGAGAAGTACAAGTCGGGGTTGGGTTATAAAATAATCTCCCATTCTCTGTGATCCCCGGAGCACCATCAAATTGATTATCAAATGGAAAGAACATAGTACCACAACAAACCTAGCAAGATTTGGACTTAAAAGTCTTCCTTCAACCTTAATAACTATGTTACTATGTAAGCGAGGGCGCCCACAAAAAACTGAGCAAGGAGGGCATTAATCAGAAAGGCATCAGAGAGACCAAAGGTAACCGTACCTCTGAAGGAGCTGCAGAATTCCAACAGAGACTGGAGTATCTCTCCGTATGACGACAACAAGTCATACACTCCATAGAGTTGGCCTTTAGTAAAGAGTGGGAAGAAAAAGGCCTTTACTTACACAAAAATTGTAAGGTTTTATTTTGAGTTTACCAAAAGACTTGGGAGACTAACCAAATGTTGGAATAGGTACTGTAGTCAGGTGAGACCAAAATCAAACCTTTTTGGTATGTGCACACGTTGCGGACTTCCGCAGCTGTTTTCCCTGAGTTTACAGTACCATGTAAACCTATGGAAAACAAAATCCGCAGTGGACATGCTGCAGAAAAAAAAAGTGCGGAAACGTAGCGTTGTTTATTCAGCAGCATGTTCATTCTTTGTGCGGATTCCACAGCGGTTTACACCTGCTCCATAATAGGAATCCGCAGGTGTAAAACTGCAGGTGAAATCCGCAGAAAAAAAGTGGTAAATTCGCAGTAATTCCGCAGTGCGGATCTACCAAAATCAGTCCAAAAAAATCTGCAGAGTAATCAGCAGCGTGTGCACATACCCTTTGGCCACCAAGGTAAACGCTGTCTGGCGGCAAACCAACACATCTCATCACCCCAAGAACACCCTCCCCACAGTGAAACATGGTGGTGCTAGCATCATGCTGTGGTGATGCTTTTGTCAGCAGGGACAGGGAAAATGATCCAAGTCAAGGGGAAGATGGATGGTAAGAATTGCAAGGATTTTATTGAACAAAACCTGTATCAGTCTGTCAGTGATACGCGACTGGGACGGAGGTTCACCTTCAAACAAGACAATGAACCAAAGTATACTTTAAAGGGAACCTGTCACCCCGTTTTTTGAGATTGAGATATAAATACTGTTAAATAGGGCCTGCGCTGTGTGTTACTATAGTGTATGTAGTGTACCCCGATTCCCCACCTATGCTGAGAAATAACTTACCAAAGTCGCCGTTTTCGCCTGTCAATCAGGCTGGTCAGGTCAGGAGGGCATGTTCACAGCGCTGGTTCTTCCTCAGCTTTACGTTGGTGGCGTAGTGGTGTGCGCCTGTTGAAGTGACTAATCCACTGTGGGCACGTGAACAAGCAGCGTGCGATCTGCGCTGTCATCCCTTTCGTCGGTGGGGGCGGCCATCTTCCTGGGGCCGCGCGTGCGCAGATAGAGTGCTCTGCTGCACGGGGCTTCAGGAAAATGGCCGCGGGATGCCGCGCGTGCGCATTAGAGATCGCGGCGGCCATTTTCCCAAAGCCGAGATTGCATCGGGGTACACTACATACACTATAGTAACACACAGCGCAGGCCCTATTTAACAGTATTTATATTTCAATCTCAAAAAACGGGGTGACAGGTTCCCTTTAAGGGGAAACGTGCAAATGTTTTGGAGCGGCCGAGTCACAGCCCAGACCTTAATCCAATGGTCAGACGTGAAGACTTCTGTTCATCAGAGGAAGCCATCTAACCTGAAGCAGTTTTGCCTTCAGGGATGGAGAAAAATCCCAGTGGCCAGAAGTGGGAGGCTCATAGAGACTTATCCACAGCGACTTGCAGCTGTAATTGCTACAAAAGGATGCTCTACAAACTACTGACTTTAGGGGGGTGAATAGTTTTGCACAATGAAGCTTTCAATAATTGTCCTACTTGTTGTTTGCTTCACAATAAAAAGAAATCCAAATGTACAAGAACTGACTAAAAAAAAAAATCTGAAATTCCAGGTTGTGAGGTCGCAAAACATGAAAAATGTCAAGGGGTGAAAACTTTTGCATTTCACTGTATATGCACTACATTAGAACACACATGCAATGACAAAGTGAACTAGTCAGTATATGGTGTCCGATCTGGAGGAGATTCAGAATAACTTGTATTTTATTAATTTACAATCCCTGGTGTCCCGGCAGATGATGACAGATTTATTTAATCAGCCATCACGCACCTCTAACAGCTGCAGCGGAGCTGTTAAATCCCGCTGCCAATCTCTAACAGCGGCATGTAACGCATCCAGTCAGCAGGGAGGGTCACTCCACAAGTCGATTGACGTGTCTGTGACGTGATCACATGGCGCCGATGGGTTGTCATGACAGTTGGGGGGGGGGGGGGGGTCTGTTGATGACCCCCCATGCCTGTCATTACAATCCTCCAGCCTGCTGCTAGTGTTCAAAGAGATCGATTTCTGCCATCTATGTAGCAGTGTTGATGCTCCGCTGTGTACAGCACAAGCGATCGCAGCTTCAAGTCCCCTAAGGGGACTATTAAATACAGTAAAGTATAAAAAAGTTTTTAAAACTATGTCCCCTCTCCCCCACAAAAGTTCCAATCACCCCCCTCTTGGTCCATTAAAAATAACTTTTTTTTTTTTTTTTAAATAAAAAGAACATTATGTATCGCCATGTCCGTAAAAGTCCGATCTATAAAAAATATAACGTAAATTCATCTGATTGGTAAATGGCATAACGAGAAAAAATAAAAACGCCAACGTTTTTTTGACTGCCGCAACATTACAATAAAATAAAAGGAGATCAAAACATCGCATCTAAAGGGAACCGTAAAATAGTCCGCTTGGGGTGCAAAAAATAAACGCTCACCCGACACCAGATCCCAAAAAATGAAAATGTTACGGGTCTCGGGGGGGGGGGAGGGGGAGGGCAAAAAAAAAAAAACCATTTTTTATTTTTTCCATCACTTAAAAAAAAACAAAAAAAAAAAAACACAAAAACCTCACACAATACACACGTTTGGTATCTGTACTAACCTGGAGAATCATATTGTCATATCAGTTCCACCATATAGTGAACATCGTAAATAAAAAAAAACCAAAAAACAATTGTGCACTTTTTTTTTGCAATTTCACCGCACTTGGATTCCCCCCCCCCCCGTCCCCTCCCCCACCATTTTCCAGCACACTACATGGTAAAATGAATGGTGCCATTCAAAAGTACTTATGGCTTCTTATAGCATAACTTCTTATGGCTTTGTGGACGGAAAAAAAAAAAAAATCCCCATGTCATGAAGGGGTTAAGCATTACAGGGGTACTCATGTCACACATTGGTGGCATCCTCACAGGGTATGCCGCAAACTTCTCAAGGAGGCGGGTTCCACCTCTGGGCCCAGCACCCCGATAATGGAAACTCCTCTTTTCACGGCCCATAGAAGTAGCCTGAAAGACCCCAGGATCCCAGAGGTGGGACCCCACAACTTATTAGGAAGGTCCTTGGAGTATGCGGCTCCTCACCGGGGTGCTGGCGTCTCCTGGACCTGCCTTGGTGTTCAGATGATCGATCACGTCCTTCAGATCCTGGGCCATGCGCTTCAGTTGGGCGTCAATGTTCTCTGCTAGTTTGTATCTGTTGGAATAAAGAAAAATAAAAAGTCAGGAGAATAATCCTCATGGGACCTTAGAATAAAACGAGCTTTATTAACTCATTCACAACCAAACCTTCATTAGCCGAATATCCACTGCAAGTTCAACCTTTTCTAATGACATCCTGATTTTTTCGTAGTCATTTTTTTCTCTTTTTATGAGAAGTAAAGATTTAAGAACTTGGGAGCAGCGGGGTTCTTTTTCTTTTGCTGCGAGAGAAGCTTATTTTTCCATTGATACAGCCGCCGAGGGCTTGTTGTTCTGTGGGTGTGGTAGAAAATCCTTATGGAATACATAAATCAAAGAAACATCTGATAACCTGCTCTTTTAGTCATCTGACCTGTGACTGACTGCAGCGGTAGTATGACTTCTGGAATGAAGCAGTGATCGCTCACAGGGCCAGTGTAGACCTCTGCAGTGACCAGAGCCAGATTCCTGGGATCACTTGAAGGCATGTCTGCTACTGGTTTTCCGCTTTTTATTTTTATTCACACCTTAAAGAGGTATTTGAGCAGCTCAGAGCAATGCGGTCTTACGTCCTGACTGCTTGAGGCGCCGATATTCCTCCTCCAGTGACCGTTCTGGTGAGCAGATTCATTCACTACATAGAGATAACCCGTGAATGTGAAAAAGCACACGGCTCAGGAAAGTGAGAGCCGTGATCAACTGCTGTGGAAACCAGGGCTGTGGAGTCGGGAGTTAGTTTTGGTTGGAGTCGGAGTCGGTAGAAATGTACAGACTCAGACTCCAGCTCTAAAAAATATGTATTAATATTTCATAATTGAACTTTCATATGAATTTTATAAATGTTACTCAAATATATATGTTCTATCAAACTATGAACAACAGTGATAAGCAGTTCTGCTGGAGATAGACATTTCTAGGTACCGTCACACTGAAACGACGCTGCAGCGATACGACAACGATGCAGCGTTGCTGTGTGGTCGCTGGAGAGCGTTCACACAGACCGCTCTCCAGCGACCAACGATCCCGAAGTCCCCTGGTAACCAGGGTAAACATCGGGTTACTAAGCGCAGGGCCGCGCTTAGTAACTAGATGTTTACCCTGGTTACCAGCGTAAACGTAAAAAAAACAAACACTACATACTTACCTTCCGTGTCTGTCCTCCGGCGCTGTGCTTTCCTCTGCACTGTCAGCGCCGGTCAGCCGTAAAGCAGAGCGGTGACGTCACCGCTGTGCTTTCCGGCTGGCCGGCGCTCACAGCCAGTGCAGAGAAGCACAGCGCCGGGGACAGACAGCGTAAGGTAAGTATGTAGTGTTTGTTTTTTTTTCGTTTACGCTGGTAACCAGGGTAAACATCGGGTTACTAAGCGCGGTCCTGCGCTTAGTAACCCGATTTTTACCCTGGTTACCAGTGAAGACATCGCCGATTCAGCGATGTCAGCGGGAGATCCAGCGACGAAAGAAAGTTTCAAACGATCTGCTACGACGTACGATTCTCAGCGGGGTCCCTGATCGCAGTAGCGTGTCAGACACAGCGTGATCGTAAGGATATCGCTGGAACGTCACGGATCGTGCCGTCCTAGCGATCAAAGTGCCACTGTGTGACGGTACCTTTACTTCTTGTGTGTCACTGTTCTCCACTGCCCTTATCTAATCTTATACTTGGTTAACCTGATGCTGCCCCAATCCCCCTACTTACAATGTATGAAACTGAAAGTGAAAATGTGTTGCAAATTCTTCATAGTAAAGCTCCTCCTCTAGACTAGATGTTTACTAGGTGTGCGTCTTCCAAGCATCTCACAGCTGCTACTCAGAAAAGGAAGACTGTAAGAAGTAGTATCCTTTCAACAAACTTTGCATCAGTTAACTGTGAGTACATGAGGAATAACAGTATTACTGACCACTATATCCGTTGTACGACCTGGCAATAATTTTGAACAATTGTTTTTAGGAAAAACAATTGTCATTTGGATTGTGAATGCAGAATTAAAAACCTGAGAATGTCAAAGAAGTTTCACATTAAATCAGCTGTATTTGAACATTTCACCATCACTCAAGATAGAAAACATTATGTCTGTCAGTGTATGACAAATGATCCAGACAAAAACAAATGCTGTGAAGCCAAGATCCATGCATATTCAGGCAAAGATAAAAATGCTCCTACCAGAGCTTCTAATCTAAAGAGACATTTACAGCGCTTTCATCCAGAAGTACTGAAAGCAGTGGATGAGAAAGACTGCATACAAACCAATGAACCAGTGCCCAGCTCTTCCAGCCAAACAAAGGAGCAGAGAACTTTGCAGCCATCAGTTGCAAGATATTTTGTCAGTGACAAAGTTACTGTGACAATGACAGTAGATACATTTAAAAAAACAGATCATAGAGCTCGTTGTAAAGGATAGTGTGCCTGTTTCATTATTTTCACGACCAGCTTTTATGTGTCTGAATGGGGAAATGGCCCGCAAGCTTGGTGTTTCTCTGGAGAGAGAGAGTATTAGAAAATTAGTAATCGAAGAAGCTTTTAAACAAAAGGAGGAACTTAAACTCTCAAGGGACACTTTCTGTTTCTTAAAATGGATGCCTGCACACGTCACAGAGTGAACTATTTTGCCATCAATGTCCGATTTGTTTGTGACAAAAATGAAATCGTTACCAAGACATTGGCAGTAAAAGACACCAAAGCTCATCACACCAGTGAGTTTCTCCAGGTCTTGGTGGAAAAGGTTCTGCAAGGCTATGAACTTAAAAAAGAGCAAGTTCTTTCTGTCGTAACTGACAATGCTTCAAATATGATAAGTACTATTAAGCTAATGAATGAGAGTAATGATGGTGACCAGCAGCTAGAAGAACATTCTGGGTCCACAGACACAGAAATGTTTGAAATTGAGGAAGACAGTATTGTAACTGAGGAGCAAACTGAAGTTGCTTCAGATGAACAGCAACATGATAGTTTAGATGATCTTGTTGAAACTGTGTCAATACATTCTTTCATTCATCACATGCGCTGTGTTGTGCATACGCTACAGCTGGCTATAAGAGACAGTCTGCAAGAAGGACATGCTGCTGCACTGAATGGCAAGGTGAGAAAACTGGCTACTGTTGCCAGAACCCCTAAAGTTGACTCAATTTTGAAGAGACGTGCTGGAAAAGTGGCAATTATTGATCAAGCCACACGATGGGGTAGTACTTACTTAGTGATTCAGCTCTTGGTTGAACTGAAATCTTTCTTGTAGACATGGCTAACCCTCAACTGACGCTAAATGAAAGTCAGTGGAATCAGGTGACTGAGCTGGAAAAATTGCTAGAGCACCCATTTACAGTGACTAAAAAATTACAGAGGACTTAACTCCAGGTATTTTCTTAAAGGAGTGGAAGAACCTGATGTTTCGCCTGTCCCAAAGAGGAGGGTTAATTGCAAGTGGCATTGCTACATCAATGAAACGGAGAGAGGAGCTATTATTACAAAATAACATTCTTTTGGCAGCTGTTTATGTAGACCCAATGCATCGGATTCTTCTAGATGATCAACAGCTAACTAAAGGAAAAGAAGCTCTGTTTGAAATAGCAGTAAGGATGAAAGGGATGCAGAACAGTCAGGAGGAACAAGAAGAATTTGATCGTCCTGCCACATCTTCACCCTCTTCAACTGATGAAGAATTTAAAGGGAACCTGTCACCCCGTTTTTTGAGATTGAGCTATAAATACTGTTAAATAGGGCCTGCGCTGTGTGTTCCTATAGTGTATGTAGTGTACCCCGATTCCCCACCTATGCTGAGAAATAACTTACCAAAGTCGCCGTTTTCGCCTGTCAATCAGGCTGGTCAGGTCGGGAGGGCGTGGTGACATCGCTGGTTCTTCCTCAGCTTTACGTTGGTGGCGTAGTGGCGTAGTGGTGAACAAGCAGCGCGCGATCTGCGCTGTCATCCCTTTCGTCGGTGGGGGCGGCCATCTTCCTGGGGCCGCGCGTGCGCAGATCGAGTGCTCTGCTGCACGGGGCTTCAGGAAAATGGCCGCGGGATGCCGCGCGTGCGCATTAGAGATCGCGGCGGCCATTTTCCCAAAGCCGAGATGCAAACTCGGCTTTGGGAAAATGGCCGCCGCGATCTCTAATGCGCACACGCGGCATCCCGCGGCCATTTTCCTGAAGCCCCGTGCAGCAGAGCACTCGATCTGCGCACGCGCGGCCCCAGGAAGATGGCCGCCCCCACCGACGAAAGGGATGACAGCGCAGATCGCGCGCTGCTTGTTCACCACTACGCCACTACGCCACCAACGTAAAGCTGAGGAAGAACCAGCGATGTCACCACGCCCTCCCGACCTGACCAGCCTGATCGACAGGCGAAAACGGCGACTTTGGTAAGTTATTTCTCAGCATAGGTGGGGAATCGGGGTACACTACATACACTATAGGAACACACAGCGCAGGCCCTATTTAACAGTATTTATAGCTCAATCTCAAAAAACGGGGTGACAGGTTCCCTTTAATTTCGAAAAATATTTGGATCACAAGTACCGTGCAAAGCGTTCCCGCATAGAAGAGTCATCCCCATCAAAGAACACAGCCAGTACATTTCAGCAGAATTTTTCATGTGCACTAAAAGAAATTGAGAAATTTGACCGTTCATCAAAAATAACAGTGCAACAAGCGATTCCTCTGTATCCTGACATTGTCAGAGATGTTGCCCGAGTGGTTACTGCTTTGCCACCAACCCAAGTTAGTGTAGAGAGGATGTTCTCTGCTCTCAAAATAATTAGATCAGATTTGAGGGCATCCATGAAGGAGGATCTGACAGAGGCAATACTTTTTCTGAGGACAAATTTATAGATTTCTTCTTATTAACTGCATAATAGTGTTTATTGCATAGTTACTTACAAGAGTTTAGAAAAGTTTATAAAAGTTATTTGCTATATTCGAATTGTATTCTAATAAATATAGTTTTTGCTCTAAGTGGTCTGATTACTTATATGATGGTGAGAAACTGAATAAGCACGATGTTAATATTTTCCAACAGTAAATTTATTGTTCCGAATTGGCCATTTATGAAGGAGTCGGAGCCGGAACCTGATAAAATCCAGGAGTCGGAGTCGCAACTGTGGCTTACCGACTCCACAGCCCTGGTGGAAACTGATACGAGCCATGAGCAGAGAGGGAGGGAGCTAAGCTGCTGTATAGAAACCAGCTGGTGAGAGGTGGCTGGGATGGTAAGAGTTGACTCCTCTCCTGAAATATAACTACAGCTGAGCTCAATGAAAACAGGCTGTACACCATGAAAGATAAAAGCTCCCACTTCAGGAGAAAAACAGCAGACAGAAAAAAAAAATCTAATTGCAAACTTGCTTCTTTTCGTGGTGTCTAAAGCAATTTTATAACTTGAGAATTTCCCTGGTGCTGGATGTGTGAAGAAATCCAAATCGATAAAGAGGATGAAATACATGAAGCTTATTTCGACACGTTTGAGTTGGAAACCACAATGAATGTTTTTTTCCTGTTCATTGTCCTGAAGAAGGCGTCTGTCCGACTGGGAACCATGTTGAAATGAACTGCGCGTATTTTATCTTCTTTGACTGGATTTCTTGATACATCCTGCAGCGCATGACACTGGTCCCCAATACATGTAGGAAGCCTCCCGCATTTTGCTCCCAGTGCTAGAGTGCCGTATCATATGTCTTGTGACAGGAAGACGATCATTTCAGCTAATTTTTTTTTGTTTTTTGTTAAAGGCAACCTGTCACTCACTTTAAAAAAAAAAAAAAAAAGTTAACTTCCTTTCAAAACCCCTGATTGTCACTTGTATTTGTTTTGCGCTGCATCGCTCCATTTCGGAGATATTCACACGTGTTTCTCCTGGACCGTAGATGTAACTGGGCATTTCATCAGACGATTCTCGGGAACCTGAGCTTTAACCCTTCCCTGCCATTCACAGAGCAACAATTCCTACAATGTGGCATAATCAAGGCATGGTCCTGACTTGTTTCATGTACACCGGCTTACCCAGGCCCAATGCGGGACAAAGACGCATTCAATGGGGAGCGCTGCAGTCTCAGGCACTCCTGAACTGTGATTAGCAGGGAGAGGCGAAAGAGGATGACCCCAGAGAAGACCGGAGAAACGCCAAGTTGGACTGCAAGCAGAGATTTCACATAGTGCTTTCCGAAAACAACAGTGTGATTTTTACAAGGTATTTAACTCAATGTTTGAAGCAAGGGACAGATCCTCTTTTTAAATATAAAATTATGAGGAAATAAATCACTCATACACCTTGTAGTTCCACAGAACATGTATTGTGGTGTGGAGTCTACACTCTAGGGCAGTGTTCCCCAACTCCAGTCCTCCAGAGCCCCCAACAGGCCATGATCTCAATTTCCTATGTGTTGGGCGGGTGAAGGACTCGGCGCCCGGGCGGGTGAAGGACTGCAATTATCTGTGCAATACTAAGGAAATCCTGAAAACATGATCCGTTGGTGGTTCTGGAGGACTGGAGTTGGGGAACACTCATCTAAGGGGTAAAGAGGTTTTTCAGTTACATTTTGGAAAATTGACCAAATATTAGCAAGTCATATTAATAGTAAGAAATAAGTTTTTCTTCCATTTTTACCATTTTGGAAAAGCTGGCATCTACATTTACTGTCACATTAAAATTAGCATCGCCTGAAGTTCCGGTTATCAAAAATACCAACATCTCACCAAGTACAAATATAAACAATCTCCAAATGTTGGAGATTACAATTCTAGAAGGTTTTGGCTAGTGAATAGTTCTGTTCCTTACGTCTTCTCTCTCTCCTCGTCTGCGTGTTGCAGATAGATCGTTCCGCTCTGCTCTTTGACCGATTCTTCCAGCGGGATTAGAAGGTCCTCTAACTCTTTCTGCTGAGAAAGTATAAAGTCCAGTTCTTGGTCCAATCTAAGAAAATAGAAAAAAAAATTAGAAGAAAAAAAAAAAAAAAAATCTATAAATATGTTCTATTTTGATGTCTGTGTATAAACATTGTATAAAATATTGGGAGAAAAATAAAACCATGTGGCGAGCCATTTACAGTCTATGGGACCAGTGGAGATAGTAAGGACTCTTGACGTGGGGGGGGGGGGGTTTCCCTCACGGTGCTAGTGGGGATCTCCCCGAGGTTACAGCAGTTCAGCCCGGCTGGGAACGGAGCCTCAGTGACCGGACGTAACCTCGATGACGTCACCACTGGTCACTGAGGCTGCGCTCTTACCAGTTCATTCCCTAGTGGTTCTCTGCCGGGACGGTCGCATCTTGGCACCGTCCACGTTGAAAACGGTTTATCCCCAAACATGGATTACGGCATGGAACAGAACGACGGACAGGTATGGTATACTGTTGTTTTTTTATTTTACTTTTATTACAGGAGATCGAGGGCGACAGTGGAACTAGGCGAGGTCGTAATCATGGTTTAATTAAGATTATTAAAAGGAGTCTGTGTGTTACTTTCAATTAAAGGACTTCATTCTGGCCGTATCTTTATTTACCATATAACTATAGGATTAGTAATGGATAGGTGTCTTATAGACGCTTCTCCATTACTATGACGTGGGCTTGATGCCACGTGACAATACAAAGGTGACAGCCCCACAAAAATGTAAAATATTCTGCATGCACGCAGGAGCATGTGGTGGGTTCTGGAATCCGCAGCACCGCGTACGGTGGCCCGCATAGGACACGCAGAGCGAGGAGTTACTACAAGGTCTCGTTTCGCTGTCTTACCTCTTCTGGTCCAGCTTCACCTTCTCCATCTCCTGGTGTAATTCAGTGATCTGACAACATAAGGCAGCAAGATATCAGATGGCTGCAGAGGCGATCGCCACGCACCGTGGCCCCCAGGGTATTTCTCGCTCACCTTTTCCCCATTTCTGATCAGTGTTCGGTCCCAGGCATTGACTTGTGTAGCCTGATGTAAAAAAAGTTTTTCTTGATCATCAAGCTCCAAACTCCATTTGTTGATCAGGTTTTCTAGTTGGGCATAGGTCAAAACAGCTGGGGCACCACTGTAAGGTAAAAGCATTAAATTAGGGGGCATAACCACGGTCCTGATATGTCATGTACCAAATAGAAAGCAGCAAAAACGGGCGAAAATAAAGACTGAAAATCTAAATCAGTCGCCAGATTCCACAATACAAACTGCAGACAATATAAAAGAGGCCTAATGAAGCTGATGTTCTTACTATGTAACACAGGTCTGCAATATATTGTGCCATGGAGCTTCAGCAGAGTAAGCAAATAAATCAACAACCAAGAAAACGAATCGACTAAGAGTCTCAGTATTACAATACGCTCCATGTAAAAGAGCCGGGGGCCGGTAGAGTAGTCGGTGTCATCTTGTACTTACCTTACAGGTGCGGAGCCAGCAGTAATACTTGGCACTGCTCCTGTAGTCTGTGGTTTAGTAGCCAAGGTGGCTGCAAGAGAGAATAGATCGTCTTTGATAAAAGTAATGATAAAGTCCTGCGTTGAAAGATATCCACCATTTAGACACCGAACCCTGCCGAGTTTATAAACTTTGAGAGCTGCTTAGATTCTCAGACTAATGAAAGAGGAAAATGTCAGCGCTTGGCCACGGCAGAAAATAGTCTCCGATCTCAAAGTGTTCTCAGGAGGTCACTGCTGAATATGAAGACCACTCACTTCTCACTTTCCACAAAGTGCAGCATCCCCTGGCGGAGACTGGGGCCGGCACGGAGAAAGCTGCAGAATAATAGTGTCTGCAGATGTTCTCCAGCCATCACAGTCCCACCAGAATGGACAATGCGGGGTGAAACCCAGGGGACAGGTCTTCGTTGCTGGTCGATTTTGTTTTCCCTCTGATGCACATTTGGACCAGTGTCCATTAGTGTCGTTTATGCTGACATGTCCACAGTAATACAGTCATACCTGCAGCAGGTGCCGTGGTGGTAATTGAGAAGAGGGATGCCACCGGCGTGGTCAGACTGGAGCCGAGTGTCAGCGTGCTGGGGGGCGCAGATGACGATGTGGTCCCTAAAACGGCAGCAACTACGGAAATGGTGAAAAAGAAATAACCTGCAATCAATTTACTGTAAATTTTTTCTGCAAATATAGACAATACTTCAGAAAATGACACCGAGAAGGATGAGAATGCAGGAGGATCGTGTACAAGGAGGATACATCCATCGGTAATAATCCATCAGTGCACATAGGCTGCCGTCACCGTCCGCTGCGCACAGGATCTTTGGTGGAGACCGCTATACAGGCGCTCTGCTGGTTCCAGGTGATGGTCAGCCTGTTTCCACCGCACAATTAACCAGCGCTCCTAGGAATGCTTGCTCCGGATATCTGAGCCATGAACGTGGACTTTAAGGCTACGGTCACATGGTTTATTTTACTACGTTTCATTATGTGCAAATGAAAAGCAAATTTTACAGAACCAGCAAAAGCTATCAGATTTCAGAAATCTCACGCATGCGCTTTGTGTTTAGTTTCCTGACTTAACTGAAAAATGCGATATGCCAATTATTTCAGTGTTTTGCAGCGTTTGTTTTCACCCACAGAAAGCAATAAATGCAGCAAACAACATTCACATCTGTTTTTGCAGCATTTTCGGTGAAGAGCAGGTTGTGAAATCCATTTTATTTTTGCGATTTTGCCAAGTTTGAAGGGGTTGCCCGTGAAATGGAAAACCGTTATTTCTTCCTCATATTTGGCCCTGTTAAAATAAAAACACTTACAGTCAACCTTCAGTGCCGGCGCCATTCCAGCGGTGCCGACACGCGAGTTCCCGGGGCTCACATCACTGTCCCCGCCTTTGGGCGCATTGATCATCAACAGGACGTCAGGGCAGCAGCTGCTCTCACCTCCTCTTAGTGCTCACAGACCTCACGAGAGCCCCAGGAACGCGAGTGTCGACATTGCTGCGCCTGAATGGGAAGGGAGTATATTAATAGGGCCAAATATGAGGAACGAGAAGGGGTTGTCCAAGTAGTGGTAAACCTTTTTAAACCACAATGTATTGGTATCCTCACAGAAGCATGGATGTTAGTATTAGGTGAGTTTCATTAATTAGTGATAAGTGTGAAAGTAAACACTGCCCGACCAACTCCATGCCCCACCAATGTGCTAAGTAAACACTGCCCCACCAACTCCATGCCCCACCAATGTGCTAAGTAAACACTGCCCGACCAACTCCATGCCCCACCAATGTGCTAAGTAAACACTGCCCGACCAACTCCATGCCCCACCAATGTGCTAAGTAAACACTGCCCGACCAACTCCATGCCCCACCAATGTGCTAAGTAAACACTGCCCGACCAACTCCATGCCCCACCAATGTGCTAAGTAAACACTGCCCGACCAACTCCATGCCCCACCAATGTGCTAAGTAAACACTGCCCGACCAACTCCATGCCCCACCAATGTGCCAAGAAAACACTGCCCGACCAACTCCATGCCCTACCAATGTGCCAAGCAAACACTGCCCGACCAACTCCATGCCTTACCAATGTGCAAAGTAAACACTGCCTGACCAGCTCCATGCCCTACCAATGTGCAAAGTAAACACTGCCTGACCAGCTCCATGCCCTACCAATTCATCTCTCCCCGTTGCGGTTTTCACATTTGCAATGGAGTACTTTATTTATTTTTTTTAAGACCTGACATAACCGTCGCTCAAGGCTGCATTTCATCCACAATTCTAAATGGTCACTATAGTGATAAGCAAATGAGCTTGGATAAGGTGTTAGACCATGCTCGAGTGCCAATAGGGTCTTCGGCGTGGTCCGTTACGGTGTTATCTGAGCTGCTCGGGAGCTAAGTGTCTTCGGTGTGCTTCGTTACGGTGTTATCTGAGCTGCTCAGGAGCTAATAGTGTCTTTGGCGTGCTCCGTTACGGTGTTATCTGAGCTGCTTAGGAGCGAATAGTGTCTTCGGTGTGCTCCGTTACGGTGTTATCTGAGCTGCTCAGGATCGAATAATGTCTTCGGTGTGCTACGTTACGGTGTTATCTGAGCTGCTCAGGAGCGAATAATGTCTTTGGCGTGCTCCGTTACGGTGTTATCTGAGCTGCTCAGGAGCGAATAATGTCTTCGGTGTGCTCCGTTACGGTGTTATCTGAGCTGCTCAGGAGCTAATCGTGTCTTCGGCGTGCTCAGTTACGGCGTTATCTGAGCTGCTCAGGAGCGAATAGTGTCTTCGGTGTGCTCCGTTAAGGTGTTATCTGAGCTGCTCAGGAGCGAATAATGTCTTCGGTGTGCTCCGTTATGGTGTTATCTGAGCTGCTCAGGAGCGAATAATGTCTTCGGCGTGCTCAGTTACGGTATTATCTGAGCTGCTCAGGAGCTAATCGTGTCTTCGGCGTGCTCAGTTACGGTGTTATCTGAGCTGCTCAGGAGCGAATAATGTCTTCGGCGTGCTCAGTTACGGTGTTATCTGAGCTGCTTAGGAGCTAATCGTGTCTTCGGCGTGCTCCGTTACGGTGTTACCTGAGCTGCTTAGGAGCGAATAATGTCTTCGGCGTGCTCAGTTACGGTGTTATCTGAGCTGCTTAGGAGCTAATCGTGTCTTCGGCGTGCTCCGTTACGGTGTTACCTGAGCTGCTCAGGAGCTAATCGTGTCTTCGGCGTGCTCCGTTACGGTGTTACCTGAGCTGCTCAGGAGCTAATCGTGTCTTCGGCGTGCTCCGTTACGGTGTTACCTGAGCTGCTCAGGAGCTAATCGTGTCTTCGGCGTGCTCCGTTACGGTGTTACCTGAGCTGCTTAGGAGCGAATAATGTCTTCGGCGTGCTCAGTTACGGTGTTATCTGAGCTGCTTAGGAGCTAATCGTGTCTTCGGCGTGCTCCGTTACGGTGTTACCTGAGCTGCTCAGGAGCTAATCGTGTCTTCGGCGTGCTCCGTTACGGTGTTACCTGAGCTGCTCAGGAGCTAATCGTGTCTTCGGCGTGCTCCGTTACGGTGTTACCTGAGCTGCTCAGGAGCTAATCGTGTCTTCGGCGTGCTCCGTTACGGTGTTACCTGAGCTGCTCAGGAGCTAATCGTGTCTTCGGCGTGCTCAGTTACGGTGTTATCTGAGCTGCTCAGGAGATAATAGTGTCTTCGGTGTGCTCTACTACTATGTTCGAGTCCCTGCGGCTGAATGTCTCATTGCTGTTCTATGAACTATAGCCATTGGAAACACCAAAAATGGAGTGTACGGTGTTTGGTGTTATAGCAACTCTTCACTTGTAGCTAAAATCTGTGCATGTGGATAATAGGTATTCCCAACCACCCCTACTGGGTGATAACACCGCAGTCTTTCCACATGTGCTCCGACACTGCAGATACGACTGACGGCTACAAGAGACGCCTGGAGAGACAACATGGTGCTGGACCTCTGCAGTAAGGGTGAGGAGCCATGTGCGAGCTTCTGATAACGCTCCCCACACGGACAGATTCTGCCACATCGCTGTACAGATCGTGGCTTCGGCTCCGTACATCAGAGTCTCCTAGACAGGTCACATCAGAGATCTAATATGAAATGCGGAGGACACCATCGTTTCATTTGTATTTCAGTCATTTTTAACCCCTGCCCGATACTGCTGATTTTCTTTTTTTTTTTCCCCCTCTTCTTTCCAGAGCCATAACTTTTTCCACATAGCCATATGAGGCTTGTTTTTTGTGGGACAAGTCGTACTTTTAAATGACAGCATGCACTTTACCCTCATCTCTCTCACCCACAAAGCTCTCCACAGTTCTGCACCGCCTTATATCTCCTCTCTCATCTCCGTCTATCGCCCTACACGTGCCCTCCGTTCTACAAATGACCTAAGACTAACATCCCCCGTAATCCGAACCTCGCACCTCCGTCTTCAAGACTTCTCTCGTGCTGCGCCAGCTCTCTGGAATGCACTTCCCCAGACGATCAGACTGATACCTAGCCCCGACCTATTCAAGCGCGCTTTAAAAACCCATCTCTTCAAACAAGCCTACCACATCAACTACTCAGTAAACTAACTTTGTCCTGTTCCCTCCTTCCAAATATTATCTGCATGTGAATCTGCACCCTACTATTCATCTGTCTCCACACCCTCCATGCACATAACTGCACTTAAACACACGGGCTGATGACCGGATCATGCAGCTTTATATGAAAATCCCTATTTATTATAATTGTCAGATCTGAAATAACAAGCACTTTTCACCTATTGTGTCCCCCCATTTCCTTGTAGATTGTACGCTTGCGAGCAGGGACCTCACCCCTAATGTCACTTGTCTTAACTTGTACCGAATTTATTGTATGTACATGTCCCCGCTTAATTGTAAAGTGCTGCGGAATTTGTTGCCGCTATATAAATAAAAATTATTATTATTGTGTACTTGGAAACTGGGAGAAAATTCCAAATGTGGTAAAAAAAAAAAAATCTGACTTTTTTGGGAATTGTTTATACAGCGTACACTGTATGGTAAAAGTGACCCTGGCAATAGGATTATCCTCATTAGCACAATTACGGAGATACCAAACTTGGCCACTTTTTTAAAAAAACAAACATTTTTTTCACTACAAATAATAAGTACAGTATATACTTGAGTATAAGCCAAGGTTTTCGGCCCATTTTTTAAGCTGAAATTGCCCCTCATGGCTTATACTCGAGTCATTCCCAGGGGTCGGCAGGTGAGGGGGAGCGGCAGCTGTGTAATCATACTCACCTGCTCCTGGTGCGGTCCCTGCAGTTCCCTGGTTCTCCGGCGCCGGCAGCTTCTTCCTGTAGTGAGCGGCCACATGGGTCCATATTCATTACTGTAATGAGCGGTACCGACTCCCATAGGGGTTGGAGCCGCATATTCTTTACAGTAATAAGCGGTACCATGTGACCGCTCACTACAGGAAGAAGCTGCCGGCGCCGGGGAACCAGGGACTGCACCAGGAGCAGGTGAGTATAACGCAGTGCGCGATATTCACCTGTTCCTTGTTCCACCGTCGGCGCCGCTGCGTCTTCCGCGTCCTCTGCAGTGACGCTCAGGCCAGTGGGCGCGATGACGCGATTAGTGTGCGCGCTGCCCTCTGCCTGAACAGTCAGTGCAGAGGACGGGCAAAGACGCAGCTATGCTCGGTGGTGGAACGGAAGACAGGTGAATATAGCAAGTGCCGGGGGCCTGAGAGGTGAGTATGTGATTTTTTATTTTTTTAATCGAAGCAACAGCATATGGGGTTAATGTCTGTATGGAGCATGTTATGTGGCCATGTGCAGCATTATATGGGGCAAATGTCTGTATGGAGCATCTTATCCCCCCTGAGGAAGCGGTATTCACCAGATGCGAAACGCGCGTTGGGGTTGCTAACAAGGACCAGGACAGGACCTGCCACACTTATTATGGGTAAATAAGATCTTGGATGTTATCTTGTATGTTTTACCACCCATGAGCATCTGACCGGCCTGGCGACTTGACTGCTATCGCACATTATCGTCATTGCACACATTAGTTTTAATGGACAGTTTTAGTGCCATGGCCTGTCAGTGGTTTTATACCTGTTATCATAGCACACTAGTTGCATGTTACATATAAGTATACTTGGCAGTGTCCTGATCCGTGATCTTTGGTTTTCGATGTATTCACGGATTTTTCACATGTTGTTACATAAGTGGTACATGTTTTAATTGTTTTTGTATAGTTGTACAATTTTTCAATAAATATTACTCATGATTGATTATATTTTTTGGCAATTTATTGGACTCTTGGTTCTCCTTTGGTACATGATTATAATTTGAGTCGCCATTAGTTATTTGGGAAGGTATTTCTGGCTGATGCTCTGTTTATAAATCAGTAGATTTGGTTTCCAGTACCATCTCTATGCTGACGACACCCAATTATACACTTCTCCTGATATCACCCCTGCGTTTTTAGAAAACACCAGTGATTGTCTTACCGCTGTCTCAAACATCATGTCCTCCCTCTATCTGAAACTGATCCTGTCAAAAACTGAACTCCTCGTGTTCTCTCCTTCTACTAACCTACCTTTGCCTGACATTGCCATCTCAGTGTGCGGTTCCACCATTACTCCAAAGCAACATGCCCGCTGCCTTGGGGTCATCCCTGATTCTGACCTTTCATTCACCCCCCACATCCGATCACTGGCTCGCTCTTCTTGCCTGCATCTCAAAAACATTTCTAGAATTCGCCCTTTTCTTACTTTCGACTCTGCAAAAACTCTTACTGTCTCACTTATTCATTCTCGTCTGGACTATTGTAACTCTCTACTAATCGGCCTCCCTCTTACCAAACTTTCCCCACTCCAATCTGTCCTGAATGCTGCTGCCAGGATCATATTCCTCACCAACCGTTACACCGATGCCTCTACCTTTTGCCAGTCATTACACTGGCTACCCATCCACTCCAGAATCCAGTACAAAACTACTACCCTCATCCACAAAGCACTCCATGGCTCAGCACCACCCTACATCTCCTCTCTGGTCTCAGTCTACCACCCTACCCGTGGCCTCCGCTCCGCTAATGACCTCAGGTTAGCATCCTCAATAATCAGAACCTCCCACTCCCGTCTCCAAGACTTTACACGTGCTGCGCCGATTCTTTGGAATGCACTACCCAGGTTTATACGATTAATCCCCAATCCCCACAGTTTTAAGCGTACCCTAAAAACTCATTTGTTCAGACTGGCCTACCGCCTCAACACATTAACCTAATGATCCCTATGTGGCCTATCATAAAAAAAAAAAAGTTCCTCGTATCATGTTCTCATTCACTTTATGCAGTTAATAGTAGAGTTGAGCGACCTTGACCTTTTTAGAGTCGAGCCGGGTTTTGCGAAACCCGACTATGTCCAAAGTCGGGTCGAGTGAAATCGGCCGATTATGACGTAAAGTCGGGATCGACCGAAACACGAAACCCAATGCAAGTCAATGGGGCAGCATAGTCGGCAGTGAGTGGGGGCCAGGAAAACACCTAGAGTGGCCATTTTAATGTCAAAACCATCCATTCTTCTTAATGAAGCTTGTCAAGCGTAATTTACCTTATAATAATTGGAAGGCATTTGAAATTGGGGGTCATTTGGCTAAAGTTGTGGGGGGTAGGGCTGGTTCAAGTAATTAGTGGGCCCAGGAAATCTGGACCACGTCACGGCAGTGGAGCAGGGAGAGGTAAGTATTTCAACTTTGCAAGTGCTGTGAACCTGAGCAAGCAGGGGGGGCCCACTCGTTGGCATTGGCACTGGCACAGGGCCCCTCAAAGTACAGCGGTGTGTTTGCACGGCGGGGGCGCCTCCCACCGGCAGCAACACTTTTGCGTACTATGAGAGGCCCTGTGCCAGTGACGTCGCCAACTAGTATTCCTCCCCCCACCTGATGAAGGAACCTGCACTTTCATCTGCACCTTCCTCTTTGTCCCCGTGTAAGGTGGTATGGTATGCGGGAAGAGCAACCTGACTTTCAGCAGGGTCACAATGTTGTTGTGTAGCGTGCACGGGGAATGTTGCGTTATGGGTCAATGTACCAGCAGACTCATCTATCACTGGCTGGGCAATGGGCACGATGAAGTGGAAACACAGATATAGGCCCAAAGAAGAAAGTGGGCTAAATGCAGTTCAAAATTGGTAACACAGGAATAACCAGGGGGCATTGCAGTGGAGGACAACTGGAATGAGAGGCTGACACAGAGAGTAGGGCCAAATCAGTAAGTAGTCGAAATGCAGTTCAAAATTGGCAACCGTAGTAAACAGGCGGCACAGCTTTGTTCAGTGGAGGAGAACAGCAAGGAGTGGCAGACACCGATAGTAGGCCCCAAACCAACTAGTACGCCAAATGCAGTTGTTCCATTTAACCACAATTTAATGAGAGCCTGAAGATAGAAGCTCAGGAAAGGCAACCTGGGGAACACCTTGGAGTGTAACACACCATCTCTCTCCACCCCATACCCATTTTGTATGGCCTAATGCAGTGTACTTTTCTACAACTACTAAACGAGAGTCGGAAGACCGAAGCAATGGCAAGGAAACCTGGGGAACACCTTAGAGTGTAACACACCCTCTCTCTACACCCCATACCCAATTTGAAGGCCTAATGCAGTGTAGTTTCCAAGAACTACTAAACGAGAGCCGGAAGATCGAAGCTCAGGAAAGGCAACCTGGGGAACACCTTGGAGTGTAACACACCCTCTCGCTACACCCCATACCCAATTTGAAGGCCTAATGCAGCGTAGTTTCCAACAACTACTAAACGAGAGCCGGAAGATCGAAGCTCAGGAAAGGCAACCTGGGGAACACCTTGGAGTGTAACAAACCCTCTCTCTACACCCCATACCCAATTTGTAGGCCTAATGCAGCGTAGTTTCCGACAACTACTAAACGAGAGCATGAAGATCGAAGCTCAGGAAAGGCAACCTGGGGAACACCTTGGAGTGTAACACACCCTCTCTCTACACCCCATACCCAATTTGTAGGCCTAATGCAGCGTAGTTTCCGACAACTACTAAACGAGAGCCGGAATATCGAAGCTCAGGAAAGGCAACCTGGGGAACACCTTGGAGTGTAACACAACGTCTCTCTACACGACGGAAGGGCTGATTCTTAGGAAGGAAGGCTGTTGGAAATAAGCATTGCGCGTCCGAGGGTGATTATATTCTTATTAGGTATATACTCACCCTCGGACGCGCCCTGCTTCTTTATTTGGAATGAATGTTTATTTGCAATGTGGTGTTGACTTTCTCTATTATTTTGGTAATTAATGATTTTATTATTTTCATTATTTTGCATCTTCTCGGCAATAATATAAAGAAGACGCGACAGGACAACACTCGGTGGATGCCATATGTGTGTTTTCAATTTAAAAAAACTTTCAGTTAACTACTTGCAGGAGAAAGTAATTGTAGCTGGTGGCCATTTTTAGTACTGTACCAGATTAGAGTTGTGTGTTTGTTTTTAATGTTAAAATGTCTGCATTTGATATCTCACCAGTATTTTCTTTTTTATAAGCAAAATACTTATTTTTATATTTTCTGATGTTGGTTCCAGGGGTACACGGCCAGCAGTGCCCTGGTCAGTGTAGTAGTAGTTGAAAGAATGGACCGCAGACAGGCATCGAAGGCCTAAAATAATAACACATGGCTGTAGGCAATTTTAAATTGGTTCCAGGGGTACACGGGCAGCAGTGGTGTGGTCAGTGGAGGTCTAGTGGAAGGAGTGACCGCAGACAGGCATCGAAGGCCTAAAATAATAACACATGGCTGTAGGCAATTTTAAATTGGTTCCAGGGGTACACGGGCAGCAGTGACCTGGTCAGTGTAGTAGTAGTTGAAAGAATGGACCGCAGACAGGCATCGAAGGCCTAAAATAAAAAAATTGGGCTGGCTGTAGGCAATTTTAAATTGGTTCCAGGGGTACACGGGCAGCAGTGGTGTGGTCAGTGGAGGCCTAGTGGAAGGAGTGACCGCAGACAGGCATCGAAGGCCTAAAATAATAACACATGGCTGTAGGCAATTTTAAATTGGTTCCAGGGGTACACGGGCAGCAGTGACCTGGTCAGTGTAGTAGTAGTTGAAAAAATGGACCGCAGACAGGCATCGAATGCCTAAAATAATAACACATGGCTGTAGGCAATTTTAAATTGGTTACAGGGGTACACGGACAGCAGTGACCTGGTCAGTGTAGTAGTAGTTGAAAGAATGGACCGCAGACAGGCATCGAAGGCCTAAAATAAAAAAATTGGGCTGGCTGTAGGCAATTTTAAATTGGTTCCAGGGGTACACGGACAGCAGTGGTGTGGTCAGTGGAGGCCTAGTGGAAGGAGTGACCGCAGACAGGCATCGAAGGCCTAAAATAATAACACATGGCTGTAGGCAATTTTAAATTGGTTCCAGGGGTACACGGACAGCAGTGACCTGGTCAGTGTAGTAGTAGTTGAAAGAATGGACCGCAGACAGGCATCGAAGGCCTAAAATAAAAAAATTGGGCTGGCTGTAGGCAATTTTAAATTGGTTCCAGGGGTACACGGGCAGCAGTGGTGTGGTCAGTGGAGGCCTAGTGGAAGGAGTGACCGCAGACAGGCATCGAAGGCCTAAAATAATAACACATGGCTGTAGGCAATTTTAAATTGGTTCCAGGGGTACACGGACAGCAGTGACCTGGTCAGTGTAGTAGTAGTTGAAAGAATGGACCGCAGACAGGCATCGAAGGCCTAAAATAAAAAAATTGGGCTGGCTGTAGGCAATTTTAAATTGGTTCCAGGGGTACACGGGCAGCAGTGACCTGGTCAGTGTAGTAGTAGTTGAAAGAATGGACCGCAGACAGGCTTAGAAGGCCTAACATAACAAACTTGGGCTGGCTGTAGGCACTTTTAAATTGGTTCCAGGGGTACACGGACAGCAGTGACCTGGTCAGTGTAGTAGTAGTTGAAAGAATGGACCGCAGACAGGCATCGAAGGCCTAAAATAAAAAAATTGGGCTGGCTGTAGGCAATTTTAAATTGGTTCCAGGGGTACACGGGCAGCAGTGGTGTGGTCAGTGGAGGCCTAGTGGAAGGAGTGACCGCAGACAGGCATCGAAGGCCTAAAATAATAACACATGGCTGTAGGCAATTTTAAATTGGTTCCAGGGGTACACGGACAGCAGTGACCTGGTCAGTGTAGTAGTAGTTGAAAGAATGGACCGCAGACAGGCATCGAAGGCCTAAAATAAAAAAATTGGGCTGGCTGTAGGCAATTTTAAATTGGTTCCAGGGGTACACGGGCAGCAGTGACCTGGTCAGTGTAGTAGTAGTTGAAAGAATGGACCGCAGACAGGCTTAGAAGGCCTAACATAACAAACTTGGGCTGGCTGTAGGCACTTTTAAATTGGTTCCAGGGGTACACGGGCAGCAGTGGTCTGGTCAGTGGAAGTCTAGTGGAAGGAGTGACCGCAGACAGGCTTCCAAGGCCTAACATAACAAACTTGGGCTGGCTGTAGGCACTTTTAAATTGGTTCCAGGGGTACACGGGCAGCAGTGGTCTGGTCAGTGGAAGTCTAGTGGAAGGAGTGACCGCAGACAGGCTTCCAAGGCCTAACATAACAAACTTGGGCTGGCTGTAGGCACTTTTAAATTGGTTCCAGGGGTACACGGGCAGCAGTGGTCTGGTCAGTGGAAGTCTAGTGGAAGGAGTGACCGCAGACAGGCTTCCAAGGCCTAACATAACAAACTTGGGCTGGCTGTAGGCACTTTTAAATTGGTTCCAGGGGTACACGGGCAGCAGTGGTCTGGTCAGTGGAAGTCTAGTGGAAGGAGTGACCGCAGACAGGCTTCCAAGGCCTAACATAACAAACTTGGGCTGGCTGTAGGCACTTTTAAATTGGTTCCAGGGGTACACGGGCAGCAGTGGTCTGGTCAGTGGAAGTCTAGTGGAAGGAGTGACCGCAGACAGGCTTCGAAGGCCTAACATAACAAAATTGGGCTGGCTGTAGGCACTTTAAATTGGTTCCAGGGGTACATGGGCAGCAGTGTATGGTCAGTGGAAGTCTAGTGGAAGGAGTGACGGCAGACAGTCTTCGAAGGCCTAACATAACAAAATTGGGCTGACTGTAGGCACTTTTAAATTGGTTCCAGGGTAACACGGCCAGCAGTGGCCTGGTCAGTGTAGTAGTTGTAGAAAGAAGGGACCGCAGACAGGCTTCGAAGGCCTAACATAACAAAAATGTCAAAACAATGGTATTGTCAGTGCCAGGCATTGAAGGATGTCAGCGGCTAGACTACACATTGGTGAAGCTGTGAGAGATAATTTTGCTAGTGGTAGAGCACTGTTTGAGCTGGGGGGGGGGAACTGTCTTGTGGCCGGCGGTACAGGCACAGGGCCCCTCATATTACAACGGTGTGTCTGACGTTGGGTGCGCACCACCACCGCCAGAGACACTTTATTGTACTATGAGGGACCCAGTGGCAGTGCCGTCGACCAAAAGCGGCCACACCCACCTCTTCAGACAAACAGCACTCTCAAGGGTCCAAGCGCAAAGTGGCGATAGCACGACCCCGTGTGGGGAGTTTGGCCATTTCGTGAGGTGGAAACATGTCGTATGCTGGACAATCAGGTGAAGAAAATTACGAGATTGGAAAAGTCATTCAGAATAGTCCACAGGCAAGACCTTTTCATAGGAAAGCTAGGTGTCAGCCGGGCAGGGTGGGGCAAAAGATTTTGAAATCCAGTTGTGGTTCATTTTAATGAAGGTTAGATCATCTACATTTTGGGTAGCCAGACGAGTCCTTTTTTCTGTTAGTATTGAACCTGCAGCACTGAATACTCTTTCTGATAGGACACTAGCTGCCGGGCAAGCAAGCTCCTGCAATGCATATTCTGCCAATTCTGGCCAGGTGTCTAATTTGGATGCCCAGTAATCAAATGGGAATGACGGTTGAGGGAGAACGTCGATAAGGGATGAAAAATAGTTTGTAACCATACTGGACAAATGTTGTCTCCTGTCACTTTGAATTGATGCTGCAGTACCTGTCCTGTCTGCGGTCATAGAAAAATCACTCCACAACCTGGTCAGAAAACCCCTCTGTCCAACGCCACTTCTGATTTCTGCCCCTCTAACACCTCTGGTCTGCTGGCCCCTGGAGCTCGTGTGAGAACGATCACGGGCGCTGTGTGCAGGGAATGCCAGAAGCAAACGGTCAACAAGAGTTGATTGTTTTGTTGCTAATATTAGTTCCAAGTTCTCATGTGGCATAATATTTTGCAATTTGCCTTTATAGCGAGGATCAAGGAGGCAGGCCAACCAGTAATCGTCATCGTTCATCATTTTTGTAATGCGTGTGTCCCTTTTGAGGATACGCAAGGCATAATCCGCCATGTGGGCCAAAGTTCCCGTTGTCAAATCTGCGGTTGTGCTTGGTTGAGGGGCAGTTGCAGGCAAATCTACGTCACTTGTGTCCCTCAAAAAACCAGAACCCGGCCTTGCCACGCCACCAATTTCCCGTGCCCCCGGGAAAGCTTCCTCATTAAAAATATACTCATCCCCATCATCCTCCTCATCCTCCACCTCCTCTTCGCCCGGTACCTCGTCATGTACACTGCCCTGACCAGACAATCGCTGACTGTCATCAAGGCTTTCCTCTTCCTCTGGTGCAGACGCCTGATCCTTTATGTGCGTCAAACTTTGCATCAGCAGACGCATTAGGGGGATGCTCATGCTTATTATGGCGTTGTCTGCACTAACCAGCCGTGTGCATTCCTCAAAACACTGAAGGACTTGACACATGTCTTGAATCTTCGACCACTGCACACCTGACAACTCCATGTCTGCCATCCTACTGCCTGCCCGTGTATGTGTATCCTCCCACAAAAACATAACAGCCCGCCTCTGTTCGCACAGTCTCTGAAGCATGTGCAGTGTTGAGTTCCACCTTGTTGCAACGTCTATGATTAGGCGATGCTGGGGAAGGTTCAAAGAACGCTGATAGGTCTGCATACGGCTGGAGTGTACAGGCGAACGGCGGATATGTGCGCAAAGTCCACGCACTTTGAGGAGCAGGTCGGATAACCCCGGATAACTTTTCAGGAAGCACTGCACCACCAGGTTTAAGGTGTGAGCCAGGCAAGGAATGTGTTTCAGTTGGGAAAGGGAGATGGCAGCCATGAAATTCCTTCCGTTATCACTCACTACCTTGCCTGCCTCAAGATCTACAGTGCCCAGCCACGACTGCGTTTCTTGCTGCAAGAACTCGGACAGAACTTCCGCGGTGTGTCTATTGTCGCCCAAACACTTCATAGCCAATACAGCCTGCTGACGTATGCCAGTAGCTGCCCCATAATGGGAGACCTGGTGTGCAACAGTGGCAGGTGCGGATGGAGTGTTTGTGCGACTGCGGTCTGTGGACGAGCTCTTGCTTCTGCAGGAGGAGGAGGAGGAGGAGGAGGGGGTGCGAACGGCTACAGACAACTGTTTACTAGACCGTGGGCTAGGCAGAACTGTCCCAAACTTGCTGTCCCCTGTGGACCCTGAATCCACCACATTTACCCAGTGTGCCGTGATGGACACGTAACGTCCCTGGCCATGCCTACTGGTCCATGCATCTGTTGTCAGGTGCACCTTTGTGCTCACAGATTGCCTGAGTGCATGGACGATGCGCTCTTTAACATGCTGGTGGAGGGCTGGGATGGCTTTTCTGGAAAAAAAGTGTCGACTGGGTAGCTCGTAGCGTGGTACAGCGTAGTCCATCAGGTCTTTGAAAGCTTCGCTTTCAACTAACCGGTAGGGCATCATCTCTAACGAGATTAGTCTAGCTATGTGGGCGTTCAAACCCTGTGTACGCGGATGCGAGGCTAAGTATTTCCTTTTTCTAACCATAGTCTCATGTAGGGTGAGCTGGACTGGAGAGCTGGAGATCGTGGAACTAGCGGGGGTGCCGGTGGACATGGCAGACTGAGAGACGGTGGGAGATGGTATTGTTGCCGCCGGTGCCCTAGATGCAGTGTTTCCTACTACGAAACTGGTGATTCCCTGACCCTGACTGCTTTGGCCTGGCAAAGATACCTGCACAGATACAGCAGGTGGTGCGCTAAATGGTGGTCCTACACTGCCGGAAGGGATGTTGCGTTGATGACTAGCTTCATTGGCCGAGGGTGCAACAACCTTAAGGGACGTTTGGTAGTTAGTCCAAGCTTTCAAATGCATGGTGGTTAAATGTCTATGCATGCAACTAGTATTGAGACTTTTCAGATTCTGACCTCTGCTTAAGGAAGTAGAACATTTTTGACAGATGACTTTGCGCTGATCAATTGGATGTTGTTTAAAAAAATGCCAGACTGCACTCTTTCTAGCATCGGATACCTTTTCAGGCATTGCAGACTGAGCTTTAACCGGATGGCCACGCTGTCCTCCACCAGGTTTTGGCTTTGCCACGCGTTTTGGGCAAGATACGGGCCCGGCAGATGGAACCTGTGGCGATGTTGATGCCTGCTGCGGCCCCTCCTCCTCCTCTGCTTCAGAACTGCTGCCGCCTGCACCCTGTTCCCCCAATGGCTGCCAATCGGGGTCAAGAACTGGGTCATCTAATAACTCTTCTTGTACCTCCTGCGCAACTTCGTCTGTGTCACCGTGTCGTTCGGTGGTATAGCGTTCGTGATGGGGCAACATAGTCTCATCAGGGTCTGATTCTTGATCAGCACCCTGCGAGGGCAATGTTGTGGTCTGAGTCAAAGGACCAGCATAGTAGTCTGGCTGTGGCTGTGCGTCAGTGCACTCCATGTCAGATTCAATTTGTAATGGGCATGGACTGTTAACTGCTTCACTTTCTAAGCCAGGGACGGTATGTGTAAAGAGCTCCATGGAGTAACCCGTTGTGTCGCCTGCTGCATTCTTCTCTGTTGTTGTTTTTGCTGAAGAGGACAAGGAAGTGACTTGTCCCTGACCGTGAACATCCACTAACGACGCGCTGCTTTTACTTTTACCAGTTTCACGAGATGAGGCAAAAGAGCTAGAGGCTGAGTCAGCAAGATAAGCCAAAACTTGCTCTTGCTGCTCCGGCTTTAAAAGCGGTTTTCCTAATCCCAGAAAAGGGAGCGTTCGAGGCCTTGTGTAGCCGGACGACGAACCTGGCTCCACAGCTCCAGACTTAGGTGCAATATTTTTTCCCCCACGACCACCTGATGCTCCACCACTACCACTACCCTCATTACCAGCTGACAATGAACGCCCCCGGCCACGACCTCTTCCACTAGACTTCCTCATTGTTTTAAAAACGTAACCAAACTAACGTTATTTGTTGCAGTCACACAACTTACACGGTGAGCTATAACTTCAGTATGATTTAGCTACCCCTTTACAGGTTGGTGAGACCACAGCGAAAATCAGGCCCAATGTTACACACTCTTTTTTTGGTGGCTGCAAATTAGAGAGATGCCCCACACGCAGGACTGTCACTGAAGCACAAATGTTAATATTAATGTCACACTATTATTTTTTTTTTATTTTTATTTTTTTCAGGAACACTTTAGAAACCCCCCAAAAAAAAAAAAATAGATTTTTGCAGGGAGAATTTAGAAAACAAATGTAACAAACTATATGCTTTCTATGGGCCACTGAGTGAGAGATGACGCACACAGGAATCAGGAGTGGCACACAAGCCCAGAGGCCAATATTTTTCTACCAATGATTGATGGAGTTATTTTCTCTGGTAGATTTTGGAACCCAAATCAAGGAAAAAAAATGTAGGCTTTCTATGGACCACAATTGGAGAGAGAGAGAGAGAGAGATGGCACACCCAGGAGTCAAGACTGGCACACAAGCAGAAAGGCCAATATTAATCTCCCACTGTTTTTTTTTTTTTTTTTTTCAGGGAGACTTTAGAAAAAAAAATAATAAAAAAAATATGATTTTATCAGGAAGAATTTAGAAACCAAATAAAATAAAATGATTTTTTCAGGGAGAATTAATAAAACAAATAAAAACAAAAATAGGCGTTCTATGGCCCACTGACTGAGAGATGACGCACACAGGAGTCAGGAGTGGCACACAAACCCAGAGGCCAATATTTTTCTACCAATGATTGATGTAGTTATTTTCTCTGGTAGATTTTAGAACCCAAATCAAGGAAAAAAAATATAGGCTTTCTATGGACCACAATTGGAGAGAGAGAGAGAGAGAGAGAGAGAGAGAGAGAGAGAGAGAGAGAGAGAGAGAGAGATGGCACACCCAGGAGTCAAGACTGGCACACAAGCAGAAAGGCCAATATTAATCTCCCACTGTTTTTTTTGGTTGTTTTTTTTTTTTTTTTTTCAGGGAGACTTTAGAAAAAAAAATAATAAAAAAAATATGATTTTATCAGGAAGAATTTAGAAACCAAATAAAATAAAATGATTTTTTCAGGGAGAATTTATAAAACAAATAAAACCAAAAATAGGCGTTCTATGGCCCACTGACTGAGAGATGACGCACCCAGGAGTCAAGACTGGCACACAAGCAGAAAGGCCAATATTAATCTCCCACTGTTTTTTTTGGTTGTTTTTTTTTTTTTTTTTTCAGGGAGACTTTAGAAAAAAAAATAATAAAAAAAATATGATTTTATCAGGAAGAATTTAGAAACCAAATAAAATAAAATGATTTTTTCAGGGAGAATTTATAAAACAAATAAAACCAAAAATAGGCGTTCTATGGCCCACTGACTGAGAGATGACGCACCCAGGAGTCAAGACTGGCACACAAGCAGAAAGGCCAATATTAATCACCCACTGTTTTTTTTGGTTGTTTTTTTTTTTTTTTTTTCAGGGAGACTTTAGAAAAAAAAAATAATAAAAAAAATATGATTTTATCAGGAAGAATTTAGAAACCAAATAAAATAAAATGATTTTTTCAGGGAGAATTTATAAAACAAATAAAACCAAAAATAGGCGTTCTATGGCCCACTGACTGAGAGATGACGCACCCAGGAGTCAAGACTGGCACACAAGCAGAAAGGCCAATATTAATCTCCCACTGTTTTTTTGTTTTTTTTTCAGGGAGACTTTAGAAAAAAAAATAATAAAAAAAATATGATTTTATCAGGAAGAATTTAGAAACCAAATAAAATAAAATGATTTTTTCAGGGAGAATTTAGAAAACAAATAAAACCAAAAATAGGCGTTCTATGGCCCACTGACTGAGAGATGACGCACACAGGAGTCAGGAGTGGCACACAAACCCAGAGGCCAATATTTTTCTACCAATGATTGATGTAGTTATTTTCTCTGGTAGATTTTAGAACCCAAATCAAGGAAAAAAAATATAGGCTTTCTATGGACCACAATTGGAGAGAGAGAGAGAGAGAGAGAGAGAGAGAGAGAGATGGCACACCCAGGAGTCAAGACTGGCACACAAGCAGAAAGGCCAATATTAATCTCCCACTGTTTTTTTGGTTGTTTTTTTTTTTTTTTTTTCAGGGAGACTTTAGAAATAAAAATAATAAAAAAAATATGATTTTATCAGGAAGAATTTAGAAACCAAATAAAATAAAATGATTTTTTCAGGGAGAATTTAGAAAACAAATAAAACCAAAAATATGCGTTCTATGGCCCACTGACAGAGAGAGAGAGAGATGGAACGCTTAGTACTGGCACACAAGCCCAAAGGGCAATATTAATCTCCCTTTTTTTTTCCAGGGAGAATTTCTGAAACCCAAAAAAAAAATAAAATAGGCTTTCTATGGCCCACTATTTGTGAGAGAGATGGGACGCTCAGGACTGGCACAGATGGCACGCTCAGGACTGGCACAGAAGCCCAGAGGCCAATATTAATCTCCCTTTTTTTCTGGGAGAATTTATAAAACCAAAAAAATATTTAAATAGGCTTTCTATGGCCCACTATTTGTGAGAGAGATGGCACGCTCAGGACTGGCACAGATGGCACGCTCACAACTGGCACACAAGCCCAGAGGCCAATATTAATCTCCCTTTTTTCAGGGAAAATTGATAAAACAAAAAAAAAAATTAAATAGGCTTTCTATGGCCCACTATTTGTGAGAGAGATGGCACGCTCAGGGCTGGCTGGCACAGATGGCACGCTCAGGACTGGCACACAAGCCCAGAGGCCAATATTAATCTCCCTTTTTTTCTGGGAGAATTTATAAAACCAAAAAAATATTTAAATAGGCTTTCTATGGCCCACTATTTGTGAGAGAGATGGCACGCTCAGGACTGGCACAGATGGCACGCTCACAACTGGCACACAAGCCCAGAGGCCAATATTAATCTCCCTTTTTTCAGGGAAAATTGATAAAACAAAAAAAAAAATTAAATAGGCTTTCTATGGCCCACTATTTGTGAGAGAGATGGCACGCTCAGGGCTGGCTGGCACAGATGGCACGCTCAGGACTGGCACACAAGCCCAGAGGCCAATATTAATCTCCCTTTTTTTCTGGGAGAATTTATAAAACCAAAAAAATATTTAAATAGGCTTTCTATGGCCCACTATTTGTGAGAGAGATGGCACGCTCAGGACTGGCACAGATGGCACGCTCACAACTGGCACACAAGCCCAGAGGCCAATATTAATCTCCCTTTTTTCAGGGAAAATTTATAAAACAAAAAAAAAAATTAAATAGGCTTTCTATGGCCCACTATTTGTGAGAGAGATGGCACGCTCAGGGCTGGCACAGATGGCACGCTCAGGACTGGCACACAAGCCCAGAGGCCAATATTAATCTCCCTTTTTTTCAGGGAGAATTTATAAAACCAAAAAAAAAAATAAATAGGCTTTCTATGGCCCACTATTTGTGAGAGAGATGGCACACTCAGGACTGGCACACAAGCCCAAAGGCCAATATTAATCTCCCACTGTATTTTTATCAGGGAGAATTTATACACCCCACAAAAAAAAATACAGAAAAATGAAAAGGCTTTCTATGGCCCACTATGTGAGAGAGATGGCACACACAGGGATGGCACTCTAGCAGAAATGCCAAATTGCCAATCTTAATCTCCCACCAAAAAAAAAAAAAAAAAAAAAACAGGGAATGTCCTACAATTACTATCTCCCTGCCTGCAGTAATCTCAGCCAGGTATGGCAGGCAGCTACTATCTCCCTGCCTGCAGTAATCTCAGCCAGGTATGGCAGGCAGCAATAAGGAGTGGACTGATGCACAAATGAAATAAAAAGTGTGGACAAACAAAAAAGATAGCTGTGCAGAAAGGAAGGAACAAGAGGATTTGTGCTTTGAAAAAAGCAGTTGGTTTGCACAGCGGCGTACACACAGCAATGCAGCTATCAGGGAGCCTTCTAGGGCAGCCCAATGAGCTACAGCGCTGAGGGGGAAAAAAAAAAAAAAAAAACTTCCACTGTCCCTGCACACCGAGGGTGGTGTTGGACAGTGCAAATCGCTGCAGCACAAGCGGTTTTGTGGTTAATGGACCCTGCCTAACGCTATCCCTGCTTCTGACAAAGCGGCAGCAACCTCTCCCTAAGCTCAGATCAGCAGCAGTAAGATGGCGGTCGGCGGGAACGCCTCTTTATAGCCCCTGTGACGTTGCAGACAGCAAGCCAATCACTGCAATGCCCTTCTCTAAGATGGTGGGGACCAGGACCTATGTCATCACGCTGCCCACACTCTGCGTTTACCTTCATTGGCTGAGAAATGGCGCTTTTCGCGTCATTGAAACGCGACTTTGGCGCGAAAGTCGCGTACCGCATGGCCGACCCCGCACAGGGGTCGGATCGGGTTTCATGAAACCCCGACTTAGCCAAAAGTCGGCGACTTTTGAAAATGTTCGACCCGTTTCGCTCAACCCTAGTTAATAGCCCTCTGTGTCTGTACTGTTACATACTTAGGCTGATAACTGGTTCATGCAGCTTTACATGAACACCTGGGCCTTACACTATGGCCGGTCCGAATAACTAAAGCAATTGTTACCATCCACCTCTCGTGTCTCCCCTTTTCCTCATAGTTCGTAAGCTTGCGAGCAGGGCCTCATTCCTCATGGTATCTATTCTGAACTGTGATTTCTGTTATGCTGTAATGTCTATTGTCTGTACAAGTCCCCTCTATAATTTGTAAAGCGCTGCGGAATATGTTGGCGCTATATAAATAAAATTATTATTATTATTATTATTATTATTATTATTATTATTATTATTATTATTATTATTATTATTATTATTATATGGGCCAAATATCTGTATGGGGCCATGTGCAGCATTATATAGGGCAAATATCTGTATGGAGCATCTTATGGGGCCATAATCCACATTTATGCAGGATTATATGGGGCGTATTTTGTATGGAACATCTTATGGGCCCATCATAAACTGTATGGAGCATTATATGGGGCTTCTGATTCAATATAGATATTCAAAAACACTTAACCTACTGATGTCTCAATTAATTTTACTTTTATTGGTATCTATTTTTACTTTTGAAATTCACTGGTAGCTGCTGCATTTTCCACCCTAGGCTTATACTCGAGTCATTAAGTTTTCCCAGTTTTTTGTGGCAAAATTAGGGAAGGGGGGGGGGTCGGCTTATACTCGGGTCAGCTTATACTTGAGTATATACGGTAATCAAAATTTAAAAACAAACAAAAAAAAAACCTCTTTTTTTAGATTGTTGCCATTTTCTGAGACTCCCTGCTTGTACTTTTTGGTCGATAGAGCAGAGTGACAGCTTATTTTTTTGCGGGGCGAGATGACATTTTTATAGATACTATGTTGGGATAGATGTGACATTTTGATCGCTTCTTACAGCATTTTCATGGTATTACATCGACCAAAAAAACCTGCAATTTTGCGGTGTGTAATTGTAATTTTCTTTTGTTTACTGGTTGAGTTATTTTTATATTTTGATAGACACGCCGACGCCACGTGTGCATCATTTTATTTTATTGTCTTTATTTTTAGCATGGGGAAATGGAGGCGATTTGAACTTATAACTTTTTTTCCGTTTTTACAGTATTTATTAGGCCCCGTGAAGGCGATCATCTGATGCGATATCACTATTACTGCAGACAGTAAAAACCACAGGCCACAGCTTTGGATTCAAGGAAGCTCCACAATGAGAAGCATGGAGGTCTTAAGGAGACCCCCCCCCCCCCGGCTCTCATAGCAACCCATCGGCGACCTGTGGTCCTGTCAGGGGAGTGCCGATGGTTGCATGGAATGATGACGGTGTGCTGTTAATGCCTCACAGTTTGACAGTCAGCTCCACCAGTGGCTTTTAGAGGCAGGTCCTGGATGTAACACAGCCATTACCTGCCGGGTATGGGCCGAGATCACCCCATGAGCCCATGCACCCGCTACTGACTTGTGCTGCACACGTGCAGGGGATGTCAGTAAATAATTATCTGATATATTAAGTGTTAATGGGGAAAAAATAAATAATGGATGCAACACAAAAGCAAAACGGATGTGACATGAGAATAAAGACGGCTTCACACGGCCATAAAACCAGACACGGAAGGCTTGCTGCAGCCTTGCGGGGGTGTTCACACTGCGGAGTTGACATTTTCTTTGAAGTTTTTGCAAAAGCAATAAAAGGTTTTCTTCTCCGCAAGTACACGGTGTCCTCCGCACGTCCAGGTGGGCTCCATATTAATACCATAACTCACCTTGTGGGGGTTCGGACGGCTTTACAAACAGGTTTGGAATCGGCTGGACCGGAGCAGTCTGCGTTGGGGCAGTAGCAGAAGTGGAGATGTTGGACGCCACAGACGTTCCCATACAGAAAGCTAAACGACAGGAGAGAGAGCGAGAAAGCCGTGACGCAGAACGGGGGAGAAACTATCTGCTACCGACATACAGTGTATGGAAAAAGGCGACAACATCAGTCCTCTTCTACAAAAGCCAAAGGCTCGTGAGCCGTCCCGACACCTGCATTCACCATCGCTTCTGATCAGGGGGGAAAGTTCCTGGGATGGTTTTATTGCTCAGCACTTTGATGGAGCTCAATATAAAACCGCCCAAAAAGGGTCGGCAGCACATTACACCCAGCGGGATTTTGTCCCGATGACTCCCAGTTATTGGACAACACTTGGACTGAGGGGCGATCTAATAACCATGTATAAGTATATAAGGGGACAATACAAATATCTCGCTGAGGATCTGTTTATACCAAGGAAGGTGACGGGCACAAGGGGGCATTCTTTGCGTCTGGAGGAGAGAAGGTTTTTCCACCAACATAGAAGAGGATTCTTTACTGTTAGGGCAGTGAGAATCTGGAATTGCTTGCCTGAGGAGGTGGTGATGGCGAACTCAGTCGAGGGGTTCAAGAGAGGCCTGGATGTCTTCCTGGAGCAGAACAATATTGTATCATACAATTAGGTTCTGTAGAAGGACGCAGATCTGGGGATTTATTATGATGGAATATAGGCTGAACTGGATGGACAAATGTCTTTTTTCGGCCTTACTAACTATGTTACTATGTTACTATGTTTGGGGTAACAGTAACAAAGTAAGCCCCCATTAAGAGCCGTACCTGGGGTCTGCACTGCATTGCTGGCTGCCAGGGGAGGAGCCGGCACTGTGGCTGTAACAGGGGGTCCAGCTGTCGTCACCGCACCAGTGAAACTGAAGCCACCGCCGGTACTGGGAGCCGCTGGGACGGGTTGAGGAATTGCAGTCCCAAAAGAGAAACCAGACGTCTGAGCAGTCCCGCTGGCAGGCGCTCCGGCTACTCCCGCGACCACCTGCGCCGCTCCTCCCAGACCCAGCTTAGGTGCAGGGTTCCTGAAATAAAAGGACAAGCGGTTTATTAACAAGCAAAATTGTATCATCCGTCGTAGTAAGAACGGTGTCACAGGCAAAGTAGCCCAGAAAAGCATTTATAGTGAGAACACGCGTCTAACACATCTCAACTTCACAGCACCGCTATATGGTTTATCACTTAAAATAAAATAAAAAAGTGTGCAAGTCGCAAGCGATTTTTGCCCGTTTTACATCTAATACCCTGTTGCGGGTGCTGCTTTTTGGTCGTGTACACACACAGCATTGCTTATGTCATTTTTGGGAAGGGAATTGAATTTTAAAGTAAAACAAATAAAATGTAGACATCTAACTGTGCCTGTCTGTTTTTCTCTAGCCCAATTTGACAACGTTACGCCAGCCCTACACTTCTACACTACAGCCGGCAGGGACATTTTGCTTTCGGCACATGTACCTATCTAGTTTCTCTCGGTAGGTCTTTTTTGGCAAGGATTGAACAATTGAGGTCAGGTCACAACTGGCCTCCTTGATCTCCAACAAGCTTATCAGTTTGGAGGAAGTGGAGGCATTATGGGCTATTTTGCACATCACTTATCTGAGTCACAGCAGGGCGATGTTACCTCTGACAGCGACACCATCATTTTCACTCGGCATTCTGCAAAGGACGGTGTGTGTCTGATTACGAGTGACTAAGATGGATCATTTTTGGCTCACTTTCTTAATAAAAAAAAAATATATGAGAAGTCTCTTCAGTGCATGGGGTTAAAGGGAATATGTCATTAATTCTGATATGTCTACTTGAGTATAAAAAAAAAATCTCAAGATATAACGCCATTAATTCCACAGCACTTTACATACATCATCACTGTCCCCATTGGGGCTCACAATCTAGATCCCCTATCAGGCTTTGTAGAGTGGGAGGAAACTGGAGAACCCAGCGGAAACCCACGCAAACACGGGGAGAACATACAAACTCCTCGCAGGTGTTGTCTTTGGTGGCATTTTAACCCAGTACCTCAATGCTGCAAAGTAACAGCGCCAACCACTGAGCCACAGGACAGCGCCAACCACTGAGCCAGTAAATAAGTAACTCAACAAGAGTGGTGTGGGGAGAAGCTGCTCATGAGTGGCACAGGACTAATCAGGCCTCTCTGTAGTCTCTGGCCGGGATGATTTTTATGGGGGTACTAGCTCCTCTCCATGTGTAAACACGTGCTGACAAATTCCCTTTAGACTCATTATCACGTCAACTAAAAAGAGGCAATACCAGGCTGTGCAGCACCTGAAGGAGCAAGCTGCGAAACACTCTCTCTCCTGACAGCCCAGGTGAGCACTGCTGGAGCTTATGCTGCCTCCTATAAAGGTTGCTGCACCGACTGATGCCATTGGTGTGTATGGAGGCATTTACATGGTCGTATACAGGGAAGGGGATGCCTACAGTGTTATTATGGCAGCTGGGGGCCTACTGGAGACCCCACATCTGCCATAAGGATATGCCAGTTCAAAGGAGATGTGTATAATCCACAGGTTATCCTATAACATTGCTGTAGATTGTACGAGTGATGAAGGTCTGCACTCTGATGTAAGTGACATGACAGTATGGAGGAAGGTCTCTTACCCTATGGTCAGACCTCCTGCAGGTGTAGTCGATGGCGTCTGGGCACCAAAAGAGAATCCGGCGGTTGGCGCAGCTGAAGGAGCCGGTGTGGAGAAAGAAAAGGGAGCGCCGGCCTGATTTGTTGGCGCTACCGTAGAAGCTGGAGTTTGTGTTGCTGTGCCGAAAGAAAAGCCTGTAGATGGCGCAGTTGGTGCCGCAGCTCCGCCAAATGAAAAGCCGCCACCTACTGACGACGCCGTCGTTTTCGGAGTGCCAAATGTGAAGCCGCCAGATGAACTTGTCCCAAAGTTAAAGCCGCTCATTTTTTATCCTGACGAGGAAAAGACAGAAAAGTTACAGCAGATTATTCTCATTACTGCATCTAAAAAAGCAATTTACAAGATGAAAATATATTCCGGAGACATGAGAGGCAGCAATCCCCCCGAGAACAGAGGCTTGTGCCCCTGCACCCTATAGACGGGAGCGGCAGCAATCCCCCCCCCCCCCCCCCCCGAGAACAGAGGCTTGTGCCCCTGCACCCTATAGACAGGAGTGGCAGCAATCCCCCCCGAGAACAGAGGGTTGTGCCCCTGCACCCTACAGACAGGAGAGGCAGCAATCCCCCCGAGAACAGAGGCTTGCGCCCCTGCACCCTATACACAGGGGCGGCAGCAATGCCCCGCCCCCGAGAACAGAGGGTTGTGCCCCTGCACCCTACAGTGGAGCGGCAGCAATCCCCCCGAGAACAGAGGCTTGTGCCCCTGCACCCTATGTGGAAGACGCGCCAACATGGCAAAAGTGAGGATATGTTCAGTGCTGTCACTGCGGCTCGTTGGATCAGCTTCACTCTGACACTATAATGACCAGGCCTAATTTGGCATTAAAGGGGGGACTGTATCCCCCCTAACTATTTATATGTGCAGGTAAGGCCGAGATCACACACAGCGAGATACGGCCGAGTCTCGCAGGTTAAAACCAAGCTCTGGCACCGGCACTCCAGAGCGGAGCGTGCGGCCGGATAGCAGTACATGGAGCTCCACGCTCCGGAGTGCCGGTGCCAGAGCTTGGTTTTAACCTGCGAGACTCGGCCGTATCTTGCTGTAGTGTGACTCCGGCCTGACTCTTTCAAAGACAAGTGCAGCAAAACCTTTAAGGCCCCTTCACATTAATAAAAGGTACCTTCACACATAACGATATCGTTAACGATATCGTTGCTTTTTGTGACGTAGCAATGATATCGCTAAGGAAATCGTTATGTGTGACAGCGTCCAACGATCAGGCCCCTGCTGGGAGATCGTTGGTCGCTGAACAAAGTCCAGAACTTTATTTCGTCGCTGGATCGGCGTGTGTGACACCAATCCAGCGATGTCTTCACTGGTAACCAGGGTAAACATCGGGTAACTAAGCGCAGGGCCGCGCTTAGTAACCCGATGTTTACCCTGGTTACCAGCGTAAAAGTAAAAAAAAACAAACACTACATACTTACCTACCGCTGTCTGTCCCCGGCGCTCTGCTTCTCTGCACTCCTCCTGTACTGGCTGTGAGCGTCGGTCAGCCGGAAAGCAGAGCGGTGACCTCACCGCTCTGCTTTCCGGCCGCTGTGCTCACAGACAGTACAGGAGGAGTGCAGAGAAGCAGAGCGCCGGGGACAGACAGCGGTAGGTAAGTATGTAGTGTTTGTTTTTTTTTACTTTTACGCTGGTGACCAGGGTAAACATCGGGTTACTAAGCGTGGCCCTGCGCTTAGTAACCCGATGTTTACTCTGGTTACCCGGGGACTTCGGGATCGTTGGTCGCTGGAGAGCTGTGTGTGACAGCTCTCCAGCGACCAAACAGCGACGCTGCAGCGATCCGGATCGTTGTCGGTATCGCTGCAGCGTCGCTTAATGTGAAGGGGCCTAAGCGACGCTGCAGCGATACCGACAACGATCCGGATCGCTGCAGCGTCGCTGTTTGGTCGCTGGAGAGCTGTCACACAGACAGCTCTCCAGCGACCAACGATCCCGAAGTCCCCGGGTAACCAGGGTAAACATCGGGTTACTAAGCGCAGGGCCGTGCTTAGTAACCGTGCTTAGTAACCCGATGTTTACCCTGGTTACCAGCGTAAAAGTAAAAAAAAACAAACACTACATACTTACCTACCGCTGTCTGTCCCCGGCGCTCTGCTTCTCTGCACTCCTCCTGTACTGTCTGTGAGCACAGCGGCCGGAAAGCAGAGCGGTGACGTCACCGCTCTGCTTTCCGGCTGACCGACGCTCACAGCCAGTACAGGAGGAGTGCAGAGCACAGCGCCGGGGACAGACAGCGGTAGGTAAGTATGTAGTGTTTGTTTTTTTTTACTTTTACGCTGGTAACCAGGGTAAACATCGGGTTACTAAGCGCGGCCCTGCGCTTAGTTACATGATGTTTACCCTGGTTACCAGTGAAGACATCGCTGGATCGGTGTCACACACGCCGATCCAGCGACGAAATAAAGTTCTGGACTTTGTTCAGCGACCAACGATCTCCCAGCAGGGGCCTGATCGTTGGTCGCTGTCACACATAACGATTTCCTTAACGATATCGTTGCTACGTCACAAAAAGCAACGATATCGTTAACGATATCGTTATGTGTGAAGGTACCTTTACACGGCAGGTCCACTCTCAGCTGAGAAACCTGTCATTGAATTGATATGTAAATGGATATGGTAGATCTGAAGCCTCTGTCACTCCGGCTCTATTCCTCGCCAAGCACCCCCACCTCCTGCTTGACTGATGGCTCCTTTTCCTGAAGTCACACAGTATAGAGGCCGTCAGTCAAGCAGGAGTCAGTGCACCCCCGCTGCTGTTTCTGTGCAGACCCCAGGTTGTACACAGAGTCAGACCGTGGGAGCCCCAGGATACGGAGATGGACTTTTATTTCATGCCCAAATTAAAAGGGTCACATTCATTGTGATGTGAAGAGTCCAGTAGTAGACGCCTTCTTAAGGAATAACAGTCTTCCCCACAGCTGAGAGTCCACAGGAAAGCTCTGTAGAAGGAACAGGCTGCTCACTGGCTATATATGTTATATATAAGGGTGGACGCGTCCTTGTGCCCGGGCAATGCCTGAGCAGTGTGGGGTCGAGGTCAGCGGGAACATACCACACTGCAGTGCCATGTTACTGAAGACACGGAGTATGCAAATCAGCAGACAGTGAGGCGCCAGATATCACAGGACGCGCTGCCAGCACCATTTTATGAAAAAAAAAAAATTGTCCAAAGCACCAGATCAGTGCACACGTCGCCATTATCCCTATCTGGTGCCATTTTGTGCTAGAACCTGCATAAAACGTATCAGTAAAACAACTCAGCGCCCGGCGTACACGGGTCTATAAAGCGCGGCATGGCACCCGGGAGCGCGGCATGACACCCGGGAGCGCGGCATGACACCCGGGAGCGCGGCATGACACCCGGGAGCGCGGCATGACACCCGGGAGCGCGGCATGACACCCGGGAGCGCGGCATGACACCCGGGAGCGCGGCATGACACCCGGGAGCGCGGCATGACACCCGGGAGCGCGGCATGACACCCGGGAGCGCGGCATGACACCCGGGGGCCCGGCATGACACCCGGGAGCGCGGCATGACACCCGGGAGCGCGGCATGACACCCGGGAGCGCGGCATGACACCCGGGAGCGCGGCATGACACCCGGGAGCGCGGCATGACACCCGGGAGCGCGGCATGACACCCGGGAGCGCGGCATGACACCCGGGAGCGCGGCATGACACCCGGGAGCGCGGCATGACACCCGGGAGCGCGGCATGACACCCGGGAGCCCGGCATGACACCCGGGAGCCCGGCATGACACCCGGGAGCCCGGCATGACACCCGGGAGCCCGGCATGACACCCGGGGGCCCGGCATGACACCCGGGGGCCCGGCATGACACCCGGGGGCCCGGCATGACACCCGGGGGCCCGGCATGACACCCGGGAGCGCGGCATGACACCCGGGGGCCCGGCATGACACCCGGGAGCGCGGCATGACACCCGGGAGCGCGGCATGACACCCGGGGGCCCGGCATGACACCCGGGAGCGCGGCATGACACCCGGGAGCGCGGCATGACACCCGGGAGCGCGGCATGACACCCGGGAGCGCGGCATGACACCCGGGAGCGCGGCATGACACCCGGGAGCGCGGCATGACACCCGGGAGCGCGGCATGACACCCGGGAGCGCGGCATGACACCCGGGAGCGCGGCATGACACCCGGGAGCGCGGCATGACACCCGGGAGCGCGGCATGACACCCGGGAGCGCGGCATGACACCCGGGAGCGCGGCATGACACCCGGGAGCGCGGCATGACACCCGGGAGCGCGGCATGACACCCGGGAGCGCGGCATGACACCCGGGAGCGCGGCATGACACCCGGGAGCGCGGCATGACACCCGGGAGCGCGGCATGACACCCGGGAGCGCGGCATGACACCCGGGAGCGCGGCATGACACCCGGGAGCGCGGCATGACACCCGGGAGCGCGGCATGACACCCGGGAGCGCGGCATGACACCCGGGAGCGCGGCATGACACCCGGGAGCGCGGCATGACACCCGGGAGCGCGGCATGACACCCGGGAGCGCGGCATGACACCCGGGAGCGCGGCATGACACCCGGGAGCGCGGCATGACACCCGGGAGCGCGGCATGACACCCGGGAGCGCGGCATGACACCCGGGAGCGCGGCATGACACCCGGGAGCGCGGCATGACACCCGGGAGCGCGGCATGACACCCGGGAGCGCGGCATGACACCCGGGAGCGCGGCATGACACCCGGGAGCGCGGCATGACACCCGGGAGCGCGGCATGACACCCGGGAGCGCGGCATGACACCCGGGAGCGCGGCATGACACCCGGGAGCGCGGCATGACACCCGGGAGCGCGGCATGACACCCGGGAGCGCGGCATGACACCCGGGAGCGCGGCATGACACCCGGGAGCGCGGCATGACACCCGGGAGCGCGGCATGACACCCGGGAGCGCGGCATGACACCCGGGAGCGCGGCATGACACCCGGGAGCGCGGCATGACACCCGGGAGCGCGGCATGACACCCGGGAGCGCGGCATGACACCCGGGAGCGCGGCATGACACCCGGGAGCGCGGCATGACACCCGGGAGCGCGGCATGACACCCGGGAGCGCGGCATGACACCCGGGAGCGCGGCATGACACCCGGGAGCGCGGCATGACACCCGGGAGCGCGGCATGACACCCGGGAGCGCGGCATGACACCCGGGAGCGCGGCATGACACCCGGGAGCGCGGCATGACACCCGGGAGCGCGGCATGACACCCGGGAGCGCGGCATGACACCCGGGAGCGCGGCATGACACCCGGGAGCGCGGCATGACACCCGGGAGCGCGGCATGACACCCGGGAGCGCGGCATGACACCCGGGAGCGCGGCATGACACCCGGGAGCGCGGCATGACACCCGGGAGCGCGGCATGACACCCGGGAGCGCGGCATGACACCCGGGAGCGCGGCATGACACCCGGGAGCGCGGCATGACACCCGGGAGCGCGGCATGACACCCGGGAGCGCGGCATGACACCCGGGAGCGCGGCATGACACCCGGGAGCGCGGCATGACACCCGGGAGCGCGGCATGACACCCGGGAGCGCGGCATGACACCCGGGAGCGCGGCATGACACCCGGGAGCGCGGCATGACACCCGGGAGCGCGGCATGACACCCGGGAGCGCGGCATGACACCCGGGAGCGCGGCATGACACCCGGGAGCGCGGCATGACACCCGGGAGCGCGGCATGACACCCGGGAGCGCGGCATGACACCCGGGAGCGCGGCATGACACCCGGGAGCGCGGCATGACACCCGGGAGCGCGGCATGACACCCGGGAGCGCGGCATGACACCCGGGAGCGCGGCATGACACCCGGGAGCGCGGCATGACACCCGGGAGCGCGGCATGACACCCGGGAGCGCGGCATGACACCCGGGAGCGCGGCATGACACCCGGGAGCGCGGCATGACACCCGGGAGCGCGGCATGACACCCGGGAGCGCGGCATGACACCCGGGAGCGCGGCATGACACCCGGGAGCGCGGCATGACACCCGGGAGCGCGGCATGACACCCGGGAGCGCGGCATGACACCCGGGAGCGCGGCATGACACCCGGGAGCGCGGCATGACACCCGGGAGCGCGGCATGACACCCGGGAGCGCGGCATGACACCCGGGAGCGCGGCATGACACCCGGGAGCGCGGCATGACACCCGGGAGCGCGGCATGACACCCGGGAGCGCGGCATGACACCCGGGAGCGCGGCATGACACCCGGGAGCGCGGCATGACACCCGGGAGCGCGGCATGACACCCGGGAGCGCGGCATGACACCCGGGAGCGCGGCATGACACCCGGGAGCGCGGCATGACACCCGGGAGCGCGGCATGACACCCGGGAGCGCGGCATGACACCCGGGAGCGCGGCATGACACCCGGGAGCGCGGCATGACACCCGGGAGCGCGGCATGACACCCGGGAGCGCGGCATGACACCCGGGAGCGCGGCATGACACCCGGGAGCGCGGCATGACACCCGGGAGCGCGGCATGACACCCGGGAGCGCGGCATGACACCCGGGAGCGCGGCATGACACCCGGGAGCGCGGCATGACACCCGGGAGCGCGGCATGACACCCGGGAGCGCGGCATGACACCCGGGAGCGCGGCATGACACCCGGGAGCGCGGCATGACACCCGGGAGCGCGGCATGACACCCGGGAGCGCGGCATGACACCCGGGAGCGCGGCATGACACCCGGGAGCGCGGCATGACACCCGGGAGCGCGGCATGACACCCGGGAGCGCGGCATGACACCCGGGAGCGCGGCATGACACCCGGGAGCGCGGCATGACACCCGGGAGCGCGGCATGACACCCGGGAGCGCGGCATGACACCCGGGAGCGCGGCATGACACCCGGGAGCGCGGCATGACACCCGGGAGCGCGGCATGACACCCGGGAGCGCGGCATGACACCCGGGAGCGCGGCATGACACCCGGGAGCGCGGCATGACACCCGGGAGCGCGGCATGACACCCGGGAGCGCGGCATGACACCCGGGAGCGCGGCATGACACCCGGGAGCGCGGCATGACACCCGGGAGCGCGGCATGACACCCGGGAGCGCGGCATGACACCCGGGAGCGCGGCATGACACCCGGGAGCGCGGCATGACACCCGGGAGCGCGGCATGACACCCGGGAGCGCGGCATGACACCCGGGAGCGCGGCATGACACCCGGGAGCGCGGCATGACACCCGGGAGCGCGGCATGACACCCGGGAGCGCGGCATGACACCCGGGAGCGCGGCATGACACCCGGGAGCGCGGCATGACACCCGGGAGCGCGGCATGACACCCGGGAGCGCGGCATGACACCCGGGAGCGCGGCATGACACCCGGGAGCGCGGCATGACACCCGGGAGCGCGGCATGACACCCGGGAGCGCGGCATGACACCCGGGAGCGCGGCATGACACCCGGGAGCGCGGCATGACACCCGGGAGCGCGGCATGACACCCGGGAGCGCGGCATGACACCCGGGAGCGCGGCATGACACCCGGGAGCGCGGCATGACACCCGGGAGCGCGGCATGACACCCGGGAGCGCGGCATGACACCCGGGAGCGCGGCATGACACCCGGGAGCGCGGCATGACACCCGGGAGCGCGGCATGACACCCGGGAGCGCGGCATGACACCCGGGAGCGCGGCATGACACCCGGGAGCGCGGCATGACACCCGGGAGCGCGGCATGACACCCGGGAGCGCGGCATGACACCCGGGAGCGCGGCATGACACCCGGGAGCGCGGCATGACACCCGGGAGCGCGGCATGACACCCGGGAGCGCGGCATGACACCCGGGAGCGCGGCATGACACCCGGGAGCGCGGCATGACACCCGGGAGCGCGGCATGACACCCGGGAGCGCGGCATGACACCCGGGAGCGCGGCATGACACCCGGGAGCGCGGCATGACACCCGGGAGCGCGGCATGACACCCGGGAGCGCGGCATGACACCCGGGAGCGCGGCATGACACCCGGGAGCGCGGCATGACACCCGGGAGCGCGGCATGACACCCGGGAGCGCGGCATGACACCCGGGAGCGCGGCATGACACCCGGGAGCGCGGCATGACACCCGGGAGCGCGGCATGACACCCGGGAGCGCGGCATGACACCCGGGAGCGCGGCATGACACCCGGGAGCGCGGCATGACACCCGGGAGCGCGGCATGACACCCGGGAGCGCGGCATGACACCCGGGAGCGCGGCATGACACCCGGGAGCGCGGCATGACACCCGGGAGCGCGGCATGACACCCGGGAGCGCGGCATGACACCCGGGAGCGCGGCATGACACCCGGGAGCGCGGCATGACACCCGGGAGCGCGGCATGACACCCGGGAGCGCGGCATGACACCCGGGAGCGCGGCATGACACCCGGGAGCGCGGCATGACACCCGGGAGCGCGGCATGACACCCGGGAGCGCGGCATGACACCCGGGAGCGCGGCATGACACCCGGGAGCGCGGCATGACACCCGGGAGCGCGGCATGACACCCGGGAGCGCGGCATGACACCCGGGAGCGCGGCATGACACCCGGGAGCGCGGCATGACACCCGGGAGCGCGGCATGACACCCGGGAGCGCGGCATGACACCCGGGAGCGCGGCATGACACCCGGGAGCGCGGCATGACACCCGGGAGCGCGGCATGACACCCGGGAGCGCGGCATGACACCCGGGAGCGCGGCATGACACCCGGGAGCGCGGCATGACACCCGGGAGCGCGGCATGACACCCGGGAGCGCGGCATGACACCCGGGAGCGCGGCATGACACCCGGGAGCGCGGCATGACACCCGGGAGCGCGGCATGACACCCGGGAGCGCGGCATGACACCCGGGAGCGCGGCATGACACCCGGGAGCGCGGCATGACACCCGGGAGCGCGGCATGACACCCGGGAGCGCGGCATGACACCCGGGAGCGCGGCATGACACCCGGGAGCGCGGCATGACACCCGGGAGCGCGGCATGACACCCGGGAGCGCGGCATGACACCCGGGAGCGCGGCATGACACCCGGGAGCGCGGCATGACACCCGGGAGCGCGGCATGACACCCGGGAGCGCGGCATGACACCCGGGAGCGCGGCATGACACCCGGGAGCGCGGCATGACACCCGGGAGCGCGGCATGACACCCGGGAGCGCGGCATGACACCCGGGAGCGCGGCATGACACCCGGGAGCGCGGCATGACACCCGGGAGCGCGGCATGACACCCGGGAGCGCGGCATGACACCCGGGAGCGCGGCATGACACCCGGGAGCGCGGCATGACACCCGGGGGCCCGGCATGACACCCGGGAGCGCGGCATGACACCCGGGAGCGCGGCATGACACCCGGGAGCGCGGCATGACACCCGGGGGCCCGGCATGACACCCGGGAGCGCGGCATGACACCCGGGAGCGCGGCATGACACCCGGGAGCGCGGCATGACACCCGGGAGCGCGGCATGACACCCGGGAGCGCGGCATGACACCCGGGAGCGCGGCATGACACCCGGGGGCCCGGCATGACACCCGGGAGCCCGGCATGACACCCGGGAGCCCGGCATGACACCCGGGAGCCCGGCATGACACCCGGGAGCCCGGCATGACACCCGGGAGCGCGGCATGACTCCCGGTAGACCAGTATAACACCCGGGAGCCCCGGAGCACAGCCCGACACCACAGCATAACACCCCGGAGCGCGGCCTACCTGCAAACCTGCACACAGCGGAGGAACCGCCAGCAACTGAACTGCAGTCACACGGTAAATGCTAGAGTGTATGGGCTCCTTCCAGGTGTGACGTCATTTCCGGGGGCGTGTCCTATTGGGAAGGGGCGTGTTTTCAGTCACATCATGAAGGCGGCAAAGCAAAGCAGCAGGATTCTAGCTTGTGGACGCCATGGCACATGGAGGTTAGTGGTTTCAGGGTGAAAAAATGCTACTTGCTGCTCGCTATTGGGGGAGGCTCTGTGGTGGGCGACCTGCTTGTCTGTGTGGGGGGGCACCGTTGCTGCTGTGGGGAACCCCCGTGGTGGGCTTTGTGGGGGGGGCACCGCTGCTGCCGGCCGGCTGTTGTGGGGGGGCCACCTCTGCTGCTGTGGGGGACCCCTGTGGTGGGCTTTGTGGGGAGGGGGCACCGCTGCTGCTGTGGGGGACCCCTGTGGTGGCCTTTGTGGGGGGGGCACCGCTGCTGCCGGCCGGCTGTTGTGGGGGGGCCACCTCTGCTGCTGTGGGGGACCCCTGTGGTGGACTTTGTGGGGGGGGCACCGCTGCTGCTGTGGGGGACCCCCGTGGTGGGCTTTGTGGGGGGGCACCGCTGCTGCTGTGGGGGACCCCCGTGGTGGGCTTTGTGGGGGGGGGCACCGCTGCTGCTGTGGGGGACCCCCGTGGTGGGCTTTGTGGGGGGGGCACCGCTGCTGCTGTGGGGGACCCCCGTGGTGGGCTTTGTGGGGGGGCACCGCTGCTGCTGTCGGGGACCCCTGTGGTGGGGGGGCACCGCTGCTGCTGTGGGGAACCCCCGTGGTGGGCTTTTTGGGGGGGCACCGCTGCTGCTGTGGGGGACCCCCGTGGTGGGCTTTGTGGGGGGGGGCACCACTGCTGCTGTGGGGGACCCCTGTGGTGGCCTTTGTGGGGGGGGGGCACCGCTGCTGCTGTGGGGGACCCCCGTGGTGGGCTTTGTGGGGGGGCACCGCTGCTGCTGTGGGGAACACCCGTGGTGGGCTTTGTGGGGGGGCACCGCTGCTGCTGTGGGGGACCCCCGTGGTGGGCTTTATGGGGGGCACTGCTGCTGCTGTGGGGGACCTCTGTGGTAGGCTTTGTGGGGGGGCACCGTTGCTGCTGTGGGGGACCCCCGTGGTGGGCTTTGTGGGGGGGGCACCGCTGCTGTTGTGGGGGATCCCCGTGGTGGGCTCTTGGGGGGGCACCGCTGCTGCTGGCTGTTGTGGGGGACCCCCGTCGTGGGCTTTTTGGGGGGGCACCGCTGCTGCTGGATGTTGTGGGGGACCCCTGTGGTGGGATGTTGTGGGGGGACCCCTGTGGTGAGATTTGGGGGGGCACCTACTGCTGCTGGCTGTTGTGGGGCGCACCTGCTGCTGCTGACTATTGTGGGGGACCCCTGTGGTTGGATTTTGGGGGGCACCTGCTGGCTGTTGGGGGGGACCCCTGTGGTGGGGTTTGGAGGTGACCTGCTTACTGGGTGGACCCCTTTTAGTGGGGGACCCCTGTTGTGGGATTTGAGGGCTATCTGCTTGTGGGATGTGGGGGGAGACCTGCTGCAGGCTATTGGGGGACCCCTGTGGTGGGACGTGGGGAGGCGACCTGCCTGTGGTGGGACGTGGGGAGGCGACCTGCCTGTGGTGGGACGTGGGGAGGCGACCTGCCTGTGGTGGGACGTGGGGAGGCGACCTGCCTGTGGTGGGACGTGGGGAGGCGACCTGCCTGTGGTGGGACGTGGGGAGGCGACCTGCCTGTGGTGGGACGTGGGGAGGCGACCTGCCTGTGGTGGGACGTGGGGAGGCGACCTGCCTGTGGTGGGACGTGGGGAGGCGACCTGCCTGTGGTGGGACGTGGGGAGGCGACCTGCCTGTGGTGGGACGTGGGGAGGCGACCTGCCTGTGGTGGGACGTGGGGAGGCGACCTGCCGCTTACGGAGGGATCCCCTTTATTGGGGGGCGACCTGCTTATGGGTTGGGTTTGGGGGGCTGATGAGGGCTTAGGCTGGGTGGAGTGGACGTCCGATAAGAGTTTAGGCTGGGTCGGGGGTGGACGTCCGATAAGAGTTTAGGCTGGGTCGGGGGTGGACGTCCGATAAGAGTTTAGGCTGGGTCGGGGGTGGACGTTCGATAAGAGTTTAGGCTGGGTCGGGGGTGGACGTCCGATAAGAGTTTAGGCTGGGTCGGGGGTGGACGTCCGATAAGAGTTTAGGCTGGGTCGGGGGTGGACGTCCGATAAGAGTTTAGGCTGGGTCGGGGGTGGACGTCCGATAAGAGTTTAGGCTGGGTCGGGGGTGGACGTCCGATAAGAGTTTAGGCTGGGTCGGGGGTGGACGTCCGATAAGAGTTTAGGCTGGGTCGGGGGTGGACGTCCGATAAGAGTTTAGGCTGGGTCGGGGGTGGACGTCCGATAAGAGTTTAGGCTGGGTCGGGGGTGGACGTCCGATAAGAGTTTAGGCTGGGTCGGGGGTGGACGTCCGATAAGAGTTTAGGCTGGGTCGGGGGTGGACGTCCGATAAGAGTTTAGGCTGGGTCGGGGGTGGACGTCCGATAAGAGTTTAGGCTGGGTCGGGGGTGGACGTCCGATAAGAGTTTAGGCTGGGTCGGGGGTGGACGTCCGATAAGAGTTTAGGCTGGGTCGGGGGTGGACGTCCGATAAGAGTTTGGGCTGGGTCGGGGGTGGACGTCCGATAAGAGTTTAGGCTGGGTCGGGGGTGGACGTCCGATAAGAGTTTAGGCTGGGTCGGGGGTGGACGTCCGATAAGAGTTTAGGCTGGGTCGGGGGTGGACGTCCGATAAGAGTTTAGGCTGGGTCGGGGGTGGACGTCCGATAAGAGTTTAGGCTGGGTCGGGGGTGGACGTCCGATAAGGGTTTGGGCTGGGTCGGGGGTGGACGTCCGATGGGGGGTTTGGGCTGGGTCGGGGGTGGACGTCCGATGGGGGGTTTGGGCTGGGTCGGGGGTGGACGTCCGATGGGGGGTTTGGGCTGGGTCGGGGGTGGACGTCCGATGGGGGGTTTGGGCTGGGTCGGGGGTGGACGTCCGATGGGGGGTTTGGGCTGGGTCGGGGGTGGACGTCCGATGGGGGGTTTGGGCTGGGTCGGGGGTGGACGTCCGATGGGGGGTTTGGGCTGGGTCGGGGGTGGACGTCCGATGGGGGGTTTGGGCTGGGTCGGGGGTGGACGTCCGATGGGGGGTTTGGGCTGGGTCGGGGGTGGACGTCCGATGGGGGGTTTGGGCTGGGTCGGGGGTGGACGTCCGATGGGGGGTTTGGGCTGGGTCGGGGGTGGACGTCCGATGGGGGGTTTGGGCTGGGTCGGGGGTGGACGTCCGATGGGGGGTTTGGGCTGGGTCGGGGGTGGACGTCCGATGGGGGGTTTGGGCTGGGTCGGGGGTGGACGTCCGATGGGGGGTTTGGGCTGGGTCGGGGGTGGACGTCCGATGGGGGGTTTGGGCTGGGTCGGGGGTGGACGTCCGATGGGGGGTTTGGGCTGGGTCGGGGGTGGACGTCCGATGGGGGGTTTGGGCTGGGTCGGGGGTGGACGTCCGATGGGGGGTTTGGGCTGGGTCGGGGGTGGACGTCCGATGGGGGGTTTGGGCTGGGTCGGGGGTGGACGTCCGATGGGGGGTTTGGGCTGGGTCGGGGGTGGACGTCCGATGGGGGGTTTGGGCTGGGTCGGGGGTGGACGTCCGATGGGGGGTTTGGGCTGGGTCGGGGGTGGACGTCCGATGGGGGGTTTGGGCTGGGTCGGGGGTGGACGTCCGATGGGGGGTTTGGGCTGGGTCGGGGGTGGACGTCCGATGGGGGGTTTGGGCTGGGTCGGGGGTGGACGTCCGATGGGGGGTTTGGGCTGGGTCGGGGGTGGACGTCCGATGGGGGGTTTGGGCTGGGTCGGGGGTGGACGTCCGATGGGGGGTTTGGGCTGGGTCGGGGGTGGACGTCCGATGGGGGGTTTGGGCTGGGTCGGGGGTGGACGTCCGATGGGGGGTTTGGGCTGGGTCGGGGGTGGACGTCCGATGGGGGGTTTGGGCTGGGTCGGGGGTGGACGTCCGATGGGGGGTTTGGGCTGGGTCGGGGGTGGACGTCCGATGGGGGGTTTGGGCTGGGTCGGGGGTGGACGTCCGATGGGGGGTTTGGGCTGGGTCGGGGGTGGACGTCCGATGGGGGGTTTGGGCTGGGTCGGGGGTGGACGTCCGATGGGGGGTTTGGGCTGGGTCGGGGGTGGACGTCCGATGGGGGGTTTGGGCTGGGTCGGGGGTGGACGTCCGATGGGGGGTTTGGGCTGGGTCGGGGGTGGACGTCCGATGGGGGGTTTGGGCTGGGTCGGGGGTGGACGTCCGATGGGGGGTTTGGGCTGGGTCGGGGGTGGACGTCCGATGGGGGGTTTGGGCTGGGTGGGGTGTCCGCGTCTGATGGGGGGTTTGTGCTGGGTGGGGTGTCCGCGTCTGATGGGGGGTTTGTGCTGGGTGGGGTGTCCGCGTCTGATGGGGGGTTTGTGCTGGGTGGGGTGTCCGCGTCTGATGGGGGTGTGTGCTGGATGGGGGGGTCCACATCCTGTGGGGGTTTGGCCGTCCGGTGGGGGTTTATTATTGGGTGGGCGTGGTGTGCGATGGGAGTAATGCTTGGAGGAGGGGTGGACGTCCGATGGGGGTTTATGCTGGGGGGTTAAGCTGGGGTGGCATCCGATTGGGGGGGTGTCTGATGGGATTTATGGTTGGGGGCAGGGGGCGTCATATGGGGATTTACGCTTGTGGGAGGGAATGTCTGGTGGGCTTTGGGTTTATCCTGTGGGGTCCGCTGGTTAATGTGAGGTGGAGGTTTCTGACTGGAGGAGTGAGGTTATGCTGTGTGGCCTTCTGGTTGATGTGGGGGAGCTAATGCTTCATTGGGGTACACAAAAAAAAAATGGGTGTATGCTGCTTATGCTATGCAAAAAAAATTTTTAGGTATTTCCTGTAGAGGAGGGTACACCACCAACTAGCACGAAGCTAATCCGTTTTAACTTAATGTCAGTAGGAGGAAGACATGGGTCTAGACCGCCCAGCCCAGTTTAGGCCTTAGGTTTTGGGAGGTTTTTTTGTTAACGATTTTTCTTTTTAATTTTTTTTTTTTTTCTTCCCAGATATGGCTTTTGAGGGCGACAGTGGAATTGTCACTCTAATCTCCCACCTAGAATTGTCACTACCATATCATCTGTGGTCTACGAGGCAAGGCCCTAACACATCAAGAGTGTTTGGGGTTCCCCGGAGGACCGTTCATGCCACGAATCGCCCTACCCTCTCGCCTCTCTGCGTCCAGGTTATTGCGTCCATGGCCGTCTTCATCATCGCTCTGCGAAAAAGGATTTGTGATCTTAAGGACTGGTATATCCTACGAGGCAGTAAGGGGGCTACTTAAAAAACAAAAACAAAACACAGGACAAATATGTCCTAGTTTTCCCCTGAGCAATGTGGACGTCTCCTGAGGAAACCTTCCTATTCATGCAGCCTCCACGTTTTCCAGAGGCTCCAGTGACCTTGCTCTTAAAATCTCCAGGCTTTGGTCTAGGCCTTCTCTGGTGGCCGGTCCACACCGCCAGCGCCCTGAACAATCATGCACGCCAACTTTCTAGTGCGTCCTACTCTGCGCCTATCAGTTTAAGAGTACTTCGCTTCTGCAACAGAGGACTAAAGTCTGCCTCCCAAGAGATCTGTTCAAATTTGGTTGTTTTGGAAATGTTCTGTCCAAAAAAAAAAAAACGACGGGACAACTTCCTGACCCGCCAGGAAAAGACGAGACCTTCCTTTAGGCCAGCTCCCTCCTGGCATCCATGAACCCACCAGCACTGGTCTGCTAGGCCTGGATCTAGCAGACTCTCTTCGACATGATGGGGCATTCCCACCTTGGATGTTTCTCAGGATCGGCTGCCGTGTCCTTCACAATTCAAGGCCGGTATTATGATCTCAGGTCCGGTACACCGAAATCTCAGACACCGGAGGCAGGCCTGAGGGGGGGGGGGGGGCTTCAGAGCCGCATACCCTACCGACAGTCCTGCCCGCATGCACCAACAGCATATTACATTTTTACAATACTTTAGAAATGCATAAAATGAAACAAGCAAAGGCATAAAATGAAACAAGGAAAGGCATAAAGTTTTTCTATGCAAAAAAAGGCAGTTTTATAAAATTAGAAATATTTCTATATCTATTGTTAAAATGATATTTATCCAGTATTTCTATAAGTAAAAGTCTGAGATTTCTGTGAGAAATGGTAATTGTTTACCTCTTAAACCAGTTCTGAATGTAAATAAAACATTGCTCTGATTAAGTCTCCACATTGTATTTGTCTTTCATTTCATGCGTAGGGCAGGACAAGCCCATGATGTATCTGTGTAAAGCTAGGTTCACATTGCGTTAATGGGTTAACGCTAACGGACTGCGTTGCACGGCGAAAATGTCGAAATTAACGCCGTGCAACGGGTCCGTTAGCGCACCCATGGACAGCAATGTTACTTTTAGCTGAAGCGCATCACTAGCGCATGCCATTTTCGGCACGCGCTAGCGATGTGCCGTTCTTTTGAGGCCCGTTCCTCGCTACCGCAGATCAGGGATCTGCGCTAGCGGGGAGGGTGAACGCCGACCCTCTAGAAACATTGCGTTAGCGCAATCCGCTAGCGCTATGCGCTTAACGGATTGCACTAACGCAATGTGAACCTAGCGTAAGACGTAAGGTGCTATAATAACAGCCTTGGGCTGGTTTAACACCAGCATTCGGCAGGGCTGCGGATGGCAGCCTTCTTCCTCCGTTAAGCCCCGCCCAATGCCGCACCTCTTCCTTCAGTTCCGCCTACGTCTGCATGCGTCCTGCATCTGCATGCGTCCTGCATACCCTATCTTTAACATTGGGTACGCAGGCCAAGCGGATGCCTCCGCATGCGTTGTTTTAATGCTGCGCCGACCGCAACAAAATGCAACATGTTGCGTTCGACGCAGTTCAGTGCATCGTCAAAACGACACGTGCCTGTGTACCCAATGTTAAAGATAGGGGATGCATGCAGACGTAGGCGGAGCTGAAAGAGGTGTAGCAGTGGGTGGGGCTTAACGGAGGAAGAAGGCTGCCGAACGCTGGTGTGAAACCAGTCTTAGACAGGTAAACCACTTTTGAAACAATGTTCACTTGTACAAGCATTTAACCCCTCAGTGACGGGGCCAATTTTTTAAAATCTGACCAGTGTCACTTTATGTAGTAATAACTCTGGAATGCTTCAACATATTCCATTGATTTTGAGGTAGTTTTTTTTTCCTGACATATTAGACTTTATGATAATGGTAAACTTGGGCTAATGATAAACTTGGGTTAATGTTTTGCTTTATTTTGTAAAAATATCAAATTTTAAAAAATTGAAATTTTCAAATTTTGAATGATTTTCCCTTTAACCCCTTACCGGCATCGGACGTACTATACCGTCCGATGCCGGCTCCCCAGCTTTGATGCAGGGCTCCGCGGTGAGCCCGCACCAAAGCCGGGACATGTCAGCTGTTTTGAACAGCTGACATGTGCCCGTAATAGGCGCGGGCAGAATCGCGATCTGCCCGCACCTATTAACTAGTTAAATGCCGCTGTCAAACGCAGACAGCGGCATTTAACTACCGCTTCCGGCCGGGCGGCCGGAAATGACGTCATCGCCAACCCCCGTCACATGTCCGGGGGTCGGCGATGCGTCTCCATTGTAGCCATAGAGGTCCTTGAGACCTCTATGGTTACTGATTGCCCGTCGCTGTGACCGCCACCCTGTGGTCGGCGCTCACAGCACACGTGCAATTCTGCTACATAGCAGCGATCAGCAGATCGCTGCTATGTAGCAGAGCCGATCGTGCTGTGCCTGCTTCTAGCCTCCCATGGAGGCTATTGAAGCATGGCAAAAGTTAAAAAAAAAAAGTTTAAAAAAATGTGAAAAAAATGTGAAAAAAACATAAAAGTTTAAATCACCCCCCTTTCGCCCCAATCAAAATAAATCAATAAAAAAAAATCAAATCTACGCATATTTGGTATCGCCGCGCTCAGAATTGCCCAATCTATCAAATAAAAAAAAGTATTAACCTGATCGCTAAACAGCGTAGCGGGAAAAAAACTCGAAACGCCAGAATTACGTTTTTTTTTGGTCGCCGCGACATTGCATTAAAATGCAATAACGGGCGATCAAAAGAACGTATCTGCACCGAAATGCTATCATTAAAAACGTCATCTCGGCACGCAAAAAATAAGCCCTCAACCGACCCCAGATCACGAAAAATGGAGACGCTACGAGTATCGGAAAATGGCGCAATTTTTTTTTTTTTTTTTTTTTAGCAAAGTTTGGAATTTTTTTTCACCACTTAGATAAAAAATAACCCAGTCATGTTTGGTGTCTATGAACTCGTAATGACCTGGAGAATCATAATGGCAGGTCATTTTTAGCATTTAGTGAACCTAGCAAAAAAAAGCCAAACAAAAAACCAATGTGGGATTGCACTTTTTTTGCAATTTCACCGCACTTGGAATTTTTTTTCCCGTTTTCTAGTACACGACATGCTAAAACCAATGATGTCGTTCAAAAGTACAACTCGTCCCGCAAAAAATAAGCCCTCACATGGCCAAATTGACGGAAAAATAAAAAAAGTTATGGCTCTGGGAAGGAGGGGAGCGAAAAACGAACACAGAAAAACGAAAAATCCCCCGGTCATGAAGGGGTTAAGGCCGGAGTCACACTAGAGAGGAATACGGACGAGTGCTATGCGAGAAAAAAAAATTGCATAGCACTCGGACCAATGTTAATCTGTTGGGCAGCTCCCATCACTTTTTTTTTTTCACGGCCGTATTATATGTGCGAGTGAAATTGCACTATGCTGCGATTTGCACCGTATATCAGCCGAGAATCCCCAATGAAAGTCTGTTTATGCAAGAAAAACTCATACCACACGGGCCATCAGTGTGACTTGCGAGAAATACGCAATGGTGTCCTTTTTAAAGGCTTGCAATTCAGGTGCAGTGTACAGTAAAATCACACTGACAGCTTATAATATTTACAAATAGTTAATTTGTCGGCTTCTGTCAAATCATTGCAGGATAGGAGACATGGTTTACATACAGTAAACCATTGCAGAACGGTTAGATTTATATAGGTCAGTGACTAATACGGTGAGTAGTATGTGTGTGTGTAAAATTTGGGACCTGTATGTATTTAATAAAAATGTTTTCACTGAAAAAACTGGCGTGGGCTCCCACACAATTTTCTGTGCCACAGAGGGAAAGTCAGTGACTGAGGACAGATATTATAGCCTAGAGAGGGACCATGGTTATTGCCACCCCAGAAAAGGTGCATCTGTAAGATGCGCCAATTCTGGCACTCAGCCTCTGTTCTCACTGCCCTGTAGCGGTGGCATATGGGGTAATAAGGGGTTAATGTCACCTTTGTATTGTAAGGTGACAGTAGGCCAGCTTACTTATGGAGAGGTGTCTGATAGATGCCTCTCCATTACTTACCTGTGGGCTTGATGTTACTTGACAATAAAATGGTGACATCAACCCCACAAATCTGAGCCCCACTGCTACAAGGCAAGTGGGAAGAGCGAGGCTAAGTACCAGAATTGGCAGATCTATAAGATGCGCCATTTCTGGGATGGCTGAGAGCTGATGGTTTTTAGCCTCTGGGGCTGCCAATATCCATGGCCTCTTCACAGACTATTAATATCAGCCTACAGCTTTTATAGGGGGACCCCATGTCAATATTTTGTGTCCCACTGTAAAATAGCCAGTAAAGGCTAAGCAAACAGCTGTGAGCTGATATTAATAGCCTGGGAACCTTTATGGTTATTGGCTCCTTTCCAGAATATTAACATCAGCTGTCAGCTTTCCCTCTGCTGGTTATGAAAATTATGCCGTGCTAGATATAGACACTGACATTCACAGCAGCGCGTCCGCCCCGATGCTCTTTTCTGACTCCTTTCTCAGGCCCCCAAAAAAGTGTTAACTAAGTACCCTTTATTTTCTTGCACTGTAGCCGTTCACTTACTACAGGGTATTCAATCATTGTTTCTGTCCCCCCCACATAAAGTACGACCACTATCTATATGCCTTTATATACAGCATTCTAGAATGCTGTGTATATATAGTAGGCCCACTGCCTGTATACCCTTATATACAGCATTTTATAAAGCACAACCACTATCTGTATGCCCTTAAGACTTGCCTAGCCCCATACAATGGGCTTTGCTAGTCTTAATCCGGGGCCTTCTCCTCTTCTATCACCGTCCTTCTTTCTTTGAGTCGATGACGCGTCCTATGTCATCCACACGGTGTCTTCCATCGTGCTCCTGTGCATCGCACTTCTTTCTGCCCGTTGCAGTACTTTGCTTTGTGCTCGGCAGAGAAGTGTTCCTGCACAGAAGCGTGATGAGGGAGGTTGTGTGGATGATGTAGAACACATCATCCACGGGAAGGACTGTGCCGGATGAAGACCAGCGCCAAACATAAGACCGGACCGCCCCGTAGGTGAGTATAAGAAGTTATTTACATTATGCACGTTGGCTTAGGGACATACCGTATATACTCGAGTAGAAGCTGACCACCCCCCCCCTAATTTTGCCACAAAAAACTGGGAAAACTTAATGACTCGAGTATAAGCCTTAGGGTGGAAAATGCAGCAGCTACTGGTAAATGTCAAAAATAAAAATAGATACCAATAAAAGTAAAATTAATTGAGACATCAGTAGGTTAAGTGTTTTTGAATATCCATATTGAATGAGGAGCCCCATATAATGCTCCATAAAGTTTATGATGGCCCCATAAGATGCTCCATATTAAAATATGCCCTATATAATGCTGCACAAATGTTAATAATGGCCCCATAAGATGCTTCATAGAAACTTTTGCCCCATACAATGCTGCATAAAGGTTGATGGCCCCATAAGATGCTCCATAGATTTTACTCCATAGATTATGCCCCATGAGATGCTCCACACATTATGCCCCATTTGCTGTTGCTGCGAATAAAATAAAAAAAAAACACATACTCGCCTCTCTTCGCTCAGGCCCCCGGCACTTTCCACTGCTGCGCGCTGCTCTGTCTTCCATCCTCTGCACTGACTGTTCAGGCAGAGGGCAGCGCGCACACTAACTACGTCATCGTGCCCTCTGACCTAAACAGTCACAGCCAGAGGACAGAGCGGCCCGCAGCGGTGGAAAGGGGAGAGGTGAATATCGCGCAATGCTCACCTCCCCCGTCATACTCACCTGCCCCCGACGCGGTCCCTGGCAGCTTCTCACTATCAGATGGTCTCCGGGAGTCGGCAGCGTCTTCCTATGTTCAGCTGTCACGGACAGCTCATTAAAGTAATGAATATGCATCCATATTCATTAATGAGCGGTTCCACGTGACCGTTGAACAAAGGAAGAGCTGCCCGGAGACCATCGGACATGCAGGGACCGCGCCGGGAGCAGGTGAGTATGTGACAGCCGCCGCTCCCCCTCCCCCGCCGACAATGACTTGAGTATAAGCCGAGAGGGTCACTTTCCGCCCAAAAAAGTGGGCTGAAAATCTCGGCTTATGCTCGAGTATATACGGTATGTACGGTACAGCACTGTAGAAGGGTGTGTATAAGGGCATATAGGTTCTGGTGGTACAATATATGGGGAAAACCTGGTGACAGGTTCCCTTTAAGAAACCTATGGAACTAGGTAAAAAATAGCATTTTTTGGATGGTGAAAAACTTGTAATTTAAATATTGATGAAGGCTGAGCTGCAGGTGGTCTGTGTCTCTTCATAAGTTTAAGGCCGGGGTCACACTAGCGTAGAATACGGACGAGCGCTATGTGAGAAAACATCGCATGGCACTCGGACCAGTGTTGATCTATGGGGCAGATCACATCTGTGATTATTTTTTCATGCCGAATCGGCATACGAGAACAATCGCAGCATATATACCTGACAGGGGCCCATACATTCTGATATCATCAGTAATATATACCTGACAGGGGCCCATACATTCTGATATCATCACTAATATATACCTGACAGGGGCCCGTACATTCTGATATCATCAGTAATATATACCTGACAGGAACCCATACATTCTGATACCATCAATAATATATATACCTGACAGGAGCCCATACATTCTGATATCAATAATATATACCTGACAGGAGCCCATACATTCTGATATCATCACTAATATATACCTGACAGGGGCCCATACATTCTGATATCAATAATATATACCTGATAGGGGCCCATACATTCTGATATCATCAATAACATATACCTGACAGGGGCCCGTACATTCTGATATCAATAATAATATATACCTGACAGGGGCCCATACATTCTGATATCAATAATATATACCTGATAGGGGCCCATACATTCTGATATCAATAATATATACCTGACAGGGGCCCATACATTCTGATATCATCAGTAATATATACCTGACAGGGGCCCGTACATTCTGATACCATCAATAATATATATACCTGACAGGAGCCCATACATTCTGACATCAATAATATATACCTGACAGGGGCCCATACATTCTGATATCATCAGTAATATATACCTGACAGGGGCCCATACATTCTGATACCATCAATAATATATATACCTGACAGGAGCCCATACATTCTGACATCAATAATATATACCTGACAGGAGCCCATACATTCTGATACCATCATTAATATATACCTGACAGGCCCATACATTCTGATACCATCACTAATATATACCTGACGGGCCCATACATTCTGATATCAATAATATATACCTGATAGGGGCCCATACATTCTGACATCAATAATATACACGTGACAGGAGCCCGTACAGTCTATATCTACAATAATATATACCTGACAGGAGTCCGTACAGTCTGTATCTACAATAATATATACCTGACAGGAGCCCGTACAGTCTATATCTACAATAATATATACCTGACAGGAGTCCGTACAGTCTGTATCTACCATACTATATACCTGACAGGAGCCCATACAGTCTGTATCTACAATAATATATACCTGACAGGAGCCCGTACAGTCTATATCTACAATAATACATACCTGACAGGAGCCCGTACAGTCTATATCTACCATAATATATACCTGACAGGAGCCCGTACAGTCCATATCTACAATACTATATACCTGACAGGAGCCCGTACAGTCTATATCTACAATAATATATACCTGACAGGAGTCCGTACAGTCTATATCTACCATAATATATACCTGACAGGAGCCCGTACAGTCCATATCTACAATAATATATACCTGACAGGAGCCCGTACAGTCTATATCTACAATAATATATACCTGACAGGAGTCTGTACAGTCTATATCTACCATAATATATACCTGACAGGAGCCCGTACAGTCTATATCTACAATAATATATACCTGACAGGAGCCCGTACAGTCTATATCTACAATAATATATACCTGACAGGAGTCCGTACAGTCTGTATCTACAATAATATATACCTGACAGGAGTCCGTACAGTCTGTATCTACAATAATATATACCTCACAGGAGCCCGTACAGTCTATATCTACAATAATACATACCTGACAGGAGCCCGTACAGTCTATATCTACAATAATATATACCTGACAGGAGTCCGTACAGTCTGTATCTACAATAATATATACCTGACAGGAGTCCGTACAGTCTGTATCTACAATAATATATACCTGACAGGAGTCCGTACAGTCTGTATCTACAATAATATATACCTCACAGGAGCCCGTACAGTCTATATCTACAATAATATATACCTGACAGGAGCCCGTACAGTCTGTATCTACAATAATATATACCTGACAGGAGTCCGTACAGTCTGTATCTACAATAATATATACCTCACAGGAGCCCGTACAGTCTATATCTACAATAATATATACCTGACAGGAGCCCGTACAGTCTATATCTACAATAATACATACCTGACAGGGGCCCATACAGTCTGTATCTACCATACTATATACCTGACAGGAGCCCATACAGTCTGTATCTACAATAATATATACCTGACAGGAGCCCGTACAGTCTATATCTACAATAATACATACCTGACAGGGGCCCATACAGTCTATATCTACAATAATATATACCTGACAGGAGTCCGTACAGTCTGTATCTACAATAATATATACCTGACAGGAGTCCGTACAGTCTGTATCTACAATAATATATACCTCACAGGAGCCCGTACAGTCTATATCTACAATAATACATACCTGACAGGAGCCCGTACAGTCTATATCTACAATAATATATACCTGACAGGAGTCCGTACAGTCTGTATCTACAATAATATATACCTGACAGGAGTCCGTACAGTCTGTATCTACAATAATATATACCTCACAGGAGCCCGTACAGTCTATATCTACAATAATATATACCTGACAGGAGCCCGTACAGTCTGTATCTACAATAATATATACCTGACAGGAGCCCTACAGTCTGTATCTAGAATAATATATACCTGACAGGAGCCCTACAGTCTGTATCTACAATAATATATACCTGACAGGAGCCCGTACAGTCTGTATCTAGAATAATATATACCTGACAGGAGCCCGTACAGTCTGTATCTACAATAATATATACCTGACAGGAGCCCTACAGTCTGTATCTAGAATAATATATACCTGACAGGAGCCCTACAGTCTGTATCTACAATAATATATACCTGACAGGAGTCCGTACAGTCTATATCTACAATAATACATACCTGACAGGGGCCCATACAGTCTGTATCTACCATACTATATACCTGACAGGAGCCCGTACAGTCTGTATCTACAATAATATATACCTGACAGGAGCCCGTACAGTCTATATCTACAATAATATATACCTGACAGGAGCCCTACAGTCTGTATCTACAATAATATATACCTGACAGGAGCCCTACAGTCTGTATCTACAATAATATATACCTGACAGGAGCCCTACAGTCTGTATCTAGAATAATATATACCTGACAGGAGCCCGTACAGTCTGTATCTACAATAATATATACCTGACAGGAGCCCTACAGTCTGTATCTAGAATAATATATACCTGACAGGAGCCCTACAGTCTGTATCTACAATAATATATACCTGACAGGAGTCCGTACAGTCTATATCTACAATAATACATACCTGACAGGGGCCCGTACAGTCTGTATCTACCATACTATATACCTGACAGGAGCCCGTACAGTCTGTATCTACAATAATATATACCTGACAGGAGCCCTACAGTCTGTATCTAGAATAATATATACCTGACAGGAGCCCTACAGTCTGTATCTACAATAATATATACCTGACAGGAGCCCGTACAGTCTGTATCTAGAATAATATATACCTGACAGGAGCCCGTACAGTCTGTATCTACAATAATATATACCTGACAGGAGCCCTACAGTCTGTATCTAGAATAATATATACCTGACAGGAGCCCTACAGTCTGTATCTACAATAATATATACCTGACAGGAGTCCGTACAGTCTATATCTACAATAATACATACCTGACAGGGGCCCATACAGTCTGTATCTAGAATAATATATACCTGACAGGAGCCCGTACAGTCTGTATCTACCATACTATATACCTGACAGGAGCCCGTACAGTCTGTATCTACAATAATATATACCTGACAGGAGCCCTACAGTCTGTATCTACAATAATATATACCTGACAGGAGCCCGTACAGTCTATATCTACAATAATACATACCTGACAGGGGCCCATACAGTCTGTATCTACCATACTATATACCTGACAGGAGCCCGTACAGTCTGTATCTACAATAATATATACCTGACAGGAGCCCTACAGTCTGTATCTAGAATAATATATACCTGACAGGAGCCCTACAGTCTGTATCTACAATAATATATACCTGACAGGAGCCCTACAGTCTGTATCTAGAATAATATATACCTGACAGGAGCCCGTACAGTCTGTATCTACAATAATATATACCTGACAGGAGCCCTACAGTCTGTATCTAGAATAATATATACCTGACAGGAGCCCTACAGTCTGTATCTACAATAATATATACCTGACAGGAGTCCGTACAGTCTATATCTACAATAATACATACCTGACAGGGGCCCGTACAGTCTGTATCTACCATACTATATACCTGACAGGAGCCCGTACAGTCTGTATCTACAATAATATATACCTGACAGGAGCCCTACAGTCTGTATCTAGAATAATATATACCTGACAGGAGCCCTACAGTCTGTATCTACAATAATATATACCTGACAGGAGCCCGTACAGTCTGTATCTAGAATAATATATACCTGACAGGAGCCCGTACAGTCTGTATCTACAATAATATATACCTGACAGGAGCCCTACAGTCTGTATCTAGAATAATATATACCTGACAGGAGCCCTACAGTCTGTATCTACAATAATATATACCTGACAGGAGTCCGTACAGTCTATATCTACAATAATACATACCTGACAGGGGCCCATACAGTCTGTATCTACCATACTATATACCTGACAGGAGCCCGTACAGTCTGTATCTACAATAATATATACCTGACAGGAGCCCTACAGTCTGTATCTACAATAATATATACCTGACAGGAGCCCTACAGTCTGTATCTAGAATAATATATACCTGACAGGAGCCCTACAGTCTGTATCTACAATAATATATACCTGACAGGAGCCCGTACAGTCTGTATCTAGAATAATATATACCTGACAGGAGCCCGTACAGTCTGTATCTACAATAATATATACCTGACAGGAGCCCTACAGTCTGTATCTAGAATAATATATACCTGACAGGAGCCCTACAGTCTGTATCTACAATAATATATACCTGACAGGAGTCCGTACAGTCTATATCTACAATAATACATACCTGACAGGGGCCCATACAGTCTGTATCTACCATACTATATACCTGACAGGAGCCCGTACAGTCTGTATCTACAATAATATATACCTGACAGGAGCCCTACAGTCTGTATCTACAATAATATATACCTGACAGGAGCCCTACAGTCTGTATCTAGAATAATATATACCTGACAGGAGCCCATACAGTCTATCTACCATACTATATACCTGACAGGGGCCCATACAGTCTGTATCTACCATACTATATACCTGACAGGAGCCCTACAGTCTGTATCTAGAATAATATATACCTGACAGGAGCCCTACAGTCTGTATCTACAATAATATATACCTGACAGGAGCCCTACAGTCTGTATCTAGAATAATATATACCTGACAGGAGCCCGTACAGTCTGTATCTACAATAATATATACCTGACAGGAGCCCGTACAGTCTGTATCTACCATACTATATACCTGACAGGAGCCCATACAGTCTGTATCTACAATAATATATACCTGACAGGAGCCCGTACAGTCTATATCTACAATAATATATACCTGACAGGAGCCCATACAGTCTGTATCTACAATAATATATACCTGACAGGAGCCCATACAGTCTGTATCTACAATAATATATACCTGACAGGAGCCCATACAGTCTGTATCTACAATAATATATACCTGACAGGAGTCCGTACAGTCTGTATCTACAATAATATATACCTGACAGGAGCCCGTACAGTCTATATCTACAATAATATATACCTCACAGGAGCCCGTACAGTCTGTATCTACAATAATATATACCTGACAGGAGCCCTACAGTCTGTATCTACAATAATATATACCTGACAGGAGCCCTACAGTCTGTATCTAGAATAATATATACCTGACAGGAGCCCATACAGTCTGTATCTAGAATAATATATACCTGACAGGAGCCCATACAGTCTGTATCTACAATAATATATACCTGACAGGAGCCCGTACAGTCTGTATCTACAATAATATATACCTGACAGGAGCCCTACAGTCTGTATCTAGAATAATATATACCTGACAGGAGCCCATACAGTCTGTATCTACAATAATATATACCTGACAGGAGCCCGTACAGTCTATATCTACAATAATATATACCTGACAGGAGCCCTACAGTCTGTATCTACAATAATATATACCTGACAGGAGCCCTACAGTCTGTATCTAGAATAATATATACCTGACAGGAGCCCATACAGTCTGTATCTAGAATAATATATACCTGACAGGAGCCCATACAGTCTGTATCTACAATAATATATACCTGACAGGAGCCCGTACAGTCTGTATCTACAATAATATATACCTGACAGGAGCCCTACAGTCTGTATCTAGAATAATATATACCTGACAGGAGCCCATACAGTCTGTATCTACAATAATATATACCTGACAGGAGCCCGTACAGTCTATATCTACAATAATATATACCTGACAGGAGCCCATACAGTCTGTATCTACAATAATATATACCTGACAGGAGCCCATACAGTCTGTATCTACAATAATATATACCTGACAGGAGCCCATACAGTCTGTATCTACAATAATATATACCTGACAGGAGTCCGTACAGTCTGTATCTACAATAATATATACCTGACAGGAGCCCGTACAGTCTGTATCTACAATAATATATACCTGACAGGAGCCCTACAGTCTGTATCTAGAATAATATATACCTGACAGGAGCCCATACAGTCTGTATCTACAATAATATATACCTGACAGGAGCCCGTACAGTCTATATCTACAATAATATATACCTGACAGGAGCCCATACAGTCTGTATCTACAATAATATATACCTGACAGGAGCCCATACAGTCTGTATCTACAATAATATATACCTGACAGGAGCCCATACAGTCTGTATCTACAATAATATATACCTGACAGGAGTCCGTACAGTCTGTATCTACAATAATATATACCTCACAGGAGCCCGTACAGTCTGTATCTACAATAATATATACCTGACAGGAGCCCATACAGTCTGTATCTACAATAATATATACCTGACAGGAGCCCTACAGTCTGTATCTAGAATAATATATACCTGACAGGAGCCCATACAGTCTGTATCTACAATAATATATACCTGACAGGAGCCCATACAGTCTGTATCTACAATAATATATACCTGACAGGAGCCCATACAGTCTGTATCTACAATAATATATACCTGACAGGAGTCCGTACAGTCTGTATCTACAATAATATATACCTGACAGGAGCCCATACAGTCTGTATCTACAATAATATATACCTGACAGGAGCCCATACAGTCTGTATCTACAATAATATATACCTGACAGGAGCCCATACAGTCTGTATCTACAATAATATATACCTGACAGGAGTCCGTACAGTCTGTATCTACAATAATATATACCTGACAGGAGTCCGTACAGTCTGTATCTACAATAATATATACCTGACAGGAGCCCATACAGTCTGTATCTACAATAATATATACCTGACAGGAGCCCATACAGTCTGTATCTACAATAATATATACCTGACAGGAGCCCATACAGTCTGTATCTACAATAATATATACCTGACAGGAGTCCGTACAGTCTGTATCTACAATAATATATACCTGACAGGAGCCCATACAGTCTATATCTACAATAATATATACCTGACAGGAGCCCGTACAGTCTGTATCTACAATAATATATACCTCACAGGAGCCCGTACAGTCTATATCTACAATAATATATACCTGACAGGAGCCCATACAGTCTATATCTACAATAATATATACCTGACAGGAGCCCGTACAGTCTGTATCTACAATAATATATACCTCACAGGAGCCCGTACAGTCTATATCTACAATAATATATACCTGACAGGAGCCCGTACAGTCTGTATCTACAATAATATATACCTGACAGGAGTCCGTACAGTCTGTATCTACAATAATATATACCTGACAGGAGCCCTACAGTCTGTATCTACAATAATATATACCTGACAGGAGCCCTACAGTCTAGTGTCTTCACCAGTGAGCTGACTAGACTGTATGGGCTGCAGTCAGGACCTGGCAGGAGCCCATATATTCTGCTGGTTTTAATAATTTATACCTTGAAGGAGCACATACATTCTAGTGTCATGTATAGGCTGCAGTCAGGGCCAGGCAGCAGCCCATAAAGTCTGCTATCTTCAAGAATATATACCTGACTGCAGCCCATACACTCTAGCATCTTCAGTAGTGAGCCAGCTACACTGTATGGGCTGCAGTCAGGACCTGGAAGGAGCCCATACACTCTAGCATCTTCACAGTGAGCCGGCTAGACTGTATGGGCTGAAGTCAGGTGACCTGGAAGGAGCCCATACACTCTAGCGTCTTCAGTACTGAGCCGGCTAGAGTGTATGGGCTGCAGTCAGGAAACCAGGAAGGAGCCCATACAGTCTAGCATCTTCACCAGTGAGCCGGCTAGAGTGTATGGGCTGCAGTCAGGACCTGGAAGGAGCCCATACACTCTAGGCTCAACCGCAGTCACACGGCTCCCGGCGCCACAGACAAGCAACGCGCTGACGTCACGCACGTAACCACACCACGTGATCCGGTGAGGACCTTCTATACACTGAGGTGTCAGAACAGCGCCTGTAAGAATCGTGACGGGAGAGCCGTTACCGCAAACGTCCGGACTCCTGTGCGTATGCTCCGGGGGAAGCTGCGGCTCTGCTGGACTCCCAGTTCACAGCTTCTTCCTCTAAGAACATAAAGGCACATGCCGAGGTCGTTCTCGGTACCGGAGCGGAAGCTGACTGTTACCATAGTAACCATGTTGCTGTGGAAACATACTGGGGACCGCTCCGGAGACACCGGCGGGACTCGCGGTACCTGCGGTAAATGCGCACCCTGTGACTGGAGGCAGATGATAAGACACACATAATTGCTGGGTCACTTTTCGTGCTGTTCACATGTGTAACTAATGTTCCTCCCCGGGAGTGTCCGGGGCTTTGTCCTGTGTGAAGTCCCCGGTGTCAGGTCAGGGTCACTGTGCGCTTCTTACAGTCATTATAGTGGGGGGCGGGGGGTTATAGTCCCTTCACTCTGTGCCCCCCATATAGCGTTATTAGGGGCGCTGTTACATGAATACATGTTCCTACATTACAGGACACTCAGCGGATCCTGCCCCCTCCCTACACACTGGGTGCGGAGGAGGAAGCACTGTCAGTGTGTGTCCACTCAGCGCTGGGTATGCCGCCATCTGGGGGCAGAAGCAGTGAGAAACCCTCTCTGCCTCCTGTTTGGGGGATCTGGGGAGCACAGTGCAGCTGACACAGTGCGGTCTATCAGAGGTGGCCGGTCTCCTGGGTGAGGAGCACAGTGCAGCTGACACAGTGCGGTCTATCAGAGGTGGCCGGTCTCCTGGGTGAGGAACACAGTGCAGCTGACACACAGTGCAGTCTATCAGAAGTGGCCAGTCTCCTGGGTGAGGAGCGCAGTGCAGCTGACACACAGTGCGGTCTATCAGAGGTGGCCGGTCTCCTGGGTGAGGAGCGCAGTGCAGCTGACACAGTGCGGTCTATCAGAGGTGGCCGGTCTCCTGGGTGAGGAGCACAGTGCAGCTGACACAGTGCGGTCTATCAGAGGTGGCCGGTCTCCTGGGTGAGGAACACAGTGCAGCTGACACACAGTGCAGTCTATCAGAAGTGGCCAGTCTCCTGGGTGAGGAGCGCAGTGCAGCTGACACAGTGCGGTCTATCAGAGGTGGCCGGTCTCCTGGGTGAGGAGCGCAGTGCAGCTGACACACAGTGCGGTCTATCAGAGGTGGCCGGTCTCCTGGGTGAGGAGCGCAGTGCAGCTGACACAGTGCGGTCTATCAGAGGTGGCCGGTCTCCTGGGTGAGGAGCGCAGTGCAGCTGACACACAGTGCGGTCTATCAGAGGTGGCCGGTCTCCTGGGTGAGGAGCACAGTGCAGCTGACACAGTGCGGTCTATCAGAGGTGGCCGGTCTCCTGGGTGAGGAGCGCAGTGCAGCTGACACAGTGCGGTCTATCAGAGGTGGCCAGTCTCCTGGGTGAGGAACACAGTGCAGCTGACACACAGATGGGTCTATCAGAGGTGGCCGGTCTCCTGGGTGAGGAGCAGAATGCAGCTGACACAGTGCGGTCTATCAGAGGTGGCCGGTCTCCTGGGTGAGGAGCGCAGTGCAGCTGACACAGTGCGGTCTATCAGAGGTGGCCAGTCTCCTGGGTGAGGAACACAGTGCAGCTGACACACAGTGCAGTCTATCAGAAGTGGCCGGTCTCCTGGGTGAGGAGCGCAGTGCAGCTGACACAGTGCGGTCTATCAGAGGTGGCCGGTCTCCTGGGTGAGGAGCGCAGTGCAGCTGACACACAGTGCGGTCTATCAGAGGTGGCCGGTCTCCTGGGTGAGGAGCGCAGTGCAGCTGACACAGTGCGGTCTATCAGAGGTGGCCGGTCTCCTGGGTGAGGAGCGCAGTGCAGCTGACACACAGTGCGGTCTATCAGAGGTGGCCGGTCTCCTGGGTGAGGAGCACAGTGCAGCTGACACAGTGCGGTCTATCAGAGGTGGCCGGTCTCCTGGGTGAGGAGCGCAGTGCAGCTGACACAGTGCGGTCTATCAGAGGTGGCCAGTCTCCTGGGTGAGGAACACAGTGCAGCTGACACACAGATGGGTCTATCAGAGGTGGCCGGTCTCCTGGGTGAGGAGCAGAATGCAGCTGACACAGTGCGGTCTATCAGAGGTGGCCGGTCTCCTGGGTGAGGAGCGCAGTGCAGCTGACACAGTGCGGTCTATCAGAGGTGGCCAGTCTCCTGGGTGAGGAGCACAGTGCAGCTGACACAGTGCGGTCTATCAGAGGTGGCCGGTCTCCTGGGTGAGGAGCACAGTGCAGCTGACACAGTGCGGTCTATCAGAGGTGGCCAGTCTCCTGGGTGAGGAGCAGAATGCAGCTGACACACAGTGCGGTCTATCAGAGGTGGCCGGTCTCCTGGGTGAGGAGCGCAGTGCAGCTGACACAGTGCGGTCTATCAGAAGTGGCCGGTCTCCTGGGTGAGGATCACAGTGCAGCTGACACACAGTGCGGTCTATCAGAGGTGGCCGGTCTCCTGGGTGAGGAGCAGAATGCAGCTGACAGACAGTGCGGTCTATCAGAGGTGGCCGGTCTCCTGGGTGAGGAGCGCAGTGCAGCTGACACAGTGCGGTCTATCAGAGGTGGCCAGTCTCCTGGGTGAGGAGCAGAATGCAGCTGACACACAGTGCGGTCTATCAGAGGTGGCCGGTCTCCTGGGTGAGGAGCAGAATGCAGCTGACAGACAGTGCGGTCTATCAGAGGTGGCCGGTCTCCTGGGTGAGGAGCGCAGTGCAGCTGACACAGTGCGGTCTATCAGAGGTGGCCAGTCTCCTGGGTGAGGAGCAGAATGCAGCTGACACACAGTGCGGTCTATCAGAGGTGGCCGGTCTCCTGGGTGAGGAGCACAGTGCAGCTGACACAGTGCGGTCTGTCAGAGGTGGCCGGTCTCCTGGGTGAGGAGCGCAGTGCAGCTGGATCTGCTCCCATGATGCCCCGGCCGAGCTACCTGTGCTTGCTGCATTGCAGCGCATACAGTTCAGGCCAGTGGCGCCCCCTAGCTGGTGGAAGGTCACATTACAGCAGCCGCTTCTGTTGTGTATATGTAGCAGATAATAGGAAGCCCATTCTGTAGCCCCCCAGGGAATAGTAAGGCGCCGGACTGCATCCTGCAGAAAGATGAAATGTGGCCCTCTAGTGCGGGGGACTGGGTGCCTGTCCCTGAGGGGGCACTGATGTAGGACAGACACCGGGCACCACATCTGTGTGACCCTCCACCAGCCAGGAAGGGCCATCAGTGGATTCTACCTGTGCTGCCCCCACCCAGACCATGGCGGCCGCTGCGGCCTGCACTGCATTAATATCCGCTGTTGGGGACGTCTTGGTAAATTAGGCCAAATTCAGGCCCAATGGAGAGATGTGTTCCATCAGACGTTAATGAGATGGAGAAAAAAAAGCTCCAACTTCTATTCTGACAATGCACGAAAGTCGGAGGTGTGAATGAGGCAGGGGGCAGTTTGGTACCAGGGGCAGTTTGGTACCAGGGGGCCGTATTTCCCTGCTCCATGTTTGGGATGATTGTGGCTAATCACCGGCATTGGACAGGTCTGGTATAAAGGGCGAGGTCACAGCTGATTGTGCTGTGTGCTCCTGGGAAAGCAGTGGTGAGTAAAGAGGCTCGGGTGGGCTGCCGAGCGCCAGGCTGTTGTCGGGTGGGCTGCTGAGCGCCAGGCTGTTGTCGGGTGGGCTGCCGAGCGTCAGGCTGTTGTCGGGTGGGCTGCCGAGTGCCAGTCTGTTGTTGGGTGGGCTGCTGAGTGCCAGGTTGTTGTCGGGTGGGCTGTTGTTGGGTGGGCTGCCGAGCGCCAGGCTGTTGTTGGGTGGGCTGCCGAGCGCCAGGCTGGTGTTGGGTGGGCTGCATTGAGCTCACCTCTGGTTATTCAGGTCTCTCATGTGCAGTCAGTGGCAGCCTTAGGCCTTTCCTCTGTAATCCGTGTCTTGCTTCCTTGTATATGAGGTATATGAGGCCGGTGATTCCTGAAGGGTCCGTCTCATCACTTGCCTGTGCCTTCTGTCCCAGCAGAGGTATCCCGGGGGAGTATCCCCCTCTAAGCTGTGACAGTGTATGTGCGGGGCGTACGCCGTGTGTTCTGTGCCCCTAAACGTGTATTATCTTAGTACTGGCCATGAAGTGCAGTGCGCCCTCTGCTCGCTGCCCTTATTCGGCTTACATCGCTCGTCTTATGCAGAGTAACGAGCCCCCCACAGACGTGTGGGTGATTGTCTCCACTAGTTATGAGTGCTAATACAACTTTTTTTTTTTTTTTTTTTTCTCCCCTCCTCTTTAGACCGTCCCTTTTTATTATTTTATCCGTCCAGGTTCTGTTAGTGATGGATCACCGTCATGGCGACTTCTCCTCCCCGTTATCTATTGAGGCTCTGTGTGAATTGCTGAACAACTCTGGAGATGACAATGAAGTAAGTGACGAGATTCCAGAAAGATGAGATCCTTCACCAGTATGGGGGGATTCACTGGTGCGATCACGCTCTTCCTGGTGTGACGAAGCTTCTCCTATACTTAGTGTTAGATGTGTACCGGGACCATCCGTGTGCTGTCCGCTTCTCACACACTGGTATTGGTCCTTGTCATCCGGGCTGCCGGGAAAGACTTGTGCGCAGCCCCGTAGGTTACAATGGGCACGTGTGGCATCTGTGACCTGCAGATAGGCTGCGGATCTGCAGCGGCCGCCTCACTGCACACATCTGCCGATCACGGGGGGGATCCGGGTGAGGAGCCGCCACCAGCCTAATGCTCATCACCAATTCTAAGGATTGAAGTTGTGCTTAAAGGGATTGTCCATCCTGAGAACCTCCTCACTTTCTACAAGTAGTCTTTCACAACTCAACACATCCAACACAAACTTTTTTTTTTTTTTTTTTTATAAATCCACACATCCTGAGCGTCCCATTGGGGCATATTCCTAAGTTGTGGTGCACATTACCCTTGAGCACACGGTTCTGGCCGCTCGTGAGCTGTATATAGAATCAGACTGCCATTAATGGTTTGTCCAAATTTTGACTCTTCCTCGACAAACTTCAGCTTCTTCGCAATGCGTCTGGGAGAGATTCCGACGCTAGCGTTTAGCGCATTGCACAATGGAGGCAGTGGATGCATTTCTCCGGCGCATCCGCTGCCCCATTGGGAGGTGTGGGCGGAGTTCCGGCCGCGCATGCGCGGTTGGAAAAAGCGGTCCGTCAGGAGCAAAAAAGTTACATGTAGCGTTTTTTGCTCCCGACGGTCCGCAGAAGCACGACGCATCCGTCGCTCGACGTGTGGCAATGCGTCGTCAATACAAGTCTATGGGGGAAAAAACGCATCCTGCAAGCACTTTTGCAGGATGCGTTTTTTCTGCAAAACGACGCATTGTGACGGATTGCAGAAAACGCTAGTGTGAAAGTAGCCTAAAGCAGAAAATTACATGATGATAATGACCCCCTGGATTCCATCCAAGATCTTCCCAATAGATTGTCCTTCTTTAATGGTCACGGCAGAGATGACTGATGGCTTTTTAATTCACTGATCTCATTTATAACCAGATCAATTGCAGATATTAAAGGGATTATTAGTTTGGGGAATGTGTAAAATATCCTGGTGGCCCCCTGGCAGTCATCCAGAGCCGGAATACATGGGCTCTGCTTCCTTGTGCTCCTTGTCGGTCACTTGGTGTCTTATTTCTGTTGCTTTTTCCCAATCAGAGCCTCTCTGCGTGCTCCGGGATGAATCCAGGGAACATTGGGCCTGTAGAGCCGGAGAACAAAGCTGCCGCCTGTAAGTACTTGTGATCTGTATGAATTGCTGCACAAGTCTCTCGCCCCCATACCTCATTGTGCTCAGCGTGCTGCTGCCGTTCTGACACTCGCCAATGGAAGTCAGTGGGTTACGGTGTTTGTTACTGTTTAACCCCTTAACATCCAATGACTGACACAGCCCTTCATGGCCAGGTGTCAGAGGTGCTGTGTCCGTTGTGACCTTGAACTGTCACCGTAGACCCGCAGTGACAGGTGATCGGCACGGGAAGATGCGGGGGTCCACGCCGTCGGTCCCCGCACTCAGATCGGTCCGTTATCTCAGTGACTGATCGTGCAGGAGATCCTTAAACATCGGTGCAGCAGCTCGGCCCGGCCAGTGGCGGAGGGTCTGCACCAACAGCCTGGAGTGGTGTCCGTGTCGCCCCTGGCTGTTAACCCCATAAATGCTGCAATCGAGCACTATCTCAATATTCAGGAGACAGGCAGATGGATGGGAGCTCCCACTACCTTCACACCGGCACAGGGGGGGGGGGGGGGGGTGTATCGTTGCCATGGTGACTTGAGTCGTCATGGCAACTCCCAGGTCACCAAGCTACGGAAAGCTTCTAATGCTATGCTCACAGCTTGGGGTCAGACACTTTCACTATAGGTGTAGTGCACTGCAATCACAATAAACAAATGCATAAAGTGCAGAACAACCCGATCTTTAAGTGTCCTGCTAGTTTAACCCCTTCAGTGAATGCCATTAAAGCATAGTTTGTTTGTTTGTTTTTTTTTTTAATCATACCAATTGGAAAGTGAAATAAAATGCAATCAAAATGGTCCCGCTGAAAACGTCATCTTGTCCAGCAAAAAAACAAGCTGCCGTACAGCGTCATCGGCTGAAAAAATAAGTTATAGCTCTCAGAATAAAGTGATGCAAAAATATATAATTTTTTTTCTGTAAGTGCAGCGTTGGATTGGGCGCTTGTCCGTGGTCGTCGCTGTCACTCCAGACACTTAACCCATTGGTGACCACCAGTGCATCTCTTCACTGACCGGAGATATAAGACAAGCATCCCCTGACAGGTGACAATCCAGCAGCCGCATCAGCCAGGACCAGTGTTGGCACCGATCATGGACACTTAACCCCTTAAATGTTGCTGTCAATAGTGACTACAGCCTCTAGATGCTTACCAGTGTGGGGGCTTCCTCCTTAACCCAATCGGCACCCTGAGATCATGACCGTGTGGTCCTGATGTTTGCCATGGCAGTTCATGGCCAAATAAAGGCTGAACAGGGTTCTGTGCGGTATGACTGGATAAGGCCCCTTTCACACCAGGGTTTTTTTTTTTTTTTTACATGAACAAAAAACATTACTCTGTGTGTCTGCAGCCGCCAAACAACTTTCAACAGATCCGGGGAATGACGGCTGAAACGTGAGGCAATCTGTCGCTAATACAAGTCTGAGTGGAAAAAAAAAAAAAAACCGATCCGGTGGTATTAGTTGCCAGATCCATCCTGTCAAAATTTTGACAGATTGTAACTGTGGCAAAAAACTGTGTGAAAGGGGCCGTAGGGTATGTGCCCAAGATCCGGAACACCAGCGTTCTGGGCACAGTGCACTTCACTGCTGCGTTCTAGGTAAACGCTCCCACGGTGCAGGTTTACGAGCCGCAGCATGTCAATGGGAGTATTCCTCAGATGCTGCCTGCACTAATATATATATATATATATATATTTATTCTCTTCCCATATATGTATTTCTCATCTCTAGCAAGGCTGGTTGTCTAAACATAGAGGGGGGGGGGGGGGGGGGTGGCACGCCATGTTGTATGTGTGGTGGGTTTTTGGTTGTGGGTTTTTTTTTTTTTTGTTTTGTTTTCTGCCCCAGGGTTAACTCATCTCTGTCCATGATGAGGGAGGAACTGTTTTGGAGGCTGGAGGAGAGCCTGTACTATCACGCTTACACACTGGATGGCTTCTTCTATGCTCTGCTGTGTTTTCTCGACGCTGTAGACGGACTTTACAGATATCTGGTTGAGGCCGGGTCACACTTGGGTGTGCAGTGCAGGAATCTGGCATCAATCCCCGACACTGCGGCTGTATGTAGTTCTATGTGCTGAAGTTCCGGCGGCAGTGCCGGGTATTGATGTGAGATACTCGCCCGAAATCCTGCATTGCACTCACAAGTGTGACCCATTCCGCAGTGGTTTTCACCTGCTCCAAAATCCTCACCCTCCCCCATTCCACAATATGTGCACAAGCCCTAAAAAGGAAGGGGGAGATGCTCACCAGAGAGGAGGGGCAAACCTTACTGCATAGCCATGTATAAGACCATGATGAGGTCCAAGTCATGGAACCTGACACGCTAGCTCTGTATGAGGGGGGTCACATGGCAATGGCTGCTCTGTCAGGTGTGATCTGGAGACGTATATTGGTCAAGGTTCCCCAACCTCCTTTTTCTCCTTAGACGTTGGTCAGTGTACATCAGGCAGCTAGTACAATGCAAAATATTCTTTACAATTGCCATGCATTTTTTTTTTTTTTCTTGTAGTTTAGACACTTTTCAGTCCATTAGGCTGTGTTCACACACTGCAGCTTTTTTTGGACAGGCAAAGCCTGCTCTCTTGTCAGTAAAAAAGCAATGTCAAAAAAAGCAGGTGTGGAGTGTTTGCTCCGTCCTTGTCTCTTGTGCAGGCTGATTAAACTTTGGTACATAAAAATACAAACAATTTGATTAAACCTCATCAGGTTTGGGCACCGAAACACAGCAAATCCTGATTCCTGCAAATTTTTTTTTTTTTTTGCACTAGCCATGACTCTTAATGGGTGAAGTGACATTCTGCATTCTATTAATAAAAAAAAAAACAAAACACAGCTTTGATTAAACGGTGAAGAAAAAAAAACCTGTGCTTGAGATTTCTGAAATCTGACTTTGCAGTTGCTCTGTAAAACGCCACTGAAAATTTGCATAAAAAAGCAACGTGTGAACATGGCCTTATTGATTGCTTTCCAAGGTGAAGCGTCTGCACACTGTCCCTGACCTGTACCCTGACCTGCCTTCCTCCCTTACAGCATTTCAGAAGGACAAGAGCAGTAAGGCGATATGGAGCGTCACTGAAGTTCCTGATGGCTCCCAATCTGATGACTCCTTGGACCCGAGGAAACAGCCAAAGTACAGTGAGACCCCGTAGATGAGTAGATCGGGCTGTGAGTGCACACATACAGGCGTCTAACTCTCTTTCAGGTACGAGATCCATTTTAAGCAGAGGGTTGGAAGTGAAGATCTCTTCATGGGCTTGAGCCGGAAGAACCCGTCCACAGCCTGCTGCGAGGATCTAGTGGTAAGGGGCCCGGATGCCAGGAACGGTATTGTAAACTTCCTGAGATGTTTAGGCAAGTGTGCTGTAGTTCTGATGTCCCCGTAAGTGAATTGGGGTCACACAATGACTTCCTCCTGTCAGGCACAGAATACCCACAGCCTGGGAAGAGGGTCTGTAATCCCAGGAGACCAACAGATTCAGGCAACAACAATGGACTTCATAGTTTTATTGAGTGGAAAGTGTTTTAAAATGACTGGGAAACTGACACTTAAGCCTGAAGGAACCAAAGAAATAAGGGTCAAACACACAGTAGTGTAGAGTATAAGGCAAGTGCTGGCAATAATGAGATGAGTACCGATCACCACCATTAAAGCTAGATCACAGCTGCATTGTCCTGAGTCCTTACAAATGGGTAAAGCTTCCCATGAGTAAATTAATCTGTAGCCGATGAGCACTATTTTTTGCCTCATTGCTTCTGGAAGAAGCAAGGCGAAACGGCATCAGGTTGGTGGGACACTGTGGGTCTTCATCGGCTGCGAAATAATTTATTCCCAGGAACCTTTAGCTATTGTAGCAATGCCAAGTAGGCGAAGGTTTATTAGTGCACCTGGCTCATCTGCATAGAACCAGGCTAGGTGTTCATCAGTCAGTCTGCTGGGGAAGCTGACCAGACTGGATGTGTCCTGAAGTTGGAGAAACGAGTGAGTGGTTCCTATGGCAGTTGTTATACCAGACTGGGGCTAGCTCAGCAGTTTCTGACGTAGTCGGGCTTTATACTGTGTAGTTAGCGCCTGGACAAGGCCAGGATTTATGTTTGCGTTCTGGTGCTGTGGAAAGCAATAAACTGCAGTGCCTGTGTGAACGCTACCCGAGGGCTAGCAAAGTGAGTGAATCCTACTGCCCACACTAGTCCTATGGACTCATGGCTAAGTGGTATTTAGGAACTGGAGGCAAAAATGGTTAGATGCCCCAATAGTAGCGATAGGTATTCATCTTTATTGGCTTTTTTTCTTGAGGATTTCTGTCATTTTTATACTCAAATTGCCTCTTCAGAGGGAGGAGGACTTGCACTCTATAGCGCCACCTGTTGGAAGCGGCAATCCTAAGTCATTATCAACCCTTTTTCCAGGTCGTCCACATGACAGCACCACAGGAGGTTGCTCTTCATATCCTTGATAGGGACAGGAACACAGAAGAGGTTAAATAGCCCCTCCCAACCTCCACCCCTCAGTGTTTTTCCTGTCCCTATCAGGGACAGACGCAGGAGAGAGTTCTCCAGAAGATTAGGTTTTCTCTTTACCTGATCCGAGGTCAGGTCTTGGCGCAGGAGCTCCGGAGTGCGGTCCAACCTCCTGGAGGGGGCTCTGGCCGTGAGAGTCTGGCGACTCCTGAAGTCGCACGATACCGCTGGAGGTCCCTCTGCGACTAGGTCGAGCTGTCTGCTCCCATGCGCTGCCTCATCCCCTCATCAAAGGGGGCGCTGAGGCAGCGGCTGCGGCGGCGGTGTCCGGCGCTCCCTCAGGCTCCACGTGCGGCCGCTGCTGGCATCGCTCCCCTAACGTCCGGCGCTCCAGCCGGGGGTGACAACTTCCGGGGGGCGTGGCCGGATTCCGGGGGTCGGCGGCGCCGGTTGTTTCCGGGGAGCCTGGGAGCTGCAGGGGGAGATCAGAGCGCAATGGCTGAGATTATGCGCCGGTTTCCAGGTCCCAGGCTGGTCTGCATGTGTTCCAGATGACGCATGCGCAGTACAGCTGGGAACCTGAAATCACCGTGGAGGCCAGCAGCTGAGCTCGGAAGGAGGACGAATCAGATGTCTTGAAGCCGGGTAAGATTGCTACTTAATGACTGACATCTGACAGCACACTTGACCCAGTAACATGGAAGGTGCTACTCGCCCAGACGTCCAATCCTTAGAGCTGCACACGGACCATGTGAGTAGTATGTGGTACGGGATGCATTCCAAAAAGTTAGTTCTGTACCTACAGGGATCTCCTTTACATTTCAGGATAAGGACATTCCCGAGAGGTCAACTACTAAAAAAAGGACTATTAGATGCCCACTGTGCACCACCAAACTCCCAGAGGGCTATAACAAGAAATTATGCGAAAAATGCATCGCTAAACTTCTCAAAGACGAGCAGGCTTCGCTGTTAGATAATATTAAATCTATGATTAGAGACGAAGTCCAAGCCACAGTGTCTACTATGGTGCCACCCCAATCTCCGCGGCCTAAAAGGAGGCCTAGATGGGATATGGATGTGAGTTCCGAGGAAGGAGAGGTCTCAGGTTATTCCGATCCGGGCTCGGACGAAGAGGACAATACATTAACTGTGCTTCCGGAAGAACGGAAGAAATACTTGTTCTCATCCGAAAATACGGATATACTGCTAAAAGCAGTAAGAAGCACTATGAAAATAGAAGACTCGTCTGAGCCTTTATCAGTTCAAGACGAGATGTTTGGGGGCCTGAGAACTCGCAGGAATAGAGTTTTCCCGGTCAACAATCACATAACTGCAATGATAATGGAAGAGTGGGAAGATGTGGGGAAAAAATTAGTAGTCCCGAGAGACTTCAAATACCGTCTTCCCTTTGACCCAGAAGAGACTAAAGTCTGGGAGTCGGTTCCAAAGATCGACATTCCTGTGGCCAAAGTCACAAGGAAAACGGCTATTCCCTTTGAGGACTCGTCAGGGTTAAAAGACCCAATGGATAAGAGGTCAGAAGATCTTCTTAAGAAAGCCTGGGAATCGTCAGCCGCCATTATGAAGACGAATATAGCGGCTACCTCTGTAGCAAGGTCCATGAGTCTTTGGGTGGACGAGCTGGAGAGTCATATTAAAAATAGAACTCCAAGGGAAGAAATCCTTAAATCCTTTTCAGTTTTAAAGATGGCGACTGATTTCATGGCAGATGCTTCAGCGGAATCCGTACGCTTTGCTGCCCGGAATAATGCACTGTCAAACGCAGCAAGAAGGGCCTTATGGCTGAGATCGTGGACGGGAGATACCCAATCCAAGAACAAGCTGTGTTCGATTCCATTCTCAGGTTCTCACGTCTTTGGTCCAGTCCTTGACGAGCTACTTGAAAAAGCATCTGATAAGAAGAAAGGTTTCCCTGAGGAGAAGCCAAAGAAACCGCAATTCTTCCGAAAAACTCGCTCCCACCCAAGACAGGACTACAGAGGCAAGGGGAAGTCCGGTAGGTGGAGCTACCCTAAAGGAGGAAGAGGTTCCTTTCGAGACCAATCAACAGGACCCAGCAAACAATGACGCCAACAATATAGGAGGGAGACTACAATACTTCCAAGAAGGATGGCAGAACATAACTCAGAATCAGTGGATTCTACAGACAGTGGCACAAGGTTACAGGATAGAGTTTACTCATCTACCCCCCAAGAGATTCTGCGTAACACAGACAGTCATCGGCAGTACATCAAAGGCTGATAACAGACATACAGGAACTCTTAGAATTAAACGTCATAATACCGGTACCCCATCATCAACATTTTCAGGGGCATTACTCCAGTCTGTTCTCCATAAGAAAACCAAACGGAGATTACCGAACAATAATAAACTTAAAACCATTAAACAAATGGGTGGCGTACAAACGCTTCAAGATGGAATCTCTCAAATCAATTACACCGCTAATAAAAAAGAACTCTGTAATGTGCACGCTAGATCTCAAACATGCTTACTATCATGTTCCCATCCATCCCTCAGATCAAAAATTCCTCAGGTTCGCAATAAGAAACCACAAGAAAATACTGCATTTCCAGTTTCAGTGCCTACCATTTGGTCTCTCCTCTGCCCCAAGGATATTTACGAAGCTCATGACGGAGGTCATGGCCTACTTAAGAGAGAAGGAAGTTCTCATCGCACCATATCTGGACGATCTGTTGCTGATCGCAGATTCATCCCAACAGATGGAAGAATCCTTAGGAATTACCACGTCACTCCTGAAACGTCTGGGGTGGGTAATAAATACAAAAAAATCGAGTCTCGAACCAGAGACGCAGAAGATATTTCTAGGGGTACTACTAAATTCCGAACTAGAATACTCCTTCCTGCCAGACCAAAAACAACGGTCAATAAAAAAAGAACTTCAATCAATAAAAAAACGGAAATACATCTCCATCAGGAAAGCAATGAGGATTCTAGGTCTCATGACCTCATGCATTCCCAGTGTACAGTGGAGCCAGTTTCACTCCAGAACGCTTCAAAAGGAAGTTCTTTCGGTATGGAACGGAAGAAAAGATTCACTAGACAACAGGATGTGGTTACCCAGCAGGGTAAAGCAGTCCCTCTCATGGTGGATCAACATAAAAAAACCTCAAAAGAGGAAAACCATGGAAAATATCTCCATGCATAAATATAACCACCGATGCAAGCTCAAGGGGCTGGGGAGCCCACATAGAAGGTCGATACCTTCAGGGGACATGGCCACCATTGATACGCGACAGTTCCTCCAACTACAGGGAACTCAGAGCGGTCTGGGAAGCACTAAAAAGGTGCCAACACGAGCTTCAGGGACACCACATCCGAGTCTTCTCAGACAACTCGACCACGGTAGCTTTTCTCCTACATCAAGGAGGACCAAGGCACCGTCCACTTCAGGCACTAGCAAAAGAAATATTCTCCTGGGCGGAAAATACCGTAAAGTCCATCACGGCAGTACACCTAAAAGGTTCACAGAACCAAATAGCGGACTTTCTCAGCAGAGAGAAGGTACAGCCGTCAGAATGGTCTCTAAACGAAGAAATCTTTACTCAGTTAATCCAACAGTGGGGCACCCCACAAATAGATTTATTCGCCTCAAGGAGCAATACAAAAACGAAAGAATTCTTTTCGCTAAATCCAAGAGACAATCCAACTGGCATAGATGCATTGGCTCAACATTGGGACATGGAACTCGCATACGCGTTCCCGCCACTAGCCCTAATTCCCAGAGTTCTGAGGAAAATCCAGGAAAGTCTAGCGGTAGTGATCCTAATAGTGCCATATTGGCCCAAGAGGAGCTGGTTTCCTCTGCTGAAGTGGATGGCGGTGGAGGACCCAGTGTTTCTACCACTGAGACGGGATCTTCTAATACAGGGACCATTGGTCCATCAAAATCTAAAGATGCTACAACTCTCAGCATGGATCTTGAAAGGGAGATCTTGAGATCAAAAGGACTGTCTGAGTCAGTTATCTCAACTATGAAAAAAAGTAGAAAGCCGGTGACCTCGGCTATATACCAGAAGATTTGGAAGAAATTTTGTGCACAGACCAATACTCCAATATCCATTCTCCAACAACCAGATATTCCTCAAATACTAAATTTTCTCCAAACAGGTTTTGATATGGGCTTGAGACCTAGTACGCTAAAGGTACAAATCTCAGCTTTAACTGCCTTTTATGACTATCCACTAGCGAATCATCCCTGGATAATGAGATTCATCAAAGCTACACAACGTCTTAGACCAACAATACGAAGCTCAGTACCCTCATGGAACCTCACTTTGGTGCTAAATGAGCTACGGAAAGCTCCGTACGAGCCACTTGATCAGGCAGACTTAAAATCTGTGACATTCAAGACTGTTTTCCTCGTCGCAATAACGACAGCAAGGCGAAATTCAAGCCCTGTCCATAACAGATCCATACTTAAAGATACAGGAAGATTGCATCGTTTTAAAGTTGGATCCTTCATTTCTTCCAAAAGTTGTGACGGACTTTCACAGAAACCAGGAAATAGTTTTGCCTACGTTCTGCCAGAACTACAATAACGAAAAAGAACGTTCTCTTCATTCCCTGGATGTTAAGAGAACAGTATTGCAGTATCTAAAACTTACAGACAGCTGGAGAATTGACTCAAATCTCTTTATCCAGATGTCTGGGAAAAATAGAGGCAAAAAAGCCTCAAAAGCGACTCTGGCTAGATGGATCAAATCTACCATTTGCGCTGCGTATATTTCAGCCGGTGAATCTCCTCCAGATCACCTAAAAGCCCACTCACTGAGAGCAGTATCTGCTTCATGGGCAGAGAGTGCGGGTGCATCCATGGATCAAATTTGCCGGGCGGCAACTTGGTCTAGCTCAAATACCTTTTGCAAACACTACAAGCTGGACGTTCTCTCAAAGCAGCAGACTAGCTTTGGGAGAAAAGTCCTCCAAGCTGTAATCCCGCCCTAATAGGAGTTATTTGGTATTTCTCCTGTGGTGCTGTCATGTGGACGACCTGGAAACTAGGAGTTAGTCATACCGGTAATGGTATTTCCAGGAGTCCATCATGACAGCACCCATTATTTGCCCCCCCTTGAACTCTTGTCTAATATGTGATACGAACATGTAGAGAGGAAGTTCAATAAAATTGTGTTGTATCCATCCTGATGTGGTACTTTGTAAAATCACTGAGGCGTGGAGGTTGGGAGGGGCTATTTAACCTCTTCTGTGTTCCTGTCCCTATCAAGGATATGAAGAGCAACCTCCTGTGGTGCTGTCATGATGGACTCCTGGAAATACCATTACCGGTATGACTAACTCCTAGTTTAGCAACTCTTGCAGTATGACTTGGGATAAAAGCCAAATCAGAATCTCAATTTGCAAACATTGTTTCAGGGTATTGCCTCTCATCAGTGCAAGAATGAGATCTGCTCTGGCTAGGTGTGAGGCTCTGGACTGGGGTCTAAGGGGTAATGTTTCTCCTTGTGGAGAGTGGCATGCCAAGGTAAGGAGGCTTATTCACCATGCAATGCGCCCCTTAGGGAAATATAATATGCCAATTGCCTCTCCAGAGAAAGAAGACTTAAAATCTAGAGCGCCACCTGTATGGAGTTGCCAGAACAGTTGTGGTGACCAAACGTCATATAAATGTGTTCATTTTTAACCCTCAGATGACATCTTCTCTTATCCTAGGTGAAGATCCATCTCCCCAACACAAGAGCCTCTGACATGTCACTGGACATAACAAGAAAGTTCCTAGACCTCCGTACCCCCAGATAGTAAGTAATGGAGGGCCACAAGATGCCGACCCTCATCATAGAAGCAACTGACCGGTATCAATAGGCTAGAAATCCCTTCTCTAACAATGTTTCTTTCCTCAGTAAACTTGGATTACACCTCCCCCATCCAGTCAATGAGAAAATTGGGAAAGCGCAGTTTAAAGTGGACACAGAAACCCTGGAGGTGACCCTCGCTGTGGTCAGAGACTTGGACTTCGTCAATTTTTCTTGACACTCGAAGAATCCATTGTTAACAATCCACTTGTTATCGTTTTATTTCTCTTGTGTTTTTTCATATTTATTAAAATAAAATCATGTAGAAAGTTATTAATCGAACATAAATCTCCTGTAATACAGATTACATGTATTACCCCAATGTCACATACGGACTCCTCGTGGTAGAGGGTTGTCTATGGAGCAGGCTCAGTGGCTGAGTGTGCGCCATATAGGCACCTATGTAGTTAGTCACTTAACCGACACATTTCTACTAAGGGCTTTATTCTAACACGTATATATTTTTGCTGTGCTTGGGGCTCAGGACCTGAACCTCTCCTACACTCGGCAGAGGCTGGCAGTGTTACACAGCCAGCAGCGACTGGAGTTGGCTCACATCGCTGCCATCTGATAACACCAGTGATCTGTACTTGCACAAACTTCTCGCCTTCCCCACAGCAGCTAGTAATGAGCTTAGGCTACGTTCACATTAGCGTTACGCTAATGTGCGTTGCGTCGGCGACGCAGCGGCGACGCGCCCCTATGTTTAACATAGGGGACGCGTGCGTTTTTTTGTTTGCGTTTTTCGACATGTGCGTTGTTTTCGACGCTAGCGTCGGACGCACGAAAATGCAACAAGTTGCATTTTTCGTGCGTCCGATTTTCGTCAAAAAAACGACGCACGCGTCGCAAAACGCAGCGTTTTTGGTGCGTTGCGTCACCGACGCAACGGCGCGCAACGCTAATGTGAACGTAGCCTTAATGCTTTGGGTGTGTTTTTGTTTTTTTTTTTAAATTTTCTGACATGTGAAGCTAGAGACACTGCCCTAATAGTCGGACCACAGCCCCCTTCCCCCAATCTAAGTTTTTACCATGAAAAACCCCCAAAAAAATGATCAAAAACAATTGGAAAATCCTCATACTGCAATGTTGGTTTGATCTGGTAATGTAAGAATCTGACATTTTTCCAGAGTTTCAACCTATGGGAAGAGATATATATATATATATATATATATATATATATATATATAGATTTTTTTTTTTTTTTTTTTTTTTTTTTTTTTTTACATTGTCTTTAACAGTCCGGTTATAAAAGGGAGTGAGACGGTCAAGCAAGTGTCTGCACATAATGTAGTGGTGGTCGCCATACAGTTTGCACATGGAGATGTGGAATAATACATGAGACTGTCCAAGAAAGGGAAAAGATAAACTTATCTTCAATGCGACCCTCTGTTCCTGTGCCATTCAATGCTGTTTGATGCTTATAATGTCTCAAAGGACGGGAGATTCGGGTGCAACACCAATAGTCATATGCATAGTTCAATGGAAAAACTAAACGCTATGCACTCACCAATCCTGGTAAAAACACTCCCTTATTGGGACATGTGCGGTTTCTGGCAGGGAGAACGTGTAAATGAAACGGACGACAGCTGTTTCGCACTAAATGCGCTTCCACAGGTCCTTAAATGCGCTTCTACGGGTCATCAGGACCTGTGAAAGCGCATTTAGCACAAAACAGCTGTCCATTTCATTTACGTTCTCCCTGTCTGACACCGCACATGTCCCAATAAAGGAGTGGTTTTACCGGGATTGGTGAATGCGTGAGACTGGCAGCAAGATGTAAACCAGAATCTGCTCTGTAATCTCATGGAAGATTCTCACACTTGGATGTCATGTGACTTAATCAAATTCTTAGATGTCTGTGCTGCAAGATAAAGGGTTAAATTAAAGGAATAAAAACCCTATAGGTAGATCTTTTTGGAAATATCTGGATTGAGGGTAGAGAGGTGGAAAACCAACATGTGGTGATAAATGTAAGTCCAAGTTGGAGGCAACAAAGAACAATGTGTAGCTGCAGGACAAAGGGTGCATCACTAAAGAATGGGGGACTAGAGCGGCATGTAGTCGTTAGAGGCAACTGATAGGCCGATGGCAAGAAAATGGGCGTTCTGGCGCCTAGCACATTGAGTACTGTACCTGCACAATGGTGGGCCAAGTAGTAACAGAAAATGGTGGTACTTGTGTTCAAAGCAAGAGTATAAAGGAGCTGAGGCGAGGCTCCGAGGAGTTGGTACATGTGCCATGTAATGGAGTGCTGTGCTCTTGATGGCTGGACAACTTTGGGTGCTGCAGGTACCTAACATGACTTTCCCTTCCCCCATGACAGCACACCTGAGAGAGGGGATGCGCCCAGTCAGGACAGGAAACCTACTGAAAATAAAAGGGCGGTACCTCTCCCTCCTTCAGTTGAGTTTCCTGTTCTGACAGGGACCCTTGTGCTGAAAGAACCTAGCATCCAATAGGTGGGTGTCCCGTTTCATAAAGTCCTGTAGTAGATCTAGACCAGTTATAGTTCAAAAAGTCCTCCCTGGGATCTAAATCTAGTCTTGGAGGCACTGGCCAAAGACCCATTTGAGCCCTTACAGGAATTGTCACCAAAAATCCTTGCGCTTAAAACCATGTTGCTTGTGGCTCTAACATCAGCCCATAGGGTAAGCGACTTACAAGCCTTATCTATATGCCCTTCATACACAAGTTTTTGAGGACAGGGTAATTCTAAGACCAGATCTTGCCTATCTCCCCAAGGTAGTTCTTAAGTTCCATAGGAGCCAGGAGATCACCTTGCCATCTTTTTGTAGTAACCCTACAAATCCAGGGGAGAAAAAATTCCATACATTACATGTAAGAAGGTCCATGTTACGTTACAGATCTATGACTAGTCAGTGGAGGAAAGATCAGTCTCTATTTGTAGCCTACCAGGGTAGCAGGGGTACGGTGTATCTAAATGTACCATTGCCAGATGGATCAGGGAGGCAATTAGTTTTTCCTACTCTGCAAGTGGCGCTCCGGTTCCTGAAGGCATCAAGGCTCCCTCCACCAGAGCCGTGGCTACCTCTTGGGCAGAGGAGGCTGAGGTATCAATTGATCAGATTTGTAAGGCTGCTACCTGGTCCTCACCCTCAACCTTCTTCAAACACTACTGGCTAGACCTATCCTCTGCTGACTTAACCTTTGGTAGAAGGGTGCTGCAAGCGGTGGTCCCTCCCTAAGGTGTTTCATTCTCCAAAAGTCTCTCAGGTGTGCTGTCATGGGGGAAGGGAAAACACTAAGGTTACTTACCGGTAGCCGTTTTTTATTCGGACTCCCATGACAGCACCACGAGAGAGGGGATCCACCCTTCAGGAACAGGAAACCTACAGATACAAAAAGGGCGTCAGTTGGTTTCCTGTTCCTAAAGGGACTGGATCCTACAGAAGATTTTTAGGAATTCCAGGCCGGCCAGCCGATTCAGGTAGCGAGGGGGTCTCCTACCTTGGCCGGTGCGGGGTACCTGAAGTGGTCACGGTGGTCCTGGCAGGGCTGCACGGCTGTGACCTGATCAGCAAGGAGCGGTCGCCAGGGGTGTCCTGTCTCCGGAGCCGGCGCGCGGTAAGTATCTATGGTCCCCCTCCCTCGAGTGCTGTGCGGGCTCTGTTGGGGCGGCGGCATCAAGGTGGCGCCACCCGGATTGTAGCTGACTGGCCTCGGCGTCCCATGCTGTTCACAGCGCTGACAGGAAGCGCTGTGGACTGAGGGTGACGTCGGCATGCGGAGCCGGCGATGACTTCTGGGCCGCGGAGTTTTTGCGCATGCGCTGGAGCTCCAAGATGGCGGCGCCCACCGGAGATTGCACGCCGCTCATCCTCAGGCGATCCCCTGCAGCTGCGGGGGGGCGGGGGGGGACTGGTCTCCCCTCGTATGTTTTGTCACAGGGAAGGAAAAGCGTCAGTATGGCGAAGCATAGGGAATGTGCCTTCTGCGGGGCTCCCTTGCCTGACTCATACCCTAAAAAACTATGCGACCCCTGTATCCAGCAGACGGTGAGGTCTTGGAGAGGGGGAGGGGATATGGCATTAGATCTTATAGACTAGCCTGCCTTACTTGCCCCCTCAGGTAGCAGAAGAATTATTTTCTATTGTGGCCAGTCTGAAGGAAATGGTTAGAATGGAAGTTAAACAGTCCATTAGGAACCTTTCGCAAGCAGGAGGCTCTAAGCAAAAAACTCAGTGGACATCCGATTCGTCTGTGGATAAGGACAAGAGCGAAATCTCAGACAACTCAGCGGCATCATCCTCCTCTTCGGATGAAGACGCTGCTCGTTTTTGCTTACCCCTGGAGAGGATAGATAAATTAATAAAGGCAGTCAGAGGCACAATGGGTATAAGAGAACCCAAGCCTCAACTATCTAAAGAACAAATGATGTTCAGTGGACTAGAGCAAAAGAGGCGTAGGGTTTTTCCTCTGAATGAAAAAATACAGGAACTTATTTACAAAGAGTGGAAAAAACCTGAGAAAAAAGGTTCCTTACCGCCAGCTCAAAAGCGTAGGTAGCGTAGGTATCCTTTTGATGACCCAGCAATCAACAATTGGGAAAAAGCCCCTAAATTGGATGCAGCAATTTCCAAGGTGGCAAAACGATCCACTCTCCCATTTGAGGATATGGGAACTCTTAGAGACCCCCTGGATAGAAAGGTGAAGACCTTCCTAAAAGGTACTTGGGAAATGGCGGCCGGCTCCTTAAGACGATGCGGTGGCGTCAACCTGTACGGCAAGGTCAATGATGGTTTGGCTGGACCAATTAGAGACGCAGTTAAAACAGGGAGCCTCTAGAGACTCTATACTCGCAGCATTACCAGTAATTCAGGAGGGGGCGGCTTTCTTGTCAGATGCTTCCATTGATTCCGTTAAGTTGGCAGCTAGAGCAGCAGGACTCTCTAATGCTGCAAGGAGAGCCCTATGGTTGAAATGCTGGCCCGGGGATATGCAAGCAAAAACAAAGCTCTGTGCTATCCCTTGTAAAGGTGAATATTTATTTGGACCCACCTTGGATGAACTCCTGGAGAAAGCGGGAGATGACAAGAAGAAATTTCCCAATTTATTTGGATCATATCGTCGTCCCTTCAACAAAAGGAGGTTCAATCAGGGAAGGAAGCGCACCTTCTCACCCAGTAGAGGTCGATCCAGATGGGATGAAAAGCGAAAACGAGGTACAGGTCTCATGTTTCGCCATTCCTCAACAGAAAGGAAAAAACAGGATCAATGACTAGCAATCCCAGTGGAGGGGAGATTGTTACATTTCTCTGCAGAATGGTCGAGAATCACAAACAGTGTTTGGATACAAGACACTGTATCCCAAGGACTCAAACTCAAATTTGTTCATACTCCATGGGATAAATCTAAGTTAACCCCCTTGCGCTCATCTTCCACTGAACAATCTGCTTTAGAAGAGGATGTGATGACTCTTTGTTCTAAAAAGTCCTGGTAGAAGTTCTGCATTCCCAGAGAGGAAAAGGTTTTTATTCTCCCCTATTCCTAATTCAGAAACCTGATAAGCCTTATAGAACTATTATAAATCTTAAAGGTCTCAATACATTTTTGGTCAAACATACTTTTAAAATGGAATCCATCAGTTCAACAATAAAAATGCTTTTTAACAACTGTTTTACGGTAGTAGTAGATTTAAAAGATGCCTACTATCATGTACCCATTCATGCGGATTTCCAACAATACCTAAGAGTAGCGGTATTAATGGGGGGAACGATTCGACATTTTCAGTTCAGAGCACTCCCCTTTGGGATAACTTCTGCCCCTTGAGTATTCACAAAAATAATCGCTGAAGTCATGGCGCATTTAGGAGAATCAAATATCCTTATAATCCCCTACTTAGATGATTTCCTCATTGTAGGAAATTCGGTAGATCACTGCCTTTGACAATGGGAAATTACGAAAACTAAATTAGAACACCTAGGTTGGGTCATAAACTACGAAAAATCTAAGTTACAGCCCCTAAATATTAAAAAATTCCTTGGGTTAATATTAAATTCAAAAACACAACAGTGTCTTCTCCCTATAGAGAAATTGGAACACATTCAGAATCAGGTGTTGAAAGCAATTAATACACCCTCCATGACGCTTCAACAAGCGATGTCACTACTAGGGTCCCTCATTTCATGCATTCCAGCAGTTAAATGGGCTCAGTTTCAAGCCAGATCCCTACAAAAAGAAATCTTGTTCCATGACAGAGCTTTAGGAGGCGCTTTAACTGAAAAATTAACGTTGGGGTCAATAACATTGGAATCCCTTAGGTGGTGGCTAGATAAACGAAATTTATCAGCGGGGGTTCCCTGGTTGGAATCCCTTAGGTGGTGGCTAGATAAACGAAATTTATCAGCGGGGGTTCCCTGGATAGTAGATATTACCCGGGTGATAACCACAGATGCCAGCATTTCGGGGTGGGGAGCTGTAACGGGGTCTACTGTGCTGTAGTACCTCTTTCAGCACCCCCCGTGTTTCAGGAGGTCCACTCTGCTTTTGCTGGATTCTGAATGAAGGACGCTGGCTGGAATTCCTTGATTACGTGAGAGCATATAAAAGCTGACTGCTTCTCCACGTATTTCCAGTCTAAAAGAACACACTTTATTCACAGCACACAGAATATATAACACAGAAACACAGGGCAGGCCACTAGAAAAAGCAGGCCAGACATACATTACAATAGCCGAAGGGGGCCGGAGCCTGCTGATATTTACTGTGGGAATTACAAAGGTGGGGGAGGTCAGAAGGAGAATATCTTGTCCCCTCTGACCAGGGGCGCAGCCTGTGGACTGATGCATTTCACATGGAACCTATTATACATAATATATACTGCATAACATATTCTTGGTGATGGGGGTTCTGTAACAGGAGCCTATATGGGGGACATGGTGGTCCAGGGACAATGGGAACCCTTCACAACATTCTCATCCCGTCAAAGAGAGTTGTTGGCGGTTGAATTGGCTGTTAAAAAATTCCTCATATATCTGCAGGGCCAGCATGTCAGAATCGGACAACAGAGTTGCAGTCGCTTATATAAACACAATGGGGAACACGTTCCGAGACATTAATGCAGATCACGGATCGCTTGTTCCGGATGGCAGAGTCAAATTTTCAATCTTTGACGGCTCTTCACATCAAAGGAAAAGAGAATGTGACAGTAAATTTCTTCAGCCGAAATATGTTAAAGAAAGGAGAAGGGTCTCAACAAGGACATTTTCAATCATATCGTCCACAGATGGGGTCAGCCAGTAGTAGATCTGTTTGCCACCAGAAGCAACAAAAAAGCAAAACATTTTTTCTCTCTAAATCCCAGGGAGAATCCCCTGGCGGTGGACACATTCCTAATAAAATGGGATTTCCCGCTGGCCTATGCTTTTCCACTGTTGAACCTGTTACATCTAGTTGTGAGGAAAATCAGGGAAGATCGAGCAAAAGTCATCCTTATCGCCCCCTTTTGGCCCAGAAGAACCTGGTTTGCCTGGCTCAGGACAATGTCCATATCGGTTCCCTGGGTATTACCAGAGATCCCGAACTTACTTTCTCAGGGACCGATCTCCCATCCACAAGTGGCAACGCTCCATTTAACGGTGTGGAGTTTGAACGGTCACTGTTAGTAGATAGAGGCTTCTCTCCAAACTTGGTAGAAACACTCTTAAAGAGTAGAAAGCAAATAACTACGAGAATCTACTCTAGGACCTGGAGGAAGTTCTTGACCTGTTCAAATTTTAATATCCAAGAAGGGGTGCCGATACATCAGATTTTAGAGTTTCTGCAGAAGGGGTTTGAATTAAAACTCTCTACTAGTACCCTAAGAGTACAGGTCTCAGCCCTGGGTGCCGTGTTTTCCTGTAATATAGCTAACAGCTATTGGATAGCGAGATTTATTAAAGCAGTTAGTAGAACTAAACCAGTACATAAAGACAGAACGGTTCCGTGGGATCTAAATTTAGTTCTGTCATCTCTAACAAAACCCCCCTTTGAACCTCTACAGGATGCCTCAATCAAAATGTTGACCCTTAAGACAGCCTTTCTGGTTGCCATAACCTCAGCTCGCAGGATAGGGGATATCCAGGCGATTTCTAGACTTCCCGCATACACTGAATTCTAATCTGATCTAATTCTGACTGTCAGCGCCGGCCGTAAAGCAGAGCACAGCGGTGACGTCACCGCTGTGCTCTGCTTTACGGCCGGCGCTGACAACTGAAGCTAGGGAGATGTACCGCCCTTTTATTTTCAGTAGGTTTCCTGTCCCGACTGGGCGGATCCCCTCTCTCAGGTGTGCTGTCATGGGTTCCAGAAAAACCAGCTACCGGTAAGTAACCATGGTGTTTCTTTCAGCCGATTATTACATTTATCCTGTGAAATGTGTTTTTATATGCTGGTAGATTCCCCAACATATGGGCGATCGTATAGACCTCTTACAGGATAAATATTGTGAAACCTCACAGGAAAAATATTCATTGAAATGGGAATCGGTCAGTAAGATCGTCCCTCCTAAGCCATGATATAGGTCATAGGAAGCGGAATAACATGATAGCTATGTCTTATTACAGAGAAATCCATGTTCCTATGTAAAGGAGCTGTTCAGATCTCTGGGCCGGACATAGATCTCCCTCAGGATCCGCCCTCATAGAATATTGTAAATAAATGGAGACGATGCCAGTGAGAGACATGTAATGACTGACACTTTGCTCTCGTCACACACCACTCAGGAGTGCTGTGGTTCATTGAGATGACTGCAGCAGAGCCAGGTCACTGTGGGAAGATGACAAAGTGCAGCAGTGCTGGTGAGTGACGCCTGCCCCGACTCATTTGAGACTAAAATTTGAAAAATAGATCTGAAAATTCCTATAATGAAATTGTACTAGAAAGGTTGGAATGGAATAAGAATTAAAGGGAATGTATACTCCTGCCTTTTATTTAGGGGTCAAATACTCAACTGACACATCTTTTAACCCCTTAATCCCATATGACGTACTATCGCGTCGAGGTGACCTGGGACTTAATTCCCAGTGACGGGATAGTACGTCAAAGGCGATCGGCCGCGCTCTCAGGGGAAGCGCGGCCGGGTATCACAGCTGAAATCCGGCACTATGTGCCAGGAGCGGTCACGGACCGCCCCCGGCACATTAACCCCCGGAACACTGCGATCAAACATTATCGCAGTGTTCTGGCGGTATAGGGAAGCATCGCGCAGGGAGGGGGGTCTCCTACCTCCTTCTCCATGCAGGCCCCGGATCCAAAATGGCCGCGGGGCTGCTTCCGGGTCCTGCAGGGAGGTGGCTTACCAGCGCCTGCTCAGAGCAAGCGCTGGTAAGCCTGCAGCCCTGCATGTCAGATCGCTGATCTGACACAGTGCACAGCAAAGTGTCAGATCAGCGATCTGTCACTATAACATGATGCCCCCCCCCCCTGGGTCAATGATATAAGGGGAAAAAAAAATACCTAAATAAAGAAAGAATATATATATTGTTCCCATAAATACATTTCATCTACATAATAAAAAAACAAAAAAAGTACACATATTATATATCGCCGCGTCTGTAACGACCCGACCTATAAAACTGTCCCACTAGTTAACCCCTTCAGTGAACGCGGTAAAAAAAGAGGCAAAAAACAACGCTTTATTATCATACTGCCGAACAAAAAGTGGAATAACACGCGATCAAAAAGACGGATATAAATAACCATGGTACCGCTGTAAACGTCATCTTGTCCCACAAAAAAGAGCCACCATACAGCATCATCAGCGAAAAAATAAAAAAGTTATAGTCCTCAGAATAAAGCGATGCAAAAATAATAATTTTTTCTGTAAAATAGTTTTTATCGTATAAAAGCGCCAAAACATTAATCTGATCTGACACAGTGCACAGCAAAGTGTCAGATCAGCGATCTGTCACTATAACATGATGCACCCCCCCGGGTCAATATACATAGTTAGTAAGGCCGAAAAAAGACATTTGTCCATCCAGTTCAGCCTATATTCCATCATAATAAATCCCCAGATCTACGTCCTTCTACAGAACCTAATAATTGTATGATACAATATTGTTCTGCTCCAGGAAGACATCCAGGCCTCTCTTGAACCCCTCGACTGAGTTCGCCATCACCACCTCCTCAGGCAAGCAATTCCAGATTCTCACTGCCCTAACAGTAAAGAATCCTCTTCTATGTTGGTGGAAAAACCTTCTCTCCTCCAGACGCAAAGAATGCCCCCTTGTGCCCGTCACCTTCCTTGGTATAAACAGATCCTCAGCGAGATATTTGTATTGTCCCCTTATATACTTATACATGGTTATTAGATCGCCCCTCAGTCGTCTTTTTTCTAGACTAAATAATCCTAATTTCGCTAATCTGGGTATTGTAGTTCTCCCATCCCCTTTATTAATTTTGTTGCCCTCCTTTGTACTCTCTCTAGTTCCATTATATCCTTCCTGAGCACCGGTGCCCAAAACTGGACACAGTACTCCATGTGTGGTCTAACTAGGGATTTGTATAGAGGCAGTATAATGCTCTCATCATGTGTATCCAGACCTCTTTTAATGCACCCCACGATCCTGTTTGCCTTGGCAGCTGCTGCCTGGCACTGGCTGCTCCAGGTAAGTTTATCATTAACTAGGATCCCCAAGTCCTTCTCCCTGTCAGATTTACCCAGTGGTTTCCAATTCAGTGTGTAATGGTGACATTGATTCCTTCTTCCCATGTGTATAACCTTACATTTATCATTGTTAAACCTCATGTGCCACCTTTCAGCCCAAGTTTCCAACTTATCCACATCCATCTGTAGCAGAATACTATCTTCTCTTGTATTAACTGCTTTACATAGTTTTGTATCATCTGCAAATATCGATATTTTACTGTGTAAACCTTCTACCAGATCATTAATGAATATGTTGAAGAGAACAGGTCCCAATACTGACCCCTGCGGTACCCCACTGGTCACAGCGACCCAGTTAGAGACTATACCATTTATAACCACCCTCTGCTTTCTATCACTAAGCCAGTTACTAACCCATTTACACACAATTTCCCCCAGACCAAGCATTCTCATTTTGTGTACCAACCTCTTGTGCGGCACGGTATCAAACGCTTTGGAAAAATCGAGATATACCACGTCCAATGACTCACCGTGGTCCAGTCTATAGCTTACCTCTTCATAAAAACTGATTAGATTGGTTTGACAGGAGCGATTTCTCATAAACCCATGCTGATATGGAGTTAAACAGTTATTCTCATTGAGATAATCCAGAATAACATCCCTCAGAAACCCTTCAAATATTTTACCAACAATAGAAGTTAGACTTACTGGCCTATAATTTCCAGGTTCACTTTTAGAGCCCTTTTTGAATATTGGCACCACATTTGCTATGCGCCAATCCTGCGGAACAGACCCTGTCGCTATAGAGTCCCTAAAAATAAGAAATAATGGTTTATCTATTACATTACTTAGTTCTCTTAGTACTCGTGGGTGTATGCCATCCGGACCCGGAGATTTATCTATTTTAATCTTATTTAGCCGGTTTCGCACCTCTTCTTGGGTTAGATTGGTGACCCTTAATATAGGGTTTTCATTGTTTCTTGGGATTTCACCTAGCATTTCATTTTCCACCGTGAATACCGTGGAGAAGAAGGTGTTTAATATGTTAGCTTTTTCCTCGTCATCTACAACCATTCTTTCCTCACTATTTTTTAAGGGGCCTACATTTTCAGTTTTTATTCTTTTACTATTGATATAGTTGAAGAACAGTTTGGGATTAGTTTTACTCTCCTTAGCAATGTGCTTCTCTGTTTCCTTTTTGGCAGCTTTAATTAGTTTTTTAGATAAAGTATTTTTCTCCCTATAGTTTTTTAGAGCTTCAATGGTGCCATCCTGCTTTAGTAGTGCAAATGCTTTCTTTTTACTGTTAATTGCCTGTCTTACTTCTTTGTTTAGCCACATTGGGTTTTTCCTATTTCTAGTCCTGATATAAGGGAAAAAAAAAAAACCTAAATAAAGAAAGAATATATATATTGTTCCCATAAATACATTTCATCTAAATAATAAAAAAACAAAAAAAGTACACATATTATATATCGCCGCGTCTGTAACGACCCCACCTATAAAACTGTCCCACTAGTTAACCCCTTCAGTGAACGCGGTAAAAAAAGAGGCAAAAAACAACGCTTTATTATCATACTGCCGAACAAAAAGTGGAATAACACGCGATCAAAAAGACGGATATAAATAACCATGGTACCGCTGTAAACGTCATCTTGTCCCACAAAAACGAGCCACCATACAGCATCATCAGCGAAAAAATAAAAAAGTTATAGTCCTCAGAATAAAGCGATGCAAAAATAATTTTTTCTGTAAAATAGTTTTTATGGTATAAAAGCGCCAAAACATTAAAAAATGATATAAATGAGGTATTGCTGTAATTGTACTGACCCGAAGAATAAAACTGCTTCATCAATTTTACCAAACACGGAACGGTATAAACGCCTCCCCCAAAAGAAATTCATGAATAGCTGGTTTTTGGTCATTCTGCCTCACAAAAATCAGAATAAAAATCGATCAAAAAATGTCACGTGCACGAAAATGTTACCAATAAAAACGTCAACTCGTCCTGCAAAAAACAAGACCTCACATTACTCTGTGGACCAAAATATGGAAAAATTATAGCTCTCAGAATGTGGAGACGCAAAAAATATTTTTTGCAATAAAAAGTGTCTTTTAGTGTGTGACGGCTGCCAATCATAAAAATCCGCTAAAAAACCCGCTATAAATAGTAAATCAAACCCCCCTTCATCACCCTCTTAGTTAGGGAAAAATAATAAAATTACAAAAATGTATTTATTTCCATTTTCCCATTAGGGTTAGGGTTAGGGTTGGGGCTAAAGTTAGGGTTAGGGTTACATTTACGGTTGGGATTAGGGTTAGGGCTAGGGTTAAGGCTACAGTTATGGTTGGGGCTAAAGTTAAGGTTAGGGTTTGGATTACATTTACGGTTGGGAATAGAGTCGGAATTAGGGTTAGGGGTGTGTCAGGGTTAGGGGTGTGGTTAGGGTTACCGTTGGGATTAGGGTTAGGGGTGTGTTTGGATTAGGGTTTCAGTTATAATTTGGGGGTTTCCACTGTTTAGGCACATCAGGGGCTCTCCAAACGCGACATGGCATCCGATCTCAATTCCAGCCAATTCTGCGTTGAAAAAGTAAAACAGTGCTCCATCCCTTCCGAGCTCTCCCGTGCGCCCAAACAGGGGTTTACACCAGCATATGGGGTATCAGTGTACTAAGGACAAATTGGACAACAACTTTTGGGGTCCAATTTCTCCTGTTACCCTTGGGAACATACAAAACTGGGGGCTAAAAGATCATTTTTGTGAAAAAATATGATTTTTAATTTTTACGGCTCTGCATTATAAACTTCTGTGAAGCACTTGGTGGGTCAAAGTGCTCACCACACATCTAGATAAGTTCCTTAGGGGGTCTACTTTCCATAATGGTGTCACTTGTGGGGGTTTCAATGTTTAGGCACATCTGTGGCTCTCCAAACGTAACATGGTGTCCAATCTCAATTCCTGTCAATTTTGCATTGAAAAGTCAAACGGCGCTCCTTCCCTTCCGAGCTCTCCCATGCGCCCAAACCGTGGTTTACCCCCACATATGGGGTATCAGCGTACTCAGGACAAATTGCACAACAACTTTGGGGTCCATTTTCTCCTGTTACTCTTGGTAAAATAAAACAAATTGGATCTGAAGTAAATTTTGTGTGAAAACAAATTAAATGTTCATTTTTATTTAAACATTACAAAAATTCCTGTGAAGCAACTGAAGGGTTAATAAACTTCTTGAATGTGGTTTTGAGCACCTTGAGGGGTGCAGTTTTTAGAATGATGTCACACTTGGGTATTTTCTATCATATAGACCCCTCAAAATTACTTCAAATGAGATGTGGTCCCTAAAAAAAAATGGTGTTGTAAAAATGAGAAATTGCTGGTCAACTTTTAACCCTTATAACTCCCTAACAAAATAAAATTTTGGCTCCAAAATTGTGCTGATGTAAAGTAGACATGTGGGAAATGTTACTTATTAAGTATTTTGTGTGACATATCTCTGTGATTTAAGGGCATAAAAATTCAAAGTTGGAAAATTGCGAACATTTTAAAATTGTTGCCAAATTTCCATTTTTTTCACAAATAAACGCAGGTAATATCAAAGAAATTTTACCACTATCATGAAGTACAATATGTCATGAGAAAACAATGTCAGAATCACCAGGATCCGTTGAAGCGTTCCAGAGTTATAACCTCATAAAGGGACAGTGGTCAGAATTGTAAAAATTGGCCCGGTCACTAACGTGCAAACCACCCTTGGGCTTAAGGGGTTAAATGATTTTTTTTTTTTTAAAGCACCATTAATTACAGGGTACTTTACACGTGAAAGACGGGTTACATATAAGTCAGTGAACAAATGAATAGTGACGGACGGGTAGAGAGGGTACAGGAGCCTGCCCTCATGAGATCACAATCTGCGGAGCAATGGGAAAATGGACAGTAGATTGGGGGTACGAGGCTGAAGTTGGTTTCTTATTCGTTCAGTTTCTTATTCGGAGCTGAAGTTGGTTTCTTATTCGTCAGTTTCTTATTCGGCATTTTTTTCATTTCTGTTTTTTATAGGGTTAACAACAAAAAATGATCATCACAATAATAAAAGACAATGCAGCGAGGAGCCCTGATGTGAATACACTTAAAAACGGCAACAAAAACAATAAAACTGGCACAAAAATGGGCATCAAAGTGGGCACCAAAGAGTGCTGAAGAAAGGGTTAAATGCCTTTGGGCCACTGATCTAACACTGCAGACATATAGAACAGGGCGCCCCACATCAAAACCAGTTATTTCCAGCCTGGCCCAAATGGGTTCTGGGCATCAGAACTGGCATCAAAGTGGGCAGATAGTCAATTTTTGCCATTTGAATAAGTAACTGATGTTTTTAAGGGGTTAAATGCCTTTGGGCCACCAATCTGATGCACAAAATACACAGACAGTGATGCCCTGCATCAAACCCAGGTCCCTCCAGCCTGGCCCAAATGGGTTCTGGGCACCAGAACTGGCATCAAAGTGGGCAAACAGCCCATTTTCTTAGATTTGAATAAGTAACTGATGTTTTTAAGGGGTTAAATGCCTTTGGGCCACTGATCTGACACTTAAAATATACAGATAATGATGCCATGCATCAAACCCAGGTCCCTGCAGCCTGGCCCAAATGGGTTCTGGGCACCAGAACTGGCATCAAAGTGGGCAAACAGCCCATTTTCACATATTTGAATAAGTAACTGATGTTTTTAAGGGGTTAAATGCCTTTGGGTCACTGATACAACACTTAAAATTCACAGACAGTGATGCCCTACATCAAACCCAGGTCCCTTCAGCCTGGCCCAAATGGGTTCTGGGCACCAGAACTGGCATCAAATTGGGCAAACAGCCCATTTTCACAGATTTCAATAAGTAACTGATGTTTTTAAGGGGTTAAATGCCTTTGGGCCACTGATACGACACTTAAAATTCACAGACAGTGATGCCCTGCATCAAACCCAGGTCCATTCAGCCTGGCCCAAATGGGTTCTGGGCACCAGAACTGGCATTAAAGTGGGCAAACAGCCCATTTTCTTAGATTTGAATAAGTAACTGATGTTTTTAAGGGGTTAAATGCTTTTGGGCCACTGATCTGACACTTAAAATATACAGATTGTGATGCCCTGCATCAAATCCACGTCCCTCCAGCCTGGCCCAAATGGGTTCTGGGCACCAGAACTGGCATTAAAGTGGGCAAACAGCCCATTTTCACAGATTTGAATAAGTAACTGATGTTTTTAAGGGGTTAAATGCCTTTGGGCCACTGATACAACACTTAAAATTCACAGACAGTGATGCCCTGCATCAAATCCACGTCCCTCCAGCCTGGCCCAAATGGGTTCTGGGCACCAGAACTGGCATCAAAGTGGGCAAACAGCCCATTTTCACAGATTTGAATAAGTAACTGATGTTTTTAAGGGGTTAAATGCCTTTGGGCCACTGATACAACACTTAAAATTCACAGACAGTGATGCCCTGCATCAAACCCAGGTCCGTTCAGCCTGGCCCAAATGGGTTCTGGGCACCAGAAATGGCATTAAAGTGGGCAAACAGCCCATTTTCTTAGATTTGAATAAGTAACTGATGTTTTTAAGGGGTTAAATGCCTTTAAGCCACTGATCTGACACTTAAAATACACAGAGAGCGATGCCCTGCATCAAACCCAGGTCCCCCCAGCCTGGCCCAAATGGGTTCTGGGCACCAGAACTGGCATCAAAGTGGGCAAACAGCCGATTTTCTCAGATTTGAATAAGTAACTGATGTTTTTAAGGGGTTAAATGCATTTAGGCCACTGATCTGACACTTAAAATACACAGAGAGCGATGCCATGCATCAAACCCAGGTCCCTCCAGCCTGGCCCAAATGGGTTCTGGGCACCAGAACTGGCATCAAAGTGGGCAAACAGCCCATTTTCACAGATTTGAATAAGTAACTGATGTTTTTAAGGGGTTAAATGCATTTGGGCCCCTCATGTAGTACTGAAAAAAAATTTTTTTACTCTGTTTTTACAAAATTTTTACAGCATGCTTTTTATTATTTTTTAAAGTGTGCAAAAAAGGACCCATGCTAGGCAAATGCAAAACCGCAAAAAATGCTGTCCACTGCAAGAGTTGGGCCTCAGGATGCATTGGTTGTCGTGATTGCATAACTCTGTGTATGCAACCTCATCTTCATCCTCCTCCTCTGCTGAGCTAGTTAGCTGCATGCCTCGGGGTTTACAACATGTGTGAGCTACTACCTCATCGTCATCCTCTCTGTTCTCCCATTCCTCACCCTGAGAGGCACCCTCCTCCTCTTACTGCCTTGACAGCACAGTACAGTCTGTGGACGCCTCAAATATCTGAGTCTTGTCACAAATGGATCACCTTCACCCAATGGATTTAACGTCTGTTCAAGAGGGTTTGGTTTATGCTCTGAATAAAATTTGTCAGGCCATAGATCTAAGTGTGAAAATATGTGCCCATTGGTTCAGATTATTTAATAAACTTGACTCTGTGAATGTTTAGAGCAGCCATATGATACCTATGGAATATAGTGTGTGAACAGCTCTGCAGAATCGTCCATCTGTGGTTCCCCACAGTCAGTTGGGAGCTTGGAGAGTTGTGATGTTGGGGAAAAAAAGTTTAGTTGGAGTGTCACCACTGAGGACTATACTGTGTGTGATGTTAAAGTGGAGGAAGAAGAGCAGAGGCCACTTGATGCAGCGGTTGCCATATACTGGATCACATGTTCTTTCTGGCCCTCATCTACAAAGCGTACCATTGTACGGCTGGCAAAGAAAGTGAGAGGAGTTACCCATCCAGTAACAGAAGTAGTAAAAATTCTGTTGAAATTATGAATGAAGCAAAACCAACCGCCTTCTCAGCCCTCATATCATACCTGTCTCACAACCCTAAACAGCTATTCAGTCATTTCAATTCTTTTCTGCGTTCACCAGTTCCCCCACACTTTCCTCTCATCTGAATACTTTGCCTCACCACCTGTGAACGTGACACAATAACATCCCACCTCATTCCAAAATTTAACACAGTCTTCATCACAAGCCTAACCCACCTCTTCAACCTGTCACTAATAACTTGTGTCTTCTCTCCTGATTGACACATATCTCAATCACACCCATCCTCAAAAAGCACGCCCTTGACCCATCTTCTGTGATCACCTATTGCCCCATATTTCTCCCCTAGGCCACGAAACTACTGGAGCATGTTCATTTTAAACTAATCCCACCTCTCCACTTCCTCCCTCTTTGACCAAGTACAATCTGGCTTCAGACCGCACCATTCCACTGCAACTGCCCTGACTAAAGTCATCAACAACCTACTGCCAAATAAAAGCAACGCGAGTTTGTCCTCCTCCTGTATCTGCCATCTGTTTTTGATACAGTGGACCATTCCCTCTTACTACAGACGTTCTGATCTGTTGACATTACAGCTTTGGCCTTTAGTTGGATCTCCTCATACCTAAAGGTACCGTCACATTTAGCAACGCTGCAGCGATCTAGACAATGATGCTGATCGCTGCAGCGTCGCTGTTTCATCGCTGTGTGGTCGCTGGAGAGCTGTCACACAGACAGCTCTCCAACGACCAACGATGCCGCAGTCCCCTGGTAACCAGGGTAAACATCGGGTTACTAAGCGTGGCCCTGCGCTTAGTAACCCGATGTTTACCCTGGTTACCCGGGGACCTCGGGATCGTTGGTCGCTGGAGAGCTGTCTGTGTGACAGCTCTCCAGCGACCAAACAGCGACGCTGCAGCGATCGACATCGTTGTCGGTATCGCTGCAGCGTCGCTAAATGTGACGGTACCTTAAGAGGGAATGGTCCACTGTATCAAAGACAGATGGCAGATACAGGAGGAGGACAAACTCGTGTTGCTTTTATTTTGCAGTAAGGCTACGTTCACATTTGCGGTGCGTCTGGCGCAACCGCGGCGACGCATGCGCCATGCGCCCCTATATTTAACATGGGGGGGAGCATGGACATGCATTTTGTTGCGTTTTGTGACACATGCGTTTTTTGGGCGCAAGCATCAGGGCGCAGAGGACGCAGCTTGTTGTATTTTTTTTGCGCTATAAAAATGAACGCATGCGTCACAAAACGCAGCGTTTTGCATGCGTTTTTGCGTGCGTTGTGTGTTGCATCGCCGACGCAGCACACAACAACGCAAATGTGAACGTAGCCTTAGTAGGTTGTTGATGACTTTAGTCAGGGCAGTTGCAGTGGAATGGTGCGGTCTGAAGCCAGATTGTACTTGGTCAAAGAGGGAGGAAGTGGAGAGGTGGGATTAGTTTAAAATGAACATGCTCCAGGAGTTTCGTGGCCTAGGGGAGAAATATGGGGCAATAGGTGATCACAGAGGATGGGTCAAGGGCGTGCTTTCTTAGGATGGGTGTGATTGAGATATGTGTCAATCAGGAGAGAAGACACAAGTTATTAGTGACAGGTTGAAGAGGTGGGTTAGGCTTGTGATGAAGACTGTGTTAAATTTTGCAATGAGGTGGGATGTTATTGTGTCACGTTCACAGGTGGTGAGGCAAAGTATTCAGATGAGAGGAAAGTGTGGGGGAACTGGTGAACGCAGAAAAGAATTGAAATGACTGAATAGCTGTTTAGGGTTGTGAGACAGGTATGATATGAGGGCTGAGAAGGCGGTTGGTTTTGCTTCATTCATAATTTCAACAGAATTTTTACTACTTCTGTTACTGGATGGGTAACTCCTCTCACTTTCTTTGCCAGCCGTACAATGGTACGCTTTGTAGATGAGGGCCAGAAAGAACATGTGATCCAGTATATGGCAACCGCTGCATCAAGTGGCCTCTGCTCTTCTTCCTCCACTTTAACATCACACACAGTATAGTCCTCAGTGGTGACACTCCAACTAAACTTTTTTTCCCCAACATCACAACTCTCCAAGCTCCCAACTGACTGTGGGGAACCACAGATGGACGATTCTGCAGAGCTGTTCACACACTATATTCCATAGGTATCATATGGCTGCTCTAAACATTCACAGAGTCAAGTTTATTAAATAATCTGAACCAATGGGCACATATTTTCACACTTAGATCTATGGCCTGACAAATTTTATTCAGAGCATAAACCAAACCCTCTTGAACAGACGTTAAATCCATTGGGTGAAGGTGATCCATTGTGACAAGACTCAGATATTTGAGGCGTCCACAGACTGTACCAGTGGGGTACCGCAGGGGTCAGTATTGGGACCTGTGCTCTTCAACATATTCATTAATGATCTGGTAGAAGGTTTACACAGTAAAATATCGATATTTGCAGATGATACAAAACTATGTAAAGCAGTTAATACAAGAGAAGATAGTATTCTGCTACAGATGGATCTGGATAAGTTGGAAACTTGGGCTGAAAGGTGGCAGATGAGGTTTAACAATGATAAATGTAAGGTTATACACATGGGAAGAAGGAATCAATATCACCATTACACACTGAATGGGAAACCACTGGGTAAATCTGACAGGGAGAAGGACTTGGGGATCCTAGTTAATGATAAACTTACCTGGAGCAGCCAGTGCCAGGCAGCAGCTGCCAAGGCAAACAGGATCATGGGGTGCATTAAAAGAGGTCTGGATACACATGATGAGAGCATTATACTGCCTCTGTACAAATCCCTAGTTAGACCGCACATGGAGTACTGTGTCCAGTTTTGGGCACCGGTGCTCAGGAAGGATATAATGGAACTAGAGAGCGTACAAAGGAGGGCAACAAAATTAATAAAGAGAATGGGAGAACTACAATACCCAGATAGATTAGCGAAATTAGGATTATTTAGTCTAGAAAAAAGACGACTGAGGGGAAAAAATAAATAATGGATGCAACACAAAAGCAAAACGGATGTGACATCAGAATAAAGACGGCTTCACACGGCCATAAAACCAGACACGGAAGGCTTACTGCAGCCTTGCGGGGGTGTTCACACTGTGGAGTTGACATTTTCTTTGAAGTTTTTGCAAAAGCAATAAAAGGTTTTCTTCTCCGCAAGTACACGGTGTCCTCCGCACGTCCAGGTGGGCTCCATATTAATACCATAACTCACCTTGTGGGGGTTCGGACGGCTTTACAAACAGGTTTGGAATCGGCTGGACCGGAGCAGTCTGCGTTGGGGCAGTAGCAGAAGTGGAGATGTTGGACGCCACAGACGTTCCCATACAGAAAGCTAAACGACAGGAGAGAGAGCGAGAAAGCCGTGACGCAGAACGGGGGAGAAACTATCTGCTACCGACATACAGTGTATGGAAAAAGGCGACAACATCAGTCCTCTTCTACAAAAGCCAAAGGCTTGTGAGCCGTCCCGACACCTGCATTCACCATCGCTTCCGATCAGGGGGGAAAGTTCCTGGGATGGTTTTATTGCTCAGCACTTTGATGGAGCTCAATATAAAACCGCCCAAAAAGGGTCGGCAGCACATTACACCCAGCGGGATTTTGTCCCGATGACTCCCAGTTATTGGACAACACTTGGACTGAGGGGCGATCTAATAACCATGTATAAGTATATAAGGGGACAATACAAATATCTCGCTGAGGATCTGTTTATACCAAGGAAGGTGACGGGCACAAGGGGGCATTCTTTGCGTCTGGAGGAGAGAAGGTTTTTCCACCAACATAGAAGAGGATTCTTTACTGTTAGGGCAGTGAGAATCTGGAATTGCTTGCCTGAGGAGGTGGTGATGGCGAACTCAGTCGAGGGGTTCAAGAGAGGCCTGGATGTCTTCCTGGAGCAGAACAATATTGTATCATACAATTAGGTTCTGTAGAAGGACGTAGATCTGGGGATTTATTATGATGGAATATAGGCTGAACTGGATGGACAAATGTCTTTTTTCGGCCTTACTAACTATGTTACTATGTACTGTGCTGTCAAGGCAGTAAGAGGAGGAGGGTGCCTCTCAGGGTGAGGAATGGGAGAACAGAGAGGATGACGATGAAGTAGTAGCTCACACATGTTGTAAACCCCGAGGCATGCAGCTAACTAGCTCAGCAGAGGAGGAGGATGAAGATGAGGTTGCGTACACAGAGTTATGCAATCACGACAACCAATGCATCCTGAGGCCCAACTCTTGCAGTGGACAGCATTTTTTGCGGTTTTGCATTTGCCTAGCATGGGTCCTTTTTTGCACACTTTAAAAAATAATAAAAAGCATGCTGTAAAAATTTTGTAAAAACAGAGTAAAAAAAAAAATTTTCAGTACTACATGAGGGGCCCAAATGCATTTAACCCCTTAAAAACATCAGTTACTTATTCAAATCTAAGAAAATGGGCTGTTTGCCCACTTTGATGCCAGTTCTGGTGCCCAGAACCCATTTGGGCCAGGCTGGAGGGACATGGATTTGATGCAGGGCATCACTGTCTGTATATTTTAAGTGTCAGATCAGTGGCCCAAAGGCATTTAACCTCTTAAAAACATCAGTTACTTATTCAAATCTGAGAAAATGGGCTGTTTGCCCACTTTAATGCGGGTTCTGGTGCCCAGAACCCATTTGGGCCAGGCTGGAGGGACGTGGATTTGATGCAGGGCATCATTATCTGTATATTTTAAGTGTCAGATCAGTGGCCCAAAGGCATTTAATCCCTTAAAAACATCAGTTACTTATTCAAATCTAATAAAATGGGCTGTTTGCCCAATTTGATGCCAGTTCTGGTGCCCAGAACCCATTTGGGCCAGGCTGAAGGGACCTGGGTTTGATGTAGGGCATCACTGTCTGTGAATTTTAAGTGTTGTATCAGTGGCCCAAAGGCATTTAACCCCTTAAAAACATCAGTTACTTATTCATATCTAAGAAAATGGGATGTTTGCCCACTTTGATGCCAGTTCTGGTGCCCAGAACCCATTTGGGCCAGGCTGGAGGGACGTGGATTTTATGCAGGGCATCACTGTCTGTGTATTTTGTGCATCAGATCAGTGGCCCAAAGGCATTTAATCCCTTAAAAACATCAGTTACTTATTGAAATCTGTGGAAATGGGCTGCTTGCCCACTTTGATGACAGTTCTGGTGCCCAGAACCCATTTGGGCCAGGCTGGAGGAATGTGGATTTGATGCAGGGCATCACAATCTGTATATTTTAAGTGTCAGATCAGTGGCCCAAAAGCATTTAAGCCCTTAAAAACATCAGTTACTTATTCAAATCTAAGAAAATGGGCTGTTTGCCCACTTTGATGCCAGTTCTGGTGCCCAGAACCCATTTGAGCCAGGCTGGGGGGACCTGGGTTTGATGCAGGGCATCGCTCTCTGTGTATTTTAAGTGTCAGATCAGTGGCCCAAATGTATTTAACCCCTTAAAAACATCAGTTACTTATTCAAATCTGTGAAAATGGGCTGTTTGCCCACTTTAATGTCTGTTCTGGTGCCCAGAACCCATTTGGGCCAGGCTGGAGGGACGTGGATTTGATGCAGGGCATCACGATCTGTATATTTTAAGTGTCAGACCAGTGGCCCAAAGGCATTTAACCCCTTAAAAACATCAGTTACTTATTCAAATCTAAGAAAATGGGCTGTTTGCCCACTTTAATGTCTGTTCTGGTGCCCAGAACCCATTTGGGCCAGGCTGGAGGGATGTGGATTTGATGCAGGGCATCACTATCTGTATATTTTAAGTGTCGTATCAGTGGCCCAAAGGCATTTAACCCCTTAAAAACATCAGTTACTTATTCAAATCTGTGAAAATGGGCTGTTTGCCCACTTTGATGCCAGTTCTGGTGCCCAGAACCCATTTGGGCCAGGCTGGAAATAACTGGTTTTGATGTGGGGCGCCCTGTTTTATATGTCTGCAGTGTTAGATCAGTGGCCCAAAGGCATTTAACCCTTTCTTCAGCACTCTTTGGTGCCCACTTTGATGCCCATTTTTGTGCTAGTTTTATTGTTTTTGTTGCCGTTTTTAAGTGTATTCACATCAGGGCTCCTCGATGCATTGTCTTTTATTATTGTGATGATCATTTTTTGTTGTTAACCCTATAAAAAACAGAAATGAAAAAAATGCCGAATAAGAAATTGACGAATAAGAAACCAACTTCAGCTCCGAATAAGAAACTGAACGAATAAGAAACCAACTTCAGCCTTGTATTGGGGGTTGAAGTAGCTTTGGAAGTAGTGAGATGGCAGTAAGGTCATTGCCGGCTGTCGGCTTTCCTGTAGAGATGAGTATTCAGGTTCTGTCTGAAGTTTTCAATTCTGGAAGACATTAGGATGTGCTGAGGCACTGAATTCAAGAGGATGCGGGATGTTCGGGACATATCATGGAGGAGAGAAGCAGATCTATAGAGAACTGTAGATTACACGTGGGGATGTACTTCAAATATGTTCTGCAATTGGATGTGTTAAAAAAAAATATATATATATATATTATATATCTAATATATAATTGCCTAGAATACTACTTCCTGCAATTTGTGCCAACTTCCGTGGCTTTGTCCGGAGCTAATGTCCGGAGCTAATGTCCGGAGCTAATGTCCGGAGATTAATTGCCTAGAATACTACTTCCTGCAATTTGTGCCAACTTCCGTGGCTTTGTCCGGAGCTAATGTCCGGAGCTAATGTCCGCAGCTAATGTCCGGAGCTAATGTCCGGAGATTAATTGCCTAGAATACTACTTCCTGCAATTTGTGCCAACTTCCGTGGCTTTGTCCGGAGCTAATGTCCGGAGCTAATGTCCGGAGCTAATGTGCGGAGATAATGTCCGGAGCTAATGTCCGGAGATAAGTGACGTCAACAGTGTCCAGTGTCTGATTGGTTGCCGCCTGCTGCAAGCGACCAATCAGAAACGTGCCGTACTGTGACACACTCCGCCCGCCATTTTGGTGTGATTTTTGAATTTTTACCTCACAGCAAGTTTCTACTGCGTGGAGGCGGGCCCAGTGACGTTGCTCTTCAAGCTCCTGCCGAATTTCAAGTATATATGGATTCTAGACTCCCGATTCTTTAGAATCGGGCTGCCATCTAGTCTAATATATAATTGCCTAGAATACTACTTCCTGTAATTTGTGCCAACTTCCGTGGCTTTGTCCGGAGCTAATGTCCGGAGCTAATGTCCGGAGCTAATGTCCGGAGCTAATGTCCGGAGATTAATTGCCTAGAATACTACTTCCTGCAATTTGTGCCAACTTCCGTGGCTTTGTCCGGAGCTAATGTCCGGAGCTAATGTCCGGAGCTAATGTCCGGAGCTAATGTCCGGAGCTAATGTCTGGAGCTAATGTCCGGAGATTAATTGCCTAGAATACTACTTCCTGCAATTTGTGCCAACTTCCGTGGCTTTGTCCGGAGCTAATGTCCGGAGCTAATGTCCGGAGCTAATGTCCGGAGCTAATGTCCGGAGCTAATGTCCGGAGCTAATGTCCGGAGATAAGTGACGTCAACAGTGTCCAGTGTCTGATTGGTTGCCGCCTGCTGCGAGCGACCAATCAGAAACGTGCCGTACTGTGACACACTCCGCCTGCCATTTTGGTGTGATTTTTGAATTTTTACCTCACAGCAAGTTTCTACTGCGTGGAGGCGGGCCCAGTGACGTTGCTCTTCAAGCTCCTGCCGAATTTCGTCAAAAAAATGATAATACCATTTACCAAAACTATATATATTTAGTTGTGAAGTGGTTCAGTGACATTTTCACACCAATTTTGAACTTTTGTTTGGTGTTTTCTCCATATACTGCCTATTATTTTTGTTCTTTCTTACTATTATTTATTAATTGTATTATTCTTACATTTGAATAAATAAAGTATATATGGATTCTAGACTCCCGATTCTTTAGAATCGGGCTGCCATCTAGTATATATATATATATATACACATATAGATTCATGTGCTGAGATAATCTTATAAATGTGCCTCTGCTGTGTAATGGCCGTGTCTGACTGTACAAGAACATGGTCTGATCATACCACATCTCCTGGGTGGGAAGGACAAGAGAATACAGACAGGACCGACAGCTAATTTTCTTCAGCCCACCTCACAAAAAATGGGAAAAAAAAGGATAAAAATCGCGGCTTAAAATGAAATGAATAGAAAGTACAGCTCATTAAGCAAAAACCAAACCTTTCTAGAGCTCCGTAAGCAAAAGCAGACACTGTATACATTATCACCTTAATCATTTCTACGTACACTATAAAAATATTTCTTTTATCCTGCACAGTGCATGATTTCACAGAAATGTAAAAAAACAGCATTTCTGTTTTGTTCTTCATCCCACTTCACAAAAAAGTTACCAAACTTCTTCTAAACCAAAAAATGGCACTGGTAAAAACTTTGTAGGACCTAGTAAGTTTCGGTGTAATTTATACACATGGTGCTCAGTGTCTACTGGATGACAGGCTGTATGGTCGCATCATACATCCATGCAGCTTGCCATATAGATGTAGCAGAGCTAGACATGTCTTGGGACAAATGGATTAGCAGCATCTCTGCGGAAAGGTGAGGAATACTATTTTGTAACTCTTGCAGATGACGAGGGCATCGAGGGAATGGGCGAGGTCGTAAGTATGGTTTAATTAAGATTATTAAAGGAGTCTGTCTTTCTTTCAATTAAAGGACTTTTTTTCTGGGTTTCTTTGTTTTCTTACTATGTGACAATGGGGTTAGTAATTGGGCGTCTTATTGATAACTCTCCATTACTAACCTTGGGGCTTGATGTCACCTGACAATACAAATGTGACATCAACCCCCCTCCAACTATCACCCCACTTGGCACCGCTACAGGGCAGTTGGGAAGAGCAAGGCTAAGTGCCAGAATTGGCGCATCTTAGATATGCACCTTTACTGGAGTGGCTGACAGCTGATGTTTTTAGCCTGGGGGGGCAGTATCCATGGCCCCTTCCTAGGCTATTAATATAAGAAAGAGGAGACGAAAACTGTCTGAGGACTTGACAACCAAAATTGTTCAACATTCTCAACTTTACAAGTCCATCTCCAGAGCTCTTGATGTTCCTTTGTCCACGGTACACCATATAATAAAAAAAAGTTTACAACTCGTGGCGCTTTAGCTAATATCCCTGGACATGGACAGCAGAGAGAAATTGATGAAAGGTTGGAACGCAAGATAGTCCGGATGGTGGATAAGCTGCTCCAATCAAGGTCCAAAGAAATTCAAGCTGTCCTGGAGGCTCAGTGTGCATCAGTGTCAGCACAAACTATCCGTCGACATTTGAATGAAATGAAACGCTATGGCAGGAAACTCAGGTGGACCTTACTCCTGACACAGAGACATAAAAAAGCTAGATTGCTGATTGCTAAAATGCACATAAGTAAGCCAAATCCTTCTGTGAACGCGTCTTGTAGTTGAATAAGACCAAGATAGTTTATTGGTAAAGCACATCATTCTGCTGTTTACTAAAAAGGCAATGAGGTCTACAAAGAAAACAGTTCATACAGTCAAATATGGTGGAGGGTCAAAGATGTTATGAGGTTATTTTGCTGCCTCTAGCCCTGTGTGTCTTGACTGTGTGCAATGCATCATGAAATCAGAAGATTACCAAAGGATTTTGTGTCAGAAACTGGGTTTACGTCCTTGGTCATGGGCAGGCTCAGACTGGCCCACCGGAGAACCGGAGGATTATCCGGTGGGCCCAGGCACTGACACCTGCTGGCATACTGGCCAGCAGCTGCCTAGGGCCCCCCACTGCTCCAGGGGCCCCTTGCCAGTGGCTATAGGGCCCCTGAGTCAAGGGGGCCCGCCCTGTGCCAGTAGCAGCAGCTGGAGACAGGATCCTGTCCCCGCTGCTAAAGCAAAATGAATATTCAAGCTTCCCCACACCCCTATGGGCGTGGAGAGGAGTGAATACCATTTCTCTTTAATAGCAGGCAGCGTTAGCCGCAGGGTGCAGCTAACACTGCCCACATGTAAAGCCGCACCACACACACACTCACAAAGTACCGCACGCCCACACACACACGCGGTGTGCACACATAAATACGCAGGCACACAGACTCACAGGGCAGCTCACCTCCTGGCGTCCTGCTTCCTGTCTGAGACAGCCCAGCTGGATGACGTCATCATCCAGCGTGCTGCAGTCTCAGTCAGAAAGCTTCCAGGAATCCAGCGAGGAAGAGGCTGCTGGAATGAGCTGCTGCTGCGGGGAGGTGAGCTGTGCTGTGTGCCTGCGTGTGTGTGTGTGTGTGTGAGAGAGAGTGTGAGTGTGTGTGTGAGTGTGTGTGTGTGTGTGTGAGAGAGAGTGTGTGTGTGAGAGAGAGACAGTGTGTGTGTGTGGTGAGCTGTGTGTGTGTGTGGTGAAGGACTATGATATTGGTGGGGGGAGACAATGATGGAGGTGATGGGCAATGATGGTGGTTGGGGGAGACAATGATGGAGGTGATGGGCAATGATGGTGGGGGGAAGACAATGATGGAGGTGATGGGCATGATGGTGGTGGTGGGGAGGCAATGATGGAGGTGAGGGGAGGCAGTTATGGAAGTGATGGGCCGTGATGGTGGGGGAGACAATGATGGAGGTGATGGGTAATCATGCTGAGGAGGGAATGATGGAGGTGATGGTCAATGAGGGTGAGGGGAGGCAATGATGGTGGGGGAAGCAATGAGGGAGGTGATGGGCAATGATGGTGGTGGGGAGGCAATGATGGAGGTGAGGGGAGGCAATGATGGAAGTGACGGGCAGTGATGGTGGGGGAGACAATGAAAGAGGTGATGGGCAATCGTGGTGAGAGAGGAAATGATGGAGGTGATGGGCAATGAGGGTGAGGGGAGGCAATGATGGAGGTGATAGGTAATGATGGGGAGGCAATGATGGAGGTGATAGGCAATGATGGTGGGGGGGCAATGATGGAGGTGATGGGCAATGATGGAGGTGGGAAGGCAATGATGGAGGTGATGGGCAAATGTGGTGGGGGGAGGCAATGATGGAGGTGATGGGCAATGGTGGTGGGGAGGCAATGATGAAGGTGATGGGCAATGAATGTGGTGGGGGAGAGGCAATGATGGAGGTGATGGGCAAGGATGGTGGTGGGGAGGCAAGGATGGTGGTGGGGGAGGCAATGATGATGGTGGTGCGGGGAGGCAATGATGGAGGTGATGAAATGGACAATGATGGTGGGGAGGAGGCAATGATGCAGGTGGTGGAATGGGCAGTGATGGAGGTGGTGAGGGAGAATTATAGGGGTGGTGGGAGAGAAGGCAATGATGGAGGTGGTGATGAGGACAGTGATGGGGGTGGAGAGGGGCTGCATTATACTTAATGAGGGGGCTACATTATATTCTGTGGGGGGACTGCTTTCTCAGGGGACTACATTATATTATGGTGGGCTACATCATACTATGTGAGGGGGCTACAGTATACTCTATGGGGGGCTGCATTATATTCTGTGGTGGGGCTGCATTCTCTCAGTTGACTACATTATATTCTGTGGTGGCTGCATTATACTATGTGAGGGGGTTGCATTATACCCTATGAGGGTGCTACATTATATTCTATGGTGGGGACTGCATTATACCTGAGGGGGTTGCATTATATTTTGTGGGGTGCTGCATTATATTCTATTAGAGGGGACTGCGTTATATTTTATGAGGGAGCTAAATTATATTCTGCGAGGGGGCTACCCCAACCCTTGCTACATAATTAAGACGTGTACTACCTTATATTATACCCTGATATTAGCGCTTTTTACCGCACAATTGGTGGTCTTGTATCTATTTCTATGTAGCTACATAGTGGTCCCCAAGAATGATTTTCTCTGGTGGGCCCAAGGTGCTCCAGTTCACGCTGGGCGTGGGGCATCAAGCAGGAAAATGACCCCAAACATATTCAAAGAAGCTCCCAGAAATGGATGGAAAAAAATGCTAGAGAGTTCTGAATGTCCAGCAATGAGTCCTGGTCTAAACCCCATTGATCACTTGTGGAGAAATCTTAAAATTGTTGTTGGGAGAAGACGCCTTCACATATGAAAGAACTAGAGCAGTTTGCAAAAGAAGACGATAGCTCCAAAATTCCAGCAGAGAGGAGTAAGAAGCTTGTCGGTGGTTATAGGAAGTAACTGATTGCAGTTATTTATTGCAAAGGGTGCGCAACCAGGTATTAAGTTGAGGGGGCCATTTTGTCCAGCCCATTCTTGGTGTATTGTGTGAAATTATGTCAATTTGCCTTTTTTTCTGTGTTTTTTTTGTGTTGCTCCAATACACACAAAGGAAATTATCGTGTATAACAAAACGTGTAATTGCAATAATTTTCTGGGAGAAATAGTTCATTTTCTGGAACAGTTTCAGGGGTGACAACACTTTTGGGAATGACTATGTAAAAACAGGAAGTCTCTTTTCCCTGCATGAGACAACGCAAAAGTCTCTGACAGAGGGGGTGGCAACTGGGTCAGGAGGTGAAGAGGGGAATAACGCATGCAGGGAAAAGAGACTTCCTGTTTCTACGTGGAATAGAGCAGAGGTGTCAAACTGCATTCCTCGAGGGCTGCAAACAGGTCATGTTTTCAGGATTTCCTTGTGTTGCACAGGTGATAATTTAATCACCTGCACAGAATGATTCCATCACCTGTGCAATACTAAGGAAATCCTGAAAACATGACCTGTTTGCAGCCCTCGAGGAATGCAGTTTGACACCTCTGGAATACAATAAAGGATTAAACGGATAGAAAGGAAAAATGAGCAATTGTAAGTTCCCAGTGCTATATAATATGGTGACTGCGATATATTAAGGATAAAACATTTGATGGGAGGAGGAGAAGGAGGAAGAGAAGGAGGAAGAGGAGGAGGAGTGCTTCTTTAAGTCCAAGTAGATGTTATCTGATAAGAGCTCATACAGGATGACGATACACACCGCAGTGATAAATATCTAATAACACCCACTTGTACTTAACTAAGTTTAACTCATTAGGTGCTAAATGGGTTGATTGCTAATATTTCCACAATAAAGAGGAGAAATTGAAAAAAAATGGTTTATTCCATTCTGCAGCCATTATTACATCCTGTGACCAGCTCAACGTGAAAAATTTGGTAAAAGGTCCTCTTTAACCCCTTTCCCACCTGAGACATATCCATATGTACTTGTGACCTGGGACGTATGGATACATTCCGGCAATTTTGCGACCCAGCGGTGTTGGGTGATTTTGACAGGTGACCCCTGGCACTCAGTGCCCGCACCGCTCCCAGAACTTTAGCCCCTTAAATGCTGCAATTGAACTCAATCACAGCATTTCAGGAGCCGGCAGTGGGAAGAAAGCCCCTCTGCCTTCGGATCAGAGACCCAGCAACTTCATCGCTAACACGACATCTGGTCACCAGAGTCAGCAAAGTTGCTAGATCATGCTCAGAGCGCGATGAAGCCACTTTGTCAGTGCAACGCTGACGGTTTGCATAGGCCAGGTATGCTGCTGCATCACCGTACTATACAAGCGATCAGCCTGCAAAAAAGGAATATCCCATAGTGGAACAAAGTAAAAAAAAGTTAAGGAAAGTAAAAAAAAAAAGTTTTTAACCCCTTCATGAGCTTGGGATTTTCCGTTATTCCGTGTTCGTTTTTCACTCCCCTCCTTCCCAGAGCCATAACTTTTTTATGTTTCCATCAATATGGCCATGTGAGGGCTTATTTTTTGCAAGACGAATTTTACTTTTGAACGACATCATTGGTTTTACCATGACGTGTACTAGAAAATGGGGAAAAAATTCCAAGTGCAGTGAAATTGCAAAAAAAGTGCAATCCCACAGTTGTTTTTTGTTTGGCTTTTTTGCTAGGTTTACTATATGCTAAGTGACCGGCCATTATGATTCTCCAGGTCATTATGAGTTCATAGACACCAAACATGTCTAGGTTATTTTTTATCTAAGCGGTGAAAACAAATTCCAAACTTTGCTAAAAAAAATATTGTGCCATTTTCCGATACCCTTAGCGTCTCCATTTTTCGTGATCTATGGTTGGGTGAGGGCTTATTTCTTGCGTGCCGAGCTGACGTCTTTAGTGATACAATTTTGGTTCAGATACGTTTTTATTGATTAGATCGGGCGATTCTGAACGCGGCGATACCAAATATGTGTATATTTGATTTTATTTTTATTATTTTATTTTGAATGGGGCAAAAGGGGGTGATTTAAACTTTTATATTTTTTTTATTTATTTCATATTTTTTTAAACCTATTTTTTTTTTACTTTTGCCATGCTTCAATAGCCTCCATGGGAGACTAGAAGCTGGCATAGCCTGATCGGCTCTGCTACATAGCAGCGATCATGAGATCGCTCCTATGTAGCTGAATTACAGGCATGCTATGAGCGCCGACCACAGCAAGCCGGCATCAGTAACCATAGAGATCTCAAGGACCTCTATGGTTACTATCCTGATGCATCGCTGACCCCCGATCACATGACGGGGTCGGTGATTCGCACATTTCCGGCGGCGCGGCCGGAAGCGGTAGTTATATGCCGCTGTCAGCGTTTGACAGCGGCATTTAACTAGTTAATAGCAGCGGGTGGATCGCGATTCCACTCGCCGCTATTGCGCCCACATGTCAACTGTTCAAAACACATCAACACATCAAAGCAGGGGATCTGACCTCGGACGTACTATCCCGTCCGAGGTCAGAAAGGGGTTAAAAAACTGAAAATATAAAAATAAAATAAAAATATATATTGTACCCATAAATAAATATTTTCATGAAAAAAATACAAACGATAAAAGTACCCATATTTGGTATCGCCGCATCCAGAACGACCCGTCATACGAAACTCTCACTAGTTTAGTGAACACCATGAAAAAAAAACGCTTCACCATCATACCACCAAACAAAAAGTGGAGTAAAACGTGATAAAAAAGACGGATATAAATAAACGTGGTCCCGCAAGACACAAGCCACCATACAGGTCCATCAGCAGAAAAATAAATAAGATATAGCTCTCAGAATAAAGCAATGCAAAAATAATTATTTTTTCTATAAAATAGTTTTTGTGTAAAAGCGCCAAAACATGAAAAAAATATAGATGAGGTATTGCTGTAATCGTACTGTCCCCAAAAAATAAAAATGCCTTATCATGTGGAATGATATAAAACCCCACTCTCCCAAAAAAAAATTTTTAATTGTTTTTTGTTCATTCTGCCTCCCAAAAATCAGAATAGAAAGTGATCAAAACATGTCATGTGTCTGAAAATGGTGATAAAAGCGTCATCTCGTCCCACAAAAAACAAGACCTCACATGACTCTGTGGGTCAAAATATGGAAATATTATAGCTAGCTCTCGGAATGTGGTGAAGCAAAAACTCTGTTTTGCAACAAAAAGCGTCTTTTAGTGTGTGACAGCAGCCAAACATAAAAACCCGATATAAATTTTGTATCGCTGTAATCACACCGACACGAAGAATAAAGTCGCCTAATCATTTATACCGCATGAGGAACATCGTAGAAAATAAATAAAACCAATTCTTCACCTGCTGTTGATTTTTTTTTCATATTGCCTTCCAAAGATCGCAGTAAGGCTCGGCACAGCACAGCATTTATCCTGCGCTCTGCGCTGAGCGCTTACATCGGGGTTTCCATGTAAGTCTCTGAAATACATTATTCAGACAGAACCCCCCGTGGGAGATTCCCTATAATGAGGCAGATGGAGGCACTGTGGACGCCATAGGACCTGTGATCCGGCGGTGTCTGTCTTTTTATAATTGCATAAAAGTGCCTTCGGCCACAGTTTTGTGCACTTCTGAAAAGAAGTTGTTACTTGCGGCCTTACTTTAGCAGCGCTACTACTCGGGACCTTATGCACATTATTTCCATATGAACTCCTAATGAGTGTCTAATATATCTTGAGTCCCCTACTATCAGCACAATCCATCTGAAGAAGGTTTAAAAAGACCGAAACTTTACATTTTTCTTTGGGATTGTTGAATCACCAATAAATTTATTATTGCATTTTTTGAGTGCCAGATTTTGTATTCGTTATTTAATCTTCTGAAAAGAAGGACACCACTGAACAGAGGCCAGACAAAGTCCAGAGTAACTCTGCTGCCTCATTATAGTGAATGGATCCGTCGGGGGTTTCATCTGAATTACGTCATCAGAGAATCACATGGAAACCCCAAAGTAAGCGCTCAGCGTAGAGCGCCGGATAAATGTAATCCCAAATGTTATGTAAAATGTTCCCAATAAAAGCTTCAATTCAGTCCACAAAAAAAAGCAAGTCCCCACTCAGGTCCGTCATTTGTTAACGGAAATATGGGGGCTTCCACGTTACTGGTAGCACAAAGGCTCTCACCGAAATGGCTCCTAACCCGCCAGAAGAAATTCCACAAATTCTGTGCTCCCAAATCCAAATGCCCCCCTCCTAAACCACATATTGGGTCCACATTTGGCATTTCTGAAGCGATGAGAACCCGCCTAACTTATGGGTGATTGTCTCCAGAGGTATGAATGGGCATAATGTACTGGTGACTCCAACGTACTGGTCACTACAGCGTACTGGTCACTACAGCGTACTGGTCACTACAACGGCAGTTTGCAATTTTCACTTGCCAACATTCATTGCTGCTTGATTCTGTAAAACACCCATGGAGTCAAAATCGTCACTGCACCTGTAGATAAATTCCCCAAGGGGTATAATTTCCAAGATGGGGTCATTTGATGGTGGATTCTGCTCTCTTAGCAATTAGGGGCTCTGTATATGGAGTCTGCAAACTATTCTAGGAAAATCTACACTCCAGAGGGCCAATAGCGCTCCATCCCTCCAGAGTCTCTCCGTATGGCTAAGCAGTATTGTACAGCCACATATGGGGTATTGCCACGTTCAGTAGAAATTGTGGGATACATTTTCATGCCATTTTTACCAACTTCTTGTGTGAAAATGTAAAATCTGGGGCTAAAACATAATTTTGATGGTAAAATGTAGTTAGTTTTTCTTCACTACCCAATGGTATAAAATTCTGTGACACACCTGTGGTGTCAATATGATCACTGAACCCCTAGATGAATTCGATGGGGAGTGTAGTTGGTAAAATAAGTTCAGATAAAGGGGACTTCAGTTGTTCTGGCACCTCAGGGGCTCTGCCATTGTGACATGGTACCCTCAAAGCATTCCAGCAAACTATTGACTCTAATATGGCACCTCTTCTCTTCTGAGCTTTGCACTGTGCCTTAAAAGTACAGGGTGGGCCATTTATATGGATACACCTAAATAAAATGGTAATGGTTGGTGATATCAACTTCCTGTTTGTGGCACATTAGTATATGGGAGGGGGGAAACTTTTCTGGTGACCATGGCGGCCATCTTGAAGTCGGCCATTTTGGATCGAACTTTATTTTTTACCAATGGGAAGAGGGTCATGTGACACATCAAACGTATTGAGAATTTCACAAGAAAAACAATGGTGTGCTTGTTTTAAACATAACTTTATTATTTCGTGAGTTATTTACAAGTTTGTGACCACTTATAAAATGTGTTCAAAGTGCCGTCCATTGTGTTGGATTGTCAATGCAACCCTCTTCTCCCACTCTTGACACACTGATAGCAACACCGCAGAAGAAAGGCTAGCACAGGCTTCCAGTATCCGTTGTTTCAGATTCTGCACATCTCGTATCTTCACAGCATAGACAATTGCCTTCAGATGACCCCAAAGATAAAAGTCTAAGGGGGTCAGATCGGGAGACCTTGGTGGCCATTCATCTGGCCCATGATGACCAATCCACTTTCCAGGAAACTGTTCATGTAGGAATGCTCGGACCGGACACCCAATATGGTGCACACATCTAAATACATTCCTTGAGGGGTCTAATTTCCAAAATGGTGTCATTTGTGCTGGATTTTTACTGTTTAGACACATTAGGGGCTCTCTAAATGCAACATGGCATCTGCTAATTGTTCCAACAAATTTTGCATTCAAAAAGTCAAATACCGCTCCTTCCCTTCCAAGCCCTGCTGTGTGCCCAAACAGTGGAATTCCCCCACATATGGGGTATCGACATGATGCTCAGGAGAAATTGCACAAGAACTTTTGGTGTCAATTTTTTCCTGTTACCCTTGTGAAAATAAAAAAAATGGGGTCTAATGTGAGGTAAAAAATTTTTGTGAAAAAAAAGTTAAATATTCATTTTTTTTCAAAAAATTCCTGTGAAGCACCCTTCTTGAATGTTGTTTTGCGCTCCTTGAGGGGTGCAGCTTTTAGAATGGTGGTACTTTTGGATACTTTGTCATATAGATTCCTCAATGTCACTTCAAACGTGAAAATGGTTTTGTAAGTTTTGTTGGAAAAGGAGAAATCGCTGGTCAAATTTTAACCCTTATAACTTCCTAACGAAAAAAAGTTGTTTAAAAAATTATACTGATGTAAAGTAGACATGTGGGAAATGTTATTTATTAATTATTTTATGCGGCATATCTCTCTGATTTGAGGGTGTAAGAACTCCAAGTTCGAAAATGTTCACAGTTTTCCAAATTTTCATTTTTTTCACAAATAAAAGCAAGTTATATCAAAGAAATGTTACCACTATCATGAAGTCCAATAAGTCGCGAAAAAACATTCTTTAGAATCACTGGGATCCATTGAAGCGTTCCAGAACTAAAACCTCATAAAATGACACTGGTCAGAATTGTAAAAATTGGCCTGGTCATTAATGGGCAAACTGTCTTGGGGGTAAAGGGATTAAAGCGAGGTGTCCCAACTTAGAGAATAGGTGACAGCTTGCTGATTGCTGGTGGACCCACCGCTTAGACCCACAATGATCCAAAGAACAGGTCCCTGACGAGCTTATCTCAGTGCAGTGATAGTCACATAAACACTCAATTTCCGCATGGTTGGTTCCGTAAAGCACAATTCTTTAATATTTTGCTTCTTCTTTATAGCAATGTTCTCTGACCATAAAGTAAACAATCTATCAGCAATGCAATGTTTGTGCGAGCAGAGTTTCCTTTTTATGTTCCTTATTGATAGGATAAGTTTTCTTGGTTGCTTAGCAAGTCCCCAAGAGATGAAGCGCATGTGAGACAGCCATATGCTGGAACCATGAGGTTAATTAGTAATGTGTTTCACTCTCAAGTCTCTGGGGACACAATTATCTCTCTACTTGGGAGTGCGAGTTGCACCAAAAGCTTTAGAAGTGGAAAAAGTCAGAGATTTTAAGAAATGTTATTAAGCTCTTGTATTGAAAAAAATAGCAACTGAGTGGAATATTCTGATTAGATGAGTAAAATTTCAGGGCAGCTCATGCAAAAAAGCTATATATAAACTAAAAATCTGTTCTTAGGGTTCATTCTTTCCTTACATTTCATCCGAGGAGATCTCACCACCTTGAAGGTCTTTTAATCTTCCCTCTACAAGCGAGACCCTTTGTTTGAGACTTTGCTGCGCATCACTATATTCTCGAAGCAAGCGGGCAAATCGAGTGTGCAGCAAATCCAAATTGGACTCTAAGAGCTCTACTTTCTCTTCTGCAGATTTACCTCTCATTGCATTTTTCTCCTTTGTTTCATCAAGTAGACCCTCTTTTACAAGAATTTCTCTTCCTCTTTCCTCAAGAATATTCTTAGCTTCTGGATATTCTACCAAAGCCTCCATTAGATCATCCTTTGAAAGGCAGAAAAGGTCAGAGTAACCAAGGCTTCGAATGTTGGCTGTCCGTCGGTTGCCCATTTTGCTTCCCTCAATATTCAGAATACTAATTTCACCAAAACAACTCCCTGACGTTAGAATGGCATATTGAGTAATTCCATCTTCTCCAACAACAGCAAGCTTTCCTTCCTTGATTATATACATTTCCCGGCCAATATCTCCTTTCCGGCAGATGTAATCTCCTGGACTGAAAACCTGAGGGCGCAGTTTGAGAACCAACTCAACGAGAAGTCCAGCCTCACAATTCTGAAAGATGCGTACCTAAAAAAATAAGCACAATGCATGGATCAGAGATGAGAAATTACTAGAGATGAGCAGATGAGTCAAAATTCAAATTTGCCTGTTAACGCTTTTTTTCCTGGGAAAAATCAAAATCCTCTGCAAGTGTAAAGTTCTTTATTATACTCTGGGGTCTCATAATAAACGTAATATGTAAAAATAAGCAGAATCATTGCACTCATCTTTTACTCAACTCTACGGCCCCTCTACTACTCACCGCCACCCTACCGGTCATCGCTGCATTCCGATCCCCCGCCACTCATGTTGGAATCTTTTGTCCTCTCGTGCCGCAACGGACTTCTGTGTGTCATGGTAGAACTCTCCTGGGTGCCCTGACACCGGTAAGTCCAGTGCGAGAGGATCAAAGATTATGGTGCAAACAGTAGGGGATTAGAAGATGTAGCCGGGACTGGGCAGGTAGCAGTGAGTAGCAGAGGGGTCGGAGAGAAGAGTGGTGATGTCATGATCCATTTTTGGATTTGTGGCAGATCTGGTTTCCCTCAGTTTAAGACCTTTTTTCCTTTCTGGTCAACGGGGGTTAAGGCAGTTTCCCTCCCCCGATGGCCGCTGGTGTTATTGCATTGCATTGCTGCTGGGTCAGCTGATGTTGGTGGTGACTACTTCCTCCATCCTTCTTCATTCTTCAGCGACCAAGCTGGGAGTAGGAGCTTGCTGGGAACAGTTGTTCTACTGCTGAATCCGGAGAATCTGGTGTTTCTTCCCGCTGTGCTGTGCCTTGCAGCATTAAGCTAAGTGTTGTTTTCCTTTACCTTGTCTGTCTTTCCTTACCCCGTGTTGTATTAGTGCAGCGGTGGGACCAGTGCTCTCACCTGCCAGTTCCCTACTTAGGGATACTTGCAGGGCAAGTGAGGGACTAGGTAGCCTGGTTGGCGACGGGTTGAAAGAACCCGTATAGGAACGGTAGTAAGATCAGGACACATCTGCAGGCCAGTGCAGGAGGTGCCCATTCCCCCATTCCCTACTGACAGGGCCCACCGTTGTAATTGTGTCCCCGGTGTTCCCTTGTTTGTTGTGCTGTTTGTGACAGACCTACGGTTGGGTCGTGTAATTCCAGGTCAGTCACATCATGACAGGTGAGTATAAGGCTAGGGTCACATTGCGTTAATGGGACCGCGCTAACGGACAGCGTTGCACGGCGAAATTAACGCCGTGCAACGCGTCCGTTAGCGCGCCCATTAACAGCAATGGGGACGCGCATCACTAGCGCGTGCCATTTTCGGCACGCGCTGGCGATGTGCGTTTTGTGGCGCGCCGCGGACGCTGCTTGCAGCGTCCGAGGCGCGCCCGAGGTCCGTTCCCCGCTCTCGCAGATTGGAGATCTGCGAGAGCGGGGACGTTTAACGCGACCCCTATTAACCACATTGCGTTAGCGCAATCCTCTAGCGCTAGGCGCTAAACAGATTGCTCTAACGCAATGTGACCGTATCCTTACATTGTTTTATTCTTAGTAACCATTTGATGGCACATTATGGTTCATAAAAACGGTGGCCAGCGGACGACATTTTGCTTAATCTGCTTGGAGAAAATTTCCAAAAAACTAAATTTTGCCAAATGCAGATCTTTGTAAATTTGAACAGGATTCAATTCCACTTAAATTTATTTGCTCATCTCTAGAAATCACACTTCTAATTTTGCAAGTTATGCCACCTAAAAAGAATGGAGAGATCTGTAATTTTTATTGTATACACACTTCACCTGTGAGAGACAGAATCTAAACATAAAATCCAGAAAATCACATTCTATTATTTTTAAATATCTAACTTGCATTTTATTGCATGAAATAAGTATTTGATCACCACCCAACCAGCAAGAATTCTAGCTTTCACAGACCTGTTAGTTTTTCTGTAAGAAGCCACCTACTCTGCATTCATTACCTGTGTAAAATACACCTGTCCACACACTTAATCACACTCCAACCTCTCCACCATGGCCAAGACCAAACAGATGTCTAAGGACACCAGGGACAAAATTGTAGACCTGGACAAGGCTGGAATGGGCTACAGGACAATGGGCAACCAGCTTGGTGAGAAGGAAACAACTGTTGGCACAATTAGTAGAAAATGGAAAAAACATAAGATGACTGTCAGTCTTCCTCAGTCTGGGGCTCCGTGTGAAATCTCACCTCGTGGCGTAAGGATGATTCTGAGAAAGGTCAGGAATCAGCCCAGAACTACACAGGAGGACCTAGTCAATGACCTGAAGAGAGCTGGGACCGCAGTCTCAAACATTACCGTCAGTAACACTACGCTGTCATGGATAAAAATCCTGCACATCACGCAAGGTCCCCCTGCTCACACCAGCACATGCTCAGACCTGTTTGAAGTTCACCAATGACCAGCTGGATGATCCAGAAGAGACATATGAAAAGGTCATGTGGTCAGATGAGACCAAAGTAGAACTTTTTGGTATCAACTCCACTCGCCATGTTTGGAGGAAGAAAAAGGATGAGTACAACCCCAAGAACATTGTTCCAACTGTGAAGCATGATGGAGAAACATCATACTATGGGGGTGCTTTTCTGCAAAGGGGACAGAACAACTGCTCCGTATTGCAGGGAGGATGGATAGGGACATGTATCGCAATATTTCGGCCAACAATCTCAATCCTTCAGTAAGAGCATTGCAGTTGGGGCATGGCTGGGTCTTCCAGCATGACAATTGCCCCAAACACCCAGCCAGGGCAACTAAGGAGAATCATTTAAAGGTCCTGGAGTGGCCTAGCCAGTCTCCAGACCTGAACCCAATAGAAAATCTCGTTGCCCAGTGACAGCCCCAAAACCTGAAAGATCTGGAGAAGATCATTATGGAAGAGTGGGCCAAAATCTCTGCTGCAGTGTGTACAAACTTGATCAAGAACTACAGGAAACCTCTGACCTCTGTAATTGCAAACAAAGGTTTCTGTACCAAATATTATTCTGTTTTTCTACTGTATCAAATACTTATTTCATGCAATAAACTGAAAATTAATTATGTATAAATCATAAAATGTGATTTGTTGGTTTTTTTTTTAGATTCTGAATCTCACAGGTAAAGTGTACCTGCGATAAAAATTTGTGACATTTCCATTCTTTGTAAGTGGAAAAACTTGCAAAATCGGCAGTGTGTCAAATACTTATTTTCTCCACTGTACATAACATACAGTGGGGGAAATAAGTATTTGACCCCTTGCTGATTTTGTAAGTTTGCCCACTGACAAAGACATGAACAGTCTATAATTTTAAAGTTAGGTTAATTTTAACATTGAGAGATAGAAAATCAAAACTAAAATCCAGAAAATCACATTGTATAAATTTATTTGCATTTTGCAGTGAGAAATAAGTATTTGATCCCTCTGGCAAAAAAGACTTGGTGGCAAAACCCTTGTTGGCAAGAACAGCAGTCAGACATTTTTTGTAGTTGATGATGAGGTTTGCGCACACGTCAGAAGGAATTTTGGTCCACTCCTCTTTGCAGATCATCTCTAAATGACTAAGATTTTGATGCTGGCGCTTGGCAACTCGGAGCTTCATCTCCCTCCGTAAGTTTTCTGTGGGTTTAAGGTCTGGAGACTGGCTAGGCCACTCCATTACCTTAATGTGCTTCTTTTTAGCCACTCCTTTGTTGCCTTGGCTGTATGTTTTGGGTGATTATCTTGCTGGAAGACCCAACCACGACCCATTTTTAATGTCCTGGCGGAGGGAAGGATGTTGTCACTCAGGATTTTACGGTACATGGCTCCATCCATTCTCCCACTGATGTGGTGAAATAGTCCTGTGCCCTTAGCAGAGAAACACCCCAAAACATAATATTTCCACCTCCATGCTTGACAGTGGGGATGGTGTTCTTTGGGTCATAGGCAGCATTTCTCGTCATCCAAACACCACGAGTTCAGTTAATGCCAAAGAGCTCAATTTTTGTCTCATCTGACCACAGCACCTTCTCCCAATCACTCACAGAATCATCCAGGTTTTCATTGGTAAACTTCAGATGGGCCTGCGCATGTGCCTTCTTAAGCAGGGAGACATTGCGGGCACTGCAGGACTTTAAACCTTTATGGCATAAATGGTTTTCTTGGTGACTGTGGTCCCAGCTGCCCTGAGATCATTAACAAGTGCCTCCGTAGTTTTAGGCTGATCTCTCGCCTTCTTCGTGATCAAGGATACCCCACGAGGTGAAATTTTGTATGGTGCCCCAGATCGATGTCGATTGACAATCATTTTGTATTTCTTCCATTTTCTTACTATTGCACCAACAGTTGCCTACTTCTCACCCAGCGTCTTACTTATGGTTTTGTAGCCCATTCCAGCTTTGTGCACGTCTATGATTTTGTCCCTGACATCCTTATAAAGCTCTTTGGTCTTGCCCATGTTGTAGAGGTTAGAGTCTGACTGATTAATTGAGTCTGTGAACAAGAGTCTTTTATAAAGGTGACTATGTAAGACAGCTGTCTGTAATGCAGGTAATGAGTTGATTAGGAGTCTAACTGGTCTGTAGGAGTCAGAACTCTTAATGGTTGGTAGGGGATCAAATACTTATTTCTCACTGCAAAATGCAAATACATTTATATAGTTTATACAATGGGATATTCTGGATTTTATTTTTGATATTCTATCTCTCAATGTTAAAATTAACCTACCCTTAAAATTATAGACTGTTCATGTCTTTGTCAGTGGGCAAGTAAAAAGGGCAGCACACTGCAGCGCCAAAACATGCAAACTTGAAAACACGAAATTTGAACTGCATTACTGCACTAGAAATATGAAAAATGAGAGCTTTTAGCGCATAAAAATGGCCATATTTATGTGTACCTCGTAGCCACTTTACGGCATCTCTCTTATACGAGGTCCTACTCTAAACCTACCTCGCTGAGAATAAACGTCTCCATCTGAATGGGTACATGTGACACCTCTTCTTGGACTCAAATTCTCACTCTCTGTGGAGGGGTATTAGACCTACTATAATTAAAACACCTGTGGCTAGGAGGCGGGAGTGCACGATCAGAAGGCTAGAGAATACATTTCAAAAACCTGACCTGCACATCCAAACATAGACTGAGTGTGAACAGGTGCTGAACCCAGAGTCGCCAACTCGTATATAGTCAAGTAAAAAGGGCAGCACACTGCAGCGCCAAAACATGCAAACTTGAAAACACGAAATTTGAACTGCATTACTGCACTAGAAATATGAAAAATGAGAGCTTTTAGCGCATAAAAATGGCCATATTTATGTGTACCTCGTAGCCACTTTACGGCATCTCTCTTATACGAGGTCCTACTCTAAACCTACCTCGCTGAGAATAAACGTCTCCATCTGAATGGGTACATGTGACACCTCTTCTTGGACTCAAATTCTCACTCTCTGTGGAGGGGTATTAGACCTACTATAATTAAAACACCTGTGGTTAGGAGGCGGGAGTGCACGATCAGAAGGCTAGAGAATACATTTCAAAAACCTGACCTGCACATCCAAACATAGACTGAGTGTGAACAGGTGCTGAACCCAGAGTCGCCAACTCGTATATAGTCAAGTAAAAAGGGCAGCACACTGCAGCGCCAAAACATGCAAACTTGAAAACACGAAATTTGAACTGCATTACTGCACTAGAAATGTGAAAAATGAGAGCTTTTAGCGCATAAAAATGGCCATATTTATGTGTACCTCGTAGCCACTTTACGGCATCTCTCTTATACGAGGTCCTACTCTAAACCTACCTCGCTGAGAATAAACGTCTCCATCTGAATGGGTACATGTGACACCTCTTCTTGGACTCAAATTCTCACTCTCTGTGGAGGGGTATTAGACCTACTATAATTAAAACACCTGTGGCTAGGAGGCGGGAGTGCACGATCAGAAGGCTAGAGAATACATTTCAAAAACCTGACCTGCACATCCAAACATAGACTGAGTGTGAACAGGTGCTGAACCCAGAGTCGCCAACTCGTATATAGTCAAGTAAAAAGGGCAGCACAATGCAGCGCCAAAACATGCAAACTTGAAAACACGAAATTTGAACTGCATTACTGCACTAGAAATATGAAAAATGAGAGCTTTTAGCTTTTATATACGAGTTGGCGACTCTGGGTTCAGTACCTGTTCACACTCAGTCTATGTTTGGATGTGCAGGTCAGGTTTTTGAAATGTATTCTCTAGCCTTCTGATCGTGCACTCCCGCCTCCTAGCCACAGGTGTTTTAATTATAGTAGGTCTAATACCCCTCCACAGAGAGTGAGAATTTGAGTCCAAGAAGAGGTGTCACATGTACCCATTCAGATGGAGACGTTTATTCTCAGCGAGGTAGGTTTAGAGTAGGACCTCGTATAAGAGAGATGCCGTAAAGTGGCTACGAGGTACACATAAATATGGCCATTTTTATGCGCTAAAAGCTCTCATTTTTCATATTTCTAGTGCAGTAATGCAGTTCAAATTTCGTGTTTTCAAGTTTGCATGTTTTGGCGCTGCAGTGTGCTGCCCTTTTTACTTGACTATATACGAGTTGGCGACTCTGGGTTCAGCACCTGTTCACACTCAGTCTATGTTTGGATGTGCAGGTCAGGTTTTTGAAATGTATTCTCCAGCCTTCTGATCGTGCACTCCCGCCTCCTAGCCACAGGTGTTTTAATTATAGTAGGTCTAATACCCCTCCACAGAGAGTGAGAATTTGAGTCCAAGAAGAGGTGTCACATGTACCCATTCAGATGGAGACGTTTATTCTCAGCGAGGTAGGTTTAGAGTAGGACCTCGTATAAGAGAGATGCCGTAAAGTGGCTACGAGGTACACATAAATATGGCCATTTTTATGCGCTAAAAGCTCTCATTTTTCATATTTCTAGTGCAGTAATGCAGTTCAAATTTCGTGTTTTCAAGTTTGCATGTTTTGGCGCTGCAGTGTGCTGCCCTTTTTACTTGACTATATACGAGTTGGCGACTCTGGGTTCAGCACCTGTTCACACTCAGTCTATGTTTGGATGTGCAGGTCAGGTTTTTGAAATGTATTCTCTAGCCTTCTGATCGTGCACTCCCGCCTCCTAGCCACAGGTGTTTTAATTATAGTAGGTCTAATACCCCTCCACAGAGAGTGAGAATTTGAGTCCAAGAAGAGGTGTCACATGTACCCATTCAGATGGAGACGTTTATTCTCAGCGAGGTAGGTTTAGAGTAGGACCTCGTATAAGAGAGATGCCGTAAAGTGGCTACGAGGTACACATAAATATGGCCATTTTTATGCGCTAAAAGCTCTCATTTTTCATATTTCTAGTGCAGTAATGCAGTTCAAATTTCGTGTTTTCAAGTTTGCATGTTTTGGCGCTGCAGTGTGCTGCCCTTTTTACTTGACTATATACGAGTTGGCGACTCTGGGTTCAGCACCTGTTCACACTCAGTCTATGTTTGGATGTGCAGGTCAGGTTTTTGAAATTTGTCAGTGGGCAAACTTACAAAATCAGCAAGGGATCAAATACTTATTTCCACCACTGTATGTCCCTCATACATATGTCCCTTATCCTGATATATACGTCCTTCACAGGGGCGGACACAGACAGCTTGGGGCCCCTATGCAGGAAATGTGTCTGGGCCCCTCCCCCACAGTATAACTAACTAAAGGGCAGTATTTTATGTTGTATATAAATAAAAAAAATAAGTACATAAAATACAAAAAACATAAATTGATTTAAAAAAAAACAAGTATAGAGCTGGAGATTTGAGCAGCAACTTACCTTCTTAAGTGTGTCCAGATGAACATTTATGGCGATTTCTGCCCTCAATTTGTCAGGTAGATTTTTCAGCACTTCTCTTTCATCCACTGTCTTTTTGTTAGTCCAAAGATAATCAAACCACCGGATAACCTTGGCCTCCAGATCTTTGCTCACCTTTCTAAATTGCATATAGTGTTTGATAGCATCGATCTTAGACTGGAACTCTGCCCTGGTTGCATTCATGTTAGAGATCATGGAACCAACATTTCCTACAATGGTAGCGAAGATCAAAACGCCAACGAGAAAATCAAAGATGACAAAAAGGTACTCTGTGTCTGTGACTGGTGGAGGGGTTTCTCCAATTGTAGTGAGTGTTAAAGTAGACCAGTATAAGCAGTAGACATATTCGCGGGTCAAGTAACCATACTCAGGATCAGTAACATTAGGATAGACCCAGGTGTCCTCCCCAAAGCCAATAGCTTTAGATATAGCATAATAAATGCAAGCATTCCAGTGGATAATGAGTAGAATGTACAGAACGAGGTTGAAGATCCGGAAGATGTTTGGGTAACTAGTTCGAGTCTCAGTTTGGTCAAAACATTCAAACATTCGCGGGAAATGTAGCAGCCGGTTAAAGCGAAGCTCTGGGCGGTGAATCCCCAGTCCAAGGTAGCCCAAGTCCGTGGGAAGTATGGAGATGACGTCTAGCTTAAACTGCAAGGTTCCGGTGTAACTGTCACTGAGCATCTTGGGGTCTCGGACAAGTAGTCCTTGCTCTAGGAATCCTGAGAAGAGGAGAAAAAAAAAAGAGGGAAGATCTGTACAGTTTATACATGTTTGAGTAGTTTCTATTTGGTTGTTGTAATAGTGATGTGCAAAATAATATCAGTGTGTTTAACAAGTGAGACAAAGCTGAATCCTGGTAATCGCATTTATTTCCCTATACACAGAGGCGCCGGGAGCTGCACATTCAACTCCAAATGGAAACATGAACAAAATATAAATATAAAAGGAATAATTGGCGGCTCAAAAAAATAGCAGTGTCTGCATTATCACTTACACATGGGAATATTTACAGAATAAACTGACATTTGTTTCCAGACTTCACTTTTCTGTTAATCACTGATGTAATAGTTAGTTGGATAACCATTATTTCTGATAGCTGCTTTACATCTGTTTGGCATGACGTCCCCTAACATCTGACACCACCGGACGGATATTCCAGCCCACACTGACTGCTCTACATTCTACACTTCTTTTGCATTTTTTATGTCGCTCCACAAATTTCCAATCGGATTGAGGTCTGAGGATTAAGCGGCCACTTCATAGCATCAACCTTGTAGGTCTGGAACCGGGATGTTGCTCGCTTGCCGGTGTGTTTGGGGTCGTTGTCCATTTCAAGGGCGTTTCTTCTTCAGCATAAGACAACATGGCCTCGTCCAGTATTGGGATATTCCCACTGGTCCATGGTGCCTGGTATGCGATAAATGGGCACAACTACGTGTATGAGAAACATCCCCAAACCATTCCGCTCACAGCTCCATGTTTTACAGTCTTCACAGTGTGTTCTGTGTTTATTGGTCGTCACACCAACTTTCTGCGGCCTTTATACCCAACAAGAACAATCTCGCTCTCATCTGTCCATAAAATGTTCCACCACTTCTCTTTATTCCAGTCTATGTGTTCTTTGGTAAACTGTAACCTTTGCAACATGTCTTCTTTTTTTTTTCATCAATAATACTTTACGAGGGTGTCTAGCTAATAGTCTGGCTTCACGTGGGCATTTTCTGATAATTATTGGACTCATCGGTATCTGAAGATCTGTGATCTCCCTTGATCATTGGACGCATCTTTGCCATTCTTGTGATTCTATCATCTATACCAGAGTTCCCCAACACCAGTCTTCAAGAGCCACCAATAGATCGTGTTTTCAGGATTTCCATAGTATGGCCCAGGTGATGGAATTGTTGCCTGTCTAGATGATGGAATTCTAACCTGGGCAATACTAAGGAAACCTTGAAAACATGACCCGTTGGTGGCTCTTGAGGACCGAACTTGGGGAACACTGATCTATGCAGATGGTTTTGTTTCTTTTCCTACTTCGTGTTTTGGGTGTTGTTTGCCAGTTGAAAGCATTGGAAATCTTTTTAGCTGAGCAGTCAATTATTCTCTACACTTTTTATGTTTTCCCCTCTACAATCAACTTCTTGATCAAAGTTCTTTCTCCTTCAGTACAATCTCAGGAGCCACTGACTTTACTCACTGAACGAGAGCTGAAACCAGCAGGTCAGACATTTGTTGCCCTTTTCTTCACATAATGGCCATGACTGACACCAGTTTCTTTACAGAATGAATGACCTCACTATGTGAACTCCGCACTTTTATTAATTAGCACCCCCCCCTTTCATTAACAGTCAGTTATGCCCAATTAGCAGCGTGCGTGCCATGACTGTTGATTCTGATGGTTGTCCATTATCGCCTACACCCAGTCATTCATTTTCTCCCATGTATTATGATCTTTAAGGCCAAAAACAGTAATTAAACCCAATAATGATGTTAGACTGCTATTATTTTGCACATAACTTTATGTAAAAGCTAATGATATAACAGTTCAGGTGCCAAAGAATGTCAAGTGAATATTTATACCGTGAAAAAAGGGTGAGTGCTACGTGCAAATGAATGTTCTGGACTCCTGTATCTTTTTCTCCAGCTTCTCGCAGCATTGTCAGTCTTCTCCTTCCATTCATTTCCCAGTTTGCCTCACTACTGTCCCCTGATATGGTCCTGATATGATAAAGGAAACCTGGCACCTCTGAAAATGATCTATACCTGCAGATATAGGGTTAATCTGAAGGTACACAGTGTTACCATGCTGCCTAGCAGCCTTGCCGAAAATGCTGATACCGGTAGAAAATGAACCTATGTCATCTCAGCTTTCAGTCATGGGAGCGTGCACAGATCGGCTACAGTCACTGCTCACCCGACCAATCACTATTCTATGAGCAGTGACTGTAAGCACGCTCTGGAACTTTTGGTTGACATCCGGCTCTGCAGTATATCCGTGCAAAGCGATCTGTCAATTAAAGTGTAGGGGTAAGCTTAAATCCTCCGCTCATAGGATTAGACTGTAGCCGCTCTGTGCATATCCCTATGACTGAAAGCTTGCAGCTTCCAGATGGAAATAAGTTAATTTTTTCCAGTAATCACCCTTTTAGCGCATCGGCTGTGCACTATTGTTTAAATCATAGCACGGCAGGAGCTGGTTAGATGCACCTGGATAGCTGTGACTAGAACCAGGCCATGTGATCACTGATCAGTCCGTTGGGGGAAGTTGACCAGAGTGGATTTGTATTGGAGCTGAAGAGAGACAAGCCAACATCTTTGAGAAGAAATTGTGTGCACCAAACAGCAAGTATCACTGGTTTCTATGGACAATAGCTGATTTATGTGACCGAACTGCGACTAGCTCAGCCATGTCTGCGTAGTCAGGGTCAGTGTTATTTAGGTAGTTCTTGGACAAGGCTAGGAATTTTATATTTATGGTTTTGTCTCCACTTCTGTGAAGCCAGTGGAAATGAAACATTATTCCATTTCTGATATGAAAACCCTGTGGCTTCACGTTCCAAGCGGCTAACAGAGAGATTGAACCCTTACGACTAGAGTTGAGCGACCTTGACCTTTTTAGAGTCGAGCCGGGTTTCGCGAAACCCGACTATCTCAAAAGTCGGGTCGAGTGAAATCGGCCGATTATGACGTAAAGTCGGGATCGACCGAAACACGAAACCCAATGCAAGTCAATGGGGCAGCATAGTCGGCAGTGAGTGGGGGCCAGGAAAACACCTAGAGTGCCCATTTTAATGTCAAAACCATCCATTCTTCTTAATGAAGCTTGTCAAGCGTAATTTACCTTATAATAATTGGAAGGCATTTGAAATTGGGGTTCATTTGGCTAAAGTTGTGGTGGGTAGGGCTGGTTCAAGTAATTAGTGGGCCCAGGAAATCTGGACCACGTCACGGCAGTGGAGCAGGGAGAGGTAAGTATTTCAACTTTGCAAGTGCTGTGAACCTGAGCAAGCAGGGGGGCCCACTCGTTGGCATTGGCACTGGCACAGGGCCCCTCAAAGTACAGCGGTGTGTTTGCACGGCGGGGGCGCCTCCCACCGGCAGCAACACTTTTGCGTACCATGAGAGGCCCTGTGCCAGTGACGTCGCCAACTAGTATTCCTCCCCCCACCTGATGAAGGAACCTGCACTTTCATCTGCACCTTCCTGTTTGTCCCCGTGTAAGGTGGTATGGTATGCGGGAAGGGGGTCCTGACTTTCAGCAGGGTCACAATCTTGCAGTGTAGCGTGCACGGGAAATGTTGCGTTATGGGTCAATGTACCAGCAGACTCATCTATCACTGGCTGGGCAATGGGCAGGATGAGGAGGAAACACAGATATAGGCCCAAAGAATAAAGTGGGCTAAATGCAGTTCAAAATTGGTAACACAGGACTAATCAGGGGGCATTGCAGTGGAGGACAACTGGAATGAGAGGCTGACACAGAGAGTAGGCCCAAATCAGTAAGTAGTCGAAATGCAGTTCAAAATTGGCAACAGTAGTAAACAGGCGGCACAGCTTTGTTCAGTGGAGGAGAACAGCAAGGAGTGGCAGACACCGATAGTAGGCCCCAACCCAACTAGTAGGCCAAATGCAGTCTAACATTAACAACTACTTAACGAGCGCCTGAAAACGGAATTTCAGGACAGGAAACCAGGAGAACAGCAAGGAGCGGCAGACACCGATAGTAGGCCCCAAACCAACTAGTACGCCAAATGCAGTTGTTCCGTTTAACCACAATTAATGAGAGCCTGAAGATAGAAGTTCAGGAAAGGCAACCTGGAGAACACCTTGGAGTGGAACACACCATCTCTCTACACCCCATACCCAATTTGTAGGTCTAATGCAGCGTAGTTTCCAACAACTACTAAACGAGAGCATGATGATCGAAGCATTGGCGAGGAAACCTGGGGAACACCTTGGAGTGGAACACACCATCTCTCTACACCCCATACCCAATTTGTAGGCCTAATGCAGCGTAGTTTCCAACAACTACTAAACGAGAGCATGATGATCGAAGCATTGGCGAGGAAACCTGGGGAACACCTTGGAGTGGAACACACCATCTCTCTACAGTGGAACACACCATCTCTCTACACCCCATACCCAATTTGTAGGCCTAATGCAGCGTAGTTTCCAACAACTACTAAACGAGAGCCGGAAGATCGAAGCTCAGGAAAGGCAACCTGGAGAACACCTTGGAGTGGAACACACCATCTCTCTACACCCCATACCCAATTTGTAGGCCCAATGCAGCGTAGTTTCCAACAACTACTAAACGAGAGCCGGAAGATCGAAGCAATGGAGAGGAAACCTGGGGAACACCTTGGAGTGTAACACACCATCTCTCTACACCCCATACCCAATTTGTAGGCCTAATGCAGCGTAGTTTCCAACAACTACTAAACGAGAGCCGGAAGATCGAAGCAATGGAGAGGAAACCTGGGGAACACATTGGAGTGTAACACACCATCTCTCTACACCCCATACCCAATTTGTAGGCCTAATGCAGCGTAGTTTCCAACAACTACTAAACGAGAGCCGGAAGATCGAAGCAATGGAGAGGAAACCTGGGGAACACCTTGGAGTGTAACACACCATCTCTCTACACCCCATACCCAATTTGTAGGCCTAATGCAGCGTAGTTTCCAACAACTACTAAACGAGAGCATGAAGATCGAAGCAATGGAGAGGAAACCTGGGGAACACCTTGGAGTGGAACACACCATCTCTCTACACCCCATACCCAATTTGTAGGCCTAATGCAGCGTAGTTTCCAACAACTACTAAACGAGAGCATGATGATCGAAGCATTGGCGAGGAAACCTGGGGAACACCTTGGAGTGGAACACACCATCTCTCTACAGTGGAACACACCATCTCTCTACACCCCATACCCAATTTGTAGGCCTAATGCAGCGTAGTTTCCAACAACTACTAAACGAGAGCCGGAAGATCGAAGCTCAGGAAAGGCAACCTGGGGAACACCTTGGAGTGGAACACACCATCTCTCTACACCCCATACCCAATTTGTAGGCCTAATGCAGCGTAGTTTCCAACAACTACTAAACGAGAGCCGGAAGATCGAAGCAATGGAGAGGAAACCTGGGGAACACCTTGGAGTGTAACACACCATCTCTCTACACCCCATACCCAATTTGTAGGCCTAATGCAGCGTAGTTTCCAACAACTACTAAACGAGAGCCGGAAGATCGAAGCAATGGAGAGGAAACCTGGGGAACACCTTGGAGTGTAACACACCATCTCTCTACACCCCATACCCAATTTGTAGGCCTAATGCAGCGTAGTTTCCAACAACTACTAAACGAGAGCATGAAGATCGAAGCAATGGAGAGGAAACCTGGGGAACACCTTGGAGTGGAACACACCATCTCTCTACACCCCATACCCAATTTGTAGGCCTAATGCAGCGTAGTTTCCAACAACTACTAAACGAGAGCATGATGATCGAAGCATTGGCGAGGAAACCTGGGGAACACCTTGGAGTGGAACACACCATCTCTCTACAGTGGAACACACCATCTCTCTACACCCCATACCCAATTTGTAGGCCTAATGCAGCGTAGTTTCCAACAACTACTAAACGAGAGCCGGAAGATCGAAGCTCAGGAAAGGCAACCTGGGGAACACATTGGAGTGGAACACACCATCTCTCTACACCCCATACCCAATTTGTAGGCCTAATGCAGCGTAGTTTCCAACAACTACTAAACGAGAGCCGGAAGATCGAAGCAATGGAGAGGAAACCTGGGGAACACCTTGGAGTGTAACACACCATCTCTCTACACCCCATACCCAATTTGTAGGCCTAATGCAGCGTAGTTTCCAACAACTACTAAACGAGAGCATGAAGATCGAAGCAATGGAGAGGAAACCTGGGGAACACCTTGGAGTGGAACACACCATCTCTCTACACCCCATACCCAATTTGCAGGCCTAATGCAGCGTAGTTTCCAACAACTACTAAACGAGAGCATGATGATCGAAGCATTGGCGAGGAAACCTGGGGAACACCTTGGAGTGGAACACACCATCTCTCTACAGTGGAACACACCATCTCTCTACACCCCATACCCAATTTGTAGGCCTAATGCAGCGTAGTTTCCAACAACTACTAAACGAGAGCCGGAAGATCGAAGCTCAGGAAAGGCAACCTGGGGAACACCTTGGAGTGGAACACACCATCTCTCTACACCCCATACCCAATTTGTAGGCCCAATGCAGCGTAGTTTCCAACAACTACTAAACGAGAGCCGGAAGATCGAAGCTCAGGAAAGGCAACCTGGGGAACACCTTGGAGTGTAACAAACCCTCTCTCTACACCACGGAAGGGCTGATTCTTAGGAAGGAAGGCTGTCGGAAAGAAGCAGGGCGCGTCCGAGGGTGATTATATTCTTATTAGGTATATACTCACCCTCGGACGCGCCCTGCTTCTTTATTTGTAATGAATGTTTATTTGCAATGTGGTTTTGACTTACTCTATTTTTTTGGTAAATAATGATTTTATTATTTTCATTGTTTTGCATCTTCTTGGCAATAATATAAAGAAGACGCGACAGGACAACACTCGGTGGATGCCATATCTGTGTTTAAAATTGAAAATACCTTTCAGTTAACTACTTGCAGGAGAAAGTTATTGTAGCTGGTGGCCATTTTTAGTACTGTACCAGATTTTTGTTGTATGTGTTTGTTTTTAATGTTAAAATGTCTGCATTTGATATCTCTCCAGTATTTTCTTTTTTATAAGCAAAATACTTATTTTTATATTTTCTGATGTTGGTTCCAGGGGTACACGGGCAGCAGTGGTGTGGTCAGTGGAGGCCTAGTGGAAGGAGTGACCGCAGACAGGCATCGAAGGCCTAAAATAATAACACATGGCTGTAGGCAATTTTAAATTGGTTCCAGGGGTACACGGGCAGCAGTGGTGTGGTCAGTGGAGGCCTAGTGAAAGGAGTGACCGCAGACAGGCATCGAAGGCCTAAAATAATAACACATGGCTGTAGGCAATTTTAAATTGGTTCCAGGGGTACACGGGCAGCAGTGGTGTGGTCAGTGGAGGCCTAGTGGAAGGAGTGACCGCAGACAGGCATCGAAGGCCTAAAATAATAACACATGGCTGTAGGCAATTTTAAATTGGTTCCAGGGGTACACGGGCAGCAGTGGTGTGGTCAGTGGAGGCCTAGTGGAAGGAGTGACCGCAGACAGGCATCGAAGGCCTAAAATAATAACACATGGCTGTAGGCAATTTTAAATTGGTTCCAGGGGTACACGGGCAGCAGTGGTGTGGTCAGTGGAGGCCTAGTGGAAGGAGTGACCGCAGACAGGCATCGAAGGCCTAAAATAATAACACATGGCTGTAGGCAATTTTAAATTGGTTCCAGGGGTACACGGGCAGCAGTGGTGTGGTCAGTGGAGGCCTAGTGGAAGGAGTGACCGCAGACAGGCATCGAAGGCCTAAAATAATAACACATGGCTGTAGGCAATTTTAAATTGGTTCCAGGGGTACATGGGCAGCAGTGGTGTGGTCAGTGGAGGCCTAGTGGAAGGAGTGACCGCAGACAGGCATCGAAGGCCTAAAATAATAACACATGGCTGTAGGCAATTTTAAATTGGTTCCAGGGGTACACGGGCAGCAGTGGTGTGGTCAGTGGAGGCCTAGTGGAAGGAGTGACCGCAGACAGGCATCGAAGGCCTAAAATAATAACACATGGCTGTAGGCAATTTTAAATTGGTTCCAGGGGTACACGGGCAGCAGTGATGTGGTCAGTGGAGGCCTAGTGGAAGGAGTGACCGCAGACAGGCATCGAAGGCCTAAAATAATAACACATGGCTGTAGGCAATTTTAAATTGGTTCCAGGGGTACACGGGCAGCAGTGGTGTGGTCAGTGGAGGCCTAGTGGAAGGAGTGACCGCAGACAGGCATCGAAGGCCTAAAATAATAACACATGGCTGTAGGCAATTTTAAATTGGTTCCAGGGGTACACGGGCAGCAGTGGTGTGGTCAGTGGAGGCCTAGTGGAAGGAGTCACCGCAGACAGGCATCGAAGGCCTAAAATAATAACACATGGCTGTAGGCAATTTTAAATTGGTTACAGGGGTACACGGGCAGCAGTGGTGTGGTCAGTGGAGGCCTAGTGGAAGGAGTGACCACAGACAGGCATCGAAGGCCTAACATAACAAAAATGTCAATACAATGGTATTGTCAGTGGCAGGCATTGAAGGATGTCAGCGCATAGACTAAACATTGGTGGAGCTGTGAGATAATTTTGCAAGTCGTAGAGCACTGTTTGAGCTGGGGTGGGGGGAAACTGTCTTGTGGCCGGCGGTACAGGCCCAGGGCCCCTCATATTACAACGGTGTGTCTGACGTTGGGTGCGCACCACCACCGCCAGAGACACTTTATTGTACTAGGAGGGACCCAGTGGCAGTGCCGTCGACCAAAAGCGGGCTCACCCACCTCTTCAGACAAACTGCACTCTCACGGGTGCTGTCGCCAAGTGTCGATACCACGGCCCCGTGTGGGGAGTTTGGCCATTTAGTGAGGTGTAAACATGTCGTATGCTGGACAATCAGGTGCAGAAAATTACGAGATTGGAAAAGGCATTCAGAATAGTCCACAGGCAAGACCTTTTCATAGGAAAGCTAGGTGTCAGCCGGGCAAGATGGGGCAAAAGATTTCGAAATCCAGTTGTGGTTCATTTTAATGAAGGTTAGATCATCTACATTTTGGGTAGCCAGACGAGTCCTTTTTTCTGTTAGTATTGAACCTGCAGCACTGAATACTCTTTCTGATAGGACACTAGCTGCCGGGCAAGCAAGCTCCTGCAATGCATATTTTGCGAATTCTGGCCAGGTGTCTAATTTTGATGCCCAGTAATCAAATGGGAATGACGGTTGAGGGAGAACATCGATAAGGGATGAAAAATAGTTTGTAACCATACTGGACAAATGTTGTCTCCTGTCACTTTGAATTGATGCTGCAGTACCTGTCCTGTCTGCGGTCATAGCAAAATCACTCCACAACCTGGTCAGAAAACCCCTCTGGCCAACGCCACTTCTGATTTCTGCCCCTCTAACTCCTCTGGTCTGCTGGCCCCTGCAGCTCGTGTGAGAACGATCACGGGCGCTGTGTGCAGGGAATGCCAGAAGCAAACGGTCAACAAGAGTTGATTGTTTGGTTGCTAATATTAGTTCCAAGATCTCATGTGGCATTATATTTTGCAATTTGCCTTTATAGCGAGTATCAAGGAGGCAGGCCAACCAGTAATCGTCATCATTCATCATTTTAGTTATGCGTGTGTCCCTTTTGAGGATACGTAAGGCATAATCCGCCATGTGGGCCAAAGTTCCAGTTCTCAAATCTGCGGTTGTGCTTGGTTGAGGGGCAGTTTCAGGCAAATCCACGTCACTTGTGTCCCTCAAAAAACCAGAACCCGGCCTTGCCGCGCCACCAATTTCCAGTGGCCCCGGAAAAGCTTCCTCATTAAAAATATCATCCCCATCATCCTCCTCGTCCTCCTCCTCCTCTTCGCCCGCTACCTCGTCCTGTACACTGCCCTGGCCAGACAATGGCTGACTGTCATCAAGGCTTTCCTCTTCCTCAGCTGCAGACGCCTGATCCTTTATGTGCGTCAAACTTTGCATCAGCAGACGCATTAGGGGGATGCTCATGCTTATTATGGCGTTGTCTGCACTAACCAGCCGTGTGCATTCCTCAAAACACTGAAGGACTTGACACATGTCTTGAATCTTCGACCACTGCACACCTGACAACTCCATGTCTGCCATCCTACTGCCTGCCCGTGTATGTGTATCCTCCCACAAAAACATAACAGCCCGCCTCTGTTCACACAGTCTCTGAAGCATGTGCAGTGTTGAGTTCCACCTTGTTGCAACGTCTATGATTAGGCGATGCTGGGGAAGGTTCAAAGAACGCTGATAGGTCTGCATACGGCTGGAGTGTACGGGCGAACGGCGGATATGTGAGCAAAGTCCACGCACTTTGAGGAGCAGGTCGGATAACCCCGGATAACTTTTCAGGAAGCACTGCACCACCAGGTTTAAGGTGTGAGCCAGGCAAGGAATGTGTTTCAGTTGGGAAAGGGAGATGGCAGCCATGAAATTCCTTCCGTTATCACTCACTACCTTGCCTGCCTCAAGATCTACAGTGCCCAGCCACGACTGCGTTTCTTTCTGCAAGAACTCGGACAGAACTTCCGCGGTGTGTCTGTTGTCGCCCAAACACTTCATAGCCAATACAGCCTGCTGACGTTTGCCAGTAGCTGCCCCATAATGGGAGACCTGGTGTGCAACAGTGGCAGCTGCGAATGGAGTGGTTGTGCGACTGCGGTCTGTGGACGAGCTCTCGCTTCTGCAGGAGGACGAAGAGGAGGAGGAGGGGGTGCGAACGGCTACAGCCAATTGTTTCCTAGACCGTGGGCTAGGCAGAACTGTCCCAAACTGCTGTCCCCTGTGGACCCTGAATCCACCACATTTACCCAGTGTGCCGTGATGGACACGTAACGTCCCTGGCCATGCCTACTGGTCCATGCATCTGTTGTCAGGTGCACCTTTGTGCTCACAGATTGCCTGAGTGCATGGACGATGCGCTCTTTAACATGCTGGTGGAGGGCTGGGATGGCTTTTCTGGAAAAAAAGTGTCGACTGGGTAGCTCGTAGCGTGGTACAGCGTAGTCCATCAGGGCTTTGAAAGCTTCGCTTTCAACTAACCGGTAGGGCATCATCTCTAACGAGATTAGTCTAGCTATGTGTGCGTTCAAACCCTGTGTACGCGGATGCGAGGCTAAGTACTTCCTTTTTCTAACCATAGTCTCATGTAGGGTGAGCTGGACTGGAGAGCTGGAGATCGTGGAACTAGCGGGGGTGCCGGTGGACATGGCAGACTGAGAGACGGTGGGAGATGGTATTGTTGCCACCAGTGCCCTAGATGCAGTGTTTCCTACTACGAAACTGGTGATTCCCTGACCCTGACTGCTTTGGCCTGGCAATGAAACCTGCACAGATACTGCAGGTGGTGCGGAAAATGGTGGCCCTACACTGCCGGAAGGGATGTTGCGTTGCTGACTAGCTTCATTGGCCGAGGGTGCTACAACCTTAAGGGACGTTTGGTAGTTAGTCGTCCAGGCTTGCAAATGCATGGTGGTTAAATGTCTATGCATGCAACTTGTATTGAGACTTTTCAGATTCTGTCCTCTGCTTAAGGTAGTTGAACATTTTTGACAGATGACTTTGCGCTGATCAATTGGATGTTGTTTAAAAAAATGCCAGACTGCACTCTTTCTAGCATCGGATACCTTTTCAGGCATTGCAGACTGAGCTTTAACCGGATGGCCACGCTGTCCTCCAACAGGTTTTGGCTTTGCCACGCGTTTTGGGCAAGATACGGGCCCGGCAGATGGAACCTGTTGCGATGTTGATGCCTGCTGCGGCCCTTCCTCCTCCGCTTCAGAACTGCTGCCGCCTGCACCCTGTTCCCCCAATGGCTGCCAATCGGGGTCAATAACTGGGTCATCTATTACCTCTTCTTGTAGCTCGTGTGCAACTTCGTCTGTGTCACCGTGTCGGTCGGTGGTATAGCGTTCGTGATGGGGCAACATAGTCTCATCAGGGTCTGATTCTTGATCATTACCCTGCGAGGGCAATGTTGTGGTCTGAGTCAAAGGACCAGCATAGTAGTCTGGCTGTGGCTGTGCATCAGTGCACTCCATGTCAGATTCAACTTGTAATGGGCATGGACTGTTAACTGCTTCACTTTCTAAGCCAGGGACGGTATGTGTAAAGAGCTCCATGGAGTAACCCGTTGTGTCGCCTGCTGCATTCTTCTCTGTTGTTGTTTTTGCTGAAGAGGACAAGGAAGCGACTTGTCCCTGACCGTGAACATCCACTAACGACGCGCTGCTTTGACATTTACCAGTTTCACGAGAGGAGGCAAAAGAGCTAGAGGCTGAGTCAGCAAGATAAGCCAAAACTTGCTCTTGCTGCTCCGGCTTTAAAAGCGGTTTTCCTACTCCCAGAAAAGGGAGCGTTCGAGGCCTTGTGTAGCCAGACGACGAACCTGGCTCCACAGCTCCAGACTTAGGTGCAATATTTTTTTTCCCACGACCAGCTGATGCTCCACCACTACCACTACCCTCATTACCAGCTGACAATGAACGCCCCCGGCCACGACCTCTTCCACCATACTTCCTCATTGTTTTAAAAACGTAAACAAACTAACGGTATTTGTTGCTGTCACACAAATTACACGGTGAGCTATAACTTCAGTATGATTTAGCTACCCCTTTACAGGTGAGTGAGACCACAACGAAAATCAGGCACAATGTTACACACTCTGTTGTTGGTGGCAACAAATGAGAGAGATGCCACACACGCAGGACTGTCACTGAAGCACAAATGTAAATATTAATCTCCCACTGATTTGATTTTTTTTTTTTTTTTAAGGGAGACTTTAGGAAAAAAAATAATAGAATAAAATGATTTTTTCAGGAAGAATTTAGAAACCAAATAAAATAAAATGATTTTTTCAGGGAGAATTTAGAAAACAAAACAAAAAAAGGCTTTCTATGGCCCACTGAGTGAGAGATGACGCACACAGGAGTCAGGAGTGGCACACAAGCCCAGAGGCCAATATTTATCTCCCACTGATTGATGTAGTGATTTTTTCAGGTAGATTTTGGAACCCAAATCAAGCTAAAAAAAATAAAGGGCTTTCTATGGCCCACAATTGGAGAGAGAGAGAGAGATGGCACACCCAGGAGTCAAGACTGGCACACAAGCAGAAAGGGCAATATTAATCTCCCACTGATTTGTTTTTTTTTTGTTTTTTTTCAGGGAGACTTTGGGAAAAAAAAAATAGAATAAAATGATTTTTTCAGGAAGAATTTAGAAACCAAATAAAATAAAATGATTTTTTCAGGGAGAATTTAGAAAACAAATAAAACAAAAAAAGGCTTTCTATGGCCCACTGAGTGAGAGATGACGCACACAGGAGTCAGGAGTGGCACACAAGCCCAGAGGCCAATATTTATCTCCCACTGATTGATGTAGTGATTTTTTCAGGTAGATTTTGGAACCCAAATCAAGCTAAAAAAATAATAGGCTTTCTATGGCCCACAATTGGAGAGAGAGAGAGAGATGGCACACCCAGGAGTCAAGACTGGCACACAAGCAGAAAGGGCAATATTAATCTCCCACTGATTTGTTTTTTTTTTTTTTTTTTTCAGGGAGACTTTAGGAAAAAAAAAAATAGAATAAAATGATTTTTTCAGGAAGAATTTAGAAACCAAAGAAAATAAAATGATTTTTTCAGGGAGAATTTAGAAAACAAATAAAACAAAAAAAGGCTTTCTATGGCCCACTGAGTGAGAGATGACGCACACAGGAGTCAGGAGTGGCACACAAGCCCAGAGGCCAATATTTATCTCCCACTGATTGATGTAGTGATTTTTTCAGGTAGATTTTGGAACCCAAATCAAGCTAAAAAAATAATAGGCTTTCTATGGCCCACAATTGGAGAGAGAGAGAGAGAGATGGCACACCCAGGAGTCAAGACTGGCACACAAGCAGAAAGGGCAATATTAATCTCCCACTGATTTGTTTTTTGTTTTTTGTTTTTCAGGGAGACTTTAGGAAAAAAAAAATAGAATAAAATGATTTTTTCAGGAAGAATGTAGAAACCAAAGAAAATAAAATGATTTTTTCAGGGAGAATTTAGAAAACAAATAAAACAAAAAAAGGCTTTCTATGGCCCACTGAGTGAGAGATGACGCACACAGGAGTCAGGAGTGGCACACAAGCCCAGAGGCCAATATTTATCTCCCACTTTTTTTTTTTTGTTCCAGGGAAAATTTATAAACCCAATAAAAAAAATAATAAATAGGCTTTCTATGGCCCACTATCTGAGAGACAGAGAGAGATGGCACGCTTAGGACTGGCACACAAGCCCAAAGGCCAATATTAATCTCCCTTTTTTTTTTAAGGGAGAATTTATAAAACCAAAAAAAAATAAATAAATAGGCTTTCTATGGCCCACTATTTGTGAGAGAGATGGCACGCTCAGGACTGGCACACAAGCCCAGAGGCCAATATTAATCTCCCACTTTTTTTTTTTTTTTCCAGGGAAAATTTATAAACCCAATAAAAAAAAATAAAAATAAATAGGCTTTCTATGGCCCACTATCTGAGAGAGAGAGATGGCACGCTTAGGACTGGCACACAAGCCCAAAGGCCAATATTAATCTCCCACTGATTGATTTATTGATTTTTTCAGGTAGAATTTAGAACCCAAATAAAGCAAAAAAAAAATAAAAATGGGCTTTCTATGGCCCACTGAGTGAGTGATGATGCACACAGGAGTCAGGAGTGGCACACAAGCCCTGAGGCCAATATTTTTCTCCCACTGATTGATGTAGTGATTTTTTCAGGTAGATTTTATAACCCAAATCAAGCAAAAAAAAAAATAGGCTTTCTATGGCCCACTGAGTGAGAGATGACACAGACAGGGATGGCACTCTAGCAGAAATGTCAATCTTAATCTCCCACAAAAAAAAAAAAAAAAACAGGGAGTGTCCTTCAATTACTATCTCCCTGCAGTAATCTCAGCCAGGTATGGCAGGCAGCAATAAGGAGTGGACTGATGCACAAATTAAATAAAAAGTGTGTACAAACCAAAAAGATAGCTGTGCAGAAAGGAAGGAACAAGAGGATTTGTGCTTTGAAAAAAGCAGTTGGTTTGCACAGTGGCGTACACACAGCAATGCAGCTATCAGGGAGCCTTCTAGGGCAGCCCAATGAGCCACAGCGCTGAGGAAAAAAAAAAAAATGTAGCTTCCACTGTCCCTGCACACCGAAGGTGGTGTTGGGCAGTGGAAATCGCTACAGCACAAGCGGTTTGGTGGTTAATGGACCCTGCCTAACGCTATCCCTGCTTCTGACGAAGCGGCAGCAACCTCTCCCTAAGCTCAGATCAGCAGCAGTAACATGGCGGTCGGCGGGAACACCCCTTTATAGCCCCTGTGACGCCGCAGACAGCAAGCCAATCACTGCAATGCCCTTCTCTAAGATGGTGGGGACCAGGACCTATGTCATCACGCTGCCCACACTCTGCGTTTACCTTCATTGGCTGAGAAATGGCGCTTTTCGCGTCATTGAAGCGCGACTTTGGCGCGAAAGTCACGTACCGCATGGCCGACCCCGCACAGGGGTCGGATCGGGTTTCATGAAACCCGACTTTGCCAAAAGTCGGCGACTTTTGAAAATGAACGACCCGTTTCGCTCAACCCTACTTACGACCTTTAGATTAACTCCATAGGTAGAGTTTTCCATTGTTTCTGGTTACTTTTTATGTGTCAAATATCTCTCCCTATAATTTGCTTTCATTTTGTGGCAATCTTTTTGGAACATAAATATTTTGAGTCACATTCTCACTGGGACGTCGCCTGTCCCATCGTGGTTTGACCCGCCACTCTGATAATAGGGAAATGTGCAGGTTTTGAATAGTTATAACTCTTTTATATTTGCTGTAAAACTAGTTATTGTACAAGGGAGCGAAAAATATAAAGAAAAAAAAACATAGATTACCAGTACGAAAGCGAATAATGATGTCAATGATGTATATAACGTCACAGACGTAGTCCAGCGTGAGCCACACTATTATAAAGCTGGTCTGAAGGTCGTCAAAGCATGCCCTAAAATAAAAATAAAAAACAGCAATTATCACAGAGGCTTTGGTTAAAATGCCAAAAGGTGGGAAAATCAATTTGCAATGTGTCTTTAATTAAAATACAACAATAAAATCTCCAGATATTTAGAGGGTTGTCTGCGCTAAGGGGCCGACTGTCACAGCTAAGTGTCGTGCTCCTCCGCCATTGATCTCCGTTAGCCGATGTTATTTAGCTGGCCTCGTTTTTGGGAATGATGAATAGTTTGATTGTAGCGGGGGTCAAGCAGAGAGTCCGTTTAATTATATGACTGAGAATGTCCATCAGTGATAAATGTGTATCACTGTGCCAAAATGAGCATTATCACTGACAAATTAGATATTATGTTCATATGTCTACATTAGTACATGTATTTAAAGGAAATCTGTCAGCAGGCAATGTAATCTGTGAGCATCATAATGCAATGCAAGAGACCCTGATTCCAGTGATGTGTCACTTACTGGGCTGTGTTTTTGCTGTTTCACTACAATCAGTATTTTATCAGCAGGAGATTATCATTACTCGTGCTTCCTAGTCCAAACACGCCCCCACCATTCTCTGTCACTATACAATGTGCACCAGAAGCTGCCAATCAGCGGTGTGGGTGGGGTTATACCCAGCTCAGTATCCTGAGCTCTGCTCAATCTGCAACAGAGAAAACTGTGATTCCAATCTGGAGCGCCCCCAGACGCAGGGCCACAGGTTACTCGGTACCGGTCCTCTCTGTCTCAGTTCTGGGGTTGTCATGGTGGCTGGACCCGGTCCGCGACCCTGCTAAGGGGCGTCCAATAAAAGGGATGATGGAAGTCAGCTAATGCTTCGTGATGCCACCTGTGGTGTTCGGCCAGGGAGACCGACGCTGCTTAGGGGTCCGCTGGGGTGATGGAATGGCAGCTAGATGGTATACCTTCCCACAGGTGAAGTATGTCCCCAGGGCTTCCCAGTAGTGTAGATGGCGATGTTGTGAGGTGCAGTCAATAACGAGGACACAAGGTTGCAGTCTCTTTACCTCTTTACTGAAGGCTTCAAGATCCTCAATCCAGAGCACTGTTAACAGGGCTGTCTGAGACCGGCCGGTCCGAAGGCACATCCAGAGTTCCCCTTTGCAGGTGGAAATCGTGGCCTACCACTAGCGCCTGTGTGTTGTAGTGCTTCCCTGCTGAGCATTCGGGATAGTCCTCACAACTTCTATTCTCATTCGTTCCAGTTCTTTCTAGTTCTTTCTATTCTCCGTCCCCCAGGTTTGTTATGGCTAGGACGCACCCGTTTGACGGGAAGGCTCGGAGCTCTTCCGGGACCCTAGAGATGCCCCTCTCCACGCGTTGCCCCCTATGTCTGCTTAGGTGCTGTAAGGTAGACAGCCAACCTATAATTAACTGTCCTGCAGTATTGGAAGTAAGGCATAAAGTCAGTTACTTCCTCGGTGTTCCGGGCACCGGCTACGCGCCTCAGTAGGATGTTGCCGTTCTCCGGGCACGACTCCTACTGGTTCTCCTTTGTGCTTTGATCTCGTTTCTCACTGTCCACAATATCCTTAGCTTCGTGTCCTTTCTTTGGAGGCCGCCACAGGGTGACGCAGGCGCGGCTCCGTAACGTTCTATCCTTGTCGCTAGGTACCTGTCAGGTTCCCACGCCTGACAGGGACCCCCCTGAATCTTCCCCCGCAACACCCCCTGCCACGGGATGTTGCCTGAACAAAACCCAGTCAGCTTCTGACTAACTTCCTATCCAACCCCTAGTTTTACCATTGTGAGGAGTGGCCTAATAAATAAAACCCTTTGCTCCCCCTAGTGGCCGGAGTGTGAAGTGTACTGTGTGCTGTTGATACCTGGTCGGATGAACTCCTTTAGTGCCATCAGACGTACCATCACTCCCCTTAGTGGCAGAGCGTCATACTGCAACGACCAGGTCTCTGGGGCGCTGCAAATCCAATTGCTGCACTCAGTAAACTAAGTGACACATCGCTGGAATCAGGGTCGCTGTCCCTACATCACGCTGCTTAGTAGGCAGAATGAGCCTTCCGTAATAGGCAGAATGAGCCTTCCATAATAGACAGGATGATCCTTCCGTAGTAGGCAGAATGAGCCTTCCATAGTGGGCAGAATGAACCTTCCATAGTAGGCAGAATGAGCCTTCCGTAATAGGCAGAATGAGCCTTCCATAATAGGCAGGATGATCCTTCCGTAGTAGGCAGAATGAGCCTTCCATAATAGGCAGGATGATCCTTCCGTAGTAGGCAGAATGAGCCTTCCATAGTAGGCAGAATTAGCCTTCCGTAGTAGGCAGAATGAGCCTTCCATAATAGGCAGGATGAGTCTTCCATAGTAGGCAGAATGAGCCTTCCATAATAGGCAGGATGAGTCTACCATAGTAGGCAGAATTTAGCCTTCCGTAATAGTCAGGATGAGCCTTCCATAGTAGGCAGGATGATCCTTCCATAGTAGGCAGAATGAGCCTTCCATAGTAGGCAGGATGATCCTTCCATAGTAGGCAGAATGAGCCTTCCATAGTAGGCAGGATGATCCTTCCATAGTAGGCAGAATGAGCCTTCCATAGTAGGCAGAATAAGTCTTCCATAGTAGGCAGAATTTAGCCTTCCGTAATAGTCAGGATGAGCCTTCCATAGTAGGCAGGATGATCCTTCTGTAGTAGGCAGAATGTGCCTTCCATAGTAGGCAGGATAAGCCTTCCATAATAGGCGGAATGAGCCTTCCGTAATAGGCAGAATGAGCCTTCCATAGTAGGCCGAATGAGTCTTCCATAGTAGGCAGGATAAGCCTTCCACAATAGGCGGAATGAGCCTTCCATAGTAGGCAGAATGAATCTTCTGTGGTAGGCAGGATGAGCCTTCCATAATAGGCAGAATGATCTTTCTATAGTAGGCTTGTTCTTTGCAGCAGATCTCTGCTCTTCCCAAATATGTACATATGCATTAATAATTCACGTTTGCAATGGTAACCCAGGCAAAACAGCCCTTTTTCAAGATACTTCAATGTTAATGAGGACCTGCCACTAGTGCCAAAAATTTAGTTAAATACCTTGCACATATATCCCTGAGCTCCCCTGATTCTGACACTGTTTTCTGCTGCATCACATTATTGCAGAGATATTCACACAATAGTATCTTTTGGAGTACAATATGTGAAGTCTCTGCTTGCAGGTCAACTGGGCGTTTCTTCATAGTCTTCTCTGGGGACGTGTGCTTTCACCCTTCTCACCCAGATGTTGCAGCCAAGCTGTGATTGGCAGCATCTGTGAAGGAGGGGTAAAATAGCACGCCCCCAGAGAGGATGCTGAAAACATGCCCAGATGTCTACAAGCAGAGATTTCACATACTGCTCTCCAAAAGAAACAAATATAAATATCTATGCAATGGAGTGAAACAACTTAATATTGAAAAGAGTGGCCGAGTCAGGGGAGACTAGGGATTTTTTTTGTAAGGTATGTAACTCAGTTTTTTTGAGCAAGTGATAGGTCCTCTTTAAGGAGTTTGAAAAGCAAACTTACCTGACAACTAGTAAAAACCAATTATATAGCACAGGTAAAGAAATGACAAGGAGCCAACGATAGTACCATTTTCCAGAAGGGTCAACTACGAGCCTCTCCGATAACTTCAACCTGGTCACACAAAAAAATAGTGACTTGTCTTATGAAGGAAATTAATTTGATAACGTCTTAATTTTTATGAGATCATTGGCATAATCATACTGGAGAAAAGGACTTCAGATATTCAGATACTGGCATGAACCACTAAACAACAAGAAGTGATATTTGTAACTTACCGATGGCTCGTCTTGTTTTGAGCATTTGTGCCTTGATCCTTTTTCTCTTTACCGGTGTTACCTTCTGTGTTTTGCTGTTCAGGCCCTCGGAACCGGTCCAGAAAGGAGTCAGGTCTCTGTTCTTGGTCTCGCAGACTCTTATGGGCCCATTCTCGTAGGACCACAACTAAACGCACTATCCTGCAAACGATTAACAGAACTTTCAGTGGTTGTGGAACTCTCCCGACATGTAAACAGGCAAAAATAATAACAAAAGGAGCCCTGTGGACTGAAAGCTTCATATACCGTGAAAAAGAAAATATGTGCTGCTATGAAACTGAGCCCACATGAGAAAAGATCAGGAGGAACAAGATGATTAGTCTGGATGCTTATCGTTGACTGCTCATGATTGACACTGCAATTTCCTAAGGAATGAATGATTGCAGAAATCATAGTGACCCCGAGACTTTTCCAATAACTGGTGAGGTTCTTTTGATGTTCAGAATGGTCTATCCTACATACCTGGACAATGCACCTCTCCCTCTAAAAGACGCCCGTGACACAACATCACCGTTATCTTGGGAAATAACTCTTTGCAGTTCTGAAGAAGTGTCATCACACACAGACAATGCCCTATTAGACAGAAATAAGAAAGGGAAGATTACCCATGCCTAGATGCAGAATATTTGGTAACAATTGCCATGTTTGCTATTGCTTGTGTTGTTACATGAATAAACTGTAATATGTACCACCTGGAAACCATATAATAAGTAATCAGCTCTCAAGTACTAACTGTGTGATCAGCAGGGAGAGATAAACTATAGGAAACGTAGAAAACCTAACCTTCATTAATGCCATTAAAAGAAATAAACCTAGAGTAGATGATCAAATTTATACCGACCGACCTTCATAAACATATAAAGTGCAAGTGCACATAATAGCCAGTGCACATAAAAAATGGTTCAATCTCACCCATATGTTTTGATGAGATGCATTACCCCCAAGGTCTAGTCAGGAAGGAGAAGCTACACAATGGAATTTGGCACTAAAGTACTCTGTCGTGCCCCATGTAATACACCTGCCTTTAGGAGGGCAGTACCCAAGTGTGGCAATGCCTGATATAGTACCCCAAAGTACCCCTCCCTATGTGTTTCCTCCTCGGTATCAAGGAAATAGGGATAAAACGTTCAGAGGTGAAAAATCCATCTAATCTCTCAATGTAATAGCTATTTATCAAAATTGCTTCCTCTTCTAGATGGTTTAATCTTCTCAATCCCTATGAAATTGTTAGCTCAAGTGTTGTCATGATGTTCCTGGTTGATGCACCTAGCAATAGATGTACCCGATTCATTCCGGATATCTCCCAGATGTTCCCCCCATGCTTCTCCTGAATTCTCTAATATTCTTCATATTCAATACCAGCCCCTTGGTCTCACTGGGAGCCGTGTATCCATGTTTGGTGGTGACATGATGTGACTGTGTTAAACACCGTCCCCAATGGAACGAATCTTACGGTACGTGATCAAGGGTGGCACACCTGCAAAATCACAAATGTCATCATCCATTTTGAGAACCGCAGAATGTTTTTTGAGGATCTCCCTAACTAGTGGTGCCCCATTATCAAAAGTAGAGATTAGGTGGATATGTCTATCCTGTATCCCTGTTTTGTCACGAGGTGTTAGGAGTCCCTCTCTCTTCTGTTTCAGTGAATAATGGTACAGCTTCCCTCAATACCGGTCTGGATGTCCCCTCATCAAGAACCTCTGTCTTAGGTTCCCGAATTTGTTTATAAAGTCCCTTTTGTCAAAGCAATTTCGTCTCAGCTGCAAATATTGGCCTTTAGGGATATCTCTTTTTTTGTCAGTTCGGATGGTGGCTGTCCCATCTTGAAAGCACATTTGTTGATGGGGGCTTCCGGTAAATGGTAGTAGTTAGTGTTCCATTTCGATGTTTCATGATCAATTGGAGTTTAATTGCATTGATCTCGTGAGTGACTTTAAATCCAATAGAATTGTTATTCAAGAATTGTACAAATAACACAAAAGCCTCACGTGTGCCCTCCATGGAGTGAAAACGTTGTCTATGAATCTTACCCACAGGTCCATGTGTGTGGTAAACTTAACAGTGACTTCAGTGAAAACCTAACGTATCCTCCCACCAGCCCAGGAACAGGTTGGCATGAGTCAAGGTTGTCTTGAGTATCCTTGAATTTGTTCTGGCCAATTATTTCTTTACCTTTCATGGGAAAATCTACCACCAGCTCAGGGGCACGGCTATGGGAAGCAACTGTGTTCCTAGTTATGCCAACCTGTTCCTGGCCGTGATGGTGGTCTGGACCAGATGGAGAAGACCAACATCTGTGAGTAATGTACTGTAATCCCTCATACGGTCTGAGGAACCCCTACATCTTTATTGTAAGGTGGTAATATAGGGTTTTATACCCAGTAACAGAATTATCAACTGCTGATGTGCCCACAATACCCGTTTGCCCCTCTCACCACTTTCGTTGACCCATGTGTTAACGATGGTTATGGTTGGGTCAGGGTCCTTGCCGGTATGGGGCCCTTACATCTATGATGGAAGCCCTGCTCCTGGTCATAAGGACAAACCAGTCTGTAGCTTGTCCATTACAGCTGCTAGTATGTCCATGTCTGTACAAAGAGACCTTCATGTTTTCACACTGGATGTCAACCAATGCCTATACTGTATAAGATTATGGTTGCAAACTTTTTTTTGGAGTTCCACAAACCAGAGCCTAGTGTGTAAGACTAGGTTTACATTAGACTACAGCATGAAATCGCTTATTTACTTACCTACTGCCACAATTGTCTGCTGACTCCAATTCATTTGTTTCACTGGGTGTCTTAATGGCCAAACGTGGGTGTAAATTGGGAGAGGAGTTCTTGTGCCCATTTATCTGTCCAGTCATCCTCCATGGGAACACTTGGAAACACGGCTTTCAAGACTACAGATGGCCAACTGTATGAATAAACAGATATTAAACCACGTGAAATAGATATTATAAGAATGGCCCAATAGAGTAACACTGCGCTGGTATCATTCCTAGGAATGTTCGTTTCAAGATAATAAAGCAGTTTTTTCACCCAACGAACGAGCACAACGCTTGTTTGTTGGGTGAAACAATAATTTGAATAAAATATCAATGTTCTCGGCAGCACATAAACAGGACCTGTGCAGCCGAGAACAAAGGCCGTGTATGCTCACTGAAGAATCTACAGTATTACTAATTGAGGTGGAATTCAGCAAGCCTAACACTTTATTTGCTAGCTTTAAAGGGAATCTGTTAGAAGGTTTTGCTACTTAATATAAGAGCAGCATGGTATAAGGACAGCAACACTGATTCTAGCAATGTGTCACTTAGTTTACTGGGTGCAGCAGTTCCTAGATGTAGCATGTAGCAGAGCTCAAAAGCTGCCCCCACCCACACCACAGCTTTCTGTGTACAGTTTATATTGACAGTGAGCTGCTAATCACTGCTGGAGGCGTGGTCTGTCTCGCAGGCATGTGAGTTCCAGTTCGGGCAGTGATAATGTCCTGGTAAAAAAACCTTCATTATAAGTAAACAACAGCACACACCCTAATAAATGACACATCGCTGGAAACAGTGTCTCAGCCTCTACCTTATGCTGTCCTCAGATTACATAGCGAAAACCTGCTGACAGATTCCCTTTAACCCCTTTACACCCGAAGATGGTTTGCACGTTAGTGACCGGGCCAATTTTTACTATTCTGATCACTGTCCCTTTATGAGGTTATAACTCTGGAACACTTTAACGAATCCTGGTGATTTTCAGAATTTTTTTTATGCCATATTGTACTTCATGATAGCGGTAACATTTCTTTGATATAAATTGCGTTTATTTGTGAAAAAACTGAAATTTGGAGAACATTTTGAAAATTTTGCAATTTTTCCAACTTTGAATTTTTATGCCCTTAAATCAGAGAGTCATGTCAGGCAAAATACTTAATAAGTAACATTTCCCACATGTCTACTTTACATCAGCACAATTTTCAAACAAGAAAAAATATTTTTTAGGAAGTTATAAAGGTTAAAAGTTGACCAGCGATTTCTCATTTTTACAACAAAATTTACAAAAGCATTTTGTAATGGAGTCACTTTGAGGGGTCTATATGACAGAAAATACCCAAAAGTGACACCATTCTAAAAACTGCACCCCTCAAGGTGCTCAAAATCACATTCAAGAAGTTTTTTAACCCTTCAGGTGCTTCACAGGATTTTTTTGGAATGTGGAAAAAAAAATAACATTTAATTTTTTTTCACATTGAACCCTCAGGTGTTTCACAGAAGTTTATAACTTTGCGACGTAAAAATAATAATAAAAAAATGTTCCCCATAAATGTGTTTTTGGCATAAAATTTTCATAAGGGTAATAGGAGAAATTGCGTAATTTCTAGTAAGTACGCCAATACCCCATATGAGGGAGAAAACTACTGTTTGGGCGCAGGGCAGGGCTCAGAAGGGAAGGAGCATCATTTAACTTTTTGAATATAAAATTTCTTGGAATCATTAGCGGACGTCATGTCCCATTTGGAGAGCCCCTGATGTGCCTAAACAGTAGGAACCCCCCACAAGTGACCTCATTTTGGAAAGGAGACCCCTCAAGGAATGTATTTGGACATCTGGTGAGCACTTTGAACCCCCAGGTGCTTCACGAAAGTTTATAACATTGAACCGTGAAAATAAGAAAATCACATTTTCCTCACAAAAATGTTATTTTAGCCCCAAATTTTGCATTTTCCTAGGGGTAACAGGTGTAATTGTACCATACAATTTGTTGTGCAATTTCTTCTGAGTGCGCCGATACCCCATATGTGGGGGAATACTACTTTTGAGGCCCAGTGCAAAGCTGAGAAGGGAAGAGGCGCCATATTGGCATCCAGATTTTTCTGGAATGGTTTGAGGGGGCCATGTCACATTGGCAGAGCCCCTGAGGGGCCAGAACAGCAGAATCCTCCTATATGTGAACTCATTTTACAAACTACACTCCCCAATAAATTCATCCAGGTGTGCAGTGATCATATTGACACCACATGTGCCTCACAGAATTTTATACCACTGAGCAGTGAAGAAAGAATAAAATACATTTTTACCACTAAAATGTGGTTTTAGCCCCAAGTTTTTAATTTTTCTAAGGGCTAATAGGAATTTTTTTTTACAACAAACTGAGGTCAATTTTTTCCTGAGTGCACCAATACCCTACATGTAATCGGGAACTATTTTTCAGCCACAGCGCAAAGCTCAGAAGGCAAGGAGTGCCAGACTTTACTGTTATGGTTTGCAGGCGCCATGACCCACTAGGAGAGCCCATGAGGAGCCAGAACAGCAGAAACCCCCATAAGTGACCCCAATTTATAAACTGCACCTCTCAATGAATTCATCTAGGGGTACAGAATTGTTTTATCCTCAGATTTTATATTTTCACAGAAGAAGTGGGTAAAAATGGCACCAAAATTTGTCCCACAATTTCTCCTGAAAGTGGCAATACCCCATATGTGGCTGTACAGTGCTACTTAGCCATGCGGAGAGACTCGGGAGGGACGGAGCGCTGTTTGCATCCAGGAGAGTTTTTCCTATAATAGTTTGCGGACTCCATATACAGAGCCCCTAATTGCTAAAAGTGGGGAATTTATCTACAGGTGCAGTGACGATTTTGACTCCACGGGTGTTTACCAGAAACAAACATCAATGAATGTTGCAGAGGGAAAATTGGAAACTGCCAATTTTGTAGTGACTAGTACACTGTAGTGACCAGTACATTGCAGTCACCAGTACGTTATACCCAGCCCGTGCTTCTATGCCCATGCCATAAGTTAGGTGGGGTTTCGTTGCTTCAGAAATGCCAAATGTGGACGCAATATGTGGTTTAGGTACACTGAGGGTCTCAGAAGGGAGGGAGTGAGGCATTTAGATTTGGGAGCACAGAATTTGCTGAATTTCTTTTGGGGTGCGAGGAGCAATTTCAATTTTCCAGAGACTTTGTGCTATCAGTAATATGGAAGCCCCCTATATTTCCACTGACAGATGATGGACCTGAGTGGGGACTTGCTTTTTTTGTGGATTGAGATGAAGCTTTTATTGGGAACATTTTGCATAATGTCTGAGATCACATTTATCTGGCGCTCTACGCTGAGCACATACTTTGGGGTTTACATCTAAATCTCTGAGTGACGTAATTCAGATGAAACCCCCGAGTGATCCGTCCACTATAATGAGGCAGCAGAGTTACTCTGGACTCCGTCTGGCCTCTGTTCAGCAGTGTCCTTTTCAGAAGTGCACAAAACTGTGGCTGACAGCACTTTTGTGCAGTCCTTAAAAAACGGACACAGTCGGATCACAGGTCAGACGGGGTCCACAGTGCCTCCATCTGCCTCATTATAGGGAATCTTCCTCCAGAGGTTCCGTCTGAATCATGTATTTCAGAGACTTACACAGAAACCCCGCTGTAAGCGCACAGCGCAGAGCGCAGGATAAATGTGCGCCGAGCCTTACTGCAATCTTTGGGAGGCAGAATGAAAAAATTCAATATCATGTGAGTCATGTGAGGGCTTGTTTATTTGCAGGACGAGTTGATGCTTTTATTATTACCATTTTGGGGCACATGACATTTTTTGGTCACTTTCTATTCTAATTTTTGGGAGGCAGAACGAATAAAAACCAGCAATTCAGGAGTTTTTGGGGGGTGGAGGGGTGTTTATGCCACTTCGTGTGGTAAAATTTATAAGGCAGTTTTATTCTTCGGGTCAGTACGATTGCAGCGATACCCCTTTTATATAGTTTTTTTTTATGTGTTGGCACTTTTACACAATAAAAACTATTTTATAGAAAAAATAATTATTTTTGCATCGCTTTATTCTGAGAGCTAGAACTTTTTAATTTTTCTGCTGATGGAGCTGTATCATGGCTTCATTTTTCCAGGACAAGATGATGTTTTCAGCTGTATCATGTTTTTCTTTATATCTGTCTTTTTAATCGTGTTTTATTAAACTTTTTGTTCGGCGGTTTGATGATAAAGCATTTTTTTTTTGCCTTGTTTTTTTTTTAATTATGTTTTTTTATGGTGATCATTAAAGGGGTTTACTAGTGGGACAGTTTTATAGGTCAAGTCATTGCGGACGCGGCGATACCAAATATATGTACTTTTATTGTTTATATTATTTTCCATATAAATATTTATTTCTAGATACAAAATCTTTAGATTTTTTTTATTATTTTTGATATTTTTTTAAAAAATATTACAATTATTTTACTTTTCTAAACTTTTTTTTTTTACTTTTTTTACTTTGTCCCACTATGGGACTTTCATTTTTTGCAGGCTGATCGCTTGTACAGCATGGGGATGCAGCAGCATCCCTGTGCTATGCAAACTGTCAGCTCTGCACTGACAGGGAAAGTTGCTGATGATGCACCGTGCATGATCAGCAAATTTGCTAGTAAGTTTCCTAGCTCTGGTGACTCGGATGTTGTCATGACGACATCAGATCACCACGGCAACGATCCGGACCCCGCGTCGCTCCACTCGGGTCCTAAGGCAGAGGGGCTTAGCCTCAGCTGCCGGAATGCAGCAATCACAGCATTTAGGGGGTTAAAGTGCCGGTAGCGATGTGTGACCGGTCCTGGCACTTAGTGCCAATTGTCGGCTGTCAGAATCAGCTGACACCCGGCGGCGATCGCCCACGCACAGCCCATGTGTGTGGGTGATCGCCATTCAATAATACGTCCCTGGTCAGATAGGCTCAGGGCGCAGGGACGGATTATTACGACAATTGAATTTCTTCTAAATATTTTTAATACTGAAGTCTATGAGAAATAGATGTTTCATTACATCATCTGTAAATGGACGCCTGTTTCCTCCTCGGCAGCTGCTGATCGGCTGCACTTTTCACACGTCTCTCACACTAAACTATTGTGAAATCTTCTGCTGCGCCTCAGTGCTTTCTCCCACTACAACACCCCTTCATATACCCATAAGGCAGTGTCGGACTCTGGTGTTAAGAGTCCGCCGGTAAGGCCAGAGACAGACTGCCGTATTTCTCACGCATCGCACTGCACGGACTGGCCGGCACCTCTCCTGACCTGAGCACGACACGTGATGGATTACTATGCAGCTGTCAAGCTCAGGTCAGAAGCGCCGCCAGCCAGTACAAGGTTCACAATGTGATTCTCGCAGGAGAAATACGGCAGTCTGTCTCTGCCCTAACATTGATTCTGGGGGCCCAGGCTCTAAACTGCAATGTCCAGATGAAGCCCCGGTCTCCTGACCAGAACTCTAGCCAGTAGCCACGCACAGTATTTGCCTGGGATTTTAGTTCGGGTGAGGAAACCTGCGGTTGGTGCACAGAACAGTGGATGTGTGACGCCAGCCTCAGCCCGATTCCTTGGAGACCTTTGTACAGCATGATGGCCCCATATTACCCTATACAGAGTGATGCCCCTCACAGCTTGCTAAGCATTCCTCCAAATCAACAAAATAGTGCTTTTACCAGCAGAAGATCAAAGTTTTACAGTGGCCCAGCCCTGAGTGCAATGGGAAATCTGGTGGTGACCTGAAGGGGGCGCTGTACACTGGAGTTGCCCTTGTAATCTGACAGATTTGGAGCACAGCCGCAAGGATGAGCGGGTAAAAGATCGCCATTTCTAGATGTGCCGCGCTGATAGACTCCGACCCAAAAAGACTGAATGCTGCCATGAATACAAAGGGGATTTCAACAAAAGTATTTGCTTAAGGGTGTGTATAGTTATGCAACCACATTGTTTTGTGTGATTTATTTACGAAGAGGGACGGAGTCCCTCGAAACGCGTTGGTTAGTTTTTTGCCCCAGCATGGCTCCGTAGCCTCGTGACGTCACACGCTGCAGAGCACTGTCGGCCGTTTTTTTCAGCCGCGCATCCAGGGACACCACCGGCCGGGGCGCTTCTGGCTCTGCGCGCCCTTCAACTACTCCTGCCGCCTGGTTACTTGGAATCCTGTACAGCAGCACCCGCAGGTCATCACACCAATTGGGAACACATTCCATAACTTAGGCAAACAGTAAGTGCTCATTACCTTTGCATATGACCGCTACTAGCAGCATTAGTTCCGGTATTAGTGGTTTGTTGGCACATGTGTTTTTTTTTCCGGGAGGTAAAAATCCCGAATTTACAGCCTACTTAGTATTTTAGCTCGATACCTCATTTTTTGCTTTTGTTTTGTGTTATTTATTTTATTTTCATTTTTCCACCCCAAAATATTTCAGTTTACTTTCCAACTGAAATGTACAGATCATACGTGACGTTAGTGGCAGAAAAGCTCCTGGAATGATACTTCTTGGTATGATTTTTTTATATGGCGAAAACATGACATTTTAATAGGGGTGTGTAGACGTTTTATATCCACTTCATATTATGTTATTCCTCCAGTGCTCGCACAGGATGGTTTATTCTGAAACGTTACTTGAAAGCATGATTAGCCTTCAGGTTGTAATTCGGTTTATTTGGATGTGGTGATGATGATCCTCTCACTCACAGTTATGGCCTTTACTCCATCCTGTGGTGTCACCCACAATCGTTCTCGGTTCGTTATCTTCGCAGATACTTTGCCGACAATAGTGATAAACATTTTCCTCTTGAAGCAGTGACATAGCCCATGATTAATGCCGAAAGGCCAAACACGTCATAGCAGTCGCCTGTTGTCCCTGAAGGCTTCGTGATGCGGGGTTTGGCTGCTTTGAGACGGAGGCTTCTCATGCAGTGTTCCTAATGGGGCACAACATTGGTTTACCTCTGGGAATGATGGGATGACAATGGGAGATGTCAACAGACATACCTGGGATGGGTTAACTAGAGCAGCAGATATTTTTTCCAATTGCTGCCCATAGCATTAAAAAATGTTTCAACATTTTCACTCTATCTACAGTATATAATTCTTTTCTTTTTCTGGTGGTGTGAGATCACTATGGAAAAAGGGGCAGCGTGGTGTGAGATCACTATGGAAAAAGGGGCAGCGTGGTGTGAGATCACTATGGAAAAAGGGGCAGCGTGGTGTGAGATCACTATGGAAAAGATGCAAAATGTGGAGGAATCACTATGGAAATAGGGGCAGCATGGGGTGGGACCACTACGGAAAAAGGCGACAGTTTGGGTAAAATTACTATGGAAAAAGGTCAGCCTGGGGTGGGATCACTATGGAAAAGGGGGCAGCGTGGTGTGAGATCACTATGGAAAAAGGGACAGCATTGGGTAGCATCACTAAATGGGGGGAATCACTATGGAAATAGGGGCAGCATGGGGTGGGATCACTATGATAAAAGGGGTGACATCACTAAGGAAAAAGGGGCAGTCGTGGGAAGGAACACTTTGGAGTAAGGGGCACCATGGGGTGGAGTTACTATGGAAAAGGAGGCAATTTGGGGTGGGACCACTATGGAAAGAGGAGGAAAGGTCGACGGTGCTGGAAGCATGTAAGTGCTCGTAAAGTCGTATATACGGTGTGCAGCATGGGATGTTCTCAATGTACAGAAGGGGCAGTGGGCTCAATATACATGGGGTAGGATCACTAAGGAAAATTGGGCAACGTGCAGTGGCATAACTTTAGAAAAAGGGGCAACATGGGGTTGGATCACTATGGAAAAAGGGACTGCATTGTAGAATCACTATGGAAAAAAGGGCAGTGTGTGGTGGGATCACTATGGGAAAAGGGGCAGCATATGGTGTGCTCTGTATGGAAAAGGGGTCAGCATAGAGTGTGCTCTGTATGGAAAAGAGGTCAGCGTGGTGTGGGCTCAGGAATGTGGGGAGAAAGGTGTGCGTGGGCTCAGAATAGAGACTGAGTAATGTGGGGAACAGTGCAATGGCACAGCCAGGATGAGACCACATGCCAAGGAGGAGGAGTGTAATGAAGTGGCACAGTATAGAGACTGGGCCATATAGGGGGGGACAAAGTGTTAAAGGACATTGTGAAGAGAGGGCCCAGAATGGAAAGGAGAGGGCAGTGTGGATGGCATGTACCATAAGAGGGACAGTGTCTGGGTCATATTTTGTGCAGGGAATATAGTGAGGGGCAATTATTTATTCAGGGGCTCAGTGTAGGCAGATATTTTTAATCAGGAGCATTATAATGACACTGCTATCTTTAAGGTCATCATGGGTGGATGTGCTGCAGAAGACTGAAGATGGAAGTCTGCAGAGAAGAGCTGGACAAGATGAAGAAGAAAAGAAAGAGAACGACTCCAGAGACAACCTCATCTATCAGGTACCCGGATGTAATTTTTTTTACGATACTGACTAATTCTCATATTTGTATTTATGTTAGTGAGTCGCCCGCCAGGGCCGTGGGGTACTCGGTACCGGGTCCGGTGTTCACAGGGGGATGTCACGGTGGCTGCGACCCGGTCCGTGTCCCTGGGTGCCCATGTAAAAGGGGGGAAAGGTCTTTAAAGGGATAAAATCTATTGTTCATGACGCCACCTGTGGTATTCGGTCAGGGTGACCGATGCTGCTTTAAGGGCCCCCCTGGGGCGATGTTATGGCGCCTGGATGGTATACCTTCCCACAGGGGAAGTAGATCCCCAGGGCTTCCCAGTGTGAAGATGGTAGAATGGTGAGGGATGCAGTAAGGAATGAGGACACAGGTTTGCAGTCTCTTTACCTCGTTTACTGAAGACTTCAGCAGCCACAGTCAGAGGGCAGGTAGGGTCTGGCCAGTTTGGAGGCAAGTCCAGAGTCCCCTTATCCTGATGGAAAATAGAAGCCTTCCTTTGCTCTGTAGTAGTGTAATCCCTTACTGCTAGAAGCTTCACATAAGGTCCTCACAGATGTTATCTCTCTCTCTCTGTCCCCCGGGTAGGATAGGACATAACCCATATAATTGGTGACTTGAGCCTGTTTATAGGATCTCTTAGATGACCCGGCTCTGAAGGGTGTCACCGTGCCTCCTGGGTGTTGAGTCGGACAGGGAACTTGAAGTTCAGCTGTCCTGCCGGTCTCTGATGTAAGGTGTGGAGGTCCTTACAACCTCGGTGTTCTGGCTACCGGATTTCTGCACCTCAGAAGGAGGCAGCCTGCTCGGGGCTGGTCTCCCTCTTGTATCCACTCCTGTGCTTCCTCTCCTGCATGCTCACTGCAATCAATTCTGCTTTCTAAATGTCTCTTTCCAGGAGCTGTAGCACTGTGGCCTACACAGCTCCGTAAACCCTCTGTCCTCCTCAGACTGCTGTCTGGAACTCACTAACTTTTCCTACAGACTACCAGTTATATATATATGGGGAGTCACCTAGTAAATAGGATCAAAAGCTTCCCCTGGTGGCCTTGAGTGTGGATGTGTTGCATGTTTGTGGTACCTGGTTACAGTTATCCTTTCTTGCCTCCAAACGTAGCATCACTCTTCCCGTGAGGAAAGTGACATTACTGTGATGACCAGGACCCTGGGGCACCACATTAGGAGCAATAAAGGGGTTGTCCAGGTTTGTGCTGAGTCTGCTGTCATTCTATGTGACTGCAGACTGCTGAATTCTCACAGTGTGCACTGCCCGCTGTCAGGATTCTCTCCTGCCGGTGATTTGCATACTTGTGGTCACCTGCTGACTAGATGTGTGGCCTCACTCAGTGAAAATGAATTGAATGAGGCCAGACAAGTCTAGTCAGAATATGGCCAGACGTATCCAAATCACATACTTGTGCTGACATGACTGTCCACTGGCAAGGGAGAATCCTAAAAGTGTGCAGTGCATGCGATGTAAGAATTCAGAAGTCTGCAGTCCCATAGAGTTGTTAGCAGGTTGCGTGATGCAGTGACTCAAGAGAGGTAGAGAAAGGGTTAACAGATTTAATTTAACTGGGGATACTCCACGCAGGGAGATAAAGAGTTAAATGAGGGTTAAACAGTTCAAGGGTAGGCAATAGGTAGAGTTAATGAGCAATGAACTAGATAATGGCAGTTCCTTAACCCCTTAGTGAAGGAGCCAAATTTTTGAAATCTGACTAGTGTCACTTTATGTGGTAATAACTCTGCAACGCTTCAACAAATTCCAGTGATTTTGAGATTGTTTTTTCGTGACACATTATACTTTATGATAATGGTAAATTTAGTAATAAAAATTAAAAATGGTAAAAAATTAGCAATTTTCAAAATTTTAATGATTATCCCTTTAATCCAGATGGTCATACCACAGCAAACCATTAATAAATAATATTTCCCTCATGTCGGCTTTACATCAGCACCATTTGTAAAATGTTCTTTTATTTTGTTAGCATTTTAGGAGGATTAAAAATGTAGCACCAATTTTTCATTTCTTCAAGGAAATTTACAAAAAAATTTTTTTTAGGGACTTATCCATGTTTGAAGTGACTTTAGGGGTCACATATATTGGGAAACCCCCAAACATGATACCATTTTAAAAACAGCACCCCCTGACATATTGAAAACTGCAGTCAGGTAGTTTATTAACCCTTCAGGTGCTTTACAGTAATTAATGCAAAGTGGTATGACAGAAATGAAAATGTGTATTATTACCACCTAAATGCCTCTAACTTCTGAACAGATTACTACAGCCGGCAGACTCCAAGGCCGCTATTTGGTCATGAATTGCCATGGCAAACATCAGGACCACAAAATCATGATCTGAGGGCACCAATTTGGATAAAGAGGAAGCCCCCACACTCTGTTAACCATTTATAATGATGTAGTCACTATTGACAGCAGCATCTAAGGGGTTAAACAGATTTGGACGGTGCAAACACTGATCGTGGCTGATACAGCAAGTTGTCAGCTATAGTGTACAGCCGACAGCAGCCAGATTGCCACCTGTATGGGGAGGCTATTCTCTTATATCTCAGGTCAGTTAAAAGACGTATTGGCTATCATTAAGGGGTTAAATCACTTATTGTGTCAAAGGCTTCCTGTCTTCTGCCGAAGCTTGGAGGGTGGCGGCGCAATCAGCAGCAATGGGCCCGGTAGGATGCAGACTTTTTTCTGCTACCCAGCTCTCCCTAGGCGGCCAGTGCACTGTACTTCCAGTCATGGGGCCCGCGGTACCTCTCAGTCGCGCAGAGGCAGGGCACTTGACGCCTCGGTATCTGACAGTCACTCGGGTGGTGGCGGGAGCTGGCGGGCGCACAACGATGCGGCGCGGGTGCTCAGGGAACAGAGCACACCCCTTAACCTGCTGCACGCTGCCTGTTCGTGCCAAAACTAACTGCTGTCACCCGCGCTTTTTCTTGTGTACGCCCTCTACTTCCGGGTCAGGGTTTCAGTCCGATCCCTTATGCCTTTGACACGATAAGTGATTTAGGGAACTGCCGTTATCTTGTTCATTGTTCATTAACTCTACCTATTGCCTGCCCTTGAACTGTTTAACCCTCATTTAACTGTTTATTTCCCTGCATGGAATATCCCCTGTTAAATTAAAACTGTTAACCCTTGCTCTGCCTCTCTTGCGCCACTTCATCCCACAACCTGCTTACACTTGGCATAGTCGTTCATCATCAGTTCTAAGGGGGTCACGATGGTCTGGGTGGTAGCTCTTTGTTCTGGGGTTTTAGCCAACTCACAGCTTCAGTATCGCTAACAGGCCTCTTCTACCGCAGTCTTCAAGTGGGGGTGATAGACCAGCTTCTGTAGCCACTGAAATGTCTTCTCCGGACCATAGTGAGCCCCGCTATCATGAGCCTCCGTGGCCACTATGCAGATTAGCTTCTAGGGGAGCACCACCTGCCAAGCGACCCCCAACTCACGCCCCAACTTAACTTTCCTATACAGCAAGCCATCCTTCAATTGGAGCCTTTCTCATTGTCTGAGAATCTGCAAAGCCCCTGGTGATAGAGCACCTACGTATTTCATCTCGGCTAGGGAGCAGCTTCAATGCTACCCACTGTCTCAGCCGGGCAAGTTCCGTGTCTTCCGGCTGCAGCTGTACCCAATCATCTCGAGGATGTCCTAACACCTGTTCCCTGGAACAGCTCGCTGATCTGTCCTTGCGTCATCGCCAATGAACCTGGCAAAGTTCCGGAAGCCCGGAATCTCTTCTGCCTCCAATTCTTCGTCCCGATCACAGCCCGGGCGCTCATGTGTCACTCTGGATAAGGCATCAGCGTGTGTATTCTCAGCTCCGTTCTGATACGCAATCTTGTACCGGTATTTCGCATGAGGGCCACCCATCTTTGTTCCAGGGCTCCCAGTATGGCATTTTCCAGATGAGCCAATGGGTTGTTGTTGGTTCGCACCAAGACTTCGGAACCTGACAGGTATTCAGCAAACTTTTCAGTCATTGCCCATACCAGCGCCAGCAGCTCCAGTTTGAAGGAACTGTAGTTTTCAGGGTTCCTCTCTGAGTGGTGTAGAGATTGGCTCACGTAGGCAATCACTCGCTCTTTCCCGTCTTGCACTTGACCATGGAGACTTCCATCGGTATGTAAAATGAAGGGTTGCGAGACGTCGGCATAGGCCATTATTGGAGTTTCTTTAAGAGCCATCTTCAAAGCCCGGAAGACTTCCTCCTGGCTGCTCCTCCACTGGATAATTCGATTATTCACTCTGGATGGTACTCCTTTTAGCAGCTCTAACAACAGATTAGAGATGCGAGTGAAATTTTTCACGAACCTCCAGTAAGCCCCAGAAAAGCCCGCATATCGTTCACTGTCTTCCGGGTGGGCCTCACTCTCTTCTGGTGCCAAATTCTTTGTATGACGACCACGAAAGGCGACAATTTCCCCATTTTTCGAGCGAACGGCCGCCATCTTCTCCATAGCAGCCGGCGCCGTTTGTACATCAGCAACATCCGGCATCTTTACTTCTTTTACCGCAGTCCACTGCTCAAAGTCTCTATCATCCGCCTGCAATGCTTTAATGGCCGGTAACAAAGCACAAGTCCCAATTTCAGTCATCAATCTCCAAATCGGTGTCAGCCAGCAGCTCCATTTCTTCCAGCTCTGGCAGCATATCACAAATCTCAGGTTCAAAGTCACTGCCAGTCCCTCATCTGGTTCCAATGGGGAAAGGTGCCGGGAATGCCATCTCAGCTGCTCCCGCCTTGTTCGTAGACTCCGGATCATTCTCTGACAGTCTTAGAGTTTCAGGGCTGCTGGGTTCAATCCTGCTGACTACGCCAAAGGTCACTGTCAGTTAGCACCCCGGCCCCTTGCATATGAAATGACAGTTCTAATCCCGGCCCCGGGTCACAGTGGGTTACCTTAGTTCTGTGCCTGTTTTGCATGACAGGACAGCGTCCTCCAGATGAACCACACTTCACACTGTATAGGGCCCAACAGTGACAACTTGTATTTAATGATGAGGAAGAAGAAATAAACAAGAGATGAATGATTCCTATTGTCCCTAGACACAGCAACGGTTGCAGCAGCAAAGTCCATGACCCTCAGTAAGGTCTCCAGAGCTAAAAGTCTCTGGTGAGGCATACATTCAGTCCCGGTGCCTGACAGTCCTGGCAGTCAGTATTTCCCCCAGCCGGGGTTCCCTTCTGTCCCCGACGAGGATCCACTTATGCCCCAGATGGAGGTTCCTTCTGTCCCAGATGGGGATCCACTTATACTCCAGACGGGGGCTCCTTCTGTCCCAAGCAGGGACCCACTTATGCCCCAGATGGGGGCTCCTTCTGTACCAAGTGGGGACACACCTGTGCCCCAGGCAGGGACACACACCCAGCCTCAAGGGAGCAGCAAACTCCTTTTTCCTGTCGGAGCCCAGGCAGGATGGCCTGAGGCAGGGTGTGTGTCCCTGTCTGGAGCACAGGTGTGTCCCCACTTGGTACAGAAGGAGCCCCCATCTGGGGCATAAGTGGATCCCTGTCTGGGACAGAAGGAGCCCCCGTCTGGGGCATAAGTGGATCCTCGTCTGAGACAGAAGGAGCCCCTGTCTGGGGCATAAGTGGATCCCCGTCTGGGACAGAAGGAGCCCCCATCTGCTGCATAAGTGGATCCCCGTCTGGGACAGAAGGTGCCCCCATCTGCTGCATAAGTGGATCCCCGTCTGGGACAGAAGGAGCCCCCATCTGGTGCATAAGTGGATCCCCGTCTGGGACAGAAGGAGCCCCCAGCTGGTTCATAAGTGGATCCCTGTCTGGGACAGAAGGAGCCCCCATCTGGGGCATAAGTGGATCCCCGTCTGGGACAGAAGGAGCCCCCGTCTGGGGCATAAGTGGATCCTCGTCTGAGACAGAAGGAGCCCCTGTCTGGGGCATAAGTGGATCCTCGTCTGGGACAGAAGGAGCCCCCATCTGCTGCATAAGTGGATCCCCGTCTGGGACAGAAGGAGCCCCCAGCTGGTTCATAAGTGGATCCCTGTCTGGGACAGAAGGAGCCCCCATCTGGGGCATAAGTGGATCCCCGTCTGGGACAGAAGGAGCCCCTGTCTGGGGCATAAGTGGATCCCCGTCTGGGACAGAAGGAGCCCCCATCTGCTGCATAAGTGGATCCCCGTCTGGGACAGAAGGAGCCCCCATCTGGTGCATAAGTGGATCCCTGTCTGGGACAGAAGAAGCACCCAGCTGGGGCATAAGTGTGAAGCAATATTTGGTGAAACGCGCGTCGAGGCTCTGCACGCATATCCTCTGGGACGCTCCTGTGTTACCCTACACACAATGTCACAAGGTAATGCTGCCATTGATTAGCATAGAATGTTTTGGGCTCCATATATAATTTATTATATCGATCGATATGAGGATATTAGTTCTGACAATTGTATGAGCACCTGTCTTTACCTATAATCTGTGCTCCTCCACTTTACTTCAAATGCTGCCATGACTGATATGTTCAATAGGTGTACTATAGAAAAATCTTTCTTGCACTTAATATAAAGACTGGACATCTTTTGACCTACAGATTTGCTGCTTTTTAGTCGAACTGCATAATTTATGTACATTTATTGATCTTACTGATGTTGGTTTTTCATGCAATGGCCAATCATTTATATTCATTGCAGGTTTCTTGGCTTATTTTGAGCATCGGTTATTTCCATATACCATAGCCTACTCCTGAATGGTGTCTCTGATTATATGGGACATAACATCTCACAGGACCACCCCAGGATCTTAAATCTTTATAAGCTTTAGGGACCCCCTTTTTTCCACCAGTCCCTATTTTTTGCCGTACTTCTCCTCTCAGTCCATATTATTTATATACCTGCATATTGTTGTATTTTTTGTTAACTAAACTATTCCTATTTCTATTGAACCGCTTCTGCTCTTGGGTCTCTTTATCTCTGCCAGATGAAATGTAGAATCCAATCACTAGTATTTTATTAATCATTGTGCCAGAGCGGCAATTGATAAGGACTCCCTTTTTTTGGGTTTGCAGAGCAGATCCGCCTGAAAAAGATGTTGTGTGCGTTTACCCATAGTCTGACTTACTAGTAGGAGGTGTGACAACTTAAAGTGCATAGGGCAGCATTAACATCAAATGCAGCCCAGGTTAAAGGGGTGCTCGTCTTGAGACAAAGTTAACCCATAGCAGCATATGACCCTCAGTAACCTTGTAGGAGAACTGAGCACAAGGGATAAAATGTTGTAATGCCGTTTGGCTTCCAGGCCTGAACAAAACCCTGCGGAATTGATCCTAAGGAGAGAAGTTGCAAGAGGGATGGAATTAGCCAGTGCATCAAGTCAGGCAACGACGACGAAGCCATACTTGTATACAAAAGGCCAGCGCGCCAAAAGGAGAGAAGTTACAGTTGCTCCTGCTACAGCTTCAACAGTCAAGACAGTTGGCCACAGCCGTGTTTACAATCAAGGCCAAGACTTAAACGACGGTCAAGCACCAAAGACCAGAGCTACTCCGGTCAAAGTCCAGACTTCACACCTTGACGGTCAAGCATCAAAGACCCGAACGACGCCAGTCAAGATTTCCAACCCAGACGACTCCAGTCAACAGCCAAGGACTAGCCCCCATTAATACAGATCAAGAAGACACTTGTCAGTGGTCAAGTACCGAAGAAGCCTTGAGGATATTTGGCGAGAGACCTGAGCCTGTGCCGGTGATAGGAGGAGACATGTGAGATGGGCCGTCACCTTCAGTAGAGACTTACAGTATCGGGTGGGGGCACAGGAAGGGCTGCAGTATAGACAGGGGTCGGCTGACGTTAGAGCAGCCAAGATAGAACTGATAGGTTTTGTTAGGAAAACTTGCAGCTAATGAGATGAGAGCAGTGGCCCTTGTCGGGTCCAGGAAGCCACCGAAGTTCTTAAAGACTGTTCCCGCCTAGTACAATGTTTGCCCCCCTCCAAAATAGCATTAGGTTGGACTGTAGACCCCGACTTTATTCATATATTCCCCACTGTATAACCTGCCTCTAATAACAATCCTCTATTCATATAATTCTGTTAAGCAAATTAAAGTAGATTATTTTTCCACCTGTGTCTCTGCTATTTCATCTGGTTCACTGTTATGAACAGGTAATTCAGAACCACAATAGACATTGAAGTTCAGAGCACACAAAGTGACCTGACATTTACCAAAAACATAGGACAAGCTCTGAGACGTGGAAACTCTGCTGACCGCAATCCCTAATCCTATCACACCACACTAGAGGTAGCCGTGGATTGCGCCTAACGCTCCCTATGCAACTCGGCACAGCCTGAGAAACTAACTAGCCCTGAAGATAGAAAAATAAGCCTACCTTGCCTCAGAGAAATTCCCCAAAGGAAAAGGCAGCCCCCCACATATAATGACTGTGAGTAAAGATGAAATACAAACTGTTGTGAATTCTGTGGCAGAGTTCACTCCTGTGGTCACAAGTGGTACTTCGGCTGATTCTCTCTGGGATCTTCCGTTTGTGGAGGAAAGTGGTACTGCAGCTTCTGAGTTTCCTCCCTCAGGTGATCTGGTGAGCTTGTTAGCTTCTTCTCTACTTAACTCCACCTGATGCTTTGATCTATGCTTCCTGTCAATGTTTCAGTGTGGGACTTGTTTTTTCCCTGGATCATTCCTGTGGCCTGCTGCTCTGCAAAGCTAAGTTTTGCTTATGTTATTTTGTTGCTATTTTTCTGTCCAGCTTGCTTTATTGGTTTTTCTCGCCTGCTGGAAGCTCTGAGACGCAGAGGGACCACCTCCGTACCGTTAGTCGGTGCGGAGGGTCTTTTTGTCCCTTCTGCGTGGTTTTTTATAGGTTTTTGTGCTGACCGCAAAGTTATCTTCCCTATCCTCGTTCTGTTCAGCTAGTCGGGCCTCACTTTGCTAAATCTGTTTCATCTCTATGTTTGTGTTTTCATCTTACTCACAGTCATTATATGTGGGGGCTGCCTTTTCCTTTGGGGAATTTCTCTGAGGCAAGGTAGGCTTATTTTTCTATCTTCAGGATTAGCTAGTTTCTCAGGCTGTGACGAGGCGCCTAGGTTCTGGTCAGGAGCGCTCCACGGCTACCTTTAGTGTGGTTTGATAGGCTTAGGGATTGCGGTCTGCAGAGTTCCCACGTCTCAGAGCTCGTTCTATTATTTTGGGTTATTGTCAGTTCACTGTATGTGCTCTGACCTCCATGTCCATTGTGATTCTGAATTGCCTTTCATAACAGTACAGGAAGCCCAAAGTGCTAATGATTCTCAATAGAGGGAAAAAAGAAGTTCTGAGACCATTTTTTTTTCTTTGCACTGTGTTTTGTCTTTTTTTTCCCCTAGACATTTGGGTGGTTCAGGACACAGGTGTAGCAATGGACATTAAAGGTCTGTCTTCATGTGTGGATCAGCTCACTGCAAGAGTTCAAAATATTCTAGATTTTGTGGTCCAGAATTCTTTGCTTGAACCGAGAATTCCTATTCCAGATTTGTTTTTTGGAGATAGAACTAAATTTCTGAGTTTCAAAAATAATTGTAAACTATTTCTGGCTTTGAAACCTCGCTCTTCTGGTGACCCAATTCAACAGGTTAGGATCGTCATTTCTTTTTTGCGCGGCGACCCTCAGGACTGGGCGTTTTCTCTTGCGTCAGGAGATCCTGCATTGAGTAATATCGATGCGTTTTTCCTGGCGCTTGGGTTGCTGTACGATGAGCCTAATTCAGTGGATCAGGCAGAAAAAAATTTGCTGGCTCTTTGTCAGGCTCAGGATGAGATAGAGGTATATTGTCAGAAATTTAGAAACTGGTCAGTGCTCACTCAATGGAATGAATCTGCGCTGGCAGCAATATTCAGAAAGGGTCTCTCTGAAGCCCTTAAGGATGTCATGGTGGGATTTCCTATGCCTGCTGGTTTGAATGAGTCTATGTCTTTGGCCATTCAGATCGGTTGACGCTTGCGTGAGCGTAAACCTGTGCACCATTTGGCGGTATTACCTGAGCTTAAACCTGAGCCTATGCAGTGTGATAGGACCTTGACCAGAGTTGAACGGCAAGAACATAGACGTCTGAATGGTCTGTGTTTCTACTGTGGTGATTCCACTCATGCTATCTCTGATTGTCCTAAGCGCACTAAGCGGTTCGCTAGGTCTGCCACCATTGGTACTGTACAGTCAAAATTTCTTCTGTCCGTTACCTTGATCTGCTCTTTGTCATCATATTCTGTCATGGCATTTGTGGATTCAGGCGCTGCCCTGAATTTGATGGACTTGGAATATGCTAAGCGTTGTGGGTTTTTCTTGGAGCCCTTGCAGTGTCCTATTCCATTGAGAGGAATTGATGCTACGCCTTTGGCCAAGAATAAGCCTCAATACTGGACCCAGCTGACCATGTGCATGGCTCCTGCACATCAGGAGGTTATTCGCTTTCTGGTGTTGCATAATCTGCATGATGTGGTCGTGTTGGGGTTGCCATGGCTACAAGCCCATAATCCAGTATTAGATTGGAAATCCATGTTGGTATCCAGCTGGGGTTGTCAGGGGGTACATGGTGATGTTCCATTTCTGTCAATTTCGTCATCCACTCCTTCTGAGGTCCCAGAGTTCTTGTCTGATTACCGGGATGTATTTGATGAGCCCAAGTCCAATACCCTACCTCCGCATAAGGACTGTGATTGTGCTATCAATTTGATTCCTGGTAGTAAATTCCCAAAAGGTCGATTGTTTAATTTGTCCATGCCTGAGCACACCGCTATGCGCAGTTATGTGAAGGAATCCCTGGAGAAGGGGCATATTCGCCCGTCATCGTCGCCATTAGGAGCAGGGTTCTTTTTTGTAGCCAAGAAGGATGGTTCGCTGAGACCTTGTATAGATTACCGCCTTCTTAATAAGATCACGGTTAAATTTCAGTACCCCTTGCCATTGTTATCTGATCTGTTTGCTCGGATTAAGGGGGCTAGTTGGTTCACAAAGATAGATCTTCGTGGTGCGTATAATCTGGTGCGAATTAAGCAAGGTGATGAATGGAAAACTGCATTTAATACGCCCGAGGGTCATTTTGAGTATCTCGTGATGCCGTTCGGACTTGCCAATGCTCCATCAGTGTTTCAGTCCTTAATGCATGACATCTTCCGAGAGTACCTGGATAAATTCCTGATTGTGTACTTGGATGACATTTTGATCTTCTCGGATGATTGGGAGTCTCATGTGAAGCAGGTCAGAACGGTTTTTCAGGTCCTGCGTGCTAATTCTTTGTTTGTGAAGGGATCAAAGTGTCTCTTTGGTGTGCAGAAGGTTTCATTTTTGGGGTTCATCTTTTCCCCTTCTACTATCGAGATGGATCCTGTTAAGGTCCAAGCCATCCATGATTGGACTCAGCCGACATCTCTGAAAAGTCTGCAAAAGTTACTGGGCTTTGCTAATTTTTATCGTCGCTTCATCTGCAATTTTTCTAGTATTGCTAAACCATTGACCGATTTGACCAAGAAGGGTGCTGATGTGGTCAATTGGTCTTCTGCTGCTGTGGAAGCTTTTCAAGAGTTGAAGCGTCGTTTTTCTTCTGCCCCTGTGTTGTGTCAACCAGATGTTTCTCTTCCGTTCCAGGTCGAGGTTGATGCTTCTGAGATTGGAGCAGGGGCTGTTTTGTCGCAGAGAGGTTCTGGTTGCTCAGTGATGAAACCATGCGCTTTCTTTTCCAGGAAGTTTTCGCCTGCTGAGCGTAATTATGATGTGGGCAACCGAGGAGTGGCGTCATTGGCTTGAAGGAGCTAAGCATCGCTTGGTGGTATTGACTGATCATAAGAACTTGACTTATCTCGAGTCTGCCAAGCGCTTGAATCCTAGACAAGCTCGTTGGTCGTTGTTTTTTGCCCGTTTTGACTTTGTGATTTCGTACCTTCCGGGCTCAAAAAATGTGAAGGCGGATGCTCTGTCTAGGAGTTTTGTACCCGACTCTCCGGGTTTATCTGAGCCGGCGGGTATCCTCAAGGAAGGAGTAATTGTGTCTGCCATCTCCCCTGATTTGCGGCGGGTGCTGCAAAAATTTCAGGCTAATAAACCTGATCGTTGCCCAGCGGAGAAACTGTTTGTCCCTGATAGGTGGACGAATAGAGTTATCTCTGAACTTCATTGTTCGGTGTTGGCTGGTCATCCTGGAATCTTTGGTACCAGAGAGTTAGTGGCTAGATCCTTTTGGTGGCCCTCTCTGTCGCGGGATGTGCGTGCTTTTGTGCAGTCCTGTGGGATTTGTGCTCGGGCTAAGTCCTGCTGTTCTCGTGCCAGTGGGTTGCTTTTGCCCTTGCCGGTCCCGAAGAGGCCTTGGACACATATCTCTATGGATTTTATTTCTGACCTTCCCGTTTCTCAAAAGATGTCAGTCATTTGGGTGGTCTGTGATCGCTTTTCTAAGATGGTCCATCTGGTACCCTTGTCTAAATTGCCTTCCTCCTCTGATTTGGTGCCTTTGTTCTTCCAGCATGTGGTTCGTTTGCATGGCATTCCAGAGAATATTGTTTCTGACAGAGGTTCCCAGTTTGTTTTGAGGTTTTGGCGAGCCTTTTGTGGTAGGATGGGCATTGACTTGTCTTTTTCTTCGGCTTTCCATCCTCAGACTAATGGCCAGACCGAGCGAACCAATCAGACCTTGGAAACATATCTGAGGTGCTTTGTTTCTGCTGATCAGGATGACTGGGTGTCCTTTTTGCCTTTGGCTGAGTTCGCCCTTAATAATCGGGCCAGCTCGGCTACCTTGGTTTCACCGTTTTTCTGCAATTCTAGGTTCCATCCTCGTTTCTCTTCTGGACAGGTTGAGTCTTCGGACTGTCCTGGTGTGGATACTGTGGTGGACAGGTTGCAGCAGATTTGGACTCAGGTAGTGGACAATTTGACCTTGTCCCAGGAGAAGGCTCAACTTTTCGCTAATCGCAGACGCCGTGTGGGTCCCCGACTTCGTGTTGGGGATCTGGTTTGGTTATCTTCTCGTCATATTCCTATGAAGGTTTCCTCTCCTAAGTTTAAACCTTGTTTTATTGGTCCGTATAGGATTTCTGAGGTTCTTAATCCTGTGTCTTTTCGTCTGACCCTTCCAGATTCTTTTTCCATACATAACGTATTCCATAGGTCATTGTTGCGGAGATACGTGGCACCTATGGTTCCATCTGTTGAGCCTCCTGCCCCGGTTTTGGTGGAGGGGGAATTGGAGTATATTGTGGAGAAGATTTTGGATTCTCGTGTTTCAAGACGGAAACTCCAGTATCTGGTTAAATGGAAGGGTTATGCTCAGGAGGATAATTCCTGGGTTTTTGCCTCTGATGTCCATGCTCCCGATCTTGTTTGTGCCTTTCATGTGGCTCATCCTGGTCAGCCTGGGGGCTCTGGTGAGGGTTCGGTGACCCCTCCTCAAGGGGGGGGTACTGTTGTGAATTCTGTGGCAGAGTTCACTCCTGTGGTCACAAGTGGTACTTCGGCTGATTCTCTCTGGGATTTTCCGTTTGTGGAGGAAAGTTGTACTGCAGCTTCTGAGTTTCCTCCCTCAGGTGATCTGGTGAGCTCGTTAGCTTCTTCTCTACTTAACTCCACCTGATGCTTTGATCTATGCTTCCTGTCAATGTTTCAGTGTGGGACTTGTTTTTTCCCTGGATCATTCCTGTGGCCTGCTGCTCTGCAAAGCTAAGTTTTGCTTATGTTATTTTGTTGCTATTTTTCTGTCCAGCTTGCTTTATTGGTTTTTCTCGCCTGCTGGAAGCTCTGAAACGCAGAGGGACCACCTCCGTACCGTGAGTCGGTGCGGAGGGTCTTTTTGTCCCCTCTGCGTGGTTTTTTATAGGTTTTTGTGCTGACCGCAAAGTTATCTTCCCTATCCTCGTTCTGTTCAGCTAGTCGGGCCTCACTTTGCTAAATCTGTTTCATCTCTATGTTTGTGTTTTCATCTTACTCACAGTCATTATATGTGGGGGGCTGCCTTTTCCTTTGGGGAATTTCTCTGAGGCAAGGTAGGCTTATTTTTCTATCTTCAGGATTAGCTAGTTTCTCAGGCTGTGACGAGGCGCCTAGGTTCTGGTCAGGAGCGCTCCACGGCTACCTTTAGTGTGGTTTGATAGGCTTAGGGATTGCGGTCTGCAGAGTTCCCACGTCTCAGAGCTCGTTCTATTATTTTGGGTTATTGTCAGTTCACTGTATGTGCTCTGACCTCCATGTCCATTGTGATTCTGAATTGCCTTTCATAACAACAAACACAGAGATGAAATAGATTTAGCAAAGTGAGGCCCGACTTACTGAATAGACCGAGGATAGGAAAGATAGCTTTGCGGTCAACACAAAAACCTACAAACAACCACGCAGAGGGGCAAAAAGACCCTCCGCACCGACTAACGGTACGGAGGTGCTCCCTCTGCGTCTCAGAGCTTCCAGCAAGCAAGAAAAACCAATATAGCAAGCTGGACAGAAAATATAGCAAACCAAAATAACATAAGCAGAACTTAGCTTATGCAGGATAGACAGGCCACAGGAACGATCCAGGAGGAAGCAAGACCAATACTAGAACATTGACTGGAGGCCAGGATCAAAGCACCAGGTGGAGTTAAATAGAGCAGCACCTAACGACTTAACCTCATCACCTGAGGAAGGAAACTCAGAAGCCGTAGTACCACTCTCATCCACCAAAGGAAGCTTATAGACAGAACCAGCCGCAGTACCACTCACGACCACAGGAGGGAGCTTGGCCACAGAATTCACAACAGTTCACCTGCTTACGACCCCACATTGGGTCTGTGTAGTCATATTAGAAGCATTCCTTATTTCTAGGTACTTAGTTTTATTCTACTAAGCAAAACTATCCATATAGACATCCGTTAGTTAATATTGAATTTTCCTTGAGACATGGTATCCTGCAAAGCAGAGGTAGCCCTCACTACTAGCTTTAGGATTCATCTGTGATGATTACTGTTAGCGGAGGTGTGCACACGCAGGTGCAGGGAGGATCCTGAATCGCCCTACTGGAGGCGGACACTCAGACATAGTAGACTGCATAAATACCTGAAAATGATGCACGTCAGAGCACATATTGAATCTGCAAGCACCACTATTAGTCAATGGCCATGTAGGCACATTCGCCCGACTCCCGTTTTGCAATGGGTATGGACGTAATCCCCAACAGGTTCCAATAATGAACTTTGGGCAAAAATGCAATGTGAAAGGAGCCTTGCTGACCACCCAATGTGCCCCGCCTTTTGATAATTACACATTGTGTGCCCTTCTCCAAAAATTATACATTTTTTTGGCAAATGCTTGCCGTGCCAGTATTCATAAACATGCATTGTGTACAGAAAGTTGTGACAAGTGGTGGTTCAAAAATTAACATTTTTCAGGAGTACAATAGGTTTGCTATCTGTTTGAAAAGTGACTAAGTAATGGGGAAGCACTAGGGCCCAGACAGTATAGCCAATGAAGAAGCAATGGGAAGTACCAGTCCAGCACATATTGAGAATTTCAACCAGCATTCAGAACAAGAGTAGCCATACTATGTTGTTTATACAATGTTTATACACGTAAAATGAGAGCAGATACCAAAAATCAACCCCTTAATGACTTGTGATGTACTATGTCTGTTATAAGTCATCTCCTTGCTTTTGCTGCAGGCTTGCAAGCCAAGCCTTCTTTCCTAGTAGATAATGGCTGTATTATTTAGGTATCATCTGACTCTAATAGCTGAGTTCCGCCATCAGCTGTTATCTTGTTAAATGCCGCTGTCAATCTCTGCAGGGGGTGTCAATCTACACTGTCAATGATTGCCAATCATCATCGGGGGCATCCTACGAATCCCTCATGACATTAATTAGGAGACCAAAAAAGTGTAGACAGCATCCAATCCAAGGTGAAATTTAAAAAAAGCTGAAGTTTTTTTCCACCATAGCAAATATAAATACAACTTTTTGAAAACAGGTGGGTTGTCACTTCTCAACTATAGGGTGACCCAGGGCCAGGGGTTCCTTCACTGTCCCTAATCCTAGGGGGTGCCCTAGCTCACTCTATTCCCTGGGATACTTCTGAAGGTGAAGATGCCGGGGCCACCACCCTTGCTTTATTTCCTTAATCAGCTCTCCGTCTGTTCAATTCCCTCACCCAGTTAAGATGGGAGCTACCGTGTACCATAGTACATCAACCCGATGAACAAGGCAGCATGAACAAGGGTAAATGAAAATACAAAGCATACAAATATTCACTCACATATTATAGAGGAATGCACTGGAAAGTTGAGGATGGGGAAAAACCAAAGTATGAGGAGGGAAGGGAATTATCACACTTACAAACCATGCAACAGTCACAGATAACTCCTCCAAACTGCTTCTAACATAACATCCAAACACCTTTCCTCCAAGCCATGCAGCATAAGCTAGCTCTGACCATGTATTTCAATCAGGACCCAGATTATATAGGGGATAGGAGTGGCTAATCATGCTCAGCTGAGAGCTCAGACTCCCATAGCACCCAATATGGCCGATTAACCCCTGTTCTGCCAAAAGAAATTAACACCATTTAAAAAGAATGTAAAGTGTTTCTTTTTGGCACAGGAGTAGGAGCAATCAGATGATGCGGTCTTCTGGTTCCTCTCTGTTGCGGTAACCCCTTAACAGTACCCTCCTTTCTTTGAGGGACCTCCGGAACGAGTTTTTTTGGGTGTGACACATGAAAAGACAGGATCAGTCTGGCTGCATGGACATCAGATGCTGGTACCCACATCCTCTCTTCAGAACCATATCCCCTCCAATGTACCAGATACTGAAGCGACCGACGAACTAAGCGAGAATCCATGATTTTCACTATCTGAAATTCTAAGTTTACATCGCAAGGACATCAGATGGTGATATCGGTGATGGTGCCGAAGATGCAACATACATTATGTATCCTAAAAGTAATGCGCGGCAAAGCAAGGCGGAATGCTACGGGATTGACAAAGGCTATGATCTTAGCACAGATAAAACAGGGACCCAGTTTCCAAGATGGAAACTTCAATTTAATGTTCTTATAGGACAACCACACCAAGTCACCAACACACAGAGCCAGATCCATCAAATGTCTCCAATCAGCTACACTCTTATCCCATACTACCCAAAAAAGAGGACTTACCAGTAGATTCATGATGATTATTTACTGCGAATTTGGCTAACGTTAAGTAGATAATCCAGTCCTCCTGATTCTGACACAAAACACCTAAGATAAGTCTCCAGATTCTGGTTAATCCATTCAGTCTACCCATTAGACTGTGGGTGAAATGCAGAAGAAAATGATAGATAGGACACGTGCAAAATGCCCTCCAAAACTTGGAAACAAACTGTACCCCCCGGTCAGAAACAATATAGGTCGGAATTCCATGTAATTTTACAATTTCCCTAACGAAAATTTGCTCCAAGGACTTGGCGTTTGGTAAGGCTGGTAATGCAATAAAATGAGACATTTCAATTAATTTATCCACAACCACCAAAATTACCGTAGTCCCCACCGACAAGGGGTAGACCATGATAAAATTGACCTTCAAGTGAGTCCAAGGTCTACTAGGAATCTCCAATAGTTGGAGAGGCCCCAACAGAGTATGAGAGGTCTTAGAACTCGCACAGACTCTGCAGGTGGCTACATACTCTCGGACATCCTGATGAACCCCTGGCCACCAAAAACACAGAGTAAGAAGATCAGTGGTGGCTTTATTACCTGGATTTCCAGCCAAGACTGAATCGTGATGTTCACTAAGGACTCTTAGACGAAGATTCATAGGAGCAAACAGTTTACCTAATGGACAGTCAGCAGGGTCGCTTCCCTGAGCATCAACATCCTCTATTTCAAGATCGGGGCACATAGACACTATAACCATCCCTGTTTTCGCCTCACCCCCCTCTTTAATGCAAATTAAATTGTATACCCCACTGAGGTCCTGTTTTGAAAACCATTTTGCTCCTACAATCTGATTAAAGAGATCAGGGATCAGAGGCAGCCAATATGGATCCCAGACCATGATCATATTGAGTTGGGAAAGCTAGGCATGGGTGTTACCCCCATCTTTTTTCTTTACTAAAAAGAACCCCGAGGCAATGGGGGATGAGGATGGTCTGATATGACCCTTTGACAAAGTTTCTGCAACATATTCCTTCATGGCTTGCCTCTCTGGACCAGAGATAGTGTATACAGTCTGCTGTTAGGCAGCTTGGCCCCAGGAACAAGGTTAATGGTGCAGTCATAAGGATGATGGGGAAGAAGTTCTTAGCACCTCTGCTCCGAGAACACATCTCCAAAGTCAGACAGGTATTTCGGCATAGACTGGGTATCCACCCTAGCAAGTCGGATACCCAAGCAGTGTCCTTGACAATGCTCACTTCACTTTATCACTTCCCTGTGTCTGCCAGTCTACCACAGGATTGTGCAGAGTGAGCCAAATAAGTCCCAGTACCACAGAAGAGGGCAGGCCCTCTAGCTCATAACAGTCTATTACATCAGAGTGCATGGCCCCCACCTGAAGATGTAAACCTCGGACGACTTGAATAAAATGCCCCTGTCTCAAAGGGGCGGAGTAGATGGCGATTATGGGTATGAGTCTGGACAATGCATGTTTGAGGCCTCGGACCTGGATGAACCTAGTGTTAATCAAGTTAAACCCCGCCCCACTGTCCAGAAATGCAAATGGAGTGCCCGCTAGGGCTATGGGGTACTCAGTACCAGGCCAGTTCTGCTATTAAAGGGGTGGTCATGGTGGCAGTGACCCGGTCCATGGCCCTGGGCATCCAGTAAAAGGGGGTTAATGGAAATGAGAATAAAGTCTAACGTAGTATGTTCGTGATGCCACCTGTGGTATTCGGCCAGGGGGCAAGTCAAGCCTTTTTTCAGGTGTCCCTTCTCGTGGTGTTTCTGGGCTCTATCTGCTGCTGTGCCTTCGGGTGTAATGGTGGCCAGGAGACTTGGAATCTCCTGCCCGCCGGTTTCTGCTGTGGGGCATACAGTTACCCCAACAGCCTCGGATTTCCAGATTTCCAGCCTTCGGTTTCTTGATCCAGGAGTGAGCCCACTTGCAGCTCCTTTCCAGTTTCTCTCTCTCCTCCTTTGCTCCTTCTCCCCTCACTGTCTCGCACAATCTGTCTGACTCTCCTGTCAGGAGCTGCAGAGTCACAGGTCTGCTCAGCTCCAGCTCTCCTCACAGACCCCTCACTGCTCACTCCCTAAATCCTCCTCCAACCAGAATATATATAGGTAAGCTACCCTCAAACCGGGTCTAGAGCTCCCCCTTCTGGCCTGGAGACAGAACAGTGTTGTATGTGAGTAAGGCAATACCACTGTAACAACCGAATTCCTGGGGTGTTACACAGACACATCTACCTTAATTTCACCCAGGTGAATTTCAGCTGGCAGAAAATATTATGCCCTACCCATGGAAGTGATGAGTGCACCTGGGTTGCCAACCTCCCCACAACCCGGGCCTCTTCGTTTTCCGGCAGCTGTTTACTATGAAGTCGGGAAGGACACGTGCGAACAAAATGGCCTCTTTTTACCACAGTAAGAATACACTCCCCTTTGCGCCAAACCACAGACAGTTTTCCTGAGTGCGTTACTGCATCCACCAGCATGGGTTCCTCAGATGACTCATTCCTGATTTTAATTAGCCCTGGAAGTCCTGCATACAGGGGTGTCTCCCTATGTCTTTGCTGAAGACAGCGATTAACTCGGATTGCCAGAGATATGGCTGCCTCAAGGCAGACTGGAGTCCCATACAGAGCCAAGGCATCTTCCACCTTTACTGTAAGCCCCTCACAGAACTGGCTACAGAATGCAGAATCATTCAACTTATTCAAAGCGTCCGTGGCCCACCTCCGAAACTCAGAGCAATACTCCTCCTTGCTGAAGTTGGCGCAGTGTGGACTCAGCCGTCTGGGTTGTCATAAACACCCATGCTTTGGGGTCCCCCTGAGGGAGTGAGATTATTATCCCCACACGATGCTCCTCTATACCTGAGGAAACAGGACGTAACCTAAAGTACAGTTTACAGGCCTCTCTGAAACCATAAACTTGTCACGCCCCCCCAGAGAACCAAAGCAATCTTGGGCTCCACTACGGTTTGCCTGCGAGACATGATTCCTACAACATGATTCCTCTAGACTGAGCTGCTGTGGTTGTCCTGTCAGAGCAATAATAGGATCTATAATGGAAAAAAAAATGGTTACTGTTATGATAAGGTAATTCAGTACCACAATGGACATAGAGGTCAGAGCACATACAGTGACCTGACAATAACCCAAAAACATAGAACGAGCTCTGAGACGTGGGAACTCTGCTGACCACAATCCCTAATCCTCTCCAACCACACTAGAGGCAGCCGTGGATTGCGCCTAACGCTCCCTATGCAACTCGGCACAGCCTGAGAAACTAGCTAGCCTGAAGATAGAAAATAAGCCTACCTTGCCTCAGAGAAATACCCCAAAGGAAAAGGCAGCCCCCACATATAATGACTGTGAGTTAAGATGAAAAGACAAACGTAGAGATGAAATAGATTTAGCAAAGTGAGGCCCGACTTTCTGAACAGAACGAGGATAGGAAAGGTAACTTTGCGGTCAACACAAAACCCTACAAAAACCACGCAAAGGGGGCAAAAAGACCCTCCGTACCGAACTAACGGTACGGAGGTACACCCTCTGCGTCCCAGAGCTTCCAGCAAGCAGGAAACAACAAATAGACAAGCTAGACAGAAAAAAACAGCAAACAAAATAGCAAAGAGGAACTTAGCTATGCAGAGCAGCAGGCCACAGGAACGATCCAGGAGGAAACAGGTCCAAAACTAGAACATTGACTGAAGGCCAGGATCAAAGCACTAGGTGAAGTTAAATAGAGCAGCACCTAACCACTTAACCACATCACCTGAGGAAGGAAACTCAGAAGCCGCAGTACCACTTTCCTCCACCAACGGAAGCTCACAGAGAGAATCAGCCGAAGTACCACTTGTGACCACAGGAGGGAGCTCTGCCACAGAATTCACAACAGTACCCCCCCCCCCCCTTGAGGAGGGGTCACCGAACCCTCACCAGAGCCCCCAGGACGACCAGGATGAGCCATATGAAAGGCACGAACAAGATCGGGAGCATGGACATCAGAGGCAAAGACCCAGGAATTATCTTCCTGAGCATAACCCTTCCACTTAACCAGATACTGGAGTTTCCGTCTTGAAACACGAGAATCCAAAATCTTCTCCACAATATACTCCAACTCCCCCTCCACCAAAACCGGGGCAGGAGGATCAACAGATGGAACCATAGGTGCCACGTATCTCCGCAACAATGACCTATGGAATACGTTATGTATGGAAAAAGAATCTGGAAGGGTCAGACGAAAAGACACAGGATTAAGAACCTCAGAAATCCTATACGGACCAATGAAACGAGGTTTAAACTTAGGAGAGGAAACCTTCATAGGAATATGACGAGAAGATAACCAAACCAAATCCCCAACACGAAGTCGGGGACCCACACAGCGTCTGCGATTAGCGAAACGTTGAGCCTTCTCCTGGGACAAGGTCAAATTGTCCACTACATGAGTCCAAATCTGCTGCAACCTGTCCACCACAGTATCCACACCAGGACAGTACGAAGACTCAACCTGCCCTGAAGAGAAACGAGGATGGAACCCAGAGTTGCAGAAAAACGGCGAAACCAAGGTAGCCGAGCTGGCCCGATTATTAAGGGCGAACTCAGCCAAAGGCAAAAAGGACACCCAGTCATCCTGATCAGCAGAAACAAAGCATCTCAGATATGTTTCCAAGGTCTGATTGGTTCGTTCGGTCTGGCCATTAGTCTGATGATGGAAAGCCAAGGAAAAAGACAAGTCAATGCCCATCCTACCACAAAAGGCTCGCCAAAACCTCGAAACAAACTGGGAACCTCTGTCAGAAACGATATTCTCTGGAATGCCATGTAAACGAACCACATGCTGGAAGAACAATGGCACCAAATCAGAGGAGGAAGGTAATTTAGACAAGGGTACCAAATGGACCATCTTAGAGAAGCGATCACAGACCACCCAAATGACTGACATCTTTTGAGAAACGGGAAGGTCAGAAATAAAATCCATAGAGATATGTGTCCAAGGCCTCTTCGGGACCGGCAAGGGCAAAAGCAACCCACTGGCACGAGAACAGCAGGGCTTAGCCCGAGCACAAATCCCACAGGACTGCACAAAAGCACGCACATCCCGCGATAGAGATGGCCACCAAAAGGATCTAGCCACTAACTCTCTGGTACCAAAGATTCCAGGATGACCAGCCAACACCGAACAATGAACCTCAGAGATGACTTTATTCGTCCACCTATCAGGGACAAACAGTTTCTCCGCTGGGCAACGATCAGGTTTATTAGCCTGAAATTTTTGCAGCACCCGCCGCAAATCAGGGGAGATGGCAGACACAATTACTCCCTCCTTGAGGATACCCGCCGGCTCAGATAAACCCGGAGAGTCGGGCACAAAACTCCTAGACAGAGCATCCGCCTTCACATTTTTAGAGCCTGGAAGGTACGAAATCACAAAGTCAAAACGGGCAAAAAACAATGACCAACGAGCCTGTCTAGGATTCAACCGCTTGGCGGACTCGAGATAAGTCAAGTTCTTATGATCAGTCAAGACCACCACGCGATGCTTAGCTCCTTCAAGCCAATGACGCCACTCCTCGAATGCCCACTTCATGGCCATCAACTCTCGATTGCCCACATCATAATTTCGCTCAGCAGGCGAAAACTTCCTGGAAAAGAAGGCACATGGTTTCATCACCGAGCAATCAGAACTTCTCTGCGACAAAACAGCCCCTGCTCCAATCTCAGAAGCATCAACCTCGACCTGGAACGGAAGCGAAACATCTGGTTGACACAACACAGGGGCAGAAGAAAAATGACGCTTCAACTCTTGAAAAGCTTCCACAGCAGCAGAAGACCAATTGACCACATCAGCACCCTTCTTGGTCAAATCGGTCAATGGTTTAGCAATACTAGAAAAATTGCAGATGAAGCGACGATAAAAATTAGCAAAGCCCAGGAACTTTTGCAGACTTTTCAGAGATGTCGGCTGAGTCCAATCATGGATGGCTTGGACCTTAACAGGGTCCATCTCGATAGTAGAAGGGGAAAAGATGAACCCCAAAAATGAAACCTTCTGAACACCAAAGAGACTCTTTGATCCCTTCACAAACAAAGAATTAGCACGCAGGACCTGAAACACCGTTCTGACCTGCTTCACATGAGACTCCCAATCATCCGAGAAGATCAAAATGTCATCCAAGTACACAATCAGGAATTTATCCAGGTACTCTCGGAAGATGTCATGCATAAAGGACTGAAACACTGATGGAGCATTGGCAAGTCCGAATGGCATTACTAGATACTCAAAATGGCCCTCGGGCGTATTAAATGCAGTTTTCCATTCATCGCCTCGCTTAATACGCACAAGATTATACGCACCACGAAGATCTATCTTGGTGAACCAACTAGCCCCCTTAATCCGAGCAAACAAATCAGATAACAACGGCAAGGGGTACTGAAATTTAACCGTGATCTTATTTAGAAGGGGGTAATCTATACAAGGTCTCAGTGAACCATCCTTCTTGGCTACAAAAAAGAACCCTGCTCCTAATGGCGACGATGACGGGCGAATATGCCCCTTCTCCAAGGACTCCTTCACATAACTCCGCATAGCGGCGTGCTCAGGCACAGATAAATTAAACAGTCGACCTTTTGGGAATTTACTACCAGGAATCAAATCGATAGCACAATCACAATCCCTATGCAGAGGTAGGGTATCGGACTTGGGCTCATCAAATACATCCCGGTAATCAGACAAGAACTCTGGAACCTCAGAAGGGGTGGATGACGAAATAGTCAGAAATGGGACATCACCATGTACCCCCTGACAACCCCAGCTGGACACAGACATGGATTTCCAATCTAATACTGGATTATGGACTTGTAGCCATGGCAACCCCAACACGACCACATCATGCAGATTATGCAACACCAGAAAGCGAATAACCTCCTGATGTGCAGGAGCCATGCACATGGTCAGCTGGGTCCAGTACTGAGGCTTATTCTTGGCCAAAGGCGTAGCATCAATTCCTCTCAATGGAATAGGACACTGCAAGGGCTCCAAGAAAAACCCACAACGCCTAGCATACTCCAAGTCCATCAAATTCAGGGCAGCGCCTGAATCCACAAATGCCATGACAGAATACGATGACAAAGAGCAGATCAAGGTAACGGACAGAAGAAATTTTGACTGTACCGTACCAATGGTGGCAGACCTAGCGAACCGCTTAGTGCGCTTAGGACAATCAGAGATAGCATGAGTGGAATCACCACAGTAGAAACACAGCCCATTCAGACGTCTGTGTTCTTGCCGTTCAACTCTGGTCAAAGTCCTATCGCACTGCATAGGCTCAGGTTTAAGCTCAGGTAATACCGCCAAATGGTGCACAGATTTACGCAAGCGTCGACCGATCTGAATGGCCAAAGACATAGACTCATTCAGACCAGCAGGCATAGGAAATCCCACCATGACATCCTTAAGGGCTTCAGAGAGACCTTTTCTGAAAATAGCTGCGAGCGCACCTTCATTCCACTGAGTGAGTACGGACCACTTTCTAAATTTCTGACAATATCTCATCCTGACCCTGACACAGAGCCAGCAAATTCTTCTCTGCCTGATCCACTGAATTAGGCTCATCGTACAGCAATCCGAGCGCCAGGAAAAACGCATCGATATTACTTAATGCAGGATCTCCTGACGCAAGAGAAAATGCCCAGTCCTGAGGGTCGCCACGTAAAAAAGAAATAATGATCCTAACTTGTTGAACTGGGTCACCAGAGGAGCGAGGTTTCAAAGCCAGAAATAGTTTACAATTATTTTTGAAACTCAGAAATTTAGTTCTATCTCCAAAAAACAAATCAGGAATAGGAATTCTCGGTTCTAACATAGAATTCTGAACCACAAAGTCTTGAATATTTTGTACTCTTGCCGTGAGCTAATCCACACATGAAGACACACCTTTAATGTCCATCACTACACCTGTGTCCTGAACCACCCCAATGTCTAGGGGAAAAAAAAGGCAAAACACAGTGCAGAGAAAAAAAAATGGTCTCAGAACTTCTTTTTTCCCTCTATTGAGAATCATTAGTACTTTTGGCCTTCAGTACTGTTATGATAAGGTAATTCAGTACCACAATGGACATAGAGGTCAGAGCACATACAGTGACCTGACAATAACCCAAAAACATAGAACGAGCTCTGAGACGTGGGAACTCTGCTGACCACAATCCCTAATCCTCTCCAACCACACTAGAGGCAGCCGTGGATTGCGCCTAACGCTCCCTATGCAACTCGGCACAGCCTGAGAAACTAGCTAGCCTGAAGATAGAAAATAAGCCTACCTTGCCTCAGAGAAATACCCCAAAGGAAAAGGCAGCCCCCACATATAATGACTGTGAGTTAAGATGAAAAGACAAACGTAGAGATGAAATAGATTTAGCAAAGTGAGGCCCGACTTTCTGAACAGAACGAGGATAGGAAAGGTAACTTTGCGGTCAACACAAAACCCTACAAAAATCACGCAAAGGGGGCAAAAAGACCCTCCGTACCGAACTAACGGCACGGAGGTACACCCTCTGCGTCCCAGAGCTTCCAGCAAGCAGGAAAAAACAAATAGACAAGCTGGACAGAAAAAAACAGCAAACAAAATAGCAAAGCGGAACTTAGCTATGCAGAGCAGCAGGCCACAGGAACGATCCAGGAGGAAACAGGTCCAATACTAGAACATTTACTGAAGGCCAGGATCAAAGCACTAGGTGGAGTTAAATAGAGCAGCACCTAACGACTTCACCACATCACCTGAGGAAGGAAACTCAGAAGCCGCAGTACCACTTTCCTCCACCAACGGAAGCTCACAGAGAGAATCAGCCGAAGTACCACTTGTGACCACAGGAGGGAGCTCTGCCACAGAATTCACAACAGGTTACGGTCAGAGCTAATGTCACAACTCAGCTTTTGGGTGACCCTGGACCAGGGGATACTTCTCTGCTCCTAATACAAGGGTGCCCTAGCTCACCCTACTCCCTGGGATACTTCTAGAGAAGGGATCTGCCGTGCACTGTAGTACACCAACCTGATAAACAAGGCAACGTGAACTAGGGGTAACTGAAAATGCCTGGCATACAAATATTCACTCACATATAATAGAGGAATGCACCAGGGAGTGAGGGAGTGGAGGATGGGGAAAAAGCAAAGTAAGAGGAGGGAAACAAACAAACAAACCCATGCAACAGTCGCAGATAACTCCTCCAAACTCATTCCCATATAAACAACAAAACACCTCTCCTCCAAGCCATGCAGCATAAGCTAGCTCTGACAACGTGTTTTAATCAGGACACAGATTATATAGGGGATAAGAATGGCTAACGGAGCTCAGCGGAGAGCTCAGACTCCCAGAGCTCCCAACATGGCCAATTAACCCCTGTTATGCCAAAAGAAATAAACACCATTTAAAAAGAAGGTGAAGTACATCTTGTCAGTGCAGGAGTAGAAGCAATCAGATGCTGCGGTCTTCTGACGCCTCTCTGTTGTGGTTACCCTGTGATATGGGTCTTTCTCATGTATTACCCCATAGACTATCATAGGAGCAAGTGTTAGCCACAAAAGATGATGTCTGAACGAGCCCTAATGGTGACATTGAGGAGGTGTGATTCTGATGGGAGGTGTCTGCTATGGCGCCCACCATTCCCTGGTGATGTGATGACCTTCTTTAGCTGTGAGTAGACGAGTGCTTCTAAGACCTCTCTCAGATGAACGTACAGCATGGCCCAGTGCTATGTGATGTGTTATCGGATTACACTCGGACCAATGTTATACTATGTGGCAGCACACATTTACTATTTTTTGTCATGCTAATCCAGCGTGCTGCGAGTGGCTCCACAAATTGTATCATGTGCACCCATACAAGTCTATGGGTGCATGTGGAACATTGGACTGTAGTTGGATGACATCCGAGTGCAGTCCGATTTGAGCAGATACAGACAATGGAGAAGATGGAGAAATTAAGTTCTCCATCTTCTCTGCACCTGGATCACAGTAACCTGACGCTCCACACTCTGATCAGAGTGTCATTACAATAATCGATCCGATTGACTCAGAAAGGAAAATCATCACTCGTGTGATTGATCTAATACAACATTGTTCTGAATGGTAAATGAATATGGGATCTATGGGACTATGAGATCTATGGACATATGAGAATATGGGATCTATGGGAATATGAGATCTATGGGAATATGGGATCCATTAGAATATGGGATCTATGAGATTGTGGGATCTACATGAATATGGGATATATGGACATATGGAATCTATGGGAACATGGGATCTATGGGAATATAGGATCTATGGGAATAAGATCTATGGGAATATGGGATCTATGGGAATATGGAATCTATGCACATATGAGATATATGGGATCTTTAAGAGTACGTAGTAAATGGGAATATGGGATCTATGGGAATATGGGATCTATGGGAATATAGGATTTATGGGAATATGAGATCTATGGGAATATGAGATCTATGGGAATATGGGATCAATGGAAATATAGGATCTATGGGAATATGGGATCTATGGGAATATGGGATCTATGGACATATGGGATCAATAGTAATATGGGATCAATGGGAATATGGGATCTATGGACATATGGGATCAATGGGAATATGGGATCTATGGACATATGGGATGTATGGGAATATGGGATCTATGAGAATATGGAATCTATGGGAATATGGGCTCTATGGACATATGGGAATATGGGATCTAGCTACTGATTTGAAAAAAAGGTGATTTAGTTATTGATAAAGGTCAATGGCTTATTTTAAATTGTAGACGCCGACACCAATACAATGACCATTACTTTCTGTTAACAAAATGTACATTATTCTAGAAATGTATTTACCAATTTTCTTCATGACATTGCAGAAATATAAGTCATGACTTTCCCCCCTGGGCATTTATGCCAATATAACAAATATTATCATGAGTTGGGGCTAATACTAAGGAAGCGTCCGCCATTAGTCTCCTGAATGTAATAGATTGCGATGAATAAAGTAACATTAATAGAAATGTCTATTACTAATTCCTTCTAACTTTGTGGTCTCTCCGTACATTTTCCGCCCCTTGTAAGTGACGTTACTTTCACAAAGTATCTGCGGTTCCAATGACAAGTACACTTCTATTATGGAACTCGGATCTTTCGATAAGTGGCGACATAATGGAGAACGCCTGCCCAGAATCCTATGGTCACACACGCGTCCCCTCATATTCTTACCGTACGGTGGTCTTGGTCCAATATTCAGCCCAGAATCTCTTCCTCCGAGACGCAGCAGCTGCAGATCTATCTCCAAGGTTGATTTGTGATTTGTGGCCCTTTTATTGTTTGGCTCTTTTATCCCTCTGTTGTCGGCATCCCTTTCTTCTCACCATCTCTTCTATATTCATGGCTCCTCCACTTTCTTACCTTTCCGCTCCCTCCGCCTCTCTCCTGTTTGTTTTCATGATAATGAAAGAGACTAATTATTCTCTAAGGGAACACAACGCCAGAAAATCACAATCATAGCGTCCTGTACCCAGAGATAATGTAAACACGATAACCGCGTATAATAATAAGAATGAGTCCAATATCACTTATTTACCATGGATTTTACAGGTTAACCCTGTAACGACCAGACACTTCTAGAACACGGGGGGCCGGGTTCATTCCACGATGACTGAGGTCACCGCTCCACTAGCCCCTGACAAAGCCTGGTGCGAAACACACGTTGCCGTACTGTGCCGAGTGTCTGCTCCATTGATGGTGGCATGTGGTGGTCATTGGCCTGTGCTGTTGGGGTCCTCCTCATAGTTGGGGCCGGTTTACCTAAACGTATATATTTGTGTTTGGTATGACATTTTGGCATTGAGTTACTGCGCTCAGAGCTCTTTTTTTTTGAGGAGTCATCTTTATAATTGAAATTCTTTATCATTCTTACCGTATTTTATCATATTCTTGGTCCCTGAATTGATTTTTGGTTATGTGTTACATCCCCACTGTTTTATACTTCTTATTTGCCACAGTGTAATTGGCCATCGATCACTTTTTTCTGTTTTTTATTCAATATATAATTTCTTTCTTCTAGTATTTGTGTATTTAATGTTTAATTAATAAAATGTGGACATACTTATGTGTACGGATTTTTTGGTGTTTATCCAGTTTTTGAGTTATTATTATTATTATTATTATTAATAAGTTGTTTATAGGTTTCAAATATTGTATTTCTTTCTTTCTTTCTTTGAGTTGTTGGCGTTTTGTACCTTTTTTTTCCTACTTTTTTTTACCTATTCATCTTTCCATTTTCATCTTTTTTAATGTCATTTTGTTATGCTTTCATCAACATTTTTTTTTGAATATGTGACTTTTTGCCCCAGAATGTTGTAAGACAGGTTATAGACAAAAAATAAAGAGCAATTTTTTGATTTTGCACAAAACTATATGACCTGTGTACGCCATATGGTTAATTTGGCACAACTGTCAGCGGCCTCTGTAGTGGTCGGGTAATATAAAACTTTGAAAATGTCATGAAAATAATTTTATCCTACTTTAAAGAGAATATGTCAGCATTTTTTTTTACTATGTAATCTCAGAGCAGCATGATGAAGAGACGGGAACCCTGATTCCGGCGATGTGTCACTTACGGGGCCGCGTGCTGTAGTTTTGTTATAATCCCTTTTCTTTGCTGTAGATGTAGCAGTGCTCAGAATGCTGAGCTCTGTATAACCCCGCCCACACACCTTATTTGCAGCTTTATGTGTACATTATGCATGGTCAGCAAGCAGCCAATCAGTAGTTGGGGGCAGGGTAACATAGATTAGCTGGACTGGTTGCATGTGACTCATAGGTAGTAAAATCTCTTGCTGATAAAACACTGATTGCATTAAAACTACAGCACACAGCCTAATAAGTAACACCTCACTGGAATCAGGGTCTCTGTCTATCTTCTGCTCACAGATTAAATAGCTGAAACCTGCTGATAGATTCCCTTTATGTTCTGCATATTATTATACACTGCAGATTAAAAATATTTGTGAAAAATAACACACTCAAGATAATGGTGCTACCCCATATTTTCTATCCATTTAAATTTTTTTCCTATGCCAGTCACCTTATCCTTCATATTACAACTGGTGAGAGGGTTAATATGACAAGGGAGATATATACCTAATCATTTAAGGGTTAACTTTGTGCTTTCCCTCTACAGAGGTGCAGATTAAAAACACACCTTGGGTTTTGGTCTGGTAGAGAAGTGTGTAAGGTCTGCTCCATGGCAATGTTCTGTGGGTTAGGAGTCATCGTAGAATCCTAGAATGTTAAAGGTGGAAGGGACCTCCAGGGTCATCGGGTCCAACCCCCTGCTCAAAGTAGGATTCAATAAATCATCCCAGACAGATGTCTGTCCAGCTTCTGAAGACTTCCATTGAAGGAGAACTCACCACCTCTCCTGGCCGCCTGTTCCACTCATTGATCACTGTCAGGAAATAGGAAGAATTTCTTATTACTTCAATTATTGGGTTGAGCGAAACGGGTCGGCCAGATTCAGAAGTCGCCGACTTTTGGCAAAGTCGGGTTTCATGAAACCCGACCCGACCCCTGTGTGGGGTGGGCATGAGGTCGGCGATCTTCTGAACTGGAATCGGAATTCCGATACCGATTCCCGATATGTTTAAGATATCGGGAATCGGTATCGGAATTCAGATTTAAGTGTAAAATAAAGAATAAAAATAAAAAATATTGCTATACTCACCCTCGGACGCGCCCTGGTTGTAACCGGGAGCCTTCCTTCCTAAGAATGAGCGCCTGAAGGACCTTTCGATGACATCGCGGCTTGTGATTGGTCGCGTGAGCGGTCACATGGGCGTCACGCGACCAATCACAAGCCGCGACATCATCAAATGGTCCTTCAAGCGCTGATTTTTAGGAAGGAAGGCTGCGGGTTAGAACCAGGGCGCGTCCGAGGGTGAGTATATACCTATTAGGAATAGTAATGCACTGCATTGGGTTTCGTGTTTCAGCCGACCCCGACCCCGACTTTTCTATAGGATCGGCCGATTTCACTCGACACGACTTTTGAAAAAGTCGGGTTTCGTGAAACCCGACCCGATCCTATAAAAACAAAAGTCGCTCAACCCTATTCAATTACACATACAGAGCTCTTAGCTGCAGTTTCTTCTGCCTGCCAGCACAGGCTGGAATTCTAAGCCACTCTTCCTCCCTCCCCCCTGCTATATAGCTGTAACTTGAGACCAGCGTGCCAGCAACGTTCACTGAGGAGTTTTATGGCTTTAAGCTGGGAAAGCCAGTCTTTTGTTTCGGGAGCCCAGCGAATAGCAGAAAGTGAGAAATGCATTACTACGTAACTGGGTCACCCAGCTACCCCATGTCTATAATTAAACAAATCCCTAGGTCCCGCCGAGCATAACGACGCGGTTTTGTCGCCTTTCTACGAGGTTCATACACAAAGCTATGCGGGATGATGGTTTTTCAATCCTCAAGAAAGAGGAGTGCATTCCATAGCTCTGCCCACCCCATGAGGTCATCCAGGGGGAGAAACCATTAGTTTTGGGCAAAGGTATAAAACTCAGAGGCCCAGACAAAGGAGGGTCTTTTGCCGGGGAATTCAGCTATGACAGGCTGCGCATTCTGACCTGAAAATAAGTGGGGAAGGTCCCCTCCCCCGCCACCGCATGGCGTACCATTGAATAATATGAAAGAACCGTAAGTTGATTTTCACCGTTAATCCTTTTTTATTTGTAATTGTACTGTACATACGATACTTGTCTTTTTTATAATATCCTTTTACCCTTTTGTAAATACTGCCTACCTTTTTGGAGTAAAACATATAAAATTACTAGCTTTGTTTCTCCTTGCTCTATAACGTACTGTCACGTCCTCTGAAGTGAATTACGCTACTAATTTGGGTTGGCTCTGGACCTGTTATTAATTAAGAAGTCAGAGTTGGTGGCAGTGGATTTGTCCTGTGCGTTTGGGACCCCTGGTAGCAAAGGACGGCGTTGATAATTATTGTTCCTGCCTGAGTGGGAGCCGTTATATCGCCCTCACTGCAGCGTGCCCACTAGTCAGTACAAAGTAAGGCAGCCTTTCTGGTGACTAATTATCCTAGGTGCAGTACCATGTCTGACCTGAGGGTAAGGGGGGCGCCAGAGTGCTGCATGTTCCAAACCGGAACTGGGAAGTGGGATATAGATAAATCTCCTTCAGAAAAGAACTGGGGCCAACCAAACAACCCTGGTTCATGACATATTGGTGTGAGCGGTGGGGATGATAAAGATATCCTCCCTGGGATCGTGACATATTGGTGGCAGCGTGGTGGGATAATAGAGCATTAGTGATCGGGTTTGAGCAATCATTCCTTTCAATAAAAACTTGCACAGTTCTTGAGAGGACTCAAGAGGACTTGAGAGGACTGCGCAAAAAAGTTTTGGAGAACAAACTTAGTTTTTACTAGTCCTGAGACAATTGTGTGTATAGCAATTACCCCCTCCCTTCTCTTCATTTTTTTGTCCTATCTTTTATTTGGCAACCATGGTTATGCTGGGAGAGGCCTTTTATAAGAAGCAGTCCAAGGACACTCTTATTGCCTTTTGCATGTCGAAGTAGATTGACTTTTGCGGGCAAAAACAAAGACCAACTGGTCGCAGATCTGGTGCAATGGGAAGCCGCTTAAGACTGCTCTCAGTGCGCAGTGGATGCAGAAGCCAGCACCAGCGCAGATGGTGCTGCGGCTGAGTTCCAACCACTGAATGTCGGTCCTACTTGCAACCAGGGAGGATTGGACCTCCTCCTGCCGATGGCCTTGGAACAACTCCCCGCTGATGACCGTGATGGACATCTGAGGCTGATCCAGCAATACCAAGTGAAAGCGGAGGCCCAGCGGGAGGCAGAGAGAGCCCAGCAGGAGGCAGAGAGAGCCGAGCGGCAAGCGGAGCAGGAGTACCAGCTGGAGTTAGCCCGACTCCAGGGGCCGAGGTCTTCCCAGTCCAGCAGCGAGCCCAACAGCACTCAGATCCCTAAACCCCAGCCAGAGCACTTTCCAGTGATGTAAAAGGACGAGGACTTGGACACTTTTCTGTGGGCATTTGAGAAAGCCTGCAGACAGTACTGGCTGCTTGGGAACCAATGGGCCCGATACCTGACCCCAGGGCTAAAAGGCAAAGCTCTGGAGGCGTTTGCTTTTCTCCCGCCAGACCAATATGAAGACTGAGGCCCTGATAACAAAGTACCAGCTTACACCTGAGGTTTACCGTAGAAAGTTCCGGAACCTCCAACGTGGCTCACACGACAGTTACAGTGATGTGGCACATGGACTGGGGACCCACTTTGATCAGTGGACCCAAGGACTGTCAGTGACCACCTTTGCACAGCTGCGTGACCTGATGATCAAAGACCAGTTCTTATATATTTGCCCAGCTGAGGTGCGACGGTTCGTGATGGACAGAGAACCCAAAGACGTGACGAAAGCAGCGCAGATTGCCGATGCTTATGAGGCCAACCATAAATCAGAAGTGTGATTATTTTGGGGAAAACCCTGACTGTCACTGGGATTGGGGGCATCCACTGTCCCCTGCCCATGGCTCGGGTGTATATAGATTGGGGCGCCGGGAGCGGGGTGAAGGAAGTGGGGCTGTCTGATAACTTGCCCACTGATGTTTTATTGGGGACTGATTTGTGTGTGATGCCCAGGAGACCGGGATACCCAGCACCGGACCAATGGAGTCTGTCTCTTGAGGGGGATGTCACGGGTGGCTTGACCCGGTGCTGTGGCCTCAGGCAATGCACAGTGTAAGGGGTATCATGAGGGGACAGGCACTTACTTGATCAGCAGCAGGTTCTCCCAGCGGTGACGATCCCGATCCTGGATAGATGGCTATTGTCCAAATGAAAGACTGAGGCACTGAAACGTTTAACCAGTTTACTTTAACATAAAAGGATTTACAACCAGTCCTGTCACCGGAGTCTGTATGGGAACTCTGAGTTACTTTGACCCTGCCGGGGTCTTCGCCTCTTATTGTGCGCAATTTCTGTGTGGCCCTGCTGCTGTATGTGAACTGGCTGCCGGCCCAATCTGTCCCCTCCGGGTCCTGGTTCGACGGGCAACCCGAGTCCTTTTATCGGTTTACCCCCTCTGGGAGTACCGCTGAACTCTGTGTCTGTTGCTGCATCCAACCCTAGTGAAGCTGATATCGCCTCACGTTTTTCCGGTTGCTGTATTATATATAATGAATACAGCCACGGATCCGGTATCCGTCTTTGCGCCTGTTCTGGGTAGTGATTAATGCTACCCGGTTCTCACAATGTCCTTTTTCTCTATCCCTCTTCTCCTCAGGCCGGTGATTTAGGCCTGGTAACAGTCACAGGGCTGTTAGAGATTCAACTGTATGACCTCTCACTATCAGCTCCTTGGCCCAACTGCCATTTCTTCTCTCAGACCAGAATGGATCAAGGGGAGTCTCTGGAGCTCCCCCTTCTGGCCGGAGGTGGTAGTGCAGTCTTGCTATTTTAGTATTTGTACTTACTGTCAGTAACTATTTTTGTGGCAAATACCCCTAGGGGTGCCACATTCCCCCTTAGTTAAGAACAGTACTCCGGGACTGTGGGACAATAACATTTTGAAATAACAATTAATATGTACAGAGTCTTAAAAATGAAAAGTTACAAAAACCACTCAAGGAAACAAAAATAGAGTTCTGTAAAAAGTCACTTCAAATAGCGTCCATTAATACAGTTCTATCCTTGAAGGTATTAGGAACGGCACTGTACTTAGTGTCCAGGAATTTAGTTCCATTTTTCCAACGGAGTTATCAATATAAAGTCTAAAGAAAGTTCAAAAAGAGCAAAAAGCAAAGTTCAAAAAACAGTCTTTCCGGAGCTTTGATTTAGTGCCTCCGGGCTGATAAAAAGTTCAAGAATATGCAATAAGTTCATACAGACAAGTCTCTGTAGGCACTGGGCTTAAACGTTGCAGACTGATAACAATGACTATACTACATTTTCTGTTTAACTATATACGGCATAACATATATACAATTCACATTATGAGCTTTATAGTTGGTAATCTGCATACCTGGCCGGTAATTGACCCTGGGTACTACGCTGTGATCTACGTAATAGCGGTGTCTCTTCACGTGGTGTACTACTGTCTACTGCGGATGTAGTATCTGCCCGCTCTGCTAAAGATAATTCCACGACTATGGAGTTGGCAAGTCCACCGTGAATGGGATTACTCTGACCAGGAATCTGTTCTTCCTGGCCTGGAACCTCCTGTAGTACGGGGTCAGCCTCTTCCTGTCTTGGGACTTCTGGTATTGGGTTCGGTGTTGGGTAAAAGGCCACCATGGGAACCACTACTGCACCATGGTATGTTAGTAGAGTTTTGGTAAAGTCTCCTATACAGGTGTGATACACTTCCTCTTCTTTTTCCTTTACTGGTTGAACCTGTATGGGTTGAATAACTTCTGGTTCTGGCTGGACAACGTCTGGCTCTTTCAATGCTTCCGGACATAATTTAAGATTGTCTCTTGACACTAGTACAGATGATAAGCCTCCGTTTTTGCTAATGAGACACATTTTAGGATTATCCACTCTTGTTGGTAAAACTGTGTAGGGTACGGCTTCCCACTGATTGTCCAGTTTATTGGTTCGACGATTTCTCTTGAGCACTTGGTCACCCGGTCTTAATGGGGTCGCTAGAGCATTCTGGTTGAAAGTTCGCTCTTGTCTTTCTCTAGTTTGCTGAAGGCTTCTTTCCACACTCTCTTGCACTTGGCGATACTGCTTTTGCCGTATGATATCCCAATTGGAGTCTTGAACTTCTGCGTCTGGTTTCAGAATTCCCATTTCTAGATCGATTGGTAATTGGCCGGGTCTTGCACGCATAAGGTAAGCTGGGGTGCAGTTGGTGGAGCTCACCGGGACATGATTATACAGATCCACCAAGTCAGGCAATTTCTCTGGCCATTGATTCCTTTCTGTCTCAGGTAAAGTCTTTAGTAGGTCTATTACAATATGGTTCATCTTCTCGCATAAGCCGTTTGTTTGTGGATGATAGGCCGTCGTCCGGATCTTTTTGCAACCATACATATTACAGAACTCTCTGAAGATCTCTGATTCAAAGGCTGTACCTTGGTCGGTGAGAACCTGTTCCGGATATCCATGGGGTCTACAAAAGTACGTTTGGAACGCTTTGGCTGCTGTTTTTGCTGTCAGATCTTTTACGGGTACTACTACCAAGAAGCGTGAATAATGGTCCATGATGGTCAAGGCATAGACATAGCCGGACCGGCTTGGTGTCAACTTCACATGGTCCATGGCTACAAGTTCAAGTGGTTGTTTGGTGATTATGGGCTGCAGTGGTGCTCTTTGGTTCTTTTGATCGTTTCTTCTGAGGTTGCACGGGCCACAATTTCTGCACCACTGTTCGATTGATTTTCTCATCCCAACCCAATAAAATCTTTCTCTTAGAAGTACTTCTAACTTTTTCCAACCGAAGTGACCAGCACCATTATGGTAAGCTTCGAGGACCATCTTCACATCTTGTTTAGGCACAATAATCTGCCAAACCAATTCATGTGTTTTCGGATTGGTGTATCTTCTACAGAGCTTCCCTTGATACAGGAACATTTTGCCTCTCTCTTTCCAGAGTTGATGCGTCTCTTCTGGGGCATCCTCATCGGGATATGCACTTTGCTCAGTCAACAGTTCTTTCACCAACTTCACAGCCGGATTGCTGTCTTGGGTGTCAGCCCATCTATGGTGTGCTAACGGATTAAAATTCACCTCTTGTTGTTTCTGATAGGTACTTGACTGATGATGTTTTGCCTTGGGACGATGGAAGGCTGGTAGTTCAATTTCTTCAAGCTCCCCCGTTTCCTCTTCTACATCTCTCAAATGTGGCATCCGGGATAGGGCATCGGCATTTCCATTCTTGCGACCTGCTCGATACTTGATTATGAAGTTGTAATTAGATAACCGGGCTATCCATCGCTGTTCTAACGCACCTAATTTGGCTGTGTCCAGGTGGGTCAACGGATTGTTGTCAGTATAGACAATAAATTCTGCAGCGGCCAGATAGTGTTTGAAACGCTCCGTCACAGCCCAAACTACTGCCAGTAGTTCCAATTTGAAGGAGCTGTAATTTTCTGAATTTCTTTCAGTAGGCCGGAGCTTTCTACTTGCAAAGGCGATGACTTTCTCCTGACCTTCTTGCTTTTGTGACAGCACCGCTCCTAGTCCCACATTACTGGCATCGGTGTAGAGGATGAAAGGTTTATGGTAATCTGGGTATGCCAGAACCTCTTCTCCGGTTAGTGCCTTCTTTAGTTGTTCAAAGGAGACTTCCCTTTCGTCATTCCACTGAAAAGGAGGGTTTCGGTTTGAAGGTTTCTTCGTCTGCCCTACCAAGGTGTCTTGCAAGGGTGCTGCCAACTTGGTAAATCCTTTTATAAATCTGCGATAGTAACCCACCAATCCCAGGAATTGTCTCACTTCTTTTGCGCTGGTAGGTCTTGGCCAATCCCTTATGGCGCTTATTTTCTCGGGATCTGGTGCTACTCCCTCCGAACTCACGATGTGTCCCAGGTACTGTACCTTTGGCTTGAGAAGGTGACATTTGGATGGCTTGACTTTCATGCCATACCTGGATAAGGCTTCGAACACTTCTGCCAGGTCTATTAAGTGTTGTTCGTAAGTCTTTGAGTAGACGATCACATCATCTAGGTACAGGAGGACGGTCTCGAAGTTCTTGTGTCCGAGGCAGCATTCCATCAGCCGCTGGAAGGTACCGGATGCGTTGCAGAGTCCGAACGGCATGCGATTAAATTCACATAGACCCATTGGTGTGGTGAATGCCGTCTTTTCCTTATCTCTCTCAGCCACAGGGACTTGCCAATACCCGCTTGTTAAGTCTAAGGTGGAAAAATAATTAGCAGATTTCAAAGCAGTTAAGGACTCTTCTATCCTAGGCAAGGGGTAGGCGTCTTTATGGGTGATGTTATTAATCTTCCGGTAGTCTACGCACATTCTCATGGTTCCGTCCTTTTTTTTGACAATCACTAGAGGGGCCGCCCAGGGGCTACAGCTGTCTCTTATTACCCCGGCCTGTTTCATTTCCCTCAGCATATCTTTTGCACATTGATAGTGAGCGGGCGGTATGGGTCTATATCTTTCTTTTATTGGGGGATGGTCACCTGTGGGGATTGTGTGTTCTACCCCTTCTATCCGTCCGAAGTCCAATGGGTGTTTACTGAAGACTTGTTCATATTCCGTCACTAGCCTATACACCCCTTGTTTTTGATGGGTAGGTGTTGAATTTATGCCCACGTGTAGCTGTTGGCACCAATCCTCCATTTCTCCATCTGAGCCATTGGCTTCCACCTGACAGGTTGGTTCTAAGGGCTCAATGGTTGTGATGGCATTGTTGTCAACAGTATATAGCTTTGCCATTGTAGCATACCTTGGCAAAGTGACCTCTTCCTCTCCACAGTTCAAAAGTCGTACCGGCACTCGTCCCCGGTGTACCTCGACTATCCCTCGTGCTGTGAGTATAGTGGGCCTGCTGTCGGTGTACACTGGTTCTATTAAGGCTTGATAATCTCGTCCCTTAGTACCAATGGCTGCTCTACACCATACCAGCATTTCTGTTTTTGGTGGGATTACAATAGACGTTGGATCACTTACCCTCACACTGCCGATTTCTCCACCTGCAACTTCTACCTGTTGCCTTAACATCAATACTTTTATTTCCCTCCGGAGAACTCTCTGCTGGCAGGATTGGGCAGTTTCAGCAATTTGCTGTAAGACAGAAATGACTTCGGAAAAGCAGTTCTCTAACACATTCATTCCTATCAATACAGTTGGTTCACAGTTCCGCCGGTCAACATCAACAACAATTATACCCTGTTTCTTCAGTTCTACTTTACCAATCTTTATGGTCATCTCCCTGAATCCTAGTTTCGGTACCAACTTACCATTACTGGCCCATATATCTAGTTCAACATCAGAGGGCCCTTTATCAATATCTGCATCAGCCCAGTACCTCTTATAAAGGATATACGGTATAGATGAAATCTGGGAACCTGTGTCCAGCAAAGCGTTGAGGGGAATTCCGTCCAGCACGATCGGGATAATGGGTCGTCCTCCGATGTACCTGTCGTGCCAGGGTGTTGGGCCTTGAAAGTTCATTCCTGCGAAGCGGCCCGCATTCCCAGGGGATTCCCGTTTAAATCACAATCTCGTGCAAAGTGGCCTGGCTGCTGGCAACGGCGGCAAATGGGCTGTCCATCCGGTTGGTAGCGGTCGCGGGGTCGTCCTCTCCATGTCGGGTATCTCCGGGGTCTCATCCATGGAACATCCTCTCTACAGTTTGCCAACTCCATCTTGTGTCCTCTCATCTCCTGCATGGTTTTAGCCATTGAAGCAACAACATCAGCTAAAGAGTCAAGCTTTTGTTGAAGAGCCTCATTAGTACTGGGCCCCAGGGGCTTAGCAATGGCCCCAGACATAGCTGATGTCACTGGCACTCCCTGTTGTTGAGGTGCCTCTGCCATGGGTTGCGCAGGATCCTGATCCCGAGGTGCCTCTGCCAGCTGGAGACGTATAGCGCTCTCCTTTAATTGGGCAAATGTCAATTCAGGGTTCTTAAAAACAAGCATGCTCACATGCCCCCGGTGAGAAGGGGTGTAGAGTCCCTCAATAAATTGATCTCTTAGCAGTTTATCCGCTCCGGTGTTAAAAATGGGTTCAGCCAGTGTAAGTGATTTAAGGGCTTCCTGCAGGTTTAAGGCAAAGTCTCTCACGCCCTCATTAGCTTTTTGTTTGCAATTAAAGAATCGTATATTAGCTTTGCTGCTGGCCGTGGTTTCAAATGTAGCTTTTAATCCAGCAAATATGCGTTCAACAGTGCCTTTTAGATCAGCTGCCCATGCTGTGACTTCTCGCTTAGCATGGCCACTTAACTGCATCATCAGGAGACTAACACGCTGAACTTCACCCACAGGGAACATGTCAAAATGGGCCAGCATCTTTTCTCTGAAATCGTCAAGGGTATTAGGCTCACCTTCATACATTGGAAGCCATGGGCCACCCGGGGTATATGGCATCAGCACCGGCATGATGGGCGCCACTCCTTGCACCGCTGCGCTGCCGGACTCTCTATTGACACTCTGTCTTTCAGCTGCATTAGCGTTGCCGGGTGCTGCGGCGTCTCCGTGCTGCGACATACTGTGCCCCCTTAGTTAATCCGGACCCTTCCGGTCCTCCGCTTCCGTCGGGATAGTGTAGATTCGTTCCGCTGTGCAGCAGGATCGATTTTCCCCTTGCTCTGATGTCAGAGCGCTCAGCTTGGTGCCGCCCACAATGACACGCCCCCTGCTGCTCCCACCCACCGCGCTCTGTAATGGCGGATTCTGAAGTTTTTCAGTTAGACTGGGGCTCAGGTGATGGCGTAGCTCAATTAACAGTCTCGTGCCTAACGGTTATGAAGTGATTACCTCAGGGGATGGCGGCCATCTTTACTCCATTATAACCAATGGGGAAAAGTCACTTTCAATAGTTTTCAATGGGGAATGGATTTTTCTTTAATAAAGTCAATTTTCAAGATTTTTCATCCCAGTTTTCACAGTTTTGGGCTCCAATCACGGCACACAATACCCGGTATACGGGCTGGCTAGATCCTGTTCGTGACGCCAATTGTGATGCCCAGGAGACCGGGATACCCAGCACCGGACCAATGGAGTCTGTCTCTTGAGGGGGATGTCACGGGTGGCTTGACCCGGTGCTGTGGCCTCAGGCAATGCACAGTGTAAGGGGTATCATGAGGGGACAGGCACTTACTTGATCAGCAGCAGGTTCTCCCAGCGGTGACGATCCCGATCCTGGATAGATGGCTATTGTCCAAATGAAAGACTGAGGCACTGAAACGTTTAACCAGTTTACTTTAACATAAAAGGATTTACAACCAGTCCTGTCACCGGAGTCTGTATGGGAACTCTGAGTTACTTTGACCCTGCCGGGGTCTTCGCCTCTTATTGTGCGCAATTTCTGTGTGGCCCTGCTGCTGTATGTGAACTGGCTGCCGGCCCAATCTGTCCCCTCCGGGTCCTGGTTCGACGGGCAACCCGAGTCCTTTTATCGGTTTACCCCCTCTGGGAGTACCGCTGAACTCTGTGTCTGTTGCTGCATCCGACCCTAGTGAAGCTGATATCGCCTCACGTTTTTCCGGTTGCTGTATTATATATAATGAATACAGCCACGGATCCGGTATCCGTCTTTGCGCCTGTTCTGGGTAGTGATTAATGCTACCCGGTTCTCACAATGTCCTTTTTCTCTATCCCTCTTCTCCTCAGGCCGGTGATTTAGGCCTGGTAACAGTCACAGGGCTGTTAGAGATTCAACTGTATGACCTCTCACTATCAGCTCCTTGGCCCAACTGCCATTTCTTCTCTCAGACCAGAATGGATCAAGGGGAGTCTCTGGAGCTCCCCCTTCTGGCCGGAGGTGGTAGTGCAGTCTTGCTATTTTAGTATTTGTACTTACTGTCAGTAACTATTTTTGTGGCAAATACCCCTAGGGGTGCCACATGTGGAGGATGTTTGCATATTATGTCCCTGACTCCCCTCCCCAATCGAATGCTGATGATAGCGATGGGAAATTGCATGTGTTACAATGCTTTACCGATTAATGATGTACCTGATAACCATTTTTCTGAAAATGCCGAGGGTAATACTGATGATGCTGATGATGAAAATATGCATGTTTTACCTGCTAACCATTTATTTCCTAAGGATGATGTGTTCACAGGTGCTGGAGTGCTCAGCCACGTCACTCAGCGGGGTGGGATGGCTGAGGAAACCCTAAGGGTACCGTCACACAGTTCCACTTTTGTCGCTATGACGGTACGATCCGTGACGTTCCAGCGATATCCATACGATATCGCTGTGTCTGACACGCAGCAGCGATCAGGGACCCCGCTGAGAATCGTACATCGTAGCAGATCGTTTGGAACATTCTTTCGTCGCTGGATCTCCCGCTGTCATCGCTGGATCGGTGTGTGTGACACCGATCCAGCGATGCGTTCGCTTGTAACCAGGGTAAACATCGGGTTACTAAGCGCAGGGCCGCGCTTAGTAACCCGATGTTTACCCTGGTTACCATCCTAAAAGTAAAAAAACAAACGCTTCATACTTACCTTCGGCTGTCTGTCCCCGGCGCTGTGCTTTCCTGCACTTATTGTGAGCACAGCGGCCGGAAAGCAGAGCGGTGACGTCACCGCTCTGCTTTCCGGCCGCTGTGCTCACAGCCAGAGCAGAGAAGCAGAGCGCCGGGGACAGACAGCCGAAGGTAAGTATGAAGCGTTTGTTTTTTTTACTTTTAGGATGGTAACCAGGGTAAACATCCGGTTACTAAGCGCGGCCCTGCGCTTAGTAACCCGATGTTTACCCTGGTTACCGGCATTGTTGGTCGCTGGAGAGCTGTCTGTGTGACAGCTCTCCAGCGACCACACAACGACTTACCAACGATCACGGCCAGGTCGTATCGCTGGTCGTGATCGTTGGTAAATCGTATAGTGTGACGGTACCCTAACAGTTGCAAGCAATAGTGCTAAGGGAAATGGGGAGATGCATGGGAACCGTGAGGAAGATGATGCCATGCAACTGACCAGTGCCACAGAGGAAGGTAACTGCCCCATAAGTAGCACTGCTCCTGAGATGTTGCGGGTGGATGGGGAGGTAGCACCCATAGCAGCACCAGCTGATGGGTCTGTGGAAATCCCCAGGGAGACAGCCTACGTAGCTGCTGTCACCCGCAGTCAGAGTGCCCGGAACGCAGATAACGTTCTGCGTTCTGGACCATCCTCAGTCACAGGCGTGACTGAAACAGAGATGGACCCAGAGCAGGTCCCATAGGGTTGCTGTGGGGAATGGACCCTGATGTCGCTTCTGGCTTCCCCTAGGCTGGAGCGCCAGGCTGCTTTGCACTCAGATGCGAGCCTGGAGAATTTGAGACACCTGGCCAAGACGCCCACCTCCGTGACTGATAAGGAGAGGGTGTTCTGGGAACGAGGGAGGTTGTACCGGGAAACAGTACCCAGAAAATCCTAAGAGGAGTGGGAAAGACAGCTGGTTGTTAGTTATTAAGGTTGAAGGAAGACTTTAAGTCCATCTAGTTCAGCCCATAGCCTAACCTAACATGCCCTAACATGTTGATCCAGAGGAAGGCAAAAAAACCCCATGTGGCAAATAGTCCCGACTCTACATACGGCAATCAGACTAGTTCCCTGGATCAACGTCCTATCAAGAAATCTAGTATATATACCCTGTAACATTATACTTTTCCAGAAATGTATCCAGTCCCCTCTTAAATTTAAGTAATGAATCACTCATTACAACATCATACGGCAGAGAGTTCCATAGTTTCACTGCTCTTACAGTAAAGAATCCGCGTCTGTTACTATGCTTAAACCTTCTTTCCTCCAGACGTAGAGGATGCCCCCTTGTCCCTGTCTCAGGACTATGATTAAAAAGATCATCAGAAAGGTCTTTGTACTGTCCCCTCATATATTTATACATTAACATAAGATCACCCCTTAGTCTTCGTTTTTCCAAACTAAATAGCCCCAAGTGTAATAACCTATCTTGGTATTGCAGACCCCCCAGTCCTCTAATAACCTTGGTCGCTCTTCTCTGCACCCGCTCTAGTTCAGCTATGTCTTTCTTATACACCGGAGACCAGAACTGTGCACAGTATTCTAAGTGTGGTCGCACTAGCGACTTGTATAGAGGTAAAATTATGTTCTCCTCATGTGCATCTATGCCTCTTTTAATGCATCCCATTATTTTATTTGCCTTTGTAGCAGCTGCCTGACACTGGCCACTAAATGTGAGTTTGTCATACACCCATACACCCAGGTCTTTTTCATTGACGGTTTTGCCCAGAGTTTTAGAATTAAGCGCATAGTTTATCCCCCATTAAAGCTCATTTGCCATTTATCAGCCCAAGTTTCTAGTTTAAATAAATCATCCTGTAATATAAAATTGTCCTCCTCTGTATTGATTTGATTATGAGCCCCCACCCTAAATTAACCCCTGCTGAATTGGGAGTAGCTATATTCACAAGGCAACTCACACCAATTCACACAGGTATTTGTTAAAGGTTTTCCAAATACCTCTTCGCTGATTCCCAAGTCACACTTACCGCCGTTTACACTTATGCTCAGGTCACACTCAGCTCGTTCACACTCGCTAAGCAGAAGATTTAAAGAAATTTTTTTTTCTCTTTCCCCTCAGCAGCAATCCACCTTGCTGTTCAATGCAGTTAAAAAAAAAAAAGGTTGTTGCGGATTGACCATGAGATCCCACACACTGGACACTTTGGGATCAGCAAAACTAAGGCCCGGCTGTCTCAACACTTCTATTGGATCAAGATGGGGACAGATGTGACAAGCCACTTCCGCTCCTGTATCACCTACCAAAGAGTGGGGAAGGCGGGGCCTGCTCTTAAGGCTCCCCTGATCACTTTGCCAGTGATAGAGGAGCCTTTTCAGAGGATTGCGGTGGACATTGTGGGCCCGCTGGCCTTCCCCAGCAGCTCTGGAAGGCAATACATCTTTACTGTGGAGACTACGCTACCCGGTACCCAGAGGCAGTGGTTCTGTCCTCAACAAGGGCGGATAAGGTGGCGGATGCACTGTTGGCCATCTTTTTATGGGTAGGTTTTCCCAGGGAGATACTTACCGATCAAGGGACCCAATTCATGTTGTGCCTAATGGAGGCTCTCTGTAAGAGAATGCAGGTGAAGCATCTGGTATAGAGTGCGTATCACCCACAGACCAATGGCTTGTGTGAGTGCTTCAACGGTACCTTCAAACAGATGCTACGCATGCTGGTTGAGACCCAAGGGCGCGACTGGGAGCGGTACCTCCCACACCTGCTATTCGCTTACCAAGAGGTTCCGCAGGCCTCGATGGGGTTCTCCCCCTTTGAGTTCCTGTACGGCAGGCGAGTCCGGGGACCCCTTGGGTTGGTAAGGGAATCCTGGGAAGAGGAGCCGAACCCTTCTGAAGTATCCATAGTGGAGCACCTCATTCGCTTCCGTGACAGTTGGTGCATGACAACATGGCGCAGGCTCAGGCTGATCAGAAGCACTGGTACAACCAGAATGCCCGGGAGCAGACCTACCAGGTGGGTCAAAAGGTGTGGGTGCTGGTCCCCGTACCAAAGGATAAGCTTTAGGCAGCCTGGGAAGGCCCGTATGTCGTCCACCAACAGCTCAACCCAGTCACCTACGTGGTTACGCTTGACCACGCTCGGGGTAGGCGAAAGGCCTTTCACGTCAATATGATGAATGCTCATCACGAACGTGAAGCCTACATCCTACCGGTCTGCAGCCTGCCTGAAGATAGGGAGTAAGACCCCCTCATGGTTATGCTGGCCCAAGCCAAGGCCGGTGGGTCCGTCAAGAACGTGGAATAAGCGCCTTGTTAACCGAACCCCAGCGGTCGCAGTTGCAGACCACGCTGGAACCCATCTGGGCCGTGTTCTCCAACCGACCAGAAATGACTGAGTTAGCGGTCCACAAGGTGGTCACCAGGAATCAAGCCCCACTAAGGCAAACACCTTATTGGATCTCTGACAAGGTGCAGCAGGTTATGCGCAGGAGATCGATGAGATGTTACAGCTGCTGGTGATTCAAGGGTCCAAAAGCGCGTGGGCCTCACCTGTAGTTCCCGTGCCAAAGAAGGATCGGACCACCCGATTCTACATAGATTACAGGGGGCTCAACGCCATCACAGCCTCTGACGCGCACCCAATGCCACGCATCGAGGAGTTGCTTGAGCGGTTAGCTAGTGCAAAGTATCTGTCCATAATGGATCTGAGTTGGGGATATTGGCAGATTCCCCTGAGCCCCGAGGCGCAGGAGAAGTCTGTCTTTATCACACCCTTTGGACTGTACAAATCCATGGTCATGTCCTTCGGCATGAAGAATGCCCCTACCACTTTCCCGCGGATGGTCAACCACCTGCTTCAGGGACTTGGGACGTACGCAGTGGCGTATTTGGGTGACATTGCCATCTTCAGTTCCTCCTGGGATGAACACCTGCAGCATCTTCAGGAGGTGCTCAGGCGAATTCACCAAGCCGGTCGCCCATCAAGCCAGGAAAGCACCAGATGGGCATGAGAGAGGTCCACTACCTGGGGCATCGGGTATGTGGGAAATATATAAGTGGAAAGTGGATATGATCGCGTCTTGGCCCACCCTCAGGACCAAGAAGCAGGTAATGTCCTTCCTGGGCACGGCAGGGTACTATAGGCGCTTCGTATAGAACTATAGTAGCCTGGCAAAACCCTTGATGGACCTCATCAGGAAGAAGCTACCTCAAATAGTCGACTGGACCGACGACTGTGAGGGGGCCTTCCAGGCGTTGAAAAGAGCTCTGTGCAACTCTCCTGTGTTACAAGCAGCCGATAGCAGTTGACCGTTCCTGGGGCAGACCGACGCCAGTGAGTTTGGGCCTCGGTGCTGTGCTCAGCCAGGTCGACTTGGGGAGCCAAGAGCACCCCGTGTTGTACCTGAGCCGGAAGCTTCTGCCGAGACACTGATGATGGCAGTGGAAAGGACAATGATGGGGGGGTGGGTATGAGGAAATGATGGAGGTTGTGGAATGGGTAATGATGGGGGTGGTGGGGGAGAAGGCAATGATGGTGGCAGTGGAAAGGACAATGATGGGGTGGTGGGAAGGAGGCAATGATGGAGGTGGTGGAATAGGCAATAATGGGGTGATGGGGAGAAAGCATTGATGGAGGTGGTGAAGAGGGCAATCATGGGGGTGGGGGAAAGGTCAATGATGGGATGCGGGGGGAGGAAGACAATGAGGGGTGTAGGTGATTGGGATGGGAGGAAGGGGATTTATAATGGATTTAGGAACAGGGGAGGTGGAAGAAGACGTTATTATCTATTATTATGTCTAACACAGTCCCTTAGTATAAAGTGTACTCACTTATTATGTACTGTATAACACAGTCCCTTAGTATATAGTGTACTCACTTATTTATAGCACAGTCCCTTACGGTACCGTTACACTAAACAACTTACCAACGATCACGACCAGCGATACGACCTGGCCGTGATCGTTGGTAAGTCGTTGTGTGGTCGCTTGGGAGCTGTCACACAGACAGCTCTCTCCAGCGACCATTGATCAGGGGAAAAACTTTGGCATCGTTGAAACTGTCTTCAACGATGCCGAAGTCCCCGGGTAACCAGGGTAAACATCGGGTTACTGAGTGCAGGGCCGCGCTTAGTAACCAGATATTTACCCTGGTTACCATTGTAAAAGTTAAAAAAAAAATCACATACTCACATTCCGATGTCTGTCACATCCCCCGGCGTCAGCTTCCCTGCACTGTGTAAGCGCCGGCCGTAAAGCAGAGCGGTGACATCACCACTGTGCTCTGCTTTATGGCTGGCCGGCGCTGACACAGTCAGTGCGGGAAGCTGACGCCGGGGGACGTGACAGACATCGGAATGTGAGTATGTGTTTTTTTTTTACTTTTACAATGGTAACCAGGGTAAATATCAGGTTACTAATCGCGGCTCTGCACTTAGTAACCCGATATTTACCCTGGTTACCAGTGAACACATCGCTGGATCGGCGTCACACACGCCTATTCAGCGATGACAGCGGGTGATCAGCGACCAAAAAAGGTCCTGATCACTCCCAGCGACCAACAATCTCCCAGCAGGGGCCTGATCGTTGGTCGCTGTCACGCATAATGATTTTGTTAACGATATCATTGCTACATCACAAAAAGCAACGATATCGTTAACGAAATCGTTATGTGTGAAGGTACCTTTAGTGTATAGTGTACTCACTTATTATGTATAACACCTTCCTTAGTTACATAGTTTACTCTTTTGTTATGTATAACACCATCCCTTATTAGATACCATCCTCTCTAGTTATATATGACGCCGTCCCTTACTATATAGCTTCCTCTGCTGTTATGTACAATGCAGTCTCTTACATAGTGAATTCTTGTTATTTTTGTTATTCACAGCACCCTCTTTTATTACATAGTCCCCTCTCTTGTTAGATGTAAAATGACTGCTTATGGAGGAGCCAGGGACCAGACGACCAGTCCATCAGCTCCTTCTTTAAAAAAGAAGCTTTCCCATGCTCCATCAGCCATCATTGCATTATACAGCTAACAATACAGGACGGTATGTAATAAAAAACAGTTTTCTATAAAATCCAATATGTAAGGAATGGCAATATACATAATAAGGAGACTATGTAATATATACATTGTCACGCTCACGCCCTGACAGGTGGGCGTGAGCTCGGGGGGTTTGTGGCCCCACTGTGCCACAAACCAGACTACCCTGGAAGGGGCGTGATTATGACAGCGGCCTGGGTTTTCACTGGAGCCTCTGATGGTGAGGTCAGGCTTGTGCAGCAGGCAGCTGCCAGGTGCTACACCAGGGTGGTGTCTGGCTGTGGCTGCTGATCCCACTTGGAGAACAGGAACACTAGGACAGGTGCGGGCATCAGGCAGGACTGGCAGAAGAGTACGGCTGAAACTCAGACGAGTAGGCTGGCACGGCTCAGACTCAGGGCTGACAGAGACACAGCAGAGAACACAGGTCTGGCAGGCACGGCAGAGAACACAGAGCTAGCAGGCACGGCAGAGAACACAGGGCTGGCAGGCATGGCAGAGAACACAGGGCTGGCAGGGATGGCAGGAACACAGGACTGGTTGGTGTGGTGTATGAAGGAACAGGTAGGGACCTGTTCACACAGGAGGTGCAGGTATGGATATGTAGTATGAAGAAACAGGTAGGGACCTGTTCATACTGGAGGTGCAGGTAAGAAAACAAGCAGAAAGGAATGAAGTATGAAGGAACAGGTTGGGACCTGTTCACACAGGAGATGCAGGTACGGAAACAAGCCAGAAGGAAAGGCGAATGAAGGAACAGGTTGGGACCTGTTCACACAGGAGATAAAACCAAAAGGAAAAAAATCCGCACTGAACAGCTGGTATAGGGTATACAAAGCTTGCTATGCGTTAAAGAAGCCAGTTCATAGGATTCGGGTGCTCATTGAAAAAAGACCCGTAGAAGCACGGCAGCGTGAAACGGCTGTCGTCTCCTGACACTACTGTTCTCCCTGTGGGACCCTGCTGTTATTTTAATGCCACAATAAAGACTAAGAATTCACTTGGATGGTGAGTGCTCTATTTTTTGCTTTTTGTTTTTGCATATCACACAGGAGATGCAGGTACGGAAACAAGCCAGAAGGAAAGGAGAATGAAGGAACAGTTTGGGACCTGTTCACACAGGAAGAGAAGTGCAAGGCTGCAGATAGGAGTGGAAGAGCAGCAAGAGATAGAGTAGCAACAAAAGCTAAGCAGAGCAAAACCACAAGGAATGCAGAAAGGAGCTGCAGCAAGAGATTTCTGCAGAAGCTAAAGAGAGTGGAGCCACAAGGAATGTGGAGAGGAGCTGCAGCAAGAGGTTTCTGCAGCAGCAAAGCAGAGCAGAACCACAAGGAATGCGGAGAAGAGCTGCAGCAAGAGACTGCAGGAGTGCAGAACAGAGGTAAAGCCACAAAGGTACAGAGCAGGCAGAGCCGCAAGAGTGCGGAGAATAAGCAGACTGAGAACACAAGGAAAGACACAACAGGGAAGGAAGCCACAGACAAGGATACAGAGGTAGGACAAAGTACAGACAAGGCAATGGAACAAGACACAAGGACAAAGACACAGGGACCAGGATATTCTGCCTCCTGGAGGGCGGACAACAAGATCAAGGCAAGAACACAGCGAAAGACCACTAGAGAGGGAGTAACACAGAGCAAGGCCTGGCAAACTCAGAAGCTAAACACAAACTGAGCTAACACATTGCACAGGCCCAGTCCACTGGGTGGAGCTGCACTAAATACTGGAGGCCTCTTGGTAATTGGTCAGGAACAGATTAGACAGGTGCACTTGATTCCTATAAGAACCAGAGAGTTCAGGCGCCGCCCCCTATACACACCCAGGAAGCATGCAGAGAGCAGAGGCACAGAATATGGAGCTGGCAAGAAATAGAAACCGCAACATGACCTGGAGCGTGGGTAAGATAGTGTGAGAGATGAGAGGCCATGCCGTGATGCCAGCAGAGTTGTTACATACATGTATGTGTGTGTGGCTATATATACAGTACAGACCAAAGGTTTGGACACACCTTCTCATTTATAGATTTTTCTGTATTTTCATGACTATGAAAATTGTACATTCACACTGAAGGCATCAAAACTATGAATTAACACATGTGAAATTATATTCTTAACAAAAAAGTGTGAAACAACTGAAAATATGTCATATTCTAGGTTCTTCAAAGTAGCCACCTTTTGCTTTGATGACTGCTTTGCACACACTTGGCATTCTCTTGATGAGCTTCAAGAGGCAATCACCAGAAATGACTCTGATAAACTTATCCTCAGAAGCAGAGGTGACTCTTGGTCTTCCTTTCCTGGGGCTGTCCTCATGTGAGCCAGTTTCTTTGTAGTGCTTGATGGTTTTTACAACTGCACTTGGGGACACTTTGAAAGTTTTACCAATTTTTCAGACTGACTGACCTTCATTTCTTAAAGTAATGATGGTCACTCATTTTTCTTTACTTAGCTGCTTTTTTTCTTGCCACAATACAAATTTTAACAGTCTATTCAGTAGGACTCTCAGCTGTGTATCCACCAGACTTCTGCACAACACAACTGATGGTCTCAACCCCATTTATAAGGCAAGAAATCCCACTTATTAAACCTGACAGGGCACACCTGTGAAGTGAAAACCATTCCCGGTGACTACCTCTTGAAGCTCATCAAGAGAATGCCAAGAGTGTGCAAAGCAGTCATCAAAGCAAAAAGTAGCTACTTTGAAGAACCTAGGATATAAGACATATTTTCAGTTGTTTCACACTTTTTTGTTAACTATATAATTCCACATGTGTTAATTCATAGTTTTGATGCCTTCAGTGTGAATTTACAATTTTCATAGTCATGAAAATACAGAAAAATCTTTAAATGAGAAGGTGTGTCCAAACTTTTGGTCTGTATTGTGTGTGTATATGTATATATGTATATATATATATATATATATATATATATATATATATATATATATTGACCGTAAAGTTATTAAACCATACTCAGTCACGCAGTGTTTAATAATTAAAAAGAAACCTTTATTCACATATAAGCAATACACAAAATTAAAAACAGTGCCTCAAAATCAGAACAAAATTTCATAGCAAAGGTAGAAGAAGGGAGCCGCAGGTATCCAGATAAGATTACTCAAAATTACTGCTACACATACATCCATGAGAATTCATTAATCACTGGAAGAAAAATTCCTTGCAGCGAATATCAGAGTTTTCCAGTGACAATGCAAAATTGCTGCTACACATATATTCATGAATGTTTATAAAGAACTAGCTATTGAACCCGTTCTACACCCGGGTGGCGAGCATTTATATTGGTTTATGGTCTCCATCCTGGTATGTGCTGCTCCATCCTGTGTCCCCATCCTGTCATGTGCTGCTCCATCCTGCGTCCCCATCCTCATCCTGTCATGTGCTGCTCCATCCTGCGTCCCCATCCTGTCATGTGCTGCTCCATCCTGCGCCCCCTTCCTGTCATGTGCTGCTCCATCCTGCATCCCCATCCTGTCATGTGCTGCTCTATCCTGCGTCCCCATCCTGTCATGTGCTGCTCCATCCTGCGTCCCCATCCTCATCCTGTCATGTGCTGCTCCATCCTGCGTCCCCATCCTGTCATGTGCTGCTCCATCCTGCGCCCCCTTCCTGTCATGTGCTGCTCCATCCTGCATCCCCATCCTGTCATGTGCTGCTCCATCCTGCGTCCCCATCCTGTCATATGCTGCTCCATCCTGCAGCCCCATCCTGCCATGTGCTGCTCCATCCTGCGTCCCCATCCTCATCCTGTCATGTGCTGCTCCATCCTGCGTCCCCATCCTGTCATGTGCTGCTCCATCCTGCGCCCCCTTCCTGTCATGTGCTACTCCATCCTGCGTCCCCATCTTGTCATGTGCTGCTCCATCCTGCGTCCCCATCCTGTCATGTGCTGCTCCACCCTGCGTCCCCATTCTGTCATGTGCTGCTCCATCCTGGGTCCCCATTCTGTCATGTGCTGCTCCATCCTGCGTCCCCATCCTGTCATGTGCTGCTCCATCCTGCGTCCCCATCCTGTCATGTGCTGCTCCATCCTGCGTCCCCATCCTGTCATGTGCTGCTCCATCCTGCGCCCCCATCCTCATCCTGTCATGTGCTGCTCCATCCTGGGTCCCCATTCTGTCATGTGCTGCTCCATCCTGCGTCCCCATCCTGTCATGTGCTGCTCCATCCTGCGTCCCCATCCTGTCATGTGCTGCTCCATCCTGCGTCCCCATCCTGTCATGTGCTGCTCCATCCTGCGCCCCCATCCTCATCCTGTCAAGTGCTGCTCCATCCTGCGTCCCCATCCTGTCATGTGCTGCTCCATCCTGCGCCCCCTTCCTGTCATGTGCTGCTCCATCCTGCATCCCCATCCTGTCATGTGCTGCTCCATCCTGCGTCCCCATCCTGTCATGTGCTGCTCCATCCTGCAGCCCCATCCTGTCATGTGCTGCTCCATCCTGCGTCCCCATCCTCATCCTGTCATGTGCTGCTCCATCCTGCGTCCCCATCCTGTCATGTGCTGCTCCATCCTGCGCCCCCTTCCTGTCATGTGCTACTCCATCCTGCGTCCCCATCTTGTCATGTGCTGCTCCATCCTGCATCCCCATCCTGTCATGTGCTGCTCCATCCTGCGTCCCCATCCTGTCATGTGCTGCTCCATTCTGTGCCCCCATCCTCATCCTGTCATGTGCTGCTCCACCCTGGGTCCCCATTCTGTCATGTGCTGCTCCATCCTGCGTCCCCATCCTGTCATGTGCTGCTCCATCCTGCGTCCCCATCCTGTCATGTGCTGCTCCATCCTGCGTCCCCATCCTGTCATGTGCTGCTCCATCCTGCGTCCCCATCCTGTCATGTGCTGCTCCACCCTGCGTCCCCATCCTGTCATGTGCTGCTCCATCCTGCGTCCCCATCCTGTCATGTGCTGCTCCACCCTGCGTCCCCATCCTGTCATGTGCTGCTCCATCCTGGGTCCCCATTCTGTCATGTGCTGCTCCATCCTGCGTCCCCATCCTGTCATGTGCTGCTCCATCCTGCGTCCCCATCCTGTCATGTGCTGCTCCATCCTGTGTCCCCATCCTGTCATGTGCTGCTCCATCCTGCGTCCCCATCCTGTCATGTGCTGCTCCATCCTGCGCCCCCATCCTCATCCTGTCATGTGCTGCTCCATCCTGCGTCCCCATCCTGTCATGTGCTGCTCCATTCTGCGCCCCCATCCTCATCCTGTCATGTGCTGCTCCATCCTGGGTCCCCATTCTGTCATGTGCTGCTCCATCCTGTGTCCCCATCCTGTCATGTGCTGCTCCATCCTGCGTCCCCATCCTGTCATGTGCTGCTCCATCCTGCGCCCCCATCCTCATCCTGTCATGTGCTGCTCCATCCTGCGTCCCCATCCTGTCATGTGCTGCTCCATTCTGCGCCCCCATCCTCATCCTGTCATGTGCTGCTCCATCCTGGGTCCCCATTCTGTCATGTGCTGCTCCATCCTGTGTCCCCATCCTGTCATGTGCTGCTCCATCCTGCGTCCCCATCCTGTCATGTGCTGCTCCATCCTGCGCCCCCATCCTCATCCTGTCATGTGCTGCTCCATCCTGCGTCCCCATCCTGTCATGTGCTGCTCCATTCTGCGCCCCCATCCTCATCCTGTCATGTGCTGCTCCATCCTGGGTCCCCATTCTGTCATGTGCGGCTCCATCCTGCGTCCCCATCCTGTCATGTGCTGCTCCATCCTGCGTCCCCATCCTGTCATGTGCTGCTCCATCCTGCGTCCCCATCCTGTCATGTGCTGCTCCACCCAGCGTCCCCATCCTGTCATGTGCTGCTCCATCCTGCGTCCCCATCCTCATCCTGTCATGTGCTGCTCCATCCTGGGTCCCCATCCTGTCATGTGCTGCTCCATCCTACGTCCCCATCCTGTCATGTGCTGCTTCCATCCTGCACCCCCTTTCTGTCATGTGCAGATCCTGTGCACACGCTACCTGATTCCTTTCTCTCGCCATTTTCTTGGTCCTCCTGCTGCCGGAATCGGGGCCTGCGCAGTCTGCGCTTTCCGGCGCCATTTTCTTGAAGACACGTGTCTTCAAGAAAATGGCGCCGGAAAGCGCGGACTGTGCAGTCGCCGATTCCGGCAGCAGGAGGACGAAGAAAATGGCGGCGGAAAGGAATGGCGTAAGAAACAAATTGCTGTGGCATGAAGTGCCACAGCATAATCAGGGCGCAAATATGTGCACGGTGTCCCCCTGCTCCTGACCCCCTGCTCCCGGCAATCCGCGCCTTCCGGCGCCATTTTTTTTTTCCTGACACTCTATAATGTAACGCTAGGAGCGTCGCGCCTGCGCAGTCTATAAAGGCTTCAGACAGAGTGACGCTCCCAGCGTTATAGATATTCGGTCACTCACTAGGTAAAAATTCCTTGTAGCCTATACTCCAAGTTTTAAGGTGACAGTGCAAAGTAGTTCATATTGGGTCAAAAAATGACAGTGCCAGTTGGGGTAGTCAAAGTGTAGCATGCCACGAGGCAGGGGAGCAGCGGGTTTATCCAGGTACTATGTACCGAGTGGATTGCTCACAGTCTTCTGTTATTATTCTTTATGTGTGACATCTATGAGGTTGATGGAATGTGCAATAGAATTTGGGCTCCATGTGGTGGAATGTGACGGTGGGGTCTCTGCCCTGCATCCTAGGGACGTAGCTTGTTATAATGGCATGCGGATCAATGTGCAATATTTGGCTGTCCCACTCTGATTAATTGATTGTGGGGTCTGGCTTTGGGCATTGGGAATATCCTTTTTTTCTCAGTCAATGAATTGTTTTTTGACTATTTATAATTATCTTGCAAGTGCACTTGTATGGGATTTGACCCAATAAGGATCATTTTGCACTGTCATTTTTTGACCCAATATGAACTACTTTGCACTGTCACCTTAAAACTTGGAGTATAGGCTACAGGGAATTTTTACCTAGTGACCGAATATTCTTTATAAACATTCATGAATATATGTGTAGCAGCAATTTTGCATTGTCACTGGAAAACTCTGATATTCGCTGCAAGGAATTTTTCTTCCAGTGATTAACGAATTTTCATATATGTATGTGTAGCAGTAATTTTGAGTAATCTTATCTGGATACCTGCGGTTCCCTTCTTCTACCTTTGCTATGAAATTTCTTTCTGATTTTGAGGCACTGTTTTTAATTGTGTGTATTGTTTATATGTGAATAAAGGTTTCTTTTTAATTATTAAACACTTCGTGACTGAGGGTATGTTCACACGTTCCTGATTTCCATCCTTTTTTTTTCAGGACTGTTTTTTAAAAAACTGCAGCTCTTGGCAGAAAACGCAGGTCCTTTTTTTGTCCTTTTTTGATGCGTTTTTTGATCCTTTTTTTGATCCTTTTTTTATGCAGTTTTCTATGCAGAGTCTGTGTGTTTTCTAGGAAGTTTTTTAGGGTTAAAATGGCTGAAAATACCCTAACCCTAACCCTAACCCTACCCCTAACCCTACCCCTAACCCTAACCCTACCCCTAACCCTAACCCTACCCCTAACCCTACCCCTAACCCTATTCTAACCTTAGTGGAAAAAAAAAAAATTCTTAATTTTTTTTTATTGTCCCTACCTATGGGGGTGACAAAGGGGGGGGGGTGTCATTTACTATTTTTTTTTATTTTGATCACTGAGATAGATTATATCTCAGTGATCAAAATGCACTTTGGAACGAATCTGCCAGCCGGCAGATTCGGCGGGCGCACTGCGCATGCGCCCGCCATTTTGCAAGATGGCGGCGCCCAGGGAGAAGACGGCCGGACGGACACCGGGACGCCGGGTAAGTATAAGGGGGGGAGATTAGGGCACGGGGGGGGGGGCATCGGAGCACTGGGGAGGGGCATCGGAGCACGGGGCGGTGGGATTGGAGCACGGGGGGGCGGGATCGGAGCACGGGGGGGCAGCCACACTCCGCTCACGCACTTCCGCCCGCTTCCCCGCACTTCCTGCTGCAGCGGTTCTGCACCACAAACCGCAGTAAAACCCGCAGATATTTTTTTCATCTGCGGGTTTTACTGCGGGTTTGACCTCACAATGGAGGTCAATGGGTGCAGAACCGCTGCGGCTCCGAAAAAAGAAGTGACATGGTACTTCTTTTTTCCCGCAGCTATTCAGCGCGGCTTTTTTTTTTATTTTCCGCATTGTGGGCACAGCAGTTCCTGTTTTCCATAGGGTACAATGTAATGTACCCTGCATGGAAAACAGCTGCGGACCCGCAACGGGAAAATCGCGGCAATTCCGCATGAAAAAAAGGATCGTGTGAACATGGCCTTAGTATGGTTTAATAACTTTACGGTCAATATTTTTATATCAAGTTTGGAGTGTTGCCCATCCTTAATTTAAGGAAATGGGTTGGTGCGTTATGTTTATTATATATATATATATATATATATATATATATATATATATATATAGCTTTGTCACCTTAAAAGGGAAGGGGCCCAGACACATTTCCTGCACAGGGGCCCCAAGCTGTCTGTGTCCGCCCCTGTGAAGGACTTATATACCAGGATAAGGGACATTTGTATGAGGGACATACAGTGGTGGATATAAGTATTTGATCCTTTGCTGATCTTGTACATTTGCCCACTAACAAAGACATTAACAGTCTATAATTTTAAGGGTAGGTTAATTTTAACATTGAGAGATAGAATATCAAAAATAAAATCCAGAAAATCACATTGTATAAATTATATAAATGTATTTGCATTTTGCAGTGAGAAATAAGTATTTGATCCCTCTGGCAAAAAAAGACTTAATTCATTGGTGTCAAAACCCTTGTTGGCAAGCCCAGCAGTCAGAGGTTTTGTAGTTGATGATGAGGTTTGCGCAAATGTCAGGAGGAATTTTGGTCTAATCCTCTTTTCAGATCATCTCTAAATCTAAAAACATGTATACTTACATGTGCCAATACTTTGATAGTCCAGAGTCCCTGTGGAAAAAAAAGCCAGTTGCCACATTACATGCAATACATATAACTTAATGGGGCAATCTGAATTATTGTCATTAGATGGCAGTGTCAGCTAATGAAGCAGCGTAGGCCCATTATGGGGCGCAATCTGTAGGCAGAATGAATCAGAGCCTGGCTGCACAACATATATTTTTCTCTGAAACACTCTGGCGTTTCAGATAAGAAAATACATAGGAGATCGATTCCTGGGCAGAGAAGAGACTAGTCAGATGCTAGACCAACGGCCAGCTTCATGCGATTGACAAGTATTTTCCATGAAAATAATACTCCAGATCTTCAAAGGTGTTGCCAGGCTCTGATTCGCACTACTCATGGTGTAATGTCATTTGGTCATATGGCTGGTTCTAGGGGCATAAGCAGGGTTCAGTGCCAGCGTCAGACTGGAGCACTTTGGGCCCACCAGAGAAAATCATTCTTGGGGCCCACTCTATAGCTACATAGGAATAAATACAAGACCACCAATTCTGCGGTAAAACACGCTAATATCAGGGTATAATATAATATAATGTATAATATAACACGTCTTAATGACATAGCAGGGGTTGGGGTAGCCCCCCCCTCATAGAAAATAATGCAGCCCTCAAAGAATATAATGTAGCCTCCGTCATAGAGTATAATGCAGCCCCCCTCATAGAACATAATGTAGCCCCCTCATAGAATATCATGCAGCCCCAATAGAATATAATGCAGCCCACTCATAGAATATAATGTAGCCCCATCATAGAGTATAATGCAGCCCCCTCATAGAATATAATGCACCCCATTTAGAATATCATGCAGCCCCCCTCATAGAACATAATGTAGCCCCCTCATAGAATATCATGCAGCCCCAATAGAATATAATGCAGCCCACTCATAGAATATAATGTAGCCCCATCATAGAGTATAATGCAGCCCCCTCATAGAATATAATGCACCCCATTTAGAATATCATGCAGCCCCCCTCATAGAACATAATGTAGCCCCCTCATAGAATATAATGTAGCCCCATCATAGAGTATAATGCAGCCCCCTCATAGAACATAATGTAGCCCACTCATAGAATATAATGTAGCCCCATCATAGAGTATAATGCAGCCCCCTCATAGAATATAATGCACCCCATTTAGAATATCATGCAGCCCCCCTCATAGAACATAATGTAGCCCCCTCATAGAATATCATGCAGCCCCAATAGAATATAATGCAGCCCACTCATAGAATATAATGCAGCCCCATCATAGAGTATAATGCAGCCCCCTCATAGAATATAATGCACCCCATTTAGAATATCATACAGCCCCCCATAGAATATAATGCAGCCCCCTCATAGAATATCATGCAGCCCCAATAGAATATAATGCAGCCCACTCATAGAATATAATGTAGCCCCCTCATAGAATATAATGTAGCCCCATCATAGAGTATAATGCAGCCCCCTCATAGAATATAATGCACCCCATTTAGAATATCATGCAGCCCCCCATAGAATATAATGTAGCCCCCTCATAGAATATCATGCAGTCCCCACATATAATATAATGAAGCCCCCTTTCTAGAATATAATGTAGCCCCTCATAGAATATAATTCAGCCCCCCTCATAAAGTATAATGCAGCCCCCTCAGAATATAATATAGCCCCCTCATAGAATATAATACAGCCCCAGCGCCATAGAATATAATGCAGCCCCATCATAGACTATAATGTAGCCCCCTCATAGAGTATAATACAAACCCTCATAGAGTATAATGCAGCCCTCTTCATAGAATGCAATGCATCCCCCTCACAGAATATAATGTAGCCACTCTTATAGAATATAATGCAGCCCCCATAGAATATAATGAAGCCCCATCATAGAAAATAATATAGCCACCTCATAGAATATAATGTTCCCCCCATAGAATATAATGGAGCCCCTTCGTAGGGTATAATTCAGCCCCCCATAGAATATAATGTAGCCCCCTCAGAGTATAATGCTGCACCCCACACAGTATAATGCATCCCCCCATGGAATACAATGTAGCCACCCTAATAAAATATAATGCAGCCCCTCATAAAATATAATGCAGCACCCTCATAGAATATAATGTAGCCCCTTCATTGGGTATAACGCAGCCCCCCTAATATAGTATAAAGCAGTCTCCCCATAGAATATAATGTAGCCCCCATAGGGTATAATGTAGCCCCCTCATAGGGTTTAATGAAACCCCCTTAGAATATAATGCAGCCCCCTCATAGGGTATAATGCAACCCCCCAATAGAATTTAATGCAGCCCCTCATAGAATATAATGCAGCCCCATAATAGTGTATAGTTAAGCCCCATAGAATGTAATGTAAACCCCTCTTAGGATACAGTTATATGAAAAAGTTTGGGCACCGCTATTAATCTTAACCTTAATGTTTTATAAAAATTGGGTTTTTTACAACAGCTATTTCAGTTTCATATCTATAATAAAACGCTGGGAGCGTCACTCTGTCCGAAGCCTTTATAGACTGCGCCGGCGCAAGCGCCGGCGCAGTCTGGGCCTCACAGAGTGACGCTCCCAGGAGATCGCGGTATGCGTAAACACTGAACGCATACCGCGATCTCCACCGGAGAGTCAGGGACCGCCAGGAGGGTAAGTATATTCACCTTTCCCCGTTCCAGCACTGCGTGCGGCTCCGTCTCCCGGCTCCTCTGTTGTGACAGTTCAGAGGGCGCGATGACGCGCTTAATGCGCGCCGGCGCCGCCCTCTGACTTACCAGTCACAGGCAGAGGAGCCAGAGTGTGTCTTCAAGAAAATGGCGCCGGAAAGCGCGGACTGCGCAGGCGCCGATTCCTGCTGCCGGAATCTGCGCCTGCGCAGTCCGCGCTTTCCGGCGCCATTTTCTTGAAGACACACTCCGGCTCCACTGCAGGTGTGTCTTCAAGAAAATGGCGCCAAAAAGCGCGGACTGCGCAGGCGCCGATTCCTGCTGCCGGAATCAGCGCCTGCGCAGTCCGCGCTTTCCGGCGCCATTTTCTTGAAGACACACCTGCAGTGGAGCCGGACGATAGGTGAGTATGGTATTTTTTTTTTTTTTATATGGCAGCAGCATACGGGGGCATACACACTGGAGCGTCTTATGGGGGGCATATCATACAATGGTGGCGCAGGATGGGAGCAGCACATGACAGAACGGGGGCAGGATGGCAGCAGCACATGACAGAATGGGCCCAGGATGGCAGCAGCACATGACAGAACGGGCGCAGGATGGCAGCAGCACATGACAGAACGGGCGCAGGATGGCAGCAGCACATGACAGAACGGGCGCAGGATGGCAGCAGCACATGACAGAACGGGCGCAGGATGGCAGCAGCACATGACAGAACGGGCGCAGGATGGCAGCAGCACATGACAGAACGGTCGCAGGATGGCAGCAGCACATGACAGAACGGGCGCAGGAAGGCAGCAGCACATGACAGAACGGGCGCAGGATGGGAGCAGCACATGACAGAACGGGGGCACAGGATGGGAGCAGCACATGACAGAACCGGGGCGCAGGATGGGAGCAGCACATGACAGAACGGGGGCGCAGGATGGGAGCAGCACATGACAGAACGGGGGCGCAGGATGGGAGCAGCACATGACAGGATGGGAGCAGCAAATGACAGAATGGAGGCGCAGGATGGGAGCAGCACATGACAGAACGGGGGCGCAGGATGGGAGCAGCACATAACAGAACGGGGGCGCAGGATGGGAGCAGCACATGACAGGATGGGGATGCAGGATGGAGTAGCACATGACAGAATGGGGGCGCAGGATGGAGCAGCACATGACAGAATGGGGGCGCAGGATGGAGCAGCACATGACAGGATGGGGACGCAGAATGGAGCAGCACATGACAGGATGGGGATGCAGGATAGAGCAGCACATGACAGGATGGGGATGCAGGATGGAGCAGCACATGACAGAATGGGGCGCCGGATGGAGCAGCACATGACAGGATGGGGACGCAGGATGGAGCAGCACATACCAGGATGGAGACCATATACCAATATAAATGCTCGCCACCCGGGTGTAGAACGGGTTCAATAGCTAGTATCCAATAACTGTTGGACACAGTAATGTTTCTGCCTTGAAATGAGGTTTATTGTACTAACAGAAAATGTGCAATCTGCATTCAAACAAAATTTGACAGGTGCATAAGTATGGGCACCCCATCAGGAAAGTGACATAAATATTTTGTAGATCCTCCTTTTGCAAAAATAACAGAATCTAGTCGCTTCCTGTATCTTTTAATGAGTTCCTGGATCCTGGATGAAGGTATTTTTGACCATTCCTCTTTACAAAACAATTCCAGTTCAGTTAAGTTTGATGGTCGCCAAGCATGGACAGCCCTCTTCAAATGATCCCACAGATGTTCAATGATATTCAGGTCTGAGGACTGGGATGGCCATTCCAGAACAGTGTAATTGTTCCTCTGCATGAATGCCTGAGTAGATTTGGAGCAGTGATTTGGATCATTGTCTTGCTGAAAGATCCATCCCTGCGTAACTTCAACTTTGTCACTGATTCATGAACATTATTGTCAGGAATCTGCTGATACTGAGAGGAATCCATGCGTCCCTCAACTTTAACAAGATTCTCGGTGCCGGCATTGGCCACACAGCCCCAAAGCATGATGGAACCTCCACCAAATTTTACTCTGGGTAGCAAGTGTTTTTCTTGGAATGCTGTGTTTTTGGCCGCCATGCATAACGCCTTTTTGTATGACCAAACAACTCAATCTTGGTTTCATCAGTCCACAGGACCTTCTTCCAAAAAGAAATTGGCTTCTCCAAATGTGCTTTTGCATACCTCAGCCGACTCTGTTTGTGGCGTGCTTGCAGAAACAGCTTCTTTCGCATCACTCTCCCATACAGCTTCTCCTTGTGCAAAGTGCGTTGCATAGTTGACCGATGCACAGTGACACCATCTGCAGCAAGTTGATGCTGCAGCTCTCTGGAGGTGGTCTGAGGATTGACCTTGACTGATCTCACCATTCTTCTTCTCAGCCTTTCTGATGTTTTTCTTGGCCTGCCACTTCTGGCCTTAACTAGAACTGTACCTGTGTTCTTCCATTTCCTTATTATGTTCCTCACAGTGGAAATTGACAGGTTAAATCTCTGAGACAGCTTTTTGTATGATTCCCCTGAACAACTATGTTGAATAATCTTTGTTTTCAGATCATTAGACAGTTGTTTTGAGGAGCCCATGATGCCACTCTTCAGAGGAGATTCAAACAGGAGAACAACTTGCAAGTGGCCACTTTAAGTAGCTTTTCTCATGATTGCATACACCAGGCTATGTAGTTCAAAGCTCAATGAGGTTAGAAAACCAAAAAAAGTGCTTTAGTAAGTCAGTAAAAAGTAGGTAGGAGTATTTAACACAAGAAAATGATAAGGGTGCCCATACTTATGCACCTGTCAAATTTTGTTTAAAGGCAGATTGCACATTTATTGTTAGTACAATAAATCTCATTTCAAGGCAGAAACATTACTGTGTCCAACAGTTATTAGATATATGAAACTGAAATAGCTGTTGCAAAAAAAAAATCAATTTTTATAAAACATTAAGCTTAAGATTAATAGTGGTGCCCAAACTTTTTCATATAACTGTATAATGCAACCCCTATAGAATATAATGCAGCCCCCTCATAGGCTACAATACAGCCCCCATAGAGTATAATGCAGCCCCCACATAGAATATAATGCAGCCCCCTCATAGAGCATAGTTCAGCCCCCCATAGAATAAAATGTGGACCCCTCATAGGGTATAATTCAACCCACCATAGTGTATAATGTATCCCCTCATAGAATATAATGCAGCACCCTCATAGGGTATAGTGCAACCTCCCATAGAATATAATGCAGTGCCCTCATAGGGTATAATTCAGTCCCCCATAGAATATAATGCAGTCCCCTCATAAGGTATAATGCAGTTCCTCTCATAGGGTATAATGCAGCCGCGTAATAGAGTATAATGCAGCCCCCACATAGGGTATAATACAGCCCCCCATAGGGTATAACGCAGCCCTCTCACACACAGTATAATGCAGCTACCCCATAGAATATAATTGAGCCCCTCACACTGTATAAAGCAGCCCCCTCACAGAGTGTAATGCAGCCCCCTCAAAGGGGATAATGCAGACCTCCCATAAAGTATAATGCAGCCCGCCAAAGGAATATAATGCAGCACACTCATAGGTTATAATGCAGCCCCCCATAGAAAATAATGCAGCCACCTCATAGGGTATAATGCAGCTCCCATAGAGTATAATGCAGCCCCCATAGAATATAATGCAACCTCCTCATATGGTATAGTTCAGCCCCATAGAATAAAATGTAGCCCCCTAATAGGGAATAATTCAACCCACCATAGTGTATAGTGTAGCCCCCAATAGAATATAATGCAGCCCCCTCATAGGGTATAATGCAGCCTCCCATAGAATATAATTACAGTCCCTTCATAGGTTATAATTCAGTCCCCCATAGAATATAATGCGGTCCACTCATAGGGTATAATGCAGTTCCCCTCATATCATAGGGTATAACGCAGCCCCCCGCATAGGGTATAATACAGCCCCCCATAGGGTATAATGCAGCCACATCACAGCATAATGCAGCCCCCTCACACACAGCATACTGCAGCTACCCCATAGAATATAATGCAGCCCCTCACACAGTATAAAGCAGCCCCTTCATAGGGTATAATGCAGCCACTCCATAGAGTATAATGCAGCCCGCCAAAGGAATATAATGCAGCACCCTCATAGGTTATAATGCAGCCTGTCACAGGTTCCTTCTCCTGTACCACACAATCAGCAGAGCCAGCAAAGAGTGAACAATCCCAAGACCTTTATTTAGGCAAAAGTACGAAAGGTCCATATACGATCCATCACACAAAGGATAAAATATTCCAGAACACGAATGCAGTTCAGTTACAGAATAAAAGTCCAACAATCCAGCACAGAGGATAACAGTCCATATTCCCTTCTTTTCTCTCTCTGATATGCTCTTCACATCATGGTTCCACACAGGATCTGATCTCTGTCTCACCTCCCTGATATTTTCAAGTCCCTCTCCTCATTCACAGGTTAGGGGGGTGGGTTGCAGGGGCTCATTGTTTCAACAAGCTAGGTCAACATGTCTCACTGACTCTGTGGAGAGGTAACAATACAGAACTGTGGGGAGAATATCAGATTGCAAATAACAACTCATCCTACAAGAGAACACCATGAAAATAAGTAAAATATAAATATACACAAAAATGATACCCACATAGCATATCACTCCATCACACAGCCCCCCATAGAAAATAATGCAGCCACCTCATAGGGTATAATGCAGCCCCATAGAGTATAATGCAGCCCCCACATAGAATATAATGCAACACCCTCATAGGGTATAGTTCAGCCCCCATAGAATAAAATGTAGCCCCCTCATAGGGAATAATTCAACCCACCATAGTGTAACTCTCTCCTCCGTCCCCCAGCACCTCCTCCCTCCCCACTCATCTCAGCTGAAGACTTTGCCTCATTTTTCAAGCAGAAGATTGAGAACATCAGAGACAGTTTAAGTTGACAACCCCCAGAGCCCTTCTTCCCAAATACCCAGCCCTCCACCTCCAAAACCAACTTCTCCACTATTACAGAAGATCGACTCTAGTCTCCACTCTAATCTCAAGATCGCATCTCACCACCTGTACACTTGACCTAATCTCTTCCAACTTCATCCCAAACCTCGCCACAGTCTTCATCCCAACTCTAACCCATCTCTTCAACCTATCACTAACAACTGGTGTTTTCCCCTCAAGCTTTAAACATGCCTCAATCACACCTATCCTCAAAAAGCCTTAAATCTACTAGAACAACACGTCCATCTTGAACTGTCCTCCCATCTATCTTCCTGCTCCCTTTTCGACCGCTTACAATCAGGCTTCCGGTCACACCACTCCACTGAAACTGCCCTAACTAAGGTCACCAATGACCTACTAACCGCCAAGAGCAAGCGACACTACTCTATCCTCCTCCTCCTGGACCTGTCCTCTGCCTTTGAAACAGTGGACCATTCCCTACTACTACAGATCCTCTCATTCCTTGGCATCACAGACTTGGCCCTATCCTGGATCTCGTCATACCTAACTGACCGAACATTCAGCGTCTCCCATTCACACACCACCTCCTCACCTCGCCCCCTATCTGACGGAGTCCCGCAAGGTTCAATTCTAGGGCCCCTGCTCTTCTCCATTTACACTTTTGGCCTGGAACAGCTCATAGAATCTCACGGTTTTCAGTATCATCTCTATGCTGATGACACAGAGATCTATATCTCTGGACCAGATATCACCACCCTACTAACCAGAATCCCTCAATGTCTATCCGCTATTTCATCCTTCTTCTCCGCTAGATTTCTAAAACTTAACATGGACAAAACAGAATTCATTGTCTTTCCCCCATCTCACCCGACCCACCCAATGAACCTATCCATTACAGTAAATGGTTGCTCACTCTCCCCAGTCCCACAAGCTCGCTGTCTCGGGGTAATCCTTGACACTGAACTCTCCTTCAAACCACATATCCAAGCCCTTTCCACTTCCTGCTGCTTTCAACTCAAAAATATTTCACGGATCCGTACATTCTTAAACCAAGAATCTGCAGAAACCCTAGTCCATGCCCTCATCATCTCCTGCCTCGATTACTGTAACCTCCTGCTCTATGGCCTCCCCTCGAACACTCTCGCACCCCTCCAATCTATTCTAAACTCAGCTGCCCGACTAATCCACCTGTCCCCCCGCTATTCCCCGGCCTCTCCCCTCTGTCAATCCCTTCACTGGCTCCCCATTACCCAGAGACTCCAGTACAACAGCCTAACCATGACATACAAAGCCATCCACAACCTGTCTCCTCCATACATCTGTGACCTTGTCTCCCGATTCTTTCCTGGACGCAACCTCTGATCCTCACAAGATCTCCTTCTCTACTCCCCTCATATCTCCTCTTCCCACAATCGCATACAAGAATTCTCTCGCGCATCACCCCTACTCTGGAACTCTCTACCACAACATATCAGACTCTCACCTACCATCGAAACCTTCAAAAAGAACCTGAAGACCTACCTCTTCCGGCAAGCCGACAACCTGCAGTAATCACCGATTGACCAAACCACTGGACGACCAGCTCCATCCTTACCTATTGTATCCTCACCCATCCCTTGTAGATTGTGAGCCCTCGCAGGCAGGGTCCTCTCTCCTCCTGTACTAGTTGTGACTTGTATTGTTCAAGATTATTGTACCTGTTTTTATTATGTATACCCCTCACATGAAAAGTGCCATGGAATAAATGGCGCTATAATAATAAATAATAATAATAATAGTGTATCCCCAATAGAATATAATGCAGCCCCCTTATAGGGTATAATGCAGCCTCCCATAGAATATAATACATTCCCTTCATAGGGTATAATTCAGTCACCCCATAGAATATAGTGCAGTCCCCTCATAGGGTATAATGCAGTTACCCTCATATCATAGGGTATAACGCAGCCCTCTCATAGGGTATAATACAGCCCCCAATAGGGTATAATGCAGCCTCATCATAGTATAATGCAGCCCCCTCACACACAGTATAATGCAGCTACCCCATAGATTATAATGCAGCCTCTCACAGAGTATAAAGCAGCCCCCTCACAGAGTGTAATGCAGCCCCCTCATAGGATATTATGCAGCCCCCTCATAGAGTATAATGCAACCCCCTGATAGTGTATCATGCAGCCCCCCATAGAATATAATGCAGGGCCTCATAGGGTATAATGCAGCCCCCTTACAATATAATGTAGCCCCCACATATAGTAAAATGCAGCCCCCCATAGAATATAATGCAGCCCCCTCATAGGGTATAATACAGCCCCCATAGGGTATAATGCAGCCTCATCATAGTATAAAGCAGCCCCTTCACACACAGTATAATGCAGCTACCCCATAGAATATAATGCAGCCTCTCACAGAGTATAATGCAGCCCCCTCACAGAGTGTAATGCAGCCCCCTCATAGGGTATTATGCAGCACCCTCATAGAGTATAATGCAGCCCCCTGATAGTGTATCGTGCAGCCCCCCATAGAATATAATGCAGGTCCTCATAGGGTGTAATGCAGCCCCCCTTACAATATAATGTAGCCCCTCATATATTAAAATGCAGCCCCCTATAGAATATAATGTAGCCCCCTCAGAGGATAAGGCAGCACCCTCATAGGGTATAGTGCAGCTTCCCATAGAATATAATGCAGTCCCCTCATAGGGTATAATGCAGCCCCATCATAGTATAATGCAGTCCCCTCACACACAGTATAACGCAGCTACTCCATAGAATATAATGCAGCCCTTCACAGAGTATAATGCATCCCCCTCACAGAGTGTAATGCAGCCCCCTAATAGGGTATAATGCAGCCCCCCATAGATTATAATGCTGGGCCTCATAGGGTATAATGCAGCCCCCCATACAATATAATGTAGCATCCTTAGAGTATAATGCAGCCCCTTCAAAGGGTATAATACAGCCCCCCATAGGGTATAATGCAGCCTCATCTTAGTATAAGCAATTATAAAGAACAGAGAGGCGGGCACCGCACAGAAAATATGCTAAGGAGATCAACCACGTGCATATATAAAGTCCACAGAACACAAAAGAAAAAAAGAATATGCACACAGTGGGATCAACTTAATGTAACAAATTTTATTATATATAACACCTCACCATGCACAAAGGCAAAGTAGGGAGAAACAGACATTTAAAAACAATTAAAAGCTAAACAGACCTATCCACATCCCCCCCAGTACAGTCACAAGAATCCATATAGTCATACACAACAAATGTGCAAATCATGAAACAGACATGAAAAAATATAGGCAGAATAACATAACAACAATACATATATTTGATATCCTGTACTGCCAAATAAAGGAGTCTTCATGAAACAATGTATCAATTGGATCCCAGATGTGACCAATATAACCCAGTCGCACAGAGGGCCTATGACAAATGCATAATGTTTGTCCTGAAAGAAGTCAGATACTGAACCAGACAAATAACTGGTGTAACCCGCTTATGACCTGCCCCTGTTCTGGCACCCCATATAATACATTACCAAGCACAGTTGAGCCTGTTATCGAGAAGTCAATCCCTCATAGATGTCAAGAGAGAGAAAATGGGTAAGCGTGCCCTTAAAGCAGGTATGAACGCAGCAGACATACAATTGCTAGTGCTTCTAAATAAGGCTGGAGTGTCCAGAAAATGGAGCTAGGATCAGGAGGATCCGAAAAAAAAAGGGGGGGGGGGGGGAGGAGGATAGGGACCCAACGCGTATCGACGCTGCTAAGGCGTCTTCGTCAGGGGAAGGTCCCTTTCCCTGACGAAGACGCCTTAGCAGCGTCGATACGCGTTGGGTCCCTATCCTCCTCCCCCCCCTTTTTTTTCGGATCCTCCTGACCTTTCCCTGACGAAGACGCCTTAGCAGCGTCGATACACGTTGGGTACCTATCCTCCTCCCCCCCCTTTTTTTCAGGATCCTCCTGATCCTAGCTCCATTTTCTGGACACTCCAGCCTTATTTGGAAGCACTAGCAATTGTATGTCTGCTGCGTTCATACCTGCTTTAAGGGCACGCTTACTCATTTTCTCTCTCTTGACATCTATGAGGGATTGACTTCTTGATAACAGGCTCAGCTGTGCTTGGTAATGTATTATATGGGGTGCCAGAACAGGGGCAGGTCATAAGCGGGTTACACCAGTTATTTGTCTGGTTCAGACTTCTTTCAGGACAAACATTGTGCATTTGTCATAGGCCCGCTGTGCGACTGGGTTATATTGGTCATATCTGGGATCCAATTGATACATTGTTTCATGAAGACTCCTTAATTTGGCAGTACAGGATATCAAATATATGTATTGTTATGTTATTCTGCCTATATTTTTTCATGTCTGTTTCATGATTTGCACATTTGTTGTGTATGACTATATGGATTCTTGTGACTGTACTGGGGGGGATGTGGATAGGTCTGTTTAGCTTTTAATTGTTTTTAAATGTCTGTTTCTCCCTACTTTGCCTTTGTGCATGGTGAGGTGTTATATATAATAAAATTTGTTACATTAAGTTGATCCCACTGTGTGCATATTCTTTTTTTCTTTTGTGTTCTCATCTTAGTATATGGCAGCCCCCTCACACACAGTATAATGCAGCTACCCCATAGAATATAATGCAGCCTCTCACAGAGTATAATGCATCCCACTCATTGGGTATTATGCAGCCCCCTCATAGAATTTAATGCAGCCCACTCAGAGTATAATGCAGCCCCCTGAAAGTGTATCATGCAGCCCCCATATAATATAATGCAGGGCCCTCATAGGGTATAATGCAGCTCCCCATACAATATAATGTAGCCAGCCCCCTCATATAGTAAAATGCAGCCCCCCATACAATATAATGCAGCCCCCATAAAATATAATGCAGCCCCCTCATAGGGTATAATGCAGCCCCTATAGAATATAATGTAGCCTCCTCAGAGTATAATGTAGCCCCCGCATATGGTATAATGCAGCCCCCCATATAATACAATGTAGCCCCATAGCGTATAATGCTGCCTCCCCATAGAATATAATGCAGCCCCCTCAGAGCCGCTCATAGGGTATAATGTAACCCCCCATAGAATATAATGTAGCCTCCTCATAGAGTATAAAGCAGCCCCCCATAGAATATAATATAGCCCCCTAATAGGAGGATAATGCAGTATCTTCATAAGGTATAATGCAGTTTCCCATAGAATATCATGCAGTCCCCTCATAGGGTATAATGCAGCCCCATCATAGTATAATGCAGCCCACTCACACACAGTATAATGCAGCTACCCTGGAGAATATAATGCAGCCCCTCACAGAGTATAATGCAGCCCCCTCACAGAGTGTAATGCAGCCCCCTGATAGTGTATCATGCAGCCCCCCCCATAGAATATAATGCAGGGCCTCATAGGGTATAATGCAGCCCCCATACAATATAATGTAGCCCCCTTAGAGTATAATGCAGCACCCTCATTTGGCATAATGCAGCCTCCCATAGGATATAATGCAGTCCCCTCATAGGGTATAACGCAGCCCCCTCATAGTGCATAATGCAGCCCCCTCCTAGGGTATAATATAGCCCCCCATCGGGTATAATGCAGCCCCATCATATTATCATGCAGCACCATCACACACAGTATAATGCAGCTACCCCATAGAATATAATGCAGCCCCCACACAGAGTATAATGCAGCCCCCACACAGAGTATAATGCAGCCCCATCACAGAGTATAATGTAGCCCCCTCATAGGGTATAATGCAGCCCACTCAGAGTATAATGCAGCCCCCTGAAAGTGTATCATGCAGCACCTCATATAATATAATGCAGGGCCCTCATAGGGTATATTGCAGCCCCCATACAATATAATGTAGCCCCCTCATATAGTAAAATGCAGCCATCCATACAATATAATACAGCTCCCATAAAATATAATGCAGCCCCCGCATATGGTATAATGCAGCCACCCATAGAATACAATGTAGCCCCCATAGGGTATAATGCTGCCTCCCCATAGAATATAATGCAGCCCCTCAGAGCATAATGCAGCCCCCTCATAGGGTATAATGCAACCCCCCATAGAATATAATGTAGCCTCCTCATAGGTTATAATGCAGCCCACTTCTTTAGTGTCATGCAGCCCCTATAGAATATAATATAAATCCTCATAGATTAAAATGCAGCCCTTATATAGTATTTTGCAGCGTCCCTCCATAGAATATACTGTACCACCTCCATAGAATATAATGTAGCCCCCTCATATAGTATAATGCAGCTCCCCCACAGAATATGGTACAGCCCCCTCATAGGCTATAATGCAGCCACCTTAAAGGGTATAATGCAGTCCTCCCATAGAATATAATGTAGCTCCTTCAGAGTATAATACAGCTCCCTCATAGGGTATAATGCAACCACACCGTAGAATACAATATAGCCCCCGAGGGTATAATTCTGCCCACTATAGAATATAATGGGGCCCTGTCAGAGTATAATGCAGCCCCCTCATAGGGTATAATGCAGTATCCAATAGGGTATAATGCAGCCCCCATAGAATATTATGTAGCCCCCATAGGGTATAATGCAGGCCTCCTCATATAGTTTCATGCAGCCCCCTTATATAGTATAATGTAGCCCTGTCATGGAATATAATGCAGACCCTCACAGAGTATAATGCAGCCCCACACAAAATATTATGTAGCCCCCTCATGGGTATAATGCAGCCCCCCATAGAATATAATACATACTCCTCATAGTGTATAATGTAGCTTCCCTCATATTGACTCATGCAGCCCCAGAATATAGTATAATACAGCTCGAGCATAGAATAGAAAGTAGACCATCATAGAGTATAATGCAGCCCCACATAGAATATAATATAGCCCCACAGTATTATGGCCACCAGTACCCACATACTTATATATGTTTTAAAAAATACCTCTCCTCCTCGCTCCTCCGCTGATTCCAGCTTTGCTCTGGTCTCAACAGCTACACTGCCGTCTGCCCAGCACACAACTCCCGCTGTGTTTTCTGATGCCCTCTCCTCCATTATTGCTTTCAACTGTATCGGCATCTATGATGCTGATACAGTTGAATGCGGTGCACAGGGGGGCGGTGCTGGTGCTGGGTGGGCCCCCTGACTCACGGCCCCTATAGTGGCCACATGGTGGGGGCCTCTGAGGGAGCTGGGGCCCTAGTCTGCCTGCCTCTAACACCAGCCCTGATAGCAGGCAGCTGATGCAGAAACTAGCAGCTGTGGCTAACACTGTCCGCTATTAAAGTGAAATGAATATTCACTGCTCTCCACACCCATGGGCTTGGGGAGCAGTGAATATTCATTTCTCTTTAGCAATGGGGATAGGCTTTAGCTGTAGCAGCTAGCTACTGCCTTCTGTCACCTGCTGCTCCATCACTACTGCTCTGCTGGTGCCGGGTGGGTCCCCCGATTCACGGGCCCCATAGAAGCTGTGTATTGTGCCGCTTTTAGCAACACATCAAAGGCTGGGGGCTCCTGGGACAGGGGGGCCCTAGGCAGCTGCCGTCCCTATTTGCCAGAAGATGTCATTGACTGTGCCCACTGGTTCTCCGGTGGGCCAGTCCGACCCTATTTGGTACATGTGCACAGTTGTGGACATCAAAATAATCCAGGTTGTCCAGGACTGTTTTTTATTTATTTTTTATTTTTTTTACTATGGGCCTAAAACCTAACAGGCAAGTAGTTGCTAAAACAGACAACTACCTACCTGTTTACCTTGTGCCAGCACAAACCATTCATCGACTGCTGCTGCCTGAGATTTGGCGGCTCCACATCAAAAGAGCAACTCTTCTTCTTCTGGGATGCTTTGCTGCCAGGGCGTGACTGCTGATGTCATGCTGATTGACAGCTGGCTCCCTGCAGCCCAACTGCAGGGAGCCGGATGTCAATCAGCATGATGTCGGCAGTCACACCCAGTCAATAGAGCAGAGCGAGTGAGAAGACGCCAGATGTCACCAGAAACCACTGTGACCACTCTGTGCCAGCGGAGAGCGCACCAGTCACAATCGGCAGGTAGCTACCGCTGTTAGCAACAACCTACCTGTTAGTTCTTAGGTACATAGGCACAATCACTGAGATAATAGAAATATGTTGAGCATAATGAACACTGACTATTGGGTGGTGTAAGCAATAAAAATGTGTTAAGGAATGATGGGGTGAAAACGTGTGCCAACTGCAAATATTAATGTGAGTAGAGTGACTGCCCGTGAGGCAATGATTATCAGCAATAAGTCATTTTCATGCAAAAATTAATGTGTCAGGTGGTAATAGCGTAATTATGGTAATGATTGCAATATATGAAAAATGGATGGTACCAGGGAGGAAAAATGTAAAGAATGTAGAAAAAGGAGGAGACGAGGAGGACTAAAAATAGAGTGAATAATGAGAGGTGTGCACCGAATACAAACATTGATGTGTGTGTTTATAATGAATATCCATAAGAAAATGGTCAATGGCAATTTGTCACAGAAAAGACAGGAGAGAAGTTGTGGTGTGATGTACAGAATGTGTGTGATTCGAGTTCAGTGAAATGTCAAAGTGCATAAGAGAAGGAAAAAATACAATGTCAGGCCAGAATCCTAGAAATGTCCTCTAATTATGATATCCTCTACATGTTGACCATCTGCTTCTAGATCATCGTTTGATGGATGAAACCTACGTAGAGTGGGAGGATAATGTGATGGACAAATTAAAGAAAAAAGTAAATAAAATTAAACACAGGAAAGCCGGCAGAAGGGAAAGTAGCAAAACTGAGGGTCTCATTCAGGCCTCTTTTGGATTCCCATTGTACCAAATGGTGTGAAGCATGAGCCCCACAGATCCCAATACTGATGCAGCCTATCCCACAAACTTTGACTAATAATGAGTCACATATATGGCATATCTTAAAGGGAATCGGCTACGTCCTTTTGTGATATTAAACTGCTCCTAATATCTTGCTAGTAATGCAATGTGCATCACTAACATGGTCTTCTCAAGCAGAACTTCCCACTATTTATCTAAAAAAAAGACCTTTTTATCCCTGGGTGATTGCATCACATACCGTACCTTCTCTTTCAGCCATAGGGGTGGAGCTGTCTGTCCTTTAAGTCAAGGTCAGTCACGGTCCTCTTCAAATTATTCACTCCCATCGCAACCTGATTGATTGCCTCGACTGCCCCAACGTAGCGACAATCGCCCAGTAAATGCTGAGCTTCCGCACTGACTATCAGGTCCCCGTGCATGCAGCACATATAGACACAAAAAACCTTACCTCTAATTATCAACTAGCCAGAAGAGATTAGGAAAACCAAAGGTGATATATACAGACGGGATGCAAAATAGAAAATGGAACTATCTCACCATAGGTCCCGGTGGGGACTTAATTATTCATCCAGGTCAGATGATCCCTTTTGTAGGATAGAGATAGGTGGTGGGTGGAGCGCCATCACAGGGAAGCCACAAAATTCCCCACAGTATTTCCTCAAGGATCAAAAATATAAGTGCTCCATGGTACTCCCGACATATTTCATCTACGAATCTGCAGGGGAGACAGAGTCTGGATCAGAGATAAAATGTCAGCCGTGATGGCTGAAATGTACTGAACCCACAGCAAAGTGGAACAAAATGGTTGGTATACCAGGTTTATGTGGTGCTCTGCTTACATATTCATAGTTATGGCTTATGACAGGTCAGGTTCTGATCCTTCACTGGCCTTCCACCTATATTACGTATTGTATATCTTATTGTTTGAAAAAAAGAAAAAAATTACATTCATCATGCACCATGCGCCATCTTGGTGGAGACAATCTTTTTTCTCTAACAAAATGGCGCCAGTGGTGACGCCTGGGCAGTTGCATCTGTCACGTTACGAATTATGCTACTGCGCAGGTGCTTCCGGTTTCATTTTGAGGAAGATTTTTATTCTCAAGCAATTTATATCACTAAATAAAATACAAATATGGATATTATAGATCCGAACACTCAGGTTACTGAGCACAATCCTCCTGACAGGTTCACCTTAATGGGTCTGAATTTTGGGTCTGGGTTTTAGGAATGGCTAGAAGAGCTGGGCGAGTCTGGACATTCCAATTCTCCATTCTAGGGGGTGCAGCTGGTATAAAAGGGCAGTTGAACAGCTCCTAAATGGTCTGTGTGTGGAGGTGGAAAGGCTGGTCAGTCTCTGCTGGAGGCTGACTAAAACTGGACATAACTTTGAGGGGGTGCACAGCTCTGCTACACTGTACAGTAGGGTTGAGCGACTTGACTTTTTTAGAGTCGAGACGGGTTTCACGAAACCCGACTATCTCAAAAGTCGAGTCGAGTGGAATCGGCCGATTATCGCTAAAAGTCGGGGATCGACCGAAACACGAAACCCAATGCAAGTCAATGGGGGAGCATAGTCGGCAGTGAGTGGAGGCCAGGAAAACACCTACAGTGCCCATTTTAATGGCAAAAAACATACATTCTTGTTACTGAAGCTTGTCAATCTAAATTTACCTTATATTAATAGTAAGGCATTGGAAATTGGGGGTCATTTGGCTAAAGTTGTGGGGGGTAGGGCTGGTTCAAGTAATTAGTGGGCCCAGGAAATCTGGACCACGTCACGGCAGTGGAGCAGGGAGAGGTAAGTATTTCAACTTTGCAAGTGCTGTGAACCTGAACAAGAAGGGGGGGCCCAATCGTTGGCATTGGCACTGGCACAGGGCCCCTCAAAGTACGGCGGTGTGTTTGCACGGCAGGGGCGCCTCCCACCGGCAGCGACACTTTTGTATACTATGAGGGGCCCTGTGCCAGTGACGTCGCCAACGAGTATTCCTCCCCCCACCTGATGAAGGAACCTGCACCTTCCTCTTTGTCCCCGTGTAATGTGGTATGGTATGCGGGAAGGGGGACCTGACTTTCAGCAGGGTCACAATCTTGCAGTGTAGCGTGCACGGGGAATGTTGCGTTATGGGTCAATGTACCAGCAGACTCATCTATCACTGGCTGGGCAATGGGCAGGATGAGGGGGAAACAGATATGGGCCCAAAGAATAAAGTGGGCTAAATGCAGTTCAAAATTGGTAACAGGACTAACCAGGGGGCATTGCTTTGTTCGGTGGAGGACAACTGGAATGAGAGGCTGACACAGAGAGTAGGCCCAAATAAGTAAGTAGTCTAAATGCAGTTCAAAATTGGCAACAGTAGTAAACAGGCGGCACAGCTTTGTTCACTGGAGGAGAACAGCAAGGAGCGGCAGACACCGATAGAAGGCCCCAACCCAACTAGTAGGCCCACTGCAGTTTTACAATTCCAATAGGCTGAAAACCAGATAATTGTAGGTCATTTTTTGTAAAGAGGACAGCTGTATTGAGTGGCGCAGCCAGACACTACAAGTAGGCCTTACACCACAAAGTTGGCTCGACGCAGGTTTAAAAAAGGTTACATGGGTACACGGTCTGCATTGGTGTGCTCAGTGGAGGACAATTGGAAGGAGGGACCGCAGAAAGACTTAGTAGGCGTAAAATAACAAAATAGGCTCTATGCAGCTTCGATTATGTGGCAACCTGGAGAACACCTTGGAGCGGCAGACACCGTCTCTACGACCCAGACCCAACTTGTAGGCCTAATGTAGTGGTGTTTCAACAACTACTTAAGACGAGCATGAAGATTGAAGCAATGGAGAGGCAACCTGGAGAACACCTTGGAGCAGCAGACACCATCTCTACGACCCAGACCCAACTTGTAGGCCTAATGTAGTGTTGTTTCAACAACTACTTAAGACGAGCATGAAAATTGAAGCAATAGAGAGGCAACCTGTAGAACACCTTGGAGCGGAAGACACCGTCTCTACAACCCAGACCCAACTTGTAGGCCTAATGCAGTGTTGTTTTCAACAACTACTAAACAAGAGCTAGAAGATCGAAGCTATGGAGAGGCAACCTGGAGAACACCTTGGAGCGGAAGACGCCGTCTCTACAACCCAGACCCAACTTGTAGGCCTAATGCAGTGTTGTTTTCAACAACTACTAAACGAGAGCTAGAAAATCGAAGCTATGGAGAGGCAACCTGGAGAACACCTTGGAGCGGCAGACACCGTCTCTACAACCCAGACCCAACTTGTAGGCCTAATGCAGTGTTGTTTTCAACAACTACTAAACGAGAGCTAGAAGATCGAAGCAATGGAGAGGCAACCTGGAGAACACCTTGGAGCGGAAGACACCGTCTCTACAACCCAGACCCAACTTGTAGGCCTAATGCAGTGTTGTGTTCAACAACTACTAAACGAGAGCTAGAAGATCGAAGCTATTGAGAGGCAACCTGGAGAACACCTTGGAGCGGAAGACACCGTCTCTACAACCCAGACCCAACTTGTAGGCCTAATGCAGTGTTTTTTTCAACAACTACTAAACGAGAGCTAGAAGATCGAAGCTATGGAGAGGCAACCTGGAGAACACCTTGGAGCGGAAGACACCGTCTCTACAACCCAGACCCAACTTGTAGGCCTAATGCAGTGTTGTTTTCAACAACTACTAAATGAGAGCTAGAAGATTGAAGCAATGGAGAGGCAACCTGTAGAACACCTTGGAGCGGAAAACACCGTCTCTACAACCCAGACCCAACTTGTAGGCCTAATGCAGTGTTGTGTTCAACAACTAGTAAACGAGAGCTAGAAGATCGAAGCTATGGAGAGGCAACCTGGAGAACACCTTGGAGCGGAAGACACCGTCTCTACAACCCAGACCCAACTTGTAGGCCTAATGCAGTGTTGTTTTCAACAACTACTAAACGAGAGCTAGAAAATCGAAGCAATGGAGAGGCAACCTGTAGAACACCTTGGAGTGGAAGACACCGTCTCTACAACCCAGACCCAACTTGTAGGCCTAATGCAGTGTTGTTTTCAACAACTACTAAACGAGAGCTAGAAGATTGAAGCAATGGAGAGGCAACCTGTAGAACACCTTGGAGCGGAAGACACCGTCTCTACAACCCAGACCCAACTTGGAGGCCTAATGCAGTGTTGTGTTCAACAACTACTAAACGAGAGCTAGAAGATCGAAGCTATGGAGAGGCAACCTGGAGAACACCTTGGAGCGGAAGACACCGTCTCTACAACCTAGACCCAACTTGTAGGCCTAATGCAGTGTTGTTTTCAACAACTACTAAACGAGAGCTAGAAGATTGAAGCAATGGAGAGGCAACCTGTAAAACACTTTGGAGCGGAAGACACCGTCTCTACAACCCAGACCCAACTTGTAGGCCTAATGCAGTGTTGTGTTCAACAACTACTAAATGAGAGCTAGATGATCGAAGCTATGGAGAGGCAACCTGGAGAACACCTTGGAGCGGAAGACACCTGTTATGACCTGGTGGTCAGGACAATAATGGACCTGGTGGTTAAGAGCACACAGAATGACCTGATAGTTACTGATAATAAAGGACGAGCTCTGGGACGTGGGAACTCTGCTGACCGCAATCCCTAATCCTATCACACACACTAGAAATAGCCGTGGATTGCTCCTAACGCTCCCTATGCAACTCGGCACAGCCTAAGGAACTAGCTAGCCCTGAAGATAGAAAAATAAAGCCTACCTTGCCTCAGAGAAATTCCCCAAAGGAAAAGGCAGCCCCCCACATATAATGACTGTGAGTAAAGATGAAAATACAAACACAGAGATGAAATAGATTTAGCAAAGTGAGGCCCGACTTACTGAACAGACTGAGGATAGGAAAGGTTGCTTTGCGGTCAGCACAAAAACCTACAAAAAGACCACGCAGAGGGCGCAAAAAGACCCTCCGCACCGACTCACGGTGCGGAGGCGCTCCCTCTGCGTCCCAGAGCTTCCAGCAAGCAAGACAACAATAAAAATAGCAAGCTGGACAGAAAAATAGCAAACCAAAGAAAATAGAAGCAGGAACTTAGCTTCTGCTGGGAAGACAGGTCACAAGAACGATCCAGGAGTGAACTAGACCAATACTGGAACATTGACAGGTGGCATGGAGCAAAGATCTAAGTGGAGATAAATAAAGCAGCCAGCTAACGAATTAACCTCGTCACCTGTGGAAGGAAACTCAGAAACACCCACCAGAGGACGTCCATGGACAGAACCAGCCAAAGTACCATTCATGACCACAGGAGGGAGCCCGACAACAGAATTCACAACAGTACCCCCCCCTTGAGGAGGGGTCACCGAACCCTCACCAGAGCCCCCAGGCCGACCAGGATGAGCCAAATGAAAGGCACGAACCAGATCGGCAGCATGAACATCAGAGGCAAAAACCCAGGAATTATCTTCCTGACCATAACCCTTCCACTTGACCAGGTACTGGAGTTTCCGTCTCGAAATACGAGAATCCAAAATCTTCTCCACCACATACTCCAACTCTCCCTCAACCAACACCGGGGCAGGATGATCAACGGATGGAACCACAGGCGCCACGTATCACCGCAATAACGACCTATGGAACACATTATGGATGGCAAAAGAAGCAGGAAGGGCCAAACGAAATGACACAGGATTGATAACCTCAGAAATCTTATACGGACCAATGAAACGAGGCTTAAACTTAGGAGAGGAAACCTTCATAGGAACATAACGAGACGACAACCAAACCAAATCCCCAACACGAAGTCGGGGACCCACACAGCGCCGGCGGTTAGCGAAGCCGTGGATTGCTCCTAACGCTCCCTATGCAACTCGGCACAGCCTAAGGAACTAGCTAGCCCTGAAGATAGAAAAATAAAGCCTACCTTGCCTCAGAGAAATTCCCCAAAGGAAAAGGCAGCCCCCCACATATAATGACTGTGAGTAAAGATGAAAATACAAACACAGAGATGAAATAGATTTAGCAAAGTGAGGCCCGACTTACTGAACAGACTGAGGATAGGAAAGGTTGCTTTGCGGTCAGCACAAAAACCTACAAAAAGACCACGCAGAGGGCGCAAAAAGACCCTCCGCACCGACTCACGGTGCGGAGGCGCTCCCTCTGCGTCCCAGAGCTTCCAGCAAGCAAGACAACAATAAAAATAGCAAGCTGGACAGAAAAATAGCTAACCAAAGAAAATAGAAGCAGGAACTTAGCTTCTGCTGGGAAGACAGGTCACAAGAACGATCCAGGAGTGAACTAGACCAATACTGGAACATTGACAGGTGGCTGTCATGATCCCAATGGCAGGGAATCACAAAAAGGACAAGCACAGATACAAACAAGCTCTAGGGCGATGGAACCTGAGCTGACCGCGACCCTGAACCTAACACACAAATAAAAGTAGCCGGGGAACGTGCCTACGATGATCCTAGACGTCTCGCTCCAGCCGAAGATCTAACTTCCCCTATCAGAAGAAACACAGACCTCTCTTGCCTCCAGAGAAATACCCCACAGCAAATAGCAGCCCCCCACATATAATGACGGTGAAATGAGAGGAAAGCACATACGTAGTATGAAAACAGTTTCAGCAAAATGAGGCCCGCTAAAGCTAGATAGCAGAGGATACAAAAGTGAACTGCGCGGTCAGCGAAAAACCCTTCAAAAAACCATCCTGAAATTACTTGAACTCATGTGCCAACTCATGGTACATGAAAAGCAATTTCAGCCCACTAGAGCAACCAGCAGCAGAGAATCACATATCTGCAGGCTGGACTAAAAACCAAATTAAGCAAAACACAAAACAGGAAAATCCAAACTTAGCTTGTCCAGAAGGTTCTAGGAGCAGGGAGCAGAGGTAACAAGACACACTGGATACATTGATAACCGGCGAGGAAATGCCAGCAAAGCCAGGTTAAATAGGAAACTCCCATATGCTGATGGAACAGGTGGAACCCAGAAACCCAGGAAAGACAAGTCACCCAGTACCATCAGTAACCACCAGAGGGAGCCCAAAAACAGAACTCACAACAGTACCCCCCCCTTGAGGAGGGGTCACCGAACCCTCACGAGAACCACCAGGGCGACCAGGATGAGCCCTATGAAAAGCGCGAACCAAATCATCAGCATGAACATCCGAGGCAACCACCCAAGAATTATCCTCCTGACCATAACCCTTCCACTTGACCAAATACTGGAGTTTCCGTCTGGAAACACGAGAATCCAAGATCTTCTCCACAACATACTCCAATTCTCCCTCCACCAGCACTGGAGCAGGAGGCTCAAGAGAAGGAACAACAGGTACCTCATACTTCCGCAACAACGACCGATGAAACACATTATGAATAGCAAACGATGCCGGGAGATCCAAACGAAACGACACAGGGTTAAGAATTTCCAAGATCCTATAGGGACCGATGAACCGAGGCTTGAACTTAGGAGAAGAGACCTTCATAGGAACAAAACGAGAAGACAACCACACCAAGTCACCAACAAGAAGTCGAGGACCCACGCGGCGACGGCGATTAGCAAACTGCTGAGCCTTCTCCTGGGACAACTTCAAATTGTCCACCACATGACTCCAAATCCGATGCAACCTATCCACCACCATGTCCACTCCAGGACAATCAGAAGGTTCCACCTGACCAGAGGAAAAACGAGGATGAAACCCCGAATTACAAAAGAAAGGAGAAACCAAGGTAGCAGAACTAGCCCGATTATTAAGCGCAAACTCGGCCAGCGGCAAAAACGTAACCCAGTCATCCTGATCAGCAGAAACAAAACACCTTAAATAAGTTTCCAAGGTCTGATTAGTTCGTTCAGTCTGGCCATTCGTCTGAGGATGGAATGCAGACGAAAAGGACAAATCAATGCCCATCTTAGCACAGAAAGTCCGCCAAAATCTAGACACAAACTGGGATCCCCTGTCAGAAACGATGTTCTCAGGAATCCCATGCAAACGAACCACATTCTGAAAAAACAGAGGGACCAACTCAGAGGAGGAAGGCAACTTAGGCAAGGGTACCAGATGAACCATTTTAGAAAAGCGATCACACACAACCCAGATGACGGACATTTTTTGAGAGACAGGGAGATCCGAAATAAAGTCCATGGAAATGTGCGTCCAAGGCCTCTTCGGGATAGGCAAAGGTGACAACAATCCACTGGCCCGAGAGCAGCAAGGCTTAGCCCGAGCACAAACCTCACAAGACTGCACAAAAGAACGCACATCCCTCGACAAGGAAGGCCACCAAAAAGACCTGGCCACCAAGTCTCTAGTACCAAATATTCCAGGATGACCTGCCAACGCAGAAGAATGGACCTCGGAGATGACTCTACTGGTCCAATTATCCGGAACAAACAGTCTCTCAGGCGGACAACGATCAGGTTTAGGCTCCTGAAACTCCTGCAAAGCACGTCGCAAGTCTGGGGAGACAGCAGACAAAATCACCCCATGCCTAAGGATACCAGAGGGCTCAGAATTTCCAAGGGAGTCAGGCACAAAACTCCTAGAAAGAGCATCCGCCTTCACATTCTTTGAACCTGGCAGGTATGAAACCACAAAATTGAAACGAGAGAAAAACAGTGACCAACGAGCCTGTCTAGGATTCAGACGCCTGGCAGACTCAAGGTAAATCAAATTTTTGTGATCAGTCAAGACCACCACACGATGTCTAGCACCCTCTAGCCAATGACGCCACTCCTCAAATGCCCACTTCATGGCCAAAAGTTCCCGATTACCAACATCATAATTCCGCTCAGCCGGCGAAAACTTTCTAGAAAAAGACGCGCATGGCTTCATCACTGAGCCATCGGAGCTTCTCTGTGACAAAACCGCCCCCGCTCCAATCTCGGAAGCATCAACCTCAACCTGAAAAGGGAGCGAAACATCTGGCTGACGCAACACAGGAGCAGAAGAAAACCGGCGCTTAAGTTCCTGAAAGGCCTCCACAGCCGCAGGAGACCAATTAGCAACATCAGCACCCTTCTTAGTCAAATCCGTCAAAGGCTTAACAACACTAGAAAAATTAGTTATAAAACGACGATAGAAATTAGCAAAGCCCAAGAACTTCTGTAGACTCTTAAGAGATGTAGGCTGCGTCCAGTCACAAATAGCCTGAACCTTGACGGGATCCATCTCAATAGTAGAAGGGGAAAAAATATACCCCAAGAAAGAAATCTTCTGGACTCCAAAGAGACACTTTGAGCCTTTTACAAACAAGGAATTGGCCCGCAGGACCTGAAACACCTTCCTGACCTGCTGAACATGAGACTCCCAGTCATCAGAAAAAACCAAAATATCATCCAAATACACAATCATAAATTTATCCAGATATTCACGGAAAATATCGTGCATAAAGGACTGGAAGACTGAAGGAGCATTAGAAAGTCCAAAAGGCATTACCAAATACTCAAAATGGCCCTCAGGCGTATTAAATGCGGTTTTCCACTCATCACCTTGCTTTATTCGTATAAGATTATACGCACCCCGAAGATCAATCTTAGTGAACCATTTAGCCCACTTAATGCGAGCAAACAAATCAGTCAACAATGGCAAAGGATACTGATATTTTACGGTAATCTTATTCAAAAGACGATAATCTATACAAGGCCTCAAGGAACCATCTTTCTTGGCCACGAAAAAAAAACCTGCTCCCAAAGGGGACAAAGATGGACGGATATGTCCCTTTTCCAAGGACTCCTTAACATAATCCCGCATAGCAGTATGCTCTGGCACTGACAGATTGAACAAACGACCCTTAGGAAATTTACTGCCCGGAATTAAATTTATAGCACAATCGCAATCCCTGTGAGGAGGAAGCGAACTGAGCTTAGGCTCCTCAAAAACATCCCGATAGTCAGACAAAAACACAGGAATCTCAGAAGGAGTAGATGAAGCGATAGAAATCGGAGGTGCATCATCATGAACCCCCTGACAACCCCAGCTTAACACAGACATTGATTTCCAGTCAAGGACTGGATTATGAGTTTGTAACCATGGCAGACCAAGTACTAGAACATCATGCAAATTATACAGTACCAGGAAGCGAATCACCTCCTGATGAACGGGAGTCATACGCATGGTCACTTGTGTCCAGTACTGAGGTTTATTCATAGCCAAAGGTGTAGAGTCAATTCCCTTCAAAGGAATAGGGACTTCCAGAGGCTCCAGACTAAACCCACAGCGATTGGCAAATGACCAATCCATAAGACTCAGGGCAGCGCCTGAATCCACATAGGCATCGACGGAAATGGATGATAATGAACAAATCAGAGTCACAGACAGAATGAACTTAGACTGTAAAGTACTAATGGCAACAGACTTATCAACCTTTTTTGTGCGTTTAGAGCATGCTGATATAACATGAGCTGAATCACCACAATAAAAGCACAACCCTTTTTTCCTCCTATACTTTTGCCGTTCACTTCTGGACTGAATTCTATCACATTGCATTATCTCAGGTGACGGTTCAGACGACACCGCCAAATGATGCACAGGTTTGCGCTCCCGTAAACGCCGATCAATCTGAACAGCCATAGTCATAGACTCATTCAGACCAGCAGGCGCAGGGAACCCCACCATAACATCTTTAATGGCCTCAGAAAGGCCATCTCTAAACTTTGCAGCCAGAGCGCACTCATTCCACTGAGTAAGTACCGACCACTTCCGAAATTTTTGACAATAAATTTCTGCTTCATCTTGCCCCTGAGAGAGAGCCAACAAAGCTTTTTCAACCTGAATCTCTTGGTTAGGTTCCTCATAGAGCAAACCCAATGCCAGAAAAAACGCATCTGCATTAAGCAACGCAGGGTGCCCTGGTGCCAATGCAAATGCCCAATCCTGAGGGTCACCCCGCAGGAAAGATATAATTATCTTGACTTGCTGAGCAGGGTCTCCAGAGGAGCGAGATTTCAAAGAAAGAAACAACTTGCAATTGTTCCTAAAATTCAGAAAACGAGATCTATCTCCAGAAAAAAACTCTGGGACAGGAATTCTAGGTTCAGACATAGGAGCATGTACAACAAAATCCTGTATATTTTGAACCTTAGTGGCAAGATTATTCAGGCTGGAAGCCAAACTCTTGACGTCCATGATAAACAGCTGAGATCAGAGCCATTCAAAGATTAAGAGGAGGAGGAAGTAGCCAGGCTGCAATAAGGCTAGGCAGCAAACTCTGAGGGATAAAAAAAAAAAACTTCCTCAGACTACTTATCCTCCTACTTCAGCCAATACAATTAACACTTTGTGGCCGGTTATACTGTCATGATCCCAATGGCAGGGAATCACAAAAAGGACAAGCACAGATACAAACAAGCTCTAGGGCGATGGAACCTGAGCTGACCGCGACCCCGGACCTAAAACACAAATAAAAGTAGCCGGGGAACGTGCCTACGATGATCCTAGACGTCTCGCTCCAGCCGAAGATCTAACTTCCCCTATCAGAAGAAACACAGACCTCTCTTGCCTCTAGAGAAATACCCCACAGCAAATAGCAGCCCCCCACATATAATGACGGTGAAATGAGAGGAAAGCACATACGTAGTATGAAAACAGTTTCAGCAAAATGAGGCCCGCTAAAGCTAGATAGCAGAGGATACAAAAGTGAACTGCGCGGTCAGCGAAAAACCCTTCAAAAAACCATCCTGAAATTACTTGAACTCATGTGCCAACTCATGGTACATGAAAAGCAATTTCAGCCCACTAGAGCAACCAGCAGCAGAGAATCACATATCTGCAGGCTGGACTAAAAACCAAATTAAGCAAAACACAAAACAGGAAAATCCAAACTTAGCTTGTCCAGAAGGTTCTAGGAGCAGGGAGCAGAGGTAACAAGACACACTGGATACATTGATAACCGGCGAGGAAATGCCAGCAAAGCCAGGTTAAATAGGAAACTCCCATATGCTGATGGAACAGGTGGAACCCAGAAACCCAGGAAAGACAAGTCACCCAGTACCATCAGTAACCACCAGAGGGAGCCCAAAAACAGAACTCACAACAGGTGGCATGGAGCAAAGATCTAAGTGGAGATAAATAGAGCAGCCAGCTAACGAATTAACCACATCACCTGTGGAAGGAAACTCAGAAACACCCACCAGAGGAAGTCCATGGACAGAACCAGCCGATGTACCATTCATGACCACAGGAGGGAGCCCGACAACAGAATTCACAACAGACACCGTCTCTACAACTCAGACCCAACTTGTAGGCCTAATGCAGTGTTGTTTTCAACAACTACTAAACGAGAGCTAGAAGATCGAAGCTATGGAGAGGCAACCTTGAGAACACCTTGGAGCGGAAGACACCGTCTCTACAACCCAGACCCAACTTGTAGGCCTAATGCAGTGTTGTGTTCAACAACTACTAAACGAGAGTTAGAAGATCTAAGCTATGGAGAGGCAACCTGGAGAATACCTTGCAGCGGAAGACACCGTCTGTCATGATCCCAATGGCAGGGGATCACAAAAGGACAAGCACACAAAAAACAGAACAAGCTCTAGGGTGATGGAAACTGAGCTGACCGCGATCCTGAACCTAATTCACAACACTAGCAGTAGCCGGGGAACGTGCCTACGATGATTCTAGACGTCTCGCGCCAGCCGAAGGACTAGCTTCCCCTATTAGAAGAAACAAAGACCTCTCTTGCCTCCAGAGAAACACCCCACAGAAATAGCAGCCCCCCACATGTAATGACGGTGAAATGAGAGGAAAGCACATACGTAGTAATGAAAACAGATTCAGCGAAATGAGGCCCGCTAAAACTAGATAGCAGAGGATACAAAAGTGAACTGCGCGGTCAGCGAAAAACCCTACAAAAAACCATCCTGAAATTACCTGAACTCATGTGCCAACTCATGGAACATGAGGAGTAATATCAGCCCACTAGAGCAACCAGCAGCAAGGAATCACATAACTGCAAGCTGGACTAAAACAAAAATAAAACAAAGCGTGGAACAGGAAAATCAAAAACTTAGCTTGTCCTGAAGATTACAGAAGCGGGAAGCAGAGGTAACAAGACACACTGATAACATTGATCGCCGGCGAGGAAATGACAAGAAAGCCAGGTTAAATAGGAAACTCCCATATCCTGATAGAACAGGTGGACACCAGAGACCGCAGAGAACACAAGTCACACAGTACCATCTCTAACCACCAGAGGGAGCCCAAAAACAGAATCCACAACAACCTTCTCTACAACCCAGACCCAAATTGTAGGCCTAATGCAGTGTTGTTTTCAACAACTACTAAACGAGAGCTAGAAGATCGAAGCTATGGAGAGGCAACCTGGAGAACACCTTGGAGCGGAAGACACCGTCTCTACAACCCAGACCCAACTTGTAGGCCTAATGCAGTGTTGTTTTCAACAACTACTAAACGAGAGCTAGAAGATCGAAGCTATGGAGAGGCAACCTGGAGAACACCTTGGAGCGGAAGACACCTGTTATGATACGGTGGTCTAGGAGCAACATGGAACGAGCTCTGAAGGACGTGGTAACTGTACTGACCGCAGTCCCTAAGCTCAACAACACACTAGAAGTAGCCGTGGAATGCTCCTAACTCTCCCTAGGCATCTCGTCACAGCCTAAGAGCTAACTACCCCTTAAGAAAGAAGCAGGAAAACTATCTTGCCTCAGAGAAAATCCCCAAAGGATAGATTAGCCCCCCACAAATAATGACTGTGAGTGGAGAGGGAAAAGACATACACAGAATGAAACCAGGATGAGCACAGGAGGCCAGTCTAGCTAAATAGATAGGACAGGATGGAATACTGTGCGGTCAGTATAAAACACTACAACAATCCACGCAGAGTTTACAAAAAAAAACTCCACACCTGACTAAAGGTGTGGAGGGCAAATCTGCCTCCCAGAGCTTCCAGCAAGACAGAATTAATACACACTGATAAGCTGGACAAACATAGAAAGCACAGAATGGACAGAAAAGAGCAAGCAAAAACTTAGCTTAGCTGAACTGGTCAGGATAACAGGGAACTCCAAAGAGATGTGAATCCAACCAGGAACCATTTACAAGTGGCACTGGCTGAAGACAGAGCCAGACCTAAATAGCCGAGCAGAAGAGAAGATAAGTGGAGGCAGCTGATGACAGCTAACTCCAAGGAGCAGCCATACCACTAGAAACCACAAGAGGGAGCCCAAGAGCAGAACTCACAAAAGTGCCACTTACAACCACCGGAGGGAGCCCAAGAGCGGAATTCACAACAGTACCCCCCTTGAGGAGGGGTCACCGAACCCTCACCAGAGCCCCCAGGCCGATCAGGACGAGCCAAGTGAAAAGCACGAACCAAATCGGTGGCATGGACATCGGAGGCAACAACCCAAGAATTACCCTCCTTGCCATAACCCTTCCACTTGACAAGATACTGAAGCCTCCACCTCGAAAAACGAGAATCCAAAATCTTCTCAACCTCATATTCCAACTCTCCCTCAACCAACACCGGGGCAGGAGGGTCAACCGAGGGAACAACGGGCACCACATATCTCCGCAACAAAGATCTATGGAAAACATTATGAATGGCAAAAGAGGCAGGAAGAGCCAAACGAAAAGACACCGGATGAATAATTTCAGAAATTTTATAGGGACCAATAAACCGAGGCTTAAACTTAGGAGAAGAAACCTTCATAGGAACATGACGAGAAGACAACAAAACCAAATCCCCCACACGAAGCCGGGGACCAACACACCGACGGCGGTTAGCAAAACGTTGAGCCCTTTCCAGAGACAACGTCAAATTGTCCACCACATGAGTCCAAATCTGCTGCAGCCTGTCCACCACAGAATTAACACCAGGACAATCAGAAGGCTCAACCTGCCCAGAAGAAAAACGAGGATGAAAACCAAAATTACAAAAGAAATGTGAAACCAAAGTAGCCGAACTAGCCCGATTATTAAGGGCAAACTCGGCCAACGGCAAGAAAGACACCCAATCATCCTGATCAGCAGACACAAAGCATCTCAAATAGGTCTCCAAGGTCTGATTAGTTCGCTCAGTTTGGCCATTAGTCTGAGGATAAAACGCCGAAGAAAAAGACAAATCAATGCCCATCCTAGCACAAAAGACCCGCCAAAATCTAGAGACAAACTGAGAACCTCTGTCAGACACAATATTCTCCGGAATGCCATGCAAACGAACCACATGCTGAAAAAATAATGGAACCAGATCTGAGGAGGAAGGCAACTTAGGCAAAGGTACCAGATGGACCATTTTAGAGAAACGGTCACAAACAACCCAGATAACAGACATCTTCTGGGAAACAGGAAGATCCGAAATAAAATCCATGGAAATATGCGTCCAGGGCCTCTCAGGGACCGGCAAAGGCAAAAGCAACCCACTAGCGCGGGAACAGCAAGGCTTGGCCTGGGCGAAAATCCCACAGGACTGCACAAAAGCACGCACATCGCGCGACAAGGAAGGCCTCCAAAAGGACCTAGCAACCAAATCTCTGGTGCCAAAAATCCCAGGATGACCAGCCAACACTGAACAATGAACCTCAGAAATTACCTTACTTGTCCAGCTATCAGGAACAAACAGCTTCCCCACTGGACAGCGGTCAGGCCTATCAGCCTGAAATTCCTGAAGCACCTGCCGCAAATCAGGGGAGATAGCAGAAAGAATCACCCCCTCCTTAAGAATGCCAACCGGCTCAAGGACTCCAGGAGAATCAGGCGAAAAACTCCTAGAGAGGGTGTCACGATATGGTATGAAATATCATATAAGTAGCTTCTCTTGCTCAAGGCTGTGGGCTAACAAGCCCCCTTCCCTTTCACTCAGCCAAGAGCTGCTTTGCCAATGTAGATGGGGGAAGAAGAGTTTATTACCTCTAGCTCGGAGAGCAGAAGTATTTACGACCGGCATTTCCTGTGTAAGCTCTTGTCCAGCTATAAGTGAACTATAAACTTCGAGGATCCATGAAAGATTCTTTGTTTAGTTTTTGTAAGATATTAGGCAAACGATTTAAGCTAGAAATAGGAAAAATATATATTCCTTAACGTCACTCGGTGGAGCTGTCAACCGCTGTAAACATGAACTTCTAACTCCATCTGGTAAAGAAGTAGGGATTTCTCTGTAAATATGTATCCCAGATAGGACATATTTGATCTCATTAGAATGCCCACGTTAATCCGAGATGAATGATGGGTTTGTTATGACTATGACATGTTTTGTAGCGAAGTTATAGAAATTAGAGAGAATAGTTTTAAGTTTAGTCAGAATGTAGAGTGGAGGGTCTGGATAAACCAGCCTTTCTGTGATGTCACAGCCTTAAGGTTTTAAGTGTCTGGAAGGCTCTGAGGAGTCCCTTCTTCTTCCTGCTTGCTTGCTTCTTCTTTTCCTGGAAGAGCTGAGCACTAGCCTGGGTGCCTGCCATGCTTTGAACATGTGAGTGTTACTTTTTCTCATTTAATCCCTGTTTATTTCATAATTACCCTTGTACATATTTGCAATTGTCTCAGTTGTAACATCTTTATAAAATATTTTGGATAAAGCACTGCCTAATTTTTTATGGGATATACTATTATATGTTAGTTCATTCTCCATGCTCTAACAACCGTACCCTGTCTCTTGAAGAGAATTACGCTACTGTGTTGGGTTAGCTTCGGACCTGTTTAATCGAAGCTGGTGGCAACGATAGTGTGCAGACTGTTGAGTGATGCTGTAGCGACTGCGGCGTTGATAATTATTGTTCCTGCCTGAGTGGGAGTAGTTATCGCGTCGCTGCAGCGTGCCCAATAGCCAGTACATAGCAGGCAGCCTTTCTGGCGACTAATTACCCAGGGTGCAGTACCTAATCTGACCTGAGAGTAAGGGGGGCGCCAGAGAGCTGCAAGTGTTAAGTGGAACTGTAAGCGGGATATACATAAATCCCTGCAGTTTATGGTATATTGAAAGCAGTGGGATACCTAGAATAAGCCCCTGCTGTAAACTAAGAGGTCAATAGCCTTGTGTGTGTTTTTTCATCACATTGTTAGCAGTGGAGGGATAACTAAGATAAGCCCCCCTGCACATGTGATAGCCGTCTGTTGGCCTAAGGTCACCCCAACCCGTGACGTAGGGGTGACGGTCACGGTGTGAATCGTGACAAATTGGTGACAGCGGTCAGGGGAATCCTGACATTTGGTGGCAAGGCGGTGGGATATATTAGAGCATTAGTGATTTGGTTTGAGCAATCATTCCTCTCACTAAAAACTTGCAGAAAGTTCTTGCGAGGACTCTGCGCAAATAAGTTTGGAGAACGAACTCAGTGTTTTATTAGTCTTGAGACAATTGCGTACTGGTAATTATCCCCTCCCTTCCTCTTCGTTTTTCTATCCTATCTTTTATTTGGCAACCATGGCTGCGAAAGGGGAAGCCTGGTACAACCACCAGAAGAAGGACTTTCTTGCTGGGATATGCACGTGCCATGGCCTGAACCCCCAGGGTAAGACCAAGACTCAAATGGTCGCTGAACTGGTGCAATTTGAAGCAGACCAAGCCAGGCCACAGAGCCCAGAGGCCGCAGAAGCCAGCACAAGGGAACATGGTGCTGCAGCAGAGGTCCAACCACTGAATACGGGCCCTACTGTCAACGAGGGGGGTGCAGACCTCCTCCTGCAGCTGGCTCTGCAACAATGCGCCGCAGATGACCTAGAGGGACGTTGGCAGCTGATTCAGCAATACCATGAGCGAGCCGAGCAAGAGGCCGAGCGAGCCAAGCGAGAGGCCCAGCGAGCCGAGCGGCAAGCGGAGCGGGAGTACCAGCTGCAGTTAGCCCAACTGCAAATGCAGGGGTCGTCCCAGTCCAGCCGTGAGCCCAGCAGCGCTCAGATACCTAAGCCCCGGCCCAATCACTTCCCTTTTATGGAGATGGACGGAGACTTGGACACGTTTCTGCGGGCCTTTGAGAAAGCCTGCAGACAGTACCGGCTGCCTACAGATGAATGGGCACGATACCTGACACCAGGGCTGAGAGGCAAAGCTCTGGAGGCGTTTGCTGCCCTCCCTCAAGAACAAGATGGTGACTATGAGGCCATCAAGCAGGCTCTGATAGCCAAGTACCAGCTTACACCCGAGGTGTACCGTAGAAAGTTCCGGACCCTCCAACGTGGCCCACACGACAGTTACAGTGATGTGGTGCATGGACTGGGGACCGATTTTGACCAGTGGACCAAAGGACTGTCAGTGACCACCTTTGCACAGCTGCGAGACCTGATGATCAAAGACCAGTTCTTTCATCTTTGCCCAGCTGAGGTGCGACAGTTCGTGATGGACAGAGAACCCAAAGACGTGACGAAAGCAGCGCAGATTGCCGATGCCTATGAGGCCAACCGTAGATCGGAAGTGCGGAAGCCAGTCACCACCAGCTGGAGAGGGGGTAAGCCTGCACCCAACGCCAGTATCCCTGCCAGGCAACACACCAGAGGTCCTGGCCCCGTGGCCAACAGCACCAGACCTACCACCGAACCTTGCAAGTGTTACACCTGCCATCAGACTGGACATCTCTGTCCCTCCTGCCCAACCAAGCAGAAGAACACCCCAGCCACGGCCCCAGGGCCTAATGCAGCAGTTCTTTTGGTGGGTGGTGTGGTTGGGAGGGTGTGTGACAACGTACAGCACGTCACTATGGGAGGCCATGTTGCTACAGGCCTCAAAGACACCGGGGCTGAACGAACCCTCATCCGACCCGAACTGGCGGCCCCTGAAGAAATCATTCCGGGGAAAACCCTAACTGTCACTGGGATTGGGGGCATCAGCTGTCCCTTACCGATGGCCCGGGTTTTTATTGATTGGGGTGCCGGGAGCGGGGTGAAGGAAGTGGGGCTGTCTGATAATTTGCCCACTGATGTTTTGTTGGGGACTGATTTGGGGAGGTTGGTTGCATACTACGTCCCTGACACCCCTCCCCAATCTACTAATAAGGGTAACGTTAACCCTGATGATGATGATGATGATGATGATGATGATGGGAAATCGCATGTGTTACCTGACCATGCTTTATCTTGTAATGATGCATCTAATAACCATTTTTTTCATAGGATTGATGGTGAAAATGTTGTACCTGTGCCAGCTGAACCTGATAATGATTTTTCTGTGAAGGTTAATGTGTCCATAGGTACAGGCGTGCCCAGCCACGTCGCTCTGCGGAGTGAGACGGCTGAGGAACCCCTAACAGGGGCAAGTGTTGGTGCTACAGGAAGTGGGGAGCAGCATGGGAACCGTGAGAAAGGTGACGCCATGAGAGTGACCAGTGCCAATGAGGAAGGTAACTGGCCCATAAGTAGCACTGCCCCTGGAGTGTTGGGGGTGGATGGGGAGGTAGAGCCCATAGCAGCGCCGGCTGAGGGGTCTGTAGAAACCCCCGGGGAGACAGCCTACGTAGCTGCTGTCACCCACAATCAGAGTGCCCGAAACGCAGATAACTGTCTGCCTTCCGGACCCTCCTCAGTCATCACTGTGACTGAACCAGAGGTGGACCCAGAGCAGGTCCAAGAGGGTTCCCGTGGGGAAGGGACCCTGACATCGCGTCTGGCTTCCCCTAGCCAAGAGTTTCAGGCCGCTCTGCACACAGATGCGAGCCTAGAGAGTTTGAGACAACTCGCCGGGACGCGCTGCTCCGAGACTGATAAGGAGAAGGTGTTCTGGGAACAAGGAAGGTTGTACCGGGAAACAGTACCCGGAGAATCACAAAAGGAGTGGTTGAGGGAAAGACAGCTGGTCGTCCCGCAGCAATTCCGGGGTGAGTTGTTGCGGACTGCCCATGAGATCCCGCTAGCTGGACACTTGGGGATCAGCAAAACTAAGGCCCGGCTGTCTCAACACTTCTATTGGCCTAAGATGGGGACAGATGTGTCAAACTACTGCCGCTCCTGTGTCACCTGTCAAAGGGTGGGGAAAGCGGGGCCTGCTATTAAGGCTCCCCTGATCCCTCTGCCAGTGATAGAGGAGCCTTTCCAGAGGATCGCGGTGGACATTGTAGGCCCGCTGGCCGTCCCCAGCAGCTCTGGAAAGCAATACATCCTTACGGTGGTAGACTACGCTACCCGGTACCCAGAGGCAGTAGCTCTGTCGTCAACTAGGGCAGATAAGGTGGCGGATGCCCTGTTGGCCATCTTTTCACGTGTAGGGTTTCCCAGGGAAATGCTTACTGATCAAGGGACCCAATTTATGTCTCGCCTAATGGAGGCTCTCTGTAAGAGAATGCAGGTGAAGCAACTGGTATCGAGTGCGTATCACCCACAGACCAATGGCTTGTGTGAACGCTTCAATGGTACCCTCAAACAGATGCTACGCATGCTGGTTGAGACTCATGGGCGCGATTGGGAGCGGTACCTCCCACACCTGCTGTTCGCTTACCGAGAGGTTCCGCAGGCCTCGACGGGGTTCTCCCCCTTCGAGCTCCTGTACGGCAGGCGAGTCCGGGGACCCCTTGGGTTGGTAAGAGAATCCTGGGAAGAGGAGCCGAACCCTTCTGAAGTGTCCATAGTGGAGTATGTCATGCGCTTCCGTGACAAGATGCAGACCTTGACGCAGTTGGTGCATGACAACATGACGCAGGCTCAGGCTGATCAAAAGCACTGGTACAACCAGAACGCCCGGGAGCGGACCTGCCACGTGGGTCAAAAGGTGTGGGTGTTGGTCCCCGTACCAACGGATAAGCTTCAGGCAGCCTGGGAGGGCACGTACGTCGTCCACCAACAGCTCAACCCGGTCACGTACGTGGTCACGCTTGACCACGCTCAGGGTAGGCGAAAGGCCTTTCACGTCAACATGATGAAGGCTCATCACGAACGTGAACCTTTCGTCCTACCGGTCTGCAGCTTGCCCGAAGACGGGGAGGAAGACACCCTCCTGGACATGCTGGCCCAAGCCAAGGCCAATGGGTCCATCGAGGACGTGGAGGTAAGCGCCTCGTTAACTGAACCCCAGCGGTTGCAGTTGCAAACCACACTGGAACCCTTCCGGGTCATGTTCTCCAACCGACCTGGGAGGACTGAGTTAGCCGTCCACGAGGTGGACACCGGGAATCACGCCCCAGTACGGCGAACGCCCTATCGAATCTCTTCTGAGCAGGTGCAGCAGATTATGCGCCAAGAGATCGATGAGATGTTACAGCTGGGGGTGATTCGATGGTCAAAGAGCGCGTGGGCATCACCTGTAGTTCTCGTGCCAAAGAAGGACCGGACCACCCGGTTCTGCGTGGACTACAGGGGGCTCAACGCCATCACAGCCTCCGACGCGCACCCAATGCCGTGCATCGAGGAGCTGCTGGATAAGTTAGCTGGCACAGATTACCTAACAATAATGGATCTGAGTCGAGGATACTGGCAGATTCCCCTGAGCCCCGCGGCGCAGGAGAAGTCCGCCTTTATCACACCCTTTGGACTGTACGAGTCCACGGTCATGCCCTTCGGCATGAAGAATGCCCCTGCCACTTTCCAGCGGATGGTCAACCTCCTGCTTCAGGGACTGGAGAAGTACGCCATGGCGTACTTGGATGACATTGCCATCTTCAGTTCCTCCTGGGAGGAACACCTGCAGCATCTCGAGGAGGTGCTCAGGCGAATTCACCAAGCAGGACTGACCATCAAGCCCGGAAAGTGCCAGTTGGGCATGAGGGAGGTTCACTACCTGGGGCACCGGGTAGGCGGAAACACCCTGAAGCCAGAGCCGGAGAAAGTGGGCGCGATCGTGAACTGGCCCACTCCCGTGACCAAGAAACAGGTGATGTCCTTCCTGGGCACTGCAGGGTACTATAGGCGCTTAGTACAGCACTATAGTAGCCTGGCAATACCTTTAACGGACCTCACCAGGGAGAAGCTACCCCACATTGTCAACTGGACAGAGGGCTGTGAGGGGGCCTTCCAGGCGTTGAAAACTGCACTGTGCAACGCCCCTGTGTTGAAAGCAGTCGACAGCAGTCGACCGTTCTTGGTGCAGACCGACACCAGCGAGTTTGGCCTTGGTGCTCTACTCAGCCAGGTTGACTCGGAGGACCAAGAGCACCCCGTGTTATACCTGAGCCGGAAACTTTTGCCGAGGGAAATGGCCTACTCCACCATCGAGAAGGAGTGCCTGGCCATAGTCTGGGCACTGCAGCGCTTGCAGCCCTACTTGTACGGTCGCCCCTTCACTGTGGTGACCGACCACAACCCTCTGCGCTGGCTAAACGCCATGTGTGGTACCAACGGCAGGTTGCTATGCTGGAGCCTTGCCCTTCAGCAGTTTGACTTCACCATTGAACACAAAACGGGCAAAGAGCATGGGAATGCAGATGGACTCTCCCGCCAGGGTGAACCTACTGAGGTGCCCATGGAGGCATACCGTGGGGTACTGCCTCCCTAGCGCACACCAAAAGGGGGAGGTGTCACGATATGGTATGAAATATCATATAAGTAGCTTCTCTTGCTCAAGGCTGTGGGCTAACAAGCCCCCTTCCCTTTCACTCAGCCAAGAGCTGCTTTGCCAATGTAGATGGGGGAAGAAGAGTTTATTACCTCTAGCTCGGAGAGCAGAAGTATTTACGATCAGCATTTCCTGTGTAAGCTCTTGTCCAGCTATAAGTGAACTAGAAACTTCGAGGATCCATGAAAGATTCTTTGTTTAGTTTTTGTAAGATATTAGGCAAACGATTTAAGCTAGAAATAGGAAAAATATATATTCCTTAACGTCACTCGGCGGAGCTGTCAACTGCTGTAAACATGAACTTCTAACTCCATCTGGTAAAGAAGTAGGGATTTCTCTGTAAATATGTATCCCAGATAGGACATATTTGATCTCATTAGAATGTCCACGTTAATCCGAGATGAATGATGGGTTTGTTATGACTATGACATGTTTTGTAGCGAAGTTATAGAAATTAGAGAGAATAGTTTTAAGTTTAGTCAGAATGTAGAGAGAGGAGGGTCTGGATAAACCAGCCTTTCTGTGATGTCACAGCCTTAAGGTTTTAAGTGTCTGGAAGGCTCTGAGGAGTCCCTTCTTCTTCCTGCTTGCTTGCTTGCTTCTTCTTTTCCTGGAAGAGCTGAGCACGTCCCATGAACTGGGACGTATGGAAAACTGCACTAGCCTGGGTGCCTGCCATGCTTTGAACATGTGAGTGTTACTTTTTCTCATTTAATCCCTGTTTATTTCATAATTACCCTTGTACATATTTGCAATTGTCTCATTTGTAACATCTTTATAAAATATTTTTGATAAAGCACTGCCTAACTTTTTATGGGATATACTATTATATGTTAGTTCATTCTCCATGCTCTAACAACCGTACCCTGTCTCTTGAAGAGAATTACGCTACTGTGTTGGGTTAGCTTCGGACCCGTTTAATCGAAGCTGGTGGCAGCGATAGTGTGCAGACTGTTGAGTGATGCTGTAGCGACTGAGGCGTTGATAATTATTGTTCCTGCCTGAGTGGGAGTAGTTATCGCGTCGCTGCAGCGTGCCCAATAGCCAGTACATAGCAGGCAGCCTTTCTGGCGACTAATTACCCAGGGTGCAGTACCTAATCTGACTTGAGAGTAAGGGGGGGGGGCGCCAGAGAGCTGCAAGTGTTAAGTGGAACTGTAAGCGGGATATACATAAATCCCTGCAGTTTGTGGTATATTGAAAGCAGTGGGATACCTAGAATAAGCCCCTGCTGTAAACTAAGAGGTCAATAGCCTTGTGTGTGTTTTCTCATCACATTGTTAGCAGTGGAGGGATAACTAAGATGAGCCCCCCTGCACATGTGATAGCCGTCTATTGGCCTAAGGTCACCCCAACCCGTGACGTAGGGGTGACGGTCACGGTGTGAATAGTGACAAACTGGTGGCAGCGGTCAGGGGAATCCTGACAGAGGGCATCAGCCTTAACATTCTTAGATCCCGGAAGATACGAGACCACAAAATCAAAACGGGAGAAAAACAGGGACCATCGAGCCTGTCTAGGATTCAGCCGCTTGGCCGACTCGAGGTAAATCAGATTCTTATGATCGGTCAGGACCACAACATGGTGTTTAGCTCCCTCAAGCCAATGTCGCCACTCCTCAAACGCCCACTTCATAGCCAACAACTCCCGATTGCCGACATCATAATTGCGTTCCACAGGCGAAAACTTTCTGGGAAAAAAAAGCACACGGTTTCATCAAAGAACGATCAGACTCCCTCTGAGACAAAACGGCCCCTGCCCCAATCTCAGAAGCGTCGACCTCAACCTGAAAAGGAAGAGAAACATCCGGTTGACGCAACACAGGGGCAGAAGTAAATCGGCGTTTAAGCTCCTGAAAGGCCTCAACAGCCTCAGAGGACCAATTAGTCACATCAGCGCCTTTCTTCGTCAAATCAGTAAGGGGCTTAACCACACTGGAAAAATTGGCAATGAAACGGCGATAGAAATTAGCAAAGCCCAAAAATTTTTGAAGACCCTTCACAGAGGTGGGTTGGATCCAGTCATGAATAGCTTGGACCTTAACAGGATCCATTTCTATAGACGAGGGAGAAAAAATAAAACCCAAAAAAGAGACCTTCTGAACTCCGAATAGGCACTTAGATCACTTCACAAATAAAGCATTATCACGAAGGATCTGGAACACCATCCTGACCTGCTTCACATGAGACTCCCAATCATCGGAAAAAATCAAAATATCATCCAAATATACGACCATGAATTTATCAAGATAATTGCGGAAAATATCATGCATGAAAGACTGGAACACAGATGGAGCATTAGAGAGCCCAAATGGCATCACAAGGTATTCAAAATGGCCTTCGGACGTATTAAATGCAGTTTTCCATTCGTCACCCTGTTTAATACGAACAAGATTATATGCCCCTCGGAGGTCAATCTTAGTAAACCAACTAGCCCCCTTAATCTGAGCAAAGAAATCAGTAAGCAAAGGCAAGGGGTATTGGAATTTGACCGTGATCTTATTAAGAAGACGATAATCAATACAAGGTCTCAAGGAGCCATCCTTCTTAGCAACAAAAAAGAAACCCGCTCCCAATGGTGACGAAGAGGGCTGAATATGCCCTTTCTCCAAAGATTCCTTAACATAGCTCCGCATGGCGGCATGCTCTGGCACAGACAGATTGAAAAGTCGGCCCTTAGGGAACTTACAACCAGGAATCAAGTTAATAGCACAATCACAGTCCCTATGTGGAGGAAGGGAACTGGACTTGGGCTCATCAAATACATCCTGGAAATCCGACAAAAACTCAGGGACCTCAGAAGAGGGGGAAGAGGAAATTGACATCAAAGGAACGTCACTATGTACTCCTCGACAACCCCAACTAGTCACCGACATAGTTTTACAATCCAGCAACGGATTATGTTCCTGTAACCATGGAAATCCCAGTACAACAACATCATGCAGGTTATGCAACACCAGAAAACGGCAATCTTCCTGATGTGCAGGAGCCATGTACATAGTCATCTGTGTCCAGTGCTGAGGTTTATCCTTGGCCAAGGGTGTAGCATCAATACCCCTCAAAGGAATAGGGCTCTGCAAAGGCTGCAAGGAAAAACCACAGCCCCTGGCGAATTCTAAGTCCATTAAGTTCAGGGCAGCGCCTGAATCCACAAATGCCATGACAGAAAAGGACGACAATGAGCAAATCAGGGTCACAGATAAGAGAAATTTAGGCTGTATAGTACTAATGGTAACAGACCTAGCGACTCTCTTAGTACGCTTAGGGCAATCAGAGATAACATGAGCCGAATCACCACAGTAAAAACACAGCCTATTCTGACGTCTGAATTCCTGCCGTTCTATTCTAGTCAAAATCTTATCACATTGCATAGGTTCAGGACTTTGCTCAGAGGATACTGCCATATGGTGCACAGCTTTGCGCTCGCGCAGACGCCGATCAATCTGAATGGCTAGAGACATAGATTCGCTCAAACCGGCAGGCGTAGGAAAGCCCACCATAACATCTTTAAGGGTTTCAGAAAGACCTTTTCTGAAAATAGCAGCCAGAGCCTCTTCATTCCATTTAGTGAGCACAGACCATTTTCTAAATTTCTGGCAGTATAACTCTGCCGCTTCCTGACCTTGACACAAGGCCAACAGGTTTTTTTCTGCATGATCCACAGAATCAGGTTCGTCATACAATAATCCGAGCGCTTGAAAAAATGCATCTACATTCAATAATGCCGGATCCCCTGTTTCAAGAGAAAAAGCCCAGTCTTGAGGGTCACCACGCAGCAAGGATATGATGATTTTCACCTGCTGAATGGGATCACCAGAAGAACGGGGTTTCAAAGCAAAAAACAATTTGCAGTTATTTTTAAAGTTCAAAAACTTGGATCTGTCCCCAAAAAACAAATCAGGAGTAGGAATTCTGGGCTCTAAAGCCGGAGTCTGGACAACATAGTCCTGGATACTCTGTACTCTTGCAGCAAGTTGATCCACACGAGAAAACAAACCATGAACATCCATGCCAAAGCATATATCCAGCACCACCCAGATATCAAGAGGAAAATAAAAGACAAACCAAAGCACAGAAAAAAAAATGGTTCAGAACTTTCTTTTCCTTCTTTTGAGATGCATTTAATTCATTTTTGGCCACTTGTACTGTTATGATACGGTGGTCTAGGAGCAACATGGAACGAGCTCTGAAGGACGTGGTAACTGTACTGACCGCAGCCCCTAAGCTTAACAACACACTAGAAGTAGCCGTGGAATGCTCCTAACTCTCCCTAGGCATCTCGTCACAGCCTAAGAGCTAACTACCCCTAAAGAAAGAAGCAGGAAAACAATCTTGCCTCAGAGAAAATCCCCAAAGGATAGATTAGCCCCCCACAAATAATGACTGTGAGTGGAGAGGGAAAAGACATACACAGAATGAAACCAGGATGAGCACAGGAGGCCAGTCTAGCTAAATAGATGGGACAGGATGGAATACTGTGCGGTCAGTATGAAACACTACAAAAATCCACGCAGAGTTTACAAAAAAAAAACTCCACACCTGACTAAAGGTGTGGAGGGCAAATCTGCCTCCCAGAGCTTCCAGCAAGACAGAATTAATACACACTGATAAGCTGGAGAAACATAGAAAGCACAGAATGGATAAGTCCACAATCTATGGACAGAAAAGAGCAAGCAAAAACTTAGCTTAGCTGAACTGGTCAGGATAACAGGGAATTCCAAAGAGATGTGAATCCAACCAGGAACCATTTACAAGTGGCACTGGCTGAAGACATAGCCAGACCTAAATAGCCGAGCAGAAGAGAAGATAAGTGGAGGCAGCTGATGACACAGCTAACTCCAAGGAGCAGCCATACCACTAGAAACCACAAGAGGGAGCCCAAGAGCAGAACTCACAAAAGTGCCACTTACAACCACCGGAGGGAGCCCAAGAGCGGAATTCATAACAGACACCGTCTCTACAACCCAGACCCAACTTGTAGGCCTAATGCAGTGTTGTGTTCAACAACTACTAAATGAGAGGTAGAAGATCGAAGCTATGGAGAGGCAACCTGGAGAACACCTTGGAGCGGAAGACACCGTCTCTACAACCCAGACCCAACTTGTAGGCCTAATGCAGTGTTGTTTTCAACAACTACTAAACGAGAGCTAGAAGATCGAAGCTATGGAGAGGCAACCTGTAGAACACCTTGGAGCGGAAGACACCCTCTTTACAACCCAGACCCAACTTGTAGGCCTAATGCAGTGTTGTTTTCAACAACTACTAAACGAGAGCTAGAAGATCGAAGCTATGGAGAGGCAACCTGGAGAACACCTTGGAGCGGAAGACACCGTCTCTGCAACCCAGACCCAACTTGTAGGCCTAATGCAGTGTTGTTTCAACAACTACTGAACGAGAGCTAGAAGATCGAAGCTATGGAGAGGCAACCAGGAGAACACCTTGGAGTGGCAGACACCTTTAGTAGGCCATACCGAAGTAGTAGCCCCAATGCAGTTTTCAAATTCCTATAGGCTGAAAACCAGACTATTGACGCTCAGCTTTGTTCAGAGGAGAACAGCTGTATTGAGTGGCGCAGACAGACACAGGTAGTAGGCCTTAAACAAACAATTTGGCTCAATGCAGTTTAAAAAAGGTTACAGGGGTTCACAGGCAGCATTGCTCTGGTCAGTGGAGGACAATTTCAATTATGGACCGCAGACAGACTTAGTACGCCAACAATTAAAAAAAGGATGCTCTATGCAATTTAAAATAGGTTCCAGGGGTACACGGGCAGCAGTGGTGTGGTCAGTGGAGGACTATTGGAAGGAGGGACCGCAGACAGGCTTAGTAGGCCTAACATAACAAAAGTTGGCTGTAGGCACTTTAAAATAGGTTCCAGGGGTACACGGGCAGCAGTGGTGTGGTCAGTGGAGGACTATTGGAAGGAGGGACCGCAGACAGGCTTAGTAGGCCTAACATAACAAAAGTTGGCTGTAGGCACTTTAAAATAGGTTCCAGGGGTACACGGGCAGCAGTGGTGTGGTCAGTGGAGGACTAGTGGAAGGAGGGACCGCAGATAGGCTTAGTAGACCTAACATAACAAAAGTAGGCTGTAGGCACTTTCAAAAAGGTTCCAGGGGTACACGGGCAGCAGTGGTGTGGTCAGTGAAGGACAATTTCTATAATGGACAGCAGACAGGCTTAGTAGGCCTAACATAACAAAAGTTGGCTGTAGGCACTTTAAAAAAGGTTCCAGGGGTACACGGGTAGCAGTGGTCTGGTCAGTGGAGGACTAGTGGAAGGAGGGACCGCAGACAGGATTAGTAGGCCTAGCATAACAAAAGTTGGCTGTAGGCACTTTAAAATAGGTTCCAGGGGTACACGGGCAGCAGTGGTCTGGTCAGTGGAGGACAATTTCTATAATGGACCGCAGACAGGCTTTGTAGGCCTAACATAACAAAAGTAGGCTGTAGGCACTTTAAAAAAGGTTCCAGGGGTACACGGGCAGCAGTGGTCTGGTCAGTGGAGTACTAGTGGAAGGAGGGACCGCAGACAGGCTTAGTAGACCTAACATAACAAAAGTAGGCTGTAGGCACTTTAAAAAAGGTTCCAGGGGTACACGGGCAGCAGTGGTGTGGTCAGTGAAGGACAATTTCTATAATGGACCGCAGACAGGCTTAGTAGGCCTAACATAACAAAAGTTGGCTGTAGGCACTTTAAAAAAGGTTCCAGGGGTACACGGGCAGCAGTGGTCTGGTCAGTGGAGGACAATTCCTATAATGGACCGCAGACAGGCTTAGTAGGCCTAACATAACAAAAGTTGGCTGTAGGCACTTTAAAATAGGTTCCAGTGGTACACGGGCAGCAGTGGTCTGGTCAGTGGAGGACTAGTGGAAGGAGGGACCGCAGACAGGCTTAGTAGGCCTAACATAACAAAAGTTGGCTGTAGGCACTTTAAAAAAGGTTCCAGGGGTACACGGGTAGCAGTGGTCTGGTCAGTGGAAGACTAATGGAAGGAGGGACCGCAGACAGGATTAGTAGGCCTAGCATAACAAAAGTTGGCTGTAGGCACTTTAAAAAAGGTTCCAGGGGTACACGGGCAGCAGTGGTCTGGTCAGTGGAGGACAATTTCTATAATGGACCGCAGACAGGCTTTGTAGGCCTAACATAACAAAAGTAGGCTGTAGGCACTTTAAAAAAGGTTCCAGGGGTACACGGGCAGCAGTTGTGTGGTCAGTGAAGGACAATTTCTATAATGGACCGCAGACAGGCTTAGTAGGCCTAACATAACAAAAGTTGGCTGTAGGCACTTTAAAAAAGGTTCCAGGGGTACACGGGCAGCAGTGGTTTGGTCAGTGGAGGACTAGTGGAAGGAGGGACCGCAGACAGGCTTAGTAGGCCTAACATAACAAAAGTTGGCTGTAGGCACTTTAAAAAAGGTTCCAGGGGTACACGGGCAGCAGTGGTCTGGTCAGTGGAGGACTAGTGGAAGGAGGGACCGCAGACAGGCTTAGTAGGCCTAACATAACAAAAGTAGGCTGTAGGCACTTTAAAATAGGTTCCAGGGGTACACGGGCAGCAGTGGTGTGGTCAGTGGAGGACTATTGGAAGGAGGGACCGCAGACAGGCTTAGTAGGCCTAACATAACAAAAGTTGGCTGTAGGCACTTTAAGAAAGGTTCCAGGGGTACACGGGCAGCAGTGGTCTGGTCAGTGGAGGACTAGTGGAAGGAGGGACCACAGACAGGCTTAGTAGACCTAACATAACAAAAGTAGGCTGTAGGCACTTTAAAAAAGGTTCCAGGGGTACACGGGCAGCAGTGGTGTGGTCAGTGAAGGACAATTTCTATAATGGACCGCAGACAGGCTTAGTAGGCCTAACATAACAAAAGTAGGCTGTAGACACTTGGAATTATCTTGCAGGGGTACACAGGCAGCATTGGTGTTGTCAGTGGAGGCCGATTGTAATGAGTGTCTGACAGTTAGTACTCACCAAAAATAAATAGATGTTAATGTCTCGCAATACAACGAAACCAAAAGACAAAAGGGTGGCATACTTTGGTTCAGGGGTGGGCTCCTCTGCTGAGTTTCAGACCTAGTAATTTGGCGCAAAGTATTTACTGGTGTAAATATAGGACACTGCCACTGACTATTTTAAGTAGCATCATACATGTCAACACATTGGTATTGTCAGTGCCAGGCATTGAAGGATGTCAGCGCATAGACTAAACATTGGTGGAGCTGTGAGAGATAATTTTGCAAGTGGTAGAGCACTGTTTGAGCTGGGGGGGGAACTCTCTTGTGGCCGGCGGTACAGGCCCAGGGCCCCTCATGTTACAACGGTGTGTCTGACGTTGGGTGCGCACCACCACCGCCAAAGACACTTTATTGTACTATGAGGGACCCAGTGGCAGTGCCATCGACCAAAAGCGTGCACACCCACCTCTTCAGACAAACGGCATTCTCACGGGTGCTTGTGCCAAATGGCGAGACCACGGCCCCGTGGGGGGAGTTTGGCCATTTTGGGAGGTGTAAACATGTCATATGCTGGACAAACAGCTGCTGCAAATTATGAGATTGGAAAAGTCAGTCAGAGCAGTCCACAAGCAAGACCTTTTCATAGGAAAGCTAGGTGCCAGCCGGGAAAGGTGGGGCAAAAGAATTTGAAATAAAGTTGTGGTTCATTTTAATGAAGGTTAGATCATCAACATTTTGGGTAGCCAGACGAGTCCTTTTTTCGGTTAAAATTGAACCTGCAGCACTGAATACTCTTTCTGATAAGACACTAGCTGCTGGGCAAGCAAGCTCCTGCAATGCATATTCTGCCAATTCTGGCCAGGTGTCTAATTTGGATGCCCAGTAATCAAATGGGAATGATGGTTGAGGGAGAACGTCGATAAGGGATGAAAAATAGTTAGTAACCATACTGGACAAATGTTGTCTCCTGTCATTTTGAATTGATGCTGCAGTACCTGTCCTGTTTGCGGTCATAGCAAAATCACTCCACAACCTGGTCAGAAAACCCCTCTGTCCAACGCCACTTCTGATTTGTGCACCTCTAACACCTCTGGCCTGCTGCCCCCTGCAGCTCGTGTGATAACGCTCACCGTCGCTGTGTGCTGGGAATGCCTGAATCAAACGGTCAACAAGAGTTGATTGTTTGGTTGCTAATATTTGTTCCAGGTTCTCATGTGGCATAATATTTTGCAATTTGCCTTTATAGCGAGGATCAAGGAGGCAGGCCAACCAGTAATCGTCATCAGTCATCATTTTAATAATGCGTGGGTCCCTTTTGAGGATACGTAAGGCATAATCCGCCATGTGGGCCAAAGTTCCAGTTGTCAAATCTGCGGTCGTGCTGGGTTGAGGGGCAGTTTCAGGCAAATCTACGTCACTTGTCTCCGTAAAAAAACCTGAACCCGGCCTTGCAACGCCACCAGTTTCTATTGGCCCCGGAGAAGCTTCCTCATTAAAAAAATACTCGTCCCCATCATCCTCCTAGTCCTCCTCCTCCTCCTCCTGTTCGCCCGCTACCTCATCCTGTACACTGCCCTGACCAGACAATGGCTGACTGTCATCAAGGCTTTCCTCTTCCTCTGCTGCAGACGCCTGCTCCTTTATGTGTGTCAAACTTTGCATCAGCAGACGCATTAGGGGGATGCTCATGCTTATTATGGCGTTGTCTGCACTAACCAGCCGTGTGCATTCCTCAAAACACTGAAGGACTTGACACATGTCTTGTACCTTCGACCACTGCACACCTGACAACTCCATGTCTGCCATCCTACTGCCTGCCCGTGTATATATATCCTCCCACAAAAACATAACAGCACGCCTCTGTTCGCACAGTCTCTGAAGCATGTGCAGTGTTGAGTTCCACCTTGTTGCAACGTCGATGATTAGGCGATGTTGGGGAAGGTTCAAAGAACGCTGATAGGTCTGCATACGGCTGGAGTGTACGGGCGAATGGCGGATATGCGAGCAAAGTCCGCGCACTTTGAGGAGCAGGTCGGATAACCCCGGATAACTTTTCAGGAAGCACTGCACCACCAGGTTTAAGGTGTGAGCCAGGCAAGGAATGTGTTTCAGTTGGGAAAGGGAGATGGCAGCCATGAAATTCCTTCCGTTATCACTCACTACCTTGCCTGCCTCAAGATCTACAGTGCCCAGCCACGACTGCGTTTCTTTCTGCAAGAACTCGGACAGAACTTCCGCGGTGTGTCTGTTGTCGCCCAAACACTTCATAGCCAATACAGCCTGCTGACGCTTGCCAGTAGCTGCCCCATAATGGGACACCTGGTGTGCAACAGTGGCAGCTGCGGATGGAGTGGTTGTGCGACTGCGTTCTGTGGACGAGCTCTCGTTTCTGCAGGAGGACAAGGAGGAGGGGGTGCGAACGGCTACAGCCAACTGTTTCCTAGACCGTGGGCTAGGCACAACTGTCCCAAAATTGCTGTCCCCTGTGGACCCTGCATCAACCACATTCACCCAGTGTGCCGTGATGGACACGTAACGTCCCTGGCTATGCCTACTAGTCCATGCATCTGTTGTCAGGTGCACCTTTGTACTCACAGATTGCCTGAGTGCATGGACGATGTGCTCTTTAACATGCTGTTGGAGGGCTGGGATGGCTTTTCTCGAAAAGAAGTGTCAACTGGGTAGCTCGTAGCGTGGTACAGCGTAGTCCATCAGGGCTTTGAAAGCTTCGCTTTCAACTAACCGGTAGGGCATCATCTCTAACGAGATTAGTCTAGCTATGTGGACGTTCAAACCCTGTGTACGCGGATGCGAGGCTAAGTACTTCCTTTTTCTAATGAGAGTCTCATGTAGGGTGAGCTGGTCAGGAGAGCTGGAGATCGTGGAACTAGCGGGGGTGCCGGTGGACATGGCAGACTGAGAGACGGTTGGAGACGGTATTCTTGCCGATGCCCTAGATGCAGTGTTTCCTACTACTACTACGAAACTGGTGATTCCCTGACCCTGACTGCTTTGGCCTGGCAACGAAACCTACACAGATACTGCAGGTGGTGCGGAAAATGGTGGCCTTGCAGTGACGGAAGGGATGTAGCGTTGCTGACTAGCTTCATTGGCCGAGGGTGCTACAACCTTAAGGGACGTTTGGTAGTTAGTCCAGGCTTGCAAATGCATGGTGGTTAAATGTCTATGCATGCAACTGGTATTTAGAATTTTCAGATTCTGACCTCTGCTTAAGGTAGTTGAACATTTTTGACAGATGACTTTGCGCTGATCAATTGGATGTTGTTTAAAAAAATGCCAGACTGCACTCTTTCTAGCATCGGATACCTTTTCAGGCATTGCAGACTGAGCTTTAACCGGATGGCCACGCTGTCCTCCAACAGGTTTTGGCTTTGCCACGTGTTTTGGGCCAGATACGGGCCCGGCAGATGGAACCTGTTGCGATGTTGATGCCTGCTGCAACCCCTCCTCCTCCGCTTCAGAACTACTGCCGCCTGCACCCTGTTCCCCCAATGGCTGCCAATCGGGGTCAACAACTGGGTCATCTATGACCTCCTCTTCTATCTCGTGTGCAACTTCGTCTGTGTCACCGTGTAAGCCGGTGGTATAGCGTTCGTGACGGGGCACCATAGTCTCATCAGGGTCTGATTCTGGATCAGTACACTGCGAGGGCAATGTTGTGGTCTGAGTCAAAGGAATAGCATAGTAATCTGGCTGTGGCTGTGCATCTGTGCACTCCTTGTCCGATTCAACTTGTAATGGGCATGGCCTGTTAACTGTTTCACTTTCTAACCCAGGAACGGTATGTGTAAAGAGCTCCATGGAGTAACCCGTTGTGTCGCCTGACGCATCCTTCTCTGTTGTTGTTTTTGCTGAACAGGACAATGGAGCGACTTGTCCCTGAGCGTGAACATCCACTAACGACGCGCTGCTTTTACATTTACCAGTTTCAGAAGAGAAGGCAAAAGAGCTAGAGGCTGAGTCAGCAAGGAAAGCCAAAACTTGCTCTTGCTGCTCCGGCTTTAAAAGCGGTTTTCCTACTCCCAGAAAAGGGAGCCTTGTGTAGACAGACGACGAACCTGGCTCCACAGCTCGAGACTTAGGTGCTATATTGTTTTTCCCACGACCACCTGATGCTCCACCAGTGCCACCACCACTACCATCATTACCAGCTGGCAATGAACGCCCACGGCCATGACCTCTTCCACCAGACTTCCTCATTGTTTTAAAAATGTAACCAAAGTAACGGTATTTGTTACTGTTAAACAACTTACAAGGTGAACTCAAAATTCTGTAGGATTTAGATATCCCTTTATAGGTGGGTGAGACTGCAAGGAAAATCAGGCACAATGTTACACACTCGGTTTTCTGTGGCACAAAATGAGAGAGATGCCACACACGCAGGACTGTCACTGAAGCACAAATGCCAATATTAATCTCCCACTATTTCTTTTTTTTTTTTTTCAGCAAAAATTTAAAAACCAAAATAAAAAAAACAGACACTAGGCTTTCTGTGGCCCACAATTTGAGAGAGATGGCACAGACAGGACGGGCACAGAAGCACAAAGGCCAATATTAATCTCCCACTATTTTTTTTTTTTTCAGGGAGAATTTAAAAACCAAAATAAAAAAAACAGACACTAGGCTTTCTGTGGCCCACAATTTGAGAGAGATGGCACAGACAGGACGGGCACAGAAGCACAAAGGCCAATATTAATCTCCCACTAATTATTTTTTTTTCAGGGAGAATTTAAAAACCAAAAAAAAAAAACAGACACTAGGCTTTCTGTGGCCCACAATTTGAGAGAGATGGCACAGACAGGCCGGGCACAGAAGCACAAAGGCCAATATTAATCTCCCACTATTTATTTTTTTTTCAGGGAGAATTTAAATACCAAATAAAGAAACAGACACTAGACTTTCTGTGGCCCACAATTTGAGAGAGATGGCACAGACAGGACAGGCACAGAAGCACAAAGGCCAATATTAATCGCCCACTATTTTTTTTTTTTTTCAGGGAGAATTTAAAAACCAAAATAAAAAAAACAGACACTAGGCTTTCTGTGCCCCAAAATTGGAGAGAGATGGCACACACAGGACTGGCACTCTAGCAGAAATGCCAATCTTAATCTCCCACTACTTTTTTGGTTAGGGAGAATTGCCAAGAAATCAGGGCCAGTATTACACACTAGGCTTTCTGTGCCCCAAAATTGGAGAGAGATGGCACACACAGGACTGGCACTCTAGCAGAAATGCCAATCTTAATCTCCCACTGTTTTTTTTTGTTAGGGAGAATTGCCAAGAAATCAGGGCCAGTATTACACACTAGGCTTTCTGTGCCCCAAAATTGGAGAGAGATGGCACACACAGGACTGGCACCCTAGCAGAAATGCCAATCTTAATCTCCCACTATTTTTTTTATTAGGGAGAATTAAAAAAAATAAAATAAAGGATTATAGACACTAGGCTTTCTGTGCCCCAAAATTGGAGAGAGATGGCACACACAGGACTGGCACTCTAGCAGAAATGCCAATCTTAATCTCCCACTATTTTTTTTATTAGGGAGAATTAAAAAAAAAAATAAAAAAATAAAGGATTATAGACACTAGGCTTTCTGTGCCCCAAAATTGGAGAGAGATAGCACACACAGGACTGGCACTCAAGCACAAATGCCAAGATTAATCTCCCACTATTTTTTTTTTCAGGGAAAAATTAAAAAAAAAAAAAAAACAGGGACTGTCCTACAATTACTATGTCCCTGCAGTAATCTCAGCCAGGTATGGCAGGCAGCAATAACAAGGAGTGGACTGCTGCACAAATTACATCAAGTATGGACAAACAAACAAGATAGCTGTGCAGAAAGGAAGGAACAGCAGGATTTTTGCTTTGAAAAAAAGCAGTTGGTTTGCACAGCGGCGTACACACAGCAATGCAGCTATCAGGGAGCCTTCTAGGGCAGCCCAATGAGCTACAGCGCTGAGGAAAAAAATGTAGCTTCCACTGTCCCTGCAAACAAAAGGTGGTGTTGGACAGTGGAAATCGCTACAGCACAAGCGGTTTGGGGGTTAATGGACCCTGCCTAACGCTATCCCTGCTTCTGACGAAGCGGCAGCAACCTCTCCCTATGCTCAAATCAGCAGCAGTAACATGGCGGTCGGCGGGAACGCCCCTTTATAGCCCCTGTGACGCCGCAGACAGCAAGCCAATCACTGCAATGCCCTTCTCTAAGATGGTGGGGACCAGGACCTATGTCATCACGCTGCCCACACTCTGCGTCTACCTTCATTGGCTGAGAAATGGCGCTTTTCGCGTCATTGAAACGCGACTTTGGCGCGAAAGTCGCGTACCGCATGGCCGACCCCACACAGGGATCGGATCGGGTTTCATGAAACCCGACTGTGCCAAAAGTCGGCGACTTTTGAAAATGAATGATCCGTTTCGCTCAACCCTAGTGATGACATTTAACCCCTTAGCGACCGCCGATACGCCTTTTAACGGCGGCCGCTAAGGGTACTTAAACCACAGCGCCGTTAATTGACGGCGCTGTGGAAAAAGTAAATAGCGCCCCCCAGAGTCGGATTTTCTCCGGGGTCTCGGCTGCCGGTGGTAGCCGAGACCCCAGAGAACATGATTCGGGGTTTTTTTTACCCACCCCGCATTTGCGATCGCCAGTAATTAACCGTTTACCGGCGATCGCAAAAAAAAAAAAAAACTCGATCTCTTTTTAATTTCTCTGTCCTCCGATGTGATCGCACATCGGAGGACAGAGAAAAGGGGTCCCAGGCAGCCCCCCAATACTTACCTGTCTCCCCCGGTGCTCCTCGTGGCTCCCGGTGGGCGCCGCCATCTTCAAAATGGCGGGCGCATGCGCAGTGCGCCCGCCGGCCGGCCCCGCGACAATCTTTGGGGTCTCGGCTGCCGGGGGTAGCCGAGACCCCAAAGAGCATGATCGGGGTCGGTTTTACCGACCCCTGTTTTGCGATCGCCGGTAATTAACTGTTTACCGGCGACCGCAAAAAAAAAAAAAAAAATGTAAAGTGTAATTCTCTGTCCTCTGATGTGATCGCACATCAGAGGACAGAGAAATAGGGGGATTCGGGGACCCTATCATACTCACCTGTGTCCCTGGATCCTCCTGCTGCTCCTCCTGGCCGCCGGCAAAAGAAAATGGTGGGCGCATGCGCAGTGCGCCCGCCATCTGTCTCCATCTGCTGGTCGGCAGGAGAACAGCAGTTGGGGCTAAAATTAGGGTTAGGGCTAGGGCTAGGGTTAGGGTTAGGGCTAGGGTTAGGGTTAGGGCTATGGTTAGGGCTAGGGTTAGGGTTAGGGCTAGGGTTAGGGCTAGGATTAGGGCTAGGGTTAGGGTAAGGGTTAGGGTTAGGGTTAGGGCTAGGGTTAGGGCTAGGGTTAGGGCTAGGGTTAGGGTTAGGGCTAGGGCTAGGGTTAGGGTTAGGGCTAGGGTTAGGGCTAGGGTTAGGGCTAGGGTTAGGGCTAGGGTTAGGGTTAGGGCTAGGGTTGGGGCTAAATTTAGGGTTAGGGATGGGGCTAAATTTAGGGTTAGGGTTGGGGCTAAATTTAGGGTTAGGCTTCTTTCACACTTACGTCGGTACGGGGCCGTCGCAATGCGTCGGCCCGACATACCGACGCACGTTGTGAAAATTGTGCACAACGTGGGCAGCGGCTGTAGTTTTTCAACGCATCCGCTGCCCAATCTATGTCCTGGGGAGGAGGGGGCGGAGTTACAGCCACGCATGCGCGGTCAGAAATGGCGGATGCGACGTACAAAAAAACGTTTCATTGAACTTTTTTTGTGCCGACAGTCCGCCAAAACACAACTGATCCAGTGCACGACGGACGCGACGTGTGGCCATCCCTCACGATCCGTCGGCAATACAAGTCTATGGGCAAAAAACGCATCCTGCGGGCACATTTGCAGGATCCGTTTCTTGTCCAAAATGACGGATTGCGACGGAATGCCAAACGACGCAAGTGTGAAAGTAGCCTTAGGGCTAGGGTTAGGGTTGGGGCTAAAGATAGGGCTAGGGTTGGGGCTAAAGTTAGGGTTAGAGTTGGGATTAGGGTTAGGGTTTGGATTAGGGTTAGGGTTGGCATTAGGGTTACGCTTGGGATTAGGGTTAGGTTTGGGATTAGGGTTAAGGTTAGGGTTGTGATTAGGGGTGTATTGGGATTAGGGTTAGGTTTGAGGTTAGGGTTGAGATTAGGATTAGGGGCAGGGCCGGCTCCAGGTTTTAGAGGGCCCCGGGCGAAAGAGTCTCAGTGGGCCCCCCCTTTAACACATAGCAGAGAAATATAGCATAGCCACATAGCATATAACACAGCCCACGTAGCATATAGCACAGCCACATAGTGTATAACACAGCCCACGCAGTATATAACAGCCCACGTAGCGTATAGCACAGCCATGTAGTATATAACATAGCCACGTAGTATATTGCACAGCCCACATAGCATATAACACAGCCACGTAGTATATAACACAGCCATGTAGTATATTGCACAGCCCACGTAGTATATTGCCCAGCCACGTAGTATATTGCCCAGCCACGTAGTATATTGCCCAGTGACGGAGTATACAGCACAGAGTCATGTAGTATACAGACTTAAAATAAAAAATAAACATATACTCACCCTCCGTTGAAGTTCTGGCCCTGTACCGCATGCGGCAGCTTCCGGTCCCAGGGCTGGTATGAGTGCAGGACCTGTGATGACGTTGCGGTCACATGACCGTGACATCATGGCAGGTCCTTCTCGCATACCATCCTTGGCACCGGAAGCTGCAGCTTGCATGGTGCGGTCACCGGAGCGTCGTGAAGAGCGGGAAAGGCAACAGATGGTGAGTATAGCAGGTTTTTTGTTTTTTATTATTTTTAACATGACATATTTTTACTATTGATGCTGCGTAGGCAGCATCAATAGTAAATAGTTGGGGACACACAGGGTTAATAGCAGCAGTAACGGAGTGCGTTACACCGCGGGCCGCTACCGCTGCCATTAACCCTGTGTGAGCGGTGACTGGAGGGGATTATGGAGCGGGCACAGACTTCGGGGAGTATAGAGCGGGCACCGGGCACTGACTGCAGGGGAGCGACTAATCGGACTGTGCCCGTCGCTGATTGGTCGCGGCAGCCATGACAGGCAGTTTCCGAGACCAATCAGCGACGACAGACAGAGGCCTCGACCAATGAATATCTGTGACAGAAAGAAAGACAGAAGGACAGACAGAAAGACGGAAGTGTGACCTATCTATTATATATATATAATTGTCTAAGGGTTTTTCCGTCTGTCTGTCTGTCTTTCTGTCTGTCCTGGAAATCCCACGTCTCTGATTGGTCAAGGCCGCCAGGCCTCGACCAATCAGCGACGGGATTTCCAGGACAGACAGACAGACAGACAGAAAGACAGACAGACAGAAAGACAGGGTTTTTCCGTCTGTCTGTCTGTCTTTCTGTCTGTCTGTCCTGGAAATCCCACGTCTCTGATTGGTCAAGGCCGCCAGGCCTCGACCAATCAGCGATGGGCACAGTATCGACGTAGAAACCCGCGTCTCTGATTGGTCGAGACCGCCAGGCCTCGACCAATCAGCGACGGGCACAGTATCGACGTAGAAACCCGCGTCTCTGATTGGTCAAGACCGCCAGGCCTCGACCAATCAGCGACGGGCACAGCGACAATGATGTCATAAAGGACGTAGACATCCCGCGTCTGATTGGTCGAAGCCGCCAGGCCTCGACCAATCAGCAACGGGCACAGCAACGATGATGTCATAAAGGACGTAGAAATCCCACGTTTCTGATTCAGCGACGGGCACAGTATCGACGTAGATGTCATAATGGTTGCCATGGCGACGATGATGTCATAAAGGTTGCCTCGACCAATCAGCGACGGGCACAGTCTGCCGCAAATTCTGGAATCATCATTGTCCATATACTACGGGGACATGCATATTCTAGAATACCCGATGCGTTAGAATCGGGCCACAATCTAGTATATATATATATATATATATATATATATATATATATATATATATATATATATACTTCTCACCTGTGTCTTGCCTCACTGTTGTGTTTTCTGTCTCTCTTCTTACATCTTTTCTCTCTCCCGCTCTGATTTTTATATTTCCTTCTGCCTTCTTCTCCCTGCTTGTCTGTGGCTCCACCCCCGACATTTAGCCCCGCCCCTCCATGGCTCTTCACAGTGTGGGAGCTGTGACGCTGCTGCAGGGGAGGGATCCGATGCTTCTGCTGCAGGTGCGGTGAGTAGTGTCACAGCGTGTGTGACTGTGCGCCCCTGCTACACTGCAGCCAGCAACTCTCTGCACGGCCGCGCGCACTGCCAGCGCTCTGCTCCAGTCCTCACTATGCAGAGAGGAAGGAGCAGAGAATGAGTGCACGCAGCCGCGCTGATACCCGGTGTTCCAGCACGCCGGCTGTACCAGGAGACCAGAAGTGAGGGGCCGCTCTCTGCTCACCGGGTGGGCACCATACGCCAGTGCAGCCCTGCAGGGAGGGATGACGTCCGGCTTCGGGGCCCCCCCAGGAGCGCATGATGCGCATTAGTGTCGGCATCAGTGTCTTACCGTTATGGGCCCCCTCCGTCTCTTCAGGGCCCCGGCATTTGCCCGGGTACGCCGGGTGCTGACGCCGGCCCTGATTAGGGGTGTGTTGGATTTAGGGTTTTGATTAGGGTTATGGTTAGGGTTGTCCTTAGGGTTGTTTTGGGGTAAGGGTTGTGATTATGGTTAGGGTTAGTGATTAGGATTATGGATCAGGTTGGGATTAGGCTTAGGGGTGTGTTGGGGTAAGGGTTGGAGCTAGAATTGGGGGGTTTCCACTGTTTAGGTACATCAGGGGGTCTCCAAACACGACAGCCAATTTTGCGCTCAAAAAGTCAAATGGTGCTCCCTCCCTTCTGAGCTCTGCCGTGCGCCCAAACAGTGGGTTACCCCCACATATGGGGCATCAGCGTACTCGGGATAAATTGGACAACAAATTCTGGGGTTCAATTTCTCTTGTTACCCTTGTGAAAATAAAAACTTGGGGGCTACAAAATCTTTTTTGTGGAAAAATATATATATATATTTTTTTATGACTCTGCATTATAAACTTCTGTGAAGCACTTGGGCATTCAAAGTTCTCACCACACATCTATATAAGTTCATTGGGGGGTCTAGTTTCCAAAACAGGGTCACTTGTGGTGGGTTACTACTGTTTAGGTACATCAGGGGCTCTGCAAACGCAACATAACGCCCAGAGACCATTCTATCTAAGTCTGCATTCCAAAACGGCGCTCCTTCCCTTCCGAGCTCTGCCATGCGCCCAAACAGTGGTTTACCCCCACATATGGGGCATCAGCATACTCAGGATAAACTGGACAACAACTTTAGTGGTCCAATTTCTCCTGTTACCCTTGTGAAAATAAAAACTTGGGGGCTACAATATCTTTTTTGTGGAAAAAAAAATATTTTTTATTTTCACGACTCTGCATTCTTCACTTCTGTGAAGCACTTGGGCATTCAAAGTTCTCACCACACATCTAGATAAGTTCCTTGGGGGGTCTAGTCTCCATAATGGGGTCACTTGTGGAGGGTTTCCTCTGGTTAGGTACATCAGGGGCTCTGCAAACGCAACATAATGCCCGCAGACCATTCTATCAAAGTCTGCATTCCAAAACGGCGCTCCTTCCTTCCCAGCTCTGCCGTGCGCCCAAACAGTGGTTTACCCCCACATATGGGGTACCAGCAAACTCAGGACAAATTGGACAACAACTTTTGGGGTCCAATTTCTCTTGTTACCCTTGTGAAAATAAAAACTTGGGTGCTAAAAATCTTTTTTGTTGAAAAAAAAAATATTTTTTATTTTCACGACTCTGCATTATAAACTTCTGTGAAGCACTTGGGCATTCAAAGTTCTCACCACACATCTAGATAAGTTCCATGGGGGGTCTAGTTTCCAAAATGGGGTCACTTGTGGGGGATTTCTACTGTTTAGGCACATTAGGGGCTCTCCAAACACGACATGGCGTCCGATCTCAATTCCAGCCAATTCTACATTGAAAAAGTAAAACGGCACTCTTTCTCTTCCAAGCTCTGCAGTGCGCCCAAACAGTGGTTTACCCCCACATATTGGGTATCGACGTACTCAGGAGAAATTGCACAACAACTTTATTAGTCTAATTTCTCCTGTTATCCTTGTGAAAATAAAAATTTGTGGGCAAAAATATCATTTTTGTAGAAAAAATGCGATTTTTTTTTTTCACGGCTCTACGTTATAAACTTCTGTAAAGCACATGGGGGTTCAAAGTGCTCACCACACATCTAGATAAGTTCCTTAAGGGGTCTAGTTTCCAAAATAGTGTCACTTGTGGGGGGTTTCCACTGTTTAGGCACATCAGGGGCTCTCCAAACGCGACATGGCGTCCAATCTCAATTCCAGCCAATTCTACATTGAAAAAGTAAAACGGCACTCCTTCTCTTCCAAGCTCTGCGGTGCGCCCTAACAGTGGTTTATCCCCACATATTGGGTATCAGCGTACTCAGGAGAAATTGCACAACAATGTTTGTGGTCTAATTTCTCCTGTTACTCTTGTGAAAATAAAAATTTGTGGGCAAAAAGATCATTTTTGTAGAAAAAATGCGATTTTTTTTTTTCACGGCTCTACATTATAAACTTCTGTGAAGCACATGGGGGTTCAAAGTGCTCACCACACATCTAGATAAGTTCCTTAAGGGGTCTAGTTTCCAAAATGGGGTCACTTGTGGGGGTTTTCCACTGTTTAGGCACATCAGGGGCTCTCCAAACGCGACATGGCGTCCAATCTCAATTCCAGCCAATTCTACATTGAAAAAGTAAAACGGCGCTCCTTCACTTCCAAGCTCTGCGGTGCGCCCAAACAGTGGTTTACCCCCACATTTGGGGTATCGACGTATTCAGGAGAAATCGCACAACAACTTTTGTGGTCTAATTTCTCCTGTTACCCTTGTGAAAATAAGAATTTGTGGGCGAAAAGATCATTTTTGTGTAAACAAATGCGATTTTTTATTTTCACGGCTCTACGTTATAAACTTCTGTGAAGCACTTGGGGGTTCAAAGTGCTCACCACACATCTAGATAAGTTCCTTAAGGGGTCTAGTTTCCAAAATGGTGTCACTTGTGGGGAGTTTCCACTGTTTAGGCACATCAGGGGCTCTCTAAACGTGACATGGCGTCCGATCTCAATTCCAGCCAATTCTGCATTGAAAAAGTCAAACGGCGCTCCTTCACTTCTAAGTTCTGCGGTGCGCCCAAAAAGTGGTTTACCCCCACATATGGGGTATTGGCATATTCAGGAGAAATTGCATAACAAAATTTATGGTTACATTTCTGTTTTTACACTTGTGAAAATAAAAAAAATTCTTATGAATTAAGATGTTTGCAAAAAAAAGTTAAATGTTCATTTTTTCCTTCCACATTGTTTCAGTTCCTGTGAAGCACCTAAAGGGTTAATAAACTTCTTGAATGTGGTTTTGAGAACCTTGAGGGGTGTAGTTTTTAGAATGGTGTCACACTTCATTATTTTCTATCATATAGACCCCTCAAAATGACTTCAAATGTGATGTGGTCCCTAAAAAAAAATGGTGTTGTAAAAATGAGAAATTGCTGGTCAACTTTTAACCCTTATAACTCCCTAACAAAAAAAAATTTTGTTTCCAAAATTGTGCTGATGTAAAGTAGACATGTGGGAAATGTTATTTATTAACTATTTTTTGTGACATATCTCTCTGATTTAAGGGCATAAAAATACAAAGTTTGAAAATTGCAAAATTTTAAAAATTTTCGCCATATTTCCATTTTTTTCATAAATAATCGCAAGTAATATCGAAGAAATGTTACCATTAACATGAAGTACAATATGTCATGAAAAAACAATCTCAGAATCAGCAGGATCCGTTGAAGCGTTCCAGAGTTATAACCTCATAAAGTGACAGTGGTCAGAATTGCAAAAATTGGCTCGGTCATTAAGTACCAAATTGGCTCTGTCACTAAGGGGTTAATCTTAATTTTCCTAACATAAATTCAGTAGGCCAGGAGACATACTATGTTATCTTTATGTTGACTTTTGAGTTTATGTGCTTTTATTTGGTTGGCAGAAAGCACAGAATATTGGTCATATGAGCCTGGATGTTGACTTTTGAGATGATGTTTGTTGTAACTAGTGATGGGCGAGCACTAAAATGCTCGGGTGTTCGTTACTCAGGTCAAACAAATTGGAATACTCGGGTACTCGGACAGAACAACGAACCCAATATAAGTCTATGGGAGACCGAGCATTTTTACCATGATTCCCCCCGGGGGTCCTTTTAAGGTCTGAAAAACATCTGAAAATGATGGAAACACTGCTCAAATGACATGGGAACATCATGGCAAATGTCCCTGGAAGCATTCCTGACTCCTAGATCACAGCTGTAAACAATGTTGTCAGAGATTCAAGCCATTTTTACAGGGGCACCAAAAAACATACAAAACCGAAACCAAAATGGATTTTGCCGGAAAACATGTTAAGGTACATCCTTTCCAGGGTAATGACTTGTATGTAAGGCAAAATAATTAAGCCCAGACCAAAATGTTCCTCCACCACTTGGGCTCTGTTCAAACGCAGCGTTTTTGATGCGTTTTTCAACTTTAACATTGCTTTCAACCAATACAAATGCATTCACTGGGAAATGTCATTGTAATATGTAACACCCCTAGCTGGCCATGTGGGGTGTGACACATAAGAAGACCCATCTTGTTTCTTTTATGAAGGAGGGACTCTTAAAGTCACAAAGCCTATTTTTAGAGGGGAATCAGGCGGCATTAATATTCTTTAAGTGCCATTATTAAACAGTGGGTCTCCTATGCTGTTATTCCCTATGCAGTGAATGGCTGGGCTGCCAAGAATTGCGACGCACCCCAATACCCATTTTACGAGAGGTACAGGAGGGCTTCCTGAAAAAATATTGCATTGACTGCAAGGCCTGCCCTGCTACCAAGTCATATGCACCCCAATAAGCCTTTGAACTCAGGCTCTGGATGGCCACAGGAAACCCACTTCACATTATTCAGTTGGTCCTACCATACTGTTTCCTTATGCATTGAATGCAAGGGATGCCTTGATCCAAATTTGCACGCACCCCAATCCCCCCTGGAAGAAACATGGAGGAGGGCTTCATAAAAAAACTGTCCCATTACAAAGGAGCGGGTCTCCAAGACTCGTAATACACATACACTAAGTGTAGGGGCGGACAAACATTTTCTCCTGGGGGGTACACATCAAAATACTGTGTAAATATTTTTATTACGGGCATCATAAACATCCTTGCAAAAAACTAGAGTAGATGTAGCAGCACGGAACACGTTAACCCTGGTGATCTAGTGGCGGTGGATGAGGAGACGTGGAGGAAGGCCTCATTAAAAAATAGCCCAATTTAAAGGCGCTGGTCTCCTAGACTTGGACTGACCATACACTAAGTGTATGGGCTGACAAACATTTCCCCATGGGGGATCAATTTTTTTTTTTAATTGTTTACGGGCATCATAAACACCCTTGCAAAAAAACTACAGTGGCTGTAGCAGCACGGAACACTTTAACCTGGTGATCTAATGGCGGTGGATGATGAGATGTGGAGGAAGGCCTCATTAAAAAATAGGCCAAATTTAAAGGAGCTGGTCTAGACTTGGAATGCCCATACACAAGTGCATGGGCTGAAAAAACATTTGCCCATGGGGGGTACATTTTTAAAAAATTTTTTTATGGGGATCATAGACACCCCTCCCTAAAAATTGACTGGCTATAGCAGCATAGAACACGTTCAACATGGTTCACCCTGGAGTTCTAGTGGTGGTGGATGATGAGGATGAGGACAAGGAGGAGGAGTACACCAAATAGCCAAAATCAGGAAGCGTATACCCATGTGTGGGTGTGAAGAGGTGCATGGGAATACACCTCCCCAAAAGACACTGTATTGGAGGTTATGTTTTGCTGTCATTTGGTGGTGTAGAGAAGTCTGGCCCAATCCAGCCCTTGTTAATTTTTATAAGAGTTAGCCTGTCTGCATTTTCCGTTAACAGTCGAATGAGCTTATTTGTTATATTTCCACCAGCGACACTAAAAACCCGCTCTGACAAAACGATAGCGGCAGGCCAGGCTAGGACCACTAAGGCGTAGAGTTCATGCCACGTGTCCAGCTTGGATACCCAATAATCAAAAGGCACAGGGCAATCATGGAGGACGTTGATTCTCCCTCAGCATCTTAGAAAACATTCCATTCCTTGTGACATTACCCCGTGCCTCAGTGCCAGGGCGATGAGAAAACTGTCCCAGAACTTTGCCAGTGTTTGCATCTGCTGGATTGGAGTTGTGTGTCTCTCTTGCCTGTATTCCTTGGTTGTCCAACGAAATGTTATGTCTGCCACCAGCGTTTTGGGATGGGAGTTTTTCACTAATTCTGCAAAAATGGCCCTCTGGTAATGCAGCATTTTCGTACACCTGTCTGCCTCTAGAAGAAGCGATTGAAAGTCCTCCTTGTAGCGTGGGTCCAAAAGTGTCACTACCCTTTAATGACTTTCATTTCAAAAAACCTGATCTGCACATCCAAACATAGACACAGTGTGAACAGGTGCTGAACCCAGAGTCGCCAACTCGTATATATTTAAGTAAATAGGGCAGCACACTGCAGCGCCAAAACATGCAAACTTGAAAACACAAAATTTGAACTGCATTACTGCACTGAAAATATGAAAAATGAGAGCTTTTAGCGCATAAAAATGGCCAATTTTATGTGTACCTCGTAGCCACGATAAGGCATCTCTCTTATACGAGGCCCTACGCTTGACCTACCTCTCTGAGAATAAACGTCTCCATCTGAATGGGTACATGTGAAACCTCTCCTTGGACTCAAATTCTCTCTCACTGTGGAGGGGTATTGGACCTATTATAATTAAAACACCTGAAGCTAGGAGGCGGGGAGTGCACGATCAGAAGGCTAGAGAATACATTTCAAAAAACCTGATCTGCACATCCAAACATAGACACAGTGTGAACAGGTGCTGAACCCAGAGTCGCCAACTCGTATATATTTAAGTAAATAGGGCAGCACACTGCAGCGCCAAAACATGCAAACTTGAAAACACAAAATTTGAACTGCATTACTGCACTGAAAATATGAAAAATGAGAGCTTTTAGCGCATAAAAATGGCCAATTTTATGTGTACCTCGTAGCCACGATAAGGCATCTCTCTTATACGAGGCCCTACGCTTGACCTACCTCTCTGAGAATAAACGTCTCCATCTGAATGGGTACATGTGAAACCTCTCCTTGGACTCAAATTCTCTCTCACTGTGGAGGGGTATTGGACCTATTATAATTAAAACACCTGAAGCTAGGAGGCGGGGAGTGCACGATCAGAAGGCTAGAGAATACATTTCAAAAAACCTGATCTGCACATCCAAACATAGACACAGTGTGAACAGGTGCTGAACCCAGAGTCGCCAACTCGTATATATTTAAGTAAATAGGGCAGCACACTGCAGCGCCAAAACATGCAAACTTGAAAACACAAAATTTGAACTGCATTACTGCACTGAAAATATGAAAAATGAGAGCTTTTAGCGCATAAAAATGGCCAATTTTATGTGTACCTCGTAGCCACGATAAGGCATCTCTCTTATACGAGGCCCTACGCTTGACCTACCTCTCTGAGAATAAACGTCTCCATCTGAATGGGTACATGTGAAACCTCTCCTTGGACTCAAATTCTCTCTCACTGTGGAGGGGTATTGGACCTATTATAATTAAAACACCTGAAGCTAGGAGGCGGGGAGTGCACGATCAGAAGGCTAGAGAATACATTTCAAAAAACCTGATCTGCACATCCAAACATAGACACAGTGTGAACAGGTGCTGAACCCAGAGTCGCCAACTCGTATATATTTAAGTAAATAGGGCAGCACACTGCAGCGCCAAAACATGCAAACTTGAAAACACAAAATTTGAACTGCATTACTGCACTGAAAATATGAAAAATGAGAGCTTTTAGCGCATAAAAATGGCCAATTTTATGTGTACCTCGTAGCCACGATAAGGCATCTCTCTTATACGAGGCCCTACGCTTGACCTACCTCTCTGAGAATAAACGTCTCCATCTGAATGGGTACATGTGAAACCTCTCCTTGGACTCAAATTCTCTCTCACTGTGGAGGGGTATTGGACCTATTATAATTAAAACACCTGAAGCTAGGAGGCGGGGAGTGCACGATCAGAAGGCTAGAGAATACATTTCAAAAAACCTGATCTGCACATCCAAACATAGACACAGTGTGAACAGGTGCTGAACCCAGAGTCGCCAACTCGTATATATTTAAGTAAATAGGGCAGCACACTGCAGCGCCAAAACATGCAAACTTGAAAACACAAAATTTGAACTGCATTACTGCACTGAAAATATGAAAAATGAGAGCTTTTAGCGCATAAAAATGGCCAATTTTATGTGTACCTCGTAGCCACGATAAGGCATCTCTCTTATACGAGGCCCTACGCTTGACCTACCTCTCTGAGAATAAACGTCTCCATCTGAATGGGTACATGTGAAACCTCTCCTTGGACTCAAATTCTCTCTCACTGTGGAGGGGTATTGGACCTATTATAATTAAAACACCTGAAGCTAGGAGGCGGGGAGTGCACGATCAGAAGGCTAGAGAATACATTTCAAAAAACCTGATCTGCACATCCAAACATAGACACAGTGTGAACAGGTGCTGAACCCAGAGTCGCCAACTCGTATATATTTAAGTAAATAGGGCAGCACACTGCAGCGCCAAAACATGCAAACTTGAAAACACAAAATTTGAACTGCATTACTGCACTGAAAATATGAAAAATGAGAGCTTTTAGCGCATAAAAATGGCCAATTTTATGTGTACCTCGTAGCCACGATAAGGCATCTCTCTTATACGAGGCCCTACGCTTGACCTACCTCTCTGAGAATAAACGTCTCCATCTGAATGGGTACATGTGAAACCTCTCCTTGGACTCAAATTCTCTCTCACTGTGGAGGGGTATTGGACCTATTATAATTAAAACACCTGAAGCTAGCCCTATTTACTTAAATATATACGAGTTGGCGACTCTGGGTTCAGCACCTGTTCACACTGTGTCTATGTTTGGATGTGCAGATCAGGTTTTTTGAAATGTATTCTCTAGCCTTCTGATCGTGCACTCCCCGCCTCCTAGCTTCAGGTGTTTTAATTATAATAGGTCCAATACCCCTCCACAGTGAGAGAGAATTTGAGTCCAAGGAGAGGTTTCACATGTACCCATTCAGATGGAGACGTTTATTCTCAGAGAGGTAGGTCAAGCGTAGGGCCTCGTATAAGAGAGATGCCTTATCGTGGCTACGAGGTACACATAAAATTGGCCATTTTTATGCGCTAAAAGCTCTCATTTTTCATATTTTCAGTGCAGTAATGCAGTTCAAATTTTGTGTTTTCAAGTTTGCATGTTTTGGCGCTGCAGTGTGCTGCCCTATTTACTTAAATATATACGAGTTGGCGACTCTGGGTTCAGCACCTGTTCACACTGTGTCTATGTTTGGATGTGCAGATCAGGTTTTTTGAAATGTATTCTCTAGCCTTCTGATCGTGCACTCCCCGCCTCCTAGCTTCAGGTGTTTTAATTATAATAGGTCCAATACCCCTCCACAGTGAGAGAGAATTTGAGTCCAAGGAGAGGTTTCACATGTACCCATTCAGATGGAGACGTTTATTCTCAGAGAGGTAGGTCAAGCGTAGGGCCTCGTATAAGAGAGATGCCTTATCGTGGCTACGAGGTACACATAAAATTGGCCATTTTTATGCGCTAAAAGCTCTCATTTTTCATATTTTCAGTGCAGTAATGCAGTTCAAATTTTGTGTTTTCAAGTTTGCATGTTTTGGCGCTGCAGTGTGCTGCCCTATTTACTTAAATATATACGAGTTGGCGACTCTGGGTTCAGCACCTGTTCACACTGTGTCTATGTTTGGATGTGCAGATCAGGTTTTTTGAAATGTATTCTCTAGCCTTCTGATCGTGCACTCCCCGCCTCCTAGCTTCAGGTGTTTTAATTATAATAGGTCCAATACCCCTCCACAGTGAGAGAGAATTTGAGTCCAAGGAGAGGTTTCACATGTACCCATTCAGATGGAGACGTTTATTCTCAGAGAGGTAGGTCAAGCGTAGGGCCTCGTATAAGAGAGATGCCTTATCGTGGCTACGAGGTACACATAAAATTGGCCATTTTTATGCGCTAAAAGCTCTCATTTTTCATATTTTCAGTGCAGTAATGCAGTTCAAATTTTGTGTTTTCAAGTTTGCATGTTTTGGCGCTGCAGTGTGCTGCCCTATTTACTTAAATATATACGAGTTGGCGACTCTGGGTTCAGCACCTGTTCACACTGTGTCTATGTTTGGATGTGCAGATCAGGTTTTTTGAAATGTATTCTCTAGCCTTCTGATCGTGCACTCCCCGCCTCCTAGCTTCAGGTGTTTTAATTATAATAGGTCCAATACCCCTCCACAGTGAGAGAGAATTTGAGTCCAAGGAGAGGTTTCTCATGTACCCATTCAGATGGAGACGTTTATTCTCAGAGAGGTAGGTCAAGCGTAGGGCCTCGTATAAGAGAGATGCCTTATCGTGGCTACGAGGTACACATAAAATTGGCCATTTTTATGCGCTAAAAGCTCTCATTTTTCATATTTTCAGTGCAGTAATGCAGTTCAAATTTTGTGTTTTCAAGTTTGCATGTTTTGGCGCTGCAGTGTGCTGCCCTATTTACTTAAATATATACGAGTTGGCGACTCTGGGTTCAGCACCTGTTCACACTGTGTCTATGTTTGGATGTGCAGATCAGGTTTTTTGAAATGTATTCTCTAGCCTTCTGATCGTGCACTCCCCGCCTCCTAGCTTCAGGTGTTTTAATTATAATAGGTCCAATACCCCTCCACAGTGAGAGAGAATTTGAGTCCAAGGAGAGGTTTCACATGTACCCATTCAGATGGAGACGTTTATTCTCAGAGAGGTAGGTCAAGCGTAGGGCCTCGTATAAGAGAGATGCCTTATCGTGGCTACGAGGTACACATAAAATTGGCCATTTTTATGCGCTAAAAGCTCTCATTTTTCATATTTTCAGTGCAGTAATGCAGTTCAAATTTTGTGTTTTCAAGTTTGCATGTTTTGGCGCTGCAGTGTGCTGCCCTATTTACTTAAATATATACGAGTTGGCGACTCTGGGTTCAGCACCTGTTCACACTGTGTCTATGTTTGGATGTGCAGATCAGGTTTTTTGAAATGTATTCTCTAGCCTTCTGATCGTGCACTCCCCGCCTCCTAGCTTCAGGTGTTTTAATTATAATAGGTCCAATACCCCTCCACAGTGAGAGAGAATTTGAGTCCAAGGAGAGGTTTCACATGTACCCATTCAGATGGAGACGTTTATTCTCAGAGAGGTAGGTCAAGCGTAGGGCCTCGTATAAGAGAGATGCCTTATCGTGGCTACGAGGTACACATAAAATTGGCCATTTTTATGCGCTAAAAGCTCTCATTTTTCATATTTTCAGTGCAGTAATGCAGTTCAAATTTTGTGTTTTCAAGTTTGCATGTTTTGGCGCTGCAGTGTGCTGCCCTATTTACTTAAATTCCCTTTAATGACTGTCACACAAAATTTTTACAATACGAGGGTCACGGGAAAGGCAGAGTAACATAAAGTTAGCCATGCGTGCCAGACTGGTAACAGGCAAGCCTTCTGTGTCCTCACCAACAGGACGACTGACCAATGTATCCTCCTACTCCTCCTCCTCTTCCTCCCTGCACTCAGGCCATCCATGCTGAACAGACGGTATGACAGTTGTGCTTGTAGTACCATCTACAGCGCATGAAATTAGCTCCTGTCTTCCTTCTCTTCCTTATTGTCAAATAATCCACGTTGGGATGACATGAGGCTGGACTGTGTGTAATCACCCTGTATGATTCCGTGCTCCATGTAATCCTGCTCCGCCCGCAATGCCTCTTCTTTCATTGTGAGCAGAGAGCTTTTCAGAATGCAGAGAAGTGGGATGGTGACGCTAATTAGGGCATCATTGCCGCTCACCATCTTGGTGCAGTCCTCAAAGTTTTGGAGGATGTTAAATATGTCTGACATCCATGTCCACTCCTGAGGTCTTATGTGTGGAGTTTGACCTGTATTCAACAACTGCCCTCTTCTGCTCACAAATCCTTTCCAACATCTGCAGTGCAGAGTTCCTACTCGTGGGGACATCACACACCAATTAGTGAGCCAGAAGCTGCAATCGCTACTGAAGTAAGGCAAGGGTGGCTGAAGCTGTAGCTGACTATCTAAAATGGGCACACAGGCAGCTTTCACAAGCAGATCTGGTAGCTTTTTAGAAACCGTTGATCAACGAGGTTAAGCACATGGGCCAGGCATGGTACATGTGTCAGTTTGCCTCGCCTCAGTGCCGCTACCAGGTTCCTGCCATTGTCACACACAACTATGGAGGTTCAGCGGTGTCAGCCACAGATCTGCCTGCTCTTTCAAAGCTGTCCACATCTCTTCAGTATTACATATAGAAAAAAACAGCATATGAGGTTTATAACAAAATACTAACTCAATTATAATATGTTAAATATAGGAGGACTAGAGTTTTTAGTATTAAAAATATCATTTATTAAATACAAAAAATATAAAAATACAAAGAACTATAAAATATCACAAACAATAATAAAGCATGGAAATATAACGGCTGGTGTGATCCCAGTTGTGCGAAAACGCAAAGGGGTCGTGATCCTGGACTAAAAAGGGTAGCAATGCACAGTATAACAATGCAATGAATGGCATGGAATTAGTACTGCACAAATCCCGATAGCGGAGATAGTCTCCTTCCTCATACAGTTACAAATGATTCCAGCCATGCATGATTACCCCGTATATCATAAAAGGCAATTGCTGCTCAGAAACAAACAGTGCATAATAAAGGGTTAATTACCCATGGTATTTGTAGTACCGTCCAGGACCTGACCTCTCTCCCCGACGCGCGTTTCGCGAGAATGGATCTCGCTTCCTCAAGGGGGCGCCACGAGTTATGGAACATTCATATCTCCCGTAGCTTCAGGATGCAACCTCATATAGCAATCACAGAACTACCCTTCTTCCGGGCATGAGCTGGGTGTTAAATTGAACCCAAATACGACTTGGTTATGAGCCCCTGTTAAGCAGCAATCCGTTTCTCTTTATCCGCTAGGCGCTGCACCTAGAAAATGCACTGTGGGATGGCCCGGCCGATGCACATACCAAATATATAACTTCCATATCTCTGTCACTAATTGGGGTCAAGTTATGCCTTAAGGTACCGTCACACTCAGCGACGCTGCAGCGATATAGACAACGAGCCGATCACTGGAGCGTCGCTGTTTAGGTCGCTGTAGAGACGTCAAACACAGCAACTCCAGAACGATGCAGGAGCGATCCAGTGACGTAACGGCGACTCACTTCTCGTTCTCGCTGGTTGTTAGCTCCATGTAAAACATTGCTGGCATCGTTGCTTTTGATGTCAAACATGATGATACACGCCGACCTGACGACGAAATAAAGTTCTGGATTTCTAGCTCCGACCAGCGATGGCACAGCGGGATCCAGATCGCTGCTGTATGTCAAACACAACGAGATCGCTAGCCAGGACGCTGCAACTTCACGGATCGTTGTCGTTCTCGTTGAAAAGTTGCTGAGTGTAACGGTACCTTTACTATTAAGGTTGTACATGAGCATGAGAGCGCATGGCTTTCAGACAAAAGATTTCTACACACTCTTGCATTCGAGAGGGAGGGGGGTCCCACATTGGAGTTTCAAGTTACAGCTGTATTCAAGGGGAGGGAGTTGCCTGCAGGCCAAGACCAAGAAGAAAACCTTCCTAGGCAGTGTGTCGGGAACCATGGTATCTTCTGAAAAAATCCCTTAGACCTTGGAATTTTTTAACATTATCGTGACATGATACGTGTGCGGGAAAACCACATTTTAAACTATCTGGACTGTAGTTAAAAATGTTTTTTTGGTTATCAAATTGGTGTCAATAAGTAAGGTAACACAGCAAAAACACTAGGAAATGTAGGCCTAAAATGGCCAAATTTTTTGCACAAATAGATGAGTCCTTTCACAGAGATACCACACTGCCAAATATGTGGCCTGTATTTTTTATTTTTTTTAATGCTGTACATACAGTACAGACCAATAGTTTGGACACACCTTCTCATTTAAAGATTTTTCTGTATTTTCATGACTATGAAAATTGTGCATTCACACTGAAGGCATCAAAACTATGAATTAACACAAGTGGAATTATATACTTAACAAAAAAGTGTGAAACAACTGAAATCATGTCTTATATTCTAGGTTCTATAAAGTAGCCACCTTTTGCTTTGATGACTGCTTTGCACACTCTTGGCATTCTCTTGATGAACTTCAAGAGGTGGACATACCAAAAGTTTGGACACACCTCTCATTTAAAGATTTTTCTGTATTTTCATGACTGAAACTGTGGATATGTTTGGGGAAGCCAATATTGGTACTGACTGGTCACAAAGGAACCCCATGGATACACAAATACAATAGAATGCTGAGAATAAGGAGCTGGCATTCTATCTGTTCTCCAGGCCGACTTTTATTTTCATAAATAGGTTTAGAGCAAGACCAAATGCTACTTATGATAGACACCTCAGGTCGCCACGTAAGGCGAGATATTTCTCTTGACTCATGGTAGAAGCCCCCATGGGTCACTACTACAATTTATTTTATAGGTCCTATGCATTATGCAGCTGTTTGTAGTATTTCTTTATTGATATTGAAAACCTTTCTGCTGACAGCTAGAGAATTAAATTTAGTATTTAGCTTTTAACTGCAAACATCTGCAGGAATTGAAAGAAAACAGTCAAGATTATAAAAAATATAAATATTATGTTAAAAATGATCTATTAGAAGGGTTTGAGAAGAGATTTGCGGATTAGAGGTTTGAATGTTGAAGTATTAAATCCCATTTCGGTGTGTCATTGTCAATTAAACTTTGTTGGAGGGACATTTTTAGTAGTCTCAGCCACAGGCCAGTAAGCTCTTTACTTGAGGATTAAGATATGCCTGCAGAAGCTTTAAGGTACCGTCACACTAAGTGACGCTGCAGCGATACCGACAACGATGTCGATCGCTGCAGCGTCGCTGTTTGGTCGCTGGAGAGCTGTCACACAGACAGCTCTCCAGCGACCAACGATGCCGGTAACCAGGGTAAACATCGGGTTACTAAGCGCAAGGCCGCGCTTAGTAACCCGATGTTTACCCTGGTTACCATCGTAAAAGTAAAAAAAACAAACACTACATACTTACCTTCCGCTGTCTGTCCGCGGCGCTATGCTTTCCTGCACTGGCTGTGAGCGCAGCGGCCGGAAAGCAGAGCGGTGACGTCACCGCTCTGCTTTCCGGCTGGCCGGCGCTCACAGCCAGTGCAGAGAAGCACAGCGGAGGACAGACAGCAGAAGGTAAGTATGAAGCGTTTGTTTCTTTTACTTTTATAATGGTAACCAGGGTAAACATCGGGTTACTAAGCGCGGCCCTGCGCTTAGTAACCCGATGTTTACCCTGGTTACCGGCATCGTTGGTCGCTGGAGAGCTGTCTGTGTGACAGCTCTCCAGCGACCAAACAGCGACGCTGCAGCGATCGACATCGTTGTCGGTATCGCTGCAGCGTCGCTTAGTGTGACGGTACCTTAAAGCTTCTGCAGGCATATCTTAATCCTCAAGTAAAGAGCTTACTGGCCTGTGGCCCTGCGCTTAGTAACCCGATGTTTACCCTGGTTACCAGTGAAGACATCGCTGAATCGGCGTCACACATGCCGATTCAGCGATGTCTGCAGGGAGTCCAGTGACGAAATAAAGTGCTGGACTTTCTGCAGCGACCAACGACATCACAGCAGGATCCTGATCGCTGCTGGGTGTCAAACTGAACGATATCGCTAGCCAGGACGCTGCAACGTCACGGATCGCTAGCGATATCGTTCACTGTGACGGTACCTTTAACCCATTGCTTCCGCAGTCAAATTTTGTTTTTACTTTTGCATTTTTCCTGTCCCATTCTTTTGAGAACCCCAACCTCTGTGTTTTTCCATCAACTTAGCCACATTGAGGCTTTGACAGAATAAGTTGTAATTTTGAATGACATCGTCCATTTTACAATATAATGTACTTAAAAATATGAAAACATTCCAAGATGAATGAAATGGTGAAAAAAAATAAAATTCCGCCATTGTTTTTTTAAATTTTTTATATGGTTTCATGGTATGGTAAAAATGACACAGAAATGTAATTCTGCAGGTTACTACAATTATGGTGATACCAAAATCATGTTTGTAAAAAAATATTGGGTTAGGTTCACCATTTTCCAAGACCCATAACATTTTTATTTCTCCATCAATAGAGTTGTGTGACAGCTTGTATTTGTACGCTGAGGTGAAGGTTTTTTTTACACCAATTTGAAGTGCATATGACATTTTGACTTTATTTTTTTAGGGAATGGAACACTATAACTCTGACATTTTGACTTTTTTTTGTCTGCTTCCAATCTGTGGCCTACTGGAGGGTTGCACATCAGGGCACATCAGGTGGTTTGATGATATCACTGCATTGCATCGCCTGTGCTGGACAGCAGCCTTTCTCATTACAGAGCTCATATGAGGAAGCAGCAGTGTGCATGTTTGCTGGTAAGTGATGTGATGTATTGCAGAATGGGGCTGTATATACATGGGTAAAAAATACTATGCTGCAGGATGGGGCGTATACAGGAGACTCATCTTTGTACAGGGGTCTGAGAAGAGTGATATACTGCAGGATGGTACTGAAATGTGCTGCCGCAAGTGCAGTATAGAGCAACCTCCACCAGGGGGTGCTGGTTAAGGAAAAGAGGTTGTACACAGCGCAGCAACACTGAGCAACAACATAGGTGTCAAAGGTAATGAAAGAGACGTCAGACAAGCCAAGGTCATACACGGAGATAGCAGCGCGGTACAGAAGGGGCGAGCAGAGAATAGTCGGGGACAAGCAAGAAGTCAGAACCTACCGGGAACGTGGTAACCAAAATGTGAGATGTAATACGGAGTCAGGGTACAAGCCAGAGGTCAGAACAAGTCATAAATGGGTGCAGGCATTCAGAGGCAAAAGGAATACTAGTACAAGTATCCAGGTCAGGTGCTCAAACCGTGCAGCATGAACTATAGCTGACACTGGCCCACAGGCTGCAGAGGACTTTCAAAAACAGGCGCGGAAAGGACCTCCTGACATCCAATGTCGGAGCTCCTGGAAATAATAATAATTAAATTAATACGAAATTCCTTCAAATTTGAGTACAATTTGAATAAAAAAAATGTGGGGGGGGGGAGAGAGAACACATTCTTCAAAATTGATTTGTATTGGAAAAAATTGGATAAAAAAAATTTAAAAAATAAACTAACATTCTTCCCCCCTTCCCCCCTTCCCCCCCACAATTTTTTTTTGTTCTTTTCAAACCTGAAAATGAATATAATATTTATTAGGCTGATTAAGAATTTCTGTATGTACTCAATTTGAAAGAATTTCATATTAATTTAATTATTATTGTTTCCAGGAGCTCCGACATTGGATGTCACATGTCAGGAGGTCCTTTTCGCGCCTGTTTTTGAAATTTGAATGTATTTAAACAGTGTAACGTCAATAGTTCTGTATGTCTTTGTGGCATTTTCCTGATGAAGAGGTCAGATAGACCTTGAAACTCGTTGAATAAACCACCAGAGCTTTTCATTACATTTGAATCTGTATTATTGTGGCAGCGCGGACTTAATCCACAAACTATCCTGCACAACGTCTCTGAGAAGGTCGCGTGGGCGACCCGTGGATCGGCAGCAGCCGATACGCACATGCTTTTGCTTTACACCATCAGGTGAGCAGCTCCTATATGACCCTATATGCGCTTTTTGTCTCCCTAATCTACTAGTAAGCTCTATGTAGAAACAAGAGGTCAATTTTCTCTGCACAAGTCATGAGTCACTACAAAAGTCTATGGCAGGGGGAGGGAGCAGCTGGGTCAGGATATCAGAGGGGGATAATAAATGCAGAGACAAGAGACTTCCTGTTTCTACAAAGAGGAGAGAAAAGAGAATTAAATGGGTAGAAGGACAAAATGAGCAATTGTAAGTACACAGTGCTGTAAAATGTGAAGAGGTTAAGAGGATTAAAACTTTGATAGGAGAAGGAGTGCTTTAACCACACAAGAGGTTGGTACACAAAATGAGAATGCTTGGTCTGGGTGAAAATGTGTGTAAATGGGTTAGTAACTGGCTTAGTGATAGAAAGCAGAGGGTGGTTATAATTGGTATAGTCTCTAACTGGGTCGCTGTGACCAGTGGGGTACCGCAGGGGTCAGTATTGGGACCTGTTCTCTTCAACATATTCATTAATGATCTGGTAGAAGGTTTACACAGTAAAATATCGATATTTGCAGATGATATAAAACTATGTAAAGCAGTTAATACAAGAGAAGATAGTATTCTGCTACAGATGGATCTGGATAAGTTGGAAACTTGGGCTGAAAGGTGGCAGATGAGGTTTAACAATGATAAATGTAAGGTTATACACATGGGAAGAAGGAATCAATGTCACCATTACACACTGAATGGGAAACCACTGGGTAAATCTGACAGGGAGAAGGACTTGGGGATCCTAGTTAATGATAAACTTACCTGGAGCAGCCAGTGCCAGGCAGCAGCTGCCAAGGCAAACAGGATCATGGGGTGCATTAAAAGAGGTCTGGATACACATGATGAGAGCATTATACTGCCTCTGTACAAATCCCTAGTTAGACCGCACATGGAGTACTGTGTCCAGTTTTGGGCACCGGTGCTCAGGAAGGATATAATGGAACTAGAGAGAGTACAAAGGAGGGCAACAAAATTAATAAAGGGGATGGGAGAACTACAATACCCAGATAGATTAGCGAAATTAGGATTATTTAGTCTAGAAAAAAGACGACTGAGGGGCGATCTAATAACCATGTATAAGTATATAAGGGGACAATACAAATATCTCGCTGAGGATCTGTTTATACCAAGGAAGGTGACGGGCACAAGGGGGCATTCTTTGCGTCTGGAGGAGAGAAGGTTTTTCCACCAACATAGAAGAGGATTCTTTACTGTTAGGGCAGTGAGAATCTGGAATTGCTTGCCTGAGGAGGTGGTGATGGCGAACTCAGTCGAGGGGTTCAAGAGAGGCCTGGATGTCTTCCTGGAGCAGAACAATATTGTATCATACAATTAGGTTCTGTAGAAGGACGTAGATCTGGGGATTTATTATGATGGAATATAGGCTGAACTGGATGGACAAATGTCTTTTTTCGGCCTTACTAACTATGTTACTATGTTACTATGTAACTGTCATTTTCATTTTTGTCATAATTTTTGTTATAATAATAATAAGGTGACATGAAAATATGCAACTTTGTAATGTGTATTATCTGCTTCTTTATCCTTCTGGATTGATCTGTCACTCTCAATTCATGGGAAAAATCTGTAAAATCTGAATTCAGTGAATTCAGATTTTCCTAGGCTTGGACTGGCAATCACTGCTTCTACCTTGGCTACTTGTAGCCGCAGCACTAGCGCACATAGGGCAGCATTAATTCTGCAGTGAGTAGAGAAGGGTCTCCTGGTCAGACATGGGGTCAGCAGGTGCCTGCGCATCAAAATCTTTGCCAGGCAGGTAGCATAGCTCCTTGCATTATGTCAATTTTGACTCCTCTTCGGAAGCCAGAAAAAGATACTCCATTTTCCTCTTATATCAAAGGATTAAACACACGGCTAAGCAATAGCTTAGTAGTTAACCTTAGGCTTGATGCTTGTCAGTCCACAAGTAATCAATCATATGGCAAATGGAGGACCCCGTTGGTTCAATTTCCAATACCCCGCTGTGGTGGCTGGTAATTGTAAACAACACTGTCGACATAATCATCAATTTTACACTGTCAATTTCATCCCCTTCCTGTGCCAAAGGTAACTCAATGTACCATTCCTTACATACCAACTGTTGCTTCTCCTCCTTCACCTCCTCTACATCTCACTGCATGTAACAGGGCCGGACTGGCCATCTAGCAATTCTGGCAAATGCCAGTATGGCCTGTCTGGTCGTAGGCCGCCTTGTCTTCTTTGTTGTTAAGAGAATCGGTGTTCTCAAGACCCCCATACTGTTAAGATCTGTGATGAAGCACAAAGTTGCTGACTCCGTCACTTACCCCAGCAGGCCACTGGTATCATTGGAAATATTGGTCTTGTAGTAAATCTTCCTTTCCTCCATCCAGGGTAATATTAGTAATATATCCCATCTGGTGCTTGGGGAGGGGGGACAACATGGGCCTGTGTGATTTCAAATGACAGGACTGAATTTCAGTCCCAGTCCGTACCTGGCATGTAACATTGACCTTGAGGGTCACCAACAGCCCCAATGAGGCGCTGGACATGCAGAAGTTGCTGTTCTTCCTCCATCCTTTGTTGCATCCTTGAGTGTTTTTTCCACTACAAACATAAGGAGAAAACAAGGCACAGACTTTGACCCAAAGGGGCTAAAAGAAGGGCCCCCCATGACTGGGATGTATGCCAGGACTTTTTCTATTTAATATTCCGTTTTGGGGCATACGTTTAGTATGGTGTTTTGCAAGAGGCAACAGGCAGGATTACTTGGTAGAAAGAGGAAGGGGGCATATATCAGGGGAGTGGATTTACTCATGTCTATACCTGACTGGTAGCAGGAACTGGGGTATATAGAGCTCCCTGGCGCTGCAGGGGCAGTCTGTTGATTGATCAATGCTCAAGTTCAAGCTTTCCTGCTGCATGATATAATCCTTCACTATTTTGCACTGCCAATAAAGATGCTCCAACATATTTTGTAATGTTGCAACCTTGCAAATCAGGTGGTGCTCAGGCAGACCATTTTGTTTTGCACAGCCTGCAAAGTTGCTTTGCTATGAAATAATGGTTGAACTGCCCAGATGCTCACCTGGCCATATCCACCACCTTCTACAAGTAGGTATATTTCACCAAGAAGTTTTACACAATTAAATTTAGATGCTGTGATATATTTTCCCATTGCTAAGGCCACTTTTTCCGTACTTTTTTTAATTCACTTTTGTTATTGTTTTCAGCACCAATTATTTCCCCCTTCTCAAAAAGGACAGAACATGAAAAGCTGACTACACGTCCAAAAGGCCAGCCGCGGCAATGGGCGGCAATGGGCGGCAATATTGCTCAGGTATGTCCAGTTGGCAAATTTGACTACTAAAACAGGTATGAAAAAAACAGTAGTTTGTGATAAGCACACAAATGTTGAAAGGTAGACGGTCGCAGTTAGATGTCTGGATTTTTTACAATCTTTTTTTTTAAACAGAATTATTTCCCCTGCTATTTCTTACTACTAAAACAAGTGTACAACAAACTGTACTTTATGAAGTAAGCAGTTGCCATTAAGGCTATGTGCACACGTTGAGGATTTGCCGCGGATTTACTGTGGTTTTTGTGCCGTTTTTGTGCGGATTCCTATTATGCAGCAGGTGTAAACCGCTGCGGAATCCGCACAAAGAATTGACATGCTGAGGAAAAAACACCGCTGCATTTCCACGCGTTTTTTTCCACAGCAAGTGCACTGCGGATTTTGTTTTCCATACGTTTACATGGTACTGTACAATGCATGGAAAACTGCTGCAGATTTGCAGCGTAAAATCCGCAACGTGTGCACACAGCCCTAATGTTTGGATTTTTGTTAATTTTTATTTTTGTTTATTAACACACTTATTCCCTCCTTCCGTAAATGACTGAATAACAGGTGCAGAACCTAGGTAGAGTAGCTTGTGGCACACTCACTAAATCTCTGTGTGTTATCAATCACTGGCACTGCTGCAGCCAACCCTCCCCTCCACTGGATTGTATTGCAGTATTTGCACTCCACTACAATATTCTTTTTCACTGCTGCTTTTGTACAACACACAATATCTGTAATCTTTTCCCAATGTTTTTTGTTTTTCCTCCCTATTCTTACAGCAAAGCTGTGAGATGTGACCTCCTTTCACAATCCAGATTTACACTAAAATGACTGCTGCATTCCCTGTCTCGGTTTTTATACAGGCTGACAGTCCTGCCTAATTAGCTGTGCTATACCATGTGATGTGATAGCTACAAGGCATTATGGGGAAGCCTGCCCCACTGTTCTCGAGGTCATATGAGCCTTCTCTTGCTGATGCAATCATCTGCATAGGGTTAAATTGTATTTTTGACAACTCATGCAAATTAAATCGAAAATATTGGGTTCAACAAATTAAAAAAATGACACCTATTTGATTAGCATTGAATTGATTTGCACATCAATAGTAAATGACTTTATTTTTGGGAAATTAGTGGGTCTTTCATATGTGAGTACCACATGTGGCATGAGTTTCTCATGGGCGGTGCATATGTTAGTGGCATCTGTGTAACATTTGACTAATGTCTTAGGGTATGTTTCCATCTCCACATTCAGTTGTATCCTAGTCCTTAGGAGGGGCTCATTACTAAAAATGATTAGGATAACTTTTCACTAGATTTGCGAATGTGAATATGCCGAAAACAGCATTGTGTAAATCCTTGAAAAAGTGCTCAAAGCCATAGAGACTTCAATTTTTTCTCTTTTTTTGGCGCAGTGGTTAGCACAGCAGCCTTGCAGGGCTGGAGTCCTGGGTTCAAACCCCACCAAGGACAACATCAAGGAGTTTGTATGTCTTCCCTGTGTTTGTGTGGGTTTCCTCCGGGTTCTCCGGTTTCCTCCCACATTCCAAAGAAATAGTGATAGGGAATTTAGATTGTGAGCCCCATCGGGGACAGCCGTGATAAAGTATGCAAACTGTAAAGCGCTGCGGAATGTGTTAGGCTACGTTCACATTAGCGTTCCGCTAATGTGCGTCGCTGTTGCGTCGGCGACGCAGCGGCGACGCAGCGGCGACGCGCCCCTATGTTTAACATAGGGGACGCGTGCGTTTTTTTGGGTAGCGTTTTTCGACACGTGCGTCGTTTCCGACGCTAGCGTCGGACGCAAGAAAATGCAACAAGTTGCATTTTTCGTGCGTCCGATTTTCGTCAAAAAACGACGCACACGTCGCAAAACGCAGCATTTTTGCGCGCGTTTTGCGCGCGTTTTTTGTGCGTCGTGCGTTGCGTCGCCGACGCACCGGCGCGCAACGCTAATGTGAACGTAGCCTTAGCGCTATATAAAAATAAAGATTATTATTATTGTTGTAGTTACCGGTCATGATGTATCTATATTCATACATTAATTTTATGGCACTAGGTGTAATATAGCTGTGCGCATTTTATGTAGCTGAATGCTTCATACTGTGTGCGTACACATTGCGCATGGTTATTAATTGTAACTGATTATGTGTGCGGTCATCACTTGCTACATTTATTGAACCTTGGTTATTGTTAGATGAATTGCTGTGAGGAAAGATCCTCGGAACTGATAGTGCTGCCATTTCTCTTTAGGTATTACATTTCGATCAGTCTGAGAATAAGAATACTTTGGTGTAGAGGTATAAATATGTGACTCAAACACTCATGTGAATGGGATTGTTGTAAATCACAATTTTGGGGGAAAAAACAATTTTAGCTGTAGCTGCCTCTTTCTTGGACTTGGTGATTGTAATGGTGTAGGTCGATCACTCATTAATGGCGCAACTTCTTAATAAGTAAAAAAAAAAGTTCATGGTGGGAACACCATAGGCAAGTTAACCATAACCCCATCCAAACGCTCTCTTGCTGCTTTGTGTTCCTCGTACTGTTCATTCTCTTAGTAACGATGGATCCTACACAAAATATCTGACAGATGAAAGAATAGATTACTGACAGTTGTGGAGGCAGTTTTTCTGCGGTTTGGTAGAGCCAGAAGTTGGTTCAGTTTCAATAAAAGGCTCTGTGCGTGAATCATACAGTCAATATTAGGTGCGCAGGGGCCGGACTGTGCAGTGGGTTTTTGGCTCCTGCCCAGTCCCTCTGCCCGCCTCTGGTGTTTCAATGACAGCTCACTGCTTTGTGGGTGACTTGTCTCCAGTTTGATATTTTGGGCTGGTGCTGTACTTGCCTTGCACATAGATTGATTTCTTGGCAGTATACAATGAAATGGTTCTAGTGGCAGCGCATGTGCAGACTGAGATCTTGGCTTTATTACATCTAAAGGACGTCATTTATCCGAGATCTCAATTTGTGCATGCACAGCCACCGACGCCATGCTATTGAACAGTTCTGGGAAATCAATCTGTGCATGCACCGCCCGCAGCAAGGTTGGGGCAGGAGTGAAATTTCGAAGAGGAGGCAGGTCTCGCCCAAATCAGGGACCAGTCATTCAGACACCAGTGGCAGGCGGAGGGGCAGGAGCTGAAACCCCACTGCACAGTGTCACCCCTGTGCACCTAAATCATATTACAAGAAAACGTCAAATGCAGATTAAAGAAGCAGGCAGCAAAAAAAAAAGAAAAAAAAAGAAAAAAAATTAGATTTTAGATTTTAGATTAAAGAAGAACTCTCTGACTGGAGTAAGATTTCTGGAGTAAGAAACACCACTGAACGTCTTGACTCAGATGCAGGAAAGATATACAGTTAGGGCCAGAAATATTTGGACAGTGACACAATTTTCACGAGTTGGGCTCTGCATGCCACCACATTGGATTTGAAATGAAACCTCTACAACAGAATTCAAGTGCAGATTGTAACGTTTAATTTGAAGGGTTGAACAAAAATATCTGATAGAAAATGTAGGAATTGTACACATTTCTTTACAAACACTCCACATTTTAGGAGGTCAAAAGTAATTGGACAAATAAACATAACCCAAACAAAATATTTTTATTTTCAATATTTTGTTGCAAATCCTTTGGAGGCAATCACTGCCTTAGGTCTGGAACCCATGGACATCACCAAACGCTGGGTTTCCTCCTTCTTAATGCTTTGCCAGGCCTTTACAGCCGCAGCCTTCAGGTCTTGCTTGTTTGTGGGTCTTTCCGTCTTAAGTCTGGATTTGAGCAAGTGAAATGCATGCTCAATTGGGTTTAGATCTGGAGATTGACTTGGCCATTGCAGAATGTTCCACTTTTTGGCACTCATGAACTCCTGGGTAGCTTTGGCTGTATGCTTGGGGTCATTGTCCATCTGTACTATGAAGCGCCGTCCAATCAACTTTGCAGCATTTGGCTGAATCTGGGCTAAAAGTATATCCCGGTACACTTCAGAATTCATCCGGCTACTCTTGTCTGCTCTTATGTCATCAATAAACACAAGTGACCCAGTGCCATTGAAAGCCATGCATGCCCATGCCATCACGTTGCCTCCACCATGTTTTACAGAGGATGTGGTGTGCCTTGGATCATGTGCCGTTCCCTTTCTTCTCCAAACTTTTTTCTTCCCATCATTCTGGTACAGGTTGATCTTTGTCTCATCTGTCCATAGAATACTTTTCCAGAACTGAGCTGGCTTCTTGAGGTGTTTTTCTGCAAATTTAACTCTGGCCTGTCTATTTTTGGTATTGATGAATGGTTTGCATCTAGATGTGAACCCTTTATATTTACTGTCATGGAGTCTTCTCTTTACTGTTGACTTAGAGACAGATACACCTACTTCACTGAGAGTGTTCTGGACTTCAGTTGATGTTGTGAACGGGTTCTTCTTCACCAAATTAAGTATGCGGCGATCATCCACCACTGTTGTCATCCGTGGACGCCCAGGCCTTTTTGAGTTCCCAAGCTCACCAGTCAATTCCTTTTTTCTCAGAATGTACCCAACTGTTGATTTTGCTACTCCAAGCATGTCTGCTATCTCTCTGATGGATTTTTTCTTTTTTTTCAGCCTCAGGATGTTCTGCTTCACCTCAATTGAGAGTTCCTTTGACCGCATGTTGTCTGCTCACAGCAACAGCTTCCAAATGCAAAACCACACACCTGGAATCCACCCCTGACCTTTTAACTACTTCATTGATTACAGGTTAACGAGGGAGACGCCTTCAGAGTTAATTGCAGCCCTTAGAGTCCATTGTCCAATTACTTTTGGTCCCTTGAAAAAGAGGACGCTATGCATTACAGAGCTATGATTCCTAAACCCTTTCTCCGATTTGGATGTGGAAACTATCATATTGCAGCTGGGAGTGTGCACTTTCAGCCCATATTATATATATAATTGTATTTCTGAACATGTTTTTGTAAACAGCTAAAATAACAAAACTTGTGTCACTGTCCAAATATTTCTGGCCCTAACTGTATATCTTGGTACCGTGTTAGCCAGTGCATCGAAAATATTTAGAATTGAGAGTCCTCAGTGGTTGATACCTTTTAATGGCTAACTGAAAAGATGGTAACAAATTGCAAGCTTTCGAGATTACTCAGGTTTCTTCATCAGGCTTAGACTAACAGAAATTCTGAAAAATCACATATTTATGCACAACAGAGCACAGAAATAATGCCATAGATAAGACAGGTGACTAGTGATGAGTGAATATACTCATTACTCGAGACTTCTCGAGCATGCTCGGGGGTCCTCGGGGGTTGCTCAGGGGTTGCCTGGTTGCTAGGGAATCCCCACATGTATTTATGCTGGCTAACAGATGTAAATCATTCAGCTGCGGCAAGAAAAACTAAATCTCCGAGCACTAAAAAATACTTGGAGGACCTCCAAGCATGCTCGGAAAATCTCGAGTAACGAGTATATTCCCTCATTACTATAGGTGACGTGAAGCAGAACTACTATTATGTGAGTGATAAACAGTTATGTCCATAAATAATGGAACAGTTCATAGGTAAGGAGTGTGAATGGATCTACCTGTGGCAATACATTTTTGTCTCCCGATCACAGAATTATGGACATGAAATTACTTGTATTAAAAGGTAACTTCAAATCTCAGAGAGACAGGAGAGTCTGGGAATATAAGCTGATGATGACCTTTGACACACTCAGTGCAGGAATGAATGTGTCGCATGGATTTATGTCTTTTTACATCAACTAAGGAATTTTCTCCTCAGACCGTGTGGGGGCATCACAACACAGAACCAGACCCCAATCAGAGGACAATAAAACATTCACTCTCCTTATCTATGAACTGTTCCAATATTTATAGACATAAACATTTTAGCACTCTCACATAATGGTAGTTCTGTTTCACGTCACCTGTATTATCTAATGCTTTATTTCTGTACTGTGTTGTGCATAAATATGTGATTCTTCAGAATTTCTATTAGTCTATGCCTGATAAAGGGACCTGAGTAGTCTCGAAAGCTTGCAATTTGTTACCGTCTTTTCAGTTCGCCATTAAAAGGTATCAACCACTGAGGACTCGCAATTCTAAATATTTGACTCAGATGAGCAGTGGCATCCTGACCTAGTCCTGCCCCAGTTCTGCCCACACCAACATTTTGTTACCTTTTAAAGCAATTTAGGCAAGAATTCTGGCAAAATTCCTTTGATGAATGAGGCCAAATATATACTGTTAATGTGCACTCTTTTGAAGGAGTAGATGACCCAAAACTGGTTGCTTAAATGGTAGAAAACTGGTTGGAGCTGCCTTTTGTATAAGCAGAATCTTGGAATTTGGATGTTGGCATGCTGATAGGGAATTTGGCAGTGAGCACGAGAGATTTAGTTTGCTCAAAATCAGTGAGCTACGAAATTCATTATTCTCAAAAGCCTGGAGAAACAGAGGCCAGAGACTTGTTCTGGCAGGGTTGATATGACTCTTTCTGTTCTGCACTGCTCATCCAATGACTGGAACATGCAATTCTCCATTGTGTTCACCCATTATCATTATTATGATTTCAAAAAATAAAACTTTTTCACTCTGTATACGAGTGGAGCAAATGCTGCATTATCTACAATGAACAGGTTGGTCGGTGATTGTTTACATGAAACGGCAAAACTGTTTTAATCATTTTTCCTCCACTTCTTCCCAGAGCCATAACTTTTTCATTTTTCCGTCCCCATAGTGGTGTGAGGCTTGTTTTCGGGACGAGTTGTACTTTTGAATGACACAATTCATTTTACCATATAGTGAATTGCAAAACGGGAGCACAATATGGTAAAACTAACTGGGCAATATGATTCTCCAGGTCGGTACATGTACACAGATACCAAAAATGTATAGTTTTGTGGTGAAAACAAAAATCAGAAATATTCATGAAAAAATGTTGCTGTTGTCGCCATTTTCTGAAACTCAGGATGTATGTCGCCAACCGAAGCCCTTTGAAGAGGTGACAAAATTTGCCAGTAGGAACACGTGTGTAATTAGCAATCCCACTAATATTTTTCCTAGAAAATACACCAGCATGCAAGAGGGAATGTACGGCCTTAGGGTACAAATCTGCAGTCACTCTGTCATTGCGGGGTCAAGGTTCCCCGGTGTTGGTGCCAGGAGAGGTGATAGCGAGACCACAAGTTTGTGAATTGCATACATGAATACAGTTGAATGCAATAGTGGAACAGAGAGCCATTGTGATGTGTTTGCAGGCTAATCTGTCAATTAATCAGTGGAGAGAAGAAATGAGAGGCCATGGAAGGCAGAGTGCGGCCATGACCGGAGAGCCTATAGTTTAATGAAGCTTGTATATATCATAGCTGGAGTGAGGTTCCTGCCCAACCTTCACTTTTCAGATTTTGGCATAGTCAGCAGCATAAAAGCCTAGCACTATTGAGATGCGGACCTCAAGTATTTCACTCACTGGAATCATCATGGAAGAAGGCCAGGATGGTGCACTGAGCAGGTTGAGAGGTTATCACCCGCAGGTCGACTGTATCATGTTTCTCATGAACTTCGGGCTGATCTGACCCCGAAGTTTACTACAAGAACATAAGAGCTGAATCCTCAGCTTTAAGGTCCTCTAATGTTAGTGTCTAAGCCGTGGAGAGCAATCGCTCAAGTGCAACAACGGCCTCAACATAAAGCACTCACCACCCGCATTATAGCAACAGTCAACTGGTTTAATGTTCAGCACGGTTATGGTTTCATCTACCGCAGTGATAAAAAGGAAGAAGTCTTTGTACATTACACAGCCATTAAAAGAAACAAACCAAGTCCTACGCAGTATGAGTGTTGGAGAGATAATGGAATTTAATGTGGTGAAAGTAGCCAAGAGTGCTGCAGCTACAAAGGTGAGGAGCCCTGGTGGCTTACCAGTGAATGAATGCCAGTATGCATCAGATAAGGGGAGTGTGCATGGACATCACTGTCAAGACAATAAAGTAAGTGAAGAAGGCATGAGAGCCATGAAAACAATCTCACCACAGCAGCTCACTGAAAGAGATTTCCTTTTCCAGTTCCATCAGGATCGCCACGAGTGGTGAATTCCCGGGCCCCTCACTCCTGGCCAGTTCTGATGAATCCCAGGACTGTTTTGTGTATGTGCACCCAATGTCATGGCATATATCATGATGTCGTAATCTTCCGAGCACTTTCTCAGAACCATTTTGGGCCTTATCAGAACCAGAAGTCAAAGTTTAGTGTTACTTTTCTGTTCTGTCTCCGCCATCTAATATTGTTACCCTGATTATCTGTTTGCGTAATTACAGGTTTCTCAGTATGGATGTTCATATCTTTATTTGTTTTTAGTGCTTTGGCTCCCTCTAGCGGTCAGAGTTATGTTGACAGTTCAATCTTCTGTGTTTGTATTATCCATGTCTGATTCTCCTCCTCCTTTGCAATGCATTATGGTAGCTCAGCCTGCATTTCCCTCCATTTTTCCTTTCACTTTCTTCAGTCTGCCTTCAGGAAAGACGCTTCACTTCATCCCCCTTGCGATTGCATTGCCGGTATGTCTTTATGCTTTCCGTAGATATTTCTGCTCCATATTAGCCTAGCCTAGCCAGTTGTACTCCCAGTTTAGTCACTAGCTTTCTAAATGTTATGCATAATGTATATCATGTGTATTATGTATCTGTTCTATGCCATGCACTGATTCTATGTATATCATTGTTCACAGTTTCACCGCATCAATATACCACTACATTTAATAAAGCACAGACTCAACCACAGTCTCCTTATTGGACCCCGGTATAGCGGTTTAGCTGACTGTATAGCTACGTATGAGCCTGCCTCAGCTAGTGAGGACAGAACAGTGAAACGGCAGCCATCCAACTAGTGGGATTCAAGTCACCGGCTACACAGAGACTGAATACAGCTGCAGCAATCTCTGCACAGCCAAGCACTTTCCCAAGACACCATGTCTCACAAATCACATAGGACAAGATCTGTTACTTCCGTCTCCTCAAAGACAACATTCATCAGCAGCGCGGTCGCCATTGCCCGCGCAAATGCTGAAGCCGCCAAAATACGAGCGAGCTTTGCTGACCAAGAGATGCAACTTAAATTAGAAAAAGCACGCCTAGATGACGAAGAGAGAAGGTTGCGCTTAGAGAGAGACGAGCAAGAGAGAAGGTCACGCTTAGAGAGAGACGAGCAAGAGAGAAGAATGCAGTTAGAGAGAGCCGACCAAGAGAGAAGAATGCAGTTAGAGAGAGCCGACCAAGAGAGAAGAACGCAGTTAGAGAAGGCACGTGTGGATGCCGCCTTAGAAAGCCTAGCAGCAAAAAGGGAAGCTGCCGCAGCCCTCGCCGAAGCAGAATCGCTGGAAGCCGCGCAAAATCCCAAGCTGCATAGCCAAAGCAGTATGTCGAGTCTGGAGTTTCCACTGCAAGACTCACCACAACGCACATCTCAGTATGTTAATGAACTTCCTGATCCAAACTATAACCCTGAACCAGTACCAAAACCAGAATACGACGTCTCCAGCGAAGTAACCAACATGAATCACCCTGCTGACACACCGTACGTCAGACCGAAGCAATACAACCCCGGCTGGTGCCACCCTGAGGACACTATCAGGTACGAACACACCTCACATCATTATCAGGGCGACCCATCACCAGTATACTCTGCTGACAACCGGTTCATGACAGAATTTGCCAAGTTCTTCACACGACGTGAACTGGTTGCCAAGGGACTCATGAAATTCACTGACCGAGCTGAAGGTTACAGAGCTTGGAAAGCTTCCAAAATGTCTTTAGAAACTTAGGGCTAAAACACAGGGAAGAGATAGACCTGTTAGTCAAATACCTGGGAGAAGAGTCAGTCAAACACGCAGTAAGGATCAGAGACATTAATATAAACCGCCCTGAGACTGGCCTCAAAGAGATCTGGAAAAGGCTGGATGAGTGTTACGGCTCAGCAGAAGTAATAGAAAGAGCCTTGTTCAAAAGAATCGATGACTTTCCTAAAATATCTAACAAAGGTCTCCAGAAACTTAGAGAGCTAAGCGACTTGCTAAAGGAAGTCCAAGTTGCCAAATACGGGGACGACCTACAGCGACTTGCATTTCTCGACACAGCCAGAGGTGTTAATCCTATAGTCCAGAAGTTGCCCTACAGTCTACAGGAGAGGTGGCTCACACATGGTTCCACATACAAATACAAACACAGCGTTCCATTCTCTCCCTTCTCCGTTTTTGTAGACTTCATACACCAACAAGCAAGAATTCGAAACGATCCCAGCTTTGACTTTGCAATACCATATGCCACACCATCACCACCTGCAAATCCACGCAAAACATCTGTGGCAGTACACAAGACTTATGTTTCTTCTTCAGATTCTAATTACAGGTCTGCTGGCTGCTCCCAATCAGAGACAAAGGTGCAGGACCCTGACAAGCAGTGCCCACTTCATCAGAAGCCTCATCCTCTCCTGAAATGCAGAGCCTTCAGAGGAAAATCTATGCCAGATCGCAGAAGCTTCCTGAAAGAAAACGGTATCTGCTACAAGTGCTGCTCATCCACAACTCATCTCGCCAAGGATTGCAAGGTCAGTGTAAAATGCACAGAATGTGGTACAACAGATCATAACACCGCTCTACACCCTGGCCCAGCTCCATGGAGTGCACAAAACACACCAGCTGACAGTGAGCATGGCGGGGAGGAAAGGAACACTGATACAGCTACGCCGGAGATCACTTCACAATGTACCGAGGTCTGCAAAGGGACAATAGACAGTAGGTCCTGTTCAAAAATATGCCTCGTCAGAGTATACCCGAAGGGCCATAGAGACCAAGCTGTAAGACTGTAAGCTATCTTGGATGATCAAAGTAATCGATCCTTGGCTAGATCAACGTTCTTTGACCTATTCAACATCAAAGGGCCAAGCACTCCCTACTCCTTAAAGACGTGTGCAGGTACTGTGACAACAGCAGGCAGGAAAGCTACTGACTACCAGATTGAGTCTTTAGATGGACAATTCTGCCTACCGCTACCTACGATCATCGAATGTAACCAGATCCCAGACAACAGATCTGAAATTCCTACACCAGATGTAGCAATCCATCACGCTCACTTAAAACGAATAGCACACCTTATACCGTAACTCGACCATCAGGCCCAGATAATTCTGCTGTTGGGGAGAGATATCCTGCAGGTTCATAAAGTGAGAAGTCATATCAATGGACTCCACAATGCTCCCTATGCCCAAAGGCTAGACCTAGGATGGGTCATAATTGGCAACGTATGCTTGGGACGCATGCACGCCCCATCTTCTGTGACAAGCATGCTGACAAATACATTGGAGAAAGGACGTCCATCTCTGTTTCAACCTTGTAACAATGAGTTCCATGTCAGGGAACTGCCACACAGCATCCAACTGCCCAACCATTTAATAGACTTTACTCACGACAGCAGTATAGTGTCGGGAAGCTATGAGGATCAGTTAGGGTGCACAGTCTTCCAGAGAACTAAGCAGGACAACCAAGTGGCAATGTCGGTAGAGGACAAGTTGTTCTTAGAGGTAATGGACAAGGGACTTGTTAAAGATGAGACCAACAGCTGGGTCGCACCTCTTCCCTTCAAAACCAACAGACCACGTCTACCGAACAACAGAAATCAGGCATTACAACGTTTCTCCTCTCTCATTCGTAATCTGCAAAAGAAACCAGAGATGAAAGATCACTTTTTCTCCTTCATGTCAAAGATTTTTGAAAACTGTCACGCAGAACTAGCTCCCACTCTCAAAGACTCTGAAGAATGCTGGTTCCTACCCATGTTCGGAGTATACCACCCTAAGAAACCAGGCCAGATCAGAGTCGTGTTTGATTCCAGTGCTAAATTTAATGATGTCTCCTTGAATGACGTTCTACTGACAGGACCAGACCTCAATAACAAACTATTGGGTGTACTTATGCGCTTCCGTAAGGATTCCATTGCCTTCATCGCTGACATCCAGCAAATGTTTCATTGTTTCCTTGTGAGAGAGAGAGACAGGAACTTCCTAAGATTCTTCTGGTACAGAGACAATGATCCTACTAAAGAAGTCACAGAGTATCGCATGAGAGTGCACATCTTTGGCAACAGTCCTTCACCTGCAGTCGCCATTTACGGACTCAAAAGGTCGGCTCAGGAAGGAGAACCAGAATACAGAGCAGATGTCAGACAATTCATAGAAAAGGACTTTTATGTCGACGACTGTCTAAAAGCCATGCCTTCAAATGAGACTGCCATCAGTCTTCTCAGGAGAGCCCAGGACATGCTTGCCTGCTCAAACCTTAGGCTTCATAAAATAGCCTCAAACAGCCAAGAACTCATGGAAGCGTTCCCTTCTCAGGACCTATGTAATGGTCTCAGAGACCTGGACCTGGGGTCAGACCCCGCACCAATGCAACGCAGCCTTGGGCTTCTCTGGAATCTACAATCAGACACTTTCACCTTTCAGGTCAGCCAGGAAGAAAGGCCTTTCACACGTAGAGGCGTCCTGTCTACCATCAACAGTCTGTACGATCCCTTGGGTTTCCCAGCTCCTGTTACTATACAAGGCAAGGCCCTACTAAGAGACTTAACTAGGGAAACATCTGACTGGGATGCACCTCTGCCACCTGATAAGAGGATCCAGTGGGAAGAGTGGAAGAACTCGTTAGCGGCACTCTCCAACCTGCATGTCTCAAGACCATACACCCCTGTGCCATCTACTGAGATACAGAGCCAAAGACTGTACGTATTTGCAGATGCTTCTGTCAAAGCAATTGCCGCTGTTGCCTACCTCAAAACTGTAGACTGCAAATGTCAGTGACACATTGGTTTCGTCATGGGAAAGGCCAAACTCGCACCACAACCAGAGCACACTATACCCAGGTTAGAGCTTTGTGCCGCAGCCTTAGCCGTTGAGTTAGCGGAGTTCATCTCATCCGAAATGGATATCGACCTGACACAGGCCAAGTTCTACTCAGACAGCAAAGTAGTCCTGGGATATATCCACAACGAAACCAGGCGATTCTACGTTTATGTCAATAACAGAGTGCTACGAATCAGGAAATCAGTTCATCCAAAGCAGTGGCATTACATACCCACAGACCAGAATCCCGCAGATCATGCAACTAGAGCAGTTGACGCAAGTCAACTAGGAAGCACAACGTGGCTCTCAGGACCAAAACTATTGTACATTGAGGAATGTTTTCCAGACACCTTTGAACTAGTAGGAGAGGACTCAGATGCTGAAATCCGCCCTCAGGTGTCTACACTACATACAATGACCTCTGTTATCCAGCTTGGATCTTGCAGGTTCGACAGATTCTCAAGTTGGGAGTCACTTACTCGAGCCATTACCTGCCTGACTCATATAGCTCGCTCATTCAGGACCACCAGAACTTGTGGCACAGAAAAATGTAAAGGTTGGCATCTTTGTAAAAATACCTACGTTACCTCCGACTTAGAGTTCTCTAGAAATCACATCATCCTCACTGTTCAAAGAGAAACCTACTTTGCAGAAATCCAATGTCTTATTAACAAAGCTCCAATACCAGCGAGCAGCGTATTGAGAAAACTCAACCCATTCATCGACAACAGCGGCCTACTGAGAGTAGGAGGCCGACTCAAAGAAGCTGAGATGGAGTTTGTGGAGAAATTCCCTCTTATGCTTCCCGGAAAATGTCACGTTGCCTACCTAATCGTGCAACATTACCACAATCTGGACAAGCGCCAATGGAGACAGGTACAAAGTCTTGCAAATACTTTCTGGGACAGGTGGCGCAAGCAATATTTGTCTACACTGCAGCCACGTACGAAGTGGCAATCTACTAAACCTAATCTGAACATAGGTGACCTTGTTCTTGTGAAAGACTGTCAAATTCATCGGAACCAGTGGCCACTTGGCCTAGTTACCGCAACGTTCCCGAGCAAGAATGGCAACGTCCGCAAAGTTGAGCTAAGGATGACCAAAGGGAATGAACCTAAGACATTTTCCAGACCGGTATCTGAACTGGTCCTATTGTTGCCTTCGGAAGAAAGGAGTAGTGACATCCGTTGATGCCAGACGGGGAGTGTTCTGTCTCCGCCATCTAATATTGTTACCCTGATTATCTGTTTGCGTAATTACAGGTTTCTCAGTATGGATGTTCATATCTTTATTTGTTTTTAGTGCTTTGGCTCCCTCTAGCGGTCAGAGTTATGTTGACAGTTCAATCTTCTGTGTTTGTATTATCCATGTCTGATTCTCCTCCTCCTTTGCAATGCTTTATGGTAGCTCAGCCTCCATTTCCCTCCATTTTTCCTTTCACTTTCTTCAGTCTGCCTTCAGGAAAGACGCTTCACTTCATCCCCCTTGCGATTGCATTGCCGGTATGTCTTTATGCTTTCCGTAGATATTTCTGCTCCATATTAGCCTAGCCTAGCCAGTTGTACTCCCAGTTTAGTCACTAGCTTTCTAAATGTTATGCATAATGTATATCATGTGTATTATGTATCTGTTCTATGCCATGCACTGATTCTATGTATATCATTGTTCACAGTTTCACCACATCAATATACCACTACGTTTAATAAAGCACAGACTCAACCACAGTCTCCTTATTGGACCCCGGTATAGCGGTTCAGCTGACTGTATAGCTACGTATGAGCCTGCCTCAGCTAGTGAGGACAGAACATTTTCACATACAGTGCCTTGCGAAAGTATTTGGCCTCCTGGAACTTTTCAACCTTTTCCCACATATCATGCTGCAAACATAAAGATACCAAATGTAAATTTTTGGTGAACAATCAACAACAATTCAAAATTTGCCTAATCTTCTCATCACTATCCATAGCTGTTGTCAGTATTAAAGATGGCAGCTGCTAAAGGTACCTTCACACTGAACGATATCGTTAGCGATCTGTGACGTTGCAGCATCCTGGCTAGCGTTATCGTTCAGTTTGACACGCAGCAGCGATCTGGATCCTGCTGTGCCATTGTTGGTCGGTGCAGAAAGTCCAGAACTTTGTTTCGTCGCTGGACTCCCTGCAGACATCGCTGAATCGGCGTGTGTGACGCCGATTCAGCGATGTCTTCACTGGTAACCAGGGTAGACATCGGGTTACTAAGCGCAGGGCCGCGCTTAGTAACCCGATGTTTACCCTGGTTACTAGCGTAAACGTAAAAAACAAACACTACATACTTACATTCCAGTGTCTGTCCCCCGGCGCTGTGCTTTCCTGCACTGTCAGCGCCGGCCAGCCGTAAAGCAGAGCACAGCGGTGACGTCACCGCTGTGCTTTCCAGCCGGCGCTCACAGTCTGCAGAGAAGCACAGCGCCTGGGGACAGACACCGGAATGTAAGTATGTAGTGTTTTTTTTTTTTACGTTTACGCTGGTAACCAGGGTAAACATCGGGTTACTAAGCGCGGCACTGCGCTTAGTAACCCGATGTTTACCCTGGTTACCCAGGGACTTCGGCATCGTTGGTCGCTGGAGAGCTGTCTGTGTGACAGCTCTCCAGCGACCACACAGCGACGCTGCAGCGATCGGGATCATTGTCTAGATCGCTGCAGCGTCGCTAAATGTGACGGTACCTTAAGTGAACTGGAAGCCATTGTCCAGCAGCCAGTATCTGGCTATACATCAAGTTTGCAGCAGGTCATAACAGCCAGAAATGTGTTCTACTAAGTACTGTCTAAAGACATTTGTCGTGAAGGTGTTGAATAATCCTGACTCTGCGGTAGTCAGTAAAATTGCATTTTCTGATGTATTTGGTGAAAACACTTCTTATATTAGTTGTGTTGTTCTTGTTTGATTTATTGCAAACTGCAGAAATTTTGTACATTTTGCTAATGTACCTAACTTGCAACAGGGAGGCCTACCAGAGTGACAATGTCAAATTTACAGCAGAGCCTTACGTAATCTCTCTTCTCTTTCATCCACAATCCTATGTTTGAAAAAGGTCTGTGGCGTCACACTGAAACGTCACATATCGTCACGCTTTTGGCATTCATCACCGATATATTAATTACTAGATTTTATAACCCTGTTAATAGTGTGGATTCATGTTTACTGTTTTGGCATTGCGTTGTGACTTTTATACATTTTGTTCAGAGACACCAACTTATATGCAATTTAAGGAATAGCCGTCAAGTAAATTTTTATTTCATATATCAATAGTACACAATGCTGCAATGTTGTCCTCCATATTCATGAGCTCGCTGTTTCATCTGGTTGTTTTTCCCACCTTTTACCAAATTTTTATCCTTTTGTAATCAATAAAGATGTATCGGTTACTTATCATGACCCACAGCTCATACCTCCCATTACTACCCCTCCTCTCACTCCCAACCCCATATATACACCCGAAATCTTGCCCACCTCAAATCCGTGCCTTTGATGCCCACCACCCTGCTCCCTCTCTCTGGATCACTATGGAATGCCCGCTCCATCTGCAATAAACTCCACGTGATTCACGACCTCTTTACCTCTCGTAATCTTTCCTTTCTGGGCATCACTGAAACATGGCTAACACCCTCTGACACCACCTCCCCTGCTGCACTATGTTACGGTGGCCTCCACTTCACGTACACTCCTCGCCCTGGCAACAAACATGGTGGAGGAGTGGGCCTTCTCCTTTCTTCCAACTGTACCTTTAACACAATCCCACTTCTACCCTCCCTTATACTCCCCTCTTTTGAATTCCACTCTGTCCGCATTTACTCCCCCTACAACCTCCAAATAGCTGTCATATACCGACCTCAGGGCCCGACCACTTCCTTTATTGACCAATTCTCCACCTGGCTCCTTCACTTACTGTCTGCTGACATTCCTACCATCATCATGGGTAACTTCAACATCTGACACCCACCAGTCAGCAGCCTCCAAACTACTGTCCCTTACTTCATCCTTTGGACTTACTCAGTGGTCCTCCTCATCCACCCACACAGACGGACATACATTAGCCCTGGTCTTCACCCGTCTCTGCTCCCTATCTAACTTCACCACCTCCCCTCTCCCTCTATCCGACCACCATCTGCTCACTTTCTCATCACTGTCCTCCTCACCGGTCACCCATGTCCAGCAACATGTGCAGCCCCCGCAGAAACCTCGCACACCTAGACAACCACACACTCTCTGACTCTATCCGACCACTAGCATCCATATCCTCACTCCACGACACAGGCACTGCCAGTAGTTTCTACAATGCCACTTTTGCATCAGCTATTGACATGGTCGCCCCTGTCATGCATAGCAGAGTGCGATGAACCAATAGACAACCCTGGCACAATAACATCACTAAAAAGCTTCGGCAAGTATCCAGAATTGCAGAACGGCGTTAGAAGAAAACGCATTCGCAAGATGATTTTACTGCACTCAAACAAGCAACACTGGCATTCAAATTAGCTCTCACGTCTGCTAAACAGGCCTACTTCACAACCCTCGTATCTTCCTTATCCCACAACCACAAACAGTTGTTCAACCCTTTTAACTCCCTCCTCTGCCCACCACTGCGAACTACAAGTTCCCTAATCGCTGCCGAGGACTTTGCCAGGCACTTCAAAAATAACATAGACCAAACAAGGCAAGTCTTTGTTGTAAAACCACCACAACCCCTTTGCATACCAGACCAATGCCCTAACCCCATAACTTCCCTCTCTAAAATCACTGAAGGGGAGCTTACTCATCTTCTCTCCAAATCACACGTCACCACTTGTGCACTTGACCCCATACCATACCACCTCCTCCCCAACCTCCCCACCACACTAGTCCCATCTCTAACCCATCTCTTCAACCTATCACTAACTTCTGGTACCTTCCCCTCAGCTTTCAAACATGCCACAATCACACCTATCCTCAAAAAGCCATCCCTTGACCCAAGTGCTATGTCCAGCTATCACCCCATATCTTTTCTCCCATTTGCTTCTAAACTCCTTGAGCAGCATGTCCATGCTGAACTTTCCTCTCACTTTGCATCTAACTCTCTCTTCGACAACCTACAATATGGCTTCCATCCCCACCATTCCACTGAGACTTCCCTGACCAAAATTACTAACGATTTACTTACAGCGAAAGCTAACAGACAATTCTCTATACTCCTCCTTCTAGACCTGTCCTCTGCCTTTGACACAGTTGACCACTGCCTCCTACTACAGATCCTCTCTTCCTTTGGTGTCAAAGTCCTTGGATCTCCTCATACCTTACCAATCACACTTTTAGCGTTTCCTACTCCCATACTACCTCTTCATCTCACCCCCTATCTGTTGGTGTCCCTCAAGGCTCTTTCCTAGGACCTTTACTCTTCTCAATGTATACACTTAGCCTGGGACAACTCATAAGGTCCTATGGCTTCCAGTACCATCTATATGCCGATGACACTCAGATCTACCTCTCTGGCCCAGATGTCACCTCTCTGCTTTCCAGAATCCCAGAGTGTCTATCAGCCATATTCTCCTTCTTCTCCTCTCGCTTCCTCAAGCTCAATATGGACAAATCTGAACTAATTATCTTTCCTCCATCTCACATATCTTCATTACCTGATCTATCTATCAAAATAAATGAAATCACACTTTCCCATGTCCCCAAAATCCGCTGCCTCGGAGTAACCCCTGACTCTGCCCTGTCCTTCAAACCACACATCCAAGCTCTCGCCACCTCCTGTCGCCTCCAGCTGAAATATATTTCCAGAATCCATCCTTTTCTCAACCAAAATGCTTGTCCATGCCCTAATCATCTCCCGCCTTGACTACTGCAGCATCCTCCTCTTCTGTGGCCTACATTCTAACACTCTTGCACCCCTCCAGTCCATCCTTAACTCTGCTGCCTGACTAACTAATTCATCTCCTCACTACACTCCTGCTTCCTCTCTTTGCAAATACCTTCACTGGCTCCCAATTTCCCAGCATATCCAGTTTAAACTACTAACACTGACCTACAAAGCCATCCATAACCTTACTCCTCCGTATATTTCCAAACTAATATCTCAATATCTTCTCTCACGTGATCTCCGGTCAACCCAAGACCTCCTCCTCTCCTCCACTCTTATTCGCTCCTCACCCAATCGCCTCCAAGACTTCTCCCGAATATCCCCCATCCTCTGGAATTCTGTGCCCCAACACGTCCTGTTATCCTCCACATTTGGATCCTTCAAAAGAAACCTGAAAACCCACCTCTTCAAAGAAGCTTACAGCCTGTAAAGACCACACGGCCACCTCAACACCATCGGAGCTACTGCAACCCTCTACCTACTGTCTCCTTCCCATAATCCTGTAGAATGTAAGCCCGCAAGGACAGGGTCCTCTTCCCTCTCTACCAGTCTGTCATTGTTAGTTTTGTTTACTGTAACTGATATTTGTATTTTAATTTAACCCCTTCTCATGTACAGCACCATGGAATTAATGGCAGTATATAAATAAATAAATAATAATAATAATAATAATAATAATAACTCTTCAATCTCATTTTTTTTTCTTTTTAACACTGATATTTTCACTGTTGGGTCTTTATCTAGTATCCTATGCACACATACTATGATGTCTGTGTATTTTTTCCACCTATAATCTTCCCATTGTTGGTTAATGTTTAATTTCAGCATGTGTCTTTTACTTTTCAGACTTTTGATATATTCATGAGTTCTGTATAACCCTGCCTTGACCACTGATTGGCAGCTTTCTGCCTATGCACAGTGAACACAGCTGCCAATCAGTGGTGTGGGCAGGGCTATACAGAGCTCAGCATTTAGAGATCTTCTAGATCTCCAGCAGATGCAATGGCAATTTTATCAAAACTGAAGCAAGCAGCCCACTAAATTACACATTGCCCCTAGATCATGCTGCTCTCAGATTACATAGCAGAAACTTGCTGATAGATTTCATTTAAAACAAACTATCTGCAGTGCAAAACTTCAATTATAGGGGATCTTATATACAATAATACAAATTGTTGTCTGTCCTTTTTTTTCATAACCAGACAGTAAATCCCGTGTATTGCTCTGTATGAAGTTAGCGCCCTATGAAAGTACAGCTATTTACACCTCGTAGATGGTGGTGGTTTTACGCTTTGCCATGTCTCGATTTATTCTTTGCCTGGCCATCTCACACTTACTGCAATTATTAATTGAAAATAATTTATAGATTTCTCAAAGAAAATAACTTACGAGGAGACCACGTTCCACGAAAGCAGATGTAAATCAATAGGTAAATGTTCTATATCAGCAAGGATGTGTGCAACGTTATTTCCGTCACCTTGGATTGCTATTGATTTAAGTAGATTGCATCAACATCCTGTTCTAATGTCACAATCTTTTTTCCGTTCTGGAATATATGCACCATAAATGTATGGTGGGTAATGATTTACAACGTATCTAGATAACGCCCTACGAGCAGTTTCTGGGCCAATAGAATGTCTTCTAGGAACAACATCTGCAGCAATAGTATTAGCCGGTAACTTGACAAATGTATTATTTGTGTAACTTATGACTGTCACAAATATAAATTATCTTTCTTCCTTGCGATAATAATTCCCCTAGTCAAAGTCATTAATATCCATATCAGTCACTATAGTATACTCCATAGATATGTCAGTAGAGCAAAGTGGCATCAGAAAATAATGAATAGCTCCATGAAACGGTATATTCATTAATTAAAACACTTGCATCTATTTCCATAAGAGATACTTCTACTTTATTTTTTTGCTGTTTTTTTATTAATTGGAAAATGATTTCCTGGCAGCAAAGTCTTGTGTGTTACTAGTATTGAAATCACAACCTATGCAGTCCTGAGCCTATATGTGTGTTTTCAGAATAAGCAACATCTGTGCTCTTCCACTAAGGACAAATTCACACGTCAGTATTTGGTCAGTATTCTTCATTAGCGTTTTATGCCAAAACCAGGAGTGGGATCTAGAAAGATAAACTATTATAACGGTCTGAGCAAGGGAGAGAGAGTGGACCCTCTGGACCGTGGAAAGACCTACCCCTGGGCGAGCGGACCTAGTGAGGAACTGACCCCTATACAGGGACCGTCAGGGGCAGGCCCAGAGGTCACTTACCCACGGTGGAAGTACCGAGCGGGACGGCTCAAAGGAGGAGAGAAGAAGGCACTAAAGGGGAATCCGGGAAGACTGTGAACAGACCGTAGAGCAGGAAAACGGAACGGAGCGAGGCTGTGGAAAAACCAAAAGGTAACGTTAGAAACAAGACAAGGGAAGGAAAGGGAAACCTGAAGGGAATAAACGGAAAACTATGGAGAAGTGAAACCAAGAACAGAACCAGATGGTACTGAGTACGAGGCGTAAGCACAGGAAGAAATGGCCAGAAGCACAGGCAAAGCTATGACAAACAGGCACCTAGCAGCAAGGGAGACCGCCTCTTATAGCAGAGGCAAGAACAGGATTGGCTGCGGGAATTACTGACCTTGGTGACCCCAGGAAGTAGAGATGGGTACAATGCGCCTACTGGAAAATCCAGAGCGCCTGCGCAAACTCAGCATTCCCCCAGAGGAAGAAGACACCGGAAGTGCAGTGGAATTACTGGCGTACCTGGACCCGGAAGTAGAGCGCCGAGAACGCTCCGCTGCTGAGAAGGAGAGAGTAACGCGCTCAGAGCCAGCGATGGAGCGGCGTCAGCGCGCAGCAGCTGGAGCTGACACCACAGCATGGGAGGAGGAGGAGACGCACCGGGACCCAGCGGCAGGACAGAGAGCAGCAGTGGTAGCAGTGGGGGAGGAGACGCGCCGGGACCCAGCGGCCGGACAGTAAGCAGCAGTAACAGTACCCCCCTCCTTACAACTCCCCTTAAGTAGACTGGCAAGAAATTTGTTAAGAATACGAGGAGCATCTATGTTCTCCAAAGGCTCCCAAGATCTCTCCTCCAGACCAAAGCCCTTCCAATCAACCAAGAAAAAATCTTTCCCACGAATCTTTTTAATGGCTAAAATATCCCTCACCTCAAAAATATTGTCAGTGCCTACAGGTTGAGAAGAGGAACTAGAAGAAGGATGGAAATCGTTAAAGATAGCGGGTTTAAGTAGAGAGACATGAAAGGTATTGGGAATACGGAGCGAGTCAGGCAATTTAAGCTTGTAGGCGACATCATTGACTCGACGCAGAATCTCAAAAGGACCAATGTAGCGTGGAACAAGTTTGTAGGATGGAATCTTGAGTCTGATGTATCTCAAAGAAAGCCAGACCTTATCACCAGGCATGAAAGGAGGGGAATCTAAGCGCCTCTTGTCGGCTTGTCTTTTCATTCTTAAAGATACTTTATCAAGCGTCTCTTTAACTTCACCCCAGATCATGGAAAGTTTACAAGCTAAGGAGTCGGCTGCTGGAACTCCAGAGGTTAGCGAGACTGGTAGGGGCAAACCAGGATGTTGTCTGAACACAACAAAAAAAGGAGTTTTCACTGAGGCATCACTGGAGTGGTTATTATAAGCAAACTCTGCCCAAGGGAGAAGATTGACTCAATCGTTATGGTGAGCATTGGGGAAGTGTCACAGATAGGCGGCTAAAGTCTGATTAGTTCGTTCAGCTTGACCGTTTGAGGGTGATAAGCGGAAGACAAATCTAGAGACACCTTTAGGAGTTTGCACAGAGCTCTCCTGAAGTGGGAGGTAAATTGTACTCCTCTGTCCGACACGATGTGCAGAGGAAAGCCATGGAGTTTGAAAAAGTTCTGGATGAAGATTTCTGCCAACTCAGGAGCAGAGGGTAAACCAGGTAGCGAAATAAAGTGAGCCATTTTGGAAAACCGGTCCACTACGACAAAGATGACTGTACATCCGGAAGAGGTAGGTAAGTTGGTAATGAAATCCATGGAAATATGCTGCCAAGGCGCTGACGGAACTGGAAGAGGAAGAAGACTGCCAAAAGGTAGCTGTCTGGGTACCTTATTCCTGGCACAGGAAGGACAAGAAGCGCCGAATTCTTTGACGCCCAAACGTAACGTAGGCCACCAATAATACTAAGAAATGAGAAGGAAAGTCTTCTTTGATCCTACATGTCCAGCCAATTTAGAAGAATGACCCCAGGATAACACCTTCTTTCAGTCGGCGTCCGGGACGAGGGTTTTACCAGGTGGAGGACGAATCACTTGTAGAGGAGCCACGGTTATGACTCTGGAAGGATCAATGATGAATGCTGGTTGCTCCACAGTATCTGGCGGCTGAAATGACCTAGACAGTGCGTCAGCTTTAACGTTCTTATTACCGGGCCGGAAACGTATCTCGAATTCGAAACGAGCAAAAAACAGAGACCATCTAGCCTGTCGAGGGTTCAGTCTTTGCGCAGTTTGCAGATACGAAATATTTTTATGATCAGAGAAAATCACAAATGGATGTACGGATCCTACCAACAAATACCTCCATTCCTCCAAAGCCAACTTGATGGTTAACAACTCACGATCTCCTATAGTATAGTTTCGTTCAGAAGACGAAAAGGCCTTAGAATAGAAACCGCAGGGAACCACCCGGCCTTCAGAAGACTTTTGCGAGAGCACTGCACCGGCTCCCATAGATGAAGCGTCTACTTCCAGAGTAAAAGGTTTATTAACCTTTGGGTGATGCAAGAATGGAGCGGAGGAAAAAGACTTCTTAAGAGATTCAAAAGACTCCTCAGCTTTCGGGGACCATGCCTTTGAGCTGGAACTTTTATGGGTGAGGATGGAAAGAGGCTGGATCACAGACGAAAAGTGTGGAATGAATTGCCTATAGTAATTGGCAAAAGCAATAAACCGTTGGATGGTTTTCACTCCACAGGGTCGCGGCCAATTAACTATGGCACTCACTTTTTCAGGATCCATCTTAAGACCTGAATCTGAAATGATATATCCAAGGAACGGCAAGGAGGTCTTCTCGAACAGACATTTCTCGTACTTGGCATACAGGTGGTTATCCCTCAAAGGTTGTAAGACTTTGTGAACACTTCTTCGATGTGATGGAAGATCTGAAGAAAAAACAAGGATGTCATCCAAATATTCTACTACGCATGAGTAGAGAAGATCTCGGAAAACATCGTTGAAGAACTCCTGGAACACTGCGGGGGCGTTGCAAAGGCCAAAAGGCATAAGTAAATACTCGTAGTGGCAGTCTTGGGTGTTAAAGGCGGTCTACCACTCGTCACCGGAGCGAATACGGACGAGATTGTAAGCACCCCGCAAGTCAAGCTTAGTGAAGATACGAGCACCACGAAGACGGTCGAACAGCTCCGGAATGAGAGGGAGAGGATACCTGTTCTTGATTGTGATGTTGTTCAAACCTCGATAATCAATACAAGGTCGTAAGGAACCATCCTTTTTCTTTACAAAGAAAACCCCGCTCCAGCAGGAGAGGAAGATTTTTGGATGAAACCTCTGGCCAGATTCTCTTGGATGTACTCAGACATAGACTGGGTCTCAGCTGCCGACAAAGGATAGATTCTTCCTCTAGGTGGTGAGCAACCAGGAAGGAGATAAATCGGGCAATCATAGGGACGGTGTGGAGGAAGATTTTCAGCCTCTTGCTTGTTGAAGACGTCCACTTAAGACCAGTAAAAGGAAGGTAATCCTACAGGAACACAAGTGGACTGGGGAGAGGAGACTGGGGAAACAGACTGTAGACATCGCTCATGACACGTAAGACCCCACCGCAGCACATCCTCGGTACGCCAATTAAGGGTAGGCTCATGAACTCGAAGCCACGGAATACCAAGCAGTAAGGCGTGAGAGAGATTCGGCAGAACATAAAGAGCAATCTTTTCATGATGAAGTGCCCCGATTTGTAATTCTACCTCATCCTTAACCAACTAAATTGTTTCTTGTAAGGGTCTCCCATCCACCGATGTAATTAAACAAGGGGAGTCCAAAGAGAAAACTGGATTGCGAAGCCTCCGAGCCGCCTCAAGACTGATAAAATTACCTGCCGCGCCCGAATTCACATACGCAACTTTGGAGGAACGACCATGGTTGGAAATAAGTAACACAGAAAGAGTCAAAGGTTGAGAGGAACCACAGACACTTAGGGAGGCCTCTCTTACCTGTCTTTGGCAGAGAAGTTTTCCGGTCTCTCAGGGCAGCTACGTAGCAAGTGGGCGGCACTTCCACAATAAAAGCAGAGACCCTGAGAACGCCTCTCTTTCCTGTGCTGCTCCGCCATCCTAAATCGATCCACTTGCATGGGTTCAGGTGTAGATGTGGTAGTAGTAGTGGCGGGAACTCGAGGGCTACCGGACTGACGGGAGGAAGGAGTAGAAAAATTAGGTCTCCTCTCTCTAGCGGACTCACGAGATCGCTCTTGAAAGCGGAGGTCTATGCGGGTAGCGAGTGAGATGAGATCCCCCAGAGTACTTGGAGTGTCACGTCCGGCGAGCTCGTCCTTAATCCGGCTAGACAGACCCCGCCAAAAGGCGCCCACAAGAGCCTCATTATTCCATCCCAGTTCCGAAGCTAAAGTACAGAAGTGGATGGCATACTGTCCAACAGATAGGGAACCCTGACGTAAATTAAAGAGAGACTCAGTTGTAGAAGCTAAACGTCCTGGCTCATCAAAGACTTTACGAAAGGTCTCAAGAAAATCCTCTAAATGAAAGACTACGGGATCATCACGCTCCCACAAGGGATTAATCCACGCCAAAGCCTCCCCCTCCAAATGAGACACAATAAACGCTACTCTAGCTCGATCCGTAGGGTACTGCTGGGGTAGAAGCTTGAAATGGAGACAACATTGATTTAGAAACCCTCTGCAGAGTTTGGGATCGCCGCTAAACCTGGGGGGTTTTGCAAGTCGAGGAGGAGGATGGGAGGTGGTTGACGGAGTGGAGTCGAGAGAAGACGCCGTAGCAGAGGCAGCAGGCACCGACTGTAAACTAAACAGGCGATCATCAATAGATGTCATATAAGACAACATGCGGGTCTGGGTATCTCTTTGTTGGGACAGCTCCTGCTGTAGGCTTGCTAGCTGAGCGGCATTAACCGGGTCTGCAGCTTGCAGAGAGATTAAGCGAGACTCCATGGTCTTCATAAAGGCCATTATATGCTGCTGATTATCGCGTAAATGAGCCAACTCCTTCTGAGCCAAAAAGGGTGTACTAGTAGGGTCCATGGCCTGTTTGTACTATAACGGTCTGAGCAAGGGAGAGAGAGTGGACCCTCTGGACCGTGGGAAGACCTACCCCTGGGTGAGCGAACCTAGTGAGGAACCGACCCCTATACAGGGACCGTCAGGGGCAGGCCCAGAGGTCACTTACCCATGGTGGAAGTACCGAGACGGACGGTTCAAAGGAGGAGAGAAGAAGGCACTAACGGGGAACCCAGGAAGACTGTGAACACACCGTAGAGCAGGAAGCCGGAACGGAGCGAGGCTGTGGAAAAACCAAAAGGTAACGTTAGAAGCAAGACAAGGGAAGGAAAGGGAAACCTGAAGGGAATAAACAGAAAACTACGGACAAGCGAAACCAAGAACATAGATGGTACTGAGTACGAGGCGAAAGCACAGGAAGAAAGAGCCAGAAGCACAGGCAAAGCTATGACAAACAGGCACCTAGCAGCAAGGGAGACCACCTCTTATAGCAGAGGCAAGAATGGAATTGGCTGCGGGAATTAGAGGAAGAAGACACCGGAAGTGCAGTGGAATTACTGGCGCGCCTGGACCTGGAAGTAGTAAGCAAAGAGAGGGGGCACCACAATTTTAGAGGGCTCCAACCAGGTCTATATATAATATGCCATTATACAAGAGAAAGAAAAAAAGAAATAGACCATACAAGGGGATCACCTAAGGCATGGATCAAGTGAAAAATGTAAATTTTATTCCATACAAATATTAAACATGGACACAGAAAAACCACAGAAAACATACATTAAAAACATTTAAAATTGGTCATCCATGTGACCTACAGACATTTTACCTAGGCCTATGATAAGGCCAACCCCCTAGATACCAACTCCCCAGTATGAACAATATCAAATATAAACAAATACATGCATATATAATATTAGCAGTATTGAATGTGATGTCTATGTGAACAGCACCCTGCACCCTAAGAGGGTGTAAAATAACTACTGAAAAACCACATATAAAGTTAGCAACACCAGCAAATAGAATACCATGCCAAAAAGGCCGGTTAGACGATATGGTACAAACACATATAAATATTGGGTAGTATATTAGGGCACATACCTTCAAGCCCCCAAAACCAAGGAGAGGCCGAGGCAGATCAAACCAGTCAGCCAAAAAGAAGGCTTAGCTAGGTGTCTATAAACCTAATAAAATAAAATATATTCCCAATATCAGCCTCAAGAATATAAAGGTACAAGATAGTCTTATGCTGAACACTTGCTAATAAATTACCATGGCCGTCAGGCCTCAATAGCCATGTGGAGTTCAGTCATTATGTGATAAGAGCCAGGGCTGCGAAGCACACACAGAGCCACCTGGGGAGTGGGAAACAGGAGGTGTGCTGATCCGACGCGTGTCGCCACACACAGTGGCTTCGTCAGGGGTGTCTCCTTTTGGTAATTATGTCATTTTATATGCAACAATCACATGTAAAGTAGCAGCAGCTGAACTGCTTACCGGAGGAGGCATGGAAGAAGTCGGCGCTGAGTTTCCCATCATGGCGTCTGGTGAGTACTAACCGCGCATGCGCATGAGGGCGTCCCCCCTGTGCTGCGTCCTCACCAGGTTGCCATGGGCGTGTAGCAATGCCCCGCCCACTGGATATCGTCATGGCTAAAGCAGGGTTGTTGTGGACACGCAGACGCTTGTCTTGCCTGTGTAACCACCCTCACACACATACAATGCGTTCTCGGGCACACCGTAGTCTGAGCGCGAGGGTCCACTAGGCACTTCACATGTATAAGTGTCCTTGCAGCGTTATTGAGAGCACACGCAGACACTTTAACCGCTACACAACAGCGCAGTGTTAGGCGGAGTACCAATGGGCACACAGACGTTTACACCACCATAAGTCGTCATGCCCCATATTGTATTAACCCATGTGTTATTAGAGCATACCTGTACACATGTATTAACCCACCACAGGAAGCTCATTACATATCAATGGGATATACCATAAGATCTCATTTTAAAGGAATCAAAATGTCCAAGGTGAATTACCCTGGATGTAAAAAAAATCCCTGCCTGTTATCTATCCGCACTCCCCAGGTGCGGTTTTCACAGGTATAGGGACATCAAGCTCATTTTGTATCCTGACCTCCCAAAGGGTCAACGTCAGCCATTAATGGCATTTGTACACCTATGAGGATTGGAGTATCACAGGCAGAACGGACAAAGTAGTTCATGCAAATTGCCCGGCTATTTAACATTTCCCACAGGATCTCGCCACGGCGCCATTAAGCACAAACATCGATCATGAGGTCAAATTTCCCCGGAGAAAGACATAGCCTCAGCTAACATATCATTGGAGCCTCATTGGCACAGAATTTTTTTGCCCATCGGTGCACCACAAAGATTTTCGTTGTATATACCATAGGGTTACCGCTATATATACCATTAGGGCTAAAACACCTTATGAAGTAGCTGGATCACTCCTATTGCGCATTACCGCACCCCAAAGGGGTTAACCTAGACGCAGGGAGCTCCATCCACCACATATCAAATGACCCCTAGTGGGGTTGAGTGTGTACAGGGGTCTTTGCCCATTTCCAATCCTCAATGGGTGTGCCATCTGTACCATACAGAGGGGCAAAACAACCCTATCAGACGCACCAGTTGAACATCACCTACTACTACATCTATCTATAATGTGATATTATTAACAGACAGACGGCATCCCATGTATTGAACACCCACGATTCACCTAACTGTACAGGCTTTACCCAAACAAGGAGTCGGACTTTAGTATGTCAATAGGTCCCAAGATAACCAGTATACTTACTGGACTAACTCAGGAACTGAGGCGGCACAACACAAGCAGATTCTATTAAGAATAATGAATTTATTACTACAGAGTACCAAATTCTTTGGAAAGTGGATAATTAATCTTTCTTATCACTGGGTGGATGGCCACCATCCAATAGACACACGTCAGGAAGCAATTAGTCCTACACGGGTCTCAGGGTGTAGCAGAGGAGCAGACTGACACTTTTGTGAGAATAAACCCGCTTATTGACCTGTTCTGAGACAATTAGTGGGGCTTGTAATCTTTCAAATTAGGATTTGAACTCCCATAGGAACATTTAAAACAAATTACCAGGCTTATCTTAATGAAGTAAAATAATATAAATTAAATGATGCCCGCAAATTCCTTATTATTATGCTGTTAACATAGACATTACCTACAGACTCCAAAGTCTGTGTGTACTTGTTGTCACCAAAATAGGTGTCAACTGATGCTAGCAAATAATACTATATAGATCCTGGGGCATAACAGAAAAATGAACCCAAGTTTTGGTGAGAGTAAGCCCACTAGTTGGCCCATTCTGATATAGCCGAATACTAAGGCTTGTAATATTTCAAACTTAGATTCCCATAGGACCTACAGGATAGATGCCCAAGGGCGTTCAAAAATTCTAAATTGTTCACATAGACATCACCAATGAGTGCATATATAGTTATTGCCACCAAGGTGAATGTTAGCTAGTGTTGCTCACATAGAGGCCCACATCGTTCCCATATAGCCATTTGTTAGCATCAAAAGTGTGACCTATTATAACATATAAATGGTCATGGAAGGGCTTCAAAAAAGAGTGATCCCAGAAAGGGCCAAATTAGTACTTAAACAGCTTTCAGTCTATCCAAAAATAGTACCATGGCATGTAACTGGTCATACACAGACTAAAGGCACATGGAGTGACCCTAAAAAGAAAAGGTGACAAAAAACCAACTATGGCCAATAGTCAAGATACAGTCAGGATTGCTTATAGAACCCTGTAAATAGAAGGTCTTCATTAAGACCAAGTGGGGCTTGGCAGTTCAAATTGAAGATCCATTTTGATTCGCGTCTTAGCAGTTCCAAAGTTATATCTCCACCTCTGATGTCAGATTGGACCCTCTCCAGGCCCATAATCCGTTTTCCTTTATATTGGGAGTTATGTACAGATAAAAAGTGTGAGGCCACAGAAGACAAGGTTCTGCCCCTTTCCAAGTCTTTTTTTGCTGTAGTAATATTTGAGAAATGTTGCTGTGTTCTCCTTCTCAGCTCCTGTGTCGTCTGACCGACATATATTTTCAGACACGGGCAGATCAGGGCATAGATCAAGTTCCGAGATTTACAGTTAAAATAGGTCCTTGCCGCCATCTGAAACATAGAAGAAATTGTTGAAAAAAGAAAGGAAAAGTGGAGCTGCACAGCCATTTGTATATGTCATACGTGGTGTGCTGGAGGAACCCGTCTTCAGACCGGAGGTGCTCGCATGAAAAAAAGTGGTGAATCCATAACACAAAATAGAAAATGCGGCAGCACTCACCGATCTTGTGTGATCCGAATCCTTTATTAAAGATAGTTAAAACAGCAACATCTTCACGGCTCGAGGGAGCAGAAGCTGAGGGGAGGTGAGCAGGGAATAACGATGACGGCCGTTTCGCTCCTACAACAGCGCTTCAACGGGTCTCAGGTGTCAGGAAGTGACGCTGACAAAAAATAGGTGAGTGAACATTAACCACTCTCACCCCATGCCCCCACAACCAAACACCTGAAAGCATACAACATACATGAATAACGAAAACAAAGCTAAAATCAACAACGATAGCTATAAAAGCCTAAATAGACACCAAACACATTATTTCAGCTCCACGAATCATTAAAAAAACAAAGTCCCACAAAGTTAATATCATAGACCTAGAGAGGGAGGAAAAAGCAAAAGATCCATATGAATTACCACAAACAGGCGGCACATGAATCTTACCAATCGGCGATATCTGCACCAAACGGAAGGGAAATAGAGCAATATTATGCAATATATAATCTGCAATATATAATCAGCCGCGGATCAAAGAAATACGGACATATCGATCCTGTCGTTCAGGCCAGCCGGACCAGTGGCCTGAGTACGTATGATCCACCTGGCTTCCTGTCTCAATAACAACTTGTGCAGATCCCCTCCTCCTGCGGGTAAAACAACCCTTTCTATCCCTGCAAACATCAAAACTTGCGGGTCCCCTCCATGTGTATCTCTCACATGACTAATGAGTCTAGGTACCCCCTTTCCTGTCCGGACAGACCTAATATGCTCCCTGAAGCGTACGTACAAATGACGAATAGTTTTCCCTACATAAAATCTTCTGCAAGGACAAAAAAATCATATAAACAACATAATCCGTTTTGCACAAGATAAATTGTTGGACTGTGTGCTTTACGGGACCTACATTAATAGTCCGTCCTGTGGCATGATGTGTACAGAAATGACACTGACCGCAGTGAAAATTACCTTTCAAAGTTGATTGCTCTAACCAATTCACGTGGGGACCTGGCATACGATTACGGATCAGAACATCTCTGATACGTGTACTCCGCCTGTTTGATATCAACGGCCCTCTGGTCACCCTACCCAACAGATCCCTATCCCTCTCCAGGATATGCCAGTGTCTCCTAATAGAACCCCTAATCAATAGAGCCATGAAGATGTTGCTGTTTTAACTATCTTTAATAAAGGATTTGGATCACACAAGATCGGTGAGTGCTGCCGCATTTTCTATTTTGTGTTATGAAACATAGAAGAGACTGGGGTCAGGGTCACATCGTCAATAATAAAAGGGCAGATGTTGCAGTTGCCACATGGGAATGTCCCAACCAATCTAGTCCCTCTGTTTAGCCGAGTTGTCTGGCGTTTAAAATGGCTATGACTTAGGCAGTCCTTGAGATTCTTAGGCCTTCTGGCTAACAGATTTGGTTGTGCGGAAATATATGGTTTGAGTTTGGGCTCACCACGCTGGATCCCCCAATATTTGGAGAGTATCCCCCGAACCTTCTGCCACTGACAGGATGAATCCAAAGATGCAACAAGAGGCTGTAAAAAGAAGTCAATTTAAGTACACGGGCGCTCCAAGAGGCCCCCAATTCCGGACACAATAGGTCTACCTGGTGGTGTCTGTACAGATTTGTGGATTTTCGGGATTCGATAAAAGGTCGGTACTCTTGGGTGATGATTGGTCATAAAGTCTCTTTCACGTTTGTTTATGATGTTGCCAGTAAATGCCGAGTCTAGTAGGCGATCCAACTTAGCCCTGAATACATCAGAGGGGTCCGAAGGGAGGACCTGGTAACAGTCAGAATTTGACAGTTGACGCCTTACTTCATCCAGATATAATTCTGTAGGCCATACAACCAGGTTGCCCCCTTTGTCAGCCTCCCGGATAATAAAGTCCCTGTTTGTGCCAAGTTTTATAATGGCCTTCTCCTCAGCCTTACTTAGATTCCTCCCTTTATTAGGGTCTAATTTTAAGGAGTGTATCTCATCACATACTGCATTAAAGAAACTCTGGATGGCTGGAAACAGAGATAAGGAGGGTGTAGCCTGTGAGGGCAACCTACCCAGGAATTTTTTCCTTGACTTTCCTTTTTCTCCTTCCTCCAAAAGGTCCAGTAGGTCTCTGAAAACTTGTCGTTCCCCCAAGGGTAGGTCATCCACCATGGATGGTTGGTGATATAAGAGTTTAAACGCCAACTGTTTGCAGAAAAGGTAGACATCCTTAATTACAGTGAATTTGTTCATGATATTTGTAGGGCAAAAGGAAAGACCCCTCTCCAATACCGAGATCTCTACCGCTGTTTAAGTACTAGTTTGGCCCTTTCTGGGATCACTCTTTTTTGAAGCCCATCCATGACCATTTACATGTTATAATAGGTCACACTTTTGATGCTAACAAATGGCCATATGGGAACGATGTGGGCCTTTATGTGAGCAACACTAGCTAACATTCACCTTGGTGGCAATAACTATATATACACTCATTGGTGATGTCTATGTGAACAATTTAGAATTTTTGAATGCCCTTGGGCATCTGTCGTGTAGGTCCTATGGGAATCTAAGTTTGAAATATTACAAGCCTTAGTATTCGGCTATATCAGAATGGGCCAACTAGTGGGCTTACTCTCACCAAAACTTGGGTTCATTTTTCTGTTATGCCCCAGGATCTATATAGTATTATTTGCTAGCATCAGTTGACACCTATTTTGGTGACAAGTACACACAGACTTTGGAGTCTATAGGTGATGTCTATGTTAACAGCATAATAATAAGGAATTTGCGGGCATCATTTAATTTATATTATTTTACTTCATTAAGATAAGCCTGGTAATTTGTTTTGAATGTTCCTATGGGAGTTCAAATCCTAATTTGAAAGATTACAAGCCCCACTAATTGTCTCAGAACAGGTAAATAAGCGGGTTTATTCTCACAAAAGTGTCAGTCTGCTCCTCTGCTACACCCTGAGACCCGTGTAGGACTAATTGCTTCCTGACGTGTGTCTATTGGATGGTGGCCATCCACCCAGTGATAAGAAAGATTAATTATCCACTTTCCAAAGAATTTGGTACTCTGTAGTAATAAATTCATTATTCTTAATAGAATCTGCTTGTGTTGTGCCGCCTCAGTTCCTGAGTTAGTCCAGTAGGTATACTGGTTATCTTGGGACCTATTGACATACTAAAGTCCGGCTCCTTGTTTGGGTAATGCCTGTACAGTTAGGTGAATCGTGGGTGTTCAATACATGGGATGCCGTCTGTCTGTTAATAATCTCACATTATAGATAGATGTAGTACTAGGTGATGTTCAACTGGTGCGTGTGATAGGGTTGTTTTGCCCTTCTGTATGGTACAGATGGCACACCCGTTGAGGATTGGAAATGGGCAAAGACCTCTGTACACACTCAACAACCCCACTAGGGGTCATTTGATATGTGGTGGATGGAGCTCCCTGCGCCTAGGTTAACCCCTTTGGGGTGCGGTAATGTGCAATGGGAGTGATCCAGCTACTTCATAAGGTGTTTTAGCCCTAATGGTATATATAGCGGTAACCCTATGGTATATACAGCGAAAATCTTTGTGGTGCACCAAACTACTTTGTCCGTTCTGCCTGTGATACTCCAATCCTCATATGTGTACAAATACCATTAATGGCTGACGTTGACCCTTTGGGAGGTCAGGATACAAAATGGGCTTGATGTCCCTATACCTGTGACAACCGCACCTGGGGAGTGCGGATAGTTAACAGGCAGGGATTTTCTTTACATCTAGGGTAATTCACCTTGGACATTTTGATTCCTTTAAAATGAGATCTTATGGTATATCCCATTGATACGTAATGAGCTTCCTGTGGTGGGTTAATACATGTGCACAGGTATGCTCTAAAAACACATGGGTTAATACAATATGGGGCATGACGACTTATGGTGGTGTAAACGTCTGTGTGCCCATTGGTACTCCGCCTAACACTGCGCTGTTGTGTAGCGGTTAAAGTGTCTGTGTGTGCTCTCAATAACGCTGCAAGGACACTTATACATGTGAAGTGCCCAGTGGACCCTCGCGCTCAGACTATGGTGTGCCTGAGAACGCATTGTATGTGTGTGAGGGCGGTTACACAGGCAAGACAAGCGTCTGCGTGTCCACAGCAACCCTGCTTTAGCCATGACGATATCCAGTGGGCGGGGCGTTGCTACACGCCCATGGCAACCTGGTGAGGACGCAGCGCAGGAGGGAAGCCCTCATGCGCATGCGCTGTTAGTACTCACCAGATGCCATGATGGGAAACTCAGCGCCGACTTCTTCCATGCCTCCTCCGGTAAGCAGTTCAGCTGCCGCTACCTTACATGTGATTGTTGCATATAAAAGGACATAACTTACCAACAGGAGACACCCCTGACAAAGCCACTGTGTGTGGCGACACGCATCGGGTCAGCACACCTCCTGTTTCCCACTCCCCAGGTGGCTCTGTGTGTGCTTCGCAGCCCTGGCTCTTATCACGTAATGACTGAACTCCACATGGCTATTGAGGCCTGACGGCAATGGTAATTTATTAGCAAGTGTTCAGCATAAGACTATCTTGTACCTTTATATTCTTGAGGCTGATATTGGGAATATATTTTATTTTATTAGGTTAATAGACACCTAGCTAATGGACCCGGAAGTAGAGCGCCGAGAACGCGCCGCTGCTGAGAAGGAGAGAGTGACGCGCTCAGAGCCAGCGATGGAGCGGCGGGAGCGCGCAGGAGCTGGAGCTGACACTGCAGCACGGGAGGAGGAGGAGATGCACCGGGACCCAGCAGCAGGACAGAGAGCAGCAGTGGTAGCAGCGGGGGAGGAGACACGCCGGGACCCAGCGGCCGGACAGTAAGCAGCGGTAACAACTATAATTGAGAGAATGACACCTTTTCTGTGTTTTGGAGACTCTCCTGGTTTTGGCGTACAAATACTGATGAAATACTGCTGAAAAATCCGAATGTGTGAATAAAGCCTAAGAGTAAGACCACATGTCGCTTACAGCTGGAAGATATTGTCTTGTGCTCCTCTGGTTTAGTCCTGGATGTTCAACTCCTTAGTAGTGTGTTTCTTGTTTTTGACCACAGCTTGTTTAATTAACTATCCTTGCATTTTCTGATTTTGTACTTTTCCTGCCCTCTTGGTTCTGATCCGGCTACCTGACCACTCCTGCCAGCCTGCACCACGGGACAGCAGCTTATTCTATGGCCTCAGCGCAAGGACCCGTTTCATTTCAGATGCCAGAAAGGGGGTTAAACGGTGAAGGCAAGGGCCACGCCAAGGATCTGATAGCAGAGTGGCTTGCACTAAGGCTACTTTCACACTAGCGTCGTGCACTGCACGTCGCAATGCGTAGTTTTTGAGAAAAAACGCATCCTGCAAAATTGCTTGCAGGATGCGTTTTTTCTCCATTGACTAACATTAGCGACGCATTGACACACGTCGCAACCGTCGTGCGACGGGTGCGACGTGTTGTGGCGGACCGTCGGCAGCAAAAAAGTTACATGTAACTTTTTTGCTGCGTTGTGTCTGCCATTTCCGACCGCGCATGCCGCGGCCAGAACTCCGCCCCCATCTCCCCGCAACTCACAATGGGGCAGCGGATGCGCTGGAAAAATGCATCCGCTGCCCCCGATGTGCGGCGCTTGCACAGTATGCGTCGGTACGTCGGGCCGAAGCAGCACGACGGCCCCATACCGACGCTAATGTGAAAGTAGCCTAAGCCTGTCTCAGATTTTCTCCACCATTTTTGCATGGATTAAAGTAGTTTTCCCATGAACAACAATTCATTTTATTCACTAGATCTTGGAATGAATTTAACTCCCACAAGGTCCACAATAGGAAGTGATTAAAAAAATCTTCCAGTGCTGAGATAATCTTATAAATGTGCCCCTGCTGTGTACTGTGTAATGGCTTCCTTCATACATTTGGAGCATCTCCCACATGTCTTTGATCAAACTCAAAACGAGCCTTTCAATTTTTGTGTGTAAGTGAAGGCTTTTTCTGCCACTCTTCCATAAATGCCACCTCTATGGAGTGTATGGCTTATTGTGGTCTTATGGACAGATACTCCAGTCTCTGCTTGGGAACTCTGCAGCGCCTTCAGGGTTATGAGCTCTGTGCTGCCTCTCTGACTAATGCCCTCATTGCCAGAGCTGAGAGTTTGGTGGGCGCCCTCTCTTGGCAGGTTTGTTGTGGTACCACGTTCTCTCCATTTGATGATAATGGATTTGATGGTGCTCTGGGGATCATCAGAGATTAGGAGATTTTCTTATAACCCAACCCTGACTTGTACAGTACTTCTCACTACTTTGCCCCTGACTTGTTTGGAGATCTCCTTGGTCTTCATGGTGGAGATTGGAGATCTCCTTGATGTTCAAGGTGTTGTTTGGAGATCTCCTTGTTCTTCATGGTGTTGTTTGGAGAGCTCCTTGGTCTTCATTGTGGTGTTTGGAGATCTCCTTGGTCTCCATGATGGTGTTTGGTTAGTGTGCTTCTTGTTATTGGAGAAAACTTTTGCAAGCCACTCTAAATTCAAGTGGAATTTAATAAAAAAAAAATCTGCATTTGCCAAAATGTAATTTTTAATTTCCTCCTGCTTAGTTTCAGCAAACTGTTGGCCGCTGGCTGAGATTTTTCTGAAACGTAAAGGGACATCAAATGGTTAAAAGAAAGTCTTTATACTCACCTTACCACTTACCGTGACCCTGAGCCGGTACTTCCGGGTCTGATGAAGTCTGGGAAAATCCATGTGAACAGGCAAATTTGAATCTTACCTGAGCAGCTCATTTCTCTTCAGTACCTTGCCTAGGCCTTTTTTACGCTGGTCTGCACCTCACTTTATTGCCATCTCTTACAAAAATCGCTGCTTCTTCTTGTTTTCTCTGGTCAATGAAGGCCTAATTAACACTACTATTTAGACATACAGTATTGCTCCTGTGCTTTCATTTAATTTTTCATTTTGTTAAGCATTTCAACCACTTTTACAAAGAAAAACTATTTGCTATATTTGTGAACCAGCTTCTTTTCCTTTGTAAAAAATGATGTTGCATTGGTTGTTACACAGTTCCTGGAATAAATGTGCCAAATCTTTATTTTGACCCTGATCTTGTGAATTTACAAAAATGGAATAAGCAAAAACCGAAGAAGGCCATTTTAGGAATCTTCATTATAAGAGACATCTCTTACGCATCTCATTAACACGATACCATTGAACCCTTGTGAGCAGGTTGCGGGATGCAGTGACGGCCAGGAGACAGAGCAAGGGTTAATATTTCTAATTAACAAAGGTATACTCCTCGTAGGGAGATTAAAAAGGTCACTGGTGGAAAAGAGGTAGTTGGGAGGAGCAGAATATACTAATTTAAAGGAACAACGAACGTGGAAACAGTATAGTTCAGCAAGATGTAACTTATCCCATAAGGCGGTCCTCAGGCAGTAGGGACCACGCTGCAAACGATGGTGCCAGCAACGACCGGTGCAGGGTGGGTCCAGTGAAGTCCTGCAGATGACCATGGTCCAGGTCCCAGCGGCAGCGGTTAGTCTCTGATATCTTCCGCGGAGTCCTCAGTCCATATCCAATGTGACAGAAGAGGTACAGGTCACAGCATAATCAGAGCCCATCGTGGCTCGGTAAACATACACCGGGGGGTCAGGAAACAGTTCACGGTCACTCACCCGGTCTCTATTAGGCGGCACGAGCACAGCACTAATGGGTCCAGGGCGTTTCACAATTTGTCCTACGGGGGCCAACTGGCACACGTCATGTATATGCTCACAGTCTCTGTGGATTCCAGCATCGACGCTCAGGCGCATGCCTGCCCTGCTATGGCACATGAGGTACGGAGCGTCTCCCTGCTGCGTGCTGTCTATTCCCGCCAAATCTGACCACTTCTGCACGCACTGTGCACCCAGCAGCTTAGCCCCACCCACTACTTCCTGAGGCAAAGGTCGGTCCGGTCCTCTCAGCTTTCCCCAGGACAACAGAGGAAACAGCCCCGACTGTTCCGGACCCTGTGCATGGCAGACACTCATGGTCCAGTCGCTCTTCCTACACCCTCTCAAACAACAATGTAGTCCTCACAAGTACATCTTCTACTCAGAATTTGGTCTTTCCAGTTGGAGTGTTAGTACACTTGAATTACACTTTACGTCTATTTTTATGGCGTTTTCAGCCATTCATCTGAATGAGCAGTATGTATTATGACATTGCTCTGCAGTGGAAGGATAACTTTTTCTAGAAACAACATACTGTATAATTGCTGTATCCACCCATCGTGCAAATGTCAGGAGCATATAAATAAATATATGTATATACTGTACATATATATATATATATATATATATATATATATACACACACACATATATATATATTTTGAGGCACTTAACACATATTTTCATGGATTGATAATCAGGAAGCATGGCGCCGATCAGAAGATGAACTAGCAAAAAACTCATCAGTTTGATAACGCTAACAAAAAAAATCAATGTTCTGAACACGATCCTGCGTAACAAAGTGCAAGCTATATGGGGAAAGAAAGATAGTATTAGTGATTGCTCTGTCTTAACCCCTTCATGTCATATCACGTGTCCATGAGCTTGATGCAGGCTCCAAAGCATCTTTCCCCACACGTGATGGCTGTTCTAAGCAGCCGTCAGGTGCCATTAATAGCCATGGGTGGATCAGATCTCCGCCTGTAGCTGTTAACCAGTTAAATCTCATTGTCAATTACTGACAAGATTTAACACACACTGCCAGGGAGCGCATCATTCATCTCGCTCATTGGCAACTTTGTCATGTGATCGCTGGTTGCCGATGGTTTGTCATGACACCCGGGGGTCTGCTGATGATCTCCATGCCTGTCATTACTATGCTCCTGTGAATGCTGGTCCATGGCTGGCATTCATAGGAGATCGCGAGTACTGCTATACAAGACTTGGCTGGCATATTTCTGTCAGGGGTGAAATCACAAGGTAGTGGCCCTCCAGTTGCAGTGGCTCACCTATGGCCGTTGCGTTAAAGCAGCAGAGATAACAGGCTAGTGCAAAGATATGGGGACTGAACTAAGCTTACTACATTGATAAGGGATCAGATCCAAGCTTACTACAGAGATATGGGAACTGAACCGAGCTTACTACAGAGTTAAGGGAGGAGAATAGAGCTTACTACAGAGACAAGGGAGCAGAATTGAGTTTGCTACAGAGATAAGGGAGCAGAACCGAGCTTACTACAGAGATATGGGAGCAGAACAGAGCTTACTACAGAGACATGGGAGCAGAATCAAGTTTACTACAGAGATATGGGAGCAGAACGGAGCTTACTACAGAGATATGGGAGCAGAACCGAACTTACTACAGAGACATGGGAGCAGAACTGAACTTACTACAGAGACATGGCAGCAGAACCAAGCTTACTACAGAGATATGGGAGCAGAACAAAGCTTACTGCAGAGATATGGGAGCAGAACTAAGCTTACTACAGAGATATAGGAGCAAAACAGAGCTTACTGCAGAGATATGGGAGCAGAACCGAGCTTACTACAGAGGTCTTCGAGCAGAACTGAGCTTACCACAGAGATATGGGAGCAGAACAGAGCTTACTACAGAGATATGGGAGCAGAACTGAGCTTACTATAGAGGTATGGGAGCTGAACTGACCTTACTACAGAGATATGGGAGCAGAACAGAGCTTACTACAGAGATATGGGAGCAGAACTGAGCTTACTACAGAGGTATGGGAGCAGAACTGACCTTACTACAGAGATACGGAAGCAGAACAGAGCTTACTACAGAGATATGGGTGCATAACCATGCTTAGTGAAGAGATATGGGAGCAGAACCAAGCTTACTACAGAGATAAGGGAGCAGAACTGAGCCTACTAGAGATAAAGGAGCAGAACCGAACTTACGGCCAGAGTCATACTCAACGTGTAAAAAAAATCGTCCGAGAATCGCACCAATGCTCTCCTGTTATGACCTGGTGGTCAGGACAATAATGGACCTGGTGGTTAAGAGCACACGGAATGACCTGATAGTTACTGATAATAAAGGACGAGCTCTGGGACGTGGGAACTCTGCTGACCGCAATCCCTAATCCTATCAAACACACTAGAAATAGCCGTGGATTGCGCCTAACGCTCCCTATGCAACTCGGCACAGCCTAAGGAACTAGCTAGCCCTGAAGATAGAAAAATAAAGCCTACCTTGCCTCAGAGAAATTCCCCAAAGGAAAAGGCAGCCCCCCACATATAATGACTGTGAGTAAAGATGAAAATACAAACACAGAGATTAAATAGATTTAGCAAAGTGAGGCCCGACTAACTGAACAGACCGAGGATAGGAAAGGTTACTTTGTGGTCAGCACAAAAACCTACAAAAAGACCACGCAGAGGGCGCAAAAAGACCCTCCGCACCGACTCACGGTGCAGAGGCGCTCCCTCTGCGTCCCAGAGCTTCCAGCAAGCAAGACAACAATAAAATAGCAAGCTGGACAGAAAAATAGTAAACCAAAGAAATACAAGCTGGAACTTAGCTTCTGCTGGGAAGACAGGTCACAAGAACAATCCAGGAGTGAACTAGACCAATACTGGAACATTGACAGGTGGCCTGGAGCAAAGATCTAAGTGGAGTTAAATAGAGCAGCCAGCTAACGAATTAACCTCGTCACCTGAGGAAGGAAACTCAGAAACACCCACCAGAGGAAGTCCATGGACAGAACCAGCCGAAGTACCATTCATGACCACAGGAGGGAGCCCGACAACAGAATTCACAACAGTACCCCCATCTTGAGGAGGGGTCACCGAACCCTCACCAGAGACCCCAGGCCGACCAGGATGAGCCAAATGAAAGGCACGAACCAGATCGGCAGCATGAACATCAGAGGCAAAAACCCAGGAATTATCTTCCTGACCATAACCCTTCCACTTGACCAGGTACTGGAGTTTCCGTCTCAAAACACGAGAATCCAAAATCTTCTCCACCACATACTCCAACTCCCCCTCAACCAACACCGGGGCAGGAGGATCAACGGATGGAACCACAGGCGCCACGTATCTCCGCAATAACGACCTATGGAACACATTATGGATGGCAAAAGAAGCAGGAAGGGCCAAACGAAATGACACAGGATTGATAACCTCAGAAATCTTATACGGACCAATGAAACGAGGCTTAAACTTAGGAGAGGAAACCTTCATAGGAACATAACGAGACGACAATCAAACCAAATCCCCAACACGAAGTCGGGGACCCACACAGCGCCGGCGGTTAGCGAAACGTTGAGCCTTCTCCTGGGACAATGTCAAATTGTCCACCACATGAGTCCAAATCTGCTGCAACCTATCCACCACAGTATCCACACCAGGACAGTCCGAAGACTCAACCTGCCCTGAAGAGAAACGAGGATGTAAACCAGAATTGCAGAAAAATGGCGAAACCAAAGTAGCCGAGCTGGCCCGATTATTAAGGGCGAACTCAGCCAACGGCAAAAAGGACACCCAATCATCCTGATCAGCAGAAACAAAGCATCTCAGATATGTTTCCAAAGTTTGATTAGTTCGTTCGGTTTGGCCATTTGTCTGAGGATGGAAAGCCGAGGTAAAAGACAAATCAATGCCCATCCTAGCACAAAAGGATCGCCAAAACCTCGAAACAAACTGGGAACCTCTGTCAGAAACGATTTTCTCCGGGATACCATGTAAAGGAACCACATGCTGGAAAAATAATGGCACCAAATCAGAGGAGAAAGGCAATTTAGACAAAGGTACCAAATGGACCATCTTAGAAAAGCGATCACAAACCACCCAAATGACCGACATCTTTTGAGAGACGGGGAGATCCGAAATAAAATCCATAGAAATATGAGTCCAGGGCCTCTTCGGGACTGGCAAGGGCAAAAGCAACCCACTGGCACGAGAACAGCAGGGCTTAGCCCGAGCACAAGTCCCACAGGACTGCACAAAAGAACGCACATCCCGTGACAAAGACGGCCACCAGAAGGATCTTGCCACCAAATCTCTGGTACCAAAGATTCCAGGATGCCCAGCCAACTCTGAACAATGAATCTCAGAGATAACTCTACTAGTCCATCTATCAGGGACAAACAGCTTCTCCGCTGGGCAACGGTCAGGTCTATCAGCCTGAAATTTTTGCAGCACCCGCCGCAAATCAGGGGAGATGGCAGACAAAATTACCCCCTCTTTGAGAATACCCGCCGGCTCAGGAACACCCGGAGAGTCAGGCATAAAACTCCTTGACAGGGCATCAGCCTTCACATTCTTAGAGCCCGGAAGGTACGAAACCACAAAATCAAAACGGGAGAAAAACAGCCACTATCGAGCCTGTCTCGGATTCAACCGTTTGGCAGACTCAAGATAAGTCAAATTCTTGTGATCTGTCAAGACCACCACACGATGCTTGGCTCCTTCCAGCCAATGACTCCACTCCTCGAATGCCCACTTCATGGCCAACAACTCACGATTACCAACATCATAGTTACACTCAGCAGGCGAAAACTTTCTAGAAAAGAAAGCACATGGCTTCATCACTGAGCCATCAGAACTTCTTTGCGACAAAACAGCCCCTGCTCCAATCTCAGAAGCATCAACCTCAACCTGAAACGGGAGCGAAAGATCTGGCTGGCACAACACAGGGGCAGAAGAAAAACGACGCTTCAACTCCTGAAAAGCCTCTACAGCTGCAGAAGACCAATTGACCACATCAGCACCCTTCTTGGTCAAATCAGTCAACGGTTTAGCAACAGTAGAAAAATTAGCGATGAAGCGCCGATAAAAATTAGCAAAGCCCAGGAACTTTTGCAGGCTCTTCACAAATGTCGGCTGAGTCCAATCGTAAATGGCCTGGACTTTAACAGGGTCCATCTCGATAGTAGAAAGGGAAAAAATGAACCCCAAAAATGAAACCTTCTGAACTTCAAAGAGACACTTTGACCCCTTCACAAACAAGGAATTCGCACGAAGGACCTGGAACACCATTCTGACCTACTTCACATGAGACTCCCAATCATCCGAAAAGACCAAAATGTCATCCAAATACACAATCAGGAATTTATCCAGGTACTCTCGGAAGATGTCATGCATAAAGGACTGAAACACAGATGGAGCATTAGAAAGCCCGAATGGCATAACCAGGTACTCAAAATGGCCCTCGGGCGTATTAAATGCTGTATTCCATTCATCGCCCTGTTTAATACGCACAAGATTATACGCCCCTCGAAGATCTATCTTGGTGAACCAACTAGCCCCCTTAATACGAGCAAACAAATCAGACAGCAACGGCAAAGGATACTGAAATTTGACCGTAATTTTATTAAGAAGGCGGTAATCAATACAAGGTCTCAAGGAACCATCCTTCTTGGCCACAAAAAAGAACCCCGCTCCTAACGGTGATGACGACGGGCGAATATGGCCTTTCTCCAAGGACTCCTTTATATAACTCCGTATAGCGGCGTGCTCTGGCACAGATAAATTGAACAATCGGCCCTTAGGAAATTTACTACCAGGAATCAAATTAATTGCACAATCGCAATCCCTATGAGGAGGTAGGGCACTGGCTTTGGGCTCATCAAATACATCCCGATAATCCGACAAAAACTGTGGAACTTCAGAAGGAGTGGAAGACGAAATAGACAAAAATGGAACATCACCATGTAACCCCTGGCAACCCCAGCTGGACACAGACATAGATTTCCAGTCCAATACTGGATTATGAACCTGTAGCCATGGCAACCCCAAAACGACCACATCATGCAGATTATGCAACACCAGAAAGCGGATATCCTCCTGATGTGCAGGAGCCATGCACATGGTCAATTGGGTCCAGTACTGAGGCTTATTCTTGGCCAAAGGCGTAGCATCAATTCCTCTCAATGGAATAGGATACTGCAAGGGCTCCAAGAAAAAACCACAGCGCCTAGCATACTCCAAGTCCATCAAATTCAGGGCAGCGCCTGAATCCACAAATGCCATAACAGAATAGGATGACAAAGAGCAAATCAGAGTAACAGACAATAGAAATTTAGACTGTACTGTACCAATGGTGGCAGACCTAGCGAACCGCTTAGTGCACTTAGGACAATCGGAGATAGCATAAGTGGAATCACCACAGTAAAAACATAGCCCATTCCGACGTCTGTGTTCTTGCCGTTCAGCTCTGGTCAAAGTCCTATCACATTGCATAGGCTCAGGCCCATGCTCAGATAGTACCGCCAAATGGTGCACAGCTTTACGCTCACGCAAGCGTCGATCGATCTGAATAGCCAAGGACATAGACTCATTCAGACCAGCAGGCATGGGAAACCCCACCATGACATCCTTAAGGGCTTCAGAGAGACCCTTTCTGAAGATTGCTGCCAGGGCACATTCATTCCACTGAGTGAGCACAGACCACTTTCTAAACTTCTGACAATATATCTCCGCTTCATCCTGACCCTGACACAGAGCCAGCAAGATTTTCTCTGCCTGATCCACTGAATTAGGTTCGTCATAAAGCAATCCAAGCGCCAGGAAAAACGCATCAACATCACGCAATGCCGGATCTCCTGGCGCAAGGGAAAATGCCCAGTCTTGGGGGTCACCACGTAACAAAGAAATAATGATCCTTACTTGTTGAACAGGGTCACCTGAGGAGCGAGGTTTCAAGGCAAGAAACAATTTACAATTATTTTTGAAATTCAAGAACTTAGATCTATCACCAAAAAACAAATCAGGAATTGGAATCCTAGGCTCTGACATCGGATTCTGAACCACAAAATCTTGAATGTTTTGTACCCTTGTAGTGAGATTATCCATCCAAGAGGACAGACCTTGAATGTCCATGTTTACACCAGTGTCCTGAACCACCCAGAGGTAAAGGGGAAAAGAGAAACAAAACACACTGCAAAGAAAAAAAAATGGTCTCAGAACTTCTCTTATCCCTCTATTGAGATGCATTAGTACTTTGGGCCACCTGTACTGTTATGACCTGGTGGTCAGGACAATAATGGACCTGGTGGTTAAGAGCACACGGAATGACCTGATAGTTACTGATAATAAAGGACGAGCTCTGGGACGTGGGAACTCTGCTGACCGCAATCCCTAATCCTATCAAACACACTAGAAATAGCTGTGGATTGCGCCTAACGCTCCCTATGCAACTCGGCACAGCCTAAGGAACTAGCTAGCCCTGAAGATAGAAAAATAAAGCCTACCTTGCCTCAGAGAAATTCCCCAAAGGAAAAGGCAGCCCCCCACATATAATGACTGTGAGTAAAGATGAAAATACAAACACAGAGATTAAATAGATTTAGCAAAGTGAGGCCCGACTAACTGAACAGACCGAGGATAGGAAAGGTTACTTTGCAGTCAGCACAAAAACCTACAAAAAGACCATGCAGAGGGCGCAAAAAGACCCTCCGCACCGACTCACGGTGCGGAGGCGCTCCCTCTGCGTCCCAGAGCTTCCAGCAAGCAAGACAACAATAAAATAGCAAGCTGGACAGAAAAATAGTAAACCAAAGAAATACAAGCTGGAACTTAGCTTCTGCTGGGAAGACAGGTCACAAGAACGATCCAGGAGTGAACTAGACCAATACTGGAACATTGACAGGTGGCCTGGAGCAAAGATCTAAGTGGAGTTAAATAGAGCAGCCAGCTAACGAATTAACCTCGTCACCTGAGGAAGGAAACTCAGAAACACCCACCAGAGGAAGTCCATGGACAGAACCAGCCGAAGTATCATTCATGACCACAGGAGGGAGCCCGACAACAGAATTCACAACACTCTCCGTATGGTGATCCGTGTGCAATCCATTTGCAATGCAATGATGCAATTTCCTGGCATCTAGAATCCGTATGACATCCGTATTGTAATTGGTGAGTTTTGGCCAATATACGTGTGAAATCGCAGCATGCTGCAATTTCACTCGCACGTATAGTACTGCTGAGAAAAAACATTGTGATGTGAGCTGCCCTATAGATTAATACTGGTCCAAGTGCTAAGTGATTTTTTCTCCCATAGCACTCGTCCGTATTCCTTGCTAGTGTGACTCAGACCTATTACAGAGAAAAGGGAGCAGAACCGAGCTTACTTCAAAGATATGGGAGCTGAACTATATAGATGTGGGTATAGAACCTAGCTTACTACATCAATACGGGAACAGAGTTGTGCATACTAAGTCTACTACATAGATAGGTCGCACCCCAGGAGTCCGGTTGCCACAGTGGTATTACCTCTCTCACAGGGGTTGATGTCATGCCTGGAAGCAAGGAGTGGGTCCCTTTATCAAGTAACTCCAGCATCCAACACTTTTCCTTGCTCCAGACCAGAAGGGGGAGCTCTGGCACCCGGTTTCAGGGGAGTTTCCATATAAGTTTTGGCCTGCAGGCGGGGTTAGCTAGTCTTAGTCTGAGGGAGAGAGGCGAGGAGGGAAGTGGAGGAGAACCTGGGGAGTGGAGCTGTAACCAAGTTCATCCCAGAGCTGAGCACTAGAAACCAGACACCAGAGTCCATGGTTGCTCTGGTACTAAAGTCCCGGCAGCTAAATCTGGAGGTCAGGAGACTGCAGGTCTCCTGGCCCAGCTAACACTCAGCGGCACAGCAGCATCCCAGAGCCCGGAGCAGCCACGAAGGAGCAACACCTGTAATAGGCTCAAGCGGCCTGCCATGCGGATACTGTTTTATTTTATCTGCCAGACAGTGAGAGGAACTTGAGCAGAGTTTAAAGCAGCAAGGACCTAATAGGACAGCGCAGTAAGAAGACCTCCAAACCCACCTGGCTATGTGGATCCCCAATTGCTTCCAGGCTGCCCGGATCTCCATTACCATCTGTTACCCATGCCCGGACTGCACTTTCAGTTACCAAGTAAAAGTAAAGAAAACTACCGCCCTTGTGTCCTCCAGTCATTTCTTGCACCCTCAGTCCTGCACTCCAATGTCCACGATTCCTTATAACAGTATAAGTAGCCCTGGGGCGCCCGTCAACCTGTGTGGAGCAGAACCATCCCAGCTGCATCACTAGGGTTGGACATCCATTGCCGAACTCCACAGGTGGCATCACGAACTAATCCCCTATAAACTTTATTCCCCATACAATTAATTTTATTGGACGCCCAGGGCCACTGACCGGGTCACTGCTGCCGTGACAAATCCCCCAAAGAACCGTCGGACCTGGCTCGAGTACCCCATGACCCTAGTGGGCGCTCCATTTTGGCATCACGAACAGGATATCATAGCTCACTACCACCGGGTCCTGTGTGCCATAAACTTTATTGAACTGTGTGGTAACCACCATTATCATGCCGCGCGGCGTGCAAGAAGGAGAAGGGGTGTGTTGTCGTGGGTGCAGCCCAAGAAAGGGCGCCAAGAGAAGCCTGACCGCACACTCGACGTTAGCCGACAGGGAGCAGGAGGCCCTGATTTGGACACCCTCAGGAGCTCAATCCATTCTGCCTGTTGAACAGCCGCTTACTACGGTAACGATACCCAGAGCCTGGCTGAGGTTCACTAGGGAGGAGGAAAATGTCCAACCCGGGTGGAAATCCTGTGGCGGCCACAGCCACAGCCCCCATAGTGCCACTATCAATGCTGTACATCCTGGTATCGGCCTGGTAACCACAGTACTCAGGGGAGTCGCACGCCCTGAGCGATTTCAAGGAGAGACTATGTGGTTTGCTTGAAGTGTACCCCCTGTATGAGAGTCAAAAAGTCAGCATCTTTACCTCCCTCTGAGTTGCATCAGTTAACTGGCCAGTAAAGTCCTGGCTGGACACTGATAAAATAACTGTCAAGCAAATCATGGCAAGGCTGAATGACACCTTTGACACCCGCACTGCAGCAGATATTGTTGGGGGAGGATCTGAAGTGACCCTTCGCTGTTGACTCAGTGATTTCCAAATTGATTCACGGGTCGTTGCCGGCAACTGAGAATGACCAGACGGAGATATGTCTCTGTTTGGGGGGGATCAACGTCAAATCCCTAAAACCCCCGTTTATTGTTTCATCTCTTTTATAATTTTTGCAGATTATACTTCAGCCAATTAACATAAGAACACGCTCACAGTTCTTAACCTATAAGAATGCAGGAAAACTGGAAACTACATATATGGCTGGGTCTACGTGGCATAGGAAAATAACATAACAGCTTGTACGTCAAGGGCTCGTAAAACAATACACCCTCAGTCTCATGTCCTGTACAGGTTGAAACAAGAAAAAAACAAAAAGAACAAATTACTTGGGATCCTAGACACCAACAGGAACCAGAGAAAACAAGGATCCCTAAAATATAATTTTTAATCCATAAAGTTAAAAACAATTATTCCAAATTTGGAGACATTGCCACACATGGGTTTACCATAGGGAAAACAATACATTTAGATGTATACTATTAGGCCCTGCAGGTCCACTAATGCTGACCCCTGCCTGACTGTGGAGGTTGGCACCCTAAGTTTCAGTGGTAGGTGCCCCCACTCAGCGGCGGCTTGCCCTTCTAACCCTAGTCAATCCCTAGGGAAAAAAATCATGTCCCAATATACCCATTGCCCAAAAACGAAAAAAAGTAAAAAAAAAACAAGCAAAATTGGAGAAAAAACTAGAAAAAATTAGAAAAAACAATGAAACAAAAAAACTAAATTTGTTTTTCTGCCCTTGTATATCCCTAATAGGATTCAAATATACAAATACGATCTGGGCAAGAAAATGTGTAAATGTCTCATTTGTCCAAATGTTAAAATACAAAAGGAGAAAACTCCGCTCCAGATGGCTTATAGGTCATTCATACCCATCAAAAAAAGGGTCTATTCATAATGGCAGTGTCCTTTCGTTTGCAACCATCATGGCCCAATGACCCTGTATCCTTATTCAGTACCAATAGGAAAAAAGACACTCACAATCAAAATGGGTAATAATCAAAGCGGAGAGAAAAGAAAAACCCACCGAGGCCACCAATTAGGCTTCCTACGGATAATCATTTAACTGTCAGTGCCCCACCAAATTTATTATCACGAAACATCAAATGTCCATAATAGGACTTCACACCGCCCCATAAATGGTTACAGTACTGTTTAAATCCACATAAGCAGTGCACATAGCACTATACTCATCTGAGCCATAATGCACTGTCTTGCCTGGGACAAACTCTTCTCTATACATTCTTGCACTTTGCGTTATTGCTGCTGCCGCTCTGTATCCCAGTCTGCATCTGGTGAAGTAGTTTCAGGTGTTAGAACTCCCATGTCCAAGTCAATAGCTAACTTGCAAGGTCTCGCTCTCATCAGGTAGGCTTGGGTGCAGTTTGTGGAGTTTACCGGGATATGGTTGTATAGATCTACCAGATCCGGCAACTTCTCTGGCCACAGCTTTTGGTCTTCCAGGGGCAAGGTCTTCAACAGGTCAATTACCACCTGGATCATTTTCTCACACATGCCATTTGTCTGCGGATGGTACGGCGTCGTCCTGATTTTCTTGCAGCCGTACAGGATACAGAACTCCTGGAACACTTCTGCCTTAAAGGCTGGGCCTTGGTCGGTGAGCACTTGTTCAGGGTAACCATGCAGTCTACAAAAATGTTCTTGAAATGCTTTTTCTGCTGTCTTTGCTGTTTGGTCTTTGAGAGGCATGACTACCAGAAACCTTGAGTAATGGTCCACTATGGTCAGAGTTTACGTGTAGCCAGTCCTACAGAGTCAACTACACACGATCCAAAGCTACCAGTTCAAGCGGCTGCTTGGAGATGATCGGCTGTAATGGAGCCCGCTGACTGTTACGGTCTTTCCTGTGCAGGTTGCATGGGCCACATTCTTGGCACCACCTCTCAATGGCTTTCCTCATGCCAATCCAGTAGAATCTCTCACGAAGTAGGACCTCCAGCTTCTTCCACCCGAAGTGTCCTGCTCCATCGTGATATGCCTCTAAGACCATTGGCGCATCCAGCTTTGGGACAACCACTTGACAGACCAGTTCATGAGTGCATGAGTTGATGTTCCTCTGACACAGCTTACCTCATAGATGAAGAGCTTGTCCTTCTCCTTCCACAACTGTTAAGTTTCCTGTGGAGCATCTGGGCCAGGGTGTGAGTTAGCTTGAGTCAGGAATTCCTTTACTAGGCGGACTGCAAGGTCACTATCCTGTGTCTCTGCCCATCCATGGGGGGCAGTGGGTTAAACGTGGCCTCTTGCATGACATTGCGCTTGTTCCTCATGCAATGGGAGCACTGGGCTGCCTCGTGGCGGTGGAAGGATGGTAACTCGATTTCTTCTAGCTCTTCCAGGTCTTCTCCCCGTCTGGTAAATTGGGCATCCTGGACAACGCATAAGCATTAGCATTCTTATGCCCAGCTCGGTAATTGATGGTAAATTCGTAGTTGGACAGCTGGGCCATCCATCACTGTTCCAATTCACCTAGCTTTGCGGTTTCCAAGTGAGTCAGTGGACATTTGTCCATGAAGACGATAAACTTCACTGAGGCCAGGTACTGTTTGAATCGCTCGGTCACTGCCCAGACTATGGCGAGAAACTCCAAATGGAAGGAATTATAGTTGTTGGGGGTCCTTTCAATGGGACGGAGCTTCCTGCTGGAGTAGGCAATCACTCCCTCTCTGCCTTTCTGCACTTGTGACAGCACTGCTCCCAATCCCACGTTGCTGGTGTCAGTGTAAAGTATAAATAGTTGGTCATAGTCAGTTTAGGAATTACTTCATCTCCCATAAGAGCCAATTTCAACCTAATGAAGGATTCCTCTATCCTGTTGTTCCAATCAAATGGAGTACTCTTGTTCTTAGCCTTCTTGGGTTGGCCCACTAGAAGGTCTTGCAGGGGTGTAGCTATCTTGGTGAAGGCCTTGACGAATCTCCGGTAATAGCCTACCAACCCGAGGAACTGCCGTACTTCATGAATGGTGTTGGGTCTATGCCAGTCCCGGAAAACGGTGACTTTGTCAGGGTCTGGTGCCACACCTTCAGCGCTCACCACATGACCTAGGTACTGCACCTTGGGTTTTAATAGGTGGCCCTGACGGCTTCACTTTCAGGCCAAAGTTGGACAGGGCTTCAAACATCTCGGCCAGGTGCTTCAAGTGGTCTTCATAGGTTTTGGAGAAGACGATGACGTCATCAAGGTACAACAGAACGGTTTCGAAGTTTTTGTGTCCTAGGCAGCATTCCTTTAACTGCTGGAACGTTCCCGATGCATTGCAGAGCCCGAATGGCATGCAGTTGAACTCGCAGAGGCCCATTGGTGTCGTAACAGCTGTCTACTCTCTATCCGCCTCTGCCACGGGGATCTGCCAATACCCACTGAGGAGATCTAAGGTGGAGAAATAGTTAGTGGATTTCACTGCAGCTAATGATTGCTCAATTCTGGGTAACGGGTAGGCATCCTTATGTGTAATGCGGTGAATCTGCCTGTAGTCAACACACATTCTCATTGCACCATCTTTCTTTCTACCGAGGACTAAGAGAGCTGCCCACGGGTTACAACTGTCTCTGATCATCCCAGCCTCCTTCATCTCCTGTACATACCCTTGGCACATTGATAGTGAGCTTGAGGTACAGGCCGGTACCTTTGTTTAATGGGCAGATGATCTCTGGTGGGGATAAGGTGTTGGACCCCTTTTTCCTGCCCAAAGTCTAGAGGGTGTTTGCTAAAGACCTGCTCATATTCTTGGACCACCCGGTAAGTCGCATGCTTTTGGTGCAAAGGGGTGGATACAATGCCTATGTGCAGCTTCTGACACCAATCCTCCAGCTGTTCTGCAGAGCCATTGTCCTCTGCCTGGTCGGACGAGACCAAGGGTTCTGTTGCTTGTATTGCATTGTTACTGACAGTGAACAGCTTAGCAAGGGTGGCGTATTGGGGTAAATGGACCTCTTTTTCCCACAATTCAGGATGCGTATCGATACCCTCCCAGCTGTCAGGATGGTGGGTCTACTATCAGAGTACACGGGTTCTACCAGGGCCTGGCAGTCTTGACCCCTCAGGCCTATTGCTGCTTGACACCAGATTAGCATTTTACTCCTAGGGGGTATTGCAATTGGGATTGAATCACTGCCTCTGCATCAGGGCTTTGATCTCTTTTTGCAGGACATGCTGCTGACTGGAACTGATGGTCTCAGGTACCTGTTGCAATAAAACAATAACCTTGCTAAGACAATTTTCTATCACATTGGTACCTAGGGTCATCATTGGGTTACATTCTCGCCGATCAATATCTACAATTATCAGACCTTGGGCTTTCAACTCTACTCGCCCCACCTTAATGATCACCTCTTTATACCCCACTTGTGGCAAAGGCTGACCATTCTTGTATCATACAATTATTAGGTTCTGTAGAAGGACGTAGATCTGGGGATTTATTATGATGGAATATAGGCTGAACTGGATGGACAAATGTCTTTTTTCGGCCTTACTAACTATGTTACTATGTTACTATGTTACTATATTGCTGGCGACTATTGTCAGATCATTATCTGGGCTGCAGGTAATATCAGAGTCAGCCCAGTACTGTTTGTAAAAAATATATGGCATAGTTGTCACCTGGGAGTCGGTGTCCAATAAAGCGATCATCAGGATGCCATAAATCACAATGGGCAGGACCGGCCGATCTCCCACGTACTTGTCTCGCTAGCTTTGTGGGCCTGGTCGTCTTACTCCAGGGTTTGGCCCTATGCCCCAGGGGTTGCTCGTTTAAATTGCAGAATATTGAGCTGTGCCCCACCTTGTTGCAGAGGTGAGAGATGGGCTGTCCGTCCTCGTCGTAGCAATCGCTGTCGCTGTCTCTCCCTCTGATCGGTGGGATCCTCTTCTGCCATCACCACGGGACGTCATCTGGGCTGGAGGCCAGCTGGATCTTCTCCTTTGGGGACACTTGCATTGACAGTGCAGTTTTGGTTAGTGCAGCCACACTTTTGGTCAGCTTCTGGACCTGGAGACGTAGGTCTACAGCGGAGTTATTATCTAGAGTCTGCGCATCAGCCTCAACGAGGGTCTGGGGAAAGGATGCCACCTACTATTGGTATGTAATTGCTGGGTGCCTAGGTGGCACAACGATGCTGGAATTTGGTTCATGCAGCACTTGCATGGCCCTATCCTTAAAGTGCGCAAAGTCCAGGTCAGGGTTTTGTAGGGCCATGATGCGCAGCTGTGTCCTGTGGGTGTTGGACAGGAGCCCCTCAATAAACTGCTCTTTTAGCAATCTATCCTCATCCTGCACACTGTTGGGGTCAACCTGCTTTATGGCCCGCAGCACCTCCTGAAGATTAAGGGCATAGTCCCGTATACTGTCCTGCACCTTTTGTTTACACCCAAATCTCATTTTTATCTCTGCTGCAGTGCGGGTGTCAAAGGTGTCCTTGAGCCTGGCAAAGATTTTCTTGACAGTTCTTTTATCAGTGTCCGGCCAGGACTTTACCTCCCTCTGGGCCACACCATTTAACTGGCCAGTGAGGATGCTGACTTTTTGACTCTCAGACAGGGGCTACACTTCAAACAAACTACATAGTCTCTCCTTGAAATTGCTCAGGGCCTGCGACTCCCCTGAGTAATGTGGTAATCAGGCCGCTCTCGATTTGTCGGCATTGATAGTGGCATAATGGGGCTATGCTTGTGGCCACCGCTGGATCTCCATCTGGGTTGGACATTTTTTTCCCCCCAGTGAACCTCAGCCAGGCTCTGGGTATCGTTACCGTAGTAAATGGCTGTTCCACAGGCGGGATGGATTGAGCTCCTGAGGGTGTCCATGTCAGAGCCTCCTGCTTCCAGGGGCAGGGCTTCTCTTCATGCCCTCTTTTTGGCTCTGCCCATAACAACACACCCCTTCTGCTTTCCACACACTGCGCAGTGTGATAATGGTGGTTACCACACAGTTCAATAAAGTTTATGGCACACAGGACCCGGTGGTACTTGGCTACGATATCCTGTTCACGACGTCAAAGTGTGACGCCCATTAGGGCCGTGGTGTACTCGGTCCAGGTCTGGCAGTTCTTCAGGGGGTTGTTATTGCAGCAGTGACCCGGTTTGTGGCCCTGGGCGTGCAATAAAATAATGAGGGAAAGTTTATAGGGGACTTAAAGGGAACCTGTCCCCCCCTCACCCCAGGCGTTTAAAACTAAAAGAGCCACCTTGTGCAGCAGTAATGCTGAATTCTGACAAGGTGGCTCTTTTAGTTATTGGTGTGAATAAATCAGAAGACACTGCGGGGCTGGGATTCACAGGCAGGGTGGCCGCACAGGCGCAGTCAGCTAGACTGCATATGAGGACAGAGGACGGGCAGCGCTCACTGCGCCTGCCCAAGGCATGACAAAAGGGCGCAGGTGCCGGCTGATTTCAAAACAGCGCTGAGGAGTCGGTGCCCGGCGCCAAGAAGATTTGAGTGACGGCTGTGTGGCGTCTGCAGCAGGGGGGGAAAGGCCTGCCTCCAGGACTGAAGAAAAGGTATTTAGGACAAATTACAAAACGGATTGTTTCTGCAGTTACAGCACCAATAACTAAAAGAGCCACCTTATCAGAATTCAGCATTACTGCTGCACAAGGTGGCTCTTTTAGTTTCAAATGCCTGGGGGGGTGACAGGTTCCCTTTAAGGTGACGCCACCTGTAGTGTTCAGCAATGGATGGCCGACGCTGCTTAAGAGGACACAAGGGGGCATTCTTTGCGTCTGGAGGAGAGAAGGTTTTTCCACCAACATAGAAGAGGATTCTTTACTGTTAGGGCGGTGAGAATCTGGAATTGCTTGCCTGAGGAGGTGGTGATGGCGAACTCAGTCGAGGGGTTCAAGAGAAGCCTGGATGTCTTCCTGGAGCAGAACAATATTGTATCATACAATTATTAGGTTCTGTAGAAGGACGTAAATCTGGGGATTTATTATGATGGAATATAGGCTGAACTGGATGGACAAATGTCTTTTTTCGGCCTTACTAACTATGTTACTATGTTACTATGTATTGGGGCCGATGGTGACACAGCTGGGATGGTTCTGCTCTCCACAGGTGGAGCGGGTCCCCAGGGCTACCGGTAATATTGTAAGGGATCGTGGATGTTGGGTGCAGGACTGAGGGTGCGAGAAATGACTGGAGGACACAAGGGTTGTAGTTCTCTTTACCTTTACTCGATGGCTGAAGGTGCAGCCCGGGGCACAGGTAACAGATGGTAATGGAGATCTTGGCAGCCTGGAGGTAATTTAGGATCCACCTAGCTAGGTGGGTTCGGAGGTTTTCCTACTGCGCAGTCCTTTTAGGTCCGTGCTGCTTTAAGTTCTGCTCAAGTTCCTCTCACTGTCTGGCAGTTAAAATTAAACAGTACCCATATGGCAGGCCGCTTGAGCCTATTACAGGTGTTGCTCCTTCGTGGCAGCTCTGAGCTCTGGGATGCTGCTATGCTGCCGTGCCGCTGAATGTTAGATAGGCCAGGAGACCTGCAGTCTCCTGCCCTCTGGATTTAGCTGTCGGGACTTCAGTACCCACACAACCACGGACTCCGGGGTCTGGTTTCTAGCGCTCAGCTCCACTCCCCAGATTCTCCTCGACTTCTCTCCTCTCACTCCCTCAGACTCACTAACCCTGCCTCCAGGCCAGAACTTATAGGGAAGCTCTCCTGAAACCGGGTGTTAGAGCTCCTCCTTCTGGTCTGGACTAAGGAAAAAGTGTTGGATGCTGATATTACCTGGTAAGGGGACCCCTCCTTGCTTCCAGGCATGACATCACCCCCTGTGAGGGAGGCAATGCCAATGTGGCAACCGGACTCCTGGGGTGCCACAATGTATATGCAATGTATAATGTTCCTATATGTGTCACTATTGCAGAGTTAGGGTCTAAGGGGCAACGTTTCTCCTTATGGAGAGTGACATACCAGCTCTGGCTTGTCAAGGTAAGGAGGCTTATTCACCATGCAATGCTCCTCTGGGATATATAATATGCAAATTGCCTCTTCAGAGAGAAAGAGGACTTAAATTCTATAACGCCAACGCCACCAGTTGGAAGTAGCGATCCTACAAGTCACCATCAACCCTTTAACGAGTCATGCATTATGACTTAGGATAAAAGCCAAATCAGTATCTCAATTCGCAGATATGGTGTTTCGGGCCTTTGGCCCTCATCAGTGCGAAGCATGATAACTAATTTGGCTAGGAGAGAGGCTCTGGACTGGTGTCTAAGGGACAATGTTTTTCCTTATGGAGAGTGACATACCAGCTCTGGCTTGTCAAGGTAAGGATGCTTATTCACTATGCAATGCTCCTCTGGGAAAAATAATATGCAAATTGCCTCTTCAGAGTTAGGGACAGGCAAAAGGTAAATAGGGGCTGTTCGAGCAGCAGCAGGGAGGCTGGACTTGCAGCCACAAGGAGAGAGGAATCTGTTGCTTCCTCAGAACTGCCCAGATACGTTGGCCAGGGCAGATGTGCTCTACAGGTATTGCCAGACCCCCGGATGGGAGAGGTCTGTTGCCCTGGGCGAAGGACTAAGGACTGGACAAAAGGGCTAAGGACTGCAACAAGGACCACAGGACTCTGAAAGGGCCCCGCTTCTGAAGGGGTAATACCGGCACATGGAATTCCTCTAATCTTTTGCTGCTGCAGCTGCTGTGGGTGCAGTTAGAGAGCGTGACAGAGAGAGGGTAGGAAAACCAGTGTTGTACTCGTGCTCTTCTTCTTCTTTCATTATTATTACTTCTTCACCACTGTTCATTCAGAATTAATTTTCCCTGTTGGACAAGAGTTCCCTTGGTGTGCTTTGACATGTCTGGATTGCTGTGACCAGAAGAGAAGGTAATCTGTGGGGAAAAACTGCATCACTCCCATATTACATGTACAAGGGGCCGGGGTGCTCGCTGAATGTTTGCTCAGTGGACTCTGTTGGTGAACTGTGCCTCGGCCACAACTACTCCCCTGGTCGCCCTTGTTACATACAGTATGTTACACAAAATACTTAATGTAACGGGGTCTACCAAGCTGGGGTACCTCTTTCAGTACCTCCCCGTGTTTCAGGAGGTCCACTCTGCTTTGGCTTGAGTCTGAATGAAGGACGCTGGCTGGAATTCCTTGGTTACCTGGAAGCATATAAAATATCACTGCTTCTCCACATATTTCCAGTCTGACAACACTTTATTCACAGGACACAGAATATATCACACAGATACAGAGGGCAGGCCAGACATACATTACAATAGTCGCAGGGGGCCGGAGCCTGCCAATATTTACTGTGGGAAATTCAAAGGTGGGGGGAGGACAGAAGGGGGATATCTTGTCCCCTCTGCTCAGGGGCGCAGCCTGTGGGCTGATGCATCTCACATGGAACCTATTATATATGCATATAACTGCACAACATATTCTGAGTGCTGAGTGGTTCCGTAACACGTAACACGGCTCCCCTTTTCAGCGACGCAATCGGCATACACAGTCTGATCCTTATCGGATCGGTTTGGGGATGACCAAAGTTTATGGGGTTGGTACAAGTTCCGTTTGTCGACTTAGTCCATCGGCATTACCGTTTTGTTTGCCGGGTCTGTAGTGGATGGTGAAGTCCAGAGGTTGTAGGGCTAAACTCAACCGCAGTATTCTGGCGTTGTCTCCGGAGACCTGATTAAGCCAGACTAGGGGATTATGGTCCGTTAGGAGAGAAAACTGTCGTCCATACAAATAAGGTTTCAACTTTTTGAGTGCCCATACTACCGCCAGGCACTCCTTCTCGATGGCCGCATAGCTTACTTCACGGGCCAGTAGTTTCCGATTCAGGTAAGCTACCGGGTGTTCTTGGCCATCCGGCCCAACTTGGCTCAGTACTGTGCCCAATCCAAACATAGAAGCGTCTGTGTGAACCAGGAAACGTTTAGCTGGATCGGGTGTGGCCAATACAGGGGTATTGGTGAGGGTGTCCTTTAGTTGGCGGAAGGTTTCCTCACACTCTGGGGTCCAGGTTACCTGGCGGGGTTGGTTCTTACGGGTCAGTATTCTGGCGTTGTCTCCGGAGACCCGATTAAGCCAGACTAGGGGATTATGGTCCGTTAGGAGAGAAAACTGTCGTCCATACCAATAAGGTTGCAACTTTTTGAGTGCCCATACTACCGCCAGGCACTCCTTCTCAATGGCCGCATAGCTTACTTCACGGGCCAGTAGTTTCCGATTCAGGTAAGCTACCGGGTGTTCTTGGACATCCGGCCCGACTTGGCTCAGTACTGCGCCCAATCCAAACATAGAAGCGTCTGTGTGAACCAGGAAACGTTTAGCTGGATCGGGTTCGGCCAATACAGGGGTATTGGTGAGGGTGTCCTTTAGTTGGCGGAAGGTTTCCTCACACTCTGGGGTCCAGGTTACCTGGCGGGGTTGGTTCTTACGGGTCAGATCAGTGAGGGGCTTGGCTACGCTGCTGTAATTGGGAACGAATTTCCTGTAATACCCCGCTGTCCCTAGAAACGCCATGACCTGGGTTTTAATGCGTCGGGTGGGCCATTTGGCTATGGCCTCAATCTTGGCTGGTTCTGGTCTCTGTTTCCCACTTCCCACTCAATGCCCTAAATACTGAACCTCTGCTTTGCCCACGTGACACTTGTTTGGGTTCAGGGTGATTCCGGCCTTGTGGATCTTGTCCAATACTGTCTCTATGTGACTTAGATGCTCTTCCCATGTCGCGCTGTAGATGGCGATGTCGTCCAGGTAGGCACAAGCATAGTCCTGGAGACCATCCAGAAGCCACTCAGCCAGCCTCTGGAAGGTCGCCGGGGCATTCTTCATCCCGAATGGCATAACTCGAAAATGGAAACAGCCAAACGGGTTGACAAATGCCGACTTGGGAATAGCGTCAGGACTAAGGGGAATCTGCCAGTAGCCTTTGCATAGATCGATGGTGTCAAATACTTTGCCCCACCATCCGGTCTAACAACTCATCCACACGCGGCATGGGATATGCATCCGTCACTGTTTTATCATTGAGCTTACGATAGTCTACACAAAACTGTGTAGTCCCATCCTTCTTGGGCACTAACACTACGGGAGATGCCCAGGGACTATCTGACTCTTCAATTACCCCTAAATGCAACATCTCTTGTATCTCTTGTCGCATCCCTTCTCGTACAGACTCAGGGACGTGGAAGGGGGGTTGTCGCAGGGGGGTCTGATCCAGGGTCTCAACCTTGTGTTTTGCCAGGCGAGTGTACCCTGGTTTCCCCGAAAACATCCTCTGTCGCTGTCTCAACAACTCCTCCGCCTGTTGTCTCTCCCAGGGGCCTAGGTCTTCACCCAAGTGTACCTGGTCCCATGTTTTAGACTGAGTCCTTTCCCTTAAAACATCAGGCAAGGGAAGTCCGGCTAAATCCTCTGCTTCAGGTGCACAGATGGCCACTACCTCTTCAGGGCGCTCCCGGTAGGGCTTCAGCATATTCACGTGGAACATGTGGACAACCCTGGGGTCATCACAATCTGCGACATTATAGGCTGTGTCGGCTATTTTCCCCACTACCTGGTAGGGCCCCTGCCATGCAGCTTGGAACTTGTTCTACCTGGTGGGCTCTAACACCAGGACCTTCTGTCCTATTTCCAAGATGCGCTCTCTAGCCCTCCGTACCATACGCGCTGGTGCCGCTGGGCCACCTGCATGTTCCCACATACAGCCTAGGTCAGCTCCTGTAGGCGGTCCTGGAATTCCAGCACATAGGGTACAATAGGTATCCCTTCTATGATGCCCTCCCCTTCCCAGTGTTCTAGCACTAAGTCTAGGGGTCCCCTTACCCGTCTCCTGTATACCAGTTCGAACGGGGAGAACCCCATGGATTCTTGGGGCACCTCCCGATAGGCAAACAGGAGGTGAGGCAAGAATTTCTCGCAGTCCCTGTAGGTCCTGGGAAAAGTCCCAATGAGTTGTTTTAACATCCCGTTAAAGCGTTCACACAACCCATTGGTTTACGGGTGGTACGGGGCGCTTCTAATGGACTTTACGCCGCGCAGCTTCCACAGTTGGTTGGTCACCTCTGCTGTAAACTGGGTACCCTGGTCCAAGATAATCTCCCGGGGAAATCCAACCTGTGAGAAAACCTGGAGCAGGGCCGCCGCCACCGTCTCTGCCAGTATGTTAGGTAACGCAACCGCCTCTGGATACCGTGTGGCATAATCTACCACAGTCAATATATACCTTTTCCCTGACGGATTGGGTTTGGCTAACGGCCCTATTCGATCGACCGCTACTCGGCTAAATGGTTCCTCCACAATGGGGAGGGGGCGTAATTTGGCCTTGCATCGATATCCCCTCTTGCCAATGCGCTGGCAACTGTCGCAGGTCTGGCAGTACTGACGAACATCATAGGTTACCCCTGGCCAAAAGAAGTTTTGTGTCAGACGATGCCGGGTGCGACTGACGCCGAAGTGCCCAGCCAAGGGTGTTATGATCCGGTGACCTTGGAGCTGCATGAAACTTTCTCAGGAATTGGTGGAAACTATACTGACCGCAAATCCTGAAATTAACACCGCAACTAGAAGTAGCTGTGGGGTGTGCCTAACAAATCCTAGACACATCAACACAGCCGGAGGACTAAATACCCCTATAGATAGAAATAGGAATTCTACCTTGCCTCCGAGCAGAACCCCAAAGGATAGGCAGCCCCCCACAAATATTGACTGTGAGTAGTAGAGGAAAGACACACGCAGGCAGGAAACAGGATTTAGCAAAAGAGGCCACTCTAGCTAGATAGGAAAGGATAGGACAGAATACTAAGCGGTCAGTATTAAAACCCTTCCAAAAATATCCACAGCAGATAATACAAAAAATTCCACCATCTAACTAAAGACATGGAACGTATATCTGCATCTCCTGAGAATCCAACAAGACTGAGAAAACACTGACACAATCTAAGCTGGACAAGAGAAAACAAATGAATAGCGCTGAATAATTATGCACACAGCATGTGTGCCAAAGAAACAAAAAACAGACACTTATCTTTGCTGATTTGGCAGCCAGGCAGGAGGAACCAGACAAAGATCCAAAACCTCCCTGAACAATGTACAACTGGCAAGGACTAATGAATCCTGCACACCTAAATACCCCAGTCAGAACTGCAATCAGCAGAAACACCTGACCAGGACTGCCCCTCAGGGACAACTGCATTACCACCTACAACCACCGGAGGGAACCCAAAAGCAGAATTCACAACAGTACCCCCCCCTTGAGGAGGGGTCACCGAACCCTCACCAGAGCCCCCAGGACGATCAGGACGAGCCAGATGAAAGGCACGGACCAAATCAGCAGCATGGACATCAGAGGCAAAAACCCAAGAATTATCCTCCTGGCCATAACCCTTCCATTTGACAAGGTATTGAAGCCTCCGCCTCGAAATACGAGAATCCAAAATCTTCTCAACCACATACTCCAACTCTCCATCAACCAACACAGGGGCCGGAGGATCAACAGAGGGAACAATGGGCACCACATATTTCCGCAATAAAGATCTATGGAAGACATTATGGATAGCAAAAGAGGCCGGAAGCGCCAGTCGAAAAGACACCGGATTAATAATCTCAGAAATCCTATAAGGACCAATAAACCGAGGCTTAAACTTAGGGGAAGAAACTTTCATAGGAACATGACGGGAAGACAACCAGACCAGATCCCCAACCTGAAGCCGGGAACCAACACACCGACGACGGTTAGCAAAACGTTGAGCCTCCTCCTGAGACAACACCAAATTGTCCACCACATGAACCCAAATCTGCTGCAACCTGTCAACCACAGAATCCACACCAGGACAATCAGAAGGCTCAACCTGCCCAGAAGAAAAATGAGGATGAAAACCAAAATTACAAAAGAAAGGCGAAACCAAAGTAGCCGAACTAGCCCGATTATTAAGGGCAAACTCGGCCAATGGCAAGAAGGCCACCCAATCATCCTCATCAGCAGACACAAAGCATCTCAAATAAGTCTCCAAAGTCTGATTAGTTCGCTCGGTCTGGCCATTTGTCTGAGGATGAAATGCAGAGGAAAAAGACAAATCAATGCCCAGCCTAGCACAAAAGGCCCGCCAAAACCTAGAAACAAACTGGGAACCTCTGTCGGACACAATATTCTCCGGAATACCATGCAAACGAACCACATGCTGAAAAAACAACGGAACCAAATCAGAAGAGGAAGGCAATTTAGGCAAAGGCACCAAATGAACCATCTTAGAGAACCGGTCACAAACAACCCAGATAACAGACATCCTCTGGGAAACCGGAAGATCAGAAATAAAATCCATAGAAATATGCGTCCAGGGCCTCTCAGGGACCGGCAATGGCAAAAGCAACCCACTAGCATGGGAACAACAAGGCTTGGCCCGCGCACAAGTCCCACAGGACTGCACAAAAGAACGCACATTAGGTGACAAAGACGGCCACCAAAAGGACCTACCAACCAAATCTCTAGTACCAAAAATACCAGGATGACCAGCCAACACAGAACAGTGAACCTCAGAAATCACTCTACTAGTCCATCTGTCAGGAACAAACATTTTCCCCACTGGACAGCGGTCAGGTCTGTCAGCCTGAAATTCCTGAAGAACCCTTCGTAAATCAGGGGAAATGGCAGAAAGGACCACCCCTTCTTTCAGAATGCCGACCGGTTCAAGGACCTCAGGAGAATCAGGCAAAAAACTCCTAGAGAGGGCATCAGCCTTAATATTCTTAGAACCCGGAAGATACGAAACCACAAAATCAAAACGGGAAAAAAACAAGGACCATCGAGCCTGTCTAGGATTCAGCCGTTTGGCCGACTCGAGGTAAATCAGATTCTTATGATCGGTCAAGACCACAATACGGTGCTTAGCTCCCTCAAGCCAATGTCGCCACTAGAGTTGAGCGACCTTGACCTTTTTAGAGTCGAGCCGGGTTTCGCGAAACCCGACTATCTCAAAAGTCGGGTCGAGTGAAATCGGCCGATTATGACGTAAAGTCGGGATCGACCGAAACACGAAACCCAATGCAAGTCAATGGGGCAGCATAGTCGGCAGTGAGTGGGGGCCAGGAAAACACCTAGAGTGCCCATTTTAATGTCAAAACCATCCATTCTTCTTAATGAAGCTTGTCAAGCGTAATTTACCTTATAATAATTGGAAGGCATTTGAAATTGGGGGTCATTTGGCTAAAGTTGTGGTGGGTAGGGCTGGTTCAAGTAATTAATGGGCCCAGGAAATCTGGACCACGTCACGGCAGTGGAGCAGGGAGAGGTAAGTATTTCAACTTTGCAAGTGCTGTGATCCTGAGCAAGCAGGGGGGGCCCACTCGTTGGCATTGGCACTGGCACAGGGCCCCTCAAAGTACAGCGGTGTGTTTGCACGGCGGGGGCGCCTCCCACCGGCAGCAACACTTTTGCGTACTATGAGAGGCCCTGTGCCAGTGACGTCGCCAGCTAGTATTCCTCCCCCCACCTGATGAAGGAACCTGCACTTTCATCTGCACCTTCCTCTTTGTCCCCGTGTAAGGTGGTATGGTATGCGGGAAGAGCAACCTGACTTTCAGCAGGGTCACAATGTTGTTGTGTAGCGTGCACGGGGAATGTTGCGTTATGGGTCCATGTACCAGCAGACTCATCTATCACTGGCTGGGCAATGGGCAGGATGAGGAGGAAACACAGATATAGGCCCAAATAATAAAGTGGGCTAAATGCAGTTCAAAATTGGTAACACAGGAATAACCAGGGGGCATTGCAGTGGAGGACAACTGGAATGAGAGGCTGACACAGAGAGTAGGCCCAAATCAGTAAGTAGTCGAAATGCAGTTCAAAATTGGCAACCGTAGTAAACAGGCGGCACAGCTTTGTTCAGTGGAGGAGAACAGCAAGGAGTGGCAGACACCGATAGTAGGCCCCAACCCAACTAGTAGGCCAAATGCAGTCTAACATTAACAACTACTTAACGAGCGCCTGAAAACGGAATTTCAGGACAGGAAACCAGGAGAACAGCAAGGAGCGGCAGACACTGTTAGTAGGCCCCAAACCAACTAGTACGCCAAATGCAGTTGTTCCATTTAACCACAATTTAACGAGAGCCTGAAGATAGAAGCTCAGGAAAGGCAACCTGGAGAACACCTTGGAGTGGAACACACCATCTCTCTCCACCCGATACCCATTTTGTAGGCCTAATGCTGTGTAGTTTTCTACAACTACTAAGCGAGAGTCGGAAGACCGAAGCAATGGCAAGGCAACCTGGGGAACACCTTGGAGTGTAACACACCATCTCTCTCCACCCGATACCCATTTTGTAGGCCTAATGCTGTGTAGTTTTCTACAACTACTAAACGAGAGTCGGAAGATCGAAGCAATGGCAAGGAAACCTGGAGAACACCTTGGAGTGTAACACACCATCTCTCTCCACCCCATACCCATTTTGTAGGCCTAATGCTGTGTAGTTTTCTACAACTACTAAACGAGAGTCGGAAGACCGAAGCAATGGCAAGGCAACCTGGGGAACACCTTAGAGTGTAACACACCATCTCTCTCCACCCAATACCCATTTTGTAGGCCTAATGCAGTGTAGTTTTCTACAACTACTAAACGAGAGTCAGAAGACCGAAGCAATGGCAAGGCAACCTGGGGAACACCTTGGAGTGTAACACACCATCTCTCTCCACCCGATACCCATTTTGTAGGCCTAATGCAGTGTAGTTTTCTACAACTACTAAACGAGAGTCAGAAGACCGAAGCAATGGCAAGGCAACCTGGGGAACACCTTGGAGTGTAACACACCATCTCTCTCCACCCCATACCCATTTTGTAGGCCTAATGCAGCCTACTTTCCGACAACTACTAAACGAGAGCATGAAGATCGAAGCTCAGGAAAGGCAACCTGGAGAACACCTTGGAGTGGAACACACCATCTCTCTCCACCCCATACCCATTTTGTAGGCCTAATGCTGTGTAGTTTTCTACAACTACTAAACGAGAGTCAGAAGACCGAAGCAATGGCAAGGCAACCTGGGGAACACCTTGGAGTGGAACACACCATCTCTCTCCACCCCATACCCATTTTGTAGGCCTAATGCAGTGTAGTTTTCTACAACTACTAAACGAGAGTCGGAAGACCGAAGCAATGGCAAGGCAACCTGGGGAACACCTTGGAGTGTAACACACCATCTCTCTCCACCCCATACCCATTTTGTAGGCCTAATGCAGCCTACTTTCCGACAACTACTAAACGAGAGCATGAAGATCGAAGCTCAGGAAAGGCAACCTGGGGAACACCTTGGAGTGTAACACACCCTCTCTCTACACCACGGAAGGGCTGATTCTTAGGAAGGAAGGCTGTCGGAAAGAAGCAGGGCGCGTCCGAGGGTGATTATATTCTTATTAGGTATATACTCACCCTCGGACGCGCCCTGCTCCTTTATTTGTAATGAATGTTTATTTGCAATGTGGTTTTGACTTACTCTATTTTTTTGGTAAATAATGATTTTATTATTTTCATTGTTTTGCATCTTCTTGGCAATAATATAAAGAAGACGCGACAGGACAACACTCGGTGGATGCCATATCTGTGTTTTAAATTGAAAAAAACTTTCAGTTAACTACTTGCAGGAGAAAGTTATTGTAGCTGGTGGCCATTTTTAGTACTGTACCAGATTTTTGTTGTATGTGTTTGTTTTTAATGTTAAAATGTCTGCATTTGATATCTCTCCAGTATTTTCTTTTTTATAAGCAAAATACTTATTTTTATATTTTCTGATGTTGGTTCAAGGGGTACACGGGCAGCAGTAGACAGGTCAGTGGAGGCCTAGTGGAAGGAGGGACCGCAGACAGGCTTCGAAGCCCTAACATAATAAATTGGCCTGGCTGTAGGCAATTTACAATTGGTTCCAGGGGAACACGGGCGGCAGTAGACAGGTCAGTGGAGGCCTAGTGGAAGGAGGGACCGCAGACAGGCTTCGAAGCCCTAACATAATAAATTGGCCTGGCTGTAGGCAATTTACAATTGGTTCCAGGGGAACACGGGCGGCAGTAGACAGGTCAGTGGAGGCCTAGTGGAAGGAGGGACCGCAGACAGGCTTCGAAGCCCTAACATAATAAATTGGGCTGGCTGTAGGCAATTTAAAATTGGTTCCAGGGGAACCCGGGCAGCAGTAGACAGGTCAGTGGAGGCCTAGTGGAAGGAGGGACCGCAGACAGGCTTCGAAGCCCTAACATAATAAATTGGGCTGGCTGTAGGCAATTTAAAATTGGTTCCAGGGGAACCCGGGCAGCAGTAGACAGGTCAGTGGAGGCCTAGTGGAAGGAGGGACCGCAGACAGGCTTCGAAGCCCTAACATAATAAATTGGGCTGGCTGTAGGCAATTTAAAATTGGTTCCAGGGGAACACGGGCAGCAGTAGACAGGTCAGTGGAGGCCTAGTGGAAGGAGGGACCGCAGACAGGCTTCGAAGCCCTAACAGAATAAATTGGCCTGGCTGTAGGCAATTTACAATTGGTTCCAGGGGAACACGGGCGGCAGTAGACAGGTCAGTGGAGGCCTAGTGGAAGGAGGGACCGCAGACAGGCTTCGAAGCCCTAACATAATAAATTGGGCTGGCTGTAGGCAATTTAAAATTGGTTCCAGGGGAACCCGGGCAGCAGTAGACAGGTCAGTGGAGGCCTAGTGGAAGGAGGGACCGTAGCCATGCTTCGAAGCCCTAACATAATAAATTGGCCTGGCTGTAGGCAATTTACAATTGGTTCCCGGGGAACCCGGGCGGCAGTAGACAGGTCAGTGGAGGCCTAGTGGAAGGAGGGACCGCAGACAGGCTTCGAAGCCCTACCATAATAAATTGGGCTGGCTGTAGGCAATGTAAAATTGGTTCCAGGGGAACCCGGGCAGCAGTAGACAGGTCAGTGGAGGCCTAGTGGAAGGAGGGACCGCAGACAGGCTTCGAAGCCCTAACATAATAAATTGGGCTGGCTGTAGGCAATTTAAAATTGGTTCCAGGGGAACCCGGGCAGCAGTAGACAGGTCAGTGGACGCCTTGTGGAAGGAGGGACCGCAGACAGGCTTCGAAGCCCTAACATAATAAATTGGGCTGGCTGTAGGCAATTTAAAATTGGTTCCAGGGGAACCCGGGCAGCAGTAGACAGGTCAGTGGAGGCCTAGTGGAAGGAGGGACCGCAGACAGGCTTCGAAGCCCTAACATAATAAATTGGCCTGGCTGTAGGCAATTTACAATTGGTTCCAGGGGAACCCGGGCGGCAGTAGACAGGTCAGTGGAGGCCTAGTGGAAGGAGGGACCGCAGACAGGCTTCGAAGCCCTAACATAATAAATTGGCCTGGCTGTAGGCAATTTACAATTGGTTCCAGGGGAACACGGGTGGCAGTAGACAGGTCAGTGGAGGCCTAGTGGAAGGAGGGACTGCAGACAGGCTTCGAAGCCCTAACATAATAAATTGGGCTGGCTGTAGGCAATGTAAAATTGGTTCCAGGGGAACCCGGGCAGCAGTAGACAGGTCAGTGGAGGCCTAGTGGAAGGAGGGACCGCAGACAGGCTTCGAAGCCCTAACATAATAAATTGGGCTGGCTGTAGGCAATTTAAAATTGGTTCCAGGGGAACACGGGCAGCAGTGGACAGGTCAGTGGAGGCCTAGTGGAAGGAGGGACCGCAGACAGGCTTCGAAGCCCTAACATAATAAATTGGCCTGGCTGTAGGCAATTTACAATTGGTTCCAGGGGAACACGGGCTGCAGTAGACAGGTCAGTGGAGGCCTAGTGGAAGGAGGGACCGCAGACAGGCTTCGAAGCCCTAACATAATAAATTGGGCTGGCTGTAGGCAATGTAAAATTGGTTCCAGGGGAACCCGGGTAGCAGTAGACAGGTCAGTGGAGGCCTAGTGGAAGGAGGGACCGCAGACAGGCTTCGAAGCCCTAACATAATAAATTGGGCTGGCTGTAGGCAATTTAAAATTGGTTCCAGGGGAACCCGGGTAGCAGTAGACAGGTCAGTGGAGGCCTAGTGGAAGGAGGGACCGCAGACAGGCTTCGAAGCCCTAACATAATAAATTGGGCTGGCTGTAGGCAATTTAAAATTGGTTCCAGGGGAACCCGGGCAGCAGTAGACAGGTCAGTGGAGGCCTAGTGGAAGGAGTGACCGCAGACAGGCTTCGAAGGCCTAACATAAGAAAAATGTCAATACAATGGTATTGACAGTGCCAGGCATTGAAGGATGTCAGCGCATAGACTAAACATTGGTGGAGCTGTGAGAGAAAATTTTGCAAGTGGTAGAGCACTGTTTGACCTGGGGGGGGGACTGTCTTGTGGCCGGCGGTACAGGCCCAGGGCCCCTCATATTACAACGGTGTGTCTGACGTTGGGTGCGCACCACCACCGCCAGACACTTTATTGTACTATGAGGGACCTAGTGGCAGTGCCGTCGACCAAAAGCGGGCACACCCACCTCTTCAGACAAACAGTACTCTCACGGGTGCTGGCGCCAAGTGGCGATACCACGGCCCCGTGTGGGGACTTTGGCCATTTAGGGAGGTGTTAACATGTCGGATGCTGGACAATCAGGTGCTGCAAATTACGAGATTGGAAAAGTCGTTCAGAATAGTCCACAGGCAAGACCTTTACATAGTAAAGCTAGGTGTCAGCCGGGCAAGGTGGGGCAAAAGATTTCGAAATCCAGTTGTGGTTCATTTTAATGAAGGTTAGATCATCTACATTTTGGGTAGCCAGACGAGTCCTTTTTTCTGTTAGTATTGAACCTGCAGCACTGAATACTCTTTCTGATAGGACACTAGCTGCTGGGCAAGCAAGCTCCTGCAATGCATATTCTGCCAATTCTGGCCAGGTGTCTAATTTTGATGCCCAGTAATCAAATGGGAATGACGGTTGAGGGAGAACGTCGATAAGGGATGAAAAATAGTTAGTAACCATACTGGACAAATGTTGTCTCCTGTCACTTTGAATTGATGCTGCAGTACCTGTCCTGTCTGCGGTCATAGCAAAATCACTCCACAACCTGGTCAGAAAACCCCTCTGGCCAACGACACTTCTGATTTCTGCCCCTCTAACACCTCTGGTCTGCTGGCCCCTGCAGCTCGTGTGAGAACGATCACGGGCGCTGTGTGCAGGGAATGCCAGAAGCAAACGGTCAACAAGAGTTGATTGTTTGGTTGCTAATATTAGTTCCAAGTTCTCATGTGGCATTATATTTTGCAATTTGCCTTTATAGCGAGGATCAAGGAGGCAGGCCAACCAGTAATCGTCATCGTTCATCATTTTTGTTATGCGTGTGTCCCTTTTGAGGATACGTAAGGCATAATCCGCCATGTGGGCCAAAGTTCCAGTTCTCAAATCTGTGGTTGTGCTTGGTTGAGGGGCAGTTTCAGGCAAATCCACGTCACTTGTGTCCCTCCAAAAACCAGAACCCGGCCTTGCCGCGCCAACAATTTTCACTGGCCCCGGAAAAGCTTCCTCATTAAAAATATAATCATCCCCATCATCCTCCTCGTCCTCCTCCTCCTCTTCGCCCGCTACCTCGTCCTGTACACTGCCCTGGCCAGACAATGGCTGACTGTCATCAAGGCTTTCCTCTTCCTCAGCTGCAGACGCCTGATCCTTTATGTGCGTCAAACTTTGCATCAGCAGACGCATTAGGGGGATGCTCATGCTTATTATGGCGTTGTCTGCACTAACCAGCCGTGTGCATTCCTCAAAACACTGAAGGACTTGGCACATGTCTTGAATCTTCAACCACTGCACACCTGACAACTCCATGTCTGCCATCCTACTGCCTGCCCGTGTATGTGTATCCTCCCACAAAAACATAACAGCCCGCCTCTGTTCACATAGTCTCTGAAGCATGTGCAGTGTTGAGTTCCACCTTGTTGCAACGTCTATGATTAGGCGATGCTGGGGAAGGTTCAAAGAACGCTGATAGGTCTGCATACGGCTGGAGTGTACGGGCGAACGGCGGATATGTGAGCAAAGTCCACGCACTTTGAGGAGCAGGTCGGATAACCCCGGATAACTTTTCAGGAAGCACTGCACCACCAGGTTTAAGGTGTGAGCCAGGCAAGGAATGTGTTTCAGTTGGGAAATGGAGATGGCAGCCATGAAATTCCTTCCGTTATCACTCACTACCTTGCCTGCCTCAAGATCTACAGTGCCCAGCCACGACTGCGTTTCTTTCTGCAAGAACTCGGACAGAACTTCAGCGGTGTGTCTGTTGTCGCCCAAACACTTCATAGCCAATACAGCCTGCTGACATTTGCCAGTAGCTGCCCCATAATGGGAGACCTGGTGTGCAACAGTGGCAGCTGTGGATGGAGTGGTTGTGCGACTGCGGTCTGTGGACGAGGTCTCGCTTCTGCAGGAGGACGAGGAGGAGGGGGTGCGAATGGCTACAGCCAACTGTTTCCTAGACCGTGGGCTAGGCAGAACTGTCCCAAACTTGCTGTCCCCTGTGGACCCTGCATCCACCACATTTACCCAGTGTGCCGTGATGGACACGTAACGTCCCTGGCCATGCCTACTGGTCCATGCATCTGTTGTCAGGTGCACCTTTGTGCTCACAGATTGCCTGAGTGCATGGACGATGCGCTCTTTAACATGCTGGTGGAGGGCTGGGATGGCTTTTCTGGAAAAAAAGTGTCGACTGGGTAGCTCGTAGCGTGGTACAGCGTAGTCCATCAGGGCTTTGAAAGCTTCGCTTTCAACTAACCGGTAGGGCATCATCTCTAACGAGATTAGTCTAGCTATGTGGGCGTTCAAACCCTGTGTACGCGGATGCGAGGCTAAGTACTTCCTTTTTCTAACCATAGTCTCATGTAGGGTGAGCTGGACTGGAGAGCTGGAGATCGTGGAACTAGCGGGGGTGCCGGTGGACATGGCAGACTGAGAGACGGTGGGAGATGGTATTGTTGCCGCCGGTGCCCTAGATGCAGTGTTTCCTACTACGAAACTGGTGATTCCCTGACCCTGACTTCTTTGGCCTGGCAAAGAAACCTGCACAGATACTGCAGGTGGTGCAGAAAATGGTGGCCCTACACTGCCGGAAGGGATGTTGCGTTGATGACTAGCTTCATTGGCCGAGGGTGCTACAACCTTAAGGGACGTTTGGTAGTTAGTCCAAGCTTGCAAATGCATGGTGGTTAAATGTCTATGCATGCAACTTGTATTGAGACTTTTCAGATTCTGCCCTCTGCTTAAGGTAGTTGAACATTTTTGACAGATGACTTTGCGCTGATCAATTGGATGTTGTTTAAAAAAATGCCAGACTGCACTCTTTCTAGCATCGGATACCTTTTCAGGCATTGCAGACTGAGCTTTAACCGGATGGCCACGCTGTCCTCCAACAGGTTTTGACTTTGCCACGCGTTTTGGGCAAGATACGGGCCCGGCAGATGGAACCTGTTGCGATGTTGATGCCTGCTGCGGCCCCTCCTCCTCCGCTTCAGAACTGCTGCCGCCTGCACCCTGTTCCCCCAATGGCTGCCAATCGGGGTCAAGAACTGGGTCATCTATTACCTCTTCTTGTAGCTCGTGTGCAACTTCGTCTGTGTCACCTTGTCGGTCGGTGGTATAGCGTTCGTGATGGGGCAACATAGTCTCATCAGGGTCTGATTCTTGATCAGCACCCTGCGAGGGCAATGTTGTGGTCTGAGTCAAAGGACCAGCATAGTAGTCTGGCTGTGGCTGTGCATCAGTGCACTCCATGTCAGATTCAACTTGTAATGGGCATGGACTGTTAACTGCTTCACTTTCTAAGCCAGGGACGGTATGTGTAAAGAGCTCCATGGAGTAACCCGTTGTGTCGCCTGCTGCATTCTTCTCTGTTGTTGTTTTTGCTGAAGAGGACAAGGAAGCGACTTGTCCCTGACCGTGAACATCCACTAACGACGCGCTGCTTTTACTTTTACCAGTTTCACGAGAGGAGGCAAAAGAGCTAGAGGCTGAGTCAGCAAGATAAGCCAAAACTTGCTCTTGCTGCTCCGGCTTTAAAAGCGGTTTTCCTACTCCCAGAAAAGGGAGCGTTCGAGGCCTTGTGTAGCCAGACGACAAACCTGGCTCCACAGCTCCAGACTTAGGTGCAATATTTTTTTTCCCACGACCACCTGATGCTCCACCACTACCACTACCCTCATTACCAGCTGACAATGAACGCCCCCGGCCACGACCTCTTCCACCAGACTTCCTCATTGTTTTAAAAACGTTACCAAACTAACGGTATTTGTTGCTGTCACACAACTTACACGGTGAGCTATAACTTCAGTATGATTTAGCTACCCCTTTACAGGTGGGTGAGACCACAACGAAAATCAGGCACAATGTTACACACTCTGTTGTTGGTGGCAACAAATGAGAGAGATGCCACACACGCAGGACTGTCACTGAAGCGCAAATGTAAATATTAATCTCCCACTGATTTGTGTTGTTTTTTTTTAAAAAGGAGACTTTAGAAAAAAAAAAAAAATGATTTTTTAAGGAAGAATTTAGAAAACAAATAAAACATAAAATAGCCTTTCTAGGGCCCAGTGAGTGAGAGAGGACGCACACAGGAGTCAGGAGTGGCACACAAGCCCAGAGGCCAATATTTATCTCCCACTGATTGATTTAGTGATTTTTTCAGGTAGATTTTGGAACCCAAATCAAGCAAAAAAATTAATAGGCTTTCTATGGCCCACAATTGGAGAGAGAGAGAGATGGCACACCCAGGAGTCAAGACTGGCACACAAGCAGAAAGGGCAATATTAATCTCCCACTGATTTGTTTTTGTTTTTTTTTTTTCAGGGAGACTTTAGAAAAAAAAAATACAAAAAAAATGATTTTTTTCAGGAATAATTTAGAAACCAAATAAAATAAAATGATTTTTTCAGGGAGAATTTAGAAAACAAATAAAACAAAAAATAGGCTTTCTAGGGCCCACTGAGTGAGAGAGGACGCACACAGGAGTCAGGAGTGGCACACAAGCCCAGAGGCCAATATTTATCTCCCACTGATTGATTTATTGATTTTTTCAGGTAGAATTTAGAACCCAAATCAACCAAAAAAATAAATAGGCTTTCTATGGCCCACTGAGTGAGAGATGACACAGACAGGGATGGCACTCTAGCAGAAATGCCAATCTTAATCTCCCACAAAAAAAAAAAAAAAAAGGAACTGTCCTTCAATTACTATCTCCCTGCAGTAATCTCAGCCAGGTATGGCAGGCAGCAATAAGGAGTGGACTGATGCACAAATTAAATAAAAAGTGTGGACAAACAAACAAGATAGCTGTGCAGAAAGGAAGGAACAAGAGGATTTGTGCTTTGAAAAAAGCAGTTGCTTTGCACAGCGGCGTACACACAGCAATGCAGCTATCAGGGAGCCTTCTAGGGCAGCCCAATGAGCTACAGCGCTGAGGGAAAAAAAAAAAAATGTAGCTTCCACTGTCCCTGCACACCGAAGGTGGTGTTGGGCAGTGGAAATCGCTACAGCACAAGCGGTTTGGTGGTTAATGGACCCTGCCTAACGCTATCCCGGCTTCTGACGAAGCGGCAGCAACCTCTCCCTAGGCTCAGATCAGCAGCAGTAACATGGCGGTCGGCGGGAACGCCCCTTTATAGCCCCTGTGACGCCGCAGACAGCAAGCCAATCACTGCAATGCCCTTCTCTAAGATGGTGGGGACCAGGACCTATGTCATCACGCTGCCCACACTCTGCGTTTACCTTCATTGGCTGAGAAATGGCGCTTTTCGCGTCATTGAAACGCGACTTTGGCGCGAAAGTCGCGTACCGCATGGCCGACCCCGCACAGGGGTCGGATCGGGTTTCATGAAACCCGACTTTGTCAAAAGTCGGCGACTTTTGAAAATGTTCGACCCGTTTCGCTCAACCCTAGTCGCCACTCCTCAAACGCCCACTTCAAAGCCAACAACTCCCAATTGCCGACATCATAATTACGTTCAGCAGGCGAAAACTTACGGGAAAAGAAGGCACACGGTTTCATCAAGGAACCAACAGAATCCCTCTGAGACAAAACGGCCCCTGCCCCAATCTCAGAAGCGTCAATCTCAACCTGAAATGGAAGAGAAACATCCGGTTGGCGTAACACCGGAGCAGAAGTAAATCGGCGTTTAAGCTCCTGAAAGGCAGAGACAGCCGCAGAGGACCAATTCGCCACATCAGTGCCTTTCTTCGTCAAATCGGTCAAGGGTTTAACCACGCTAGAGAAGTTAGCAATGAAACGGCGATAAAAATTAGCAAAACCCAAAAATTTCTGAAGGCTCTTCACGGATATGGGTTGAATCCAATCATGAATGGCCTGAACCTTAACCGGATCCATCTCCATAGGTGAGGGAGAAAAAATAAAGCCCCAAAAGAAACCTTTTGCACCCCAAAGAGACACTTACACCCCTTCACAAACAAAGCATTGTCACAAAGGATCTGAAATACCATCCTGACCTGTTCCACATGAGACTCCCAATCATCGGAGACAATCAAAATATCGTCTAAATATACAATCAAGAATTTATCAAGATAATTCCGGAAGATATCATGCATGAAGGACTGAAAAAGAGATGGAGCATTAGAGAGCCCGAATGGCATCACAAGGTATTCAAAATGGCCTTCGGGCGTATTAAACGCAGTTTTCCATTCAACACCCTGCTTAATACGAACAAGATTATATGCCCCCCGAAGGTCAATCTTCGTAAACCAACTAGCCCCCTTAATCCTAGCAAACAAATCAGAAAGCAAAGGTAAAGGGTATTGAAACTTGACTGTGATCTTATTCAAGAGGCGATAATCAATACAGGGTCTCAAGGAGCCATCCTTCTTAGCAACAAAAAAAAATCCCGCTCCCAGCGGTGAAGAAGATGGCCGAATATGCCCTTTCTCCAAAGACTCCTTAATATATCTCCGCATGGTGGTATGTTCAGGCAGAGACAGATTGAAAAGTCGGCCCTTAGGAAACTTACAGCCTGGAATCAAGTCAATAGCACAATCACAGTCCCTGTGCGGTGGAAGGGAACTGGACTTGGGCTCATCAAATACATCCTGAAAATCAGACAAAAACTCTGGAATTTCAGAAGAGGAAGAAGAGGAGATTGACATCAAAGGAACATCATTATGAACCCCCTGACAACCCCAACTAGTCACAGACATGGACTTCCAATCCAAAACAGGATTATGTACCTGTAACCACGGAAAACCCAGCACGATAGCATCATGCAAATTATGCAACACCAGAAATCGACAATCTTCCTGATGGGCTGGCGCCATGCGCATGGTCACCTGTGTCCAAAACTGGGGCTTATTTTTAGCCAAGGGTATAGCATCAATGCCCCTTAAAGGAATAGGGTTCTGCAAAGGCTGCAAGGGAAAACCACAACGCCTAGCAAAGTCAAAGTCCATTAAGTTCAAGGCGGCGCCTGAATCCACAAACACCATGACAGAAAATGATGACAATGAGCAGATCAAGGACACAGATAACAGAAATTTAGGTTGTACAGTACTGATGGTAAATGAACTGGCGATCCTCTTTGTCCGCTTAGGGCAGACAGAAATGACATGAGAAGCGTCGCCACAATAATAACACAACCTATTGAGATGTCTGAAACCTTGTCGTTCTGTTTTAGACAGAATCCTATCACACTGCATAGGCTCACGAATTTGCTCTGAGGATAACGCCATAGCGCGCACAGTTCTGCGCTCCCGCAAGCGCCGGTCAATCTGAATGGCCAGAGACATAGAATCACTCAGATTGGAGGGTGTGGGAAACCCCACCATAACATCTTTAACGGATTCAGAAAGACCCTTTCTCAAAATTGCCGCCAAAGCATCATTATTCCATTTAGTCAACACAGACCATTTTCTGAATTTCTGACAATACAATTCAGCCGCCTCTTGCCCCTGAGACAGGGCCAACAAGGTCTTCTCAGCTTGATCCACCGAATTAGGTTCATCATACAGTAATCCTAACGCCTGAAAGAAGGAGTCTACATTAAGCAAAGCAGGATCCCCAGATTCCAGGGAAAATGCCCAATCCTGTGGATCACCACGCAGCAGGGAGATGATGATTTTAACCTGCTGAATGGAATCACCGGAGGATCGAGGTTTCAATGCAAAAAACAGTTTACATTTTATTTTTAAAACTCAAAAATTTGGACCTGTCACCAAAAAACAAATCAGGAGTAGGAATCTTCGGTTCTAAAGCAGGAGTGTGAACAATATAATCAGAAATATCCTGTACCCTAGCAGCAAGCTGGTCTACACGAGAAGCTAATTCCTGAACATTCATGCTAGCACAAGGCTCCTCAGCCACCCAGAAATAAAGAGGGAGAAGACAAAACAGACTGAAGAAAAAAAAAATGGCTCAAGACCTTTCCTCCCTTCTTCTGAGATGCATTTAACTCATTGTTGGCCAGTAGTACTGTTATGATTAGGTGGCCTTGGAGCAGCATGAAAACCTTCACTGGAGTAGGTGGTAACTATACTGACCGCAAACCCTGATCTTATCACCGCAACTAGAAGTAGCCGTGGGGTGTGCCTAACAAAACCTAGACACCTCGACACAGCCGGAGGACTAAATACCCCTAAAGATGGAAATAGGAAAACTATCTTGCCTCAGAGTAGACCCCCAAAGGATAGGCAGCCCCCCACAAATAATGACTGAGTTGGAGAGGAAAATACACACGCAGGCAGAAAACATGCTTAGCAAAGGAGGCCACTTCTAGCTAAATAGAAAAGGACAGGACAGGATACTAAGCGGTCAGCATAAAAATACTACAAAAATATCCACAGCAGAAAATACAAAACTCCACCACCTAACTAAAGATGTGGAGAGTATATCTGCAACTCCAGAGAATCCAACCAGACTGAGAAAAACAACTGACACAGTCTAAGCTGGACAAATAGAAACAAAAGATCAGCACTGAAAATAAGCACACAGCATGTGTGCTACAGAAAAAGAAACAGACACTTATCTTTGCTGAATTGGCAGCTAAGCAGGAGAGGCCAGGCAGAGATCCAACACTTCCAAAGAAACATTGACTACTGGCAAGGACTAATGAGTCCTGCAAAGCTAAATAGCCCAGTCAGAATTGCAATTAGCAGATACACCTGTCCAAGACTGCAGCACAGAGACAACTGCATTACCATCTACAACCACCGGAGGGAGCCCAAAAGCAGAATTCACAACACTAGACACCTCGACACAGCCGGAGGACTAAATACCCCTATAGATAGAAATAGGAATTCTACCTTGCCTCAGAGCAGAACCCCAAAGGATAGGCAGCCCCCCACAAATAATGACTGTGAGTAGTAGAGGAAAGACACTTGCAGGCAGGAAACAGGATTTAGCAAAAGAGGCCACTCTAGCTAGATAGGAAAGGATAGGACAGAATACTAAGCGGTCAGTATTAAAACCCTTCCAAAAATATCCACAGCAGATAACACAAAAAATTCCACCATCTAACTAAAGACATGGAACGTATATCTGCATCTCCTGAGAATCCAACAAGACTGAGAAAACACTGACACAATCTAAGCTGGACAAGAGAAAACAAATGAATAGCACTGAATAATTATGCACACAGCATGTGTGCCAAAGAAATAAAAAAACAGACACTTATCTTTGCTGATTTGGCAGCCAGGCAGGAGGAACCAGACAAAGATGCAAAACCTCCCTGAACAATGGACAACTGGCAAGGACTAATGAATCCTGCATACCTAAATACCCCAGTCAGAACTGCAATCAGCAGAAACACCTGACCAGGACTGCCCCTCAGGGACAACTGCATTACCACCTACTGTACAACCACCGGAGGGAACCCAAAAGCAGAATTCACAACACAAGGGTATGTCATGAGAGATTCGCAGTAACTCCTCTCTATACTTCTTGGGACCTACCAGCTGTCATTTTATAGTGGGGCTCGTCCCTGTGTGGTGCTGCTCTGTGATCTGGTAGAGGAGTCCCTGCTTCCATATAAACTGTTCCCCTTCCAGTACCCCTCTCCCCTCTTGTGCCTTCCCACAATACCCCTCCAATGAAGGATCCTCAAGTAACTCTCTCTTAAATTCATCTGGGGTGGCCCAAGAAATGTGCCTGGCTATGGGAATACGTGTAGGGCTGGGATGTCTTACCTGGGCCTCATCTGAGTGTGATTCTGCCTCCACAGCTCGAGCTTGTCTCCGGGTGGTCACAGGATATGTCTCAGCCAGAGGGGCACCCAAGAAGGTCCCGGACGAGATGAGGCTTCACAAGGGTCAAAGTTGCCCCTGAATCTCTTAGTCCCTGCATGCGTTTCCCATTAACCCACACGACCTGTTGATGCTGTTGTCGATTATCTGCCTGGGCTGCCTGCACGGGGTCCACTTCATGCAGCACTTCCTCCATCTCTTCCACCCTTTGGTTAGTCGTAGCCCCCAATGTCGGGTCAGCTTCGCCATGGTAGCAGTGTACAGCAGCCCGGCTGAAGGCAGCTGTTCCCGCCTTTGGCCACTGGGCATGCTGAGTCCGGTTGGGACATTATCTTTGCAGGTGGCCCAGCTGACGGCAGGTGTGGCATCGCACAGGGGAACTGTGGTAGGCCGGGTTTCTAGCTGGTTCCCTACAATCTTCGGTGGTTTGGGGCCCTCCAGGTCCATGGGCAGACCCCTAGTGACCATCTTTGATCTGGACAACTGAGGCCTCCTGGCATCATGATGTTCATCGGCCAGACGAGCGGCTTCCTCAAGAGTCGTTGGCCGCCTGTCCTGAAGCCATTCCTGTGTCTCGGGGGTTAGTCCATTAAAAAATCGTTCTAACAAGATGAGCTGGAGGACGTCCTCCTTAGTGGTTGCTTGGCTCCCTTGTACCCACTGTAGCAGTGACCACCGTAATTTACAGGCCCATTCAGCGTGGGTACCGATTACTCGTTTTATAAGTCCGTGGAACTTTTGGCGGTATGCCTCTGGTGTCAGCGCATACCGGGCCAAGATCACTTCTTTGATTCGCTCATAGTCCATACAGTCCTCATCAGGTACCATGCGATAGGCGTCCGCTGCCCGGCCTGTCAGCTTGCTGGCCAGAATCTGAACCCGTTCCTCCGGCTTCACTTGATGAAGGGCACACTGCCGCTCAAAGTCCTGCAGAAAGCCATCAATATCTTCCTCTACCTCCCCAACTGTCGGAAGGCATTATACTGGATCTTTTTGTGGCTTACTGTTGAAGGTACCTGGTCGTAGGCCAGAGCTCCCCCTGCTCGCTGACTCTCCTCTCTCCGCTCTGCCATCTCCATCTTGGCCAGCTCCACTTTGGTCCGCTCTGCCATCTCTATCTTGGCTAGCTCTATCCTGGTCCGCTCGGCCATCTTTTCCTTCAGATCAGTACACACATCAGCCATCACCTCTCGTATGATCTCTACTGCATGGTTTGGGCCATAGAACGCCAGTCTGTTCTTTACCTCCCTCTGGAATTCAGTCTCCTCCACGTTCACATTGGGGGTGCTGCACTGTCGTGTTCCATGATGGCTGCTATCAAATCCGCTTTTGTTTTGTTGCTGGTGATCAACCCTCGGGCTTCCACCAGATCTTTTAATGTAGTCCTCTTCAACTTCTGGTAGTTGTTTTCCATTCATTCCTTTCCTCCTGTAGAAGGGGTATCATATCCCGTTGCCTGCCACCAGTGTAACGGGGTCTACCAAGCTGGGGTACCTCTTTCAGTACCACCCCGTGATTCAGGAGGTCCACTCTGCTTTGGCTGGAGTCTGAATGAAGGACGCTGGCTGGAATTCCTTGGTTACCTGGAAGCATATAAAATATCACTGCTTCTCCACGTATTTCCAGTCTGACAACACTTTATTCACAGGACACAGAATATATCACACAGATACAGAGGGCAGGCCAGACATACATTACAATAGCCGCAGGGGGCCGGAACCTGCCGATATTTACTGTGGGAATTACAAAGGTGGGGGGAGGACAGAAGGGGGATATCTTGTCCCCTCTGCCCAGGGCACAGCCTGTGGGCTGATGCATTAGGGACATGCATCTCACATGGAACCTATTATACATGCATATAACTGCACAACATATTCTGAGTGCTGAGTGGTTCCATAACACGTAACACTTAATAAGTAACATTTCCCACATGTCTACTTTACATCGGCACAATTTTGGAACTTAAATTATTTATTGTTAGGAAGTTATAAGGGTTAAAATTTGAACAGCGATTTCTTATTTTTACAACAACATTTTTATTTAGGGACCACATCAGATTTTAAGTCAATTTGAGGGGTCTATGTGATAGAAAATACTCAAAAGTGACATCATTTGAAAACTGCACCCCTCAGGGTGCTCAAACCCACATTCAAGAAGTTTATTAACCCTTCAGGTGCTTGACAGGAATTTTGGAATGTGGAAAAAAAATGAACATTTAATTTTTTTCACATAACATTTACTTCAGATCCAAAATTTTTTATTTTGACAAGGGTAACATTAAAAATGGACCCCAAAATTTCCTGTGCAATTTTTCCTTCGTACGCCGATACCCCATATGAGAGAGAAAATCACTGTTTGGGCACACCGCAGGGCTCGGAAGGGAAGGAGCGCATTTGTCTTTTTGAATTCGAAATTTGCTGGAACAATGTTGCGTTTGGAGAGCCTCTCATGTGACCACTCCTGGCACGTAGTGCCGGGTGTCAGCTGTCAGAATTAGCTGACCACTGGCTACAATCGCCCGCCCTGTCCCTGGTCAAATAGGTCCAGGGCACTGGAACGGATTATTAGGTCTGATGTCAGAAAAGGGTTAAATCACAGAGTTACAGTACAGACCAAAAGTTTGGACGCACCTTCTCATTTAAAGATTTTTTGTATTTTCATGGCTATGAAAATTGTATATTCACACTGAAGGCATCAAAACTATTAATTAACACATGTGGAATTATATACTTAACAAAAAAGTGTGAAACAACTGAAATTATGTCTTATATTCTAGGTTCTTCAAAGTAGCTACCTTTTGCTTTGATGACTGCTTTGCATACTCTTGGCATTCTCTTGATGAGCTTCAAGAGGTAGTCATCGGAAATGGTTTTCACTTCACAGGTGTGCCCTGTCATGTTTAATAAGTGAGATTTCTTGCCTTATAAATGGGGTTGGGACCATCAGTTGTGTTGTGCAGAAGTCTGGTGGATACACAGCTGATAGTCCTTCTGAATAGACTGTTAGAATTTGTGTTATGGCAAGAAAAAAGCAGCTAATTAAAGAAAAACAAGTGGCCATCATTACTTTAAAGGGAACCTGTCACCCCGTTTTTTGAGATTGAGCTATAAATACTGTTAAATAGGGCCTGCGCTGTGCGTTACTATAGTGTATGTAGTGTACCCCGATTCCCCATGTATGCTGAGAAATACATTACCAAAGTCGCCGTTTTCGCCTGTCAATCAGGCTGGTCTGGTCAGGTGGGCGTGTTCACAGCGCTCTTTTCTTCCCCAGCTTTCCGTTGGTGGCGTAGTGGTGTGCGCATGTCCAGAGTTCCGACTTCCCTGCGCCCACGTGAAGACACAGCGCGCGATCTGCGCTGTAATCCCTTGCATCGGTGGGGGCGGCCATCTTCCTGGGGCCGCGCGTGCGCAGATGGAGTGCTCTGCTGCACGGGGCTTCAGGAAAATGGCCGCGGGCAGCCGCGCGTGCGCATTAGAGATCGCGGCCGCCATTTTCCCAAAGCCGAGATGCAAACTCGGCTTTGGGAAAATGGCCGCCGCGATCTCTAATGCGCACGCGCGGCAGTCCGCGGCCATTTTCCTGAAGCCCCGTGCAGCAGAGTACTCCATCTGCGCACGCGCGGCCACAGGAAGATGGCCGCCCCCACCGATGCAAGGGATTACAGCGCAGATCGCGCGCTGTGTCTTCACGTGGGCGCAGGGAAGTCGGAACTCTGGACATGCGCACACCACTACGCCACCAACGGAAAGCTGGGGAAGAAAAGAGCGCTGTGAACACGCCCACCTGACCAGACCAGCCTGATTGACAGGCGAAAACGGCAACTTTGGTAATGTATTTCTCAGCATACATGGGGAATCAGGGTACACTACATACACTATAGTAACACACAGCGCAGGCCCTATTTAACAGTATTTATAGCTCAATCTCAAAAAAACGGGGTGACAGGTTCCCGTTAAGAAATGAAGGTCAGTCAGTCCGAAAAATTGGAAAAACTTTAAATGTGTCCCCAAGTGCAGTTGCAAAAACCATCAAGCGCTACAAAGAAACTGGCTCACATGAGGACCGCCCCAGGAAAGGGAGACCAAGAGTCACCTCTGCTTCTGAGGATAAGTTTGTCCAAGTCACCAGCCTCAGAAATTGCAGGTTAACAGCAGCTCAGATTAGATACCAGGTCAATGCCACACAGAGTTCTAGCAGCAGTCACATCTCTACAACAACTGTTAAGAGGAGACTTTGTGCAGCAGGCCTTCATGGTAAAATAGCTGCTAGGAAACCACTGCTAAGGACAGGCAACAAGCAGAAGAGATTTGTTTGGGCTAAAGAACACAAGGAATGGACATTAGACCAGTGGAAATCTGTGCTTTGGTCTGATGAGTCCAAATTTGAGATGTTTGGTTCCAACCACCGTGTCTTTATGCGATGCAGAAAAGTTGAACGGATGGACTCTACATGCCTGGTTCCCACCGTGAAGCATGGAGGAGGAGGTGTGATGGTGTGGGGGTGCTTTGCTGTTGGGGATTTATTCAAAATTGAAGGCATACTGAACCAGCATGGCTACCACAGCATCTTGCAGCGGCATGCTATTCTATCCGGTTTGTGTTTAGTTGGACCATCATTTATTTTTCAACAGGACAATGACCCCAAACACAGCTCCAGGCTGTGTAAGGGCTATTTGACCAAGAAGGATAGTGATGGGGTGCTAAACCAGATGACCTGGCCTCCACAGTCACCAGACCTGAACCCAATCGAGATGGTTTGGGGTGAGCTGGACTGCAGAGTGAAAGCAAAAGGGCCAACAAGTGCTAAGCATCTCTGGCAACTCCTTCAAGATTGTTGGAAGACCACTCCCGGTGACTACCTCTTGAAGCTCATCAAGAGAATGCCAATAGTGTGCAAAGCAGTCATCAAAGCAAAAGGTGGCTACTTTGAAGAACCTAGAATATAGGACATATTTTCAGATGTTTCACACTTTTTTGTTAAGTATATAATTCCACATGTGTTAATTCATAGTTTTGATGCCTTCAGTGTGAATGTACAATTTTCATAGTCATGAAATACAGAAAAATCTTTAAATGAGGTGTGTCCAAACTTTTGGTCTGTACTGTATGTCACACAAAATAGTTCATAAATAACATTTCCCACATGTCTACTTTACATCAGCACAATTTCTGAAACATTTTTTTTGTTAGGAAGTTATAAGGGTTAAAATTTGACCAGCAAGTTCTCATGTTTACAACAAAATTTACAACACCAATTTTTTTTCAGGGACCACCTCAAAAGAGACTTTGAGGGGTCTATTAGACAAAAAAATACTCAAACGATGTAAAAATTTGACTTTATTTTTGATTTTGGACTGATCCTTGTTGACATTGCACCATTTCAGGTTTATATCATTAGAGTATTATAATTTCTATTTTTCCCTACCTGGCTATCCTTTTTTTCCCAATATATAATTTAACAAGCCTACTGTGCAATTTTAAGAATTTTTTATCTTGTTGTGTTTTTTTTCTTTTTCATTTTTCTTATGTAATTGTAATTTTTCTGATATACAGCGGGAAAAAGGTATTTAGTCCGACACTAATTGTGCAAGTTCTCCCACTTGATGAGAGAGGCCTGTAATTTACATCATAGGTAGACCACAACTATGAGAGTCAAAATGAGAAAACAAATCCAGAAAATTACCTTGTCTGATTTGGAAAGATTTATTTTGCAAGTTATGGTGGAAAATAAGTATTTGGTCACCTAAAAACATGCAGGATTTCTGTCCCTCACAGACCTGTAACTTCTCATTTAAAAGACTCCTCTGTCCTCCACTCATTACCTTTAGTAATGGCGCCTGTTTGGACTTGTTATCAGTATAAAAGACTCCTGTCCACAATCTCAAACAGTCTGACTCCAAACTCCACTATGATGAAGACCAAAGAGCTGTCGAAGGACAGCAGAAACAAAATTGTGGCCCTGCACCAGGCTGGAAAGACTGAATCTGCAATAGGCAAGCAGCTTTGTGTAATGAAATCAACTGTGGGAGCAATAATAAGAAAATGGAAGACATACAAGACCACTGATAATTTCCCTCGATCTGGGGCTCCATGCAAGATCTGACCCCGTGGGGTCAAAACGATCACAAAAACGGTGAGTAAAAATACCCGATCCACACTGGGGGAACCTAGTGAATGACCTGCATAGACCTGGGACCACCGTAAAAAAGGGTGCCATCAGTAACACACTACACCTCCAGTGACTCAGATCCTGCAGTGCCAGATGTGTCCCCCTGCTTAAGCCAGTACATGTCCAGGCCGTCTGAAGTTTGCTAGAGAGCATTTGGATTATCCAGAAGAGTATTGGGAGAATTTCATATGGTCTGATGAAATCACAGTATATGTGTTTGGTAGAAACAAAGCTCGTCGTGTTTGGAGGAGACAGAATACTGAGTTGCAACCAAAGAACACCATACCTACTGTGAAGTATGGGGGTGGCAACGTCATGCTTTGGGGCTGTTTGTCTGCAAAGGGACCAGGACAACTGATCCGTGTACATGAAAGAATGAATGGGGCCATGTATCATGAGATTTTGAGTGCAAACCTCCTTCGATCAGCAAGGGCAATGAAAATGAAATGTGGATGAGTCTTTCAGCATGAGAATGATCCCAAGCACACCGCCAGGGCAACGAAGGAGTGGCTTTGTAAGAAGCATATGAAGGTCCTGGAGTGGCCTAGCCAGTCTTCAGATCTCAACCCCATAGATAACCTTTGGTGGGAGTTGAAAGTCTGTGTTGCCCAGCGACAGGCCCAAAACATCACTGCTCTAGAGGAAATCTGCATGGAGAAATGGGCCAACATACCACCAACAGTGTGTGCGACCTTGTGAAGACTTACAGAAAACGTTTGACCTCTGTCATTGCCAACAAAGGATATATAACTAAATATTGAGATGAACTTTTGTTAATGACCAAATACTTATTTTCCACCATAATTTTCAAAATAAATCTTGTCAAATCAGGCAAGGTGATTGTCTGGATTTGCTTTCTCATTTTGACTCTCATAGTTGTGGTCTACCTATGATGTCAATTACAGGCCTCGGTCATCTAAGTGGGAGAACTTGCACAATTGGTCGCTGACTAAATACTTTTTCCCCCACTGTTAATAAAATTGTTACTTTTTCATGAATATGCGTTGTGGATCATAATTAAAACTAATATTCCAATAGGATGCACAACGGGGTTTATTATTTTGCATTTTTCTTGTTTAAACGCATTTCCTGTATTGTTACAACAGTTCTTTTTTGTGCTATTCCTATGGATTTCTGTGCTAAAGAAGCAGCTTGACAGTCCCAAGCACTTACTGTTTTAAAGGAAAAAACAGTCAACAAGTTGATAATGAACAGAGAAGTATTCGGGATCTAAACAAGGTTTCACTATAGGATTAAGATTTGGTAGAATAAGAGAACGCTGGAAAATTATGTTGAATAAAAGCTGATCCCCCGTGGCTTACGGGTCCAAGTATTTCCATCTTATGGTAAGGATGACACAGATTTTACCTCCCAATGGGAGAAAATCTGCAACAACTGCTCGGCTAAATTTCGACAGCTGATTATGAAGAAGAATGGGACTACGTTAGATGAAACAGATGTCAAAATTGAAATAAAGTAATATAAGATAGCGGCGCTGTTGCGTATGGTAGGTGTGGACTGCAGCAGGTGGAACCCTATATCACTGCGAGGGTATAAGAAACTAAGAGTAAAAAATATACAATATATGTGTATGCACCCACGCTACGTCCTACGTTGCATTAAGCAAAGACCCCATAGATTTACCTGCTTTACATGCTTTTCTAAAGACGAATTTCGGACGTGTTGGAAGTTTGTCTCCAATTATTTAATCCTCTTTTAGGAGGTCCCAGTGCTTATTCACAATTTTTTTTCAGCAATTGGGTGTTGGAGTTGTATTGCGTGATAATTGGTATAGAAATTAGGTCATGTTGTTGGAGGGGGGTTATATTGTCCGTTATAGTAATCTTGTCACGTAGAAGTTCACCCCTTGGTATCTCCTGCACACTGTCTCTCGCTTCTAATAGAAATTTGTGGTCATAGCCCTTATTTACATTTTTTTTGATCAAAACATCTGTTTCCCTCAAATAATCCAAAGAGCTAGTGCAATTGCGATGTGACCTAACAAATTGACTGCGGGGCACGTTCAGTAACCATCTTGGAAGGTGACAACTATTTATAGATATTCTATATTCTAATTTCTATACCAATTATCACGCAATACAACTCCAACACCCAATTGATGAAAAAAATTGTGAATAAGCACTGGGACCTCCTAAAAGAGGATAAAATAATTGGAGACAAACTTCCAGCACGTCCGAAACTCGTCTTTAGAAAAGCACGTAATTTGGGACTAAGTATTGCACCTACAGTAAGGAATCCCAAACGACAAAGGAATACAAAGGGACCATTTAGACACATATTAAAAGGTTTTTTTCCATGTAAAAAATGTTAAATGTGCAAATCAGTAGCCCCAACCAAGCAAAAATCTGTGTTGTCTCATAATGGCACACGAATTGACATTACGGACTTTATTACATGCATAACACAAGGAGTAATCTTTGTGATTGAGTGTCCGTGTAAAAAACAGTACATAGGGCGCACGAAACGGCCTCTGTGTAAAAGAATCAATGAGCACCTACGTAATATTCGCAACAAATATGACTTACACCCCCTGTCCAAACACTTTGCAAAGTATCACATGGGATCAGTCCTTGGAGTAAAAATAACCGGTATTAAAGTGGTCCAAAAAGATTGGAGGAATGGGGATTTTATCAAACTTATGTCATGTGAGGAGACCCGCATGATCTTTGAACTGGACACTCTGAGACCAAAAGGTCTGAATAATGAGGTAGAGGTATTTGCATTTGAATAAATTATGCAAAATGAGCTGCATGTATTTAAGGATAACCAGCGCAGAGGGAGCCTACCCTGATGTTGGAATCCACAGTAATTCCGAAACACGTTGGTTTTGGCTCCCATCACGATCCGTTCCTTTCAAGAGCAGCATCACGTGACCGCCGAGCACGTGACCTGAAGAACGAAGGTCCTCCTGAAGGTCCTTCGCAACTTCCAGCATACATTCTCAACCACACGCGCCTGTCACCGGCTGGGACGGCATGCGCAGAAGATTGGAATCTACAGCTATCAAGACCAGAGCAGGAATATGGCAGCTAAGTAGTCTCACTTTATTAACTATTACATTATTACCACTCCACTGTGGCGTGCGATCTCTGGACTGTGCTCAAACCTTTTCAGCCGCAATATATAGGTACAAAAGCAACTTATGATTTGTGGAGTTTGCTTACGCCTATACTTTTTTGGGAAACAGGTACAGAGCAACATATAGCCCGGTCATCTCTAGGGGCTTTGTTATTAATATTTTATGTACACATAATATATATGAGTAGTGTTGAGCATTCCGATACCGCAAGTATCGGGTATCGGCCGATACTTGCGGTATCGGAATTCCGATACCGAATTCCGATACTTCCCGCGTATCGGATACCGGAATCGGAAGTTCCCAGAATTCAAACTGAACGCAGCAGCCAATGAGGAATGATTGGAAGTGTGGGCACATCCTGTTTAGCATGGTGGGCATGTAAGTACTGGCAAGGCTGTGATTGGCTGCTGATGTCACTCTGCACTATAAAAAACGCTGCCGCCTTTTTGCGCTCACTCTGCTGTGATTTCAGTTAGGGACAGGATGCTGTGTTCTAACTGAGGGCCAGTTGAGATAGCTTATTGCTTTATTTTCCTTTCCCAAGGCTAATTTAGCAAAACGCTGTGTGTTCTTCACTGTTCACCTTGCTCTTGCCTTGCAGCGCTGTTTTAACAGCATTCTGCAAGGTCTCTGTGTGTGTGTGTGTGTGCAGCTCACTCTGTAGTCTGTGTGCAGCCATATACCCGGTTGTATTCAGCTCAGGGGGGGTTCACACTGCCTCACACAGTTGTCCTTTTTTGCTCATAGTGCAGCCTGCTGTACATTTTTTCTCAAATTTCCCATTAGTGTTTTTCCACCCGTCTCCAGCTAAATTGTGGAAAAACACTACATAGGATAACCTAGAGGAGTGTTTTTGGGCCTTGCAGCGCCGTTTACGGCTGTCTGCACGGTCTCCGTGTGAGCGCAGCTCGCCCTGTAGTCTGTGTGCAGCCATAGCCGGTTGGATTCAGCTCAGGGTGCGTTACTGCCTCATACCTTGAAAAAAAATTTCCTTTTTTTCAAATAGTGCAGCCTGTTTAAAATTTAAAAAAAAATTTCCTATTAGTGTCTTTCCACCCGTCTCCAGCTAAATAGTGGAAAAACACTACATAAGATAACCTAGAGGAGGGTTTTTGGGCCTTGCAGCGCCGTTTACGGCTGTCTGCACGGTCCCCGTGTGAGTTAAACTTGCTCTGTAGTCCGATCTGCAGAAAAAAAAAAAAAGTAAAGTTCACCAAACACCACTTAACACTTGTGTAGGCCACATTTGAAAAATAATAAAGTTTAGTCCACACTTTACAACATTAGTGTTTCTTACACCTGTTAGGAGGAGCATTTCAGGAATAAGCACACTAAGGCCTTAGTACTTTTCTGCTTATCTTTATCTGTCAACCAAGATGAAGAGGGCAGGGAGTAAGGCACGTGGGCGTGGGCGCGGAGCAGGGAGAGGAGCAGGGAGAGGACGTGGTGATTCTGTGCCTGCTGCGGGCACCGGTGACTCGTCGTCACTCAGTTTCAGCAGGGAACAGTCCTTCATGCGCAGCTTTGTCGGAGAGCGCCGTGCACCGCTGCTGCGTGAAGATCAAATTGAAGCCGTTGTCGGGTGGATGGCAGCTAACGCCTCGGCATCGACTTCAGTTAGTGCCACATCCTCTCAGGCACAGAGCACTGGAGAGCAGCCATCTGTCTCTTCACCACCTGCCAAATTGGCCAGGCAGTCAGAGAGCCCAGGACAGGAGCCGTCTCTACTTCTGTTCTCTGAATCTCTTGGCTTGGAAACAGGGGGCCAGCCAAGCAGCATTGGAGAAATGGAAGAAGAGGCAGTGTGCAGTGATGCCCAACAGCTTTGTCTCTCTGACTCTGAAGAGGTGGGTGGGCCAGTGCCTGCGGTGACCACAGCGCAGTACGCATCTGATGATGAAACTCAGGTGCCGCTTTCTGGTGCGTACTGTGCTGCCGAGACTACCCAGGAGGAGCAGTTGGTGGCAGAGGGTAGTGGAGATGATGAGGTCGTTGACCCATCGTGGCGTGAGGAACAGGAAGGTGGTGGGAGCAGCTCTGAGGAAGAGATTCCCCTTACGGGCCAAAGAGGGAGAGGGAGGGGCAAGACTGCGGAGCCTGTAGCCTCCACTTTGGCACCCGTTAGGAGCCTGTCTCTTTCCAAAGCCAAAAAGGGCGCTCCCAAGACTTGCAGTGCCTGGTCCTTTTTTGACACAGTTGCAGATGACATTTGTTTTTTGTCAAATGCAAGCTGTGTCATCAGAAAGTCAAAAGAGGGAAAAGTGTCAGCAACCTCAATACCACAAATATGTGGAAACATGTGCGGACCAGGCACGCGGTGGAGTTACAGAAACACACTGAAGATGTAGGCCAACCAACAGCGGCAGCTACCACCTCTTCAGCTCGTGTTGCCTCTTCCTCCAGCTCACGCACAGCTGGTTTGGCTTCCTCCCAGGATCGCCATGGAAGAACCTCTGGCACTGTTGTCCAGAGACCTTGTGTAATTCCACCCACAGCACCACCTTGCCAGTCATCCTCACACTCCCAGTCTACTCTACAGCCATCGGTAGTACAGGCATGGGAGAAAAGGCGGGCATTCTCGGCCAACCACCCCCGAGCACAGGCTCTGAATGCAGGCATTGCCAAACTGTTGTCCCTGGAAATGCTCTCATTCAGGCTGGTGGAGACTGACAGCTTCCGTGACTTGATGGCATTGGCAGTCCCACAGTACAAGGTGCCCAGCCGCTTTTACTTCAGCAGGCAAGCTGTCCCTGCCCTGCACAGGCATGTTGAGGGAAACATAAAACATGCGCTACTGAACGCCGTCAGTAGCAAGGTCCACCTCACCACCGATGCGTGGACCAGTCAGCATGGACAGGGGCGATACGTTTCCCTCACTGCCCATTGGGTTAATGTTGTTGAGCCAGGTACAGATCGTGCGAGTGGCGCAGGACGTGTCCTGCCCACTCCAAGGATTGCAGGAATCCAGTCTGTACGCATTGACTCCTCCTCTTACACAAGTTCCTCAGAATCATCTCTGCAGGAGCCGTCACAGTCCACCTCCACATGGACCCGTGAACGTTTACCTATGACCGACATGAGCACAGCCGTGGCCAAACGTCAGCAGGCCGTCTTGAAACTAGTTTCATTGGGGAATCGAAGCCACACAGCGCAGGAGCTCTGGAATGCCATTAAGCAGGAGAGCGATGTGTGATTACTGCCAGCGAATCTCCAGCCAGGCATGGTAGTGTGTGACAATGGCCGAAATCTGGTGGCAGCTTTGGCCCTTGGCAACCTCACTCACATCCCATGTCTGGCACATGTGCTCAATTTGGTTGTGCAGAGTTTTCTGAGGGACTATCCGGATCTTGATGCACTGCTGCACAAGGTCCGCCTAGAGTGTGCTCACTTGCGGTGTTCCAGCTTGGCAAGATCCCGCATTGCTGCTCTGCAGCGCCGATTCCGCCTTCCGGAACAACGCATCATATGTGACCTACCTACCCGGTGGAATTCCACGTTACATATGTTGGAGCGGTTGTGTGAGCAGCAGCAAGCAGTTATGGAGTACCAGCTGCATCAGGCGCAAAGAAGTCGCAGTCAGCGCCGATCAGACTTCACAACCACAGAGTGGGCCACTATAAAGGACGTCTGCCAGGTTTTGCGTCCTTTTGATTATTCCACGCAGATGGCAAGTGCAGATGATGCACTAGTCAGCATGACTGTCCCCCTTATCTGCCTGCTTCAGCAAACTTTGCAAGGGTTAAGGGATGATGTTGTGGAAGAGGTGGAGGATGAGGAGTCACCTTTTCCATCAGCTTCTGGAGAGTCAGCGCCACGTGGTTCCTCACAAAGGGGTACGCAGGGGCCACTTTGTGAGGAGGATGAGGAGGAGTCAATGGAGGAGGAAGAGCTCCGTCCAGAGGAGGGAGCGACACAATTGTCCAGTGGTCAGTGTGTACAGCGAGGGTGGGGTGATGACGAGCGGGCAGAGATCATGTCTCAAGCAGGGGACAGCGTTTCTGGGCCAGTTGGCAGTCTGCAGCACATGGTGGATTTCATGCTGCAGTGCCTGAGAAACAACCGCCGCATCGACCACATTCTCAACATGCCTGATTATTGGGTGTTCACCCTCCTCGATCCTCGCTACCGGGACAAAGTCCAAACCCTCATCCCAGCGTTGACCCGGGAGCGTAAATTGCGGGAGCACCACGACACACTGGTGAATTCCATCATCTTCTCCAGTCCAACTGAGAGGAGTGCTGGTAGTGCTTTACAAAGCAGCTCAGTGCGTCGAGGCAGTGGGGGAGGCTCTGCCCAAAGAGGGAGCAGAAGCAGTGCCTCTGCCCAAGGCAAGCCCAGTATGGCACAACTCTGGCACACTTTTGTGTGCCCGCCCCAAATGTCTACACCATCACCGGCGGCTCCAGTCAGCAGGAGGCAACGGTTCCGTCAGATGGTGACAGACTACATGGCTTGCCCTCTTACTGTACTCCCAGACGGCTCTTCCCCGTTCAAGTTTTGGGTCTCTAAGCTGGATACATGGCCAGAGCTAAGCCAGTATGCATTGGAGGTGCTGGCTTCCCCTGCGGCTAGTGTCTTATCGGAACGTGTCTTTAGTGCCGCAGGTGCTGTACTAACAGACCGTCGCATGCGACTATCCTCCGATAACGTTGACCGGCTTACTTTCCTGAAAATGAACCAGGCCTGGATCTCGCAGGAATTTGCCACTCCTCTGCCTGATTAAGTAATTGGGTTTCATCCAGGTCTCCTGCTGTGTTCATCTTTCTACCACCTGAACTGCTATTCCTGGGCTCCAACACCGCCAGTTGCGGCTCAGAAGTGCAGGCTGCACAGTAAAAACATACGACCCAGTGTTATTGGGTTTCAGTAACGTCAGCTGATCCCCAGCTGTGTAGCCGGCAATGTGTCCTGCGACCGCCACGCTGGCACAACAACCTAAATGTAAGGGAACCTGCCCCCCCCCCGTCGTTTGTTACTGAAAGAGCCATCTTGTGCAGCAGTAATGCTGCACAAGGAAAAGGTAGCTCTTTTAGTTTAGCTCTTTGCACACGCAGAACTTAACACTTATAAAATGTGTTCACTGATACCGTTATACCGTCCCGGAGCTGAGACTTTCCTTCGTAATGTGACGCAGCACAGCCGTCATTCCTACCCCCTTGGTGCCATGCACTGCCTCCTCAGCGTTGTTTTAAGCTGTCACGGAGCCTGCGCTCTTCTGTTATCCCTTGGCCATGCCCTATTTGCGCTGCCTGTCTTCTGACATAATTTGGTGTCAGGCTGGCTGCGCCTGTGCGGCCGCGCTGCCCGAGATCCCGCTTCGCAGTGTCTTCTGATTGAATCACACTGCGGGCCTGGGATCCATGGGCATGCGCAGTGCATATCTTCCCCTCGGGCTCTCGCTCATCTCCCTCCGCCTTCTTTAGACTGTGCGCCGTCAGCTGATCCCTAATAGCATACCACGGCCATGACACCGCACAGTCTGAAGAAGAGGGAAGGAGGGGAGTGAGTCGAGGATATGCACTGTGCATGCCCATGGATCCAAGGCCCGCAGTGGGATTACGTTAGACGACACTGCGAGGTGGGATCTGGAGCAGCGTGGACGCACAGGCACTGACAGCCTGACACCAAATTATGTCAGAAGACAGGCAGCGCTAATTGGGCATGGCCAAGGGATAACAGAACAGCGCAGGGCCCGTGACAGCTTAAAACAACGCTGAGGAGGCAGCGCACGGCACCAAGGGGATAGGAATGACAGCTGTGCTGTGTCCCATTACGAAGGAAATTTGCACCTCCGGGACGGTTTTACGGTATAAGGAGACACATTTTTAGTGTTTACTTCTGTGTTTGCAAGGAGCATAATTAAAAGAGCAACTTTTCCTTTTGCATCCTTAGTGCTGCACAAGATGGCTCTTTCAGCTACAAACGTCTTGGGGGGGGGTTAAAGGTTCCCTTTCAACTTGCTCCAATCAGGCTTCGGCCTACACTCTGTTCCTCTGCTCCTCCTGCTGTCCCTGGGCTCTAACACCACCAGTTGGTGCCTGGAAGTGCTGTCTGCACAGTCAACAGTCGCTCCTCTGTTATTGGGGTTCAGTAACGTCAGCTGATCCCCAGCTGTGTGTGTGGCAATACCTCCAATCTGCTCCTCCTGCTGTCCCTGGGCTCTAACACCGCCAGTTGGTGCCTGGAAGTGCTGTCTGCACAGTCAACAGTCGCTCCTCTGTTATTGGGGTTCAGTAACGTCAGCTGATCCCCAGCTGTGTGTGCGGCAATACCTCCAATCTGCTCCTCCTGCTGTCCCTGGGCTCTAACACCGCCAGTTGGTGCCTGGAAGTGCTGTCTGCACAGTCAACAGTCGCTCCTCTGTTATTGGGGTTCAGTAACGTCAGCTGATCCCCAGCTGTGTGTGCGGCAATACCTCCAATCTGCTCCTCCTGCTGTCCCTGGGCTCTAACACCGCCAGTTGGTGCCTGGAAGTGCTGTCTGCACAGTCAACAGTCGCTCCTCTGTTATTGGGGTTCAGTAACGTCAGCTGATCCCCAGCTGTGTATCTGGCAACGTATCATGCGACCGCCACGCTGGCACAACTAAAAACTAGGCGTTTGTTACTGAAAGAGCCACCTTGTGCAGCACTAATACTGCACAAGGAAAAGGTCGCTCTTGAAATTATGCTCCTTGCAAACGCTGAACTACACACTCATGTAATGTGTCCCCTCACACCGTCCAACCGTCCCGGAGGTGGGACTTTCCTTTGTAATGTGACGCAGCACAGCCGTCATTGCTACCCCCTTGGCACCGTGCGCTGCCTCCTTAGCGTTGTTTGATTCAGTCATGGACCCTGCGCTGTTATGTTATCCCTTGGCCATGCACAGTTTGCGCTGCCCGTCCTCTGACATCATTTGTTGTCGTCCTGGCTGCGCCTGTGCGTCCACGCTGCCCGAAATCCCACCTCGCAGTGTCGTCTAATGTGATCCCACAGTGGGCCTGGTATCCATGGCCATGCGCAGTGCATATACTAGCCTCTCACTCCCCTTCTTCACGCTTCTTCAGACTAGGCGGCGTCAGCTGATCCCTAATAGCATGCCACGGCCGTGACGCCGCACAGTCTGAAGAAGCAGGAAGGAGGTGAGTGAGAGGTGATGATATGCACTGCGCATGCCCTTGGATCCCTGGCCCGCAGTGGGATTACATTAGATGACACTGCGAGGTTGGATCTCGGGCAGCTTGGACGCACACGCACTGCCAGCCTGACACCTAAATGATGTCAGAAGACGGGCACCGCTAAATGTGCATGGCCAAGGGATAACATTACAGCGCGGGCTCCTTGACAGAACCAAACAACGTTGAGGAGGTGGCGCCCGGCACCAAGGGGGTTGGAATGACGGCTGTGCTGTGTCACATTACAAAGGAAAGTCCCACTTCCGGGACGGTTTGACGGTGTGAGGGGACACATTATATGAGTGTGTACTTCAGCGTTTGCAAGGAGCATAATTTTCGGAGCCACCATTTTCCATGTGCAGTATTACTGTTGTACAAGATGGCTCTTTCAGCAACAAATGCCTGGAGGGGGGGGGGGTTAAAGGTTCCCTTTCAACTTGCTCCACTGCAGGCTTCGGCCTACACTCTGCTCCTCTTTGATTCCCTGGGTTTCAACACTGTCAGTTGGGACCTGGAAGTGTTGTCTACACAGAAAAAACACTAGCTGATGTGTCAGTGGGGTTCAGCACCGCCAGCTGTTCCCCTGCTGTGTAGTCGGCAACGTGTCCAGCACAAGCCACGCTGGCACAACAGAACAAAAGCTGCCACCAGTGCAGGCTTCGGCCTACACTCTGCTCCTCTCCTCCTCCTGCTGCCCCTGGGCTCAAACACCGCTAGTTTTTGCCCGGAAGTGCTAGCTGCACAGAAAAAAACACCAGCCAATGTGTTAGTGGGGTTCAGCACCGCCAGCTGTTCCCCTGCTTTGTAGCCGGCAACGTGACCTGCAAACGCCACACAGGCACATGAACTGAAATTAAAGGGACCCTGCCACCCACCCAAGGTGTTTCTATGTATAACAGCCACCTTGTACAGCAGTACTGCTGCATTTGTACAAGGTGGCTGACTTTTTCTCCTTGCCCACGTGGAACTCAACACGTACAAAATGTGTCTCATTAGAGACCATTACAGTGTCCCTGAGGTGTGACTTTCCTTTTAAATGACACGCAGCACCCCTCTTGGTAGCACTGCCCATCTTCTGACATCATTGGTTGGCTGCCTGTGCCTGTGCGTCCGCCCTGCCCGACACAACCCCACTCGTTGTTTCATATATTTTGGCTGCGAGGGTGTGATTGATGGGCATGTGCAGTGCATATGTTCGCCCGTCTTAACTCATCTCCTTCTGCCTTCTTCAGACTGTGCGGCCTCATGGCCGTGGTAGGCGATAAGGGATCAGCTGAGGCCGCCCAGTCTGAAGCAGGTGTAAGGACATGTGTGAGCGGCAAACATATTTACTGCACAAGGCCACGAATCCCAGCCACGCAGTGTGATTTTTTTGAAAACACACTGCGGGTCTGGGATTCATGGCCATTGCTAACCGCACCGGCCAACATGAAATGAGGTGAGAAGACAGGCAGCACTCACAGCACATGGCCAAGGGATCACAATAGCGCAGACTCCTGTACAGCAAATAACAACTCTCAGGAGGCTGCGCCCAGCACCAAGGCGTTATTTATGTGCACCTGTGCTGCGTCTCCTTAAAAAGACAAGTCACGCCTCCAATACAGAACTGAACTACTGTTCTATGGGCTAAATTGTGTACGTCTTTCATTCTGCGTGTGCAATGAGCAAAACTTAAAGGGCAACCTTTAACTTGTGGAGCTTTACTGCTGCACAAGGTGTGGCTCTTCAACATTGTAACACCTGAGGGTGGGTTAAAGGTTACCTTTGAAATTGGTTCAAGTAGGCTTCCGCCTAAACTCTGCTCCTCCTGCAGACCCTGGGCTCTAACTACGCCAGTTGGGGCCCGGAAGTGCTGGCTGCACAGAGAAATACACCCACCATTGTGTCAGTGGGGTTCAGCACCGCCAGCTGTTCCCCTGCTGTGTAGCCGGCATCGTGTCCAGCACAAGCCACGCTGGCACAACAGACCAAAAGCTGCCACCAGTGCAGGCCTCGGCCTACACTCTGCTCCTCTCCTCCTCCTGCTGCCCCTGGGCTCAAACACCGCTAGTTTTTGCCCGGAAGTGCTAGCTGCACAGAGAAAAACACCAGCCAATGTGTTAGTGGGGTTCAGCACCGCCAGCTGTTCCCCTGCTGTGTAGCCGGCATCGTGTCCAGCACAAGCCACGCTGGCACAACAGACCAAAAGCTGCCACCAGTGCAGGCCTCGGCCTACACTCTGCTCCTCTCCTCCTCCTGCTGCCCCTGGGCTCAAACACCGCTAGTTTTTGCCCGGAAGTGCTAGCTGCACAGAGAAAAACACCAGTCAATGTGTCAGTGGGGTTCAGCACCGCCAGCTGTTCCCCTGCTGTGTAGCTGGCAACGTGTCCTGCAAACGCCATGCAGGCACCTGAACTGAAATTAAAGGGAACCAGCCCCCACCCCCCCAGGTGTTTCTATGTATAACAGCCACCTTGTACAGCAGTACTGCTGCATTTGTACAAGGTGGCTGACTTTTTCTCCTTGCCCACGTTTAATTAAACACGTACTAAATGTGTCTCATTGAGACCATTCCACTGTCCCTGAGGTGTGACTTTCCTTTCTAATGATACACAGCACCACCCTTGGTAGCGCTTCCCGTCTTTTGACATCATTGGTTAGCTGGCTGCGCCTGTGCGTCTGCCCTGCTCGAAACAACGCCCCTCGGTGTCTTATTTTTTTGAACAGCGAGGGTGTGATTGATGGGCATGTGCAGTGCATATGTTTGCCTGTGTTCACTCATCTCCTTCCGCCTTCTTCAGACTGGGTGGCCTCATGGCCGCGGCATGCGATAAGGGATCAGATGAGGCCGCCCAGTCTGAAGCAGGTGTAAGGACGTGTGTGAGCGGCGAAAATATTTACTGCTCACGGCCACGAATCCCAGCACCGCAGTGTGACTTTATGAAAAGGCACTGTGGGTCTGGGATTTATGGCCATCGTTAACCGCAGCGGCCAACATGAAATGAGGTCATAAGACGGGCAGCGCTAACAGGGCAGTGCCAAGGGATAACACAAGAGCGCAGACTCCTGTACAGCAAATAACAATGCTCAGGAAGCTGCGCCAAGCACCAAGGCGTTATTTGGGACACCTGTGCTGCGTCTCCTTAAAAAGCCAAGTCACGCCTCCACTACAGTTTGACTGTAGAATGGGCTAAATTGTGTACGTCTTTCATTCAGCGTGTGCAAGTAGACAAATTAATAGAGCAACCTTTGACTTGTGCAGCATTAATACTGCACAAGGTGTGTCTCTTGTACTTTGTAACACCTGAGGGGGGGTTAAAGGTTTCCTTTGAAATTGGTTCAACTAGGCTTTGGCCTACACTCTGCTCCTCTCCTCCTCCTGCTGCCCCCGGGCTCTAACACCGCTAGTTTTTGCCCGGAAGTGCTAGCTGCACAGACAAAAACACCCGCCATTGTGTCAGTGGGGTTCAGCAACGCCAGCTGTTCCCCCACTGTGTAGCCGGCAAAGTGTCCTGCAAATGCAACGCAGACACAAAGCTGCCTCCATTGCAGGCTTCGGCCTACACTCTGCTCCCCCTGCTTACCCTTTGCTCCAACACCGCTAGTTGGGGCTCTAGGAGGACAATCTTTAATAGGCAACGCATACGGGTTCCAGCACCGCCAGCTGGTTCTCGGCAGTGTTTTTGTCACGGGTACTCCCTCGTGCCCAGCCTGGTTCCAGCACCGTCAGCTGTTTCCGGGTACTGTCAAACTCACTGAGACGCCTATGCGTTGCCCAGTCGTGTGGCGGTCGAGTTAGCCAACTCCAGGGTGCCTCCAGTTTAGGAGCTTCCTATGTGGGCTGCATGAATTGGTAGTCAAGGCTGGTTCTGTAGTGCCAGTAGGCCAAGCTCCCCCTGTAGGACTGTTGGGGTTCGGTAACTGCGGCTGCCTCGCGGCCTAGCTGTTCTCTCCTTTCCTGTGGACCTTCGGGTCCACCACCTGGTTCCAGCACCGTCAGCTGGTTCCGGGCCGAGCCTTTGGCTTAGGTGCCTCCTCCTGGGTATCCGAGTTCCGCCAACGTCAGGCGGTCCTTGGTAGTGCTTTTAAGCGCAGGCACCTACAGCTTAGTAACCGGGTTCCAGCACCGTCAGCTGGTCCTCGGTCGTGCCATTGGCTCTTGCACACTGGGGCAACGCATCTGGGTTCCAGCACCGCCAGCTGGTTCTCGGCAGTGTTTTTGTCACGGGTACTCCCTCGTGCCCAGCCTGGTTCCAGCACCGTCAGCTGTTTCCGGGTAGTGTCAAGCTCACTGAGACGCCTATGCTTGCCCCGTCATGTTGCGGTCGGGTTAGCCAACTCCAGGGTGCCTCCAGTTTAGGAGCTTCCTATGGGGGCTGCATGAATTGGTAGTCAAGGCTGGTTCTGTAGTGCCAGTAGGCCAAGCTCCCCCTGTAGGACTGTTGGGGTTCGGTAACTGCAGCTGCCTCGCGGCCTAGCTTTTCTCTCCTCTCCTGTGGACCTTCGGGTCCACCACTTGGTTCCAGCACCGTCAGCTGGTTCCGGGCCGAGCCTTTGGCTTAGGTGCCTCCTCCTGGGTATCCGAGTTCCACCGACATCAGGCGGTCCTTGGTAGTGCTTTTAAGCACAGGCACCTACAGCTTAGTAACCGGGTTCCAGCACCGTCAGCTGGTCCTCGGTCGTGCCATTGGCTCTTGCACACTGGGGCAACGAATCTGGGTTCCAGCACCGCCAGCTGGTTCTCGGCAGTGTTTTTGTCACGGGTACTCCCTCGTGCCCAGCCTGGTTCCAGCACCGTCAGCTGTTTCCCGGTAGTGTCAAGCTCACTGAGACGCCTATGCTTGCCCCGTCGTGTTGCGGTCGGGTTAGCCAACTCCAGGGTGCCTCCAGTTTAGGAGCTTCCTATGTCGGCTGCATGAATTGGTAGTCAAGGCTGGTTCTGTAGTGCCATTAGGCCAAGCTCCCCCTGTAGGACTGTTGGGGTTCGGTAACTGCGGCTGCCTCGCGGCCTAGCTGTTCTCTCCTCTCCTGTGGAAATTCGAGTCCACCACCTGGTTCCAGCACCTTCAGCTGGTTCTCGGCAGTGTCTTTTGCTCTTGTACCTTCTGCTCCCCATCCTGGTTCCAGTACCGTCAGCTGGTTCCGGGCAGAGCCTTTGGCTTAGGTGCCTCCTTCTGGGTATCCAAGTTCCACCAACGTCAGGTGGTCCTTGGTAGTGCTTTCAGGCACGGGTACCTCCTGCTTAGTAACCGGGTTCCAGTAACGTCAGCTGGTCCTCGGTAGTTCCATTGGCTCTTGGACCTTCGGCTACCCATCCGGGTTCCAGTACCGTCAGCTGGTTCTCGGCAGTGTCTTTTGCTCTTGTACCTTCTGCTCCCCATCCTGGTTCCAGTAACGTCAGCTGGTTCCGGGCAGAGCCTTTGGCTTAGGTGCCTCCTTCTGGGTATCCAAGTTCCGCCAACGTCAGGCGGTCCTTGGTAGTGCTTTTTAGCACAGATACCTCCTGCTTAGTAACCGGATTCCAGTAACGTCAGCTGGTCCTTGGTAGTTCCATAGGCTCTTGAACCTTCGGGTAGCCATCCGAGTTCCAGTTCCATCAGCTGGTTCTTGGCATTTTCTCAGCCTTCTTGTACCTTCTGCTACATTTCCAAGTTGAAGACCCTAAAGTCGACGACCCGGAAGACCACCCCGATGACGACGACGGCGGAGACGACGACCCTGGAGACGACGACCCTGGAGACGACGACCCGGAAGACCACCCCGATGACGACGACGACGGCGTAGACGACGACCCTGGAGACGACGACCCTGGAGACGACGACATGGAAGACCGAGAAGCAGAAGAACAAGAGGCTGCAGAACAAAGAGCAGAAGAACATTAAGCATAACACTTAATATCAGAGCAAAAGATATTATCTAAATTATATGCACAAGAAGACTAAGCAGTGTATGGGGGTGAGTCCGTTCCTCCTCGTGGTGCCCCTGGGTAAAGCCTGATGCTGCAGGCCATACTGAATGCGGACAAATGTAACTTGTGACTGGCAGAACGGAAGGTGTACTCTTCAAACTTTTATAGATAACAACAACGGGAATGCCTGTCACAAATGAGAATATGATGAAGAAGTAGAATAGGAAGAATAATAATAGTTGAATAAAATGAATATGTAGAATAGGAAGAATAATAATAGTTGAATAAAATGAATATGAAGAATGTAATAAAAAAAAAATAGGTAGAAGATGAAGAAGAAGATGAATAAGGTGAATTAGTTGATGTCAAAGATGCTGATGATGATGAAGATGAAAGTGTGGGAAAAGTAAAAAAAAAAAAAGGGGAAGGGCGTGGAATAGTGAAACATCAATATCTGACAAAATTAAAAAAAAGTTACATAGTCAATATCTTAGTCACTATGAACGTCTTTAAAAAAAGAAAAAAGGCTATTCTATTTGATTGCGCTAAACCTCTATGACTTTAATGTCTTCGCCACCTCCCCAAATACATCCTGCATGATTCTTTGTTGTTTTCCTTCATGTAGAATGAACCTACAAGGAAAGAAAGGGTTTATTTTAATTCCGATATTTTGGTCCCATTGACTTGCATTGGGATCGGGTATCGGTATCGGCGATATCCGATATTTTTTGAATATCGGCCGATCCTATCCGATACCGATACTTTCCAATATCGGAAGGTATCGCTCAACACTATTTATGAGCCATATATAGAGATCACTCTCTTTTCAGGTTTATATCCTGAGTGCACAATTCCACGCAAGAGACATCCTGAAACGAGCAAACCAACACTTTACCATCAGACAATACTATTAATGTGTATAATACATACGTACCTAAGTAGAACATCTGAATATATAATTAACTAATACCTCTGTCTCCTTTTTAGCAAGCATATTTTACACTACCTCTGACCTGACTCAAGCTTCTATTAGAACAAATCAAGCACTTCATCTTATTGAGCCGGTAAATTCTATGGTGTTTTTGCTTAATGCAACATAGGACGTAGCGCGGGTGCATACACATATATTGTATATTTTTTACTCTTAGATGTGAAGATTGATAAATCACAAGAGCAAAATATAAATAGAAATATGTAATGCCGAAATGGATGAGTTTTTCGCCTCATAGGAGAAACAGATCAAAACAACTAAAACCAATAAATACCAATGTGATCAATAAGATTTTGCAAATGACAAGGTGTTCAAGTGGAAATTCTCACGTCAGTGACCCAATGAAAGAAAAAATTCAATATCTTCCACTATGCCCACGGGTAATAAATCCAACAAATCATCTAACTCTCGCTTGACTTACCAGACCAGTTTTGGATGGAGAAAATTTGATACCAGACCAAATAATTCAAAGTACAAGAACAAGACTGGTGATACCACCCAATCCTACTCTAACCTCAAGGTAATAAACTTGTCTGACAAAACTTTGACATCTTCACAAATCAAGGTATTTTAGCAAGGGTCTATCCTTTTCACCTACAACGGGTTTTGATTTATTCACTGTCATAAATGATCTTCATTTATTTCCTCGTAAATTCATTTTCAAAAAGATCCTTTACAAATATAATGACAATTTATTTTTAACTGTAGAAGAATGTGAAGTAATAAATGCTTTACAGAGCCTACTTGATGAACAACAGGACAACCTATGGGGTAAGTTACCAAGCTTTCTCAATCTTCCATCTCTATGGTTCCCCCTTTATTTATCCAAATATAGAATTGTTCGTCAAGTTAGTCAGTGAAGAGTTAAAAAATATTCCACGAACATTACCCTTTGATAATTGCACCAGTAAAGAGAGAAAGGCCCTTGATGAACTGAAACAAAGGAAGGATGTAGTAATAAAAGCCTCAGATAAAGGTGGAAATGTAGCACTCTGGCCTACAATCATGTACAAAACCAAAGTTAAATGTCATCTACGGGATCCAATCTCCATAAAAAAAGGAATTTTAACCCTTTATCTAGGTTTCAGGCCCTATTACAATCAATTGTTGCCAATGCAGTTACGAGAGGTATCATTATCCAACAAGAAATGGACTATTTATTTAACAAAATCTCAAGGATGTCAATGTTTTAGCTACTACTACCAAAGTTTCATAAGAATCCTGAAAATAATAATAATAATCTTTATTTATATAGCGCCAACATATTCCGCAGCGCTTTACAGTTTAACAGTTTCAAACACAAAAGTCATAAGTAACAACGTTAACAATACAATACAATAATTAAAGCAAAATAAGACGACCCTGCTCGTGAGAGCTTACAATCTACAATGAGGAGGGGGAGATGCAAAGTACAGGTGTGTATTTACAGTGATGTATTTACAATCATGGTCCAGCCATCTTCAGGGGTTGGGGAATAGATGGGGATAGTGAATGGGCTACACACACACACACAAACATAACATAACTTTGATTAGTGAACGTGATAGGCCGCTCTGAACAAATGTGTTTTGAGCGAGCGCCTAAAACTATGCAAATTATGGAGGTTAATCGAAAGTCATTTGCAGAGCGCAGTGGTCTGTTAGGCTGATAGACAGAAATGAGGGAGGAGATGTAAGGGGGTGCCGCACTGTGGAGAGCCTTGTGGGTGAGAACAAGTACTTTGAATTGTATCCTGTAATGAATGGGTAGCCAGTGTAACGACTGGCGAAGAGCGGACGCGTCCGAGTAACGATTAGCCAGATGGACGACCCTGGCTGCTGCATTAAGGATGGACTGGAGAGGGGAAAGTCGAGTGAGGGGGAGGCCAATTAATAGAGCGTTACAGTAGTCCAGGCGGGAGTGGATCAGGGCGACAGTGAGGGTTTTAGCTGTCTCCATGGTGAGAAAAGGGCGGATTCTAGAGATGTTCTTTAGGTGTAAGCGGCACGAGCGGGCAAGAGATTGTATATGGGAGGTGAAGGAGAGATCGGAGTCAAACATAACACCCAGACAGCGCGCCTGCTGCCGGGGTGTTATTATGGTGCCACCCACAGAGAGGGAAATGTCAGATTTAGGGAGGTTAGTAGATGGTGGGAGCAGAAGAAGTTCAGTTTTGGAGAGGTTGAGTTTCAGATAGAGAGCGGACATGATGTTGGAGACTGCGGACAGACAGTCAGTGGCGTTCTGTAGTACAGCGGGGGTAAGGTCAGGGGATGACGTATATAGTTGTGTGTCGTCGGCATAAAGATGGTACTGAAAGCCAAATCTGCTGATGGTCTGTCCAATTGGGGCCGTGTAGAGAGAGAACAGAAGGGGGCCAAGGACTGAGCCCTGAGGTACCCCAACAGTGAGAGGAAGAGGAGATGAAGTGGAGCCAGAAAATCCACCAGGGAGACCAATAGTCTCCGGCAACAATAATCTTAGCCTGTAAATTTATTGACTACATCCTCAGACCTTGGTGGAACCTCTATATTCCTATTTGAAAGACACCTCTAACTTCCTCAGAAAAATTCACAAGTAGAGACGGATACAGTTATGGTCACTTGTGATGTCGAAACACTGTATACGTCCATACGACATGAAAGTGTGTCTAGTAGCCATCTAGTAACACAAGTTGTCACTTGTATTTGGATAGAACAAGCCAGTGTTTGTTCAGTTGAGCTTTCAATAACATTACCACCTACCATATGTACACCTCGAACAACAAGCCTATTCCCCCTTCCACCACAACTTTGCTTTTTCCCATTCATGCTGGATGTACCTTTCCCCTATTTCAACCAATCCCAGGCCCAGACCTGTCACTCACCTGTTACTATATTAATAATCAGTGTGGCTAGACCACAGAATTAGCATAAAAGATTAATATGTTGAAATGTAGACTGACGGCATGACCACACAGTTATCACAAAGGATTTAGGTGCTGAAATGAGGACTGGCGGCTGGACCACAGAATTAGCACTAAAGATTTTGATGATAAAATGAGGTCTGGTGCCTGCACCAGAGCATTATTCCAAACTATTTGGATCATGGAATGAGGTCTGGTGCCTGCATCAGAGTATTAGCCCAAATAATTTTGATGATGAAATGAGGTCTGGTGCCTGCAACAAATTATTAGCACAAAAGATTTATATGACATGTGGCCTGGTGCCTTCACCATTGTATTATCCTAAACATGTGGATCATGAAATGAGGTCTGGTGCCTGCACCAAAATAAATCGGAGATAAAACCTTCAGGCACAATTTGTGACTTTGCAGGTGTAGGTGTATATTTTTTAGAAAGTTGAGACAGAATACGAAACCCAACGTTTCGGCCAACTGGCCTTTTTCAAGGTTTTAACTACGGTATACAAAACATAACAAATAATAATTAATTCTTATATCATATTGCAATGGAAAAGCTGTCTCATTTGAACATCAGATATAACTATGTAAGAGAGCAAAAACAAGTAATAAAACTGCTAAATCATGTGATAGGGAAGTGTGGAATAGAGCCATACCGATTTCAAGTGAGCAAACACTGTGGAAAGAAGAAATATATAAGTAATCAAGGATATAGAATGCTAAGGGGAAATATTTGTATATGATAGAGGAGACCTTTTCCTCTTAAGTATATATAAGGTAATTCCTTATATTAATATTATCAAAAAAAAAATTTTTTTATTATTCAGAAAAGTTTTTTTTATTATTATTGGAAAAGTTTTTCAAAAGGGGAACGAAAAAGATAGGATCTTGACTATATAAAGATAAATATGAAGATGGAAAGGTCATGCAGACATCAGGTATCAAGCCTGCGAGTGAGAAAATGAGAGGGAAAGAAAGGAAAAATGTGAGAATAGTCCAAATAGCAAACAAACCAAGACAATTTACACATATTAACTGTATCTGTCTAAAGTAGTTGATTGAAAAAGTAGTCAGTAAAGTACAGTATATAGGAGAAAAGATTAAAGCTTGGCAAATTCTCAGAACAAGAAAATAATAGGAATAGAGTGTACTAAAGAACATAAATGGCTACTAGTGTTGAGCATTCCGATACTGCAAATATCAGGTATCGGCCGAAATTCACTGTATCGGAATTCCGATACCAAGTTCCGATACTTTTGTGATATCGGATACCGGAATCGGAAGTTCCTATAGTGCAATGATGCACTATAATGGAGTGTGGGCGATGCGTGGGCGGAGACTGCGTGTGTGTGTGCGGGCGGGGTCTGTGTGTGACTGTGGGGGGGTCTGTGCGTGCCCGCCGGGGCTCTGTTCGGCCTGCCGGGGGTCTGAGCGGGCCTGCTGGGGCTTTGTGCGGGCTGCCGGGGGTCTGTACCGGCCTGCCGGGGCTCTGCAGGCTGCCGGGGCTCTGTGCGGGCCTGCCGGGGACTACTGTCCCATCATTGGCTAATGTGTCAATCACTGTCACTATAGTAGGCATCGTCCAATGGGACTTGTAGTCAATGCCTGCACACACGCACAGAGCCCCGACGTGCCGCACAGAGCCCCGGCAGCCCGCACAGAGCCCCGGCATGCCGCCCAGAGAGCCGCGGCACACCGCACAGAGCCCCGGCAGGCCCGTACAGACCCCCAGCAGCCCGCACAGAGCCCTGGCACGCCACACAGAGCCCTGGCACGCCGCACAGAGCCCCAGCATGCCGCACAGAGCCCTGGCAGGTTGCATAGAGCCCCGGCAGCCTGCACAGAGCCCCGGCAGGCCCATACAGACCCCCCCAGCAGGCCTGCACACACCCCGCCCGCACACACAGACACGCACAGTGTCCGCCCACGCACCGCCCACACTCTTCCCCCCTCCGGAACAGGATGTAGAAGGACAGAAAGGGCTTATTTACATTCTGATATTTGTGTCCCATTGACTTGCATTGGTATCGGGTATCGGTATAGGCGGTATCCGATATTTTTTGCATATCGGCCGATCCAATCCAATACCGATACTTCTGGATATCGGAAGGTATCGCTCAACACTAATGGCTACAGTACCTTTAATAGATAATGCTTGTGCAGGGGGATAAGGTGAAGCCTCATCATATGTGTGGGGAGATCGTGAATGCTGGATATAAATAGTTCCTGGGACAGAAAGTAGTAAATAAAGGGAGCCGAGAATTAGCTGTGCCGTCAGCTGTGACAGTGAAGTGTCTGTGCATGCGCGGGCCAGAGATAAATGAGAAAAGCCAAATACCAACAATGGGTACGGAAGTATTCAGACCCCTTTACATTTTTCACTCTCTTTCATTGCAGCCATTTGATAAATTCAAAAAAGTTCATTTTTTTCTCGTTAATGTACATGTAAATTTTTGCAAATTTAGTAAAAAAGAAAAGCTGAAATATCACATGGTCAAAAGTATTTAGACCCTTCACTCAGTATTGAGTAGAAGCCCCTTTTGAACTAGTACAGTCATTCTTTCATTCTTTGTTCACATTCTGCACAAACCTTATTGTCGGCACACTGCTGTGGTTCTGCCTGTCTCTCTTAGTTTGTTTCCATCCGATGCGGTCACACTGCGCAGGCGCGAGGGATACTCATTACTATGCATGCGTCCCAGCCGACTGAGTTACAGTGGGTACGGAAAGGTAATAATGGTCAGAAAAAGAGATAATTACTAATTATTTTTGGAATACAGGGTAGAGCATGATGAGAATGGAGAGTAGAAAAAGGGGGAAAAAGGAGAAAAAAGATAATAAGGGAAGGGAGAGAAAAGAGAAATGAAGGAAGCCAAACATAGATGTCATGGAATGGGGAGTTGGGGGAAGCAGAACAGATGGAGAAGTGGATACCCGAGGGGGAATTAATTGACCTGGAATACAAAAAAGGAAAGAATAGTATGTTAAATGAGAAAAAGAGTCAAAAGTACCGAAAGAAAAAAGAATACAAATATATTACTGATAGAAGATCTCATATTCGCTATTATGTCCATATGGTTCAAGTGTTTGAAGACTATCCTGATCCAAAAGGCTTCTTTCTCTTTAAGTACTCTATTGCCCCCTCTCCGTGCTGCGGGAATGCTGCACCAGAGTATTATCCCAAACGATTTGCATTATGAAATGAGGTCTGGTGCCTTCCCGCAATGTTTGCCCAACTGATTTTGATTCATAAATGTCACCTCCGGAGTTCTGACTGCAACACAGTGTTAACCTAAACGATTTTGAGTAGAAAATTAAACTACAGCCTGCACAATACTATTAGCCCTAATGATTTTGATTAGCAAATGGGTCCGCCTGGCTGAACCCCAATATTAGGTGTAACGATTTTGATTAGCAAATGGGTCCGCCTTGCTGAACCCCAATATTGGGCATAACAATTTTGATTAGCAAATAGGTCCGCCTGGCTGAACCTCAATATTAGGCGCAACGATTTTGATTAGCAAATGGGTTTGCCTGGCTGAACCCTAATATTAGGCGTAATTTTGATTAGCAAATCGGTCCACCTGTCTGAACCCCAATATTAGGCGTAATTTTGATTAGCAAATGGGGACCCCTAATTCCTGACTGCAACACAGTACTAGCCCAAATGATTTTGAGTAGGAAATATGGACTACGAAATTCACAACACTATTGGTACAAACTAGTTAGATGCTGGAAAATCGATTTCCCATAGGACAGGATCCTATATAACTATATCACAAGTTCACTTGGAGCAACAGGAACAATCTATCTGCACTGATACACTGAGAAAATGGCGCCAGCAAATTGTCTGCTTTTCATATGGAGATGTACATGTGACTTCAGCAACCAATGACAAAAGCCCTTGCGTCATGACATTCTGGTTGGTTTCTGTGCCCTCATTGGCTGCCAGAATGTATACACATTAAGTTAGTGGAAAAAAATTATACTGCGCCACTCCTTTGACCTAGAAAGACCCTCTCCCCTCATAAAACACATCTCCCCGCTCATTATATGGCATCACTATTCTAGACAAAGTCATAACAAAAGCATCAGTATGAACACGATCATTTACCGAACTGTGACCAAATTTTGCCGACTTTGATGAAAAATGCTCGGGAAACCGAACATGAATTCTAATGTACTATGTTTGTGCCAAATTTGACGTTTTCCGAACAAGTTCTCTCCTCTTTAGAATTAGCCACATATTATTAAATCTATGGTTTAATGGTACTTATCTTAATGGAGTGTCACAATGCTATCCAGCATATGCAAGTGAATACATCATGTGCAAATAGCATGAGATACAGTGGGGCAAAAAAGTATTTAGTCAGTCAGCAATAGTGCAAGTTCCACCACTTAAAAAGATGAGAGGCGTCTGTAATTTACATCATAGGTAGACCTCAACTATGGGAGACAAACTGAGAAAAAAAAATCCAGAAAATCACATTGTCTGTTTTTTTAACATTTTATTTGCATATTATGGTGGAAAATAAGTATTTGGTCAGAAACAAAATTTCATCTCAATACTTTGTAATATATCCTTTGTTGGCAATGACAGAGGTCAAACCTTTTCTGTAAGTCTTCACAAGGTTGCCACACACTGTTGTTGGTATGTTGGCCCATTCCTCCATGCAGATCTCCTCTAGAGCAGTGATGTTTTTGGCTTTTCGCTTGGCAACACGGACTTTCAACTCCCTCCAAAGGTTTTCTATAGGGTTGAGATCTGGAGACTGGCTAGGCCACTCCAGGACCTTGAAATGCTTCTTACGAAGCCACTCCTTCGTTGCCCTGGCAGTGTGCTTTGGATCATTGTCATGTTGAAAGACCCAGCCACGTTTCATCTTCAATGCCCTTGCTGATGGAAGGAGGTTTGCACTCAAAATCTCACGATACATGGCCCCATTCATTCTTTCATGTACCCGGATCAGTCGTCCTGGCCCCTTTGCAGAGAAACAGCCCCAAAGCATGATGTTTCCACCACCATGCTTTACAGTAGGTATGGTGTTTGATGGATGCAACTCAGTATTCTTTTTCCTCCAAACACGACAAGTTGTGTTTTTACCAAACAGTTCCAGTTTGGTTTCATCAGACCATAGGACATTCTCCCAAAACTCCTCTGGATCATCCAAATTCACTCTAGCAAACTTCAGACGGGCCCGGACATGTACTGGCTTAAGCAGTGGGACACGTCTGGCACTGCAGGATCTGAGTCCATGGTGGCGTAGTGTGTTACTTATGGTAGGCCTTGTTACATTGGTCCCAGCTCTCTGCAGTTCATTCACTAGGTCCCCCCGCGTGGCTCTGGGATTTTTGCTCACCGTTCTTGTGATCATTCTGACCCCACGGGGTGGGATTTTGCGTGGAGCCCCAGATCGAGGGAGATTATCAGTGGTCTTGTATGTCTTCCATTTTCTAATTATTGCTCCCACTGTTGATTTCTTCACTCCAAGCTGGTTGGCTATTGCAGATTCAGTCTTCCCAGCCTGGTGCAGGGCTACAATTTTGTTTCTGGTGTCCTTTGACAGCTCTTTGGTCTTCACCATAGTGGAGTTTGGAGTCAGACTGTTTGAGGGTGTGCACAGGTGTCTTTTTATACTGATAACAAGTTTAAACAGGTGCCATTACTACAGGTAATGAGTGGTGGAAAGAGGAGACTCTTAAAGAAGAAGTTACAGGTCTGTGAGAGCCAGAAATCTTGATTGTTTGTTTCTGACCAAATACTTATTTTCCACCATAATATGCAAATAAAATGTTAAAAAAACAGACAATGTGATTTTCTGGATTTTTTTTTTCTCAGTTTGTCTCCCATAGTTGAGGTCTACCTATGATGTAAATTACAGACGCCTCTCATCTTTTTAAGTGGTGGAACTTGCACTATTGCTGACTGACTAAATACTTTTTTGCCCCACTGTATCTCCTTACATATCTATAAATACAAAGGTGCAAGCACTAAAGGATTTCCAATGGAAAAGGGATGATAGCATAACTCCATAAAAGGCTGATTCATGAATGCTATCTATACGGCAAAAAAATGTTCAAAGTGCATTGTGCATAAAATAGATTTACAAATTTTCACCAGTGGGATAATATTTCCTGTGTCCATCACACAGTAGCCATGTGTTTTTATACATTTTTTTATTTTCATTGTTTCTACAAATAAATGTATATTTAGAAATTTGCTTTCTGTGTTCACTGTGTCCACTTAATTCCTTGGGTGAGGAATCATACTATGTGGCACTTTTTGATTTACTTAGACCACATATTACCAGCATAAAATGATCAAATAATTCCACATACAAGAGAGAACTACAGCCACACTGTGACCAGACCACATATTACCACCACATAGTGACCAAATAATACCACATATTATACAAGGGAGAAATACCGTCACACTGTGACCAGACTACATAGTACCAGCATATAATGACCAAATAATTCTACATACAAGGGAGAAATACCATCACACCATAACTGGACTACATAGTACCACAACATAGTCACAGGTAGAGTTGAGCGACCTTGACCTTTTTAGAGTCGAGCCGGGTTTTGCGAAACCCGACTATGTCCAAAGTCGGGTCGAGTGAAATCGGCCGATTATGACGTAAAGTCGGGATCGACCAAAACACGAAACCCAATGCAAGTCAATGGGGCAGCATAGTCGGCAGTGAGTGGGGGCCAGGAAAACACCTAGAGTGCCCATTTTAATGTCAAAACCATCCATTCTTCTTAATGAAGCTTGTCAAGCGTAATTTACCTTATAATAATTGGAAGGCATTTGAAATTGGGGGTCATTTGGCTAAAGTTGTGGTGGGTAGGGCTGGTTCAAGTAATTAGTGGGCCCAGGAAATCTGGACCACGTCACGGCAGTGGAGCAGGGAGAGGTAAGTATTTCAACTTTGCAAGTGCTGTGAACCTGAGCAAGCAGGGGGGGCCCACTCGTTGGCATTGGCACTGGCACAGGGCCCCTCAAAGTACAGCGGTGTGTTTGCACGGCGGGGGCGCCTCCCACCGGCAGCAACACTTTTGCGTACTATGAGAGGCCCTGTGCCAGTGACGTCGCCAACTAGTATTCCTCCCCCCACCTGATGAAGGAACCTGCACTTTCATCTGCACCTTCCTCTTTGTCCCCGTGTAAGGTGGTATGGTATGCGGGAAGAGCAACCTGACTTTCAGCAGGGTCACAATGTTGTTGTGTAGCGTGCACGGGGAATGTTGCGTTATGGGTCAATGTACCAGCAGACTCATCTATCACTGGCTGGGCAATGGGCACGATGAAGTGGCAACACAGATATAGGCCCAAAGAAGAAAGTGGGCTAAATGCAGTTCAAAATTGGTAACACAGGAATAACCAGGGGGCATTGCAGTGGAGGACAACTGGAATGAGAGGCTGACACAGAGAGTAGGGCCAAATCAGTAAGTAGTCGAAATGCAGTTCAAAATTGGCAACCGTAGTAAACAGGCGGCACAGCTTTGTTCAGTGGAGGAGAACAGCAAGGAGTGGCAGACACCGATAGTAGGCCCCAACCCAACTAGTAGGCCAAATGCAGTCTAACATTAACAACTACTTAACGAGAGGCTGAAAATGGAATTTCAGGACAGGAAACCAGGAGAACAGCAAGGAGTGGCAGACACCGATAGTAGGCCCCAAACCAACTAGTACGCCAAATGCAGTTGTTCCATTTAACCACAATTTAATGAGAGCCTGAAGATAGAAGCTCAGGAAAGGCAACCTGGGGAACACCTTGGAGTGTAACACACCATCTCTCTCCACCCCATACCCAATTTGTAGGCCTAATGCAGCCTACTTTCCGACACCTACTAAACGAGAGCATGAAGATCGAAGCTCAGGAAAGGCAACCTGGGGAACACCTTGGAGTGTAACACACCATCTCTCTCCACCCCATACCCATTTTTTAGGCCTAATGCAGTGTACTTTTCTACAACTACTAAACGAGAGTCGGAAGACCGAAGCAATGGCAAGGAAACCTGGGGAACACCTTGGAGTGTAACACACCATCTCTCTCCACCCCATTCCCCATTTTTTAGGCCTAATGCAGCCTACTTTCCGACACCTACTAAACGAGAGCATGAAGATCGAAGCTCAGGAAAGGCAACCTGGGGAACACCTTGGAGTGTAACACACCATCTCTCTCCACCCCATACCCATTTTGTAGGCCTAATGCAGCGTACTTTTCTACAACTACTAAACGAGAGCATGAAGATCGAAGCTCAGGAAAGGCAACCTGGTGAAAACCTTGGAGTGTAACACAACCTGTCTCTACACCCCATACCAAATTTGTAGGCCTAATGCAGCGTAGTTTCCACCAACTACTAAGCGAGAGCCGGAAGATCGAAGCTCATGAAAGGCAACCCGGGGAACACCTTGGAGTGTAACACAACCTCTCTCTACACCACGAAAGGGCTGATTCTTAGGAAGGAAGGCTGTTGTAAATAAGCATTGCGCGTCCGAGGGTGATTATATTCTTATTCGGTATCTACTCACCCTCGGACGCGCCATGCTTCTTGATTTGTAATTAATGTTTATTTGCAATGTGCTTTTGACTTACTCAATTATTTTTTTAATTATTGATTTTATTAAATTAATAGTTTAACATCTTATTGGAAATAATTTAAAGGAGACGCGACAGGACAACACTCGGTGGATGCCATATCTGTGTTAACAACTCCAAAAAACTTTCAGTTAACTTCTTGCAGGAGAAAGAAATTGTAGCTGTTGGACCTTTGTAGTACAGTTCCAGATATTTGTTGTGTGTTTGTTTTTATTGTTAAAATGTCTGCATTTGAGATCTCAACACGATCTTATTTTTTATAATCAAATTAATTTTTTTTATATTTAATGATGTTGGTTCAAGGGGTACACGGGCAGCAATAGACAGGTCAGTGGAGGCCTAGTGGAAGGAGTGACGGCAGACAGGCATCAAAGGCCTAACATTGGGCTGGCTGTAGGCAAGTTAAAATTGGTTCCAGGGGAACACGGCCATCAGTGGCCTGGTCAGTGTAGTTGTAGTTGAAAGAACGGGACGCAGACAGGCTTCGAAGGCCTAACATAATAACATAGGGCTGGCTGTAGGCAAGTTAAAATTGGTTCCAGGGGAACACGGCCATCAGTGGCCTGGTCAGTGTAGTTGTAGTTGAAAGAACGGGACACAGACAGGCTTCGAAGGCCTAACATAACAAACTTGGGCTGGCTGTAGGCACTTTTAAATTTGTTCCAGGGGTACATGGGCAGCAGTGTATGGTCAGTGGAAGTCTAGTGGAAGGAGTGACGGCAGACAGGCTTCGAAGGCCTAACATAACAAACTTGGGCTGGCTGTAGGCACTTTTAAATTGGTTCCAGGGGTACACGGGCAGCAGTGGTCTGGTCAGTGGAAGTCTAGTGGAAGGAGTGACAACAGACAGGCTTCGAAGGCCTAACATAACAAACTTGGGCTGGCTGTAGGCACTTTTAAATTGGTTCCAGGGGTACACGGGCAGCAGTGGTCTGGTCAGTGGAAGTCTAGTGGAAGGAGTGACCGCAGACAGGCTTCGAAGGCCTAACATAACAAAATTGGGCTGGCTGTAGGCACTTTTAAATTGGTTCCAGGGGTACATGGGCAGCAGTGTATGGTCAGTGGAAGTCTAGTGGAAGGAGTGACGGCAGACAGGCTTCGAAGGCCTAACATAACAAAATTGGGCTGGCTGTAGGCACTTTTAAATTGGTTCCAGGGGTACATGGGCAGCAGTGTATGGTCAGTGGAAGTCTAGTGGAAGGAGTGACGGCAGACAGGCTTCGAAGGCCTAACATAACAAACTTGGGCTGGCTGTAGGCACTTTTAAATTGGTTCCAGGGGTACACGGGCAGCAGTGGTCTGGTCAGTGGAAGTCTAGTGGAAGGAGTGACCACAGACAGGCTTCGAAGGCCTAACATAACAAAATTGGGCTGGCTGTAGGCACTTTTAAATTGGTTCCAGGGGTACATGGGCAGCAGTGTATGGTCAGTGGAAGTCTAGTGGAAGGAGTGACGGCAGACAGGCTTCGAAGGCCTAACATAACAAAATTGGGCTGGCTGTAGGCACTTTTAAATTGGTTCCAGGGGTACATGGGCAGCAGTGTATGGTCAGTGGAAGTCTAGTGGAAGGAGTGACGGCAGACAGGCTTCGAAGGCCTAACATAACAAACTTGGGCTGGCTGTAGGCACTTTTAAATTGGTTCCAGGGGTACACGGGCAGCAGTGGTCTGGTCAGTGGAAGTCTAGTGGAAGGAGTGACCGCAGACAGGCTTCGAAGGCCTAACATAACAAAATTGGGCTGGCTGTAGGCACTTTTAAATTGGTTCCAGGGGTACATGGGCAGCAGTGTATGGTCAGTGGAAGTCTAGTGGAAGGAGTGACGGCAGACAGGCTTCGAAGGCCTAACATAACAAAATTGGGCTGACTGTAGGCACTTTTAAATTGGTTCCAGGGTAACACGGCCAGCAGTGGCCTGGTCAGTGTAGTAGTTGTAGAAAGAAGGGACCGCAGACAGGCTTCGAAGGCCTAACATAACAAAAATGTCAAAACAATGGTATTGTCAGTGCCAGGCATTGAAGGATGTCAGCGCCTAGACTACACATTGGTGAAGCTGTGAGAGATAATTTTGCTAGTGGTAGAGCACTGTTTGAGCTGGGGGGGGGAACTGTCTTGTGGCCGGCGGTACAGGCACAGGGCCCCTCATATTACAACGGTGTGTCTGACGTTGGGTGCGCACCACCACCGCCAGAGACACTTTATTGTACTATGAGGGACCCAGTGGCAGTGCCGTCGACCAAAAGCGGCCACACCCACCTCTTCAGACAAACAGCACTCTCAAGGGTCCAAGCGCAAAGTGGCGATACCACGGCCCCGTGTGGGGAGTTTGGCCATTTCGTGAGGTGGAAACATGTCGTATGCTGGACAATCAGGTGAAGAAAATTACGAGATTGGAAAAGTCATTCAGAATAGTCCACAGGCAAGACCTTTTCATAGGAAAGCTAGGTGTCAGCCGGGCAGGGTGGGGCAAAAGATTTTGAAATCCAGTTGTGGTTCATTTTAATGAAGGTTAGATCATCTACATTTTGGGTAGCCAGACGAGTCCTTTTTTCTGTTAGTATTGAACCTGCAGCACTGAATACTCTTTCTGATAGGACACTAGCTGCCGGGCAAGCAAGCTCCTGCAATGCATATTCTGCCAATTCTGGCCAGGTGTCTAATTTGGATGCCCAGTAATCAAATGGGAATGACGGTTGAGGGAGAACGTCGATAAGGGATGAAAAATAGTTTGTAACCATACTGGACAAATGTTGTCTCCTGTCACTTTGAATTGATGCTGCAGTACCTGTCCTGTCTGCGGTCATAGAAAAATCACTCCACAACCTGGTCAGAAAACCCCTCTGGCCAACGCCACTTCTGATTTCTGCCCCTCTAACACCTCTGGTCTGCTGGCCCCTGGAGCTCGTGTGAGAACGATCACGGGCGCTGTGTGCAGGGAATGCCAGAAGCAAACGGTCAACAAGAGTTGATTGTTTTGTTGCTAATATTAGTTCCAAGTTCTCATGTGGCATAATATTTTGCAATTTGCCTTTATAGCGAGGATCAAGGAGGCAGGCCAACCAGTAATCGTCATCGTTCATCATTTTTGTAATGCGTGTGTCCCTTTTGAGGATACGCAAGGCATAATCCGCCATGTGGGCCAAAGTTCCCGTTGTCAAATCTGCGGTTGTGCTTGGTTGAGGGGCAGTTGCAGGCAAATCTACGTCACTTGTGTCCCTCAAAAAACCAGAACCCGGCCTTGCCACGCCACCAATTTCCCGTGCCCCCAGGAAAGCTTCCTCATTAAAAATATACTCATCCCCATCATCCTCCTCATCCTCCACCTCCTCTTCGCCCGGTACCTCGTCATGTACACTGCCCTGACCAGACAATCGCTGACTGTCATCAAGGCTTTCCTCTTCCTCTGGTGCAGACGCCTGATCCTTTATGTGCGTCAAACTTTGCATCAGCAGACGCATTAGGGGGATGCTCATGCTTATTATGGCGTTGTCTGCACTAACCAGCCGTGTGCATTCCTCAAAACAGTGAAGGACTTGACACATGTCTTGAATCTTCGACCACTGCACACCTGACAACTCCATGTCTGCCATCCTACTGCCTGCCCGTGTATGTGTATCCTCCCACAAAAACATAACAGCCCGCCTCTGTTCGCACAGTCTCTGAAGCATGTGCAGTGTTGAGTTCCACCTTGTTGCAACGTCTATGATTAGGCGATGCTGGGGAAGGTTCAAAGAACGCTGATAGGTCTGCATACGGCTGGAGTGTACAGGCGAACGGCGGATATGTGCGCAAAGTCCACGCACTTTGAGGAGCAGGTCGGATAACCCCGGATAACTTTTCAGGAAGCACTGCACCACCAGGTTTAATGTGTGAGCCAGGCAAGGAATGTGTTTCAGTTGGGAAAGGGAGATGGCAGCCATGAAATTCCTTCCGTTATCACTCACTACCTTGCCTGCCTCAAGATCTACAGTGCCCAGCCACAACTGCGTTTCTTGCTGCGAGAACTCGGACAGAACTTCCGCGGTGTGTCTATTGTCGCCCAAACACTTCATAGCCAATACAGCCTGCTGACGTTTGCCAGTAGCTGCCCCATAATGGGAGACCTGGTGTGCAACAGTGGCAGGTGCGGATGGAGTGTTTGTGCGACTGCGGTCTGTGGACGAGCTCTTGCTTCTGCAGGAGGACGAGGAGGAGGAGGAGGAGGAGGGGGTGCGAACGGCTACAGCCAACTGTTTACTAGACCGTGGGCTAGGCAGAACTGTCCCAAACTTGCTGTCCCCTGTGGACCCTGCATCCACCACATTTACCCAGTGTGCCGTGATGGACACGTAACGTCCCTGGCCATGCCTACTGGTCCATGCATCTGTTGTCAGGTGCACCTTTGTGCTCACAGATTGCCTGAGGGCATGGACGATGCGCTCTTTAACATGCTGGTGGAGGGCTGGGATGGCTTTTCTGGAAAAAAAGTGTCGACTGGGTAGCTCGTAGCGTGGTACAGCGTAGTCCATCAGGGCTTTGAAAGCTTCGCTTTCAACTAACCGGTAGGGCATCATCTCTAACGAGATTAGTCTAGCTATGTGGGCGTTCAAACCCTGTGTACGCGGATGCGAGGCTAAGTATTTCCTTTTTCTAACCATAGTCTCATGTACGGTGAGCTGGACTGGAGAGCTGGAGATCGTGGAACTAGCGGGGGTGCCGGTGGACATGGCAGACTGAGAGACGGTGGGAGATGGTATTGTTGCCGCCGGTGCCCTAGATGCAGTGTTTCCTACTACGAAACTGGTGATTCCCTGACCCTGACTGCTTTGGCCTGGCAAAGATACCTGCACAGATACAGCAGGTGGTGCGCTAAATGGTGGTCCTACACTGCCGGAAGGGATGTTGCGTTGATGACTAGCTTCATTGGCCGAGGGTGCAACAACCTTAAGGGACGTTTGGTAGTTAGTCCAAGCTTTCAAATGCATGGTGGTTAAATGTCTATGCATGCAACTAGTATTGAGACTTTTCAGATTCTGACCTCTGCTTAAGGAAGTAGAACATTTTTGACAGATGACTTTGCGCTGATCAATTGGATGTTGTTTAAAAAAATGCCAGACTGCACTCTTTCTAGCATCGGATACCTTTTCAGGCATTGCAGACTGAGCTTTAACCGGATGGCCACGCTGTCCTCCACCAGGTTTTGGCTTTGCCACGCGTTTTGGGCAAGATACGGGCCCGGCAGATGGAACCTGTGGCGATGTTGATGCCTGCTGCGGCCCCTCCTCCTCCTCTGCTTCAGAACTGCTGCCGCCTGCACCCTGTTCCCCCAATGGCTGCCAATCGGGGTCAAGAACTGGGTCATCTAATAACTCTTCTTGTACCTCCTGCGCAACTTCGTCTGTGTCACCGTGTCGTTCGGTGGTATAGCGTTCGTGATGGGGCAACATAGTCTCATCAGGGTCTGATTCTTGATCAGCACCCTGCGAGGGCAATGTTGTGGTCTGAGTCAAAGGACCAGCATAGTAGTCTGGCTGTGGCTGTGCGTCAGTGCACTCCATGTCAGATTCAATTTGTAATGGGCATGGACTGTTAACTGCTTCACTTTCTAAGCCAGGGACGGTATGTGTAAAGAGCTCCATGGAGTAACCCGTTGTGTCGCCTGCTGCATTCTTCTCTGTTGTTGTTTTTGCTGAAGAGGACAAGGAAGCGACTTGTCCCTGACCGTGAACATCCACTAACGACGCGCTGCTTTTACTTTTACCAGTTTCACGAGAGGAGGCAAAAGAGCTAGAGGCTGAGTCAGCAAGATAAGCCAAAACTTGCTCTTGCTGCTCCGGCTTTAAAAGCGGTTTTCCTAATCCCAGAAAAGGGAGCGTTCGAGGCCTTGTGTAGCCGGACGACGAACCTGGCTCCACAGCTCCAGACTTAGGTGCAATATTTTTTTCCCCACGACCACCTGATGCTCCACCACTACCACTACCCTCATTACCAGCTGACAATGAACGCCCCCGGCCACGACCTCTTCCACTAGACTTCCTCATTGTTTTAAAAACGTAACCAAACTAACGTTATTTGTTGCAGTCACACAACTTACACGGTGAGCTATAACTTCAGTATGATTTAGCTACCCCTTTACAGGTTGGTGAGACCACAGCGAAAATCAGGCCCAATGTTACACACTCTGTTTTTGGTGGCTGCAAATTAGAGAGATGCCCCACACGCAGGACTGTCACTGAAGCACAAATGTTAATATTAATGTCACACTATTATTTTTTTTTTATTTTTATTTTTTTCAGGAACACTTTAGAAACCCAAAAAAAAAAAAAAAATAGATTTTTGCAGGGAGAATTTAGAAAACAAATGTAACAAACTATATGCTTTCTATGGGCCACTGAGTGAGAGATGACGCACACAGGAATCAGGAGTGGCACACAAGCCCAGAGGCCGATATTTTTCTACCAATGATTGATGGAGTTATTTTCTCTGGTAGATTTTGGAACCCAAATCAAGGAAAAAAAAAATTTAGGCTTTCTATGGACCACAATTGGAGAGAGAGAGAGAGAGAGAGAGAGATGGCACACCCAGGAGTCAAGACTGGCACACAAGCAGAAAGGCCAATATTAATCTCCCATTTTTTTTTTTGGTTTTTTTTTTTTTTTTTTCAGGGAGACTTTAGAAAAAAAAATAAAAAAAATATGATTTTATCAGGAAGAATTTAGAAACCAAATAAAATTAAATTATTTTTTCAGGGAGAATTTATAAAACAAATAAAACCAAAAATAGGCGTTCTATGGCCCACTGACTGAGAGATGACGCACACAGGAGTCAGGAGTGGCACACAAGCCCAGAGGCCAATATTTTTCTACCAATGATTGATGTAGTTATTTTCTCTGGTAGATTTTGGAACCCAAATCAAGGAAAAAAAATATAGGCTTTCTATGGACCACAATTGGAGAGAGAGAGAGAGAGAGAGAGAGAGAGAGATGGCACACCCAGGAGTCAAGACTGGCACACAAGCAGAAAGGCCAATATTAATCTCCCACTGTTTTTTTTGTTTGTTTTTTTTTTTATTTTTTCAGGGAGAATTTAGAAAACAAATAAAACCAAAAATAGGCGTTCTATGGCCCACTGACTGAGAGAGAGAGAGAGATGGCACGCTTAGTACTGGCACACAAGCCCAAAGGGCAATATTAATCTCCCTTTTTTTTTTCAGGGAGAATTTCTAAAACCCAAAAAAAAAAAAAATAGGCTTTCTATGGCCCACTATTTGTGAGAGAGATGGGACGCTCAGGACTGGCACAGATGGCACGCTCAGGACTGGCACAGAAGCCCAGAGGCCAATATTAATCTCCCTTTTTTTCTGGGAGAATTTATAAAACCAAAAAAATATTTAAATAGGCTTTCTATGGCCCACTATTTGTGAGAGAGATGGCACGCTCAGGACTGGCACAGATGGCACGCTCACAACTGGCACACAAGCCCAGAGGCCAATATTAATCTCCCTTTTTTTCAGGGAGAATTTATAAAACCAAAAAAAAAATTAAATAGGCTTTCTATGGCCCACTATTTGTGAGAGAGATGGCACGCTCAGGACTGGCACAGATGGCACGCTCACAACTGGCACACAAGCCCAGAGGCCAATATTAATCTCCCTTTTTTCAGCGAAAATTTATAAAACCAAAAAAAAAATTAAATAGGCTTTCTATGGCCCACTATTTGTGAGAGAGATGGCACGCTCAGGACTGGCACAGATGGCACGCTCACAACTGGCACACAAGCCCAGAGGCCAATATTAATCTCCCTTTTTTTCAGGGAGAATTTATAAAACCAAAAAAAAAATTAAATAGGCTTTCTATGGCCCACTATTTGTGAGAGAGATGGCACGCTCAGGGCTGGCACAGATGGCACGCTCAGGACTGGCACACAAGCCCAGAGGCCAATATTAATCTCCCTTTTTTTCAGGGAGAATTTATAAAACCCCAAAAAAAATAAAATAGGCTTTCTATGGCCCACTATTTGTGAGAGAGATGGCACACTCAGGACTGGCACACAAGCCCAAAGGCCAATATTAATCTCCCACTGTATTTTTATCAGGGAGAATTTATACACCCCACAAAAAAAAATACAGAAAAATGAAAAGGCTTTCTATGGCCCACTATGTGAGAGAGATGGCACACACAGGGATGGCACTCTAGCAGAAATGCCAAATTGCCAATCTTAATCTCCCACCAAAAAAAAAAAAAAGGGAATGTCCTACAATTACTATCTCCCTGCCTGCAGTAATCTCAGCCAGGTATGGCAGGCAGCTACTATCTCCCTGCCTGCAGTAATCTCAGCCAGGTATGGCAGGCAGCAATAAGGAGTGGACTGATGCACAAATGAAATAAAAAGTGTGGACAAACAAAAAAGATAGCTGTGCAGAAAGGAAGGAACAAGAGGATTTGTGCTTTGAAAAAAGCAGTTGGTTTGCACAGCGGCGTACACACAGCAATGCAGCTATCAGGGAGCCTTCTAGGGCAGCCCAATGAGCTACAGCGCTGAGGGGAAAAAAAAAAAAAAATAACTTCCACTGTCCCTGCACACCGAGGGTGGTGTTGGACAGTGCAAATCGCTGCAGCACAAGCGGTTTTGTGGTTAATGGACCCTGCCTAACGCTATCCCTGCTTCTGACGAAGCGGCAGCAACCTCTCCCTAAGCTCAGATCAGCAGCAGTAAGATGGCGGTCGGCGGGAACGCCTCTTTATAGCCCCTGTGACGTCGCAGACAGCAAGCCAATCACTGCAATGCCCTTCTCTAAGATGGTGGGGACCAGGACCTATGTCATCACGCTGCCCACACTCTGCGTTTACCTTCATTGGCTGAGAAATGGCGCTTTTCGCGTCATTGAAACGCGACTTTGGCGCGAAAGTCGCGTACCGCATGGCCGACCCCGCACAGGGGTCGGATCGGGTTTCATGAAACCCCGACTTAGCCAAAAGTCGGCGACTTTTGAAAATGTTCGACCCGTTTCGCTCAACCCTAGTCACAGGATAATTCCATACACTGTACAAGGGAGAAATACTGCCACAACGTGACCACACCACATATTACCACCACATAGTGACTGAACAATACCACATACTGTACAAGGGAGAAATATTGTCACACCATGACTAGACCAGATATTACCAGCATATACAGTTGGAGAAATACGTATTTGATCCCTTGCTGATTTTGTAAGTTTGCCCACTGACAAAGACATGAACAGTCTATAATTTTAACGGTAGGTTAATTTTATCATTGAGAGATAGTAACATAGTAACATAGTTAGTACGGCCGAAAAAAGACATTTGTCCATCCAGTTCAGCCTATATTCCATCATAATTAATCCCCAGATCTACGTCCTTCTACAGAACCTAATAATTGTATGATACAATATTGTTCTGCTCCAGGAAGACATCCAGGCCTCTCTTGAACCCCTCGACTGAGTTCGCCATCACCACCTCCTCAGGCAAGCAATTCCAGATTCTCACTGCCCTAACAGTAAAGAATCCTCTTCTATGTTGGTGGAAAAACCTTCTCTCCTCCAGACGCAAAGAATGCCCCCTTGTGCCCGTCACCTTTCTTGGTATAAACAGATCCTCAGCAAGATATTTGTATTGTCCCCTTATATACTTATACACGGTTATTAGATCGCCCCTCAGTCGTCTTTTTTCTAGACTAAATCTATCTGGGTATTGTAGTTCTCCCATCCCCTTTATTAATTTTGTTGCCCTCCTTTGTACTCTCTCTAGTTCCATTATATCCTTCCTGAGCACCGGTGCCCAAAACTGAACACAGTACTCCATGTGCGGTCTAACTAGGGATTTGTACAGAGGCAGTATAATGCTCTCATCATGTGTATCCAGACCTCTTTTAATGCACCCCATGATCCTGTTTGCCTTGGCAGCTGCTGCCTGGCACTGGCTGCTCCAGGTAAATTTATCATTAACTAGGATCCCCAAGTCCTTCTCCCTGTCAGATTTACCCAGTGGTTTCCCGTTCAGTGTGTAATGGTGATATTGATTCCTTCTTCCCATGTGTATAACCTTACATTTATCATTGTTAAACCTCATCTGCCACCTTTCAGCCCAAGTTTCCAACTTATCCAGATCCATCTGTAGCAGAATACTATGTTCTCTTGTATTAACTGCTTTACATAGTTTTGTATCATCTGCAAATATCGATATTTTACTGTGTAAACCTTCTACCAGATCATTAATGAATATGCTGAAGAGAACAGGTCCCAATACCGACCCCTGCGGTACCCCACTGGTCACAGCGACCCAGTTAGAAAGCAGAGCAGGAGGAGTGCAGAGAAGCAGAGCGCCGGGGACAGACAGCGGTAGGTAAGTATGTAGTGTTTGTTTTTTTTACTTTTACGCTGGTAACCAGGGTAAACATCGGGTTACTAAGCGCGGCCCTGCGCTTAGTGACCCGATGTTTACCCTGGTTACCAGTGAAGACATCGCTGGATCAGTGTCACACACGCCAATCCAGCGATGTCTGCAGGGAGTCCAGCGACGAAATAAAGTTCTGGACTTTCCTCAGCGACCAACGATCTCCCAGCAGGGGCCTGATTGTTGGTCGCTGTCACACAGAACGATTTCCTTAACGATATCGTTTGCTACGTCACAAAAAGCAACGATATCGTTAACGATATCGTTATGTGTGAAGGTACGTTTATTCTCATTGAGATAATCCAGAATAACATCCCTCAGAAACCCTTCAAATATTTTACCAACAATAGAGGTTAGACTTACTGGCCTATAATTTCCAGGTTCACTTTTAGAGCCCTTTTTGAATATTGGCACCACATTTGCTATGCGCCAGTCCTGCGGAACAGACCCCGTCGCTATAGAGTCCCTAAAAATAAGAAATAATGGTTTATCTATTACATTACTTAGTTCTCTTAGTACTCGTGGGTGTATGCCATCCGGACCCGGAGATTTATCTATTTTAATCTTATTTAGCCGGTTTCGCACCTCTTCTTGGGTTAGATTGGTGACCCTTAATATAGGGTTTTCATTGTTTCTTGGCATTTCATTTTCCACCGTGAATACCGTGGAGAAGAAGGTGTTTAATATGTTAGCTTTTTCCTCGTCATCTACGTCGTTTTTTAGATAAAGTATTTTTCTCCCTATAGATTTTAGAGCTTCAATGGTGCCATCCTGCTTTAGTAGTGCAAATTCTTTCTTTTTACTGTTAATTGCCTGTCTTACTTCTTTGTTTAGCCACATTGGGTTTTTCCTATTTCTAGTCCTTTTATTCCCACAAGGTATAAACCGCTTACAGTGCCTATTTAGGATGTTCTTAAACATTTTCCATTTATTATCTGTATTCTTATTTCTGAGGATATTATCCCAGTCTACCAGATTAAGGGCATCTCTAAGCTGGTCAAACTTTGCCTTCCTAAAGTTCCGTGTTTTTGTGACTCCCTGACAAGTCCCCCTAGTGAAAGACAGGTGAAACTGTACAATATTGTGGTCGCTATTTCCTAGATGCCCGACCACCTGCAGATTTGGCAAATAAAATCTGTCAAATTTGTCAAATAGAAGGTCAAAAATAAAATGCAGAAAATCACATTGTGTAAGTTATATAAATTTATTTGCATTTTGCAGTGAGAAATAAGTATTTGATCCCCTACCAATCATTAAGCGTTCTGGCTCCTACTAACTATTTAGACCCTCTTAATCAACTCATTACCTGCAATAAAGATAGCTGCCTTACATAGTCACCTTTATAAAAGACTCCTGTCCACAGACTCAATTAATCAGTCCGACTCTAACCTCTACAACGTGGGCAAGACCAAAGAGCTTTCTAAGGATGTCAGGGACAAAATCATAGACCTGCACAAAGCTGGAATGGTCTACAAAACCATAAGTAAGACGCTGGGTGAAAAGGAGACAACTGCTGATGCAAAGTAAGAAAATGGAAGAAATACAAAATGACTGTCAATCGACATCGATCTGGGGTACCATGCAAAATCTCACCTTGAGGGGTATCCTTGATCATGAGGAAGGTGAGAGATCAGCCTAAAACTAATGGTGGGAACTTGGTAATGATCTCAAGGCAGCTGGGACCACAGTCACCAAGAAAACCATTGGTAACACATTACCCCTTAAAGGTTTAAAAACCTTCAGTGCCTGCAAGGTCTTCCTGCTTAAGAAGGCACATGCGCAGGCCCATATGAAGTTTGCCAATGAACACCTGGATGATTCTGTGAGTGATTGGGAGAAGGTGCTGTGGTCAGATGAGATGAAAATTGAGCTCTTTAGCATTAACTCAACTCGCCGTGTTTGGAGGAAGAAAAATGCTGCCTATGACCCAAAGATCACCATCCCCACTGTCAATCATGGAAGTGGAATCATCATGTTTTGTGGATGTTTCTCTGCTAAGGACACAGGACTACTTCACCGCGTCAATGGGAGAATGGATGGAGTCATGTACCGTAAAATCCTGAGTGACAACCTCCTTCCCTCCGCCAGGACATTAAAAATGGGTCGTGGCTGAGTCTTCCAGCAAGACATTGTTCCAAAATATACAGCCAAGGCAACAAAGGAGTGGCCCAAAAAGAAGCACTTTAAAGTCATGGAATGGCCTAGTCTGTCTCCAGACCTTAATCCCATAGAGAACTTATGGAGGATGTTGAAGCTCCGAGTTGCCAAGCGACAGTCTCAAGATCTTGATGATTTAGAGATGATCTGGAAAGATAAGTGGACCAAAATTCCTTCTGACATGTGCGCAAACCTCATCAACAACTACAAAAAATATCAGACTGCAACCAAGGGTTTTGCCGCCAAGTATTAAGTCTTGTTTGCCAGTGGGATCAAATATTTATTTCTCACTGCAAAATGCAAATACATTTATAAAATTTATACAATGTGATTTTCGAGATTTAATTTTTGATATTCTATCTCTCAATGTTAAAATGAACTTACCATTAAAATTATAGACTGTTCATGTCTTTGTCAGTGGGAAAACTTACAAAATCAGCAAGGGACTAAATACTTATTTCCCCCACTGTTGCGATCAAGTAACTCCACATAGAAGGGAGAAATACCGTCACACCATGACCAAACCACATAGTGACTGAATAAAACCACATACAGGGATAAATACTGCCACCTTAAGACTGGACCACATATTATGTTATTGTGACTGAATATTACAATACTGATAACTAATAAAACCACAATACTGTTATTACCACTGGTTACATTATGCAGAGGAGCTCTGTGTATAGTATACAATGTACAGTGTAACTGTACAAGTAATACATTGATCACCATTGACATTATACACAGGAGCTCTGTATATAGTGTCAGTGTACAGGTAGTATAGTGATCACCGGTGACATTATACACAGGAGCTCTGTATATAGTGTATAGTATACAGGTAATACAGGGATCACCAGTGGCATTATAGACAGGAGCTCTGTATATCGTTTCAGTGTACAGATAATACAGTGAACACCGGTGACATTACACACAGAAGCTCTGTGTATCATGTCAGTGTACAGGTAATATAGGGATCGCCAGTGACATTATACACCAGAGGTCTGTATATAGTATCAGTGTACAAATAATACAGTGATCACAAGTTACTTTATATACAAGAGCTTTATATATAGTGTCAGTGTACAGGTAATACAGTGATCACCAGTGACATTATACACAGAAGCTCTGTGTATCATGTCAGTGTACAGGTAATATAGGGATCGCCAGTGACATTATACACCAGAGGTCTGTATATAGTATCAGTGTACAAATAATACAGTGATCACAAGTTACTTTATATACAAGAGCTTTATATATAGTGTCAGTGTACAGGTAATACAGTGATCACCAGTGACATTATACACAGAAGCTCTGTATATAGTGTATAGTGTACAGGTATTACGGTGATCACCAGTGACATTATACACAGAAGCTCTGCATATAGTGTATAGTGTGCAGGTAATACTGTGAACACTGGTGACTGTGATGCCAGTCCCTTTTCTCAGCCAAGCCATGAGTCAGGATAGTCAAGAAGTCCAAGGTCAGAAGCCAGTAGGGTACGTCATAAACAGAAGGAAGAGACAAAACTCTATGCAGGTAACGTTCCGAAGTCAGAATACCAAGAAGATAACGGATCAGAGCAGAAGGGGTTAAACAGACGGATGGTCAAAATGCGGTCCAAGGTAAGGCAATGAAAGATCAAAATACAGAACTCAAGGCACAGAGGAAACGGACCACACTTGACTGAATGTACAGTTAGGTCCATATATATTTGGACAGAGACAACATTTTTCTAATTTTGGTTATAGACATTACCACAATGAATTTTAAACCAAACAATTCAGATGCAGTTGAAGTTCAGACTTTCAGCTTTCATTTGAGGGTATCCACATTAAAATTGGATGAAGGGTTTAGGAGTTTCAGCTCCTTAACATGTGTCACCCTGTTTTTAAAGGGACCAAAAGTAATTGGACAATTGACTCTAAGGCTATTTTATGAACAGGTGTGGGCAATCCCTTCATTATATCATTCTTAATTAAGCAGATAAAAGGCCTGGAGTTGATTTGAGGTGTGGTGCTTGCATTTGGAAGGTTTTGCTGTGAAGCAAACATGTGGTCAAAGGAGCTCTCCATGCAGGTGAAACAAGCCATCCTTAAGCTGTGAAAACATAAAAAACCCATCCGAGAAACTGCTACAATGTTAGGAGTGGCAAAATCTACAGTTTGGTACATTCTGAGAAAGAAAGAAAGCACTGGTGAACTCATCAATGCAAAAAGACCTGGGCGCCCACGGAAGACAACAGTGGCGGATGATCGCAGAATAATCTCCATGGTGAAGAGAAACGCCTTCACAACAGCCAACCAAGTGAACAACACTCTTCAGGAGGTAGGCGTATCAATATCCATATCTACCATAAAGAGAAGACTGCATGAAAGTAAATACAGAGGGTTCACTGCACGGTGCAAGCCACTCATAAGCATCAAGAATAAATAGGCTAGACTGGACTTTGCTAAAAAACCATCTAAAAAAGCCAGCACAGTTCTGGGAGAACATTCTTTGGACAGATGAAACCAAGATCAACCTCTACCATAATGATGGAAAGAGAAAAGTATGGCGAAGGCATGGTACAGCTCATGATCCAAAGCATACCACATCATCTGTAAAACATGGCGGAGGCAGTGTGATGTCTTGGGCATGCATGGCTGCCAGTTGCACTGGGTCACTAGTGTTTATTGATGATGTGACACAGGACAGTAGCAGCCGAATGAATTCTGAGGTATTCAGAGACAAACTGTGTGCTCAGATCCAGCCAAATGCAGCCAAACTGATTGGTCGTTGTTTCATACTACAGATGGACAATGACCCAAAACATAAAGCCAAAGCAACCCAGGAGTTTATTAAAGCAAAGAAGTGGAATATTCTTGAATGGCCAAGTTAGCCACCTAATCTCAACCCAATTGAGCATGCATTTCACTTGTTAAAGACTAAACTTCAGACAGAAAGGCCCACAAACAAACAGCAACTGAAAACTACCGCAGTGAAGGCCTGGCAGAGCATCAATAAGGAGGAAACACAGCATCTGGTGATGTCCATGAGTTCAAGACTTCAGGCAGCCATTGCCAACAAAGGGTTTTCAACCAAGTACTAGAAATGAACATTTTCTTTAAAATAATTTAATCTGTCCAATTACTTTTGGTCCCTTTAAAAACAGGGTGGCTCAGGTTAAGGAGCTGAAATTCCTAAACCCTTCATCCAATTTTAATGTGGATACCCTCAAATGAAAGCTGAAAATCTGAACTTCAACTGCATCTGAATTGTTTTGTTTAAAATTCATTGTGGTAATGTCTATAACCAAAATTAGAAAAATGTTGTCTCTGTCCAAATATATATGGACCTAACTGTACATCTGGTAGAGGTCTGGAAGAAACATCTCAGTTAAGTAGCATCGCACTCACCTGGGATAATGATCATATGGAGACAACTGATGGCTCTCAGTCTCAGATTGGATAGGTGAGCTGTCAATCAACACACTGACAGCTCAGCATGCCCCTGTACCAGATTGGACAGCTAAACTGTCAGAAACTGCATCCCAGACACACTGATTGGTGGAACCATGACAGTGACATTATACATAGGAGCTCTGCATATAGTGTCAGTGTACAGGTAATACAGAGATCACCGGTGACATTATACACATGAGCTCTGTATATGGTGCCAGTGTACATTTAATACAGTGATCACCAGTGACGTTATACAGAGGAGCTTTGTATGTAGTGTATAGTGTACAGTTAATACAGTGATCACCAGTGACATTTATACAGGAGCTCTGTAAATAGTGTCAATGTGCATGTAATACAGTGATCACCAGTGACATTATACACAGGAGCTCTGTATATAGTGTATAGTGTAAAGGTAATACAGTGATCACCAGTGACATTATACACAGGAGATCTGCATATAGTTTTAGTGTACAGGTAACACAGTGATCACCAGTGACATTACACACAGGGGAGTATAGTGTCAGTGTACAGGTAGTACAGTGAACACCACTTACATTATACACAGGAGTCCTGAATACTGTTAGTGTACAAGTAACACACTGACCTACCAGTGATGTCTCTATGTGAAGTCCTTTATTTTCATCTGGTGCAGACCGCCATCACTTCTTCCAGCCAGAAGTCGACTCTGCAGAAAATAGTACACAGTTATCAATAACAGATCTTTTCTAGAGCACATTCTCCTCTTATTCTCTGACTTATTCACTACGCCAGATGAAGAAAAAAGGCAACATAGTGCAGCCCTGCATAGTAGCAGGACCTCCCTTTTGTCTCCCCCATGGAAAACAGTATTTTAAAAAGTAAATAGTATTACAGCGGTAATAATGTCCCCTGATTGGCCCCTACTAGTAGTTATGTCCATTCACTTGCCACCATAAACTAATAATGTAGGTTCCTCATTTTGGCCTCCATACAATAATTAAGTTTCTCAACCTGGCCCCTTTAATTAATAATGTTCTCCATCTTGGGCCCCCATGTCCCTGGTCTCACTGTCATGGTGCCCTAGCCTCCATGTCCATGGCCCCATGCCCCTGGTCACTGTCCCCCATGTCCTTGGCCCCCATGTCTCCGGCCCCCATGTCCCTGGATCCCATGTGCCTCGCCTCTGACCTCCATGTCCCTAGCCCTCATGTCCCTGGTCCCTGGCCTCCATGTTCCTGGCCCTTGACTCCCGTGTCTCTGGCCCCCATGTTCCTGACCCCTATGTCCCTGGCTCCCATATCCCATGTATCTGGCCCCCATGTCCATATGTCCTATGGCCCCATGCCTCTGGTCCCTGGCCCCCATGTCCCTGGTCCCGTATGTCTTTGGTCCCATGTCCAATATGTCCCTGCTCCGTGGCCCCCATTTCCCCGGCCCTCGTATCTTGGCCTTCATGTACCTGGCCCCCATGTCCCTTCTCTCTGGCCCCCATGTCACTGGTCCCCATGACCCTGGCCCCCCATGTCCCCCATGTTCCCAACCCTCATGTCCCTGGCCCCCATGTCCCTGCTCTCTGGCCCCCATGTCCCTGGTCCCTAAGTCCCTTGTCCCTGGTCTCCATGTCCCACATGTCTCTGGCTCCCAAGAACCTGGTCTGTGGCCCTCATATCCCTAGTCACTGGCCCCCATATCACTGGTTCATGAACCCCATGTCCCCGGTCTCTGGGCCATGGTCCCCATGTCACTGGCCCCCATGTCCCTGGTCTGTGGCCGAATCTCCCTGATTCATGGCCCCATGTCCCTCCTTTGTGGCTCCAATATTCCTGGTCCTTGCAGTGCCTCATGCCATATCCACAATAGAAGATGAAGAAGATGAAAAATAAATCTTCTTACCTACCTGAGCTCTGACATTCTCTCCCTTCAGATCTGGCACGGTTGAGTTAAAATGGCTGCTAACCTATCAGGGGCCACTGGCTGATGTCAGTGTGCCAGTTGAAGTCACTTTCATGTACCGCCTGCAATGGGTGCACTGACGTTAGCCAGCAGCCATATTAAGTAAACTTTTGAGGTGCAGACTTTCTGCACCGCAAAACATTTCAACTGAATGTGCGTCATTGGATGAACATTCAGTTGAAATCACTGGCCCCCTCTACGTCCTACTCGGGTACCTGCCGAGGACCTGGGCCCACCGGAGAAGCATCTGGTGTCCTTGTGCTCCAGATTGACCATAGAAGTATGGATCACAGAGGTTGTGGTCATCTGTGATGTAATCCTGCAGTATTGCATTTCTACACATAGTACTAAGAGGATTGTTTGATGTATCTGGCCAGGTTTTATCAGCAGCCTGAGAGATGTGTGGGTCTGGCTGCCCACATAATTCCACCTCTGGTGTGGTTAATATGTTAAGGTGGAGTCCGATTGTTTGGCACATGGCTGTCACACTCAGCTGGTATACTGGATGCTATCCAGCCTGTGACTAGTACTGGCTCTAAAAAGACTTTGTCAAAAGAACTGTTTGCTTTGTTTTGTCTGCTTTGAAGGCTGCTTATTTTTTCCTTTGCTTATGGCTGGTTTATTAATCACCAATAAACCAGCTTGGACATTTAAAGGAAAGTTGTCAGGCCCCCGTGCCCCCAGAACCAGCAGGAGTCATTTCTGCATATATATATATACCCTGCCTAACAGTCCCTTTATTACACTACACACATATACAGATCTTTAGAACAAGTATTTATAAAGTCTGTTTATTATATGTAAATGAGGGCATTGACTAGTTGCTGGGGCGTGACCCCAGACTAGATGGCCCACGCAGCATGTTATCACCACTCTGTTTGTGTGTGTAATGTAATACAGGGGCTGTTAGGCAGGGTACATAGATATGCAGACATAACTGCTGGTGGTTCTGGGGGCTCGGGGACATGACGGGTTCCCTTTAAACAGAAGCACTTCCTGTTTTGCCTCCCGACGCACCCAAGTGAGTAACGTTCCCACTCCTCCTTTATGCTGTTGTACATAAAGCTGGATACAGACTAGCATCATGGCTTCCTGATAGTTACATTGTAGGAAGAATGGAAAAGCAAAAAGTCCATACCAGCATACAGAACAATGAGGGGAAAATCACAGTAAATTTCCATGACCACTCTGCATTTTGTTTTGTATTTTGTTCATAACCTTTAGAGAAAATTCCTTGAGCATTTCCCAAACACCTACTGGTTTGGAATTTAATCTAATCCACAAACAGCTGGAGACCACATGGCTGAGGCACATTTTAACTATTTATTAATTTGCTCCTTTTCTCTGATTGTACGAATATGGTACACTATAATCAAATTGTCCCAAGAAGAATAGATGTATTATTCACATACAAAAAAGACACTGGTCAATCACTGATGCTGTGTTCTCGCTCTAAAGAATCTGTCACCTGGTTTTTGCTGTGTAATCTAAGAACAGCATGATAAAGAGACCCTTGTGGGGTCAATTGTGGGGGTTTCCACTGTTTAGGCAAATTAGAGGCTCTCCAAACGCGACATGGCGTCTACTCTCGATTCCAGTCAATTCTGCGTTTAAAACATGAAACGGCGCTCCTTCCCTTCTGAGCCCTGCCATGCGCCCAAACAGGAATCTTCCTCCACACATGGGGTATGGGCGTACTCAGGAGAAATTGCTCAACAATTTTTGGGGTCCATTTTCTTCTGTTACCTTTGCTAAAATAAAAAATTTGGTGCTAAAAAATGATTTTTGTGGAAAACATATGATTTGTAATTTTCACGGCTCTACATTGTAAACTTATGTGAAGCACGTGGGGGTTCAGGGTGCTCATCAAACATCTAGATAAGGCTACTTTCACACTAGCGTTTTTTTAAATCCGTCATAATGCGTCATTTTGCAGAAAAAACGCATCCTGCAAAAGTGCTTGCAGGATGCGTTTTTTCCCCATAGACTTCTATTGACGACGCATTTGCGACGGATTGGCACACTTCGCATCCGTCTTGAGACGGATGCGTCGTGCTTTGGCGGACCGTCGGGAGAAAAAAACCCTACATGTAACGCTTTTTTCTCCCGACGGACCGCTTTTTCCGACCGCGCATGCGCGGGCAGAACTCCGCCCCCACCTCCCCGCACCTTACAATGGGGCAGCGGATGCGCCGGAAAAATGCATCCACTGCACCCATTGTGCAATGCAGCAAACGCTAGCGTCGGAATCTCTCCCCGACGCATTGCGACGGGGAGATTCCGACGCTAGTGTGAAAGAAGCCTAAGTCTCTTGAAGGGTCTCGTTTTGGGTCACTTCTTGGGTTTTCTCAATGTTTAGGCACATCAGGGGCTGTCCAAACGCGACATGGTGTCCGCTCTCGATTCCAGCCAATTTTACGTTCTGAATCTCAAATGGTGCTCCTTCCCTTCTGAGCCCTGCCGTGCCTCTAAAGAGTGGTCTTCCTCCACACCTGGGGTATCGGTGTACTCAGAAGAAATTGGTCAACAAATATTGTGGTTCATTTTCTCCTGATACACTTGATAAAATAAAAAAAAACTGTGTCCGAATTAAAATTTTTGTGACAAAAAGTTAGTTGTTCATTTTTTCCTTCCACATTGCTTCAGTCCTTGTGAAGCACCTGAAGGGTTAATAAACTTCTTGAATGTGGTTTTGACCAACTTGAGGGGTGCAGTTTTTAGAATGGTGTCACTTTTGTTTTTTTTCTATCATATAGGCCTCCAAAGTCACATCAAATGTGAGATGGTCATTAAAGAAAAGGTTTTGTAAATTTTGTTGGAAAAATGAGAAATCGCTGGTCAACTTTTAACCCTTATAAATTCCTAACAAAAAAATTATGTTTCAAAAATTGTGCATATGTAAAGTAGACATGTGGGAAATGTTATTTATTGTTATTATTATTATTATTATTATTATTATTATTTTGTGTGACATAATGCTCTCATTTAGGGGCATAAAAATTAAAAGTTTTAAAATTGTGAAATTTTCAAAATTTTTGCCAAATTAAATTTTTTCACAAAGAGACAAGAAATTTTGAAGTAATTTTACCACTATCATAAAATACAATATGTCACGAAAAAAAAAAAAACAATCTCAGAATCAGTGGGATGCGTTGTAGCATTCCAGAGTTATAGCCACATAAAGTGACAGTGGTCAGATTTCAAAATTAAGGCCTGGTCATTAACCTACAAAGTGGCTTGGTCCTTAAGGGGGGTTAAAGGACTTTTTTTCTGAGTGTGTGTGTTTTCATACAATGTGACTATGGGGTGAGTAATGGGGATGTCTTATTGACTCCTCTCCATTACTAACCTCAGGGCTTGATGTCACCTGACAATATAAAGGTGACATCAATCCCCCAACTATCACTCCACTTGCCACCGCTACAGGGCAAGTGGGAAGAGCAAGGCTAAGTGCCAAAATTGGCGCATCTTAGAGATGCACTTTTTCTGGAATAAATAGCTAAGAAGGCAACATACGGCAGCATCATTAAATTTAGGATAATTATAGTAACATAAAGATAGAATAGTAATTATTATCCGAAAAATACTTTCGCCATGGATGTAAAAAAATTAGTACTAGACTAGCTATCAAAAAACATATCAAGAAAGGGGAGGGGGAGAATAAACTCCAAAGATAGCCAATATCTATAAAAATGCTTTATTGTGCACGGCATGAGGATGGTGATGGCTACAAGAAATCATCAGACGAAATAAAACGCAAGGGTACTGGGAGAACTACAAAATCCCATTAAAGAATGTACAATGTATACAACATACATACATACTCATAACAGATATATATACCCGGGCAAAAAAACCATAACAACAATTATATGGTACAGCATGAGAAGATATAGTAGAACATAGACATATGCATATGCAACATCCCAGCTCAGGTTAACACGAGCTGGATGTATAGTGAAGTACAATTAGTATAACATGCGGTACATAAGTAAAGATAAATACATTACCCAGGTAATGTCAGCAAGTGGGACAGTTGAGAGCTGATGTTTTTAGCTTGGGGGGAGCCAGTATCCATGGCCCCTTCCTAGGCTATTAATATCAGCCTGCAGCTGTCTGCACAGCCTTGGTTGGTTATTAATTATGGGGGGACCCTACTTCATATTTTTTTAGGGTCCCCCATTTTAATAGCCAGTAAAGGCTAAGTATACAGATAAGAGCTGATATTAATAGCCTGGGAAGCTATATTGGTATTACCCCCTTCCCAGGCTATAAACATCGGCCCCCAGCCGTAGGCTTTCCTTCTGCTGATTAAGATAATTACGTGGGAGCCCACACCATTTTTTTTCCAGAAAAATAATCCTTTATTAAATACATGTACAGTTAACTGCAAACATATAACCTGTCACACACACACACATATGTATATATATATATATATATATATATATATATATATATATATATATATATATAATGTGTGTTTTGAAGAATATTTCCTTTGACAATGATGTATAAATGACACATAGAATTGCTCAATGTAAAAGTTCATGTTAAAATCACATTGCATTCGGCGGATGTAAATCGGATGCGAGGTGTGAAAAATCAGATTGTACTTACATTACACTCGTGCGACTCTCGGCAGGGAGCCTCGGACTGATTTTTCATACGTTTAATGTGACTCTGTCCTAATAGTCTTTTACTGAATAATAAATAATAAATGGAACGCTAAAATGAAAAATCAAGAAAAAGTTTTATTAAAGTTTGTTAGAAAAAGAGCTTTTAAACCTAAATGTTTCAATTGTGTAATTCTAGATGACTTTTTTTTACCCTTCCCCCAAGTCAATCCTAGGCCATTTCATGGACCATAAGTATGATCTGTGTGCACATTCAGTGTATTAGTAATTCTTGTTTCTGCATATTCCACCTGAATGAGAGAAATGACTTATTTAAGAGCATTAATCTCTTACAACTACTTATGCATTAATCTTTTTAGACCTAAAGAGATTATTACCAGGCTCAGCCTCTGCCCAGTAATCTGCTCATTCTTCATCCATTCATACTATATTGTATTCTTGGGATGGTGTTGTGAATTCTGTGGCAGAGCTCCCTCCTGTGGTCACAAGTGGTACTTCGGCTGATTCTCTCTGTGAGCTTCTGTTGGTGGAGGGAAGTGGTACTGCGGCTTCTGAGTTTCCTCCCTCAGGTGATCTGCTGAGGTCGTTAGGTGCTTTTCTACTTAACTCCACCTAATGCTTTGATCCTGGCTTCCTGTCAATGTTCCAGTGTTGGACTTGCTTTTCCCTGGATCATTCCTGTGGCCTGCTGCTCTGCATAGCTAAGTTCTTCTTTGCTATTTGTTTGCTATTTTTTCTGTCCAGCTTGTCTAATTTGTTGCTGGAAGCTCTGGGACGCAAAGGGTGTACCTCCGTGCCGTTAGTTCGGTACGGAGGGTCTTTTTGCCCCCTTTGCGTGGTTTTCTTTAGGGTTTTGTGTAGACCGCAAAGTTACCTTTTCTATCCTCGATCTGTTAAGAAAGTCGGGCCTCACTTTGCTGAATCTATTTCATCTCTACGTTTGTCTTTTCATCTTAACTCACAGTCATTATATGTGGGGGGCTGCCTTTTCCTTTGGGGTATTTCTCTGAGGCAAGGTAGGCTTATTTTCTATCTTCAGGCTAGTTAGTTTCTAAGGCTCTGCCGAGTTGCATAGGCAGAGTTAGGCGCAATCCACGGCTGCCTCTAGTGTTGTTTGGAGAGGATTAGGGATTGCGGTCTGCAGAGTTCCCACGTCTCAGAGCTCGTTCTATGATTTTGGGTTATTGTCAGATCACTGTATGTGCTCTGACCGCTATGTCCATTGTAGTACTGAATTGCCTCTCATAACAGGATGGTGAAAGAAGTATTTGTGTAGAAAGATCTGCGCCTCCTCTACACCTCCTCTGTGCCCCATCTGCAGCTCCTCTGTGACAGGTGATGATTGTGTAGGGTCAGGGTCTGTAAAATGATCTGGGGACAGATATCTTGCTCAAGTTTTGGTTAACAGCCTCGGGCCTCCATCACATCTCTGTATAAAACTGGTACTGAAAAAAAACAGTACCGCTGTCTTCGGGGTTTTGGATGAGTGTGTCATCCATGTTTTCCTGGTATGGATAAAAAAAAGAGAAATGACAAACCTTCTCGTGTACTCTAAACATGTCCTGTATCGGTGCCATCTGTGTGCTGGACGTGTTTTTCATGGACCCGTAGACTTATATTGGCCCTTGTCGTTCGTGCTGCCGGAAAAAAAAATGTACGTTTGTGTGTGGAGATGTGGACAGCACCATAGGTTATAATGGGTATGCGTGAAAAAGAATGGATACCACATGTACCGGGAACACGGACATGTGAAGGGACTAGAGATGAGCGGTGTTCGAGTCGAACTGTTCACCAATCTCAAATTTGAGCTGTTTTGGGCGGTGTACGAGTCGTTCGACGAACCCGAACAATTTGCTCAAAATTCGGCTGTTCGAGTTTCTGTTCGATAACTGTTCGTTCACCAAAAGCCTAACTTGATTTTCACATTAACACTAGGACTACTGGACTCGTGACCCCGCCTAGAACTTCTGAAAGGAGTCATTTTGACTCCTTGCTTGTTTTCGTTTATTTTTAGAGTTTCATTTGTGGTTATTTATTAATAATTATATTTTTTGTAATGTATTATTATTGTGAGATCCAACAGTAATGCTTTTGATTGTTTTTTTTCTGCTTTTCTTATTTTTCTACAGAAAATAACAATAATTATAATAGACGTTTTTCAAACATTTTTTTTTATTCAAGTGCACACATATAAACAACAACTGAAGAACAAAAAGCAGAGAAAATGTAGGCGGAGGAGCATAAAAATGAAAATATGGCACAGAATTCACCTTCTAAACATTTGGTGTTTCGCATTTTAGGCATTGCCTTTGATTTATGGCAGTACATTGCCCACACAAAGACTTACCACAAGTCTTACAATTGCCGCCAGATCTATTTTTCTTGCACTTTTCTTTGATCTGGCAAAATTTTGTTTGAACCATCACTTCTGAACATGTAGAAACTTGGGACGTGGAACCCTTTTCCCTATCTGTGACATAAGGACCACTCAACTCTCACAAGCGTTTGCAAAAATGCCTTGCGTGACATTTTTTGGTGGGTAATCTCCTTGAATATTATACATGCATTTATACCCGCAAAGTCTAAGGCATTTTCAAATGCATGAACAGGCCATCTCCTTGTGGATGTTCGTGTGGTATATTTTCGTGCCATCTGATCCACTACATCTACTCCATATTTTGTTTCATTGTAAAACTTTACCGTTTCTGGAGTTTTTTTTAGCGGAATCAGACGCAACAACAACATCTGGATGGACGGAACTCAAAATGACAACATTTTTGTTGGGCTTTCCTTGATATACTGTAAGTGTAAAATTGTCTTCATTTCTAAACACTTTAGTGTTGTACAATTCCTCTTTCATGGATTTTATTTCTTTAGGCACTTCTCGCCTTATCTTATTCAGTGTTCCCACGATGGTTGTTCCTTTGCTTTTTAGCTGTTTAGCTTATTTTAATGAAGTAAAATAATTATCGGTTGTAACATTGCGACCTTTTTTCAAAAACGGGTCCAATAACTTCATTACCACATGGTCAGCTAAACGGTCCTCAGCACGGCGTGTGTCATCTTTGCCTAGATAAGGGAAGCCATTTGCCAGATATTTGCTCTCCTTATCAACAGCTAGCCAATATTTGTGGCCATATTTATCTGGTTTGGAAGGCATGTACTGCGTGAATGGACACCTAGTTTTGCTTGGGAAAAGTTGCTCATCCACCGTTATGTATGGGCCAGGTTTGTAACACGCAATACAATTTTCAATAAACCTGTCCCACACAGTAGAAAATAGAGCAAACTTGTCCGTTTGCAGTCTCTCCGATCGAGTAGATTTCTCATCAAATCTGAGAAACCTCATAATTTCAACAAAGCGGTCCCTAGACATTGTCGCTTTGCAAAACGGTATTCCCCAGTCATTACACCAAATACTGCTAATCGAGTGACGGTTCGTGCCAGATATTCCACGAGCATAGAATATCGCAATGAATGCATCTAGCTCCTCATCAGATAGAGTAAACTGTAAATTATTGTTCCTGCATGCTTCTGCAAGCGTACAGTTCTTTATATGTGTCAATATATATGAATCAAAAAATAAACGCCATGCGCTCAAAGGACTATCGATAATGATATTTCTTCTGGCGTATCCTGTAGGGCCAGGTGCTTCTCGAAGAATATTTTGGCTGTCACGCCTACCAGGCAAGTGTTGTCCAATTTCAACAGGTTTCCATTGAATACCATCCGCTGAAACTAGTATTCCTTCAGATTCGCCTTCTCTGGTGTTTGTTGTTGCATTACCTTCGCCGCCATCGTTATCTGTTGTTCTTTAATTTCTGGGACGTTTTGCTGATTTTTTCTGTCCACGACCAGGAAGATGGTCACGAGGCAACATAACTGCATGAGCCCGATCCCCAGTTGATGTGCTTCGAATATCTGGAAAAAAGTTGATGAATATTTAGAATTTTTGTTTTGTAAGGGTCCGTGCACAGTGGCTGGATTAGCGGCGGAATATCCGACCGGATATTCTCACCACAATCCGGCCCGTACCTGCCCGCTCAGGTACAGAGCGGAGTTTCATACCTGAAGCTCCGCTCCGAACCCCGGGCTGGAGCCGCTGTCTGGGACGGAGCCGTGCTCGCGCGTAAGCAAGCGCTGCTCTGTCCCTGACAGCGACTCCAGCTCGGGGTTCGGAGCGGAGCTTCAGGCATGAGCGGGCAGGTACAGCCTGTATTGCGGCAAGAATATCCAGATGGCTATTCAGCCAGAATTCTGCTAGTGTGCACAGGCCCTAACTCAGTGTGTGGAAGAACAAATAAATACACATAACTACTTACCTTCTGGATTTGTTCCTTCTGAGTCTTCAGATTCACTTGATATGTTCTGAGGAATGAAATCTTCATCATTGTCAGAATCAAATACATGTTCCTGCAATTCGGATTCCGATTCATCCTCCGGTATGGATTGCAAAGTAGCCAGAATATCCTGAGGCTTTATCAAACGTCTTCTCTCCATATTCCTCACAAATTCCTTAATTCTATATAGTTCCCTGCTGAAAAATAGAAATGAAATGAAAACTAAAAGAAATAATAACTGTTCTGCCACCTTCAAAAGTAGGTGGGCTGAATCAGTTGACAGACAGCTAAACTATGTCATAACAATTCATACCTGTATGAGTCTTCAGAGCTCGTATGTCTGCGTCTGTTCTCTTTGTCTCTTCAGCTGAACTGAAAGTAAAGTTACTATCCAGAATACTGTCTCCTGCTAGGACCTTAGAAAAACACCACCCTTCATTAGCATAAGATAAGAGCCTAAAGTAAACAAGCATAGAGGAAGCATTTAGCGAAACGGCTCTGTCGGGGTGGATCACATAGCCGACCGGGACCCCTCCTTGTCTCTGACACTCAGGTATGACTATATAGTTTCTTCTTATGGTGTTATAGTCCTCTTGTAGCCGTACCGTCTGCTGCTATTAGCACTAAAAGCACTTAGGGCATTCCATTCCATACATAGGTATCTGTATATAGATTTTTTTGCATTATCTTTTTTTGACGTTAATGTACCTCCAGTCATACTTGTAATAATTTGTGACACCATTTGTGACATTGTATATAGGTCCTGTTTTTCTATGTGTTCTTTTTTGTGATTCCTGTAACTTGATTTGGTATGTTAAACCTTTTAAAATATATACTTAATAAAATCTATTTTGTTTTATCTTTGCATTTACCGTCTTTCCTACACTTTATATAAGTGTTGGTGTGTATCTAAGCTATACAGACTAAGAATGTTTTTTGGAGCGAATTGTCAGAGAGATAGGTTTAGGGAGTCGGGAGGAGTCGGGACTAGTTGTAATATCAGCCCTTTTCAGGGTAGGTTACAGCAGTTCATAGCACTGTTTGTCAGGCAGGTCTGTGCCAGTGCTGTGCAAGTGTTTGTCACAGCATTTGGTGTAATCTAGCTCAGTCAATCATTTTGGGCTAGTAGCATTGTATGGTAGTCATCTGCGTAGCCCTGCTGTGAAGCTAACTACACCGCCTGTGTATCTCAATTTTTACTGCATCTAACCCAGTAAATCTTTTGTGCTTAGTAGCAGTGTCTGCACATCAGCAGAGTAGCCTGCCTGTGAAGCTACACCGCCTGTGTATCTAAATTTTTACTGCATCTAACCCAGTAAATCGTTTTGGGCTTAAGAGCGGTGTCTGCACGTCAGCAGAGTAGCCCGCCTGTGAAGCTACACCACCTGTGTATCTAAATTTTTTACTGCATCTAACCCAGTAAATCTTTTTGTGCTTAGTAGCAGTGACTGCACGTCAGCGGATTAGCCCGCCTGTGAAGCTAGCTACACTGCCTGTGTATCTAAATTTTTACTTCATCTAACCCAGTAAATCTTTTTGTGCTTAGTAGCAGTGTCTGCACATCAGCGGATTAGCCCGCCTGTGAAGCTAGCGACACCGCCTGTGTATCTAAATTTTTACTGCATCTAAACCAGTAAATCGTTTTGGGCTTAAGAGCAGTGTCTGCACATCAGCGGAGTAGCCTGCCTGTGAGGCTAGCTAGACCGCCTGTGTATCTAAATTTTTACTGCATCTAACCCAGTAAATCTTTTTGTGCTTAGTAGCAGTGTCTGCACGTCAACGGAGTAGCCCGCCAGTGAAGCAAGCTACACCGCCTGTGTATCTAAATTTTTACTGCATCTAGCCCAGTAAATTGTTTTGGGCTTAGTAGCAGTTTCTGCACGTCAGCGGAGTAGCCCGCCTGTGAAGCTAGCTACACCACCTGTGTATCTAGATTTTTACTGCATCTAACCCAGTGAACCTTTTTGTGTTAAGTAGCTGTCACACTGTTTACGGCGATAAAGGGGCAGGATGGCGTACTGGGACCCGCACCTGTCCCTGCCACTATAAGGGGCCCTGGCTTTCCCTTATCTCTGGGGTACATATGAAGTTTAGGAGGCCTGAGCCACCAGCGTATCCCTGTCTCCTGTGCAGGTCCTATCAGTGACCCCCTGTCACACCGTAAGCGGCGTTAAAGGGGCAGGACGGCATACTGGGACCCGCACCTGTCCCTACCACTTTAATGGGGCCCTGGCTTTCCTTTATCTCGGGGGTACCTACAGTATGATGGTTAGGAGGCCCGAGCCGCCAGCGTATCCCTGTCTCCTGTGCAGGCCCTATCAGTGGCCCCATCTCCCCCCAAAGGAGGTGGACTGTACCAGTGTAATACAACAAATAACAGGGTATACAGACAAGGTAACAAAAAGTCTCCAACTCACCAAATGCTCACACAACTACAGAGGAAGCACAGAGAAGGGGAGAGAAGGAATAAACTAGGAAGGAACACAGGTTAAATATGCAACCAAAACCGCAGACACCAATCTCTGTAAATAAACCTCCAACACCAACACTACGCTCCTTCAACCTCCAAGCCAGGCAGTAGAACTGATCACTGACAATAGCTGAAGTCAGGACTCGGTCTATATAGAGGATCAGATTACAAAATCCACTTCAGCTGAGAGAGACCCAGCTCTCAGCAACTCAGCAATAAGGTTAACTCCTGCACTGCTGGCACAAAGCATCCAGGTCAGAATATAGGTGAAGAGCTTCTGTTCACTGTGTGAACGAGGCCCAGAGCGCTGCGGTTCTCTGGAACCTCTCTGTCGCGGTAGCCCCGTGACACCCCCTCTCCCCCCAAGGGAGGTGGACTGCACCAGTGTATAAATATTACACTTAACAAGGTATACAAACAAGGTAAAGGAAAACCACACTTAGCTTAATGCTGCAAGGCACAGCACTGCAGGAAGAAACACCAGAAACAAAGGACACAGCTGCAGAACAACAGTTCCCAGCTAGCTCCTACTCCCGGCTTGGTCGCTGAAGAATGAACTAACACCGACAGTCAGCTGATGAACCAGGTGACCTCTTAAAGGATGGAGGGAGTGGTCACCACAAACATCAGCTGGCCCAGCAGCTATGCAATAACGTCAGCGGCCACCGGGGATGGGGGGGAAACTGCATTAACCCCCGATGACCAGAAAGGAAAAAAGGTCTTAAACTGAGGCAAACCAGATCTGCCACAAATACAAAATTGGATCGTGACAGTACCCCCCTTTCAATGAGCGGCCTCTGGACCCTCAACACTGGACCTCACCAGTACACAACCTACGACTCGATTCACCAGAGTTCACCTCCTCAGTCACCTGACCCTCAGGTTTACGGTGGACACAGCACAATGGAGAAGAAAACGTAGGCGGCACAAATCTCCAGAGTGCCGACCTGTGGAATGAGTTGTATATGGGCATTACCGAGGGTAACTTCAACTGGTAAGTCTTCGGACTGACAATGGCTGACACCCGATATGGCCCGATTACCCTCGAACTCCAGATTCCAGTTCCACACTTCCACCTGATATTTTTGGTGGACACCCATACGTAATCATTCACACACAGGTCCAGACCTGAACGTTTATTTTCACGTAGGTGTCTGCCACAAGATTGGGAACTCTTTACAGAACCAACAGAGGCATCCCCCTGTGTCACCAAACTCAGACCCCCACTATGCACCGAGGGAACCACCACCCTCCTCTGACCCCTCCTCCTTAGAGGTCTCTGACATACCAGGTTAGAATGCAGTGAGGGAAGAGTCTTGCCCCTACTTCCTTTAAGCACCTCTACTGCCCCCACTGGAGAAGAAGGGGTAGGTTGTAGAAGGACGGCAGGGATCATAGCTCCAGGCCAGCAGTCCTCACACGACTGACCCCAGCTGACTACTCTTCTGGACCGCCAGTCTATGACAGGGTTGTGTCTTCTCAACCAAGGGAGACCTAAGACAATGGGAATTGGTTTGCCCTCCAAGACGTAACATGACAGGAACTCTTCATGAGAAGCCCCTATACGCAGATGTATATTGTCAACGACTTGGGTAATGGTCCCCTGGCTGAGCGGAACAGAGTCAATGGCCTGGACGCTTAGGGGTCTAGCTGGCGACCTACTCATCAGGCCATGGGTCTGTACAAAATGAGCATTCACCAAATTGACTCCTGCTCCACTGTCCACAAGCACCAGAATATTCTCAGCTACCCCACCAACAATCACTTCAGCAGGTAAAGTACACTGAGACGAAAAAACGGAGGAAATATACACTCCCTGGTCGCTTCCTTCCACACAACCAGGGGGACGCGGCTTTTTAGATGGAACACGTATTTTGGTGCGAGCTGGGCAGACATTGATAAAATGACCAGTCTGCCCACAGTAGAAACATGCCCCCACACCACGGCGAACCCCAGACAACTCTGTTAGGGAAACTCCACCCACTTGCATGGGTTCGTCTGCCTGCCCAGGTGTGTCCTCCTCCCTAGCAAGGACTATAGGGGGCACATTTGGTGTATGCCTCTCCCTCAAGCGTCTATCCACCCGGATGGCAAGGGACATGGCGGCCTCCAACGATTTGGAGGCGGCGTATTGTACCAGAGTATCTTGTAACCTAGGGGACAGACCCTGCACAAAATGGCTCCTAAGGGCCGGGTCATTCCACTGTGTGTCAGTGGCCCACCTCCTGAACTCTGAACAGTAGTCCTCTGCCGGCCAGCCCCCCTGCTTGATCTTACGGAGTCGGGATTCTGCCAAGGAGACGCCGTCTGGGTCACCATATACCAGCGCCAGAGCTGCAAAAAACTCGTCCACTGACCGTAGAGATGGAGAACCGGTCGGCAGGGAGAAGGCCCAGGGCTGGGGATAACCTTTAAGAAGGGAAATGATGATTCCCACCCGTTGTTCCTCACTCCCTGATGAACGAGGGTGGAGCCTGAAGTATAACTTAGAGGCCTCCTTAAAAGCCAAAAATGTATCTCTCCCACCAGAGAACCTGTCAGGAAGAGATATCTTGGGCTCTGGTTGAGCATGAACCTGGGCCGAAGCCGAAAACCCCACCACCTGCTGCAGCTGCTGCACCACCTCACCACGCAGCACCTTAAACTCATCGGTGAGGGTCTGAAGCAGTTGGGCAAAGGCCTGCATCTGAGCCATGGCTCACCAGAAAAAATGTGAAGGTCAGTGTTAATGTCACGCCGTTTACGGCGATAAAGGGGCAGGACGGCGTACTGGGACCCGCACCTGTCCCTGCCACTATAAGGGGCCCTAGCATTCCCTTATCTTAGGGGTACCTATGAAGGTTAGGAGGCCTGAGCCGCCAGCGTATCCCTGTCTCCTGTGCAGGTCCTATCAGTGACCCCCTCTCCACCCAAGGGAGGTGGACTTCACCAGTGTATACAGTTATAGGAAAAAGTTTGGGCACCCCTATTAATCTTTAGCTTAATGTTTTATAAAAATTGTTTTTTTTGCAACAGCTATTTCAGTTTCATATATCTAATAACTGTTGGACACAGTAATGTTTCTGCCTTGAAATGAGGTTTATTGTACTAACAGAAAATGTGCAATCTGCATTCAAACAAAATTTAACAGGTGGGCACCCCACCAGAAAAGTGACATTTATATTTAGTACTAGCTGAAGAGCCCAGCGTTGCCTGGGCATAGTAAATATCTGTGGTTAGTTATAGCACCTCACGTCTCTTATTTTCCCATCATGCCTCTCATTTTCTCCCTTATACCTCTCATTTTCCCCCTCACTCCTCATTCCCCCCCTAACACTTGTCATTTCGACCTCACATCTGTCATTTTCCGATCACTCCACTATTTTCCCTCACTCCTCTCATTTTGCACTCACACCTTTTCATTTTCACCTCACACCCCTCATTTTCACCTCAGTATATACATGTTTGTCATCTCCCTTATATATAGTATACACCTGTATGTCTTCTCTTGTATATAGTATATACCTGTATGTCATCTCCCCTGAAAATAGTATATACCTGCTGTATGTCATCTCCTGTATATTGTATATACCCATGTGTCATCTCCTCCTGTATATATTATATACCTGTATGTCATCTCTTCTGTATATACTATATACCTGTATGTCATCTCCTCCTATATATAGTATATGCCTGTATGTCATCTCCTGTATATAGTATATATCTGTATGTCATCTCCTCCTGTATATAGTATATACCTGTGTGTCATCTCCCCTGTATATAGTATATATGTGTGTGTCATCTCTCCTGTATATAGTATATACGTATGTCATCTCCTCCTGTATATAGTATATACCTGTAAATCATCTCCTCCTGTATATAGTATATACCTGTGTGTCATCTGCTCCTGTATATAGTATATACCTGTGTGTCATCTGCTCCTGTATATAGTGTATACCTGTGTGTCATCTCCTCCTGTATATAGAATATACCTGTGTGTCATTTCCTCCTATATATAGTATATACCTGTGTGTCATCTCCCCTGTATATAGTATATATCTGTATGTCATCTCCTCCTGTATTAGACCGCGTTCACACATTATTTGGTCAGTATTTTTACCTCAGTATTTGTAAGCTAAATTGGCAGCCTGATAAATCCCCAGCCAACAGGAAGCCCTTCCCCCTGGCAGTATACAGTTAGGGCCAGAAATATTTGGACAGTGACACAAGTTTTGTTATTTTAGCTGTTTACAAAAACATGTTCAGAAATACAATTATATATATAATATGTGCTGAAAGTGCACACTCCCAGCTGCAATATGATAGTTTCCACATCCAAATCGGAGAAAGGGTTTAGGAATCATAGCTCTGTAATGCATAGCGTCCTTTTTCAAGGGACCAAAAGTAATTGGACAATGGACTCTAAGGGCTGCAATTAACTCTGAAGGCGTCTCCCTCGTTAACCTGTAATCAATGAAGTAGTTAAAAGGTCAGGGGTGGATTCCAGGTGTGTGGTTTTGCATTTGGAAGCTGTTGCTGTGAGCAGACAACATGCGGTCAAAGGAACTCTCAATTGAGGTGAAGCAGAACATCCTGAGGCTGAAAAAAAAGAAAAAATCCATCAGAGAGATAGCAGACATGCTTGGAGTAGCAAAATCAACAGTTGGGTACATTCTGAGAAAAAAGGAATTGACTGGTGAGCTTGGGAACTCAAAAAGGCCTGGGCGTCCACGGATGCCAACAGTGGTGGATGATCGCCGCATACTTAATTTGGTGAAGAAGAACCCGTTCACAACATCAACTGAAGTCCAGAACACTCTCAGTGAAGTAGGTGTATCTGTCTCTAAGTCAACAGTAAAGAGAAGACTCCATGACAGTAAATACAAAGGGTTCACATCTAGATGCAAACCATTCATCAATACCAAAAATAGACAGGCCAGAGTTAAATTTGCAGAAAAACACCTCAAGAAGCCAGTTCAGTTCTGGAAAAGTATTCTATGGACAGATGAGACAAAGATCAACCTGTACCAGAATGATGGGAAGAAAAAAGTTTGGAGAAGAAAGGGAACGGCACATGATCCAAGGCACACCACATCCTCTGTAAAACATGGTGGAGGCAACGTGATGGCATGGGCATGCATGGCTTTCAATGGCACTGGGTCACTTGTGTTTATTGATGACATAAGAGCAGACAAGAGTAGCCGGATGAATTCTGAAGTGTACCGGGATATACTTTCAGCCCAGAATGCTGCAAAGTTGATTGGACGGCGCTTCATAGTACAGATGGACAATGACCCCAAGCATACAGCCAAAGCTACCCAGGAGTTCATGAGTGCCAAAAAGTGGAACATTCTGCAATGGCCAAGTCAATCTCCAGATCTAAACCCAATTGAGCATGCATTTCACTTGCTCAAATCCAGACTTAAGACGGAAAGACCCACAAACAAGCAAGACCTGAAGGCTGCGGCTGTAAAGGCCTGGCAAAGCATTAAGAAGGAGGAAACCCAGCGTTTGGTGATGTCCATGGGTTCCAGACTTAAGGCAGTGATTGCCTCCAAAGGATTTGCAACAAAATATTGAAAATAAAAATATTTTGTTTGGGTTATGTTTATTTGTCCAATTACTTTTGACCTCCTAAAATGTGGAGTGTTTGTAAAGAAATGTGTATAATTCCTACATTTTCTATCAGATATTTTTGTTCAACCCTTCAAATTAAACGTTACAATCTGCACTTGAATTCTGTTGTAGAGGTTTCATTTCAAATCCAATGTGGTGGCATGCAGAGCCCAACTCGCGAAAATTGTGTCACTGTCCAAATATTTCTGGCCCTAACTGTATATTAGCTCACACATACACATAATAGACAGGTCATGTGACTGACAGCTGCCGTATTTCCTATATGGTACATTTGTTGCTCTTGTAGTTTGTCTGCTTATTAATCAGATTTTTCTTTTTGAAGGATAATACCAGACTTGTGTGTGTTTTAGGGCGAGTTTCATGTGTCAAGTTGTGTGTGTTGAGTTGCATGTAGCGACATGCATGTAGCGACTTTTGTGAGATGTGTTGTGTAGTTTAGTAGTGTACTGTATTTTTATAGCACCGTTAATTCCATGGTGCTGTGCATGAGGAATAGAGTTATAGATATAGCTTACATTAAACAAATTTGCAATGACAGACTGGTATAGAGGGGCAAGCACCCTGTCCTTGCGGACTTACATTCTATGGGATAATGGGGAAGAGACAGAAGGTCGGGGGTGCAGCAGCTCTGGTGGTGGTGACGCAGCAGCTCGGATAGTGGTGAGGTGGCAGCTTAAGCGGTGGTGAGGCAGCAGCTCGGGCGGTGGTGAGGCGGGATCTTGGGTGGTGGTGAGGCGGCGGAATGGTTATTGCAGGCTGTAGGCTTACCTGAAGAGATGGGTTTTCAGGTTCCATCTGAAGGATCCGAGGGTGGTGGATAATCGGACATGTTGAGGCGTGGAATTCCAGAGGATGGGGGATATTCGGGAGAAATCTTGGAGGCTGTGGTGTGAGGAACGAATAAGTGTGGAGGAGAGTAGGAGGTCTTGTGAGGATCGAATATTATGTGAGGGAAGATATTGGGAGATTAGTTCAGAGATATAGGGAGGGGACAGGTTGTGGATGGCTTTGTAGATCAGTGTTAGTAGTTTGAACTGGATTCGTTGGGGAATTGGGAGCCAGTGACGAGATTTGCAGAGGGGAGAAGCAGCGGAGTAGCGAGGAGAGAGGTGGATTAGCCGAGCAGCAGAGTTGAGGACAGACTGGAGCGGTGCAAGAGAGTTAGAGGGGAGGCCACAGAGGAGGGTGTTGCAGTAATCGAGACGGGAGATGATGAGGGCATGCACATGAGTTTTGGTAGATTGTGGGCTGAGGAAGGGACGGATTCTGGCAATATTTTTGAGTTGGAGGCGACAGGAGGTGGCAAGAGTTTGGACGTGCAGTTGGAAGGACAGGGCAGAGTAGAGAGTTACCCCGAGGCAGCGGATTTCATGTGCGGGAGAGAGCGTGATGCCATTTACCATAATAGATAGATCAGTTATGCGCTGATATTAGCGCATTTTACAGCACAATTGGTGGTCTTGAATTTATTTCTATGTAGCTACATAGTGGGCCCTAAGAATGATTTTCTCTGGTGGGCCCAAGGTGCTCCAGTCGTGGCTCCAGTTGTGTGGCGACATGCGTGTAGCAACTTTTTGTGTGTCGAGTTGCATGTGACAGGTTATTGTAGCAAGTTGTGTGCAGCAAGTTTTGCGCATGGCGAGTTTTGCGCGTGGTGAGTTTTAGGTGTGGTGCGTTTTGAGTATGTGCAAGTTTTGTGTGAGGCAACTTTTGCATGTGTTGCAACTTTTGTGCATGTGGCAATTTTTCCGCGTGTGCAAGTTTTGCGTGTGGCGAGTTTTCCATGAAGTGAGTTTTGCACGTGTGGCGAGTTTTGCGTGAGCCTAGTTTTGCATGTGGCGAGTTTTGCGCGTGGCGAGTTGAGCGGTGACTTTTGTGTTTCGACTTTTATGTGGCGAGGTTCGTGTATGTGTGGTGAAATGTGTGCTGAGGGTGGTATATGTGTTCAAGCACGTGGTAGTGTGTGGCACCTTTTGTGTGTGTGTTCATATCCCCGTGTGTGGCGAGTATCCCATGTCGGGGCCCCAACTTAGCAACTGTGCAGTATATACTCTTTGGCGCCATCGCTCTCATTCTTTAAGTCTCCCTTGTTCACATCTGGCAGCTGTCAATTTGCCTCCAACACTTTTCCTTTCACTTTTTCCCCATTATGTAGATAGGGGCAAAATTGTTTGGTGAATTGGAAAGCGCGGGGTTAAAATTTCACCTCACAACATAGCCTATGACGTTCTCAGGGTCCAGACATGTGACTGTGCAAAATTTTGTGGCTGTAGCTGCGACGCCTCCAACACCTTTCCTTTCACTTTTTCCCCCATTATGTAGATAGGGGCAAAATTGTTTGGTGAATTGGAAAGCGCGGGGTTTAAATTTCACCTCACAACATATCCTATGACGCTCTTGGGGTCCAGACGTGTGACTGTGCAAAATTTTGTGGCTGTAGCTGCGACGGTGCAGATGCCAATACCGGACATACACACATACATACATACACACATACACACACACATTCAGCTTTATACATTAGATATCCTCCTTTTGCAAAAATAACAGCCTCTAGTCGCTTCCTGTAGCTTTTAATGAGTTCCTGGATCCTGGATGAAGGTATTTTTGACCATTCCTCTTTACAAAACAATTCCAGTTCAGTTAAGTTTGATGGTCGCCGAGCATGGAGAGCCCTCTTCAAATGATCCCACAGATGTTCAATGATATTCAGGTCTGGGGACTGGGATGGCCATTCCAGAACAGTGTAATTGTTCCTCTGCATGAATGCCTGAGTAGATTTGGAGCGGTATTTTGGATCATTGTCTTGCTGAAAATTCCATCCCCTGCGTAACTTCAACTTTGTCACTGATTCATGAACATTATTGTCAAGAATCTGCTGATACTGAGAGGAATCCATGCGTCCCTCAACTTTAACAAGATTCCCGGTGCCGGCATTGGCCACACAGCCCCAAAGCACGATGGAACCTCCACCAAATTTTACTGTGGGTAGCAAGTATTTTTCTTGGAATGCTGTGTTTTTTGGCCGCCATGCATAACGCCTTTTTGTATGACCAAACAACTCAATCTTGGTTTCATCAGTCCACAGGACCTTCTTCCAAAAAGAAATTGGCTTCTCCAAATGTGCTTTTACATACCTCAGCCGACTCTGTTTGTGGCGTAAACTACACAGTCCAATACAGTAAACTATTGAATATATCCTCACATAAACTAGAATCAATACACAACCCTAAAAAAATATTTTAGGATAAAGAGGGTCCATTCAGATTTCTTTTAAAATTAATAAATATTTATTTCCAAACAATATATAAAAAATATATTTAAAAATCCAAGCAGGTATTACTAACAGTGGCAAAGTCAAGTATGACAACTGGCTTCATTGTTGTTTTCAAAGTGGTTCAAAAAACTATTGCAGTAATTCTATGGGTAAAAAAGGCACGTGCTCAGCAACAGAAGTTGATCCCCAATCACTAATACTAGTAAAGCAGGACTTTGCCGCTATGGCCAGAAAAATAATAAACGAGTCTATGTATCAAACAGTGTACTTACAGCAATTACCTATAGACAAGTCGCAATGCCAGCAAAATGCGTGATTATTATAAAAATGGGGCCCCCATTTTTGAAGAAGCATTTGGCGAAACGGCGTCGTCGGGGCAGTGGCATCTAATCACGTATTTTGCTGGCATTGCGTGCCTGCAGAAACGGCTTCTTTTGCATCACTCTCCCATACAGCTTCTCCTTGTGCAAAGTGCGTTGTATAGTTGACCGATGCACAGTGACACCATCTGCAGCAAGTTGATGCTGCAGCTGTCTGGAGGTGGTCTGAGGATTGTCCTTGACTGATCTCACTATTCTTCTTCTCTGCCTTTCTGATGTTTTTCTTGGCCTGCCACTTCTGGCCTTAACAAGAACTGTACCTGTGTTCTTCCATTTCTTTACTATGTTCCTCACCGTGGAAATTGACAGGTTAAATCTCTGAGACAGCTTTTTGTATCCTTCCCCTGAACAACTATATTGAATAATCTTTGTTTTCAGATCATTAGACAGTTGTTTTGAGGAGCCCATGATGCCACTCTTCAGAGGAGATTCAAACAGGAGAACAACTTGCAAGTGGCCACTTTAAGTAGCTTTTCTCATGATTGCATACACCTGGCTATGAAGTTCAAAACTCAATGAGGTTAGAAAACCCAAAAAAGTGCTTTAGTAAGTCAGTAAAAAGTAGGTAGGAGTATTTAAAACAAGAAAATGATAAGGGTGCCCATACTTATGCACCTGTCAAATTTTAAAAAAGAAAGTAAAAAGCACTGGCGCTCCTGATAGTCCCTAGTGGGGAAACAAAATTGCTGAATGTAGAGTGCTGCTGGTGATTGTGACAGGTTCTGTGTAGACCTGTAAAGTATATAAAATGAAAAAGAGTGGTATTCACCTGCGCTGTCTACAAAAACAAACAATAAAATGAAAAATAGATGAATAAATGAATAAGAGAGCACTTAATGAGTAATCATTGGTTATGCAGTGGATGCTGCAATGGGTCCTTAACCCCTCTGTGACCTTAGACGTACTATCCCGTCGAGGTGCCCTGGGCTTATCTGACCCTGGACGGGATAGTACGTCATAGCCGATCAGCCGCGCTCACGGGGGGAGCGCGGCCGAGTGTCAGCTGCTTATCGCAGCTGACATCAGGCACTATGTGCCAGGAGCGGACCGCCCCCGGCACATTAACCCCTGGCACACCGCGATCAAAGATGATCGCGATGTGCCGGCGGTGCAGGGAAGCACCGCGCAGGGAGGGGGCTCCCTGCGGGCTTCCCTGAGACCCCCGGAGCAACGCGATGTGATCGCGTTGCTGCGAGGGTCTCACCTCCCTCCCTGCTCCCTCCAGCCCCGGATCCAAGATGGCCGCGGATCCGGGTCCTGCAGGGAGGGAGGTGGCTTCACAGAGCCTGCTCAGAGCAGGCACTGTGAAGGCTGCAGCGCTGCATGTCAGATCAGTGATCTGACAGAGTGCTGTGCAAACTGTCAGATCACTGATCTGTGATGTCCCCCCCTGGGACAAAGTAAAAAAAAAAAATTTTCCAAATGTGTAAAAAAAATAAAAAAAAATATTCCAAAATAATGAAAAAAAAAAAAAATATTATTCCCATAAATATATTTCTTCATCTAAATAAAAAAAAAACCCAATAAAAGTACACATATTTAGTATCGCCGCGTCCGTAACGGCCCGACCTATAAAACTGTCCCACTAGTTAACCCCTTCAGTAAACACCGTAAGAAAAAAAAAAAAAAAAACGAGGCAAAAAACAACGCTTTATTATCATACCGCCGAACAAAAAGTGGAATAACACGCGATCAAAAGGACAGATGTAAATAACCATGGTACCGCTGAAAGCGTCATATTGTCCCGCAAAAAACGAGCCGCCATACAGCATCAGCAAAAAAATAAAAAAGTTATAGTCCTGAGAATAAAGCGATGCAAAAATAATTATTTTTTCTGTAAAATAGTTTTTATCGTATAAAAGCGCCAAACCATAAAAAAAATGATATAAATGAGGTATCGCTGTAATTGTACTGACCCGAAGAATAAAACTGATTTATCAATTTTACCAAACGCGGAACGGTATAAACGCCTCCCCCAAAAGAAATTCATGAATAGCTGGTTTTTGGTCATTCTTCCTCACAAAAATCGGAATAAAAAGCGATCAAAAAATGTCACGTGCCCGAAAATGTTTTCAATAAAAACGTCAACTCGTCCCGCAAAAAACAAGACCTCACATGACTGGACCAAAATATGGAAAAATTATAGCTCTCAAAATGTGGTATTGCAAAAAATATTTTTTGCAATAAAAAGGGTCTTTCAGTGTGTGACGGCTGCCAATCATAAAAATCTGCTAAAAAACTCGCTATAAAAGTAAATCAAACCCCCCTTCATCACCCCCTTAGTTAGGGAAAAATAAAAAAAAATGTATTTATTTCCATTTTCCCATTAGGGCTAGGGTTAGGGCTAGGGTTAGGGTTAGGGTTAGGGTTAGGGCTAGGGTTGGGGCTAGGGTTGGGGCTACAGTTAGGGTTGGGGCTAAAGTTAGGGTTAGGGTTTAGATTACATTTAAAGTTGGGAATAGGGTTGGGATTAGGGTTAGGGGTGTGTCAGGGTTAGAGGTGTGGTTAGGGTTACCGTTGGAATTAGGGTTAGGGGTGTGTTTAGATTAGGGTTTCAGTTATAATTGGGGGGTTTCCACTGTTTCGGCACATCAGGGGCTCTCCAAACACGACATGGCGTCCGATCTCAATTCCAGCCAATTCTGCGTTGAAAAAGTAAAACAGTGCTCCTTCCCTTCCGAGCTCTCCTGTGTGCCCAAACAGGGGTTTACCCTCACATATGGGGTATCAGCGTACTCAGGACAAATTGGACAACAACTTTTGTGGACCAATTTCTCCTGTTACCCTTGGGAAAATACAAAACTGGGGGCTAAAAAATAATTTTTGTGGGAAAACAAAAAGATTTTTTATTTTCACGGCTCTGCGTTATAAACTGTAGTGAAACACTTGGGGGTTCAAAGTTCTCACAACACATCTAGATAAGTTCATTGAGGGGTCTAGTTTCCAATATGGGGTCACTTGTGGGGGGTTTCTACTGTTTAGGTACATTAGGGGCTCTGCAAACGCAATGTGACGCCTGCAGACCAATCCATCTAAGTCTGCATTCCAAATTATGCTCCTTCCCTTCCGAGCCCTCCCATGCGCCCAAACGGTGGTTCCCCCCCACATATCGGGTATCAGCGTACTCAGGACAAATTGGACAACAACATTTAGGGTCCAATTTCTCCTGCTAACCTTGGAAAAATACAAAACTGGGACCTAAAATATAATTTTTGTGGAAAAAAAAAAATTTTTTATTTGCACGGCTCTGCGTTATAAACTGTAGTGAAATACTTGGGGGTTCAAAGCTCTCACAACACATCAAGATGAGTTCCTTAGGGGGTCTACTTTCCAAAATGGTGTCACTTGTGGGGGGTTTCTACTGTTTAGGTACATTAGGGGCTCTGCAAACGCACTGTGACGCCTGCAGACCATTCCATCTAAGTCTGCATTCCAAATGGCGCTCCTTCCCTTCCGAGCCCTCCCATGCGCCCAAACGGTGGTTCCCCCCCACATATGGGGTATCAGCGTACTCAGGACAAATTGGACAACAACTTTTGGGGTCCAATTTCTCCTGTTACCCTAGGAAAAATACAAAACTGGGGGCTAAAAAATAATTTTTGTGGGAAAAAAATTTTGTTTTATTTTTATGGCTCTGCATTATAAACTTCTGTGAAGCCCTTGGTGGGTCAAAGTGCTCACCACACATCCAGATAAGTTCCTTAGGGGGTCTACTTTCCAAAATGGTGTCAATTGTGGGGGGTTTCAATGTTTAGGCACATCGGTGGCTCTCCAAACGCAACATGGCGTCCCATCTCAATTCCTGTCAATTTTGCATTGAAAAGTCAAACGGCGCTCCTTCCCTTCCGAGCTCTCCCATGCGCCCAAACAGTGGTTTACTGCCACATATGGGGTATCAGCGTACTCAGGACAAATTGGACAACAACTTTTGGGGTCCATTTTCTCCTGTTACCCTTGGTAAAATAAAACAAATTGGAGCTGAAGTAAATTTTTTGTGTAAAAAAGTTAAATGTTCATTTTTATTTAAACATTCCAAAAATTCCTATTAAACACCTGAAGGGTTAATAAACTTCTTGAATGTGGTTTTGAGCACCTTGAGGGGTGCAGTTTTTAGAATGGTGTCACACTTGGGCATTTTCTATCATATAGACCCCTCAAAATGACTTCAAATGAGACGTGGTCCCTAAAAAAAAATGGTGTTGTAAAAATGAGAAATTGCTGGTCAACTTTTAACCCTTATAACTCCCTAACAAAAAAAAAAAATTGGTTCCAAAATTATGCTGATGTAAAGGAGACATGTGGGAAATGTTACTTATTAAGTATTTTGTGTGACATATCTCTGATTTAATTGCATAAAAATTCAAAGTTTGAAAATTGCGAAATTTTCAAAATTTTCGCCAAATTTCCATTTTTTTCACAAATAAACGCAGGTACTATCAAAGAAATTTTACCACTATTATGAAGTACAATATGTCACGAGAAAACACTGTCAGAATCACCAGGATCCGTTGAAGCGTTTCGGAGTTATAACCTCATAAAGGGACAGTGGTCAGAATTGTAAAAATTGGCCTGGTCATTGACGTGCAAACCACCCTTGGGGGTAAAGGGGTTAAAGTATTACCAGAATCTAAGGGGAATGAGGAGAGAAAAAAAAAAAAAAGAAAAGAGGGGTAAATGTTTGTATTGGTGAATATAGTGAGACTAAATAGATTTATAATATATACTCACTCAGATATTAAATGGAAATGTGCAATGAAGAGACGTGATCCCTGTGTATCTGCAATTGATGCGGGTATTGTGATGACCACGGTTGCTTAATCTTCAGAGGTTTATAGTAGATGCCCCTGCTTAGATAAATGTATAACCTTTATAGGTAATGGTGGTTTTAAATAAATGTGGTCTAGTTTTCCCAGTACACAATAAACTTACTGCTGGTGGGAGTAGCGCAGGATTCCGTTAGGTTAAGGTAGTAAGATGACCATCAGGTGCTGGCTGACAAGGATTACTGTGATTAGAATTGATTGCCCATATGTTGAGATGAGGAGAAATGCTCCCCTAGTATGTTGGAGCACTAATATGCCACAATAGCTATGTGCACATAAAATATGCTATACTCACTGTGGTGCTGAGTGCGGAGGGAAGCGGTTCCGGAAAGTCTGAGCCACCGCTAGGTGTACCACTATGACAGAGCGGTGGGTTAAGGAGAGAGTGGCGGCAGAAGCCGTGCGACCGCGAAACCTCGCGTGCCCCGGCCGGATGCAGCGCTGAGGTAGCGGTCGGAGAGGGTGGGCGGAGCTGCTGGTGACGTCACCACGCTACGGGGCTAAAGAGGACAGGTGTGCTAGTATAGCTAGTCAGCAAACCAATGCATTTCAAGGGCTCAGGCCCTCTTCATCAGGGTTAATGCTGACCGCATGTCTTCCTGCTTCTTTTATAGCAAAATGCCCTCCCCTCCATGTGTAATTGCTGCCAGTGCTGATTTCAATTAGTGAATCGTATCTTTAATTGGATGATTGTTTGTGCACCAATGCAGAAAGTTGTTGATCTGTAATTAGGTATTGAGCTGTGGAACTCAATTGAATTGTCTGTTGGTTGGGAATTAAAGTGTATAAACAGGTGAACTAAGAACTGGGAAAGTATTTAAAAGGGGAAAAAATTCTTTATTGATTATAGTAAAAAGCTTAAAAAGTATATCTGTATATACTGCATTTAAAAATGAATATACTAATAAAATCTTGTCTCTTAATTAGACTGACTGAACATATAACCACATCAGTATGTGTGGAGTTATAAATGTACACAAATATTAAGAATACATAAAATGTGTCATTTTATGTATGAAATATAAAATATTAGAGCTCTATAACCCTTGTTAGACACTTGCCTCTATGTATAGTCACCCATTAATAATGTTAGCCCGGGGTATTCGTCGAGCTCCATCGTTTTAGCCTGTGTACAAAACGGATGATGTTATTATTGACCCAGCTACTGTTGCCAGCCTCATGAGGGTCAGAATTTGGCCAAATGACACATCAAAAAAAGGCATAAAGTTCAATTTCCTGATTTAGCCCTTTGGGTGCCAGGCTGTCAAGTGAGAAGATCCATTTAGATTCAATTCTTGACATGGTTTTGATGTAGTGACCACCCCTTGGGTTCTTAGGTACAGTTTGGATACCGTAAAAGGAGATCCCCTCACATGATTTATTGTGTTTCTCATAGAAGTGTCGAGATAAGGGATGAGCTTTGAAACCCTTTTTGATATTGTTTAGATGTTCCTTTATGCGGACCTTTAGGGGTCTTTTCGTGCGCCTGACATAAATTTTCTCGCATGGGCAACTAAGGATATAGATGACCCCTACAGAATCACATGTGATTGAGGACTTAATGGGATATTCATGAGTGTTATTTGCGTCTGTAAAAGACATGTATATTTTTCTGCCACATTTTGTGTGCTTGCAGCAGAAACATTTGCCACATGATTTGAACCCCATAGTTGTAGTAGTTGATGCCCTGTTTGTATTTGTGAGATTGCTTAATACTGGTTTAGTGGTGGGAGCAAGCAGAAGGCCCAAGCTTTGGGCTTTTGTATATACGAATCTTGGATTTTGCGGTAAAAGATCCCCAATATGTTTATCGCCCTGTAATATAGGCCAATGTTTCCGGATTATATTATTGAACTTTTTATACCCGGGATAAAACTGGGTGACTATGGGTAATATACATATCTGCTCCTGAAGCGTGGATGGACCAGGATTTTCATAAGTTTTGAATATCATCGATTCCCTTGGGCCTTCTGCTTGCTCATGAATATCCCATTAAGTCTTCAATCACATGTGATTCTGTAGGGGTCATCTATATCCTTAGTTGCCCATGCGAGAAAATTTATGTCAGGCGCACGAAAAGACCCCTAAAGGTCCGCATAAAGAAACATCTAAACAATATCAAAAAGGGCTTCAAAGGTCATCCCATGTGAGGGGATCTCCTTTTACGGTATCCAAACTGTACCTAAGAACCCAAGGGGTGGTCACTACATCAAAACCATGTCAAGAATTGAATCTAAATGGATCTTCTCCCTTGACAGCCTGGCACCCAAAGGGCTAAATCAGGAAATTGAACTTTATGCCTTTTTTTGATGTGTCATTTGGCCAAATTCTGACCCTCATGAGGCTGGCAACAGTAGCTGGGTCAATGATAACATCATCCGTTTTGTACACAGGCTAAAACGATGGAGCTCGACGAATACCCCGGGCTAACATTATTAATGGGTGACTATACATAGAGGCAAGTGTCTAACAAGGGTTATAGAGCTCTAATATTTTATATTTCATACATAAAATGACACATTTTATGTATTCTTAATATTTGTGTACATTTATAACTCCACACATACTGATGTGGTTATATGTTCAGTCAGTCTAATTAAGAGACAAGATTTTATTAGTATTTTCATTTTTAAATGCAGTATATACAGATATACTTTTTAAGCTTTTTACTATAATCAATAAAGAATTTTTTCCCCTTTTAAATACTTTCCCAGTTCTTAGTTCACCTGTTTATACACTTTAATTCCCAACCAACAGACAATTCAATTGAGTTCCACAGCTCAATACCTAATTACAGATCAACAACTTTCTGCATTGGTGCACAAACAATCATCCAATTAACCCCTTAATCCCATATGACGTACTATCCCGTCCAGGTGACCTGGGACTTAATTCCCATGGACGGGATAGTACGTCATATGCGATCGGCCGCGCTCACGGGGGGAGCGCGGCCGAGTGTCAGCTGCCTATCGCAGCTGACATCCGGCACTATGTGCCAGGAGCGGTCACGGACCGCTCCCGGCACATTAACCCCCGGCACACCGCGATCAAAGATGATCGCGGTGTGCCGGCGGTGCAGGGAAGCATCGCGCAGGGAGGGGGCTCCCTGCGGGCTTCCCTGAGACGATCGGTACACGGTGATGTGCTCACCGTGTACCGAGCGTCTTCTCCCTGCAGTCCCCGGATCCAAAATGGCCGCCGGGCTGCATCCGGGTCCTGCAGGGAGCACTTCCGGGTCAGGATCAGGCTGCAGCTGCAGCTCTAATCCTGCCCGGCTGTATGTCAGATCACCGATCTAACAGAGTGCTGTGCACACTGTCAGATCGGTGATCTGTGATGTCCCCCCCTGGGACAAAGTGAAAAAGTAAAAAAAAAAATTTCCACACTTGTAAAAAAAAATAAAAAAAAAAATCCTAAATAAAGCAGAAAAAAAAAAAATATTATTCCCATAAATACATTTCTTTACATAAAAAAAAAACAAAAAAAACAATAAAAGTACACATATTTAGTATCGCCGCGTCCGTAACGACCCGACCTATAAAACTGGCCCACTAGTTAACCCCTTCAGTGAACACCGTAAGAAAAAAAAAAAAAAAACGAGCCAAAAAACAACGCTTTATTATCATAACGCTGAACAAAAAGTGGAATAACACGCGATCAAAAAGACGGATATAAATAACCATGGTACCTCTGAAAACGTCATCTTGTCCCGCAAAAAACGAGCCGCCATATAGCATCATAACCAAAAAAATAAAAAAGTTATAGTCCTGAGAATAAAGCGATGCCAAAATAATTATTTTTTCTATAAAATAGCTTTTATCGTATAAAAGCGCCAAAACATAAAAAAATGATATAAATGAGGTATCGCTGTAATCGTACTGACCCGAAGAATAAAACTGCTTCATCAATTTTACCAAACGCGGAACGGTATAAACGCCTCCCCCAAAAGAAATTCATGAATAGCTGGTTTTTGGTCATTCTGCCTCACAAAAAATCGGAATAAAAAGCGATCAAAAACTGTCACATGTCCGAAAATGTAACCGATAAAAACGTCAACTCGTCCCGCAAAAAACAAGACCTCACATGACTCTGTGGACCAAAATATGGAAAAATTATAGGTCTCAAAATGTGGAGACGCAAAAACTTTTTTGCTATAAAAAGCGTCTTTTAGTGTGTGACGGCTGCCAATCATAAAAATCCGATATGAAAAACTCGCTATAAAAGTAAATCAAACCCCCCTTCATCACCCCCTTAGTTAGGCTAGGTTCACATTGCGTTAATGGGTTAACGCTAACGGACAGCGTTGCACGGCGAAAATGTCACAATTAACGCCGTGCAACGGGTCCGTTAGCACAACCATTGACAGCAATGTGATTTTCGGGTGTAGCGCATCGCTAGAGCGTGCCATTTTCGGCTCGCGCTAGCAAGGTGCCGTTCTTTTGTGGCGCGCCTCAGACGCTGCTTGCAGCGTCCGCGGCGCGCCCGAGGTCCGATCCCCGATCTTCCAGAGCGGGGACGTTAACGCGACCACTAAACACGACACCTAAAAAGACATTGCGTTAGCGCAATCCGCTAGTGCTAAACGGATTTCCCTAATGCAATGTGAACCTAGCCTTAGGGAAAAATAATAAAATTAAAAAAAATGTATTTATTTCCATTTTCCCATTAGGGTTAGGGTTAGGGCTAGGGTTAGGGCTAGGGTTAGGGTTAGGGTTTGTATTACATTTACGGTTGGGATTAGGGTTGGGATTAGAATTAGGGGTGTGTCAGGGTTAGGTGTGTGGTTAGGGTTACAGTTGGGATTAGGGTTAGGGGTGCGTTTGGATTAGGGTTTCAGTTATAATTGGGGGTTTCCACTGTTTAGACACATCAGGGGCTCTCCAAACGCGACATGGCGTCCGATCTCAATTCCAGCCAATTCTGCATTGAAAAAGTAAAACAGTGCTCCTTCACTTCCGAGCTCTCCCGTGCGCCCAAACAGGGGTTTACCCCAACATATGGGGTATCATCGTACTCGAGACAAATTGGACAACAACTTTTTGGGTCCAAGTTCTCTTGTTATCCTTGGGAAAATAAAAATTTGGGGGGCTAAAAATCATTTTTGTGGGAAAAAAAAGGATTTTTTATTTTCACGGCTCTGCGTTGTAAACTGTAGTGAAACACTTGGGGGTTCAAAGTTTTCACAACACATCTAGATAAGTTCCATGGGAGGTCTAGTTTCAATATGGGGTCACTTGTGGGTGGTTTCTACTGTTTGGGTACATCAGGGGCTCTGCAAATGCAACGTGACGCCTGCAGACCAATCCATCTAAGTCTGCATTCCAAATGGCGCTCCTTCCCTTCCGAGCTCTGCCATGCGCCCAAACAGTGGTTCCCCCCCACATACGGGGTATCAGCGTACTCAGGACAAATTGAACAACAACTTTTGGGGTCCAATTTATTCTGTTACCCTTGTAAAAATACAAAGCTGGGGGCTAAAAAATCATTTTTGTGAAAAAAAAAAAGAATTTTTATTTTCACGGCTCTGCGTTATAAACTGTAGTGAAACACTTAGGGGTTCAAAGTTCTCACAACACATCTAGATAAGTTCCTTGGGAGGTCTAGTTTCTAATATGGGGTCACTTGTGGGGGGTTTGTACTGTTTGGGTACATCAGGGGCTCTGCAAATGCAACGTGACACCTGCAGACCATTCCATCTAAGTCTGCATTCCAAATGGCGCTCCTTCCCTTCCGAGCTCTGCCATGCGCCCAAACAGTGGTTCCCCCCCACATATGGGGTATCAGCGTACTCAGGACAAATTGGACATCAACTTTTGGGGTCCAATTTATTATGTTACCCTTGTGAAAATACAAAACTGGGGGCTAAAAAATAATTTTTGCGAAAAAAAAAAAAAAATTATTTTAACGGCTCTGCGTTATAAACTGTAGTGAAACATTTGGGGGTTCAAAGCTCTCAAAACACATCTAGATAAGTTCCTTATGGGGTCTAGTTTCCAAAATGGTGTCACTTGTGGGGGGTTTTAATGTTTAGGCACATCAGGGGCTCTCCAAACCAACATGGCGTCCCAACTTAATTCCAGTCAATTTTGCATTGAAAAGTCAAATGGCGCTCCTTCCCTTCCGAGCTCTGCTATGCACCCAAAAAGTGGTTTACCCCCACATATGGGGTATCGTCGCACTCAGGACAAATTGCACAACAACTTTTGTGGTCTAATTTCTTCTCTTACCCTTGGGAAAATAAAAAATTGGGGGCGAAAAGATCATTTTTGTGAAAAAAAAAAGAATTTTTATTTTCACGGCTCTGCGTTATAAACTGTAGTGAAACACTTAGGGGTTCAAAGTTCTCACAACACATCTAGATAAGTTCCTTGGGAGGTCTAGTTTCTAATATGGGGTCACTTGTGGGGGGTTTGTACTGTTTGGGTACATCAGGGGCTCTGCAAATGCAACGTGACTCCTGCAGACCAATCCATCTAAGTCTGCATTCCAAATGGCGCTCCTTCCCTTCCGAGCTCTGCCATGCGCCCAAACAGTGGTTCCCCCCCACATATGGGGTATCAGCGTACTCAGGACAAATTGGACATCAACTTTTGGGGTCCAATTTATTATGTTACCCTTGTGAAAATACAAAACTGGGGGCTAAAAAACAATTTTTGCGAAAAAAAAAAAAAAATTATTTTAACGGCTCTGCGTTATAAACTGTAGTGAAACATTTGGGGGTTCAAAGCTCTCAAAACACATCTAGATAAGTTCCTTATGGGGTCTAGTTTCCAAAATGGTGTCACTTGTGGGGGGTTTTAATGTTTAGGCACATCAGGGGCTCTCCAAACCAACATGGCGTCCCAACTTAATTCCAGTCAATTTTGCATTGAAAAGTCAAATGGCGCTCCTTCCCTTCCGAGCTCTGCTATGCACCCAAAAAGTGGTTTACCCCCACATATGGGGTATCGTCGCACTCAGGACAAATTGCACAACAACTTTTGTGGTCTAATTTCTTCTCTTACCCTTGGGAAAATAAAAAATTGGGGGCGAAAAGATCATTTTTGTGAAAAAATAAGATTTTTTATTTTTACGGCTCTGCATTATAAACTTCTGTGAAGCACTTGTTGGGTCAAAGTGCTCACCACACATCTAGATAAGTTCCTTAAGGGGTCTACTTTTCAAAATGGTGTCACTTGTGAGGGGTTCCAATGTTTAGGCACATCAGGGGCTCTCCAAACGCAACATGGCGTCCCATCTCAACTCCAGTCAATTTTGCATTGAAAAGTCAAATGGCGCTCCTTCCCTTCCGAGCTCTGCCATACGCCCAAACAATGGTTTACACCCATATATGGGGTATCAGCGTACTCAGGACAAATTGGCCAACAATTTTTGAGGTCCAATTTCTTCTCTTACTCTTGGGAAAATAAAAAATTGGGGGCGAAAAGATAATTTTTGTGAAAAAATATGATTTTTTATTTTTACGGCTCTGCATTATAAACTTCTGTGAAGCAATTGGTGGGTCAAAGTGGTCACCACACATCTAGATAAGTTCCTTAGGGTGTCTACTTTCCAAAATGGTGTCACTTGTGGGGGGGTTTCAATGTTTAGGCACATCAGTGGCTCTCCAAACGCAACATGGTGTCCCATCTCAATTCCTGTCAATTTTGCATTTAAAAGTCAAATGGCGCTCCTTCCCTTCCGAGCTCTGCCATGCGCCCAAACAGTGGTTTACTCCCACATATGGGCTATCAGCGTACTCAGTACAGATTGTACAACAATGTTTGGCATCCATTTTATCCTGTTACCCTTGGTAAAATAAAACAAATTGGAGCTGAAATAAATTTTGTGTGAAAAAAAGTTAAATATTCATTCTTATTTAAACATTCCAAAAATTCCTGTGAAACCCCTGAAGGGTTAATAAACTTCTTGAATGTGGTTTTGAGCACCTTGAGGGGTGCAGTTTTTAGAATGGTCTCACACTTGGGTATTTTCTATCATATAGACCCCTCAAAATGACATCAAATGAGATGTGGTCCCTAAAAAAAAATGGTGTTGTAAAAATGAGAAATTGCTGATCAACTTTTAACCCTTATAACTCCCTAACAAAAAAAAATTTTGGTTCCAAAATTGTGCTGATGTAAAGTAGACATGTGGGAAATGTTACTTATTAAGTATTTTGCGTGAGATATCTCTGTGATTTAAGGGCATAAAAATTTAAAGTTGGAAAATTGCGAAACTTTCTAAATTTTCGCCAAATTTCCGTTTTTTTCACAAATAAACGCAAGTTATATCGAATAAATGTTACTACTAAAATGAAGTACAATATGTCACGAGAAAACAATGTCAGAATCGCCAAGATCCGTTGAAGCGTTCCAGAGTTATAACCTCATAAAGGGACAGTGGTCAGAATTGTAAAAATTGGCCCGGTCATTAACGTGCAAACCACCCTCGGGGCTTAAGGGGTTAAACATACGATTCACTAATTGAAATCAGCACTGGCAGCAATTACACATGGAGGGGAGGGCATTTTGCTATAAAAGAAGCAGGAAGACATGCGGTCAGCATTAACCCTGATGAAGAGGGCCTGAGCCCTTGAAATGCATTGGTTTGCTGACTAGCTATACTAGCACACCTGTCCTCTTTAGCCCCGTAGCGTGGTGACGTCACCAGCAGCTCCGCCCACCCTCTCCGACCGCTACCTCAGCGCTGCATCCGGCCGGGGCACGCGAGGTTTCGCGGTCGCACGGCTTCTGCCGCCACTCTCTCCTTAACCCACTGCTCTGTCATAGTTGTGCACCTAGCGGTGGCTCAGACTTTCCGGAACCGCTTCCCTCCGCACTCAGCACCACAGTGAGTATAGCATATTTTATGTGCACATAGCTATTGTGGCATATTAGTGCTCCAACATACTAGGGGAGCATTTTTCCTCATCTCAACATATGGGCAATCAATTCTAATCACAGTAATCCTTGTCAGCCAGCACCTGATGGTCATCTTACTACCTTAACCTAACGGAATCCTGCGCTACTCCCACCAGCAGTAAGTTTATTGTGTACTGGGAAAACTAGACCACATTTATTTAAAACCACCATTACCTATAAAGGTTATACATTTATCTAAGCAGGGGCATCTACTATAAACCTCTGAAGATTAAGCAACCGTGGTCATCACAATAAACGCATCAATTGCAGATACACAGGGATCACGTCTCTTCATTGCACATTTCCATTTAATATCTGAGTGAGTATATATTATAAATCTATTTAGTCTCACTATATTCACCAATACAAATATTTACCCCCTTTTTTTTTTCTCTCCTCATTCCCCTAAGATTCTGGTAGTACTTTAACCCCTTAGCAACCGCCGATACGCCTTTTAACGGCGGCCGCTAAGGGTACTTAAACCACAGCGCCGTTAATTAACGGCGCTGTGGAAAAAGTCCATAGCGCCCCCCAGAGGCCGATTTTCTCCGGGGTCTCGGCTGCCGAGGGTAGCCGAGACCCCAGAGAACATGATTCGGGGGTTTTTAACCCACCCCGCATTTGCGATCGCCGGTAATTAACCGTTTACCGGCGATCGCAAAAAAAAAAAAAAAAAAAGCGATCTCTTTTTAATTTCTCTGTCCTCCGATGTGATCGCACATCGGAGGACAGAGAAAAGGGGTCCCAGGTGGCCCCCCAATACTCACCTAGCTCCCCCGATGCTCCTCGTGTCTCCCGGTGGGCGCCGCCATCTTCAAAATGGCGGGCGCATGCGCAGTGCGCCCGCCGGCCTGCACCGGGAGAATCTTTGGGGTCTCGGCTGCCGGGGGTAGCCGAGACCCCAAAGAGCACGATCGGGGTCGGTATTACCGACCCCTGTTTTGCGATCGCCGGTAATTAACTGTTTACCGGCGACCGCAAAAAAAAAAAAAAAAGTAAAGTGTAATTCTCTGTCCTCTGATGTGATCGCACATCAGAGGACAGAGAAATAGGGGGATTCGGGGACCCTAGCATACTCACCTAGGTCCCTGGATCCTCTTGCTGCTCCTCCTTGCCGCCGGCAGCAGAACATGGCGGACGCATGCCCAGTGCGCCCGCCATCTGTCTCCATCTGCCGGGCGGCAGGAGAACAGCAGTTGGGGCTAAAATTAGGGTTAGGGTTAGGGGTAGGGTTAGGGGTAGAGGTAGGGGTAGGGGTAGGGTTAGGGTTAGGGGTAGGGTTAGGGGTAGGGTTAGGGTTAGGGGTAGGGTTAGGGGTAGGGTTAGGGGTAGGGGTAGGGTTAGGGGTAGGGTTGGGGCTAAATTTAGGGTTAGGGTTGGGGCTAAACTTAGGGTTAGGCTTCTTTCACACTTACGTCGGTATGGGGCCGTCGCAATGCGTCGGCCTGACATACCGACGCACGTTGTGAAAATTGTGCACAACGTAGGCAGCAGCTGTAGTTTTTCAACACATCCGCTGCCCAATCTATGTCCTGGGGAGGAGGGGGCGGAGTTACGGCCACGCATGCGCGGTCAGAAATGGCGGATGCGACGTACAAAAAAACGTTTCATTGAACGTTTTTTTGTGCCGACGCTCCGCCAAAACACAACTGATCCAGTGCACGACGGACGCGACGTGTGGCCATCCGTCACGATCCGTCGGCAATACAAGTCTATGGGCAAAAAACGCATCCTGCGGGCACATTTGCAGGATCCGTTTCTTGTCCAAAACGACGGATTGCGACGGAATGCCAAACGACGCAAGTGTGAAAGTAGCCTTAGGGCTAGGGTTAGGGTTGGGGCTAAAGTTAGGGCTAGGGTTGGGGCTAAAGTTAGGGTTAGAGCTGGGATTAGGGTTAGGGTTTGGATTAGGGTTGGTATTAGGGTTAGGGTTGGCATTAGGGTTACGCTTGGGATTAGGGTTAGGTTTGGGATTAGGGTTAAGGTTAGGGTTGTGATTAGGGGTGTATTGGGATTAGGGTTAGGTTTGAGGTTAGGGTTGAGATTAGGATTAGGGGTGTGTTGGATTTAGGGTTTTGATTAGGGTTATGGTTAGGGTTGACATTAGGGTTGTTTTGGGGTAAGGGTTGTGATTATGGTTAGGGTTAGTGATTAGGATTATGGATCAGGTTGGGATTAGGGTTAGGGGTGTGTTGGGGTTAGGGTTGGAGCTAGAATTGGGGGGTTTCCACTGTTTAGGTACATCAGGGGGTCTCCAAACACGACAGCCAATTTTGCGCTCAAAAAGTCAAGTGGTGCTCCCTCCCTTCTGAGCTCTGCCGTGCGCCCAAACAGTGGGTTACTCCCACATATGGGGCATCAGCGTACTCGGGATAAATTGGACAACAACTTCTGGGGTCCAATTTCTCTTGTTACCCTTGTGAAAATAAAAACTTGGGGGCTACAAAATCTTTTTTGTGAAAAAAATTTTTTTTTTTATTTTCACGACTCTGCATTCTAAACTTCTGTGAAGCACTTGGGCATTCAAAGTTCTCACCACACATCTAGATAAGTTCCTTGGGGGGTCTAGTTTCCAAAATGGGGTCACTTGTGGGGGTTACTACAGTTTAGGTACATCAGGGGCTCTGCAATCGCAACATAATGCCCGCAGACCATTCTATCAAAGTCTGCATTCCAAAAAGGCGCTCCTTCCCTTCCGAGCTCTGCCGTGCGCCCAAACAGTGGTTTACCCCCACATATGGCGCATCAGCGTACTCGGGATAAATTGGACAACAACTATTGCAGTCCAATTTCTCCTGTTACCCTTGTGAAAATAAAAACTTGGGGGCTACAATATCTTTTTTGTGGAAAAAAATTTTTTTTTTATTTTCACGACTCTGCATTCTAAACTTCTGTGAAGCACTTGGGCATTCAAAGTTCTCACCACACATCTAGATAAGTTCCTTGGGGGGTCTAGTTTCCAAAATGGGGTCACTTGTGGAGGGTTTCTACTGGTTAGGTACATCAGGGGCTCTGCAAACGCAACATAATACCCGCAGACCATTCTATCAAAGTCTGCATTCCAAAACGGCGCTCCTTCCTTCCGAGCTCTGCCGTGCGCCCAAACAGTGGTTTACCCCCACATATGGGGTACCAGCATACTCAGGACAAATTGGACAACAACGTTTGGGGTCCAATTTCTCTTGTTACCCTTGTGAAAATAAAAATTTGGTGGCTAAAAAATCTTTTTTGTGGAAAAAAAAAATATTTTTTATTTTCACGGCTCTGCATTATAAACTTCTGTGAAGCACTTGGGCATTCAAGGTTCTCACCACACATCTAGATAAGTTCCATGGGGGGTCTAGTTTCCAAAATGGGGTCACTTGTGGGGGATTTCTACTGTTTAGGCACATCAGGGGCTCTCCAAACGCCACATGGCGTCCGATCTCAATTCCAGCCAATTCTACATTGAAAAAGTAAAACGGCACTCTTTCTCTTCCAAGCTCTGCAGTGCGCCCAAACAGTGGTTTACCCCCACATATTGGGTATCGACGTACTCAGGAGAAACTGCACAACAACATTAGTGGTCTAATTTCTCCTGTTACCCTTGTGAAAATAAAAATTTGTGGGCAAAAAGATCATTTTTGTAAAAAAAATGCAATTTTTTTTTTTCACGGCTCTACGTTATAAACTTCTGTGAAGCACTTGGGGGTTCAAAGTGCTCACCACACATCTAGATAAGTTCCTTAAGGGGTCTAGTTTCCAAAATGGTGTCACTTGTGGGGAGTTTCCACTGTTTAGGCACATCAGGGGCTCTCTAAATGTGACATGGTGTCCGATCTCAATTCCAGCCAATTCTGCATTGAAAAAGTCAAACGGCGCTCCTTCACTTCTAAGTTCTGCGGTGCGCCCTAACAGTGGTTTACCCCCACATATCGGGTATTGGCGTATTCAGGAGAAATTGCATAACAAAATTTATGGTTACATTTCTGTTTTTACACTTGTGAAAATAAAAAAAATGGTTCTGAATTAAGATGTTTGCCAAAAAAAGTTAAATGTTCATTTTTTCCTTCCACATTGTTTCTGTTCCTGTGAAGCACGTAAAGGGTTAATAAACTTCTTGAATGTGGTTTTGAGAACCTTGAGGGGTGTAGTTTTTAGAATGGTGTCACACTTCATTATTTTCTATCATATAGACCCCTCAAAATGACTTCAAATGTGACGTGGTCCCTAAAAAAAAAATGGTGTTGTAAAAATGAGAAATTGCTGGTCAACTTTTAACCCTTATAACTCCCTAACAAAAAAAAAATTTTGTTTCCAAAATTGTGCTGATGTAAAGTAGACATGTGGGAAATGTTATTTATTAACTATTTTTCATGACATATCTCTCTGATTTAAGGGCATAAAAATACAAAGTTTGAAATTTGCAAAATTTTAAAAATTTTCGCCATATTTCCGTTTTTTTCATAAATAATCGCAAGTAATATCGAAGAAATGTTACCACTAACATGAAGTACAATATGTCATGAAAAAACAATCTCAGAATCAGCGGGATCCGTTGAAGCGTTCCAGAGTTATAACCTCATAAAGTGACAGTGGTCAGAATTGCAAAAATTGGCCTGGTCATTAAGTACCAAATTGACTCTGTCACTAAGGACCCATTGCAACATCCACTGCATAACCAATGATTACTCATTAAGTAAGTGCTCTCTTATTCATTTATTCATCTATTTTTCATTTTATTGTTTGTTTTTGTAGACAGCGCAGGTGAATACCACTCTTTTTCATTTTATATACCTGTCAAATTTTGTTTGAATGCAGATTGCACATTTTCTGTTAGTACAATAAACCTCATTTCAAGGCAGAAACATTACTGTGTCCAACAGTTATTAGATATATGAAACTGAAATAGCTGTTGCAAAAAAAACAATTTTTTTAAAACATTAAGCTTAAGATTAATAGGGGTGCCCAAACTTTTTCATATAACTGTAAATATTACACTTAACAGGGTATACAAACAAGGTAAAGGAAAACCACACTTAGCTTAATGCTGCAAGGCACAGCACTGCAGGAAGAAACACCAGAAACAACGGACACAGCTGCAGAACAACAGTTCCCAGCTAGCTCCTACTCCCGGCTTGGTCGCTGAAGAATGAACTAACACCGACAGTCAGCTGATGAACCAGGTGACCTCTTAAAGGATGGAGGGAGTGGTCACCACAAACATCAGCTGGCCCAGCAGCAATGCAATAGCATCAGCGGCCATCGGGGGGGGGGGGAGGGAACTGCATTAACCCCCGATGACCAGAAAGGAAAAAAGGTCTTAAACTGAGGCAAGCCAGATCTGCCACGAATCCAAAATTGGATCGTGACAGTAGCATTGTCTGCATGTCAGCATAGTAGCCCGCCTGTGAAGCTAGCTACACCGCCTGAGTATCTAAATTTTTACTGCATCTAATCCAATAAATCTTTTTGTGCTTAGTAGTAGGGTTGAGCGAAACGGATCGGACAAATTCAAAAATTGCCGATTTTTGGCAAAGTCGGGTTTCATGAAACTCGACCCGATCCTAGTGTGGGATCGGCCATAAGGTCGGCGATCTTCGCGCCAAAGTCGCGTTTCGTATGATGCTTTCAGCGCCATTTTTCAGCCAATGAAGGAGGACGCAGAGTGTGGGCAGCGTGATGACATAGGTCTCGGTCCCCACCATCTTAGAGAAGGGCATGGCAGTGATTGGCTTGCTTTCTGCGGCGTCACAGGGGCTATAAAGGGGCGTGCACACCGACCGCCATCTTACTTCTGCCGATCTGAGCATAGGAAGAGGTTGCCGCAGCTTCATCAGAAGAAGGGATATAGTTAGGGAGGGAAGATTAACCCCCAAACTGCTTGTGCTGTAGCGATTTCCACTGTCCAACACCACCATTTGTTTGCAGGGACAGTGGAATTTATATTTTTGTGCATCAGCTCTGTAGCTTATTAGGCTGCCTTATAAGGCTCCCTGATAGCTGCATTGCTGTTTGCACGCTGCTGTGCCAACCAACTGCTTTTTTAAAAGCAAAAATCCTGTTGCTTCTTTCTGCACAGTTATCTTGTTTATTTGTCCACTCTTTTGTGTGCAGCAGTCCTTTTTATTGCTGCCATACTTGTCCTGAGATCATTGTAGGGAGATTGAAATTGTACTACAGCCCTTGTATTTTTTCATATATCTTCCAGCCACTTTCTGCCACTTAGTTTGCGTTGTTTTATACACTAGGCCAGAGTTTTGGTTCAGTCTCCCCCCCAAAAAAGGGGAGATTCAAATTCTCACAAAGTGGATCTACTGCAGTCCTGTTAGTTTGTCGTATATCAGCCAGCCACTTTCTGCCACTTAGATTGCGTTGTTTTATGCACAGGGCCTGAGTTTTGGTCCAGTCTCCCCCCCCCAAAAAAAGGGAGATTCAAATTCTCAACAAGTTTATATACACCTCCTACCTTGTTTTACAGTACCATATAACAGTTGTTATTTTGGTTAGATTTTCCAAAAAATGAGAAGAGAGCAGACATGGAGTTGGGGACTGGAGCTGGTAGGAGCTCGTCTCAGCAAGAAAGTGAAAGGGAGGAAAGAAGCTCCCAGGAAGAAGGGGTTCCAGGGGCACAGGAAGTGCGGAAGGCACCCGTGGGACCCGTATCCAGGCTGACTTGCGTCAGTGGAGTAACCAAGCCACAGTAGGGGAACCGGCCCCTGAACTAGTGAGAAAACTTCAGCCTCCAGCTAGTAATCTGGAGGCTGCTCTGACTGTAGGTGCAGCATCCACAGTTGCACCTACTCGCTGAAAAGGTTGACACAGAGGGTCCAGGGGACAGAAAGTCCATCACACGACAAGAGCTGCGTTCACTGTCTTGAGACACTGGGAGGCAAGCGCAGAGCAGGAGAGGAGATAGGCAGTGCAGAAAGATGGCCAGGAGAGGCATATAAAAGAGGAGTTCTGGACAAGTGCCCAACTTGCTGGAGACTTACTTGGACTTCACACCTGGAGGACACAGCACCCCAGCTGGGGAGCCTAAACTGTGAGTAAAACCATGAGAACTGCAACAAGCTGTGTCTTTCCATTTCTTTCCGGCATCATCTACTCTGCTTCTTTACCTGTCACTAGTAACATTGTTGCCACCCACACCACTAACTGCCCTGGAGATCAAGCTCTACCTGTGGAGAGCTATAACAACTCATTTACATTATTTTCTGCCCCCAGAGGACTGTACAGCAGCATCGGCTAACACCTTTATCGCCAAACACCACAGGTGGCGTCACAAACATTTTCCCCTTTTTCCTCGTAACCCCAATTCACCAACATTTCTCAATAGACTTTATTTCCCACTACACGTCATCCCCTTTAATTGGACTCCCAGGGCTATGGACTGGGTCAGTTGCTGCCATGTCCACCCCTTAAGAACTGTTCCAACCTGGTACTGAGTATCCCACGGCCCCAGGGGGCGCTCCAGAACAAATGGAGGACAAGGTGATGGACGCACAACAGTCAGTAGATGAAGAGGATAATTATCCCCTCTCTGTTGTCTGTGGTTGTCAGGAGGGAACAGAGGAAGCAATCTTTAGTATTGCCCCACCGCAACACACCATGAAATTGGAGTTCTTGCAAGCATCCAACACATGAGCATCTTCTTGCTGCACTATCTTCAACATGATGCCCATATTCTTAGGGTTAGAAATAGTGCTGACTACTGGGTTGCCACTCTTTTAGATCCACGGTACAAGAGTAAATTTAGACAGATGCTTCTCCCCTGGAAAGGGACCCCGCATGCTAGAGTATCGAAACTTACTTGTAGACGATCTTAACAGGGGTTTTCTCCAAGACAGCCATGATGCACACAGTGTGCATCCCAATTCTAGACGTCCAACCCTGGAAATGTCAAAGCGTCATCGCAAAAACATTTGCAGCAGTGTAAGTGGCAAAAGCAATTACTGTGAGCCGTTTCACAAATTTTTAGACCAGCCCGTGCACCAGCAGAACAGGGAAGAAGTCTGACATGTTGTGAACGACTCTAGGGGATGGTGCAGGAGTATCTGGAGCTCAATATCAATGACAATGGTGGGGGTTTGGTCCTTTTGCAATTTGGTCTTCAAAAATGGAAGAGTGGCCAGAGCTTGCCTGTAACACCTTGGAGGTTTTGCCATACCCGGCAGCCAGTGTTCTCTCAGAATGTGTCTTCAGTGCTGCTTGTGGTGTCCTAATGGATAAGTGCATCCGGCTGTCCCCTGAAAGTGTAGACCACCCAACTTTCATCAAAATGAACAAGTCATGGATCTCCAATAACTTTTGCACTCCAGTTGCAGACAGGGCAGACTAAGCGATGGTGTCATTTTTAGTGTGCTGCATTGATCTCGCGTCATTGCAGTCTGTGCCATCATTGTGGTGTCTTCTGTGCCTGATGTTGCTACTGCTGCTGATGTTACAAACAATTTTTCGTAATGTGGAGACACCAAGTTGGGGCTCCATATGGTGGGTTGCCTGTGGAGGAAGGTGTGTCAGAGGCCAACTATAATATTTCTACTTTAGTGGTGTGTAACAAATATGTTTTGAAATGTGGAGACTCCAATTTGGGTCTCCTTCTGGTGGGCTTCCTGTGTAAGTGGGCTCCCAGACAGGCAGGCCTTTCAGTCAACTGCCTGTGTTACTTTCCTTAACTTTTTTTTACCAATACTGTATGAAACCTGATGAATGTGCTATCTGAGCGTGACTGGGATTAAAAAAAATAAAAAATTGAGGTGTTGCATGAGGTATAATGTCTCCCAACTAAGAAGGCTTACATTGCTCCCTTAACCACCAGGTCCTCATTGAAACTTCAATTCCGAGCTGTAAATGCTGGGCCAGACCCTGATACCCAATGCATGGCCCATAGCTGACTGTTGCTGGGCCATTATCAAATTTCTACTGTGGGTCAATTGATGCCACTTTTCATGGTGTCTGCCCCAATTTGAGCTTTTTGGGCAGCTTTTTGCCAACCCGCTGAAGGTGTCTGTGGAGCGCCCCCAGACGCAGGGCCACGGGGTACTGGGTACTGATCCTCTCTGTCTCGGTGCTGGGGTTTTCACGGTGGCTGTACCTGGTCCGTGACCCTGCTAAGGGGTGTCCAATGAAAGGGTGATGAAAGTTTGCCAAGGGTTCGTGACGCCACCTGTGGTATTCGGTCAGGGTGACCGACGCTGCTTAGGGGTCCGCTGGGGTGATGGAATGGCAGCTAGATGGTGTACCTTCCCGCAGGTGAAGTATATCCCCAGGGCTTCCCAGTAGTGTAGGTGGCGATGATGTGAGGCGCAGTTATTAACGAGGACACAGGGTTTCAGTCTCTTTACCTTTTTACTGAAGACTTTGAGGTCCGCAATCCAGAGCACTGCTAACAGGGCTGGCTGAGTCCAGCCGGTCCGAAGGCACATCCAGAGTTCCCTTTGCAGGTGGAAATCAGTGCCTACCAACTAGCGCCTGTGTGTTGTAGTCCTTCCCTGCTGAGCACCACAGGATAGTCCTCACAACTTTCGTATTCGTTAGTTCTCTCTCTCTCTGTCCCTCAGTTTATCTGGCTAGGACGCACCCGTTTGACGGGAAAGCCTGGAGTTATTCTGGGACCCTAGAGACACCCCTCTCCCACAATTGCCCCCTATGTCTGCTTAGGTAATTTAAGGTAGACAGCCAACCTATAATCAACTGTCCTGCCGCTGTTTGAAGTAATGCTTGAAGTCTGTTACTTCCTCGGCATTCCGGCCACTGACTACGCGCCTCAGTAGGATGTTGCCGAACTCGGGGCACAACTCCTACTGGTTCTATCTCCTTTGTGTTCTGATCTCGTTTCTCACTTCTCCACAATATCCTTTGCTTCGTGTCCTTCCTAAGGATGTCGCCGCAAGGTAGTGCAGGCGCAGCTCCGTAACGATCTGTCCTTTCTGCTAGGTACCTGCAAGTAACCCACCCCTGACAGGTCCTCCCTGGAGCTCTCCCAGGCTGCGTTCTCCCTAACTTCCTGTCCAGCCCCCAGTTTTACCAGAGTGTGAGGAGTGGCCTAATACATAGTGCCTTTTGCTCCCCCTGGTGGCCGGAGTGTGAAGTGTAATGTATGACTGTGATACCTGGTCAGGTGAACTCCTTTAGTGCAATCAGACATAACATCACTCCCCTTAGTAGCAGAGTGACATTACTGCAATGACCAGGACTCTGGGGCGCTGCACTCCCCCCCGGTTAAATCCAGTACTCCCGGACTGGGAAAAGAAGAACAACAATACATGTTAGGAAAAAGACATACTAAACTTTTAAATGCTATGAATAGGTAAATATTACAATGATTCCCTTTATGGGAGGTGAGGTCACTTGAACGTTACAACAGAAACATATTGAAACATTTTAAATAACATCCTAACTTACTGACTATAAATAATTTCCTTTACCCAGCCGGGTATTCTACTAAGTGCAAATCTTTAACAATAATTTAACTTTTCCTTTAAGGGCGTATAGGCTGAACCCACTAAAGGCTTTCTATAAAACACTATGGTACAAAGCTAACATTCTCTTTACTTCTTTGACTTCACATATGCAGGACCACCTAGCTACTTGTCTGGGCCTACTGCATCCCTTCTTCTAGGTTCACAGCAACCATCTCTCTATGGTTTTCAGGAGGACTCTCTAAAGGTACCGTCACACTAGACGATATCGCTAGCGATCCGTGACGTTGCAGCGTCCTGGCTAGCGATATCGTCCAGTGTGACAGGCAGCAGCGATCAGGCCCCTGCTGTGATGTCGCTGGTCGGGGAAGAAAGGCCAGAACTTTATTTTGTCGCTGGCTCTCCCGCTGACATCGCTGAATCGGCGTGTGTGACGCCGATTCAGCGATATCTTCGCTGGTAACCAGGGTAAACATCGGGTTACTAAGCGCAGGGCTGCGCTTAGTAACCCGATGTTTACCCTGGTTACCATCGTTAAAGTAAAAAAAAACACCACTACATACTTACCTACCGCTGTCTGTCCCCGGCGCTCTGCTTCTCTGCTCTGGCTGTGAGCGCCGGGCAGCCGGGAAGCACAGCGGTGACGTCACCGCTCTGCTTTCCGGCCGCTTTGCTCACAGCCAGAGCAGAGAAGCAGAGCGCCGGGGACAGACAGCGGTAGGTAAGTATGTAGTGGTTGTTTTTTTTACTTTAACGATGGTAACCAGGGTAAACATCGGGTTACTAAGCGCAGCCCTGCGCTTAGTAACCCGATGTTTACCCTGGTTACCGGCATCGCTGGTCGCTGGAGAGCGGTCTGTGTGACAGCTCTCCAGCGACCAAACAGCGACGCTGCAGCGATCGACATCGTTGTCGGTATCGCTGCAGCGTCGCTGAGTGTGAAGGTACCTTATCCCCTACGGGTTTACTTACTAGCTCTCTAGCTACATGTTATCTACTACGTAAACATTATTGTTATCTTACTACTTAAGGCAACATTATCAAAGTGCAACAAGTAAACATTCCCTTTAAGAGGAAAAATCAGTCTCTTCCGAGGTAGTGCAAACAATCAACAAGTCACTAATAAACTTTAAGACAAGAGAAACCTTCACGTCGTCATCAGGAATAGTTTCTTCGCAAAGTCTTCTTGTAAAACCAGTAGAGAGCACCCTTAAGAAGGTGCAAACTATTTACAGACCCAGTTTGTGAATCATTCACCGTCCATGATTCGGCAATCTCTGGAAACAATGATGAACTTGTGCAAAGAAAAATGTAAAACAATAGGGATCCCGGGTCAACAAAGGGATCCCTTTAAAGAATTAACCCTAAACGGGTTTTAAGCAGCAATGAGCAGGAAACAGTTAACTATTTACATATTCGGGGTTTGAGGTTTGTTTCTATAGTAGGTGACAATACATCAGTCGGTAGTGAACACTTCCTGGCCGGGGAAGGTCTGGATCCATGCTCTCATCCGATGCCGTATGGACGCCCTTGGGTTGTCTCTTGGGCACAATCAAGTCATTAGTGTTCCGGGTACGGACATCAGTGTTAGCGGCAGACTCCGTAGGCAGGAGGATACACGCAGGGGTAGTGGTACTGGGCCCCGTGAGCTCGGGGACTGGAGGGGTACCATCACTAGTTTCAGTTGTGACAGTAGATGGCGCTACCACAGGCTTACATCGTTTGACTCTTTTAGCATACCATCCCTGCTCACTCCAGTGGCAGGTGTAGGTCACATGGTCCCCTCTGTACAAGTTTTGGGTAGGCAGTACGCTGTGGGACTGGGCTTCCACATTACAGCTAGTAACAAAGACTTCAGTCGGCAGCCCTGGCTCCAGCATAAAGCCGCAACCCCCTCTCAGGTGAAAGGCTAGTACTATCCCTTGTTTCACTGCACTCTCAGGGCAGCAGTTGAAGAGGGGCGTTTGTACCCCTGATCGGGCAGTCTGTTCTGTTCGGCCCCGGTCTTCCCATTGTGAAAGTAAGCATCATTTATACTGCTCTCAGGTGAGCCTGATGACATAAGAGCCCTCCTGTCTGGACCCATCTGGTTGGATCCTTGGAGCATCCCATTCAAAGATCACCCCCTCGTGACTCACATCTAACCGTTCGCCCATAGACGTTGGCAGCGGGGGCAGTATCCCTTTCATGGCGTAAAGGGCTGCCACCACGATCTCGGCAGCGGAAGACCGGTCATAGACGGGATGGGGAGCGGTCATTAGAGCTGGATTGGTCGGTGGGGCAGGGTCATTTTTGGTACCGGCGTCTGATGTGGTTCCACCAATGTCGATCGGCTCCTCTGATGAGGACACTGGAGTCTGTTGCAGCTCTAACCACGGCTCTCCTTGTGCAACCTTCTTGCACAGCTCCGACTTCCATTTCTTCACCGTTGCCGACCCCACGTCTGGAGGTGGGAGGTCTGACGCCTCCAGTAGCGGCAGGCTCTGGTTCGCCTCTGGTGGGCTGGGGCGACCCCGGGTTACTCCGTCATCATTCAGGCACCCGCTGGTCGCCTTCTCTGCTCCAGGATCTTCGCTCGCTCTCACATGCTGCTCCTCCATTTTCTGGGGTTTCGGCTCCTGCATTCCTGAGCTTGTCATCCTGCAGCCGTACTCGGAGAGGGCGGTCACTACTTTTGGCGCCGCTTTCCCAATCTCCTCCCATGGTACGCCCTCCTTCTTCTCCTGTGCTCCTCGTGGCGCGGCAATGGCGGCGGTTTTGGCGGGAATCTTGGCGGCAAATAGCAATACACAGTATTTGCAATAAATCACGGTTCCAAGCACAATTCAATCACAGTTCCAAGGCACACATAACCTGATTCTGCAGGCTTAAGTACATCCTGTTCGTGACGCCAAGTTGGAGCGCCCCCAGACGCAGGGCCGCGGGGTACTCGGTACCAGTCCTCTTTGTCTCGGTACCGGTCCTCTTTGTCTCGGTGCTGGGGCTGTCACGGTGGCTGGACCCGGTCCGTGACCCTGCTAAGGGGCGTCCAATGAAAGGGTGATGAAAGTTTGTCAAGGGTTCGTGACGCCACCTGTGGTATTTGGTCAGGGTGACCGACGCTGCTTAGGGGTCCGCTGGGGTGATGGAATGGCAGCTAGATGGTATACCTTCCCACAGGTGACGTATATCCCCAGGGCTTCCCAGTCGTGTAGGTGGCGATGATGTGAGGCGTAGTTAATAACGAGGACACAGGGTTGTAGTCTCTTTACCTTTTACTGAAGACTTCGGGATCCGCAATCCAGAGCACTGCTAACAGGGCTGGCTGAGTCCGGCCGGTCCGAAGGCACATCCAGAGTTCCCTTTGCAGGTGGAAATCAGTGCCTACCAACTAGCGCCTGTGTGTTGTAGTCCTTCCCTGCTGAGCATTCGGGATAGTCCTCACAACTTTCGTATTCGTTCTTTCTCTTCTCCGTCCCCCAAGTTTATCTGGCTAGGACGCACCCGTATGACGGGTAGGCTCGGAGCTATTCTGGGACCCTAGAGACGCCCCTCTCCACGTTTGCCCCCTAAGTAGGTGGCGATAATGTGAGGCACAGTTAATAACAAGGACACAGGGTTGCAGTCTCTGTACCTTTTTACTGAAGACTTCGGGGTCCGCAATCCAGAGCACTGCTAACAGGGCTGGCTGAGTCCAGCCGATCCGAAGGCACATTCACAGTTCCCTTTGCAGGTGGAAATCAGTGCCTACCAACAAGTGCCTGTGTGTTGTAGTCCTTCCCTGCTGAGCACCACGGTATAGTCCTCACAACTTTTGTATTCGTTCGTTCTCTCTCTCTCCGTCCCCCAGTTTATCTGGCTAGGACGCACCCATTTGACGGGAAAGCCTGGAGATATTCTGGGAACCTAGAGACGCCCCTCTCCCACAATTGCCCCCTATGTCTGTTTAGGTGATTTAAGGTAGACAGCCAACCTATAATCAACTGTCCTGCCGCTGTTTGAAGTAATGCTTGAAGTCTGTTACTTCCTCGGCATTCCGGCCACCGGCTACGGGCCTCAGTAGGATGTTGCCGATCTCGGGGCACGACTCCTACTGGTTCTATCTCCTTTGTGTTATGATCTTGTTTCTCAATTCTCCACAATATCCTTTGCTTCGTGTCCTTCCTAAGGATGCCGCCGCAAGGTAGTGCAGGCGCGGCTCCGTAACGATCTGTCCTTTCTGCTAGGTACCTGCCAGGAACCCACCCCTGACAGGTCCTCCCTGGAGCTCTCCCAGGCTGCGTTCTCCCTAACTTCCTGTCCAGCCCCCAGTTTTACCAGAGTGTGAGGAGTGGCCTAATACACAGTGCCTTTTGCTCCTCCTGGTGGCCGGAGTGTGAAGTGTAATGTGTGACCGTGATACCTGGTCAGGTGAACTCCTTTAGTGCAATCAGAGATAACATCACTCCCCTTAGTGGCAGAGTGACATTACTGCAACGACCAGGACTCTGGGGCGCTGCATCTGTGTTTTGCTTTGCCTCCCATGATATTCAATGAAGTTTGGATATATTCAACAAACCTTTCAGCGGACTCTTCTGCGAGCATCAGTCCGTTCGCCAAAACCAAACCGAACTGAACTTTGAAAAGTTTGCTCATCTCTACTTCTGATATTATGGAGGATTCCGCAGTCGTGAAAGCTGCAGGTGAAAATGTGAAATCTACGGTAGTCTTCTTCTAGTGCTGCCAAATAGTTTTTGGATCCAGCAACGCCTTTTTCCTCTCAGTTTCCTAAACGTAGTCACCTTCAGGTAGAAATATTGATGTCAGAAACTTTGCCACATGCAATTGCTATTAAATAGCTTTTTTTCACGGACACGCTGTCACAAGTCCTGAGTATATACATTTCTATACAGTAATTTTAGGTGTGCTTTTATGATTTGACACAACAAGGCCTCAGCATTTACAATATGATGGTTGGAGAACAGCTTTGGGAAAAGAGTTTTCTGTTTGCCAAAATGGGTGGGTTTAGTTTTGGATTATGCAAAAAAGCCAGTAAGAAAATTAACAAGTGCAGGTTTGTTATCATCATACACAGGAGGGATAAGACAATGTTTTATGATGTCATTTTGACTAATACAGCATCTACTGACTGTCTATGTGTTTACTATGTTTGTGTAGTAATTAAATCTTCGAACTTTCGAAAGATTTATTCTTATACATTTCTTCTACATGTTGTGGTCTACAAAGTTCAGTTGTGGCCAAAAGGTTTGAGACTGAAATAAATGTTGTTTTTCACAAAGTTTGCTGCTTCACATTTTACAGTCGCAATTTACCTTAACTCTATAGCAGGGATGTCAAACACAAATACACAGAGGGCCATAATTAAAAGCTTGGACAAAGTCGTGGGACAACCTTGAGATTTATTAAAAATATCTACAGTACAACTGAGGAAATATAAAATTGAACTTTTCATATGGAAACAAACTTAAAGGGGTTGTCCCACAAGCAAACTACATTTTAATTAAGATATTTTAGAATAAAATATTGGAATAATATAATATGTTATGTAAGAGCAGTAAAAACATATTGCACCATATAGTCCTCCATATAGTATAATGGCTCAACATAGTGCTCAATACAGTATAACGGGCTCCACATAGTCCTCCATACAGTATAATGGCCCCACATAGTGCTCCATACAGTATAATGGGCTCCACATAGTGCTCAATACAGTATAATGGGCTCCACATAGTCCTCCATACAGTATAATGGCCCCACATAGTGCTCCATACAGTATAATGGGCTCCACATAGTCCTCTTTTCAGTATAATGGGGCTCATATAGTGCTCCATATAGTATAATGGGCCCACATAGTGCTCCATACAGTATAATGGGCCCCATATAGTCCTCTGTATAGTATAACGGGCTCCACATAGTCCTCCATTCCGTATAATGGGGCTCATATAGTGCTCCATACAGTATAACCATCTCCACATAATCTTTCATACAGTATTATTGGGCTCTTATAGTGCTCCATACAGTATAATGGGCCCACAAAGTGCTCTATTCATTATAATGGGCCTCATATAAGGCTCCATACAGTATAATGGGCTACATATAGTGCTTCATACAATGCAATGGCCTCACATAGTGAGATGTCAGACACAGATGGGGAAAAATGGGAGAGGGAGTCCTCCTCCATCATTGCTTTCAATTGTATTGGCATCTAGGATACTGATATAGTTGAAAGTGCTATGGCGGGTGAAAATGCGATGCCCAATATACTTGGAGAATATGCCCTGCGTCGCAGGCCAAATATACTCACCCTGAGGACCAGGTTTGGCCCTTGGTCCAGAGTTTGATATTGTGCTCTAGAGTGATTAGAAAAGATCTGGACCATCTACTACACAGGATTCAACTTTTGGGAAAAGTTCACCAACAGTGCAGAGCTTGCCCAGGAATGGCAGCAGGCAGGTGTCAGTGCATCTGTGGTGAGGCAAAAGCTTTTGGACGCTGCTGGATGTTAGTAAGGGCAGCAAAGAAACCACTACTCTCCAAGAAAATATCAAGGACAGACTGACATTCTGCAGGAAGCACAGGGTTCAGACTGCAGAGGACTCATGTAAAGTTGTTTTCACTGATGAAGGACTCTTTCGACTAAAAACAAAGCAAAAAGAATATACTGTATATATAATATATGTGAATAAAAGTTAGCCTTGTTTCTTTTAAAACAAAATAATAAAACAATTCTTCGGGATACATACATGTTCCGTAATCTGTTCTCCAATCTGTTAAATATAGGCACAGGAAAATAGTTAACCTAGCTTTGATCACTAATGCCCGGGCCTCCATCACATTGTATCCACTCATCGATGGCTCGGTTGGGATTTATGCCAGAAGCCATTAAAACAGGTTTTCGAATGCTTGCTCTGATGGGGCCATTGATTTTAATAATAAATACGGACTCACTGTGTGCTCTGTCGAACATCATTTTCCACACTATCCGATTATTTGAGGCGGACATCAAAACGTGGTTGCCTGCACTTTGGTGCCCACTTTATATAGGGGGATACTATCGAAAGGGATGTTCAACAGAACACAAAGTGACTCCGTCTGCATCATAATTAATTGATACAATTTATTTTAGATTTCTATCAAAATACAAAATAAATTAATCCAAACGGTGTAACAAGAAAAAAATTGAAACAGCAGAATTACGTTTTTTTGGACGCCGAAACATTGCAAAAAAAATGCAATAAAAGGAGACTAAAACATCCTATCAACCAAGATGGTATCAATAAAAATGCAATCAGCTCAGTTTACAAAAATAAGCCGTAATACAGACCCAGATCCCAAAAGATTAAAATATTACGGGTTTTCGGAAAATGGAGACACAAACTAATTTTTTTCCTTTCAAATTTGCGATTTTTTTTTCACCACTTAAAGAAAAAGAACCTATACATGTTTGGTATCTGCGCACTCGTACTGACCTGGAGAATCATATCGCCAAGTCAGAATTACCATATAGTGAACATGGTTAATAATAAAACGCAAAAAGCAATTGTGGAATTGCATTTTTTTTTTTTTTAGCAATTTCGACGCTCTTGAGATTTTTTCATGATTTGCAGTACACCATGTAGTAGAATGAATAGCGTCATTCAAAAAGACAACTATTCCCGCAAAAAACAATCCATCATATGACTATGGGGGTTGGAAAAAAAAAAAGTAAAAAAGTAATGGCTCTGGGTAGAAGGGGAGAGAAAAAGGGAAAATAGCCCATTCATGAAGGAGTTAATGTATTAAAGTCAAAGGAATATACCCTAAGTCTTGAATGCTTGAATGCTTGAATGCTTGCAGTAAGATGGTACTGAAAAAAGAAGTGGAGCTCAGATTTGGTAGGAACGTTTATAGTTAGGTCCTGCACCCAGCTGTGATACAGTTAGGCTTCTCATTCTACTCTTATGTCCTGACTAACCTAAAGCATCGCAAACTTGGTCGTAAACTTAAAACCATTTACAGATGCCCTCTCCCCACCCTGTGACACATTTCGCCTATGATGAGTGTTCTCAGGGTAATGAGCTTCTGGCAATTTGATTATGGCATTTACCAACTTGATCATGGTGTAGTACAGGTGGGGATAATGATTCTTCCAATTAGGTTTCATAACCCATTTGAGCTCACTATGGCTTAATTTCATACCATGCAAGTCATATAAGGGTTAGGTTATTAAATAAAATTACCGAAGCCTCTAAACATCTCACGGAGCACTGTTCAATTCATCATCCAAAAATGAAGGAGTATCACACATCTGCAAACCTACCAAGACGTGGCTGTCCACCTAACCTGACATCCCAACCAAGGAGAGCACTGATTAGGAAACCAGCCAAGAGGCCCATGGTCACTGGAGGAGCTGCAGACACCCACAGCTCAGGTGGGAGAAGCTGTCCACATAACAATCTTTATTTTTACATAGCGCTAACATATTCCACAGCGCTTTACAGTTTGCACACATTATCATCACTGTCCCCGATGGCGCTCACAATCTAAATGCCCTCTCAGTATGTCTTTGGAATGTGGGAGGAAACCGGAGAACCCAGAGGAAACCCACGCATTCACGGGGAGAACATGCAAACTCCTTGCAGATGTTGTCCTTGGTGGCATTTGAACTCAGGACTCCCATGCTGCACAGTACAAATATTTGTCATGCAGTGGGTACGGAAATTACTCAAACCCCTTTAAATTTCTCCCTCTTTGTTTCATTGCAGCCATTTGGTAAATTCAAAAAAGTTAATTTTTTTCTCATTAACGTACACTCTGCACTCCATTTTGATTAAAAAAAAACAGAAAGGTAGACATTTTTGCAAATTTAATAAAAATGAAAAACTGAAATATCCCATGGTCATAAATATTCAGACCCTTTGCTCAGACTCTCATATGTAAGTCACATGCTGTTCATTTCCTTGTGATCCTCCTTGAGATGTTTCTACTCCTTCATTGGAGTCCAGCTGTGTGTAATTAAACTGATAGGACTAGATTTGGATAGGCGCACACCTGTCTATATAAGACTTCACAGCTCACAGTGCATGTCAGACCACATGAGAATCATGAGGACAAAGGACCTGGCCAAGGAGCTCAGAGATAGGTTGTGGCAAGGTACACATCTGGCCAAGGTTACAAAAGAATTCCTGCAGTACTCAAGGTTCTTAAGAGCACAGTGGCCTCCATAATCCTTAAATGGAAGAAGTTTGGGACCACCAGAAGTCTTCCTACACCTGGCCATCCAGCCAAACTGAGCAATTGTGGGAGAAGAGCCTTGGTGAAAGATGTAAAGAAGAACCCCAAAATCACTGTGTTTGAGCTCCACAGATGCAGTAGGGAGATGGGAGAAAGTTCAACAAAGTCAACTATCACTGCAGCCCTCCACCAGTCAGGCCTTTATGGCAGAGTGGCCCGACGGAAGCCTCTCCTCAGTGCAAGACATATGAAAGCCACATAGAGTTTGCTAAAAAACACATGAAGGACTCCCAGACTATGAGAAATAAGATTCTCTGGTTTGATGAGATGAAGATAGACCTTTTTGGTGATAATTCTAAGCGGTATGTGTAGACAAAACCAGGCACTACTCATCACCTGCACAATACAATCCCAACAGTGAAACATGGTGGTGGCAGCATCATGCTAAGCAGGTGTTTTTCAGCTGCAGGGACAGGATGACTGGCTGCCATTGAAGGAAACATGAATGTGGACAAGTACAGAGAGATCCTGGATGAAAACCTCTTCCAGATTGCTCTGGATCTCAGAGTTGGCCGAAGGTTCACCTTCCAACAAGACAATGACCCTAAGCACACAGCTAAAATAACAAAGGAGTGGCTTCAGAACAACTCTGTGACCATTCGTGACTGGCCCAGCCAGAGCCCTGACCTAAACCCAATGGAGCATCCCTGGAGAGACCGGAAAATGGCGTCCACCAACGTTCACCATCCAACGTGACGGAACTGGAGAGGATCTGCAAGGAAGAATGGCAGAGGATCCCCAAGTCCAAGGGTGAAAAACTTGTTGCATCATTACCAAGAAGATTCATGGCTGTACTAGCTCAAAAGGTGCTTCTACCCAATACTGAGCAAAGGGTCTGAATACTTATGACCATGGGATATTTCAGTTTTTTTTTTTTTAATAAATTTGCAAAAACTACTACGTTTCTGTTTTTGTTCAGTCAAGATGGGGTGCAGAGTGTACATTAATGAGAACATTTTTAACTTTTTTGAATTTACCAATGGCTGCAATGAAACAAAGAAGGAACAGTTTAAAGGGGTCTGAATACTTTCTGTACCCACTGTTTACTCAACTAGTCTTCATGGAAGAATGGCAAGAAGAACACCATTTTTGAAAGACAGCCATAAGACATGATGTTTACAATTTACAAAAAGCCATGTAGGGACACAGTGATCATGTGAAAGAAGGTGGATGCTCTGGTCAGATGAGAGCAAAGGAGAACTTCATGGGCTAAATGCAAAATGCAATGTGTAGCGGAAAACTAACACTGCACATCACCCTGAAAACACCATCCCCACTGTCACACATGGTGGGTGGTCACATCATCACATTGTGGGGAAGGTTTTCTTCAGCAGGGGCAGAGAAGCTGGTCAGAGTTGATGGGAAGATTGATGGAGCTAAATACAGGGCAATCCTGGAGGAAAACCTGTTAGAGCTGCGTTCACTGTCTTGAGACACTGGGAGGCAAGCGCAGAGCAGGAGAGGAGATAGGCAGTGCAGAAAGATGGCCAGGAGAGGCATATAAAAGAGGAGTTCTGGACAAGTGCCCAACTTGCTGGAGACTTACTTGGACTTCACACCTGGAGGACACAGCACCCCAGCTGGGGAGCCTAAACTGTGAGTAAAACCATGAGAACTGCAACAAGCTGTGTCTTTCCATTTCTTTCCGGCATCATCTACTCTGCTTCTTTACCTGTCACTAGTAACATTGTTGCCACCCACACCACTAACTGCCCTGGAGATCAAGCTCTACCTGTGGAGAGCTATAACAACTCATTTACATTATTTTCTGCCCCCAGAGGACTGTACAGCAGCATCGGCTAAGACCTTTATCGCCAAACACCACAGGTGGCGTCACAAACATTTTCCCCTTTTTCCTCGTAACCCCAATTCACCAACATTTCTCAATAGACTTTATTTCCCACTACACGTCATCCCCTTTAATTGGACTCCCAGGGCTATGGACTGGGTCAGTTGCTGCCATGTCCACCCCTTAAGAACTGCTCCAACCTGGTACCGAGTATCCCACGGCCCCAGGGGGCGCTCCAGAACAAATGGAGGACAAGGTGATGGACGCACAACAGTCAGTAGATGAAGAGGATAATTATCCCCTCTCTGTTGTCTGTGGTTGTCAGGAGGGAACAGAGGAAGCAATCTTTAGTATTGCCCCACCGCAACACACCATGAAATTGGAGTTCTTGCAAGCATCCAACACATGAGCATCTTCTTGCTGCACTATCTTCAACATGATGCCCATATTCTTAGGGTTAGAAATAGTGCTGACTACTGGGTTGCCACTCTTTTAGATCCACGGTACAAGAGTAAATTTAGACAGATGCTTCTCCCCTGGAAAGGGACCCCGCATGCTAGAGTATCGAAACTTACTTGTAGACGATCTTAACAGGGGTTTTCTCCAAGACAGCCATGATGCACACAGTGTGCATCCCAATTCTAGACGTCCAACCCTGGAAATGTCAAAGCGTCATCGCAAAAACATTTGCAGCAGTGTAAGTGGCAAAAGCAATTACTGTGAGCCGTTTCACAAATTTTTAGACCAGCCCGTGCACCAGCAGAACAGGGAAGAAGTCTGACATGTTGTGAACGACTCTAGGGGATGGTGCAGGAGTATCTGGAGCTCAATATCAATGACAATGGTGGGGGTTTGGTCCTTTTGCAATTTGGTCTTCAAAAATGGAAGAGTGGCCAGAGCTTGCCTGTAACACCTTGGAGGTTTTGCAATACCCGGCAGCCAGTGTTCTCTCAGAATGTGTCTTCAGTGCTGCTTGTGGTGTCCTAATGGATAAGTGCATCCGGCTGTCCCCTGAAAGTGTAGACCACCCAACTTTCATCAAAATGAACAAGTCATGGATCTCCAATAACTTTTGCACTCCAGTTGCAGACAGGGCAGACTAAGCGATGGTGTCATTTTTAGTGTGCTGCATTGATCTCGCGTCATTGCAGTCTGTGCCATCATTGTGGTGTCTTCTGTGCCTGATGTTGCTACTGCTGCTGATGTTACAAACAATTTTTCGTAATGTGGAGACACCAAGTTGGGGCTCCATATGGTGGGTTGCCTGTGGAGGAAGGTGTGTCAGAGGCCAACTATAATATTTCTACTTTAGTGGTGTGTAACAAATATGTTTTGAAATGTGGAGACTCCAATTTGGGTCTCCTTCTGGTGGGCTTCCTGTGTAAGTGGGCTCCCAGACAGGCAGGCCTTTCAGTCAACTGCCTGTGTTACTTTCCTTAACTTTTTTTTACCAATACTGTATGAAACCTGATGAATGTGCTATCTGAGCGTGACTGGGATTAAAAAAAATAAAAAATTGAGGTGTTGCATGAGGTATAATGTCTCCCAACTAAGAAGGCTTACATTGCTCCCTTAACCACCAGGTCCTCATTGAAACTTCAATTCCGAGCTGTAAATGCTGGGCCAGACCCTGATACCCAATGCATGGCCCATAGCTGACTGTTGCTGGGCCATTATCAAATTTCTACTGTGGGTCAATTGATGCCACTTTTCATGGTGTCTGCCCCAATTTGAGCTTTTTGGGCAGCTTTTTGCCAACCCGCTGAAGGTGTCTGTGGAGCGCCCCCAGACGCAGGGCCGCGGGGTACTGGGTACTGATCCTCTCTGTCTCGGTGCTGGGGTTTTCACGGTGGCTGTACCCGGTCCGTGACCCTGCTAAGGGGTGTCCAATGAAAGGGTGATGAAAGTTTGCCAAGGGTTCGTGACGCCACCTGTGGTATTCGGTCAGGGTGACCGACGCTGCTTAGGGGTCCGCTGGGGTGATGGAATGGCAGCTAGATGGTGTACCTTCCCGCAGGTGAAGTATATCCCCAGGGCTTCCCAGTAGTGTAGGTGGCGATGATGTGAGGCGCAGTTAATAACGAGGACACAGGGTTTCAGTCTCTTTACCTTTTTACTGAAGACTTTGGGGTCCGCAATCCAGAGCACTGCTAACAGGGCTGGCTGAGTCCAGCCGGTCCGAAGGCACATCCAGAGTTCCCTTTGCAGGTGGAAATCAGTGCCTACCAACTAGCGCCTGTGTGTTGTAGTCCTTCCCTGCTGAGCACCACAGGATAGTCTTCACAACTTTCGTATTCATTAGTTCTCTCTCTCTCTCTGTCCCTCAGTTTATCTGGCTAGGACGCACCCGTTTGACGGGAAAGCCTGGAGTTATTCTGGGACCCTAGAGACACCCCTCTCCCACAATTGCCCCCTATGTCTGCTTAGGTAATTTAAGGTAGACAGCCAACCTATAATCAACTGTCCTGCCGCTGTTTGAAGTAATGCTTGAAGTCTGTTACTTCCTCGGCATTCCGGCCACTGACTACGCGCCTCAGTAGGATGTTGCCGAACTCGGGGCACAACTCCTACTGGTTCTATCTCCTTTGTGTTCTGATCTCGTTTCTCACTTCTCCACAATATCCTTTGCTTCGTGTCCTTCCTAAGGATGTCGCCGCAAAGTAGTGCAGGCGCAGCTCCGTAACGATCTGTCCTTTCTGCTAGGTACCTGCAAGTAACCCACCCCTGACAGGTCCTCCCTGGAGCTCTCCCAGGCTGCGTTCTCCCTAACTTCCTGTCCAGCCCCCAGTTTTACCAGAGTGTGAGGAGTGGCCTAATACATAGTGCCTTTTGCTCCCCCTGGTGGCCGGAGTGTGAAGTGTAATGTATGACTGTGATACCTGGTCAGGTGGACTCCTTTAGTGCAATCAGACATAACATCACTCCCCTTAGTAGCAGAGTGACATTACTGCAACGACCAGGACTCTGGGGCGCTGCACTCCCCCCCGGTTAAATCCAGTACTCCCGGACTGGGAAAAGAAGAACAACAATACATGTTAGGAAAAAGACATACTAAATTTTTAAATGCTATGAATAGGTAAATATTACAATGATTCCCTTTATGGGAGGTGAGGTCACTTGAACGTTACAACAGAAACATATTGAAACATTTTAAATAACATCCTAACTTACTGACTATAAATAATTTCCTTTACCCAGCCGGGTATTCTACTAAGTGCAAATCTTTAACAATAATTTAACTGTTCCTTTAAGGGCGTATAGGCTGAACCCACTAAAGGCTTTCTATAAAACACTATGGTACAAAGCTAACATTCTCTTTACTTCTTTGACTTCACATATGCAGGACCACCTAGCTACTTGTCTGGGCCTACTGCATCCCTTCTTCTAGGTTCACAGCAACCATCTCTCTATGGTTTTCAGGAGGACTCTCTAAAGGTACCGTCACACTAGACGATATCGCTAGCGATCCGTGACGTTGCAGCGTCCTGGCTAGCGATATCGTCCAGTGTGACAGGCAGCAGCGATCAGGCCCCTGCTGTGATGTCGCTGGTCGGGGAAGAAAGGCCAGAACTTTATTTTGTCGCTGGATCTCCCGCTGACATCGCTGAATCGGTGTGTGTGACGCCGATTCAGCAATATCTTCGCTGGTAACCAGGGTAAACATCGGGTTACTAAGCGCAGGGCTGCGCTTAGTAACCCGATGTTTACCCTGGTTACCATCGTTAAAGTAAAAAAAACCACCACTACATACTTACCCACCGCTGTCTGTCCCCGGCGCTCTGCTTCTCTGCTCTGGCTGTGAGCGCCGGGCAGCCGGGAAGCACAGCGGTGACGTCACCGCTCTGCTTTCCGGCCGCTTTGCTCACAGCCAGAGCAGAGAAGCAGAGCGCCGGGGACAGACAGCGGTAGGTAAGTATGTAGTGGTTGTTTTTTTTACTTTAACGATGGTAACCAGGGTAAACATCGGGTTACTAAGCGCAGCCCTGCGCTTAGTAACCCGATGTTTACCCTGGTTACCGGCATCGCTGGTCGCTGGAGAGCTGTCTGTGTGACAGCTCTCCAGCGACCAAACAGCGACGCTGCAGCGATCGACATCGTTGTCGGTATCGCTGCAGCGTCGCTGAGTGTGAAGGTACCTTATCCCCTACGGGTTTATTTACTAGCTCTCTAGCTACATGTTATCTACTACGTAAACATTATTGTTATCTTACTACTTAAGGCAACATTATCAAAGTGCAACAAGTAAACATTCCCTTTAAGAGGAAAAATCAGTCTCTTCCGAGGTAGTGCAAACAATCAACAAGTCACTAATAAACTTTAAGACAAGAGAAACCTTCACGTCGTCATCAGGAATAGTTTCTTCGCAAAGTCTTCTTGTAAAACCAGTAGAGAGCACCCTTAAGAAGGTGCAAACTATTTACAGACCCAGTTTGTGAATCATTCACCGTCCATGATTCGGCAATCTCTGGAAACAATGATGAACTTGTGCAAAGAAAAATGTAAAACAATAGGGATCCCGGGTCAACAAAGGGATCCCTTTAAAGAATTAACCCTAAACGGGTTTTAAGCAGCAATGAGCAGGAAACAGTTAACTATTTACATATTCGGGGTTTGAGGTTTGTTTCTATAGTAGGTGACAATACATCAGTCGGTAGTGAACACTTCCTGGCCGGGGAAGGTCCGGATCCATGCTCTCATCCGATGCCGTATGGACGCCCTTGGGTTGTCTCTTGGGCACAATCAAGTCATTAGTGTTCCGGGTACGGACATCAGTGTTAGCGGCAGACTCCGTAGGCAGGAGGATACACGCAGGGGTAGTGGTACTGGGCCCCGTGAGCTCGGGGACTGGAGGGGTACCATCACTAGTTTCAGTTGTGACAGTAGATGGCGCTACCACAGGCTTACATCGTTTGACTCTTTTAGCATACCATCCCTGCTCACTCCAGTGGCAGGTGTAGGTCACATGGTCCCCTCTGTACAAGTTTTGGGTAGGCAGTACGCTGTGGGACTGGGCTTCCACATTACAGCTAGTAACAAAGACTTCAGTCGGCAGCCCTGGCTCCAGCATAAAGCTGCAACCCCCTCTCAGGTGAAAGGCTAGTACTATCCCTTGTTTCACTGCACTCTCAGGGCAGCAGTTGAAGAGGGGCGTTTGTACCCCTGATCGGGCAGTCTGTTCTGTTCGGCCCCGGTCTTCCCATTGTGAAAGTAAGCATCATTTATACTGCTCTCAGGTGAGCCTGATGACATAAGAGCCCTCCTGTCTGGACCCATCTGGTTGGATCCTTGGAGCATCCCATTCAAAGATCACCCCCTCGTGACTCACATCTAACCGTTCGCCCATAGACGTTGGCAGCGGGGGCAGTATCCCTTTCATGGCGTAAAGGGCTGCCACCACGATCTCGGCAGCGGAAGACCGGTCATAGACGGGATGGGGAGCGGTCATTAGAGCTGGATTGGTCGGTGGGGCAGGGTCATTTTTGGTACCGGCGTCTGATGTGGTTCCACCGATGTCGATCGGCTCCTCTGATGAGGACACTGGAGTCTGTTGCAGCTCTAACCACGGCTCTCCTTGTGCAACCTTCTTGCACAGCTCCGACTTCCATTTCTTCACCGTTGCCGACCCCACGTCTGGAGGTGGGAGGTCTGACGCCTCCAGTAGCGGCAGGCTCTGGTTCGCCTCTGGTGGGCTGGGGCGACCCCTGGTTACTCCGTCATCATTCAGGCACCCGCTGGTCGCCTTCTCTGCTCCAGGATCTTCGTTCGCTCTCACATGCTGCTCCTCCATTTTCTGGGGTTTCGGCTCCTGCATTCCTGAGCTTGTCATCCTGCAGCCGTACTCGGAGAGGGCGGTCACTACTTTTGGCGCCGCTTTCCCGATCTCCTCCCATGGCACGCCCTCCTTCTTCTCCTGTGCTCCTCGTGGCGCGGCAATGGCGGCGGTTTGGCGGGAATCTTGGCGGCAAATAGCAATACACAGTATTTGCAATAAATCACGGTTCCAAGCACAATTCAATCACAGTTCCAAGGCACACATGACCTGATTCTGCAGGCTTAAGTACATCCTGTTCGTGACGCCAAGTTGGAGCGCCCCCAGACGCAGGGCCGCGGGGTACTCGGTACCAGTCCTCTTTGTCTCGGTACCGGTCCTCTTTGTCTCGGTGCTGGGGCTGTCACGGTGGCTGGACCCGGTCCGTGACCCTGCTAAGGGGCGTCCAATGAAAGGGTGATGAAAGTTTGTCAAGGGTTCGTGACGCCACCTGTGGTATTTGGTCAGGGTGACCGACGCTGCTTAGGGGTCCGCTGGGGTGATGGAATGGCAGCTAGATGGTATACCTTCCCACAGGTGAAGTATATCCCCAGGGCTTCCCAGTCGTGTAGGTGGCGATGATGTGAGGCGTAGTTAATAACGAGGACACAGGGTTGTAGTCTCTTTACCTTTTACTGAAGACTTCGGGATCCGCAATCCAGAGCACTGCTAACAGGGCTGGCTGAGTCCGGCCGGTCCGAAGGCACATCCAGAGTTCCCTTTGCAGGTGGAAATCAGTGCCTACCAACTAGCGCCTGTGTGTTGTAGTCCTTCCCTGCTGAGCATTCGGGATAGTCCTCACAACTTTCGTATTCGTTCTTTCTATTCTCCGTCCCCCAAGTTTATCTGGCTAGGACGCACCCGTATGACGGGTAGGCTCGGAGCTATTCTGGGACCCTAGAGACGCCCCTCTCCACGTTTGCCCCCTAAGTAGGTGGCGATAATGTGAGGCACAGTTAATAACAAGGACACAGGGTTGCAGTCTCTGTACCTTTTTACTGAAGACTTCGGGGTCCGCAATCCAGAGCACTGCTAACAGGGCTGGCTGAGTCCGGCCGATCCGAAGGCACATTCACAGTTCCCTTTGCAGGTGGAAATCAGTGCCTACCAACTAGTGCCTGTGTGTTGTAGTCCTTCCCTGCTGAGCACCACGGTATAGTCCTCACAACTTTTGTATTCGTTCGTTCTCTCTCTCTCCGTCCCCCAGTTTATCTGGCTAGGACGCACCCATTTGACGGGAAAGCCTGGAGATATTCTGGGAACCTAGAGACGCCCCTCTCCCACAATTGCCCCCTATGTCTGTTTAGGTGATTTAAGGTAGACAGCCAACCTATAATCAACTGTCCTGCCGCTGTTTGAAGTAATGCTTGAAGTCTGTTACTTCCTCGGCATTCCGGCCACCGGCTACGGGCCTCAGTAGGATGTTGCCGATCTCGGGGCACGACTCCTACTGGTTCTATCTCCTTTGTGTTATGATCTTGTTTCTCAATTCTCCACAATATCCTTTGCTTCGTGTCCTTCCTAAGGATGCCGCCGCAAGGTAGTGCAGGCGCGGCTCCGTAACGATCTGTCCTTTCTGCTAGGTACCTGCCAGGAACCCACCCCTGACAGGTCCTCCCTGGAGCTCTCCCAGGCTGCGTTCTCCCTAACTTCCTGTCCAGCCCCCAGTTTTACCAGAGTGTGAGGAGTGGCCTAATACACAGTGCCTTTTGCTCCTCCTGGTGGCCGGAGTGTGAAGTGTAATGTGTGACCGTGATACCTGGTCAGGTGAACTCCTTTAGTGCAATCAGACATAACATCACTCCCCTTAGTGGCAGAGTGACATTACTGCAACGACCAGGACTCTGGGGCGCTGCATCTGTGTTTTGCTTTGCCTCCCATGATATTCAATGAAGTTTGGATATATTCAACAAACCTTTCAGCGGACTCTTCTGCGAGCATCAGTCCGTTCGCCAAAACCAAACCGAACTGAACTTTGAAAAGTTTGCTCATCTCTACTTCTGATATTATGGAGGATTCCGCAGTCGTGAAAGCTGCAGGTGAAAATGTGAAATCTACGGTAGTCTTCTTCTAGTGCTGCCAAATAGTTTTTGGATCCAGCAACGCCTTTTTCCTCTCAGTTTCCTAAACGTAGTCACCTTCAGGTAGAAATATTGATGTCAGAAACTTTGCCACATGCAATTGCTATTAAATAGCTTTTTTTCACGGACACGCTGTCACAAGTCCTGAGTATATACATTTCTATACAGTAATTTTAGGTGTGCTTTTATGATTTGACACAACAAGGCCTCAGCATTTACAATATGATGGTTGGAGAACAGCTTTGGGAAAAGAGTTTTCTGTTTGCCAAAATGGGTGGGTTTAGTTTTGGATTATGCAAAAAAGCCAGTAAGAAAATTAACAAGTGCAGGTTTGTTATCATCATACACAGGAGGGATAAGACAATGTTTTATGATGTCATTTTGACTAATACAGCATCTACTGACTGTCTATGTGTTTACTATGTTTGTGTAGTAATTAAATCTTCGAACTTTCGAAAGATTTATTCTTATACATTTCTTCTACATGTTGTGGTCTACAAAGTTCAGTTGTGGCCAAAAGGTTTGAGACTGAAATAAATGTTGTTTTTCACAAAGTTTGCTGCTTCACATTTTACAGTCGCAATTTACCTTAACTCTATAGCAGGGATGTCAAACACAAATACACAGAGGGCCATAATTAAAAGCTTGGACAAAGTCGTGGGACAACCTTGAGATTTATTAAAAATATCTACAGTACAACTGAGGAAATATAAAATTGAACTTTTCATATGGAAACAAACTTAAAGGGGTTGTCCCACAAGCAAACTACATTTTAATTAAGATATTTTAGAATAAAATATTGGAATAATATAATATGTTATGTAAGAGCAGTAAAAACATATTGCACCATATAGTCCTCCATATAGTATAATGGCTCAACATAGTGCTCAATACAGTATAACGGGCTCCACATAGTCCTCCATACAGTATAATGGCCCCACATAGTGCTCCATACAGTATAATGGGCTCCACATAGTGCTCAATACAGTATAATGGGCTCCACATAGTCCTCCATACAGTATAATGGCCCCACATAGTGCTCCATACAGTATAATGGGCTCCACATAGTCCTCTTTTCAGTATAATGGGGCTCATATAGTGCTCCATATAGTATAATGGGCCCACATAGTGCTCCATACAGTATAATGGGCCCCATATAGTCCTCTGTATAGTATAACGGGCTCCACATAGTCCTCCATTCCGTATAATGGGGCTCATATAGTGCTCCATACAGTATAACCATCTCCACATAATCTTTCATACAGTATAATTGGGCTCTTATAGTGCTCCATACAGTATAATGGGCCCACAAAGTGCTCTATTCATTATAATGGGCCTCATATAAGGCTCCATACAGTATAATGGGCTACATATAGTGCTTCATACAATGCAATGGCCTCACATAGTGAGATGTCAGACACAGATGGGGAAAAATGGGAGAGGGAGTCCTCCTCCATCATTGCTTTCAATTGTATTGGCATCTAGGATACTGATATAGTTGAAAGTGCTATGGCGGGTGAAAATGCGATGCCCAATATACTTGGAGAATATGCCCTGCGTCGCAGGCCAAATATACTCACCCTGAGGACCAGGTTTGGCCCTTGGTCCAGAGTTTGATATTGTGCTCTAGAGTGATTAGAAAAGATCTGGACCATCTACTACACAGGATTCAACTTTTGGGAAAAGTTCACCAACAGTGCAGAGCTTGCCCAGGAATGGCAGCAGGCAGGTGTCAGTGCATCTGTGGTGAGGCAAAAGCTTTTGGACGCTGCTGGATGTTAGTAAGGGCAGCAAAGAAACCACTACTCTCCAAGAAAATATCAAGGACAGACTGACATTCTGCAGGAAGCACAGGGTTCAGACTGCAGAGGACTCATGTAAAGTTGTTTTCACTGATGAAGGACTCTTTCGACTAAAAACAAAGCAAAAAGAATATACTGTATATATAATATATGTGAATAAAAGTTAGCCTTGTTTCTTTTAAAACAAAATAATAAAACAATTCTTCGGGATACATACATGTTCCGTAATCTGTTCTCCAATCTGTTAAATATAGGCACAGGAAAATAGTTAACCTAGCTTTGATCACTAATGCCCGGGCCTCCATCACATTGTATCCACTCATCGATGGCTCGGTTGGGATTTATGCCAGAAGCCATTAAAACAGGTTTTCGAATGCTTGCTCTGATGGGGCCATTGATTTTAATAATAAATACGGACTCACTGTGTGCTCTGTCGAACATCATTTTCCACACTATCCGATTATTTGAGGCGGACATCAAAACGTGGTTGCCTGCACTTTGGTGCCCACTTTATATAGGGGGATACTATCGAAAGGGATGTTCAACGGAACACAAAGTGACTCCGTCTGCATCATAATTAATTGATACAATTTATTTTAGATTTCTATCAAAATACAAAATAAATTAATCCAAACGGTGTAACAAGAAAAAAATTGAAACAGCAGAATTACGTTTTTTTGGACGCCGAAACATTGCAAAAAAAATGCAATAAAAGGAGACTAAAACATCCTATCAACCAAGATGGTATCAATAAAAATGCAATCAGCTCAGTTTACAAAAATAAGCCGTAATACAGACCCAGATCCCAAAAGATTAAAATATTACGGGTTTTCGGAAAATGGAGACACAAACTAATTTTTTTCCTTTCAAATTTGCGAATTTTTTTCACCACTTAAAGAAAAAGAACCTATACATGTTTGGTATCTGCGCACTCGTACTGACCTGGAGAATCATATCGCCAAGTCAGAATTACCATATAGTGAACATTGTTAATAATAAAACGCAAAAAGTAATTGTGGATTTGCATTTTTTTTTTTTTTTAGCAATTTCGACGCTCTTGAGATTTTTTCATGTTTTGCAGTACACCATGTAGTAGAATGAATAGCGTCATTCAAAAAGACAACTATTCCCGCAAAAAACAATCCATCATATGACTATGGGGGTTGGAAAAAAAAAAAGTAAAAAAGTAATGGCTCTGGGTAGAAGGGGAGAGAAAAAGGGAAAATAGCCCATTCATGAAGGAGTTAATGTATTAAAGTCAAAGGAATATACCCTAAGTCTTGAATGCTTGAATGCTTGAATGCTTGCAGTAAGATGGTACTGAAAAAAGAAGTGGAGCTCAGATTTGGTAGGAACGTTTATAGTTAGGTCCTGCACCCAGCTGTGATACAGTTAGGCTTCTCATTCTACTCTTATGTCCTGACTAACCTAAAGCATCGCAAACTTGGTCGTAAACTTAAAACCATTTACAGATGCCCTCTCCCCACCCTGTGACACATTTCGCCTATGATGAGTGTTCTCAGGGTAATGAGCTTCTGGCAATTTGATTATGGCATTTACCAACTTGATCATGGTGTAGTACAGGTGGGGATAATGATTCTTCCAATTAGATTTCATAACCCATTTGAGCTCACTATGGCTTAATTTCATACCATGCAAGTCATATAAGGGTTAGGTTATTAAATAAAATTACCGAAGCCTCTAAACATCTCACGGAGCACTGTTCAATTCATCATCCAAAAATGAAGGAGTATCACACATCTGCAAACCTACCAAGACGTGGCTGTCCACCTAACCTGACATCCCAACCAAGGAGAGCACTGATTAGGAAACCAGCCAAGAGGCCCATGGTCACTGGAGGAGCTGCAGACACCCACAGCTCAGGTGGGAGAAGCTGTCCACATAACAATCTTTATTTTTACATAGCGCTAACATATTCCACAGCGCTTTACAGTTTGCACACATTATCATCACTGTCCCCGATGGCGCTCACAATCTAAATGCCCTCTCAGTATGTCTTTGGAATGTGGGAGGAAACCGGAGAACCCAGAGGAAACCCACGCATTCACGGGGAGAACATGCAAACTCCTTGCAGATGTTGTCCTTGGTGGCATTTGAACTCAGGACTCCCATGCTGCACAGTACAAATATTTGTCATGCAGTGGGTACGGAAATTACTCAAACCCCTTTAAATTTCTCCCTCTTTGTTTCATTGCAGCCATTTGGTAAATTCAAAAAAGTTAATTTTTTTCTCATTAACGTACACTCTGCACTCCATTTTGATTAAAAAAAAACAGAAAGGTAGACATTTTTGCAAATTTAATAAAAATGAAAAACTGAAATATCCCATGGTCATAAATATTCAGACCCTTTGCTCAGACTCTCATATGTAAGTCACATGCTGTTCATTTCCTTGTGATCCTCATTGAGATGTTTCTACTCCTTCATTGGAGTCCAGCTGTGTGTAATTAAACTGATAGGACTAGATTTGGATAGGCGCACACCTGTCTATATAAGACTTCACAGCTCACAGTGCATGTCAGACCACATGAGAATCATGAGGACAAAGGACCTGGCCAAGGAGCTCAGAGATAGGTTGTGGCAAGGTACACATCTGGCCAAGGTTACAAAAGAATTCCTGCAGTACTCAAGGTTCTTAAGAGCACAGTGGCCTCCATAATCCTTAAATGGAAGAAGTTTGGGACCACCAGAAGTCTTCCTACACCTGGCCATCCAGCCAAACTGAGCAATTGTGGGAGAAGAGCCTTGGTGAAAGATGTAAAGAAGAACCCCAAAATCACTGTGTTTGAGCTCCACAGATGCAGTAGGGAGATGGGAGAAAGTTCAACAAAGTCAACTATCACTGCAGCCCTCCACCAGTCAGGCCTTTATGGCAGAGTGGCCCGACGGAAGCCTCTCCTCAGTGCAAGACATATGAAAGCCACATAGAGTTTGCTAAAAAACACATGAAGGACTCCCAGACTATGAGAAATAAGATTCTCTGGTTTGATGAGATGAAGATAGACCTTTTTGGTGATAATTCTAAGCGGTATGTGTAGACAAAACCAGGCACTACTCATCACCTGCACAATACAATCCCAACAGTGAAACATGGTGGTGGCAGCATCATGCTAAGCAGGTGTTTTTCAGCTGCAGGGACAGGATGACTGGCTGCCATTGAAGGAAACATGAATGTGGACAAGTACAGAGAGATCCTGGATGAAAACCTCTTCCAGATTGCTCTGGATCTCAGAGTTGGCCGAAGGTTCACCTTCCAACAAGACAATGACCCTAAGCACACAGCTAAAATAACAAAGGAGTGGCTTCAGAACAACTCTGTGACCATTCGTGACTGGCCCAGCCAGAGCCCTGACCTAAACCCAATGGAGCATCCCTGGAGAGACCGGAAAATGGCGTCCACCAACGTTCACCATCCAACGTGACGGAACTGGAGAGGATCTGCAAGGAAGAATGGCAGAGGATCCCCAAGTCCAAGGGTGAAAAACTTGTTGCATCATTACCAAGAAGATTCATGGCTGTACTAGCTCAAAAGGTGCTTCTACCCAATACTGAGCAAAGGGTCTGAATACTTATGACCATGGGATATTTCAGTTTTTTTTTTTTTAATAAATTTGCAAAAACTACTACGTTTCTGTTTTTGTTCAGTCAAGATGGGGTGCAGAGTGTACATTAATGAGAACATTTTTAACTTTTTTGAATTTACCAATGGCTGCAATGAAACAAAGAAGGAACAGTTTAAAGGGGTCTGAATACTTTCTGTACCCACTGTTTACTCAACTAGTCTTCATGGAAGAATGGCAAGAAGAACACCATTTTTGAAAGACAGCCATAAGACATGATGTTTACAATTTACAAAAAGCCATGTAGGGACACAGTGATCATGTGAAAGAAGGTGGATGCTCTGGTCAGATGAGAGCAAAGGAGAACTTCATGGGCTAAATGCAAAATGCAATGTGTAGCGGAAAACTAACACTGCACATCACCCTGAAAACACCATCCCCACTGTCACACATGGTGGGTGGTCACATCATCACATTGTGGGGAAGGTTTTCTTCAGCAGGGGCAGAGAAGCTGGTCAGAGTTGATGGGAAGATTGATGGAGCTAAATACAGGGCAATCCTGGAGGAAAACCTGTTAGAGGCTACAGGAGATCAGACACTGGGGTGCAGGTTCACTTTCCAGCAGGACAGTGACCCTAAACCAGGGCCGGACTGGCCATTGGGCAGTTCTGGCAAATGCCAGAAGGGCCGGTGGCAGTCGTGGGCCGTTCACCAGCACCGACTCCCCCCTCGACTCACCCCTCGACTCACCCCCCACAGTGGCCAACTCACCCCCCCCCCCCCCGCCAGTGCACTCAACTATACCGGCGTCTATGACGCCGGTACAGTTGAATGCAATGATGAAGGAAAGAGCATCTGCTGACGCTCCCTCTCCCATCATTCCCCGCTCTGCCTGGCGCTGACACTGTGGGTGCGCGATGACATCATATCATGCTGTGTGACAGGGCAGACTGCAGCTGCAGAGACCGGAGCCAGGAGCAGTGCTAGGCACAAGGAGAGGTGTGTGCTTTTTTTTAAAAAATATATCACTGAGTGATAACTGGATTGTGGGGCTATTGAGGGGGCTGCATTACATTCTATAGGGGCTGTGCTATATTACATTCTATGGGGGCTGGCTGTATTACATTCTATGGGGGCTGTGCTGCATTACATTCTATGGGGGCTGTGCTGCATTACATTCTATGGGGGCTGTGCTGCATTACATTCTATGGAGGCTATGCTGTATTACATTCTATGGGGGCTGTGCTGTATTACATTCTATGGGGGCTGTGCTGCATTACATTCTATGGGGGCTTGCTGCATTACATTCTATGGGGGCTGTGCTGCATTCCCTTCTATGGGGGCTGTGCTGCATTACATTCTATGGGGGCTGTCCTGTATTACATTCTATGGGGGCTGTGCTGCATTACATTCTGTGGGGGCTGTGCTGTATTACATTCTATGGGGGCTGGCTGCATTACATTCTATGGGGGCTGTGCTGCATTACATTCTATGGGGGCTGTGCTGCATTACATTCTATGGGGGCTGTGCTGCATTACATTCTATGGGGGCTGTGCTGCATTACATTCTATGGGGGCTGTGCTGCATTACATTCTATGGGGGCTGTGCTGCATTGCATTCTATGGGGGCTGTGCTGCATTACATTCCATGGGAGCTGTGCTGTATTACATTCTATGGGGGCTGTGCTGCATTACATTTCAAGGGGGCTGGCTGCATTACATTCTATGGGGGCTGGCTGCATTACATTCTATGGGGGCTGTCCTGTATTACATTCTATGGGGGCTGTGCTGCATTACATTCTGTGGGGGCTGTGCTGTATTACATTCTATGGGGGCTGGCTGTATTACAATCTATAGGGGCTGTGCTGTATTACATTATATGGGGGCTGTGCTGTATTACATTCTATGGGGGCTGTGCTGCATAACATTCTATGGGGGCTGTGCTGCATTACATTCTATGGGGCAGTGCTGCATTACATTCTATGGGGGCTGTGCTGCATTAAATGCTATGGGACCTGTGCTGCATTACATTCTATGGGGCTGACTGCATTGCATTCTATGGGTAGCTGGCAGCATTACATTCTATGGGTGGCTGGCAGCATTACATTCTATGGGTAGCTGGGAGCATTACATTCTATGGGGGGCTGGCTGCATTACATTCTATGGGAGCTGGCTGCATTACATTCTATGGGAGCTGTGCTGCATTACATTCTATGGGGCTGTGCTGTATTACATTCTATGGGGGCTGGCTGTATTACATTCTATGGGGGCTGTGCTGTATTACATTCTATGTAATGACTATTGGGAATACATTATACTATATGAAGATCTATGGGGTGCATTATACTATGGGAAGTGAATTGTACTACATGGATGACAATGGTGGGGCATTATACTATATGGAGCACTATGAGGAAAGTATTATACTATTTGGAGGACTGATGAGTGTATTGTACTATTTGGAGGACTAAGGAGTGTATTATACTATATGGAGGAATTGCAGTGTATTTTAATATATGGAGGTCTATAAGGAGTGCATTATACTATATGGACGACTATGTGGAGTGTATAATACTATGTGGAGGACTGAGGAGTATATTATACTATATAGAGGACTGAGGAGTGTATTATACTATATGGAGGACTGAGGAATGAATTATACTATATGGAGGACTGAGGAGTGTATTATACTATATGGAGGACTGAGGTGTGTATTATACTATATGGAGGACTAAGGTGCACATTATACTATATGGAGCACTATGAGAAGTAAATTATACTATATGGAGGACTGAGCGGTGTATTTTAATATATGGAGGACTATGAGGAGTGTATTATACTATATGGAGGACTGAGGAGTGTATTTTAATATATGGAGAACTGAGGAGTGTATTATACTATATGGAGGACTGAGGAGTGTATTATACTATATGGAGGACTGAGGAGTGTATTTTACTATATTGAGAACTCAGGAGTGTATTATACTATATGGAGGACTGAGGTGCACATTATAATATATGGAGGACTATGGGGTGTATTATACTAAACAAGCAAAATGCTGCCTATTCATGGAGTGATTGGATTGTTTATGTGGGAACAGAAATCCTTGTTCTCAGCAGCACATCGCCGGTGTAAACTGTAGATGTGCTGCTGATAACATGATACTGTATGGGGACAGATTGATCTAATTGTGATTGTTCTGTTCCCTTCGTTCTTTCTCAGACGGTGTAAAGAGGTCGGGAAACAAGCGAACGACTTCAGCATTGTCGATCACACTTGTTTAGCGGCCTGAGATCAGTGCTTGTAGATACAGCAGAAATGCACCGCAGGGAGACCAGGCAAGAATGATGACAGTTGTAGTTAGCACCCGGCACCTGGGAATAGCGCTAACTCTACTGCTGTTCCCAGCCGCCAGAGAATTTAATTCTGGTATGTGTAATGATTTTTAGGGTTGATATCAGCTGTGTAATGTCAGCTGCTATCATTCCCTGGTGTAAGTAATGGATAGGTGTCTATCAGACACCCCCACTACTAGCCCAGACCTGGCGAGATCCAGCGACTCTGAAGAGCGGTGACGGTAGTAACAATACCGCTCTTCACAGTCGCCGAGCTCAGCGCAAGACCCGGAATATCTGCAGAGCGGTGACGTTACTGATGTCACCGCTCTTCAGAGTCACCGGGTCTCGTGCTGCGCAGCGGAACCAAAAGTGGCTGTAGGCAAAGGTTATGGAGCACCAGAATGAGGTTCCACAATCCCTTCATTATCTACGAGATCCAGTTATGTAGGTAAAGTAGCGGCTTTTCTTGGTACTGCAAGTAAAAGCAATAAATAGGACTGAGCTGTAATGCTGGATACAGCTGTAATTATATGTTATATAGTCGTGTTACACTCCCCTCACTTCTTGTAACCTACAAGTGTACAATGATATTATACAGTCACCATGTGACAAGTAGGCCTGTGTAACTTCAAATGCCAGGGCTGAATTTTAGTCCCAGTACGGCCCTGCCCTAAACATCCTTCCAGAGCCCCAGTGGAGGGTTTAGAGCAGAGCACATTCATTAGTGTGAACGGCCCAGTCACCATCCAGACTGAAATCCCAAAGAATCTGTGACAAGACTTGAAAATTGCTGATCATAGACGTCTCCATCCAATCGCACTGAGCGAGAGCGAGTGGGCAAAGAAGAAGGGGCAAAAATGTCACCTCTAGATGTGCAAAGCCGGAGAGACAGACCCCAAAAGACTGAAGTAGTAATTGCAATAGAAGGTGGTTCTACAAATTACTGACTCAGGGGGGCTGAATACAAATGCACGGCACAATTATCAGATTTTTTTTTTTTTTAAATACTTAGAAACTTTGTATTATTTCCTTTACACGTCACTCACAATACTTGTGTTGGTGTCACATAAAATCCAAATAATATACATTTAAGTTTATGGCTGTAGCTTGAAAAACTGCGGAAATGTTCACGGGGTATGAATACTTTTTCAAGGCACTCTAGATGATTCTATCATTGTAAACTAGTATGCATACAGTTAAATTGCACCGAATATGCTTGATTTTTACTGACTCCGTGAAAGTAAAGGCTCTTTGCTGATCACATAAAACTTTGTAGGGTAATAAAAACTCCGCTTGATTGTAATATTACAGAAAGACCTAGATAAGCGGCCGTGTGGGCAGATATGGCAGAAGATTAATGTTGATAAACATAAAGTACCATAACTTACGCTGCAGTAATCATGTTACTGAGTATTTATTAAACAGAAGTATACTAGAAATTAAAGAACAATAGAAGAACTTGGGTATTCTGGTTACAAGGAAGCTGAGCAGCAGAGCTCAATGTCAGGCAGCAGCTGCAAAAGCAAAGAAGATTTTATGGTGCATAGAATGAGATAAAATCCTGTGATCCAAATGTATCACTACCACTCACTTGTGAGGACACACCTAGAATATGGGATCCAGTTGGGGGCTTCATAGCTTTAAAAGGTTGTTCAAAGATGGGCAAGTAGATCATTAGGTCTCTTATAATAAGAGGTTAGGAAAAGTGGGCATGTTCAGCTTAGGAAAAGATTCCTCAGAAACTATAGAATTTACATGTATAAATAAATGTGTCGTCAATTCAAAGGACTTGTTCCTTCCAAAAGACCAGAGAGCATTCATTACGAGAGGAGGAAAGGTGATTATGGTGTCTAAATAGGAAAGGGTTCTTTACAGTTAGAGCAGTCAGACTGGGGAATGTCGACCACAAGAGGCAGTAATGGCTGACACTCAGTGGCGGACTATAATGAGGTCAATCTGGGCGGTAGCCCAGGGCCCAGTGGTGTGGGGGGGCCCTGGGCAACTGCTCAGATTGACCGCCACCATCAGGGCATTACTGCCCTGACTGGCGTATGGGCACGGTGGGAAGAGGGGGCCCGCATCGGGCCCCGTCTCATCTGCTCACTGGGCCCCTACCGGCGCTGTGGCGGTTTAACGCTATTGACGTGCGGGCGCGCGCCCGCACGTCAATAGTTAACAGCCGCCAGCCAATTGGAGCGTGGCAGCTGACGTCAGCCGCAGCGCGCATGTCGCCGGTGTCTGATGTCATTGTCAGTCGCCGGCGAGTGCGCGCTTCAGCAGTGTGGAGGAAGCTTCGCCGAAGGAGCGCAGACAGGTGAGGAAAACTCTTTTTTTTTTATTGCGAACGGCAATTCGGGGGGCCCCAGCCAGAGTGCTGGACTCTGGGGGCAGAGATGCTGGACACACTGGGGGCAATATGCTGGACACACTGGGGACAATATCCTGGACACACTGGGGCAGATTGCTGGACACACTGGGGGCAGATTGCTGGACATACTGGGGGCAGAATGCTGGACACATTGGGGGCAGAATGCTGGACACACTGGGGCAGATTGCTGGACACACTGGGGCAGATTGCTGGACACATTGGGGCCAGAATGCTGGACAAACTGGGGGCAGAATGCTGGACAAACTGGGGGCAATATGCTGGACACACTGGGGGCAATACGCTGGAGACACTGGGGGCAATATGCTGGACACACTGGGGGCAGGATGCTGGACACACAGGGGGCAATATGCTGGACACACTGGGGGCAATATGCTGGAGACACTGGGGGCAATATGCTGGAGACACTGGGGCAGATTTCTGGACACACTGGGGGCAGAGATGCTGGACTCTGGGGGCAGAGATGCTGGACACTGGGGGCAGAGATGCTGGACAATGGGGGCAGAGATGCTGGACACAATGGGGGCAGGACTGGAGACAGATGGGGCAGGATTGGAGACATGGGCAGAATGTAGATACGGGGCAGGATTGGAGACACGAGGCTGAATGATAGACATGGGGCAGGATTGGAGACAGATCGTACAGGATCATGGGGCAGGATGGATACAATGGAGACTGATGGGGCAGGATGGGGAGATCATATGGGGCAGGATGGATACTCATGAGGGCAGGAAGGGAGAGACATATGGCTGGAGCCAGGAATGAGATAAACGGCGTCAGGATGGGGGATATTATCATTACCATAGGGGCTAATTAAGGGATATTATTACTGCAGTGATGTATTTATTTTATTTTTTGAGGACACTGTTTTAAATGGGGGGGTGGTCCTGTTATTGTGTAGAGTGACAATATGTCGCCTGTTTTTCTTCATGTGGTGTAATGTAGAAGTTGGGAAAAATTAAGTAATGTGTTCTGCAAGCGGAGTTCGAGATAACTGTGTTATTTCCTGCAGAGACGAGTCCTGGCTGGAAGAAGTGATGGCGGTCTGTGCTGGATGAAAGATGAAGGACTTTACCCAGAGTCATCACTGGTGAGTCAGTATTACCTATATACTGACACTATACACTGTATACTATATACTGAACTGAAGGGTAAATTGACTAGATCAATGGATGTTTGACAGGTTATAGTTTCACACAGCAACTATTTTTCTGGAATAATCTGGTTCAGGTATATGATGACCCCGTCACATGACCCCGTCACATGACCGGGGGGCCCACAGTGTCTGAACAGCCCGGGGCCCTGGCTACCCTTAATCCACCCCTGCCAACACTATAACAGGATTTCAAAAATAAGGGTTAGATGCTTTTCTCCAAATAAATTGCATTGGGTGTTACACATAGTTTTGCAGTAGATAATAATTGATCGAGAAAGGTTGACCTGGATAGACCTTTGTCTTTTTTTCCACCTATGTAACAATGACATTTATCATCCTTCATGATTTATTGTTAGATGGAATGACATTTGAAGTTATGGAAAGAGCATTAGCATTATTCATGTATGGATCGCTAAACGATTTATGAATCTGTAAGTAAATAATTAATTATATATATAAACTGTTGTCCTTTTGTGATGATTAAGAAACATAAATGATGTCATTATGCTCTTATTATTCATACCCTAAGGGCGGAACCAATGTCTGAATAGAACCATTTTTCAATGGAATTAGTATTTGTCAAATATGTCCTGACTTTTATCTATAAACTAAAACTTAGATGGATGAAATCTGGTGGCCAAAGCTCTCTACACGCCATGTGGTGGAATTTGACTGGAGTGGAGGTTTATAAATGTGTCAATAATATTCTTTTTTTCTTTTTGTCATGAATACTATACATTTGATATATAGTGGTTATAATTTGGGTTCACACGATTTAGCTGGTGTATCCTCCATGCTTCTTCCTGGAGGAGTTTTCTATTGAAATGTCCTCATCTGGTGCCCAATAATACTTGGCAAATGCCCCCAAATTGTAATGTTTCTTAAGGGAATCTGTCACCAGGTTTCTGCTTTCCCATCTGAATGCAACAAGACATAGAGACAAAGTGATGTGTCACATACTAGGCTACTTGCAGTTTTGCTAAAATCACTGTTTTACTGATTGACCAGTTTTCTGAATGCTGAGCATCTGAGACAAAAGTTTTATGGACAAATGAGACAAGTGAAACATTTAGGGGAAATCCAATGACAAGCCCAACTGTGAAGCATGGTGGAGGAAACAAGATGGTTTTGAGCTGCTCTGCTTCCTCAGGGGAACATGGGTATGATAAAATCCAAAGTTATTATAGAAAAATTAACTAAAAATGCATGGGAGTTCCAATGTGACTGATACCTACACGTTTCAGCTCCTTGGAGCCTTACTCATGGTTCCTCAGGGGCTTGGTGCATTGGAATCATTGAGGGAGAATTGATTTCTAGGATCAAACAAAATATTTTAGAGTAAAGTCTGAGGGTAGTAGACTTTGACCTATGGAATGTATGAACATCAACTAATGGCTGAAATAATACAGGATCCACTTCACCCAGTAGCTCCGGGCCCGGAGCTCCGCTACTGTAACTGTATCGGCACATGTAGCGCACTGATACAGTTACATTCTGCAGCAGATCAGGGGAATCAGTCTCCCTGCTCTGCCTCCCGCTATGGGGCACCTGAGCAGACGGCGGGGCCCCGGTGCCAGCAGCTTTTAGCCGATACAGCTGGCCGCATTGATAAGTGAAGGAGTGCGTAGTGCTCCTTCTCCCATCACCCCCCTGTCAGTGTCTGACGTCACCGACGCCGACACTGACAGTGGGCGCGGTGACGTCACCATCCGGCGCCCGCTGTCAGAAGATGAGCGGGAGCTCGGAGCACCGCTGGAACAAGGAGGAAGAGAGGTGAGTATTTATTTATTGATTTTTTTATGGGGCTGCTTTATATTACAGGTTCTGCCTATGGGGGTACTGTCTTATACTCCAGGATCTGCCTATAGAGGTACTGTCTAATACTACAGGATCTGCCTATGGGGGAACTGTCTTATACTACAGGGTTTGCCTATAGAGGTACTATCTTATACTACAGGGTCTGCCTATAGGGGTACTGTCTTATACTACAGGGTCTGCCTATAGGGGTGCTGTCTTATACTACAGGGTCTGCCTATGTGGTGCTGTCTTATACTTACAATGTGGTGCTGTCTTATACTACAGGGTCTGCCTATGTGGTGCTGTCTTATACTTACAGGGCCTGCCTATGTGGTGCTGTGTTATACTTACAGGGTTTGCCTATGGGGTGCTGTCTTATACTACAGAGTCTGCCTATAGGGGTACTGTCTTTTACTACAGGGTCTGCCAATGGAGTGCTGACTTATACTACAGGGTCTGTCTATGTGGTGCTGTCTTATACTTACCGGGTCTGTCTATGTGGCGCTGTCTTATACTTACAGGGTCTGCCTATGTGGTGCTGTCTTATACTTACAGGGTCTGCCTATGGGGTGCTGTCTTATACTACAGGGTCTGCCTAGAGGGGTGCTGTCTTATACAACAGGGTCTGCCTATGGGGTGCTGTCTTATACTGCAGGGTCTGCCTATGGGGGTGCTGTTTTGTGCTATAGAGTGCCTATAGGGAGTGCATTATACTATATTGAGGACTATCTGGTGTATTATACTATATGGAGGCCATCGTGCAGTGTGGGGATTACAGTGAGGGGGCCATAGTACAGTGCTGGAGCCATCAAAGAGTTTGGAGGCTACTGAGGGGTCAGTATACTGTGTGGGTGGTACTATATAGTGAGGGGGCATTATACTGTGCAAAAGAGAGCATCATACTGTGTATAGGGGAGCTGTATGGGGGGAGACTCGGGACATTATTAAATGTAAAGTGGGCACTTCTTGTGATAGGGGAACTCATGTTACTGTGAATATTAAAGAGGCACACAGGTTACTATTACTTTCTAGGGGGCAAAATATGGGTTATGTTTTCTAGGGCACTTGCACCCGGCATTACTATATTATAGAGGGGTGCTTTAGAATTTAGAGGGTACAGAGAATCACACAACAGGAGCAGTAATAGGGACACATACGGCAGCAGAGGCTCAGTATTGGGGTATCAGGTGCAGTAATAGGGACACATACGCCAGCAGGGGCTCAGTATTGGGATATCAGGGGTAGTAATAGGGACACATATGGCAGCAGCGGCTCAGTATTGGGGTATCAGGTGCAGTAATAGGGTCACCTACGGCAGCAGCGGCTCAGTATCGGGGTATCAGGGGCAGTAATAGGGACACATACGGCAGCAGCGGCTCAGTATTGGGGTATCAGGGGCAGTAATAGGGACACATACGGCAGCAGAGGCTCAGTATTGGGATATTAGGGGCAGTAATAGGGACACATACGGCAGCAGTGGCTCAGTATTGGGGTATCAGGGGCAGTAATAGGGACACATACGGCAGCAGCGGTTCAGTATTGGGGTATCAGGTGCAGTAATAGGGACACATACGGCAGCAGCGGCTCAGTAATGGGGTATCAGGTGCAGTAATAGGGACACATACGGCAGCAGCGGCTCAGTATTGGGGTATCAGGCGCAGTAATAGGGACACATACGGCAGCAGCGGATCAGTATTGGGGTATTTGGTGCAGTAATAGGGACACATACGGCAGCAGCGGCTCAGTATCGGGGTATCAGGTGCAGTAATAGGGACACATACGGCAGCAGCGGCTCAGTATTGGGATATCAGGGGCAGTAATAGGGACATATATGGCAGCGGTGGCTCAGTATTGGGGTATCAGGTGCAGTAATAGGGACATATATGGCAGCGGTGGCTCAGTATTGGGGTATCAGGTGCAGTAATAGGGACACAAACGGCAGCAGCGGCTCAGTATTGGGGTATCAGGTGCAGTAATAGGGACACATACAGCAGCAGCGGCTTGGTATTGGGGTATCAGGGGCAGTAATAGGGACACATACGGCAGCAGCGGCTCAGTATTGGGGTATCAGGTGCAGTAATGGGGACACATACGGCAGCAGCGGCTCAGTATTGGGGTATCAGGGGCAGTAATAGGGACACATATGGCAGCAGCGGCTCAGTATTGGGGTATCAGGTGCAGTAATAGGGACACATACGGCAGCAGCGGCTCGGTATTGGGGTATCAGGGGCAGTAATAGGGACACATACGGCAGCAACGGCTCAGTATTGGGGTATCAGGGGCAGTAATAGGGACACATATGGCAGCAGTGGCTCAGTATTGGGGTATCAGGTGCAGTAATAAGGACACATACGGCAGCAGCGGCTCAGTATTGGGGTAACAGGGGCAGTAATAGGGACACATACGGCAGCAGCGGCTCAGTATTGGGGTATCAGGGGCAGTAATAGGGACACATACGGCAGCAGTGGCTCAATATTGGGGTATCAGGTGTAGTAACAGGGACACATACGGCAGCAGCGGCTCAGTATCGGGTATCAGGTGCAGTAATAGGGACACATACGGCAGCAGCGGCTCAGTATTGGGGTATCAGGGGCAGTAATAGGGACACATACGGCAGCAGTGGCTCAATATTGGGGTATCAGGTGTAGTAACAGGGACACATACGGCAGCAGCGGCTCAGTATTGGGATATCAGGTGCAGTAATAGGGACACATACGGCAGCAGCGGCTCAATATTGGGGTATCAGGTGCAGTAAAAGGGACACATACGGCAGCAGTGGCTCAGTATTGGGGTATCAGGTGCAGTAATAGGGACACATATGGCAGCAGCGGCTCAGTATTGGGGTATCAGGTGCAGTAATAGGGACACATACGGCAGCAGTGGCTCAGTATTGGGGTATCAGGTGCAGTAATAGGGACACATACGGCAGCAGCGGCTCAGTATCGGGTATCAGGTGCAGTAATAGGGACACATACGGCAGCAGCGGCTCAGTATTGGGGTATCAGGGGCAGTAATAGGGACATATACGGCAGCAGCGGCTCAGCATCGGGGTATCAGGGGCAGTAATAGGGACACATACGGCAGCAGTGGCTCAGTATTGGGGTATCAGGTGCAGTAATAGGGACACATACAGCAGCAGCGGCTCAGTATTAGGGTATCAGGGGCAGTAATAGGGGCACATACGGCAGCAGTGGCTCAGTATTGGGGTATCAGGGGCAGTAAAAGGGACACATACAGCAGCAGCGGCTCAGCATCGGGGTATCAGGGGCAGTAATAGGGACACATACGGCAACAGTGTCTCAGTATTGGGGTATCAGGTGTAGTAATAGGGACACATACAGCAGCAGCGGCTCAGTATTGGGGTATCAGGTGCAGTAATAGGGACACATATGGCAGCAGTGGCTCAGTATTGGGGTATCAGGGGCAGTAATAGGGACACATATGTCAGCAGCGGCTCAGTATTGGGGTATCAGGGGCAGTAATAGGGGCACATACGGCAGCAGTGGCTCAGTATTGGGGTATCAGGTGTAGTAAAAGGGACACATACAGCAGCAGCGGCTCAGCATCGGGGTATCAGGGGAAGTAATAGGGACACATATGTCAGCAGCGGCTCAGTATTGGGTTATCAGGTGCAGTAATAGGGACACATATGTCAGCAGCGGCTCAGTATTGGGTTATCAGGTGCAGTAATAGGGACACATACGGCAGCAGCGGCTCAGTATTGGGGTAACAGGGGCAGTAATAGGGACACATACGGCAGCAGCGGCTCAGTATTGGGGTATCAGGGGCAGTAATAGGGACACATACGGCAGCAGTGGCTCAATATTGGGGTATCAGGTGTAGTAACAGGGACACATACGGCAGCAGCGGCTCAGTATTGGGGTATCAGGTGCAGTAATAGGGACACATACGGCAGCAGTGGCTCAGTATTGGGGTATCAGGGGCAGTAATAGGGACACATACGGCAGCAGTGGCTCAGTATTGGGGTATCAGGTGTAGTAAAAGGGACACATACAGCAGCAGCGGCTCAGCATCGGGGTATCAGGGGAAGTAATAGGGACACATATGTCAGCAGCGGCTCAGTATTGGGTTATCAGGTGCAGTAATAGGGACACATACGGCAGCAGCGGCTCAGTATTGGGGTAACAGGGGCAGTAATAGGGACACATACGGCAGCAGCGGCTCAGTATTGGGGTATCAGGGGCAGTAATAGGGACACATACGGCAGCAGCGGCTCAGTATCGGGTATCAGGTGCAGTAATAGGGACACATACGGCAGCAGCGGCTCAGTATTGGGGTATCAGGGGCAGTAATAGGGACACATACGGCAGCAGTGGCTCAATATTGGGGTATCAGGTATAGTAACAGGGACACATACGGCAGCAGCGGCTCAGTATTGGGATATCAGGTGCAGTAATAGGGACACATATGGCAGCAGTGGCTCAGTATTGGGGTATCAGGTGCAGTAATAGGGACACATACGGCAGCAGCGGCTCAATATTGGGGTATCAGGTGCAGTAAAAGGGACACATACGGCAGCAGTGGCTCAGTATTGGGGTATCAGGTGCAGTAATAGGGACACATATGGCAGCAGCGGCTCAGTATTGGGGTATCAGGTGCAGTAATAGGGACACATACGGCAGCAGTGGCTCAGTATTGGGGTATCAGGTGCAGTAATAGGGACACATACGGCAGCAGCGGCTCAGTATCGGGTATCAGGTGCAGTAATAGGGACACATACGGCAGCAGCGGCTCAGTATTGGGGTATCAGGGGCAGTAATAGGGACATATACGGCAGCAGTGGCTCAGTATTGGGGTATCAGGTGTAGTAATAGGGACACATACAGCAGCAGCGGCTCAGTATTAGGGTATCAGGGGCAGTAATAGGGGCACATACGGCAGCAGTGGCTCAGTATTGGGGTATCAGGGGCAGTAAAAGGGACACATACAGCAGCAGCGGCTCAGCATCGGGGTATCAGGGGCAGTAATAGGGACACATACGGCAGCAGTGTCTCAGTATTGGGGTATCAGGTGTAGTAATAGGGACACATACAGCAGCAGCGGCTCAGTATTGGGGTATCAGGTGCAGTAATAGGGACACATACGGCAGCAGTGGCTCAGTATTGGGGTATCAGGGGCAGTAATAGGGACACATATGTCAGCAGCAGCTCAGTATTGGGGTATCAGGGGCAGTAATAGGGGCACATACGGCAGCAGTGGCTCAGTATTGGGGTATCAGGTGTAGTAAAAGGGACACATACAGCAGCAGCGGCTCAGCATCGGGGTATCAGGGGAAGTAATAGGGACACATATGTCAGCAGCGGCTCAGTATTGGGTTATCAGGTGCAGTAATAGGGACACATACGGCAGCAGCGGCTCAGTATTGGGGTATCAGGTGCCGTAATAGGGACACATACGGCAGCAGCGGCTCAGTATTGGGGTATCAGGGGCAGTAATAGGGGCACATACGGCAGCAGTGGCTCAGTATTGGGGTATCAGGGGCAGTAATAGGGACAGATACGGCAGCAGCGGCTCAGTATTGGGGTATCAGGGGCAGTAATAGGGACACATACGGCAGCAGTGGCTCAGTATTGGGGTATCAGGTGTAGTAATAGGGACACATACAGCAGCAGCGGCTCAGTATTAGGGTATCAGGGGCAGTAATAGGGGCACATACGGCAGCAGTGGCTCAGTATTGGGGTATCAGGGGCAGTAAAAGGGACACATACAGCAGCAGCGGCTCAGCATCGGGGTATCAGGGGCAGTAATAGGGACACATACGGCAGCAGTGGCTCAGTATTGGGGTATCAGGGGCAGTAATAGGGACAGATACGGCAGCAGCGGCTCAGTATTGGGGTATCAGGGGCAGTAATAGGGACACATACGGCAGCAGTGTCTCAGTATTGGGGTATCAGGTGTAGTAATAGGGACACATACAGCAGCAGCGGCTCAGTATTGGGGTATCAGGTGCAGTAATAGGGACACATACGGCAGCAGTGGCTCAGTATTGGGGTATCAGGGGCAGCAATAGGGAAACATATGTCAGCAGCGGCTCAGTATTGGGGTATCAGGGGCAGTAATAGGGGCACATACGGCAGCAGTGGCTCAGTATTGGGGTATCAGGTGTAGTAAAAGGGACACATACAGCAGCAGCGGCTCAGCATCAGGGTATCAGGGGAAGTAATAGGGACACATATGTCAGCAGCGGCTCAGTATTGGGTTATCAGGTGCAGTAATAGGGACACATACGGCAGCAGCGGCTCAGTATTGGGGTATCAGGTGCCGTAATAGGGACACATACGGCAGCAGCGGCTCAGTATTGGGGTATCAGGGGCAGTAATAGGGGCACATACGGCAGCAGTGGCTCAGTATTGGGGTATCAGGGGCAGTAATAGGGACAGATACGGCAGCAGCGGCTCAGTATTGGGGTATCAGGGGCAGTAATAGGGGCACATACGGCAGCAGTGGCTCAGTATTGGGGTATCAGGGGCAGTAATAGGGACAGGTACGGCAGCAGCGGCTCAGTATTGGGGTAAAAGGGGCAGTAATAGGGTCACATACGGCAGCAACGGCTCAGTATTGGGGTATCATGTGCAGTAATTGGGACACATACGGCAGCAGCGGCTCAGTATTGGGGTGTCATGGGCAGTAATAGGGAAAGATACGGCAGCAGCGGCTCAGTATTGGGGCATCAGGTGCAGTAATAGGGACACATATGGCAGCGGCTCAGTATTGGGGTATCAGGTGCAGTAATAGGGACACATACGGCAGCAGCGGCTCAGTATTGAGGTAAAAGGGGCAGTAATAGGGACACATACGGCAGCAGAGGCTCAGTATTGGGGTAACAGGGGCAGTAATAGGGATACATATGGCAGCGGCTCAGTATTGGGATATCAGGGTCAGTAGTAGGGACACATACGGCAGCCGGCTCAGTATTGGGGTAACAGGGGCAGTAATGGGGACACATATGGCAGCGGCTCAGTATTGGGGTATCAGGGGCAGTAATAGGGTCACATACGGCAGCAGCGGCTCAGTATTGGGGTCTCAGGGGTAGTAATAGGGACACATACGGCAGCAGCGACTCAGTATTGGGATATCAGGTGCAGTAATAGGGACACATACGGCAGCAGCGGCTCAGTATCGGGGTATCAGGGGCAGTAATAGGGACACATACGGCACCAGCGGCTCAGTATTGGGGTATCAAGGGCAGTAATAAGGACACATACGGCAGCAGCGACTCAGTATTGGGGCATCAGGGGCAGTAATAGGGACACATATGGCAGCAACGGCTCAGTATTGGGGTATCAAGGGCAGTAATAAGGACACATACGGCAGCAGCGACTCAGTACTGAGGTATCAGGTGCAGTAATAGGGACACATATGGCAGCAGCGGCTCAGTATTGGGGTATCCGGGGCAGTAATAGGGACAGATACGGCAGCAGCGGCTCAGTATTGGGGTATCAGGGTCAGTAATAGGGACACATAAGGCAGCAGCGGCTCAGTATTGGGGTATCAGGGGCAGTAATAAGGACACATACGGCAGCAGCGGCTCAGTATTGGGGTATCAGGGGCAGTAATAGGGTCACATACAGCAGCAGCGTCTCAGTATTGGGGTATCAGGTGCAGTAATAGGGACACATATGGCAGCAGCGGCTAAGGAGTCGGGATATCAGGTGCAGTAATAGGGACACATACGGCAGCAGCGGCTCAGTATTGGGATATCAGGCGCAGTAATAAGGACACATATGGCAGCAGCAGCTCAGTATTGGGGTATCAGGGGCAGTAATAGGGTCACATACGGCAGCAGCGGCTCAGTATTGGGCTATCAAGTGCAGTAATAGGGACACATATGGCAGCAGCGGCTCAGTTTTGGGGAATCAGGTGCAGTAATAGGGACACATACGGCAGCAGCGGCTCAGTATTGGGGTATCAGGGGCAGTAATAGGGACACATACAGCAGCAGAGGCTCAGTATTGGCGTAGCAGGTGCTGTAATAGGGACACATATGGCAGCAGCGGCTCAGTATCGGGGTATCAGGTGCAGTAATAGGGACACATACGGCAGCAGCGGCTCAGTGTTTGGGTATCAGGGGCAGTAATAAGGACACATACGGCAGCAGCTGCTCAGTATTGGGGTATCAGGGGCAGTAATAGGGACACATACGGCAGCAGCGGCTCAGTATTGGGGTATCAGGTGCAGTAATAGGGACACATACGGCAGCAGCGGGTCAGTATTGGGGTATCAGGGGCAGTAATAGGGACACATACGGCAGCAGAGGCTCAGTATTGGGGTATCAGGGTCAGTAATAGGGACACATATGGCACCAGCGGCTCAGTATTGGGGTATCAGGTGTAGTAATAGGGACACATACGGCAGCAGCAGCTCAGTATTGGGGTATCAGGTGTAGTAATAGGGACACATACGGCAGCAGAGGCTCAGTATTGGGGTATCAGGGGCAGTAATAGGGACACATACGGCAGCAGCGGCTCAGTATTGGGGTATCAGGTGTAGTAATAGGGACACATACAGCAGCAGAGGCTCAGTATTGGGGTATCAGGTGAGTAATAGGGACACATACGGCAGGAGCAGCTCAGTATTGGGGTATCAGGTGCAGTAATAGGGACACATATGGCAGCAGCGGCTCAGTATTGGGGCATCAGGTGCAGTAATAGGGACACATACGGCAGCAGCGGCTCAGTATTGGGGTATCAGCAGGATGAGGAGTTTGTGCAGGTTGGGAATAGATGGTGATGGGGCTGGAATATGAGAAGTGAAATGTGTCTTTGTTGTATTCTCTGCAGACGAGTCCTGGCTGGAAGAAGTTGTCATGTCGGTCTGGGCCAGATGGAAAAGATGGGAAAAGTGAACGATTCCATCATAAAGGACGTCAGCGGTAAGTCATTATCTGTAACTGTGCTGTGATCTCTTATATGTTCTGTAGGACTGGTATCTACCACTGGCCATATGGCGATAATATCCATGTTGGTCGTTATATAGAGATTGTCTTCAGCAACAGCACGGTCATCTGCTGAGGTTCTCCTCCACTATTAGGGTGCTTCACCCAGTTGTAATCAAGGTTACCTGGTTAGGGGCCCACTCAGAAGTTTCACCCCCCTGAACCTAAACCCTAGCTACGCCTCTGACTTCACCATTAAGAAAATCTGAATACCACCTTTAGGAAATCTTTGCTGCTAATGATGAATGCATAGGGTATTTAATTCAAGGGTTCACTTACCTTTTCTTGGCACTATGGCTATTTCCTCAATAAAAGACATGAAGCGCACAACTGTGTATCATCAGTCTGGTTGAATTGTGCTTGGCTATGCTTGTGACTATCAATCAGAACAAGTTTTATTAGTTATCATTGCGGATATAAAGGGAATTTCAATGAATTTTATGTTTTTGCAAATGTACATGACAAAGCAATTAGAGTTTCCTACTAACCTTAGAGGTCATGCTGCACAAATGCTTGTTCAGATAACGGGATGTAATTCTACCTTATGGAAAAGTCACAAGTATATATATCTTATGTATTCATATCTCACACATGTCAGCTTACCATATCTTTATGAATGACCCATGTGAATTTTATGTGTAGACATATGAACAAGCTTTACTTGATATCCATTTTTATGACCAAGACTGTCTGGAATTTTCAAAGGACTTAAGGCCCCGTCACACATAGCGACGCTGCAGCGATACCGACAACGATCCGGATCGCTGCAGCGTCGCTGTTTGGTCGCTGGAGAGCTGTCACACAGACAGCTCTCCAGCGACCAACGATCCCGAGGTCCCCGGTAACCAGGGTAAACATCGGGTAACTAAGCGCAGGGCCGCGCTTAGTAACCCGATGTTTACCCTGGTTACCATCCTAAAAAGTAAAAAAACAAACGCTACATACTTACCTACCGCTGTCTGTCCTCGGCGCTCTGCTTCTCTGGTCTGGCTGTGAGCGCCGGGCAGCCAGAAAGCAGAGCGGTGACGTCACCGCTCTGCTTTCCGGCTGACCGACGCTCACAGCCAGAGCAGGAGGAGAGCAGAGCACAGCGCTGGAGGACAGACAGCGGTAGGTAAGTATGTACTGTTTGTTTTTTTACTTTTAGGATGGTAACCAGGGTAAACATCGGGTTACTAAGCGCGGCCCTGCGCTTAGTTACCCGATGTTTACCCTGGTTACCAGCAAAGACATCGCTGAATTGGTGTCACACACGCCGATTCAGCGATGTCTACGGGGAGTCCAGCGACGAAATAAAGTTCTGGACTTTCTTCCCCGACCAGCGATCTCCCAGCAGGGGCCTGATCGCTGCTGCCTGTCACACTGGACGATATCGCTAGCGAGGACGCTGCAACGTCACGGATCGCTAGCGATATCGTCTAGTGTGACAGTACCTTTAGTTGACTCATACAATTAATTCACCTGTTGAATATTGCTTATCTTATCACTTTTTTATTTATTGCAGATGATTGATTATTTGGCGGGTTAGCACAAAATAAGTATGGCTATCTACACTGACACTTGTGTAATATTACAACAGATAAACTTGCCTGAAAATAGGTCCGTATGTTAGATATCACTAATGTAGTATAGTTTAAAGGGAATCAGGCAATAGGATCACCCCTCCTGAGCTGTCTATATGGCATGAGGTCATTGGAAGCTGAAGAACATGATAGCTTGTGATCTGATGTCTTTTTCCAGACAAATCCATGTTATTCTTCTAAATGAGCCGTTAAGATCTATGGGCCGTACATAGATCTCACTGAGAATCTGCCTCTAGAACTTATTTTAAATAAAAGGTGTAGTCTCATTGAGATCTATGTCCGGCCCATAGTTCTGAACAAGTCATTTATATTACAAAATATCAGATGGAAATAAAATTGGTACTGATGAAAACGTCATCTTGTCGCACAAAAAAACAAGCCATCATACAGCTCAATCAGTGATTAAATAAAAAACTTATAGCTTTCACAATAAAGCCATGCAAAAACAATTCTTTATCTATAAAATAATTCTTATTGCGTAAAAGCAGCAGAACATAAAAAAATATATAAATGTGGTATCGCTGTAATCGTACTGACACGAAGAATAAAGTTGCTTTATCAATTTTACCACATGCGAAACAGCAATACAAAAAAAAAATTTCCTGAATTGTTGTTTTTTGTTCATTCTGCCTGCCAAAAATGTGACTAGAAAGCAATCAAAAAATGGCATGTGCCCGAATTGGGCACCAATAAAAAAGTCAAGTCGTCCCACAATAAACAAGCCCTCAGATGACTCTGACAGCTGAAATATGGAAAAATTATAGCTGTCTACATACAGCAATGCGTAAAGTCATTTTTGCAAAAAAAAGCATCTTTTAGTGTGTGACAGCAGCCAAGCATAAAAAACTATATAAATGTAGTATTATTGTAATGGCACCGACCCGAAGAATAATTGTCTGATCGCTCATACCACATGAGGAATGGCACAAAAAATAAATAAACCAATTATTCACCTGCTGTTTATTTGTTCATTCTGCCTCCCAAACATTGTAGTAAAAATCGGCTCACATTTATCCTTTGCTCTGCGCTGAGCTCCTACACCGGGGTTCTGTGTAAATCTCTGAAATACGTGATTACGTGATTCAGACAGAACCCTCAGTGGAAGATTCCCTATAATGAGGCAGATGGAGGCACTGTGGACGCCGTCTGACCTGAGATCCGAAGGTGACCATCATTTTAGGCATTCATAAAAGCACGATCTGCCACAGTTTTGGGAACTTCTTAAAAAAAAGGTCAACTCAGAATAGAGGCCAGAAGGAGTCCAGAGTAACTCTGCTGCCTCATTATTGTGAGTGGTTACCTTGGGGTTTTTATCTGATTCACGTCACTCAGAGATTTAGATGGAAACCCCAAAGTAAGTGCTCAGCATATAGCGTCTGATAAGTGTGATCCCAAATGTTATGTAAAATGTTACCAACTCAATCCACAAAAAAGCAAGTCACCACTCAACGCTTTCATTTGTTAATGAAAATATAGGAGGCTTCCACGTTACTTATAGCACAAAGGTTCTGTAAAAGTGCTACAGCTTCTTGAACCCCAAAAGAAATCCAATGAATTCTGCACTCCCCAATCCATATGCCCCCTCCCTTCTGAGCCCCAGTGTGCCTAAACCACATTTAGTGTCGACATGTTTGGCATTTCTGTAGCTATGAGAGCCCGCCTAACTTACAGGTGCATGTCTCAAGAGCTGGGTATAACGTAATGGTCACTACAATGTGTCCCGAATGCGTCTGAACTTCAGCTTAGGCACATGGCAGGGCTAGGAATGGAAAAATCACTATGAATGCTATCTTGCATTTGTAGAGCCCCTGACATATGAAAACAGCAGAATACCCCCCCCCCTTTCTAAGTGACCCCATTTTGGAAACTAGACCCCTCAAGAAATTCATCTAGGGGTGTAGTGAGCAGATGTTTATAATTTTGAGACATGGAAATATGACATTTTAGTGGTAAAAATGTAATTTTTGTATTTGCTGCAAATTTGTCAGGTACACAAGGGTTAATAGATGAAACTAGACCCCACAATTTATTGCGCAATTTCTCCTGAATGTGGTGCTGCCCCATATGTTGTCAGAAATTATTGTTAGGCCACACGTCATAGCTGAAAAGGAAGGAGCGCTATTTGGCTTTTTGAGCATAGATTTTGCTAGAATACGTTGTGGGCGATATTTGCGGAACCTCGAAAATGCCAGAACAGCAGAAAACTCCCAAAATGACCCCATTGTAGAAATTTTTCCTCTCAATGAATTAGTCTATGACTGCAGTGACTATTTGGTAACATCCATGCCAGGCTTTATTCTGGAGAATTGCAAATCTGCCAGTCTAGTACCCATACCTTGTGTCCCCATACAGTGAAGAGCCCTCAAATATTGTAGCGTCCCCATACATTGCGCCCAAGGATGAATATATGAGGGGGCAGGATGGATATATGGAGGGGCCAGGATGAATATATGGGGGCGGCACTAAGTCGCTTTTTTCTTCATCTGACGTATTGTAGACGTCAGGGAAAAAGTGGGGAGTGTGCTCTGGAAGCGATCAGCTATTGATGACTGTATTATTTTCTGCAGAGCCGAATCCTGGCTGGAGGAAGTGATGGTGGTTTGTGCTGAATGAAGAAGAAAAGCGAAGATGAAGGACTTCAACTACAGTTGTCACTGGTGAGTCAGTGTATTGCATGTACATGCACACTATACACTATTTACAGAGCTCCTATGTATAATGTCACAGGTGATCACTCTGTTGCTTGCACACTGACACAAAGCTATTGTATATAATGTCACTGTAGTACCTGTATACTGATAATATAAAGAGAGCTTCTGTGTATAATGTCACTGGTGATCACTGCATTAAATGTACACTGACACTATATACAGCGCTCCTGTGTATAATGTCAGTGGTGATCACTGTATTACCTGTATACTGACACTATATACTGACACTATATAGAGCTTCTGTGTATAATGTCACTGGTGATCACTGTATTAGCTGTACACTATATACAGAGCTCCAGTGTATAATATCGCTGGTGATCTCTGTATTATCTGTACATTAACACTATATACGGACACTATATACAGAGCTCCCATGTATGTCACTGGTGATCACTGTATTAGCTGTACACTGTATACAGAGCCCTAGTGTATAATATCTCTACTGATCACTGTATTGTATTGACACTATATACTGACACTATATACAGAGCTCCTGTGTATAATGTCACTGGTGATCGCTGTATGACCTGTACAATATACACTGTATACAGAGTTCTTGTGTATAATGTCACTGGTGATCACTGTATTAGCTGTACACTGTATACAAAGCTCCAGTGTATAATATCGCTAGTGATCACTGTATTACCTGTACATTGATACTACATACTGACACTACATACAGAGCTCCTGTGTATAATGTCTCTGGTAATCACTGTATTACCTGTACACTATACACTTTGTACAGAGCTCCTGGGTATAATGTCACTGGTGATCTCTGCATTACATGTACGCTATACACTATACACTATATACAAAGCTCCCATGTATAATGTCACTGGCGATCACTGTATTACCTGTACACTGTACACTTTATATAGAGCTCCTGTATATAATGTCACTGGTGATCGCTGTATGACCTGTACAATATACACTATATACAGAGCTGCTGTGTATAATGTCACTGGTGATGCCTGCATTACCTTTACACTATACACTATATACTATACACAAAGCTCCTGTGTATAATGTCACTGGTGATCGCTGTATGACCTGTACACTCATACTATTAGTAGAGCTCTTGTGTATAATGTCACTGGTGGTAATAACAGTGTTGTTAGTATTGTGGTTTGTATTCATGAAGAGTATTGTAACATTCGGTCACTATGATACGGGGGCGCACAGTAGATGTGCTGGAGCCACCTTTGTTTTACAGTCGATGCTCCACTATAACAGGGATAATGGCTAACAAGTATTTGCATATAGCTGTACGGTGGGCCTCTAGGGTCAATTCCCCCCATGAGCCCTAGACACCCCAATCCGACCCTGTAAAAGGTGATAAATGCACTGCTTTTATCAAACAGCATGAACCTGTCTAGTGTAAGTTTGCACTGACTAGGAATTAGGCAGTGGGGATAAATATGCCCTAAAGTGTAGAATTTTCTATTCACTTTTCATTCGGATTAATCTAATTTTATATTCATAAATTCTTTTTTTTATGTGTGATAAATCTGTTATCAGGAAAATACACATTGGCAGCTCATGACTCTTTACAAGGAAACATTTACTAGGAAATTTACTCAGCATTTCGCTACTGATAAATAAAGTTGCTGTCTAAAAAATGAGAGCTGTTTGCTTGTTTCTTGCTCTGGAGTTTTGCCCAAAATTAACAGCAGATATCAGCAGTCTCCAGAGCAGTGAACTGGGTGAGGAGTCTATACAATACATATGGCAGTGTGAAGAAAACAACCCACAGGAGCAACGGGGAGTAAGCCAATCAGTGGTGGGGGCGGGGTTATACAGAACTCATGAATATGGTGGACTAGTCCTATTCTAGTGATAATCTCTTGTTGATTATATCAAAACTACAGCAAGCAGCCCAGTAAGTGACACATCACTGGAATCAGGGTCTCCGCGCCTACATCAGGTTAGGTGAGAAAACCTGGTGACAACTTTCCTTTAAGAAGCTTTGTAGCACCATTAATATGCTGCACGGGCATTTCACCACTAAAGGTCATCAGTGCACATTGCAGTAATGCCAGTGTGCTCCATATGTTACAGCAGCAGCCATGTGTATGAAGACCAGCGAGTGGCCACAGAAGCACTGGTGTTGGATTGTCAGTGGAGTTAATGGAATAGGTTTTGCTATTTTATCATGTATTTTGTAGACCGCCCAATTAATTCTTGGCTCTCCTGAGGATATAGACTATTTGAACACCATTTAATGGGGTCAGAAATCACTAGGAAATGTTCACTCACTGACAATGACTGTCATATCTTGACCTGATACTTTCCAGTGAACACTCGACTTTGAAGACCAGAAGAAGACCTTCTTTAAGAAGGCTTTACTTGGGGCATTGTCCGTTCACCTCCAGACTCCCTCCCCTCTATCACTCACCCTAAATCTCAAGAATTTTAGGGCAAAAGAGCTTAGTGCGTATGTGACAGTACCCTGAATCTCAAGGTTTCTTCACTACTTGGCCTTCACTTTACAGAGTTAGATCCTAAGGAGGCCTCTCCAGCCACAAGACCGCCATGCCACAACTCAAGTGTTAATATTTATCTGTACTCATTTATAGAACACCATCATATTCCACAGCGCTTTACTGACATCATCACTGTCCCCATTGGGGTTCACATGCTACATTCCCTATGAGAAAGTCTTTGGAGTGTTGGAGGAAACAAGAGGAAACCCACGCAATCATGGGGAGAACATAAAAAATCCTTGCAGATGTTGTTCATGACGGGATTTGAACCCTGACTCCGGTGCTTCAAGGCACCAGTGCTAACCACTGAGCCACCATGCCGCCCATAAATCTCCCTTTAACATGCACTGCCGGGTCTTGAAATAGAAAAAAGTGTGAACAGGTGCAAGGTAGGACAGCCAAGTCAATATTTCTCTTTCAAATAATTTATATTTTTGTATAACATATGCAGAAAGGAATAGAGGGGGGAAGGGAAGGGTCATTGTAAAATAAAGACATTGTGGACAAGCCGTCCATTCAGGAACAATACAGTCATGGCCAAAAGTTTTGAGAATGACACCAAAATTATATTTTCACATGATCTGCTGCCCTCTGGTTTTTATTAGTGTTTGTCTGATGTTTATATCACATACAGAAATATAATTGCAATCATATTATGAGTACCAATAGGTTATATTGACAGAATGAGTTAATGCAGCAAGTCAATATTTGCAGTGTTGACCCTTCTTCTTCAAGACCTCTGCAATTCTCCCTGGCATGCTCTCACTCAACTTCTGGACCAAATCCTGACTGATAGCAGTCCATTCTTGCATAATCAATGCTTGCGTTTTGCCAGAATTTGTTGGTTTTTGTTTCTCCACCCATCTCTTGATGATTGACCACAAGTTCTCAATGGGATTAAGATCTGGGGAGTTTCCAGGCCATGGACCCAACATCTCTATGTTTTGTTCCATGAGCCATTTAGTTATCACCTTTGCTTTATGGCAACGTGCTCCATCATGCTGGAAAAGGCATTGTTGGGCGCCAAACTGCTCTTGGACGGTTGGGAGAAGTTGCTCTTGGAGGACATTCTGGTACCATTCTTTATTCAAGGCTGTGTTTTTAGGCAAGACTGTGAGTGAGCCGATTCCCTTGGCTGAGAAGCAACACCACACATGAATGGTTTCAGGATGCTTTAAAGTTGGCATGAGACAAGACTGGTGGTATCGCTCACCTCTTCTTCTCTGAATAAGTTGTTTTCCAGATGTCCCAAACAAGGGGATTCATCAGAGAAAATGACTTTGCCCCAGTCCTCAGCAGTCCACTCCCTGTACCTTTTGCAGAATATCAGTCGGTCCCTGATGTTTTTTCTGGAGAGAAGTGGCTTCTTTGCTGCCCTCCTTGAAACCAGGCCTTGCTCAAAGAGTCTCCGCCTCACAGTGCGTGCAGAAGCACTCACACCAGCCTGCTGCCATTCCTGAGCAAGCTCGGCACTGCTGGTAGTCCGATCCCACAGCTGAAACAGTTTTAAGATACGGTCCTGGCGCTTGCTGGTCTTTCTTGGGCGTCCTGGAGCCTTTTTGACAACAATGGAAGCTCTCTCCTTGAAGTTCTTGATGATGCGATAGATTGTTGACGGAGGTGCAATCTTTGTAGCTGCGATACTCTTCCCTGTTAGGCCATTTTTGTGCAGTGCAATGATGGCTGCACGTGTTTCTTTAGAGATAACCATGGTTAACTGAAGAGAAACAATGATACCAAGCACCAGCCTCCTTTTAAAGTGTCCAGTGATGTCATTCTTACTTAATCATGACTGATTGATCGCCAGCCCTGTCCTCATCAACACCCACACCTGTGTTAATGGATCAATCACTAAAACGATGTTAGCTGCTCCTTTTAAGGCAGGACTGCAATGATGTTGAAATGTGTTTTGGGGGTTAAAGTTCCTTTTTTGGGGCAAATATTGACTTTGCAAGTACAGTAATTGCTGTTAAACTGATCAGTCTGACATTCAGGAGTATATGCAAATTGCCATTAGAAAAAATGAAGCAGTAGACTTTGGAAAAATTTATATTTGTCTCATTCTCAAAATTTTTGTCCATGACTGTAGTAATCTTATAACTTTTAACAATTTTAACATATTTTTAACATATGTTCTCTTCACATGTATACAACAGATGTCGCTTTACCTTTTAGTGTGATAATTCAGAATATATCTCAACCCATTTCTTCCATTTTTTGTCATATTTCCCATAGTAGTTGTTCGCAATTGCGAAATTCCTGTTCATATGATTTATGCAGATTAACTTGTTCTATGATTTCATTGAAGGCTGGTAAAATTGGATTTTTCCAGCTGAAGGCTACTATTTGTTTAACGACTAAGCATATGTGAATTATTAAAGGTCTCACATTTGTGCTAACATTTTCCCATTGTAGAAACAATAAGGCCATTGCTGGGGTGATTGTAGGTCTCACATTTGTGCTAACATTTTCCCATTGTAGAAACAATAAGGCCATTGCTGGGGTGATTGTGATATTGTCTTTTAGTATCTTATTAATTAGTTTTGTGGCTTGTCTCCATAAGGGCTTCACCTTTGGGCACTTCCAAAACATATGTAACCAGTTCCTGTATTCTTCGCACTCTCTCCAGCACAAGGGAGACCCTCCCGATGGTAGGTGGGAGAGGCGAGTCGGAGTGAAGTACCATCTTGTGATGATTTTAAAATATGCTTCTTGCAGTGTCATGGAAATATTTGATGAGTAAGTAAAATGAATCGCGTTTTCCCATTGTTCTGGGATAAAAGTCATGTTCAAATCGTTTTCCCATTTATTCATGTAAGGTAGCTTATCAAATTCTGTGTCTTTGGTGTTTAGGGTTTTTTAATAAGTTAATAGTAGCTTCAGAGATTTTTCTTTTTTTATTGATGAAATTTTGAGCTTGTTCTTTCAAGTGTTAAAAACATGAAGAAAAGCTGAGAATGGAATTTTAAATTTTTCTTTCATGGAGATGAAACTGATAAACTTGTCCCCATCATGAATGTTGCTTCGTTTTAGAATCCCTTTCTCTGGCCACATGGGAGAGGGATCGATGTTTTGGGTTAGCATAATGACACCTATAGGAGTATTGAGGAGAAATTTTTCCTTTTTAGAACCTCTTTTCCTCTTAGAAAGTTTGTCCCACGCATAAATGATGGAAGAAAAAATAGAGTGTTTAAAGTGGGTATTGTTAGTCCTGTTTGGTTGAAGACTAGTTCTTTGGGTGGATTGTTATGATTTTGAGTGGTTTCCAGATCAAGCCAATTTGGATAGTCATCATGTATAAACCAAAACTGACTTTGTTTAATAAGGTGTGATAAGTATAGGACGGTCATATTGGGAAGGCCTATACCCCCAAATTCTTTGCATTTATACAGGATATTAGTGGGTATTCGAGCCCTTTTCTTGTTCCAAATGAACAAGTCGATTGTAGATTGTTCTTGGTAAGTACGAGATTTTAGGGATGATGAAAATTTTGATAACCAGTATTCTACCCCCACCATGATAGGTCTTTTGTACCAAAGAAATTAAGGTCTTTGTTAATTGTCTCTAAGAGTTTATCAAGATTTTTTTTTCATAATGACAATCAAAGTTTTTTGTGATGATCATGCCTAGATATTCTAATTCATCCTCTGACCAGCTTAGTGGCGATATGTTCTCAATTTTCCTTCTTTCTGAGTCGTTCAAATAAAATGGCTAGATTTTTTATTTCTTCTCGTTAATCTTGAAAAAAGAAATATTTGAGAACGTTTTAAGGTTTTTTTTGTAGTTCTGCGTTTGATTCGTAAGAATCAGATAGGGTAATCATCAAGTCGTCGGCAAAGAGGCCAATCTTATATTGACATATTTGTGTTTTTAATCCTTTGATTTTGTTGTTTTGTCTGATTGATTGAGCCAATGGTTCCATTGCAAATATGAAGAGAAGTGGAGAAAGAGGGCAACCTTGCCCAGTACCATTTGAAATGTCAAAAAGTGCGGAAGAATGATTATTAAAATATATTTTGGCTTTTGGCCCAGAGTAAAGTGCCATGATGCTGTTTATGTAGATCTCAATTAAACCAAATTTAACGAGAACTGATGTTAAATAGAGCCAGTTTAGGCGGTCGAATGCCTTTTCGGCGTCTAAAGTTATAATTAATGTTGGTAATTTAGAGGAGTGAATCAGTTTGATGGAATTAATCAGTCTTCTTGTCCCGTCTGACGCTTGACAGTCTTTGATAAAGCCCAACTGGTCCTTATTTATCAATGAAGGTAGGTAAGATTTGAGCCTGTTTGCTATTAGTTTGGAGTATATCTTTATATCTGCATTGATTAAAGATATTGGTCTATAATTATTTGCAAGAGTCACGTCGGAATTATCTTTGGGGATCAGTATTATTGTTGACTCTAACATTTCTTCTGGAAATTTTCCTGAAGAACTTGCTATATTAAAGATTTTTAGTAAATGCAGGGAAAGTATTTTGATGAAGGTTTTGTAGTATTCATTCCCGAAACCGTCCGGGCCTGGTGATTTAAAATCTTTGAGTTGAAGAATGGTCTTTTCAATTTCCTCTTGGGTTAATGGAGAAGTTAGGTTTTCCACATCGATATGAGTCAGTTTGGGGAGTTCGATCGTGGCCAAGAATTTTTCAATGTCAGAGGTATTGGGTTTTGGGGTAGAGGTTTGTGAATGTAGGTTGTATAATTTACTGTAAAACTCAGCGAAAGAATTAGCTATGTCTTGAGGATGAGATATTAAAGTTCCATTTTGGTTCTTTATTTTGTTGATCCTATTTGATTGTCTTGTTTTTTTATTCTATTAACCATGTACCATGTTGGCTTGTTTACTGAAGAGTATTGCTTAAAGGGACACTGTCACCTGAATTTGGAGGGAACAATCTTTAGCCATGGAGGCGGGGTTTTTGGGTGTTTGATTCACCCTTTCCTTACCCACTGGCTGCATGCTGGCTGCAATATTGGATTGAAGTTCATTCTCTGTCCTCCATAGTACACGCCTGCGCAAGGCAATCTTGCCTTGTGCAGGCATGTACTACGGAGGACAGAGAATGAACTTCAATCCAATATTGCAGCCAGCAAGCAGCCAGCGGGTAAGGAAAGGGTGAATCAAACACCCAAAAACCCCGCCTCCATGGCTGAAGATTGTTCCCTCCAAATTCAGGTGACAGTGTCCCTTTAAGTATTGAGTTTTTTATCATGGTGTTGTAGGATGAAAATATGATTCTTTTGAGATCCTGTCTGAGCTTAAGTAAATCTAATTTGATTTGTTGAGATGGGGTGTCCAATTTTAATTGTTCGTTTTCCTTGTCCTTTATTTTGTTTTGAAGGTCTTCGATCTGAGTCCTAAATATTCTTTTCTTTTTGGAAGATAGCTGTATCATGGTACCTCTTATAACCGCCTTATGGGCACACCAGATTATGAATGGAGAAGTGTCTGTTGGGGAGTTTTCTGTAAAATAGTTGGTTAATGATTTTTCTATTGATAATCTATATTCAGGGTGGTGTAGCAAATTTGAGTCACATTTCCATAATGGGTTTGTCATGGGGCTACCGCGACAGAGAGGTCCCAGAGAACCACAGTGCTCTGGCCCTCGTTCACACACAATGAACAGAAGCTCTTCTCCTGAATTCTGACCTGGCTGTCTTGTGCCAGCAGGGCAAGAGTTAAACCTTGTTCCTGAAGTTACTGAGAGCTTGATCTCTCAGCTGATTTCTTTTTGTAATCTCCGCTCCTATATAGACTCAGCTTTGACTACAAATGTTGTCAGTGATCAGTTCTGCTGCCTGGCTTGAAGTGGGAAGGAGCGGGGTATTAGGAGGTTGGAGGTTTATTTACAGAGATTGGTGTCTGCTGTTTTGGTTGCATGTTAAACCTGTTTTCCTTCCTAGTTTTTTCCTTCTCTTCCCTTCTCTGTGTTTCCTCTGTGGTTGTGTGAGCATTTGGTGGGTTTGAGATTTTAGTTATCTTGTCTGCATACCCTGTTTAATTGTCGTATTTTTACACTGGTGCAGTCCACCTCCCTTGCGTGGGAGAGGGGGCCACTGATAGGGCCAGCACAGGAGACAGGAATACGCTGGCGGCTCACGCCTCCTAACCATTATAGGTACCCCTGAGATAAGGGAAAGTCAGGGCCCCATTATATTGGCAGGGACAGGTGCGGGTCCCAGTACGCCATCCTGCCCCTTTATCGCCGTTAACGGCGTGACAGTATCACTGACCATGAAAATTTTATTGGTCCAATATGGACCCCATTGCTGCTTTAGCTGGACAATTGCAGCAACTCAGTCTACCGCTCGGCGGTTGTACAGCGCACTCCAGTGGCCACTGCAGGGGTTGCTACACCTCCACAAGCTTCACTGGAGCCTAAAATTGCATTACCTGACAGGTTCTCTGGGGGGCGCGACAAATTTGATACATTCAGGCAGGCCTGTAAATTATACTTTAGGTTGCGTCCTCACACTTCAGGTTCAGAGGAGCAGAGGGTTGGAATTGTAGTATCGCTCCTACAGGGTGATCCCCAGGCCTGGGCTTTTTCACTTCCCGCTGACGCTTTGCCGTTACGGACTGTGGAGGAGTTTTTTCGAGCCTTAGGTCAAGTATATGATGATCTTGACCGCGTCTCCCTCACTGAGTCCACAATACGCCACCTTATAGAGGGAGAACGGCCAGTAGAGGTGCACTGCTCTGAGATTTGGAGATGGGCTACTGACACATTGTGGAATGACCCTGCACTCCGCAGTCAATTTTATCAGGGACTATCTGATAAGATAAAAGATGACTTCACCCTACAGGAGACACCAACCACACTGGAGGCAGCTATGTCTCTTGCGATCCGTGTGGACCGCCGCCTGCGCCAGAGACTTACTGGATTGCCGCTATTCAAGGGTAACTCAGATTTGGACTCACCAGAATCTGAGTCTCTAGGAGAACCTATGCAGTTGGGTGGTGCTTCTCGTTCTAAGGGGGCTGCAGTAGTACGGCGTAAGGGAGATGCATGTTTTTTTTGTGGCAGAAGGGGTCATTTTGTGAATGTGTGTCCTTCTAGAAGACAACCGCCGGAAAATTATTGAGCCCGGGTTGCGGGGAGGTTGGCAACTCGGGTGTACTAGTTTCCTCCATAGGTAAACCACAATTTTTCTTACCAGCCGAGATTCATCTTGGTGAAAGTAGGCTCAATATCTCTGCCTTCCTGGACTCTGGGGCAGGGTTTATTTTAATTGATGCTGAGTTTGTTCAGGCACAGGGGTTTAAAACTCAAGAGTTGTCTAGACCCATACCTATAATTGCTATTGATGCTGCACCTTTGAGCCGGGGGACTTTCACTCAGATCGTCCGTGGGGTGAGCCTACAAATAGGGGCGTTGCACTCCGAGTCAATAGATTGTTATGTGTTGGGGAGTTTGCCGTCGCCTGTAGTTCTTGGTTTACCATGGCTCACGTTACACAACCCAGTGTTAGACTGGCAGACTCGGGAGGTTACTAGATGGAGTGAGTTTTGTCAGGAACATTGCCTGGGCACTCGGCTGGCCGGGTTGAGTTCTCAGGTTCTGCCAGAGTTCATCTCAGATTTTGAGGATGTATTCTCTGAGGAGGGGACTCAAGAGCTACCTCCACACCGTTCTTATGATTGCGCCATACGTCTCATTCCTGGTGCTAAACTGCCTAAGAGTAGGCTATACAACATTTCTGCCCCAGTGAGACAGGCCATGAAGGACTATATCACGGAGAGTCTTGCCAAGGGTCATATCAGTCTGAATTTATTGGGGAGCATAACACTCTTATGAGAATTCCTTCACCTGGTGTTGCAATCCGCGACTAAGTCGATGGGAATATAATAGCAGTTATAAGCTTTGTTTAACCATTTATATTTCCAGGAATTCCTGTCCTGGGAAATATCACGCTCAACAGAGTTAAGTTCTCTCTTAACGTTGGCACACACAGTCCTATGTTAATTATTACAGCTATCAGGAAAATAATCTTAGCAAACTCTACTGCACCATGTGCCCCCTTGACAGTTTTTCCCACTGCTTAAAAGTGGTCGTCTAATATTGGTGCAAAACTTCTTAACAACTTTAAAATTTTGAATCCATTCATAGTTTGTTCTTACCTTTTATATATACAGTATATATACAGTATATATTACCCTGGATTTATGTGCTTTTATTAAGCTAAACATGTGCACAAAGCTCTTTCCATGACAGAGCCTTCTCCACCAAGCCCCGATAGCACACCATGAAGGTCAGACAGTTCTTTGGTACGGTGCTGAACAATTTTTTGGAGTTAGCTCTACTGTGTTGTCTGCTTTTTGTCTTCTTCTTATTGTTCCAGTATAAAAGAGGAATAACACAACGTATCTGTAATATAGTGGTTTGGAAAAAGTGTAACAGTATACACAAGATTACGATTTAATTATTGTATTGACATGGTGGCGAAATATTGGAATTACTCAGTTTGTTTGTATAAAGAGGAAGAAGATGAGACACCAACATGAAGACTTTATCACATTGCGAAAACCTGATTGTGAGGAGCCAAACTGATATATCATGAAGTATTCATGATTTTATAATCTAGAAATATTCAGACAAACGTTCTCATACTGTCATGAAGCTAGATAGGACAAAACAACACTAGACAGATGGACGTCGTACAACATTTATCAGTATTGATGCACGAAAAATGGATACATTTAATAGAATTTATAAAATGCTCTGTGAACTCTGCATGTGTGCACTCAGTCTTCAGCATACGCCAGGAGCTTTTCCCAACGTATTCTCTAAAAGTGCCATAGGTGACCTTTCACTTGACAGAGGTCAACAGTGTGTTCTTCTGGCCTTCTAGCCATAAGACCCCCCCCCATATACATTTGACTAACATTGGCTGAACCCACTGATATCGATAGACTTGGCCAACGCTCTAATGTGTATCGGGGCGCCGCTCAACTGATGGTCTGGAGGCATGTCAATCAGACATGTCCAACTATAAGACATCGCCCAATATGTTAGTTGTCACCATTCTTATAGAGTACAAGCGCTCCTGTGTATGAGAGAGTCGGCTCAGATGGTTGTCGGTTGAATTATCGGCTGAAGCGTCATTCGACCGACAGCCACCTAATGTATATCAAGGAGATAACGTCAGAAAACCGGAGTATTAAAGTTGCACATTTTTCCATCAAGTACAGTGGCAGCTTTTTGCTTTTACACTGCTACTTTTCGAAAAGATAAAAAAGAGGTGAGACTTAGTAGAAGGAGTGTGACAACAATCAACCAATAGATTCATTATAATTTAGAAAAAAGGTACGTAAATAATAGCAGAAATCCGCTTCTGTTTATTCTAGCCTAAAAGATGCATCAAATTAATTTCTTCATTTTAGGCCCGGCCATTCCCTTATGTCCTACAGTTTAAAGAATGGTACATTTTTCTCTTGTTCAGATATTCAAATATATTTAGCACCTTTTTTTTCAAGATACCTGGGCTTAATTCTTATTTTATTTTAATATTCTCTTTTTTTAATTTATTTCTGCTGATAGATTAAATTGTTGGGAAAATAAAGAAAATATGAGTCACTACTCACAGACAAGCCATGAGGCAGGGTAGTCAAATGTTCTGCTGTCAGATACGAAGAGAGCACACACTAAACTAAAGGGGAAAGACAAAGTGTAGTCAGGTCACAGTCCTAGGTCAGAATGCCAGAAAGATAGCGGATCAGAGCAAAATGGCTAGGCAAATGGGTGGTTAGAACGAGGTCCAAGGTCAGGTAGCAATAGATCAACAGAGTACAGGAATAAAAGGTGTGATGCAGTGACCCCTGTGGCAGCTAGTGGGTGTTGTGTTTGCTCCTCGGGATATGCATGGAGGCATATCTGTTGTTGTAATGGTGGTGAAACAGTGACTGGCAGAATTGTAAGTGGCCGATATGTGTCGCAGAGGGAGTCTGTGTGGTAAGTCTGTTGTAATGTTGTTCTGGGACCTGTAGTCCCACAAGAGTTTGTATATTTGTAAGGGAGACTTACTAGGCTAGTTATGAGAGATGGGCAGGTCAAACTAGCCACACACACACTCCCACCTGTGGGAGTGGTTACAGCTTCATAATGTGACCAGGGTGTGGTTCACATGGTTGCTGAGTGTGGACCTGAATGGTCTATGCTGGAAGGTCCTGGAGAGCCTTTGTGTTGGGAGTGTCATCTCCCTGAAGAGCACATGGTGGGGCTTTGGACCTGGTGGCCTGGGGGTTAAACAGATGTCCTGAATAGCACCCGGACAGGTCACATGCCTGTGTGTTGGACGGTCCCCGGTAGGGACGGATGTCCTGAATAGCGCACTGAGTAGCCTGTGTTGGAAGTCCTGGGAGTAGGCTTCCTGAAGAGCACAACTTGTGTTGGATGTCCTGGGAGTAGGAGTAATGCAGAGCACATGCCAGTGTGTTGGACGGTCCCAGGTGGGATGGATGTCCTGAATAGCACACAGTAAGACTATGGTCCTGGACGGTCTGTGTTGGAAGCTCCTGTGAGTGGAGTCTTCCTGGAGCACCTGAGAGACCGTGGACCTGGATGGTCTGTGTTGGAAGCTCCTGTGAGTGGAGTCTTCCTGAAGCACCTGAAAGTCCGTGGACCTGGATGGTCTGTGTTGGGGAAGATACCGTGCTTCGGTGGCTCTGGACTGACTGATCTGTGCCGGCCAGGCTAGTTGGTGAACCTCGTAAGTCAGTTTCCCCAGGAGAGAGGACTGACGAGGAGTCAGCAGGTGGAGCAGGAGCTCCCATAAGGTACAATTGACTGTTGGTGCTTGTGATAGTCTATGAACTGTGTGGTCTCCCATGGTAACTGAACGAAGTGAGGTTCAGCGTGTTTAGAGACCGCGACCCAAAGTCATGTGCGCTATATGACTAGGGACATTGATGAACTGTTCGGCGTGCGGACACCCATGGTAACTGAACAAAGTGAGAGGTCCAGCATGTTTAGTGTCTGTGAGACAAAGCCGTATATGAAGTGTCTAAGATAAAGCTGCAAGTTAATATCACTGGTGCCTATTGTGTTCTATGAAATGTATATAATGAACTGTGCATAACCCGGTTTATGATGCCATAATAAACCGTATGGACTGTTTAAGTAGAAAAACCGTGCCTAAGTGCTTGAATCCCGTGCCAAGCGACTGTCCCCCAACACATGCGGTAAGCACATGACCGCGTATGCCGAGTACGGTCTTTTCTTACGTATGTAACCTAGCCGCCAACACCTGACCACCGACCCAACCCTTACCCTGAATAAAAACATGACTAATTATTCTTTTGGATATTTTGGCCACAGCGGCCAACTTTTATTAACAAAATTAACATAACATAAATACAACAGTATAAATTCGAGGGGAGGGTTCTTGGAGCTAAAAAGATCTGGCAAACCCCACAAAAGAAGATCGACCACCATATTACCCTCAGCCGTGAAAACCAGCTCGAGGGCACCGTACATCCCGTTCCGGGAAGAGAAAAAACTGCCAACAGCTCCCAGGGTAAAAACCCCGTCCAGAGCCCATACCAAAATGCCAGATCCAACCCCACCACATTTTAAATTGCCTGTAATTATGCTCCAATTCCTTCCCCCAACCAATCAGCGTCAACTCCAAGAACCCCCACCCCCCCACCACACACGAACAGCCCTGACCACCTCAGGCTCGTGAGTGCCCCAACGCCACCAACGCCCGTTCAACTCCTTCTTGCAATGACAAAGTCCACAAATCAATTCCAATCGCGTTTAAATGAACTCCGTCCTCCATCCAGTAGTTACCAAGCCCTGACTCCAATTCAAAATGTCTAACGCTAATCCCCCCATTTCTGGAAACAAAACCCGCTATTGCCCTATTCAACTTGACCCTAGCCCTATTAATACCTTTTAAAGATCTAGCCCCCCTCCACCGTTTTCTAGGCACAATATCTGACCACACAATCAACACCCCAGGAAATGATACTTGCAACCTCAACAAATCGAACCGTATGTCCCTAATCAACTCCCTGACAGGCTGCACACCCAAGTCGTTCCCCCCCAAATGCACAATTAAAATGTCAGGTTGTCTGTCTAAATGAACCGCCTTAGAAAATTCAGGAAGGGCCCTGTTCCACACCATCCCCCTATATCCCAACCACCGAATGACAACCTGACGCCTACTAAACCCCAGTTGCCTACCGTCCGGCCTGACCTCGGCCCGCAGCGCCCCCCAGTGAACGAACGAATGTCCGAAGATCCAGGCTAAGTAAGGGGACACACCTGCAACAAGATGCATGAAGAAAAAACACTGGGGTCAAATACAACATCATAACCACACTACTAAATTAATGACGGACGTAACTTAAGTAACGATTCGAAGTCCACCTGCCAATTCTACAAATGTCCTCCGCGCCCAAACCCAAACTATCAGCTTCTAATGCCGCCCCGATACGAAATGAATGCGACCCAAACAAATCCGGAGAAAGGCCCAACTCCCGCAAGCCCCTCCTTAATACCGCAATGAACTGAAAGCGTGACAAAAAGGACCCCTCTGCGTGACACAACAAAGGGCCGGATCTGCCTGACCATAACTGCCAGTATGCTTCCAGACAACCTCTAGGGCACATCAGAGACCCGTTAACCCTCCCCAGCACCACACGTTTTCCTCTCCCAATTTGGTCAGTCTTTGAACGCCGAATCCAAAAAACGATACCCCCCGTCCAAACTTCCACATCCTCTGCCAACAAACCCCCTGCTCTAACTTTGGACGTCGACACCAGCTCCCCAACGCGCATAGCCCCAAAAAATGCTAATGAAAAAGCGAGACGAAACAACGCCAACTCAATACTCGAACCACAAATAATCTCCAAGACTCCACCCAACCATTCTAAAAGGCTAAACGAAATGGGGCGGCGACGGTCAATCGTCTGATTACCTCTCCTAAAACCCCTAAGTGCCTGTCTGACCAAAAAATGTTTCGTCGCGTCCACCAACCCCTGCAACTTAAAAGCAAAAGCCAATCCAGCAACAAATTTATTTACCTTCGAAATCGACCAACCGTCTTCGGCCGCCTTCCCGATCAAGAATAACACTGCCAACATCCTATCTTCGTCAGACACCAACTGGCCCCACACCGACACCCAACTTTGCCATACCCGCCAAGATGCTTCGTATGATGCCCATGTTTGGCTCGTAACAGACTCCTGAATCAACCGGCCCGCTCGTCCATAATCACGCTCCAAAGATGCAAAGGGCATTCCTCTCCCGAGATCTCCGCGTCCGGCGCCAATTCCCGAAAACGGTCCCACTGGAAACGAGACAATGCATCTGCTATTGAGTTCTGCACACCCGGCACATGCACCGCCGAAATACAAGCGTTCAGCACCAAGCACCGAAAAACCAACTCCCTCACCAACTTAATCACCGGGGGAGATGAGGCCGACAAACTGTTCATCACCGACACGACGCTCATGTTGTCGCAATGAAAACGAATCCTCCTGTTAGCAAACATTTCCCCCCAAATGGAAACCGCCACCACGATAGGGAACAATTCCAACAAGACCAGGTTTTTAGTAAGGCCCAACTCCCTCCACAGGCCCGGCCACCGTCCGGCACACCAACGACCACCGCAATAGGCCCCGTAACCAGCCGAACCAGCTGCATCCGTATATATCTCGCAATCAAATTTTGTTAAGACCTCCTGCTGAATCAACGACCGCCCGTTGTAGTTGCACAAGAAACGTTGCCACACTAGCAAGTCATCTTTGTGTTCCTTGCTCAGACGAATAAAATGGTGCGGCTCCTTCACGCCTGCCGTCGCGACCGACAACCTGCGACAAAATATCCTGCCCATGGGTATGATCCGACATGCAAAATTCAGTCTACCCAAAAGAGACTGCAACTCTTTCAAAGTCAGCTTCCGCTTCCTTCTAGCTCTTTCAACCTCCTGCTGCAGCATGGCCAACTTATCCTCTGGCAACCGACACTCCATTTTCTCGGAGTCAATTAAAATTCCCAAAAAACTCAACACCGTACTGGGACCTTCTGTCTTATCCGACGCTAATGGAACTCCAAAAAGCTCTGCGACCCAAAACATAGCCGTTAACGTATTACGGCAAACTGCGGAATCAGGCGGCCCGATAAACAAAAAATCATCCAAATAATGGATAACCGACTGAACTCCCGAAACGTCCCTAACCACCCACTCCAGGAAAGTACTAAACGTCTCAAACAATGAATAAGAAATGGCGCAGCCCATTGGCAAACATCTATCCAAATAGTAACCACCATTCCAAAAACAACCTAACAACGGAACGCTGTCCGGATGCACCGGAAGCAAACGGAAGGCCGATTCAATATCCGTTTTTGCCAACAGCGCCCCAGGGCCATGCCTTCTCACCCACTGCCCCGCTGCATCGAATGATGTATACTCAACCGAGCACAGCTCTTGAGCGATGCCATCATTTACCGACCGACCCTTTGGATACGACAAATGTTGAATCAACCGAAATTTATTCGGCTCTTTTTTAGGCACCACCCCCAAAGGGGAAACCACCATACCCTCCGTCGGCGGATGCAAAAACGGCCCCGACATCCTTCCCAACTCCACTTCTTTCTTGAGTTTAACATCCACAACCTCGGCATGCAACATTGCCGACCGCAAATTCTTAACCGAAAAAGGAACCTCGTGACTCGGGGGAGGAATCCTAAAACCATCCGCAAAACCATTAAAAATAATACCTGCCTTCACCTGATCGGGGTACCTATTTAGAAAGGGGGCCATCTCGTGAAGCCTCACCGGGCTCTCCCCCTTGACCGGCACCCAAAGCTGGCTTTCCTTTTCCTTTCCTGAAACACTTTGAAGCCCCGTGTGAACTTCCATTACAGTGGGAACACACATGCTTAAATTTACAGGTGCTACCATATTTACACTGACCGTCATTAAACTGCCAGCAGGTTCCAGACTTCTCCTTCGCTCACTGTGCACCCTGACTACTACTTCCGTGTCCCGCCTGCTGGCTGCCACTGCCCCCGGACCCATGAAAGGACTGCCCATGTCTAGCTGGGGCCATAACCTTCAGCCAAAGGCCTATATCCTTCTGGTCCCACCTAATTTCCGGCCTCACCGCCTTTCGCTGCCTGAACTGCTCATCATACCGCAGCCACGTCTGACCGCCATAAGTACGATGCGCCTCCCCAATCGAATCTAAATAGCAAAATAAACCCGAGCAATTCTCGGGCGCCTTCTCCCCCACTACACTCGCCAATATCGCAAATGCCTGCAACCAATTCACAAATGTCTGCGGAACTAGCCGCCACCTCCGCTTTTCTTCCTCCTCCTTTTTGCTATCGTCTTTTTTCCCTTTATCCAAGTTAAACTTCTCCAATGGGAGCAGGGAAAAAATTTTCACGTACTCGTCCCTCCAAATCTTTTCCTTCACCTCCTTTTTTAAATGCACTCCCAATGGCCCTTCAAAGCACACATAAACTTCCCCTTTCGCTCTGTCATCTAATTTGACCGTATCGCCTTTTTCTTTCTCTGTCTGAACCGAAACCGATACACCCGACGATGCAACCTCCACTACCCGACCAGGGCTTACCAACCCACTCCCCGACGGGGGTTCCACCCCCCGCCCAGACAACCACGCCTCAACCTGCGATGCGGCAACCCCAGTTGCCGACCTTCCCTCCAATCTACGCAAAATTTGCGACATACCCTGCAATAAATCCTGCATACCTGGCACCTCTGCCACAATCGGCCCACTCCTCTGCCGTTCCTCACACACCGCCACCCGACCCCTCCTAGCTTCCTGCAACTCGGCCCCTGCGGGCGACAAACCAGACATAGACTCATACTCACAACGCTGCGCGGGTGCTGTGTCCCCGCCAGCCGAACCTCCGGATCCCTGTCGCTCCGACCTCCCTTGACGATCACCGCTGGACTCCGACACCTCTTCGCCACGTCGATGCCCTAGGCCCGCGCCCCTGGCCTCCTCGTCACCAGGGGGGACCCGAGCGTGTTGAAACTGCTGCGCCGCTAGCCCTCTCTGCCTCAGGCCCGCGCCCCTGGCCTCCTCGTCACCAGGGGGGACCCGAGCGTGCTGTAGCTGCTGTACCGACCCACTCCTCCGTCCGTGGTCAGTATCCCCCGCCACCTCACCGTCCGATGGGTAACGGGTAAACGCTGCTCTGTGTTCCGGAGACCTCCTGGGCGACCGCGACCGATCCCCGTGTACCAACCCGGGCGAGCCCGCCCGGTCGTGTAACAATCTTCGCTCCCGGTCAGGCAGCTCGACACTGCTGCCTGCATCTCTCCCTCCGCTGCGCCGTTCCGTACAAGCGGGACGTAGAAGATCTCCTGACCGCTGACCGTCCGCCGCCTGTGTACTCCTTGTAGTCATCCCAGCAGGCACCCTAGGAGGTGATGGGCTGTGGGTGCCTGCCGCAGGTAAAGGGGCTGGATTCCTGGCTGCTGCTGCTGCTGCTCGTCCTGGCCTTGCTGCTCCTCCTGGACTTGCTGCTCCTCTTGCTGCTCCTCCTGGCTGTGCCGCTCTTCTTGTCTGTGCTGCTCCTCCTGGCAGCGCTGCTCTACCTCTTCCTGCCGCCGCGCACCCCCTGGGCGCTGTGGATCTGATGGGGGCAGGGGAAGCGGCGGCCGCTCCCCCTCTGGACACCGGTACACCGGAAGTAGCCGGTGGAGCGGCGGCCGTGCGCCCACTGTGAGCCGGTGACCTGCTAGGAGCGGGGGAAGCTGCGGCTGCGCTCTGCCTGGATCGCGCAGGCCGCACTTCCGGTCCGGCGCTCCCGGCAGCAGCGGCAGTGTCCTGGGTCTGACGCCCGGCGCGTGCAGGCCGGGTACTTGGATTCCTGCCGGAGCGGGAGCGACCGGGGGAGGCAGCGCCGCCGGACTCACCGCCCGCAGGGTCCCTGGAGGGGCTCCGGAGCCTGCGCCTGCCAGGCGCCGGGAGATCTGGAGATAGCCTCTCTGGGGGCCTGGTCCTCCTGCCCCGTGAGCTCTGCCTGGATCATCCTGCGGCACCAATGATGGAGGCCAGCTGGGCCTCGAGCCAGCCCCCTCTCCTGGACCTGGCCATCTCTCGAAGCTGGGACATCATGGACTCCGCCGACGCCATCCTGCACGTCTTCTTCGTCCTGAAATAAGGTAGGGAATGGCGGTTTTCCCGCACTTTCCCTTCTACCTCCCCCTTTCCTAACTCCTCCCCCCCTTGCCATCCTCCTATCCCTATCCATAGCATTATTTAAAAAGACCGCCCGGCTCAAAGCAGTCATGGGGGGCCTTCACCCAGCTACGCTTTGTTCCAGCCCCCATCTATCTTACAAAGGCAAGCAGGCACCACCAAGCAAATGCTATGATTGGCAGACATCTGGTACTGACAGCTTAGCCAAGTAGCAGGGTAATCACTTAGATTAGAACAAGGGAGCACCTGATGGAAGCTCAGCACCTCCCAGTCTCAGATTAGGTGGCTCAGATGTCAATCACAATACAATTCAGCATGTTACTGCACTGGATTGGATGACTGAGATGTCAGTCATTGCATCCAAGACACATGGAGTGAAGGAATCGTGATAATGTGTCTGTTGTGCATATATTTTTATGAGTATTAAGGATGACAGAAATACATGATCAAATTTGTTCTCCTTTCTGTAACTATTATGTTTATATATCATTTTTTACGGAGGATGGGGTTAGTAACAGTGATTTGGATTGGCTGGGCTTTTTCAATTTATTTCTTTTTTTATCTGCTTTTGGAATGCCCGCCTGGACCGTGGGGTACTCGGTACTGGGTTCAGTACTTAAAGGGATGTCACGAAGGTGGTGACCCGGTCTGTGGCCCTGGGCGCCCAAGTAAAAGTGAAAGGGATATGTCTTTAAAGGGGTTTGAATAAAGTTTGTTCATGACTCCACCTGTGGTACTCGGTCAGGAGTGACCGACGCTGCTTAAAGGGGTCATTTGGGGTGATGTTGTGGCAGCAGGGATGGTATGGCTTCCCACAGGTGAAGCTGGGTCCCCAGGGCTCCCGAGATGTTTGGCAAAGATGGTGAGGTGTCGGGAATAAACGGAGTTATGTTGTAGATAAACTTGGCACACACGTGGTCAAAAAAAGTGAGATTTAATTGAAAGAGAGTACATACAATATTGACGTTTGTGTGACACTCAGGACGAGCGGTGGATGCCGCGTCCGCACAGCACAGCACCGACTCCACGTGTAGCCTGCTATTTATAGCTGTACCAGCCACAAGCAGAGGGATTAAGCTCCTATTAGAACGTCAATCTGTGATATACTCTAAGAGAGGTACATTGATGAAGGTCTAACCTGAGACCGAAACGTCAATATTGTATGTACTCTCTTTCAATTAAATCTCACTGTCATTTGACCACGTGTGTGCCAAGTTTATCTACAACATAAGTACGGTTTGGGCACCTGTTATGATCTGGTGATTAAGGAGCGACATGCGTCTAGCTCTGAGCAGGTGGTAACTATACTGACCGCAGTCCCTAAGCTCAACACAACACTAGAAGTAGCCGTGGGATGCTCCTAACTCTCCCTAGGCACCTCGTCACAGCCTAAGAGCTAACTACCCCTAAAGATAGAAGCAGGAAAACTATCTTGCCTCAGAGAAAATCCCCAAAGGATAGATTAGCCCCCACAAATAATGACTGTGAGAGGAGAAGGAAATGACATACGTAGTATGAAACAAGATTTAGCACAGGAGGCCACTTCTAGCTAGATAGAAATAGTACAGGACAGAACGCTGTGCGGTCAGTAATAAAAACAAGAAAAAGTCCACCGCAGAGAAATGCAAAATCTCCACACCTGACTAAAGGTGTGGAGGGCAAACTCTGCTGCCCAGAGCTTCCAGCTTAGCTGAATAGATCCATACTGAAAAGCTGGACAAATGAACAAAAACATAGAAAGTGCTGAACAACAAAGTCCACAACAAGTGAACCGCAAAAGGACAAGCAAGGACTTAGCTTTGATGAACTAGTCAGAGTGTCAGGAAAGTCCTAAGAGCAATGACTCCAGGCTGGAACAATTGACAACTGGCATTGAATGACGGATAAGGCCAGACTAATATAGCCGAGCCAGAAAGACGATCAGTGAAAACAGCTGCTGAAGCTAAATCCAAGAAGCAGCCATACCACTCAAAACCACAGGAGGGAGCCCAAGAGCAGAACTCACAAAAATGCTACTTGCAACCACCGGAGGGAGCCCAAGAGCGGAATTCACAACAGGCACCTACTTGTGCACCACAATTTATAGTAGTGCCTACGGCTATCTTCCAGGGAATAAACGGAGGACACAGGGTTGCAGTCTCTTTACCTGTTTACTGATGAATTCAGGCAGCCCAGTCCAGGGTAACAGATCACAGGTGTCCATGGTCCGGCCAAATTGGAAGCGAATCTGGAATCACCCTTACCAGGTGGGGTTGGAAGCCTTCCTTCTAGCGCTATAGTGTAGTCCCTTGCTGCCTTAGGCCTCTCACAAGATCCTCATGTTTTCTTTCTGTCCCCCTTTTAGGTAGGACACTACCCGTACGACAGGTATTATATCCGACAAGAAAAACTGGAGTATAGGTCCATAAAAAATCAACTTTATTGAAAAACTAAACAATAATTCATCGTATAAATAACACAATAAATATCAGTACAAAAACAAAGTATAGTAAGCAGATGGATGGCTATGGTAGCACAGAAAAAGACAGCGCGGGGTAAACTGGTGCCAAAAAAATCATTCCCTTAAAGTGCACAGTGCTATAAAAATACCAAGGAGAAGAGAGGAGGCTAAATGTATTTCATTTAAATGTTTCATTAGTTATGTCCATGTAGACCAGTAACTGAGCCCTGTACACTGACTCACCCCACTACGTAATATGAAAAAAGAGTCACAAATAAACCTCCATTTCTTACCCCGCAGAGATGGCCACCAGGAAGACACCGCGCTGTAGCCCCAACGCGCGTTTCGCGTTTGCTTCGTCAGGGGGCTGGTGCTGCTAGATGACTACGGCTGCTATTTAAAGATCCCCCCAGTGATTGTAAACGAGCGCCACATGATGCGGCGCATGTTCCCGCACACACAGCCGGGAATTGCATCATGAGCGGCGACCAAAGACGGCGCCGCGGCCAGTTCCGTCGCATTGACGTCACTGAACCGCACGCGTCATCACCCGGCGCCGCCCACAATGCCCCAGACGCTGCGCGGCCGACAGACATGCGCACAGTGGGGTTACAATCCGGAAAACAAGTGTGTGTGTCCTATACGAACCCTTAGTGTGCCGGCACCACTGCCGGATAATGAAGCAGTAACTTGTGACTACTGTAACAAAAATAATAATGATAAATAAAGAAAACCTGGAAAGGGGAAGAGGAAAAGGGGGAAAGAAAGGGGAGAGACAGACAAGGGAAGGAAAAAGAAACAATGGGGCAAAAAGGTGATGAACAAACCGTGATGAAAATAATATACTCATGTGTCATGAGGACATGCATGTCCGCATCAATTTTACAAAAAAGATTATGAGACCATCACAACCAAAAATATAATATACATATATTCAATATGAATAAATATAAACAAAATATATATAGAAACGGTGAATCATATGTTCATTTGATTCTATTAATGTCCACAGGTGATGTTAAATGATGAATGTGAAGGTGAGGAAATCCGATGGACACACATTGCGCCGGTTCCACGAAGATATACGAGCCACCCACACACGTTTCATCCAAGAGGGGGACCAAGCCATGAAAGATGAAAAATTACTCATACAGAAGGTACCGATATTAGAACTAAATAGACAAGAAAAACAAAAATGAATAAAAACACATAACCAATCAAATAAAAACACAGCAACAACCAAAAGAATAAAATAGATCCGGAAGAATAAATTATAAAAAGGAACTGAAACTCAGCTGCTCATTGAGACCCGCTGGCGCAAGTGTGTTTAAAACTGTAATCCAGCGGCATTCTCTTTGAGCCAGTTTTTGTTTAGCATCACCGCCCCTTATGCCCACCCTAATCCTGTCAATTCCCCAAATTTTTAAATCTTTAGGATTGCATTTATGATATTTGCGAAAATGTTTAGGGATTGGTTTTAAAGTTCCTTCATCAGCCACATCACATGCAGCTCTAATGTCACGTATATGTTCGCGAACGCGAACACGCAACTCCCTCGACGTAAGGCCAATGTACACTAGATGACATGTACAGATGGCATAATATACAAAGTGGGTAGAGCTGCATGTGATGTGGTCTTTGATCGCAAATTCACGTTTTCCATCAGATGATGTGAAAGTAGTAGCCCTGACAAGATTCCTGCAGGCCATACAGTCACCACATGGAAAGAACCCATTTTTTTTTTTTTTTTTTTGAGTGGCAGCCATACCACTCAAAACCACAGGAGGGAGCCCAAGAGCAGAACTCACAAAAATGCTACTTGCAACCACCGGAGGGAGCCCAAGAGCGGAATTCACAACAGGCACCTACTTGTGCACCACAATTTATAGTAGTGCCTACGGCTATCTTCCAGGGAATAAACGGAGGACACAGGGTTGCAGTCTCTTTACCTGTTTACTGATGAATTCAGGCAGCCCAGTCCAGGGTAACAGATCACAGGTGTCCATGGTCCGGCCAAATTGGAAGCGAATCTGGAATCACCCTTACCAGGTGGGGTTGGAAGCCTTCCTTCTAGCGCTATAGTGTAGTCCCTTGCTGCCTTAGGCCTCTCACAAGATCCTCATGTTTTCTTTCTGTCCCCCTTTTAGGTAGGACACTACCCGTACGACAGGTAGCTCGAGCCTTCTTACAGGATCTCTATCATGACCCGGGCTCTATCTGCTACTTTGTCCTCAGGTGTCAATGGTGGACAGGTAACTTGTAATCTGCTGTCTGCCGGGCATAGCTACCCCCACATCCTCTGTCTTCTGGCTACCGTTATCTGCGCACAGAGTGGAGAAAGACCAGTCACAGCTTCTCTCTCCAGCTCTTCACTCTCCTGTGCCTCTTCTCCTCCTTCACGCTCTCTACAACTTATTCCAACCTTCTCTTTCCCTTCCAGGAGCTACAGCACCTCACGTGGCTGCACGGCACCTTGTCTCCTTCCTTTCTCAGATTCTCTCACAGACTGACTGACTAATTTTCCCTCCAGCTAGAATATATATAGGGGAACCACCCACAAGCTGGATCAGAGCTCCCCCCTCTGCTCTGGAGTAAGAACATATTGCATGTTTGTGTATACCTGATAAAGAGATCCTTCCTCGCTTCCAAGCATGACATTACTCTCCCCGTGAGGAAAGCAATGCCACTGTAGCAACCAGGAACCTAGGGTGTTACACTTTTTATTCATTAATTTTCTATTTCACATATTGTACACAAGGAGATAAAATACTTTTGGGAAACTATTCAACATTTAAATATATATATTTTTATTTTTAAATCTGATTTTCCCTGTAACTGGGATTGGTATACTAGCCACAGTCATGGTGAAAATGATAGCAGAGCTGACTAGGTCTCCTAATAACCCTCTATCTCATGACCGCTGGTCCTGGAGGAGGAAGCATCGATAGCGCGATTACAATATACACAGGGCTTGTTTGGAGTTATATATACAGCCATTGAGAAGGCAAAAATGGTAACAATAAACCATCTATGCCATCTCAATGGCAGCTCTAAAATCACATGCAACTGCTGAACTATGCAGTAATACTTTAGATCATTACTGCACAGTTTAATGCGAACTGCATGGACGTTCAAAGTCTATGGGCACTCCGGAAATAATGAAGGAGCATGCATCTCATATTGAATTTAGCGCGTCTAACTGTAGGGCACAATTCTTAAAAATGCCATTTTTTGTTGAATCAGCCTTTATGTGGACATTTTTTGGTGAAATTTGTATCAGAATTCTGCTGCAAAACGCGTTTTCCCCCAACGTTTAGTAAATCTTTAGTAGAACTTAGAGTTGAGCGAATATGTTCGGGTTCGGTCGCCGACTTTGATTTTGCCATAGTCGGGCCCTATTGGTACCCTATTCGTGATGAATTTATGTTTGAAGATCGGTAACGAATATATTTGTTCATATCTACTCCCATTGACTCCAAAAGCAATATTCGCCGGCGATTGTAATCAGAACCGAATATCGAAAAATTTGCTCAACTCTATAGCACTCCCCCAATGTTTGCTTACCATATACAGAAGTTTGTTCTGTTATTATCATTAATAATAATAATAATAATAATAATAATAATACCACCATGAACTGTTACTTGCATGATACAGCTTGATTTGATAGCACAACATACTATTGTAGTCTCCATGAATAGATAAGAGGATGTCAAGCCATTGAGTGGTGTCATTTATTGAGAAGATAGCTTGTTGCAATGAGATACTGTATGGGCAATATGGCAAGGTGGAGTAGGCTTGCACAACACAAGTAGGTGTCTTTGTGACTCTGGCAGGAGATCACAGCTCTCTGGCAAGGGTCTGTTTGATTTCTGTGTTCCACAGATAACACGGTCAAGGAGCATTTTGTAAATCAATTGGTGTTGGTGAATATTTAACCCCCCGGCCAACTCCCGCTTTTCCTCATCCTCCTCCCTTCATTCTGTCCTCACCTTCTCACTTTTAATCTAAACTGGACTCAACGTGACATCAAATCCACACAGCGGGAAGCAACTCGCAGCCTTGTAATTATACTGAGTATGAAAGAAGGAGTAAAGTTCCTGGCATAAAAAAAAAATACACCATACATGAAGTCAGCTTGCACTGAATAGGATGCTCGTCGAGGAAAAAGATCAACCCAAAGAGATTCACTTATTGTCAAAAAGCTACGAAAAAGTATTTTGACTGCTGGCAATACCAAGAAGAGCATAGAAGAACATGGCTTCGATTGGACTGCAGATGATGGGCTACTTCATGGCAGTCTTGGGTCTGATCGGCACAATCATTGCTACATTACTACCCGACTGGAAGGTTAGTTCGTATATTGGTGCCAGTATTGTGACTGCTGTTGGCTTTAGTAAAGGGCTGTGGATGGAATGTGCAATCTTTAGCACCGGCATCACCCAATGTGACATATATAACTCCATGCTGGGACTGCCACAAGAAACTCAAGCTGCCCAGGCTCTGATGATCACATCTTGTGTACTGTCTTCAATTGCAACGCTGTTCACAGTTTTTGGCATGAAATGTACCATTTTCAACCAAGGCAACCCTGGCAAGGATAAGCTGGCAGTGGCTGGTGGAGCTGTCTTTATTCTGGGTGGCATTATATGTCTGGTGCCTATATGCTGGAACTTGCATGCTATCCTTAAAGACTTCTATAACCCATTGCTTCCTGATGCCCAGAGATATGAGCTTGGATCCGCTCTCTATCTCGGCATCGTCTCTTCGATATTTTCGGTATTGGGTGGTTCAATTCTCTGTGCCTCTTGTCCACCTAAGGATCCGGACCCAAATTTCTACAGTAGATATCAGAGCCGAGCTCTGATGGCAGATAAAGGACAAAAAGCTGGCAGTGGGGCGCAGACTTCTAAGAAGGAGACCAGCGGCTATAGCCTTACTGGTTACGTATAAGTGAATCAAGAAGAGACAACACTCCTATTGGTCTGGTAGATATTGTAACGTATCAATGACTACACATGAGGACTTTCGTTAATAACTTCGAAAACAAAGGAAACAATGAAATGAAGACATTATTAGTAGAAATGGTCTCATCTTAGGAACCTAGGATGGTGTCTACTGAAAATCTTCTTGTCTATTACGCGTAACGGACATGGACCATCTGCTCTGTAGCGATATTATTCCTGCAAGCAGCTGCTAAACCTCTGATGATATTACATGTTGGGATTCTTTACAAAATAATCAGAAGGAGCAAAACCTTCCCCTCAAAATGTTTTTTTCTCATTTTGTGTTTAAAGGAAAATACAAAAAATGCGTGTGTTTTTATTTTTTAATTATTCACTCTCCTGATCCTTAAGTCATTGTTACTAATTCATCGACTGTCGCAGCTATTTCTGTTATATAATGTGGGGTGTTTAGACCACCTAAGATTTCCTAAACCGTAATAGAACAGAGAAAGGGCTCGTGCTCGTGACTATATTTTCGGGTCTGAGCGCTATCGCTTAAAAAACGGATCGCAAGGTTATTATATGGGTGATTTTTTTTCATTGACTGAATCTGCATGTAAACAAAAAAAATCATAGCATGCACGATTTCCCTCCGAAACTTAGATGAGACTCGTCCGTGCGAGAAAAAAAATCGAATGCCTTATGGAGACACAGTACAACATCCGATTTTTACGGATACATTGAAATTCTGTAAGATAGGAAATGTAAATAATTAATAGCTGCTGCGGCAATAAAAACGGATTGTACGGGGGGATGACAAGTGAGAAAAAAATCGTCCCGCTTTTCTGGATGCCTCTCAGAATGATTTTTTACACTGTCGTGTGACCCTGGCACTAAAGGAATAACATCAAATCCTTGTATATCTGAAATCCGTGTCTCCATTTCTCTTTTTCTCTAATCACGCGTCATATGTCAATACAAAGTTGCTTCAGTTGAATCTTTTGCACACTTCTATGCATCAATCATATCTGTTAGTGTATTTAATCAAATCCATTAACTATGATTTCATATTAAAAGCAACATCAAAGTCCTCTGTGCTGGAAATTCTAACTTTTTATATTACGATTTTAACTTAAGTGTGAACTGCTGTTGAACCGATGTCGTTTATGTAAATCATAACAACGTCTGAGTGTTTTTTATGTTGCATCCAAAGTGTTGAAAATCAATAATAATAATATTAATAATGATAAATATTATTATTGAAGGGATGTTTGTTTTTTGTTTGTTTTTTAAGAAAAGAAATACAAATCCTTTGTAAACTTGCAGTCTGCTTGCTTCTAATACAAAACATTGTGTACTATTTATCTCAATAAATTTAGCAAAGATTTTTATACGACAAACATGCTCATCTTTTATCCCTTGACATGCACTTTTATAATTCCACACGTGGATGGTTCGCTATCATAGATTCATGCTATTTATTGTGTGCACCTTGTTGTTCTGTAGATAAAATATTCCAAAGAAGAACATAAATGTATAATAAATAATTCAATAATAATCTTTATTTTTATATAGCGCTAACATATTCCGCAGCGCTTTACAGTTTGCACACATTGTTATCGCTGTCCCCGAAGGGGCTCACAATCTAAATTCCCTATCAGTGTGTCTTTGGAATGTGGGAGGAAACCAGAGAACCCGGAGGAAACCCACGCAAACACGGAGAGAACATACAAACTCTTTACAGATGTTGTCCTTGGTGGGTTTGAACCCAGGACTCCAGCGCTGCAAGGCTAACCACTGAGCCACCGTGCTGTTTACGTGGCATTTAGGAAATATGTTTCGGATGGTCCGCTGAATACATGCCCCAGACGTGTGCAGCTTCATACCTGTAGACTAGACATGAACGGATCGATCCTTGGAGGAAGGAGTTTGAGTCATATTTCTCGAAATTTGAATTTTCATGTGAGATTGAACATTTTGAGATTCTGTTCACTGTTTACAAAATAAAGAAAATTTGTCAGGCATCATTTTCCACACTGCTGTAGCACCAAAGAGCAGGCAAACATCATTTCACTTTGTCGCACAGGTTTCCCCTAGTGTCCTGCTGCTGAGACATCTAGCGGACTATCATGGAGTCTACAGTGATGGTGAGTACCTGAGCCATCACAGATCAGCGGCTCTATGTCGAGCGCAGTTTGCATGGCAGTGCCTTTTTCCACCTCCAGAGTAACTGGTTAAGTCTCTCTTCCATAGAGTGTAAGCTCTTATGGTCAGTGGGGTCCTCTCTCTCTCCTGTAGAGTGTAAGCTCTTATGATCAGTGGGGTCCTCTCCCTCTACTGTAGAGTGTAAGCTCTTATGATCAGTGGGGTCCTCTCCCTCTACTGTAGAGTGTAAGCTCTTATGGTCAGTGGGATCCTCTCTCTCTCCTGTAGAGTGTAAAATCTTATGGTCAGTGGGGTTCTCTCTCTCTCCTGTAGAGTGTAAGCTCTTATGGTCAGTGGGGTCCTCTCTCTCTCCTGTAGAGTGTAAGCTCTTATGGTCAGTGGGGTCCTCTCTCTCCTGTAGAATGTAAGCTCTTATGGTCAGTGGGGTCCTCTCTCTCTCCTGTAGAGTGTAAGCTCTTATGGTCAGTGGGGTTCTCTCTCTCCTGTAGAGTGTAAGTTCTTATGGTCAGTGGGGTTCTCTCTCTCCTGTAGAGTGTAAGCTCTTATGGTCAGTGGGGTCCTCTCTCTCCTGTAGAGTGTAAGCTCTTATGATCAGTGGGGTCCTCTCCCTCTACTGTAGAGTGTAAGCTCTTATGATCAGTGGGGTCCTCTCCCTCTACTGTAGAGTGTAAGCTCTTATGGTCAGTGGGATCCTCTCTCTCTCCTGTAGAGTGTAAAATCTTATGGTCAGTGGGGTTCTCTCTCTCTCCTGTAGAGTGTAAGCTCTTATGGTCAGTGGGGTCCTCTCTCTCTCCTGTAGAGTGTAAGCTCTTATGGTCAGTGGGGTCCTCTCTCTCCTGTAGAATGTAAGCTCTTATGGTCAGTGGGGTCCTCTCTCTCTCCTGTAGAGTGTAAGCTCTTATGGTCAGTGGGGTTCTCTCTCTCCTGTAGAGTGTAAGTTCTTATGGTCAGTGGGGTCCTCTCTCTCCTGTAGAGTGTAAGCTCTTATGGTCAGTAGGGTCCTCTATCTCCTGTAGAGTGTAAGCTCTTATGGTCAGTGGAGTCCTCTCTCTCCTGTAGAGTGTAAGCTCTTATAGTCAGTGGGGTCCTCTCTCTCCTGTAGAGTGTAAGCTCTTATGGTCAGTGGGGTCCTCTCTCTCTCCTGTAGAGTGTAAGCTCTTATGGTCAGTGGGGTCCTCTCTCTCCTGTAGAGTGTAAGCTCTTATGGTCAGTGGGGTCCTCTCTCTCTCCTGTAGAGTGTAAGCTCTTATAGTCAGTGGGGTCCTCTCTCTCCTGTAGAGTGTAAGCTCTTATGGTCAGTGGGGTCCTCTCTCTCTCCTGTAGAGTGTAAGCTCTTATGGTCAGTGGGGTCCTCTCTCTCCTGTAGAATGTAAGCTCTTATGGTCAGTGGGGTCCTCTCTCTCTCCTGTAGAGTGTAAGCTCTTATAGTCAGTGGGGTCCTCTCTCTCCTGTAGAGTGTAAGCTCTTATAGTCAGTGGGGTCCTCTCTCTCCTGTAGAGTGTAAGCTCTTATGGTCAGTGGGGTCCTCTCTCTCTCCTGTAGAGTGTAAGCTCTTATGGTCAGTGGGGTCCTCTTTCTCCTGTAGAGTGTAAGCTCTTATGGTCAGTGGGGTCCTCTCTCTCTCCTGTAGAGTGTAAGCTCTTATAGTCAGTGGGGTCCTCTCTCTCCTGTAGAGTGTAAGCTCTTATGGTCAGTGGGGTCCTCTCTCTCTCCTGTAGAGTGTAAGCTCTTATGGTCAGTGGGGTCCTCTCTCTCCTGTAGAGTGTAAGCTCTTATGATCAGTGGGGTCCTCTCCCTCTACTGTAGAGTGTAAGCTCTTATGATCAGTGGGGTCCTCTCCCTCTACTGTAGAGTGTAAGCTCTTATGATCAGTGGGGTCCTCTCCCTCTACTGTAGAGTGTAAGCTCTTATGGTCAGTGGGATCCTCTCTCTCTCCTGTAGAGTGTAAAATCTTATGGTCAGTGGGGTTCTCTCTCTCTCCTGTAGAGTGTAAGCTCTTATGGTCAGTGGGGTCCTCTCTCTCTCCTGTAGAGTGTAAGCTCTTATGGTCAGTGGGGTCCTCTCTCTCCTGTAGAATGTAAGCTCTTATGGTCAGTGGGGTCCTCTCTCTCTCCTGTAGAGTGTAAGCTCTTATGGTCAATGGGGTTCTCTCTCTCCTGTAGAGTGTAAGTTCTTATGGTCAGTGGGGTTCTCTCTCTCCTGTAGAGTGTAAGCTCTTATGGTCAGTGGGGTCCTCTCTCTCCTGTAGAGTGTACGCTCTTATGGTCAGTGGGGTCCTCTCTCTCCTGTAGAGTGTAAGCTCTTATGGTCAGTAGGGTCCTCTATCTCCTGTAGAGTGTAAGCTCTTATGGTCAGTGGGGTCCTCTCTCTCCTGTAGAGTGTAAGCTCTTATAGTCAGTGGGGTCCTCTCTCTCCTGTAGAGTGTAAGCTCTTATGGTCAGTGGGGTCCTCTCTCTCTCCTGTAGAGTGTAAGCTCTTATGGTCAGTGGGGTCCTCTCTCTCCTGTAGAGTGTAAGCTCTTATGGTCATTGGGGTCCTCTCTCTCTCCTGTAGAGTGTAAGCTCTTATGGTCAGTGGGGTCCTCTCTCTCCTGTAGAGTGTAAGCTCTTATAGTCAGTGGGGTCCTCTCTCTCTCCTGTAGAGTGTAAGCTCTTATAGTCAGTGGGGTCCTCTCTCTCCTGTAGAGTGTAAGCTCTTATGGTCAGTGGGGTCCTCTCTCTCTCTTGTAGAGTGTAAGCTCTAATGGTCAGTGGGGTCCTCTCTCTCCTGTAGAGTGTAAGCTCTTATGGTCAGTGGGGTCCTCTCTCTCTCTTGTAGCGTGTAAGCTCTTATGGTCACTGGGGTCCTCTCTCTCCTGTAGAGTGTAAGCTCTTATGGTCAGTGGGGTCCTCTCTCTCCTGTAGAGTGTAAGCTCTTATGGTCAATGGGGTCCTCTCTCTCTCCTGTAGAGTGTAAGCTCTTATGGTCAGTGGGGTCCTCTCTCTCCTGTAGAGTGTAAGCTCTTATAGTCAGTGGGGTCCTCTCTCTCTCCTGTAGAGTGTAAGCTCTTATAGTCAGTGGGGTCCTCTCTCTCCTGTAGAGTGTAAGCTCTTATGGTCAGTGGGGTCCTCTCTCTCTCTTGTAGAGTGTAAGCTCTAATGGTCAGTGGGGTCCTCTCTCTCCTGTAGAGTGTAAGCTCTTATGGTCAGTGGGGTCCTCTCTCTCTCTTGTAGCGTGTAAGCTGTTATGGTCACTGGGGTCCTCTCTCTCCTGTAGAGTGTAAGCTCTTATGGTCAGTGGGGTCCTCTCTCTCTCTTGTAGAGTGTAAGCTCTTATGGTCAGTGGGGTCCTCTCTCCCTCTCCTGTACAGTGTAAACTCTTGTGGTCAGAGGGGTCCTCTCTCTACTGTAGAGTGTAAGCTCTTATGGTCAGTGGGGTCCTCTCTCTCCTGTAGAGTAATAATAATAATAATCTTTATTTTTATATAGCGCTAACATATTCCGCAGCGCTTTAGAGTTTGCACACATTATCATCACCGTCCTCATTGGGGCTCACAATCTAAATTCCCTATCAGTATGTCTTTGGAATGTGGGAGGAAACCGGAGTACCCGGAGGAAACCCACGCAAACACAGAGAGAACATACAAACTCTTTGCAGATGTTGTCCTGAGTGGGATTAGAACCCAGGACTCCAGCGCTGCAAGGCTGCAGTGCTAACCACTGCGCCACCTGTTGTGAATTCTGTTGTCAAGCTCCCTCCTGTGGTCATGAATGGTACTTCGGCTGGTTCTGTCCATGGGCTTCCTCTGTTGGTGGTGAGTGGGGCTGCGGCTTCTGAGTTTCCTTCCACAGGTGACGAGGTTAATTCGTTAGCTGGCTGCTCTATTTAACTCCACTTAGATCATTGCTCCATGCCACCTGTCAATGTTCCAGTATTGGTCTAGTTCACTCCTGGATCGTTCTTGTGACCTGTCTTCCCAGCAGAAGCTAAGTTCCTGCTTGTTTTTCTTTAGTTTGCTATTTTTCTGTCCAGCTTGCTATTTTGTCTTGCTTGCTGGAAGCTCTGGGACGCAGAGGGAGCGCCTCCGCACAGTGAGTCGGTGCGGAGGGTCTTTTGCGCCCTCTGCGTGGTCTTTTTGTAGTTTTTTGTGCTGACCGCAAAGTTACCTTTCCTATCCTCAGTCTGTTCAGTAAGTCGGGCCTCACTTTGCTAAATCTATTTCTATCTGTGTTTGTATTTTCATCTTACTCACAGTCATTATATGTGGGGGGCTGCCTTTTCCTTTGGGGAATTTCTCTGAGGCAAGGTAGGCTTTATTTTTCTATCTTCAGGGCTAGCTAGTTCTTAGGCTGTGTCGAGTTGCATAGGGAGAGTTAGGAGCAATCCACGGCTATTTCTAGTGTGTGTGATAGGATTAGGGATTGCGGTCAGCAGAGTTCCCACGTCTCAGAGCTCGTCCTATATTATTTGTAACTATCAGGTAATTCCGTGTGCTCTTAACCACCAGGTCCATTATTGTCCTTACCACCAGGTCATAACAGCCACCGTGACGACCAGTGTGTAAGCTTTTATGGTCAGTGGGGTCCTCTCGCTCCTGTAGAGTGTAAGCTCTTATGGTCAGTGGGGTCCTCTCTCTCTCCTGTAGAGTGTAAGTTCTTATGGTCAGTGGGATCCTCTCTCTCCTGTAGAGTGTAAGCTCTTATGGTCAGTGGGGTCCTCTGTCTCTACTGTAGAGTGTAAGCTCTTATGATCAGTGGGGTCCTCTCTTTCCTGTAGAGTGTAAGCTCTTATGGTCAGTGGGGTCCTCTCTCTCTCCTGTAGAGTGTAAGCTCTTATGGTTAGTGGGGTCCTCTCTCTCCTGTAGAGTGTAAGCTCTTATGTTCAGTGGGGTACTCTGTCTCTACTGTAGAGTGTAAGCTCTTATGGTCAGTGGCATCCTCTCTTTCTTGTAGAGTGTAAGCTCTTATGGTCAGTGGGGTCCTCTCTCTCCTGTAGAGTGTAAGCTCTTATGATCAGCGGGGTCCTCTCTCTCCTGTAGAGTGTAAGCTCTTATGGTCAGTGGGGTCCTCTCTTGTTATGATCAGGCGGCCTTGTAACAACATGAAAAAACCCTCGCTGGAGTAGTGGTAACTATACAGACCGCTAACCCTGAACTTATCACAGACACTAGAAGTAGCCGTGGGGTGTGCCTATCCAGACCTAGACACCTCGACACAGCCGGAGGACTAATTATCCCTAAAGATAGAAAGTAGGAAAACTAACTTGCCTCAGAGTAGACCCCCAAAGGATAGGCAGCCCCCCACAAATAATGACGGTGAGTAGGAGAGGAAAAGACACACGCAGGCGGAAAACAGATTTAGCAAAGGAGGCCACTTCTACCTGGATAGGAAAGTATAGTACAGGATACTGAGCGGTCAGTACAAAATCTACAAAATATCCACAGCAAAAAAATACAAAAACTCCACCACCTAAGTAAAGGTGTGGAGAGTATATCTGCAACTCCAGCGAATCCAACCAGACTGAGAAAACAACAAGACAGTCGAAGCTGGAACCAAAATAGAAACTATGAACAGGACTGAAAAATAGACACAAAGCCTGTGAGTCTAAGAAACAGAATGAGACACTTATCTTTAGCTGAAATGGCAGCAGGCAGGAGAGGCCAGGAGAGAACCATTGCTGGCAATAGTACATTGACAACTGGCAGGGACTAATGAATCCTGCACAGCTAAATACCCCAGTCAGCTTTGCAATTAGCAGATTATTATTATTATTATTATTTATTGTTATAGCGCCATTTATTCCCTGGCGCTTTACATGTGAGGAGGGGTATACATAATGAAAACAAGTACAATAATCTTACACAATACAAGTCATAACTGGTACAGGAGGAATGAGGACCCTGCCCGCGAGGGCTCACAATCTACAAGGGATGGGTGAGAATACAGTAGGTGAGGGTAGAGATGGTCATGCAGCGGTTTGGTCGATCGGTGGTAGCTGCAGGTTGTAGGCTTGTCTGAAGAGGTGGGTCTTCAGGTTCTTTTTGAAGGTTTTGATGGTAGGCAAGAGTCTGATGTGTTGTGGTAGAGGGTTCCAGAGTAGGTTTGATACGCGAGAGAAATCTTGTATACGATTGTGGGAAGAGGAGATAAGAGGGGAGTAGAGTAGGAGATCTTGTGAGGATCGGAGGTTGCGGGTAGGTAAGTACCGGGAGACGAGGTCACAGATGTATGGAGGAGACAGGTTGTGGATGGCTTTGTACGTCATGGTTAGGGTTTTGTAGTGGAGTCTCTGGGCAATGGGGAGCCAGTGAAGGGATTGACAGAGGGGAGAGGCCGGGGAATAGCGGGGGGACAGGTGGATTAGTCGGGCAGCAGAGTTTAGAATAGATTGGAGGGGTGCGAGAGTGTTAGCGGGGAGGCCACAGAGCAGGAGGTTGCAGTAGTCAAGGCGAGAGATGATGAGGGCATGGACTAGGTTTTTGCAGATTCATGGTTGAGGAATGAACGGATTCGTGAAATATTTTTGAGTTGCAGTCGGCAGGAAGTGGAAAGGGCTTGGATATGTGGTTTGAAGGAGAGATCAGCGTCAAGGATTACCCCGAGGCAGCGAGCTTGTGGGACTGGGGAGAGTGGGCAGCCATTTACTGTAATGGATAGGTTCGTTGGGGAGGTCGCGTGAGATGGGGGAAAGATGATACACCTGTCCAATCCTGCAGTCCAGGCACAACTGCATTACCATCTACAGCCACCGGAGGGAGCCCAAAAGCAGAATTCACAACAGTACCCACCCCTTGAGGAGGGGTGACCGAACCCTCATCAGAGCCCCCAGGCCGATCAGGATGAGCCCGATGAAAGGTACGAACCAAATCAGCGGCATGGACATCAGAGGCAGAAACCCAAGAATTATCCTCCTGGCCATAACCCTTCCATTTGACAAGGTACTGAAGCTTCTGCCTCGAAAAACGAGAATCCAAAATCTTCTCAACAACATATTCCAACTCCCCATCGACCAACACAGGGGCCGGAGGATCAACAGAGGGAACAACGGGCTCCACATATTTCCGCAACAAAGATCTATGGAAGACATTATGAATAGCAAAAGAGGCCGGAAGCGCCAGGCGAAAGGACACCTGATTAATAATCTCAGAAATCCTATAAGGACCAATAAACCGAGGCTTAAACTTAGGGGAAGAAACCTTCATAGGAACATGATGGGAAGGTAACCAAACCAGATCCCCAACCCGAAGCCAGGAACCAACACACCGATGAAGGTTAGCAAAACGTTGAGCCTCCTCCTGAGACAGCACCAAATTGTCCACCACATGAGCCCAAATCTGCTGCAACCTGTCGACCACAGAATCCACACCAGGAAGGTCAGAAGGCTCAACCTGCCCAGAAGAAAAACGAGGATGAAAACTAAAATTACAAAAAAAAGGTGAAACCAAAGTAGCTGAACTAGCCCGATTATTAAGGGCAAAAAAGCTACCCAATCATCCTGATCAGCAGACACAAAGCATCTCAAACAGGTCTCCAAGGTCTGATTAGTTCGCTCAGTCTGGCCATTTGTCTGAGGATGAAATGCAGAAGAAAAAGACAAATCAATGCCTAGCTTGGCACAAAAGGCCCGCCAAAACCTAGAAACAAACTGGGAACCTCTGTCGGACACAATATTCTCCGGAATAACATGCAAACGGACCACATGCTGAGAAAACAACGGAACCAAATCAGAAGAAGAAGGCAATTTAGGCAAAGGCACCAAATGAACCATCTTAGAGAATCGGTCACAAACAACCCAGATAACCGACATCCTTTGGGAAACAGGAAGATCGGAAATAAAATCCATAGAAATATGCGTCCAGGGCCTCTCAGGGACCGGCAATGGTAAAAGCAACCGACTAGCACGGGAGCAACAAGGCTTGGCCCGCGCACAAGTCTCACAGGACTGCACAAAAGACCGCACATCATGATCCAAAGAAGTCCACCAAAAGGACCTGCCAACCAAGTCTCTGGTACCAAAAATACCAGGATGACCAGCCAACACACAACAATGAACCTCAGAAATCACTCTACTAGTCCATCTGTCAGGAACAAACAGTTTCCCCACAGGACAACGGTCAGGTTTGTCAGCCTGAAATTTCTGAAGAACCCGTCGTAAATCAGGAGAAATGGCAGAAAGGACCACCCCTTCCTTCAAAATACCGACAGGTTCCAAGACCTCAGGAGAATCAGGCAAAAAACTCCTAGAGAGGGCATCAGCCTTAACATTCTTAGTACCAGGAAGGTACGAGACCACAAAATCAAAACGAGAAAAAAACAAGGACCATCGAGCCTGTCTAGGATTCAACCGTTTGGCAGACTCGAGGTAAATCAAATTCTTATGGTCGGTCAAGACCACAATACGGTGCTTAGCTCCCTCAAGCCAATGTCGCCACTCCTCAAACGCCCACTTCATAGCCAACAACTCCCGATTGTCGACGTCATAATTGCGTTCCGCAGGCGAAAATTTACGGGAAAAGAAGGCACACGGTTTCATCAAGGAACCAACAGGATCCCTCTGAGACAAAACGGCCCCTGCCCCAATCTCAGAAGCGTCAACCTCAACCTGAAACGGAAGAGAAACATCCGGCTGGCGCAACACTGGAGCAGAAGAAAAACAATGTTTATGTTCTTGAAAGGCAGAGACAGGCGCAGAGGGCCAATTCGCCACATCAGCGCCCTTCTTAGTCAAATCAGTCAAGGGTTTAACCACGCTGGAAAAATTAGCAATGAAACGGCGATAAAAATTAGCGAAACCCAAAAATTTCTGAAGACTCTTCACGGATGTGGGCTGAATCCAATCATGAATGGCCTGAACCTTAACCGGATCCATCTCTATAGATGAGGGAGAAAAAATAAAGCCCAAAAAGGAAACCTTCTGCATCCAAAGAAGACACTTAGACCCTTTCACAAACAAGGCATTGTCACGAAGGATCTGAAACACCATCCTGACCTGCTGCACATGAGACTCCCAATCATCGGAAAAAATCGAAATATCGTCCAAATATATGATCAAGAATTTATCAAGATAACTCCGGAAGATATCATGCATGAAGGACTGAAAAACAGATGGAGCATTAGAGAGTCCGAATGGCATCACAAGGTATTCAAAATGGCCTTCGGGCGTGTTAAACGCAGTTTTCCATTCATCACCCTGCTTTATACGAACAAGATTATAAGCCCCCTGAAGGTCAATCTTAGTAAACCAACTAGCTCCCTTAATCCTAGCAAACAAATCAGAAAGCAAAGGCAAGGGGTATTGAAACTTGACCGTGATCTTATTTAAGAGGCGATAATCAATACAGGGTCTCAAAGAACCAACTTTTTTAGCAATGAAAAAGAACCCCGCTCCCAACGGTGAAGAAGATGGACGAATATGCCCCTTCTCCAAAGACTCCTTAATATAACTCCGCATGGCGGTATGTTCAGGTACAGAAAGGTTGAATAGACGACCCTTAGGAAACTTACAGCCTGGAATCAAATCAATAGCACAATCACAGTCCCTATGCGGTGGAAGGAAACTGGACTTGGGCTCATCGAATACATCCTGAAAATCAGACAAAAACTCCGCAATTTCAGAAGAGAGAGAAGGGGTGATTGACATCAGCGGAACATCATTATGAACCCCCTGACAACCCCAACTAGTTACCGACATGGACTTCCAATCCAAAACAGGATTATGGACCTGCAACCACGGGAAACCCAGCACGACAGCATCATGCAAATTATGCAACACCAGAAATCGACAATCTTCCTGGTGGGCTGGCGCCATGCGCATGGTCACCTGTACCCAAAACTGGGGCTTATTTTTAGCCAAGGGTGTAGCATCAATGCCCCTTAAAGGAATAGGATTCTGCAAAGGCTGCATGGGAAAACCACAACGCCTAGCAAAGTCAAAGTCCATCAAATTCAAGGCGGCGCCTGAATCTACAAACGCCATGACAGAAAATGACGACAATGAGCAGATCAAGGACACAGATAACAGAAATTTAGGTTGTACAGTACTGATGGTCAATGAACTGGCGATCTTTTTTGTCTGCTTAGGGCAGACAGAAATGACATGAGAAGCGTCGCCACAATAAAAACACAACCTGTTGAGACGTCTGAAACCTTGTCGTTCCGTTTTAGACAGAATCCTATCTGTTGTGAATTCTGTGGCAGAGTTCACTCCTGTGGTCACAAGTGGTACTTCGGCTGATTCTCTCTGGGAGCTTCCGTTTGTGGAGGAAAGTGGTACTGCAGCTCCTGAGTTTCCTCCCTCAGGTGATCTGGTGAGGTCGTTAGCTGCTTCTCTACTTAACTCCACCTAATGCTTTGATTCTTGCTTCCTGTCAATGTTCCAGTGTTGGACTTGTGTTTCTCTGGATCATTCCTGTGGCCTGCTGCTCTGCATAGCTAAGTACTTCTTTGCTATTTGTTGCTATTTTTTCTGTCCAGCTTGTCTATTTGTTTTGCTGGAAGCTCTGGGACGCAAGGGGTGTACCTCCGTGCCGTTAGTTCGGTACGGAGGGTCTTTTTGCCCCCTTTGCGTGGTTTTCTTTAGGGTTTTGTGTAGACCGCAAAGTTATCTTTCCTATCCTCGTTCTGTCTAGAATATCGAGCCTCACTTTGCTGAATCTATTTCATCCCTACGTTTGTCTTTTCATCTTACTCACAGTCATTATATGTGGGGGGCTGCCTTTTCCTTTGGGGTATTTCTCTGAGGCAAGGTAGGCTTATTTTTCTATCTTCAGGCTAGTTAGTTTCTCAGGCTGTGCCGAGTTGCATAGGGAGCGTTAGGCGCAATCCACAGCTGCCTCTAGTTGTGTTTGGAGAGGATTAGGAATTGCGGTCTACAGAGTTCCCACGTCTCAGAGCTCGTTCTATTATTTTGGGTTGTTGTCAGATCACGGAGGTACACCCTTTGCGTCCAAGAGCTTCCAGCAACAAATTAGACAAGCTGGAAAGAAAAAATAGCAAACAAATAGCAAAGAAGAACTTAGCTATGCAGAGCAGCAGGCCACAGGAATGATCCAGGGAAAAGCAAGTCCAACACTGGAACATTGACAGGAAGCCAGGATCAAAGCATTAGGTGGAGTTAAGTAGAGAAGCACCTAACGACCTCACCAGATCACCTGAGGGAGGAAACTCAGAAGCCGCAGTACCACTTCCCTCCACCAACAGAAGCTCACAGAGAGAATCAGCCGAAGTACCACTTGTGACCACAGGAGGGAGCTCTGCCACAGAATTCACAACAGTACCCCCCCCTTGAGGAGGGGTCACCGAACCCTCACCAGAGCCCCCAGGCCGACCAGGATGAGCCACATGAAAGGCACGAACAAGATCGGGAGCATGGACATCAGAGGCAAAAACCCAGGAATTATCTTCCTGAGCATAACCCTTCCATTTAACCAGATACTGGAGTTTCCATCTAGAAACACGAGAATGCAAAATCTTCTCTACAATATACTCCAATTCCCCCTCCACCAAAACCGGGGCAGGAGGATCAACAGATGGAACCATAGGTGCCACGTATCTCCTCAACAATGACCTATGGAATACGTTATGTATGGAAAAAGAATCTGGAAGGGTCAGACGAAAAGACACAGGATTAAGAACCTCAGAAATCCTATACGGACCAATGAAACGAGGTTTAAACTTAGGAGAGGAAACCTTCATAGGAATATGACGAGAAGATAACCAAACCAGATCCCCAACACGAAGTCGGGGACCCACACGGCGTCTGCGATTACCGAAACGTTGAGCCTTCTCCTGGGACAAGGTCAAATTGTCCACTACATGAGTCCAAATCTGCTGCAACCTGTCCACCACAGTATCCACACCAGGACAGTCCGAAGACTCAACCTGTCCTGAAGAGAAACGAGGATGGAACCCAGAATTGCAGAAAAATGGCGAAACCAAGGTAGCCGAGCTGTCCCGATTATTAAGGGTGAACTCAGCCAAAGGCAAAAAGGACACCCAGTCATCCTGATCGGCAGATACAAAGCATCTCAGATATGTTTCCAAGGTCTGATTGGTTCGTTCGGTCTGGCCATTAGTCTGAGGATGGAAAGCCGAGGAAAAAGACAAGTCAATGCCCATCCTACCACAAAAGGCTCGCCAAAACCTCGAAACAAACTGGGAACCTCTGTCAGAAACGATATTCTCTGGAATGCCATGTAAACGAACCACATGCTGGAAGAACAATGGCACCAAATCAGAGGAGGAAGGCAATTTAGACAAGGGTACCAGATGGACCATCTTAGAAAAGCGATCACAGACCACCCAAATGACTGACATCTTTTGAGAAACGGGAAGATCAGAAATAAAATCCATAGAGATATGTGTCCAAGGCCTCTTCGGGACCGGCAAGGGCAAAAGCAACCCACTGGCACGAGAACAGCAGGGCTTAGCCCGAGCACAAATCCCACAGGACTGCACAAAAACACGCACATCCCGCGACAGAGACGGCTACCAAAAGGATCTAGCCACCAACTCTCTGGTACCAAAGATTCCAGGATGACCAGCCAACACCGAACAATGAACCTCAGAGATAACTTTATTGATCCACCTATCAGGGACAAACAGTCTCTCCGCTGGACAACGATCAGGTTTATTAGCCTGAAATTTTTGCAGCACCCGCCGCAAATCAGGGGAGATGGCAGACACAATTACTCCTTTCTTGAGGATACCCGCCGGCTCAGACAAACCCGGAGAGTCGGGCACAAAACTCCTAGACAGAGCATCCGCCTTCACATTTTTAGAGCCCGGAAGGTACGAAATCACAAAGTCAAAACGGGCAAAAAACAGCGACCAACGAGCCTGTCTAGGATTCAACCGCTTAGCAGACTCAAAATAAGTCAAGTTCTTATGATCAGTCAATACCACCACGCGATGCTTAGCTCCTTCAAGCCAATGACGCCACTCCTCGAATGCCCACTTCATGGCCAGCAACTCTCGGTTGCCCACATCATAATTTCGCTCAGCAGGCGAAAACTTCCTGGAAAAAAAAGCGCATGGTTTCATCACTGAGCAATCAGAACCTCTCTGCGACAAAACAGCCCCTGCTCCAATCTCAGAAGCATCAACCTCGACCTGGAACGGAAGAGAAACATCTGGCTGACACAACACAGGGGCAGAAGAAAAACGACGCTTCAAGTCTTGAAAAGCTTCCACAGCAGCAGAAGACCAATTGACCAAATCAGCACCCTTCTTGGTCAAATCGGTCAATGGTTTGGCAATACTAGAAAAATTGCAGATGAAGCGACGATAAAAATTAGCAAAGCCCAGGAACTTTTGCAGACTTTTCAGAGATGTCGGCTGAGTCCAATCATGGATGGCTTGGACCTTAACAGGATCCATCTCGATAGTAGAAGGGGAAAAGATGAACCCCAAAAATGAAACCTTCTGCACACCAAAGAGACACTTTGATCCCTTCACAAACAAAGAATTAGCACGCAGGACCTGAAAAACCGTTCTGACCTGCTTCACATGAGACTCCCAATCATCCAAGAAGACCAAAATGTCATCCAAGCACACAATCAGGAATTTATCCAGGTACTCTCGGAAGATGTCATGCATAAAGGACTGAAACACTGATGGAGCATTGGCAAGTCCGAATGGCATCACTAGATACTCAAAATGACCCTCGGGCGTATTAAATGCAGTTTTCCATTCATCTCCTCGCCTGATTCGCACCAGATTATACGCACCACGAAGATCTATCTTGGTGAACCAACTAGCCCCCTTAATCCGAGCAAACAAATCAGATAACAATGGCAAGGGGTACTGAAAATTAACCGTGATCTTATTTAGAAGGCGGTAATCTATACAAGGTCTCAGCGAACCATCCTTCTTGGCTACAAAAAAGAACCCTGCTCCTAATGGTGACGATGACGGGCGAATATGCCCCTTCTCCAGGGATTCCTTCACATAACTGCGCATAGCGGCGTGCTCAGGCACGGATAAACTAAACAGTCGACCTTTTGGGAATTTACTACCAGGAATCAAATTGATAGCACAATCACAATCCCTATGCGGAGGTAGGGCATGGGACTTGGGCTCATCAAATACATCCCGGTAATCAGACAAGAACTCTGGAACCTCAGAAGGGGTGGATGATGAAATTGACAGAAATGGAACATCACCATGTACCCCCTGACAACCCCAGCTGGACACCGACATGGATTTCCAATCTAATACTGGATTATGGGCTTGTAGCCATGGCAACCCCAACACGACCACATCATGCAGATTATGCAACACCAGAAAGCGAATAACCTCCTGATGTGCAGGAGCCATGTACATGGTCAGCTGGGTCCAGTATTGAGGCTTATTCTTGGCCAAAGGCGTGGCATCAATTCCTCTCAATGGAATAGGACACTGCAAGGGCTCTAAGAGAAACCCACAACGCTTAGCATACTCCAAGTCCATCAAATTCAGGGCAGCGCCTGAATCCACAAATGCCATGACAGAATACGATGACAAAGAGCAGATCAAGGTAACGGACAGAAGAAATTTTGACTGTTCCGTACCAATGGTGGCAGACCTAGCGAACCGCTTAGTGCGCTTAGGACAATCAGAGATAGCATGAGTGGAATCACCACAGTAGAAACACAGCCCATTCAGACGTCTGTGCTCTTGCCGTTCAACTCTGGTCAAAGTCCTATCGCACTGCATAGGCTCAGGTTTAAGCTCAGGTAATACCGCCAAATGGTGCACAGATTTACGCTCACGCAAGCGTCGACCGATCTGAATGGCCAAAGACATAGACTCATTCAAACCAGCAGGCATAGGAAATCCCACCATGACATCCTTAAGGGCTTCAGAGAGACCCTTTCTGAACATAGCTGCCAGCGCAGATTCATTCCATTGAGTGAGCACGGACCACTTCCTAAATTTCTGACAATATACCTCTATCTCATCCTGACCCTGACAAAGAGCCAGCAAATTTTTCTCTGCCTGATCCACTGAATTAGGTTCATCGTACAGCAATCCGAGCACCAGGAAAAACGCATCGATATTACTCAATGCATGATCTCCTGGCGCAAGAGAAAATGCCCAGTCCTGAGGGTCGCCGCGCAAAAAAGAAATAACAATCAAAACCTGTTGAACTGGATCACCAGAGGAGCGAGGTTTCAAGGCCAGAAATAATTTACAATTATTTTTGAAACTCAGAAACTTAGTTCTATCTCCAAAAAACAAATCAGGAATAGGAATTCTTGGTTCTAACATAGATTTCTGATTAATAGTGTGTTGAATCTTTTGTACTCTTGCTGAGAGCTGATCCACAAATGAAGACAGACTTCTAATGTCCATCGCTACACCTGTGTACTGAACCACCCAAATGTCTAGGGGAAAAAAAAAGGCAAAACACAGTGCAAAGAAAAAAAAATGGTCTCAGAACTTCTTTTTTCCCTCTATTGAGAATCATTAGTACTTTTGGCTTCCTGTACTGTTATGAAAGGCAATTCAGTACCACAATGGACATAGCGATCAGAGCACATACAGTGATCTGACAATAACCCAAAATCATAGAACGAGCTCTGAGACGTGGGAACTCTGCAGACCGCAATCCCTAATCCTCTCCAAACAACACTAGAGGCAGCCGTGGTGTTGTGAATTCTGTGGCTGAATTCACTCCTGTGGTCACAAGTGGTACTGCAGCTTCTGAGCTTCCTCCCTCAGGTGTTCTGGTGAGCTCGTTAACTGCTTCATTACTTAACTCCGCCTGATGCTGCTATCCTTGCTCCTTGTCAATGTTTCAGTGTTGGATCTGAGCTTCTCCTGATTGTTCCTGTGACCTGCTGCTCTGTATAGCTAAGTGCTTTTTGCTTTTTTGTTGCTTTTTTTCTGTCCAGCTTGTCTTTTGTTTTGCTGGAAGCTCTGAGACGCAAAGGGTGTACCGCCGTGCCGTTAGTTCGGCACGGTGGGTTTTTTTTGCCCCCTTTGCGTGGTTTTGCTTTAGGGTTTTTTGTAGACTGCAAAGTTCGCTTTACTGTCCTCGCTCTGTCCTAGAATATCGGGCCCCACTTTGCTGAATCTATTTCATCCCTACGTTTTGTCTTTTCATCTTACTCACAGTCATTATATGTGGGGGGCTGCCTTTTCCTTTGGGGAATTTCTCTGGGGCAAGTCAGGCCTATTTTTCTATCTTCAGGCTAGCTAGTTTCTTAGGCTGTGCCGAGTTGCCTAGGTAGTTGTTAGGCGCAATCCACAGCCGCTTTCAGTTGTGTTTAGGATAGGATCAGGTGTGCAGTCTACAGAGTTTCCACGTCTCAGAGCTCGTTCTTGTATTTTTGGGTATTTGTCAGATCACTGTGTGCGCTCTGATCGCTAAGCACACTGTGTTTCTGGATTGCCTTCATAACACCTGTCATTAGCAAACATAACAGTACAAGGAGCCACACTAATGATTCTCAATAGAGGGAAAGAAAAAGTTCTGACATCATTTTTTTTTTTTTTCTGCTCTGTGTTCACTTTTTTTTTTCCCCTAGACATTTGGGTGATTCTGGACACAGGTGTGGACATGGATATTCAGGGTCTGTGCTCTTCAATGGATAATCTCGTTATAAATGTACAAAAAATTCAAGATACTATTGATCAGAAATCTATGTTAGAACCAAGAATTCCTATTCCTGATTTGTTTTTTGGAGATAGAACTAAGTTTCTAAGTTTCAAAAATAATTGTAAGCTATTTCTGGCCTTGAAACCTCATTCTTCTGGTAATCCTATTCAACAGGTTTTGATTATTATTTATTTTTTGCGCGGCGACCCTCAAGACTGGGCATTTTCTCTTGCGCCAGGAGACCCTGCATTGAGTAGTGTCGATGCGTTTTTCCTGGCGCTCGGATTGCTGTACGATGAGCCTAATTCAGTGGATCAGGCTGAGAAAAATTTGCTGGCTTTGTGCCAGGGTCAGGATGATATAGAAGTATATTGTCAGAAATTTAGGAAATGGTCAGTACTCACTCAGTGGAATGAATCTGCGCTGGCAGCTTTGTTCAGAAAGGGTCTCTCTGAGGCTCTTAAGGATGTCATGGTGGGATTTCCTATGCCTGCTGGTTTGAATGAGTCTTTGTCTTTGGCCATTCAGATCGGTCGACGCTTGCGCGAGCGTAAATCTGTGCACCATTTGGCGGTACTGCCTGAGGTTAAACCTGAGCCTATGCAGTGCGATAGGACTATGACTAGAGTTGAACGGCAGGAATACAGACGTCTGAATGGTCTGTGTTTCTACTGTGGTGATTCCACTCATGCTATTTCTGATTGTCCTAAGCGCACTAAGCGGTCCGCTAGGTCTGCCGTCATTGGTACTGTACAGTCCAAATTCCTTCTGTCCATTACCTTGATATGCTCTTTGTCGTCGTTTTCTGTCATGGCGTTTGTGGATTCGGGCACTGCCCTGAATCTGATGGATTTGGATTATGCTAAACGTTGTGGGTTTTTCTTGGAGCCTTTGCGGTGTCCTATTCCATTGAGAGGAATTGATGCTACACCTTTGGCCAAGAATAAACCTCAATACTGGGCCCAGCTGACCATGTGCATGGCTCCTGCACATCAGGAAGTTATTCGCTTTCTGGTGTTGCATAATCTGCATGATGTGGTCGTGTTGGGGTTGCCATGGCTACAAACCCATAATCCAGTATTGGATTGGAATTCCATGTCGGTATCCAGCTGGGGTTGTCAGGGGGTACATGGTGATGTTCCATTTTTTTCGATTTCGTCATCCACCCCTTCTGAGGTCCCAGAGTTCTTGTCTGATTATCAGGATGTATTTGAAGAGCCCAAGTCCGATGCTCTACCTCCGCATAGGGATTGTGATTGTGCTATCAATTTGATTCCTGGTAGTAAATTCCCTAAAGGTCGATTATTTAATTTATCCGTGCCCGAACACGCCGCTATGCGCAGTTATGTGAAGGAATCCCTGGAGAAGGGACATATTCGCCCATCGTCATCACCACTGGGAGCAGGGTTCTTCTTTGTAGCCAAGAAGGATGGTTCGCTGAGACCGTGTATTGATTACCGCCTTCTTAATAAGATCACTGTTAAATTTCAGTATCCCTTGCCATTGTTATCTGACTTGTTTGCTCGGATTAAGGGGGCTAGTTGGTTCACTAAGATAGATTTTCGTGGTGCGTATAATCTGGTGAGAATCAGGCAAGGAGATGAATGGAAAACTGCATTCAATACGCCCGAGGGTCATTTTGAGTATCTAGTGATGCCGTTCGGACTTGCCAATGCTCCATCTGTGTTTCAGTCTTTTATGCATGACATCTTCCGTGAGTATCTGGATAAATTCCTGATTGTTTACTTGGATGACATTTTGATCTTCTCAGATGATTGGGAGTCTCATGTGAAGCAGGTCAGAACGGTTTTTCAGGTCCTGCGTGCTAACTCTTTGTTTGTGAAGGGATCAAAGTGTCTCTTCGGTGTGCAGAAAATTTCATTTTTGGGGTTCATCTTTACCCCTTCTACTATCGAGATGGATCCAGTTAAGGTCCAAGCCATCCAGGATTGGATTCAGCCGACATCTCTGAAAAGTCTGCAAAAGTTCCTGGGCTTTGCTAATTTTTATCGTCGCTTCATCTGTAATTTTTCTAGCATTGCCAAACCATTGACCGATTTGACCAAGAAGGGTGCTGATTTGGTTAATTGGTCTTCTGCTGCTGTGGAAGCTTTTCAGGAGTTGAAGCGTCGTTTTTGTTCTGCCCCTGTGTTGTGTCAGCCAGATGTTTCTCTTCCGTTCCAGGTCGAGGTTGATGCTTCTGAGATTGGAGCAGGGGCGGTTTTGTCACAGAGAGGTTCTGATTGCTCAGTGATGAAACCATGTGCTTTCTTTTCCAGGAAGTTTTCGCCCGCTGAGCGTAATTATGATGTGGGCAATCGAGAGTTGCTGGCCATGAAGTGGGCATTCGAGGAGTGGCGTCATTGGCTTGAAGGAGCTAAGCATCGCGTGGTGGTATTGACTGATCATAAGAACTTGACTTATCTCGAGTCTGCCAAGCGCTTGAATCCTAGACAGGCCCGTTGGTCGTTATTTTTTGCCCGCTTCGACTTTGTGATTTCGTACCTTCCGGGCTCTAAAAATGTGAAGGCGGATGCTCTGTCTAGGAGTTTTGTGCCCGACTCTCCGGGTTTATCTGAGCCAGCGGGTATCCTCAAGGAAGGAGTCATTGTGTCTGCCATCTCCCCTGATTTGCGGCGGGTGCTGCAAAAATTTCAGGCGAATAAACCTGATCGTTGTCCAGCAGAGAAACTGTTCGTCCCTGATAGGTGGACTAATAAACTTATCTCTGAACTTCATTGTTCGGTGTTGGCTGGTCATCCTGGAATCTTTGGTACCAGAGAGTTAGTGGCTAGATCCTTCTGGTGGCCATCTCTGTCACGGGATGTACGTACTTTTGTGCAGTCCTGTGGGATTTGTGCTAGGGCTAAGCCCTGCTGTTCTCGTGCCAGTGGGTTGCTTTTGCCCTTGCCGGTCCCAAAGAGGCCTTGGACACATATTTCGATGGATTTCATTTCTGACCTTCCCGTTTCTCAAAAGATGTCAGTCATTTGGGTGGTCTGTGATCGCTTTTCTAAAATGGTCCATCTGGTGCCCTTGGCTAAATTGCCTTCCTCCTCTGATTTGGTACCTTTGTTCTTTCAGCATGTGGTTCGGTTGCATGGCATTCCTGAGAATATTGTTTCTGACAGAGGTTCCCAGTTTGTTTCAAGGTTTTGGCGAGCCTTTTGTGGTAGGATGGGCATTGACCTATCCTTTTCCTCGACTTTCCATCCTCAGACTAATGGCCAGACCGAACGAACCAATCAGACCTTGGAAACATATCTGAGATGTTTTGTTTCTGCAGACCAGGATGATTGGGTGTCCTTTTTGCCGTTGGCTGAGTTCGCCCTTAATAATCGGGCCAGCTCGGCTACCTTGGTTTCTCCATTTTTTTGCAATTCTGGGTTCCATCCTCGTTTCTCTTCAGGACAGGTTGAGTCTTCGGACTGTCCTGGTGTGGATTCTGTGGTGGATAGGTTGCAGCAGATCTGGACTCAGGTAGTGGACAATTTGATCTTGTCCCAGGAGAAAGCTCAACTTTTCGCTAATCGCAGACGCCGTGTGGGTCCCCGGCTTCGTGTTGGGGATCTGGTTTGGTTATCTTCTCGTCTTATTCCTATGAAGGTTTCCTCTCCTAAATTTAAACCTCGTTTTATTGGTCCGTATAGGATTTCTGAGGTTCTCAATCCTGTGTCTTTTCGTTTGACCCTCCCAGACTCCTTTTCCATACATAATGTATTCCATAGGTCGTTGTTGCGGAGATACGTGGCACCTATGGTTCCATCTGTTGAGCCTCCTGCCCCAGTTTTGGTGGAGGGGGAATTGGAGTATATTGTGGAGAAGATTTTGGATTCTCGTGTTTCTAGACGGAAACTCCAGTATCTGGTTAAATGGAAGGGTTATGCTCAGGAAGATAATTCCTGGGTTTTTGCCTCTGATGTTCATGCTTCCGATCTTGTTCGTGCCTTTCATGCGGCTCATCCTGGTCGGCCTGGGGGCTCTGGTGAGGGTTCGGTGACCCCTCCTCAAGGGGGGGGTACTGTTGTGAATTCTGTGGCTGAATTCACTCCTGTGGTCACAAGTGGTACTGCAGCTTCTGAGCTTCCTCCCTCAGGTGTTCTGGTGAGCTCGTTAACTGCTTCATTACTTAACTCCGCCTGATGCTGCTATCCTTGCTCCTTGTCAATGTTTCAGTGTTGGATCTGAGCTTCTCCTGATTGTTCCTGTGACCTGCTGCTCTGTATAGCTAAGTGCTTTTTGCTTTTTTGTTGCTTTTTTTCTGTCCAGCTTGTCTTTTGTTTTGCTGGAAGCTCTGAGACGCAAAGGGTGTACCGCCGTGCCGTTAGTTCGGCACGGTGGGTTTTTTTGCCCCCTTTGCGTGGTTTTGCTTTAGGGTTTTTTGTAGACTGCAAAGTTCGCTTTACTGTCCTCGCTCTGTCCTAGAATATCGGGCCCCACTTTGCTGAATCTATTTCATCCCTACGTTTTGTCTTTTCATCTTACTCACAGTCATTATATGTGGGGGGCTGCCTTTTCCTTTGGGGAATTTCTCTGGGGCAAGTCAGGCCTATTTTTCTATCTTCAGGCTAGCTAGTTTCTTAGGCTGTGCCGAGTTGCCTAGGTAGTTGTTAGGCGCAATCCACAGCCGCTTTTAGTTGTGTTTAGGATAGGATCAGGTGTGCAGTCTACAGAGTTTCCACGTCTCAGAGCTCGTTCTTGTATTTTTGGGTATTTGTCAGATCACTGTGTGCGCTCTGATCGCTAAGCACACTGTGTTTCTGGATTGCCTTCATAACACCTGTCATTAGCAAACATAACACCGTGGATTGCGCCTAACTCTGCCTATGCAACTCGGCACAGCCTGAGAAACTAACTAGCCTGAAGATAGAAAATAAGCCTACCTTGCCTCAGAGAAATACCCCAAAGGAAAAGGCAGCCCCCTACATATAATGACTGTGAGTTAAGATGAAAAGACAAACGTAGAGATGAAATAGATTCAGCAAAGTGAGGCCCGACTTTCTTAACAGATCGAGGATAGAAAAGGTAACTTTGCGGTCTACACAAAACCCTAAAGAAAACCACGCAAAGGGGGCAAAAAGACCCTCGGTACCGAACTAACGGCACGGAGGTACACCCTTTGCGTCCCAGAGCTTCCAGCAACAAATTAGACAAGCTGGACAGAAAAAATAGCAAACAAATAGCAAAGAAGAACTTAGCTATGCAGAGCAGCAGGCCACAGGAATGATCCAGGGAAAAGCAAGTCCAACACTGGAACATTGACAGGAAGCCAGGATCAAAGCATTAGGTGGAGTTAAGTAGAGAAGCACCTAACGACCTCACCAGATCACCTGAGGGAGGAAACTCAGAAGCCGCAGTACCACTTCCCTCCACCAACAGAAGCTCACAGAGAGAATCAGCCGAAGTACCACTTGTGACCACAGGAGGGAGCTCTGCCACAGAATTCACAACAGACCCTTGGGTCTCCTCCCTGGTTCCTCAATTTGATGGTTATTTCAAAAACAGGTGCAAGTGAAACCAGATGGATCCCACCGATTTTATACACGTTTCTACCTTTTTTTTCCTGGCCTGGGTCTTTAATATCTACTTTCATCTGTGTTGTGTGTCACAGATGAAATAAGGTGCAGTTAGGGTCGTCCCACCCTATCTCACCTGCAGAAGCCAAACACATTGTGAAGTGCACATTCTCCATGATTCCTCTTCATCTATAGGTTATAGAGTCAGTGAAGAGAGTGTGGAGGAAGGCGGACATGTTTGTGAAGTCTGGAAGCTGCTGCCATCCCATCGAGGTTGACTTCCAGCAGCTGCTCCTGGTCTAGGACTTTGGGCACAGCACAGAAGGACACAATTGGTGTCTGGCAATGATGGGCATTCTTCATAGATCTATAGAAGGCCAGGAGGATTAATAGCGCAGACATGGAGGGCAGTGTTGGTACTGTGAAGACAGCGTCTACACCTACAGGTGACCAGTAAGTAAATACTGTAGATAATGCAATATAAGCCATGTGCAATGTTATGTATACAGCATGCAGTGAAATTTAATGTATACTGTTTATAATGAAGAGCAATGTAATATATACAGTATGTGAGGTTGAGACTACCCACAATGGCTGGCCCCAAGTGGTAACAACTCCCCCAGTTGTGGTGACTCACAGTCATGTAAGTTTGCTCATCGTGCGGCCTTTGCCCCCTGCAAATGGGATGAGTTGCCACCTTGTGTTGTGTTACACTGATCATCACTGTAATTGTTTTATTATCATATCTAAAGTTTATATGATAACAAAGTGTAATCTATGTAAGGCCGGGCTCAGATGACACTTATCGAGCCAGTCACATCCATGAGTAGCGTACGTGTCTCCTTCTGTGTACAGCTCTGTGCGCTCATCCGTATCACAGCTCGGCCATTATTGGCTTCTTTTCATTTATAAAATTGATAAATATTGCACGCTCCATTTTTTTGTCTGCTAGTATATTGCTCATGTGCTCCTGCACATTCACTAACTTGGGTCAGTGTGCTATTTATGCGTAGTAGATTGTACACAGATGGCAGACTCACCAAAAGTAAGTTTGCATGATCCCTGCTTTATATGCATGTGTAAGGGGTGCACCAGGACTGTGTTATACTCCACTCCCTTCTTTAATGTAAATACACCCTAATTGTAAAGTCTTCCTTGTGCATGGCTGCATGTTGTATATATATGTAGTCTGCTTTTTTATAAGATGGTTAACATAGGGACAGTGCAGTGCCTCAGTTTAGCCACGGGAGGGGCACAATGTAGCTGGTAGACTCCCCCGGAAGCAGGCTGAGCGCCGAAACGCGCGTTGGGGATGGTGGGCATCGCAGGGCTCCAGGCACTTCCAGGTAATTATTATGATCTTATACAGAAATCTCTTGCTCAACTCTTTCTAGATGTTGCACACAACCCTTTTGGAGAGTTCGCTTCGGGTTTTCTTTACTTAAGATTCTATACTTTAGAATTACTTTCACTATTTACAATGTGTATGTGTAAATTACTGAGCAACTTATTTGACTCATATATACCTGCTGGTGCCTGGTGCTCACTGTGATCCCATTTAGGTTGGCTTACCTCTGTCACATCTATATATATAATTGTGTAAGGGTTTTTCCGTCTGTCTGTCTGTCTGTCCTGGAAATCCCGCGTCTCTGATTGGTCGAGGCCGCCAGGCCTCGACCAATCAGCGACGGGCACAACGACGATGATGTCATAAAGGACGTAGACATCCCGCGTCTGATTGGTCGAGGCTGCCAGGCCTCGACCAATCAGCGACGGGCACAGCGACAATGATGTCATAAAGGACGTAGAAATCCCGCGTTTCTGATTCAGCTACGGGCACAGTATCGACGTAGATGTCATAATGGTTGCCATGGCGACGATGATGTCATAAAGGTTGCCTCGACCAATCAGCGACGGGCACAGTCTGCCACGAATTCTGGAATCATCGTTGTCCATATACTACGGGGACATGCATATTCTAGAATACCCGATGCGTTAGAATCGGGCCACAATCTAGTCCCTTTATAATCTTGTTTTATGTAATTGTTTAACCCCTTCACCCCGAAGCCTGTTTTCAACTTCCTTACCAGGCCATTTTTTTCAATTCTGACCACTGTCATTTTATGAGGTCATAACTCTGAAACGCTTCAACGGATCCTGGTGATTCTGAGAATGTTTTCTCGTGACATATTGTACTTTATGATAGTGCTAAAATTTCTTCGATTTGACTTGCGTTTATTTGTGAAAAAAGTGGAAATTTGGTGAAAATTTAGAAAATTTAGCAATTTTTGAACTTTGAATTTTTATGCCCTTAAATCAGAGAGATTTAAAAAAAATTTAAAAATGTGTTCATAAATAACATGTCCCACATGTGTTCTATACATCAGCACAATTTTGGAACCAAAATATTTTTTGGTCAGGAAGTTATAAGGGTTAAAAGATGACCTGCGATTTTTCATTTTTTCAATAAAATTTACGAAACCTTTTTTTTAGGGACCACCTCACACTTGAAGTTACTTTGAGGAGTCTATGTAACAGCAAATACCCAAAAGTGACCCCATTCCTAAAACTGCACCCCTCAAAGTACTCAAAACCACATTCAAGAAGTTTATTAACCCTTCGGGTGCTTCACTGGAGCAGAAGCAATGTGGAAGGAAAAAATGAACATTTAACTTTTTAGTCACAAAAATTATCATTCGGCAACAATTTGCTTATTTTCACGAGGGTAAAAGGAGAAAATGATCCACTAAAGTTCTAAAGTTGGTGAGCAATTTCTCCAGAATACGCTGATACCCCATATGTTGGGGAAAACCACTGACTGGGCGCACAGCAGGGCTCGGAAGGGAAGGAGCGCCTTTTGACTTTTTGAACGCAAAATCGGCTGGAATTGAGAGTGGACGCCATGTTGCGTTTGAAGAGCCCCTGATGTGCCTAAACATTGGAAAACCCCCACAAGTGACCCCATTTTGGAAACTAGACTCTTTAATGAACTTATGTAGCTGTGTGGTGAGCACTTTGAACCCCTAGGTGCTTCACAGAAGTTAATGACGTAGAGCCGTGAAAAAAAAATCCCATTTTTTCCACGAAAATGATCTTTTAGCAATGATTTTTTTATTTTCACAAGTGTAAAAGGAGAAAATGGTCCACTAACATTGTTGAGCAATTTCTCCTGAATATGCTGATACCCCATATGTGGGGAAAACCACTGTTTGGGCACACATCAGGGCTCGGAAGAGAAGGAGCACCTTTTGACTTTTTGAACGCAAAATTGGCTAGAATTGAGAGTGGACGCCATGTTGTGTTTGAAGAGCCCCTGATGTGCCTAAAAATTGGAAAACCCCCACAAGTGACACCATTTTGGAAACTAGACCCTTTAACTAACTTATGTAGCTGTGTGGTAAGCACTTTGAACATCCAGGTGCTTCACAGAAGTTTATAACGTAGAGCCGTGAAAAAAAAAAAACATTTCCACAAGAATGATTTTTAGCAACGATTTTTTTATTTTCACAAGTGTAAAAGGTAAAAATGGTCCACTAACATTGTTGAGCAATTTCTCCTGAATACGCCAATACACCATATGTGGGGGAAAACTACTGTTTAGGTGCACAGCAGGGCTCGGAAGGGAAGGAGCATCTTTTGACTTTTTGAACGCAAAATTTGCTGAAATTGAGAGAGGATGCCATGTCACGTTTGAAGAGACCCTGATGTGCCTAAACATTGGAAAAATCCCACAAATGACCCCATTTTGGAAAATAGACCCTTTAACAAACTTACGTAGCTGTGTGGTGAGCACTTTGAATTCCCAGGTGCTTCACAGAAGTTTAATAACGTAGAGCCGTGAAAAAAAAAATCACATTTTTTCCACGAAAATGATCTTTTAGCAACAATTTTTTTATTTTCACAAGTGTAAAAGGAGAAAATGGTCCACTAACATTGTTGAGCAATTTCTCCTGAATATGCCGATACCCCATATGTGGGGGAAACCACTGTTTGGGCACACAGCAGGGCTCGGAAGGGAAGGAGCGCCTTTTGACTTTTTGAACTCAAAATTGGCTAGAATTGAGAGTGGACGCCATGATGTGTTTGAAGAGCCCCTGATGTGCCTAAACATTTGAAAACCCCCACAAGTGACCCCATTTTGGAAACTAGACCCTTTAACAAACTTACGTAGCTGTGTGGTGAGCACTTTGAATTCCCAGGTGCTTCACAGAAGTTTAATAACGTAGAGCCGTGAAAAAAAAATCACATTTTTTCCACAAAAATGATTTTCAGCCCCAATTTTCTTATTTTCACAAAGGTAACGGGAAAAAATAAACCACTAAAGTTGTTGCACATTTTCTCCTGAATACGCCGATACCCCATATGTGGGGGAAAACCACTGTTTGTGCGCACGGCAGGGCTCAGAATGGAAGGAGTGCCGTTTTGGATTGCAGACTTTGATGGAATGGTCTGCGGGCGTCATGTTGCATTTGCAGTGCCCCTGATGTACCTAAACATTGGAAAAACCCCAAAAGTGACCCCATTTTGGAAACTAGACCTTTTAACAAACTGATGTAGCTGTGTGGTGAGCACTTTGAACCCCCAGGTGCTTCACAGAAGTTTATAACGTAGAGCTGTGAAAAAAAAATCACATTTTTTCCACAAAAATGATTTTCAGCCCCAATTTTCTTATTTTCACAAAGGTAACGGGAAAAAATAAACCACGAAAGTTGTTGCACATTTTCTCCTGAATACGCCGATACCCCAAATGTTGTGGAAAACCACTGTTTGTGCGCACGGCAGGGCTCAGAATGGAAGGAGTGCCGTTTTGGATTGCAGACTGATGGAATGGTCTGTGGGCATCATATTGCATTTGCTGAGCCCCTGATGTGCCTTAACAGTGGAAATCCTCCACAAATGACCCCATTTTGGAAACTACACCTCTGAAGGAATTTATCTAGAGGCATAGTTTTATAGTAATAACTATAATGCTTTTGGTTTTAGTGTATGAATTTATAATGTGGCGGTATGTGTAAGATGTGCTCGGCACATCACATCAGATTATAGATGTGTTGTGTCAAAAGGGTATAAACTAATTTTATTAATTTGTGGAGGTGTGGTACGCTTTGAAACAATCCTTAATGCAAAGGCCAGGTTTCTCAGGGCAGGTTTCACAATGGTAAGTTGTGTCCTTTTGGATTCTCCTCTTGGAGCATACTCTGCACCGTTTTTGTGATCGGCCTGTCCTCGCTGCTTGGGGAGCCTGTCCTGGGAAATGGTGACCTGGGACAATACGGGCACTATCAGATTCAGAAGTACTGGGGCCCTCAGCGCCCCGAGTGCCTTGATGACTTCCTCCTGAAACTGAAGGAAGGTCTCTGTATTGCCTGCAGATCGGGACAGCACAAAAGCATTGTACAGTGCCATCTGTACAATGTGCACGGCCAATTTTTTGTACCATACTTTGGCTTTTCGCATGGCACTGTATGGTTGGAGGACCTGATCAGAAAGATCCACACCCCCCATGTACCGATTGTAATCCAAGATACAATCTCGCTTTCGGAATTGTGCTGTGGTCCCACGAACAGTGACAAGGGTGCTGTTGTCACGGTGTATGGTGGTCAGGATAAGGACATCCCTTTTGTCCTTATACTTGACCACCAGCATGTTGTCGCTGCATTGGGCTCTGCTTTCCCCTTTTCTCAGCATTTGCCCAATTAGCGGCTTAGGGAGGCCTCTCTGATTTTTTCGCACGGTGCCACATGCAGCTGTACCTCTGGCAGAGAGGGCCTAGAAGAGTGGGATGTTGGTGTGAAAGTTATCAATGTAGAGGTGATAACCCTTATCCAGCAGTGGGTGCAGCAATTCCCACACAATTTTCTCACTCACCCCCAGGATGGGGGGGGGGGGGGGGCATTCAGGGGTGTTAATTTGGGTGTCCTTCTCCTCATAGACCCTAAATCTGTGGGTGTACCCTGAGATACTCTTGCACAGTTTGTGCAGCTTTATTCCGTACCTGGACCTCTTACTGGGCAGGTATTGTCGGAATTTTAGCCTCCCTTTGAAATAAACGAGAAAATCATCAATAGCAATGTCCCTCTGGGGTATGTACGCCTCAGCAAATTTTCTGCTGAAGTGTTCAACCACTGGCCGAATTTTATATAGACGATCAAAGTTAGGATTGCCTCGGGGAGAACACTGCGCATTATCACTATATTGCAAAAATCTTTGGATCCTTGTCATGGCCATGCGGAATACCGGTGTAGTGTAGAGAATATCAGTACTCCTGTACTGACGAATCTCTGTTTTTTTTTATTATGCCCATATGCAGCACAATTCCCCAAAATGTCATCATCTCTGCTGCATTTATGGGGGTCCATCAGGCGTATGATGACGTGGGAGTTTGGGTGAAAAATTGCTGGGCATACAGGTTTGTCTGGGCCACCATAAGACTTATTATTTCCTCACTGAAAAAGAATTTAAAGAAGTCAATTTCATTGAGGCCAGTGGTGTCAAACTGGATTCCTGAGCTGCTGCTGAAATCCGGAATGACGGGCTGAAAATTTTCGGGGGCTGCAATCCATATGGGATCGATTTCTGCAGGAATTGCCTGGGTCCTAGGGCGCCTTGTTGGGGTCCTTCCTACCCAGATGAGGATGAGGAGGAGGAGGAGAAATAGAGGAATGTGGGATGTTCCTCACTGGCTGAATCCGTGTCGGACACAAGGATGGCGTAAGCCTCCTCTGGTGAATAGCGCCTTGTTGACGAATGGGCTTTTCCACATGTAATGTGTGGGGCTTGTGTATAGGGTACTCTTTATTATAACAAAACAGAGGAAAAAGAAGTAGAGAGGTAAAATGTAGAAGAAAAAATGTAAAGAAAAATCAGATTTAAAAAAGTTTGTATAAAATAAAACAGACGTTCACTACACTAATGCCCTCCCTATAAATTTATCCGATGCAAATTCTTTTTTCACCAATAATGTGACGTACGCTCCCCTAATGCAATCGCTAAAAAGTTAATCGACGCAACTAATTCTTTTTTTAACAAAAGAAAAATGGACGTCACCAACAATTTGACGTATGCTCCCCTAATGCACTTTTTATGCAAAAAAAAGAAAAAAAGCTACCTCCCTACCTATAAAACTACTCTGTACTTTTTTTTTTCTAAAACAAGATTGGTCGTCACCAACGCTGTGACGCCAGCTACGCTACCTTGCTATGCCTAAAATTAGGCTATACTAACTACTATTATTTTTTTCTAAAAAAACTTGGACATCGCTTAGACTGCGAAGTCCGCTAGCTAAAAAAGAAAAATTCCCGTGGCGCAGTCTCTGATCAGCAGCGATACTGATCAAAACGCTGCGGACACAGAAAGAGCACGAATGCTCTGCGTGGGACGCCACACACTGGAAAAAAGCGCAAAAAAGTGCGCTAAAAATTCAATTGGACGGGGGGGACGTCACCAAGCACTGACGCCAGCTACACTACTTTGCTACATCTAAAACTACACTGTACTAACTACGATTATTTTTTTCTAAAAAAACTTGGACGTCGCTTAGACTGCGAAGTCCGCTACACTAACTAGCTCAAAAAGAAAAATTCCCGTGGCGCAGTCTCTGATCAGCAGCGATACTGATCAAAGCGCTGCAGACACAGGAAGAGCACGAATGCTCTGCGCGGGGCGCCGCGCACAGGAAAAAAAGCGCAAAAAAGTGTGCTAAAAATTCAATTGGAGGGAGGAGGGGGAGGGGGGGTACTGGAACAGGGAGGGGGGATGGGAAAGGGGACGTCAAACACTGACGCTGGCTACGGTACTTTGCTGAGCCTTAAACTACAATGTACTAACTGCGATTATTATTTTTTCTATAAAAAAAAATCGGACTTCGCTTAGACTGCGAAGTCTGCTATGGTAACTAGCTAAAAAAAGAAAAAGTCCTGTGGTGCAGTCCCTGATCAGCAGCGATACTGATCAAAGCGCTGCGGACACAGGAAGAGCACAAATGCTCTGCGCCGGACGACGCGCACAGGAAAAAAAGCGCAAAAAAGTGCGCAAAAAAATCAAATTGGAGGGAGGAGAGGGAGGGGGAGGGGGTACTGAAACAGGGATGGGGGATGGGAAAGGGGTGGGGGAGGTGCTGCTGCTGTGATCACAGGAGTCACACAGCAGGCAGATGGCAGCAGAGAGCAGGCAGATCGCAGGAGACTTCGGTGAAGAAGCAGCACTTGGAGACAGGAGATCGCCGGGTTGATCACACTGGCCACCAATGGATTCTCTATCTTAAGGTACACAGCCCCTCTTAGACCACCACTCTTCACGCCAAATCTGAGGTAAAGATGGCGTGCAGGGCGGTGATCGCTATTTTAAATTTACCCCTTTGGCGCTGATTAGCTAGAAGCTATTGTTCAGCCAATCAGTGCCATAGGGGTTAATCAGGTGAGGTGACGTGGCGATCACCCCACCTACTGTGACGGCTGTGATTGGTGCTACGTCACACAGCACCAATCACAGCCTGTCACATCCTTTTTTTTTTTTTACAACTTTATTGTCAGCTTTGCTGTGACTGGCTGGTGAGAGTTCACCAGCCAATCACAGCGATAGCCGACGCGGGGGGCGGATCAGCCCCTCGTGGTGACCGGAAATAGCAGCGCCGTACTAGTACTGCGGTTTGCGGGAACGGCCTTGTGTGTATAGGTTTTATGTTGTATATATATGCAGTCTGCTTTTTATAAGATGGTTAACATAGGGACAGTGCAGTGCCTCAGTTTAGCCATGGGAGGGGGCACAGTGTAGCTGGTAGCAATAGCCCTGTAACTGGTTAATTTAGTAGGGGCCACCTGTGGATAAGTTAGAGAGCTCCCTGTGTTTCAGTCAGAAAGAGCCTGGGAGCTGAACAGCTCAGGAGGGCCTGAGTGTCCAGATAGTCCTGAAGAGCTTAATGTAATGGCTGACCGCCCTCATGCCCACTGGTCTCGACCCCTCCCCCCTTCTTCTTCAGCTTGCTCAGCCAATCAGTCTCTTCCTCAGCAGCTCCTCCTCCCCTATAATCCAAAGAGGAGCAATGTCTACTGAGTAGTTTTGAGCGATAACTTCCGATATTCAAAGGTATCGGTATCGGATGGTATCGGCCAATATCCAAAAAATATCGGATATCGCCAATACCGATACCCGATACCAATGCAAGTCAATGGGACGAAAATATCGGAAGGTATCCTGGATGGTACCCAGGGTCTGAAGGAGAGGAAACTCTCCTTCAGGCCCTGGGATCCATATTCATGTAAAAAATAAAGAATAAAAATAAAAAATATGGATATACTCTCCCCTCCGAAGGACCCTGGCTGTCACCGCTGCGAGCGTCTGCCTCCGTCCCTAAGAATGCAGTGAGTGAAGGACCTTCGATGACGTCGCAGTCAGGTGACCGGTCACCTGACCGCTCATGTGACCGTGATGTCATCGAAGGTCCTTCACTCACTGCATTGTTAGGAACGGAGGCAGACGCTAGCAGTGGTGACAGCCAGGGTTCGCCGGAGGGGTGAGTATATCCATATTTTTCATTTTTATTCTTTATTTTTTACACGAATATGGATCCCAGGGCCTGAAGGAGAGTCTCCTCTCCTCCAGACCCTTGGAACCATACGCACCGCACACGCCGATTCCGATTTCCGATATCGCAAAAATATCGGAACACGGTATCGGAATTCCGATACAGCAAATATCGGCCGATACCCGATACTTGTAGTATCGGAATGCTCAAGACTACTACTGAGAGTTGTGGTCCAGGGTAGTGCAACAAGAGGTTGATTAAAGGGAACCTGTCACCCCGTTTTTTCAGATTGAGATATAAATACTGTTAAATAGGGCCTGCGCTGTGCGTTACTATAGTGTATGTAGTGTACCCTGATTCCCCACCTATGCTGAGAAATATATTACCAAAGTCGCCGTTTTCGCCTGTCAATCAGGCTGGTCAGGTCGGGTGGGCGTGTTCACAGCGCTGTTTCTTCCTCAGCTTTACGTTGGTGGCGTAGTGGTGTGCGCATGTTGAAGTGACTAATCCACTGTGGGCACGTGAACAAGCAGCGCGCGATCTGCGCTGTCATCCCTTTCATCGGTGGGGGCGGCCATCTTCCTGGGGCCGCGCGTGCGCAGATAGAGTGCTCTGCTGCACGGGGCTTCAGGAAAATGGCCGCGGGATGCCGCGCGTGCGCAGAAGAGATCGCGGCGGCCATTTTCCCAAAGCCGAGATGCAAACTCGGCTTTGGGAAAATGGCCGCCGCGATCTCTTGTGCGCACGCGCGGCATCCCGCGGCCATTTTCCTGAAGCCCCGTGCAGCAGAGCACTCTATCTGCGCACGCGCGGCCCCAGGAAGATGGCCGCCCCCACCGATGAAAGGGATGACAGCGCAGATCGCGCGCTGCTTGTTCACGTGCCCACAGTGGATTAGTCACTTCAACATGCGCACACCACTACGCCACCAACGTAAAGCTGAGGAAGAAACAGCGCTGTGAACACGCCCACCCGACCTGACCAGCCTGATTGACAGGTGAAAACGGCGACTTTGGTAATGTATTTCTCAGCATAGGTGGGGAATCAGGGTACACTACATACACTATAGTAACGCACAGCGCAGGCCCTATTTAACAGTATTTATATCTCAATCTGAAAAAACGGGGTGACAGGTTCCCTTTAAGGTCTGCTGCCGTGAATGTCTTAGGCTACGTTCATGTTTGCGTTGTGCGCCGCTGCGTCGGCGATGCAACGCACAACGCAAATAAAAACGCACCAAAACGCATGCAAAAACGCTGCGTTTTGCGACGCATGCGTCCTTTTTTGCCGAAATTTGGACGCAAGAAAAATGCAACTTGTTGCGTTTTCTGCGCCCGACGCTTGCGGCAAAAAAAACGCATGCGTCGCACAACGCAGCACAACGCATGTCCATGCGTCCCCCATGTTAAATATAGGGGCGCATGACACATGCGTCGCCGCTGCGTCGCCCGACGCAAACACGCAAAACGCTAATGTGAACGTAGCCTTACAGGATCTGCTGGAATTACACACATGGGTCTCACTGCTCATAGATATAAAGTTACACATAAAAAATGTATATATAGATCACATAGTGTGTCCAGGAGATTTTCCCTTTTCAAATGGCATAGGCCACCTGTGAGGAACACAGAGTGCCAGACTGTTGAATATATATATATTATAATATATCCAAAAACAGTATTTCTAGTGGTGTGATGACACCCTCTAGTGGACAACTAAAAGACAAAGCTCAGCCTAGAGTATGCATGACATGAATATATAAAGTATAGTAGTTCACTAATTCAATTCATCGACTGGAGTGAGATACATAGATGAGATCAGCGGTATATAGTGTATACAAAATTGCACTCCTCACCTACGGCTAATATTGAATGGTACAGACAATACAGTTATAGATCTAAAGTAAAGGTGCACAAAAATGATCCAATCAGTGCTAAGGTTTGACACTGATAGGATAGAGGGTTGTTATGCCAAAACAGAGATACTGCAAAAGTAACATCTTTGAGTGTGTGATGTCAACTGAATGTGTGTGTGCTGTCAATGGAAGCCCTGACGTGCGTTTTGCACTTGCTTCTTTCTGGGGGTCCCCATCTCTGCATTTGCAGAACAACGCTCTATCCTATCAATGTCAGACCTTAGCATTGATTGGATTGTTTCACTACACCATGGCACTTTACATTAGATCTACAACTGTACTGTCTGTACCATTCAATATTAGCCCTTGGTGAGGACTACAGTTTATATACACTATGTACCGCTTATCTCATCTATGCATCTAACACCAGTTGATGCATTGAATTAGTGAACTACTATGCTATATACACTGCTCAAAAAATAAAGGGAACACTTAAACAACAGAATATAACTCCAAGTGAATCAAACTTCTGTGAAATCAAACTGTCCAGGAAGCAACACTGATTGACAATCAATTTCACATGCTGTTGTGCAAATGGAGTAGACAACAGATGGAAATTATTGGCAATTATCAAGACACACTCAATAAAGGAGTGGCTCTGCAGGTGGGGACCACAGACCACATCTCAGTACCAATGCTTTCTGGCTGATGTTTTGGTCACTTTTGAATGTTTGTTGTGCTTTCACACTCATGGTAGCATGAGACGGACTCTACAACCCACACAAGTGGCTCAGGTAGTACAGCTCATGCAGGATGGCACATCAATGCAAGCTGTGGCAAGAAGGTTTGCTGTGTCTGTGAGTGTAATGTCCAGAGGCTGGAGGCGCTACCAGGAGACAAGCCAGTACACCAGGAGACATGGAGGGGGCCGTAGGAGCGCAACAACCCAGCAGCAGGACCGCTACCTCAGCCTTTGTGCAAGGAGGAACAGGAGGAGCACTGCCAGACAGGGCCGGCGTCAGCACCCAGCACAGCGGGCAAATGCCGGGGCCCTGGGGAGAGGGGGGGGGGCCCACGGAGAGCAGAGCAGGAGATAACATGCTCTCTCCCCCCACAATGTCACTGCTGGCTGCGTTCTCTTAACCCCTATGTGCCAGCTCTGACACAAGCATCTTCTCACTCAGTCAGTGCAGCCAGGCAGGCACACATAGGGGTTAACAGAAGGCAGCCAGTGTGACATTGTGGGCGGAGAGAGCACGTTCTCTGCTCTCCCCCCTGGGTGGCTGCAGACAGTGCTGAAGTTTATCAGGCAGATTCCGAGGAGCTCAGTCCTACTAGTGACTGAGTGAGTGCAAAGGTGTCCAGCAGTGGTTGCAGTTGTGGCTCAGTCTGCTGCTGTCTTTCTCCGCTGCCTAAAAATGTGGGTGATGTCTGGAGGAGCAGCTGGTGGGGTGCAGCCTGTAGCCGCCCAGCTCACCCAGAATACATGCATGCCACACCGAACCTGCACCAGTGGGATAGGAAGAAGCTTAACCCCTTCCCATCTGTATGAAGGTTATTGCTGAACCTTAAAGATAACAATCCGACCCGCATAAATGGGGTTAACCAGATGCCAGGAGGAAGGGGAGCTGCTGCCATGGATAAAACTGAGCTGTGGGCTGTACATTGGGGCCCCGTGGCCCCAGGCTGGAGACTGGAGGGACTCTGCCCAGTGCTGGCATGTGGGTGATTTCTGCTCCGGAGTCTCAGCTTCTCTCCTCTAGGTCACACTGTGCAGTCACAGCAACATTGGTTGTGTCTGTCCAGGTCCCAGCAGCTGCCACTGCTCCCACCAAGGACATGGCATCACTTAACCCTTCCCCTGCAGCCACCGGCAACAAATCCACATTATTCCTTGATTAAATCAGGTTCCAACCCAATAGAGGAGCAGACATTTCCTGCTGCCATTAGGGTCCGGGAGGGGGTGACATTGGCTGCCCTGCTACTCTCTAGTGGGGGATGACAAGTGTAACATGGGGTAACGATGACGGAGAAATGCACAGGATAATAGTGAGCGTGACAGAGGGCAGTGTATGGTATGGAGCAGTCAGGGGGTGGGCTGCAGGATCCCCCCATACTGTACATGACTGCTCGGGACAGGGAGGCGTTTAATGAGCTTCTAATGACAGGGCACTAAAGGTACCTTCACACATAACGATATAGTTAACGATATCGTTGCTATTTGTGACGTAGCAACGATATCGTTAATTAAATCGTTATGTGTGACAGCGACCAACGATCAGGCCCCTGCTGGGAGATCGTTGGTCGCTGAATAAAGTCCAGAACTTTATTTCGTCGCTGGACTCCCGCTGACATCGCTGGATCGGCGTGTGTGACACTGATCCAGCGATGTCTTCACTGGTAACCAGGGTAAACATCTGGTAACTAAGCGCAAGGCCGCGCTTAGTAACCCGATGTTTACCCTGGTTACCATGCTAAAAGTAAAAAAAAACAAACACTAGATACTTACCTACAGCTGTCTGTCCTCCAGCACTGTGCTCTGCTCTCCTCCTGTACTGGCTGTGAGCCGGAAAGCAGAGCGGTGATGTCACCGCTCTGCTTTCCGGCTCACAGCCAGTACAGGAGGAGAGCAGAGAAGCAGAGCGCAGCGCTGGAGGACAGACAGCGGTAGGTAAGTATCTAGTGTTTGTTTTTTTTTACTTTTAGCATGGTAACCAGGGTAAACATCGGGTTACTAAGCGCGGCCCTGCGCTTAGTTACCCGATGTTTACCCTGGTTACTGGCATCGTTGGTCGCTGGAGAGCGGTCTGTGTGACAGCTCTCCAGGGACCAAACAGCGACGCTGCAGCGATCCGGATCGTTGTCGGAATCGCTGCAGCGTCGCTAAGTGTGAAGGGGCCTTAATTGGGTCATTAGGGTTTGTGGAAAGGATTCAGCATCAGGTCCCTCATTAATGCCCGAGCCGCCTGTTACTTTGTAGCACAGATCTGTTGGGGCCGCAAAACCAAACAAAGTTGTTTATGTAGAAAAGTCTTTGTTTCATAGAAAAACTCAAAACAGAAAAGCACCTCTTCTGTATATATACACTGCACAGCACCTTTCCTCCTGTATATATACACTGCAGAATCTACAATAGCTGTCACTCATGTAAGAAGTGAAATCTGGCATTGTACTATACATTTCTCTGCCGTATCTGGGCATCATAAATCGGGGTATGTGTTAAAGGGGGGGGCCCACTGAGACTCTTTCGCCCGGGGCCCTCGAAAACCTGGAGCCGGCCCTGCTGCCAGAGCAATGCAAAGGATGGTCTGAGTGCCCAATGTCCACATATGGGGGTTGTGCTCAAAGCCCAACACCGTGCAAGACCCTTGGCATTTGCCACAGAACACCAGGATTGGCAAATTCACCACTGGCGGCCTGTGCTCTTCACAGATGAAAGCAGGGTCACACTGAGCACATGTGACAGACATGACAGAGTCTGGAGGCGCCGTGGAGAGCGATCTGCTGCCTGCAACATCCTTCAGCATGACCAGTTTGGCAGTGGGTTAGTAATGGTGTGGGGTGGCATTTTTTTGGAGGGCCACACAGCCCTCCATGTGCTCGCCAGAAGTAGCCTGACTGCCATTAGGTACAGAGATGAAATCCTCAGACCCCTTGTGAGACCATATGCTGGTGCGGTTGGTCCTGGGTTCCTCCTAATGCAGGACAATGCCAGACCTCATGTGGCTGAAGTGTCAGCAGGTCCTGCAAGATGAAGGCATTGAACCTATGGACTGGCCCGCCCCTTCCCCAGACCTGAATCTGATTGAACACATCTGGGATATCTTGTCTCTCACCATCCACCAACGTCAGGTTGCACCACAGACTGTCCAGGAGTTGGCGGATGCTTTAGTTCAGGTCTGGGAGGAGATCCCTCAGGAGACCATCCACCGCCTCATCAGGAGCATGCCCAGGCATTGTAGGGAGATCATACAGGCACGTGGAGGCCACACACAATACTGAGCATCATTTCCTTGTCTTAGGCATTTCCACTGAAGTTGGATCAGCCTGTAACTTCATTTTCCACTTTGATTTTGAGCATCATTCTAACTCCAGACCTCCGTGGCATATTAGTTGTGATTTACGTTGATCATTTTTAGGTTTTATTGTTCTCAACACATTCCACTATGTAATGAATAAAGATTTACAACTGGAATATTTCATTCAGTGATATCTAGGATGTGGAATTTTAGTGTTCCCTTTAATTTTTTGAGCAGTGTATATTCATTTCATGCATACTCTAGGCTGAGAGTTTGTCTCTTTAATTGTCCACTAGAGGGTGTCATCAAACCACTAAAAATACTGCTTTTGGACATATATTTTATACAGGGTGGGCTATGTATATGGATACACCTAAATAAAATGGGAATAGTTTGTGATATCAACTTCCTGTTTGTGGCACATTAGTATATGGGAGGGGGAAAACTTTTCAAGATGGGTGGTGACCATGGCGGCCAATTTGAAGTTGGCCACTTTGGATCCAACTTTATTTTTTTAGATAGGAAGAGGGTCATGTGACACATGAAACTTATTGAGAATTTAACAAGAAAAACAATGGTGTGCTTGGTTTTAACGTAACTTTATTCTTTCATGAGTTACTTACAAGTTTCTCTTTGTTTACAGCCATTGACATGTCACAGAGGTTAACACGTGAGGAGCAGATAGAAATTGTGTTGATGTCTGGTGAACGCAGTACCCGGGTCACTGCAACAGATTTCAATGCAAGACACCCTACGACACCACCCATCTCCCATGCTACAGTTAGCAAACTATTTGTCAAATTTCGTGAAACAGGTTCAGTGTTGGATTTGCCAAAATGCGACACAAGAAAACTGTCACTAATGAAGAAACATCAGTGTCTGTTTTAGCTTCATTCAGCAAGAGCCCACAGCGTAGCACTCGCCGCATGTCACCGGAGAGTGGCATCAGTCGAACATCCCTTTGCCGGATATTAGCTACTCACAAATGGCACCCTTACAAAATCCAGCTGCAACATCTCCATGAGGATGACCCAGATCGGCGCGCTGAATTTGCAGAATGGGCAAAACAAAAATTGGAACAGGACCCTCAGTTTACACAGAACATTATGTTCAGTGATGAGGCAAATTTTTTTGTGAATGGTGAAGTTAAAAAACAAAACAACCGCTTTTGGTCTAACACTAACCCACAGTGGATAGATCCCTCCAAGACTGTTGGAACACAAATATTGATGGTATGGTGTTTTATATGGGGTACAAAGATTGTGGTGCCATTCCTCATCAATGGAAACCTCAATGCCACTGGATATCTGAAATTGCTACATGATGATGTGTTGCCCTCTTCATGCACTGAAGATGGCAGGTTCCCTGAGTTTTTCCAGCAAGATGGTGCACCACCACATTATGGGTGTCATGTCTGAGCATTCCTACACGAGCAGTTTCCTGGAAAGTTGATTGGTCATCGTGGGCCAGATGAATGGCCACCAAGGTCTCCTTATCTGACCCCCTTAGACTTTTATCTTTGGGGTCATCTGAAGGCAATTGGCTATGCTGTAAAGATATGAGATGTGCAGAATCTGAAACAACAGATAATGGAAGCCTGTGCTAGCATTTTTTCTGCGGTGTTGCTATCAGTGTGTCAAACGTGGGAGAAGAGGGTTGCACTGACAATCCAACACAATGGGCAGCACTTTGAACACATTTTATAAGTGGTCATAAACTTGTAAATAACTCATGAAAGATTAAAGCTACGTTAAAACCAAGCACACCATTGTTTTTCTTGTGAAATTCTCAATAAGTTTGATGTGTCACATGACCCTCTTTCCATTGGAAAAAATAAAGTTGGATCCAAAATGGCCGACTTCAAAATGGCCGCCATGGTCACCACCCATCTTGAAAAGTTTTCCCCCTCCAATATGCTAATGTGCCACAAAAAGGAAGCTGATATCACCAACCATTCCCATTTTATTTAGGTGGAGCCATATAAATGGCCCATCCTGTACAGTCAATAGTCTAGCACTCTGTTTTCCTCACAGTTGGTCACCAGCTGACACCTATGCCATTTGAAAAGGGAGAAATCTTCTGGACACACTATGTGATCTATATATACATTATTATTTATGATTTTTTTCTAGCAATTATGTATATACCTTATTATATCTTTAGGGTGGATATGAATCTGCTCTATTTCCCCCTCAAGTTATTTTTTTAAAATATTTTAAACCAAAAATTTAATAAAGATTATTCATTTTAATATTCGAGGTCTTTTCATACTTCCTTGTCTTTTAGGTACTATGTATTTTTTCCTACGTATAAACTTGATGGTCAAACTATAGATTTTTTTTTGCTGAGAAATTCTGCTACGTTAAACAAGCCAAATGAATGAATACACAAAAAAATAAATCTATAGATCGCGGAAACAGCAGGACAGTCCCAAACTTGGATCCACGCACTGCCGTCCCCTGCAGTCTGCTAAATGGTCCTCACTGTCACTGCCCCTCTGATATCTTTTCCTGTCAGGGTAGAAACAATAGGTAAATTTCTGTATCTTGCGGTTGTGACTATTGGCGTAGCCAAAAATTTGATTTTTCACTCTTTATTTTCTGTTAAGTTTGGAAGGTTTATCACTATACAATTGTGTGTTTCCAGAGCAGCTGTCAAAGTGCGTGGGAGTAATTCTAGCGCACTGCTTTTTAGTGACTGCTCCTTCATCACCTCTATGACTGAAAGCGAGCAGCTGCAGGGAAAAGAGAAATTAATTTTCTTCCTGTAGCTGCTGGTTCAGTGAGACAGACATGATTTTAAAGATTTTTTTTACCTGCAGGTTAACCCAATGTTTGGAGGTAAAAAGTGTTTATAGATGTGACAGGTTCCTTTTAAGTTGTGCACCTTTGGAGAAGAAATGCATTCTAACATAAATGCATGTATTTTTAGCAAAAAATAATTTTAAACCATTGGGTTCCACTAACAATTAAATTTGCGCTAATTGCCTTCTTTAGCCTCTGTGTTGCATTGTCTACTGCTGGCTGCAGAATGGGTTACTTTACTTATGAATCCATCAGTGAGCTCATTCTAATGGTCAAATGAGAGAGTGTTTGGTGAGTTTTTGATGCTGACCAAAAAAATGCAGAATCTTACAGTTCCAATAAAGTGGACGGGATTTATAGAAATCTCCTGCCCACTCTGTTTCTTTTTTACATTGCGTAAATTGACCTACAGAGCATTTTTGAAATCCACAACATGTTAATTTCTTTTGATGTTACACTGAGTTTTATGTACAGATATTGCCTCTAAAATTGCATTAAATGCAGAAAATCCGAAGCTTAAAAAAAGAATATGCGTGTCCACGAGTGATGAGCGAGTGTACTCGTTGCTCGGGGGTCCTCCGAGTATTTTTTAGTGTTCGGAGATTTAGATTTCATCGCGGCAGCTGAATGATTTACTGCTTGATTACTTGTGCGGTGTCACGGAGTTACAGCGACAGGGCAGTACCAGAAGACCACGGTGTCTGACGGCTTCTGCTTCTTCGCTGAGAAGAAGCACTTCTCCTGTGTATTAAAGGTGTTTTGTTTTCTTTCAGCAGGACAGGGGTTAATAGGCTGTGTGGAAATCGCTGCTTTCAGCTGTGCTCGGTTAGCCACTCCTCTCTCCTATAAAAGCTAGGCCTTCTGGTCAGATCTTTGTCTGAGATAGCACTTGCTTGATAGACCTGGAGTAGTGAGGAGCTGGTGTTTGGAGAGCTGGAATATGCCAATTGCCTCTTCTGAGAAAAAGAGGACTTAAACTCTATAGCGCCAACTGTTGGAAGTAGCGATCCTACAAGTCACAATCAACCCTTTAACGAGTCGTGCAATATGACTTAAGATAAAAGCCAAATCAGTATCTCAATTCGCAGACACGGTGTTTCGGGCTGTTGGCCCTCGTCAGTGCGAAGCATGAGAACTGATTTGGCTAGTTGAGAGGCTCTGGACTGGGGTCTAAGGGGTATCGTTTCTCCTTATGGAGGGTGACATACCATCTCTGGCTGAATTTATTGTGCGACAGTTGTATGGTTTGTATGCCTGGAAATTCCTCATCCTTACCTGCCTTATTTTCTTCCCTCTTCCTTCACACCCTGGTGGATACCTCTGTTATTTGTGAGAGCATATTTTGTGTGAGTGGAGTTTACTTTTACCCCTGCCTTTGTTTCCCTGTTTGTCGGGTTGGTGTACTGCGGTACACGGTAGCGCCTCTCTCCTCCCCGGGTGGGAGGGGGACAGATGCAGGGCTGCAAGTTAGGAGACAGGGCGAGGGCGGAGGCCCCAGCATCCTCGCCATCTGAGGTATCCCGGTGAACAGGGCGAGTTACGGCACCCCCTAGAGATAGGGCCAGGAAAGATGCCCCTGGTCCCAGTTTACTCGCCAGTCCAATCGTGATATGGGGATTCCCTAGCAACCAGGCAACCCGCACATATACTCAGCCTGGCTACTAGCTGTAAATCATTCAGCTGCCCGATGAAAACTAAATCTCCGAGCAGTCATAAATACTCGGTCACCCGAGCATGCTCTGGAAAACCCGAGCAACGAGTACACTCGCTCATCACTAGTTTCCACCTTCAAAATGCACTTAAAACAAGCGTAATCCACACATCAATATGGTTTTATCAAAACCAAGTACAGTACCAGAAAGTATCAAAAACAAAGCAGCTTTATGTAAAACATGACCTAACTAGTGATGAGCAAGTGTCCTTGTTACTCGAGATTTCGGAGCATGCTCTGGTGGTCTCTGAGTATCTTGGGCGTGCTCATAGATTATGTTTGTGTCCCCGCAGCTGCATGATTTGTGGCTGCTAGACAGCCTGAATACATGTGGGGATTCCCTAACAAACAGGCAATCCCTGCATGTGTTCAGGTTGTCTAACAATCTAATCTACATGTACACCAAAATACTCAAAGAACACCCGAGCATGCTCGGAAAACTCGAGTAAGCCCGAGGTCACATTTGCAAGTTGAATGCGAGAAACTCTCGATACTCTCTCGCCTCAATACCCGGCACTGCCACCGGCACTCGGACCGGAATATACAGCTGCATGTATTTCTACGCAGTTGAAGGCTCCGGTCCGAACTGCTGGCAGCCGTGCTGAGAACTGATGTGAGAGACTTGCATTGAACTCGCAAGTGTGACCCCAGCCTAACGATCACACTCGCTCACGACTAGACCTAACAACAATAGACAAAAAAATGCAGCTTCAAACACGCAATTAAAATGTATGCAAAAAAATGCACTAAAAAAGCAATGAAATAAAACACCAGTAAGCCTATGTGCAGATTAGGCTTAGGAATTTCTGGTGCGGATTCTGCCTCTCCTGACAGAAAACGCACCTGCGGATTTGTCGCGTTTTTTGTGCGTTTCTGCTGCGGTTTTTTTGTGGATTTGCTGCGGTTTTTACCCCTGCGGTTTTCTATAATGGAATGGGTACAAAAACGATGCAGATTCACGAAAAAGAAGTGACATGCTACTACTTTTAAACCGCAGCGTTTCCGCAACGGATTTTCCACAAAGTGTGCACGGCATTTTTTTTTTCTCATTGATTTACATCGTACTGTAAATCAATTGCGGATCTGCAGCGTTTCTGCACTGCAAAAAACGCTGCGGATCCGCAGAAAATCCGCAACGTGTGCATACCCTAACCTGGATTAATTAATAGGTGTGGAAAATCTGCAACATCAAAACCCACACCAAATACACATTGAGGGAACTGAGCCTTTTTTGTCTTTTCTGAGCTCTTCTCAGCTGATTTATAACTGCAGAATGTAGAGGGAAAAACCCTGTAAAAGGAAATCGTTGCAAAATTTGTAATAAAATTTTTTTCGGTTTCGCGTTTTCGTTTTTCGCTCCCTTACTTCCCCAAGCCATAACTTTTTTTATTTTTCCATCAATATGGCCATGTGAGGGCTTGTTCTTTGAAGGATGAGTTGTACTTTTAAATGACACCATTGGTTTTACCATGTCGTGTACTAGAAAACAGGAAAAAAATTCAAATTGCTGTGAAATTGCAATAAAAAGTGCAATCCCCATTTGTTTTTTCTTGGCTTTTTTGCAAAATTCACAAAATGCTAAACTTGACCTGCCATTATGATTCTGCAGGTCATTACGAGTTTATAGACACCAAACATGTCTAGGTTATTTTTTTATCTAAGTGGTGGAAAAACATTCCAAACTTTGTTAAAAAAAAAAAACAAAATGCCATTTTTCGATACCCGTAGCGTCTCCATTTTTCATGATCTGGGGTCGGGTAAGGGTTTATTTTTTTGCGTGACAAACTGGCGTTTTTAATTACCGTATATACTCGAGTATAAGCCGACCCGAGTATAAGCCGACCCCCCTAATTTTGCCACAAAAAACTGGGAAAACTTATTGACTCGAGTATAAGCCTAGGGTGGAAATGCAGCAACTACCGGTGAATTTCAAAAATAAAAATAGATCATTATTTCCCCATAGCTGTGCCATATAGTGCTCTACACCATTCATATTTCCCCATAGCTGTGCCCCATATAGTGCTCTGCACCGTTCACTGTGCCCCCTAGCTGTGCCATATACAGTGCTCTGCACCGTTCACTGTGCCCCATAGCTGTGCCATATACAGTGCTCTGCACCGTTCACTGTGCCCCATAGATGTGCCATATACGGTGCTCTGCACCGTTCATTGTGCCCCCTAGCTGTGCCATATACGGTGCTCTGCACCGTTCACTGTGCCCCCTAGCTGTGCCTTATACGGTGCTCTGCACCGTTCATTGTGCCCCCTAGCTGTGCCTTATACGGTGCTCTGCACCGTTCATTGTGCCCCCTAGCTGTGCCTTATACGGTGCTCTGCACCGTTCATTGTGCCCCCTAGCTGTGCCTTATACGGTGCTCTGCACCGTTCATTGTGCCCCCTAGCTGTGCCTTATACGGTGCTCTGCACCGTTCATTGTGCCCCCTAGCTGTGCCTTATACGGTGCTCTGCACCGTTCATTGTGCCCCCTAGCTGTGCCTTATACGGTGCTCTGCACCGTTCACTGTGCCCCCTAGCTGTGCCTTATACGGTGCTCTGCACCGTTCACTGTGCCCCCTAGCTGTGCCTTATACGGTGCTCTGCACCGTTCACTGTGCCCCCTAGCTGTGCCTTATACGGTGCTCTGCACCGTTCATTGTGCCCCCTAGCTGTGCCTTATACGGTGCTCTGCACCGTTCATTGTGCCCCCTAGCTGTGCCATATACGGTGCTCTGCACCGTTCACTGTGCCCCCTAGCTGTGCCTTATACGGTGCTCTGCACCGTTCACTGTGCCCCCTAGCTGTGCCTTATACGGTGCTCTGCACCGTTCATTGTGCCCCCTAGCTGTGCCTTATACGGTGCTCTGCACCGTTCATTGTGCCCCCTAGCTGTGCCTTATACGGTGCTCTGCACCATTCACTGTGCCCCATAGATGCTCCACATTAATCTGTGCTGCCGCTGCTACTGCTGCAATAAAAAAAAAAAAACACATACTCACCTCCCTTGATTGCAGCTCCCAGCGTCTCGTTCCGGCGCCTCCATCTTCCCGGCGTCTCTGCTCTGACTGATCAGGCAGAGGGCGCCGCGCACACTATATGCGTCATCTCGCCCTCTGACCTGAACAGTCAGAGCGCAGACGCCGGGAAGATGGAGGCGCCGGCCGGGAAGATGGAGCGGCGCCCGGCGGCTGGAACGAGGACAGGTGAATATAACATACTTACCTAGTCCTGGCGATCCTCGCGCTGTCCCCTCCTGTCTTCGGCGCTGCAGCTTCTTTCTCTATCAGCGGTCACCGGCACCGCTGATTAGAGAAATGAATAAGCGGCTCCGCCCCTATGGGAGGTGGAGCCGCTTATTCATTTCTGTAATGAGCGGTCCCACGTGACCGCTGAAGAGAGGAAGAAGCTGCAGCGCCGAAGCCCGTGGGACGGCAGGGACAGCGCGAGGATCGCTGGGACTAGGTAAGTATACCCCAGCGCCCTCAGCCCCTCACCTGCCGACCCCACCGCTACCGTGACTCGAGTATAAGCCGAGGGGGGCACTTTCAGCCCTAAAATTTGGGCTGAAAATCTCGGCTTATACTCGAGTATATACGGTATACCATTTTGGTGCAGATACGTTCTTTTGATCACCTGTTATTGCATTTTAATGCAGTGTCGTGGCAACCAAAAAAAAACGTAATTCTGGCATTTTGACTTTTTTTCTTGCTACGCGATCAGGTTAATCCTTTTATTATTGATAGATCGGGGGGATGAAGGGGGGGTGATTTGAACTTTTATATATTTTTTTTATTTTCTTTTAAATTTTTAAAAACATTTTCTTTTTACTTTTGGCATGCTTCAATAGTCTCCATAGAAGACTAGAAGCTGCCATAGCTCGATCGGCTCAGCTACATAGAGGCGATGTTCAGATGTCATCTATATAGCAGATTTACTCACTTGCTATGAGCACCGAACACTGGGTGGCGCTCACATCAAGCCGGCACTGACAACCATAGAGGTCTCCAGGAAGAGACCTCCAGTTGTCATGCCAACACACCAGTGACCCGCGATCACGTGACGGGTCACCGCTGTGCGTATTTCCGACCCGATGGCCAGAAGCGAGATTTAAATGCCACTGTCAGAGTTTGACAGCTGCATTTTTATTATTATTTTTTTAATATTATTTATTTATATAGCACCATTAATTCTATGGTGCTGTACATGAGAAGGGGTTACATCAACATACAAATATCACTTACAGTAAACAAAACTAACAATGACAGACTGGTACAGAGGGAAGAGGACTCTGCCCTTGCGGGCTTACATTCTACGAGATTATGGGGAAGGAGACAGTAGGTCGGGGGTTGCAGTAGCTCCGGTGGTGTTGAGGTGGCGTGTGGTCTTTACAGGCTGTAAGCTTCCTTGAGGTGGTGGGTTTTCAGGTTTCTTTTGAAGGATCCAAGGATCCAAGAGTAGTGGATAACCGAATGTGTTGGGGCACTGAATTCCAGAGGATGGGGGATATTCGGGAGAAGTCTTGGAGGCGGTTGGGTGAGGAGTGAATAAGTGTGGAGGAGAGGAGGAGGTCTTGGGAGGACTGGAGATTACGTGAGGGAAGATATTGAGAGATTAGTGTGGAAATATACAGAGGAGAAAGGTTATGGATGGCTTTGTAGGTCAGTGTTAGTAATTTAAACTGGATACGCTGGGAAATTGGGAGCCAGTGAAGGGATTTGCAAAGAGGTGAAGCAGGAGTGTAGCGAGGAGAGAGATTAATTAGGGCAGCAGAGTTAAGGATGGACTGGAGGGGTGCGAGAGTGTTAGAAGGTAGGCCACAGAGGAGTATGTTGCAGTAGTCGAGGCGGGAGATGATTAGGGCATGCACAAGCATTTTGGTAGAGTGTGGGTTGAGGAAAGGACGGATTCTGGAAATATTTTTGAGCTGGAGGCGACGGGAGGTGGCGAGAGCTTGGATGTGCGGTTTGAAGGACAGGGCAGAGTCAAGGGTTACTCCGAGGCAGCGGATTTTGGAGACAGGGGAAAATGTGATTTCATTTATTTTGATAGATAGATCAGGTAGGGAAGATATTCGTGATGGAGGAAAGATGATGAGTTCAGATTTGTCCACATTGAGCTTGAGGAATCGAGAGGAGAAGGAGGATATGGCTTATAGACACTCTGGGATTCTGGAGAGCAGAGAGGTGACATCTGGGCCAGACAGGTAGATCTGAGTGTCACCGGCATATAGATGGTACTGGAAGCCATAGGACCTTATGAGTTGTCCCACGCCGAGTGTATAGATTGAGAAGAGTAAGGGTCCTAGGACAGAGCCTTGGGGGACTCCAACAGAGAGGGGGCGAGATGAGGTAATATGGGAGTAGGAAACGCTAAATGTGCGGTTGGCAAGGTATGAGGAGATCCAAGAGAGGGCAACGTCTTTGACCCCAAAGGAAGAGAGGATCTGTAGTAGAAGGCAGTGGTCAACTGTGTCGAAGGCAGAGGACAGGTCTAGGAGTAGTATAGAGAATTGTCTGTTAGCTTTGGCTGTTATTAAGTCGTTAGTAATTTTGGTCAGGGCAGTCTCAGTGGAATGGTGGGGATGGAAGCCAGATTGTAGGTTGTCAAAGAGAGAGTTAGATGGAAAGTTCAGCATGGACATGCTGCTCTAGGAGTTTGGAAGCAAATGGGAGCAAAGATATGGGGCGATAGCTGGACATATCGCTTGGGTCAAGGGATGGCTTTTTGAGGAAAGGTGTGATTGTGGCATGTTTGAAGGCAGAAGGGAAGGTACCAGAAGTTAGTGAAAGGTTGAAGAGATGGGTTAGGGATGGGACTAGTGTGGTGGTGAGGTTGGGGAGGAGGTGGGATGGGATGGGGTCAAGTGCACAAGTGGTGAGGTGTGATTTGGAGAGAAGATGAGCAAGCTCCCCTTCAGAGATTTTGGAGAGTGAAGTTATGGGGTTTGGGCATTGGTCTGGCATACAAAGGGGTTGTGGTGGTTGGACAACAAAAGACTTGCCTTGTTTGGTCTATCTTATTTTTGAAGTGCGTGGCAAAGTCCTCGGCAACGATTAGGGAACTCGGAGGGGGCAGTGGTGGGCAGAGGAGGGAGTTAAAAGTGTTGAACAACTGTTTGGGGTTGTGGGATAAGGAAATACGAGGGTTGTGAAGTAGGTCTTTTTAGCAGATGTGAGAGCTGATTTGAATGCCAGTGTTGCTTGTTTGAGTGCAGTGAAATCATCTTGTGAATGCGTTTTCTTCCAACGCCATTCTGCAATTCTCGATACTTGCCGAAGCTTTTTAGTGATGTTATTGTGCCAGGGTTGTCTATTGGTTTGTTGCACTCTGCTATGCATGACAGGGGCGACCGTGTCAATAGCTGATGCAAGAGTGGCATTGTAGAAAGCAGTGGCAGTGTCTGTGTCGTGGAGTGAGGATATAGAAGACAGTGGTAGGATAGAGTCAGAGAGTGTGTGGGTGTCTTGGTGTGCGAGGTTCCTGCGTGGGTGTGCATGGTGCTGGACATGGGTGAGAGGTGAGGACAGTGATGAGAAAGTGAGTAGATGGTGGTCAGATAGAGGGAGAGGGGTGGTTGTGAAGTTAGATAAGGAGCATAAATGGGTCAAGACCAGGTCTAATGTGTGTCCGTCTGTGTGGGTGGCTGAGGAAGACCACTGAGTAAGTCCAAAGGATGAAGTAAGGGACAGGAGTTTGGAGGCTGCTGACTGGTCGGTGTCAATGGGGATGTTGAAGTCACCCATGATGATGGTGGGAATGTCAGCAGACAGAAAGTGAAGGAGCCAGGTGGAGAATTGGTCAATAAAAGCAGTGGTTGGGCCCGGAGGTCGGTATATGATGGCCATTTGGAGGTTGTAGGGGGAGAGTGGACTTCAAAAGAGGGGAGGATAAGGGAGAGTAGAAGTGGGTTTGGGTTAAAGGCATTTAACTAGTTAATAGCCACGGATGGATAGCGATTCCACCCACGGCTATTGCGGGCATTTGTCAGCTGTTCAAAACAGCTGACATGTCCTCAGAAAGATGTGGGCTCACCACTGGAGCCCACATCAAATGGCGGAAGTCCAACAACGGCGTACTATTACGCCTGGTGTCGGAAAGGGGTTAATAATAGATACATGCATTTAAATAGAAAAAAAAATATTCACCAAAGGTTAACAGTCTAAATCATGAAGTAAGGTCCCTATTGTGGTAACTGTAGAGAAGATGCAGTTTAGACCTCAGACAAATGAATCTCTAAAGCTATATTTACCAGCATTAGAATTGACAATCCAGGGATACTTTAGTCCTGGCCTTCTGGTCCTGCATGGGACTGTCTCAATGCTACTGACTAAAATTCTCATCTCAGAGAGGGGCTTGTGTAACCCGCCTCCTCATTTTGGCTTTGATATCAATGGTTGCTAGGACTGTTTTTGAGAAATTTGGACATTCTCAACAGTTAGAAAGTATGAAGTAATTATAAATGTATATCCAGGAAGCTCTGCAGCACTGCCTCAGTGAAGCAACAACAGGCTCTGGTGAAGTTAATTTGTCTAAGAGACAAACCGCACACCAAGGCAGAGCTATTGAAAGGAATAACAGACCAGACAGATCTATAGCTCTCGCCGCTGAACCTACAATCAGGCAAAGTCTTGTGTGATAATTGCCGTTACCTGGTGGCAGACGTGAAGATTTGCCAGAGCCTCTGGTCAAGGTACGCCACGTCAGTGCTGATTTTCGCAAGTCAGCTACAACTGCCCCGCTCTGGCAGCTCTGTAGTAGGTACCAGTTCACCAAGTGTCAAGGCTAAAGGTACCTTCACACTGAGCGACGCTGCAGCGATACTGACAACGATGTCGATCGCTGCAGCGTTGCTGTTTGGTCGCTGGAGAGCTGTCACACAGACAGCTCTCCAGCGACCAACGATGCCGGTAACCAGGGTAACCAGGGCCACGCTTAGTAACCCGATGTTTACCCTGGTTACCAGCGTAAAAGTAAAAAAAAAAAAACACTTCATACTTCATACTGGACTTTCTGCACCGACCAACGATGGCACAGCAGAATCCTGATCGCTGCTGCGTGTCAAACTGAATGATATCGCTAACCAGGACGCTACAACGTCACGGATCGCTAGCGATATCGTTCAGTGTGAAGGTACCTTTAGTGAGCAGCAGAGACCAGTTGTGGAAAACCAGCTTCAACACGCCCATTTGTATTCTGTTCAGCCACTGCACATGACAACTGGAGTGTGGGCAAGGATGTCAGACATTTGTTCAATTCTCTTAGACTTTGAGGACTCCACAAAGATGGTGAGTGGCGGGGAAGCCATAGTTAAAGCAACGATACGGTTTCTGGGCCTACCTAAATAGTTGCTGCCCACAACAAAACCAGGGATTCAAACTAAACCAGGGATTCAAGCTTGAGGAGGCTAATTTGCATATTCCAGGTGCCTTCTGGGAAAAGCGAAGAGTCTCCCTAAGCTAGAAGATCGTTGGGTACAGCCGGGACCAGCTGCTTGGAAAGCATCACCAAACCAGGGATTCAAGCTTGAGGAGGCTAATTTGCATATTCCAGGTGCCTTCTGGGAAAAGCGAAGAGTCTCCCTAAGCTAGAAGATCGTTGGGTACAGCCGGGACCAGCTGCTTGGAAAGCATCACCAAACCGCGCGCCGTAAGGCCTGTAGGACATTATTGCAAGAGAGCTTGGCTGAGTAGATTACACAAGAAGGAAAACACACAGCAAGTCAGCAGGATCTAGGAGCAACATGGCAGATGTGACAACCTACATGGTGAGCTGCAGCATGTGCTACATGTTCACAGATCGACCAGAAGAAGAATCAAATTTCACCTGTCAGAAGTGTAGACTAGTGGCCCTTTTAGAAGAAAAGGTGCGGGGTCTGGAAGAAAGAATAGCAACTTTGAAACTCATCAAAGAGAATGAAGACTTTCTAGACAGAACAGAAGCATCTCTACTGGTCACAGAAGGTGAAAAAAGTGTCAGAGAACCTCCAAAAGCAGATGAGTGGAAGCATGTGACCAAAAGAAGCAAGAAGACCATGGAGAAATCACCAACCACACTACTGAAGAACCGATATCAAATCTGTGTAGAGGATGAAGATGGCACACCTAAGGATGAAGCAATACCAGCAAGCAAAAAAGAAAAGGGCACACAGCAACAAGTGACAGCAAAAAGTACAGCCAAGAAGCAACGAAGAGTGGTGGTGGTGGGAGACTCACTACTGAGAGGCACAGAAGCAGCCATCTGCAGACCGGACATAACTGCAAGAGAAGTATGCTGCCTTCCAGGTGCGATGATCAAGGATGTGACCAATAGGATACCAAAGCTCTTCAGCTCCAAGGACGTCCACCCATTTCTTCTGATACATGTTGGCACCAATGACACGGCAAGGAAGGACCTACCGACAATCTGCAAAGACTTTGAAGAGTTGGAGAAGAAAGTAAAGGAACTGGATACACAGGTAGTTTTTTCTTCTATCCTTCCAGTAGACGGGCATGGCACCAGGAGATGGAACAGGATCCTTGATGCAAACAACTGGCTAAGACGATGGTGCAGACAACAAGGATTCGGATTCCTGGACCACGGTGTGAATTACTGGTACGATGGACTCCTCGCCAGAGACGGACTACACCTCAACAAACCTGGGAAACACACATTCGCCAGAAGACTCGCTACACTCATCAGGAGGGCGTTAAACTAGAAGAAGAGGGGACGGGAAGAAAAACATTAGACTTGAACAAAGAAGACCCAGGAAAACATACTCAGATGGGAGGTAAGAACATTTCTAAAACAATCCACAGCGAGGAGATTGGAACAAAACAAAATCCTCTAAACTGCATGCTCGCAAACGCCAGAAGCCTGACAAACAAGATGGAAGATCTAGAAGCAGAAATATCTACAGGTAACTTTTACATAGTGGGAATAACCGAGACATGGTTGGATGAAAGCTATGACTGGGCAGTTAACTTACAGGGTTACAGTCTGTTTAGAAAGGATCGTAAAAATCGGAGAGGAGGAGGGGTTTGTCTCTATGTAAAGTCTTGTCTAAAGTCCACTTTAAAGGGAGGATATTAGCGAAGGAAATGAGGATGTCGAGTCCATATGGGTCGAAATTCATGGAGGGAAAAATGGTAACAAAATTCTCATTGGGGTCTGTTACAAACCCCCAAATATAACAGAAACCATGGAAAGTCTACTTCTAAAGCAGGTAGATGAAGCTGCAACCCATAACGAGGTCCCGGTTATGGGGGACTTTAACTACCCGGATATTAACTGGGAAACAGAAACCTGTGAAACCCATAAAGGCAACAGGTTTCTGCTAATAACCAAGAAAAATTATCTTTCACAATTGGTGCAGAATCCAACCAGAGGAGCAGCACTTTTAGACCTAATACTATCTAATAGACCTGACAGAATAACAAATCTGCAGGTGGTTGGGCATCTAGGAAATAGCGACCACAATATTGTGCAGTTTCACCTGTCTTTCACTAGGGGGACTTGTCAGGGAGTCACAAAAACACTGAACTTTAGGAAGGCAAAGTTTGACCAGCTTAGAGATGCCCTTAATCTGGTAGACTGGGACAATATCCTCAGAAATAAGAATACAGATAATAAATGGGAAATGTTTAAGAACATCCTAAATAGGCAGTGTAAGCGGTTTATACCTTGTGGGAATAAAAGGACTAGAAATAGGAAAAACCCAATGTGGCTAAACAAAGAAGTAAGACAGGCAATTAACAGTAAAAAGAAAGCATTTGCACTACTAAAGCAGGATGGCACCATTGAAGCTCTAAAAAACTATAGGGAGAAAAATACTTTATCTAAAAAACTAATTAAAGCTGCCAAAAAGGAAACAGAGAAGCACATTGCTAAGGAGAGTAAAACTAATCCCAAACTGTTCTTCAACTATATCAATAGTAAAAGAATAAAAACTGAAAATGTAGGCCCCTTAAAAAATAGTGAGGAAAGAATGGTTGTAGATGACGAGGAAAAAGCTAACATATTAAACACCTTCTTCTCCACGGTATTCACGGTGGAAAATTAAATGCTAGGTGAAATACCAAGAAACAATGAAAACCCTATATTAAGGGTCACCAATCTAACCCAAGAAGAGGTGCGAAACCGGCTAAATAAGATTAAAATAGATAAATCTCCGGGTCCGGATGGCATACACCCACGAGTACTAAGAGAACTAAGTAATGTAATAGATAAACCATTATTTCTTATTTTTAGGGACTCTATAGCGACAGGGTCTGTTCCGCAGGACTGGCGCATAGCAAATGTGGTGCCAATATTCAAAAAGGGCTCTAAAAGTGTACCTGGAAATTACAGGCCAGTAAGTCTAACCTCTATTGTTGGTAAAATATTTGAAGGGTTTCTGAGGGATGTTATTCTGGATTATCTCAATGAGAATAACTGTTTAACTCCATATCAGCATGGGTTTATGAGAAATCGCTCCTGTCAAACCAATCTAATCAGTTTTTATGAAGAGGTAAGCTATAGGCTGGACCACGGTGAGTCATTGGACGTGGTATATCTCGATTTTTCCAAAGCGTTTGATACCGTGCCGCACAAGAGGTTGGTACACAAAATGAGAATGCTTGGTCTGGGGGAAAATGTGTGTAAATGGGTTAGTAACTGGCTTAGTGATAGAAAGCAGAGGGTGGTTATAAATGGTATAGTCTCTAACTGGGTCGCTGTGACCAGTGGGGTACCGCAGGGGTCAGTATTGGGACCTGTTCTCTTCAACATATTCATTAATGATCTGGTAGAAGGTTTACACAGTAAAATATCGATATTTGCAGATGATACAAAACTATGTAAAGCAGTTAATACAAGAGAAGATAGTATTCTGCTACAGATGGATCTGAATAAGTTGGAAACTTGGGCTGAAAGGTGGCAGATGAGGTTTAACAATGATAAATGTAAGGTTATACACATGGGAAGAAGGAATCAATATCACCATTACACACTGAATGGGAAACCACTGGGTAAATCTGACAGGGAGAAGGACTTGGGGATCCTAGTTAATGATAAACTTACCTGGAGCAGCCAGTGCCAGGCAGCAGCTGCCAAGGCAAACAGGATCATGGGGTGCATTAAAAGAGGTCTGGATACACATGATGAGAGCATTATACTGCCTCTGTACAAATCCCTAGTTAGACCGCACATGGAGTACTGTGTCCAGTTTTGGGCACCGGTGCTCAGGAAGGATATAATGGAACTAGAGAGAGTACAAAGGAGGGCAACAAAATTAATAAAGGGGATGGGAGAACTACAATACCCAGATAGATTAGCGAAATTAGGATTATTTAGTCTAGAAAAAAGACGACTGAGGGGCGATCTAATAACCATGTATAAGTATATAAGGGGACAATACAAATATCTCGCTGAGGATCTGTTTATACCAAGGAAGGTGACGGGCACAAGGGGGCATTCTTTGCGTCTGGAGGAGAGAAGGTTTTTCCACAAACATAGAAGAGGATTCTTTACTGTTAGGGCGGTGAGAATCTGGAATTGCTTGCCTGAGGAGGTGGTGATGGCGAACTCAGTCGAGGGGTTCAAGAGAGGCCTGGATGTCTTCCTGGAGCAGAACAATATTGTATCATACAATTATTAGGTTCTGTAGAAGGACGTAGATCTGAGGATTTATTATGATGGAATATAGGCTGAACTGGATGGACAAATGTCTTTTTTTGGCCTTACTAACTATGTTACTATGTTACATGCTTAAACATTAAGCTTTTCACGTGGAGCAGGAGGAGATGGATGAAGACATGAGACAGGGAGATACTACCCAGCCTCACCTCATATGCTCAGCGCAGATTGAGTAACAATGAGGAGGTGAAGGCTGAGGAGGAGCAACAGGAGCTGATTGCTAGCGCAACAGAGGCTGGTACTCACATAAGCTTTGTCCTTTCTCTCCTATGTGGATGGGCTGAGGGGAATGAGGAGGAAGAGAGGGAAGAGGAGATGGAGGGTCATCATCTTGGTGGAGACAGGGAAGTGTTGACTGTAGGGAGCTTGACACATATGGCCGACTTTATGTACGATGCTTTTCATCTTGGCCAAAAAACAGTACTGATTGTTTACCCTGCTAGACCCATGGTACACAGCACATCGGCTCCCAGATGCGAGTACAAATGTAGCTCTGAACAGCGGGTCAGGGCGACGTCAGCAGCTTGATCAGGTCATGTGAGATTTTCCGAATCTGCGGGGCGCTACTGCCTTATTCCCAATCGCCATTTTAAAACGGCAATGAGATAAAAAGCCCCTTAGCAGCCACCGCTTTAATGTGTATCAGTGGTCGTTATGAGTTTAAAGGGGTTGTTACAGTTTTTGAAGAGTTTTCAGTCATTCTACGTGAATGCAGACTTCTGAATTTTCACAGCATTCACTGCATGCTGCCAGGATTCTCTCGTTCCAGTGACTTGCAAACATGCAGTCATGTGCTGACTAGACATGTGTGGCCTCACTGAATGAAAATGAATTCTGTGAGTCCAGACACGTCTAGTTGGAATTTGGCCAGAAGTATCCAAATCACACGCTTGTGCAAGGGAGAATATTAAAAGTATGCAGTGTGAGAATACAAAAGAATGCAGCCACCTATAGTGATTGCAGATTTTCATCTTACATTTGAAGGCACCCGTTAATTAGAAAATGAAGCCCTGTAGCATGCCGATCCTAACAGTGTGTCATATCTTCACTGTCAGGATTCAGCTCTGCTTGCTGGTTCCATCAGTTATTGCAACACCTGATAGGGCTGTGGGGTACTCAGAACCGGGTCGGACGATTCTTAAAGGGGTGGTCACGGCAGCGTTGACCTGGTCCGTGACCCAAAGTGCACAATAAAAGTAATGAGGGAATGTTTGTAGGTGATTTTGCGTGATGCCACCTGTGGTGTTCGGCAATGAGTAGCTGACACTGCTTAATGGGACCACTGGGGCCAATGGTGTCCAGCTGAGATGGTTCTGTTCCCCACAGGCGGAGCGAGGCCCCAGGGCTACGAGTACAGTCTTTTAGGGATTGTGGATGTTGGGGTGCAGGACTGAGGGTGCGGGAAAGGACTAGAGGACTTAAGGGCTAAAGTTTTCTTTACCTTTAATTCCTGGTTGAAGGTGTAATGTGGAGCACATGTAACAGGTGGTATTGGAGATCCGGGCAGCCTAGAAGCAATTCAGAATCCACCTATCCAGGTGGGGTTGGAGGCCTCCCTACTGCGCTGTTCTCTGGATTCTTGATGCTTTATGCTCTAATCAAGTCCCTCTCTGTCTGTCCATTAAATGGAAATCTACTCGCATGGCAGGCAGCTCGAGCCTGTTCCAGGTGTCACTCCCTCGTGGTGACTCCGGGCTCTAATATGCTCAGGGTGTCAGCTGGGGCCAGGAGACCTGCAATCTCCTGCCCTCCAATTCTAGTTGCTGTGCCTGCAGTTCCCACACAACCACAGACTCCGGTGTCCGATCTTTGGTGCTCAGTCCTGGGGTGAGCTCAGTCGCAGCTCCAATCCCCCAGGTTCTCCTCACTTGCCTCTTCCTCCTTCACTGTCTCAGACTCTCACTAACCCCACTTCCAGACCAGAACTTATAGGGAAGTTCCACTGAAATCAGGTGTTAGAGCTCACCCTTCTGGTTTGGAGTAGGAAAGGTGTTGCATGCTGATGTACAGTACCTGGAAAGGGATCCTTCATTTGTTTATACTTGGCTTCCATGTGCATGACCCAGCTTGGTTTATTGACTTGCCTTCCCATCTTCTGATTTTGTACCTCCCTGTCCTCTCCGGCTTCTGACCCTCTGCTCTCTCTTGACGTTGTTTCCACCTCATCTTCTTGTATCTCCACTCCTGGCTGGTTCCCGACCCCTGGCTAGTGACTTATCTCACTTCTGTCTCTTCCCCTCGGCTGCCCCACACTCCTACAGGTCTCTGGCAGCTTGGTTCTGGTTGGGCGCACCCTCGTCCCCTGTTCAAGTCCCAGACATCGGCGCTGTCCTCACCAGCCGGGTAGCGTCTCAGAAATCGGTGCTCTCACCAACTGGGTCACACTGCACACTTGCAGCGTCCTCCCTGCTCCCTGGCAGATCCGCGTTCTGTAGACTCATCCGTTGGAGCCACAGCACCACGTAGTGGTCAATGCCATATCGCGTCTTGTGTGACGTGAAACAAATTATGGTAAAGGAGTGGTCTAGCCAGTCTCCAGACCTTAATCCCATAGAAAACTTATGGAGGGAGTTAAAGCTCCAAGTTGCTAAGCGATAGCCTCAAAATCTTAATGATTTAGAGATGATCTGCAAAGAGGAGTGGAACAAAATTCCTCTTGACATGTGCGCAAACCTCATCATCAACTATTAAAAACATCTGACTGCTGTGCTTGCCAACAAGGGATTTACCACCAAGTATTAAGTCTTGTTTGCCAGAGGGATCAAATACTTATTTCTCACTACAAAACACAAATAAATTTATGCAATTTATACAATGTGATTTTCTAGCTTTTAATTTTGATATTCCATCTATCAATGTTAAAATTAACCTACCCTTAAAATCATAGACTGTTCATGTCTTTGTCAGTGGGCAAACTTACAAAATCAGCAAGGGATTAAATACTTATTTCCCCCACTGTACATTTTGATGAAAGTTAGGGATAGCAATATCTCAAAGTTCTGGACTGTCGTCGCAGAGGCGGGTGCCATGGGAGGGTGGATTACAGTGATTGAGGGCGACTCATGGTACCAGAAAAATTGATAGTGAAGGTGCAGGAGCCGAGAAACAAATTGAGGGGGACGAGGAGGAAGAGGTGATATACGAGCAGCAATCAGGAGATGAAGAGGATAATGATCCCCTCTCTGTTATCCGTGGTTGGCGGGAGGGGACGGAGGAAGCAACCTTGAGTGTTGCCCCACCACCAACACACGATGGACTTGGGCCTCTTGGAAGTGCCCAACACATGAGTACCTTCTTGCTGCACTATCTTCAACATGATGTCCGCATTCTTAGGGTTAGAAATAGTGCTGACTACTGGATTGCCACTCTGTTAGATCCATGGTACAAGAGTAAATTTAGCCAGATGCTTCCCCACCTGGAAATGGATGCACGCATCCTGGAGTATCGAAACATGCCAGTAGACATTCTTAAGCTTAAGTGTTTTTCTCCAAGACAGCAGTGAGGCAAACAGTGTGTTTCCCAGTTGTACAGGAAAGATATATATCTTGGTACCGCATTAGCCAGTAGATAGAAAAATATTGAGAGTCCTCAGTGGTTGATACCTATTTGTTAGCCATTAAAATGTATCAAACACTGAGGACTCTCAATTCTAAATATTTTTCTTTCCTAGTTGTAGACATCAAACCCCGTGGAACGTCAATGCGTCATCGCAAAAACATTTGCAGCAGCTGAGTAAGTGGCATAAGCAATTTCTGTAAGTCGTTTCACACTTTTTTTTAGACGCCCATTCACCAGTAGAACAGAGTACAAGTCTGACACGTTGTGGATGACTAGAGAGGATGGTGGAGGAGTATCTGGGGCTCAATATTAATGCCATCGGAGGCATTTTGACCCTTTTGCATTTTGGTTTTCAAAAATGGAAGAGTGGCCTGAGATCGTCTGTCACGACTTGGAGGTTTTGTCATGCCCGACAGCCAGTGTTCTCTCAGAATGTGTCTTCAACGCTGCTGGTAAGTGTCCTGATGGATAAGCTCATCCGGCTGTCCCCCGAATATGTAGATCACCTAACTTTCATCAAAATGAATAAGTCATGGATCGCCAATTACTTTTGCACCCCAGTTGCAGACTAGGCAATGCTGTTGTTTACAGTGTCATGCATAGATCATGGTTTATTTCAGTCTGTGTCATCTTTGTAGTGTCTTCTGTGAATGCTGTTGCTACTGCTGCTGATGTTACAAACAATTTTATTAAATGTGGAGACTCCAAGCTGGGTCTCCATCTGGTGTGTTGCCTGTGTAAGTAGGGCTCCCAGACAGGCAGACCTGCACTTACTTTAAGTCAACTACCTGTGTTACTTTCCTTACATTTTTCTACCAATAGTACTGTATGAAATTGATGTTTGTGCCACCTGAGTGTGGCTGGAATAAAAAAGTAATTTCAGGTGTCACATGAGGTATCAGCTCTCCCAGCTAAGAAGGTTTACACTGCTCCCTTAACCACCAGGTCCTTATTAAAACTTCAATTCCACGCTGTAAATGGTGGGCCATACCCTGATACCTCATTCATGGCTCATGGCTGACTGCTGCTGTGCCATTTGCTAATTTCTACTGTGGGTCAATTGATGCCACTTTTCATGTTGTCTGTCCCTAATTTTAGCTGTTTGGGAAGCTTTAATGTCACCCATTTAGGTGTTGTGTGTGCGTTTGGTTTGGCCTCCCATTGAACCATTGAATCTAAAGAGGGTTGGGTATGTTTGTTGACCAGTTCGGTGAATCGAACCATACCGAACCTTGAAAGGTTTGCTCATCTCTAGAGGAGAGGCCACACGTTGCACCGCTTTCCATCCACTGTAGCGCATGCTCTTTCTGGCCATCATCTACAACTAACATCTGTGTGGTTGCCAAAGAAAGTGAGTCGAGTAGCCCGTCCAGTAACAGATGTTGTCAGTTTTCTTTGCATAGGACGAGGCGGTGTTTGTTCAGTTGTGCTTTCATTAACACCTAAACCACGTACATGTTGAACACCAATAACAAAAACCCCAAATGGAAAATAAGCGTATAACTTTCTCCAACATGCTCACAACCCAAGTGGGAGAGCCTCAAGGGGAGAATTTGTCAGAATGATATACTTAGGACACTTCCACAAACTGGATCCATATCACAAAAGAAATACTGGAGTATATGTCCATATTCAGAAAAGTACTAAATTTTATTGCATCATGATTAACAGAACAATAATAAATACCAATTGATCATACAACATAGAAAATAGAAAGTTAATTCAGCAAGGGAAATTCAAGTAGCACAGACCAAAAACAGTGTGAGTCACTCCTGATGCCGTAAACCAAATAGCAATAAAGTGCATAGTGCATGTATGGGTAAAAAACTAACACGGGATATTATAGTCCATATGAGCAATCACTTGGCCATATAAAAAGGCTCAAAATACTCAGGTAAAACAGTCATTCCAACCCGGAGTTCTTACCCAAAAACTGGCATCAAGGAGGATCCACACCGTAGCCCCAACGCGCGTTTCGCGTCGGCTTCGTCCCCTGCCTCCAGGCAGCACACCAATATAAAGTCTAACGATTTTTACAAAAATGTATGAAGAAGGAAGGTACCTCTGTTTATAAAATTTTCAAAGTTTTATTTCAGATTCAATTGGAATAAAAACTCTACCTGGCACAAATCACTCTGAAGCATTTTTGGCTCTGGAGTGCCCTTAGTCATAGAGTACATGGGTTACAAAGTGGAATGAAACTTATGAAGGAAAAAACTAAAATTCCATACAGCATGGCATGTTTCACAATTAATGAAGGAATTCATATAATGACAGTCATCTATTTTTACAGTTTTTTTTAGCATATTGACTAGTGATGAGCGAACGTGCTCGCCACTATTCGGTACTCGCCCGAGTTTTGGTGTACTCGGCGAGCAGCGAGCATTTCTGGGATTATTCGGCGCTAACTGCAGTCTCCACCCAGCAGCTTTGGTGGCTTTAGAGACCCAATCACAGTGCAGAGATTGTCTGCCAGGCCATGAAACGCCGCAGCCATCTTTGTTGTGGTCGTGCAGTGACTGGCTGGGCCGTATAGCATCATCCCGAGTATAAGACTATAAGAGACCTGGCGCCGCCCTCCTCACCGCATTCTGTTCCTATTTCAGCGAGAGTAGGGAGAGCTGCTGCTGAGATAGGGTCAGAATCTTGGTTTTACAGTTAGTGTAGGTCTGCAACTCTTACATCCACAACTCCTGAGAAACCAACAGTCCTTTTTAGGGCTAATTCGTGGGTCCCGATATTGCAGCGCTAGGTAGGCAGGGCACAGCATATCCACATCAGTGCAAGGCCTGCAGGCACTGTATGTGCGTCCATTGGTTTCACTGCATCCCTTCCAAAGCTCCATAACTGTCTGCTGCTGCTGTTTATTTACTATCTATATCATACCTCCCAACTTTTGAAGATGGGAAAGAGGGACAAATTTTGCGGCGTGCAACGCCTCTGACCACACCCATTCATAACTAGTCACACCCATATCCACGTCCCAACCACACCCATTTAGCACTGGTGATCACACAGTTTCATAAAGAATAATTATAAACAAAAAAATATGGCCACACAGTGCTTCATACTGTATATTGGCCACACAGTGCTCCATACTGTATAACGACCCCACATGATGCTCAATACTGTATAATGGCCACACATGATGCTCCATACTGTATAATGGCCACACATGATGCTCCATACTGTATAATGACCACAGATGATGCTCAATACTGTATAATGGCCACACATGATGTTCAATACTGTATAATGGCCGCACATTATGCTCCATACTGTATAATGACCGCACGTGATGCTCCATACTGTATATTGGATGCACATAATGCTCCATAAGGAAAGGAGGCACCGGAGTAACTAGGTATAAAAGTAATTTTATTATTAAAGACAATACTAAATATATAAACCAAAAAGTAACACCAGGAACATTAAATAGAATACAAATACAGGGTAGAAGCAGGAAACACCCAGAAAATCACCATTGCACATGCCCATATAAATAAATACAAGGATCAATAAGTAAAGTGTCAGTGCAAAGAGATCCATTACTATGGTAAGATTGCCATTATAGATACGTCTTTTATATTAGTAACACCATAGAAAGGAGATCACAAAAGGACAAAGCTTACCAAGGGCAGAGCTAGGGAACCCTGGGCACAGGTGTAGGCAGACTCCGATGCGCGTTTCGCATAACAGAAGCACCGCTTTATCAAGAGGAATGGGGTAACCAGCAAGAGCAGGACCTTTTATGGCCATGTGACCAGACTTGTGGTGTCCGTATGGCCAATCATAGTGGTTGTACCGGCGCATGTGCACCGCACCGTTCGGGCCCCGCTCAATGCACCAGAGCATCACACATTCCTGCGCACACACGGGGAGAAAGAATTTAACCCCGTGCGTGCAAGGAAGGCAATTAGACACGCCAGTGCATGCCAGGGATGTCGAGCGTCGTGGAGCATGCGCACTCCCACAGAAGCACCAATGATACGAGGAGGAATAAGGGGCTGCTAATGGGTATAGTCCACCGATGAATATCAGAAAAAGGAGTCACATCCGCTGTTATATTAATGGCACCGTTGCTATAAATCGGACCATTTGCGTAAAATATACATATACTAGCTGAAGAGCCCGGCGTTGCCTGGGCATAGTAAATATCTGTGGTTAGTTATAACACCTCACTTCTCTTATTTTCCCATCACGCCTCTCATTTTCCCCCTCACATCTCTCATTTTCTCCCTTACACCTCTCATTTTCCCACTCCTCTTATTTTCCCCCTCACTCCTCTCATTCCCCTCTAACACTTGTCATTTCAACCTCACATCTGTCATTTTCCTATCACTCCACTATTTTCCCTCACTCCTCTCATTTTGCACTCACACCTTTTTATTTTCACCTCACACCCCTCATTTTCACCTCACACCTCTCATTTTCCTCTCAGTATATACAGGTTTGTCATCTCCCTTATATATAGTATACATCTGTATGTCATCTCCTGTATATATTATATACCTGTATGTCATCTCTTCTGTATATACTATATACAGTGGGGCAAAAAAGTATTTAGTCAGTCTGCAAGAGTGCAAGTTCCACCACTTAAAAAGATGAGAGGCGTCTGTAATTTACATCATAGGTAGACCTCAACTATGGGAGACAAACTGAGAAAAAAAAATCCAGAAAATCACATTGTCTGTTTTTTTAACATTTTATTTGCATATTATGGTGGAAAATAAGTATTTGGTCAGAAACAAACAATCAAGATTTCTGGCTCTCACAGACCTGTAACTTCTTCTTTAAGAGTCTCCTCTTTCCTCCACTCATTACCTGTAGTAATGGCACCTGTTTAAACTTGTTATCAGTATAAAAAGACACCTGTGCACACCCTCAAGCAGTCTGACTCCAAACTCCACTATGGTGAAGACCAAAGAGCTGTCAAAGGACACCAGAAACAAAATTGTAGCCCTGCACCAGGCTGGGAAGACTGAATCTGCAATAGCCAACCAGCTTGGAGTGAAGAAATCAACAGTGGGAGCAATAATTAGAAAATGGAAGACATACAAGACCACTGATAATCTCCCTCAATCTGGGGCTCCACGCAAAATCCCACCCCGTGGGGTCAGAATGATCACAAGAACGGTGAGCAAAAATCCCAGAACCACGCGGGGGGACCTAGTGAATGAACTGCAGAGAGCTGGGACCAATTTAACAAGGCCTACCATAAGTAATACACTACGCCACCATGGACTCAGATCCTGCAGTGCCAGACGTGTCCCACTGCTTAAGCCAGTACATGTCCAGGCCCGTCTGAAGTTTGCTAGAGAGCATTTGGATGATCCAGAGGAGTTTTGGGAGAATGTCCTATGGTCTGATGAAACCAAACTGGAACTGTTTGGTAGAAACACAACTTGTCGTGTTTGGAGGAAAAAGAATACTGAGTTGCATTCATCAAACACCATACCTACTGTAAAGCATGGTGGTGGAAACATCATGCTTTGGGGCTGTTTATCTGCAAAGGGGCCAGGACCACTGATCCGGGTACATGAAAGAATGAATGGGGCCATGTATCGTGAGATTTTGAGTGCAAACCTCCTTCCATCAGCAAGGGCATTGAAGATGAAATGTGGCTGGGTCTTTCAACATGACAATGATCCAAAGCACACTGCCAGGGCAACGAAGGAGTGGCTTTGTAAGAAGCATTTCAAGGTCCTGGAGTGGCCTAGCCAGTCTCCAGATCTCAACCCTATAGAAAACCTCTGGAGGGAGTTGAAAGTCCGTGTTGCCAAGCGAAAAGCCAAAAACATCACTGCTCTAGAGGAGATCTGCATGGAGGAATGGGCCAACATACCAACAACAGTGTGTGGCAACCTTGTGAAGACTTACAGAAAACGTTTGACCTCTGTCATTGCCAACAAAGGATATATTACAAAGTATTGAGATGAAATTTTGTTTCTGACCAAATACTTATTTTCCACCATAATATGCAAATAAAATGTTAAAAAAACAGACAATGTGATTTTCTGGATTTTTTTTTCTCAGTTTGTCTCCCATAGTTGAGGTCTACCTATGATGTAAATTACAGACGCCTCTCATCTTTTTAAGTGGTGGAACTTGCACTATTGCTGACTGACTAAATACTTTTTTGCCCCACTGTACCTGTATGTCATATCCTCCTATATATAGTATATACCTGTATGTCATCTTCTGTATATACCTATGTGTCATCTCCTCTTTTATATAGCATATACCTGTATGTCATCTCCTCCTGTATATAGTATATATGTGTGTCATCTCCTCCTGTATATAGTATATACCTGTGTGTCATCTCCTCCTGTATATAGTATATACCTGTGTGTCATCTCCTCCTGTATATAGTATATACCTGTAAGTAATCTCCTCCTGTATATAGTGTATACCTGTGTGTCATCTGCTCATGTATATTGTATATACGTGTGTCATCTCCTCCTGTATATAGTATATATGTGTGTCATCTCCTCCTGTATATAGTATATACGTGTGTCATCTCACTCCTGTATATAGTATATACCTGTACGTCATCTCCTCCTGTATATAGTATACACCTGTGTGTCATCTGTTCCTGTATATAGTATATACGTGTGTCATCTCCTCCTGTATATAGTATATACCTGTAAGTCATCTCCTCCTGTATATAGTATATACCTGTGTGTCATCTCCCCTGTATATAGTATATACCTGTGTGTCATCTCCTCCTGTATATAGCATATACTTGTGTGTCATCTCCCCTGTATATAGTATATACCTGTGTCATCTCCCCTGTACATAGTATATTCCAGTGTGTCATCTCCTTCTGTATATAGTGTATACCTGTTTGTCATCTACTCTATATAGTATATACCTGTGTGTCATCTCTTTTGTATATACTATATACCTGTATGTCATGTCCTCCTATATATAGTATATACCTGTATGTCATCTCCTGTATATAGTATATACCTGAATGTCATCTCCCCTGTATATAGTATATACCTGCTGTATGTCATCTCCTCCTCTATATACCTATGTGTCATCTCCTCTTTTATATAGTATATACCTGTATGTCATCCCCTCCTGTACATAGTATATACGTGTGTCATCTCCTCCTGTATATAGTATATACCTGTAAGTCATCTCCTCCTGCACATAGTATATACCTGTGTGTCATCTGCTCCTGTATATAGTATATACAGTACCTGTGTCATCTCCTCCTGTATATAGTATATTCGTGTGTCATCTCCTCCTGTACATAGTATATACCTGTAAGTCATCTCCTCCTGTATATAGTATATACCTGTGTGTCATCTGCTCCTGTATATAGTATATACCTGTGTGTCATCTCCTCCTGTATATAGCATATACCTGTGTGTCATCTCCTCCTGTATATAGTATATACCTGTGTCATCTCCCCTGAATATAGTATATACCTGTGTGTCATCTCCCCTGTATATAGTATATACCTGTGTGTCATCTCCCCTGTATATAGTATGTACCTGCATGTCATCTCCCCTGTATATAGTATATACCAGTGTGTCATCTCCTCCTGTATATAGTATATACCTGTATGTCATCTCCTCCTGTATATAGTATATAGCTGTGTGTCATCTCCTCCTGTATATAGTATATACCTGTGTGTCATCTGCCCTGTATATAGTATATACCTGTGTGTCTTCTCCCCTGTATATAGTATATACCTGTGTGTCATATCCCCTGTATATAGTATATACCAGTGTGTCATCTCCTTCTGTATATAGTATATACCTGTGTGTCATCTCCCCTGTATATAGTATATACCTGTGTGTCATCTCCCCTGTATATAGTATATACCAGTGTGTCATCTCCTTCTGTATATAGTATATACCTGTGTGTCATCTCCCCTGTATATAGTATATACCTGTTTGTCATCTCTCCTGTATATAGTATATACCTGTGTGTCATCTCCCCTGTATATAGTATATACCTGTGTGTCATCTCCTTTATATAGTATATACCAGTGTGTCATCTCCTTCTGTATATAGTATATACCTGTGTGTCATCTCCCCTGTATATAGTATATACCTGTGTGTCATCTCCTTCTGTATATAGTATATACCTGTGTGTCATCTCCCCTGTATATAGTATATACCTCTGTGTCATCTCCCCTGTATATAGTATATACCTGTGTGTCATCTCCTCCTGTATATAGTTTATACCTGTGTGTCATCTCTCCTGTATATAGTATATATCTGTGTATCATCTCCTCTGTATATAGTATATATCTGTATGTCATCTCCTCCTGTATTAGACCGCGTTCACACGTTATTTGGTCAGTATTTTTACCTTAGTATTTGTAAGCTAAATTGGCAGCTGCTAAATTCCCAGCCAACAGGAAGCCCTCCCCCCTGGCAGTATATATTAGCTCACACATACACATAATAGACAGGTCATGTGACTGACAGCTGCCGTATTTCCTATATGGTACATTTGTTGCTCTTGTAGTTTGTCTGCTTATTAATCAGATTTTTATTTTTGAAGATAATACTAGACTTGTGTGTGTTTTAGGGCGAGTTTCTTGTGTCAAGTTGTGTGTGTTGAGTTGCGTGTGGCGACATGAATGTAGCGACTTTTGTGAGATGAGTTTTGTGTGGCGACATGCGTGTAGCAACTTTTGTGAAATGAGTTTTGTGTGGCGACATGCGAGTAGCAACTTGTTGTGTGTCGAGTTGCATGTGACAGGTTAGTGTAGCAAGTTGTGTGCAGCAAGTTTTGCGCATGGTGAGTTATGCGCGTGGCAAGTTTTATGTGTGGTGCATTTTGAGTATGTGCAAGTTTTGTGTGAGGCAACTTTTGCATGTGTTGCAACTTTTGTGCATGTGGTAATTTTTCCACGTGTGCAAGTTTTGCGTGTGTCGAGTTTTCCACGAGGTGAGTTTTGCACGTGTGGCGAGTTTTGCGTGAGCCTAGCTTTGCATGTGGCGAGTTTTGCGTGTGGCGAGTTTTGAGCGGCGACTTTTGTGTTTTGACTTTTATGTGGCGAGGTTGGTGTATGTGTAGTAAAATGTGTGCTGAGGGTGGTATATGTGTTCAAGCACGTGGTAGTGTGTGGCACATTTTGTGTGTGTGTTCATATCCCCGTGTGTGGTGAGTATCCCATGTCGGGGCCCTACCTTAGCAACTGTACGGTATATACTCTTTGGCGCCATCGCTCTCACTCTTTAAGTCCCCCTTGTTCACATCTGGCAGCTGTCAATTTGCCTCCAACACTTTTCCTCTCTTTTTCCCCATTATGTAGATAGGGGCAAAATTGTTTGGTGAATTGGAACGCGCGGGGTTCAAATTTCGCCTCACAACATAGCCTATGACGCTCTCGGGGTCCAGACGTGTGACTGTGCAAAATTTTGTGGCTGTAGCTGCGACGGTGCAGATGGCAATCCCGGACATACACACATAAATATGACAATAAACTTGGCACACACCAATGCGTAAATGCAGTGAAGAAGAGGGGTTTATTAATGAGGTAGAGTACATACAGTAGTAGACGTTTCGGTCTAATCACTAGACCTTCATCAATGTACTACCCTCACTCTATTAATCAATAGGGTACCCCGGGTCAGTGAATGGACAGGGAGTCCCTGTTGCTGTGAATGGCTCCTAAGGGTTAAAAGGGAGCAGACCGCGAAGTGAAGGTGGGCTGGTGTATGCGGACCATGGACGCAGTATCCATCGCTTGTCCAGTGTGACACACTCCCTGTCTATTCACTGACCCGGGGTACCCTATTGATTAATAGAGTGAGGGTAGTACATTGATGAAGGTCTAGTGATTAGACCGAAACGTCTACTACTGTATGTACTCTACCTCATTAATAAACCCCTCTTCCTCACTGCATTTACGCATTGGTGTGTGCCAAGCTTATTGTCTTATGCATTACGGCTTGGGCCCCTACTTGAGCACCACCCCTTCTTAGTAGTGCCTACGTCTACGTCTTATACACACATACATACACACATACACACACACATTCAACTTTATATATTAGATATAAGATCATATTTAGTAGGTAAATATACATCACAAATAGACCAGCACAATTAACATAAAATATGAAACAGCAATATATATATATATATATATATATATATATATACATATATATATATATATATATATATATATATGTATATATATATATATATATGTACTGTATATATACATATACATACATACAGCGGGAAGCCAGCATTGATGAGTGGGCATATCCAATAGTTGATTGAGACTTGCAGCCATCAGTCATAGACATACATTAAGAATGAGGGGAGCCAAAAGGGCATGCTGTAAAACCAATATATACTATTAGAGATTAGTTAACACCTATAAAAATCACCGAAAAATTAATTAAAACCAAAAAAGAACCCCCCTACATCAAAGAACAGGGGTATATAGAGAGCAGAAGCAAAATAATTGCACATCTATGCAACATAGTATCCAAAAATGGTTGAATACAAAGAAAATCAAAATGCAAGCATACAAAAAGGGAAATAGATCAAAGAAAAGATGCAAATGACAAAGATTCATTCAACCCCTTAGGGGTCACGGTGTCCAATGTCACGATCCATTTCACCTCTGTTTGTGCCAAGATCTTCTTATAATTGCCACCTCTGATCCCTAAGTGGATGACATCAATCCCTCTCACCATAAATGTGGACGGTTCACACCCATGGTATTGTCAAAAATGGCGTGGGATTGTTTTAAGGGGGGAAGGGTCGGTCACTGTCTTGGCCGCATAAATGTCCCGCACATGCTACCGAACACGCACTCTCAATTCCCTCGATGTAAGTCCAATATAAATCTTAGAGCAGCCACAAGTTGCGTAATAAATAACATTTGAGCTGCTACATGAGATCCGGTGTCGAATATCAAAATGTTTCTTACCATCAGTGGAGGAGAATGTGGTGCAGCGCAGGACATTTGTGCAGGCAAGAAGGTGACCACACGAGATGGAACCTAAAGTAAGACCCCTAGAACCAAAGGGATTGCTCAAGGAGGGGACATAGTGGCTGTTGACCAAGAGGTCTTTAAGATTTTTGGACCTTCTGGTTGTCATGGCTGGACACCCATCCGAAATTGCTGCCAAGGACGGCTCTGTGCCCAAAATTGGCCAATGCTTCCTAAGGATCTGCCTCATGTCCTCCCAGTTGTGATTAAATGTGGAAATGAATCTGATATGCACCAAATTTTTAATCACTACTCGAGTTCTAGATGGCTTTAAAAGGTCGGCACGTGGAGTTGCCCTGGCTCTCTGGTAGCCATTCTTTATGCAACGATTGGAATAGCCACGTGCGCTAAATCTCGCCTTCAAATCCAAGGCCTGTGCCTCGAACCTATCATCGGATGAGCAAACCCGCCTCATCCAGAGAAACTGTCCGACCGGGACGGCCCTGATCATAGAAGGATTGTGGGAGGAAGACACATGAATCAAAGAATTAACTGAAGTTGATTTACGGTACACATCAGTCTGAATATGACTGGTACTGTCCACCTCAAACGTAATATCCAAAAAAGAAATTTTCTTGGGGTCAAAGGTATAAGTAAGGTGGATGTTCAGAGAATTCTGGTTCAGCGTTCCTATGAAGTCCTCGAGCTGTCGCACCGTCCCGTCCCACAATAAAAAAACATCATCAATATATCGGTGCCAGCACTGCACATGGGAGGCGGCTGGCGGGCCCCCGTCTCCAAAAATAGATCTCTCCCAGGAACCTAGGAAGAGATTGGCGTACGAGGGCGCACAGGCCACGCCCATGGCTGTGCCGCGCTTCTGCCGATAAAAATAATCTTTAAAAACAAAAAAATTGTGGATAAGGACGTAGTGCAACAGCTCAAGTATCAATTCACGTAAAGGGCCGTCAGAGTTGGAGGACCCCAGGAAGAGGTGGGCCGCATCAATCCCATGACAGTGCTCGATGCACGTATACAGACCTTCCACGTCAGCAGTCACCATCAAGGTGTCTTGATCCACAAAAATACCATCGACCCTTACCAAGGCGTCCACAGTGTCACGTACATATGATGGTAAAGTCTCCACAAGGGGTTTTAGATAAAAATCTATGAACTGGCAAATGGGGTCACACAAACCCCCAATGCCCAACACTATCGGATGCCCCGGAGGGTCAAGGGCATTCTTGTGGATCTTAGGAAGCAAATAAAAAGTGGGAACTCTTGGAGACCTAGCGATGAGACCATCTAGTACTTGTTTGGTAATTATACCATCTTCAAAGGCATTCACTAGAATGCGTTCGAGATCGAGAGAGAAAGATGTCAAAGGGTTATAAGACAGCCTAGTATATGTGTTGCAATCTCCTAACTGACGAAAGGCCTCCCGTTCATATTTATCAGATGGCCAGATCACTATGTTGCCCCCCTTGTTGGCCGGCTTAATCACAATATCAGGAAGAGCCTGAAGTTGTGAGATCGCAAGACGGTCCTCATGTATCAGATTGTCAAACTGACGTCTGGTAGAGAGTTGTTTAAAATCCTCACTTACCAATTTCGTGAAGATTTCAATAGCCGGACTTAAAGACAAGGTGGGGAACCTAATAGACCTGGGAATAGTATTAGCTGGAAATCTACTTACTGAAGGGGATGCCTGTTCGTCAAGGAGATCTTCCAAATTTTGCAAGGTTTCTCTCTCGATATCGCTCATAGGCTCATGAGAGACCCGTTTGTCATGAAGCTTCCTCAGGAGAAGTTTATGGAAGAACAAGTGAAGATCCTTTAGGGCTGTAAAGAAATGAAAATAATTGGTGGATGAAAATGAAAGGCCTTTAGACAAAACCCTCAATTGGGCGTCCATTAATACATAGGATGATAAATTTAGAACATGTAGCCCCCTTGGGAGCAACAGGGTGTGCTTACATTAGATTTATTCTTTGTAGTCTGTCTGGTGGTATTCTTATTAGTCGAGGTTATTCCAGATGGGCCACTTTGTGTTGAGGTCTTGGGCGCAAGGTCTTCCTCCCCTGAGAGGTTAGATCTCCTTGATGTTGACCGTGATCTAGAGAATGATGTATTTCTGAATCTTGTTCTAGACCTATCATTTAAATTGCACCATCTCTAGACACATGAAGATTTTTTGTCCTCAACATCCCTCTGAAATTTCTTGGATTTAGTGGACTGTATATCTTGCGCCCATTTATGAGAGTGCATCAACCTCATTCAATTTTTTAAGGGCATCACTGGTCATGTCTTTCCGAAGGGTAATTTGTAATTCCTCAATCTCAGTTTCAAGAGATAGTAGGGAATCCTGATTCATATCTCTAAGTAATTAAAGGAATCCTTTAGAACATGTGTTGGTAAGTGTTTCCAAATTTGCTTTTAAATTCCTCGTCCTGGATAGGAAAGGACGGGAAGACCTGTATTCGCAGGCCCCTAGGTATTAGGTCATTCTGAATATACTTCTCAAGAAAAGCATGGTTCCACAAGATACGCGTCCGCTTCCTCAATAAATCTTTACATTTTAATAATAGTGTCATTTACATTTTTGCTAGTGCCCTCAGAATACCCCTCTGCCTCATCCGGTAAAGTATCGTTAATAAGTGCACGCCAAGTTTGATTGCGTGCACGAAAATCCATAGTATGGCCGAGGTACACTGTGAAATACACAGAAAGGATTAATAAATAACAAAACCTCAGAGACATTTTAAATGTCATAAAAATAGGGATAAGAAATAATTCCCCATATAAAAGAAAAACAAATACCCACTCCAAAAGATCATAAGGAGAGGAGGCACCGGAGTAACTAGGTATAAAAGTAATTTTATTATTAAAAACAATACTAAGTATATAAAAAAAAAGTAACACCAAGAACATTAAATAGAATACAAATACAGGGTAGAAGCAGGAAACGCCCAGAAAATGACCATTGCACATGCCCATATAAATAAATACAAGGATCAATAGGTAAAGTGTCAGTGCAAAGAGATCCATTACTATGGTAAGATTGCCATTATAGATACGTCTTTTATATTAGTAACACCATAGAAAGGAGATCACAAAAGGACAAAGCTTACCAAGGGCAGAGCTGGGGGAACCTGGGCGCAGGTGTAGGCAGACTCCGACGCGCGTTTCGCGTGACAAAAGCACCGCTTTATCAAGAGGAATGGGGTAACCAGCAAGAGCAGGACCTTTTATGGCCATGTGACCAGACATGTGGTGTCCGTATGGCTAATCATAGTGGTTGTACCGGCGCATGCGCACCGCACCGTTCGGGCCCTGCACAATGCACCAGAGCGTCACACATTCCTGCGCACACACGGGGAGAAAGAATTTAACCCCGTGAGTGCGAGGAAGGCAATTAGACGTGCCAGTACATGCCAGGGATGCCGAGCGTCGTGGCGCATGCGCACTCCCACAGAAGCACCAATGATACGAGGAGGAATAAGGGGCTGCTAATTGGTATAGTCCACCGATGAATAGCAGAAAAAGGAGGCATATCCGCTATTATATTAAAGGCACCGTTGCTATAAATCGGACCATTTGCGTAAAATATACATATATATAAGATTATACATATATATAATATATAAGAAGACTTTGCCTCTTTCTTTAAACAGAAGATCGATACGATCAGAGAAAGCTTTGGCCCACAGCGCCCACTGCCTCTCTTAGCTGCTCAACCCTGCTCCTCCAAAACCAGCTTCTCCACCATGACAGAAGATCAGCTCTCCACCCTCCTGTCAAGATCACACCTCACCACCTGCACGCTTGACCCGCTCCCGTCTCACCTCATCCCTAACCTTTCCACGGTCTTCATCCAAACCCTAAGGGTACCGTCACACAGTGACATTTTGATCGCTACGACGGCACGATCCGTGACGCTCCAGCATCGTAACAATATCGCTCCAGCGTCGTAGACTGCTGTCACACTTTGCAATGTACGACGCTGGAGCGATAATTTCATGACGTATGTGCGATGTAGAAGCCGTTGGTTACTATGCGCACATCGTATACAATATCGTGCACACCTTTGTTACACCATGCGATCATGCCGCCACAGCGGGACACTAGACGACGAAAGAAAGTTTCAAACGATGTGCTACGACGTACGATTCTCAGCGGGGTCCCTGATCGCAGGAGCGTGTCAGACACAGCGAGATCGCTGGAACGTCACGGATATATCGCTGGAACGTCACAAATCGTGCCGTCGTAGCGATCAAAATGCCACTGTGTGACGGTACCCTAACGCACCTCTTCAACCTCTCATTCACAACAGGTGTCTTCCCCTCATCCTTCAAGCATGCCAAGATCACACCCATCCTCAAAAAGCCCTCCCTCGACCCATCCTCTGTGTCTAGCTATCGCCCGATATCTCTTATCCCTTATGCCTCCAAATTGCTGGAGCAACACGTCCATCTTGAACTGTCCTCCCATCTCTCCTCCTGCTCCCTCTTTGATCGGTTACAATCAGGCTTCCGTTCCCATCACTCAACTGAAACTGCCCTAACTAAAGTCACCAATGAGCTACTAACTGCCAGGAGCAAGCAACACTACTCTGTCCTCCTTCTCCTGGACCTGTCTTCTACCTTTGACACTGTGGACCACTCCCTTTTGCTACAAATCCTCTCATCTCTTGGCATCAAAGACTTGGCCCTTTCTTTGTTCTCGTCATATCTGACAGACCTAACATTCAGTGTCTCCCTCCCCAACACCACCTCCTCCCTTCGCCCCTTGTCAGTCAGTATTCCTCAAGTCTCTGTTCTAGGACCCCTACTCTTCTCCATCTACACTTCCGACCTGGGACAGCTCATAGAATCCCACGGTATGCAGTATCATCTCTACGCTGATGACACGCAGATCTACCTATCCGGACCTGACCTCCTTACTTACCAAAATCCCGCACTGTCTGTCTGCTATTTCAGCCGTCTTTTCTGCTCGCTTTCTACAACTGAACATGGACAAAACAGAATTCATCATCTTTCCCCCATCTCACTCTACCCCTCCACCAGACCTATCCATCAATGTCAATGGCTGCTCACTTTCCCCACTCTCACATGCCTGGTGCTTTGGGGTGATCCTCGACTCTGCCCTCTCTTTCAAGCCACATATCCAAGCCCTTGCCTCCTCCTGCCGTCTCAAACTCAAAAATATTTCCCGGATCCGTGCTTTCCTTTGACCGCAACACCGCAAAAACGCTAGTGCATGCCCTTGTCATCTCCCGCCTTGACTACTGCAACCTCCTACTCTCTGGACTCCCCTCTAGCACTCTGGCACCACTCCAATCCATCCTACACTCTGCTGCCCGACTAATCTACCTGTATCCCCGCTATTCCCAAGCCTCTCCCCTATGTCAAGCCCTTCACTGGCTTCCTATCGCCCAGAGACTCCAGTTCAAAACCCTGCAATGACATACAAAGCCATCCACAACCTGTCTCCTCCATACATCTGTGACATGGTCTCCCAGTACCTACACGCAACCTCCGATCCTCTCAAGACCTTCTTCTCTACTCCCCCCTCATCTCTTCTTCCCACAACCGCATCCAAGACTTCTTCCGTGCTTCCCCCATACTCTGGAATTCTCTACCCCAACACATCAGACTCTCGCCTACCATAGAAACATTCAAAAAGAACCTGAAGACTCACCTCTTCCGACAAGCCTACAGCCTGCAGTGATCCTGAAGTTACTGAACTGCCGCACAACCTGCCCTACCCTCTCCTAGTGTTTCATCACCCATCCCCTGCAGACTGTGAGCCCTCGCGGGCAGGGTCCTCCCTCCTAATGTACCCGTGTGCCTTATTTGCTCATGTTTATTGTATTTGTCTATATTTGCCCCGTTTCACATGTAAAGCAACATGAAATAAATGGCGCTATAAAAAATGTATAATAATAATAAAATGTATAATAATAATATATACATAATCACTATATTTATTTAATCCTTATATGTACTTATTAGCCTGTGTATGTTAACACATACAAAATTGTACGCACTCACACTATTCAATCAAACTATTCCTTGAATTTTGTAGTTTGCAATAAAATTGCGTTGTATTGCAAGTATTTGCCTTTTTAAAGCCGCATCTGAACCTTAGTGTTAAAAACATGTCAAATAAAATTGCAAAATTCTCCTGTAAATAATTTTGCAAAGAGGGAACCATCATACCATTAAAAAATACAAGTAGATTTTCATGGGCATATCCAGTATGTGGGTTCCAAGGCCTAATGGGGTGCATATGACTGACTATGCAGCAGGGCTTCGCCTTCCTGCAAATGTATAAAACAAAGGAGCACGGGAGTACAAAATGCATATTGTGAAGTGGATTTTCCTAGGCCCATCCAGTATGTGGTTTCTAAGGTTTATTGGGGTGCATATGAATTGGTAGCAGGGATGGCCTTGAATTCAATGGAACACGTTTCCTGGAGTCCCCCCTGGACATCTTATGACAGGGGTATTGTGGTGCGTCGTAATTCTTGGCAGCCCATCCACTTACAGCATAGGCTACAACAGCTTAGGAGACCCACTGTTTAATAATGGCCCTTCTTGAAGATTAATGCCGGCTGATGCACCAGTAAATATAGGCTCTGTGACTTTAAGAGTCCCTCCTTCATAAATGAAACAAGATGGGTCTGCTTATGTGTCACACACCACATGGTCAGCTAGGGGTGATAAATGTTACAATGACAATTCCCAGTAAATGCATTTTGTAGTGGTAGAAAGCAATGTTAAAGTTGAAAAACGCTTCAAAAACGCAGCGTCTGAACTAAGTGGGAGAGGAAATTTTCGGTCTGGAGTTAAATATTTGGCCTTACAGGCAAGTCATTAACCTGCAAAGGATGTACCGTGACATATTTCCAAGCAAAACCCGTTTTGGTTTCGTTTTCATGTGTTTTTTGTGGCACCGGGAAAAATGGCATGAATCTTGGGAAAAAATGATTAAGGCTGTGAACTAGGAGTCAGGAATGCTTCCAGGGGAGATCCCCATGAGGTCCCTGTGTCATTTGAGCAGTGATTCCATCATTTTCAGATGTTTTTAGACCTTAAAATGACCTCCGGGGGGGATTGCGGTAAAAATACTCGGGTCTCCCATAGACTTACATTGGGCTCGTTGTTCTGGCCGAGTACCCGAGTATTCCAATCTGCTCGACCCGAGCAATGAGCACCCGAGCATTTTGGTGCTCGCCCATCATTAATACTGACACATGTTGCATTATTTTGCAAAAACATTTATGAAATCCCTCCACTGTTAACGATGTTACGTTATTGGTTATATGGCCGGATTCACTCTAGAGCGTAATATGGACGAATACTATGTGACAAAAATCACATAGCACTCGGACCAATGTTAATCTACGGGGCAGCTCGCATCATGCGTAATTTTCTCGGCCGTATTATATGTCAACATACATAAATGTGGAATTGCTGCTAGTTCTGGTCCAAGTGAGGCCAGAACTGTGGGATCAGAGGGACGCCAATTATGCTGACCGTGCCCAAAAAGAGGCAGCATGAAGGAGTATATGACTTTGAGGACAGACAACGCGGGGGCCAGCAACAAGTTAGTAAGTACTATCCTTTATTTTTTGTTTCAATAATTTTTATTTAAATTTAAAGATTAATACATAAATCTCCCAACATGGAAATTTTGATAGTACAACAAAAAGTCGCTCTTACATCATTAGAGTCATGAAATATCTATTATAATGGACCTATGTGTACCTACCTATAAGACAGGACAAGACAAAGACAAGACAGAAACAGAAGGGTAAGTGGGATAGGGTATGAATCATAAGAAATCCGATTTACAGTATTCTTTGCCACACTACAGTATACTTTAGGTTAACACCAACAGAGTTCAGATTTTAGGTTACTATTCATAATTAAAAAAAAAAAAAAACCCACAGCGCTGTCTCATTTTTTATCAGGGGGAAAGGGGAGCAAAGACGGAACTGACGAAAACAATTCACACAAAGCAACCAAAAGTAAGCCGCTCATTAAGTCCTCCTGGGACTACTGACTCCATCCTAAATATCCACTGGGTTTCCCTTTGCAGGATAACCCTATCCCAGTCACCTCTCCTGCCATTTTTTTATCACTTCCAGAACACAAAAGGAGAGAGTCTTGCTGTCACCCTGATGTACCTCCCGTGCTACGGGAGTGCCTCTGTTATTCTTGATATCTCCAAGGTGTTCCCCAATCCTCTTTCTCAGTTCTCTTTTGGTCTTCCCTATATAATTTTTCGGGCATGTACACGTGGCCATATAGACCACACCAGCGGTCTTACAATTAGCAAAGTCTCTGCAGAAAAAGTTTCTTCCATTATGTACACTCCTACACCTCTTACATGGTGCTATATAATCGCAGAATGAACAATTTCCGCACCTAAACATCCCGTTGATACGTCTATCAAGCCAGGTTCCCTCCTGTTTCGGTCTGTTATAATGGCTGTGTACAAGTCGATCTTTCAAAGACCGTCCTCTACGGAAGGTAATTTGGGGTCTACTCGGGATAATATCTGCCAGGGTTTCATCCAACTGTAAAATACCCCAATGTTTCTTGAGGACACTGAAAACCCGATTAGTTTGATTATCATAGGTTCCAATAATCCTGGGGATATTCTCAACCCCTGGTTCTCTATGTGTCTGTAGGAGAGTTCGTCTCTCTCTACCCATAGCATTCCTAAAAGCCGGGTCTAAAACCTCATCCGGATATCCTCGCTCTCGGAATCTCTCTCTCAGATCGTATGCTTGTGCCCTAAAGGTGGCATAATTAGAGCAATTCCTCCTTGCTCTTAAGTATTGCCCTCGAGGGATCCCCCTCTTCAGGGGAGCCGGGTGATGACTCTCCCACCGAAGAAGGGCATTAGTAGATGTCGGCTTACGAAACAGCCTTGTATCCAGTGTACCATTGGCATTAATGGTGATTTTAACGTCCAAAAATGCCAGTTCACATCTGTCACTCTCTGACGTGAATTTTAGGCCAAAGCAATTGTCATTCAACCATTGTACAAAGCTGTTAAACTCATTCTCTGAACCACTCCACATGACCAGAACATCGTCTATATATCGGTACCAAGCCGATATCTTATTAGTCCACCATTCCTCTACCCCAGAGAACACTACGGTTTCCTCCCACCAGCCCAGGAGGAGATTTGCATACGAGGGTGCACAAGAGCAACCCATCGCGGTCCCCCTGAGCTGGTGGAAGTACTTACCGTTAAAAAGGAAATAGTTGTGGGTTAAAACAAACTCCATCAACTCCACTACGAATTTATTGTGTTTCTCAAAGAAGACGACTCTTGTCCTTAGATAGTACTCCAATGCCTTAAGGCCCATACTGTGAGGAATGCTACTGTATAAAGCCTCGACATCGATTGAACCTAGGATGGTCCCCTGTTCGACCACAACACCATCTATCTTTTGGAGTAGGTCCGATGTATCACGCACGTATGAGGGTAATGATATTACAAATGGACATAAGATGTTATCAATGTAAATGCCGACATTCTGGCTCAATGAACCAACACCTGAAACTATGGGGCGTCCTTTCAGGGGGGAGAGACCTTTATGGACCTTAGGGAGGGCGTAAAAGGTAGGAATCATCGGGGTACGAGGAGCCAAAAACTTAAATTCATTGTAAGAAATTAGTTTATCATGTAGACCAGTGTCTAAGATAGTCATTAATGACCCAATAAATCTGTCTGTGGGGTCATTCTCAAGTATGCCATACGTCTCCCTGTCATTAAGGATAGATTTACACATCCCCACATATCTCTGATGGTCGAGGATGACCAAATTACCACCTTTATCAGATGACTTAACAATAATCTGGTCATTTTTCTCCAATTTCTCCAAGGCCTCCCATTCCTCACTATTCAAATTGGGTGATGTATCTCCATTCAATCGGCCTATTTTCTTAAAGTCATCCTCGATCACTTTCAAAAAGATATCAATATTTGTGTAATCATCCAGAGGAGGCATTCGGTTACTTTTTAATTTTAGGTCAGTGTGTGGACCCAAACCTCTCTCCCTCTCACTGTCCTCCAAGAGGTCTGTCAGGACATCAAGCCCCTCCAGATCCTCTTCCGATATACCCAGTTCTAAACATTGTTGTTTGTTATGCAAAGAAAATTTTTTTTTCCATTTTAATTTACGACAGTAGAGATTTAAATCCTTAACCCATGAGAACGTGTTATACCATGTTGTGGGAACAAATGTGAGTCCCTTTCTTAACACACTGATTTCACCAGGTGACAACATATGACTACTGAGATTTATGATCTGATTCTCATCGTATATATTTTTTACACTCGTTTCCTCAAATCGTACCCCACTGGGGCCCTCTGCTCTAAAAAAGAGGAAGAGGGTGTAGAGGTGGATAACGAGGAAGATGATGGCATTGGGACTAGAGATCTCGTGGGTGCCCCGAAGCCACTGGCTCCATTCCCTTGGCCTGTGAAGCCCTGCTCTCGACCTCTGCCTCCTTGATATCTGCCCGTATAACCTCTTTGCTTCTGCCATTTTCCTTTCCCCCTATATGACGAGGGCCCACCTCTCCCTTTTTGTCTCCAGTACCCTCCCGGCCTCTCTGTGTCCGAGCCCTCTGCCTCAGAGGAAGAAATCTCAGAGACGGTATCCACGCCTCCTAAGAAATTATACGCACTGTTGGTTTTAAACTCCTCAGAGTCTTGTATAAATTGTGTATGTTTACGGTTCTTAAGTTGATTTTGATAGCGTTCCACTGAGATTTGCAGGTTACTCTCCTTTTTATTAAACTCAGGGTCAGACTTAAACAATAGTGTTTTCTCTATCAACTCGTTCAGCTGTTTAGATGTAGTTTCTAAAAAATTTTTTTCTTCCTCTAGCAGTAATTTCATAAACCTAACAGATGAGGCTATGGATTCCTCCCGCCAAGCTTTCAGAAGGCCGGGGTTGCTTACTCTTGGAGATGGAGATATATTTACTCGCAGTCCCTTCGGTACGATATTATTCTTAATATAATTCTCCAATGCTTTTGTTTCCCATAAAGATTTCAAGTATTTTTTATAATACCCAGTAAGTTCTTTAAACGTAGAGTATATGGATGGGCTTGAGTCGGTACCCGTGTAGCCTGAGTCAACTGAAAACACCCGATCCGCCTCACTCACCCATGATTCAGAACAGATAGGCCCTGATAAAAAACCAGCCATAATAATCAATAATCAGAAAGAAGTATAATATCTGATAATCCAAATTAGTATTAAACAAAGAAAACGAAAAAACTAATCTATCCAAAAAACTTTATTAAACCAAATTAGGATTAAAAACTGACACAACACCCAGACCCCTTACAGTGGGAGTGGGTCAATAAAAACCTGGCCCCAAAAATAAAGGGCAAAGGGTGGGAGGGGCAAAAGGACAAACTGCAAAAACTACACGTCCCTAAAAATACTCCCTGCCTGTCTGCGGAGGTTGGCACCCTCTTGAACGCAATATGGCGCCCCCGCTCCTCGTCGACTGACCCTTAAAGCCCTATAAGTCCCTATAGACGTGTGAGGATACTATACCACTACCAATACCTAATACATGGCCCAATCAAACTAGGGACCAACAAATGAAAACAAATGTCAGGTAGTAATTCACCAATAAGACAACTGGTCCGACCGTACAAATCCCTATACACTTATGTATACCGCCTGTTGCTAAGGCTAGTACGCCCTAAGGAGTCCCTAGCCGAATCACCCTGCCTGTCAGAGGAGGTTGGCACCCTCTTGAAAGCAAATGGTGCCCCCGCTCCTCGGCGGCTGCCCCTATTTGCCCTAACTGAATCCCTGGAAAAATATAGGGATCCTAAACCTGGGTGGTGCCTTAGGGGCTACACTAGTGACCCATATTTACGGATCCCTGTAACTCGGTCAGACCCTAAAGAAATAACAAATTACGAAAGCACTTTAACCAGCGATAACTAGCAATAACTAGGATATACCTAGTAGCTTAACGGATACAGTTTAGATTTATGTCACAGATGGTCAAGTACCCGTATACATATACATTGGTTACAAGTGCACAAATGGTGAAAAACATATAAGTTTAAAAAGCCTGAAACACTTATCTGTGTTCAGGTTTCGCCTCTACGCGTTTCCCCCCCATGATGTGGTTCCTCAGGAGGCATATGGGAAAATGAGATTCCGTGTGGTTAAATCACATCAGAGATGCATGCTGTGCCTGGTTGCAGGTGCAAGGAATACACTGACCAAACCACCATTAAATAGCCCCCACCCTGAAGATAAAGAGTTAAGGGGCTAATTACCACCTGTATGTGCCGCTCCAAACATGTCCTAAACGTGGGGTCCATTACCGGGCTCCGGACTCACTGTTACAGTGTTCCGGCCACCATTATTGCTGTTTCTCGGCGTCCTGTCCTCTCTGCGCATGCGCAGGTACCCGGCCCTAGAGGTCCAATTGCCAGGTATCTCACTGCGCATGTGCTTGGGCGCCATGTTCCTGTGGACCAAGTTTCATACCAGGAACAACTACGCAGGCGCCGTAGCGCCGGCAGAAGGCTCCGCCTATATCAGATCGCGCTGCCACTCACTGCACATGTGTTTGGGCGCCATGTTCCTGTGGGCCAAGTTACATACCAGGAACAACTACGCAGGCGCCATAGTGCCGGCAGAAGGCTCCGCCAATATTCGATCGCACTACCATTCATCAGCCACACACGCTCCACCTTACAACCGGCACACTCAGCGCCCTCAAAGCACGGTGGTCATGCTGGCATACTTCTGCTATTAATGTTGCCTAGAGGACCCCATAGATGTAACCGCTAATTGCACAGTCACATCTACATTGCCCACCTGTATTAAACTGCAGACATCTGCATTCGATCCCTTTAGATACGGCGGCATTATACCTTACTGTTATACTTAGTGTATAGATCGCTCAGGGCAGTAACATCCTCAAATTCATTAGTTCTTAGTGCTATATTGCCAACCATACGTGAAATAATTTTTATGCACAACTACAGTGAGCACCACATACAAATGGTAATAAACTGTACACACAAAAATAAACTCTTATGGGTTTTTGTATACATGTATACTTTTCATACAGGAATGACAGTGCATATAGATATGCTTTTATAAATAAAAAAAAAATGTGCATATGGCGCCATCATCCGATATTGATGTTATAGAAACTACATTCAATATATAATATATAGTGACATGTACGCGTAATTGGTGAGTATGCATTAAACTGTGGTGTCAGTCAGCGAACCCAGCACCCGCAACCATAATATCCTAAATCCATTATATGTAGATGATCTGGAGTATGCATATCATGCACCAAACTCCTATACTCTTGTATAATTTCCTGCAAGCCATCTATTAGGTCTGCAGCGCTGTCTCATTTTTTATCAGGGGGAAAGGGGAGCAAAGACGGAACTGACGAAAACAATTCACACAAAGCAACCAAAAGTAAGCCGCTCATTAAGTCCTCTTGGGACTACTGACTCCATCCTAAATATCCACTGGGTTTCCCTTTGCAGGATAACCCTATCCCAGTCACCTCTCTCAGTTCCGTCTTTGCTCCCCTTTCCCCCTGATAAAAAATGAGACAGCGCTGCAGACCTAATAGATGGCTTGCAGGAAATTATACAAGAGTATAGGAGTTTGGTGCATGATATGCATACTCCAGATCATCTACATATAATGGATTTAGGATATTATGGTTGCGGGTGCTGGGTTCGCTGACTGACACCACAGTTTAATGCATACTCACCAATTACGCGTACATGTCACTATATATTATATATTGAATGTACTTTCTATAACATCAATATCGGATGATGGCGCCATATGCACATTTTTTTTTTTTTATAAAAGCATATCTATATGCACTGTCATTCCTGTATGAAAAGTATACATGTATACAAAAACCCATAAGAGTTTATTTTTGTGTGTACAGTTTATTACCATTTGTATGTGGTGCTCACTGTAGTTGTGCATAAAAATTATTTCACGTATGGTTGGCAATATAGCACTAAGAACTAATGAATTTGAGGATGTTACTGCCCTGAGCGATCTATACACTAAGTATAACAGTTAGGTATAATGCCGCCATATCTAAAGGGATCGAATGCAGATGTCTGCAGTTTAATACAGGTGGGCAATGTATATGTGACTGTGCAATTAGCGGTTACATCTATGGGGTCCTCTAGGCAACATTAATAGCAGAAGTATGCCAGCATGACCACCGTGCTTTGAGGGCGCTGAGTGTGTCGGTTATAAGGTGGAGCGTGTGTGGCTGATGAATGGTAGTGCGATCGAATATTGGCGGAGCCTTCTGCCGGCACTATGGCGCCTGCGTAGTTGTTCCTGGTATGTAACTTGGCCCACAGGAACATGGCGCCCAAACACATGTGCAGTGAGTGGCAGCGCGATCTGATATAGGCGGAGACTTCTGCCGGCGCTACGGCGCCTGCGTAGTTGTTCCTGGTATGAAACTTGGTCCACAGGAACATGGCGCCCAAGCAGATGCGCAGTGAGATACCTGGCAATTGGACCTCTAGGGCCGGGTACCTGCGCATGCGCAGAGAGGACAGGACGCCGAGAAACAGCAATAATGGTGGCCGGAACACTGTAACAGGGAGTCCGGAGCCCGGTAATGGACCCCACGTTTAGGACATGTTTGGAGCGGCACATACAGGTGGTAATTAGCCCCTTAACTCTTTATCTTCAGGGTGGGGGCTATTTAATGGTGGTTTGGTCAGTGTATTCCTTGCACCTGCAACCAGGCACAGCATGCATCTCTGATGTGATTTAACCACACGGAATCTCATTTTCCCATATGCCTCCTGAGGAACCACATCATGGGGGGGAAACGCGTAGAGGCGAAACCTGAACACAGATAAGTGTTTCAGGCTTTTTAAACTTATATGTTTTTCACCATTTGTGCACTTGTAACCAATGTATATGTATACGGGTACTTGACCATCTGTGACATAAATCTGAACTGTATCCGTTAAGCTACTAGGTATATCCTAGTTATTGCTAGTTATCGCTGGTTAAAGTGCTTTCGTAATTTGTTATTTCTTTAGGGTCTGACCGAGTTACAGGGATCCGTAAATATCGGTCACTAGTGTAGCCCCAAAGGCACCACCCAGTTTAGGATCCCTATATTTTTCCAGGGATTCAATTAGGGTAAATTGGGGCAGCCGCCGAGGAGCGGGGGCGCCATTTGCGTTCAAGAGGGTCCCAACCTCCGCTGACAGGCAGGGTGATTCGGCTAGGGACTCCTTAGGGCGTACTAGCCTTAGCAACAGGCGGTATACATAAGTGTATAGGGATTTGTACGGTCAGACCAGTTGTCTTATTGGTGAATTACTACCTTCCATTTGTTTTCATTTGTTGGTCCCTAGTTTGATTGGGCCATGTATTAGGTATTGGTAGTGGTATAGTATCCTCACACGTCTATAGGGACTTATAGGGCTTTAAGGGTCAGTCGACGAAGAGCGGGGGCGCCATATTGCATTCAAGAGGGTGCCAACCTCCGCAGACAGGCAGGGAGTATTTTTAGGGACGTGTAGTTTTTGCAGTTTGTCCTTTTGCCCCTCCCACCCTTTGCCCTTTATTTTTGGGGCCAGGTTTTTATTGACCCACTCCCACTGTAAGGGATCTGGGTGTTGTGTCAGTTTTTAATCCTAATTTGGTTTAATAAAGTTTTTTGGATAGATTAGTTTTGAGAAATCCTTTACCCTGTTTGTCCCATTCTTTTTTGACCAGGTCTTTAATAGCGGAAACAACCAGGAAAGCTCGTCGTTTTTTCTGGGCTAAGCCAGCAAACATAATATCTTGTGCTGACCTGGTCTCCTTCATGTCTGGGCAGCCCATAGTATCCCTGATGGATTTTACGAGATTATCTATGCTATCAATAGGAAAGCATGCTCGGCCCTCATCATCAGAAGAACTAGATGACGACCCTGAGGTATCAGATGATCGGATCAAGCCCTCTTCTGATTCTGAATTGGAGACGGGGGAAAGGCTTCTGCCTTCCTGCTTCTTTGAGCTTCTGGACCCCAGAGATTGGATCTCTTGTCTAATTAAGGCTCTGATATTGGTAGTTGTTACTGCAGACCCCTCCTGTAAGGTCTGATTAATGCAACTGGGACACAACCTCTTGAGATATGAATCAGGCAGGGGTTGCATACACCGGGCACATTCCACATGCTTTGATTTACTGGTTTTCTTAGCCTATGAGGGAGAATATAGAGAAGGAAGGGGTCAGCTTAATAGGAAGAGGATTATATACACTCACCCAGTGAAGTAATGACGGTACTGGTTTAGGAGGTGGGGACGCTGTGCGGTCTCTGGGTAGATCTGTTTCTCTACTCCTTGATTTCGTCTGAGTGGCAGTCCTCTCATTTGAGGGTCCACTCCTTTTGCCAGTCGATTTGGTGCTTCTAGTGCTGCTATCCTTGCTAGCGCTATCTTGCTCCACCCCTGGTGGGTGCCCCTCATGCGCTGGGGATGACATTACGAGCACATCTGCTCTCTGTCCCGGAGCCTTTTTTCAATGTGTGGCTTTCCCCGCCAACTGCGGACGGGAAATACTCCGACTACTTCCGGGTCGACGTGGCAGAGCACATTTACCCCGGACACACTGCCGCCGCCGCTCCTTAGCGGCGTGACGCCACCGAACCGCATCTACAGCGTGCTCCCCTTCTGAGGCCGGACCTGCTGCCCACACCCTGCTGGATATCCTACAGTCGAGGGGGGAGGCTGCATGCAGTGGCTCCCCCGACGCTGCTCCTGATGCCGCAGCCCCTGGTGTTCCCGCAGCAACTACCCAGGCTGGTGCACAGCCCAGGATCCTCACATGTAGGTATACCTGGGGGATTCCTATACGAACAGGAAACCAACTGAGGAGGAGAGGGGGACTGCCCTCTTTATCTCTGTAGGTTTCCTGTTCCTATGGGTGAGTCCCTCTCTCAAAGTAGGTGCTGTCGTGGCGAAGGGTAAAATCCAATGCTCACCTCTCTTCCTCCTTGTTTCTGCTATGCTCCGAGATCCAGGTGATCTCCGGACCTAGGACACCAAGTACTGACGTCATTGCACCCGCTGTCTGTGTCGTCATCGGTGACCTCAGACGCTGACAGGGGGATGATGGGAGAAGAAGCGTAACGCTCCTCTCATCATGCGGTCAGCTATATCTGCATCTAGCTGATACAGCTGACCCCGCGATGACGAGCGGGGGACCCACTGCTGGCACTGGGCCCCCCCCCACCTGCTCAAGGGACCCATAGCTGCCGGGCAGCAGAGCAGGGAGATCGATTCTCCCTGCTCTGCTGCAGAATGTAATTGTATCTGCGCAATGTGCTCGCCAATAGAGTTGCATAGCGTAGCTCTGGGTGACCCCTCAGAGCACAGGGCCCGGGGGCCACCACCCCCTCTGCCCTCCGGTACCTACGCTACTGCCCAGTGGGTATGAATGTGTCACAGCCCCCACCTATGCAACCTGACTCAACCTGACTCAACCACCCAAGGTGACTCAACTACTCCTTCTGACTAGTTTGGCACTCCAAACTAACAACAGCCGTAATACCCCCCAATCGATATAATCAGGACCAATTTATTTGGCAGAAAACTGTCCAAGAAAAAGAAGACTGCCCACATGTTTCACACAAACCCTTGAAATGGCGAGCAAAAGGAGAGGGGGAGTGTAGGAAGATGGACTGGGCCGGTGAAACTTCTCTCGTGCCGGTTCCAGAACTATCGGGACTGTCACCATTGCTGCCGGGGAGGGGAAAGCTTTCTGACGTGGACAGACCTTTGCAATCGACTGTAGGGGATGTGTCAGGGATAAAAGGCAGTGTGTGGGAAAGCGGGACACTTGGTGGGAAGACAGCATGCAACAGGAGAAGGTTGACTCACTCTCCACGGCCCTTGCGAACTCTGACCTTGGAGGACATGAATCCGTGCGTCCTCTGACTTCTTTGACTGAGAGTCTGACCCGCATTGTTCCGCTGACTGCTGCAAGTGCGCAGCCCAAGCCTGACCAGGTGAGTTATCTAGAGTCAGGTGGCCTAATCCCCACCGCTGGCACTGAACCGAGTTTCTTTCTAGGGGGGTCAGAGACTTCTTCACACCAAGTATGTCAGCCCGTTAATCGAGAACCTTGCCTCAGGGAGCCAGGATATGTCGCTTCCATCAAGAACCAGTGCATCAGCTTCCTTCAGGAACATGCCAGAGACTTCACTCTTCACCTACGGTGCCACCATGGGATTCCAAGCTTTCACCGCCCGGAAACCGTCAGACTGATAAGTTTACCAGCTTTATAAATGTTTGTCACCCTGACACTATACCAAGTTTTACTCCCCTCTTAACTCTTCCTCTCCCTGAGAAGAGTAAAGCCTTGAACTCTTGCGCTGCGTCCTGTTTGTCGCCGCATCCCATGTTTCTGCTATTCTTACAATCTTTTCAGCAATTCTTCAAAAACAGCCCTCTGGCATGCATACACTGAAAATTGCACCGCTGCTTCCGACATGTGAGAAGGAAATTTCTCCTTGTACCATGGGTCAAGAAAAGTGCACAGTCAGTATTTCAAGGTGGACAAAATGTCTTTCATGCAAGGATCTTGGGAAAGGCATCTGGACATGAACTGTGAAATGTGTGGCAGACTACAAAGAGTCAAATATCCATTGTCACAACCAGGATGAACACTGATTATCCTCTCCTCCTCACAACATATCGCCTCCTCCTCCTCTTCAGGCCATTCATGCTGGACAGGCATGAAGTTGGGATTGGGAGTCCGCTTTGTAGCACAGACCAAAAACTCCTGTTCCTCCTCATCCTCCTGTTCCTCATCATCACCCAATGTGGCCTGAGAATATTGTGTGAGGCTGTGTGGTATCAGCCACTGTAAAATCTTGCTCCATAGCCACCTGCTCGGCATTCAAAGCTTCCTTTTTGAGATTCTGCAGATAGACAGAGCAGTGAGATGGTTACGCTGATAATAGTCTCATCAGTGCTCACCATCTTGGTGCAATCCTCAAAGTTTTGAAGAACCTCACATATGCCAGCGATCCACACCCACTAGGCAGTTATGTGTGGGGACTGAGTGTTACTATGACGGGCATTGAGAAGCTGTAATTCAGGCACTGCCTTCTGTTGCTCACTAAACTTTGCCAACATATTAAAGGTCGAATTCCTCCATGTGGGCAGGTCACAAATCAGTCATTGAAAGGGCAAATTAAGGCACTGCTGCAGCGAAGCCAGACCGGAGAAAACCTGAGATTTCTTTTTTTTAAATGGGCGCTTACACTTTGTACCTTGGCAAGGAGGTCTGGCAAGTCGGGGTATGTTTTTAAAAACCGGTGTACAACCAAGTTCAGCATGTGGGTCATGCATGGAACGTGTACCAGCTTGGCGAGCATTAAAGCTGCCACCAAGTTCCACCCATTATTGCACACATCGCACACAACCAGACCTGGTTGGAGGCTCAATGGGGAGAGCCACCTATTGGTCAGGTCTTTTATCCCTTTCAATAGCTCTTCGGCATTGTGAGCTTTATCACCTAAATAGATGAGCTTCAGCTGAGTGTGCTGCCCCTTCGCCAAGACAGTGTTGCAGAGCTCCCAGCTGGGGAGTGATGGTGAGGCTATTTCAGCTGAGGATGAGGACAGACAGGAACTGGAATGTGAGGAGACTGAAACGCTGATGGAAGTTGGGCCCACTATTCTTGGTGTGATGTCCCAGTCTCTGACTCTGTGCCAGACTCCACCTCGTTCACCTAGTGTGTCGTCAGGGAAATGTAGCGTTCCTGTCCACAGAAACTTGTGCATGTGTCTGTGGCTAGGTGGAACTTCCCTGTGATTGCGTTGGCCTGATCAAGGCTGATTTTGTGTAACACATGCTTATGTATTGCGGGGACGGCACACCGGGAAAAATGGTGGTGGTTGGGATGCGAGTTTGCATATCTTGGCCAAAATATCGACCAATGCCTCACATATTTGTATGTATTTTGTGCACTTTATTTTTCAGGATGCAGCCATCTCAGCACGTTGAGTCTTGTATATGGGGGGGTGTTCATATGGGATGCATTGAGAGAGTGCCAGCCAGCCCACCTAATTAAATAGTTTGGATGTGACTAATAGGCTGTGAACCAGACACTATCCATTCCCTGCATGTGAACAGAGCCCTATACAGATTTTTATTGTGCAAACGTATACTAAGTAGTAACCCCCCATTAATTGTACGCTGTGAGTGGCTGTCTATTTGGTATTTTGCACCTGTGTTGCCATCTTTGCTACATGTAGCTGGCTGCATCCTGTAGTGCATTTGTTCAGAGACCTGGGCAGATAAGCGGTGCTGCCCCTTTTTCAGCTGTTCAGGATTTTTAGTCCTCTTTTCTGACTTTGCTACTAGTTGAGACTCGAACGTGTGGGAGACTTAATGGTGCTGTTTATCAACACACTGGAGCCTTTGTCGCCATCCAACCCACAACATCCTTGAACTTGTGTGGGTTCGACAGTGGTGTAGCACGCAGACCGAATTTTGCTAAGAAGCTAGAACAAGAAAAAGTCACCTTCTGATCTGTCATACAGCCCTGGCGGGCACCACCATGTCCATGTCACCATTTCTTAACGTCACTCTTTCCCATTTTGAATGTGTTATGAAAACAAACTTTCCTGGCATTATTTTTCACAAGTACCCTCACAGAGGTGTTATATACAAATACCCTGTATCTATCAATGTGTGGGTAATTTTTTTAGCTATCAGCTTTATTACACACGGCAACAGCAGACTCAGGAAATTTACTGGCAAATTTGCGTACCTCAGCAGGCTTTGAACCAGTCGCGCAAATGCTAGATTAATATACACTACTTATTTAACCAATAGCAGAGTTTTTTTGTTATATTGCCTTTATGACACACGCCAACAGCAGACTCAGAAAAATTAGTGGCACTGGTAAATTGTCACATCTGTGTATCTCAGCAGGCTTTGCACCAGTCGGACAAATGCTAGATAACTATACACTTTTTATTTAACCATTAGCACAGTCATTTTTTTTATATCACCTTTATGACGCACGCCATCAGCAGACTCAGTGAAATTACTGGTAAATAGTGACGTTTGTGTGGCGCCCCTGAGGGTCCAGTCACCACAGAGGTACTGCACCTCAGCCATAGATGTGGTACTCCGCTCTTGGGTAAGGAGGGGGAACTACCCGGGACTCACCCACTAGCATCCAACACCACACCACTCCAGGCCCGGGGATCTGGGAGGACCCTATTAAGGGAGGGCCCCATCTCAGGCTAGAGGGGGAACTAGATAGATGGTGTGGGTGGAGTGTGACCATTGTGATTTTTCATGGAAACTAGAGGGAGGAGTTAGTTAGTCAGAAAGAGAGTTGGTGAGAAGTTGAAGAGAGCAGATGTGAAGGAAGAAGCTCCTGAGAGAGTGAGAAGGGGTCCTAGGGGTCAGGGAAGTGAGGAATCCACCCTGGGAGCCTGAATCCATGCCAACCGTAGTCAGGTGGAAGGACTAGGTCACAGTGGGGGAATCGGGCCCCCAGACTAGTGGAGGAACTACAAGGCTTAGCTAGCTAACTGGAGATTGTGGTAACTGTATGTGCCACAGCCACAGCCACACACATTCGCTGAAAAGGCAGCCGGATAGGATGAAGGGGACCAGGAGGACGTCACCTGACGGGATCTGAGGTTGCTGGCTTGGGACACTGTTTGTGAGGTACATGGCAGAAGTTTGAAGCCAGCACAGAAAGATGACCAGGGAAGGAAAATAACGAAAGGGAGACTCAGGAATGAGATCCCCAAATTACCTGGAAGCTGGCTGGACCACAGACCCAGGGGACACTGTGAGTAAAATGTGGACACTGCACCCTGCTGTGTCCTCAGAATTATTTACTGCATCACCTGCACTGCACTACAACATTCACCATAATTGACGTTAATTCCTTAACTGGGCTTAGCTCTACCCATAGAGAGCTGTAACATCTCTGCTGCGTCACCAACTGCCTCGATGGACCTGAACTGCAGCATCGGCCATCTCCTTAAAGCCGAGCACCATGGGTGGCATCACTAACTAATTCCCCATAAACTTTATTCCCCTTTAATTTCACTTTTATTGGGCACCCAGGGCCACGGACCAAGTCACTGCTGCCATGACAACCCCCTTAAGAACCGTCGGACTCAACGGCCCTAGCGAACACTCCATTTGTGTATCTCAGCAAGCTTTGTGCCAGTCGCACAATTGCTAGATAAATACATGCTATTTATTCAACCAATAGCACAGTAATTTTTTTTAATATCGCATTAATGATACACGCCAACAGCAGACTCAGGAATATTATTTAGCTCAAAAGAAATTTGAGTATGCTGGTACTGAGTAATATTATTTTGCTGTAAAAAGAGCTATAATATGGTTTTGGATATGAAACCCTGCCTCTCTCTGTGTGTTCGCTCATCACAATATGTCATTCAATCGCTGGAATTCACTATATTGTATCAGTTCTCTTTCCTACACATGTATCTTCACATAGCCCCTTACACTCCTTCTGAAGCTGCAATATTTTATTAGACCCCATAAATATAACTTTTCTTGATCTTTGTTAAGTGTCATGTCCTTATGTTTTTATCATTCATTGAACTCGCTGATCTTTTCTTATCTATAAAAAAATACAGCCCTCTCAATTATATGCAATTACACCTTGAACATTACAACATCTGGCCTCTTGCCAGAAAACAGATTTATTCACTGCCTGCAAAACAATTACCTGACTTTTAAAGCTGTTGTAAATGTTTATAAAAATGGAAGGAAAAATAACAGTTTTGCTCACATATACCAAACTCCTCGGTAAGTATAAATGTACTAGATGGTGGCCAGATTCTAACGCATCGGGTATTCTAGAATATGCATGTCCACGTAGTATGTTGCCCAGCCACATAGTATATTGCCCAGCCACATAGTATATTGCCCAGTCACGTAGTATATTGCCCAGTCACGTATAATGCCCAGCCACACAGTATATTGCCCAGTCACGTAGTATATTGCCCAGTCACGTAGTATATTGCCCAGTCACGTAGTATATTGCCCAGCCACGTAGTATATTGCCCAGCCACATAGTATATTGCCCAGCCACACAGTATATTGCCCAGGCACGTAGTATATTGCCCAGTCACGTAGTATATTGCCCAGCCACGTAGTATATTGCCCAGCCACATAGTATATTGCCCAACCACGTAGTATATTGCCCAGCCACGAAGTATATTGCCCAGCCACGCAGTATATTGGCCAATCACGTAGTATATTGCCCAGCCACGAAGTATATTGCCCAGCCACGCAGTATATTGGCCAGCCACGCAGTATATTGGCCAGCCACGTATATTGCCCAGCCACGTAGTATATTGCCCAGCCACATAGTATATTGCCCAGCCACATAGTATATTGCCCAGCCACGTAGTATATTGCCCAGCCACGTAGTATATTGCCCAGCCACGTAGTATATTGCCTAACCACGTAGTATATTGCCCAGCCACATAGTATATTGCCTAGCCACATAGTATATTACCCAGTGACGTAGTATACAGCACATAGCCACATAGTATATTGCCCAGCCACGTAGTATATTGCCCAGCCACGTAGTATATTGCCCAGCCACGTAGTATATTGCCCAGCCACATAGTATATTGCCTAGCCACATAGTATATTGCCCAGTGACGTAATATACAGCACAGAGCCACATAGTATATTGCCCAGCCACGTAGTTTATTGCCCAGTAACGTAGTATATTGCCCAGCCACATAGTATATTGCCCAGTGACGTAGCATACAGCACAGAGCCACATAGTATATTGCCCAGCCACATAGTTTATTGCCCAGCCACATAGTATACAGCACAGACACGTAGTATATTGCCCAGTCACGTAGTATATTGGCCAGTCACGTAGTATATTGCCCAGCCACATAGTATATTGCCCAACCACATAGTATATTGCCCAGCCACATAGTATATTGCCCAGCCACATAGTATATTGCCTAACCACGTAGTATATTGCCAAGCCACATAGTATATTGCCTAGCCACATAGTATATTGCCCAGGGACGTAGTATACAGCACAGTGCCACATAGTATATTGCCCAGACACGTAGTATATTGCCCAGCCACGTAGTATATTGCCAAGCCACGTAGTATATTGCCCAGCCACATAGTATATTGCCCAGTGACGTAGTATCCAGCACAGAGCCACATAGTATATTGCCCAGCCACGTAGTTTATTGCCCAGCCACGCAGTATATTGCCCAGCCACATAGTATATTGCCCAGCCACGTAGTATACTGCCCCGTCACGTAGTATATTGCCCAGCCACATAGTATATTGCCCAGCCACATAGTTTATTGCCCAGTCACGTAGTATACAGCACAGAGCCACGTAGTATACAGCACAGACACGTAGTATATTGCCCAGTCACATAGTATATTGGCCAGTCACGTAGTATATTGCCTAGCCACATAGTATATTGCCCAATGACGTAGTATACAGCACAGAGCCACATAGTATATTGCCCAGCCACATAGTTTATTGCCCAGCCACGTAGTATATTGCCCAGCCACGTAGTATATTGCCCAACCACATAGTATACTGCCCAGTCACGTAGTATATTGCCCAGCCACATAGTATATTGCCCAGCCACATAGTATATTGCCCAGTCACGTAGTATACAGCACAGAGCCACGTAGTATACAGCACAGAGCCACGTAGTATACAGCACAGACACATTATATATTGCCCAGTCACGTAGTATATTGCCCATTCACATAGTATATTGCCCTGCCACATAGTATATTGCCCAGTCACATAGTATACAGCACAGACACGTAGTATATTGCCCAGCCACGTAGTATATTGGCCAGTCACATAGTATGCACCATATCCCTGTTAAAAAAAAGAATTAATATAAAAAATAGTTACATACTCACCTTCCGGAGCCTCCTGATCAAAGCAGCCAGTTACCGATGGTCCTCGCGTGCTCCGGTCCCAAGAGTGCATTGCGGTCTCACGAGATGATGACGTAGCGGTCTTGTGAGATCGCAGCATGGACCGGTTACCGGAACGTCGCGAGGAGCGGGAAAGGCCTGTTGTAGATCTGAGGGGCCGACGGACGATGAGTACCGTATTTTTCGGACTATAAGACGCACCGGACCATAAGACGCACCCCAAATTTGGGGTGAAAATTGCAGAAAAAAAGATTTTTTATAACATGGGGGTCCGTCTTATTGTCCGAATTTACAGTATCTTATGGCGGTGGCAGAGCAGGGTCACAGGAGGCAAGGTGGGGTGATGCTGGGATGAGGAGGTGCTGGGATGAGAAGGTGCTGGGATGAGAAGGTGCTGGGATCAGGAGGTGCTGGGATCAGGAGGTGCTGGGATCAGGAGGTGCTGGGATGAGAAGGTGCTGGGATCAGGAGGTGCTGGGATCAGGAGGTGCTGGGATCAGGAGGTGCTGGGATCAGGAGGTGCTGGGATCAGGAGGTGCAGTGAGAGGTATGGCGTGAGAGGGGTCCCTGGCGTACCATGCAGGCTTACCTAGGTGGCAGAGGTGCGGTGGCAGAGGTCCGGTGGCAGAGGTGCGGTGGCGGGGGTGTGGCAGCAGAGGAGGCGCAGGAAGCGGGGTCCCTTTCCCCGGTATGGTGATGCAGCAGGCCCGGTATGCAGCAGAGCCGGGTGAATCCTCTTGTTATCGGTGGGCGCGGCCATCTTCCTGAGGCCGCGCGTGTGCAGATGAAGCGCTCTGCTCCCGGGGCTTCAGGAAAATGGCCGCGGGAGGCCGCGCGTGCGCAGATGGAGATCGCGGCGGCCATTTTCCTGAAGCCCCGGGAAGCAGAGCGCTCCATCTGGGCACGCGCGGCCTCCGGAAAATGGCCGCCACCACCGATAACAAGAGGATTCACCCGGCTCTGCTGCATACCGGGCCTGCTGCATCACCATACCGGGGAAAGGGACCCCGCTTACTGCGCCTCCTCTGCCGCCACACCCCCGCAACCGCCAGGGCCGTATTTGCCACTAGGCACTTGAGGGCACGTGCCTAGGGCGGCGGGATGCGGGGGGGCGCCCTTGAGCTAGGTTTTTTATTTTTTTTTATTTTTTTTTTTTTATAAAACTCCGGGGTCAAGTTTCCGCCCCCCCTCCTCCCTCCCTCCTTCCCGCCCCCCCCCTCCTCCCTCCTTCCCGCCCCCCTCCCTCCCTCCCTCCCTGAAGACGTAATACTCACCTTCCTCCAGCGGTGGCTGCAACTGCGTCTCAGCGCCTGCAGCGCGTCCTGTCTTCAGCGGTCACATGGTACCGATCATTAAGGGTGATGAATATGCGCATATTCATCACCCTTAATTAGCGCTACCATGTGACCGCTGAAGACAGGAAGGAAGACGCTGAGATGCCAGGAAGTTCTGTGCTGCGCGCCGGTGAGAGGTAAGTATGACAGGGAAAAAAAGTGGGGTGCCGTGCACACAGGGGGGAAGGATGGGGAGCCGTGCATACAGGGGAGAAGGATGGGGAGCCGTGCATACAGGGGAGAAGGATGGGGAGCCGTGCATACAGGGGAGAAGGATGGGGAGCCGTGCATACAGGGGAGAAGGATGGGGAGCCGTGCATACAGGGTAGAAGGAAGGGGAGCCGTGCATACAGGGGAGAAGGATGGGGAGCCGTGCATACAGGGGAGAAGGATGGGGAGCCGTGCACACAGGGGAGAAGGATGGGGAGCCGTGCACACAGGGGAGAAGGATGGGGAGCCGTGCACACAGGGGAGAAGGATGGGGAGCCGTGCATACAGGGGAGAAGGATGGGGAGCCGTGCATACAGGGGAGAAGGATGGGGAGCCGTGCACACAGGGGAGAAGGATGGGGAGCCGTGCATACAGGGGAGAAGGATGGGAACCGTGCACACAGGGGAGAAGGATGGGGAGCCGTGCACACAGGGGAGAAGGATGGGGAGCCGTGCATACAGGGGAGAAGGATGGGGAGCCGTGCATACAGGGGAGAAGGATGGGGAGCCGTGCATACAGGGGAGAAGGATGGGGAGCCGTGCATACAGGGGAGAAGGATGGGGAGCCGTGCACACAGGGGAGAAGGATGGGGAGCCGTGCACACAGGGGAGAAGGATGGGGAGCCGTGCACACAGGGGAGAAGGATGGGGAGCCGTGCACGCAGGGGAGAAGGATGGGGAGCCGTGCACGCAGGGGAGAAGGATGGGGAGCCGTGCACGCAGGGGAGAAGGATGGGGAGCAGTGAACGCAGGGGAGAAGGATGGGGAGCCGTGCATACAGGGGAGAAGGATGGGGAGCCGTGCACGCAGGGGAGAAGGATGGGGAGCCGTGAACGCAGGGGAGAAGGATGGGGGAGCCGTGAACGCAGGGGAGAAGGATGGGGGAGCCATGAACGCAGGGTGGGAGGATGGGGGAGCCATGAACGCAGGGGAGAAGGATGGGGGAGCCATGAACGCAGGGGAGGATGGGGAGCCATGAACGCAGAGTGGGAGGATGGGGGAGCCATGAACGCAGAGTGGGAGGATGGGGGAGCCATGAACGCAGGGGAGAAGGATGGGGGAGCCATGAACGCAGGGGAGAAGGATGGGGAGCCATGAACGCAGGGTGGGAGGATGGGGGAGCCATGAACGCAGGGTGGGAGGATGGGGGAGCCATGAACGCAGGGGAGAAGGATGGGGGAGCCATGAACGCAGGGGAGAAGGATGGGGAGCCATGAACGCAGGGGAGAAGGATGGGGAGCCATGAACGCAGAGTGGGAGGATGGGGGAGCCATGAACGCATGGGAGAAGGATGGGGGAGCCATGAACGCAGGGGAGAAGGATGGGGAGCCATGAACGCAGAGTGGGAGGATGGGGGAGCCATGCTTGCAGGGGAGAAGGATGGGGGAGCCATGAACGCAGGGTGGGAGGATGGGGGAGGCATGAACACAGTGTGGGAGGATGGAGTATAAATATGGAGTATAAATACTGGGCCCTATAAGGGGGACACAGTGTGAGAGGACAGTGTGAAGAGGGGACCGGTATAGAAAGGAGAGGTCAGTGTGAAGAGCATGTACCATAAGAGGGACAGTGTGGGGGTCATACTTTGTGCAGACAATATAGTGAGGGGCAATTTTTTATTTGGGAGCATTATAATGACACTTGTATCTTTAAGGGCGTCATGTGGAGACTTTCTGCAAAAGAGCGGCGAAGATGGAAGTCTGCAGAGACGGCTGTGGATGAGAAAAAACTCATCATGGGATCTGGACAAGATGAAGAAAAGGAGAACGGCTCCAGAGGCGACGTCATCTATCAGGTACCTGGATGTAAATGTTATTTGTGATGCTAACTCTCATGTTTTTATATATGCTAGGAGATTTAAAGGGACACTGTCACCTGAATTTGGAGGGAAAAATTTTCAGCCATAGGGGTGGGGTTTTCGGGTGTTTGATTCACCCTTTCCATACCCGCTGGCTGCATGCTGGCTGCAATATTGGATTGAAGCTCATTCTCTGTCCTCCGTAGTACATACTGTACCTGCACAATCTGCAATCTTGCCTTGTGCAGGCGTGTACTATGGAGGACAGAGAATGAGCTTCAATCCAATATTGCAGCCAGCATGCAGCCAGCGGGTAAGGAAAGGGTGAATCAAACACCCGAAAACCCCGCCCCTATGGCTGAAAATTGTTCCCTCCAAATTCAGGTGACAGAGTCCCTTTTAAAGGGGATGTCCAGGCTTGTGATGAGTCTGCAGTCATTCTTTGTGACTGCAGACTTCTGAATTCTCACAGTGCACACTGCACGCTGTCAGGATTCTCTCATGCTGGGGATTTACATTAATGCGATCATGTGCTGACTAGACATGCGTGACCTCCGTCAATGAAAATGAACTGAGCGAGGCCGGGCACATCTAGTCGGAATGTGGTCAGAAGTATACAAATCACATACTTGTGCTGACATGACTGTCCACCGGCAAGGGAGAATCCTAAAAGTGTGCAGTGCATGCGTTGTGAGAATTCAGAAGCTGCGATGTCAGGATTCAGCTCTGCAAGTTCCAGTAGTCGTCACATGGACACTTCACTCATATGCGATTTTCAGACTTAGAGTATGTGTCCACGTTCAGGATTGCATCAGGATTTGGTCAGTATTTTACATCAGTATTTGTAGCCAAAACCAGGAGTGGGTGATAAATACAGAAGTGGTGCATATGTTTCTATTATAGTTTTCCTCTAAGGCTATGTGTCCACTTTCAGGATGGCCGGCGGTATCGCCGGAGCGGCTTAGCCGCTCTGCGGTAAGCCCCGCCCCCTTTCTGGGACGCGATGATGCCGGATGTGTTCACAGCACACATCCGGCATCATCGCACCCCACCATAGCGCCCTGTGCTATATCTTGCGGCGACGCAGCGTCGCCGCAAGATATACGGACATGCTGCGATCTGAAAAGACGCGCAGCATGTCCGGAGTCGCAGGGCCACCGCGTGCGTGTTACCACGCATAGTGGAGACGGGATTTCATTAAATCCCCTCCACTATGCTGTAACATCTGGACGCTGCGTGTTTGACGTTGCGGCTCTATGCAGCGTCAGACACGCAGCGTTTCCTGCACGTGGAAACAGACCCTAATTGTTCCACTCCTGGTTTTGGCATACAAATACTGATGAAAAATCCTGACCAAATCCTGATGCAATCCTGAACGTGGACACATACTCTTATGGTCCTGTGACAACGAGCTTCTCTTCTGCTTCTCTTAGTTTTTCACTGAACATTGAGAGCATTAGGGAGAGGAGCTCGTGGGCACATGACTGAGTGTGCAAATCACATATGTCCTTGGCGGAGGGGGGGCACCAAAATGAATTCTTTCCCCGGGTGCCAGAAACCCTAGATACACCTCTGCCGGTATCCTACTGCGAGCGGCGATTACCGGGTCCGGTGGAGGGAGGTCTGTGCACAGGCAGTGAGGCAGGGACTGAGGGTGTGCACAGAGAGGATGGAGACCCGGACACTGCCCGTCCCAGTCTACGCCGTAGCCTAGAGCCCTCATTATCATAGGAATATGTCAGTTAATAAATTGCTTTTCTGAAGCTTTATAGTGTAGTTATAGGTCAGGGAGGGTTGGATAGGGATGAGCTAGCAAGGTGCAGGGACAGGTAGTGATGGCTACTTGCGAACATGTGCGGCAATTGCGGTTTTGCACTTACGATGATACATAAAACACTGCTAGTAGTGTTTTTTCTCATTGCTGCAAGTACCGCATTTGCCGGATGGCGGCAAAACCGCAAGTGCCGCACATGTCTGTAAGTCCCATAGGGAATGAATGAGGCCGAATGCAGTGTTGCCCTAAGTGATCCATTACGCGGCAGATGCGGAAAAACTGTCGGATCTGCTGCAAAAGGCGACTTTCACATCAGCGATTTTTGCCAAAGTCACTGCCGATAGTGTTATACTCACCAAAGGGGGAGGCAGCACTAAAAGTGCCTAGGGCAGCAGAAACTCTAAATACGGCCCTGGCAACCGCACCTCTGCCACCGGACCTCTGCCACCGCACCTCTGCCACCTAGGTAAGCCTGCATTGCGACTATTAGACGCACCCCCCATTTTCCCCCCTTTTTTGGGGGGGAAAAAGTGCGTCTTTTAGTCCGAAAAATACGGTATATAACGATTTTTTTTTTTATTATTATTTTTAACATTAGACCTTTTTACTATTCATGCTGCATAGGCCGCATGAATAGGAAAAAGTTGGTCACACAGGGTTAATAGCAGCGTTAACCGAGTGCGTTACACCGCGGTCAACGCTGCCATTAACCCTGTGTGAGCGCTGACCGGAGGGGAGTATGTGGACGACGGGCACTGACTGCGGGGAGGAAGGAGCGGCCATTTTCTTTCGGACTGTGCCCGTCGCTGATTGGTCGTGGCTGTTTTGCCGCGACCAATCAGCGACTTGGATTTCCATGACAGACAGAGGCCGCGACCAATGAATATCTGTGACAGACAGACAGACGGAAGTGACCCTTAGACAATTATATAGTAGACTTGTTACATATTCTTGGGCCAAGTGGCTTTCCCTTGTGTTATATGCCTTCTCTGATATAGCCAGACACAAGAAATAGAGACATAACAGTATCAGGGCCAAAATATAATTTAAACCAATCCAACACACAGGCCCAACAAGCCAATCAATCCTCTCCCCAACCCACCAAGTTCCAAAGGTCCCAACAATGAAAACATTTTGTACATTTAAGTGTTACGGAAATTAGGCTGGGTTCCCATTGCGTTATGGGACCGCGTTAAACGGAGAGCGTTGCACGGCGAAATTAACGCCGTGCAACGCGGCCGTTAACGCGCCCATTCACGCTAATGGGAACGCGCTTCACTAGCGCGTGCCATGTTCGGCACGCGCTAGCGACGCGCCGGGGATTCCTGGCGCGCCGCGGACGCTGCTTGCAGCGTCCGAGGCGCGCCCGCGGTCCGTTCCCCGCTCTCGCAGATCGGGGATCTGCGAGAGCGGGGACGTTACTGCGACCCCGACCGCAGCCCCATAGAAAACATTGCGTTAGCGCAATCCGCTAGCGCTAGCGCTAAACGGATTGCACTAACGCAATGTGACCCTAGCCTTACTGATGTCTGTTTTGTGATGGGAAAGCAAGATAAACACTAATATCTTACTTACAATAGGGAGAGACTAGAATTATCTTGATAAGAAGAAGGAATAAAGTTGCACTCACTGTCCCTTTAAAATGTGTTCTCTTTTTTGAGAGGAAGAGAACTAGAACTCTAGTGGCACCTATTGGAAGGTAGCAATCCTACAAGTCATTGTTGGCCCTTTAACGAGCCTTGTCACATGACTCAGGATAGGAGCCACACCAGAGTACTGCCCTTCATCAGTGCAAAGCGGAGATCATCACTGGCTCACACACTCCTTCATCTGTTCTCCTGGCCATGATGTTTAAAACGTTGAAATAAAGCAAGATTTTTAAGGATCGGTGAGTGCTATCCATTTTTTCTGTTTTCTGCATACTCTTTATGATGTTTTTCTTGGATAAGCACCCGGTATCCTAGGGTATAGTTGACGCATGTGTGCCACATATGTGTTTATCAGACTTTGCTGCAAAGTGGTGCTGTCACCTTTTTCTCTCCTTTTTTATTATAAATATATATATTGTAGCATGGCTAAAGGTCATGTGATTAATGGACGGTATGTATCGCAGAGGTGGGTGGCCCTGTGATGGAAGCCTGGGTATGTTTTGCTCAAGCAGATCTACTGCTGAGGGATTTGTTTACATTGGGAAGGCTTCCAGGTGATTGGAGAGATGGGTGGGTTCAGTCACCTACAAACCCACCCTAAGAGGCGTGTTTGAATACCTAAGATGGTTTTGTGTTGAAGGACCTGTGGTGATGTCACACTCACCTGACTGGCCATGTGACAGGTATCTGGGTGTGGTTACACTTATGTAAAGAGGTGTGCGTAGCCCATGTGGAGTGTGTTTGGGAGTCTGCAAGAGTGGACAGACTTCCATGTGTCCTGGCTGGACACTGCAGAGTGTCCTGTGTGTTGGACGGTTCCAAGTGGGGACAGACGTCCTGAACAGCACACAGAGACCATATTTAGGCTGGAGAGCCTACGTGCTGGACATGCCACAGCCTGTATGCCTACAGGTCAGAGAGAGAGCGGAGCTCTAATATGGACATTGAGGATTCAACTGTCTGAAGTAAGACTGTTTACCTGTTGTTCCTGTTGCTATGTGGTTTATGGAGCAATAAACCTGTGAACTTTTAATGAAACGTGCCTCCAGAGTGTCATCCGCCGCACCTGAGCGAGTACAATACCTACAATATATATATATATATATATATATATATATATATATATATGTGTGTGTCTCACTGACATATATATATATATATATATATATATATATATATATATATGTAAAAAAAGGAACAGCACAACGTTTTAACTTATCTGCGGGTGCAAAGCCTTCAGGAAGCTCGTCCACCGGCTATCCTCAGTCCATAGATTCAAGCAAAAAAAAGGCAGCACTCCATTATCTTGAATATCTTGTGCAGAATTTATTCAGACCCACATGTCTTTATCACGACGTTTCGGCTCGAACTGAGCCTTTCTCAAGCCTATATATATATATATATATATATATATATATATATATATATATATATATATATATATAGACTGTATATATGTTTTCACGAATATTTGAGCCCATGGATCTATTCTATATCCGTTTTGCCAGCCGGTGAGAAAATCTCGCCATACGGAGCCATACGGATGACACACGGATAATTTTTTGAGAAAAAAATCGCATCCTTGCGTTGAATACGGATCACTGCTCAGGAACTTTTCTGCGTATTACGCCTGTATAAAACGGACTGTATTTCCCTACGCTAAGTGTGACGCCGGCCTAATAGTCAAACCAGAATCTCAGTTTGCGGACACTGTGTTTTCGGGGTACTGCCCCTCGTCAGTGCAAAGCTGAGATCTGGTTTGGCTGGGTGAGAGGCGTCCAACCGTTATCCAAGAAGTTTCGTTTCTCCTTGCGGAGATTGACATGCTAAGCATGCCGAGATGAGGAGACTTAAAGCCGCAATGCTCCTCTGGAAAATATGCTAATAATACAAATTGTCTCTTCAGAGAGAAAGAGAACTAGAACTCTAGTGCCACCTATTGGAAGGTAGCAATCCTACAAGTCAATGTTGACCCATTAAGGAACCTTGTCACATGATTTAGGATAATAGCCAAATCAGAATCTCAATTTGCAGACACTCTGATTCAGGATACTGCCCCTCGTCAGTGCAAAGCGGAGATATGGTTTGGCTGTGTGAGAGGCGTCCGACCGTTATCCAAGAAGTATCATTTCTCCTTACGGAGATCGAAATGCTAAGCACTTCCAATAGGTGGCACCAGAGTTCTACTTCTCTCCCTCTCTGAAGAGACAATTTGCATAATTAGCAACCTCGGGTTACTAAGTGCAGGGCCGCGCTTAGTAACCCAATATTTACCCTGGTTACCATTGTAAAAAAAAAACAAAAAAACACATACTCACATTCCGATGTCTGTCACGTCCCCCGGCCGGCCGTAAAGCAGAGCACAGCGGTGACGTCACCGCTCTGCTATACGGCCGGCGCTTACACAGTGCAGGGAAGCTGACGCCGGGGGACATGACAGACATTGGAATGTGAGTATGTGTTTTTTTTTTTTTTTTACTTTTACAATGGTAACCAGGGTAAATATCGGGTTACTAAGCGCGGCCCTGCACTTAGTAACCCGATGTTTACCCTGGTTACTCAGGGACTTCGGCATCGTTGAAGACAGTTTCAACGATGCCGAAGTTTTTCCCCTGATCGTTGGTCGCTGGAGAGAGCTGTCTGTGTGACAGCTCCCCAGTGACCACACAACGACTTACCAACAATCACAGCCAGGTCGCATCGCTGGTCGTGATCATTGGTAAATCTTTTAGTGTAACGGTACCTTTAGTCTCAGACCTAGTGGATCCATTTAGCCATTAGATAAGTTTCTAACTTTGAGCTTCAGAGATTTCTTCCTAAGAACACCAAATTCCCTACTCTAAATTTTGATAATACAATTGTTACTCGCCTGCCTCAGCTCCGGCTCTGGCATTGCTCCTCTGCGTTGGCCGCTCCCGTTGTTCCCCTACGTGTTGAGTTGCAACAGTAATCTAGAGCACTTCAATGACATAATCCGGCGGGGTCATTTAAACTCAAGCGGTGGCGGAACAAACTGTACAAAATGTATGAGATCATATTGCAGTAGATAAAAGTAGGCTGATAATGATATAGAAACACAGTCCCTAATAATTCCATCAGCTCAATATTGGACACATCAGATTTACAACAGCTTACAGATCCGACCAGCACCTTTTTTTCTTATTGGTCAAATAAATTTCCATGCAAAACTGATAGAAAACAGGATAGATTGCAGATTATATGGACTCTAGCCCAGGTCACTCCTGCCACGTACGGTAGTAGAAGAGATTGTAAAGGAAAAAAACACATTTTATGCCAATAACAACAGCGCTGAGGTCCTGGGTTCAAATCCCATGAAGAACAACATCTGCAAGGACTTTGTATCTTCTCCCCGTGTTTGCGTGGGTTTACTCGGGTTCTCCGGTTTCCTCCCACATTCCAAAGACATACTGATAGGGAATGTAGATTGTGAGCCCCAACGGGGACAGCGACGATGTCTATACAGTGCTGTGGAATTAATAGCTCTATATAAGTGAGGAAAACAATAAATAAAATACAAGCACAAATCATGGCTGAAAGTATAAAGGTCCATTCACACGGCACGATTAACGTAAGCAGGCTGCCAGTCATCCAACAAATGAGCAAAAACGCTTGTTCGTCTGGTGAAATAATCTTTTATTCTTCAGAGAAGAATCTGTCACCCTATTTGCACCAATAATTCTCAGTAATCCCTTTTAGTCCATCGCAACTTTTATTCCCCACAGTTTGGCTTTCTTTATTTTCTAGGTTTAATTAATATATGAAGGACCCATGTTTGGGAAAAACTAAGCTCAATGCCTTGTTTAGAGGTGAATGAGAAACTAGAAGTAGAAGGGAACAGTTAGGGAACATTTTGCTTAAGTATGACGTTTTTTCCATTTATATAGGATCTTTTGGTCATTTTTCACATGGTTCTATACTGAGAATCTTTTGGGTCAATTTGAAAACAAGGCTAAATATCCTTGTTCTTCAGTAATAGATATAAATCTACATTTATTTCCCAATAGGAATTGATATTTCCTGGGGATGGAAAGGGTTGATGTTTTTTATAACATTAGCTTGATACTTTTAATTCAGCTCCCTATTAATGTGCAGTAACAGGCCACTATACAGTGATGGAGCTGTACCGTGTAGCTCCATAACTGAGTAGTTGTGGCTGCCACTAGAGTTGAGCGACCTTGACCTTTTTAGAGTCGAGCCGGGTTTCGCGAAACCCGACTATCTCAAAAGTCGGGTCGAGTGAAATCGGCCGATTATGACGTGAAGTCGGGATCGACCGAAACACGAAACCCAATGCAAGTCAATGGGGCAGCATAGTCGGCAGTGAGTGGGGGCCAGGAAAACACCTAGAGTGCCCATTTTAATGTCAAAACCATCCATTCTTCTTAACGAAGCTTGTCAAGCGTAATTTACCTTATAATAATTGGAAGGCATTTGAAATTGGGGTTCATTTGGCTAAAGTTGTGGTGGGTAGGGCTGGTTCAAGTAATTAGTGGGCCCAGGAAATCTGGACCACGTCACGGCAGTGGAGCAGGGAGAGGTAAGTATTTCAACTTTGCAAGTGCTGTGAACCTGAGCAAGCAGGGGGGGCCCACTCGTTGGCATTGGCACTGGCACAGGGCCCCTCAAAGTACAGCAGTGTGTTTGCACGGCGGGGGCGCCTCCCACCGGCAGCAACACTTTTGCGTACTATGAGAGGCCCTGTGCCAGTGACGTCGCCAACTAGTATTCCTCCCCCCACCTGATGAAGGAACCTGCACTTTCATCTGCACCTTCCTGTTTGTCCCCGTGTAAGGTGGTATGGTATGCGGGAAGGGGGACCTGACTTTCAGCAGGGTCACAATCTTGCAGTGTAGCGTGCACGGGAAATGTTGCGTTATGGGTCAATGTACCAGCAGACTCATCTATCACTGGCTGGGCAATGGGCAGGATGAGGAGGAAACACAGATATAGGCCCAAAGAATAAAGTGGGCTAAATGCAGTTCAAAATTGGTAACACAGGACTAATCAGGGGGCATTGCAGTGGAGGACAACTGGAATGAGAGGCTGACACAGAGAGTAGGCCCAAATCAGTAAGTAGTCGAAATACAGTTCAAAATTGGCAACAGTAGTAAACAGGCGGCACAGCTTTGTTCAGTGGAGGAGAACAGCAAGGAGTGGCAGACACCGATAGTAGGCCCCAACCCAACTAGTAGGCCAAATGCAGTCTAACATTAACAACTACTTAACGAGCGCCTGAAAACGGAATTTCAGGACAGGAAACCAGGAGAACAGCAAGGAGCGGCAGACACCGATAGTAGGCCCCAAACCAACTAGTACGCCAAATGCAGTTGTTCCGTTTAACCACAATTTAATGAGAGCCTGAAGATAGAAGTTCAGGAAAGGCAACCTGGAGAACACCTTGGAGTGGAACACACCATCTCTCTACACCCCATACCCAATTTGTAGGTCTAATGCAGCGTAGTTTCCAACAACTACTAAACGAGAGCATGATGATCGAAGCATTGGCGAGGAAACCTGGGGAACACCTTGGAGTGGAACACACCATCTCTCTACACCCCATACCCAATTTGTAGGCCTAATGCAGCGTAGTTTCCAACAACTACTAAACGAGAGCATGATGATCGAAGCATTGGCGAGGAAACCTGGGGAACACCTTGGAGTGGAACACACCATCTCTCTACAGTGGAACACACCATCTCTCTACACCCCATACCCAATTTGTAGGCCTAATGCAGCGTAGTTTCCAACAACTACTAAACGAGAGCCGGAAGATCGAAGCTCAGGAAAGGCAACCTGGAGAACACCTTGGAGTGGAACACACCATCTCTCTACACCCCATACCCAATTTGTAGGCCCAATGCAGCGTAGTTTCCAACAACTACTAAACGAGAGCATGATGATCGAAGCATTGGTGAGGAAACCTGGGGAACACCTTGGAGTGGAACACACCATCTCTCTACAGTGGAACACACCATCTCTCTACACCCCATACCCAATTTGTAGGCCTAATGCAGCGTAGTTTCCAACAACTACTAAACGAGAGCATGATGATCGAAGCATTGGCGAGGAAACCTGGGGAACACCTTGGAGTGGAACACACCATCTCTCTACACCCCATACCCAATTTGTAGGCCTAATGCAGTGTAGTTTCCAACAACTACTAAACGAGAGCCGGAAGATCGAAGCTCAGGAAAGGCAACCTGGAGAACACCTTGGAGTGGATCACACCATCTCTCTACACCCCATACCCAATTTGTAGGCCTAATGCAGCGTAGTTTCCAACAACTACTAAACGAGAGCCGGAAGATCGAAGCTCAGGAAAGGCAACCTGGGGAACACCTTGGAGTGGAACACACCATCTCTCTACACCCCATACCCAATTTGTAGGCCCAATGCAGCGTAGTTTCCAACAACTACTAAACGAGAGCATGATGATCGAAGCATTGGCGAGGAAACCTGGGGAACACCTTGGAGTGGAACACACCATCTCTCTACACCCCATACCCAATTTGTAGGCCTAATGCAGCGTAGTTTCCAACAACTACTAAACGAGAGCATGATGATCGAAGCATTGGCGAGGAAACCTGGGGAACACCTTGGAGTGGAACACACCATCTCTCTACAGTGGAACACACCATCTCTCTACACCCCATACCCAATTTGTAGGCCTAATGCAGCGTAGTTTCCAACAACTACTAAACGAGAGCCGGAAGATCGAAGCTCAGGAAAGGCAACCTGGAGAACACCTTGGAGTGGAACACACCATCTCTCTACACCCCATACCCAATTTGTAGGCCTAATGCAGCGTAGTTTCCAACAACTACTAAACGAGAGGCGGAAGATCGAAGCTCAGGAAAGGCAACCTGGAGAACACCTTGGAGTGGAACACACCATCTCTCTACACCCCATACCCAATTTGTAGGCCTAATGCAGCGTAGTTTCCAACAACTACTAAACGAGAGCCGGAAGATCGAAGCTCAGGAAAGGCAGCCTGGGGAACACCTTGGAGTGTAACAAACCCTCTCTCTACACCTCGGAAGGGCTGATTCTTAGGAAGGAAGGCTGTCGGAAAGAAGCAGGGCGCGTCCGAGGGTGATTATATTCTTATTAGGTATATACTCACCCTCGGACGCGCCCTGCTTCTTTATTTGTAATGAATGTTTATTTACAATGTGGTTTTGACTTACTCTATTCTTTTGGTAAATAATGATTTTATTATTTTCATTGTTTTGCATCTTCTTGGCAATAATATAAAGAAGACGCGACAGGACAACACTCGGTGGATGCCATATCTGTGTTTAAAATTGAAAAAACCTTTCAGTTAACTACTTGCAGGAGAAAGTTATTGTAGCTGGTGGCCATTTTTAGTACTGTACCAGATTTTTGTGGTATGTGTTTGTTTTTAATGTTAAAATGTCTGCATTTGATATCTCTCCAGTATTTTCTTTTTTATAAGCAAAATACTTATTTTTATATTTTCTGATGTTGGTTCCAGGGGTACACGGGCAGCAGTGGTGTGGTCAGTGGAGGACTAGTGGAAGGAGTGACCGCAGACAGGCATCGAAGGCCTAAAATAATAACACATGGCTGTAGGCAATTTTAAATTGGTTCCAGGGGTACACGGGCAGCAGTGGTGTGGTCAGTGGAGGCCTAGTGGAAGGAGTGACCACACACAGGCATCGAAGGCCTAAAATAATAACACATGGCTGTAGGCAATTTTAAATTGGTTCCAGGGGTACACGGGCAGCAGTGGTGTGGTCAGTGGAGGCCTAGTGGAAGGAGTGACCGCAGACAGGCATCGAAGGCCTAAAATAATAACACATGGCTGTAGGCAATTTTAAATTGGTTCCAGGGGTACACGGGCAGCAGTGGTGTGGTCAGTGGAGGCCTAGTGGAAGGAGTGACCGCAGACAGGCATCGAAGGCCTAAAATAATAACACATGGCTGTAGGCAATTTTAAATTGGTTCCAGGGGTACACGGGCAGCAGTGGTGTGGTCAGTGGAGGACTAGTGGAAGGAGTGACCGCAGACAGGCATCGAAGGCCTAAAATAATAACACATGGCTGTAGGCAATTTTAAATTGGTTCCAGGGGTACACGGGCAGCAGTGGTGTGGTCAGTGGAGGCCTAGTGGAAGGAGTGACCGCAGACAGGCATCGAAGGCCTAAAATAATAACACATGGCTGTAGGCAATTTTAAATTGGTTCCAGGGGTACACGGGCAGCAGTGGTGTGGTCAGTGGAGGCCTAGTGGAAGGAGAAATCACCAACCACACAACTGAAGAACCGATATCAAATCTTTGTAGAGGATGAAGATGGCACACCTAAGAATGAAGCAATACCAGCAAGCAAAAAAGAAAAGGGCACACAGCAACAAGTGACAGCAAAAAGTACAGCCAAGAAGCAACGAAGAGTGGTGGTGGTGGGAGACTCACTACTGAGAGGCACCGAAGCAGCCATCTGCAGACCGGACATAACTGCAAGAGAAGTATGCTGCCTTCCAGGTGCGATGATCAAGGATGTGACCGATAGGATACCAAAGCTCTTCAGCTCCAAGGACGTCCACCCATTTCTTCTGATACATGTTGGCACCAATGACACGGCAAGGAAGGACCTACCGACAATCTGCAAGGACTTTGAAGAGTTGGGGAAGAAAGTAAAGGAACTGGATGCACAGGTAGTTTTTTCTTCTATCCTTCCAGTAGACGGGCATGGCACCAGGAGATGGAACAGGATCCTTGATGCAAACAACTGGCTAAGACGATGGTGCAGACAACAAGGATTTGGATTCCTGGACCACGGTGTGAATTACTGGTATGATGGACTCCTCGCCAGAGACGGACTACACCTCAACAAACCTGGGAAACACACATTCACCAGAAGACTCGCTACACTCATCAGGAGGGCGTTAAACTAGAAGAAGAGGGGACGGGAAGAAAAACATTAGACTCGAACAAAGACGACCCAGGAAAACATACTCAGAAGGGAGGTAAGAACATTTCTAAAACAATCCACAGTGAGGAGATTGGAACAAAACAAAATCCTCTAAACTGCATGCTCGCAAACGCCAGAAGCCTGACAAACAAGATGGAAGAACTAGAAGCAGAAATATCTACAGGTAACTTTGACATAGTGGGAATAACCGAGACATGGTTAGATGAAAGCTATGACTGGGCAGTTAACTTACAGGGTTACAGTCTGTTTAGAAAGGATCGTAAAAATCGGAGAGGAGGAGGGGTTTGTCTCTATGTAAAGTCTTGTCTAAAGTCCACTTTAAGGGAGGATATTAGCGAAGGGAATGAGGATGTCGAGTCCATATGGGTTGAAATTCATGGAGGGAAAAATGGTAACAAAATTCTCATTGGGGTCTGTTACAAACCCCCAAATATAACAGAAAGCATGGAAAGTCTACTTCTAAAGCAGATAGATGAAGCTGCAACCCATAATGAGGTCCTGGTTATGGGGGACTTTAACTACCCGGATATTAACTGGGAAACAGAAACCTGTGAAACCCATAAAGGCAACAGGTTTCTGCTAATAACCAAGAAAAATTATCTTTCACAATTGGTGCAGAATCCAACCAGAGGAGCAGCACTTTTAGACCTAATACTATCTAATAGACCTGACAGAATAACAAATCTGCAGGTGGTTGGGCATTTAGGAAATAGCGACCACAATATTGTGCAGTTTCACCTGTCTTTCACTAGGGGGACTTGTCAGGGAGTCACAAAAACATTGAACTTTAGGAAGGCAAAGTTTGAACAGCTTAGAGATGCCCTTAATCTGGAAGACTGGGACAATATCATCAGAAATGAGAATACAGATAATAAATGGGAAATGTTTAAGAACATCCTAAATAGGCAGTGTAAGCGGTTTATACCATGTGGGAATAAAAGGACTAGAAATAGGAAAAACCCAATGTGGCTAAACAAAGAAGTAAGACAGGCAATTAACAGTAAAAAGAAAGCATTTGCACTATTAAAGCAGGATGGCACCATTGAAGCTCTAAAAAACTATAGGGAGAAAAATACTTTATCTAAAAAACTAATTAAAGCTGCCAAAAAGGAAACAGAGAAGCACATTGCTAAGGAGAGTAAAACTAATCCCAAACTGTTCTTCAACTATATCAATAGTAAAAGAATAAAAACTGAAAATGTAGGCCCCTTAAAAAATAGTGAGGAAAGAATGGTTGTAGATGACGAGGAAAAAGCTAACATATTAAACACCTTCTTCTCCACGGTATTCACGGTGGAAAATGAAATGCTAGGTGAAATCCCAAGAAACAATGAAAACCCTATATTAAGGGTCACCAATCTAACCCAAGAAGAGGTGCGAAACCGGCTAAATAAGATTAAAATAGATAAATCTCCGGGTCCGGATGGCATACACCCACGAGTACTAAGAGAACTAAGTAATGTAATAGATAAACCATTATTTCTTATTTTTAGGGACTCTATAGCGACAGGGTCTGTTCCGCAGGATTGGCGCATAGCAAATGTGGTGCCAATATTCAAAAAGGGCTCTAAAAGTGAACCTGGAAATTATAGGCCAGTAAGTCTAACCTCTATTGTTGGTAAAATATTTGAAGGGTTTCTGAGGGATGTTATTCTGGATTATCTCAATGAGAATAACTGTTTAACTCCATATCAGCATGGGTTTATGAGAAATCGCTCCTGTCAAACCAATCTAATCAGTTTTTATGAAGAGGTAAGCTATAGGCTGGACCACGGTGAGTCATTGGACGTGGTATATCTCGATTTTTCCAAAGCGTTTGATACCGTGCCGCACAAGAGGTTGGTACACAAAATGAGAATGCTTGGTCTGGGGGAAAATGTGTGTAAATGGGTTAGTAACTGGCTTAGTGATAGAAAGCAGAGGGTGGTTATAAATGGTATAGTCTCTAACTGGGTCGCTGTGACCAGTGGGGTACCGCAGGGGTCAGTATTGGGACCTGTTCTCTTCAACATATTCATTAATGATCTGGTAGAAGGTTTACACAGTAAAATATCGATATTTGCAGATGATACAAAACTATGTAAAGCAGTTAATACAAGAGAAGATAGTATTCTGCTACAGATGGATCTGGATAAGTTGGAAACTTGGGCTGAAAGGTGGCAGATGAGGTTTAACAATGATAAATGTAAGGTTATACACATGGGAAGAGGGAATCAATATCACCATTACACACTGAACGGGAAACCACTGGGTAAATCTGGCAGGGAGAAGGACTTGGGGATCCTAGTTAATGATAAACTTACCTGGAGCAGCCAGTGCCAGGCAGCAGCTGCCAAGGCAAACAGGATCATGGGGTGCATTAAAAGAGGTCTGGATACACATGATGAGAGCATTATACTGCCTCTGTACAAATCCCTAGTTAGACCGCACATGGAGTACTGTGTCCAGTTTTGGGCACCGGTTTTCAGGAAGGATATAATGGAACTAGAGAGAGTACAAAGGAGGGCAACAAAATTAATAAAGGGGATGGGAGAACTACAATACCCAGATAGATTAGCGAAATTAGGATTATTTAGTCTAGAAAAAAGACGACTGAGGGGCGATCTAATAACCATGTATAAGTATATAAGTGGACAATACAAATATCTCGCTGAGGATCTGTTTATACCAAGGAAGGTGACGGGCACAAGGGGGCATTCTTTGCGTCTGGAGGAGAGAAGGTTTTTCCACCAACATAGAAGAGGATTCTTTACTGTTAGGGCAGTGAGAATCTGGAATTGCTTGCCTGAGGAGGTGGTGATGGCGAACTCAGTCGAGGGGTTCAAGAGAGGCCTGGATGTCTTCCTGGAGCAGAACAATATTGTATCATACAATTATTAGGTTCTGTAGAAGGACGTAGATCTGGGTATTTATTATGATGGAATATAGGCTGAACTGGATGGACAAATGTCTTTTTTCGGCCTTACTAACTATGTTACTATGTTACTATGAGTGACCGCAGACAGGCATCGAAGGCCTAAAATAATAACACATGGCTGTAGGCAATTTTAAATTGGTTCCAGGGGTACACGGGCAGCAGTGGTGTGGTCAGTGGAGGCCTAGTGGAAGGAGTGACCGCAGACAGGCATCGAAGGCCTAAAATAATAACACATGGCTGTAGGCAATTTTAAATTGGTTCCAGGGGTACACGGGCAGCAGTGGTGTGGTCAGTGGAGGCCTAGTGGAAGGAGTGACCGCAGACAGGCATCGAAGGCCTAAAATAATAACACATGGCTGTAGGCAATTTTAAATTGGTTCCAGGGGTACACGGGCAGCAGTGGTGTGGTCAGTGGAGGCCTAGTGGAAGGAGTGACCGCAGACAGGCATCGAAGGCCTAAAATAATAACACATGGCTGTAGGCAATTTTAAATTGGTTCCAGGGGTACACGGGCAGCAGTGGTGTGGTCAGTGGAGGCCTAGTGGAAGGAGTGACCGCAGACAGGCATCGAAGGCCTAAAATAATAACACATGGCTGTAGGCAATTTTAAATTGGTTCCAGGGGTACACGGGCAGCAGTGGTGTGGTCAGTGGAGGCCTAGTGGAAGGAGTGACCGCAGACAGGCATCGAAGGCCTAAAATAATAACACATGGCTGTAGGCAATTTTAAATTGGTTCCAGGGGTACACGGGCAGCAGTGGTGTGGTCAGTGGAGGCCTAGTGGAAGGAGTGACCGCAGACAGGCATCGAAGGCCTAAAATAATAACACATGGCTGTAGGCAATTTTAAATTGGTTCCAGGGGTACACGGGCAGCAGTGGTGTGGTCAGTGGAGGCCTAGTGGAAGGAGTGACCACAGACAGGCATCGAAGGCCTAACATAACAAAAATGTCAATACAATGGTATTGTCAGTGGCAGGCATTGAAGGATGTCAGCGCATAGACTAAACATTGGTGGAGCTGTGAGATAATTTTGCAAGTGGTAGAGCACTGTTTGAGCTGGGGGGGGGAACTGTCTTGTGGCCGGCGGTACAGGCCCAGGGCCCCTCATATTACAACGGTGTGTCTGACGTTGGGTGCGCACCACCACCGCCAGAGACACTTTATTGTACTAGGAGGGACCCAGTGGCAGTGCCGTCGACCAAAAGCGGGCTCACCCACCTCTTCAGACAAACTGCACTCTCACGGGTGCTGTCGCCAAGTGTCGATACCACGGCCCCGTGTGGGGAGTTTGGCCATTTAGTGAGGTGTAAACATGTCGTATGCTGGACAATTAGGTGCAGAAAATTACGAGATTGGAAAAGGCATTCAGAATAGTCCACAGGCAAGACCTTTTCATAGGAAAGCTAGGTGTCAGCCGGGCAAGGTGGGGCAAAAGATTTCGAAATCCAGTTGTGGTTCATTTTAATGAAGGTTAGATCATCTACATTTTGGGTAGCCAGACGAGTCCTTTTTTCTGTTAGTATTGAACCTGCAGCACTGAATACTCTTTCTGATAGGACACTAGCTGCCGGGCAAGCAAGCTCCTGCAATGCATATTCTGCCAATTCTGGCCAGGTGTCTAATTTTGATGCCCAGTAATCAAATGGGAATGACGGTTGAGGGAGAACATCGATAAGGGATGAAAAATAGTTTGTAACCATACTGGACAAATGTTGTCTCCTGTCACTTTGAATTGATGCTGCAGTACCTGTCCTGTCTGCGGTCATAGCAAAATCACTCCACAACCTGGTCAGAAAACCCCTCTGGCCAACGCCACTTCTGATTTCTGCCCCTCTAACTCCTCTGGTCTGCTGGCCCCTGCAGCTCGTGTGAGAACGATCACGGGCGCTGTGTGCAGGGAATGCCAGAAGCAAACGGTCAACAAGAGTTGATTGTTTGGTTGCTAATATTAGTTCCAAGTTCTCATGTGGCATTATATTTTGCAATTTGCCTTTATAGCGAGGATCAAGGAGGCAGGCCAACCAGTAATCGTCATCATTCATCATTTTAGTTATGCGTGTGTCCCTTTTGAGGATACGTAAGGCATAATCCGCCATGTGGGCCAAAGTTCCAGTTCTCAAATCTGCGGCTGTGCTTGGTTGAGGGGCAGTTTCAGGCAAATCCACGTCACTTGTGTCCCTCAAAAAACCAGAACCCGGCCTTGCCGCGCCACCAATTTCCAGTGGCCCCGGAAAAGCTTCCTCATTAAAAATATAATCATCCCCATCATCCTCCTCGTCCTCCTCCTCCTCTTCGCCCGCTACCTCGTCCTGTACACTGCCCTGGCCAGACAATGGCTGACTGTCATCAAGGCTTTCCTCTTCCTCAGCTGCAGACGCCTGATCCTTTATGTGCGTCAAACTTTGCATCAGCAGACGCATTAGGGGGATGCTCATGCTTATTATGGCGTTGTCTGCACTAACCAGCCGTGTGCATTCCTCAAAACACTGAAGGACTTGACACATGTCTTGAATCTTCGACCACTGCACACCTGACAACTCCATGTCTGCCATCCTACTGCCTGCCCGTGTATGTGTATCCTCCCACAAAAACATAACAGCCCGCCTCTGTTCACACAGTCTCTGAAGCATGTGCAGTGTTGAGTTCCACCTTGTTGCAACGTCTATGATTAGGCGATGCTGGGGAAGGTTCAAAGAACGCTGATAGGTCTGCATACGGCTGGAGTGTACGGGCGAACGGCGGATATGTGAGCAAAGTCCACGCACTTTGAGGAGCAGGTCGGATAACCCCGGATAACTTTTCAGGAAGCACTGCACCACCAGGTTTAAGGTGTGAGCCAGGCAAGGAATGTGTTTCAGTTGGGAAAGGGAGATGGCAGCCATGAAATTCCTTCCGTTATCACTCACTACCTTGCCTGCCTCAAGATCTACAGTGCCCAGCCACGACTGCGTTTCTTTCTGCAAGAACTCGGACAGAACTTCCGTGGTGTGTCTGTTGTCGCCCAAACACTTCATAGCCAATACAGCCTGCTGACGTTTGCCAGTAGCTGCCCCATAATGGGAGACCTGGTGTGCAACAGTGGCAGCTGCGGATGGAGTGGTTGTGCGACTGCGGTCTGTGGACGAGCTCTCGCTTCTGCAGGAGGACGAAGAGGAGGAGGAGGGGGTGCGAACGGCTACAGCCAATTGTTTCCTAGACCGTGGGCTAGGCAGAACTGTCCCAAACTTGCTGTCCCCTGTGGACCCTGCATCCACCACATTTACCCAGTGTGCCGTGATGGACACGTAACGTCCCTGGCCATGCCTACTGGTCCATGCATCTGTTGTCAGGTGCACCTTTGTGCTCACAGATTGCCTGAGTGCATGGACGATGCGCTCTTTAACATGCTGGTGGAGGGCTGGGATGGCTTTTCTGGAAAAAAAGTGTCGACTGGGTAGCTCGTAGCGTGGTACAGCGTAGTCCATCAGGGCTTTGAAAGCTTCGCTTTCAACTAACCGGTAGGGCATCATCTCTAACGAGATTAGTCTAGCTATGTGTGCGTTCAAACCCTGTGTACGCGGATGCGAGGCTAAGTACTTCCTTTTTCTAACCATAGTCTCATGTAGGGTGAGCTGGACTGGAGAGCTGGAGATCGTGGAACTAGCGGGGGTGCCGGTGGACATGGCAGACTAAGAGACGGTGGGAGATGGTATTGTTGCCGCCGGTGCCCTAGATGCAGTGTTTCCTACTACGAAACTGGTGATTCCCTGACCCTGACTGCTTTGGCCTGGCAAAGAAACCTGCACAGATACTGCAGGTGGTGCGGAAAATGGTGGCCCTACACTGCCGGAAGGGATGTTGCGTTGCTGACTAGCTTCATTGGCCGAGGGTGCTACAACCTTAAGGGACGTTTGGTAGTTAGTCCAGGCTTGCAAATGCATGGTGGTTAAATGTCTATGCATGCAACTTGTATTGAGACTTTTCAGATTCTGTCCTCTGCTTAAGGTAGTTGAACATTTTTGACAGATGACTTTGCGCTGATCAATTGGATGTTGTTTAAAAAAATGCCAGACTGCACTCTTTCTAGCATCGGATACCTTTTCAGGCATTGCAGACTGAGCTTTAACCGGATGGCCACGCTGTCCTCCAACAGGTTTTGGCTTTGCCACGCGTTTTGGGCAAGATACGGGCCCGGCAGATGGAACCTGTTGCGATGTTGATGCCTGCTGCGGCCCCTCCTCCTCCGCTTCAGAACTGCTGCCGCCTGCACCCTGTTCCCCCAATGGCTGCCAATCGGGGTCAAGAACTGGGTCATCTATTACCTCTTCTTGTAGCTCGTGTGCAACTTCGTCTGTGTCACCGTGTCGGTCAGTGGTATACCGTTCGTGATGGGGCAACATAGTCTCATCAGGGTCTGATTCTTGATCAGCACCCTGCGAGGGCAATGTTGTGGTCTGAGTCAAAGGACCAGCATAGTAGTCTGGCTGTGGCTGTGCATCAGTGCACTCCATGTCAGATTCAACTTGTAATGGGCATGGACTGTTAACTGCTTCACTTTCTAAGCCAGGGACGGTATGTGTAAAGAGCTCCATGGAGTAACCCGTTGTGTCGCCTGCTGCATTCTTCTCTGTTGTTGTTTTTGCTGAAGAGGACAAGGAAGCGACTTGTCCCTGACCGTGAACATCCACTAACGACGCGCTGCTTTGACATTTACCACTTTCACGAGAGGAGGCAAAAGAGCTAGAGGCTGAGTCAGCAAGATAAGCCAAAACTTGCTCTTGCTGCTCCGGCTTTAAAAGCGGTTTTCCTACTCCCAGAAAAGGGAGCGTTCGAGGCCTGTGTAGCCTGACGACGAACCTGGCTCCACAGCTCCAGACTTAGGTGCAATATTTTTTTTCCCACGACCAGCTGATGCTCCACCACTACCACTACCCTCATTACCAGCTGACAATGAACGCCCCCGGCCACGACCTCTTCCACCATACTTCCTCATTGTTTTAAAAACGTAAACAAACTAACGGTATTTGTTGCTGTCACACAAATTACACGGTGAGCTATAACTTCAGGATGATTTAGCTACCCCTTTACAGGTGAGTGAGACCACAACGAAAATCAGGCACAATGTTACACACTCTGTTGTTGGTGGCAACAAATGAGAGAGATGCCACACACGCAGGACTGTCACTGAAGCACAAATGTAAATATTAATCTCCCACTGATTTGATTTTTTTTTTTTTTAAGGGAGACTTTAGGAAAAAAAAATAGAATAAAATGATTTTTTCAGGAAGAATTTAGAAACCAAATAAAATAAAATGATTTTTTTCAGGGAGAATTTAGAAAACAAATAAAACAAAAAAAGGCTTTCTATGGCCCACTGAGTGAGAGATGACGCACACAGGAGTCAGGAGTGGCACACAAGCCCAGAGGCCAATATTTATCTCCCACTGATTGATGTAGTGATTTTTTCAGGTAGATTTTGGAACCCAAATCAAGCTAAAAAAATAATAGGCTTTCTATGGCCCACAATTGGAGAGAGAGAGAGAGATGGCACACCCAGGAGTCAAGACTGGCACACAAGCAGAAAGGGCAATATTAATCTCCCACTGATTTGTTTTGTTTTTTTGTTTTTTCAGGGAGACTTTAGGAAAAAAAAAAAATAGAATAAAATGATTTTTTCAGGAAGAATTTAGAAACCAAATAAAATAAAATGATTTTTTCAGGGAGAATTTAGAAAACAAATAAAACAAAAAAAGGCTTTCTATGACCCACTGAGTGAGAGATGACGCACACAGGAGTCAGGAGTGGCACACAAGCCCAGAGGCCAATATTTATCTCCCACTTTTTTTTTTTTGTTCCAGGGAAAATTTATAAACCCAATAAAAAAAATAATAAATAGGCTTTCTATGGCCCACTACCTGAGAGAGAGAGATGGCACGCTTAGGACTGGCACACAAGCCCAAAGGCCAATATTAATCTCCCACTGATTGATTTATTGATTTTTTTCAGGTAGAATTTAGAACCCAAATAAAGCAAAAAAAAAAAAAAATGGGCTTTCTATGGCCCACTGAGTGAGTGATGATGCACACAGGAGTCAGGAGTGGCACACAAGCCCTGAGGCCAATATTTTTCTCCCACTGATTGATGTAGTGATTTTTTCAGGTAGATTTTAGAACCAAAATCAAGCAAAAAAATAAATAGGCTTTCTATGGCCCACTGAGTGAGAGATGGCACACACAGGAGTCAAGAGTGGCACACAAGCCCTGAGGCCAATATTTTTCTCCCACTGATTGATGTAGTGATTTTTTCAGGTAGATTTTATAACCCAAATCAAGCAAAAAAATAAATAGGCTTTCTATGGCCCACTGAGTGAGAGATGACACAGACAGGGATGGCACTCTAGCAGAAATGTCAATCTTAATCTCCCACGAAAAAAAAAAAAAAAACAGGGAGTGTCCTTCAATTACTATCTCCCTGCAGTAATCTCAGCCAGGTATGGCAGGCAGCAATAAGGAGTGGACTGATGCACAAATTAAATAAAAAGTGTGTACAAACAAAAAAGATAGCTGTGCAGAAAGGAAGGAACAAGAGGATTTGTGCTTTGAAAAAAGCAGTTGGTTTGTGTAATGTATAAGAATTAGATCTGTCTCTTTAAGGAAGCGAGGGCGGGAGTTGAGAGGAGTTTCAGTTTCAGTTCTGACCTGAGGAGGAAATGTTATGCTGCTGTTATGTTGTGTGCTGGAGGAAATGAGAAGAATAAACTACAGTTAAAGCTTACTCTCTCTTAAATTCCTTACACCGTGTGGACATTACAACTGGCGACGAGGATGGGATAGAATCACCTGCTACTGTGAGTACTAGTGTTGAGCGATACCGTCCGATACTTGAAAGTATCGGATAGTATCGGCCGATACCCGAAAAATATCGGATATCGCCGATACCGATATCCGATACCAATACAAGTCAATGGGACATCAAGTATCGGAAGGTATTCTCATGGTTCCCAGGGTCTGAAGGAGAGGAAACTCTCCTTCAGGCCCTGGGATCCATAGGGAGGTGTAAAATAAAGAATAAAAATAAAAAATATTGATATATTTACCTCTCCGGCGGCCCCTGAACTCAGCGCGGGTAACCGGCAGGCTTCTTTGTTCAAAATCAGCGCTTTTAGGACCTGAGAAACACGTCCCGGCTTCTGATTGGTCGCGGGCCGCCCATGTGACCGCCATGCGACCAATCACAAGCTGCGACGTCACCGCAAGCTATTAGCGCGCTCATTTTTAAAAATGAGCGCGTTAATGGCTTTCAAAGACGTAGCGGGTTGTGATTGGTCGCGGCCGCGACCAATCACAAGCCGCGACGTCACCGCAAGCTATTAGCGCGCTCATTTTTGAAAAATGAGCGCGTTAATGACTTTCAAAGACGTAGCGGCTTGTGATTGGTCGCGGCCACGCGACCAATCACAAGCCGCTATGTCTTTCAAAGCCATTAACGCGCTCATTTTTAAAAATGAGCGCGTCAATAGCTTGCGGTGACGTCGCGGCTTGTGATTGGTCGCGGCCGCGACCAATCACAACCCGCTACGTCTTTGAAAGCCATTAACGCGCTCATTTTTAAAAATGAGCGCGTTAATAGCTTGCGGTGACGTCGCGGCTTGTGATTGGTCGCGGCCGCGACCAATCACAACCCGCTACGTCTTTGAAAGCCATTAACGCGCTCATTTTTAAAAATGAGCGCGTTAATAGCTTGCGGTGACGTCGCGGCTTGTGATTGGTCGCGTGGCCGCGACCAATCACAAGCCGCAACGTCTTTGAAAGTCATTAACGCGCTCATTTTTCAAAAATGAGCGCGCTAATAGCTTGCGGTGACGTCGCGGCTTGTGATTGGTCGCGTGGCGGTCACATGGGCGGCCCGCGACCAATCAGAAGCCGGGACGTGTTTCTCAGGTCCTAAAAGCGCTGATTTTGAACAACGAAGCCTGCTGGTTACCCGCGGACTCACCAGGGGCCGCCGGAGAGGTAAATATATCAATATTTTTTATTTTAATTCTTTATTTTACACATCTCTATGTATCCGATACCGATACCCGATACCACAAAAGTATCGGATCTCGGTATCGGAATTCCGATACCGCAAGTATCGGCCGATACCCGATACTTGCGGTATCGGAATGCTCAACACTAGTGAGTACTGACCCCTGCTTTACTGCTTCACACGCCAGCGCCACTGAGAGACTCCGTCATGGCTGAATACTTGCACATGTTCCCACAGTTTGATATGACTGATGTCACTAATCTCTCTCATAACTGGAGAAAATGGTTAAATCGATTTGAGAATTTCCTGGAAGCAATAGATATAAAAGAGGAGAACAGAAAAAAAGCCGTGTTCCTGCATTGTGCGGGCACAGGAGTCTATGACATATACAGCACATTACCAGCAGCGGAGACAGACACGTACAGCAAATGCTCCAAAGCTCTCACTGACTACTTCAACCCTAAACAAAACATCAGATATGAAAGATACAAGTTCAGGATTGCTAAGCAGCTTCCAGAAGAATCCATAGACACCTATGTCACCCGGCTAAAAGAACTAGCACATGGGTGTGCGTTCACTGACGTAGATGATGAAATCCTACTCAAGTAATTGTCACCTGCTCGTCTAATACCATAAGGCGTAAAGCTCTGCAGCAGGATCTCTCTCTGCATGATTTACTCAAGATGGCCCGTGCTATAGAGATAGCAGATCATCAGGCAAGTGCAATGGAGAGTGGGGATAATTTACATGTGCATAATCTCAAACATAACACTGCACAAGGCAAGCAGGCCCCGCAACAGAAGAAATGTTATAGATGTGGACAAGATTTCCCTCACCACATGAACAAATGTCCAGCTATAGGACAAACTTGCAGTAAATGTGGAAAAGGCAACCATTTTGCAGTTGTCTGCAAATCAGCGCCCAACAAGTCTCCTCTGCCAATGACAAAGCCTGCAAATATAAAAATGGTAAATCAGGATATAGAAGAAATGTCTGTGGCTGAGAACTATGTGTTCACGACGTCTGCCACTGGCTCAGTGCAGTCTCCATGTATTACACTCACCATCTGCAACACGGATATCACCTTTACAATAGATACAGGAGCTTCGGTGGATATCATAGACAGCAATACTTATGAACAGTTGAAAACAAAGCCAGTCTTACAGCAAGTGCATACTAAAATCTTTCCATATGGATCTAAAACACCTCTAGTTACAATGGGACAATTTGATGCTGAACTTAGCTATAAAGAAAATAGGCAGAAAACCACTTTTCACACATTACAAGGATCAGGAGGCTGTCTTCTCAGCTATCACACTGCCTTGAAGCTAGGACTCATCCAGATTGTTCATACCATAACCGACCCTGCGGACCTGGATGTACAAGCCATGGTGAATAGTTTTCCCTCCCTATTTAGTGGATTAGGAAAATTAAAGGACTCTCAAGTGCATCTTCATGTGGATGACAGTGTCCGTCCAGTAGCCCAGGCTCACAGACGTATTCCATTTCACCTGAGAAAGAAGGTAGAAAAGGAACTCCAGTTACTCATGGATGATGATGTCATTGAAACTGTTTCTGGTCCCACTCCGTGGGTCTCTCCACTTGTGGTAGTTCCAAAACCAAAGACTCCAGAGCAGGTAAGACTGTGTGTTGACATGCGCCTGCCCAACACTGCTATTCAAAGGGAAAGACACATCTCACCCACAATTGATGACATTATTAATTTATTAAATGGAGCAACTGTTTTTTCAAAGCTCGACCTCAATAAGGGCTATCATCAATTAGAATTGAGTCCAGAATCCAGATACTTAACAACATTTTCCACCCATGTGGGTCTCAGAAGATACAAAAGATTGACGTTTGGGGTCTGCTCAGCAGCAGAAATTTTTCAAGATACGATAAGGAGTGTCATTCAACATATTCCAAATGCCTTTAATTACAGTGATGACATACTGGTTTTTGGGAAAACTCAAGCTGAACATAATCGTGCTCTATATGCTATCTTTGAATGTCTGCTCTCTGCTGGACTCACTTTAAACAAAGAAAAATGCGAATTTGATGAAAATTTATTGGAGTTCTATGGTCACATTTTCTCGGCGGAAGGAGTACGACCTGATCCCAAGAAAGTGGAATCCATCAGAGCAGCTTCAATTCCACAGGATGCCAGTGAAGTGCGCTCTTTTCTTGGAATGGCAAGTTACTGTGCTAGATATATTCCAAATTTTTCGACAATCAGCACTCCATTAAGGGAACTTACGAAACAAAATTGCGTTTTTCAATGGTCCCAAGACTGTCAGGCCTCTTTTGAAACAATCAAAAAGGAACTCTGCTCAACAACCACCATGGCCTATTTTGATCCAGCTCTTCGAACCGAACGGATTGTGGATGCTAGTCCCGTGGGACTGGGTGCAATTTTAGCACAATACAAGGATGACAATCAATGACCCACCTCTTCCGACAAGCCTACAACCTGCAGTAACCACCGATTGACCAAACCGCTGCACGGCCAGCTCTACCCTCACCTACTGTATCCTCACCCATCCCTTGTAGATTGTGAGCCCTCGCGGGCAGGGTCCTTTCTCCTCCTGAACCAGTTGTGACTTGTATTTTTCAAGATTATTGTACTTGTTTTATTATGTATACCCCTCCTCACATGTAAAGCGCCATGGAATAAATGGCGCTATAATAATAAATAATAATAATAATAATAATAAAAAAGTCCCCACATCATTTCTTATGCAAGTAAAAGCTTAACAAGCACTGAAAGAAAGTATTCACAACCTGAAAAAGAAAGCTTGGCAGTCATCTGGGGATGTGAACACTTTCACTTATTTCTCTATGGCGCTCCCTTCACCATTGTCACAGATCATCAAGCTCTCCTTACAATTTTTGGAAATCCCCGAGCTAAAATGCCAGCACGGATTGAACGATGGGGTCTACGTCTACAGGACTATAATTACAAAATTGTTCACAAACCTGGAAAATACAGCAATCCGGCTGATTATCTCTCAAGACATCCCACGAATGATGATTTACCTGTGCATTCCTCCATTGAAGAATACATCCACTTTGTTGCAGCTCACGCCGTGCCAAAAGCACTTTCTGTTGATCAGTTTGTGAATACGACAACAAGTGACAAGACACTCTGTGCCTTAATACAAATTATTCAAAATAGAAGGTGGCATGAAATTCAAAAGAAAAAATTTCCTGAAGATGGGATTGATCTGAAAGAGTTAAAACTATTTTCAAATGTACGTGAGGAATTATCAGTCACTGAAGATCAACTCATCCTTCGTGGTACCAAACTGGTTGTACCTAAGGCCTTGCGCAACCTAGTCATACAGATAGCACACGAAGGTCATCTAGGAATTGTTGGCACAAAAAAGTTACTCAGAGAAAAAGTGTGGTTCCCAAATATGGATAAATTGGTGGAAGAGAAGATTGGACATTGCTCCACTTGTCAATTAATTACTCCATCATCAACTCTAGAGCCATTACAAATGTCTCCGTTACCCACTGCTGTATGGGAGGAAGTGGCAGTCGACATATATGGACCATTACCAAATGGCCAATACATTCTAGTAACAATTGATGAATATTCTAGATACCCTGTCATTTCATTCATCTCTTCAACGTCTGCTAATAGTGTCATACCAGAACTGGACGACATATTCTCTGCATATGGCATTCCAAGAGTGGTCAAAACAGATAATGGACCTCCATTCAATGGACATGTATTTGCACAGTTTTCTGAATACTTGGGGTTCGGCCACAGAAAAATCACACCTTGCTGGCCGCAAGCTAATGGAATCGTAGAACGTTTCATGCGCACCATGGGGAAACGAATCAAGGCAGCTAGCCTGGAGCACACCCCACTGAAACAGTCACTATACAAATTCCTGCGCAATTACCGCAACACGCCACATTCCACCACTAATGCTGCGCCATCTCATCTAATGTTCAGCAGAACTCTTCGTACATGGATCCCTGATGTGACCAGTCATCCCTTACCAAATGACTCTTCAGTGCGATCAACGGATTTCTTTAACAAGCAAGCCATGAAACATTATGCAGACAGAAGGCGACGGGCACAGCCATGTGCCATCAAAAGAGGTGATATGGTTGTTGTGCGTCAAAAATCAACCAACAAAACCTCAGCTGTATATAGTCCTGCAAAATATAATGTTACTGAGAGAAAAGGCAGTATGGTCACGGCTGAGCGAGACGGACACTCCATCACTCGAAATTCCTCACATTTTAAAATCATACCGCAGAACAATGGTAATGAACTCCCACCAGTGGAAGATTTGATACCCGACGGTGGAGAGGACCAACAAGAGGTGACTGATCCGTCAGCACTGGACACCCCCAATGAACGCAGACATTACCCTACACGGGAAAGAAGGGCTCCATCGAGACTTATTGAAGAGATATAGTTTTAAAAAAAAGGGGAATAAGACAATACAGACATATGGTTTTTCTTGGACATTTTCGTGTTGTTACATTGTCAATATTTGTTTTAGGTTGTTAATATATGTATATAAAAAAAAAAAAAAAAGGGGGATGATGTAATGTATAAGAATTAGATCTGTCTCTTTAACCCCTTCCCGACCTTTGACGCCACGTAGGCGTCATGAAAGTCGGTGCCAATCCGACCCATGACGCCTATGCGGCGTCATGGAAAGATCGCGTCCCTGCAGATCGGGTGAAAGGGTTAACTCCCATTTCACCCGATCTGCAGGGACAGGGGGAGTGGTAGTTTAGCCCAGGGGGGGTGGCTTCACCCCCTCGTGGCTACGATCGCTCTGATTGGCTGTTGAAAGTGAAACTGCCAATCAGAGCGATTTGTAATATTTCACCCATTATAACGGGTGAAATATTACAATCCAGCCATGGCCGATGCTGAAATATCATCGGCCATGGCTGGAAATACTAGTGTGCCCCCACCCCACCCCTCCGATCGCGCCCCCACCCCCCCGATCTGGCCGGTACACTGCTCCGGCTCCCCTCCGCCCTGTGCTCCGCTCCCCCCCCGTGCTCGTGTCCGCTCCCCCCGTGCTCCAATCACCCCCCCGTGCTCCAATCACCCCCCCTGCACTCCGATCCACCCCCCCCGTGCTCCGTTCCACCCCCCCGTGCTCCATTCCAGCCCCCCCCGTGCTCCGTTCCACGCCCCCCGCGCTCCGTTCCACCCCTCCCGCGCTCCGATTCCCCCCCCCGTGCTCCGATCCCCCCCCCCGTGGTCCCCCCCCACCCTATCATACTTACCGATCCAGCCGTGGTCCCGTCCGTCTTCTCCCGGGCGCCGCCATCTTCCAAAATGGCGGGCGCATGTGCAGTGCGCCCGCCGAATCTGCCGGCCGGCAGATTCGTTTCAAAGTGCATTTTGATCACTGAGATAGATTATATCTCAGTGATCAAAATAAAAAAAATAATAAATGACCCCCCCCCTTTGTCACCCCCATAGGTAGGGACAATAAAAAAATAAAGAAATTTTTTTTTTTTCACTAATGTTAGAATAGGGTTAGGGTTAGGGGTAGGGTTAGGGTTAGGGGTAGGGTTAGGGTTAGGGGTAGGGTTAGGGGTAGGGTTAGGGGTAGGGTTAGGGGTAGGGTTAGGGGTAGGGTTAGGGTTAGGAATGTGCACACGTATTCTGGTCCTCTGCGGATTTTTCCGCTGCGGATTTGATAAATCCGCAGTGCTAAACCGCTGCGGATTTATGGCGGATTTACCGCGTTTTTTTCTGCGCATTTCACTGCGGTTTTACAATTGCGATTTTCTATTGGAGCAGTTGTAAAACCGCTGCGGAATCCGCACAAAGAAGTGACATGCTGCGGAATGTAAACCGCTGCGTTTCCGTGCAGTTTTTCCGCAGCATGTGTACAGCGATTTTTGTTTCCCATAGGTTTACATTGAACTGTACACTCATGGGAAACTGCTGCGGATCCGCAGCGTTTTCCGCAGCGTGTGCACATACCTTTAGAATTAGGCTATGTGCACACGGTGCGGATTTGGCTGCGGATTCGCAGCAGTGTTCCATCAGGTTTACAGTACCATGTAAACATATGAAAAACCAAATCCGCTGTGCCCGTGATGCGGAAAATACCGCGCGGGAACGCTGCGTTGTATTTTCCGCAGCATGTGAATTCTTTGTGCGGATTCCGCAGCGTTTTACACCTGTTCCTCAATAGGAATCCGCAGGTGAAATCCGCACAAAAAACACTGGAAATCCGCGGAAAATCCGCAGGTAAAACACAGTGCCTTTTACCCGCAGATTTTTCAAAAATGGTGCGGAAATATCTCACACGAATCCGCAACGTGGGCACATAGCCTTAGGGTTAGGGTTGGAATTAGTGTTGTGGTTAGGGGTGTGTTGGGGTTAGGGTTGTGATTAGGATTATGGCTACAGTTGGGATTAGGGTTAGGGGTGTGTTGGGGTTAGTGTTGGAGTTAGAATTGAGGGGTTACCACTGTTTAGGCACATCAGGGGTCTCCAAACGCAACATGGCGCCACCATTGATTCCAGCCAATCTCGTATTCAAAAAGTCAAATGGTGCTCCCTCACTTCCGAGCCCTGACGTGTGCCCAAACAGTGGTTTACCCCCACATATGGGGTACCAGCATACTCAGGACAAACTGCGCAACAATTACTGGGGTCCAATTTCTCCTGTTACCCTTGTGAATCTAAAAAAATGCTTGCTAAAACATAATTTTTGAGGAAAGAAAAATGATTTTTTATTTTCACGGCTCTGTGTTGTAAACGTCTGTGAAGCACTTGGGGGTTCAAAGTGCTCACCACATATCTAGATAAGTTCCTTGGGGGGTCTAGTTTCTAAAATGGGGTCACTTGTGGGGGGTTTCTACTGTTTAGGCACACCAGGGGCTCTGCAAACGCAACGTGACACCCGCAGACCATTCCATCAAAGTCTGCATTTCAAAAGTCACTACTTCCCTTCTGAGCCCCGACGTGTGCCCAAACAGTGGTTTACCCCCACATATGGGGTATCAGCGTACTCAGGAGAAACTGGACAACAACTTTTGGGGTCCAATTTCTCCTGTAACCCTTGGGAAAATAAAAATTTCTGGGCTAAATAATTATTTTTGAGGAAAGAAAACGTATTTATTATTTTCACGGCTCTGCATTATAAACTTCTATGAAGCACTTGGGGGTTCAAAGTGCTCACCACACATCTAGATAAGTTCCTTTCAGGGTCTAGTTTCCAAACTGGGGTCACTTGTGGGGGGTTTCTACTGTTTAGGCACATCAGGGGCTCTGCAAACGCAACGTGACGCCCGCAGAGCATTCCATCAAAGTCTGCATTTCAAAACGTCACTACTTCAATTCCAAGCCCCGGCATGTGCCCAAACAGTAGTTTACCCCCACATATGGGGTATCACCGTACTCAGGAGAAACTGGACAACAAATATTGGGGTCAAATTTCTCCTGTTACCCTTGGGAAAATTAAAAAACTCTGGGCTAAATAATTATTTTTGAGGAAAGAAAACGTATTTATTATTTTCACGGCTCTGCATTATAAACTTCTATGAAGCACTTGGGGGTTCAAAGTGCTCACCACACATCTAGATAAGTTCCTTTGGGGGTCTAGTTTCCAAAATGGGGTCACTTGTGGGGGGTTTCTACTGTTAAGCCACATCAGGGGCTCTGCAAACGCAACGTGACGCCCACAGAGCATTCCATCAAAGTCTGCATTTCAAAACGTCACTACTTCACTTCCGAGCCCCGGCATGTGCCCAAACAGTGATTTACCCCCACATATGGGGTATCAGCGTACCCAGGAGAAACTGGACAACAACTTTTGGGGTCAAATTTCTCCTGTTACCCTTGGGAAAATAAAAAATTGCAGGCTAAAAGATCATTTTTGAGAAAATAATTTTTTTTTTATTTTCATGGCTCTGCGTTATAAACTTCTGTGAAGCACTTGGGGGTTCAAAGTCCTCACCACACATCTAGATTAGTTCCTTTGGGGGTCTAGTTTCTAAAATGGTGTCATTTCTGGGGGATCTCCAATGTTTAGGCACACAGGGGCTCTCCAAACGTGACATGGTGTCCGCTAATGATTGGAGCTAATTTTCCATTTAGAAAGCCAAATGGCGTGCCATCCCTTCCGAGCCCTGCCGTGCGCCTAAACAGTGGTTTACCCCCACATATGGGGTATCAGCGTACTCAGGACAAACTGGACAACAATATTTGGGGTCCAATTTCTCCTATTATCCTTGGCAAAATAGGAAATTCCAGGCTAAAAAATCATTTTTGAGGAAAGAAAAATTATTTTTTATTTTCATGGCTCTGCGTTATAAACTTCTGTGAAGCACCTGGGGGTTTAAAGTGCTCAATATGCATCTAGATAAGTTCCTTGGGGGGTCTAGTTTCCAAAATGGGGTCACTTGTGCGGGAGCTCCAATGTTTAGGCACACAGGGGCTCTCCAAACGCGACATGGTGTCCGCTAACAATTGGAGCTAATTTTCCATTCAAAAAGTCAAATGGCGCGCCTTCTCTTCCGAGCCCTGCCGAGTGCCCAAACAGTGGTTTACCCCCACATATGAGGTATCGGCGTACTCGGGAGAAATTGCCCAACAAATTTTATGATCCATTTTATCCTACTGCCCATGTGAAAATGAAAAAATTGAGGCGAAAAGAATTTTTTTGTGAAAAAAAAGTACTTTTTCATTTTTACAGATCAATTTGTGAAGCACCTGAGGGTTTAAAGTGCTCACTAGGCATCTAAATTAGTTCCTTGGGGGGTCTAGTTTCCAAAATGGGGTCACTTGTGGGGGAGCGCCAATGTTTAGGCACACAGGAGCTATCCAAACGCGACATGGTGTCCGCTAACGATGGAAATAATTTTTCATTCAAAAAGTCAAATGGCGCTCCTTCCCTTCCGAGCCTTACCATGTGCCCAAACAGTGGTTTACCTCCACATGTGAGGTATTGGTGTACTCAGGAGAAATTGCCCAACACATTTTAGGATCCATTTTATCCTGTTGCCCATGTGAAAATGAAAAAATTGAGGCTAAAAGAATTTTTTTGTGAAAAAAAAGTACTTTTTCATTTTTACGGATCAATTTGTGAAGCACCTGGGGGTTCAAAGTGCTCACTATGCATCTAGATAAGTTCCTTGGGGCGTCTAGTTTCCAAAATGGGGTCACTTGTGGGGGAGCTCCAATTTTTAGGCACACGGGGGCTCTCCAAACGTGACATGGTGTCCGCTAAAGAGTGGAGCCAATTTTTGATTCAAAAAGTCAAATGGCGCTCCTTCCCTTCCAAGCCCTGCCGTGCGCCAAAACAGTGGTTTACCCCCACATATGAGGTATCAGCGTACTCAGGACAAATTGGACAACAACTTTCGTGGTTCAGTTTCTCCTTTTACCATTGGGAAAATAAAAAAATTGTTGCTAAAAGATAATTTTTGTGACTAAAAAGTTAAATGTTCATTTTTTCCTTCCATGTTGCTTCTGCTGCTGTGAAGCACCTGAAGGGTTAATAAACTTCTTGAATGTGGTTTTGAGTACCTTGAGGGGTGCAGTTTTTAGAATGGTGTCACTTTTGGGTATTTTCAGCCATATAGACCCCTCAAACTGACTTCAAATGTGAGGTGGTCCCTAAAAAAAATGGTTTTGTAAATTTCGTTGTAAAAATGACAAATCGCTGGTCGAATTTTAACCCTTATAACTTCCTAACAAAAAAAAATTTTGTTTCCAAAATTGTGCTGATGTAAAGTAAACATGTGGGAAATGTTATTTATTAACTATTTTGTGTCACATATCTCTCTGGTTTAACAGAATAAAAATTCAAAATGTGAAAATTGCGAAATTTTCAAAATTTTCGCCAAATTTCCGTGTTTATCACAAATAAATGCAGAATTTATTGACCTAAATTTACCACTAACATGAAGCCCAATATGTCACGAAAAAACAGTCTCAGAACCGCTAGGATCCGTTGAAGCGTTCCTGAGTTATTACCTCATAAAGGGACACTGGTCAGAATTGCAAAAAACGGCAAGGTCTTTAAGGTCAAAATAGGCTGGGTCTTGAAGGGGTTAAGAAAGCGAGGGCGGGAGTTGAGAGGAGTTTCAGTTTCAGTTCTGACCTGAGGAGGAAATGTTATGCTGCTGTTATGTTGTGTGCTGGAGGAAATGAGAAGAATAAACTACAGTTAAAGCTTACTCTCTCTTAAATTCCTTACACCGTGTGGACATTACAGTTTGCACAGCGGCGTACACACAGCAATGCAGCTATCAGGGAGCCTTCTAGGGCAGCCCAATGAGCTACAGCGCTGAGGGGAAAAAAAAAAAATGTAGCTTCCACTGTCCCTGCACACCGAAGGTGGTGTTCGGCAGTGGAAATCGCTACAGCACAAGCGGTTTGGTGGTTAATGGACCCTGCCTAACGCTATCCCTGCTTCTGACGAAGCGGCAGCAACCTCTCCCTAAGCTCAGATCAGCAGCAGTAACATGGCGGTCGGCGGGAACGCCCCTTTATAGCCCCTGTGACGCCGCGGACAGCAAGCCAATCACTGCAATGCCCTTCTCTAAGATGGTGGGGACCAGGACCTATGTCATCACGCTGCCCACACTCTGCGTTTACCTTCATTGGCTGAGAAATGGCGCTTTTCGCGTCATTGAAACGCGACTTTGGCGCGAAAGTCGCGTACCGCATGGCCGACCCCGCACAGGGGTCGGATCGGGTTTCATGAAACCCGACTTTGCCAAAAGTCGGCGACTTTTGAAAATGAACGACCCGTTTCGCTCAACCCTAGCTGCCACCAATACCGGGAGCACCCATCGGACATTCATGACCCATCCTAAGTATAGGCGATCAATGTAAAAGTTCCTTTTACCTCTTTAAAAGCCTTAAATATTAAAGCCTTACCATGTGTAAAAACTGACCTCAATGTGAATAAGAGCCGAGCAGGACCAGAGCCCCCACTATGGACACCCAGCAATTAGAAACTAAATAAATGTAATGCCCAGCTCAAAGAAAGGGATGCTATACCCTTCTATGCACTGAGGGCAAGAATTTTTATAATTTTATACCAAAAATTGTGTGGCCTCCCTTTCTTTGAGCTGGTCATTACGTTTATATAGCTTCCCATGATTGGTTGTCCACAGTTGGGCTCCGGTACTGATAAGCCATTATTCACATTGAGGTCATTTTTTGATACTTGAAAAAAAAAACAGGACCCCTAAAATGTAACTTCTATTAGAAAGTTTTCTTTTAAAAACTTGCAGGTTTATGTTAACAAAACACATAAAAAAACAAATGTAAAGAACAAAAAAGGGGGAAGGGAAAAAAGGATTGAGGAGGTTTACCACCAGGGGAGCAATAAAAATCACAATAAGTGTGGGCTAGTAGACCCTAGGACTCCCTCAGGGATACCCTACATATCATTGGAGGTTGCCACCGTTAGTTTCTGCGGTATGGCACCCCCACTTGTCGGCAGCTAGCCCTAATAACCCTACTGCATCCTTACCATAATGTGTAGTAAAAACAAGATCATACAGTGACCCAGTTATGTGTAAGAACAGCCAATATAATTTATAAGAAAACCAATGTAGTATCACAGCAATGAGTAATCTCGGCCATTACCATGAAAGCTGTAGGTATATAGATTGTTACAGTTCAGTAACTAGAAAGTCAATCATACTCCTTCCAAAATAGTAGGAGGTAGGTGCAGTATAATGACAACTACTATGTAAAAACAAAAGCAGAGTTTGAGGCACGGGGTATGAACACCGTTTAATAAGGAAAGGCTAGAGGATCAGCCTAGGGCACTAAAAAAAGGGACCACTGCCTAAAGATGTACTGAGAGTGCAGTTGTATATGGTGGCCTCTTACTATGTATAAATGCAGCCTATTATAGGGAGCGCCAGAACCACATTATAATCCAATGGATAAATGTAACAGTAATCAACACAAAAAATATATGTTGAGGATATAACTGTAAACCCCAAGTGGAAAAAATCAAACACTTAACATCGCCATAATTGGCAAAAACCCCCCCTCTAAATAGAGGTGTACAGGTACGGTAAATAATGATGCACTTGTCTTATGATGTCTAGTAAGCATATCAGAATTTTCATTAAGCCTGACCCATAGATGAGTTACACTTTGAATGTCCAAACGCGTTTCACCCCAGAAGCACTGGGGTTCATCAGGGGAACAAAGGTTCTGTCCTAAAGACACAATCAAATGCAAGTATAAAGTCCTGAGCATTGAGCTAAGAAATTTCTCACAGTGAACTGCGGTGAACTCTCTGAGCTCAGTGCTACACAGTGAGAAATTCTCACGGTGCCAGCGGGAATCTCACTGAGGTCACCGCAGTACAGTGGCCTGGCTGGGAACGCAGCCTCAGTGACCGGAGGTAACCTCGATGATGTCACCGCTAGTGATGATCGAATAGTGAAATATTCGGATTTGGGAAAATTAGCACAAATAATTTCTAATATCCGTGTATTCATAATGAATAACGAATCAAAGACGACCCAGGAAAACATACTCAGAAGGGAGGTAAGAACATTTCTAAAACAATCCACAGCGAGGAGATTGGAACAAAAAAAAATCCTCTAAACTGCATGCTCGCAAACGCCAGAAGCCTGACAAACAAGATGGAAGAACTAGAAGCAGAAATATCTACAGGTAACTTTGACATAGTGGGAATAACCGAGACATGGTTAGATGAAAGCTATGACTGGGCAGTTAACTTACAGGGTTACAGTCTGTTTAGAAAGGATCGTAAAAATCGGAGAGGAGGAGGGGTTTGTCTCTATGTAAAGTCTTGTCTAAAGTCCACTTTAAGGGAGGATATTAGCGAAGGGAATGAGGATGTCGAGTCCATATGGGTTGAAATTCATGGAGGGAAAAATGGTAACAAAATTCTCATTGGGGTCTGTTACAAACCCCCAAATATAACAGAAAGCATGGAAAGTCTACTTCTAAAGCAGATAGATGAAGCTGCAACCCATAATGAGGTCCTGGTTATGGGGGACTTTAACTACCCGGATATTAACTGGGAAACAGAAACCTGTGAAACCCATAAAGGCAACAGGTTTCTGCTAATAACCAAGAAAAATTATCTTTCACAATTGGTGCAGAATCCAACCAGAGGAGCAGCACTTTTAGACCTAATACTATCTAATAGACCTGACAGAATAACAAATCTGCAGGTGGTTGGGCATTTAGGAAATAGCGACCACAATATTGTGCAGTTTCACCTGTCTTTCACTAGGGGGACTTGTCAGGGAGTCACAAAAACATTGAACTTTAGGAAGGCAAAGTTTGAACAGCTTAGAGATGCCCTTAATCTGGTAGACTGGGACAATATCCTCAGAAATGAGAATACAGATAATAAATGGGAAATGTTTAAGAACATCCTAAATAGGCAGTGTAAGCGGTTTATACCTTGTGGGAATAAAAGGACTAGAAATAGGAAAAACCCAATGTGGCTAAACAAAGAAGTAAGACAGGCAATTAACAGTAAAAAGAAAGCATTTGCACTACTAAAGCAGGATGGCACCATTGAAGCTCTAAAAAACTATAGGGAGAAAAATACTTTATCTAAAAAACTAATTAAAGCTGCCAAAAAGGAAACAGAGAAGCACATTGCTAAGGAGAGTAAAACTAATCCCAAACTGTTCTTCAACTATATCAATAGTAAAAGAATAAAAACTGAAAATGTAGGCCCCTTAAAAAATAGTGAGGAAAGAATGGTTGTAGATGACGAGGAAAAATCTAACATATTAAACACCTTCTTCTCCACGGTATTCACGGTGGAAAATGAAATGCTAGGTGAAATCCCAAGAAACAATGAAAACCCTATATTAAAAGTCACCAATCTAACCCAAGAAGAGGTGCGAAACCGGCTAAATAAGATTAAAATAGATAAATCTCCGGGTCCGGATGGCATACACCCACGAGTACTAAGAGAACTAAGTAATGTAATAGATAAACCATTATTTCTTATTTTTAGTGACTCTATAGCGACAGGGTCTGTTCCGCAGGACTGGCGCATAGCAAATGTGGTGCCAATATTCAAAAAGGGCTCTAAAAGTGAACCTGGAAATTATAGGCCAGTAAGTCTAACCTCTATTGTTGGTAAAATATTTGAAGGGTTTCTGAGGGATGTTATTCTGGATTATCTCAATGAGAATAACTGTTTAACTCCATATCAGCATGGGTTTATGAGAAATCGCTCCTGTCAAACCAATCTAATCAGTTTTTATGAAGAGGTAAGCTATAGACTGGACCACGGTGAGTCATTGGACGTGGTATATCTCGATTTTTCCAAAGCGTTTGATACCGTGCCGCACAAGAGGTTGGTACACAAAATGAGAATGCTTGGTCTGGGGGAAAATGTGTGTAAATGGGTTAGTAACTGGCTTAGTGATAGAAAGCAGAGGGTGGTTATAAATGGTATAGTCTCTAACTGGGTCGCTGTGACCAGTGGGGTACCGCAGGGGTCAGTATTGGGACCTGTTCTCTTCAACATATTCATTAATGATCTGGTAGAAGGTTTACACAGTAAAATATCGATATTTGCAGATGATACAAAACTATGTAAAGCAGTTAATACAAGAGAAGATAGTATTCTGCTACAGATGGATCTGGATAAGTTGGAAACTTGGGCTGAAAAGTGGCAGATGAGGTTTAACAATGATAAATGTAAGGTTATACACATGGGAAGAGGGAATCAATATCACCATTACACACTGAACGGGAAACCACTGGGTAAATCTGACAGGGAGAAGGATTTGGGGATCCTAGTTAATGATAAACTTACCTGGAGCAGCCAGTGCCAGGCAGCAGCTGCCAAGGCAAACAGGATCATGGGGTGCATTAAAAGAGGTCTGGATACACATGATGAGAGCATTATACTGCCTCTGTACAAATCCCTAGTTAGACCGCACATGGAGTACTGTGTCCAGTTTTGGGCACCGGTGCTCAGGAAGGATATAATGGAACTAGAGAGAGTACAAAGGAGGGCAACAAAATTAATAAAGGGGATGGGAGAACTACAATACCCAGATAGATTAGCGAAATTTGGATTATTTAGTCTAGAAAAAAGACGACTGAGGGGCGATCTAATAACCATGTATAAGTATATAAGGGGACAATACAAATATCTTGCTGAGGATCTGTTTATACCAAGGAAGGTGACGGGCACAAGGGGGCATTCTTTGCGTCTGGAGGAGAGAAGGTTTTTCCACCAACATAGAAGAGGATTCTTTACTGTTAGGGCAGTGAGAATCTGGAATTGCTTGCCTGAGGAGGTGGTGATGGCGAACTCAGTCGAGCGGTTCAAGAGAGGCCTGGATGTCTTCCTGGAGCAGAACAATATTGTATCATACAATTATTAGGTTCTGTAGAAGGACGTAGATCTGGGGATTTATTATGATGGAATATAGGCTGAACTGGATGGACAAATGTCTTTTTTCGGCCTTACTAACTATGTTACTATGTTACTATGTTACTATGAATCCAATGCAAGTCAATGGGAAAGCCGAATGTTTTTCTGCTGGACTCAACAAACAGGGGGCCTGAGAAAAAGCTGAAATGGACAGGATAGAGCTAAAACTAAATGGGAACAGCATGGAGAAGATGCCTGCATGTCTTTCTGACTCACATATGGGATCTGTGAATAATGTTGCCAGACTATTGCTATTTCAAAACAGACCTACCAAACCAAGCCAAAACTTTGTTTTAAATGGAAAAATGCTAAGAAACAATTTTTCCTTCATAATTACATGTATATAGTGCTAAATAAAAAAAGAAAGATAATTACACCTCCCCTTAACATTTGTTCACACGGAGAGTTTTGGCTTTAGTTTTTACTTTAACATTTGCGAGCGCTCTCACTCCTACATTTGGCAACATGTACAGTAATTGCAATGATTACAACACCCAGGTGCCTGCCTTTAATCCTCCCTCTTATTATGGCGCATCTAATATATGCACCTTTACTGGGCGGCTGCAGGTGGCTATTTAAAGGCTGGGGGGCCAATATCTATGGCCCCTCATCAGTCTGAGAAATTCAGCCCTCAACTGTCTGCTTTAGCAAGGCTGAATGTCAAAAACTGGGGGACCCCGCATAGTTTTCTAAAATTTTTTATTTAGGTAATTAAAAAAAACAGCATGGGGACCCCTCTCTTCTTATAAACCAGCCTTGCTCAAGCTGACAGCTGAGGGCTGCAGCCTCCAGCTGTCAGTTTTGCCTGGCTGGTTATCAAAAATACAGGTTTTTTTTTTATCATTTGCAAACAGCGCAGGTGCCGGGTGATGAATGCTCCGCTTAGCCGCTCCTGCTCTCATTGTTATTAGTGGCAGAAGGCATCGGTTGATAGGAGCAGTGGTCTCATCAGCACATGCCAGTGACTGGAGGTAAACTTTATACCTCCTATCACAGCTCCGGGCTCACGCTGTCATTTAACAGCATGGGAGCCGCGATTGTCTGATTGGCGGTAATGAGTTTACCACCAATCAGAAGCTGTGTTTGCCATGCTGTCATGCACATGAATAGGGTCTGAGTTCAGGTCCAGGTACTGTTCTGGTACCTGAACCCAAACTTTGTTTAACTGTTCTACCAAACCCACTGGACCCCAACATCCGTCTCTAGTCTTGTGTTAAAATACACTTACTTAATGGATGTTTCAATATTGATCTGTGATTCGGAGGTATCATTTAGCCACAACAATTTAACCTGTCCTAATAATGTTTCACTGTAGAAATTAAGAATAAAGAGAAGATTCCATCCACCTTCATTTTGCAAGTGGTTTACATGTCAGATTTGATTCTGTGCTACGTGGTAGCTCTTATAAAGGAAAGTGGAAGTTCTGAATTATTAGGTATTGTGGTGAGTTGTACAAGGAACCCGGTCACACAATCCTTTAAGGTAACGTCACACTCAGCAACTTTGCAAAGGGAACGACAACGATCCGTGACCTTGCAGCGTCCTGGATAGCGATCTCGATTTGTTTGACACACAGCAGCGATCTGGATCCCGCTGTGCCATCGCTGGTCGGAGCTAGAAGTCCAGAACTTTATTTCGTCGCCAGGTCGGCGTGTATCGTCATGTTTGACATCAAAAGCAACGACGCCAGCAACGAGCATAGGGCCCCTAGATGTGTGTCGGATCGGTACACTCCGGCTGTTTGACATGAAGCCAACAACCAGCGAGAACGAGAAGTGAGTCGCCGTTACGTCACTGGATCGCTCCTGCATCATTCTGGAGTTGCTGTGTTTGACGTCTCTACAGCGACCTAAACAGCGACGCTGCAGCGATCTAGTTTAGGTCGGCTCGTTGTCTATATCGCTGCAGCGTCGCTGAGTGTGACGGTACCTTTAGGGACACTATTTTATTTACACCTTGTTTTTACTCCTTGTGATTAGAACAGGACAGGTTTTTATTGTTGACCTTGAAGGCATGTCAACACTTTTTGAGAGCATTTCATTTTCTTACTGTCAGGCTCTGAATCAATTAAGAGAAATGAGCCTTTCAGAATAACTCCTCGAACTGCGTACATTCACAGAATGCATCAGTCTTCAGAAATATTGGCCAATGCCTGCGCTATCTGTCACATGAGAAAACAGCTGTATTTAATCTTCGTGTTTGTACAGTAAGTGATGGCAAGGGCAACGAGTTGTTAATAATAATGAAAAAAAAACCTGACATAAGATAATGAAATAGATAATACATAGACTTGATAAAGATGGCAATTAAGTGACTGAATATAGCAAATTCAGGTATTTCTTGATGCCAAGTGCAATGTAGCAACAGAAATATTAATGCACAAATATCATGGCAATTATTCCATTAGATAGGGCTATCAAAATGTTATCAGTTTGGTCATGAGTTGTGTCGCTGTGCTGACTGATCGCTCCGTATCACCACTGTTTTATGTTCTTCCCATGGTAGATAAAGCAGTTACCCACTTTGGTTTGATCCTTCAGTATTTTGCATGGACAACCTCATGGCACGATAACCCAGCTCATTTATCAGCCTCAACAAAGAGCTGATGCATTTTACTCACACAGTTCATCAGAAGCTGATATGGATGATTGACTAAAGAGACTGCAAAAGCGTAGAGAAGCATATTAGAAAATAAAGAAAACAAACAACATCCATACAGCAGAATTTTGGGAAAAATTTAATCTAAAAACGTATCAATAATCAGAGTTGTTAGCGCTTTTCATTTTTTCCTACTGACAGGCTAACTTCTTTTTAGTTTTTGTATAACACCACGCGAGATATTAGGGAAAAAAAAACAATCTTCACAATATGTAACATTTAACCCCTTAACCCCCAAGGGTGCTTTGCACGTTAATGACCAGGCCAATTTTTACAATTCTGACCACTGTCCCTTTATGAGGTTATAACTCTGGAATGCTTCAATAAATCCCAGTGATTCTGACATTGTTTTCTGGTGACATATTGTACTTCTTGATAGTGGTAAAATTTATTTGATATTACCTGCATTTATTTGTGAAAAAAACGGAAATTAGGTGAATTTTGCAATTTTCCAACTTTGAATTTTTATGCCCTTAAATCACAGAGATATGTCACACAAAATACATAATAAGTAACATTTCCCACATGTCCACTTTACATCAGCACAATTTTGGAACCAACTTTTTTTGTTAAGGAGTTATAAAGGTTAAAAGTTGACCAGCAATTTCTCATTTTTACAACACCATTCTTTTTTAGGGACCACATCACATTTTAAGTCACTTTGAGGGGTCTATATGATAGAAAATACCCAAGTGTGACACCATTCTAAAAACTGCACCCCTCAAGGTGCTCAAAACCACATTCAAGAAGTTTATTAACCCTTCAGGTGTTTCACAGGAATTTTTGGAATGTTTAAAAAAAATGTACATTTAACTTTTTTTCACAAAAATTTTATTTCAGCTCCAATTAGTTTTATTTTCCCAAGGGTAACAGGAGAAATTGGACTGCAAAAGTTGTTGTACAATTTGTCCTGAGTACGCTGATACCCCATATGTGGGGGTAAACCACTGCTTGGGCGCACGGCAGAGCTCGGAAGGGAAGGAGCGCCGTTTGACTTTTCAATGTAAAATTGACTGGAATTGAGATAGGACACCATGTTGCGTTTGGAGAGCCCCTGATGTGCCTAAACATTGAAACCCCCCACAAGTGACATTATTTTGGAAAGTAGACCCCCTAAGGAACTTATCTAGATGTGTGGTGAGCACTTTGACCCACCGAGTGCTTCACAGAAGTTTATAATGCAGAGCAGTAAAAATATAAAAACATATTTTTTCACAAAAATTATATTTCGCCCCCAATTTTTTATTTTCCCAATGGTAACAGAAGAAATTGGACCCCAAAAGTTGTTGTGCAATTTGTCCTGAGTATGCTGATACCCCATATGTGGGGGTTAACCACTGCTTGGGCACATGGAAGAGCTCGGAAGGGAAGGAGCGCCATTTGACTTTTCAATGCAAAATTGACTGGAATTGAGATGGGATGCCATGTTGCGTTTGGAGAGCCCCTGATGTGCCTAAACATTGAAACCCCCCACAGGTGACACCATTTTGGAAAGTAGACCACCCAAGCAACTTATCTAGATGTGTGGTGAGCACTTTGACCCACCAATTGCTTCACAGAAGTTTATAATGTAGAGCCGCAAAAATAAAAAAAAAAACATTTTTTCACAAAAAGGATATTTCGTCCCCAATTTTTTATTTTCCCAAGAGTAACAGAAGAAATTGGACCCCAAAAGTTGTTGTGCATTTTGTTCTGAGTACGCTGATATCCCATATGTGGGGGTAAACCACTGTTTGGGCGTATGGCAGAGCGAACCTATCTAGATGTGTTGTGAGAACTTTGAACCTTCAAGTGTTTCACTACAGTTTATAAAGCAGAGCCGTGAAAATAAAAATAATTTTTTTCCTCCAAAAATTATTTTTTAGCCCCCAGTTTTGTATTTTCCCAAGGGTAACAGGAGAAATTGGACCCCAAAAGTTGTTGTCCAATTTGTCCTGAGTGCACTGATACCTCCTATGTTGGGGTAAACCCCTGTTTGGGCACACAGGAGAGCTCAGAAGAGAAGGAGCACTGTTTTACATTTTCAACGCAGAATTGGCTGGAATTGAGATGCTATGCCGCGTTTGGAGAGCCCCTGATGTGCCTAAACAGTGGAAACCCCCCAATTCTAACTGAAACCCTAACCTAAACACACCCCTAACCTTAATCACAACCCTAACCATAACCCTAACCACACCCCTAACCCGAACATGCCCCTAATCCTTATCCCAACAACACCCTTAACCCCAACACACCCCTAACCCTAATCCTAACCCTAACCACACCCCTAACTCCAACACATCCCTAACCCTAATCCCAACCATAACCCTAACCACACCCCTAACCCTAATCCCAACCCTAATACCAACCGTAAATGTAACCCAAACCCTAACTTTAGCCCCAACCCTAACCGTAGCCCCAACCCTAACTGTAGCCCTAACCCTAACTTTAGCCCTAACCCTAACTTTAGCCCTAAGCCGAACCCTAACCCTAATGGGAAAATGGAAATAAATACATTTTTTTAATTTTATTATTTTTCCCTAACTAAGGGGTTGATGAAGGGGGGTTTGATTTACTTTTATAGCGTTTTTTTAGCAGATTTTGTATGATTGGCAGCTGTCACACATTAAAAGATGCTTTTTATTGCAAAAAATAGTTTTTGCGTCTCCACATTTTGAGAGCTATAATTTTTCCATATTTTGGTCCATAGAGTCATGTGAGGTCTTATTTTTTGTGGGACGAGTTGACGTTTTTATTGATACCATTTTCGGGCACGTGACATTTTTTGATCGCTTTTTATTGGGCGTTTATACTGTTCCACATTTGGTAAAATTGATAAAGCAGTTTTATTCTTCGGGTCAGTACGATTACCGCGATACCTCACTTATATAATTTTTTTATGGCGCTTTTATACGATAAAAAATATTTTATATAAAAAATTATTATTTTTGCATCGCTTTATTCTGACTATAACTTTTTATTTTTTCGCTGATGATGCTGTATGACAGCGCATTTTTTACGGGACAAGATGACGTTTTCAGCGGTACCATGGTAATTTATATCTGTCACTTTTTGTTTGGCGGAATGATAATAAAGATTAGTTTTTTTGCCAAGTTTTTTTTGTACCGTGTTCACTGAGGGGGTTAACTAATGGTACAGTTTTATAGGTCGGGTCGCTACGGATGCGGCGATACTAAATGTGTGTACTTTTATTGTATTTTTTATTTACATAAAGAAATGTATTTATTGGAACAATATTTTTTTTTCTTTATTTAGGAATTTTTTTTTTTTTACACATGTAAATTTTCTTTTTACTTTATAACATTGCCCCAGGGTGTGACATCACAGTATAGTGTCAGATCGCTGATTTGACACTTTGTAAGGCCAGTCTCACACGTCCAGATAATTCCGGTCCCGTAATTATCCGTGTCTGTGTGTCCGTGAGCTCACGTAGGCCATCCGTGTGGCACACGGGCGGCACACGTGTGCCGCCCGTGTGCCGACTGGGAACCACACGGAGCGTGCAGGAGACAGCGCTAGAAATGGAGGGGTGGAGCCGCATATTCATTACTGTAATAAGCGGCACCACGTGACCGCTCATACAGGAGAAGGTGCGGTGAGGACAGGACGCTGCGAGGGAGCCGGTGAGTATTTTATTAACAGCGGGGGGGGGTGAAGGGGGGGGGAGGGGGGTGCACAAGGGGCGGGAGGGGTTTGGGGACAGGGATCTTTATTTTAAACACGAAGACAAAAAACAAAGGATTTTTCATATCTTCTTTCCAGCGAATGCTGCTGGAGAGAAGATATGAATGGCTGCTTCAGCACCACGTGGGGGGGACAGCACTTACAGTAGCGCTGTCTCCTGCAAGGCACACGGACTGCACACGGACAGCGTCCGTGTGCGGTACGTGTTTTACACGGACCCATTGACTTTAATGGTTCCGTGTAATCCGTGCGCTCCCACAAACACTGACGTCTCCGTGTTTTGCACACAGACACAAGGTCCATGAAAACACGCTGACATGTGCAGAGACATATTGATTTCAATGTGTCTACGTGAGTCAGTGTCTCCAGTACGTGAGGAAACTGTCACCTCACGTACTGGAGCCACTGACGTGTGAAACCGGCCTAAAGCACTGTGTCAGATCAGCGATCTGACAGGCAGTGCTCCAGGCTTGCCGGCGCCTGCTCTGGGCAGTCGCTTGCAAGCCACCTCCCTACAGGACCCAGAAGGAGCCTCGCCGCAGGGAGGAGGACGTAGGATACCTTCTGAACAACGCGATCACATCGCGTTGTTCCGAGAGTCTCAGGGAAGCACGCAGGGAGCCCCCTCCCTGCGCAATGCTTCCCTATGCCACCAGAATGCTGCGATCATGTTTGATCGCAATGTTCCGGGGGTTAATGTGCCAGAAGCGGTCCCTGACATTATATAGCATTTAGGAGTTAACAAAAAACCACCCTTATGTTCACAAGTTGTGTTTTTCCTGCGTTTTTTTTCTGCATCCAAACCTGCTCTCTTAAGGTACCGTCACACTAGACGATATCGCTAGCGATCCGTGACGTTGCAGCGTCCTGGCTAGTGATATCGTCCAGTGTGACAGGCAGCAGCGATCAGGCCCCTGCTGTGACATCGCTGGTCGGGGAAGAAAGTCCAGAACTTTGTTTCGTCGCTGGATCTCCCGCTGACATCGCTGAATCGGCGTGTGTGACGCCGATTCAGCGATGTCTTCGTTGGTAACCAGGGTAAACATCGGGTTACTAAGCGCAGAGCCGCGCTTAGTAACCCGATGTTTACCCTGGTTACCATCGTTAAAGTAAAAAAAACAACCACTACATACTTACCTACCGCTGTCTGTCCCCGGCGCTGTGCTTCTCTGCTCTGGCTGTGAGCACAGCGGCCGGAAAGCAGAGCGGTGACGTCACCGCTCTGCTTTCCGGCTGCCCGGCGCTCACAGCCAGAGCAGAGAAGCACAGCGCCGAGGACAGACAGCGGTAGGTAAGTATGTAGTGGTTGTTTTTTTACTTTAACGATGGTAACCAGGGTAAACATCGGGTTACTAAGCGCGGCCCTGCGCTTAGTTACCCGATGTTTACCCTGGTTACCGGCATCATTGGTCGCTGGAGAGCGGTCTGTGTGACAGCTCTCCAGCGACCAAACAGCGACGCTGCAGCGATCCTGATCGTTGTCGGTATCGCTGCAGCGTCGCTTAGTGTGACGGTACCTTTAGCAGTAAGGAAGCAGGTGTTGCTTGGCTTTTGTTGAGTTTTTTGTTGCATTTTTGGTGTTTTTTTGCAGTGCATCACCCTTCTGAGGGAGTGCATCATGGATTCTTGGATGGTCCGTCGTACTCTCCAGTATCTGGTGTACTGGAAAGGGTATGGTCTTGAGAATCGTTTTGGATTCCTGCTCGATCGGTTCATGCCGACCGTCTGGTGCGGTCTTTTCATGCTCAGTTTCCTGAGAAACCTGGTGGTCCGATGGCCTCCCATTGAGAGGGGGGTACTGTCATGACTCTGGATGTGCTAGTTCTGGCTCCGCCCTGGTCATTTCAGGGTTAAATTAATCTGCCTCTCTTTGGTTCTGGGGTGGCTATTTAATGCTGGTGGTTGCTGGGTTCTGAGTCAGATATACTTATGTCTACTTGGTTTGAGATAGCTAACCCAGGTTATTCGTCTGTAATCGTTGTGACTCTGTGCTTGTGTGCCTTGCTGTGTATGGCCCAGTTTGTTCCCTGACTACTGCCCATGTTTTCTGCTTGGTACTTCTCATCTGTCCTGGCTTTCTGACCCCTTGGCTTGTCTCTGACTAATCTGCTGTTTTGCCCCTTGATACTTTGCTCCCGTCTCCCGACCTTCGGCTTTTCCTTTTTACTATGTCTCTGTCTTAGTACTCTGTGTCCTGCATTTTTTGCAGACCCTCCATTCTCGTGCTGTAGCGCCGCCCCCATCGTCCCTGCAGTGATCACGTGACCAGCCTAGTTCAGGTCCTGTGTGCATTGTGTGCCTCATTCTTCCCTCTCCCTGTGCTCCAGCTAGCGCCCCCTTAGGCTGTCTCTCTACGACACCAGGCAGCATCATTACACCCAGACCCTGCATGACCCATCTCATGCATGACCCATGGCTTACTGCTACTGTGCCATTATCTATTGTGAGTGAATTGATCAGTCAACTACCTGTGTTACTTTCCTTAAAATTTTCTAACATTAGTGGTCTACGAAGCTGCATTCACGCTTTGGCATCCAGGACCTTCCTTACTGTTTCTTTATGTGCCCTGTTACATCGTGTCACGTGGTCTTCGACATGAACGTGGCACCACGCGCCTCGTGACTCGGCCATCATTGTTGCTGCCGGCTATCTATTCCCCTTCATGAGTCACATCATGCCCCTTCCCTGACTATTTGACAGCATGCACTCACACACAATTTAGATTTGGTTATATCGCTTCATATACCAACATCCTTTCCTGATGACTCCAACCCTTGGCAAAGGCGGTTGGTGAAACGCGCTTCGGGTTGGGTGCCACTCGGAAGAGGGAGCTAGATTGTGTAAGTCCTTATTCTAGCCTTATTAATTTATAACAGTACTTAATTTCCTGTGATGGTGAGCATTATAAGTGGCGGATACTGGCTCCCACATGACAGATATGTGGCAAGAAAAGTGATTATTTGATTATAATTGTCATATTAGGTAGTACTCATGTTTACTAGTACTCATTGTAGTACTCATTTGTAGTACTCATTCTTTACCTTGCTTTTTGCACTGGCACTTTGTATGCGTGTGGATTTCGTATGCATCAGCTGACTATGCATTCATTTTCTATATACTACACAGTATAAGACTATGTGAAAAAAAATTTCACACTAGTACCTTATAGACAAACTTTGTCTTATATTTTACACTGATATCAGTTACACATGAATTTTATATGTAACATTTAAATGTGCCAATTTCTATGGACATCATATATAATTATCTCAACTGCACTTCTCCCTTCTGGACATTTGCAAATATCTTTCTGTGTGTGCCCCCCTTGTTTTTACCGTTCTTTTTTTTATCCTTTATGGTTTTATGGCATTCATTTGGTATTCTATTTGTTTTTACCTGTTCTAATAAAATACAATTCTGTTTCACCAACTCTGATGTATTGGACATTTTATGGATTTTTTTCCTTTTTGTCTTGGTAATGTGCCAACTGTCCTATTTTGGATGCATAGGGTCCTGTCTTTTGGTTCGTGAGTATGTTATATTAACTTTATAATAGTAGTGATACCGATATTATATGTTAATCTCGCAACCGGACCAATTTTTCCCTGGTGTCATATCTGACAATGCATGGAGTGGAGACGGAGCATGTGCGCCTCCACTCCATTCAAGATAGGGTTCTGCAGCAGATTTACTGTAGATTTCACCCTTTCCATAGCAATGGGGGAAATCTCCATTGTGAAAATCTGCAGCATAAATTGACGTGGTGTAGATGACCAATTTTCACAGAAGATTTTCTTAACACTGCCTTGTACATCTTGTCCTGTAAAGAGTTGCGGATTTTTCACCCTGAAAATCCAGATAGGACATTGCATATCCAGCCATTTGACTATACCATTATTGTTTTCTGGTCTGTGCAATGTATATTGCAAACATATATAATTGCCAAAATATCATATTTCAATTAAATATACAATATGTGTACTATATACACAATATAACATTCACTGAACTAAACCTGCTAAATACGATATAAACATACAGTCAATGATAAATGGTAGCCCACATTGGTAAGACAGCTGGGTAAAGCACACTTGCCACCTGGTACAGTATGTATGCCCTCATACTTGTTATGTGGCTGCATGATATACTGTTATTACATGACAATGATGCAAAGTATGGGGATTTTATGGGTATTGCTTGGTATATTGTAACCCCTTTTATGAAAAAGTAATGATAGAATTGGCAGTTGTTCAGTGAAGAGTAACACCTGGCCAGCCATGTAATTGAGAGGAGTTTTGGGAGCTTACAGGATAGTGATTTCGCTACTCCAGTGTGAATGGTGCTCTATGCACAATAGACTGTAATTGTGGTGCATGTTTCCCATTCTGGGCACTGTACAGTGAGGTTTCGGCACCATCTACTGCTCATTGTTGGTACTTGAGGTTTGGCTCTAGATTTAAAAGATTCTGTCATCAGATTTTTGCAACTGCATCGGGGCCCAGAGGTGGAGGGAGGGGTAAGGGGGGGCGTACAGGGCGGCTAACACTGAGGGCAATTTGGCCTGTTTATCCTGCCCCGAGGCTCCGGAGGGCCCTGGTCAGATTGCCCTCATGTGCGGCTGGCATGGAGCGATCCCTGCAGCTCCGCTGCCTACAGGAAAACTTTCAGCAGAGCGGAGCTGCAGAGATTCATCCTGCTTCCTGCCTGCGCTCCCTGACTGACACAGCTGAGCGGCTGGATGACATCAGCATTCAGCGTGCGGCTCTGTTAAAGAAAAAGCTGCCAGCGATGAAGATGCTGTGGCTGTGAGAAACATGAGGAGAGGTGTGTGTTTCCATGTGTGCGTGTGCAGCGCCCCAGAGACCTAGTCGTTGCAGTATGACGCTCTGCCGCTAAGGGGAGTGATGGTACGTCTGATGGCACTAAAGGAGTTCTTCTGACCAGGTATCACCAGCACACATTACACTTCACACTCCGGCCACTAGGGGGAGAAAAAGGCTTTATTTATTGGGCCACTCCTCACACTGGTAATACTAGGGGTTGGATAGGAAGTTAGTCAGAAGCTAACTGGGTTGGATTCAGGCAACATCCCGTGGCAGGGGGTGTTGCAGGGAGAAGACACAGGGGGGTCCCTGTCAGGCGTGGGAACCTGGCAGGTGCCTAGCGAACAGAGCAGAACGTTAAGGAACCGCGCCTGCACACCCCGCGGCGGTAACCTAAGAGAGAGACATGAAGGGAAGGATATTGTGGAACAGTGAGAAACGAGATTAAGCACAAAAGAGAGCTAGTAGGAGTCGTGCCGTGAGACCGAGGCAACATCCTACTGAGGCGAGTAGCCGGTGGCCGGAACACCGCGGGAGTAACTGACTCTAGGCTTACTTCGAACAACCAAAGGACAGTTAATTATAGGTTGGCTGTCTACCTTACTACACCTACGAAGACATAGGGGGCAACACGTGGAGAGGGGCGTCTCTAGGGTCCCGGAAGAGCTCCAAGCCTTCCTGTCATACGGGTGCGTCCTAGCCATAACATACCTGGGGGACGAGAAACTAGTAACATCTGGAACTAAAGAGAGAGAGAGCTGTAGAGAACGAACAAACGAGAACAGCAGTTGTGAGGACTATTCCGAATGCTCAGCAGGGTAGCACTACAACACACAGGCGCTAGTGGTAGGCAACGATTTCCACCTGCAAAGGGAACTCTGGATGTGCCCATCGGACTGACTGGTCTCAGGTAGCCCTGTTAAGCGTGCTCTGGATTGAGGATCCTGAAGTCTTCAGTAAAGAGGTAAAGAGACTGCAACCTTGTGTCCTCGTTATTGACTGCACCTCACACCATCACCATCTACTTTACTGGGAAGCCCTGGGGACATACTTCACCTGTGGGAAAGTATACCATCCAGCTGCCATTCCATCACCCCAGCGGACCCCACAGCAGCGTCGGTCGCCCTGACCGAACACCACAGGTGGCGTCACAAATCCCTGACAGACTGTACTACCTTTATTGGACACCCCTTAGCATGGTCGCGGATCGGGTCTAGCCACCGTGACAGCCTCAGAACCGAACCAGAGAGGCCCGGTACCGAGAACTCGTGGCCCTGTGTCTGGGGGCGCTCCAACTTGGTGTCACAAACAGAATCGTACTTAAGCCTGAAGAATTGGGTCATGTGTGCCTTGGAACTGTGATTGAAACGTGCTTGAACTGTGATTTATTGCAAAGACTGTGTATTGCTATATGCCGCAAGATTCCCGCCAAAACTGCCGCCATCGCAGCGCCACGAGGAGCACAGGAGAAGAAGAAGGGCGTGGAAGTGGGCGTGAGCAAGCTGAAGAGCGCGAAGGATAATGGCCGCCCAGTCTAAATATTTCTGTGCTTTGAGGACGTGTCCGTCAGCAGCCGAGATCTGCCTCCTGATACTCAGTGGAGGGCGGAGACAAAGGAAGCGAAACCGCCCACGAAGGAGAGAGCGGGAAAAGGACAAGGAGGAGGAGGAAGTGAGCCACGTGGAGAACGCCATGACAAGCCGCCCGAGATCGGAGCGTGGGGTCGGAGCAGAGGACTCCCCCAGCTACCCAGAGAGATACCGCGGCCAGGCGTCATCTGTTGGCCCCGACTTCCTGCAGGCCGGAGTGGACGAGCTCAGCGATCAACTCCGGCGGATGCAGCTGAGCACTGAGGCCGGGTGGAAGGAGACCGTCATCGGGGGCCTCACCAGACGTCTGTTGGCAGCCTCGTCTGGTCCGGAGCAAGAAAGAAGTTCCAGCGCTCCGAAGCCAGAAAGCAAGGCCCTGACGGAAAGCGAGGTGCTGCAAACAGAGATGACAATGCCGCAGCACAAGGCCCCGCAGTCAGCGTTCCAGATCCCAGCGGAGACGGAGCAGGCCGGCACCGGAGGGACCGCATCTGAAGCAGGTATGAAGAACGACCCTGCCCCAGTGACAGAAGACCTGCGGGTAAGCCCCGTCGCGGCGCCGCCTGCTGCCCTGACTAAGACTACCTCTGAACTGATGAGTCCCAGCACTACTACCACTGTGTGCATCATTTCTACTACTGTACCTACTATCAAAACTGACATTCGAATACCGATCCCTAACGACTTGACTATACCGGAGAAACCGATTAGTGACATTGGTACCGCATCGGATGAGAAAATAGATATGCAAAGCCATAAGACCCCCTTCTGGAGTGAGGGAGCCCCTTATGTGGCACCTGGTAGCCGCCAGTATCCAGCTGGGCTACTCCAACCGGTGCTACCCTCTGAGTTACAGCACTAAACCTCGAAACCCCGACAACTGTAAATAGTTAACTGTTTCCTGCTTTGCTGCTCTAAACCCGTCTAGGGTTATTTCTTAAAGGGGTCCTTTTGTTTACCCGGGATCCCTATTGTTTTACATTTCTTTTTGCACAAGTTCATCATTGTTTCAAAGACTGCCGGATCATGAACAGTGAATGATTCCAAAACTGTTTGTACATAGTTTGCACCTTCTTAAAGGTGTTCTCTACTGGTTTTACATTGGAAGAAGACTTTTCGAAGATAATGCTTTTAGGACATGACGCAGAAGGTCTTGCTTTCAACGGACTTGCAGACAGAGAGAGTCTGCACTACCTCATAGAGACTTGGTTCCCTCTTAAAGGGAGTGTTCACATGTTGTCTTAAATAAAAGTTGAAACGTTAATAATGTTGAGATTAGAAAAGTTTGATAATGTTAATAGAGATTGAGGACAGGAAAGATTGAAAGTGAACCCATAGGGGTTAGAGAGAGAGTCCTCCTGAGAACTGTAGAACGATGGTACAATGACAGTAGGCCCAGCCCAGTAGCTAGGCGGTCCTGCATTGCTGAAGCTAGAACGGAAAGAATAGTTGAGTTATTTTTATAGTATTTTATAGTAGGTCTTTAGTGGGTTCAGCTTATACGCCCTTAAAGGAAAAGTTAAATTATTGTTCAGCATTTGCACTTAGTAGAATACCCGGTTGGGTAATGAGAGTTATTTATAGTCAAGATGTTATTTAAAAATATTTAACTTTGTTTTGTTTGTAACGTTCAAGTGTCCTTACCGCCCATAAAGGGAAGCATCCTTCTATTTACTTGTTTAAAGCATTTCAAAAATTTGTATGTCTTTTGCTGAAATGTATTGTTGTTCTTTTTCCCAGTCCAGGAGTACTGGATTTAACCGGGGGGGAGTGCAGCACCCCAGAGACCTGGTCGTTGCAGTATGACGCTCTGCCACTAAGGGGAGTGATGGTACGTCTGATGGCACTAAAGGAGTTCTTCTGACCAGGTATCACCAGCACACATTACACTTCACACTCCGGCCACTAGGGGGAGAAAAAGGCTTTTTTTATTGGGCCACTCCTCACACTGGTAAAACTAGGGGTTGGATAGGAAGTTAGTCAGAAGCTGACTGGGTTGGATTCAGGCAACATCCCGTGGCAGGGGGTGTTGCAGGGAGAAGACACAGGGAGGTCCCTGTCAGGCGTGGGAACCTGACAGGTGCCTAGCGAACAGAGCAGAACGTTAAGGAACCGCGCCTGCACACCCCGCGGCGGTATCCTAAGAGAGAGACACGAAGGGAAGGTGTCATGATTCCAATGGCAGGGAATCACAAAAGGACAAGCACCAACGAGCTCTAGGGTGATGGAACCTGAGCTGACCGCGACCCTAAACCTGAACACACAAATAACAATAGCCGGGGAACGTGCCTACGTTGGTCCTAGACGTCTCGCACTAGCCGAAGATCTAACTTCCCCTATTAGAAGAAACACAGACCTCTCTTGCCTCCAGAGAAATACCCCACAGAAATAGCAGCCCCCCACATATAATGACGGTGAAATGAGAGGAAGGCACATACACAGTATGAAAACAGATTCAGCAAAATGAGGCCCGCTAAAACTAGATAGCAGAGGATACAAAAGTAAACTGCGCGGTCAGCAAAAAACCCTTCAAAAAACCATCCTGTAATTACTTGAACTCATGTTGCAACTCATGGAACATGAGGAGCAATTACAGCCCACTAGAGCAACCAGCAGCAAAGAAACAATTATATGCAAGCTGGACAAGACAAAAATAAAGCAAAACGTGGAACAAGAAAATCAAAAACTTAGCTTGTCCTGAAGATTACTGAAGCCAGAAGCTGAGGTAACAAAACACTCTGATAACCTTGATAGCCGGCGGGGAAATGACAAGAAAGCCCGGTTAAATAGGAAACTCCCAAATGCTAATAGAACAGGTGGACACCAGAGACAGCAGAACACAAATCACCCAGTACCATCAGTAACCACCAGAGGGAGCCCAAAAACAGAACTCACAACAGGAAGGATATTGTGGAACAGTGAGAAATGAGATCAAGCACAAAGGATAACCAGTAGGAGTCATGCCGTGAGACCGAGGCAACATCCTTCTGAGGCACGTAGCCGGTGGCCGGAACACCGCGGGAGTAACTGACTCTAGGCCTTACTTCGAACTCCGCAGGACAGTTAATTATAGGTTGGCTGTCTACCTTACATTTCCTACGAAGACATAGGGGGCAACGCGTGGAGAGGGGCGTCTCTAGGGTCCCGGAAGAGCTCCGAGCCTTCCCGTCATACGGGTGCGTCCTAGCCATAACATACCTGGGGGACGAGAAACTAGTAACATCTGGAACTAAAGAGAGAGAGAGCTGTAGAGAACGAACGAATGAGAGCAGCAGTTGTGAGGACTATTCCGAATGCTCAGCAGGGTAGCACTACAACACACAGGCGCTAGTGGTAGGCAATGATTTCCACCTGCAAAGGGAACTCTGGATGTGCCCATCGGACTGACCGGTCTCAGGTAGCCCTGTTAAGCGTGCTCTGGATTGAGGATCCTGAAGTCTTCACTAAAGAGGTAAAGAGACTGCAACCTTGTGTCCTCGTTATTGACTGCACCTCACACCATCACCATCTACCTTACTGGGAAGCCCTGGGGACATACTTCACCTGTGGGAAGGTATACCATCCAGCTGCCATTCCATCTCCCCAGCTGACCCCACAGCAGCATCGGTTGCCCTGACCGAACACCACAGGTGGCATCACAAATCCCTGACAGACTGTACTACCTTTATTGGACACCCCTTAGCAGGGTCGCGGACCGGGTCTAGCCACCGTGACAGCCTCAGAACCGAACCAGAGAGGCCCGGTACCGAGAACTCGTGGCCCTGTGTCTGGGGGCATTCCACGTGTATAGGTGGTGGAGAGGGCAATGATGGTGGTGGTGGGGGAGAAAGCAATGCCAGATTGCCCTCATGCGCAGCCTACAGGAGAAAATGGCAGCAGAGTGGAGCTGCAGGGATCCATCCTCTACTTTTCTTTGGCGCTTTTCTGTCTGGCTGGATGACGTCAGCATTCAGCTAGCGCCTGTGTCAGAGATAGAGCTGCCGGCGGCGATGGTGCTGTGGCTGCGGGGGAACCCGTGGAGAGGAGAGTGGTGGTGTGGTTATTTTAAACAATACATTGGGGTGACAATGATTCGGGTGGTGGCAAGGGCAATAATGGAAGTGGTGGAGAGGGCAATGATGGAGGTTGGAGAGAAGGCAATGATGGGGTGGTGGAGAGGGCAATGATGGAGGTGGTGGAGAGGGCAATGATGGAGGTGTTGAGAAGGCAATGATAGAGGTCGTTTAGAGGGCAATTATGGAGGTGGTGGAGAATGCAATGATGGAGGTGTTGGAAAGGGCAATGATAGGGGTGGTGGAAAGGGCAATGATGGGGATGTGGGGGAGAAGTTAATGATGGAGATGGTGGAGAGGACAGTGATGGGGTAGAGGGTGAGAACAGTGATGGACGTGGTGGAGAGGGTAATTATGTAGGTAATGGGGAAGGGCAATGATTGGGGTGGTGGAGAGAGCAATGATGGGGTGATGGAGAGGGCAATGATGGAGGTGGGGGAGAAGGCAATGATGGGGGTGGTGGAGAGTGCAATGATGAGGGTGGTGGAGAGGGCAATGATGGGGGTGTTGGAGACGGCAATGATGGAGGTGATGTAGCGGGCAATGATGGAGGTGAGGGAGAGGAGAATGATGAGATGAAGGGAGAGGAGAACAATAAGGGGTGTGGGGGATTGGGATGGGGGAGGCTGAAATTAATTCTGCTCAATATTAATATTGATATATTTATTATATTATTGATAGTTGTATTAATATTAATTGTACCACTTAATATTGAGCAGAATTAAAAATGCTGACATCCCCCTATATATCATTTGAACCTGAGCATAGCCCCTTCTGTATATCAAATGAGCCCCCCAACAGCCCCTTATATGCAGCATGAGCTCCACACAGCCTCCCTCTATACAGCATGAGCCCACACAACCTCCCTATATATACTGCATGATCCCCACACAGCCTCCCTATATATACACTGCATGAGCCCCTCAGCCTCCCTATATATACACTGCATGACCCCCACACAGCCTCCCTATGTATATATATACTGCATGACCCCCACACAGCCTCCATATATACTGCATGAGCCCCACACAGCCTCCCTATATACTGCATGATCCCCACACAGCCTCCCTATATACACTGCATGACCCCCACACAGCGTCCCTATATATATATATACTGCATGACCCCCACACAGCCTCCATATATACTGCATGAGCCCCACACAGCCTCCCTATATACTGCATGATCCCCACACAGCCACCCTATATATACTGCATGAGCCTCACACAGCCTCCGTATATATATATATATATATATATATATATATATATATATATATATACTGCATGAGCCCCACACAGCCTCCCAACATACAGCATGTGTCCCACATAGCCTCCCAATATACTGCATGACCCCCACACAGACTCCTTATATATATATTGCATAAGCCCACACAGCCTCCCTATACAGTATATATACTGCATGAGCCCCACACAGCTTCCCTATACACTGCATGAGCCCCACACAGTCTACCCCAAATTCAGCATGAGCCCCACACAGCCTCCCCATACTCAGTATGAGCCCCACACAGCCTCCCCTTATACTGCATGTCGCCCCCATAGCCTCGCCATGTGCAGCATGTCTCCTCCATATGCAGTACCATGTGCCCCATGTCACCCCCATATGCAGCACCATGTCACTCCCCCATGTGCAGCACCATGTCACCCCCCCATGTGCAGTGTCAGGAAATACCTCAATTACACATACAGATTACCTCAATTACACATACAGATCTCTCAGCTGCAGTTTCCTCTGCCTGCTAGCACAAGGCTGGAATTCTAAGCCACTCTCTCTCCCTCCCACCTGCTATAAAGGTGTAATGTGAGACCAGCATGCCAGCCCCACTGAGGACTTATTATGGCTTTGTGCTGCTGGAGCGCCTCCAGACGCAGGGCCGCAGGGTACTCGGTCCGGGGTTGTCACGGTGGCTAGTCCCGGTCTGTGACCCTGCTAAGGGGCATCCAATGAAAGGTGATGGTGCGTGTTGCAAGGTGCGAGGAATAACAAGGATGCGGGGTTGCAGTCTCTTTACCTTTTTACTGAAGACTTCGGGGTCCGCAATCCAGAGCACTGCTAACAGGGCTGGCTGAGACCGGCCGGTCCGAAGGCACATCCAGAGTTCCCTTTGCAGGTGGAAATCAGTGTTTACCAACTAGCGCCTGTGTGTTGTAGTCCTTCCCTGCTGAGCACCACGGGATAGTCCTCACAACTGTCGTATCTGTTCTTTCTCTCTCTCCGTCCCCCAGATAATATGGCTAAGACGCACCCGTATGACAGGTAAGCCTGGAGTTATTCTGGGACCCTAGAGACGCCCCTTTCCCACGATTGCCTCCTATGTCCGTCTAGGTGATTTAAGTCAGACAGCCAACCTATAATCAACTGTCCTGCCGCTGTTTGAAGTAATGCGTGGAGTCTGTTACTTCCTCGGTGCTCCGGCCACCGGCTACGCGCCTCAGAAGGATGTTACCACAGTTTTAGGGACACGACTCCTTCTGGTTCTATCTCCTTTGTACTATGATCCCGCTTCTCACTTCTCCACAATATCCTTCGCTTCGTGTCCTTCCTTAGGATGCCGCTGCAAGGTAGTGCAGGCGCGGCTCCGTAACATTCTGTCCTTTCTGCTAGGTAGCTGCCAGGTTCCCACTTCTGACAGGTCCTCCCTGGAGCTCTCCCAGGCTGCGTTCTCACTAACTTCCTGTCCAACCCCCAGTTTTACCAGAGTGTGAGGAGTGGCCTAATACACAGTGCCTTTTGCTCCCCCTGGTGGCCGGAGTGTGAAGTGTAATGTGTGACTGTGATACCTGGTCAGGTGCAATCAGACATAACATCACTCCCCTTAGTGGCAGAGCGACATTACTGCAACGACCAGGACTCTAGGGTGCTGCACTGCGAAAGCCAGTCTCTCCCTAAACCCCTCATCTCCCCTCCCGTCTGATACTAGCTACAACTGGTATAGCAACTGCCAACCGCATGGGACTCTATTGTTCTTGAAAAGTTATGTACAAGGGCACCGATCAGGGATAGCGATGTAAGGGTTACATATTCCGAATGTCCACCGAGAAATCTATAACTCACTGAAATCGCTAGGATCTAAGCCAATGAAATGCAAGGAACAGATTTCTTCATAAGCCGGTCATATATCAATGCCGTGTTTATACTTAAACAAACCCCCCTGACGTGGTGGGCATCATGAGCCTGAAATGGGAGTATTCAACCTCTGAGTGAGGTCACCACAAGGGGAGTGCCTTGGTTTTGGGCACGGAGATAACTGAGTGAGATATCAGTCTTCCCTAGTCTTTTGTCACACATCTAGCTGCGAGACAGATCTGTGATGCATCTAGATGTGTGCCCATCCCCCACAGCACATGGTCAGCCATGACATGAAATCATATGAATGAACTGTAAGTGTTTTTCAACTTTAATCCCATTTTATTTGTAATTGTACTGTACATATGATACTTGTCTACTTTTATAATATATTTTTATTCGTCTGTAAACACTGCCTATCTTTTTGGAGTATAATATATAAAATTACTAGTTTTGTTTTTCCTTGCTCTATAACGAACTGTCACATCCTCTGAAGTGAATTACGCTACTAATATGGGTTGGCTCTGGACCCGTGATTAATTAAGAATTCGGAGCTGGTGGCAGCGGGATTTGTGCTGTGCGTTTGGGAGGCTTTGTAGCGATGGACGGCGTTGATAATTATTGTTCCGGCCTGACTGGGAGTAGTTATATCGCCCTCACTGCAGCGTGCCAGTACAAAGTAAGGCATCCTTTCTGGCGACTAATTATCCTAGGTGCAGTACCCTGTCTGACCTGAGGGTTAGGGGAGCGCCAGAGAGCTGCAAGTTCCAAACCGGAACTGGGATATAGATAAGTCCCCTTCAGAAAAGAACCAGGGGCATCCAAACAACCCCGGTTCATGACAAATTTGGTGTGAGCGGTGGGGATGATAAAGGTATCCTTCCCGTAAACCGTGACACGCAGCATCATGTCACCCCCATGTGCAGCATCATGTCGCCCCATGTGTGCGGCACCATGTCACCCCCATAGCCTCCCCATGCCCACCCAAACAGCCCATACACATGAGAAAAAAAACACCACATACTCACCTCTGTCCCGTTCCATGGCGCTCTGCTTCTCTCCCTGCCTCCGCTCACACGCTGATTGGTGGAGGAAATGGCCGGAGGCACCATGCGACCCGTGGACCTCTGATTTCCAGCCCCACGGCCGTCTCAGTCCGTGGGCCACATTTTGCCCAGGCCTGCTATAGAGCCCATGTCTGAACTGTTGCTATAATAACCCAACGGAATATTAAAAAATAGATTTTGTCATACCAATCACCTCGAGTAGTACATTTTTTTTGTATTTCCAAATCACTACTTCTTACTTGCAAGGTGTTGCCCCCTCCCATCTCATACTATATTTTACTGCTAAGTTGATGCAGTTTCTCTTTTTGGTCCTTGATTATACTAGCTGAATCTTCAATGACATTTTGCTCACTTTTTTAACACTTTAGGTTGTCGTTTACTAAATAAACCAATATTTGCCCTAATTGTCTGCTAATATGAAGTGAGAACGATAAAATAGTAAAAGGCAACAAAAAAGTACACAATTCCCCCTTCTAGGGTATTTCCGTTTTAATCACATTTAGCGACCCCCATGGCAAGATTTACATTTGTTTTTCCTATTGTCATTGTTCTTCAAACAGGAGATCTTGTATTTTTCTAGTAGCGACTCAACGGAGACGTTATTCTGAGCCTATAGATAGCCAGAATTAAGCAGATATGTATTGTGTACTCTTTTCAGGCACGGTGCTGTGTCCAATATTGGCAAATATTCCATATACCTTGCATATCACACCCACTGCAATGTCACCATGACTGTATCCACATTTCTATACGCTATTCGTCCCTCTCTCTTTCCCTCCCTCTGCTTTGCTTGTTTTCCTCCTGCTTTTTTTCCCCACCTCCCAGTCTTTCTTCCTTCTCTCACACTAGCAAAAATTAATTCCCCCTCCCTCTGTCTGACTCTTTCCCTCTATGCCCTGAATGAATGGATGTTTCCACCATCTCCTTCCAGTCCTCTCCTCCCCTTTTCTTCCTCTCATCTGCACTGACTTCTTTTCTGTAGAACCAAACACCGGCTGGCCCCCCATCCTGCTGCAGCCATCAAACAGGTAACGGACATCCGTAGATTGCATTCGTGCCTTTATATGTGTCTTATATGTGAACACGGCAGGTGCTACTTAGGGCGTTCTATGCACATTATTTACGTAATATATATATATATATATATATATTTATATATATGTGCATAAAATATTGTGTCTATTTTTCTTTTTCTCAATTTTGAGCGTTCTTGCACGTCCGATCCATATCTGCTACGCGTCTTTCGAAGACTATTTTGTATGCCGGTCGCGTATCCGAGGCGTGAGGTATTATTTAACCCTTGAACTTCCAGATTACCCTGCACCGCAATTGGGCGCTCTGGAAAATTCATATTGAAAGGGTTTTTCTGACACCAGAGACCAAGGGATTCGGCAAACAGATGCTAAAGGGGCGATGAGCGCCGAGAGAACCCGGTCTGGAGAATGCAGATGTGATGTTATAGCAATAAAGGGTTCAGCTGAATTACTGCAAGAAGATGTGACGGACAAAAAAAAAAAAAGGCACTTAGGAACTTGGCTGCTGCATAGGAGATGGCCAGGGTTATTAATGGGCGAAATGAGAAAAAAAAATTGCGTAAAACACCCACCATATAAATAAATCAATGTATCAGTGTCGAAAGTTTATTTAGAAGCTGTGCATGAATGGGCATCTTTACTGTTAATTATTAGACAATCTATGACAATAATAAAAAAAAAAAAGGTAAAGGGACAGAAAAAAAAATGTAAAAGTAATGTTTTTATTCTAGGAGAATAAGTGGGTAATTAATTCTGTACTGTTAATGCTAATAGGGTGGAGTCTTATGTCACAAGTCATTGTTAGCATCCCGCAATAGATCCAATGTTTTTCGTTATATTTGATATGAAGGAGGCATCCAAGGCAAAGTTCTGATCATAGGGCTAGCTGTTTCCATACACAGGAGCAGAGCGCTGTGATTGCACCCAGGCTCACTGCAGTCATCCTCACTCAGTCTTCTGTGTGCGAGAAAATGGCTAAAGCCAGAACAACAGGTTGCATTACGATTGCACGGTTACATGCAATCCGACATCAAATCAGATTCTTCACAATAATATTCATTGTGTAACGTATTCTTCTCCTGACAAAGCAGAGGAATTTATTGTGTGTGCATAATTACACCTCTCCGATAGTGATTACTGCCTGAACACCGCACAGCTTCATGGTGGTCTCTGATGTGGTGGGGGTTAGATTCATAAGTTCTGCCTCTAATAAAAGCCTTTTTCTTAGGCATCAAACCAAAGCTGTGCACTCCAATAATGCAAAGTGCACTCCAATAATGAAAGGTGCACTCCGATAATGAAAGGTGCACTCCAATAATGAAAGGTGCACTCCGATAATGAAAGGTGCACTCCAATAATGAAAGGTGCAGTCCAATAATGAAAGGTGCACTCCGATAATGAAAGGTGCACTCCAATAATGAAAGGTGCACTCCGATAATGAAAGGTGCACTCCAATAATGAAAGGTGCAGTCCAATAATGAAAGGTGCACTCCGATAATGAAAGGTGCACTCCAATAATGAAAGGTACACTCCAATAATGCAAAGTGCACTCCAATAATGAAAGGTGCACTCCGATAATGAAAGGTGCACTCCAATAATGAAAGGTGCACTCCGATAATGAAAGGTGCACTCCAATAATGAAAGGTGCAGTCCAATAATGAAAGGTGCACTCCGATAATGAAAGGTGCAGTCCAATAATACAAGGTGCACTCCAATAATGAAAGGTGCACTCCAATAATGCAAGGTGCACTCCAATAATGAAAAGTGCACTCCAATAATGAAAGGTGCACTCCAATAATAACAGGTGCACTCCAATAATGCAAAGTGCACTCCAATAATGAAAGATGCACGCCGATAATGAAAGGTGCGCTCCAATAATGCAAAGTGCACTCCAATAATGCAAAGTGCTCTCCAATAATGAATGGTGCACTCCAATAATGAAAGGTGCGCTCCGATAATGAAAGGTGCACTCCAATAATGAAAGGTGCACTCCGATAATGAAAGGTGCACTCCAATAATGAAAGGTGCGCTCCGATAATGAAAGGTGCGCTCCGATAATGAAAGGTGCACTCCAATAATGAAAGGTGCACTCCAATAATGAAAGGTGCACTCCAATAATGAAAGGTGCACTCCAATAATGAAAGGTGCACTCCAATAATGCAAGGTGCACTCCAATAATGAAATGTGTACTCCAATAATGCAAAGTGCACTCCAATAATGAAAGGTGCACTCCAATAATGCAAAGTGCACTCCAATAATGAAAGGTGCACTCCATTAATGCAAAGTGCACTCCAATAATGAAAGGTGCACTCCAATAAAGAAAGGTGCACTCCAATAATGCAAAGTGCACTCCAATAATGAAAGGTGCACTCCAATAATGCAAGGTGCACTCCAATAATGCAAGGTGCACTCCAATAATGAAAGGTGCACTCCAATAATGCAAGGTGCACTCCAATAATGAAAGGTGCACTCCAATAATGCAAGGTGCACTCCAATAATGAAAGGTGCACTCCAATAATGCAAGGTACACTCCAATAATGAAAGGTGCACTCCAACAATGGAAGGTGCACTCCAATAATGCAAGGTGCACTCCAATAATGCAAGGTACACTCCAATAATACAAGGTGCACTCCAACAATGCAAGGTGCACTCCGATAATGAAAGGTGCACTCCAGTTATGCAAGGTGCACTCCAATAATGCAAGGTGCACTCCAATAATGAAAGGTGCACTCCAATAATGCAAGGTGCACTCCAATAATGAAAGGTGCACTCCAATAATGCAAGGTGCACTCCAATAATGAAAGGTGCACTCCAATAATGCAAGGTACACTCCAATAATGAAAGGTGCACTCCAACAATGGAAGGTGCACTCCAATAATGCAAGGTGCACTCCAATAATGCAAGGTACACTCCAAAAATACAAGGTGCACTCCAACAATGCAAGGTGCACTCCGATAATGAAAGGTGCACTCCAGTTATGCAAGGTGCACTCCAATAATGCAAAGTGCACTCCAATAATGAAAGGTGCACTCCAATAATGCAAGGTGCACTCCAATAATGCAAGGTGCACTCCAATAATGCAAGGTGCACTCCAATAATGAAAGGTGCACTCCAATAATGCAAGGTGCACTCCAATAATGAAAGGTGCACTCCAATAATGCAAGGTGCACTCCAATAATGAAAGGTGCACTCCAATAATGCAAGGTACACTCCAATAATGAAAGGTGCACTCCAACAATGGAAGGTGCACTCCAATAATGCAAGGTGCACTCCAATAATGCAAGGTACACTCCAATAATACAAGGTGCACTCCAACAATGCAAGGTGCACTCCGATAATGAAAGGTGCACTCCAGTTATGCAAGGTGCACTCCAATAATGCAAGGTGCACTCCAATAATGAAAGGTGCACTCCAATAATGCAAGGTGCACTCCAATAATGAAAGGTGCACTCCAATAATGCAAGGTGCACTCCAATAATGAAAGGTGCACTCCAATAATGCAAGGTACACTCCAATAATGAAAGGTGCACTCCAACAATGGAAGGTGCACTCCAATAATGCAAGGTGCACTCCAATAATGCAAGGTACACTCCAATAATACAAGGTGCACTCCAACAATGCAAGGTGCACTCCGATAATGAAAGGTGCACTCCAGTTATGCAAGGTGCACTCCAATAATGCAAGGTGCACTCCAATAATGCAAGGTACGCTCCAATAATATAAGGTGCTCTCCAATAATGAAAGGTGCACTCCAATAATGCAAGGTGCACTCCAATAATGAAAGGTGCACTCCAATAATGAAAGGTGCACTCCAATAATGCAAGGTGCACTCCAATAATGAAAGGTGCACTCCAATAATGCAAGGTACACTCCAATAATGAAAGGTGCACTCCAACAATGCAAGGTGCACTCCAATAATGCAAGGTGCACTCCAATAATGAACGGTGCACTCCAATAATGCAAGGTACACTCTAATAATGAAAGGTGCACTCCAACAATGCAAGGTGCACTCCAACAATGCAAGGTGCACTCCAATTATGCAAGGTGTACTCCAATAATGAAAGATGCACTCCAATAATGAAAGGTGCACTCCAATAATGCAAGGTGCATTCCAATAATGCAAGGTGCACTCCAGTAATGAAAGGTGCACTCCAATAATGAAAGGTGCACTCCAATTATGCAAGGTGCACTCCAATAATGAAAGGTGCTGTCCAATAATGCAAGGTGCACTCCAATAATGCAAGTTGTACTCCATTAATACAAGGGGCACTCCAATAATGAAAGTTACACTCAAATAATGCAAGGTGCACTACAGTAATGCAAGGTGTACTCCAATAATGAAAAGTGCACTCCAATAACGCAAAGTGTATTGCAATAATGCAAGGTGCACTCCAATAACACAAGGTGCACTCCAATAATACAAGGTGCTCTCCAATAATGCAAGGTGTACTCCAATAATAATAGGTGCGAGGTGCACTCTAGTGATGCAAGATGCACTCTATTAATGCAAGGCACAGTCCAATAATGCAAGGTGCACTCCAATAATGCAAGGTGCACTCCAATAAGGCAAGGTGCACTGAAATAGTGCAAGGTGCACTCCAACAATGCAAGTTGCAAGGTGTACTCCAATATTGCAAGTTGCATTCCAATAATGCATGGTGTGCTATACTAATGCAAGTGTACTCTAATAACACAAGATGCACTCCAATAATGCAAGGTGCAAGCTGAGCACTAATTAGAGAAGCAGCTGAGAGGTCCATGGTCACTGTGGAGGATCTGCAGAGATCCCCAGCTCCGGTGAGAGAATATATCCACAGAATAACTATTAGTCGTCTTCTCCACAAATCTGGCCTTTATGGAAGTGGCAGGAAGAAATACATTTTTAAAAGCAAGTTATAAGAAGTCCTGTTTGCAGTGTGCAAAAAACAATGTAAGGGACACAGTGAGCATGTGGAAGAAGGGGCTCTGGTCAGATGAGACCAAAGTAGAACATTTTGGCCCAAATGCAAAACAATATGTGTAGTGGAAAACTAATGCTGTACATCACTCTGAAAATCTCAACCCCACCGTCATACATAGTGGAAGCAGTACCATTCTGCTGGGGGGACTCTTTTCTTCAGCAGAGGCAGTGAAGCTGGTCAGAGTTGATGAGAAGATGGTTGGCGTTAAATACAGGGCAAACCTGGAGGAAAACCTGTTAGAGGCTACAATAGTCTTGAGACTAGAGCGTAGGTTCACTTTCCTGCAAGACAACCACCCTAAACATCCTGCCAGAGCCACAATGGAGGGTATAGATCAGATCATATTCATATGTATGAACGGCCCAGTCACCGTCCACACCCAAATCCCACTGAAAATCTATGACAAGATGCAAAAATTGCTGATGGTGGTCCTACAAAATACTGACTCAGGGGATGAATACTAATGAACATCACAATTTTCAGATTTACATTTTTTAAAAATATTTAGAAAACCTTGTATCATTTCCTTTACGCAGCACAAAAACTTGCCATGTGTTGGCATCAGAGAAAATTCCAATACAATACATTTATTTTGTGGGTGTAAAGTGAAAAATGTGGAAAAGTTCATGGGGTGTGAATACTTTTTCTAGGCACTGTATATATCATAGTACCGAAAGAGTTAACACTGAAATCTGTCTGACGGCACAATCTGTAATTCTTATTCCTCTTCTCCCAAATAATCTTCAAAGCTGATTTATGAGATTTGGTTATACAAAAAGCTTAGGAAATCCAAGATAAGAAATAGAATGGTTATAAAACCCTTACAGTAGACAAACTCACTGATGGAGTTAACTAATAAGATATTCTGCAGTCTGCAATGTACTGTGATACTTAGAGGCTGTAGAAGCAAAAAAAAATCCAGTATTTTTAATGAAATCCTATGGCAAAATAAATTTTAGGCCAAAATGCAGTATATGCTATTATGGTAAGTTAAAAATGTCCCCAAAGGTGTATATATTTCTTAAAACATCAGACCAGAAATGCGATTACATATAGGAATGGAGAAAGTAGGATTAGAAAGTAGAACCGATCAAGATCATGAATTTGATGCAAATGAATAATATAATATGTAATGCAATAACATAATGTAAAATGGGAAAACAGGGAGACACACACATTTTTAACTTAACCCCTTAGTGACAGAGCCAATTTTGTTCTTAATGACCGAGACAATTTTTACAATTCTGACCACTGTCCCTTTATGAGGTTATAACTCTGGAACGCTTCAATGGATCCCAGTGATTCTGAGACTGTTTTTTGTTACATATTGTACTTCATCTTAGTCATAAAATTTGTTCGATATGACTTGCGTTTATTTATGAAAAAAACTGAAATTTGGCAAAAATGTTGAAAATTTAGCAATTTTCAAACTTTTAATTTTTATACCCTTAAATCAGAGAGTTATGTCACACAAAGTAGTTAATAAATAACATTTCCCACATGTCTACTTTACATCAGCACAATTTTAGAAATATATTTTTTTTTGTTAGGACGTTATAAGGATTAAAATTCGACCAGCGATTTCTCATTTTTCCAACAAAATTTACAAAGCCATTTTTTTTAGGGACCACCTCACATTTGAAGTAACTTTGAGTCATTAATATAACAGAAAATACCCAAAAGTGACACCATTCTAAAACCTGCACCCCTCAAGGTGAGCAAAATCACATTCAAGAAGTTCATGAACCCTTCAGTTGCTTCATGAGAACTAAAGCAATGTGGGAGGAAAAAATGAACATTTCGCTATTATCACAAAAAATTTACTTTGGAACCAAACTTTTTTTATTTTCGCAAGGGTATCAGGAGAAAATGGACTAAAAAATTTGTTGTATAATTTCTCCTGAGTATGCCGATACCCTGTTTGGGTGCATGGCAGGGCTCAGAAAGGAGGGAGCACTGTTTGACTTTTTGAACGCAAAATTGTCTGGAATTAATGGCAGGCACCATGTCGTGTTTGGAGACTCCCTGATGTACCTAAACAGTGAAAAAAAAAACAATTCAAACAACAACAACCCTAACACAGCCCTATCCCCAACCCTAACCCCAACACACCCCTAATCCTAATCCCAACCCTAATCCTAACTATATCCTAACCACAACCCTAACCCTGACACCACCTTAACCCCAACACCACAACTATATTTTTTGATATTTTGAGCACTGTGATAGCATCTATCACAGTGATCAAAATGAACCAATAGGAAAAATCTCATATTGTTGCCGGATATCGGCCAGCAGATCTCTGCGGGTGCACTGCTCATGCTCCCGCTATTTTCTTCCAGGAAGAACACGCAAAGGGCCAAGGGACGTAGCCTGAGGGTCCGGGGATGACGATGGTACTGGGGAGATGCTCGGGTGGCCTCATTTCTCTCTCCTCTGGTATGCTAGTTAAAAGGCGCCGTTAAAAGGCATATCGGCTGTTGTTAAGGGGTTAAAAGAATATTTAAAGCAATACTCCAGCCTAGGAATGATACATGGCTAATTATTACTGATGCATAGTCCCCTTACAAGGTGCCTTTTATTTGTCTCTGAGATTGATGTCCTGTTCCTCCTGCCTCCAAAATGGCCAACGCAATGGCATAGGGAGAACCGTGGTAAGTCTATGCCATGCCCCCCTTGCCTTTCCTGTCCAGTGCTGTAGAAAAACAGGGGTGGAATGGTTCAAACTTACTACTGTATCCCTAAAATAGCCATTAGTGTGAATCGCAGTGACGTCAGTGAGCAGCAGAAAAGAACGCTGCTGGTATACTGGAAAAAGTGGCGTATGGTGAGTATATTAACATTTACACTACATAACATGCATGTACACACATATTTAATATATATTAACATTAGTGAAAGTGTGCTTCTTTAAGTTTGTGAATGGTTTGGTTTTCTTTCTTTAAAGTCTTTTTTTCTAAAACTTTTCTGGTGAGTGGGTTCATCGTTTATACCCTATGTACTAAATATTGTGGATTTACTGTAGTACAACATCCTTAGGGAGATAGGAGTTTAATGGGTAAACCAGTGATGTTTCTGGAAAATTACTCATCAAAAACACTATTATGTGTTCATTTGACAAGAGTGTTTTCTTCTTTGTTATAAGAAGAAAGACACTGGGAAGCTTCCTATTACACATGAAGGAAGTTTTTATAGGGTTATTCTCAAGTTGTCTCTTGAGCAGCTCAGATCTCTGCAGTCTCCTTACTTCCTAGGTTCTGGCAGGGCGGCTCTCCTCCATGAGTGGCAGTTCTGGTGAGTGGCAGAGCTATAGTATTTGTAAAACTATGAAGCTCAGCACAAGTTCTGCTGTAACACATTCAGTCATCAGTGGTTTGTTGTGGAGTCTACACAGCTATCACTGTATTATACAGAGAAAACAGGACATTTGACCAGCAGACGGCTCTGGACAGCAAGTAATTAGGAGAGTTGCTCTGGGAACAGTCAATGGTGGGGGCTGGTGATTTTACAAGATTTATAATGATAGCCTGTCAGGAGCAAAGACAGTGGGGGAAGGAGAAGAGCAGCTAACTATTGTATATAAATTGAAGAGTTGGTGAGAGGTGGCTGGCATATTCCTCCTTTGTAATGTAGCCACTTTGCACTCTCGCCCATGGTCTGGGCAGGCACTGGTGGCTGAACTCCATGGAAACCAGCTTTACACTTAAAACGATAAAAGCTCTCATTGCAGAAGCATTATAGCAGACAGAAAAAGCAAGTCAATTGCAAATTTGCTTATTTTCCTACTTTTTAGCGAACTAAAGCAATTTAATAATCTGTGAATATCCCTTCAACAAATTAGGTAAACGTACAACTCTGGTCTGTGGACTTTGTCTAGTACTGCAGTTAAAAAAAATTGAAAAAGGCAGAAGGGTATAGCAGAAGGGTATAGCCCGTATTTAATTCAGATTTGTTCACCACCACATGTGAACACAAATTATTTGTGGTCAGGTACAGACAGCGGAATGAGTTTAACAGCACAGTCCGAAGGCTGTGTAACATGGGCGACGATCGTAATGCAATGCTCAGACTGTCTGATGGCTCTCCTAACCTGAGTGTGACAGCATGTGTCTGGATCGCCCCCATGGGGCCGTGGTGTATTCGGTACTGGGTCCTTCGGTTCTCAGGGGGATCTTACGGTGGCTGACCCGGTCCGTGGCCCTTGGGACGTCCATTGTTAAAAGGGGAAAGGTCTTTAAAGAGATATGTTCGTGACGCCACCTGTGGTATTCGGTCGGGGTGACCGACGCTGCTTTAAGGGGTCCGCTGTGGTGATATTATGGCAGCTAGATGGTATACCTTCCCAGAGATGAAGTATGTCCCCAGGGCTTCCCAGTGTGTAGATGGTGGATGGTGTGAGGCGCAGTGAATAACGATGACACAAGGTTGCAGTCTCTTTATCTTTTACTGAAGGCTTCAGCATCCACAGTCCAGAGCACAGATCACAGGGCAGGCAGAGTCCGGTCTGTTTGGAGGCAAGTCCAGAGTCCCCTTATCCAGGTGGAAATCAGTAGTCTTCCTCTAGCGCCTTGGTGCTGTAGTAAGCCTCTCATAAGGTCCTCACAACTGTTGTAGATGTTATTGATGTTATGCCTCCCTCTCTGTCCCCCAGATGGATAGGACAACCTGTATGACCGGTGGCGTGAGGCTTTTTACAGGGACTCTATCATACCCCGGCCTCTCGTGGTTGCCACCTTCCCTCCTGGGTGTGGGGTGGATCAGTAATGTGAAATTAGCTGTCCTGCCGGTCTCTGGAGTAAGGCATAAAGGACTGTTGCTCTTTCGGTGTTCCAGCTACCGGGATCCTGCACCTCAGAAGGAGGCAGCCTGTGCAGGGCAGAACTCCTTCTGGTATCCACTCCTTTGCTATGACTTCTTCTCACTCTGTACAATACAGTTCTCTGTTCGTGTCCTTTCTTAGGAACTTCCGCACGTATATCAGGCGCAGCTCCGTGACCTTCCGTTCAGGCCTCTTACAGGATCCCACCCCTGTCAGGGACCAACTACCTGAGCCAAGCTCAGCCAGCAACTGCCTAACTTCCTCTCCAGGCCACCAGTTTTACCTAAGTGTGAAGAGTGCCCTAATAAATAGGAGCATAGCTCCCCCTGGTGGACTGGAGTATGAAATGTGTTGTATGTTTGTGTTACCTGGTAAAGAGATCTCCTTTATTGCCTCCAAACGTAACATCGCTCCCCCCTAGAGGAGAATGACATTACTGCAATGACCAGGACCCTGGGGTGCTGCACTCCCTTCTGCACTCACTTCTTTTCCCACTACTCCGGGACTGGGAAAAGAAAACAACAAGATATTAGGAAAAGACATACAATTTTTTTTGAAATGCTGAAAAACAAGTTAATGTAACGGTGCTTCCCTTTATGGGAGGTGAAAATACTTGAACGTTGCATAATAAAACTTATTTACATGTTGGAATGGAGCAGTTTAGTTATAAGCTAACTATGAAACACAAGTACCTTTACAGGTATACTATCTACTAAGTGTAAATCAACATTTTCTTTATCTAAAGGTACCGTCACACTCAGCAACTTTTGAACGATAACGATAGCGATCCGTGACATTGCAGCGTCCTGGATAGCGATCTCGTTGTGTTTGACACGCAGCAGCGATCTGGATCCTCCTGTGACATCGCTGGTCAGAGCTAGAAGGCCAGAACTTTATTTCGTAGCTGGATCTCCCGCTGTCATCGCTGGATCGGCATGTGTGACGCCGATCCAGCGATGTGTTCACTGGTAAACAGGGTAAATATCGGGTTACTAAGCGCAGGGCCGCACTTAGTAACCCGATATTTACCCTGGTTACCCGGGGACTTCGGCATCGTTGGTCGCTGGAGAGCTGTCTGTGTGACAGCTCTCCAGCGACCACACAAGGACTTTCCAACGATCACGGCCAGGTCGTATCGCTGGTCGTGATCGTTGGAAAGTTGCTGAGTGTGACGGTACCTTAAGTCACAGTGTAAAGTTTCAACCAACCCCCACGGGTCTACTGTTATTCAAATGCAAAACTTCCCTTCATTTTATTCAAAGTACATCATTAAGTATTTTCTATCTCTAGCGGCATACTATCGACTATGTACACTTAATTCTATCTATCATATTAACTCTTTATTATATATTAACTTTCCGGCAAAGTGCAACAATTCACATGGATTCAATTAACTCAGCAAGGTAGTGCAAAGTACCAATATTCAAATCAATTATCAACTCTAAAACAGCAAGAACTTTCACGTTGTCATCAGGAACAGTCTCTTCAAAAAGCTCTTCTTGTAAAACCAGTAGGGAGCACCTTTAAGAAAGTGCAAACTTTTTACAAACAGTTCGGGAATCATTCACCATCCATGATTCTGTAGTCCTTAAGGCAACGATGAACTTGTGCAAAACAAAACAGGATCCCTTTAACAGGGGACCCCTTTTAGAAATAACCTTGGACGGGTGCAGAACTTGGAATCCTCCTTTAACTGAGGACCCCCTTAAGGAACCCTACATGGGTTTAAACTTGGAAAGCAGCAGCAAAAAGGAAGTTTAAGAACTATTTACAGTCAGTTCAAGTTTCCTTTTTAATCAGACGGCATCCAGGGCATCACTTGGCACTAAATCCTTCCTGGCCTGGGAAGGGTTGGATCCAAGGTCACACCTGGTGCTAAGTAAACGCCATTAGTTTGTCTTTCATGTATTGTCAAGTCATGCGCAGTGATAGAAGTTTGCGTAGCTTGGGTATGGGCATTCACGATAGCAGGGGCTGCGACTGCTGTCTCAGTGGTAGTAGCTACCGGCAGTTCAGCTGTAGTAGTAGCGGGGACGATTTATTGGGTCCCCTGGGATGCCAGGAGTTGTGCGCACCTCCTAACACCTCGAGCTCTTTGTTCTTCTTCCCTCTTCCACTGCGAGATCAGGCACCGCCGGTATTCCTCCCAGGTTAGGATTCTAATGTGGGGCCCGTTCAGTCCAGCGTTCGGGGTGCAGCCGTAGAGAGGTACCGCTGAGGTTTTAGCAGCAATAACGGGCACTGGGGTGAGATTAGTGGCCGGGAAGAAAGCGGTCGCGGAAGCGGGGCTGGTTGCCAGGATGGGGCCACTTCCGGTACCTGCGCCGGGTGTAATTCCTCCTATGCCAGTCCACTCAGCCGTCGCCACTTCGTTATCCAGGGGCCAGTGGTTCAGCTCTCTCACCGACAGCCCCAAGGAGTCCACAGCCTCCAACGGCGGTAGATCTGGGTACTCCTCTGGTGGTTCGAGACAGTTCTGGGTCACTTTGTCGTCATTCGGGTACCCGCTGGTCGCCATCCCTGCTTCTGCGTCTGCGGCCGCACATTCAAACTGCTTCTCCATTTTATGGGGGTGGGGCTCCTTCTCCTCCTTGTTCCCGCCATTGCAGATAAGGGGGTGGACCTCCTTGGCTGCTGGGCACGTCTTCGTCTTGTAGCAGCAGTCAGAGGGGGCGGTCATCACTTTTGGCGCCGCTTTGGTAGTCTCCTCCCATGTTGGCACGCCCTTCCTCTCCTGCGTTCCTCGTGGCACGGTAATGGCGGCAGCTTTGGCGGGAATTTTGGCGGTCTTTGGCAATACACAGTCCTTTAGTAAATCACAGGTCAAGCACGAATCTGGCACAATTCTTAGGCGCACATGACCTTATTTTCAGGCTTAAGTAGATCCTGTTCGTGACGCCAAGATGGATCACCCCCATGGGGCCGTGGGGTACTCGGTACCGGGTCCTTCAGTTCTCAGGGGGATGTCACGGTGGCTGACCCGGTCCGTGGCCTGTGGGACGTCCGTTGTAAAAAGGGGAAAGATCTTTAAAGGGATATGTTTATGACGCCATCTGTGGTATTCGGTCGGGGTGACCGACGCTGCTTTAAGGGGTCCGCTGGGGTGATGTTATTGCAGCTAGATGGTATACCTTCCCACTGGTGAAGTATGTCCCCAGGGCTTCCCAGTGTGTAGATGGTGGATGGTGTGAGGTGCAGTGAATAACGAGGACACAAGGTTGTAGTCTCTTTACCTTTTACTAAAGGCTTCAGCATCCACAGTCCAGAGCACGGCATCACAGGGTAGGCAGAGTCCGGCCGGTTTGGAGACAAATACAGAGTCCCTTTATCCAGGTGGAAATTAGTAGCCTTCCTCTAGCACCTTGGTGCTGTAGTACCTTACTGCTAAGCCTCTCATAAGGTCCTAAAAACTGTTGTAGATGTTATTGATGTTATGTCTCTCTCTCTGTCCCCAGATGGATAGGACAACCTGTATGACCGGTGGCGTGAGGCTTTTTTACAGGGACTCTATCATGCCCTGGCCTCTTGAGGGTGCCACCTTGCCTCCTGGGTGTGGGGAGGATCAGTAACGTGAAATTAGCTGTCCTGCCGGTCTCTGGAGCAAGGCATAAAGGACTGTTGCTCCCTCGGTGTTCCGGCTACCGAGATCCTGCGCCTCAGAAGGAGGCAGCCTGTGCAGGGAAGAACTCCTTCTGGTATCCACTATTTTGCTATGACTTCTTCTCACTCTCTACAATACAGTTCTCTGTTCGTGTCCTTTCTTAGGAACTGCCGCACGTGGGGCAGGCACAGCTCAGTGACCTTCCGTCCAGGCCTCTGACAGACTCCCACCCCTGTCAGGGACCAACTACCTGAGCCAAGCTCAGCCAGCAACTGCCTAACTTCCTCTCCAGGCCACCAGTTTTACCTAAGTGTGAAGAGTGCCCTAATAAATAGGAGCATAGCTCCCCCTGGTGGACTGGAGTATGAAATGTGTTTTAGGCTTGTGTTACCTGGTAAAGAGATCTCCTTCATTGTCTCCCCCTAGAGGAGAATGATATTAGTGCAACGACCAGGACCCTGGGGTGTTGCATGTCAAGAGAGCCACTGGCCAGTCCAAGCATTGCGACCCAATTGTCATCTGTGTTATATGGCCATCTAACTGTAATATTTCTGTTCTATCTGAATTGGGCAGACTTTTAATCTCATACAACAAACTATGAACAAAAGATTGTTGGAACGAGGGAGACATTGGGTTTGTTTGAGGAACCATTCACAGGTTTTTAGGTTCCTAAACTGCCATTATGGTAGTTATAAGATATCTTTTATAATTACATTTATCGGCTTTGGGGACATCAGGCAAACGGGAAGAGTCTGTAGGGAACAAAGTGCTTGACTATTGAATGATAATTTACATACAGAAATGTTATATGTTCATTTTTTCATTTTCAAGTATAAGACAGATTACACAGGAACAATGCAATGTTATTATCCGTTGTTTATAGAGCGCCATCTTATTCCGCTGCACTTTATAGACATCATTATCACTGTTTCCATTGGGGCTCACAATCTAGATTCACTATCAGTATGTCTGCGGCATGAGGGAGGAAACCGGAGTACCTGGAGGAAACCCACGCAAACACGGGGGGAACATACAAACTCCTTGCAGATGTTTCTGTGGTGGAATTTGAACCCAGGTCCACAGCGCTGCAAGGCTGCGGTGCTAACCACTGAGCCACAATGCTTCAAAGTGTATTATTATCCAGGTACATAAGTATATATTATTCTCTGGCTAACATTCCTTTCATTTTTCAGCGTATCCATCACTGCCCATCATTTTACATTAAGAATGGCTGGGATTTTGGTAGCACGCATGCTGGAGTTCGCACAGTTGTTACCACTTAGCCACTTCTTGTAAGGTGGTTCCTGTACAAAACTCCTATAGACTTTCTATACTGGTGCACAAGGGACTGGAGAAGGTACATTTAGAAAACCGTAGACCGTGTCCAGTCTTGGGTGGTACAAAAAACAACTTTTATTGTGCCTTACAGGGTGCAATATTTCGATCAAATACAGTTTTTTTCAAGCATAGAAGTGGTGCAAACAACAGATTTTTATAGCACAGAATCAAGAAAGCACAAATCGGGACTCTCGTTCCTGCCCACTATCTAAAATTCCACCCATCTAATTATGGGACATTAGAGTAAGGCGATGACTGTAAAACTAATTTGAAGACAGGTCCGAATGGTCGTTTTATTGTGTCTCTTTTCTCTCTGTTTGCATTGTTTTTTAACCCCTTTCCCTATTTTCCCCCTTTTTTCTTTTTTCCCATTTTCCCTTTGTCTTACTCTTGCTTTAGCATTGATGCTTATGTAACATTTATTTTTTTTATGTGATATGGCTGTGAGGTCATGTGTCTGCCATCTCTATAATGATAGAACACGGTGTGCTCGCGATCATGTGATCGCTGTTTCCATGGTATTGAGACGCAGATGGCACTCACATATGCACAGTAAGCTTTTTGTTAATCATACGGTCTTGCTCATGTGACAGCGGCTAGATGACAAGACTCGGACTAGTCCAGGATTGGATAGCATCGACACGTGTTCCTTCAATTGGATATATGGTTGCCTGGATGATGAGGATGTTTGTACAAAAGTTGGAGCACCAGGACGCGACCCACTTTCAGATATTCCTGCTTTGCGATCTATATCTATGTAACATTAAATGTTACAGTGTCTTGCGAAGGTATGCCACCCCTGGCTTTTTACCTATTTTGTTATATTCAAACCTGTGTTTAAATATTTTCGTAATCCGATTTGTGTGTTTGACGTATCAGCACAGAATAGCCTAAATTGGTGAAGACAAGTGAGAAAAATATTGGCATAAATTAAGTTTACAGGATTAAATAACTAATAAGTGATAGAAAGCAGAGGGTGGTTATAAATGGTATAGTCTCTAACTGGGTCGCTGTGACCAGTGGGGTACCGCAGGGGTCAGTATTGGGACCTGTTCTCTTCAACATATTCATTAATGATCTGGTAGAAGGTTTACACAGTAAAATATCGATATTTGCAGATGATACAAAACTATGTAAAGCAGTTAATACAAGAGAAGATAGTATTCTGCTACAGATGGATCTGGATAAGTTGGAAACTTGGGCTGAAAGGTGGCAGATGAGGTGTAACAATGATAAATGTAAGGTTATACACATGGGAAGAAGGAATCAATATCACCATTACACACTGAACGGGAAACCACTGGGTAAATCTGACAGGGAGAAGGACTTGGGGATCCTAGTTAATGATAAACTTACCTGGAGCAGCCAGTGCCAGGCAGCAGCTGCCAAGGCAAACAGGATCATGGGGTGCATTAAAAGAGGTCTGGATACACATGATGAGAGCATTATACTGCCTCTGTACAAATCCCTAGTTAGACCGCACATGGAGTACTGTGTCCAGTTTTGGGCACCGGTGCTCAGGAAGGATATAATGGAACTAGAGAGAGTACAAAGGAGGGCAACAAAATTAATAAAGGGGATGGGAGAACTACAATACCCAGATAGATTAGCGAAATTAGGATTATTTAGTCTAGAAAAAAGACGACTGAGGGGCGATCTAATAACCATGTATAAGTATATAAGGGGACAATACAAATATCTCGCTGAGGATCTGTTTATACCAAGGAAGGTGACGGGCACAAGGGGGCATTCTTTGCGTCTGGAAGAGAGAAGGTTTTTCCACCAACATAGAAGAGGATTCTTTACTGTTAGGGCAGTGAGAATCTGGAATTGCTTGCCTGAGGAGGTGGTGATGGCAAACTCAGTCGAGGGGTTCAAGAGAGGCCTGGATGTCTTCCTGGAGCAGAACAATATTGTATCATACAATTATTAGGTTCTGTAGAAGGACGTAGATCTGGGGATTTATTATGATGGAATATAGGCTGAACTGGATGGACAAATGTCTTTTTTCGGCCTTACTAACTATGTTACTATGTTACTATGTAATAATTGGCATGTGCATATGAAATCACTCCCCTTAAATCAGTACTTTGTAGAGCCTCCTTTTACAGCAGTTACATCTAAAAGTTGCTTTGGACAAGTCTCTATGAGCTTTCCACATCTTGCCACTAGTATTTTTGCCCATTCCTCAAGGCAAAGCTGCACTACTGCCTTCAAGTTAGATGGTTTCCTATGGTGAATAGCAATCTTCAGGTCTAACCACAGATTCTCAATTGGAGGAAGATGTTTGACTAGGCCACTCTAAAACATTTACATGTTTCCCTTTAACCCACTTGAGTGTTGCTTTAGCAGTATGAATTGGCTCAAGAGATAAATTTTGCTCAAGAATATCCCTGTATTTTGCACCATCCATCTTCCCCTCAACTTGGAGCATTTTCCCTGTCCCTGCTGCCGGAAAACATCTCCCCAGCATGATGCTGCCACCACCTTGCTTTACTGTGGGGATGGTATTCTGGGGGTCAAAAGTTGTGTTGGTTTGGCACCAGACATAGAGTTTACCTTGGTGGCCAAGAAGTTCAATTTTAGTCTCACCTGACCACAGCACCTTCCTCCATACTTTTTGGGGACTCTCCCACATGTCTTTTTGCAAACTCAAAATGAGCCTAACAATTTTTGTGTTAGTAACGTTTTTTTCTGGCCACTCTTCCATAAAGGCCACCTCTATGGAGTGAACGGTGTCACGTCCGCACATACTTACCCATCTTCTTCCATCCCGCGGCGCACTCGCGATCCTGTTCCTCGCCGCTCTGCAGCTTCTTTCACTGGCTCTCGGCGTCCAGCGTCTTTGCACATGCGCGGTCGCGTCTCCTCCGGTGCTGAGCCCTCTGGGAGGTCGCGACCCGATAGCTCCGCCCCAACATGGCGGCGCCCATCGGCTATTTCTTCCCGGCGTCTTCCTAGGTAAGACGCCTTTGCTTTGTAGGTGCACTGTCTGCTGTCAGTGTCCCTATGCCCTAGGCTCCCCTATACCAGTATCTTTTCCTGCTTAGTGTTCGCTTTGTTTCAGTGCTGTGTCCTGCCTAGCTCCGTGTTCCTGTTGTCCTGCCAAGCTCCGTGTTCCTGTTGTGTCCTGCCAAGCTCCGTGTTCCTGTTGTGTCCTGCCAAGTTCCGTGTTCCTGCTGTGTTCTGCCAAGTTCCGTGTTCCTGCTGTGTCCTACCAAGTTCCGTGTACCTGCTGTGTCCTGCCAAGTTCCGTGTTCCTGCTGTCTCCTGCCAAGTTCCGTGTTCCTGCTGTGTCCTACCAAGTTCCGTGTACCTGCCGTCTCCTGCCAAGTCATGTGGTCCTGCCGTGTCCTACATCGTCTGTGTTCCTGTCATTATCAGTTAAGTCCTGTTTTCCTATTATTCCCCGCCATTCTAATAGCTCTGTAGTCTCCTTCTTTATCTTGGGTCGGCCCTTTGGCTCTAGCTGTTGTGTCTCCATTCCCCCGAGGTCCTGCTCCTAACACTCCCTGTATAGGGGGTGATTCCATCTGGTCCGCTCGACCCCGGGGGCTCTAGAGTCACGACCCAGAGGGTCCACTCTCGGATTTCTGTCCGAATCCCTACAGTAAGCAAAGGCCATGGACCCCGCTGGGGCCTCTGCTGCGCAAAAAGAGCTACTCTTTTTGCGGGAGAATCAGTCCCGTATAATGTCCTTTATGAAAGCTATGGATTCTCGCTTGTCTACGCTCCTGCCCTCTGATCCTGGCAACGCCGCTCTACTCGTTGGCTTACAGCAAGAGTTAGCTCAGCAGCGTGACACCCAGGCCCATATACTTAGCTATATGTCTTCAATAGACGATCGGCTGCTTTCTATCCAGACAGCCGCTTCTACGTCTGCTCCTGCTTCCCACCCTCCACCCCGCTTGGCTAAATCGCCTTGATACAATGGGGATTCTAACCTGCCGAGGATTTTTAAACCAATGCCGTCTTCACTTTGAGCTTCTGCCCCAGCATTACCTAACGGATCGGTCCAAGGTTGCTTTTTTGATTTCCCATCTGGAGGGTGACGCCTTTGCATGGGTTAATCCACTCTGGGAGCGAGACGATCCCCTAGTCTCCTGGTTGTCTGAATTTTTGGAGACTTTCCGTCTTGTCTTTGACGAACCTGGACGTCTGGCCTCTACTACTGAAGCTCTATTTTCTCTCCATCAGGAATCGTTATCCGTAGGCCAGTACGCTATTCAGTTCCGCACCCTCTCCTCTGACTTGGGCTGGAACAATGAGGCGTTGGTGGGTGCTTTCTGGCGGGGTCTCTCTGGGTGCATAAAAGATGAGTTAGCTGGTCGGGACACCCCTACAGTTTTGGAGGAATTAATTTCCTTAGCTACCCGTATTGACCTTCGGTTCCAAGAACGCGCCCGCGAGCGGAGATCTCTTCGTCCTTCTCCTGCCACCCGTAAGCCACTCAGCCCACAGCCTAGAACTTCCTCTCAGGCGTCCACACCAGAACCTATGCAAGTGGACCGTCTTAAGATGTCCGAACAACGACGTAAAGAGAGGCGCACTCAGGGGTTATGTTTTTACTGCGGGAGTGCTGCTCATTTATTGCGGTCTTGCCCTGAACGTCCGGAAAACTTCTCCGCCTAGGTCAGGTAAGAGAGGCTTCCCTAGGTGTGTGTGATCCCTCTCAACCCCTCACTTTGTCCGTTCTTTTGCATATTGCTGGCAAGGGCATTTCTTTGGATGCTTATGTGGATTCTGGCGCAGCAGGGAATTTTATCAGGTTGGAAGAGGTTTTGAAATTCTCCGTTCCAGTCAAAACCTTAGAGGCTCCTGTGATTCTAGCATCTGTGGATGGTAAACCTTTACAGGAGACCATTACTCAAGTAACACTTGAGGTGGAACTTCAAGTTGGGGCTCTGCACAAGGAGAAAATTGCATTTTATGTTTTAGCGGGTCTGTCTCATCCTATGCTCTTAGGTCTTCCTTGGTTACAGAATCACGAGCCCATTTTAGATTGGCGCAATGGCAATATCTTGCGCTGGGGAGAGCTTTGTCGGGAACGTTGTCTGCTGCCGGTGCGTCCTGTGGGGTCTTCCTCTAATTCTTCTCCTTCCTCTTCTTTTCCCGCCTTACCCTGTGTCTACAGCGCTTTTTCTGATGTCTTCAACAAGAAGGAGGCTGAGGGTCTTCCGCCTCACCGTCTCTATGATTGTCCCATAGATCTCGTGCCTGGAACTAACCCGCCCAGGGGAAGAATCTATCCTCTCTCTCCTGCTGAGACTCAAGCTATGTCTGAGTACATTCAAGAAAATCTTGCTAAAGGATTCATTCGCAAGTCTTCTTCTCCTGCCGGAGCAGGGTTTTTTTTCGTGAAGAAAGATTGTTCTCTTCGTTCCTGCACTGATTATCGAGGCCTAAACAACATCACAGTGAAGAACAAATATCCTCTGCCACTCATTCCGGAACTCTTCGACCGTCTTCGGGGTGCGCAAATTTTTACCAAATTAGATCTACGTGGCGCATACAATCTGGTTCGTATTCGTGCAGGCGATGAGTGGAAGACTGCCTTCAATACTGGTGACGGTCACTACGAATACTTGGTTATGCCGTTTGGTCTCTGCAACGCCCCCGCGGTTTTCCAGGAATTTGTGAACGATGTATTTCGGGATCTTCTCTACTCCTCAGTCGTAGTTTACCTTGACGACATTCTCATCTTTTCTCCGGATCTCTCCACTCATAGGCAAGATGTCCGTCGTGTTCTGCAACGGCTAAGAGAGAATCATCTGTTCGCTAAGATTGAGAAGTGCGTCTTTGAGCAATCTTCACTTTCCTTCCTTGGATATATTGTCTCAAGATCTGGCTTAGAGATGGATCCAGAGAAGGTTTCTGCTGTCCTGAATTGGCCTCGCCCTCTTGGAACAAAAGCAATCCAACGTTTTCTCGGCTTTGCCAACTACTATAGACAATTTATTCCTCATTTTTCTTCCATGACCAAGCCTATCTCTGCCCTAGTTCACAAGGGAGTCAACTCCAGTCTTTGGACCCCTGAGGCTGAAGAGTCCTTTCAGTCCCTTAAACAAAGTTTTGCTACGGCCCCTGTGCTTCATCGTCCTGATGCTAATAGACCGTTTGTCCTTGAGGTCGACGCATCCTCTGTTGGAGCTGGAGCTGTACTTTTGCAAAAATCTTCGTCCGGACGTATGGTGACCTGTGGTTTTTTTTCTAAAACCTTTTCCGCTCCTGAGCGTAACTACTCTATAGGGGATAAAGAACTATTGGCTATCAAGCTAGCCTTGGAAGAGTGGCGTTATCTTCTTGAGGGGTCTCTTCATCCATTCACCATTTACACAGACCACAAGAATCTGGCCTATATTCAGTCTGCCCAAAGACTAAATCCACGACAAGCCAGATGGTCTTTATTCTTCGGACGATTTGAATTTGAACTTCATTTCCGACCCGGAAATAAGAATGTCAAAGCGGATGCTCTTTCGAGATCCTTTCAGCCTCAGGACATTGAGGATTCTCTGGCTCACATCATTGATCCTGCGAAGATCGTCACTCTTGCTCCTCTAAGAGTGATTTCAACTCCTCCCGGCAAGACTCTTGTGGCTAATCAAGACAAGGAGAGAGTTTTACGTTGGGGTCACTCCTCCAAAATTGCGGGACATGTAGGAGTCAAGAAGACACTTTCTCTTATCTCTCGGCACTACTGGTGGCCATCTCTCCGACAAGACGTGACCAAATTCATCGCTTCTTGTCCTTCTTGTGCCAAAAATAAAGTTCCTAGGCAGCTTCCTTCCGGTCTCCTGCATCCTCTGCCTGTGCCTTCCGTCCCTTGGAGCCATATAGCTATGGACTTCATCACTGATCTACCTTGTTCCTCGAATTGCTCTGTCATCTTGGTTGTTGTAGATCGGTTCTCTAAGATGGCTCACTTCATCGCATTGCCTGGTCCGCCTTCCGCTCCTGAGTTGGCAAAGATCTTTTTACACCAAGTCTTCCGTCTTCATGGTTTTCCACATCATATTGTCTCAGACCGTGGAGTACAATTTACCTCACGTTTTTGGAGAGCTCTCTGCAGTCTATTGAAGGTTAACTTGGACTTCTCTTCCGCCTATCACCCTCAGTCCAACGGACAAGTGGAGCGAGTTAATCAAGTTCTGACTACATATCTGCGACATTTTTCCAATGCACACCAAGATGACTGGGTCTCCCTTCTCCCCTGGGCCGAATTCTCATATAACAATCTTCCCAGCGAGTCTTCCTCCAAAACTCCCTTTTTTGTAGTCTATGGTCAACATCCGAACATTCCTCTTCCTGTTTCTCTTTCCTCGAGGGTACCGGCAGCGGATTTCTTGTCCCGGAAATTCTCTAAGATTTGGAATGAGACCAAAGTGGCTCTTGAGAGAGCTAGCCTTAATATGAAAAAGTTTGCTGATAAGAAGCGTTTGGATGCTCCTCCATATTCTCCGGGTGATAAAGTTTGGCTCTCCTCTCGCTATATCAAGCTTAAAATTCCCTCTTGCAAATTGGGTCCTCGCTATATTGGCCCTTTTCCTATCTTGAGTCGCATTAATGATGTCTCTTATAAATTGAAGCTACCTGCCTCATTGCGCATTCCCAATGCCTTCCATGTGTCTCTTCTCAAGCCCGCAGTGTTTAATCGTTTTCACTCCGCTACCTCTCTCTCTCCTCAGCTCTGTACTTCTGATGGAATCTTTAATGTTAAAGATATTCTTGCTAAAAAGGTAGTTAGGGGTAAGACCTATTTTTTGATTGATTGGGAGGGATTTGGTCCTGAGGAGAGGTCCTGGGAGCCCCGAGAGAACATCAATGCTCCCCTTATCATGAAAAGATTCCTTTCTAGTCTTAAAAAAAGGGGGACTAAGGAGGGGGGTACTGTCACGTCCGCACATACTTACCCATCTTCTTCCATCCCGCAGCGCACTCGCGATCCTGTTCCTCGCTGCTCTGCAGCTTCTTTCACTGGCTCTCGGCGTCCAGCATCTTTGCGCATGCGCGGTCGCGTCTCCTCCGGCGCTGAGCCCTCTGGGAGGTTGCGACCCGATAGCTCCGCCCCAACATGGCGGCGCCCATCGGCTATTTCTTCCCGGCGTCTTCCTAGGTAAGACGCCTTTGCTTTGTAGGTGCACTGTCTGCTGTCAGTGTCCCTATGCCCTAGGCTCCCCTATACCAGTATCTTTTCCTGCTTAGTGTTCGCTTTGTTTCAGTGCTGTGTCCTGCCTAGCTCCGTGTTCCTGTTGTGTCCTGCCAAGCTCCGTGTTCCTGTTGTGTCCTGCCAAGTTCCGTGTTCCTGCTGTGTCCTGCCAAGTTCCGTGTTCCTGCTGTGTCCTGCCAAGTTCCGTGTTCCTGCTGTGTCCTACCAAGTTCCGTGTACCTGCTGTGTCCTGCCAAGTTCCGTGTTCCTGCTGTCTCCTGCCAAGTTCCGTGTTCCTGCTGTGTCCTACCAAGTTCCGTGTACCTGCCGTCTCCTGCCAAGTCCTGTGGTCCTGCCGTGTCCTACATCGTCTGTGTTCCTGTCATTATCAGTTAAGTCCTGTTTTCCTATTATTCCCCGCCATTCTAATAGCTCTGTAGTCTCCTTCTTTATCTTGGGTCGTCCCTTTGGCTCTAGCTGTTGTGTCTCCATTCCCCCGAGGTCCTGCTCCTAACACTCCCTGTATAGGGGGTGATTCCATCTGGTCCGCTCGACCCCGGGGGCTCTAGAGTCACGACCCAGAGGGTCCACTCTCGGATTTCTGTCCGAATCCCTACAAACGGCTTATTGTGGTCTTATGCACAGATACTGCAGTCTCTGTTTGGGAACTCTGCAGCTCCTTCAGGGTTACCTTTGTTCTCCATGCTGCCTCTCTGATTAATGCCCTCCTTGACTGGGCTGAGAGCTTTGGTGGGAAGCCTTTCTTTGTAGTTTTGTTGTAGTATCATGTTCTTTGAATTTGATGATAATGGATTTCATGGTGCTACGGGGAATAATCAGAAATTGGGAGTTTTTTTATAACCCAACCCTGACTTGGGCTTCTCAACAACTTTGTCCCTGACTTGTTTGATGATCTTCTTGGTCTTCATGGTGTTGTTTGGAGATCTCCTTGGTCTTCATGGTGTTGTTTGGAGATTTCCTTGGTCTTTGTGATGGTGTCTGGAGATCTCCTTTGTCTTCATGGTGTTGTTTGGAGATCTCCTTGGTCTTCATGGTGGTGTTTGAAGATCTCCTTGATCTTCATGGTGTTGTTTTGAGATCTCCTTTGTCTTCATTGCTTTGTTTGGAGATCTCTTTGGTCTTTGTGGTGTTGTTGGGAGATCTCCTTGGTCTTCATAGTGTTGTTTGGTTAGTGGAGCCTCTTGTTAATGGTATTGCAGCTGCTGTGACCTTTCAGGAATGGTAAAGTGTATATACTAACACACATATGACACTTAGATTGCATACAGGGAAGCGCCCTGTTACTAAGCATGTGGCTTATGGAGGAAACTGCTTGTATCAGAATTTTTTAGAGGCTTCATAGCAAAAGGGGTGAATACTTATGCACGACAATTTTTCGTTATTTGATCCCATAAATTTAATTTATGCCTATATTATTTTCACTTCACCAACTTAGACTATTTTGTTCTGATGCATCACACACAAATCGAATTACAAAAATATTTAAACAAAGGTTGTTGTTATGTAACAAAATAGGTAAAAAAAACTCAAGGTAAATACTTTTGCAAGCTGCTGTATATATATGATGAAATATCCTGTTGATATAATGATCTATTGTATGTATGCACTATGGGATTATATATTATATATGACATTTTTGAGTATGATGGATAGAGTTTTAGATATGGGGCAGAAACTAGAGTCCTGATTGGTGCTCTCTTTATTATCTAAACGCTGCTTCCTATATGGCAGGATAAAAAAAAGTTGTTTTTTGTACCACCCAAGCTGAAATGCTGTCTACTATCTTCTACTTGTACATATTTCCAAGTGAGCTCCTTGGGTTGACGCGTCATCTTAAGAACAAAAATACCCGGATCCTTATGTATCCAAGATGAGTGCAGCAGACAACTTTTTTTTACTATTGATGGAGCATGTACATTGTTGCCACAGCACTACAAGTGACACATGGCTGTCCACATACTAGGGAGTACTGAGCTGCCAAAAGTATAATAAAGAGCCACTTAGGATAGGAAATTTGATTTGCTTTAACTTGTCAGGAAGTGTCATTATGGACAAGAAAAGATCTGAGATGAGAATAGCTTTCAGTTAGTTCAGAGATTATTATAATCAGTGTAAAACTTTTAGGACACGCTCATACGATGCAAACAACCAGCATTTTTTCCACATTTTTTAAAAATTATAGTTAAAAACAGTAAATTTTACAGCAATTTCGAAAAAATTGTGGCAAATAAATGCAGAAAATATGCATTTTGTAAGCATGATCTTAATGTGTCTAAATTGATGCTTAACCCCTTACCGGCATCGGACGTACTATACCGTCCGATGCCGGCTCCCCTGCTTTGATGCAGGGCTCCGCGGTGAGCCCGCACCAAAGCCGGGACATGTCAGCTGTTTTGAACAGCTGACATGTGCCCGTAATAGGCGCGGGCAGAATCGCGATCTGCCCGCACCTATTAACTAGTTAAATGCCGCTGTCAAACGCAGACAGCGGCATTTAACTACCGCTTCCGGCCGGGCGGCCGGAAATGACGTCATCGCCGACCCCCGTCACATGATCGGGGGTCAGCGATGCTTGTGAATGGTAACCATAGAGGTCCTTGAGACCTCTATGGTTACTGATTGCCCGTCGCTGTGAGCGCCACCCTGTGGTCGGCGCTCACAGCACACGTGCAATTCTGCTACATAGCAGCGATCAGCAGATCGCTGCTATGTAGCAGAGCCGATCGTGCTGTGCCTGCTTCTAGCCTCCCATGGAGGCTATTGAAGCATGGCAAAAGTTAAAAAAAAAAAGTTAAAAAAAATGTGAAAAAAATAAAAAAAACATAAAAGTTTAAATCACCCCCCTTTCGCCCCAATCAAAATAAATCAATAAAAAAATATCAAATCTACGCATATTTGGTATCGCCGCGCTCAGAATCGCCCGATCTATCAATTAAGAAAAGTATTAACCTGATCGCTAAACAGCGTAGCGGGAAAAAAATTTGAAACGCCAGAATTACGTTTTTTTGGTCGCCGCGACATTGCATTAAAATGCAATAACGGGCGATCAAAAGAACGTATCTGCACCAAAATGCTATCATTAAAAATGTCATCTCGGCACGCAAAAAATAAGCCCTCAACCGACCCCAGATGATGAAAAATGGAGACGCTACGAGTATCGGAAAATGGCGCAATTTTTTTTTTTTTTTAGCAAAGTTTGGAATTTTTTTTCACCACTTAGATAAAAAATAACCTAGTCATGTTTGGTGTCTATGAACTCGTAATGACCTGGAGAATCATAATGGCAGGTCATTTTTAGCATTTAGTGAACCTAGCAAAAAAGCCAAACAAAAAACCAATGTGGGATTGCACTTTTTTTGCAATTTCACCGCACTTGGAATTTTTTTCCCGTTTTCTTGTACACGACATGCTAAAACCAATGATGTCGTTCAAAAGTACAACTCGTCCCGCAAAAAATAAGCCCTCACATGGCCAAATTGACGGAAAAATAAAAAAGTTATGGCTCTGGGAAGGAGGGGAGCGAAAAACGAACACGGATTAACGAAAAATCCCCCGGTCATGAAGGGGTTAATGATGATCCAGAGAAAGGAGGCACAGCAAAGAATGAAGCCTATAAAGTGGCATTTAAACTCAGTTTAATCTTTAGAGAAGAAATGTTAATATTCACAACCATTACATAAGCCTATGATTGTAGCTTAATGTAAACATACAAGAGATATAAAGCAAAAAAAAAAAAAAAGTCTATTAAAAGGGCAACACATCCAGTATGGCCGCAGGCAGACACATGCAGCATGGTACACCATCCTCATCTACCGGGTCAGTAAAGGGAATATATAATCAGGAGACGGACCGTTTCTTATTTTTTAAAAAATCAGCCTTTTCATGTTCATTTTTTTATATCTTGGTAATATTGCTTTTAATTTTTAATATGATCTAAGTGAAATGGATGCTTTCATCAGCAAAGGGTATTTAAAAAAAAAAGAAGCAATTTAAGAAAAATATTATTTACACCTTTTGGCTATTGTTATTTTTAATTTCTGCTGTTCCATTCATTTAATTATAGATACACAATATTTTTCTTTTCTTGCTGTGATCGTAGAAGGATAAAAGTCTTAAGGTACCGTTACACTAAACGACTTACCAACGATCACGACCAGCGATACGACCTGGCCGTGATCGTTGGTAAGTCGTTGTGTGGTCGCTGGGGAGCTGTCACACAGACAGCTCTCTCCAGCAACCAACGATCAGGGGAACAACTTCGGCATCGTTGAAACTGTCTTCAACAATGCCGAAGTCCCCGGGTAACCAGGGTAAATATCGGGTTACTAAGTGCAGGGCCGCGCTTAGTAACCCGATATTTACCCTGGTTACCATTGTAAAAGTTAAAAAAAAAAACACTACATACTCACATTCCGATGTCTGTCATGTCCCCCGCCGTTAGCTTCCCGCACTGACTGTGTCAGCGCCGGCCGTAAAGCAGAGCACAGTGGTGACGTCACCGCTGTGCTCTGCTTTACGGCCGGCGCTGACAGTCAGTGCAGGGAAGCTGATGGCGGGGACGTGACAGACATCGGAATGTGAGTATGTACTGGTTTTTTTTTGTACTTTTACAATGGTAACCAGGGTAAATATCGGGTTACTAAGCGCGGCCCTGCGCTTAGTAGCCCGATATTTACCCTGGTTATAAGTGAACACATCGCTGGATCAGCATCACACACGCCGATCCAACGATGACAGCGGGTGATCAGCGACCAAAAAAAGGTCCTGATCATTCCCCAGCGACCAAAGATCTCCCAGCAGGGGCCTGATCGCTGGTCGCTGTCACACATAACGAGATCGTTAGTGGGATCATTGCTACGTCACAAAAAGCGTGACGTTGCAACGATATCGTTAACAAAATCGTTATGTGTGAAGGTACCTTAAGAAGGGACCAGAGTCAGATTGGGATGTCTGGGGCCCACAGGTGGAAATGACCCTAGGGGCTGTTGTGAATTCTGCTTTTGGGCTCCCTCCGGTGGTTGTAGATGGTAATGCATTTGTCCCTGGGCTGCAGTCTTGGACAGGTGTATCTGCTGATTGCAATTCTGACTGGGGTATTTAGGTTTGCAGGACTCATTAGTCCTTGCCAGTTGTCAATGTTTCTTGGGAAGTGTTGGATCTCTGCCTGGCCTCTCCTGCTTAGCTGCCAATTCAGCAAAGATAAATGTCTGTTTCTTTTTCTGAAGCACACATGCTGTGTGCTTATTTTCAGTGCTGATCTTTTGTTTCTATTTGTCCAGCTTAGACTGTGTCAGTTGTTTTTCTCAGACTGGTTGGATTCTCTGGAGTTGCAGATATACTCTCCACATCTTTAGTTAGGTGGTGGAGTTTTGTATTTTCTGCTGTGGATATTTTTGTAGTATTTTTATGCTGACCTCTCAGTATCCTGTCCTGTCCTTTTCTATTTAGCTAGAAGTGGCCTCCTTTGCTAAGCCTGTTTTCTGCCTGCGTGTGTCTTTCCTCTCCAACTCACAGTCATTATTTGTGGGGGGCTGCCTATCCTTTAGGGGTCTACTCTGAGACAAGATAGTTTTCCTATTTCCATCTTTAGGGGTATTTAGTCCTCCGGCTGTGTCGAGGTGTCTAGGTTTTGTTAGGCTACGTTCACATTGGCGTTCCGCCAATGTGCGTCGCTGTTGCGCCGGCGACGCAGCGGCGACACAGCGGCGACGCGCCCCTATGTTTAACATAGGGGACGCGTGCGTTTTTATGGTGGCGTTTTTCGACACTTGCGTCGTTTCCGACGCTAGCGTCGGACGCAAGAAAATGCAACAAGTTGCATTTTCTGTGCGTCCGATTTTGGTCAAAAAACGACGCGCGCGTTTTTTCGTGTGTCGCGCGTTGCGTCGCCGACGCAGGGCGGCGCAACGCTAGTGTGAACGTAGCCTTAGGCACACCCCACGGCTACTTCTAGTTGCGGTGATAAGATCAGGGTTTGCGGTCAGTATAGTTACCATTTACTCCAGTGAAGGTTTTCATGCTGCTCCAAGGCCACCTAATCATAACAGTACAACTGGCCAAAAATGAGTTAAATGCATCTCAGAAGAAGGGAGGAAAGGTCTTGAGCCATTTTTTTTTCTTCAGTCTACTTTGTCTTCTCCTCCCTCTTAATCTCTGGGTGGCTGAAGAGCCTTGTGCTAGCATGAATGTTCAGGAATTAGTTTCTCGTGTAGACCAGCTTGCTGCTAGGGTACAGGGTATTTCTGATTACATTGTTCAGACTCCAGCTTTAGAACCGAAGATTCCTAATCCTGATTTGTTTTTTGGTGACAGGTCCAAATTTTTGAGTTTTAAAAACAACTGTAAACTATTTTTTGCATTAAAACCTCGATCCTCCGGTGATTCCATTCAACAGGTTAAAATCATCATCTCCCTGCTGCGTGGTGATCCACAGGATTGGGCCTTTTCCCTGGAATCTGGGGATCCTGCTTTGCTTAATGTAGACTCCTTCTTTCAGGCGTTAGGATTACTGTATGATGAACCTAATTCGGTGGATCAAGCTGAGAAGACCTTGTTGGCCCTGTCTCATGGGCAAGAGGTGGCTGAATTGTATTGTCAGAAATTCAGAAAATGGTCTGTGTTGACTAAATGGAATAATGATGCTTTGGCAGCAATTTTCAGAAAGGGTCTTTCTGAATCCGTTAAAGATGTTATGGTGGGGTTTCCCACACCCTCCAATCTGAGTGATTCTATGTCTCTGGCCATTCAGATTGACCGGCGCTTGCGGGAGCGCAGAACTGTGCACGCTATGGCGTTATCCTCAGAGCAAATTCCTGAGCCTATGCAGTGTAATAGGATTCTGTCTAAAACAGAACGACAAGGTTTCAGACATCTCAATAGGTTGTGTTATTATTGTGGCGACGCTTCCCATGTCATTTCTGTCTGCCCTAAGCGGACAGAGGATCGCCAGTTCATTTACCATCAGTACTGTACAACCTAAATTTCTGTTATCTGTGTCCTTGATCTGTTCATTGTCATCATTTTCTGTCATGGCGTTTGTGGATTCAGGCGCCGCCTTGAACTTAATGGACTTTGACTTTGCTAGGCGTTGTGGTTTTCCCTTGCAGCCTTTGCAGAACCCTATTCCTTTAAGGGGTATTGATGCTACACCCTTGGCTAAAAATAAGCCCCAGTTTTGAACACAGGTGACCATGCGCATGGCGCCAGCCCATCAGGAAGATTGTCGATTTCTGGTGTTGCATAATTTGCATGATGCTATCGTGCTGGGTTTTCCGTGGTTACAGGTACATAATCCTGTTTTGGATTGGAAGTCCATGTCTGTGACTAGTTGGGGTTGTCAGGGGGTTCATAATGATGTTCCTCTGATGTCTATCGCCCCTTCTTCCTCTTCTGAAATTGCGGAGTTTTTGTCTGATTTTCAGGATGTATTCGATGAGCCCAAGTCCAGTTTCCTTCCACCGCACAGGGACTGCGATTGTACTATTGACTTGATTCCAGGCTGTAAGTTTTCTAAGGGCCGACTTTTTAACCTTTCTGTACCTGAACATACCGCCATGCGGAGCTGTATTAAGGAGTCTTTGGAGAAAGGGCATATTCGGCCATCTTCTTCACCGTTGGGAGCTGGGTTCTTTTTTGTTGTTAAAAAAGATGGTTCCTTAAGACCCTGTATTGATTATCGCCTCTTGAATAAGATTACGGTAAAGTTTCAATACCCGTTACCTTTGCTTTCCGATTTGTTTGCTAGGATTAAGGGAGCTAGTTGGTTTACGAAGATTGACCTTCGGGGGGCTTATAATCTTGTTCGTATTAAGCAGGGTGATGAATGGAAAACTGCGTTTAACACGCCTGAAGGCCATTTTGAATACCTTGTGATGCCATTCGGACTCTCTAATGCTCCATCTGTTTTTCAGTCCTTCATGCATGATATTTCCGGAATTATCTTGATAAATTCTTGATTGTATATTTGGACGATAATTTGATTTTTTCCGATGATTGGGAGTCTCATGTGCAGCAGGTCAGGATGGTATTTCAGATCCTTCGTGACAATGCCTTGTTTGTGAAAGGGTCTAAGTGTCTTTTTGGGGTGCAGAAGGTCTCCTTTTTGGGCTTTATTTTTTCTCCCTTGTCTATAGAGATGGATCCGGTTAAGGTTCAGGCCATTCATGATTGGATTCAGCCCACATCCGTGAAGAGTCTTCAGAAATTTTTGGGTTTTGCTAATTTTTATCGCCGTTTCATTGCTAATTTTTCCAGCGTGGTTAAACCCTTGACTGATTTGACGAAGAAAGGCGCTGATGTGGCGAATTGGTCCCCTGCGGCTGTCTCTGCCTTTCAGGAACTTAAAGGTCGTTTTACTTCTGCTCCAGTGTTGCGTCAATCGGATGTTTCTCTTCCATTTCCGGTTGAGGTTATCGCTTCTGAGATTGGGGCAGGGGCTGTTTTGTCTCAGAGGGATCCTGTTGGTTCCTTGGTGAAACCGTGTGCCTTCTTTTCCCGTAAGTTTTCTCCTGCTGAACGCAATTATGATGTCGGCAATCGGGAGTTGTTGGCTATGAAGTGGGTATTTGAGGAGTGACGACATTGGCTTGAGGGTGCTAAGCACCGTATTGTGGTCTTGACCGATCATAAGAATCTGATTTACCTCGAGTCTGCCAAACGGTTGAATCCTATACAGGCTCGATGGTCCTTGTTTTTTTCTCGTTTTGATTTTGTGGTCTCGTACCTTCCGGGTTCTAAGAATATTAAGGCTGATGCCCTCTCTAGGAGTTTTTTGCCTGATTCTCCTGAGGTCTTGGAACCGGTCGGTATTCTGAAAGAAGTGGTCCTTTCTGCCATTTCTCCTGATTTACGACGGGTTCTTCAGGAATTTCAGGCTGACAAACCTGACCGTTGTCCTGTGGGGAAACTGTTTGTTCCTGACAGATGGACTAGTAGAGTTATTTCTGAGGTTCTGTTCCATGTTGGCTGGTCATCCTGGCATTTTTGGTACCAGAGACTTGGTTGGTAGGTCCTTTTGGTGGCCTTCTTTGTTGCGTGATGTGCGTTCTTTTGTGCAGTCTTGTGGGACTTGCGCGTGGGCCAAGCCTTGTTGCTCCCGTGCTAGTGGGTTGCTTTTGCCTTTGCCGGTCCCTGAGAGGCCCTGGACGCATATTTCTATGGATTTTATTTCCGATCTTCCTGTTTCCCAGAGGATGTCGGTTATCTGGGTTGTTTGTGACCGATTCTCTAAGATGGTTCATTTGGTGCCTTTGCCTAAATTGCCTTCTTCTTCTGATTTGGTTCCGTTGTTTTTTCAGCATGTGGTCAGTTTGCATGGTATTCCGGAGAATATTGTGTCCGACAGAGGTTCCCAGTTTGTTTCTAGGTTTTGGCGGGCCTTTTGTGCCAAGCTGGGCATTGATTTGTCTTTTTCTTCTGCATTTCATCCTCAGACGAACGGTCAGACCGAGCAAACTAATCAGACTTTGGAGACTTATTTGAGATGCCTTGTGTCTGCTGATCAGGATGATTGGGTGGCTTTTTTGCCATTGGCTGAGTTTGCCCTTAATAATCGGGCTAGTTCGGCTACTTTGGTTTCGCATTTCTTTTGTAATTTTGGTTTTCATCCTCGTTTTTCTTCTGGGCAGGTTGAGCCTTCTGACTGTCCTGGTGTGGATTCTGTGGTTGACAGGTTGCAGCAGATTTGGGCTCATGTGATGGACAATTTGGTGTTGTCTCAGGAGGAGGCTCAACGTTTAGCTAACCGTCGTCGGTGTGTTGGTTCCCAGCTTCGGGTTGGGGATCTGGTTTGGTTGTCTTCCCGTCATGTTCCTATGAAGGTTTCTTCTCCTAAGTTTAAGCCTCGGTTTATTGGTCCTTACAGGATTTCTGAGATTATTAATCCGGTGTCTTTTCGTCTGGCGCTTCCGGCCTCTTTTGCTATCCATAATGTCTTCCATAGATCTTTATTGCGGAAATTTGTGAAGCCCGTTGTTCCCTTTGTTGATCCTCCCTGTGTTGGTTGATGGGGAGTTGGAATATGTTGTTGAGAAGATTTTGGATTCCCGTTTTTCGAGGCGGAAGTTTCAGTATCTTGTCAAATGGAAGGGTTATGGCCAGGAGGATAATTCTTGGGTTTTTGCCACTGATGTCCATGCCGCTGATTTGGTTCGTGCCTTTCATCTGGCTCATCCTGATCGGCCTGGGGGCTCTGGTGAGGGTTCGGTGACCCCTCCTCAAGGGGGGGGTACTATTGTGAATTCTGCTTTTGGGCTCCCTTCGGTGGTTGTAGATGGTAATGCAGTTGTCTCTGGGCTGCAGTCTTGGACAGGTTTATTCGCTAATTGCAATTCTGACTGGGCTATTTAGCTTTGCAGGACTCATTAGTCCTGTCCAGTTGTCAATGTTTCTTTGGAAGTGTTGGATCTCTGCCTGGCCTCTCCTGCTTATCTGCCAGTTCAGCAAAGATAAGTGTCTGTTTCTTTTTCTGAAGCACACATGCTGTGTGCTTATTTTCAGTGCTGATCATTTGTTTCTATTTGTCCAGCTTAGACTGTGTCAGTTGTTTTTCTCAGTCTGGTTGGATTCTCTGGAGTTGCAGATATACTCTCCACATCTTTAGTTAGGTGGTGGAGTTTTGTAGTTTCTGCTGTGGATATTTTTGTAGTATTTTTATGCTGACCGCTTAGTATCCTGTCCTGTTCTTTTCTATTTATAAACAAAAAGAGAATGGTTCCAGCTTCAGTAAAATCCTGAAAATTTATTCCAACTTTTAAAATGGAGAAACAACTCCTGGGACAGCACCATAGCACATGCGAGGTAGGCAACGCGTTTCGACCGACACAGCGGTCTTTATCACAGCTGATCTACTCACTGATTCCTCAGGTATGAAAAGAACCAGGAACCAATAAAATGATAGTGAGTCCTCACATGACCCGAAGGTCCTAAATACTAACAATGAACCTCTATATAAAATGCGTAAATTTGTGTAAAACTAACAATTAAATACACATAAACGTATAGAAAAATACACACATACAATATTTCTAAAGTTAATGCAAAAAATACAAAAATAGCAAAAAATAAGATTGAAAAATGAAAAAAAAAAAAATTATAAAAAATGCATGAAAACTTTTTACAATACATGAAGAGACTATCAATAATGGAACATTAATTCATTCCTTCTATTTAGACCATTAGGAAACCTAGTGCCAAGGTTAAAAATCCAAAAAGCCTCCCTGTTTAACAACATTCTCTGAATGGCACCTCCTCGTGAAGGTTTTTTTATTTTCTCAATCCCTGTTACTCTCAATGATATTGTACTGCGAGAATGGTGATCAATAAAATGTTTGGCTGCTGCTGAAACAGTGCGACTATTATTTAAAGTACAGGAGATATCGTATAGATGTTCTGATATCCGATTTTTCAGTTTTCTAGTTGTACAGCCAATATATGTTTTATCGCAGTCAACGCAATCAATCTTATATACGACACATTTTGTGTTGCAGTTAATAAAGCTTTGAATTTTGTGCAGGCTATTATTTTCTGCGGTGCCAAATGATTTAGTGGTCACCAGGTGTTTGCACGTAGTGCAATTAGTCACATTACATTTGTAGCTCCCTGTACACTTGAGCCATGTGCTACTGCGTTTTTGAGACAAAAAATTATTGGGAGACAATTTGTTACCAAGAGTAGGTGCTCTTCTGGCTACAATATTACACCCTTCACTCAATATTTGGGAGAGAATGCGATTTTCATATAAGATAGGGATGGCTTTATTTATAATAGTTTTAATTTTACTAAATTGTGGGCTGAATTGTAAACAAACGAATGGTTTATTCATAACACTGTTTTTATTGATTAATTTCTTTGGCGTTGGTTTTAAACAATTCTTTGGGGGATTTGTCCCTGAACACATAGGGTTACTTTGCGATTTTGTATCGTTATTTACTAGATGTAACGCTCTATTCAGCATCCAATTTGGATATCCACGATGATGGAATTTCTTACAGGATTTTACAAGATCGTTTTGAAGTTCAGCATTATTGTTGCAATTTCGTTTTAACCTAGTGAATTCACCTACAGGGATGGATTTGACAGTATGTTTGGGATGGCTACTTCGGGCATGTAGGATGGTGTTGCCTGCTAATGGTTTAATATATGTTCTTGTGGAAATTAATTTGTTGGGAACACCTGTTAATTCTAAATCCAGAAAGGAAATTTTGGTTTCAGCATGGACATATGTAAATTTTAAATTGAAATTATTATTGTTAATGTAAATCAGAAAATCCTGTATGGCAGATACATCGCCTTGCCAAATAATGAGCGTATCGTCGATGTATCTGCCATACCAATGGATAAACGAAGAAAAAACATTGGAGGTGGAAAACAAAAATAAATGTTCCCAGTGCGCCATAACCAGGTTGGCCAATGAAGGTGAGAATTTGGCCCCCATTGCTACACCGGTACATTGTAAATAATACTCAGAATCAAATGAGAAAAAATTATGAGTTAACAAAAAGAATGTGACTTGTAAAATAAAATTGATAAGATCCAGGGAGTATGAACTATAATTGTTTAAGTGGAATTGTAATGCCGACATAGCTACGCTGTGTGGAATACACGTATATAGCAAAACTATGTCGCAGCTAAGCCAGGTATAACCTGATTTCCACTCTTTGTGTGTTAGAATATCAAGATTGTCCTTTGTGTCCCTAATATACCCCGGAGTTCTTTGGACCAATGGTTGAAGCAAAGAGTCCAGCCACTGGCCCAAGAATTCATTTATTGATCCTATACTTGAGACTATGGGTCTCATTGGGGGAAATTTTGCTTGCTTATGAATTTTGGGCAATCCGTATAGAATAGGTGTCACAGGGTGAGGGACTTGTAAGAAATTAGCCTGTTTATTTGTTAGAACTGCCAAAGAGACCCCTTCTTCGATCATTTTATCAATTTTTTGTTTAAACAGATTAGTAGGGTCCGAAGATAATTTTTTGTAAACATTCCCATCAGAAATTAACTTCAAAATTTCACTTTTATAATCTAGGGAGTTCATGATGACAATCACACCCCCTTTGTCACTATTCTTAATGACTATATCATCCATGTCTTTTATATCTTTAATGGCCTGTCGATGCTTTTTTGATAAATTATTATTATAATTATTAGATGGAATATTATTTTTAAGAATTTTAAGTTGCCGTTCAACCCCTTCCTGAAACCTATTCATGCAATCCGCACGTGATTGAATAGGATAAAAAAACGGATTTTTGGTCTTAAAGTTATCTGATTGATTAATACAAGTATTATTTCCTATGTCAAATCCCTGTAGTTCTTGTATGGTTATTAAAGAGACCTGCTCATGAAAGTCCAGTGCATGGAACTCATTTTTCACCATATTAACAACCGTATTTTCATTTTCCAAATGATCCGCATGTTCATCTGACCAAAAATGTTTTTTCAATGTAAGATTATCCTATTCAATCACGTGCGGATTGCATGAATAGGTTTCAGGAAGGGGTTGAACGGGAACTTAAAATTCTTAAGAATAATATTCCATCTAATAATTACAATAATAATTTATCAAAAAAGCATCGACAGGCCCTTAAAGATATAAAAGACATGGATGATATAGTCATTAAGAATAGTGACAAAGGGGGTGTGATTGTGATCATGAACTCCCTAGATTATAAAAGTGAAATTTTGAAGTTAATTTCTGATGGGAATGTTTACAAAAAATTATCTTCGGACCCTACTAATCTGTTTAAACAAAAAATTGATAAAATGATCGAAGAAGGGGTCTCTTTGGGAGTTCTATCCAATAAACAGGCTAATTTCTTACAAGTCCCTCACCCTGTGACACCTATTCTATACGGATTGCCCAAAATTCATAAGCAAGCAAAATTTCCCCCAATGAGACCCATAGTCTCAAGTATAGGATCAATAAATGAATTCTTGGGCCAGTGGCTGGACTCTTTGCTTCAACCATTGGTCCAAAGAACTCCGGGGTATATTAGGGACACAAAGGACATTCTTGATATTCTAACACACAAAGAGTGGAAATCAGGTTATACCTGGCTTAGCTGCGACATAGTTTCGCTATATACGTGTATTCCACACAGCGTAGCTATGTCGGCATTACAATTCCACTTAAACAATTATAGTTCATACTCCCTGGATCTTATCAATTTTATTTTACAAGTCACATTCTTTTTGTTAACTCATAATTTTTTCTCATTTGATTCTGAGTATTATTTACAATGTACCGGTGTAGCAATGGGGGCCAAATTCTCACCTTCATTGGCCAACCTGGTTATGGCGCACTGGGAACATTTATTTTTGTTTTCCACCTCCAATGTTTTTTCTTCGTTTATCCATTGGTATGGCAGATACATCGACGATACGCTCATTATTTGGCAAGGCGATGTATCTGCCATACAGGATTTTCTGATTTATATTAACAATAATAATTTCAATTTAAAATTTACATACAGTTAGGGCCAGAAATATTTGGACAGTGACACAATTTTCGCGAGTTGGGCTCTGCATGCCACCACATTGGATTTGAAATGAAACCTCTACAACAGAATTCAAGTGCAGATTGTAACGTTTAATTTGAAGGGTTGAACAAAAATATCTGATAGAAAATGTAGGAATTGTACACATTTCTTTACAAACACTCCACATTTTAGGAGGTCAAAAGTAATTGGACAAATAAACATAACCCAAACAAAATATTTTTATTTTCAATATTTTGTTGCAAATCCTTTGGAGGCAATCACTGCCTTAAGTCTGGAACCCATGGACATCACCAAATGCTGGGTTTCCTCCTTCTTAATGCTTTGCCAGGCCTTTACAGCCGCAGCCTTCAGGTCTTGCTTGTTTGTGGGTCTTTCCGTCTTAAGTCTGGATTTGAGCAAGTGAAATGCATGCTCAATTGGGTTTAGATCTGGAGATTGACTTGACCATTGCAGAATGCTCCACTTTTTGGCACTCATGAACTCCTGGGTAGCTTTGGCTGTATGCTTGGGGTCATTGTCCATCTGTACTATGAAGCGCCGTCCAATCAACTTTGCAGCATTTGGCTGAATCTGGGCTGAAAGTATATCCCGGTACACTTCAGAATTCATCCGGCTACTCTTGTCTGCTCTTATGTCATCAATAAACACAAGTGACCCAGTGCCATTGAAAGCCATGCATGCCCATGCCATCACGTTGCCTCCACCATGTTTTACAGAGGATGTGGTGTGCCTTGGATCATGTGCCGTTCCCTTTCTTCTCCAAACTTTTTTCTTCCCATCATTCTGGTACAGGTTGATCTTTGTCTCATCTGTCCATAGAATACTTTTCCAGAACTGAGCTGGCTTCTTGAGGTGTTTTTCTGAAAATTTAACTCTGGCCTGTCTATTTTTGGTATTGATGAATGGTTTGCATCTAGATGTGAACCATTTGTATTTACTGTCATGGAGTCTTCTCTTTACTGTTGACTTAGAGACAGATACACCTACTTCACTGAGAGTGTTCTGGACTTCAGTTGATGTTGTGAACGGGTTCTTCTTCACCAAATTAAGTATGCGGCGATCATCCACCACTGTTGTCATCCGTGGACGCCCAGGCCTTTTTGAGTTCCCAAGCTCACCAGTCAATTCCTTTTTTCTCAGAATGTACCCAACTGTTGATTTTGCTACTCCAAGCATGTCTGCTATCTCTCTGATGGATTTTTTCTTTTTTTTCAGCCTCAGGATGTTCTGCTTCACCTCAATTGAGAGTTCCTTTGACCGCATGTTGTCTGCTCACAGCAACAGCTTCCAAATGCAAAACCACACACCTGGAATCCACCCCTGACCTTTTAACTACTTCATTGATTACAGGTTAACGAGGGAGATGCCTTCAGAGTTAATTGCAGCCCTTAGAGTCCATTGTCCAATTACTTTTGGTCCCTTGAAAAAGAGGACGCTATGCATTACAGAGCTATGATTCCTAAACCCTTTCTCCGATTTGGATGTGGAAACTATCATATTGCAGCTGGGAGTGTGCACTTTCAGCCCATATTATATATATAATTGTATTTCTGAACATGTTTTTGTAAACAGCTGAAATAACAAAACTTGTGTCACTGTCCAAATATTTCTGGCCCTAACTGTATGTCCATGCTGAAACCAAAATTTCCTTTCTGGATTTAGAATTAACAGGTGTTCCCAACAAATTAATTTCCACAAGAACCTATATTAAACCATTAGCAGGCAACACCATCCTACATGCCCGAAGTAGCCATCCCAAACATACTGTCAAATCCATCCCTGTAGGTGAATTCACTAGGTTAAAACGAAATTGTAACAATAATGCTGAACTTTAGAGTTGAGCGACCTTGACCTTTTTAGAGTCGAGCCGGGTTTTGCGAAACCCGACTATGTCCAAAGTCGGGTCGAGTGAAATCGGCCGATTATGACGTAAAGTCGGGATCGACCGAAACACGAAACCCAATGCAAGTCAATGGGGCAGCATAGTCGGCAGTGAGTGGGGGCCAGGAAAACACCTAGAGTGCCCATTTTAATGTCAAAACCATCCATTCTTCTTAATGAAGCTTGTCAAGCGTAATTTACCTTATAATAATTGGAAGGCATTTGAAATTGGGGGTCATTTGGCTAAAGTTGTGGGGGGTAGGGCTGGTTCAAGTAATTAGTGGGCCCAGGAAATCTGGACCACGTCACGGCAGTGGAGCAGGGAGAGGTAAGTATTTCAACTTTGCAAGTGCTGTGAACCTGAGCAAGCAGGGGGGGCCCACTCGTTGGCATTGGCACTGGCACAGGGCCCCTCAAAGTACAGCGGTGTGTTTGCACGGCGGGGGCGCCTCCCACCGGCAGCAACACTTTTGCGTACTATGAGAGGCCCTGTGCCAGTGACGTCGCCAACTAGTATTCCTCCCCCCACCTGATGAAGGAACCTGCACTTTCATCTGCACCTTCCTCTTTGTCCCCGTGTAAGGTGGTATGGTATGCGGGAAGAGCAACCTGACTTTCAGCAGGGTCACAATGTTGTTGTGTAGCGTGCACGGGGAATGAAGAGAGAGAGAGAGAGAGAGAGAGAGAGAGATGGCACACCCAGGAGTCAAGACTGGCACACAAGCAGAAAGGCCAATATTAATCTCCCATTTTTTTGGGGGGTTTGTTTTTTTTTTTTTTTTTTTTTTCAGGGAGACTTTAGAAAAAAAAATAATAAAAAAAATATGATTTTATCAGGAAGAATTTAGAAACCAAATAAAATAAAATGATTTTTTCAGGGAGAATTTATAAAACAAATAAAAACAAAAATAGGCGTTCTATGGCCCACTGACTGAGAGATGACGCACACAGGAGTCAGGAGTGGCACACAAGCCCAGAGGCCAATATTTTTCTACCAATGATTGATGTAGTTATTTTCTCTGGTAGATTTTGGAACCCAAATCAAGGAAAAAAAATATAGGCTTTCTATGGACCACAATTGGAGAGAGAGAGAGAGAGAGAGATGGCACACCCAGGAGTCAAGACTGGCACACAAGCAGAAAGGCCAATATTAATCTCCCACTGTTTTTTTTGGTTGTTTTTTTTTTTTTTTTTTCAGGGAGACTTTAGAAAAAAAAATAATAAAAAAAATATGATTTTATCAGGAAGAATTTAGAAACCAAATAAAATAAAATGATTTTTTCAGGAAGAATTTATAAAACAAATAAAACCAAAAATAGGCGTTCTATGGCCCACTGACTGAGAGATGACGCACACAGGAGTCAAGACTGGCACACAAGCAGAAAGGCCAATATTAATCTCCCACTGTTTTTTTTTTTTTTTTTTCAGGGAGACTTTAGAAAAAAAAATAATAAAAAAAATATGATTTTATCAGGAAGAATTTAGAAACCAAATAAAATAAAATGATTTTTTCAGGGAGAATTTATAAAACTAATAAAACAAAAAATAGGCGTTCTATGGCCCACTGAGTGAGAGATGACGCACACAGGAGTCAAGACTGGCACACAAGCAGAAAGGCCAATATTAATCCCCCACTGTTTTTTTTGTTTGTTTTTTTTTTTGTTTTGTTTTTTTCAGGGAGACTTTAGAAAAAAAAATAATAAAAAAAATATGATTTTATCAGGAAGAATTTAGAAACCAAATAAAATAAAATGATTTTTTCAGGGAGAATTTAGAAAACAAATAAAACCAAAAATAGGCGTTCTATGGCCCACTGACTGAGAGAGAGAGAGAGAGAGATGGCACGCTTAGTACTGGCACACAAGCCCAAAGGGCAATATTAATCTCCCTTTTTTTTTCAGGGAGAATTTCTAAAACCCCCCAAAAAAAAAAAATAGGCTTTCTATGGCCCACTATTTGTGAGAGAGATGGGACGCTCAGGACTGGCACAGATGGCACGCTCAGGACTGGCACAGAAGCCCAGAGGCCAATATTAATCTCCCTTTTTTTTCAGGGAGAATTTATAAAACCAAAAAAATATTTAAATAGGCTTTCTATGGCCCACTATTTGTGAGAGAGATGGGACGCTCAGGACTGGCACAGATGGCACGCTCAGGACTGGCACAGAAGCCCAGAGGCCAATATTAATCTCCCTTTTTTTTCAGGGAGAATTTATAAAACCAAAAAAATATTTAAATAGGCTTTCTATGGCCCACTATTTGTGAGAGAGATGGCACGCTCAGGACTGGCACAGATGGCACGCTCACAACTGGCACACAAGCCCAGAGGCCAATATTAATCTCCCTTTTTTTCAGGGAGAATTTATAAAACCAAAAAAAAAATTAAATAGGCTTTCTATGGCCCACTATTTGTGAGAGAGATGGCACGCTCAGGACTGGCACAGATGGCACGCTCACAACTGGCACACAAGCCCAGAGGCCAATATTAATCTCCCTTTTTTCAGGGAAAATTTATAAAACCAAAAAAAAAATTAAATAGGCTTTCTATGGCCCACTATTTGTGAGAGAGATGGCACGCTCACAACTGGCACAGATGGCACGCTCACAACTGGCACACAAGCCCAGAGGCCAATATTAATCTCCCTTTTTTCAGGGAAAATTTATAAAACCAAAAAAAAAATTAAATAGGCTTTCTATGGCCCACTATTTGTGAGAGAGATGGCACGCTCAGGACTGGCACAGATGGCACGCTCACAACTGGCACACAACCCCAGAGGCCAATATTAATCTCCCTTTTTTTCAGGGAGAATTTATAAAACCAAAAAAAAAAATTAAATAGGCTTTCTATGGCCCACTATTTGTGAGAGAGATGGCACGCTCAGGACTGGCACAGATGGCACACTCACAACTGGCACACAAGCCCAGAGGCCAATATTAATCTCCCTTTTTTTCAGGGAGAATTTATAAAACCAAAAAAAAAATTAAATAGGCTTTCTATGGCCCACTATTTGTGAGAGAGATGGCACGCTCAGGGCTGGCACAGATGGCACGCTCAGGACTGGCACACAAGCCCAGAGGCCAATATTAATCTCCCTTTTTTTCAGGGAGAATTTATAAAACCCAAAAAAAAATAAAATAGGCTTTCTATGGCCCACTATTTGTGAGAGAGATGGCACACTCAGGACTGGCACACAAGCCCAAAGGCTAATATTAATCTCCCACTGTATTTTTATCAGGGAGAATTTATACACCCCACAAAAAAAATACAGAAAAATGAAAAGGCTTTCTATGGCCCACTATGTGAGAGAGATGGCACACACAGGGATGGCACTCTAGCAGAAATGCCAAATTGCCAATCTTAATCTCCCACCAAAAAAAAAAAAAAACAGGGAATGTCCTACAATTACTATCTCCCTGCCTGCAGTAATCTCAGCCAGGTATGGCAGGCAGCAATAAGGAGTGGACTGATGCACAAATCAAATAAAAAGTGTGGACAAACAAAAAAGATAGCTGTGCAGAAAGGAAGGAACAAGAGGATTTGTGCTTTGAAAAAAGCAGTTGGTTTGCACAGCGGCGTACACACAGCAATGCAGCTATCAGGGAGCCTTCTAGGGCAGCCCAATGAGCCACAGCGCTGAGGGGAAAAAAAAAATGTAGCTTCCACTGTCCCTGCACACTGAAGGTGGTGTTGGACAGTGCAAATCGCTGCAGCACTAGCGGTTTTGTGGTTAATGGACCCTGCCTAACGCTATCCCTGCTTCTGACAAAGCGGCAGCAACCTCTCCCTAAGCTCAGATCAGCAGCAGTAAGATGGCGGTCGGCGGGAACGCCTCTTTATAGCCCCTGTGACGTCGCAGACAGCAAGCCAATCACTGCAATGCCCTTCTCAAAGATGGTGGGGACCAGGACCTATGTCATCACGCTGCCCACACTCTGCGTTTACCTTCATTGGCTGAGAAATGGCGCTTTTCGCGTCATTGAAACGCGACTTTGGCGCGAAAGTCGCGTACCGCATGGCCGACCCCGCACAGGGGTCGGATCGGGTTTCATGAAACCCCGACTTAGCCAAAAGTCGGCGACTTTTGAAAATGTTCGACCCGTTTCGCTCAACCCTACTGAACTTCAAAACGATCTTGTAAAATCCTGTAAGAAATTCCATCATCGTGGATATCCAAATTGGATGCTGAATAGAGCGTTACATCTAGTAAATAACGATACAAAATCGCAAAGTAACCCTATGTGTTCAGGGACAAATCCCCCAAAGAATTGTTTAAAACCAACGCCAAAGAAATTAATCAATAAAAACAGTGTTATGAATAAACCATTTGTTTGTTTACAATTCAGCCCACAATTTAATAAAATTAAAACTATTATAAATAAAGCCATCCCTATCTTATATGAAGATCGCATTCTCTCCCAAATATTGAGTGAAGGGTGTAATATTGTAGCCAGAAGAGCACCTACTCTTGGTAACAAATTGTCTCCCAATAATTTTTTGTCTCAAAAACGCAGTAGCACATGGCTCAAGTGTACAGGGAGCTACAAATGTAATGTGACTAATTGCACTACGTGCAAACACCTGGTGACCACTAAATCATTTGGCACCGCAGAAAATAATAGCCTGCACAAAATCCAAAGCTTTATTAACTGCAACACAAAATGTGTCGTATATAAGATTGATTGCGTTGACTGCGATAAAACATATATTGGCTGTACAACTAGAAAACTGAAAAATCGGATATCAGAACATCTATACGATATCTCCTGTACTTTAAATAATAGTCGCACTGTTTCAGCAGCAGCCAAACATTTTATTGATCACCATTCTCGCAGTACAATATCATTGAGAGTAACAGGGATTGAGAAAATAAAAAAACCTTCACGAGGAGGTGCCATTCAGAGAATGTTGTTAAATAGGGAGGCTTTTTGGATTTTTAACCTTGGCACTAGGTTTCCTAATGGTCTAAATAGAAGGAATGAATTAATGTTCCATTATTGATAGTCTCTTCATGTATTGTAAAAAGTTTTCATGCATTTTTTATAATTTTTTTTTTTTCATTTTTCAATCTTATTTTTTGCTATTTTTGTATTTTTTGCATTAACTTTAGAAATATTGTATGTGTGTATTTTTCTATATGTTTATGTGTATTTAATTGTTAGTTTTACACAAATTTACGTATTTTATATAGAGGTTCATTGTTAGTATTTAGGATCTCCGGGTCATGTGAGGACTCACTATCATTTTATTGGTTCCTGGTTCTTTTTATACCTGAGGAATCAGTGAGTAGATCAGCTGTGATAAAGACCGCTGTGTCGGTCGAAACGCGTTGCCTACCTCGCATGTGCTATGGTGCTGTCCCAGGAGTTGTTTCTCCATTTTAAAAGTTGGAATAAATTTTCATGATTTTACTGAAGCTGGAACCATTCTCTTTTCGTTTATGGAATCCTACTGCGTCTTGTCAGGACGAAGTTCCGGGCTTCTTGCAATGATCGGTGAGCTGGCTTTTGCCGTATATTCTGTTTATACCTTTTCTATTTAGCTAGAAGTGGCCTCCTTTGCTAAGCCTGTTTTCTGCCTGCGTGTGTCTTTCCTCTCCAACTCACAGTCATTATTTGTGGGGGGCTGCCTATCCTTTGGGGGTCTACTCTGAGGTAAGATAGTTTTCCTATTTCCATCTTTAGGGGTATTTAGTCCTCCGGCTGTGTCGAGGTGTCTAGGCTTTATTAGGCACACCCCACGGCTACTTCTAGTTGCGGTGATAAGATCAGGGTTTGCGGTCAGTATAGTTACCACCTACTCCAGTGAAGGTTTTCATGCTGCTCCAAGGCCACCTAATCATAACAGTCTACAACCCACACAAGTGGCTCAGGTAGTGCAGCTCATCCAAGATGGCACATCAATGCGAGCTGTGTCAAGAAGAGTAGCTGTATCTGTCAGCACGGAGTCTAGAGCATGAGCAGATACCAGTAGACAGACCACTACACCAGTAGACATTCATGGGGCTGTAGGAGGGCAACAACCCAGCAACACAACTGCTACCTCCTCCATTTTGCAAGGAGGAACAGGAGAAGCAGTGCCAGAGTCCTGCAAAATTACCTCCAGCAGGTCACTAACATCCATATGTCTGATCAAACTGTCACAAATAGACTCCATGAGTGTGACATGAGGGCCTGACGTCCAGAAGTTGGTATTGTGCTTACAGCCCAACACCGTCCAGGGGGATTGGCATTTGCCAGAGAACACCAAGTTTGGTAGATTCGACATTGATGCCCTGTGGTCTTCACGGATGAGAGCAGGTTCACACTGAGCACATGTGACAGACGTTACTGAGTCTGGAGGCGCCATGGAGAATGTTCTGCTGCCTGCAAAAACCTCCAGCGTGACCGGTTTGGCAGTGAGTCAGTAACGGTGTGGGGAGGCATTTCTTTGTAGGGATGCACAGCTCTCCATGTGCTAGTCAGAGGTACCCTGACTGACATTTGGCACCGGATTGAGATCCTCAGACCCATTGTGAAACTATATGCAGGTGCACTGAGCCCTGGGCACCTTCTGATGCATGACAATGCTAGGCCTGATGTGGCTAAAGTGTGCCAGCAGTTCCTACATGATAAAGGCATTGATGCTATGGACTGACCTGTCCGTTCCCTAGACCTGAATCCAATCGATCACATCTGGGACATCATGTCTCATTCCATCGACCAATGCCACGTTGCACCACAGACTGTCCAGAGGTTGACTGATGCTTTAATCTAGGTCTGGGAGGAGATCCCTCAGGAGAACATCTGCTGCCTCATCAGGAGCATGCCCAGGTGTTGTAGGGAGGCCATAAAGGCACGTGGAGGCCACACACACCACTGAGCATCATTTCCTTGTCTTGAGGCATTTCCACTGAAGTTGGATCAGCCTGTAATTTGATTTTCCACTTTGATTTTGAGCATCATTCCACATCCAGACTGGCATGGGATATTAATTTTGATTTGCATTGATTATTTTTATGTTTTATTGTTCTCAATACATTCCATTATGTAATGAATAAAGATTTGCAATTGGAATATTTTATTCAGTGATATCTAGGATGTGTATTTTAGTGTTGCCTTTATTGTTTGAGCAGTGTATAATAAAAACAAGTCAGTGTCACCACTTCTTCATTTACCTCCCATTCCTGGTTTTGACTTACAAATACTGAGGCAAAATAGTGACCAAATACTGAATGTGTGAACAGGGCCTTAGGATAGGTAATTACTTGTTTTCACTGTAGAACCCCTATAAGTACATATTTGCTACTGTGTAGTAGTCACAGGACAGGAAGGGGATAAACGTCCAAACATTTAATCTCCATTGGAAATGAAGAACCATCCCCTTATTGATATCAGAGAGAACAAGTGGCCTCCATACACAACACAATCCACTATGCCAAGATCAAGAATATAAACCTATCAGCTTACCAAGAGCATAATGCCCCATAATAGACATAACGTCATCGAATTCGTATAAAAAATATAAACTTTATTGACATAATACAATATTTTTAAGACAACAGTAATTGAACAATTGTATGTGATGAGGGTCGATAAATGATAAGATGGACAATTTCAGCAGAGAAGCCCACATTAAAATATGTAAAGGTGCAAACCAAAACAGCACATAGTATAAAGCTAAATAATGTAGGGCATACCAAAGAACTTTGGGGATGTAAGGGGTGGGCAGGAATAGCCCCGTCCGGACCAATATGGAGTTACTAATAAGAATTAAGGACCAGCTATCCTCTCCTGTTACTTCCCTCTCATATTGCACTTAGCCCATTTAAAGTCAGAAAAAACACATCGGTACAAAGTGCCGTAAGTATTGCTTACCCATGCGTGGTTCAGTGCTGAGTATGTCTACCACGAGCCCCGACGCGCGTTTCGCATACTGAGCTTCCTCGGGGGCTGTGTGGATTATTGCCAGTGTTAGGTCTTATAAATCCCCACTACATCTGTGTTTAATTGCCGCTCAGATCATGCGGCGCATGGGGGTGGGTCTCCCAGCCGGTATTACGCTGCTTCCGGCCCTCTCAGCGGCACACTGATAGAGAATAAAGTTCCCGTGATGTCAGTAGTCTGTGCGTCGCTGTTACAGATGCCTTCTGGCCACTGCCGCGGCCATTTTGGAACGGGGAAAACATACTGGCAGACTCTTATGAGGAATAGATCACAGATAGCAGGAATCACATGCAGGTACATATATGGACAAAAAAGAAAGGGGGAGGAAAAAGGGGAGATGAAGGGAAAAGGGACACAAAAGGAGAAAGCACTAAAGTCCACATATAAATTAATGACTTGAGATTGCAGAAAGTGCATTGTTTACACATAGTCCATATCCATAAAACTGTGCTGAGTCTATAGCACTAAATTCAAAGTTCCTGCAGTGCCAGACAGTGCTGGAAAATGCCAATAATCATCTTCTTTATTTACTATTCAGCCAGCCAGACATCCGTTAGATGAACATATTTACACAAAATTGGAGAGAGGAGTGTCAATGAAAAACTGCAACCAAGAAAAAACAAATCAATAAATAAAACCACAAACAACAATTAAAAAAGAGGGAAAATGAAATGGCTTGTACTAAACACTCCTATAAAAAAGGAACAAAAGACAATTTTTCATTGAGGCCATGAGGGGTCATGGTCCCCAATGACACTATCCAGCGGCATTCTAGCTGTGCTAATGTACGCTTAACGTCACCACCCCTAATACCAGGGTGATCCCGATCGATCCCACGTATTTTCAGAGCATCTGGGTTACAGTCATGATGCAGCCTAAAATGTCTCGGGATAGTTTTATGCTCCGAGATATCGTCGGCATCCCTGGCGTCCTTGATATCGTCGGCATCCCTGGCCCTGACAAGGAATTCACGAGAGGTGTGACCTACATAAATTAAATTGCATGTACACACTGCATAGTAAATCACATAGGTGCTACTGCACTAAATGTAGCTCGTAATAATAATACCTTCATTATCAAGATCAATAATACCATATAAAAATACAAATACTTCCACACCGTGACCCGACTGCATATTATTACCACACAGTGAGCAAATAATAACACAGGGGATAAATACAACCACACCATGACCAGACCAAATATTACAACGACATGGGGATAGGGGAAAATATGTTTAAGTGGGTTAAGAGCTGGCTCAGGGATAGGAAACAAAGTGCGGTTATTAATGGAGCACACTCGGACTGGGTAGCGGTAAGCAGTGGGGTACCACAGGGGTCAGTATTGGGCCCTCTTCTTTTTGACATATTTATTAATGACCTTGTAGGGGGGCATTCAGAGCAGAATTTTCAATATTTGCAGATGACACTAAACTCTGCAGGGTAATCAATACAGAGGAGGACAATTTTATATTACAGGATGATTTATTTAAACTAGAAGCTTGGGCTGATAAATGGCAAATGAGCTTTAATGGGGATAAATGTAAGGTCATGCACTTGGGTAGAAGTAATAAGATGTATAACTATGCGCTTAATTCTAAAACTCTGGGAAAAAGACCTGGGTGTATGGGTGGATGACAAACTCATATTCAGTGACCAGTGTCAGGCAGCTGCTACAAAGGCAAATAAAATAATGGGATGCATTAAAAGAGGCATAGATGCACATGAGGAGAACATAATTTTACCTCTATACAAGTCACTAGTTCGACCACACTTAGAATACTGTGCACAGTTCTGGTCTCCGGTGTACAAGAAAGACATAGCTGAACTGGGGCGGGTGTAGAGAAGAGCGACCAAGGTTATTAGAGGACTGGGGGGTCTGCAATATCAAGATAGGTTATTACACTTGGGGCTATTACGTTTGGAAAAACGAAGACTAAGGGGTGATCTTATTTTAATGTATAAATATATGAGGGGACAGTACAAAGACCTTTCTGATGATCTTTTTAATCATAGACCTGAGACAGGGACAAGGGGGCATCCTCTACGTCTGGAGGAAAGAAGGTTTAAGCATAATAACAGATGCTGATTCTTTACTGTAAGAGCAGTGAGACTATGGAACTCTCTGCCGTATGATGTTGTAATGAGTGATTCATTACTTAAATTTAAGAGGGGATTGGATACCTTTCTTGAAAAGTATAATGTTACAGGGTATATACACTAGATTCCTTGATAGGGCGTTGATCCAGGGAAATAGTCTGATTGCCGTATGTGGAGTCGGGAAGGAATTTTTTCCCCAAAGTGGAGCTTACTCTTTGCCACATGTTTTTTTTTGCCTTCCTCTGGATCAACATGTTAGGGCATGTTAGGTTAGGCTATGGGTTGAACTAGATGGACTTAACGTCTTCCTTCAACCTTAATAACTATGTTACTAAGTTACAATGTTACTATGTTACATATTTTCCGAATAATACCACAAACAGGGGGTAAATACAATCCATTATATTGCCCCATACAGAATAATGCCCCCCATATAATGATCCATTCAGAATAATGGCCCCATATATTGCTCCATACAGTATAATGAGCCCTATATATTGATTCATTAATGATCTGGTAGAAGGTTTACACAGTAAAATATCGATATTTGCAGATGATACAAAACTATGTAAAGCAGTTAATACAAGAGAAGATAGTATTCTGCTACAGATGGATCTGGATAAGTTGGAAACTTGGGCTGAAAGGTGGCAGATGAGGTTTAACAATGATAAATGTAAGGTTATACACATGGGAAGAAGGAATCAATGTCACCATTACACACTGAATGGGAAACCACTGGGTAAATCTGACAGGGAGAAGGACTTGGGGATCCTAGTTAATGATAAACTTACCTGGAGCAGCCAGTGCCAGGCAGCAGCTGCCAAAGCAAACAGGATCATGGGGTGCATTAAAAGAGGTCTGGATACACATGATGAGAGCATTATACTGCCTCTGTACAAATCCCTAGTTAGACCACACATGGAGTACTGTGTCCAGTTTTGGGCACCGGTGCTCAGGAAGGATATAATGGAACTAGAGAGAGTACAAAGGAGGGCAACAAAATTAATAAAGGGGATGGGAGAACTACAATACCCAGATAGATTAGCGAAATTAGGATTATTTAGTCTAGAAAAAAGACGACTGAGGGGCGATCTAATAACCATGTATAAGTATATAAGGGGACAATACAAATATCTCGCTGAGGATCTGTTTATACCAAGGAAGGTGACGGGCACAAGGGGGCATTCTTTGCGTCTGGAGGAGAGAAGGTTTTTCCACCAACATAGAAGAGGATTCTTTACTGTTAGGGCAGTGAGAATCTGGAATTGCTTGCCTGAGGAGGTGGTGATGGCGAACTCAGTCGAGGGGTTCAAGAGAGGCCTGGATGTCTTCCTGGAGCAGAACAATATTGTATCATACAATTATTAGGTTCTGTAGAAGGACGTATCATACAATTATTAGGTTCTGTAGAAGGACGTATCATACAATTATTAGGTTCTGTAGAAGGACGTATCATACAATTATTAGGTTCTGTAGAAGGACGTAGATCTGGGGATTTATTATGATGGAATATAGGCTGAACTGGATGGACAAATGTCTTTTTTCGGCCTTACTAACTATGTTACTATGTTACTATCCATAAAGTATAATGGCCCCCATATATTGCCCCATACAGTATAATGGGTCCCATATATTGCTCCATACCGAATAGTGACCCCATATATTGCTCCATCTACAATATAAATGTCTAAGGGTCACTTCCGTCTGTCTGTCTGTCTTTCTGTCACGGATATTCATTGGTTGCGGCCTCTGTCTGTCATGGAAATCCAAGTTGCTGATTGGTTGTGGCAAAACGCCCACGACCATTGCCACGAGCCCACGACCAATCAGCGATGGGCACAGTCTGGCGGCAACATGGCCGCTCCTTCCTCCCCGCAGTCAGTGCCCGCTCCATACTCACCTCCAGTCAGCGCTCACACAGGGTTAATGGCAGCGTTAACCGACCGCTACATCATCATCTCGCAAGACCGCAATGCACTCTGGAGACCAGAGCGCACGAGGAGCGTCGGTAACTGCTTCGCTTGGACAACGGAGGGTGAGTATATAACTATTTTTTATTTTAATTCTTTTTTTTAACAGGGATATGATGCCCACATTGCTATATACTACATGGGCTGGGCAATATACTACGTGGGCTGTGCAATGTACTACGCGGGCTGTACAATATACTACACGGGCTGGGCAATATACTACACAGGCTGTGCAATGTTCTACGCAGGCTGGGCAATATACTGCGTGGGCTGGGCAATAAACTGCATGGGCTGTGCTATATACTGCGTGGGCTGTGCTATATAGTGTGTGGGCTGTGCAATATACTGCACGGGCTGTGCAATGTACTACGTGGGCTGTGCAATATACTGCTCTGCTGTACAATGTACTACTTGGGCTGTGCAATGTACTACGTGGGCTGTGCAATTTACTACGTGGGCTGTGCAATGTACTATGTGGGCTGTGCAATGTAATATGTGGGCTGTGCAATATACTACGTGGCTGTGCTATATACTACGTGGGCTGTGCTATATACTACGTGGCCTGTGCTATATACACTACGTGGCCTGTGTTATACACTACGTGGCCTGTTATATACTGCGTGCGTGGTACTGCGCGGGCTGTGCAATGTTCTACGCGGGCTGTGCTATGTACTACGTGGGCTGTGCAATGTACTACGTGGGCTGTGCAATATACTACGTGGCTGTGCTATATACTACGTGGGCTGTGCTATATACTACGTGGCCTGTGCTATATACTACGTGGCCTGTGTTATACACTACGTGGCCTGTGTTATACACTACGTGGCCTGTGTTATACACTACGTGGCCTGTGTGATATACTGCGTGCATGGTACCGCACGGGCTGTGCAATATGCTACGCATGCTGTGCAATATACTACGTGTGCTGTGCAATATACTACCTGGGCTGTGCAATATACTACGTGGGCTGTGCAATATACTACGTGGCTGTGCTATATACTATGTGGGCTGTGCTATATACTACGTGGCCTGTGCTATATACTACGTGGCCTGTGTTATACACTATGTGGACTGTGTTATACACTACGTGGCCTGTGTTATACACTATGTGGCCTGTGTTATATACTGCGTGCGTGGTACTGCACGGGCTGTGCAATATACTACGTGGGCTGTGCAATATACTATGTGGGCTGTGCAATATACTACGTGGGCTGTGCAATATACTACGTGGGCTGTGCAATATACTACGTGGGCTGTGCTATATACTCCGTGGGCCAGGGGTGGATTAAGGGTAGCCAGGGCCCCGGGCTGTTCACACACTGTGGGCCCCCCCGGTCACGTGACGGGGGTCACGTGACGGGGGTCACGTTATACCCGAACCAGATTATTCCAGAAAAAGGGCCGGGCCCTACTCTACTGTAACCTAGGAAATATTTGTGAAAATCTGCAATACAATTTAGGTATATCTTGACCAATAATATCACATACAAGGAACAAATACCACCGCAGCATGACCAGACCACAAATTACAACCACAGTGATCGAAGAATAGCACATACAAGGGACAAATGCCACCGCACCATTTCCAGACCACATATTACCATACCTCCCAACTTAAGCGCGCCGCAGCAAATTTTAGGCCACACCTCTGACCACACCCATTCGCTAGTCACACCCATATCCATGTCTCAACCACACCCATTTAGCACTGCTGATCACACTGTTCATAAAGAATAATTATAAAAAAAAAATATGGCCACACAGTGCTCGATACTGTATAATGGCCACACAGTGCTCCATACTGTATAATGACCCCACATGACCACATGATGCTCAATACTGTATAATGGCCACACATGATGTTCAATACTGTATAATGACCCCACATGATGCTCCATACTGTATAATGGCCACACATGATGCTCCATACTGTATAATGGCCACACATGATGCTCCATACTGTATAATGGCCCCACATGATGCTCAATACTGTATAATGACCCCACGTGATGCTCAATACTGTATAATGGCCCCACATGATGCTCAATACTGTATAATGACCCCACATGATGCTCAATACTGTATAATGGCCCCACATGATGCTCCATACTGTATAATGACCCCACATGATGCTCAATACTGTATAATGGCCACACATGATGCTCCATACTGTATAATGGCCACACATGATGCTCCATACTGTATAATGGCCCCACATGATGCTCAATACTGTATAATGACCCCACGTGATTCTCAATACTGTATAATGGCCCCACATGATGCTCCATAGTGTATAATGACCGCACATGACCACATGATGCTCAATACTGTATAATGACCCCATGTGATTCTCAATACTGTATAATGGCCCCACATGATGCTCAATACTGTATAATGGCCACACATGATGCTCCATACTGTATAATGGCCACACATGATGCTCCATACTGTATAATGGCCCCACATGATGCTCAATACTGTATAATGACCCCACATGATGCTCAATACTGTATAATGACCCCACATGATGCTCAATACTGTATAATGGCCACACATGATGCTCCATACTGTATAATGGCCACACATGATGCTCAATACTGTATAATGGCCCCACATGATGCTCAATACTGTATAATGACCCCACGTGATTCTCAATACTGTATAATGGCCACACAGTGCTCCATACTGTATAATGACCCCACATGACCACATGATGCTCAATACTGTATAATGGCCACACATGATGTTCAATACTGTATAATGACCCCACATGATGCTCAATACTGTATAATGGCCACACATGATGCTCCATACTGTATAGTGACTGCACATGATGCTCCATACTGTATAACGACCGCACATGATGCTCAATACTGTATAATGGCCACACATGATGCTCCATACTGTATAATGGCCACACATGATGCTCCATACTGTATAATGACCGCACATGATGCTCTATACTGTATAATGACCACACATGATGCTCCATATTGTATAATGACCGCACATGATCCTCCATAATGGCCACACATGATGCTCCATACTGTATAATGACCGCATATGATGCTCCATACTGTATAATAGCCGCACATGATGCTCCATACTGTATAATGACTGCACATGATGCTCCATACTGTATGACAACACATGATGCTCCATACTGTATAATGACTGCACATGATGCTCCATACTGTATAATGACCGCACATGATGCTCCATACTGTATAATGACCGCACATGATGCTCCATACTGTATAATGACCACACATGATGCTCCATACTGTATAATGACCGCACATGATGCTCCATACTGTATAATGACTGCACATGATGCTCCATACTGTATAATGACCACACATGATGCTCCATAGTGTATAATGACCGCACATGATGCTCCATACTGTATAATGACCGCACATGATGCTCCATACTGTATAATGGCCACACATGATTCTCCATACTGTATAATGACCGCACATGATGCTCCATACTGTATAATGGCCACACATGATGCTCTATACAGTATATTGGCCGCACATGATAATGGCCACATATAGCTACTCCTACACACGCGGCTGCGCTCCGTAAACTTTGCATACACGGCTCCGCTCCGTACACACGGCTCCACTCCATACATCTCATACACACACGGCTCCGCTCCGTACACATTCAGCTCCGCTCCATACACCTCATACACGGCTCTGCTCCATACACCTCATACACACACGGCTCTGCTCCATACACCTCATACACACACGGCTCCGCTCCATACACCTCATACACACACGGCTCCGCTCCATACATCTCGTACACACGGCACTACTCCGTACACCTCATACACACACCGCTCCGCTCCATACACATTGCACACTGCTCCGCATACCTTGCACACACACAGCTCCGCTGCGTACACCTCATACACATACGGCTCCTCTCCATACATCTCGTACACACACGGCACTACTCCGTACACCTCATACACACGCGGCTGTGCTCCGTACACCTCGTACACACGCGGCAGTGCTCCGTACACCTCGTACACACGGCTCCGCTCCGTACACCTCGTACACACGCGGCTGTGCTCCGTACACCTCGTACACATGGCTCCGTACACCTCTTACACACGACTCCGCTCCGTACACCTTGTACACATGCGGCTGTGCTCCGTACACCTTGTACATATGGCTCCGTACACCTCTTACACACGACTCCGCTCCGTACACCTCGTACACACGCGGCTGCGCTCCGTACACCTCGTACACACGCGGCTGTGCTCCGTACACCTCGTACACACGCGGCTGTGGTCCGTACACCTTGTACACACGACTCCGCTCCGTACACCTCATACACACGCTGCTCTGCTCCGTACACCTTGTACACACGACTCCACTCCGTACACCTTTCACATGCTGCTCCGCTCCGTACACCTCATACACACGCGGCTGTGCTACGTACACCTCGTACACACGACTCCACTCCGTACACCTCATACACACGCGGCTGTGCTCCGTACACCTCGTACACACGACTCCACTCCGTACACCTTTCACATGCTGCTCCGCTCCGTACACCTCATACACACGCGGCTGTGCTCCGTACACCTCGTACACACGACTCCACTCCGTACACCTCATACACACGCGGCTGTGCTCCGTACACCTCGTACACACGACTCCACTCCGTACACCTTTCACATGCTGCTCCGCTCCGTACACCTCATACACACGCGGCTGTGCTCCGTACACCTCGTACACACGACTCCACTCCGTACACCTTTCACATGCTGCTCCGCTCCGTACACCTCATACACACGCGGCTGTGCTCCGTACACCTCGTACACACGACTCCACTCCGTACACCTCATACACACGCGGCTGTGCTCCGTACACCTCGTACACACGACTCCACTCCGTACACCTTTCACATGCTGCTCTGCTCCGTACACCTCGTACACACGCGGCAGTGCTCCGTACACCTCGTACACACGGCTCCGCTCCGTGCGCCTCGTACACACGCGGCTGTGCTCCGTACACATGGCTCCGTACACCTCTTACACACGACTCCGCTCCGTACACCTCGTACACACGCGGCTGCGCTCCGTACACCTCGTACACACGCGGCTGCGCTCCGTACACCTCGCACACACGCGGCTGTGCTCCGTACACCTTGTACACACGACTCCGCTCCGTACACCTCATACACACGCTGCTCTGCTCCGTACACCTCGTACACACGCAGCTGTGCTCCGTACACCTCATGCACACGGCTCCGTACACATCGTACACACACGACTCCGCTCCATAGACCTTTCACACGCTGCTCTGATCCATACACCTCGTACACACACGGCTCTGCTACATCCACCCTGTAAACACCTCCTGACCTCACACATACGCTGCCTTACCCTCCTCCGGCGCCATGGAAACCAGCAAAGTCCTGTACACGGAGGTCCTCCTCCCGATCATGTGACTCCCTGACTCCTCCCATCCTGTGACCTCATCACAGGTCCTGTGCACAGAGCAGCCATTATGTGGTGTGCTGCTGTGCAGGCCTGGTGCAGGGACTGGGAGCTCTCAACTGACCGGCTGATACACGCACCTCCCAACCAATGCGGGCCCCCTCTCTCTGCTCACCGGGTCTGGGGGCACACAAATGCCGGCGGGCATTCTGACAATTAGTGGAGGGTCAATCTGTGCGGTAGCCCAGGGCCCCCCCAGACCACTGGGCCCTGGGCTACCGCCCATATTGACCCTCTGATAATCCGCCCCTGCCGTGGGCTGTGCAATATTCTCCGTGGACTGTGCTATATACTAGGTGGCTGTGCTATATACTATGTGGCCGGCAGCGAACAATCAGCGACAGGCGCAGTCCGGCCGAATCCTGTGTATTCAATGTATTATTCTAAAATCTTTATAAATAAAACGATGCTGAAGTTGGTTTCTTATTCGTTCAGTTTCTTATTCGGGCTGAAGTTGGTTTCTTATTCAGCAGTTTCTTATTCGGCTATTTTTTATTTTCTGTTTTTTTCAGGTTTTGGTATAAAAATAAACAATTCTGAGTATATAATAATATGCGGTCATGTGTCCTTTTGTGAATACACTTAAAAACAGATACAAAATTTAGAAGGCTGGCACAAAAATGGGCATCAAAGTGGGCACTGAGGTATGGTATTGAAGGGGTTAAATGCCTTTGTGCCACTGATATAACACCTGATTTACATACCTACTGATGCCCCACATGAAATCCATGTCACTCCAGCCTGGCACAAATGGGTTCTGGGCATCAGAACTGGCATCAAAGTGGGCAAATCACCCATTTTCACAGATTTGAATAAGTAACAGCTATTTTTAAGGGGTTAAATGCCTTTGTGCCACTGATATAACACCTGATTTACATACCTACTGATGCCGCACATGAAATCCATGTCACTCCAGCCTGGCACAAATGGGTTCTGGGCATCTAAACTGGCATCAAAGCGGACAAATCACCCATTTTCACAGATTTGAATAAGTAACAGCTATTTTTAAGGGGTTAAATGCCTTTGTGCCACTGATATAACACCTGATTTACATACCTACTGATGCCCCACATGAAATCCATGTCACTCCAGCCTGGCACAAATGGGTTCTGGGCATCAGAACTGGCATCAAAGTGGGCAAATTGCACATTTTCACAGATTTGAATAAGTAACAGCTATTTTTAAGGGGTTAAAAGCCTTTCTGCCACTGATCTAACACCTGATTTACATACCTACTGATGCCCCACATGAAATCCATGTCACTCCAGCCTGGCACAAATGGGTTCTGGGCATCAGAACTGGCATCAAAGTGGGCAAATCGTACATTTTCACAGATTTGAATAAGTAACAGCTATTTTTAAGGGGTTAAATGCCTTTGTGCCACTAATCTAACACCTGATTTACATACCTAGTGATGCCCCACATCAAAGTCAAATCACTTCAGCTTGGCACAAATGGGTTCTCGGCATCAAAACTGGCATCAAAGTACTCAAATCACCCATTTTCACAGATTTGAAAAAGTAACAGCTATTTTTAAGGGGTTAAATAGCTTTGTGCCACTAATCTAACACCTGATTTACATACCTACTGATGCCGCACATGAAATCCATGTCACTCCAGCCTGGCACAAATGGGTTCTGGGCATCTAAACTGGCATCAAAGCGGACAAATCACCCATTTTCACAGATTTGAATAAGTAACAGCTATTTTTAAGGGGTTAAATGCCTTTGTGCCACTGATATAACACCTGATTTACATAGCTACTGATGCCCCACATGAAATCCATGTCACTGCAGCCTGGCACAAATGGGTTCTGGGCATCAAAACTGGCATCAAAGTGGGCAGAGAACCAATTTTCACACATGTGAATAAGTAACAGCTATTTTTAAGGGGTTAAATGCCTTTGTGCCACTAATCTAACACCTGATTTACATACCTACTGATGCCCCACATGAAATCCATGTCACTCCAGCCTGGCACAAATGGTTTCTGGGCATCAGAACTGGCATCAAAGCGGACAAATCACCCATTTTCACAGATTTGAATAAGTAACAGCTAATTTTAAGGGGTTAAATGCCTTTGTGCCACTGATATAACACCTGATTTACATACCTACTGATGCCGCACATGAAATCCATGTCACTCCAGCCTGGCACAAATGGGTTCTGGGCATCTAAACTGGCATCAAAGCGGACAAATCACCCATTTTCACAGATTTGAATAAGTAACAGCTATTTTTAAGGGGTTAAATGCCTTTGTGCCACTGATCTAACACCTGATTTACATACCTACTGATGCCCCACATGAAATCCATGTCACTCCAGCCTGGCACAAATGGGTTCTGGGCATCAGAACTGGCATCAAAGTGGGCAAATCGTACATTTTCACAGATTTGAATAAGTAACAGCTATTTTTAAGGGGTTAAATGCCTTTGTGCCACTAATCTAACACCTGATTTACATACCTAGTGATGCCCCACATCAAAGTCAAATCACTTCAGCTTGGCACAAATGGGTTCTCGGCATCAAAACTGGCATCAAAGTACTCAAATCACCCATTTTCACAGATTTGAAAAAGTAACAGCTATTTTTAAGGGGTTAAATAGCTTTGTGCCACTAATCTAACACCTGATTTACATACCTACTGATGCCGCACATGAAATCCATGTCACTCCAGCCTGGCACAAATGGGTTCTGGGCATCTAAACTGGCATCAAAGCGGACAAATCACCCATTTTCACAGATTTGAATAAGTAACAGCTATTTTTAAGGGGTTAAATGCCTTTGTGCCACTGATATAACACCTGATTTACATAGCTACTGATGCCCCACATGAAATCCATGTCACTGCAGCCTGGCACAAATGGGTTCTGGGCATCAAAACTGGCATCAAAGGGGGCAAATCGCCCATTTTCACAGATTTGAATAAGTAACAGCTATTTTTAAGGGGTTAAATAGCTTTGTGCCACTGATCTAACACCTGATTTACATACCTACTGATGCCCCACATGAAATCCATGTCACTCCAGCCTGGCACAAATAGGTTCTGGGCATCAGAACTGGCATCAAAGTGGGCAAATCACCCATTTTCACAGATTTGAATAAGTAACAGCTATTTTTAAGGGGTTAAATAGCTTTGTGCCACTGATCTAACACCTGATTTACATACCTACTGATGCCCCACATGAAATCCATGTCACTCCAGCCTGGCACAAATGGGTTCTGGGCATCAGAACTGGCATCAAAGTGGGCAAATCGCCCATTTTCACAGATTTGAATAAGTAACAGCTATTTTTAAGGGGTTAAATGCCTTTGTGCCACTGATCTAACACCTGATTTACATACCTACTGATGCCCCACATGAAATCCATGTCACTCCAGCCTGGCACAAATGGGTTCTGGGCATCAAAACTGGCATCAAAGGGGGCAAATCGCCCATTTTCACAGATTTGAATAAGTAACAGCTATTTTTAAGGGGTTAAATGCCTTTGTGCCACTGATTTAACACCTGATTTACATACCTACTGATGCCCCTCATTAAATGCATGTCAATCCAGCCTGGCACAAATGGGGTTTGGGCATGAAAACTGGCATCAAAGTACTCAAATCACCCATTTTCATAGATTTGAATAAGTAACAGCTATTTTTGAATGGTTAAATGCCTTTGTGCCACTGATATAACACCTGATTTACATACCTATTGATGCCCCACATGAAATCCATGTCACTCGAGCCTGGCACAAATGGGTTCTGGGCATCAGAACTGGCATCAAAGTGGGCAAATCGCACATTTTCACAGATTTGAATAAGTAACTGATGTTTTTAAGGGGTTAAATGCTTTTGGGCCACTGATAAGACACATAAAATACACAGATATTGATGTCCTGCATCAAACCCAGGTCCTTTCAGCCTGGCAGAAATGGGTTCTGGGCACCAGAACTGGCATCAAAGTGGGCAAACAGCCCATTTTCACAGATTTGAATAAGTAACTGATGTTTTTAAGGGGTTAAATGCCTTTGGGCCACTGATATGACACTTACAATACACATAAAGTGATGCCCTGCATCAAACCCAGGTCCAATCAGCCTGGCCCAAATGGGTTCTGGGCACCAGACCTGGCATCAAAGTGGGCAAACAGCCCATTTTCACAGATTTGAATAAGTAACTGATGTTTTTAAGGGGTTAAATGCCTTTGGGCCACTGATACGACACTTAAAATACATAGACAGTGATGCCCTGCATCAAACCCAGGTCCCTTCAGCCTGGCCCAAATGGGTTCTGGGCACCAGAACTGACATCAAAGTGGGCAAACAGCCCATTTCCACAGATTTGAATAAGTAACTGATGTTTTTAAGGGGTTAAATGCCTTTGGGCCACTGATACAACACGTAAAATTCACAGACAGTGATACCCTGCATCAAACCCAGGTCCCTTCAGCCTGGCCCAAATGGGTTCTGGGCACCAGAACTGGCATCAAAGTGGGCAAACAGCCCATTGTCACAGATTTGAATAAGTAACTGATATTTTTAAGGGGGTTAAATGCCTTTGAGCCACTGATACCACAGTGCATATGTCAGGAAACAGGAAGAAGTCCTGATTACTTCAATTACACATACAGCGCTCTGAGCTGCAATTTCCTCTGCCTGCCCACACAAGGCTGGAATTCTAAGCCACTCTTTCTCCCTCCCCCCGCTATACAGCCGTAATGTACGACGAGCCTGCCAGCGTCATTGAAGAATTTATATGGCCCTGTGCTGCTGTCACGATGATGCCAAAAAATGTCTTATTGTGAGTGTAGTTTCAGAAGGACATGGCTAACTACACACACACACTCACAATGCAGCTGCGACCCCTTTCTCTTCCCCCCACCCCTCAGCTTCACTCCTACCCGAAACAAAGCCTATGATAGAGACTGGGCAACCTGATACTAATGGTGGGCAGGGTGTGGCTTTAAACTGCAGGTGACCAATCCGGCAAAGCCACCCGTTGTCCCTCCCCTCTCACTCAGGAATGCCTTTGTCTGAGACCTTGGAATAAGGTAAAGAACTGTCCGATCAGTGCATATCATTAACCAGCCCTTTAGTGATGTCACAAGCTCAGAAGTATAAGTCACTATACTCTTAGACCAGCCATCAGTCTTGGTCGGGAAGCGATCTAACACAGCTTGGCAAATCTGTTCCATGCATCTGGATGTATTTATCCTCCTAAGGCTCCTTTCACACTAGCGTCGTTTTGGAGAAAAAACGCATTCTGCAAAGTTGTCTGCAGGATGCGTTTTTTCCCCATAAACTAACATTACCGACGTATTGCCACACGTCGCAACCGTCGTGCGACGGTTGTGCCGTGTTTTGGCGGATCGCCGGCACAAAAAAACGTTCAAAGTAACTTTTTTTGTGCGTTGTGTCCGCCATTTTCGGCCGCGCATTCGTGGCCGAAGCCACGCCCCTCCTCGCCGCAACTCACAATGGGGCAGCGGATGCGTGGAAAAAATGCATCCGCTGCCCCCGTTGTGCGGCGCTTCCACAGCATGCGTCGGTACCTGGGCCCGATGCTCTGCGACAGGCCGAGCCCGACGCTAATGTGAAAGTAGCCTAAGCCACAGGCCAGCCAAGATGATACCATGACATAACCTGTAAGTTCTTTTTTCAACGTTAATCCTTTTTTATTTTGTAATCTGTAATGTACCGTATTTTCCGGTGTATAAGACGAATTTTTAACCCCTGCAAAGCATCTCAAAAGTCGGGGGTCGTCTTATATGCCGGGTACGGCATGTGCAGGGAGCGGTCCTGTATGGTTCCCAGGATCTAAAGGAGAGTAGACTCTCCTTCAGGCCCTGGGATCCATATTCATGTAAAAAAAAAGAATAAAAATAAAAAATATGGGATATACTTACCCTCTGACGGCCCGCGGCTCTCAGCGGCGCAAGAGGCTGCCTCCGTTCCTAAGGATGCATTGAACGAAGGACCTTTGATGACGTCGCGGTCGCGTGACCGGTCGGGTGACCATGACGTCACCGAAGGTCCTTCGATCAATGCATCCTTAGGATTGGAGGCCGGCCCTTCCACCGATGAGAGCCGCGGGCCGTCGATGGGTAAGTGTATCCCATATTTTTTATTTTTATTCTTTTTTTTTAACATGAATATGGATCCCAGGGCCTGAAGGAGAGTCTACTCTCCTTTAGATCCTGGGAACCATACAGGACCGATCCCTGCACATGCCGGACCCGGCATAGAAGACGACCCCCGACTTTTGAGATGCTTTGCAGGGGTTAAAAAGTCGTCTTATACGCCGGAAAATACGGTACATTACAGATTACAAAATAAAAAGGATTAACGTTGAAAAGAGAACTTACAGGTTATGTCATGGTATCATCTTGGCTGGCCTGTGGCTTAGGCTACTTTCACATTAGCGTCGGGCTCGGCCCGTCGCAGAGCGTCGGGCCCAGGTACCGATGCATGCTGTGGAAGCGCCGCACAACGGGGGCAGCGGATGCATTTTTTCCACGCATCCGCTGCCCCATTGTGAGTTGCGGCGAGGAGGGGCGTGGCTTCGGCCACGAATGCGCGGCCGAAAATGGCGGACACAACGCACAAAAAAAGTTACTTTGAACGTTTTTTTGTGCCGGCGATCCGCCACAACACGGCACAACCGTCACACGACGGTTGCGACGTGTGGCAATACATCGGTAATGTTAGTTTATGGGGAAAAAACGCATCCTGCAGACAACTTTGCAGAATGCGTTTTTTCTCCAAAACGACGCTAGTGTGAAAGGAGCCTTAGGAGGATAAATACATCCAGATGCATGGAACAGCTTTGCCAAGCTGTGGTAGATCGCTTCCCGACCAAGACTGATGGCTGGTCTAAGAGTATAGTGACTTATACTTCTGAGCTTGTGACATCACTAAAGGGCTGGTTAATGATATGCACTGATCGGACAGTTCTTTACCTTATTCCAAGGTCTCAGACAAAGGCATTCCTGAGTGAGAGGGGAGGGACAACGGGTGGCTTTGCCGGATTGGTCACCTGCAGTTTAAAGCCACACCCTGCCCACCATTAGTATCAGGTTGCCCAGTCTCTATCATAGGCTTTGTTTCGGGTAGGAGTGAAGCTGAGGGGTGGGGGGAAGAGAAAGGGGTCGCAGCTGCATTGTGAGTGTGTGTGTGTAGTTAGCCATGTCCTTCTGAAACTACACTCACAATAAGACATTTTTTGGCATCATCGTGACAGCAGCACAGGGCCATATAAATTCTTCAATGACGCTGGCAGGCTCGTCGTACATTACGGCTGTATAGCGGGGGGAGGGAGAAAGAGTGGCTTAGAATTCCAGCCTTGTGTGGGCAGGCAGAGGAAATTGCAGCTCAGAGCGCTGTATGTGTAATTGAAGTAATCAGGACTTCTTCCTGTTTCCTGACATATGCACTGTGGTATCAGTGGCTCAAAGGCATTTAACCCCCTTAAAAATATCAGTTACTTATTCAAATCTGTGAAAATGGGCTGTTTGCCCACTTTGATGACAGTTCTGGTGCCCAGAACTCATTTGGGCCAGGCTGAAAGGACCTGGGTTTGATGCAGGGCATCACTATCTGTGTATTTTAAGTGTCGTATCAGTGGCCCAAAGGCATTTAACCCCTTAAAAACATCAGTTACTTATTCAAATCTGTGAAAATTGGCTGTTTGCCCACTTTGATGCCAGTTCTGGTGCCCAGAACCCATTTGGGCCAGGCTAAAGGGATCTGGGTTTGATGCAGGGCATCACTTTCTGTGTATTGTAAGTGTCATATCAGTGGCCCAAAGGCATTTAACCCCATAAAAACATCAGTTACTTATTCAAATCTGTGACAATGGGCTGTTTGCCCACTTTGATGCCAGTTCTGGTGCCCAGAACCCATTTGGGCCAGGCTGAAGGGACCTGGGTTTGATGCAGGGTATCACTGTCTGTGAATTTTACGTGTTGTATCAGTGGCCCAAAGGCATTTAACCCCTTAAAAACATCAGTTACTTATTCAAATCTGTGGAAATGGGCTGTTTGCCCACTTTGATGCCAGTTCTGGTGCCCAGAACCCATTTGGGCCAGGCTGAAGGGACCTGGGTTTGATGCAGGGCAACACTGTCTATGTATTTTAAGTGTCGTATCAGTGGCCCAAAGGCATTTAACCCCTTAAAAGCATCAGTTACTTATTCAAATCTGTGAAAATGGGCTGTTTGCCCACTTTGATGCCAGGTCTGGTGCCCAGAACCCATTTGGGCCAGGCTGATTGGACCTGGGTTTGATGCAGGGCATCACTTTATGTGTATTGTAAGTGTCATATCAGTGGCCCAAAGGCATTTAACCCCTTAAAAACATCAGTTACTTATTCAAATCTGTGAAAATGGGCTGTTTGCCCACTTTGATGCCAGTTCTGGTGCCCAGAACCCATTTCTGCCAGGCTGAAAGGACCTGGGTTTGATGCAGGACATCAATATCTGTGTATTTTATGTGTCTTATCAGTGGCCCAAAAGCATTTAACCCCTTAAAAACATCAGTTACTTATTCAAATCTGTGAAAATGTGCGATTTGCCCACTTTGATGCCAGTTCTGATGCCCAGAACCCATTTGTGCCAGGCTCAAGTGACATGGATTTCATGTGGGGCATCAATAGGTATGTAAATCAGGTGTTATATCAGTGGCACAAAGGCATTTAACTCCTTAAAAATAGCTGTTACTTATTCAAATCTATGAAAATGGGTGATTTGAGTACTTTGATGCCAGTTTTCATGCCCAAACCCCATTTGTGCCAGGCTGGATTGACATGCATTTAATGAGGGGCATCAGTAGGTATGTAAATCAGGTGTTAAATCAGTGGCACAAAGGCATTTAACCCCTTAAAAATAGCTGTTACTTATTCAAATCTGTGAAAATGGGCGATTTGCCCCCTTTGATGCCAGTTTAGATGCCCAGAACCCATTTGTGCCAGGCTGCAGTGACATGGATTTCATGTGGGGCATCAGTAGGTATGTAAATCAGGTGTTATATCAGTGGCACAAAGGCATTTAACCCCTCAAAAATAGCTGTTACTTATTCAAATCTATGAAAATTGGTGATTTGAGTACTTTGATGCCAGTTTTGATGCCCAGAACCCATTTGTGCCAGGCTGAAGTGATTTGACTTTGATGTGGGGCATCACTAGGTATGTAAATCAGGTGTTAGATTAGTGGCACAAAGGCATTTAACCCCTCAAAAATAGCTGTTACTTATTCAAATCTGTGAAAATGTACGATTTGCCCACTTTGATGCCAGTTCTGATGCCCAGAACCCATTTGTGCCAGGCTGCAGTGACATGGATTTCATGTGGGGCATCAGTAGGTATGTAAATCAGGTGTTAGATCAGTGGCACAAAGCTATTTAACCCCTTAAAAATAGCTGTTACTTATTCAAATCTGTGAAAATGGGCGATTTGCCCCCTTTGATGCCAGTTTTGATGCCCAGAACCCATTTGTGCCAGGCTGCAGTGACATGGATTTCATGTGGGGCATCAGTAGGTATGTAAATCAGGTGTTATATCAGTGGCACAAAGGCATTTAACCCCTCAAATATAGCTGTTACTTATTCAAATCTGTGAAAATGGGCGATTTGACCATTTTGATGCCATTTCTGATGCCCAGAACCCATTTGTGCCAGGCTGGAGTGACATGGATTTCATGTGGGGCATCAGTAGGTATGTAAATCAGGTGTTAGATCAGTGGCACAAAGGCATTTAACCCCTCAAAAATAGCTGTTACTTATTCAAATCTATGAAAATTGGTGATTTGAGTACTTTGATGCCAGTTTTGATGCCCAGAACCCATTTGTGCCAGGCTGAAGTGATTTGACTTTGATGTGGGGCATCACTAGGTATGTAAATCAGGTGTTAGATTAGTGGCAAAAAGGCATTTAACCCCTTAAAAATTGCTGTTACTTATTCAAATCTGTGAAAATGTACGATTTGCCCACTTTGATGCCAGTTCTGATGCCCAGAACCCATTTGTGCCAGGCTGCAGTGACATGGATTTCATGTGGGGCATCAGTAGGTATGTAAATCAGGTGTTAGATCAGTGGCACAAAGGCATCTAACCCCCTCAAAATAGCTGTTACTTATTCAAATCTGTGAAAATGGGTGATTTGTCCGCTTTGATGCCAGTTTAGATGCCCAGAACCCATTTGTGCCAGGCTGGAGTGACATGGATTTCATGTGGGGCATCAGTAGGTATGTAAATCAGGTGTTAGATTAGTGGCACAAAGCTATTTAACCCCTTAAAAATAGCTGTTACTTTTTCAAATCTGTGAAAATGGGTGATTTGAGTACTTTGATGCCAGTTTTGATGCCCAGAACCCATTTGTGCCAGGCTGTATTGACATGCATTTCATGTAGGGCATCATTAGGTATGTTAATCAGGTGTTAGATTAGTGGCACAAAGGCATTTAACCCCTTAAAAATAGCTGTTACTTATTCAAATCTGTGAAAATGGGCGATTTGCCCACTTTGATGCCAGTTCTGATGCCCAGAACCCATTTGTGCCAGGCTGGAGTGACATGGATTTCATGTGGGGCATCAGTAGGTATGTAAATCAGGTGTTAGATCAGTGGCACAAAGGCATTTAACCCCTTAAAAATAGCTGTTACTTATTCAAATCTGTGAAAATGGGTGATTTGCCCACTTTGATGCCAGTTCTGATGCCCAGAAACCATTTGTGCCAGGCTGGAGTGACATTGATTTCATGTGGGGCATCAGTAGGTATGTAAATCAGGTGTTAGATTAGTGGCACAAAGGCATTTCACCCCTTAAAAATAGCTGTTACTTATTCAAATCTGTGAAAATGGGCGATTTGCCCCCTTTGATGCCAGTTTAGATGCCCAGAACCCATTTGTGCCAGGCTGCAGTGACATGGATTTCATGTGGGGCATCAGTAGGTATGTAAATCAGGTGTTATATCAGTGGCACAAAGGCATTTAACCCCTCAAAAATAGCTGTTACTTATTCAAATCTATGAAAATTGGTGATTTGAGTACTTTGATGCCAGTTTTGATGCCCAGAACCCATTTGTGCCAGGCTGAAGTGATTTGACTTTGATGTGGGGCATCAGTAGGTATGTAAATCAGGTGTTAGATTAGTGGCACAAAGGCATTTAACCCCTTAAACATAGCTGTTACTTATTCGCATGTGTGAAAATTGGTTCTCTGCCCTCTTTGATGCCAGTTTTGATGCCCAGAACCCATTTGTGCCAGGCTGGAGTGACATGGATTTCATGTGGGGCATCAGTAAAAATGTAAATCAGGTGTTAAATCAGTGGCACAAAGGCATTTAACCCCTTCAATACCATACCTCAGTGCCCACTTTGATGCCCATTTTTGTGCCAGCCTTCTAAATTTTGTATCTGTTTTTAAGTGTATTCACAAAAGGACACATGACCGCATATTATTATATACTCAGAATGGTTTATTTTTATACCAAAACCTGAAAAAAACAGAAAATAAAAAATAGCCGAATAAGAAACTGCTGAATAAGAAACCAACTTCAGCCCGAATAAGAAACTGAACGAATAAGAAACCAACTTCAGCATCGTATAAATAAACTACATACCGTATATACTCGAGTATAAGCCGACCCGAGTATAAGCCGACCCCCCTAATTTTGCCACAAAAAACTGGGAAAACTTATTGACTCGAGTATAAGCCTAGGGTGGAAATGCAGCATTTACCGGTGAATTTCAAAAATAAAAATAGATCATTATTTCCCCATAGCTGTGCCATATAGTGCTCTACACCATTCATATTTCCCCATAGCTGTGCCCCATATAGTGCTCTGCACCGTTCACTGTGCCCCCTAGCTGTGCCATATACAGTGCTCTGCACCGTTCACTGTGCCCCATAGCTGTGCCATATACGGTGCTCTGCACCGTTCATTGTGCCCCCTAGCTGTGCCATATACAGTGCTCTGCACCGTTCACTGTGCCCCCTAGCTGTGCCTTATACGGTGCTCTGCACCGTTCACTGTGCCCCCTAGCTGTGCCTTATACGGTGCTCTGCACCGTTCATTGTGCCCCCTAGCTGTGCCTTATACGGTGCTCTGCACCGTTCATTGTGCCCCCTAGCTGTGCCATATACAGTGCTCTGCACCGTTCACTGTGCCCCCTAGCTGTGCCTTATACGGTGCTCTGCACCGTTCACTGTGCCCCCTAGCTGTGCCTTATACGGTGCTCTGCACCGTTCATTGTGCCCCCTAGCTGTGCCTTATACGGTGCTCTGCACCGTTCATTGTGCCCCCTAGCTGTGCCATATACAGTGCTCTGCACCGTTCACTGTGCCCCCTAGCTGTGCCTTATACGGTGCTCTGCACCGTTCACTGTGCCCCCTAGCTGTGCCTTATACGGTGCTCTGCACCGTTCATTGTGCCCCCTAGCTGTGCCTTATACGGTGCTCTGCACCGTTCATTGTGCCCCATAGATGCTCCACATTAATCTCTGCCGCCGCCGCTGCTGCAATAAAAAAAAAAAAACACATACTCACCTCCCTTGATTGCAGCTCCCAGCGTCTCGTTCCGGCGCCTCCATCTTCCCGGCGTCTCTGCTCTGACTGATCAGGCAGAGGGCGCCGCGCACACTATATGCGTCATCGCGCCCCCTGCCTGATCAGTCAGAGAGCGCAGACGCCGGGAAGATGGAGGCGCCGGCCGGGAAGATGGATCGGCGCCCGGCGGCTGGAACGAGGACAGGTGAATATAACATACTCACCTAGTCCTGGCGATCCTCGCGCTGTCCCCTCCTGTCTTCGGCGCTGCAGCTTCTTTCTCTATCAGCGGTCACCGGCACCGCTGATTAGAGAAATGAATAAGCGGCTCCGCCCCTATGGGAGGTGGAGCCGTTTATTCATTTCTGTAATGAGCGGTCCCACGTGACCGCTGAAGAGAGGAAGAAGCTGCAGCGCCGAAGCCCGTGGGACGGCAGGGACAGCGCGAGGATCGCTGGGACTAGGTAAGTATACCTCAGCGCCCTCAGCCCCTCACCTGCCGACCCCACCGCTACCGTGACTCGAGTATAAGCCGAGGGGGGCACTTTCAGCCCTAAAATTTGGGCTGAAAATCTCGGCTTATACTCGAGTATATACGGTACATATTCTAGAATACCCGATGCATTAGAATCGGGCTACCATCTAGTAAAGTATAATCGTCTAAGGGGCACTTCTGTCTGTTTGTCGGACTGTCTGTCTGTCTGTCTGTCTGTCACGGAAATCCCGCATCGCATCGCAGCAGGCCGCGACCAATCAGCAACGGGCACAGTCTGGCTGCGAATTAGCCCCTTCCTACTCTCCGTCAGGTGCCCCCTCCCTACTGCCCTCCAGTCAGCGCTCACACAGGGTTAATGGCTGCGTTACACCGCGTTATGCCGCAGTGTAACGCAGTCCATTAACGCTGCTATTAACCCTGTGTGACCAACTTTTTACTATTGATGCTGCCTATGCAGCATCAATAGTAAAAAGATCTAATGTTAAAAATAATACAAAAAATAAAAAATCATTATATACTCACTTTCTGGTGCCTTTCCGTGACGCTCCGGGCCATGCATTGCAGTCTCGCGAGATGATGACATAGCGGTCTCGCGAGACCGCTACACCATCATCTCGCGAGACCGCAATGCATTCTTGGGACCAGAGCGTCGCGAGGAGGATCGCTAAACGCCTTGCCTGGATCCGGGGGCCGACGGAAGGTGAGTATATAACTATTTTTTATTTTAATTCTTTTTTTATCAGGGATATGGTGCCCACATTGCTATATACTACGTGGGCTGTGTTATATACTACATGGGCTGTGTTATATACTGCGTGGGCTGTGCTATATACTACTCTGTGCTTAATACTACGTGGGCTGTGCTATATACTACATCGCTGTGCTATATACTACGTGGGCTGTGTTACATACTGCGTGAGCTGTGTTATATACTGCGTCTCTGTGCTATATACTATGTGGGCTGTGCAATATATTACGTGGCTGGGCAATATACTATGTGGCTGTGTTATATACTGCGTGAGCTGTGCTATATACTACGTGAGCTGTGTTATATACTGTGTGAGCTGTGCTATATACTATGTGAGCTGTACTATATACTACATGGCTGTGTTATATACTACGTGGGCTGTGCTATATACTATGTAGCTGTGCAATATACATGGCTGGGCAATATACTATGTAGGCTGTGTTATATACTACGTGGCCTGTGTTATATACTATGTTGGCTGTGTTATATACTACGTGGGCTGTGCTATATACTGCATGGGCTGTGTTATACACTGCGTGGGCTGTGCAATATACTTCGTGGGCTGTTATACACTGTGTGGGCTGTGTTGTATACTATGTGGGCTGTGCTATATACTACATGGGCTGTGTTATACACTGCATGGGCTATGCTATATACTACATGGGCTGTGTTATACACTGCATGGGCTGTGCTATATACTGCATGGGCTTTGCTATATACTACGTGGGCTGTGCTATATACTATGTGGATGTGCTATATACTACATGGCTGTGCTATATGCTACATGGCTGTGTTATATGCTACATGGCTGTGCTATATGCTACGTGGGCTGTGTTATGTGCTACGTGGGCTGTGTTATATGCTACTTGGCTGTGGTATATTTCTCTGCTGTATCTGTGCATCATGCATCGTGGTATGTGTTAAAGAGGGGGGCCCACTGAGACTCTTTCGCCCAGGGCCCTCAAAAATCTGGAGCCGACCCTGGCTTCACTGATTGGTCACGCCCGGCCAGCCGTGAGCAATCAGCGACAGGCACAGTCTGGCCGCGAATTGGTGCGGAATTTGAACCATGCTTCGCTAATTGGTCACGCCTGTGTATAAATTGCATTATTCTGAAAACTTCATAACTAAATTACATACATATTCTAGAATACCCGATGCGTTAGAATCGGGCCACCATCTAGTAAAGTATAATGGGCCACGTATATTGCTCCACACAGTATAATGGCCTTAGTGGGCCCTGTTATGGCTGGCAATCAGGCAACACAGCGTGCAGTAATCAGCGCACATACAGAGATCTGGCAAAAACCCAAAACAATAGGACGAGCTCTGAGACGTGGAATCTCTGTAGACTGCAGTACCTGAACTGTCCTCACACAACTGGAAGCAGCAGTGGATTGCGCCTATCACTACCTATGCAACTCGGCACTGCCTGAGGAGCTGACTAGCCTGAAGATAGAAATACAAGCCTGACTTACCTCAGAGAAATACCCCAAAGGAATAGGCAGCCCCCACATATAATGACTGTTAGCAAGATGAAAAGACAAACGTAGGAATGAAATAGATTCAGCAAAGTGAGGCCCGATATTCTAGACAGAGCGAGGATAGCAAAGAGAACTATGCAGTCTACAAAAAACCCTAAAACGAAAACCACGCAAAGGGGCAAAAAAGACCCACCGTGCCGAACTAACAGCACGGCGGTGCACCCCTTTGCTTCTCAGAGCTTCCAGCAAAAGATAATAACAAGCTGGACAGAAAAAACAGAAAACAAACTAGAAGCACTTATCTAGCAGAGCAGCAGGCCCAAGGAAAGATGCAGTAGCTCAGATCCAACACTGGAACATTGACAAGGAGCAAGGAAGACAGACTCAGGTGGAGCTAAATAGCAAGGCAGCCAACGAGCTCACCAAAACACCTGAGGGAGGACGCCCAGAGACTGCAATACCACTTGTGACCACAGAATTCACAACAGTACCCCCCCCCTTGAGGAGGGGTCACCGAACCCTCACCAGAACCCCCAGGCCGACCAGGATGAGCCACATGAAAGGCACGAACAAGATCTGGGGCATGGACATCAGAGGCAAAAACCCAGGAATTATCTTCCTGAGCATAACCCTTCCATTTGACCAGATACTGGAGTTTCCGTCTAGAGACACGAGAATCCAAAATCTTCTCCACAATATACTCCAATTCCCCCTCCACCAAAACAGGGGCAGGAGGCTCCACAGATGGAACCATAGGTGCTACGTATCTCCTCAACAACGACCTATGGAATACATTATGTATGGAAAAGGAGTCTGGGAGGGTCAGACGAAAAGACACCGGATTGAGAATCTCAGAAATCCTATACGGACCAATAAAACGAGGTTTAAATTTAGGAGAGGAAACCTTCATAGGTATATGACGAGAAGATAACCAAACCAGATCCCCAACACGAAGTCGGGGTCCCACACGGCGTCTGCGATTAGCGAAAAGCTGAGCCTTCTCCTGGGACAAGGTCAAATTGTCCACTACCTGAGTCCAGATCTGCTGCAACCTGTCCACCACATAATCCACACCAGGACAGTCCGAAGACTCAACCTGTCCTGAAGAGAAACGAGGATGGAACCCAGAATTGCAGAAAAATGGAGAGACCAAGGTAGCCGAGCTGGCCCGATTATTAAGGGCGAACTCAGCCAACGGCAAAAATGACACCCAATCATCCTGGTCAGCGGAAACAAAACATCTCAGATATGTTTCCAAGGTCTGATTGGTTCGTTCGGTCTGGCCATTAGTCTGAGGATGGAAGGCCGAGGAAAAAGATAGGTCAATGCCCATCCTACCACAAAAGGCTCGCCAGAACCTTGAGACAAACTGGGAACCTCTGTCAGAAACAATATTCTCAGGAATGCCATGTAAACGAACCACATGCTGGAAGAACAAAGGCACCAAATCAGAGGAGGAAGGCAATTTAACCAAGGGCACCAGATGGACCATTTTAGAAAAGCGATCACAGACCACCCAAATGACAGACATCTTTTGAGAAACGGGAAGGTCAGAAATGAAATCCATCGAAATATGTGTCCAAGGCCTCTTCGGGACCGGCAAGGGCAAAAGCAACCCACTGGCACGTGAACAGCAGGGCTTAGCCCTAGCACAAATTCCACAGGACTGCACAAAAGCACGCACATCCCGCGACAGAGACGGCCACCAAAAGGATCTAGCAACCAACTCCCTGGTACCAAAGATTCCTGGATGACCGGCCAGCACCGAACAATGAAGTTCAGAGATAACTTTACTAGTCCACCTATCAGGGACGAACAGTTTCTCGGCCGGACAACGATCAGGTTTATTAGCCTGAAATTTCTGCAACACTCTCCGCAAATCAGGGGAGATGGCAGACACAATGACTCCTTCCTTGAGGATACTCGCCGGCTCAGATAACCCCGGAGAGTCGGGCACAAAACTCCTAGACAGAGCATCCGCCTTCACATTTTTAGAGCCCGGAAGGTATGAAATCACAAAATCAAAACGAGCAAAAAATAACGACCAACGGGCCTGTCTAGGATTCAAGCGCTTGGCAGACTCAAGATAAGTAAGGTTCTTATGATCAGTCAAAACCACCACGCGATGCTTAGCACCCTCAAGCCAATGACGCCACTCCTCGAATGCCCACTTCATGGCCAGCAACTCTCGGTTGCCCACATCATAATTACGCTCAGCAGCAGAAAATTTCCTGGAAAAGAAAGCACATGGTTTGAACACTGAGCAACCAGAACCTCTCTGTGACAAAACCGCCCCTGCACCAATCTCAGAAGCATCAACCTCGACCTGGAACGGAAGAGAAACATCAGGTTGACACAACACAGGGGCACAGCAAAAACGACGCTTCAACTCCTGAAAAGCTTCCACGGCAGCAGAAGACCAATTAACCAAATCAGCACCCTTCTTGGTCAAATCGGTCAATGGTCTGGCAATGCTAGAAAAATTACAGATGAAGCGACGATAAAAATTAGCAAAGCCCAGGAATTTCTGCAAACTTTTTAGAGATGTCGGCTGAGTCCAATCCTGGATGGCCTGAACCTTAACCGGATCCATCTCGATAGTAGAAGGGGAAAAGATGAACCCCAAAAATGAAACTTTCTGCACACCGAAGAGACACTTTGATCCCTTCACAAACAAGGAATTAGCACGCAGTACCTGGAAAACCATTCTGACTTGCTTTACATGAGACTCCCAATCATCTGAGAAGATCAAAATGTCATCCAAGTAAACAATCAAGAATTTATCCAGATACTCACGAAAAATGTCATGCATAAAAGACTGAAAAACAGATGGAGCATTGGCAAGTCCGAACGGCATCACCAGATACTCAAAATGACCCTCGGGCGTATTAAATGCCGTTTTCCATTCATCTCCCTGCCTGATTCTCACCAGATTATACGCACCACGAAGATCAATCTTAGTAAACCAACTAGCCCCCTTAATCCGAGCAAACAAGTCAGAAATCAATGGCAAGGGATACTGAAACTTAACAGTGATCTTATTAAGAAGGCGGTAATCAATACACGGTCTTAGCGAACCATCCTTCTTGGCTACAAAAAAGAACCCTGCTCCCAATGGTGATGACGATGGGCGAATATGTCCCTTCTCCAGGGACTCCTTCACATAACTGCGCATAGCGGTGTGTTCAGGTACGGACAAATTAAATAAACGACCCTTAGGGAATTTACTACCAGGAATCAAATCGATAGCACAATCACAATTCCTATGCGGAGGAAGGGCATCAGACTTGGACTCTTCAAATACATCCTGAAAGTCCGACAAGAACTCTGGGATGTCAGAAGGAATGGATGACGAAATAGACAAAAATGGAACATCACCATGTACTCCCTGACAACCCCAGCTGGTTACCGACATAGAGTTCCAATCCAATACTGGATTATGGGTTTGTAGCCATGGCAACCCCAACACGACCACATCATGCAAATTATGCAGTACCAAAAAGCGAATAACTTCCTGATGTGCAGGAGCCATGCACATGGTCAGCTGGGCCCAGTACTGAGGCTTATTCTTGGCCAGAGGTGTAGCATCAATTCCTCTCAACGGAATAGGACACCGCAAAGGCTCCAAGAAAAATCCACAACGTTTAGCATAATCCAAATCCATCAGATTCAGGGCAGCGCCTGAATCCACAAACGCCATGACAGAATATGATGACAAAGAGCACATTAAGGTAATGGACAAAAGGAATTTGGACTGTACAGTACCAATAACGGCAGAGCTATCGAACCGCCTAGTGCGTTTAGGACAATTAGAAATAGCATGAGTAGAATCACCACAATAGAAACACAGTCTGTTCAGACGTCTGTGTTCGTGCCGTTCTACTTTAGTCATAGTCCTGTTGCACTGCATAGGCTCAGGCTTACTCTCAGACAATACCGCCAGATGGTGCACAGATTTACGCTCGCGCAAGCGACGACCGATCTGAATGGCCAAGGACATAGACTCATTCAAACCAGCAGGCATAGGAAATCCCACCATTACATCCTTAAGAGCTTCAGAGAGACCCTTTCTGAACAAAGCCGCTAGTGCAGATTCATTCCACAGAGTGAGTACTGACCATTTTCTAAATTTCTGACAATATAGTTCTACATCATCCTGACCCTGGCATAAAGCCAGCAGATTTTTCTCAGCTTGATCCACTGAATTAGGCTCATCGTAAAGCAATCCCAGCGCCTGGAAAAATGCATCAATATTACTCAATGCAGAATCTCCTGGTGCAAGAGAAAACGCCCAGTCCTGTGGGTCGCCGCGCAAAAAAGAAATAATAATCAAAACCTGTTGAATAGGATTACCAGAAGAATGAGGTTTCAAGGCCAAAAATAGCTTACAATTATTTCTGAAGCTCAGGAACTTAGTTCTGTCACCAAAAAACAAATCAGGAATCGGAATTCTTGGTTCTAGCATCGATTTCTGATCAATAGTATCTTGAATCTTTTGTACATTTACAACGAGATTATCCATTGAGGAGCACAGAGCCTGAATATCCATGTCCACAGCTGTGTCCTGAAGCACTCTAATGTCTAGGGGAAAAAAAAGACTGAAGACAGAGCTAAGAAAAAAAAATGATGTCAGGATTTCTTTTTTCCCTCTATTGGAAATCATTGAATTGGCTCCTTGTACTGTTATGGCTGGCAATCAGGCAACACAGCGTGCAGTAATCAGCGCACATACAGAGATCTGGCAAAAACCCAAAACAATAGGACGAGCTCTGAGACGTGGAATCTCTGTAGACTGCAGTACCTGAACTGTCCTCACACAACTGGAAGCAGCAGTGGATTGCGCCTATCACTACCTATGCAACTCGGCACTGCCTGAGGAGCTGACTAGCCTGAAGATAGAAATACAAGCCTGACTTACCTCAGAGAAATACCCCAAAGGAATAGGCAGCCCCCACATATAATGACTGTTAGCAAGATGAAAAGACAAACGTAGGAATGAAATAGATTCAGCAAAGTGAGGCCCGATATTCTAGACAGAGCGAGGATAGCAAAGAGAACTATGCAGTCTACAAAAAACCCTAAAACGAAAACCACGCAAAGGGGCAAAAAAGACCCACCGTGCCGAACTAACAGCACGGCGGTGCACCCCTTTGCTTCTCAGAGCTTCCAGCAAAAGATAATAACAAGCTGGACAGAAAAAACAGAAAACAAACTAGAAGCACTTATCTAGCAGAGCAGCAGGCCCAAGGAAAGATGCAGTAGCTCAGATCCAACACTGGAACATTGACAAGGAGCAAGGAAGACAGACTCAGGTGGAGCTAAATAGCAAGGCAGCCAACGAGCTCACCAAAACACCTGAGGGAGGACGCCCAGAGACTGCAATACCACTTGTGACCACAGAATTCACAACAGGGCCCCATATATTGCTCCATACAGTATATAATGGCCACAATATAATGCTCCATACAGTATAATATGCTCCATTCATTAAAAAAATCAAGCACTCGCCTTTCCTATTATTCCTTGCAGGTCCAGTCTCAGCGTCTTCTTCTCTTTCTCTGCAGTGCTCAGCACAAAGGATCCACTGTAGTGACGTCATGGCGCCCTCTGCCCTGAGACATTCCAGAGTAAGAAAATGCTGGAGACACCGGTGCCTGTGCTAGCATCAGGCTCCCCCTAGTCACCAGCCCCATAGAGTTCCATTGTCTCCGATGGTGAGACCCCTCGATTGTACGGGGTACCGGCTGATGACCCTGGTGGTCAAGTTTAACCCTACATGCGCGTACCCCTGCCTATGCTTTTAAAGGGCCGGTACCCCTAAAAATGGTGGAGTTTTTTCCACCTTCTTTTTCTCTCTCTGGCCACAGGGCATTTCTCCGGTATCTCGCCAAGCCAGTTTGACCCTAGAAGGGACTGTGTAGTAAACTCATTCTAATAGTATCGGCAGCATGGTGCCCCTTATAATAATAGGTGGACGTTGGCTCAGTGGTTTTCAACATCTGCTAAGGGTTTGTATGTTCACATGGATTTCCTCCCACACTTCAAAGACTTTCTGCTTTTAGATTGTGATGATGATGATATCTGTAAAGCGCTGTAGAAATTAATGGTGATAAATAAGAGAGTAAATGAAACAAATAAATAGTAGTCAGAGAAGTGGAATGACTGACAGAATGACAGGTCTACTGTTCTCTTGATAGGACTAGCTAATCATGGTGTAGGCTAACCGAGAAAACAGAAAAGATGAAGAAAAAAAAGCAGCAAAGCTTTAAAGATGTTAATAATCAAATAAAATGCCTGTGTGACATTTGATTAAATATATTTATAATGGGATGAAAATTATCGCAGCATATTGTCCTACAAAAACAGGGGATGTGCTGTTAACAACATGCACACTGTGTGGGGACATAATGATTAACGATTGTTCTGTCCTCATATACAGTGGTGTGAAAAAGTGTTTGCCCCTTCCTGATTTCCTATTCTTTTGCATGTTTGTCACACTTACCGTATTTTTCGTATTATAAGACGCAAAATGGGGGTGTGTCTTAAAATTCGAATATACCTTACCGGCTGCTGTTGAGCCGGGTCCCAGGGTCGCTGCTGGCAGAGTCAGGAGTGGAGCTATGCTGCATGTCTCATGTTGGGGGGAGGGGATATTCAGAGAAGTGACACTGAGGGTGTTCGGTGGGGTGGAGGCTCAGATGACATTTTGTTAAAGCCCGGAGCCCCCACACTTGGAGATCTCTTTGCCAAGATTTTGGGAGATGAGATCTTGGTGCTGCACTTGGTGGCCTTTTACCTGGAGTCCACCGCAATGTAAACTGGAAGTGCGGGGGCTCCAGGCTTTAACAAAATGTCGGCGAAGCCCCAGCGCCACCAAACACCCACATAGTCACACCTCAACATACCCCTACCTCCCAGCCTGGGGTCCACAGCATCACCTCAGTCCTGCCTCCTGGGACCACACCCCACTGCAGCCACCACCCATGGTAAGCAATAAGATGCAAGAAGTATAAGAAGCACCATCATTTTATTAAAAAAGTTTTTTTCCTATTTTCTACCCAAAATTAGGGATACGCCTTATAATCTGCAAAATATGGTAACTGTTTCAGATCACGAAACAAATGTAAATATTAGACAAGGATAGCACAAGTAACACAAAATGCAGTTTATAAATGAGGGTCTTTATTATTAAGAGAAAAAGAAATCCAAACCTACAGGGCCCTGTGTGAAAAAAGTGATTGCCCCCTAAACTTAATAACTGGTTGGCGTTTGTGATAACAGACAATGAGTCTTTTACAAAGCGCTGGAGGAATTTTTGGCCACTCATCTTTGCAGAGTTGTTGTAATTTAGCTACATTGAAAGGTTTTCCGAGCATGAACCACCTTTTTAAGGTCATGCCACAGCATCTCAAACGAATTAAGGTCAGGACTTTTACTAGGCCACTCCAAAGTCTTAATTTTGTTTTTCTTAAACCATTCAGAGGTGGACTTGCTGGAGTGTTTTGGATAATTGTAATGCTGCATAACCAAAATTCTGCTTGAGGTTATGAACAGATAGTGTGATGGTAGTCTGAGGGTCTGGGGCTCTTTTGCTGCTTCCGGACCTCCAAGATTTGCTGTGGAAAATGGAACCATGAATTCTGCCTTCTACCAAAAAATCCTGAAGGGGAATTTCCAGCCATCTGTTTGTGACCTCAAGCTGAAGCGCTCAGTGCATCGCGAGACGTGGAGTCGACTATGCGTGTCCACAGCGATGTGCGCATGACTAATAGTGTAAGTATTCTGTCCTGACAAACTGAAGGTTAAACTTGAACCTTTTGTTCAATGAGATCTGAGATTTCACTTTTTTTAGGAGTTTATAAATTCCTCTGGTGCCCCTCTTACCCTCAGCTCAGTCAGGGTACTGCACCTAGGATAAGTAGAGGCTGCCCTGTCACGTGCTGGTTATCGGAGCACTCTGTAGTGAGCGCGGTATATATATCCCCAGTACCAGGCCGAGAGTACATATATAAACCTCTGATCCATCACTGCCAGGATTCCCCAATAGCACCAGAACACTATGCTGCCACCAGTTCCTCATTAGACATAAACCAGTCCATTACCAAGCCTATATCGGGTCCAAAACCAACACAAGGTAGTGTGAATTTGCATGGAGTATGTATCAGTTTGATCATAGAGCAAAAGAACGAAGCTAACAAATTTATAAGTTTACTCCAGAAAAAGTAGGCAGTGTTTACAAAAGTTACAAAATATATTACAAATGAGACAAAATACAATATGTACGACAGTTAAAAAATAAAAAGGATGAACATATGAACTTACTATATCTCAGTCACAGGTATGGTGTATCGATAAAGCGGAGGAGAGATCTCAAAGGAAAGATTCAGTCCACAGCATGTCATCTCGCTGTCTCTCCAGGGTCTGAACACCTCCCAAAATGCACATTTCTGTTTTTTGCTTTGCCCACAAACCTAGAGATTCCTCTCTTGCTCACCTCACTGGTGGGCTGTTTTCCAGAAGATACACCTCTCTTTGGAAGTTATCAAAACTCCTATTTTCCACATCTTTGGCTTGAAAGCTCGCAGGGCAAAGATAGGGGCATTATATTTTTCCCTATGAATTTACCATTCTTTTGAGACCAAATATGGCATGTATGCGGGTTACCTGGGGGGCAGAATTTAATTTCCCAGGTTTCTGATGGCCCTAACGACCACAGAACACCGCCAGGCATAGCCCTGTGTGCCCAGATCCTGGAAATCCAATTTTCGCGTTTCTAGGATTACTGGGAGTTATTAAATTTGACTTTGAGTATTTTGGGATAGGACAAAGAAATCTCCGGAGGGAAAAGCTTCACTCTTGCTAGAGCTGGCCAGAGCAATAAACTCATTTTCCAGAGGGAGGTGGGAGGGAGTAGAATTTCACAGAGGGAGACAGAGTGGCTTGAGAGGGATTGTAGCTACAGGCAGGATTATGGGTCCTTTCAGAAATAAAAAATGGGGAAGAGCAGCAAGTCAGCTTTGGTTGACTTCACCTAAATAGAGCTTTGCTGAACAATGTGGACATACTTTATCCATACTCCCAACACTGTGAGTTTTAACTTCATTGTCTGGAAGTAATAAGTAGTGTTGAGCGATACCGTCCGATATTTGAAAGTATCAGTATCGGATGGTATCGGCCGATATCCGAGGGTAAGTATATCAATAAGTAAGTATATCAATATTTTTTATTTTTATTCTTTATTTTACACATGAATATGGATCCCAGGGCCTGAAGGAGAGTTTCCTCTCCTTCAGACCCTGGGAACCATAGAGGATACCTTCCGATATTTGTGTCCCATTGACTTGTATTGGTATCGGATATCGGTATCGGCGATATCCGATACCAATACAAGTCAATGGGACACAAATATCGGAAGGTATCCTCTATGGTTCCCAGGGTCTGAAGGAGAGGAAACTCTCCTTCAGGCCCTGGGATCCATATTCATGTGTAAAATAAAGAATAAAAATAAAAAATATTGATATACTTACCCTCGGACGCGCCCTGGTTGTCACAGCTGCAACCGCCATGCTTCCCTTTCTAAGAATGAGCGCGTTAAGGACTTTTGATGACGTCGCGGCTTGTGATTGGTCGCTGAGCGGTCATGTGACCGCTCACGCGACCAATCACAAGCCGCGACATCATCGAAGGTCATTAACGCGCTCATTCCTAAGAATGCCCTGGTTGTCACCGCTGCAACCGCCATGCTTCCCTTTCTAAGAATGAGCGCGTTAAGGACCTTCGATGACGTCGCGGCTTGTGATTGGTCGCGTGAGCGGTCACATGACCGCTCAGCGACCAATCACAAGCCGCGACGTCATCGAAGGTCCTTAACGCGCTCATTCTTAGGAATGAGCGCGTTAATGACCTTCGATGATGTCGCGGCTTGTGATTGGTCGCGTGAGCGGTCACATGACCGCTCAGCGACCAATCACAAGCCGCGACGTCATCAAAAGTCCTTAACGCGCTCATTCTTAGGAATGAGCGCGTTAATGACCTTCGATGATGTCGCGGCTTGTGATTGGTCGCGTGAGTGGTCACATGACCGTTCAGCGACCAATCACAAGCCGCGACGTCATTGAAGGTCCTTAACGCGCTCATTCTTAGGAATGAGCGCGTTAATGACCTTCGATGATGTCGCGGCTTGTGATTAGTCGCGTGAGCAGTCACATGACCGCTCAGCGACCAATCACAAGCAGCGACGTCATCAAAAGTCCTTAACGCGCTCATTCTTAGAAAGGGAAGCATGGCGGTTGCAGCGGTGACAACCAGGGCACGTCCGATGGTAAGTATATCAATATTTTTTATTTTTATTCTTTATTTTACACATGAATCTTAATCCCGATACCGATTCCCGATATCACAAAAATATCGGAACTCGGTATCGGAATTCCGATACCGCAAATATCGGCCGATACCCGATACTTGCGGTGTCGGAATGCTCAACACTAGTAATAAGCGACCACAAAAGTATGTATTTGGAAGTAAATGTTTGCGCCTCCTTGCACAGATGTTTTGTTGTAGACACAGGGAGTAATCAGGTGGAACTAAATCAATACAGTGCTCTTGCAGTAGTGTTCTACGCTGATTCAATATCTTGTCTGTGCTTCTGTTGAGCCTGTCTATGGTTTTCAAGTCTCTGTTGCCTTTGTTCATGAGGTTGTAGCCTGTTTGATGTTCACTGAGATGGTGTCTGAAGATGTCTGGGATGTCTCGTTCGTGTTAGCTTGCCTCGAGGCCTGCTTTTTATATGCCTCTTCCTAGTCATCCTGCAAAGTAATTCCAAACCCAAACAATGTCAGGTCTGCGCTCCAAATGCAGCTTGAAATGTACAATAGGCAGTGCATGTTTCCAGTAGAATAAGCAGTGCATGGTTTCAAATGTGTTTGCATATGTGACTCACCTGCAGTGAAGTGTGCTATCTGTTTGGATTTGTTTGTGATGTTCGTAATCAGCTTTGTGGTTGTGTGCTTTGGGGTAGTGTGGTGCCACCTGCAGGTCATTTTTCCTTACTGCAGGTTTATGAAAATGAATGATTAAACTGTATTTTGTGATCGATCACATCATGAATGTGTGGTTTGTTTGGCTATTTTCTTGCTGAAGGTGACAAGTTTACCTTTCAAATGGTGTATCATTTGTGTGTGTGGGTGCAGTATGAACAGAGATACAAATTAATCACTGAAAAAGAGTATTTAGAAATAACATATAAAGATATGACTTGCACTAGAAAATATGAAAAATTGAGAATACTTAGCTCATAAATTAGCCACTTCATGTGTACCCATCAGCCACAATAAGACGATTCTTGCTGCTGGGAACCTGTCTAATGCGAATCCTCTCTTAGACTGGTCTACATTTATATGGGAAGGTAAATATGAATTGGCCAATTTATGTGCTAAGTTTTCTCAATTTTTCATATTTTCTAGTGCAGTAATGCAATTTAGATTTCACACATTTTATGTTTGCATGCTATAGTGCTACAGAGTGCTACTTTATTTGATGGTTGTATATGGAAATGGCTGCTCTTAAGTAATCACCCGTTCACACCTGATTTTTGTTTGGAAGTGACAGTCAGTCTTTGGAGAGCAATAATTTTCAATTCATGGCTAAAATCTGTGTTCACTGAAGACAGATTTTTACATGAATGATATAGTAGATGATGGTTACTACTAATAAGATTCTATATAGACTGGAGGGGGAGAAGCTCTGCCTTTAGTTCTTCCCTTCTACATAAAATGTTATCAGTAGTAACCGTCATCTCCTATCTCATTAATGTAAAAACCTGTATTCGCTAAATACAGATTAGGGACATGAATTGAGAATTTTCAAAATTAAACAGCAATCCTGGTGGAGAATAAAACAGATCTTTTTGATAATATATATCACAAAGTTTAAGATTTTCATGTGTACTGTTGATTTCTGAAAATAAAAATTAAAACAGTGATCACAATTTCACATCAAACCCGTTTTAGACCTTTAGAACAAAACAATTTGTTTATGCCTTTTCATTGTTACATTCCAGGAGCTGGGGTATTTTTATTGTTTCATGGAAGTAGTTGAATGAGGACTTGTTTTTTTCACAATGAGTTGTATTTGTGACTGGCAGTATTTTAGGAGACCTATACCTTATTACCTAACTTTTGTTAACTCTTTATAGGGAGAGATACAAAAAAAACTGTTCCGCTGTTGTTTTTTTATGTTTTATATTTTCTTTGCGCGCATGCTACACAAATAAGGTGTTAACTTTATTCTGTAGTTCAGAATGATTATGGCAATGCAAAATTTATAGTTTTAGTTTATGTTTTACTAAAGGACAATGAACCTAAACATCACATCCTGCCAGAGCTACAATGCAGGGTTTACATCAGAGCATATTCATGTCTGTGAAAGGCTCAATCATAGTTCAGACCCAAATCCCATTCAAAATCTGTGACAAGGCTTGGAAATTGCTGATCACAGATGTCTCCATCCAATCCCACTGAGTGAGAGCGAGTGTATAAAGAAAAAGGGGCAAAATTTCCTAATCTAAATCATTTGTGCTAATATTGTGGCGCAGGCAGGAGGCCACATTTCCTAATCTAAATAATTTGTGCTAATACTATGGTATGGGCAGGAGGCCACATTTTATATTCTAAATAGTTTGTGCTAATATTGTGGTGCATGCAGGAGTCCACATTTCCTAATCTAAATCGTTTGTGCTAATACTATGGTAAGGGAAGGAGGCCACATTTCATAATCTAAATTGTTTGAGCTAATACTGTGGTGCAGGCAGCAGACAAAATTTTCTAATCTAAATCGTTTGTGCTAATATTATGGTGTAGGCCGGAGACCACATTTCTTAATCTAACTCATTTATGCTAATATGGTTGTGCAGGCATGATGCCTCATCTCCTAATCTAAATAATTCGTGTTAATACTGTGGTACAGGCAGGAGGCCACATTTCCTAATCTAAATTGTTTGTGCTAATATTGTGGTGCAGTTACCAGACCACATTTCATAATCTAAATCATTTGGGCTATTACTGTTGAGCAGGCACCAAGCCACATTTCATATTCTAAATCATTTGTAATATTAATGTGATTCAGATACCAGGCCACATATCAGAATCTAAATAGTTTGTGCTAATAGTGTGGTCCAGCCAGGAGTCCACATTTTAAAATCTAAATCCTTTGTGCAAATTGTGTGGTCTAGCCAGCATTACACATTTCAGCAACTAAATCCTTTGTGCAAATTGTGTGGTACAGACTTCAGTCCACATTTCAGCATCTAAATATCTTGTGCTAACTGTGTGGTCCAGCCACATTATCTCAGCAAATAAATACAGATTGTTCATTTTCTGACAGGTGACGGACAGGTGTGGACTTAGGGTTGTGAAACATTGTTAATCGAGGGGAAGGGTACGTCCAACAAAAGTGGGAAAAAGCGAGGTCGTGGTGGACGGGTGTATAGACTTGATGTTCAAGGTGTACTTGGGCTAGGTGGTAATGTTAATGAAAACTCTAATAAACAAGCACCAGCTTTTCCTATCGAGAAACAACTGACAACTTCTGTTATTGGATGGGCTACTGGACTACCTTTCTTTGTAAACCACACAGTCTTATGCCTTGTAGATGAGGGCATGAACTTGCACGTGCTCGATTGGTTCGCAAGTGCTGCATCAAGTGGCCTCTTCTCTTCCTCCACCTTAACATTACACAGTTCAGTCCTCAGCGGTGACACCCCAATTACCTTTGTTTCCACCTGTGTCACAACTCTCTAACCGCCCAACTGACCCAGAGTAAAATAGTATAATTGCGCAGCATAAAAGCATGGGACCGGGCTTGAACCAGCATTTATAGCATAAACATTGATCAGTAACAGGTGGATGAGTGACAAGTGTAGGCCTGGTGCTCTGAGAGCCCTGCAAAATTCAGGCAACACACATGACGGAGATCCAACTTGGAGTTCAAACATTTGCAAAAAATTTAAGTTCAGATTAAGCGATGGGTGAGGGACCAGTGTAGACCTGCTGTGCTGGGAGCCCTGATATCTCACGCAACAGGTCAAACTGCTTTTCTGCTCAGCCACACTAAGATGGCACAAATTTCAGCTTCGTAGATTACTATTGTTCTCCAACCCCTGTTGTCTAGTAGCTTAGTTTTCTGTCTTCTTGTGTGTGGTGGTTTATATCTCCATCCTTTGGTGTCTAGTGTCTAGTGGTTTAATTCAATATCCTCTTTGGTGTAGTGGTTTAGTTATCCAACCCTAGGTGTTTGGTAGTTTAGTTCTCCAACCCGTTTTCTAGTAGTTTAGTTCTTCATTCTCTGGGGTGTAGTGGTTTAGTTCTCTGTTATGAAAGGCAATTCAGAATCACAATGGACATGGAGGTCAGAGCACACACAGTGAACTGATAATAACCCAAAATAATAGAACGAGCTCTGAGACGTGGGAACTCTGCAGACCGCAATCCCTAAGCCTATCAAACCACACTAAAGGTAGCCGTGGAGCGCTCCTGACCAGAACCTAGGCGCCTCGTCACAGCCTGAGAAACTAGCTAATCCTGAAGATAGAAAAATAAGCCTACCTTGCCTCAGAGAAATTCCCCAAAGGAAAAGGCAGCCCCCCACATATAATGACTGTGAGTAAGATGAAAACACAAACATAGAGATGAAACAGATTTAGCAAAGTGAGGCCCGACTAGCTGAACAGAACGAGGATAGGGAAGATAACTTTGCGGTCAGCACAAAAACCTATAAAAAACCACGCAGAGGGGACAAAAAGACCCTCCGCACCGACTAACGGTACGGAGGTGGTCCCTCTGCGTCTCAGAGCTTCCAGCAGGCGAGAAAAACCAATAAAGCAAGCTGGACAGAAAAATAGCAACAAAATAACATAAGCAAAACTTAGCTTTGCAGAGCAGCAGGCCACAGGAATGATCCAGGGAAAAAACAAGTCCCACACTGAAACATTGATAGGAAGCATAGATCAAAGCATCAGGTGGAGTTAAGTAGAGAAGAAGCTAACGAGCTCACCAGATCACCTGAGGGAGGAAACTCAGAAGCTGCAGTACCACTTTCCTCCACAAACGGAAGATCCCAGAGAGAATCAGCCGAAGTACCACTTGTGACCACAGGAGTGAACTCTGCCACAGAATTCACAACAGTACCCCCCCCCTTGAGGAGGGGTCACCGAACCCTCACCAGAGCCCCCAGGCTGACCAGGATGAGCCACATGAAAGGCACGAACAAGATCGGGAGCATGGACATCAGAGGCAAAAACCCAGGAATTATCCTCCTGAGCATAACCCTTCCATTTAACCAGATACTGGAGTTTCCGTCTTGAAACACGAGAATCCAAAATCTTCTCCACAATATACTCCAATTCCCCCTCCACCAAAACCGGGGCAGGAGGCTCAACAGATGGAACCATAGGTGCCACGTATCTCCGCAACAATGACCTATGGAATACGTTATGTATGGAAAAAGAATCTGGAAGGGTCAGACGAAAAGACACAGGATTAAGAACCTCAGAAATCCTATACGGACCAATAAAACGAGGTTTAAACTTAGGAGAGGAAACCTTCATAGGAATATGACGAGAAGATAACCAAACCAGATCCCCAACACGAAGTCGGGGACCCACACGGCGTCTGCGATTAGCGAAAAGTTGAGCCTTCTCCTGGGACAAGGTCAAATTGTCCACTACCTGAGTCCAAATCTGCTGCAACCTGTCCACCACAGTATCCACACCAGGACAGTCCGAAGACTCAACCTGTCCAGAAGAGAAACGAGGATGGAACCCAGAATTGCAGAAAAACGGTGAAACCAAGGTAGCCGAGCTGGCCCGATTATTAAGGGCGAACTCAGCCAAAGGCAAAAAGGACACCCAGTCATCCTGATCAGCAGAAACAAAGCACCTCAGATATGTTTCCAAGGTCTGATTGGTTCGCTCGGTCTGGCCATTAGTCTGAGGATGGAAAGCCGAGGAAAAAGACAAGTCAATGCCCATCCTACCACAAAAGGCTCGCCAAAACCTCGAAACAAACTGGGAACCTCTGTCAGAAACAATATTCTCTGGAATGCCATGCAAACGAACCACATGCTGGAAGAACAAAGGCACCAAATCAGAGGAGGAAGGCAATTTAGACAAGGGTACCAGATGGACCATCTTAGAAAAGCGATCACAGACCACCCAAATGACTGACATCTTCTGAGAAACGGGAAGGTCAGAAATAAAATCCATAGAGATATGTGTCCAAGGCCTCTTCGGGACCGGCAAGGGCAAAAGCAACCCACTGGCACGAGAACAGCAGGGCTTAGCCCGAGCACAAATCCCACAGGACTGCACAAAAGCACGCACATCCCGCGACAGAGAGGGCCACCAAAAGGATCTAGCCACTAACTCTCTGGTACCAAAGATTCCAGGATGACCAGCCAACACCGAACAATGAAGTTCAGAGATAACTCTATTCGTCCACCTATCAGGGACAAACAGTTTCTCCGCTGGGCAACGATCAGGTTTATTAGCCTGAAATTTTTGCAGCACCCGCCGCAAATCAGGGGAGATGGCAGACACAATTACTCCTTCCTTGAGGATACCCGCCGGCTCAGATAAACCCGGAGAGTCGGGTGCAAAACTCCTAGACAGAGCATCCGCCTTCACATTTTTAGAGCCCGGAAGGTACGAAATCACAAAGTCAAAACGGGCAAAAAACAACGACCAACGAGCTTGTCTAGGATTCAAGCGCTTGGCAGACTCGAGATAAGTCAAGTTCTTATGATCAGTCAATACCACCACGCGATGCTTAGCTCCTTCAAGCCAATGACGCCACTCCTCGAATGCCCACTTCATGGCCAGCAACTCTCGGTTGCCCACATCATAATTACGCTCAGCAGGCGAAAACTTCCTGGAAAAGAAAGCGCATGGTTTCATCACTGAGCAACCAGAACCTCTCTGCGACAAAACAGCCCCTGCTCCAATCTCAGAAGCATCAACCTCGACCTGGAACGGAAGAGAAACATCTGGCTGACACAACACAGGGGCAGAAGAAAAACGATGCTTCAACTCTTGAAAAGCTTCCACAGCAGCAGAAGACCAATTGACCACATCAGCACCCTTCTTGGTCAAATCGGTCAATGGTTTAGCAATACTAGAAAAATTGCAGATGAAGCGACGATAAAAATTAGCAAAGCCCAGGAACTTTTGCAGACTTTTCAGAGATGTCGGCTGAGTCCAATCATGGATGGCTTGGACCTTAACAGGATCCATCTCGATAGTGGAAGGGGAAAAGATGAACCCCAAAAATGAAACCTTCTGCACACCAAAGAGACACTTTGATCCCTTCACAAACAAAGAATTAGCTCGCAGGACCTGAAAAACCATTCTGACCTGCTTCACATGAGACTCCCAATCATCCGAGAAGATCAAAATGTTATCCAAGTACACAATCAGGAATTGATCCAGGTACTCTCGGAAGATGTCATGCATAAAGGACTGAAACACTGATGGAGCATTGGCAAGTCCGAACGGCATCACGAGATACTCAAAATGACCCTCGGGCGTATTAAATGCAGTTTTCCATTCATCACCTTGCTTAATTCGCACCAGATTATACGCACCACGAAGATCTATCTTTGTGAACCAACTAGCCCCCTTAATCCGAGCAAACAGATCAGATAACAATGGCAAGGGGTACTGAAATTTAACCGTGATCTTATTAAGAAGGCGGTAATCTATACAAGGTCTCAGCGAACCATCCTTCTTGGCTACAAAAAAGAACCCTGCTCCTAATGGCGACGATGACGGGCGAATATGCCCCTTCTCCAGGGATTCCTTCACATAACTGCGCATAGCGGTGTGCTCAGGCACGGACAAATTAAACAATCGACCTTTTGGGAATTTACTACCAGGAATCAAATTGATAGCACAATCACAATCCCTATGCGGAGGTAGGGTATTGGACTTGGGCTCATCAAATACATCCCGGTAATCAGACAAGAACTCTGGGACCTTAGAAGGAGTGGATAATGAAATTGACAGAAATGGAACATCACCATGTACCCCCTGACAACCCCAGCTGGACACCGACATGGATTTCCAATCTAATACTGGATTATGGGCTTGTAGCCATGGCAACCCCAACACGACCACATCATGCAGATTATGCAACACCAGAAAGTGAATAACCTCCTGATGTGCAGGAGCCATGCACATGGTCAGCTGGGTCCAGTATTGAGGCTTATTCTTGGCCAAAGGCGTAGCATCAATTCCTCTCAATGGAATAGGACACTGCAAGGGCTCCAAGAAAAACCCACAACGCTTAGCATATTCCAAGTCCATCAAATTCAGGGCAGCGCCTGAATCCACAAATGCCATGACAGAATATGATGACAAAGAGCAGATCAAGATAACGGACAGAAGAAATTTTGACTGTACAGTACCAATGGTGGCAGACCTAGCGAACCGCTTAGTGCGCTTAGGACAATCAGAGATAGCATGAGTGGAATCACCACAGTAGAAACACAGACCATTCAGACGTCTATGTTCTTGCCGTTCAACTCTGGTCAAGGTCCTATCACACTGCATAGGCTCAGGTTTAAGCTCAGGTAATACCGCCAAATGGTGCACAGGTTTACGCTCACGCAAGCGTCGACCGATCTGAATGGCCAAAGACATAGACTCATTCAAACCAGCAGGCATAGGAAATCCCACCATGACATCCTTAAGGGCTTCAGAGAGACCCTTTCTGAATATTGCTGCCAGCGCAGATTCATTCCATTGAGTGAGCACTGACCACTTTCTAAATTTCTGACAATATACCTCTATCTCATCCTGAGCCTGACAAAGAGCCAGCAAATTTTTTTCTGCCTGATCCACTGAATTAGGCTCATCGTACAGCAACCCAAGGGCCAGGAAAAACGCATCGATATTACTCAATGCAGGATCTCCTGACGCAAGAGAAAACGCCCTGTCCTGAGGGTCGCCGCGCAAAAAGGAAATGACGATCCTAACCTGTTGAATTGGGTCACCAGAAGAGCGAGGTTTCAAAGCCAGAAATAGTTTACAATTATTTTTGAAACTCAGAAATTTAGTTCTATCTCCAAAAAACAAATCTGGAATAGGAATTCTCGGGTCAAGCAAAGAATTCTGGACCACAAAATCTTGAATATTTTAAACTCTTGCCGTGAGCTTATCCACACATGAAGACAGACCTTTAATGTCCATTGCTACACCTGTGTCCTGAACCACCCAAATGTCTAGGGGAAAAAAAAGACAAAACACAGTGCAAAGAAAAAAAAATGGTCTCAGAACTTCTTTTTTCCCTCTATTGAGAATCATTAGCACTTTTGGCTTCCTGTACTGTTATGAAAGGCAATTCAGAATCACAATGGACATGGAGGTCAGAGCACATACAGTGAACTGATAATAACCCAAAATAATAGAACGAGCTCTGAGACGTGGGAACTCTGCAAACCACACTAAAGGTAGCCGTGGAGCGCTCCTGACCAGAACCTAGGTGCCTCGTCACAGCCTGAGAAACTAGCTAATCCTGAAGATAGAAAAATAAGCCTACCTTGCCTCAGAGAAATTCCCCAAAGGAAAAGGCAGCCCCCCACATATAATGACTGTGAGTAAGATGAAAACACAAACATAGAGATGAAACAGATTTAGCAAAGTGAGGCCCGACTAGCTGAACAGAACGAGGATAGGGAAGATAACTTTGCGGTCAGCACAAAAAACCTATAAAAAACCACGCAGAGGGGACAAAAAGACCCTCCGCACCGACTAACGGTACGGAGGTGGTCCCTCTGCGTCTCAGAGCTTCCAGCAGGCGAGAAAAACCAATAAAGCAAGCTGGACAGAAAAATAGCAACAAAATAACATAAGCAAAACTTAGCTTTGCAGAGCAGCAGGCCACAGGAATGATCCAGGGAAAAACAAGTCCCACACTGAAACATTGACAGGAAGCATAGATCAAAGCATCAGGTGGAGTTAAGTAGAGAAGAAGCTAACGAGCTCACCAGATCACCTAAGGGAGGAAACTCAGAAGCTGCAGTACCACTTTCCTCCACAAACGGAAGATCCCAGAGAGAATCAGCCGAAGTACCACTTGTGACCACAGGAGTGAACTCTGCCACAGAATTCACAACAGTTCTCCATCCCAAAGTGCCCTGCAAGCCTTTGGCGTTCCAAGACTTGTGAGCAGACTCTTGGCTGCCTGCCCCCACAGCCACCAGACTCACCCAGTGCCCAGTCACCAAGATGTAATGCTCCTGGCCATGCTTCCTCATCCAGATGTCAGTGGTGAAATGCACCCTGGCAGACATATCTTTTCAAGGAAATGGTGATGTCTGCAACTTGCTGTTGTAGCGCAGGCACATCTTTCTTAGAGAAGTAATGGCTACTGGTACTGGGAGTCTGCGACGGCCATCAGCTTTCGGAAAGCTTCTGTATACACCAGGTGGAAAGGCAGCATTTCTGTGGCCAACAGATTGAAGGTGGTAAAGTTCAAACTCTTAGTTTTGGCAAGTAAAAAATATTTTACGTGACCACAACTGTAGGACTGAGGGCTGGCTTATGTGCTGAAAGAGGGTGGAGTAGGGTGAAAACGACAAACTGTTGGACTGTGAATGAGGTGCAGGAAGATATGTTATGGCAGATTGAAAAAGATGGGATGTGATTGGTGTCTGAGATCGGTCAATTTCAATGGTTCATGTGTGGTCCACTTGGCATATGCACAGAACAGAATACAGTTTTGAAAACAGACATGATAAACTTAAGCAGTAGGAAAGGCAGAGAAGATGCATAAAGGTTACAATATATTGTGGGCTCCATATCTACCAGTCCTTTCTGCCACTGGTCCTTTCAACAGTTGTTTAGACTACGATCTGATCAATGAAATGTTGCAAACTTTTTATGAGACAGTTGGTTGAGCCTTCAGTATAAGAGCTTCTCATTGTCCAGAAAGGTGATGAGATGCAGTTTATGATCTACATTGAGCACATTATGAATATTAATAACAATAACCAATCGCCTAACAAAAATGATCATTCCTAATTTCTTAGTAATATTCACTAGCATTTCTCTAGTACAAATGTAAAATATGTATTTGGGAGTGATTCAGCAATCTAAGCAATTTACATAATAATTCTCAAAATAAGTAAAGAAAAAGTATTTGAACTGATGTAACAAAAGTGGCATGATCTGGAAAAGATGAATCTCTTGTAAGCGCAGTGAAAAATACATAAGCGGAGAAAAGCATAACAAGCTACGAGAATAATCTAGAGAAGAACACAATAAACTACAAATAGTTTTCCCCAACAGTCATGTTATGTTCTCAAAATGAAGACCAGCTTAGCAGGCATCTTATGCCGCTAAGCAAATTTCAATCTCAGTAAGAGATTTTCTTTCTGTGAATTTCCTTTGATTTACTTTAAAAAATAGCAAAAAAGCTTTTCCAAATACAGGGCTGCCACTATGAATTTTGGGGCCCCATACTGGCAAAATTTTCGGGGCCCCCTTGAGACTCCGCCCAGGCTCCACCCCAGCCCCGCCTCCACCCCTTGAACTGTCCACAGTCAAAAGATTTTTAAAGCTGCCACAACGACAGGGTCAGGCCCTACCCTTCTCTAACTTATTAAACATTTGTTAAATTATCCAATACAATTTAGGTATATTTTTTATATTTATTTTTCAATTTTTAAAATGACCAATACCACCCACAGGGGACAAATACCACTGCACCATGACCAGACCACATATTACCACCATATGATCACCAATAATACCACATACAGGGGACAAATACCACCACACCTTAGCACCGCATAGTGACCAAATAATAGCACACATAAGGAACAAATACCGCCACACCATGACCGGACAACATATTACCACCACATAGTGACTGAATACTACAATACTGATCAGTAATAAAAAAAACACAATACTAATATCATCATAAGTGCCAGTATTCACAGGAGATCTGTACTTAGTATGCAGTGTCTGTGTACAGGTAATACAGTGATCACCAGTGACATTATACACTGGTGCACTGTATATAGTGTATAATGTAAAGGTAATTCAGTGACCACTGGTGACATTGTACACAGGACCACTGTATATAGTATTCAGTGTATAGCATCAGTGTACAGGTAACACACTAACTCACCAGTGATGTCTCTAGGTGAAGTCCTTCATCTTTGCTTTTAATCTTCATCCAGTACAGACCGCCGTCACTTCATCCAGCCAGGGCTCGTCTCTGCAGGAAATAACAGTTATCTAGAGCACCGCTTGCAGAACACATTACTTATTTTGTTCCCAAATTCTAAACTACAACAGATGAAGAAAAAAAGCGACAGTGTTGGTCTGCACAGTAACAGGACCGCCCCACCCCCATTTAAAAGAGTACCCTAAAAAAATTAAATAAATACATTACTGCAGTAATAATATCTCTTATTTAGCCCCTATGGTAACAATATTCCCCATCCTGGCCCCCGTGTGTCTCACTCCTGGCTCCAGCCATATGTTCTCCTATCCTGCTCCCATGTGATGTCCAATCCTGCCCCATATGATCTCCCCATCCCGCCCCATGGTCCTGCCCCATCTGTCCCATGATCCTGCCCCATCTGTCTCCATCCTACACCATCTGTCTCCATCCTGCCCCATCTGTCCCATAATCCTGCCCCATCTGTCTCCATCCTGCCCCATATTCCTGCCTGATCTGTCTCCATTTTGCTCCATGTCTCCATTCTGCCCCCTGTGTCTCCATTCCGCCCCATCTTCATTCTGCCTACTGTGTCTCCATTCTGCCCAATGTCTCCATTCTGCCCACTGTGTCTCCATTCTGCCCACTGTGTCTCCATTCTGCCCACTGTCTCCATTCTGTCCACTGTCTGCATTCTGCCCCAGTGTCTGCATTCTGCCCCACTGTCTGCATTCTGCCCCACTGTTCCCATTCTGCCCCACAGTCTCCATTCTGCCCCAGTGTCTGCATTCTGCCCCACAGTCTCCATTTCGACCCAGTGTCTGCATTCTGCCCCCGTGTCTCCATTATGCCCTGTGTCTCCATTCTGTCCCAGTGTCTCCATTCTGCCCCACAGTCTCCATTCTGCCCCACAGTCTGCATTCTGCCCCAGTGTCTGCATTCTGCCCCAGTGTCTGCATTCTGCCCCGTGTCTCCATTCTGCCCCTGTGTCTGCAATTCTGCCCCCTTGTCTCCATTCTGCCTCTGTGTCTGCATTCTGCCCCGTGTCTCCAATCCTGCTCCCGTCCTTGTGTCTCCATCCTGAAACATTGCCAATTTCATTTAAAATAATAATAATAAAAAAAAAAACTTTCTTCTTACCTGGCTGAGCTTCTGCGGCGAAGACAAGATCCCTCCCGGCATTTCAGCGCGCACTCGCCGGTGAATGACAATGACATCATACGCCGGCGATGCACGCTGACGTCAGCTGCCAGCCTCCGATTGGCTAGCGGCTTTAACCATTGACTTGTGGGCCCCCGCTTGCCCGGAAGGCAAACTGAACCTGCATCTCGGATTCGCTGGGGCCTGGGTCCGGTGAGCAGAAGAGACAGGGCCCGATGTGGGGCCCCTCTGCCCACCGGGCCCCATATGCCAGTCAGGGCAGTAATGCCCTGATGGCAGCCCTGTCCAAATATACCGTACCCTAGAAAGAATATATGGCAGTATATCTAGATTGTAATATAATTGTAATAATGGCAGGTGGCTGAGCAAATATTGTGAAATATTTCCAGTGGTCAAAAATAGTGCAGTGAAATGTTTTTTCATTATTGGAGCCCACTCCTGAATATTTATCACAATGATAAGATTTTTTTCATTCAATCACAATGAATTACTGGTGAAAAAAATAAATTGTGACTGCATTAAAATAGTAGAATAGGCATAGAAAAATGAGTGACGCGTTTTGAGTCCAGCTGACTTTAATCCCCGGTAAAATCTTACTTATCTATGATTAAGAGTCAGCTACACTCAAAATTCATCAGAGTGAAGTCACAAAAAATATTTTTTTGCTTTTAATTTTCTGTGCTTGATTAAAAAATCTTCTCATCACTTTCAACAAAGCAGCTTGATACCTCACAAGCCTTATCCATGCACAGTGGAGTGAATTGCCAAGAAAGCAGATTGAAAATCACCCTTATAATGGATGGGGTGTTAGGGGGAATCTCGGGCCATCTCCGCTGCGGTCTCCCATTCTTTTCCTGTCGCAATGCAGCCTGCTCAGCAGAGACGTCTGTTATGATTAGGTGGCCTTGGAGCAGCATGAAAACCTTCACTGGATTAGGTGGTAACTATACTGACCGCAAACCCTGATCTTATCACCGCAACTAGAAGTAGCTGTGGGGTGTGCCTAACAAAACCTAGACACCTCGACACAGCCGGAGGACTAAATTCCCCTAGAGATGGAAATAGGAAAACTATCTTGCCTCAGAGTAGACCCCCCCAAAGGATAGGCAGCCCCCCACAAATAATGACTGTGAGTTGGAGAGGAAAAGACACACGCAGGCAGAAAACAGGCTTAGCAAAGGAGGCCACTTCTAGCTAAATAGAAAAGGACAGGACAGGATACTAAGCGGTCAGCATAAAAATACTACAAAAATATCCACAGCAGAAAATACAAAACTACACCACCTAACTAAAGATGTGGAGAGTATATCTGCAACTCCAGAGAATCCAACAAGACTGAGAAAAACAACTGACACAGTCTAAGCTGGACAAATAGAAACAAAAGATCAGCACTGAAAATAAGCACACAGCATGTGTGCTTCAGAAAAAGAAACAAACACTTATCTTTGCTGAACTGGCAGCTAAGCAGGAGAGGCCAGGCAGAGATCCAACACTTCCAAAGAAACATTGACAACTGGCCAGGACTAAAGAGTCCTGCAAAGCTAAATAGCCCAGTCAGAATTGCAATTAGCGGATACACCTGTCCAAGATTGCAGCCCAGAGACAACTGCATTACCATCTACAACCACCGGAGGGAGCCCAAAAGCAGAATTCACAACAGACGTCATTCCCAGCGTCTCGCTCAGTCTGACTCTGTGCAAAGGGTTACTGCTGCTTTTCCTGCTTCTGACATTGTAGCCAGTACTGGGCAGCGGTGAGCAGACGTCCTTGGGACTACATCCTACTTTTCCCCTTCTGAGCATGCCCAGGGTAAGATCTCTCCTTGGAGATCAAGGGTCACATGCTTAGATACTGCAGCAAACCCCATTGGTTCTCTAGGAAGGCCCTGAAGGTGCTCAACTTCTGTGGCAGCCTCCCAATGGTTCTTCTGGGAGCGTCCTGCACTTGCTGCAGCTATAAAAGGTGCGCATGACCGCACGGCCATGCGCTAGTATCAATCTAAGTTATGTGCTTTGCGCAAGTGTGGTTATGTATGTATGTATTCAGGAACCCGGCTGAAATAATCCCCTAGAATACCGGCTCCTCCAGTGAGGAGATTGTGTGTTTGCATGACCACTGACTGCTATCAGTTCGGCAGTTAACTTGTGCTCCTGTGAGTCTAACAGGGCACAGTGCTTTCCTTTCACGTCTACTCTGTGAAGTAACAGAGCTAGCTTATACCGCCAAATAGTGCCACCTTTCACTAGCAGCAGGTTCCTCCTGCACGGTGGACCCCGGGCTGCGAACGCACCGATAATAAACATCTCTATTTACTCGGTGCGTTCCGCTAACCCTAACTTAATACTAGTGCCAGGGTCTAGCTAGTAAATGGCGGACGATCAGCGTCTACAGCAGTACATCCAGCAGTTGGAGGGTAGGTTGGCGGCTCTAGAACGCACAACCTCAGCTGTGGATGTTACTGCAGTCGCTGTTCAGGCTGCAAGTGTAGCTGCAGCCAGTTTGTCTTCTGTCGCCCCTGCGCCGACTTTATCCCGTCTCCCACTTCCAGACAAGTTTGCTGGTGACAGTAAGCTATGTCGGGGACTTGTGAGTCAGTGCTCCATACATCTAGAGCTCCTGGCTGCACGTTTTCCTACGGAATGGGCGAAAGTAGGATTTATCTTATCCCTTTTGTCGGGCAGGGTGTTGGAGTGGGCAACGCCGCTGTGGGAGTGTGATGATCGTGTGGTGCAGAGTGCTCCTCTCTTCCTGGACGCTCTGAAACAGGTCTTTTTATGACCTCGTGTCACCCACGATACCACGCTCCAATTGTTGACAATTACACAGGGTTCGTCCATGGTCAGCCAGTTTGCCATCCAATTCTGGATTCTGGTCTCTGAGCTGGAGTGGCCGGATAAAGTCCTTATTCCGGTGTTCTGGAAAAGACTGGCAGACAATGTGAAGGATGCCCTGGTCACCAGGGAGATTCCCGCCACACTGAAGGAGCTCATTTCAATATCTACCCGCATCGACCTCTGCTTTAATGACCAGAGGTTAGAGCGGACCCAGTGTAGGCAGAGGTTTCGGCTGGCTCCCACCTTCGCCAGACCTCTAGAATCTTCCGTTCAGGCGTCCGACTCCCATGAGGTCATAGAGGTTTCTCGAGCAGGACCAAAGTCTCGGACCGCTCGAGTACCCGTGGTTTGTAAAAATTGCCAATAGCTAGGACATTATGCCAATAAATGTCCACGGCGGTCGGGAAAACGATCGCGTCTAGTAACCATTGGAGGAGGTTTACTAGACACAGCAGCATTTTCCTCCAAGTTGTCCTTTAAAGGGACAATCATGTTAGGCTCATCCACTCTTACAGTCGAGCTTTGTGTGGACTCTGGAGCAGAGGAGAATTTCATGTCCTCTGCTTTTGCTCTGTGCCATGCAATACCTCTGGTGATGCTCGCCAAACCGGTGACTGTTAGAGTAGTGAATGGGTCGACACTTCCCTCACAAATCACACACCAGACTGTCCCTTTCACGTTATCCATGTCCCCTTCCCACCAGGAGATTATTTCCCTTCTTGTCCTTCCCGAGGGAACGTACGAGATTCTGCTGGGAATACCCTGGCTCCGTTTTTACTCCCCACATATTGAGTGGACCTCTGGGAGGATATTGGGTTGGAGTGAATCATGTAAGGGCAGATGTGTGAGGGAGTGCGTTCAGGTTTCCACTACCGAGATACCCGCAGATCTTTCTTCCCTTCCCAAGTGCTTTTGGTCCTATGCATACGTGTTCTCCAAAAAGGCTGCAGAGACCCTTCCACCTCACCGCCCCAATGACTGTCCTATTGACCTCATGCCTAGAGCAGAACTTCCTCGGGGACATGTCTATCCCCTCTTTCTCCCGGAAACGGAGGCTATGTCCCAATATATCCAGGAGAATTTGGCAAGAGGGTTCATTAGAAAGTCAGTGTCACCTGCAGTGGCGGGGTTCTTCTTCGTGCAGAAGAAGAATGGAGATTTACGTCCATGCATAGATTACAGGGGTCTTAACGCTATCACCTTTATGAATAAGTACCCGTTTCCCCTGATTTCTGAGCTCTTTGATAGGCTACAGGGAGCAAGGGTATTTACCAATTTAAATCTGCGGGGTGCTTATAACCTGATTCGCATCCGTGAGGGGGACGAATGGAAAACGCTTTTGATACCAGGGATGGGCATTATGAGTATCTGGTGATGCCCTTCGGGCTCTGTAATGCCCCAGCCGTTTTCCAAGACTTTGTTAGCGATATCTTCCGGGATATGCTCTCCACCTCGGTCGTAGTCTATCTGGATGATATTCTCATCTTCTCTCCAGATATTGACTCCCACTGGAGATATGTTGGCAGAGTCTTCGGCCTCTTACGGGCAAATTCCCTCTATGCAAAGTTGGAGAAGCGTATGTTTGAACAGGAGTCTTTACGTTTCCTGGGCTATATCATCTCCGCCCAGGGATTGGCTATGGATCCTGCCAAACTACAGGCTGTGATGGTCTGGCCAGAACCCCATTCTCTTAAAGCGGTGCAGCGCTTTATAGGGTTCATTATTTACTATCGCCAGTTCATTCCCCACTTCTCAACTTTGGTAGCTCCTTTGGTAGCCCTCACCAAGAAGGGAGCAAATCCCAAATTGTGGTCTGAAGAGGTCTCCAAGGCTTTCTCTTCTGTTGAGTCTCATTTTGCTAGTTCTCCCATCCCACATCATCCCGATGTTGATAAGCCATTTATAATGGAGGTGGATGCATCATCCATTGGTGCCGGAGCAGTCCTCTTCCAAAAGGATGCTCAAGGTCGGAAGCATCGTTGCTTCTTCTTCTCCAAGACCTTCACACCAGCGGAGAGGAATTATTCCATCGGGAACAGTAAGTTGCTAGCAATGAAATTGGCCTTTTCGGTGTGGAGGCATCTTTTGGAGGGGGTTCGCTTTCCCTTCCAAGTCTTCACGGACCACAAAAATTTGGTATATTTACAAACAGCCCAGTGGCTATATTCTCGTCAGGCCAGATGGTCCTTGTTCTTCTCCCACTTCCACTTCACCCTCCACTATCTTGCTGGGGAGAACATTCGTGCTGACGCCCTCTCTCGCTCCGTTGTGTCTTCTGAGGAGGAGGAAAAGGAGCTTTGGTTATTGTCCCTTCTGAGAGCCTGAGAACCATAGCTCCGGTTTCACTAGAGTCAGTGCCTCAGGGCAAGACTTTTGTACCTATTATCTTGCTACCGGAGGTTCTCTCTTGGGCTCATTCGTCCAGGGTGGGTGGACATTTTGGGACAAAGAGGATGTCTGAGCTGCTGGCGAGGACGTACTGGTGGCCACATATGGTCCGTGACATCAGAGATTATATTCTGGCGTGTGTCTCCTGCGCCAAAATAATTCTCCTTGACAATGGCCAGCTGGGTTACTTTATCCCTTGCCTTGGCAGACAGGCCCTGGGAGATGGTCAGGATGGACTTTGTGGTGGGCTTGCCCAAGTCTCGTGGCTGTACCATCATTTGGGTTATCACCGATCATTTTTCTAAAATGGTGCACTTGGTACCGCTTCCACGGCTACCTTTTGCACGGACCTTGGCAGCGTTGTTTATAAAACACATCTTCCGCCTACACGGTATGCCGGACAAAATTGTCAGTGACCGGGTTCCCCAGTTTGCATCTTGGTTCTGGAGAGAGCTTTGTCGTCTTCTCAGCATTGAGTTAAATCTCTCTTCTGCATACCATCCCGAGATGAATGGGTTGGTAGAGAGGGCCAACCAGACCTTGGTCACATATCTGCGACATCTTGTCTCAACCAGGCAGGATGACTGGGCATCCTTGCTATCGTGGGTGGAGTTTACGCTGAACAACACCGTAGCCAACTCCACTGGACAGACCCCATTCCTCCTTAACTATGGTCAGCATCCGTGGGTACCTGTGCCTATGCCCATGTCTTCCGCCAACTCCAGGGTGGCAATCTGGGTTGTGGAGGCATGGGACATTTGGAACCGCACTCAGGATGCCATTCGGGCATCCAAGGAGAGAATGAGGTCCTCCGCTAATGCACATCGGCACCCCGCTCCGACCTTTGCTCCTGGCGACTTAGTGTGGCTCTCCGTCTGGAACATCAGACTGCGAGTTGAGTCCACTAAGTTTGCACCTCGCTACTTGGGCCCTTTCAAGGTCCTCAAACAGGTTATCCCTGTGGTCTACCATTTGTCCCTTCCACCATGCCTGGGTATCACGACACCTTTCATGTGTCCTTCTTGAAGCCCGTATACATGTCCCGGTTTTCTGAGTCAAATGCCGGGACATCGGGTTCGTCTACGGACGATTACGAGGTGAATGCTATTTTGGGGCGCAAGGTGGTACGTGGCAAAATATTTTATTTGGTGGACTGGAAGGGTTATGGTCCTGAGGACAGGTCCTGGGTGCCTGCTGAGTACATTTGGGCAAAATAAGAACCCATGCCACATAAACACACCCAATATCTGTCCTGGGGAAAAGGAAAGAAAAAAATGGGAAGAAAAAAATACTAATAAATTGATTATTGAGTACCGTCATGATTGCAGGGAAAGATTTTGGTTTTGATTCTTGCAATGTAAATGGTTTCTCGGAACTTTGAATACTTTTTAAAGGGTTGTCCACTACTGGATAGCACCTTATTACTAGTGAAAAAAATGATCCCAGCTCTGTACACATATATTTACACATACAGTACAGACCAAAAGTTTGAACACATCTTCTCATTTAAAGATTTTTCTGTATTTTCATGACTATGAAAATTGTACATTCACACTGAAGGCATCGAAAACTAACACATGTGGAATTATATACTTAACAAAAAAGTATGAAACAACTGAAATTATGTCTTATATTCTAGGTTCTTTAAAGTAGCCACCTTTTGCTTTCATGACTGCTTTGCACACTCTTGGCATTCTCTTGATGAGCTTCAAGAGGTAGTCACCAGGAATAGTTTTCGCTTCACAGGTGTGCCCTGTCAGGTTTAATAAGTGGGATTTCTTGCTTATAAATGGGGTTGGGACCATCAGTTGTGTTGTGCAGAAGTCTAGTGGATACACAGCTGATAGTCATACTGAATAGACTGTTAGAATTTGTATTATGGCAAGAAAAAAGCAGCTAAGCAAAGAAAAACGAGTGACTGACATTCATTACTTTAAGAAATGAATGTCAGTCAGCCCGAAAAATTGGGCAAACTTTGAAAGTGTCCCCAAGTGCGAGTGGCAAAAATCATCAAGCGCTACAAAGAGACTGGCTCACATGAGGACCACCCCAGGAAAGGAAGACCAAGAGTCACCTCTGCTTCTGAAGATAAGTTTATCCGAGTCACCAGCCTCAGAAATCATGGGTTAACAGCAGCTCAGATTAGAGACCAGGTCAATGCCACACAGAGTTCTAGCAGCAGACACATCTCTACAACAACTGTTAAGAGGAGACTTTGTGCAGCAGGCCTTCATGGTAAAATAGCTGCTAGGAAACTACTGCTATGGACAGGCAACAAGTAGAAGAGACTTGTTTGGGCTAAAGAAAACAAGGAATGGACATTGGACCAGTGGAAATCTGTGCTTTGGTCTGATGAGTCCAAATTTGAGATCTTTGGTTCCAACCACAGTGTCTTTGTGCGATTCAGAAAAGGTGAACGGATGGACTCTACATGCCTGGTTCCCACCATGAAGCATGGAGGAGGAGGTGTGATGGTGTGGGGGTGCTTTGCTGGTGACACTGTTGGGGATTTATTCAAAATTGAAGGCATACTGAACCAGCATGGCTACCACAGCATCTTGCAGCGGCATGCTATTCCATCTGGTTTGCGTTTAGTTGGACCATCAGTTATTTTTCAACAGGACAATGACCCCAAACACACCTCCAGGCTGTGTAAGGGCTATTTGACCAAGAAGGAGAGTGATGGGGTGCTATGCTAGATGACCTGGCCTCCACAGTCACCAGACCTGAATCCACTCGAGATGGTTTGGGGTGAGCTGGACCGCAGAGTGAAGGCAAAAGAACCAACAAGTGCTATGCATCTCTGGGAACTCCTTCAAGATTGTTGGAATACGATTCCCGGTGACTACCTCTTGAATCTCATCAAGAGAATGTGCAAAGCAGTCATCAAAGCAAAATGTGGCTACTTTCAAACCTAGAATATAAGATACTAGCTATTGAACCCGTTCTACGCCCGGGTGGCGAGCATTTATATTGGCATATGGTCTCCATCATGTGCTGCTGCCATCCTGCGCCCATTCTGTCATGTGCTGCTTCCATCCTGCGCCCGTTCTGTCATGTGCTGCTGCAATCCTGCGCCCGTTCTGTCATGTGCTGCTGCCATCCTGCGCCCATTCTGTCATGCGCTGCTGCCATCCTGCGCCCGTTCTGTCATGCGCTGCTGCCATCCTGCGCCCTTTCTGTCATGTGCTGCTCCCATCCTGCGCCCGTTCTGTCATGTGCTGCTCCCATCCTGCGCCCCCGTTCTGTCATGCGCTGCTGCCATCCTGCGCCCGTTCTGTCATGTGCTGCTCCCATCCTGCTGCCATCCTGCGCCCGTTATGTCATGCGCTGCTGCCATCCTGCGCCCGTTCTGTCATGTGCTGCTGCCATCCTGCACCCGTTCTGTCATGTGCTGCTGCCATCCTGCGCCCGTTCTGTCATGTGCTGCTGCCATCCTGCGCCCGTTATGTCATGCGCTGCTGCCATCCTGCGCCCATTCTGTCATGTGCTGCTGCCATCCTGCGCCCGTTCTGTCATGTGCTGCTGCCATCCTGCGCCCGTTCTGTCATGTGCTGCTGCCATCCTGCGTCCGTTCTGTCATGCGCTGCTGCCATCCTGCGCCCGTTCTGTCATGTGCTGCTGCCATCCTGCGCCCGTTCTGTCATGTGCTGCTCCCATCCTGCGCCACTATTGTATTATATGCCCCCCATAAGACGCTCCAGTGTGTATGCCCCCGTATGCTGTTGCCATATAAAAAAAAAAATACCATACTCACCTATCGTCCGGCTCCACTGCAGGTGTGTCTTCAAGAAAATGGCGCCGGAAAGCGCGGACTGCGCAGGCGCCGATTCCGGCAGCAGGAATCGGCGCCTGCGCAGTCCGCGCTCTCCGGCGCCATTTTCTTGAAGACACACCTGCAGTGGAGCCGGAGTGTGTCTTCAAGAAAATGGCGCCGGAAAGCGCGGACTGTGCAGGCGCCGATTCCGGCAGCAGGAATCGGCGCCTGCGCAGTCCGCGCTTTCCGGCGCCATTTTCTTGAACACACACTCCGGCTCCTCTGCCTGTGACTGGACTCTGTCACAGCAGAGGAGCCGGGAGACGGAGCCGCACGCAGTGCTGGAACGGAGGACAGGTGAATATACTTACCCTCCCTCCTGGCGCGTCCACGGTCCCTGACTCTCCGGTGGAGATCGCGGTATGCGTTCAGTGCTTACGCATACCGCGATCTCCTGGGAGCGTCACTCTGTGGGGGCAAGACTGCGCCGGCGCTTGCGCCTGCGCAGTCTATAAACGCTTCGGACAGAGTGACGCTCCCAGCGTTATATTATAGATATTTTCAGTTGTTTCACACTTTTTTGTTAAGTATATAATCCCACATGTGTTAATTCATAGTTTTGATGCCTTCAGTGTGAAAGTAGAATTTTCATAGTCATGAAAATACAGAAAACTCTTTAAATGAGAAGGTGTGTCCAACCTTTTGTTCTGTACTGTATATTTTTTACGTACATGGTAATTGTGGGAAACTAAATAAAGAGGGTAAAAATAAACATGTAGGCCATTCAGATGTTTCACCCCCCGAGCTGAACACCTCTGCCCCAAGTAAAACAATTCATTCTATCGCAATGTTTGAATTAAGATGATTCTGCTGAAAGCTGAAATCTACAACATACAGTGCGATAGTCGCCATAATGTCTGTAATGCATCTGCTGCATATAAATCTGCCTGCCAGACAATACAAGGTAACTAATCCCATGTATTGCAAACATCACTGAATATAAAACTACTAGATGGTGGCCCGATTCTAACGCATCGGGTATTCTAGAATATGCATGTCCACGTAGTATATTGCCCAACCACGTAGTATATTGCCCAGTCACATAGTATATTGCCCAGCCACGTAGTATATTGCCCAGCCACGTAGTATATTGCCCAGTTACGTAGTATATTGCCCAGCCACGTAGTATATTGCCCAGCCACGTAGTATATTGCCCAGCCACGTAGTACAGTATATTGCCCAGTTACGTAGTATATTGCCCAGTCACGTAATATATTGCCCAGCCAAGTAGTATATTGCCCAGTCACATAGTATATTGCCCAGCCACGTAGTATATTGCCAGCCACGTAGTATATTGCCCAGTTACGTAGTATATTGCCCAGTCACGTAGTATATTGCCCAGTCACGTAGTATATTGACCAGCCACGTAGTATACAGCACAGAGCCATGTAATATATTGCCCAGTAACGTAGTATATTGCCCAGTCACGGAGTATATTGCCCAGTCACGTAGTATATTGCCCAGACACGTAGTATATTGCCCAGCCACGTAGTATATTGCCCAGCGACGTAGTATATTGCCCAGTCACGTAGTATATTGCCCAGCCACGTAGTATATTGCCCAGCCACGCAGTATATTGCCCAGTTACGTAGTATATTGCCCAGCCACGTAGTATATTGCCCAGTCACGTAGTATATTGCCCAGCCACGTAGTATATTGCCCAGCCACATAGTTTATTGCCCAGCCACGTAGAATATTGCCCAGTTATGTAGTATTTTGCCCAGCCACGTAGTATATTGCCCAGCCACGTAGTATATTGCCCAGTTACGTAGTATATTGCCCAGTCACGTAGTATATTGCCCAGTCACTTAATATATTGCCCAGCCAAGTAGTATATTGCCCAGCCACGTAGTATATTGCCCAGTTACGTAGTATATTGCCCAGCCACGTAGTACATTGCCCAGCGACATAGTATATTGACCAGCCACGTAGAATATTGCCCAGTTATGTAGCATATTGCCCAGCCATGTAGTAAATTGCCCAGCTATGTAGTATATTGCCCAGCCACATAGTAGATTGCCCAGCCACGTAGTATATTGCACAGCAACGTAGCATATTGCCCAGCTATGTAGTATATTGCCCAGACACGTAGTATATTGCCCAGCCACGTAGTATATTGCCCAGTCACGTAGTATATTGCCCAGCAACGTAGTATATTGCCCAGCGACGTAGTATTCAGCACAGAGCCACGTAGTATATTGCCCAGTCACATAGTATATTGCCCAGTCATGTAGCATATTGCCCAGCAACGTAATATATTGCCCAGTCACGTAGTATATTGCCCAGCCACGTGGTATATTACCCAGTCACGTAGTATATTGCCCAGTCACATAGTTTATTGCCCAGAGACGTAGTATATTGCCCAACCGTGTAGTATGTTGCCCAGTTATGTAGTATATTGCCCAGCCACGGAGTATATTGCCCAGCCATGTAGTATATTGCCCAGCCATGTAGTATATTGCCCAGCCACATAGTATATTGCACAGCGACGTGGTATATTGCCCAGTTACGTAGTATATTGCCCAGCCACATAATATATTGCCCAGCCATGTAGTATATTGCCCAGCCATGTAGTATATTGCCCAGCCACGTAGTATATTGCCCAGCCATGTAGTATATTGCCCAGCCACGTAGTACATTGCCCAGCCACGTAGTACATTGCCCAGTGACGTAGTATATTGACCAGCAACGTAGAATATTGCCCAGCAACGTAGAATATTGCCCAGTTGCGTAGAATATTGCCCAGCCATGTAGTATATTGCCCAGCCACGTAGTATATTGCCCAGCCACGTAGTATATTGCACAGCGACGTAATATATTGCCCAGCCATGTAGTATATTGCCCAAGTCACGTAGTATATTGCCCAGTCACGTAGTATATTGCCCAGTCACGTAGTATATTGCCCAGACACGTAGGTATATAACACTGCCCACGCACTATTTAGCAGTGTGGGCACCATATCCCTGTTAAAAAAAAAATAATTAAAATTAAAAAGTTATATACTCACCCCTGGGATCCAGCGAAGCTGTGTGATGCCGACGCCATCTTCCATTCCCAGGATGCATTGCGAAATTACCCAGATGACTTAGCGGTCTCGCGAGACCGCTAAGTCTTCTGGGTAAGTTCGCAGTGCGTCTCTGGAAATGAAAGATGGCAGCCAGCGCAAACCCATCGTCCGACGACGGAGGGTGAGAATAGCAGGTTTGTTTTTTTTTTATTATTTTTAACATTAGATCTTTTACTATTGATGCTGCATAGGCAGCATCAATAGTAAAAACTTGATGACACAGGGTTAATAGCAGCAGTTACGGAGTGCGTTATCCGCTGGCATTAACCCTGTGTGAGCGGTGACTGGAGGGGAGTATGGAGCGGGCGCTGACTGTGGGGAGTATGGAGCAGGGAGTATGGAGTGGGTGACGGGGACACTGACTGCGGGGAGTATGGAGCGGGCGCCGGGCACACTGACTGCGGGGAGTATGGAACGGGGAGTATGGAGCGGGCGCCAGGGGCACTGACTGTGGGGAGTATGGAGCGGGTGCCTGGGACACTGACTATGGGGAGTATGGAGCGGGCGCCGGGCACACTGACTGCGGGGAGTATGGAGCGGGGAGTATGGAGCGGGCGCCAGGGACACTGATTGTGGGGAGTATGGAGCGGGCGCCAGGGACACTGACTGCGGGGAGTATGGAGTGGGCGGCGGGGACACTGACTGCGGGGAGTATGGAGCGGGGAGTATGGAGCAGAGAGTATGGAGCGGCGCCAGGGACACTGACTGCGAGGAGTATGGAGCGGGCGCCGGGGACACTGACTGCGGGGAGTATGGAGTGGGCGGCAGGGACACTGACTGCGGGGAGTATGGAGCGGGCGCCGGGGACACTGACTGCGGGGAGTATGGAGCGGGGAGTGTGGAGCAGGCGCCAGGAACACTGACTGCGGGGAGTATGGAGCGGGGACTATGGAGCGGGGAGTATGGAGTGGGCGCCAGGGACACTGACTGCAGGGAGTATTGAGCGGGCGCCGGGGACAATGACTGCGAGGAGCATGGAGCGTGCGCCGGGGACACTGACTGCGGGGAGTATGGAGCGGGAGGCGGGCACTGTGACTGCAGGGGAGTAGGGGAGGGATAAATTGGGCTGTGCCCATCGCTGATTGGTCGCGGCAGCCATGGCAGGCAGCTGGCGAGACCAATCAGCGACTTGGATTCCATAACAGACAGAGGCCGCGACTAGGGTTGAGCGAAACGGGTCGGCCATTTTCAGAAGTCGCTGACTTTTGGCAAAGTCGGGTTTCATGAAACCAGACCCGACCCCTGTGTGGGGTTGGCCATGAGGTCGGCGATCTTCTGAATCTGGTATCGGAATTCCGATACCGAGTTCCGATATGTTTGCAATATCGGAAATCGGTATCGGAATCCATATTTAAGTGTAAAATAAAGAATTAAAATAAAAAATATTGCTATACTTACCCTCTGACGTGCCCTGGTACTAACCGGCAGCCTTCCTTCCTTAGAATCAGCGCATGAAGGACCTTTAGATGACGTCGCGGCTTGTGATTGGTCGCGCGACCGCCCATGTGACCGCTCACGTGACCAATCATAAGCCGCGACATCACCGAAGGTCCTTCAAGCGCTGATTCTTAGGAAGGAAGGCTGTCAGAAAGAAGCAGGGCGCGCCCGAGGGTGAGTATATACCTAATAGGAATATACTCACCCTCGGACGCGCCCTGCTTCTTTCCGGCAGCCTTCCTTCCTAAGAATCAGCGCTTGAAGGACCTTCGGTGACGTCGTGGCTTGTGATTGGTCACGTGAGTGGTCACATGGGCGGTCGCGCGACCAATCACAAGCAGCGACGTCATCTAAAGGTCCTTCACGCGCTGATTCTAAGGAAGGAAGGCTGCCGGTTAGTACCAGGGTGCGTCAGAGGGTAAGTATAGCAATATTTTTTATTTTAATTCTTTATTTTACACTTAAATATGGATCCCAGGGCCTGAAGGAGAGTTTCCTCTCCTTCAGACCCTGGGAACCATTGGAAACCCAATGCACTGCATTGGGTTTCGTGTTTCGGCCGACCCCGACCCCGACTTTTCTATAGGATCGGCCGATTTCACTCGACCCAACTTTTGAGAAAGTCGGGTTTCGTGAAACCCGACCCGATCCTATAAAAGTAAAAGTCGCTCAACCCTAGCCGCGACCAATGAATATCCGTGACAGACAGACAGACAGAAAGACGGAAGTGACCCTTAGACAATTATATAGTAGATAGTAGACAATTATAAAGCAATCCACAGCGAGGAGATTGGAACAAAACAAAATCCTGTAAACTGCATGCTCGCAAACGCCAGAAGCCTGACAAACAAGATGGAAGAACTAGAAGCAGAAATATCTACAGGTAACTTTGACATAGTGGGAATAACCGAGACATGGTTAGATGAAAGCTATGACTGGGCAGTTAACTTACAGGGTTACAGTCTGTTTAGAAAGGATCGTAAAAATCGGAGAGGAGGAGGGGTTTGTCTCTATGTAAAGTCTTGTCTAAAGTCCACTTTAAGGGAGGATATTAGCGAAGGAAATGAGGATGTCGAGTCCATATGGGTCGAAATTCATGAATGGGAAAAATGGTAACAAAATTCTCATTGGGGTCTGTTACAAACCCCCAAATATAACAGAAACCATGGAAAGTCTACTTCTAAAGCAGATAGATGAAGCTGCAACCCATAATGAGGTCCTGGTTATGGGGGACTTTAACTACCCGGATATTAACTGGGAAAGTGAAACCTATGAAACCCATAAAGGCAACAGGTTTCTGCTAATAACCAAGAAAAATTATCTTTCACAATTGGTGCAGAATCCAACCAGAGGAGCAGCACTTTTAGACCTAATACTATCTAATAGACCTGACAGAATAACAAATCTGCAGGTGGTTGGGCATCTAGGAAATAGCGACCACAATATTGTACAGTTTCACATGTCTTTCACTAGGGGGACTTGTCAGGGAGTCACAAAAACACTGAACTTTAGGAAGGCAAAGTTTGACCAGCTTAGAGATGCCCTTAATCTGGTAGACTGGGACAATATCCTCAGAAATAAGAATACAGATAATAAATGGGAAATGTTTAAGAACATCCTAAATAGGCAGTGTAAGCGGTTTATACCTTGTGGGAATAAAAGGACTAGAAATAGGAAAAACCCAATGTGGCTAAACAAAGAAGTAAGACAGGCAATTAACAGTAAAAAGAAAGCATTTGCACTACTAAAGCAGGATGGCACCATTGAAGCTCTAAAAAACTAAAGGGAGAAAAATACTTTATCTAAAAAACTAATTAAAGCTGCCAAAAAGGAAACAGAGAAGCACATTGCTAAGGAGAGTAAAACTAATCCCAAACTGTTCTTCAACTATATCAATAGTAAAAGAATAAAAACTGAAAATGTAGGCCCCTTAAAAAATAGTGAGGAAAGAATGGTTGTAGATGACGAGGAAAAAGCTAACATATTAAACACCAAAACATGAGAAGATGAATGAAAGCAGCACTCACCCGTGATCTTCAATGATAATATAGTCCTTTATTGACCGTGGCTCATCATTCCCAGCTAGGAACAAGGCAGGTTACAACATGAGGAGGGAGCGGTGAGGGAGGGTGCAGAGACGAGACAGACGACGGCCGTTTCGCGAACAATCGCTTCAACGGGTCCAGTGAGTTGTGTTAGTGACGTCATATCCTTTTATATTCAGGACAGATTTTTACATGGAATCAAAATAAGCCTAAAAAACCTTTTTCCCGGTTTCGTTCTAAGAAATTTTCTAAATATCAGAAAACGTCTCGCGATGGATGGATTACAGACTCAGATTCCAGCGCTACGGAGGAGGGTGGAGAAGAAGTGGCTTCCACCTCTAATGCCACACTTCCACTCCCAGCACCGGTTAATACTCCAATCCCTTTAGGAGGAAAAAAAATCCGGCGAGGCGGCAGAAGAAAAAAGCGCTTGGAAGAAGCGCAAACAAGTGTCTTGGAGACGTTAGAGACACGTAGTGAGGATAGCCACCCAGATGATTCGCTCCAAGTTATTAATTTATCACAAAGAATGCTCACAGGGGATCAAATAAAAGTTCTCTCACGAGGGGTTAATTTTTGTCTGCCTGAGGCTTTTGACTTAAATGATTTCAAAATTGATTTATTTAAAGGTGTTAGAAAGCTACATTTACATAAACACTTTTCTAAATGTAAGGATAATCAGGCCAGCTCAGTCTCTACAGATACACCAGCCACAGTGGGATCTTTGGGCTTTATGGTATATCCTGTTATGGATCAAGGGGATATTGAAATGAGTACACTACTAGCGGGGTTAAGTGAGGACGCTGAAGAGGTTCATGATGATCGGCAAATAGCTTTTAAACATGGTCCAGCAAACCCCTTTACAGGGGGTACAAAATCTAGCTGGATGCCTCCTATCTCACCCGGTAATAATATAGATCTTTTTCAGGAGTTGGTGATCAAAGATATAGAGGCATTATTATATAGACAACCTCAATCCAATTTGTCATTTGAAGAGAAAAGAGCCCTGAAAGAAATACAGAGGTGGGACGATGTAATCATTAGAAAAGCCGATAAAGGCGGTAACCTCGTTATTTTAGATAAAGCGTATTACATCAAGGAGGCTTTGTCCCAACTAAATGACTCCAGCACATATTCGCTTTTACCTAATAATCCGACTAATAGGATCAAACAAAAACTGAGAACATTGTTACGAAAATATGTAGAAAAGGGGACCATTTCTAAAAAACGAGCAGAAAAATTAATACCTGAATTCCCACATTTCCCTACCTGGTACAGTATCCCAAAGATTCATAAGAATGCAGAGCGTCCCCCTGGACGCCCAATAGTTTCAGGGAAGAATTCAGTGACTGAGCCGTTATCCCAGTTTTTAGATTGGTTGTTGAAACCCCTATTGTTGAAAATACCTTCGTTCGTCAAAGATTCAGGTGACTTCTTATTGGCGCTTAAGAACTTTGTTTGGCAACCCACCTTCGCCCTAACTTCGATAGACATTGTTAATCTGTATACGAGAATACCACAACAAAAAGGCTTGGAAGCTATCCAACGTATTCTTCTTAATACAGACAAAGATCATGACTTTGTTTCGTTTGTGCTGGAAGGACTTGAATTTGTGCTGTGCAATAACACCTTTAAATTCTTGGATAAATGGTACAGTCAAAGGGTCGGTACCGCGATGGGTACCCCGGTGGCGTGCGTTTTCGCGAACCTGTTTCTTGCAGCGTTTGAGGAGAAGCACATCACCGGAGCCCTAAATCCATACCTAAAACATATACGCCTTTATCTGCGTTTCGCGGATGACGTTTTCATTGTGTGGGATGGAGGTGAACCCACGTTTAACGATTTTGTCAGCTTCTTAAATAATAATAACGATCAAAATATGAAATTTACGTCCATATTTGGAGATAAGCAACTAGAATTTCTGGATGTAAAAATTGAGATAGAGGAAGGCAGTATCAAAACTAGTGTCCACAGAAAAACAACGGCGACTAATAATGTGTTGCATTTTCAGAGCGCTCATCCAGCTCACACTAAGTGTGGTATCCCATATAGTCAGATGGTAAGATTAAGAAAAATTAATAATTGTGAGGAAAATTACATAAAACAACTGGAGGATCTCAAATTGCGCTTTAGAAATAGAGGTTATCCCAATCACATACTGCAAAAGGCAGAACAAAGGGCCGCCAATTTAACCCAAGCTGATCTTTTAAGGAAAGGGAGAAATAAGAGTAGAGGAAATAATACTACGTTGACTAATCGTAAAGAAAACGGGACTTTTACTTTTTTATTTAAACATAGTCCACTTGATGATAACATCCATGCAGCCATCCGAAAAAATTGGCACGTGATTAAAAATGATACCGCTTTTCGCGATTTAACCACCTGTATCCCGCGTTTTGCCTATAAACGAACAGTAAATTTGGGCGACTTGGTAGTAAAGCACCGGCCGTCTGCTGACACCAGCAGCTGGATCAAAAAATCGCTCCCGCAAGGTAATTTCAGGTGCGGTGGTTGTAGTATGTGTCACCTCCATAATATTACTAATCCCCTCAAAATAGGCACTTTTTTTCATTTCGTAAAAGACTTCATAACATGTAAATGTAAATTTGTGGTATACGTTATTTTCTGCCCTTGTCATCGTTTTTATATCGGAAAAACCATAAGACCCCTATTTGTTAGGTTTCGCGAGCACTTTAACTCTGTACTTACAGGGAAGGGGCGTGTGCGCCTGGTAAAACATATACATGATGCGCATGGTGGCGACCCTAGTTCCCTTAGTTTTGCCGGCTTAGAGGTAGTTAAATTCCCTCAGCAAGGAGGAAACCATAATAAATTATTATTACAGCGCGAAGCACACTGGATTCTAAAAACCGACGCACAAGGTGCTTGGGGTCTTAACGATAAATTAGACATGGCGGTTTTCCTTTAGATCCGTTAAAATGTGGAGATAGTAGAATGAGTTATGTTGTTTTTAGTATTTGTTAATTGCACGCATATGTGGTAAGTAGGGCGTCAACTCCTATAAAAGGATATGACGTCACTAACACAACTCACTGGACCCGTTGAAGCGATTGTTCGCGAAACGGCCGTCGTCTGTCTCGTCTCTGCACCCTCCCTCACCGCTCCCTCCTCATGTTGTAACCTGCCTTGTTCCTAGCTGGGAATGATGAGCCACGGTCAATAAAGGACTATATTATCATTGAAGATCACGGGTGAGTGCTGCTTTCATTCATCTTCTCATGTTTTGGTGATTCAGCTGCGTCTTGTGCATGCACCGCCCCGTCTTCAGAAGAAGCTTACCTCGTCTGGTCTCTAAGGAGAATTTGTGGAGGTCTGAATGTGAGAAAGCTCGTTCAGTGCCGATCGTCTGACCTCTTGTGACTGTGTAACATATTAAACACCTTCTTCTCCACGGTATTCACGGTGGAAAATGAAATGCTAGGTGAAATCCCAAGAAACAATGAAAACCCTATATTAAGGGTCACCAATCTAACCCAAGAAGAGGTGCGAAATCGGCTAAATAAGATTAAAATAGATAAATCTCCGGGTCCGGATGGCATACACCCACGAGTACTAAGGGAACTAAGTAATGTAATAGATAAACCATTATTTCTTATTTTTAGGGACTCTATAGCGACAGGATCTGTTCCGCAGGACTGGCGCATAGCAAATGTGGTGCCAATATTCAAAAAGGGCTCTAAAAGTGAACCTGGAAATTATAGGCCAGTAAGTCTAACCTCTATTGTTGGTAAAATATTTGAAGGGTTTCTGAGGGATGTTATTCTGGATTATCTCAATGAGAATAACTGTTTAACTCCATATCAGCATGGGTTTATGAGAAATCGCTCCTGTCAAACCAATCTAATCAGTTTTTATGAAGAGGTAAGCTATAGGCTGGACCACGGTGAGTCATTGGACGTGGTATATCTCGATTTTTCCAAAGCGTTTGATACCGTGCCGCACAAGAGGTTGGTACACAAAATGAGAATGCTTGGTCTGGGGGAAAATGTGTGTAAATGGGTTAGTAACTGGCTTAGTGATAGAAAGCAGAGGGTGGTTATAAATGGTATAGTCTCTAACTGGGTCGCTGTGACCAGTGGGGTTCCGCAGGGGTCGGTATTGGGACCTGTTCTCTTCAACATATTCATTAATGATCTGGTAGAAGGTTTACACAGTAAAATATCGATATTTGCAGATGATACAAAACTATGTAAAGCAGTTAATACAAGAGAAGATAGTATTCTGCTACAGATGGATCTGGATAAGTTGGAAACTTGGGCTGAAAGGTGGCAGATGAGGTTTAACAATGATAAATGTAAGGTTATACACATGGGAAGAAGGAATCAATATCACCATTACACACTGAATGGGAAACCACTGGGTAAATCTGACAGGGAGAAGGACTTGGGGATCCTAGTTAATGATAAACTTACCTGGAGCAGCCAGTGCCAGGCAGCAGCTGCCAAGGCAAACAGGATCATGGGGTGCATTAAAAGAGGTCTGGATACACATGATGAGAGCATTATACTGCCTCTGTACAAATCCCTAGTTAGACCGCACATGGAGTACTGTGTCCAGTTTTGGGCACCGGTGCTCAGGAAGGATATAATGGAACTAGAGAGAGTACAAAGGAGGGCAACAAAATTAATAAAGGGGATGGGAGAACTACAATACCCAGATAGATTAGCGAAATTAGGATTATTTAGTCTAGAAAAAAGACGACTGAGGGGCGATCTAATAACCATGTATAAGTATATAAGGGGACAATACAAATATCTCGCTGAGGATCTGTTTATACCAAGGAAGGTGACGGGCACAAGGGGGCATTCTTTGCGTCTGGAGGAGAGAAGGTTTTTCCACCAACATAGAAGAGGATTCTTTACTGTTAGGGCAGTGAGAATCTGGAATTGCTTGCCTGAGGAGGTGGTGATGGCGAACTCAGTCGAGGGGTTCAAGAGAGGCCTGGATGTCTTCCTGGAGCAGAACAATATTGTATCATACAATTATTAGGTTCTGTAGAAGGACGTAGATCTGAGGATTTATTATGATGGAATATAGGCTGAACTGGATGGACAAATGTCTTTTTTCGGCCTTACTAACTATGTTACTATGTTTAATATTCTACTTAAGTGTCGCTTTGCAGAATATACAGTGGGATAATCATACAGAGCGATATAGAAGAAATGTTTGATAATTGACTTTATTTATGGTTTATCCCTTTCTGCACATTTGAAACTGGCGAAACAAATGTCCATCTGGCAGCAATCTAATGTCGGCTACTCGCCTTAGGAACATGTAAAATGCTATTTCTATCATCACTGGTGGAGGAAATATTTCCGACTGCCCAGACTTAACGCCTTCCTCTGGCAAGATAACTTATTCATTTCCTAGCAATTACACCTGCAGAGTTATCTTAAAATCCTACAATATAACTGTAATTCCCGAATAATGGCTTTAAAGGGCAATAACAACACTCTAAGTCTTCCTCCCGCTGAGTAAATTATGATAGATTCTGTTGCAGACTCCATGATATCCACCTTTGTCCCTCAATCTTATTTCTCTTTTTGTAGTTACTTCTTCTCTGATTCTCCTCTGACATTTTCATCCATTTCAATCTGTGCTGCTCCTCGCTGTCCTCCCTGTCCTCGCTGCTCCTCGCTGTCCTTCTGTGCCATATATTGTGTTATTTTATGCTATTCAACAGAACCTGTACCAAAAGGTTTTCCAGAACTCCAAGTCAGTTATTCATAGAAAACCTACTTTTATTTTAGCTACAATTGGTGGTAACATTCATATTGTTGTATTTATTCCCTATATTTGCCTTTCTGTTAAATTTGTCACATATTTCCTACATCCTTATTTTTTTGCCAGCATGAATTAACCTTTATGCAACAATCTCTGTTGTTATTTAAAAAAAAGGAAAAAAATGAAGTAACCTTGATGAATACATGTTAATTGCAAAAGAAATCTATATGCTATTTTTGCTAGAATAGCACTGCACATTTGTGCACATTGTGCAGGTATGCTTCTTAAATGGAACCTGTCACCCACAAAAACTCTATTTTCCAGCTGACATAGCAGTAAGCAGCAGGTAAGCAACATTTTAATCATGTTTGACAGTGTAACGGCAACATCGACTGGAGTGAGAAAGAGAAGTTTTATTCAACTGTTTAAAGCCTTAATATGGCAAGAAGCTGTCAACTAAGTGAAGAAAAACAGCAGTCCAAGGACCTTTCACCAAATTTTTCATGCTGAACTAGACACATAATTTAATAGTGGCTGTAAAGCAGAATAAAACCTTTTTTTTCAGAGATATTATAAATCAATGCATTTGGCACATAATGAGTTAACTTTTAAATCTATGTGATTGTTATCAGAGAGCAATTAGTACAGGGAGAAAAGTAAATGCCCCCATTGAAAAGAAATAGGCACTATTACAATATGTGTTCCGTTCAATATGTAAAATTTGTCGAAAGGTCAATCCAAAACATTGCTAAAACCTTGAAGGTGTCCTAATGCGCAGTCATGAAAACCATCCATTGCTATTGCTATGATGTAACCGGCCCTAATGAGGACCATAATTTCAGGAAAACCAAGAATTACTTCTGCAGTAGAGGATAAGTTCATCAGCGTTACAAACCTCAGAAACCACAAATCAGCAACACCTCCAATAACAGTCCTCATAGATGATGCACAGACATCAAGTAGCTGCCACATATCAACATCAACTGTCCAGACGAGATTAGGAGTGGCAGGCCTCTATGGTTGAATTGCTACAAAAAAGCCACTGCTGAGACTAGAAGTGATCTATTTGATTCAATGCAAATCAAATTTTAGTCTACTTCTAATAAAATCACAGGTCTGGTAAATTTGAACAATTTGTGATTTGATTTGTACAAATTGGCCAAAAAATGACTAATGACTATTTACACATTGCAGATGATTTCATCATCCACAGAAACTGACCTGACCTCAAGCACAAGAATGCAGGAGGAACTCTCAAAAACTGTATAAAAGCTTAAGTAGGGAATGTAGCAGCCATTTTCGGGTGATTTTGAACAATGTGAAGGTGTAAAAGCTCACAGCTCAGCAATAGAGAGGATACAGCCCTAAAACATTGGACACATACTCCAGACAGTGATGTGTTATACTGTACAACTGGGCCTGTGAAGTAGTAGTCTGTGAATAATGCAGAACTTCAATTGATGAGGATGGTGGGGGATATGGGAAGTGCCAGCAGCAGTGTCAGACTCAGTGTGATTGATCAGTAATATGAAGGAAGTTTTATTTTATACTCAAGAAAATACCTTTAAATCCAGGCATTTAACTGTGACTGCATCGCAAATTGTGCAAATTGCAAGCACTTTTTTTTTGCATTTCTACTTTATTTCTGTACATACCACTCCAATACAGTGCACTTGTGCAGCTGCTAACTTTTTGGACATACTACTACCGAGCATTTCTTATCATGGGAAAGCGGTAGAATTTTGTCAAATACTAAGAGAAAAAAATGTTTAAAAATTGTAGGCAATGATCTGTGCATGTGTTGTATGCACCCGTTTTACTAACACCACACATATTCAGTGGTTTGCTGCCACATTTTGTTTTCTGTACATATACCTACCTAGTTTGAAAAGATTGTCAATAGTTATAGTGTTATGCAAAATGTATAGTAAAAGAAAAAGTGATAATGGATGGGGTAGTGTAAAGGAAAAAAAATCTGATACCATGGCTAAGAATGTAGGACTGCTAGTAGCAGCAGCAGCAGAAGCACCCCAACTGGCACCACTTGTCCTTTGTTGGAGCACTATCAAACACAGTTCACAATCAGCCTCCTTTGCCTCTAGCAGATGTATTAGTAGGATGGAAGTGGGGGGCATTATAGGATATTTGGCACATCACTCATCTCAATCACAAAAGGATGATGTTACCTCTGACAGTAACACTGTTTGAGTCTGTAATCTGCACAGAAAAATCTACCTGATTACAAATGAATGGGATAATTTTTGGACTATTTTTTACTTTAAAAAACACATAAAAATTCTGTCAGTGTGTTGTTTTGTTAAATGCTGTTGGTAACTTATGGGCTACCATTCGTTTCTATGGTAAGGCTGTGTTTGTGTTATAGGGCTAGAAATTGGTTGGATACAGTCATAGGAGACCTCACAGCGTTACACACATCTTTTCAAGGTAATCAGAGACTTTGCAATATTGCAAATTGCAGCAAATCATTTTACTGTAAATCATATTTTGGGGAAACATTTGTTAAACCTAGTGAAATCAAAAGTCAAAGGATTCAGTCATCTCTAGTATGTAGTACAGAAGGGTCAAGGATGAATTATAACCAGTAAAAGCCAAGAGACTTATTGCAAGTACCAGGTGGGGTATCTGAAAATCAAGGTACAAGTGTAGTCAAGGTCAACAAAAGCAATCAAAAAGCAATGAAATTACGTGAGCTTTAAATAGCAAGCCTTGACAACATCATTAGAAGCAGCTCAGGAGATATCATCTTGAATAGCAGCAGAGCACAAACTGCAGATACCATATTTATAAATCCACCTCTGGATGTTACTCAACCAACTAATAATTAAAACAGAAACAACGGTCTATTTTTTTGATGGACAGGGTCGGCCACAGATTTATTTTCTCATTAGCTTTAACTTCTGCACGTCAATAATCAAATTTCATTATGTAGTCCAAAATGGCATGCCACCACTGGTCTCCCGGTGGGCACGTCCGCCTCCGGCTCCAATTCATCTTCATATAACTAACTACAAGCTGTTATTTGGTTTCTCAATAAACCTGAACTGAAGCAGAAAATTAACATCGAAGATAGCATCAAAACAGATCACAAATCTTTTATCCAAAAAGGGGTTGGAGGACGTGAAGCTCCAGAGACAGACATTGCCGGGGAGGAGGCCAGAAATAACAGAGAGTGTACTTTATACAGAGGAGCTGTATGCCAAGGAAGGAAAAAAGTAGGGGAAAGGATATGGCATACTACACCATCAATTAAAGAGGGGGAGGTGATGATAATAAAAGAAAAAACCTTTAGTAGTTTTCCCACAGTATATATTTGTAACCCCTGTAGTATTGCAAGGAGATAATAGCAGAGCAAATGGACCACTGAGTTGAGGAGCAGTCACAATTAACGTAGCAAGGGTAAATCCATGTCTGTCTGCAATGAAGGAAACTATCCGTAACTGGTGCTGTGTCCATAAGAACAATAAGGCTATGTTCACATTGCGTTTTTTACAGAACCAGCAAAAGCTGTGAGACTTCATAAATGTGATGAGGTCACGGCAGTTGAAGCTCTGTCACGGTGACCTCATCACTTGTGTTTCTCCCATGGTCCTGAGGTCACAGGAGTTCATGCCGGCGAGCGAGCACAGACTCAGTGACGTCACTGCTAGTAACTGAGCCTGCACCCGCTGCGTATCATTCGTTCCTCAGTAGTTTACAGCCGGGCAGGTTGCATTATCACCACTCCCGATTGTAAATTGTACATTCCCCAGACATGGATTACGGCGTGGGACTGACTGAACGCCAGACAGGAATGGGTATATTGCTGGTTTGTTATTTATTTATTTATTTTTTTACAGGAGATCGATGGCGTTGCTTGGATTACCAGTACAATAAAGATGGAAAAACTGTGTGGTGTTTGATTTAATTAAAAGACTTTATTCTGCAGGTGTATGTGTTTATTTAACCCTTTACTAACTATAGGATTAGTAAAGAAGAGGAGTCTTATTGACACCTCTCCATTACTAAGACGGCTTAATGTCACCTCACAATAGGAAGGTGACATTAACCCCTCATTACCCCACTTTCCACCGCTACAGGGCAAGTGGGAAGAATCAGGCAAAGCATGCATGGCCCCTTACCAGCCTGAGGATAGCAGCCCACACCTGTGAGTTTGCCGGGATGCTTTAAAAACATAGGGGGTCCCCTCTTCGGGTTTTTCATTCATTCATTCTCCCCTGTTCACTCTGCTTGCCGGCACAGCAGGGGAGAATGGATGAAAGCTGCATTCAGTACCACACGCAGGATAACAGCGCTTACAGTAGCGCTACCTCCCCGGTGGCCATGCGTGCACATGGAGGACAGTGTGCACTGTTCTCCATGTGTATGTGTGTGTTTCACGTTTTGCGGCCCGTGTGTCCGGGTAGAAATGGACATGTCTGCGTGTTTTGCACATGGACACACGATTCGTGAAAACACGCTGACATGTGCATAGACCCATTCATTTGAATGGGTCTACATGTGTCAGTGTCTCCGGTACGTGAGAAAACTGTCACCACACGTACCGGAGACACTGATGTGTGAAATCGGCCTAAGGTTGTGAAATAGCAGGTTACATGAGGGGAAGGCTACTTACAACATGAATGAGAATAAGCGAGGTCGTGGTGGAAGGTGGAATAGGCTTGATGCTCGATGTTCACGTGGTTTAGGTGTTAGTGTGAATGAAAGCTCAGCTGAACAAAAACTGTCTCATCCTATCCAAAGACTACTGACTAGTGATGAGCGAATTTGTTCGGAAAATGATCGCCAAACATAAATTCAGCACAAATATAGCACATTATGATTCGTGATCGGAAACATGAGCAAAATTTGAAAAAATCGGTAACATTCGATAGAAGCACGGGGAAATATTTGTGTTGCCACAAAAGTATTTTCAGCACATATTCTGTTCATAGTATCATACAGTAGGGTACATCTCATATTCAAATACTTTGTAGCATCTACTGTGTCATAGAGGTCTAATACAGAGACCACAAACAATTCTTCTGTTCCTAGTGTCATACAGTCGGAGACCTGACTTTCAAATAGTTTGTAGCATCTAGTGTGTTATAGAGACCTGATACAGAGGCCACAAAAAATTCTTCTGTTCCTAGAGTCATACACTAGGGGACATCAAATCCCACCTAGGCCAACATCAGCAAGGAGTTTGTATGTTCTCCCCATGTTTTCATGGGTTTCCTCCTAGTACTCCGGTTTCCTCCCACATTCCAAAATCATATTGATAGGGAATTTAGATTGTGAGCCCCAACGGGGACAGAGATGATAATATATATAAAGCACTGCGGAATATGTTAGCGCTATATAAAAATAAAGATTATCATTATTATTCAAATAATTTGCAGCATCTACAGTAGTATTTTATAGAGGCCTGATACAGAGGCTACAAAAAATCATTCTGTTCCTAGTGTCATACAGTAGGAGACCTGACTTTTAAATAGTTTGCAGCATCTAGTATGTTATAAAGGCCTGACACAGAGCCCTCAAAAAAATTATTCTATTCCTAGTGTCATTCAGTAGGGGATGTGACATTTAAATAGTTTGTACCATCTAGTGTGTTACAGATTCCCAATACAGAGGTCACCAAAACATCCTTCTGTTCCTAGTGTCATACAATAGGGGAACTGACTTTTAAATAGTTTATGGCATATCTTCTTTGTCATACAGTCCTCATCCACACTCAATTATTTTTTCTGTTACTAACTCGATACAGCATGCCATATTTTAGCTTGGAATTTACTATCGCTGAAATTCAGCTGTTTGCAGAGGTGGTGCAGAGTTTAAAATCTATCTTTCATTGCTAATACTCTGCTCCTAACACACTATCTGAGTGACATGACTGGGAAAAAGCGAGGCTGTAGTGGGAGTGGAATTAGGCTTGATGTTCAAGGTGTACATTGGGTAGGTGGTAAGGTTAGTGAAAGCATTAGTGAAGCAACGTCGCGGCCTATGCAAAGACAACTGACAACTTATTTTACTGGACAGGTTACTACACTAGTTTTCTTTGGCAGATGCACAGCGGTATGCCTTGTTGATGATGCCCAGAAAGAGCGAGTGGATGGCAAGCGCAGCTTCAAGTGGCCTCTCCTCCTCTTACTCCACCTCAACATCACACCCTGTATAGTCCACAAAGGTGGCACCAAGATTCCCCTTGCTTCCCCCCGCATCTCAACTCTCCAACCGTACAACTGACTGACAACTAACTGTACAGAACCGTAGATGGGTGAGTCTGAAGAGCTGTTCACACATTCTATACCATCGTCATCAGAAGTGTAGTCAAAAACTTCACGGAGTCAAGAGGAGGAATTCTGCACTGATACCGAAAATTGTTTTAGCTTGGATCCGGAGCAGGATGAAGAAGTATCTGAACAGCATCCTAATCCTCGTCATCAGATGTAAATTCCTGGGATGGGAGGTGATCCTGATGAGGCTCAGATACCTGAGGCTATTGCGGACTGCACTGTGCTGTCAGGACAAGAAGAGGAGGAGGGTGACTCCAAGGGCAAGGTATGTGATAACACAGAGGATGATGATGTGAGGTGTTAGATCCCAGTTGGCATGAACATAGAGGCACACAGCTGAGTAGATCATCTGAGGAGGAAGATGAGCAAGTTACATTGTGCCATACGTCACAGACAGTAAGTGATGCAGCCAAGACAAGAAAGGCATCCTCAGCCACAACTGTGCCTGTGACCAGCAGCATCTGCTGGTCTGCAGTTCGCAGGGGTGGCAAGGGTTGCCTTGGGCCTTTTTTGACACTGCAAAGGATGAGCCAAGTCTCACAATCTGCCAACTGTGCATAAAAAACTGAATCGAGGTTAACAGTGCAATAATTTGACTACTACATGTATTAACTTTCAGATGCGCAATCAATATGATTTACTGTGAAAATACCACTGTGCAAAAATGCGGACCTCAACAATCATCAGCCATCCCATCAATCACACCTGCTGCTTCTTCTTCCTCCTCCTCCTCTGTTACCATGCTAACTATTGAGATGCAGGTCTTCGACCGCAGAACCTTGGTTTCTTTACCAGCTCCAGTCACGCAGACTGAGAGCCTGCCATCGGCTATAATGGAAGCGGACATGCCTGCTGTTTTTAACCAATTTCAGAGAACGAGCACACCATGAGTTTATCAATCCAGGGAAGGCCGTGTCCAATAACGGTCTCTATCTCCTCTAGGGCCTCCACCTGCACTCTCAACCTCTGTCTTCATGAGGCTTGCGTTCCAATAACGGTGCAAACCTGGTGGCGGCCCTACGGCGAGGCAAGCTCACACATGTGCCTTGCATGGCTCACATCCTCAACCTGGTGGTACAGCTTTTTTCTGCCTGGCTGGGCGTGACCTGCTCCAGAAAGCATGTAAGCTGTGTGCTCATTTCTGAAATTCTCACCCCTCTGGTCATCGACTGGCATCGATACAGAGGCCTTTGTCCATGCCACTTAACAGGTTGATATGCAATGTGCCGACAAGGTGGAATTCCACTCTGCACATGATGAAGCGACTGTGACATCAGCAACGGGCCCTGATGCAGAATGTCATGTCGTATTGCCTGGGCGATCACAGTACGGACATGGCGCATATCAAGTTTACAGCGTGGGCATAGATTAAGGACCTCTGCACCCTCCTGCACAGTTTCAAAATGGCTACTAAGGTGGATAGCGCTGACGCCACGGTTATAAACATCACTATTCCTGTCATCTACATACTGGAGCACAATTTGAATAGTTTGCGGGAGGAATTGATGGTCCCAGAGGAAGAGTTGGAAGCAGAGGAGGATGCGGAAGGGATAACATTTTCTCTAAGTTCAAGACGTCGTTGCACAGGCAGGTGCCATGAGAGGGTGGCTTACAGCGATAAAAGGGGGCTCATGGTGCCAGAGAAACTGTTAGTGAAGATGCAGTACACGAAGAATAACTGGAAGAAGATGAGGTGATGGACGCACATCAGTCAAGAGATGAAGAGGATAATGATATGTTCTCTTATTTGTGTGGTTGGCAGGAGGGGACCGAGGAATTTACATTGAGTGTTAGCGCGCAACCAACACAGCATGGATTTGGTCCTCATGGAAGCTGCTGATGTTGCAAACAATTTCTTGAAATGTGGAGACTCAAAGTTGGGTCTCCATCTGGTGGGTTGCCTGTGGAGGAAGGTGTGTCAGAGGCCAACTATAATATTTCTACTCTGTGGAAATTGATGCCACTTTTGTGCTGTGTGACAATTATTTTTTTGAAATGTGGAGACTCCAAGTTGGGTGTCCATCTGGTTGGTTGACAGTGTAAGTAGGTCTCCCAGACAGGCAGGCCTGCACTTACTTTCACTCAACTACCTGTGTTATTTTCCTTACATTTTTCCACCAATAGTACTGTATGAAACTGATGTTTGTGCCATCTGAGTGTGGCTGGAATTAAAAAAAAACAATTGGAGGTGTTGCATCAGGTGTGAGGTCTCCCAGCTAAGAAGGCTTACACCGCTCCCTTAACCACCAGGTTCTCATTAAAACTTCAACTCCAAGCTGTAAATGCTGGGCCAGAGCCTGATACCCAATGCATGGGCCATGGCTGACTGCTTGTGTGCCATCATAGCAAGTTCTGTTGTGGGTCAATTGATCAGTCAACTACCTATGTAACTAATTCTTACCTTCTATAAAACTGATGTTTGTGCCATCTGAGTGTGGCTGTATTTAAAAAAAATGGATGTGTTACATGAGGTATCAGGTATCCCAGCTAAGAAGGCTTACACCCCTCCCTTAACCACCAGGTCCTCACTGAAACTTCAAATTCCAAGCAGTAAATGCTGGGCCGGACTGTGATAATTTATGTAGGGCCAATGGCTGACTGCTGCCCTGCAATTTACAAATTTCTACTGAGGGTCAATTGACGCCACTTTTCATGGTCTCTGCCCCTAATTTTAGCTGTTTGGAAAGCTTTTAGACACCCCTTAAGGCGTTGTGGATATATTTGGTTTTGCCTTACATTGAATCTAATGGGGGTCATGAACGTTTGTCAAACAATTCGGCAAATCCGAACCGAACCGAACCTTGAAAGTTTCACTCAGCTCTACTCCTGACTTCAAGTACAGTTTAATCAAATTAGTGCTAATTAACGTAGTATTATGTGTTACAGTAAAAAATGCCTGACCAAGTCATCTTCCCCAGATGTTTATATGTTGACAATTTCGTAGTTTGTCATGCACTCACGCAACCTTCGTTTCTGGCTGCGCTTCGTACTCGAGCTTATTGTTCAAAAGAATCACTATTTTTTCAGACATAAAAATATTTTTCCACTAAATAAATTTGTCTTTTTCCAAAAAAATGTTTTATGGTGTCACATACGTCTTGCATTTGTGGACTAAGAGAGAGAGAAACTGGAGAGGAGACAAATCACAAATGCTGTCTTATTTGTGTAACAATATAGTAGGACCACAATGGGTTGTGTGTAGACAACCACTTCTGATGCTGCTGCTGACCCACGAGGAGATAAATGCATAGAACTGGAGAAACAAATGGGTTAATCTGAGCTGGCATGGAGAAAAAATGAAAGCTGCAGATCCAATCGTCAATGCGTTTCAAAGTATAAAACATCTTCATCAGGAGAAGCCACGATGAAGATGCATTGATGGCCTAACACCTTGCATTGTTGATGGTTGTATGGTGGAAGCTAAACTGAAGTTTGGGATCCTGATTAAAAAGGCAAAAAACGCGATTAGAAGAAATACAAAAAACGCTTTTTGGCTGCGGCATTTTTACTGCCTTGAGATCAGATTTTGGCTGCAGAAAAATAAAACTACAGCAAATTAGTATGGTGTGAACATAGCCTAAGGCCGGGGTCAGACCTAACGTATGAAAATATGGTCCGTTTTTTTATGGCTGAGATAGGCAGAAATGTCCCCTGAACAGTGATCCTTATTCAATGCGAGGATGCGATTTTTCTCTCCAAAAATTATGTGTGTCATCTATATGGCATCCGTATGGCATCCGTACTGCGAGATTTTCTCGCCGGCTTGCAAAATGGACATAGAATGGATCCATGGGCTCAAATATTTGTGAAAGCATATACACAGTCTATACATATGAGAAAATTTTCAGAAAAATATCCATGCTAGCGTTCATATGAGTTTATGCCACCAGGGGGCGCAGCACCGCAACTCAACGAAGCTGCATTCCATCCATTCACCAGTTTTTACAGCCAGGGGCGGCTGCATTAGCAGGCTCCTGGTTGTAAATTGATTTAACCCCTTCAGATGGATTGATATCGTGGGACATGACTGCACGGCAGACAGATATGGGATATTGTTGTTTTTTTATTTTCCTTTTTTTTCAGAAGAACGAGGGTCGTCAGTTAGATTGAGCGTGTAATAAAGATATTAAAACCCCATGTGTTTGTTTCATTAAAATACTTTATTCATAATGTGTGTGTATTTTTAACCCTTTATTACTATTGGATTAATAATGGATACGTGTCTTATTGACATCTCTCCATTATTAACCTGGCTTAATGTCACCTTACAATAGCAAGGTGACATTAACCCTTCATTACCCCATATCCCAGCGCTACACGGGAATGGGAAGAGAGAGGCTAAGTGCCAGAATAGGCGCATCTTCCAGATGTGCCTTTTCTGGGGTGGCTGGGGGCAGATGTTTTTAGCCGGGAGGGCAATAACCATGGTCGCTCTCTAGGCTATTAATATCTGCCCTCAGTCACTGGCTTTACCATTCTGGCAGAGAAAATTGCGCTGAGCCCACGCCAGTTTTTTTTCACGAGATTTCACCCTTTATTTTAACACCTAGAGCTCCAAAATTTTGCACACATTCTACTAACATCATTAGTGAGGAATATATAAAAATACTAGCTGTACTACCCGGCTTCGCCCGGGTTAATAACTGCTGTTGGCAGCGCTACACGGGAATGGGAAGAGAGAGGCTAAGTGCCAGAATAGGCGCATCTTCCAGATGTGCCTTTTCTGGGGTGGCTGGGGGCAGATGTTTTTAGCCGGGAGTGCAATAACCATGGTCCCTCTCTAGGCTATTAATATCTGCCCTCAGTCACTGGCTTTACCATTCTGGCAGAGAAAATTGCGCTGAGCCCACGCCAGTTTTTTTTCACGAGATTTAACCCTTTATTTTAACACCTAGAGCTCCAAAATTTTGCACACATTCTACTAACATCATTAGTGAGGAATATATAAAAATACTAGCTGTACTACCCGGCTTCGCCCGGGTTAATAACTGCTGTTAGCAAAATAGAATGTGTTAACAAAAATGTATTCTGCACAAAAAAACCACAAAACAAATAGATAGAAATGTAATTATTAAAAGGCCAGAAACTAAGCTAATAGAAGCATTTTACAACATATATTTCAACACCAGAGATATTCCACACAGATTTAACTAAATTGGCCAAGTAATGTGAAATAATCTTCTACTACTTATTTGAGAGCCTTTTGATAAATGACATTCTTAGTTTTTCCTTCAGGTGCAAAGACAAACAGATTTTTGGCTGTTCCAACTCTTGAACAGGCCACATAAAGTTGACCATTAGAAAAGCATGGAGATTGTAAATCAATTCCAACTACTTTCAAGGACTGTCCCTGAGCCTTGTTGATGGACATAGCAAATGCCAGTCGAACAGGAAACTGGAGGCGTTTAAAATCAAAAGGCAAATCAGATGGAATGAGAGGAATTGTTGGAATGAAAACATCTTCTCCTGTGGCACATCCTGTCAAAATGGTTGCCTCAATTACATGTGGAAACAGGTTCTTAATCAAGAGTCTTGTTCCATTACACAGCTTTGGCGGATCCAAATTTCTCAATAGCAGAATAGGTGCTCCAGGTTTTAGAAAGAGGTTGTGAGGAGGAAGTCCTTGTGGCTCCAAGGAATTGAGGAACTCAGTTGGATAAAATAATGCTTGAGCAGGGTCTATTACTGTATCTACTGACTTGTAAGTTGTGCACACACCTGGAAGGAGATTTAGAATTTGAAGACTGATCTTGTTGATGCTGTCATTTTTGGGAGCTAGAATAGCTCTTTCACACAGCCAGCCAGAATTTTTGAAGTGGAGTTGAATGTTTGGAAAAACCTTTGCTTTCAACTCCTCAATGGAAGTCACAATGCAACAAAAGTTGCTTGGGAAGGTGATCTGTCCAGTGGTTGAGTATACTGGTGCCTTGCCATCTCCAATATTCAACAGCTGGCTCGAAAACAGTCCAGCAGAAACATTGCCTGTCATGTAGACCCTCATGTTTGTGTTCAGTGACATTTTCTTTACTTTTCTCCAAAGGTACGATGCTTTGAGACAGGCATTTAGTTCGTCTGCAGGAGTTGATCTTGGAATAACAGGTAGTGTTTGGCAGGAGTCACCTACCAAAACAACAACTACTCCCCCCATGATATATTTGTCGCTACGCAGGTCTTGCAGCAGTCTGTCCACTGCTTCCAGAGCCCTTTTGTGTGACATGGTGCATTCATCCCAAATAATGGCACTGCATTTTTGAAGCAATTTGGCCAGTCCTGATCCCTTGGCAATATTACCCACGGGGCTGTCACTATGAGACAGGTTAAGTGGTAGTTTGAATGTCAAATGTGCTGTCCTGCCACCTTTTAAAAGCGTAGCTGCAATTCCAGAAGATGCCACTGCAAGTGCAATCTTTTTTTGTTGTCGAAATTTTCCCAGGAGCAAGTTGATTACAAATGTCTTTCCTGTTCCACCTGGAGCATCAAGGAAGACAATCCCACCTTTGTTGGTTTTACTGAAACTTAAAATATAATTATAGGCGTCCCTTTGATCTGGTCCCAATATTGGCTCGTTCTGAGACACACATGCTGTCAGTTCATTGTCACGATTCCCCTGACCGCTGTCACCACTGGGTCAGGATTCACACCGTGACCGTCACCCCTACGTCACGGATCAGGGTGACTTTAGGCCAACAGACGGCTATCACATGTGCAGGGGGGCTTATCTTAGTTATCCCTCCACTGCTAACAATGTGATGAAAAACCACACACCAGGCTATTGACCTCTTAGTTTACAGCAGGGGCTTATTCTAGGTATCCCACTGCTTTTCTATATACCACGAACTGCAGGGATTTATGTATATCCCGCTTACAGTTCCACTTAACACTTGCAGCTCTCTGGCGCCCCCCTTACTCTCAGGTCAGATTAGGTACTGCACCCTGGGTAATTAGTCGCCAGAAAGGCTGCCTGCTATGTACTGGCTATTGGGCACGCTGCAGCGACGCGATAACTACTCCCACACAGGCAGGAACAATAATTATCAAACCCGCAGTTGCTTCAGCATAATCCAACCGTCAGCACACTTTCGCTGCCACCAGCTTCGATTAAACGGGTCCGAAGCTAACCCAACTCAACAGTAACAGTAGCGAATTTTCCCTTCAAGAGACTTAGGGTACAGTTTAGAGCAGGAGAACGAACTAATATATAATAGTATATCCCATTCAAAATAACTCGGCAGTGCGTTATCAAAAATAGTTTATAAAGATGTTATACATGAGACAATTGCAAATATGTACAAGGGTAATTATAACATAAAGGGAATAAATGAGAAAAGATAACACTCACATATTAAAAGCATTGCAGGCATCCAGGCTAGTGCAGTTTCCATACATCCCAGTCCATGGGATGTACCAGCTCTTCCAGGACAATAGGACAAAGCAGTCCAGAAGGAGAAATCAGCAAAAAGTGACTCCTCAGAGCCTGCCAGACACTTAAAACATTAAGGCTGTGACATCACAGAAAGGCTGGCTTATCCAGACCCTCCTCTCTCTACATTCTGCCTAAACTTTAAACTATTCTCTCTAATTTCTATAACTTCACTACAAAACATGACAGAGTCATACCAAACCCATAATTCATCTCGGATTAACGTGAGCATTCTAATGAGATCAAATATGTCCTATCTGGGATACATATTTACAGAGAAAACCCTACTTCTTTACCAGATGGAGTTAGAAACTCGTGTTTCGCGGGTTGTGTAGATACACCGAGTGAGAATAAAAATATATATTTTCGTATTTCTAGCTTAAATCGTTTGCCTAATATCTAACAAAAACTAAACAAAGATCTTTCATGAATTTTTGGAGCCATTTTTCCTGTTCTAGCTGGACAAGAGCTTACACAGGAAATGCCAGTCGTAAATTCCGTTCGGCCATAAAACTTCTAACCCCCACACTCTCTGAGAAGGAAAGCCAGGAATTTGCAGCTACAAACTGTTACTCCAAGAAGGGGGCTTAGCCCACTCAGGCTAGCAAGAGAACTACTTATGATATTTCATACCATATCGTGACATTCATCAATATTGTAGTTTGTTTCTATGAAAATCTCCCTACACGTTTGGATGCCTTCAGGATTTCTTATTGGAGCAGGCAAACCAAGCAACTGTAAGGCTTTTCCTGACATTGCTATGCACTGATCTTCAAGGAGCATTAAAGTTTAATTGAACATTTCCTCAGTGAAGTTGATGAGTTGCTGAGGATTTTCCCTTCTAATCTGCATGAGGATGTCCTCACTGAGATCAGTTTTGTACTTTGTCCAAATCTCAAGAGGATTTGAAATGCTACAGGTTGTTAGAATAATAGCAAAGAGGTGTCTTAGTCGCTTTGGGGTTTGTGTGGCTGCTGCTTCACTGAGGGTCATGTCCCAGTGTCCATCATTTTCCAGAAGTCCTTTTCTTTGGCAAGCTTCCCTGAATGTTTCGCACACATGGACTCCGATGGTCTTCAAGTCAGAAAATGATGTAGGGCCTTTGACAACATGAAGTAACATGCGCAGGTAGAAGCACTCTGCATTTGACGAATGAACAGTGTAGACGCGACCAAACGTATCAGTTGCTTTCACCCCTGGATAGCCTTCAATATCAAGCCCCCGTTTCCTCCGTTCCAGTGTTTTTCTGGAGGCATTCCAAGTGTAGTACTTTGGTAAATCACAGTAGAGAATTGTTTTTGCAAAAGGGTCTTGTTGAAACAGCTCAAAAAATGCCAAGAGGGTGGTCTTAGGTGGTGTTAGGAGCTGCTGCTGCTGCAAGTTTGCTGGGTTAACATAAATTCTCTGTCCATTTTGCAAGTGCACACTCAGATGCAGAACTGGTGGGTAGCTGTTGTGAATTCTGTGGCAGAGCTCCCTCCTGTGGTCACAAGTGGTACTTCGGCTGATTCTGTCTATGAGCTTCCGTTGGTGGATGTGAGTGGTACTGCGGCTTCTGAGTTTCCTTCCTCAGGTGTGTGGTGAAGTCGTTAGGTGCTGCTCTATTTAACTCCACCTAGTGCTTTGCTCCTGGCCTCCAGTCAATGTTCTAGTATTGGTCTTGCTTCCTCCTGGATCGTTCCTGTGGCCTGTCTTCCTGCATAAGCTAAGTTTTGCTTGTGTTATTTTTGTTTGCTATTTTTTCTGTCCAGCTTGCTTAATTGGTTTTTCTTGCTTGCTGGAAGCTCTGGGACGCAGAGGGAGCACCTCCGTACCGTTAGTCGGTGCGGAGGGTCTTTTTGCCCCCTTTGCGTGGTTGTTTATAGGGTTTTGTGTTGACCGCAAAGCAATCTTTTCTATCCTCGGTCTGTTCAGTAAGTTGGGCCTCACTTTGCTAAATCTATTTCATCTCTGCGTTTGTATTTTCATCTCAACTCACAGTCATTATATGTGGGGGGCTGCCTTTTCCTTTGGGGTATTTCTCTGAGGCAAGGTAGGCTTATTTTTCCTTCTTAGGCCTAGCTAGTTTCTCAGGCTGTGCCGAGTTGCATAGGGAGCGTTAGGCGCAATCCACGGCTGCCTCTAGTGTGGTTGGATAGGATTAGGGATTGCGGTCAGCAGAGTTCCCACGTCTCAGAGCTCGTCCTATGTCTTTTGGTTATTGTCAGGTCACTTTGTGTGCTCTGAACTTCAAGGTCCATTGTGGTTCTGAATTACCTGTTCATAACAGTACTGTAGGCCAAAAGTACTAATGCTTCTCAATAGAGGGAAAAAAGAAGTTCTGAGACCATTTTTTTTTCTTTGCACTGTGTTTTGCCTTTTTTTTCCCCTAGACATTTGGGTGGTTCAGGACACAGGTGTAGTGATGGACATTAAAGGTCTGTCTTCTTGTGTGGATAATCTCACTGCAAGAGTACAAAAAATTCAAGACATTATGGTTCAGAAATCTATGTTAGAACCTAGAATTCCTATTCCTGATTTGTTTTCTGGAGATAGAACTAAGTTTATGAATTTCAAAAATAATTGCAAACTGTTTCTGGCTTTGAAACCTCGCTCCTCTGGTGACCCAGTTCAACAAGTTAGGATTATTATTTCTTTATTACGTGGCGACCCTCAAGACTGGGCATTTTCCCTTGCGCCAGGAGATCCTGCATTATGTAATATTGATGCGTTTTTCCTGGCGCTCAGATTGCTGTACGATGAACCTAATTCGGTGGATCAGGCAGAGAAACAATTTGCTGGCTCTGTGTCAGGGTCAGGATGAGATAGAGATTTATTGTCAGAAGTTTAGAAAGTGGTCCGTGCTCACTCAATGGAATGAAGGTGCGCTGGCAGCTATTTTCAGAAAGGGTCTCTCTGAAGCCCTTAAGGATGTCATGGTGGGATTTTCTATGCCTGCTGGTCTGAATGAGTCTATGTCTTTGGCCATTCAGATCGGTCGACGCTTGCATGAGCGTAAATCTGTGCACCATTTGGCGGTATTATCCGAGCATAAACCTGAGCCTATGCAGTGCGATAGGGCTTTGACCAGAGTTGAACGGCAAGAACACAGACGTCAGAATGGGCTGTGTTTCTACTGTGGTGATTCCACTCATGCTATCTCCGATTGTCCTAAGCGCACTAAGCGGTTCGCTAGATCTGCCACCATTGGTACGGTACAGTCAAAATTTCTTTTGTCCGTTACTTTGATCTGCTCTTTGTCATCTTATTCTGTCATGACATTTGAGGATTCAGGCGCTGCCCTGAATTTGATGGACTTGGAGTATGCTAGGCGTTGTGGGTTTTTCTTGGAGCCCTTGCAGTGTCCTATTCCATTGAGAGGAATTGATGCTACGCCTTTGGCCAAGAATAAGCCTCAGTACTGGACCCAGCTGACCATGTGCATGGCTCCTGCACATCAGGAGGATATTCGCTTTCTGGTGTTGCATAATCTGCATGATGTGGTCGTGTTGGGGTTGCCATGGCTACAAGTCCATAACCCAGTATTAGATTGGAAATCAATGTCTGTGTCCAGCTGGAGTTGTCAGGGGGTACATGGTGATGTCCCATTTCTGTCTATTTCGTCATCCACCCCTTCTGAGGTCCCAGAGTTCTTGTCTGATTACCGGGATGTATTTGATGAGCCAAAGTCCAATGCCCTACCTCCGCATAGGGATTGTGATTGTGCTATCGATTTGATTCCTGGTAGTAAGTTTCCTAAAGGTCGACTGTTTAATTTATCTGTGCCTGAGCACGCCGCTATGCGGAGTTACGTGAAGGAGTCCTTGGAGAAGGGTCATATTCGCCCGTCATCGTCGCCATTGGGAGCGGGGTTCTTTTTTGTAGCCAAGAAGGATGGTTCGCTGAGACCTTGTATAGATTACCGCCTTCTAAATAAAATCACGGTCAAATTTCAGTACCCCTTGCCGCTGTTATCTGATTTGTTTGCTCGGATCAAGGGGGCTAGTTGGTTCACCAAGATAGATCTTCGTGGTGCGTATAATCTTGTGTGTATTAAGCGGGGCAATGAATGGAAAACTGCATTTAATACGCCCGAGGGCCATTTTGAGTACCTAGTTATGCCATTCGGACTTGCCAATGCTCCATCGGTGTTTCAGTCCTTTATGCATGACATCTTCCGAGAGTACCTGGATAAATTCCTGATTGTATACTTGGATGATATTTTGGTCTTCTCGGATGATTGGGAGTCTCATGTGAAGCAGGTCAGAATGGTGTTCCAGGTCCTGCGTGCTAATTCTTTGTTTGTGAAGGGATCAAAGTGTCTCTTTGGTGTTCAGAAGGTTTCATTTTTGGGGTTCATTTTTTCCCCTTCTACTATCGAGATGGACCCTGTTAAGGTCCAGGCCATCTATGATTGGACTCAGCCGACATCTCTGAAGAGTCTGCAAAAGTTCCTGGGCTTTGCTAATTTTTATCGTCGTTTCATCTGTAATTTTTCTAGTATTGCTAAACCATTGACCGATTTGACCAAGAAGGGTGCTGATGTGGTCAATTGGTCTTCTGCTGCTGTGGAAGCTTTTCAAGAGTTAAAGCGTCGTTTTTCTTCTGCCCCTGTGTTGTCAACCAGATGTTTCGCTTCTGTTCCAGGTCGAGGTTGATGCTTCTGAAATTGGAGCGGGGGCTGTTTTGTCGCAAAGAGGTTCTGATTGCTCGGTGATGAAACCATGCGCCTTCTTTTCCAGGAAGTTTTCGCCTACTGAGTGAAATTATGATGTTGGCAATCGAGAGTTGCTGGCCATGAAGTGGGCATTCGAGGAGTGGCGTCATTGGCTTGAAGGAGCTAAGCATCGCGTGGTGGTCTTGACTGATCACAAGAATTCCGGGCTCTAAAAATGTGAAGGCGGATGCCCTGTCTAGGAGTTTTGTGCCCGACTCTCCGGGTTTGTCTGAGCCGGCGGGTATTCTCAAAGAGGGAGTCATTTTGTCTGCCATCTCCCCTGATTTGCGGCGGGTGCTGCAAAAATTTCAGGCTAATAAACCTGATCGTTGCTCAGCGGAGAAACTGTTTGTCCCTGATAGGTGGGCGAATAAAGTTATCTCTGAGGTTCATTGTTCGGTGTTGGCTGGTCATCCTGGAATCTTTGGTACCAGAGAGTTAGTGGCTAGATCTTTTTGGTGGCCATCTCTGTCGCAGGATGTGCATTCTTTTGTGCAGTCCTGTGGGATTTGTGCTCAGGCTAAGCCCTGCTGTTCTCGTGCCAGTGGGTTGCTTTTGCCCTTGCCGGTCCCGAAGAGACCTTGGAAACATATCTGAGATGCTTTGTTTCTGCTGATCAGGATGATTGGGTGTCCTTCTTGCCTTTGGCGGAGTTCGCCCTTAATAATCAGGCCAGCTCGGCTACCTTGGTTTCGCCGTTTTTCTGCAACTCTGGGTTCCATCCTCGTTTCTCTTCAGGGCAGGTTGAGTCTTCGGACTGTCCTGGTGTGGATACTGTGGTGGACAGGTTACAGCCGATTTGGACTCATGTAGTGGACAATTTGACCTTGTCCCAGGAGAAGGCTCAACGTTTCGCTAATCGCAGACGCTGTGTGGGTCCCCGACTTTGTGTTGGGGATTTGGTTTGGTTGTCATCTCGTCATATTCCTATGAAGGTTTCCTCTCCTAAGTTTAAGCCTTGTTTTTTTTTAAATCAGATATTTTTAATTAAACCATAAATATTGCACATAAACAATAAAAGGAATACTTTGTTATCAGCAATATACCAGTGTACAATACTTGTTTTTTTTTAAAAAAAGGAAAGCATATTTAGTCCCAAACCAAACTCCCCCCCCCTTCCCCCCCCCTCTAGAGACCTGTCAAGAGTCGACCCCCCCTACTTTGTCATATATAAAAGTACAAGAAAAGGAAGATGATTTGTCAATAAACCTCCCAATGGAGCACAAGGTCTTTTAAATCACATTGATTCAAGCCACGGGTTCCACAGCCTGTCAAAGAGGTCCGCCTTGCTCCTCCTAACGTAGATAAAGTCTCTCCTTGTTGGTGGCTCTTCTCTAATCCAGAATTTGGCAATCAACTTTCGCGCGATAAATAACAGTCTGGCAATAACCACTTTATACATCTTATCAGTTATGATCTCCTCAACATAGCCCAAAACACATACCATGGGATCACGCGGCACAGTGCAACCATATGCCAGTCCCACTTTATTCAGCACCACCACCCAGAAGGAGGACAACCTGGGGCACTGCCATAACATATGAAGGATGCCCGCATCGGACTGCGAGCATCTGGGGCATTCTGAACTAGATCTCAATCCGGCTTTGAATAACATATCCGGAGTTCTATATGCCCTATGAATAACAAATAATTGTGATAGCCTCCCAGGCTCGCTCATTGATATTTTGGGCACATAGTCCAGTACTGATTCCCAATGATCATTATCAATTGCCCCAAGGTCCGCCTCCCATTTCGCCCTTGCTCTAATAGGGTGTTCCTCCAAGAAAGAGAACAAAAGGAATTCGTATATTCCCGAGATCACCCCCTTCGTGCCACCCCCTACAAGGATAAAATCTAGCATTAGGTCCACCTGTATTTCAACGGGTCCTCTCCTACACTGTGCCCGATGCGCATGTGAAAGACGGCAGTATTGAAACAACTCAGAGTCCGGTAGTAAAAACTCCTCCTGCAATGCATCAAAGTCTCTAATTCTGCCCTGATGTAGAATCTGGCCCATCCGAGAGATGCCTGCCTCCCTCCAATTATGAAATCCCTCCATCTGTCTAAACTCCTGTAGGACACAGTTATTCCAAATGGGTGAGAATCTAGTGAGTGCGTGCACACCCCTAATCCCCTTAACTTTGTCCCAAACCTTATGGATGAGCCTAATAGTACAAAATTTAGAGCCCTTCTCTCGGAAATGTCCCCCCTCCAGACCCTCACTCAACACCTTCGTCCCAATCAGTGATCTCAGGCTGCAAGGTGCCCGCGTCCCACCTACCACATCTCCCCATCCCTTGAAATGCTGGCACTGTGAAGCCAAAAAATACAACCACGGATTAGGCAATGCCACCCCTCCCTCCGTCTTTGGTCTCTGTAGAGTTTCCTGTTTAAATCTGGGGCTCTTTCCACCCCAAATCAGTTCCCCAAACAAAGATCTAATCCTCCGAAACCTATTCTGCGATATCCATATAGGGGAGTTGTGCAGCACATAAAGTAGTTGTGGCATCACAATCATCTTTATTAAGTTTATCCTGCCGATTACTGATAAATGTAACTTCCTCCACGCCTGGACCTTAGTACGTATCCACCGCAGAAGAGGTGCCAAATTCAGTTCCTCAAAGCTAGTCAAAGGGAGAGCGATCTGGATCCCCAGGTATTTAAATTCATCAACTAGCTTCAACCTTGTAGAAGAAACCTCCCCACCACCGTCCCCGCTATCCCCATCTATCAACATCATATTCGATTTGTCCCAATTGATCCTTAGGCCCGAGTAACTACCAAATTCCTCAATAATGGCTTCTGTCTTAAAGAGGGTCTCCTCAGAATCCTCCAAGAATAGCAGAATATCATCAGCGTACAACGCTACTTTTTCCTCTGCCTCCCCGTATATAAAACCCCTCACCTCCCGGGAACCTCTGATCTTCGCAGCAAGGGGTTCCACCGCCAACGCAAAGAGCAGCGGGGACAAAGGGCAGCCCTGTCTAGTACCTCTAGACAATGAAAAGGTCTCAGAGAGAGCGTTATTCACTCTAATTTTGGCTACCGGAGAAGAGTACAACAGCTGCACCCATGAAATAAATTTAGGTCCAAACCCCATTCGTTCCAGTACTGACCACAAATAGCTCCACTCCACGCAATCAAAAGCCTTATGGGCGTCTAAGGATACCACAACCCGTCTTCCGACATTGTCAGAGGGGATTTGCAAACTTAAAAATAACCTTCTCAGATTGAGTGCCGTTGATTTGTTGGGCATAAAGCCTGACTGATCCGGGTGAACCAGTCTGTCAATCACCCTGGATAACCTATTTGCCAGAGCTTTTGCCAGAATCTTGATGTCGGCCGTCAAAAGTGAGATTGGTCTATATGATTCTGGTAGTTGTGGGTCCTTATCGGCCTTAGGTATAACGACCACAATAGCCTCTCTCATTGATGAAGGTAGCTCCCCTCTTTCCAGCGAACTATTATACACCTCCGACAATCTGGCCAACAATGTTTCTTTCAGTACCTTGTACACCTCGGCTGGAATACCGTCCGCCCCCGGAGCCTTACCCCCAGCAACCCCCGCCAAAGCAGCTCCCAATTCTTCCTCCCCAATCGGCTCCTCCAACAACTCACATTCTTCTCTGCTCAACCTAGGCAGGTCAATCCCCTCCAAGTAACCCATCATGTCCTCAGCCCCCCTCTCCACACTAGAAGTATATAGTTTATCATAGAATTTCCCAAACACTTCCAGAATCTGCTCCCCCCGAGTAGCCAATGTTCCATCCTCCCTCTTAATGGAGTAGACGTGCGAGGAATCCCTTTGTGCGGATGCCACTACCGACAGTAAATGCCCCACCTTTTCCCCCTCCGAATAGAAAGATGCTCTTTGAAAAGCCCGCAATCTCTCCGCCTTTCTCAGATACAATTGATTGACCTCCTGTTGAGCCTTCCTCATCCGACTCTGAGACTCCCTAGAGCAATGGGCCCCCAATGCCGCCTCAGCTTCCTTCAGTTCCTCCAGGACAGCTTGATCCTGTGTTCTAGTCCTAGTCTTGTGTCGTGATATGTCCCGAAACAAAATACCCCTCAAATACGCCTTCATAGTGTCCCATACTACATGGCATTCCGCACTACCCTCATTGATCTTAAAGAACTCCTCTATCTCAGCCCCCACACTTTCCATGTCCAGGAGTTGTAGCCAGGAGGGGTGAACCTTCCATCCCATCTTCCGTGACCCAACCTGTTCTGATAGCTTTAATGAGACCCGCACCGGACTATGATCTGATAGAATCCTAGGATTATATTCCACCCCACTTAGTAATTCGTTCATCCCATCATTACCCAAGGCGACATCGATTCGAGACATAGAACCGTACGTAGTCGAGTAGCAAGAATAAGAATATGTGCTAAAATTGCGAACCCGCCATAAGTCAATCCAGCCTATTTCTCTAAGATAGTTCCCGAAAGGGGTGCCATTCCCATCCCCGCGTAGCGGAGCGTGATTACTCTTATCCCAATGGTCATCAGCAATGTTGTTCACATCTCCCACCACCAAAAAGGGAACCCGACCCACCCTCTCATATGCTCCAAAATCTCTTGAATTTTCTTGCCAGAATACGGCGGGGGTATATATAGTGAAACAATGCAAATCAAGCGGTTAAAAATTTTACACACTAAAAAAACATACTGACCATCCTTATCAATTTTTACTTCAATTTCCTCAAATGGAGTACTTGTATGGACCAAAACAGACACCCCCCTTGCATAATTAGAGAACGTCGAGTGATATGCCCTGCGCACCCATTTTTTCTGTAACATATCAACTTTTTCCTCAACTAAATGAGTTTCTTGCAGGCATATCACCGAGGGCCTCTGTTTCAATAGGTACTGGAATATTGCCGCCCGCTTAGTGGCATCTGCTAGCCCCCTAACATTCCAACTTATAATATTAACATTCCCTCCCATTTCCTTAAAGAAAGATATAAGATGAGAGTCACCTCTCCCAGGTCTCCACCAATGCCCTCCTCCCCCCCCCTTCCCACCCCCCACCCCAACAACTAAACCAACCTTCCCCATCTGGAATTCAAAATAACTCAGATACTCCGAACTTTCTTTCTCTATATGAGAATTGAGGGCACTTGATATACCCTAGAGCTAGTTCCTTTACCGTCCATCTCTCCCCCACCCACCGCGATCAATATGAACTATTCATTGCGCCGCCGAACACAATACTGTAATCGTTAGGTATAATTAGGCCAACTTCAACAGTAACATTCAAACAGAGCCCCTCCCCCAAAGAGAGGCAGATCCAGTAGAGTTATAGATCTTCAGAATCAGTCTCAACGGTTCCGATCAGTGCCAATTTTCTTGGCATTGGTGTCCAGCCATTGCGTCGCCTCCTCCGGATTTTGAAAAAATTGAACAAGATCCATCGCCACCACCCTGAGCTTGGCTGGGTAGAGCATTGAGTATTTTAGGTCCAGTTCACGGAGCCGTCGCTTGACTTCACCAAACTTCATTCTAAGTTTCTGCACCGATGCCGAGTAATCCGGATAAATAGAGATCCGACTTCCGTTTATGCTCAGGCCATCACTCAGCCTAGCCTTCCTCAGTAGAGTTTCCCGATCCCGGTAGTCCAAAATTTTTGCCAATATAGCTCGAGGGGCAGATCCAGGCGGCAGAGGACGAGTGGGGACCCGATGAGCCCTCTCCACCGAGAAATGGTTGGTAAGGTCTGCTCCTCCCACCGAGTTCTTAAGCCATGCCTCAATATATTCAGTGGGGTTGTTTCCCTCCACCTTCTCCGGCACCCCGATTATTCTTAAATTGTTTCTCCGGGATCGATTTTCCAAATCATCTGTCTTAAATTCTAACTCTGCGATTCGTTGAATATATTTCTTTTCTCTTTTTAACAGTTCGTTTGTCTGGTCCTCCACACTGCCCACACGCTCCTCCACCACCTCCACTCTTTTTTCCACTTTGCGCATAGCAGAATTAAGGGACTTCATTTCAACTGTGAGATCATCCACCCTTAGGTTCAGCGCAGCCAAAGCAGATTTGCAGTGTATAACGACAGAGAAAATGTCCTGCAGTGTTGGTTCCCCCGTACTTGGCTGCTGCACTTCATTAGAATCATTGGTCTGCACAGGGCTATCAGCAGGTGTCACATTTTCTGCACTGTGCACTCCCTGCGCCCTCCCTGGGGAACGTTGAGTTTAAGCCTTGTTTCATTGGTCCATATAGGATTTCTGAGGTTCTTAATCCTGTGTCTTTTCGTTTGACCCTTCCAGATTCTTTTTCCATCCATAACGTATTCCATAGGTCATTGTTGCGGAGATACGTGGCACCTATGGTTCCATCTGTTGATCCTCCTGCCCCGGTTTTGGTGGAGGGGGAGTTGGAGTATATTGTAGAGAAGATTTTGGATTCTCGTGTTTCGAGACGGAAACTCCAGTATCTGGTTAAGTGGAAGGGTTATGGTCAGGAAGATAATTCCTGGGTCTTTGCCTCTGATGTTCATGCTGCCGATCTTGTTCGTGCCTTTCATATGGCTCATCCTGGTTGGCCTGGGGGCTCTGGTGAGGGTTCGGTGACCCCTCCTCAAGGGGGGGTACTGTTGTGAATTCTGTGGCAGAGCTCCCTCCTGTGGTCACTAGTGGTACTTCGGCTGATTCTGTCTATGAGCTTCCGTTGGTGGATGTGAGTGGTACTGCGGCTTCTGAGTTTCCTTCCTCAGGTGATGTGGTGAAGTCGTTAGGTGCTGCTCTATTTAACTCCACCTAGTGCTTTGCTCCTGGCCTCCAGTCAATGTTCTAGTATTGGTCTTGCTTCCTCCTGGATCGTTCCTGTGGCCTGTCTTCCTGCATAAGCTAAGTTTTGCTTGTGTTATTTTTGTTTGCTATTTTTTCTGTCCAGCTTGCTTAATTGGTTTTTCTTGCTTGCTGGAAGCTCTGGGACGCAGAGGGAGCACCTCCGTACCATTAGTCGGTGCGGAGGGTCTTTTTGCCCCCTCTGCGTGGTTTATAGGGTTTTGTGTTGACCGCAAAGCAATCTTTTATATCCTCGGTCTGTTCAGTAAGTTGGGCCTCACTTTGCTAAATCTATTTCATCTCTGCGTTTGTATTTTCATCTCAACTCACAGTCATTATATGTGGGGGGCTGCCTTTTCCTTTGGGGTATTTCTCTGAGGCAAGGTAGGCTTATTTTTCCTTCTTAGGCCTAGCTAGTTTCTCAGGCTGTGCCGAGTTGCATAGGGAGCGTTAGGCGCAATCCACGGCTGCCTCTAGTGTGGTTGGATAGGATTAGGGATTGCGGTCAGCAGAGTTCCCACGTCTCAGAGCTCGTCCTATGTCTTTTGGTTATTGTCAGGTCACTTTGTGTGCTCTGAACTTCAAGGTCCATTGTGGTTCTGAATTACCTGTTCATAACAGGTAGCGCTCATGAATGGAGAATCCTAGTATTCTCCAAACAGCTTCATTGCTGGTTATGTACCTGAACATCTGGAATGCCTCCACTTCATCAATAATAGGTCCATTTTTCTGGACTTCAAAAACTGCTTGATCACTTCCATTGTGGACATATTTGCAGATATACTTGATTGATTTCACAGAGTGGCAAGATTCGACATTTATGTGGGCCTGGAAGATTTTTGAGAGCAAAGGGTTGTAAGGCACTACCCACCTGTTGTCAATTTCTATCTCTTGGAGTGATGATCCAACACGCATTTTGAGCTTTGCTGTGAAACCACCATCCCCTGGCTTTCTTCTTTGGTAGACTGGATATCCATCTTGTCCTGTTTGGGTTTCTTGGACCAGGGATCGTGGGTAATGCTTTGAACACCTGCCATCAATCATACAGGGAGAATTTTTGTTGAGACTCCCACATGGACTATGGATCATGTTTTTTGTGATGGTGTCAAACAGCAATGGGTCAATCTGAAGGTCTGGCAATTCAGGACTGATGATATTGTCAATTTCGGTAGGCTGTATTTTTTGCTTCAGCCAGATCAAGATGTGGGCGTGAGGAAGGCCTCTTTTTTGCCATTCAACTGAATACATCCAGCACTGCGTCTCACCATAAATATGCGATTTTGTGATGAGAGTAATCATTTTTGAAAGTTTCTGTTTGAAAACCCGAGCAATAAGGTCATGGCGATTCACTGTTTTTTTGGCCTGGCAACAGGTGCCCTCCAATTTCCTCCCAGGCAGGATTGCAAGTAAAGGTGATGAAAAGATCTGGACGGCCATACTTTCTCACGTAAGTCATTGCATCCTGTGTGTATTCATGCATGTGTCGTGGGCTTCCAGTGACAGTTGATGGAAGAATAACCATTTTCCCCAACTCTTTTGGATCAGCATCATTTGCAACAGCATCTCTAAGGTGAATACAGGTCCTTCTCAAAAAATTAGCATATAGTGTTAAATTTCATTATTTACCATAATGTAATGATTACAATTAAACTTTCATATATTATAGATTCATTGTCCACCAACTGAAATTTGTCAGGTTTTTTATTGTTTTAATACTGATGATTTTGGCATACAACTCCTGATAACCCAAAAAACCTGTCTCAATAAATTAGCATATCAAGAAAAGGTTCTCTAAACGACCTATTACCCTAATCTTCTGAATCAACTAATTAACTCTAAACACATGCAAAAGATACCTGAGGCTTTTATAAACTTCCTGCCTGGTTCATTACTCAAAACCCCCATCATGGGTAAGACTAGCGACCTGACAGATGTCAAGAAGGCCATCATTGACACCCTCAAGCAAGAGGGTAAGACCCAGAAAGAAATTTCTCAACAAATAGGCTGTTCCCAGAGTGCTGTATCAAGGCACCTCAATGGTAAGTCTGTTGGAAGGAAACAATGTGGCAGAAAACGCTGTACAACGAGAAGAGGAGACCGGACCCTGAGGAAGATTGTGGAGAAGGACCGATTCCAGACCTTGGGGAACCTGAGGAAGCAGTGCACTGAGTCTGGTGTGGAAACATCCAGAGCCACCGTGCACAGGCGTGTGCAGGAAATGGGCTACAGGTGCCGCATTCCCCAGGTAAAGCCACTTTTGAACCATAAACAGCGGCAGAGGCGCCTGACCTGGGCTACAGAGAAGCAGCACTGGACTGTTGCTAAGTGGTCCCAAGTACTTTTTTCTGATGAAAGCAAATTTTGCATGTCATTCGGAAATCAAGGTGCCAGAGTCTGGAGGAAGACTGGGGAGAAGGAAATGCCAAAATGCCTGAAGTCCAGTGTCAAGTACCCACAGTCAGTGATGGTGTGGGGTGCCATGTCAGTTGCTGGTGTTGGTCCACTGTGTTTCATCAAGGGCAGGGTCAATGCAGCTAGCTATCAGGAGATTTTGGAGCACTTCATGCTTCCATCGGCTGAAATGCTTTATGGAGATGAAGATTTCATTTTTCAGCACGACCTGGCCTGGATGTCTTCCTGGAGCAGAACAATATTGTATCATACAATTATTAGGTTCTGTAGAAGGAAGTAGATCTGGGTATTTATTATAATGGAATATAGGCTGAACTGGATGGACAAATGTCTTTTTTCGGCCTTACTAACTATGTTACTATGTTACTATGTTACTATGACCTGGCACCTGCTCACAGTGCCAAAACCACTGGTAAATGGTTTACTGACCATGGTATTACTGTGCTCAATTGGCCTGCCAACTCTCCTGACCTGAACCCCATAGAGAATCTGTGGGATATTGTGAAGAGAAAGTTGAGAGACGCAAGACCCAACACTCTGGATGAGCTTAAGGCCGCTATTGAAGCATCCTGGGCCTCCATAACATCTCAGCAGTGTCACAGGCTGATTGCCTCTATGCCACGCCGCATTGAAGCAGTCATTTCTGCCAAAGGATTCCCGACCAAGTATTGAGTGCATAACTGAACATTATTATTTGTTGTTTTTTTTGTTTGTTATTAAAAAACACTTTTATTTGATTGGATGGGTGAAATATGCTAATTTATTGAGACAGGTTTTTTGGGTTATCAGGAGTTGTATGCCAAAATCATCAGTATTAAAACAATAAAAGACCTGACAAATTTCAGTTGGTGGATAATGAATCTATAATATATGAAAGTTTAATTGTAATCATTACATTATGGTAAATAATGAAATTTAACACTATATGCTAATTTTTTGAGAAGGACCTGTATATTCCTCTGCCATGAGCTTCTTTTGATTTAGTCAAATAAATAAAAGACGTTCACTCTCAATCTTTGCATACATGTCAACAATAAATTGGTGGAAGAGGTGTTTGCATTTCAAGATGTGATTTTCCTCTGCAAATCTTGTCATGATCCTATATGCATAGAAGTCCATGGCAGACACTTTTTTTCCTGAAGGGTTGCCTGTTGTATGATCTGTCTGAGGTATTCCAAAGTGATAGCCATCCTGTCCCTGCCAAAAGATGATTGGATATTGCAGTGCATCATAGGACCTGTGAGTTTCTGCAACTTGTTGCAAACTATTGTTCCTTTTCTGAAGCACAATGTCACGGCTTTGAAAATCATTGCCTACAATCAAGATTGCTACATCATCAAATGTGGGAGCATTGAAACGTCACTGATGCTCACCTTGTGGTGTTTTGTCAGCTCGAATGACAACCTTGTAATCGTCTAGTCAATAGTAATAAATCACTTGGCCCTCAAATGGTTTCTTTCAGATGAAAAAGGGAACATCCCATTTATTTGTGCATCCAGTTCAAAGATTATTTAAACGTTTTCGGTCGAATCACAAGACCTTCATCAGAAATATCTTTAACAAAACTGGAAGCATAGGACAATGTGGTATATGAGCCTAGGCAACCCGGGATGGAAAGCGCACCTGGAACGTCTCACGGATCCTGAAGGGAGAAGGAGGGCCTGTATCCGCCGCTGCATATGGCGCTCATAGATGTCCGGTCCGTCGCGCGGCTTTTATGTGGCGAGGTTGGTGCATGTGTGGTGAAATGTGTGCTGAGGGTGGTATATGTGTTCAAGCACGTGGTAGTGTGTGGCGCATTTTGTGTGTGTGTTCATATCCCCATGTGTGGCGAGTATCCCATGTCGGGGCCCCACCTTAGCAACTGTACGGTATATACTCTTTGGCGCCATCGCTCTTGTTCCTTAAGTCCCCTTTGTTCACATCTGGCAGCTGCCTTTTTCCCCTGTATGTAGATAGGGGCCAAATTGTGTGGTGAATTGGAACGCGCGGGGGTTAAAATTTCGCCTCACAACATAGCCTATGACGCTCTCGGGGTCCAGACGTGTGACTGTGCAAAATTTTGTGGCTGTAGCTGCGACGGTGCAGTTGCCAATCCCGGACATACACACATACACACACACATACACACACATTCAGCTTTATATATTAGACTAGCTGAAGAGCCCGGCGTTGCCTGGGCATAGTAAATATCTGTGGTTAGTTATAGCACATCACTTCTCTTATTTTCCCATCACGCCTCTCATTCCCGCCTAACACTTGTCATTTCGACCTCACATCTGTCATTTTCCGATCACTCCACTATTTTCCCTCACTCCTCTCATTTTGCACTCACACCTTTTCATTTTCACCTCACACCTCTCATTTTCACCTCAGTATATACATGTTTGTCATCTCCCTTTTTTTATAGTATACACCTGTATGTCATCTCCTGTATATATAGTATATACCTGTATGTCATCTCCCCTGTATATAGTATATACCTGCTGTGTCATCTCCCCTGTATATAGTATATACCTGTATGTCATCTCCTATATATAGTATATACCTGTATGTCATCTCCTCCTATATATAGTATATACCTGTATGTCATCTCCTTCTATATATAGTATATACCTGTATGTCATCTCCTCCTGTATATAGTATATACCTGTGTGTCATCTCCCCTGTATATAGTATATATCTGTGTGTCATCTCCTCCTGTATATAGTATATACCTGTATGTCATCTTCTATATATAGCATATACCTGTATGTCATCTCCTCCTGTATATAGTATATACCTGTAGGTTATCTGCGCCTGTATATAGTATATACCTGTCATCTCCTCCTGTATATAGTATGTACCTGTATGTCATCTCCTCCTTTATATAGTATATACCTGTGTGTCATCTCTCCTGTATATAGTATATATCTGTGTGTCATCTCCCCTGTATATAGTATATATCTGTGTGATCTCCTGTATTAGACCTCGTTAACACGTTATTTGCTCAGTATTTTTACCTCAGTATTTGTAAGATAAATTGGCAGCCTGATAAATCCCTAGCCAACAGGAAGCCCTCCCCCTGGCAGTATATATTAGCTCACACATACACATAAAAGACAGGTCATGTGACTGACAGCTGCCATATTTCCTATATGGTACATTTGTTGCTCTTGTAGTTTGTCTGCTTATTAATCAGAATTTTATTTTTGAAGGCTAATACCAGACTTGTGTGTGTTTTAGGGCGAGTTTCGTTTGTCAAGTTGTGTGTGTTGAGTTGTGTGTGGCGACATGCATGTAGCAACTTTTGTGAGATGAGTTTTGTGTGGCAACATGCGTGTAGCAACTTTTTGTGTGTCGAGTTGCATGTGACAGGTTAGTGTAGCAAGTTGTGTGCAGCAAGTCTTGCGAATGGCGAGTTTTGCGCGTGGTGAGTTTTATGTCTGGTGCCTTTTGAGTATGTGCAAGTTTTGTGTGAGGCAACTTTTGCATGTGTTGCAAATTTTGTGCATATGGCAATTTTTCCGCATGTGCAAGTTTTGCGTGTGGCGAGTTTTCCATGAGGTGAGTTTTGCACTTGTGGCGAGTTTTGCGTGAGCCTATTTTTTGCATGTGGCGAGTTTTGCGCGTGTTGAGTTTTGAGCGGCGACTTTTGTGTTTCGACTTTTATGTGGCGAGGTTGGCGTATGTGTGGTGAAATGTGTGCTGAGGGTGGTATATGTGTTCAAGCACGTGGTAGTGTGTGGCGCATTTTGTGTGTGTGTTCATATCCCCGTGTGGTGAGTATCCCATGTCGGGGTCCTACCTTAGCAACTGTACGGTATATACTCTTTGGCGCCATCGCTCTCACTCTTTAAGTCCCCCTTGTTCACATCTGGCAGCTGTCAATTTGCCTCCAACACTTTTCCTTTCACTTTTCCCCATTATGTAGATAGGGGAAAAATAGTTTGGTGAATTGGAAAGCGCGGAGTTAAAATTTCACCTCACAACGTAGCCTATGACGCTCTCAGGGTCCAGACGTGTGGCTGTGCAAAATTTTGTTTCTGTAGCTGCGACGCTTCCAACACTTTTCCTTTCACTTTTTTCCCCATTATGTAGATAGGGGCAAAATTGTTTGGTGAATTGGAACGCACGGGGTTAAAATTTCACCTCACAACGTAGCCTATGACGCTCTCGGGGTCCAGACGTGTGACTGTGCCAAATTTTGTGGCTGTAGCTGCGACGGTGCAGATGCCAATCCCGGACATACACCCACATATACACACACACACACACACATTCAGCTTTATATAGTAGACTAGCTGAAGAGCCCGGCTTTGCCTGGGCATAGTAAATATCTGTGGTTAGTTATAGCACCTCACTTCTCTTATTTTCCCATCACGCCTCTCATTTTCCCAATCACATCTTTCATTTTCCCCCTCACACCTCTCATTTTCTCCCTCACTCCTCTCATTCCCCCTAACACTTGTCATTTCGACCTCACATCTGTCATTTTCCGATCACTCCACTATTTTCCCTCACTCCTATCATTTTGCACTCACAGCTTTTCATTTTCACCTCACACCTCTCATTTTCACCTCAGTATATACATGTGTGTCATCTCCCTTATATATAGTATACATCTGTATGTCATCTCCTGTATATAGTATATACCTGTATGTCATCTCCCCTGTATATAGTATATACCTGCTGTGTGTCATCTCCCCTATATTATAGTATATCTGTATGTCATCTCCTCCTGTATATAGTATATACCTGTGTGTCATCTCCCCTGTATATAGTATATATCTGTGTGTGATCTCCTCCTGTATATAGTATATACCTGCATGTCATCTTCTATATATAGCATATACCTGTATGTCATCTCCTCCTGTATATAGTATATACCTGTGTGTCATATCCCCTGTATATAGTATATATCTGAGTGTCATCTGTTGTGAATTCTGTGGCTGAATTCACTCCTGTGGTCACAAGTGGTACTGCAGCTTCTGAGCTTCCTTCCTCAGGTGTTCTGGTGAGCTCATTAGCTGCTTCGTTACTTAACTCCACCTGATGCTGCTATCCTTGCTCCTAGTCAATGTTCCAGTGTTGGATCTGAGCTTCTCCTGATTGTTCCTGTGACCTGCTGCTCTGTATAGCTAAGTGCTTTTTTTGCTATTTTGTTGCCTTTTTTCTGTCCAGCTTGTCTTTTGTTTTGCTGGAAGCTCTGAGACGCAAAGGGTGTACCGCCGTGCCGTTAGTCCGGCACGGTGGGTCTTTTTTGCCCCCTTTGCGTGGGTTTTGCTTTAGGGTTTTTTGTAGACTGCAAAGTTCGCTTTACTGTCCTCGCTCTGTCTAAGAATATCGGGCCCCACTTTGCTGAATCTATTTCATCCCTACGTTTTGTCTTTTCATCTTACTCACAGTCATTATATGTGGGGGGCTGCCTTTTCCTTTGGGGTATTTCTCTGGGGGCAAGTCAGGCCTATTTTTCTATCTTCAGGCTAGCTAGTTTCTTAGGCTGTGCCGAGTTGCATAGGTAGTGGTTAGGCGCAATCCACAGCCACTTTTAGTTGTGTTTAGGATAGGATCAGGTGTGCAGTCTACAGAGTTTCCACGTCTCAGAGCTCGTTCTTTTGTTTTTGGGTATTTGTCAGATCACTGTGTGCGCTCTGATCGCTAGGCACACTGTGTCTCTGGATTGCCTTCATTACACCTTTCATTAGCAGACATAACAGTACTAGGAGCCAACTAATGATTCTCAATAGAGGGAAAGAAAAAGTTCTGACATCATTTTTTTTTTTTTCTCTGCTCTGTGTTCACTTTTTTTTTTTTTTTTCCCCTAGACATTTGGGTGTTTCTGGACACAGGTGTGGACATGGATTTTCAGGGTCTGTGCTCTTCAATGGATAATCTCGTTATAAATGTACAAAAGATTCAAGATACTATTGATCAGAAATCTATGTTAGAACCAAGAATTCCTATTCCTGATTTGTTTTTTGGAGATAGAACTAAGTTTCCAAGTTTCAAAAATAATTGTAAGCTATTTCTGGCCTTGAAACCTCATTCTTCTGGTAATCCTATTCAACAGGTTTTGATTATTATTTCTTTTTTGCGCGGCGACCCTCAAGACTGGGCATTTTCTCTTGCGCCAGGAGACCCTGCATTGAGTAGTGTCGATGCGTTTTTCCTGGCACTCGGATTACTGTACGATGAGCCTAATTCAGTGGATCAGGCTGAGAAAAATTTGCTGGCTTTGTGCCAGGGTCAGGATGATATAGAAGTATATTGTCAGAAATTTAGGAAATGGTCAGTACTCACTCAGTGGAATGAATCTGCGCTGGCAGCTTTGTTCAGAAAGGGTCTCTCTGAGGCTCTTAAGGATGTCATGGTGGGATTTCCTATGCCTGCTGGTTTGAATGAGTCTTTGTCTTTAGCCATTCAGATCGGTAGACGCTTGCGCGAGCGTAAATCTGTGCACCATTTGGCGGTATTGCCTGAGGTTAAACCTGAGCCTATGCAGTGCGATAGGACTATGACCAGAGTGGAACGGCAGGAATGGGCTATGTTTCTACTGTGGTGATTCCACTCATGCTATTTCTGATTGTCCTAAGCGCACTAAGCGGTCCGCTAGGTCTGCCGTCATTGGTACTGTACAGTCCAAATTCCTTCTGTCCATTACCTTGATATGCTCTTTGTCGTCGTTTTCTGTCATGGCGTTTGTGGATTCAGGCGCTGCCCTAAATCTGATGGATTTGGATTATGCTAAACGTTGTGGGTTTTTCTTGGAGCCTTTGCGGTGTCCTATTCCATTGAGAGGAATTGATGCTACACCTTTGGCCAAGAATAAACCTCAGTACTGGGCCCAGCTGACCATGTGCATGGCTCCTGCACATCAGGAAGTTATTCGCTTTCTGGTGTTGCATAATCTGCATGATGTGGTCGTGTTGGGGTTGCCATGGCTACAAACCCATATTCCAGTATTGGATTGGAATTCCATGTCGGTATCCAGCTGGGGTTGTCAGGGGGTACATGGTGATGTTCCATTTTTGTCGATTTCGTCATCCACCCCTTCTGAGGTCCCAGAGTTCTTGTCTGATTATCAGGATGTATTTGAAGAGCCCAAGTCCGATGCCCTACCTCCGCATAGGGATTGTGATTGTGCTATCAATTTGATTCCTGGTAGTAAATTCCCTAAAGGTCGATTATTTAATTTATCCGTGCCCGAACACGCCGCTATGCGCAGTTATGTGAAGGAATCCCTAGAGAAGGGACATATTCGCCCATCGTCATCACCACTGGGAGCAGGGTTCTTCTTTGTAGCTAAGAAGGATGGTTCGCTGAGACCGTGTATTGATTACCGCCTTCTTAATAAGATCACTGTTAAATTTCAGTATCCCTTGCCATTGTTATCTGACTTGTTTGCTCAGATTAAGGGGGCTAGTTGGTTCACTAAGATAGATCTTCGTGGTGCGTATAATCTGGTGAGAATCAGGCAAGGAGATGAATGGAAAACTGCATTCAATACGCCCGAGGGTCATTTTGAGTATCTAGTGATGCCGTTCGGACTTGCCAATGCTCCATCAGTGTTTCAATCCTTTATGCATGACATCTTCCGTGAGTACCTGGATAAATTCCTGATTGTTTACTTGGATGACATTTTGATCTTCTCAGATGATTGGGAGTCTCATGTGAAGCAGGTCAGAATGGTTTTTCAGGTCCTGCGTGCTAACTCTTTGTTTGTGAAGGGATCAAAGTGTCTCTTCGGTGTGCAGAAAGTTTCATTTTTGGGATTCATCTTTTCCCCTTCTACTATCGAGATGGATCCAGTTAAGGTCCAAGCCATCCAGGATTGGATTCAGCCGACATCTCTGAAAAGTCTGCAAAAGTTCCTGGGCTTTGCTAATTTTTATCGTCGCTTCATCTGTAATTTTTCTAGCATTGCCAAACCATTGACCGATTTGACCAAGAAGGGTGCTGATTTGGTCAATTGGTCTTCTGCTGCTGTGGAAGCTTTTCAGGAGTTGAAGCGTCGTTTTTGTTCTGCCCCTGTGTTGTGTCAGCCAGATGTTTCTCTTCCGTTCCAGGTCGAGGTTGATGCTTCTGAGATTGGAGCAGGGGCGGTTTTGTCACAGAGAGGTTCTGATTGCTCAGTGATGAAACCATGTGCTTTCTTTTCCAGGAAGTTTTCGCCCGCTGAGCGTAATTATGATGTGGGCAACCGAGAGTTGCTGGCCATGAAGTGGGCATTCGAGGAGTGGCGTCATTGGCTTGAAGGAGCTAAGCATCGCGTGGTGGTATTGACTGATCATAAGAACTTGACTTATCTCGAGTCTGCCAAGCGCTTGAATCCTAGACAGGCCCGTTGGTCGTTATTTTTTGCCCGCTTCGACTTTGTGATTTCGTACCTTCCGGGCTCTAAAAATGTGAAGGCGGATGCTCTGTCTAGGAGTTTTGTGCCCGACTCTCCAGGTTTATCTGAGCCAGCGGGTATCCTCAAGGAAGGAGTCATTGTGTCTGCCATCTCCCCTGATTTGCGGCGGGTGCTGCAAAAATTTCAGGCGAATAAACCTGATCGTTGTCCAGCGGAGAAACTGTTCGTCCCTGATAGGTGGACTAATAAACTTATCTCTGAACTTCATTGTTCGGTGTTGGCTGGTCATCCTGGAATCTTTGGTACCAGAGAGTTAGTGGCTAGATCCTTCTGGTGGCCATCTCTGTCACGGGATGTACGTACTTTTGTGCAGTCCTGTGGGATTTGTGCTAGGGCTAAGCCCTCCTGTTCTCGTGCCAGTGGGTTGCTTTTGCCCTTGCCGGTCCCAAAGAGGCCTTGGACACATATTTCGATGGATTTCATTTCTGACCTTCCCGTTTCTCAAAAGATGTCAGTCATTTGGGTGGTCTGTGATCGCTTTTCTAAAATGGTCCATCTGGTGCCCTTGGCTAAATTGCCTTCCTCCTCTGATTTGGTACCTTTGTTCTTTCAGCATGTGGTTCGGTTGCATGGCATTCCTGAGAATATTGTTTCTGACAGAGGTTCCCAGTTTGTTTCAAGGTTCTGGCGAGCCTTTTGTGGTAGGATGGGCATTGACCTATCCTTTTCCTCGGCTTTCCATCCTCAGACTAATGGCCAGACCGAACGAACCAATCAGACCTTGGAAACATATCTGAGATGTTTTGTTTCTGCAGACCAGGATGATTGGGTGTCCTTTTTGCCGTTGGCTGAGTTCGCCCTTAATAATCGGGCCAGCTCGGCTACCTTGGTTTCTCCATTTTTCTGCAATTCTGGGTTCCATCCTCGTTTCTCTTCAGGACAGGTTGAGTCTTCGGACTGTCCTGGTGTGGATTCTGTGGTGGACAGGTTGCAGCAGATCTGGACTCAGGTAGTGGACAATTTGACCTTGTCCCAGGAGAAGGCTCAACTTTTCGCTAATCGCAGACGCCGTGTGGGTCCCCGACTTCGTGTTGGGGATCTGGTTTGGTTATCTTCTCGTCATATTCCTATGAAGGTTTCCTCTCCTAAATTTAAACCTCGTTTTATTGGTCCGTATAGGATTTCTGAGGTTCTCAATCCTGTGTCTTTTCGTCTGACCCTCCCAGACTCCTTTTCCATACATAATGTATTCCATAGGTCATTGTTGCGGAGATACGTGGCACCTATGGTTCCATCTGTTGAGCCTCCTGCCCTGGTTTTGGTGGAGGGGGAATTGGAGTATATTGTGGAGAAGATTTTGGATTCTCGTGTTTCTAGACGGAAACTCCAGTATCTGGTTAAATGGAAGGGTTATGCTCAGGAAGATAATTCCTGGGTTTTTGCCTCTGATGTTCATGCTCCCGATCTTGTTCGTGCCTTTCATGCGGCTCATCCTGGTAGGCCTGGGGGCTCTGGTGAGGGTTCGGTGACCCCTCCTCAAGGGGGGGTACTGTTGTGAATTCTGTGGCTGAATTCACTCCTGTGGTCACAAGTGGTACTGCAGCTTCTGAGCTTCCTTCCTCAGGTGTCTGGTGAGCTCATTAGCTGCTTCGTTACTTAACTCCACCTGATGCTGCTATCCTTGCTCCTAGTCAATGTTCCAGTGTTGGATCTGAGCTTCTCCTGATTGTTCCTGTGACCTGCTGCTCTGTATAGCTAAGTGCTTTTTTTGCTATTTTGTTGCCTTTTTTCTGTCCAGCTTGTCTTTTGTTTTGCTGGAAGCTCTGAGACGCAAAGGGTGTACCGCCGTGCCGTTAGTCCGGCACGGTGGGTCTTTTTTGCCCCCTTTGCGTGGGTTTTGCTTTAGGGTTTTTTGTAGACTGCAAAGTTCGCTTTACTGTCCTCACTCTGTCTAAGAATATCGGGCCCCACTTTGCTGAATCTATTTCATCCCTACGTTTTGTCTTTTCATCTTACTCACAGTCATTATATGTGGGGGGCTGCCTTTTCCTTTGGGGTATTTCTCTGGGGGCAAGTCAGGCCTATTTTTCTATCTTCAGGCTAGCTAGTTTCTTAGGCTGTGCCGAGTTGCATAGGTAGTGGTTAGGCGCAATCCACAGCCACTTTTAGTTGTGTTTAGGATAGGATCAGGTGTGCAGTCTACAGAGTTTCCACGTCTCAGAGCTCGTTCTTTTGTTTTTGGGTATTTGTCAGATCACTGTGTGCGCTCTGATCGCTAGGCACACTGTGTCTCTGGATTGCCTTCATTACACCTTTCATTAGCAGACATAACAGTCATCTCCTCCTGCATATAATATATACCTGCATGTCATATTCTATATATAGCATATACCTGTATGTCATCTCCTCCTGTATATAGTATATACCTGTATGTCATCTCCTCCTGTATATAGTATGTACCTGTATGTCATCTCCTCCTCTATATAGTATATACCTGTGTGTCATCTCTCCTGTGTATAGTATATATCTGTGTGTCATCTCCCCTGTATATAGTATATACCTGTGTGATCTCCTGTATTAGACCTCGTTAACACGTTACTTGCTCAGTATTTTTACCTCAGTATTTGTAAGATAAATTGGCAACCTCATAAATCCCCAGCCAACAGGAAGCCCTCCCCCTGGCAGTATATATTAGCTCACACATACACATAATAGACAGGTCATGTGACTGACAGCTGCTGTATTTCCTATATGGTACATTTGTTGCTCTTGTAGTTTGTCTGCTTATTAATCAGATTTTTATTTTTGAAGGCTAATACCAGACTTGTGTGTGTTTTAGGACGAGTTTCGTTTGTCAAGTTGTGTGTGTTGAGTTGTGTGTGCCGACATGCATGTAGCGACTTTTGTGAGATGAGTTTTGTGTGGCAACATGCGTGTAGCCACTTTTTGTGTGTCGAGTTGCATGTGACAGGTTAGTGTAGCAAGTTGTGTGCAGCAAGTTTTGCGCATGGCGAGTTTTGCGCGTGGTGAGTTTTATGTCTGGTGCCTTTTGAGTGTGTGCAAGCTTTGTGTGAGGCAACTTTTGCATGTGTTGCAAATTTTGTGCATGTGGCAATTTTTCCGCGTGTGCAAGTTTTGCGTCTGGCGAGTTTTCCATGAGGTGAGTTTTGCACTTGTGGTGAGTTTTGGGTGAGCCTAGTTTTTGCATGTGGCGAGTTTTGCGCGTGGGGAGTTTTGAGCGGCGACTTTTGTGTTTCGACTTTTATGTGGCGAGGTTGGTGTATGTGTGGTGAAATGTGTGCTGAGGGTGGTATATGTGTTCAAGCACGTGGTAGTGTGTGGCGCATTTTGTGTGTGTGTTCATATCCCCGTGTGTGGTGAGTATCCCATGTCGGGGCCCCACCTTAGCAACTGATCGGTATATACTCTTTTGCGCCATCGCTCTCATTCTTTAAGTCCCCCTTGTTCACATCTGGCAGCTGTCAATTTGCCTCCAACACTTTTCCTTTCACTTTTCCCCATTATGTAGATAGGGGAAAAATAGTTTGGTGAATTGGAAAGCGCGGAGTTAAAATTTCACCTCACAACATAGCCTATGACGCTTTCAGGGTCCAGACGTGTGACTATGCAAAATTTTGTTTCTGTAGCTGCGACGCCTCCAACACTTTTCCTTTCACTTTTTTCCCCATTATGTAGATAGGGGCAAAATTGTTTGGTGAATTGGAAAGCGCGGGGTTAAAATTTCACCTCACAACGTAGCCTATGACACTCTCAGGGTCCAGACGTGTGACTGTGCAAAATTTTGTGGCTGTAGCTGCGACGCTTCCAACACTTTTCCTTTCACTTTTTTCCCCATTATTTAGATAGGGGCAAAATTGTTTGGTGAATTGGAACGCGCGGGGTTAAAATTTCGCCTCACAACATAGCCTATGACGCTCTCGGGGTCCAGACGTGTGACTGTGCAAAATTTTGTGGCTGTAGCTGCGACGGTGCAGATGCCAATCCCGGACATACACACATACACACACACATACACACATTCAGCTTTATATAGTAGATAACGTATATGAAATGGTTTACTGTATGTAAACCATGTCTCATATCCTGTTGGGTTTGTGAGGAGATAGCAAAAGCTGGCAATTGAATTACCGGCTTTTCTGCTATCTAGCGCTGTATGAAATATATATATACAGTATGTGTATCTAATATATAAAGCTGAATGTGTGTGTGTATGTGTGTATGTCCAGGATTGGCATCTGAACCGTCGCAGCTACAGCCACAAAATTTTGCACAGTCACACGTCTGGACCCCTAGAGCGTCATAGGCTATGTTGTCAGGTGAAATTTTAACCCCGCGCTTTCCAATTCACCAAACAATTTTGCCCCTATCTACATAATGGGGAAAAAGTGAAAGGAAAAGTGTTGGAGGCAAATTGACAGCTGCCAGATGTGAACAAGGGGGACTTAAAGAATGAGAGCGATGGCGACAAAGAGTATATACCATACAGTTGCTAAGGTGGGGCCCCGACATGGGATACTCACCACACACGGAGATATGAACACACACACAAAATGAGCCACACACTACCACGTGCTTGAACACATACAGTATACCACCCTCAGCACACATTTCACCACACATACACCAACCTCGCCACATAAAAGTCGAAACACAAAAGTTGCGGCTCAAAACTCGCCACGCGCAAAACTCGCCACATGCAAAACTAGGCTCACACAAAACTCGCCACACGTGCAAAACTCACCTCATGGAAACTCGCCACACGCAAAACTTGCACACGCGGAAAAATTGCCACATGCACAAAAGTTGCGACACATGCAAAAGTTGCCTCACCCAAAACTTGCACATACTCAAAAGGCACCACACATAAAACTCGCCATCCGCAAAACTCACCATGTGCAAAACTTGCTGCACACAACTTGCTACACTAACCTGTCACATGCAACTCAACACACAAAAAGTTGCTACACGCATGTCGTCACACAAAATTCATCTCACAAAAGTCGCTACATGCATGTCGCCACACGCAACTCAACACACACATCTTGACACACGAAACTCGCCCTAAAACACACACAAGTCTGGTAGTATCCTTCAAAAATAAAAATCTGATTAATAAGCAGACAAACTACAAGAGCAACAAATGTACCATATAGGAAATCCGGCAGCTGTCAGTCACATGACCTGTCTATTATGTGTATGTGTGAGCTAATATATACTGCCAGGGGGGAGGGCTTCCTGTTGGCTGGGGATTTATCAGGCTGCCAATTTAGCTTACAAATACTGAGGTAAAAATACTGACAAAATAACGTGTGAACGTGGTCTAATACAGGAGGAGATGACATACAGATATATACTATGTACAGGGGAGATGACACACAGGTATATACTATATACAGGAGGAGATGACACACAGATATATACTGTATACAGGAGAGATGACACAGATATATACTATATAGAGGAGGAGATGACATACAGGTACATACTATATACAGGAGAAGATGACATACAGGTATATACTATATACAGGAGGAGATGACACACAGGTATATACTATATACAGGAGCAGATGACCTACAGGTATATACTATATACAGGAGGAGATGACATACAGGTATATGCTTTATATAGGAGGAAATGACTTACAGGTATATACTATATACAGGAGATGACACACAGATATATACTATATACAGAGGAGATGACACACAGGTATATACTATATACAGGAGGAGATGACATACAGGTATATACTATATATAGGAGGAGATGATATACAGGTATATACTATATACAGGGGAGATGACACACAGCAGGTATATACTATATACAGGGGAGATGACATACATGTATATACTATATACAGGAGATGACATATAGGTGTATACTATATATAAGGGAGATGACAGACATGTATATACTGAGGTGAAAATGAGAGGTGTGAGGTGAAAATGAAAAGGTATGTGAGTGCAAAATGAGAGGAGTGAGGGAAAATAGTGGAGTGATCGGAAAATGACAGATGTGATGTCGAAATGACAAGTGTTAGGGGTTAATGAGAGGAGTGAGGGGGAAGATAAAAGGTGTGAGGGGGAAAATTAGAGGTGTGAGGGAGAAAATGAGAGACATGAGGGGGAAAATGAAAGATGTGATGGGGAAAATGAGAGGCGTGATGGGAAAATAAGAGAAGTGAGGCGCTATAACTAACCACACTAAGTCACACTGTTGGTCTGTGTGTAATCCGTATTTTTCTCGCCTCCATAGACTTTCATTGGCGTATTTTACTAGGAATAGGCCAACAAATGCAGCATGCTGCGATTTTCTCAGCCTGTAAAATACGGCCGAGAAATATATGGCTGATGGGAGCTGCCCCATAGAGAATCATTGGTCCGAGTGTAATGCGTTGTTTTTGCGCCTCTCCCTCGTCCGTATTGCTCTCTAGTGTGATCCCGGCCTAAAAGTATAACACAGCTTTGCTGCAGTAGCCTCGTGTAGTTGCTCATTTACTCCTGCCGTATGCCTCTAAATGAGTAGAACTATTTTTAAAAATTGTCTTCTTGTGTGAAGTTTCCAAAGTAGTTGACTTGTGAACGGACATTATAAGATTGGGACATTGTTAATCTGCTAGAAAACATTGAAGATTATCTAGTAATTTGCATGTTTACCAGACTGGGTTTTTATATTTCATATTATGTTATTTGTTTTATGCCTGAAAACCAATTTGTAATTTTAGACATGGACACATTTGCGTTGAACCTGACAAAGAGATTGCTTCAACTAAAATGCATTTCCGATTTTAAATATATGGACGTTGCCTTAAAGGGAACCTGTCACCCCGAAATTCGCGGGTGTGGTAATCCCACCGGCATCAGGGGCTTATCTGCAGCATTCTGTAATGCTGTAGATAAGCCCCCAATGTTACCTAAAAGAGGAGAAAAAGACGTTATATTATACTCACCCAGGGGTGGTACCACTGCTGGTCAGGTCGGATGGGCGTCTCCGGTCCGCTCCGGCGCCTCCTATCATCTTTCCATGACGTCCTCTTCTGATCTTCAGCCACGGCTCCGGCGCAGGCGTACTTTGCTCTGCCCTCTTGAGGGCAGAGGATAGTACTGCAGTGCGCAGGCGCCGGAAAGGTCAGAGGCCCGGCGCCTGCGCACTGCAGTACTTTGTCTGCCCTCAACAGGGCAGAGCAAAGTATGCCTGCGCCGGAGCCGTGGCTGAAGATCAGAAGAGGACGTCATGGAAAGAAGATAGGAGGCGCTGCAGCAGACTGGAGACGCCCATCCGACCTGACCAGCAGCGGGACCGCCCCTGGGTGAGTATAATATAACGTCTTTTTCTCCTCTTTTAGGTAACATCGGGGGCTTATCTACAGCATTACAGAATGCTGCAGATAAGCCCCTGATGCCGGTGGGATTACCTCACCCGCGATTTTCGGGGTGACAGGTTCCCTTTAAGTTTACCACCAGTCAGACTCCTTTAGGTGGCCTTTTCCAAACTTTCCTTTTTCCTGTTGCTAGGAGATTTTGGAATGTTTTATGTTTATGTTTGGAATGTTTCGCAATCAGAGTGTTGCAGGAGAAGGGATTTCAGTTTGTATTTGCTATAACTGATGGCTGGAAGATTTTATAAGATGTTTGGCTGAAAAATTGACGACATGTGCAGTAAAGAAGAGCAGATCGCTTGGCGCAACCCAGGTCCACAGTCTGGTCATAAACAGGACCTGCACAAATGTCCTTATGCTGCTGGATCTGAAGCTCACATTGGAATTAGCCAGGCGAGAAAAGCAGCCCCTCTGTGCCACCGGCATATCAACGACGTCACGACATTGGACAACTATCCCCGTTTGGGAGAGAAGAACAGACAAATCGCGGCGCCCTAAGTGCGCAAACACAAGATTATAGTCTTTAAAGGGTGTACAATTTTATGCACTCACCTGATAGAAGGCTAATATGGCTTTAGATTGTGTATCCTCAAAGATCCCTCTGGGATACTTTTCAGTAGACACGGCTTGCAGCTCGCCTCGGGTGGATCCAAGCCAAACACAGGCTCACACAGGATGAGTAGATCAAGAAAAGCACATCCGGCCCATGAATGGCAGACTCACATCCAAAGATGATATTTCATATTGTTTATTTGATAAGTTAAAATAGAGGAGATACAACGCGTTTCGGATACAGTATATATCCTTCTTCAGGTGTCACAAAAACACAGTACAAATCCTACTAGTATAAAATTCAATATATTCAATATATATACTTTATCCGAAATGCGTTGTGTCTCCTCTACTTTAACTTATCAAATAAAAAAATATGAAATATCATCTTTGGACGTGAGTCCTTGGAAGCGCTGCCATTCATGGTCACGGCATTGGGGGCTCAGGAAATTTGTGCTGCTTCTATCCACAGCCACAGAACACTGCCCTGGACCGGGGATTGGGATTCTACGATTTTCTCGTATTTAATGTTCAGTGTATCTATTCCAATCTATTTATTTTAGTGAATATGTCTTCCAAAACTATTTACAGCCAGAAAATTAAAGCGTTTGATTATGCCAGCAAAAATCCATCAAGTTTATTATCATTTATAAATATTTACTGAAGTTTTATGGAAGTTAAATGTTTAACTTTAAGAGATAAATTTGCCATTTCTATATATTTCTGTGCCGTTGCTTCATGATCGGGCTATACTATCCTGAAATAAATTGTTGGTGAAATTACAAAGTTCTCTTTTTCTGCAGAACTCTATGTGCCTATATTGCTGTTCAAGTGACAAAATTATTACTCTTCTCGAAATATCATTTTTTACAACAACGCTCAAGACAAAATGATTGCTCTTCTCGAAATATCATTTTTTACAACAACGCCCAAGAAATGCTTCTATGCGTTTCTATATTTAGAGTCCAAACAATATTAGGAATTTCTCCAGTACAAAAAAAAGGTTGAATTATCTTGTCACAAAATACTTTTTGGAAGGTACAGTAGATAGATGAATAATCGTACCATTTTTGCAGATCTCAGTTTCCCGTCTGAGGAACAGGATGATTTCTTTACATGGATCTTGGAGATCATGGATCAAGACAAAAGTTGCCGCATGAAAAGTAAGACTTATTTTTCTTATAATACATTTTATGCTGAACAGGAATGAACAGGAATGTTGTTTATCAGTAGATTTTACTTACAAATACAAGGGATAATTGCCGAATTGGAGGATGCTGTGCTATTTTTTTGGATTGTTTTATGGGGCAATGAGAAAGAAAGTTGGATGTGTTACATAGATGACATTTCGGTCTACTAGAAAGATTCTCCCGCCAATAAAAAATGTATGACGTTCCTGCTATAATTGTATTTTATACTTACCAAGAAGCGGAGTCTATAAAAATAACATTTCGCTATTTTAAAGTGTAACTATCATTATGCAATTTGTTTTAATTATTATAGACACTGCAAGTAGATGCTGATTGGTGGGGATCCAGTCTGTAGACCTCCACTGATCACACAAAATACTGCTCTGAAGTACACACTGTTTGCTTGCAGTGAAAGAGCTGAGTGAGGGCTTAATATTGTCTATGAGTCCATCATGCAGTATGTTAAATGAACCCATAAACATCCTATTCAGCCGATACAACCAGTGGCATAACTAGAGTCCAATGGGCCCCGATATGGACCAAAACTTGCACTGGGCCTCCCTCTTCATGTTGGTCAGATGTGTGAAAGCGTGTAGCATTCTACATCCTATAAGTACAGAAGTATTGCCCCTCCCCCTTCATTATATATTAATGTCCACCATCCTGGGCCCCTTCCAGTTACACATGTCCTCCATCCTGGTATATATGTCCCCCATAATGGTATATATGTCCCCCATCCTATTATATATGTCCCTCATCCTGGTATATATATCCAAATCCTGGTATATATGTGGAACGCCCCCAGACACAGGGCCACGAGCTTTCGGTACTGGGCCCCTCAGTCTCTGAATTGGGGTCGTCACGGTGGCTAGACCTGGTCCGTGACCCTGCTAAGGGGCGCCCAATGAAAGGTGATGGTGTGATGCGTGGTGCGAGGCGCGATGAATAACAAGGACACAGGGTTGCAGTCTCTTTACCTCTTTACTAAAGGCTTTGGGATCTGCAATCCAGAGCACGCTTAACAGGGCTATCTGAGACCGGCCGGTCCGAAGGCACATCCAGAGTTCCCTTTGCAGGTGGAAATCAGTGCCTACCCACTAGCACCTGTGTGTTGTAGTCCTTCCCTGCTGAGCACCACGGGATAGTCCTCACAACTATTGTGTCTGTGTTCGTTGTTCTTTCTCTCTCTCTTCGTCCCCCAGATGATATAGTTAGGACACACCCGTATGACGGGTAAGCCTGGAGTTATTCTGGGACCCTAGAGACGCCCCTCTCCCACAGTTGCCTCCCTTTTCTGCTTAGGTGATTTAGGTGAGACAGCCAACCTATAATTAACTGTCCTGCCGTGTTGAAGTAATGCGTAAAGTCTCTTACTTTCTCGGTGCTCCGGCCACCGCTATGCGCTTCAGAAGGATGTTGCCTCAGTCTCACGGCACGACTCCTACTGGCTCTATCTCCTTTACACTGTGATCCCGCTTATCACTTCTCCACAATCAACTTTGCTTCGTGTCCTTTCTTAGAATACCGCTGCAAGGTAGTGCAGGCGCGGCTCCGTAACGATCTGTTCTCTTTCTAGACTGCTGTCAGGATCCCACCCCTGACAGGTCCTCTCTCGAACTCTCCCGAGCTCTTTCTGTCTAACTTCCTGTCCAACCCCCAGTTTTACCAGAGTGTGAAAAGTGGCCTACTAGATAGAACCACTCCCCCTGGTGGCCGGAGTGTGAAGTGTCATGTGTGTTTGTGATACCTGGTCAGAACTCCTTTAGTGCCATCAGATGTACCATCACTCCCCTTATCGGCAGAGTGTCATACTGCAACGACCAGATCTCTGGCGCGCTGCATATGTCCCCCATCCTGGTGTATATGACCCTATCCTGGTATATATGTCCCCCATCCTGGAATATATGTCCCCCATCCTGGTGTATATGTCCCCATCCTAGTATATATGTCCCTCATCCTGGTGTATATGTCCCCATCCTAGTATATATGTCCCCATCCTGGTATATATGTCCCCACCATGGTATATATGTCCCCCATAATGGTATATATGTCCTCCATCCTAGTATATATGTCCCCATCTATATATATAATTGTCTAACGGTTTTTCCGTCTGTCTGTCTGTCCTGGAAATCCCGCGTCTCTGATTGGTCGAGGCCGACAGGCCTCGACCAATCAGCAACGGGCACAGCGACGATGATGTCATAAAGGACGTAGAAATCCCACGTTTCTGATTCAGCGACGGGCACAGTATCGACGTAGATGTCATAATGGTTGCCATGGCGACGATGATGTCATGAAGGTTGCCTCGACCAATCAGCGACGGGCACAATCTGCCGCGAATTCTGGAATCATCATTGTCCATATACTACGGGGACATGCATATTCTAGTATACCCGATGCGTTAGAATTGGGCCACAATCTAGTCCTGGAATATATGTCCCCCATCCTAGTATATATGTCCCCCATCCTGGTATATATGTCCCGCATCCTGGTGTATATGTCCCCATCCTAGTATATATGTCCCCATCCTGGTATATATGTCCCCACCATGGTATATATGTCCCCCATAATGGTATATATGTCCTCCATCCTAGTATATATGTCCCCGATCCTGGTATATATTTCCCCCATCCTGGTATATATGTCCCCCATCCTGGTATATATGTCACCCATCCTGGTATATATGTCCCATATCCTGGTATATATATCCCCCATCCTGGTATATATTTTCTCCATACCAGTATATGTATCCCCCATCCTGGTATATATGTCCTCCATACCAGTATATGTATCCCCCACCCTAGTATATATAGCCTCCATCCTGGTATATATGTCCCCTATCCTGGTATATTTGTCCCCCATCCTGGTATATATGTCACCCATCCTGGTATATATATCCCCCGTCCTGGTATATATGTTCCCCATCCTGTTATACATGTTCCCCATCCTGGTATATATGTCCCCCATCCTGGTATATATGTCACCCATCCTGGTATATATGTCACCCATCCTGGTATATATGTCCCCCATCCTGGTATATATGTCCCCCATCCTGGAATATATGTCCTCTATCCTGGTATATATTTTCCCATTCTGGTACATATGTCCCCCATCCTGGTATATATGTCCTCATCCTGGTATATATGTCCTCCATACCAGTATATATATCCCCCATCCTAGTATATATGTCCTCCATCCTCGTATATATATCCTCCGTCCTGGTATATATGTCCCCCATCCTGGTATATATGTTGCCCATCCTGGTATATATATCCCCTATCCTGGTATATATGTCACCCATCCTGGTATATATGTCCCCCATCCTGGTATATTTGTCCCCTACCCTGGTATATATGTCCCCCGTCCTGGTATATATGTCACCCATCCTGGTATATATGTCCCCCATCCTGGTATATTTGTCCACCATCCTGGTATATTTGTCCCCCATCCTGGTATATATGTCACCCATCCTGGTATATATGTCACCCATCCTGGTATATATGTCCCCCATCCTGGTATATATGTCCCCCACCCTGGTATATATGTCCTCCATACCAGTATATATATCCCGCATCCTAGTATATATGTCCTCCATCCTCATATATATATCCTCCGTCCTGGTATATATGTCCCCTATCCTGGTATATTTGTCCACCATCCTGGTATATATGTCACCCATCCTGGTATATATGTCCCCCATCCTGGTATATATATCCACATCCTGGTATATATATCCCCATCCTGGTATACATGTCACCCATCCTGGTATATATGTCACCCATCCTGGTATATATATCCCCCATCCTGGTATATATGTCCCCCATCCTGGTATATATGTTCCCCATCCTGGTATATATGTCCCTTATCCTGGTATATTTGTCCTCCATCCTGGTATATATGTCACCCATCCTGGTATATATTTTCCCATCCTGCTATATATGTCCCCCTTCCTGGTATATATGTCCCCCATCCTGGTATATATGTCCTCCATACCAGTATATATATCCCCCATCCTAGTATATATGTCCTCCATCCTCATATATATATCCTCCGTCCTGGTATATATGTCCCCTATCCTGGTATATTTGTCCCCCATCCTGGTATATATGTCACCCATCCTGGTATATATGTCCCCCATCCTGGTATATATATCCACATCCTGGTATATATATCCCCATCCTGGTATATATGTCACCCATCCTGGTATATATGTCCCCCATCCTGGTATATATGTCCCCTATCCTGGTATATATGTCCCCCATCCTGGTATATATGTCACCCATCCTGGTTTATATGTCCCCCATCCTGTTATATATGTCCCCTATCCTGGTATATATGTCCCCATCCTGGTATATATGTCCCCCATCCTGGTATATATGTCACGCATCCTGGTATATATGTCGCCCATCCTGGTATATATGTCCCCTATCTTGGTATATATGTCACTCATCCTGGTATATATGTCCCCCATCCTGGTATATATGTCCCCCATCCTGGTATATATGTCACCCATCCTGGTATATATGTCCTGTTATGGACCTGGTGGTTAGGAGCACCCGGAACGACCTGATGGTTAAACTCACACAGGACAAGCTCTGGGAAGTGGGAGCTCTGCTGACCGCAACCCCTAATCCTATCACACAACTAGAAATAGCCGTAGAGCGTGCCTAACACGACCTAGACGCCTCTTCACAGCCTAAGAGCTAACTAGCCCTAAAGATAGAAAATAAAGCCTACCTTGCCTCAGAGAAATTCCCCAAAGGAAAAGGCAGCCCCCCACATATATTGACTGTGAGTTAAGATGAAAGTCACAAACACAGAAATGAAACAGGTTTCAGCAAAGGGAGGCCAGACTTACTAAACAGACTGAGGAAAGGAAAGGTATCTTTGCGGTCAGCACAAAAAACTACAAAAAGACCACGCAGAGTGTGCAAAAAGACGTCCGCACCGACTCACGGTGCGGAGGTGCCACTCTGCTAGCAAGGAAAAATCATGATAGCCAGCTGGACAAGGAAACAATGAACAAATAATTAACTAGCAGGGACTTAGCTTCTGCTCGAGTAGACAGGCCACCAGAAAGATCCAAGAGCGAACTGAACCAGTACAAGAACATTGACAGCTGGCATGGAGTAACGATCTGAGTGGAGTTAAATAGAGCAGCCAGCCAAAGAATAACCTACGTCACCTGTGGAAGGAACCTCAGAAGCAGCAGCTCCACTCACAGCCACCAGAGGGAGTCCATGAACAGAACTCGCCGAAGTACCATTCATGACCACAGGAGGGAGATCGATAACAGAATTCACAACAGTACCCCCCCCCCTTGAGGAGGGGTCACCGAACCCTCACCAGAGCCCCCAGGCCGATCAGGACGAGCCAAATGAAAGGCACGAACTAGATCGGCAGCATGAACATCAGAGGCATAAACCCAGGAATTATCTTCCTGACCATAACCCTTCCACTTGACCAGGTACTGGAGTTTCCGTCTCGAAATACGAGAATCCAAAATCTTCTCCACCACATACTCCAACTCCCCCTCGACCAACACCGGGGCAGGAGGATCAACGGAGGGAACCATAGGCGCCACGTATCTCCGCAATAACGACCTATGGAACACATTATGGATGGCAAAAGAAGCTGGAAGGGCCAAACGAAATGACACTGGATTGAGAACTTCAGAAATCTTATACGGACCAATGAAATGAGGCTTAAACTTAGGAGAGGAAACCTTCATAGGAACATGACGAGATGACAACCAAACCAAATCCCCAACACGAAGTCGGGGACCAACACAGCGCCGGCGGTTAGCGAAACGTTGAGCCTTCTCCTGGGACAATGTCAAATTGTCCACCACATGAGTACAAATCTGCTGCAACCTGTCCACCACCGTATCCACACCAGGACAGTCCGAAGGTTCAACCTGCCCTGAAGAGAAACGAGGATGGAAACCAGAATTACAGAAAAAAGGCGAAACCAAAGTAGCCGAGCTGGCCCGATTATTAAGGACGAATTCAGCCAAAGGCAAGAAGGACACCCAATCATCCTGATCAGCAGAAACAAAGCATCTCAGATATGTTTCCAAAGTCTGATTAGTTCGTTCGGTTTGGCCATTTGTCTGAGGATGAAAAGCCGAAGAAAAAGACAAATCAATGCCCATCTTAGCACAAAAGGACCGCCAAAACCTCGAAACAAACTGGGAACCTCTGTCCGAGACGATGTTCTCTGGAATGCCATGCAAACAAACCACATGCTGGAAAAACAATGGCACCAAATCAGAGGAGGAAGGCAATTTAGACAAGGGTACCAAATGGACCATCTTAGAGAAGCGATCACAAACCACCCAAATGACCGACATCCTTTGAGAGACAGGGAGATCTGAAATAAAATCCATGGAAATATGCGTCCAGGGCCTCTTCGGGACCGACAAGGGCAAAAGCAACCCACTGGCACGAGAACAGCAGGGCTTAGCCCGAGCACAAGTCCCACAGGACTGCACAAAAGAACGCACATCCCGTGACAAAGAAGGCCACCAAAAGGATCTAGCCACCAAATCTCTGGTACCAAAGATTCCCGGATGACCCGCCAACACCGAACAATGAACCTCAGAGATAACTCTACTAGTCCATCTATCAGGGACAAACAGTTTCTCCGCTGGACAACGGTCAGGTCTATCAGCCTGAAACTTCTGCAGCACGTGCCGCAAATCAGGGGAGATGGCAGACAAAATTACCCCCTCTTTAAGAATACCCGCCGGCTCAGGAACACCCGGAGAGTCAGGCACAAAACTCCTTGACAGGGCATCAGCCTTCACATTCTTAGAGCCCGGAAGGTACGAAACCACAAAATCAAAACGGGAGAAAAACAGCGACCATCGAGCCTGTCTAGGATTCAACCATTTGGCAGACTCGAGATAAGTCAAATTCTTGTGATCCGTCAAGGCCACCACGCGATGCTTGGCTCCTTCAAGCCAATGTCGCCACACCTCGAATGCCCACTTCATGGCCAACAACTCTCGATTGCCAACATCATAATTGCGCTCAGCAGGCGAGAATTTTCTAGAAAAGAAGGCACATGGTTTCATCACCGAGCCATCAGAACTTCTTTGCGACAAAACAGCCCCTGCTCCAATCTCAGAAGCATCAACCTCGACCTGAAACGGGAGCGAAACATCTGGCTGGCACAACACAGGGGCAGAAGAAAAATGACGCTTCAACTCCTGAAAAGCCTCTACAGCCGCAGAGGACCAATTGACCACATCAGCACCTTTCTTGGTCAAATCAGTCAACGGTTTAGCAACACTATAAAAATTAGCGATGAAGCGACGGTAAAAACTAGCAAAGCCCAGGAACTTCTTCAGGCTCTTCACAGATGTCGGCTGAGTCCAATCATAAATGGCCTGAACTTTAACAGGGTCCATCTCGATAGTAGAAGGGGAAAAAATGAAACCCAAAAATGAAACCTTCTGAACCCCAAAGAGACATTTCGACCCCTTCACAAACAAGGAATTCGCACGAAGGACCTGGAACACCATTCTGACCTGCTTCACATGAGACTCCCAATCATCCGAAAAGACCAAAATATAATCCAAATATACAATCATGAATCTATCCAGGTACTCTCGAAAGATGTCATGCATAAAGGACTGAAACACAGATGGAGCATTAGAAAGCCCGAATGGCATAACCAGGTGCTCAAAATGGCCCTCGGGCGTATTAAATGCTGTTTTCCATTCATCGCCCTGTTTAATTCGCACAAGATTATACGCCCCTCGAAGATCTATCTTGGTGAACCAACTAGCCCCCTTAATCCGAGCAAACAAATCAGACAGCAGCGGCAAAGGGTACTGAAATTTGACTGTGATCTTATTAAGAAGGCGGTAATCAATACAAGGTCTCAAAGAGCTATCCTTCTTGGCCACAAAAAAGAACCCTGCTCCCAACGGTGATGACGACGGGCGAATATGACCTTTCTCCAAGGATTCCTTTATATAACTCCGCATAGCGGCGTGCTCTGGCACAGATAAATTAAACAGTCGGCCCTTAGGAAACTTACTACCAGGAATCAAATTAATAGCACAATCGCAATCCCTATGAGGAGGTAAGGCACCGGATTTGGGCTCTTCAAATACATCCCGGTAATCTGACAAAAACTCAGGGACTTCAGAAGGAGTGGAAGGGGAAATTGACAGCAATGGAACATCACCATGTACCCCCTGACAACCCCAGCCGGACACAGACATAGATTTCCAATCCAATACTGGATTATGGACCTGTAGCCATGGCAACCCCAAAATGACCACATCATGCAGATTATGCAACACCAAAAAGCGAATATCCTCCTGATGTGCAGGAGCCATGCACATGGTCAATTGAGTCCAGTACTGAGGCTTATTCTTGGCCAAAGGCGTAGCATCAATTCCTCTCAATGGAATAGGATACTGCAAGGGCTCCAAGAAAAAACCACAGCGCCTGGCAAACTCCAAGTCCATCAAATTCAGGGCAGCGCCTGAATCCACAAATGCCATAACAGAATAGGACGACAGAGAGCAAATCAGAGTAACGGACAAAAGAAATTTCGACTGTACCGTACCAATGGTGGCAGACCTAGCGAACCGCTTAGTGCGCTTAGGACAATCGGAGATAGCATGAGTGGATTCACCACAGTAAAAACACAGCCAATTCCGACGTCTGTGTTCTTGCCGTTCAGCTCTGGTCAAAGTCCTATCACATTGCATAGGCTCAGGCCTATGCTCAAAGAATACCGCCAAATGGTGCACAGCTTTGCGCTCACGCAAGCGCCGATCGATCTGAATGGCCAAGGACATAGACTCATTCAGACCAGCAGGCATGGGAAATCCCACCATGACATCCTTAAGGGCTTCAGAAAGACCCTTTCTGAAAATTGCCGCCAGGGCACACTCATTCCACTGAGTAAGCACAGACCACTTTCTAAACTTCTGACAGTACACCTCCGCTTCATCCTGACCCTGACACAAAGCCAGCAAGATTTTCTCTGCCTGATCCACTGAATTTGGTTCATCATAAAGCAATCCAAGCGCCAGAAAAAACGCATCTACATCACGCAATGCAGGATCTCCTGGCGCAAGGGAAAATTCACAGTCTTGAGGGTCACCACGCAACAAAGAAATAATGATTTTTACTTGTTGAACAGGGTCACCAGAGGAGCGGGGTTTCAAAGCTAGAAACAGTTTAAAATTATTTTTTAAATTCAGGAACTTAGATCTATCTCCAGAAAACAAATCAGGAATTGGAATTCTAGGCTCTAACATCGGACTCTGAACCACAAAATCTTGAATGCTTTGTACCCTTGCAGTGAGATGATCCACACAAGAGGACATACCTTGTATGTCCATATCTACACCTGTGTCCTGAACCACCCAGAGGTTAAGGGGAAAAGAAAGACAAAAAACACTGCAGAGAAAAAAAAATGGTCTCAGAACTTCTCTTATCCCTCTATTGAGATGCATTAATACTTTGGGCCAGCTGTACTGTTATGGACCTGGTGGTTAGGAGCACCCCGGAACGACCTGATGGTTAAACTCACACAGGACAAGCTCTGGGAAGTAGAGCTCTGCTGACCGCAACCCCTAATCCTATCACACAACTAGAAATAGCCGTGGAGCGTACCTAACACAACCTAGACGCCTCTTCACAGCCTAAGAGCTAACTAGCCCTAAAGATAGAAAATAAAGCCTACCTTGCCTCAGAGAAATTCCCCAAAGGAAAAGGCAGCCCCCCACATATATTGACTGTGAGTTAAGATGAAAGTCACAAACACAGAAATGAAACAGGTTTCAGCAAAGGGAGGCCAGACTTACTAAACAGACTAGCAGGGACTTAGCTTCTGCTGGAGTAGACAGGTCACCAGAAAGATCCAAGAGCGAACTGAACCAGTACAAGAACATTGACAGCTGGCATGGAGTAATGATCTGAGTGCAGTTAAATAGAGCAGCCAGCCAAAGAATAACCTACGTCACCTGTGGAAGGAACCTCAGAAGCAGCAGCTCCACTCACAGCCACCAGAGGGAGTCCATGGACAGAACTCGCCGAAGTACCATTCATGACCACAGGAGGGAGTTCGATAACAGAATTCACAACAATGCCCCCCATCCTGGTATATATGTCCCCTATCCTGGTATATATGTCCCCCATACTGGTATATATGTCACCCATCCTGGTATTTATGTCCCCATCCTGGTATATATGTCACCCATCCTGGTATATATGTCCCCCATAATGGTATATATGTCACCCATCCTGGTATATATGACCCCCATAATGGTATATATGTCCCCCATCCTGGTATATATGTCCCCCATCCTGATATATATGTCCCCCATCCTGTTATATATGTCCCTATCCTGGTATATATGTCCCCCATCCTGGTATATATGTCGCCCATCCTGGTATATATGTCACCCATCCTGGAATATATGTCCCCCATCCTGGTATATATGTCCCCTATCCTGGTATATATGTCCCCTATCCTTGTTTATATTTCCCCCATCCTGTTATATATGTCCCCTATCCTGGTATATATGTCCCCCATCCTGGTATATATGTCACCCATCCTGGTATATATGTCGCCCATCCTGGTATATATGTCTCCCATCCTGGTATACTTGTCCCCCATCCTGGTATATAAGCCCCCATCCTGGTATATATGTCTCCCATCCTGGTATATATGTCCCCCATCCTGGTATATATGTCCCCCATCTTGGTATATATGTCTCCCATCCTGGTATATATGTCCTCATCCTGGTATATACAGTACTAGCTATTGAACCCATTCTACGCCCGGGTGGCGAGCATTTATATTGGTATATGGTCTCTATCCTGGTATGTGCTGCTCCATCCTGCGCCCCCATCCTGTCATGTGCTGCTCCCATCCTGCGCCCCCGTTCTGTCATGTGCTGCTCCCATCCTGCGCCTCCATTCTGTCATTTGCTGCTCCCATCCTGTCATTTGCTGCTCCCATCCTGCGCCCGTTCTGTCATTTGCTGCTCCCATCCTGCGTCCCCGTTCTGTCATTTGCTGCTCCCATCCTGCGTCCCCGTTCTGTCATGTGCTGCTGCCATCCTGCGTCCGTTCTGTCATGTGCTGCTGCCATCCTGCGCCCGTTCTGTCATGTGCTGCTGCCATCCTGCGCCCGTTCTGTCATGTGCTGCTGCCATCCTGCGCCCGTTCTGTCATGTGCTGCTGCCATCCTGCGCCCGTTCTGTCATGTGCTGCTGCCATCCTTCGCCCGTTCTGTCATGTGCTGCTGCCATCCTTCGCCCGTTCTGTCATGTGCTGCGGCCATCCTGCGCCCGTTCTGTCATGTGCTGCTGCCATCCTGCGCCCGTTCTGTCATGTGTTGCGGCCATCCTGCGCCCGTTCTGTCATGTGCTGCTGCCATCCTGCGCCCGTTCTGTCATGTGCTGCGGCCATCCTGCGCCCGTTCTGACATGTGCTGCTGCCATCCTGCGCCCGTTCTGTCATGTGCTGCTGCCATCCTGCGCCCGTTCTGTCATGTGCTGCTGCCATCCTGCGCCCGTTCTGTCATGTGCTGCTGCCATCCTGCGCCCGTTCTGTCATGTGCTGCTGCCATCCTGCGCCCGTTCTGTCATGTGCTGCTGCCATCCTGCGCCCGTTCTGTCATGTGCTGCGGCCATCCTGCGCCCGTTCTGTCATGTGCTGCTCCCATCCTGCGCCACCATTGTATTATATGCCCCCCGCTCCAGTGTGTATGCCCCCGAATGCTGCTGCCATATAAAAAAAAAAAAAATACCATACTCACCTATCGTCCGGCTCCACTGCAGGTATGTCTTCAAGAAAATGGCGCCGGAAAGCGGGGACTGCGCAGGCGCCGATTCCGGCGGCAGGAATCGGCGCCTGCGCAGTCCGCGCTTTCCGGCGCCATTTTCTTGAAGACACACCTGCAGTGGAGCCGGAGTGTGTCTTCAAGAAAATGGTGCCGGAAAGCGCGGACTGCGCAGGCGCCGATTCCGGCAGCAGGAATCGGCGCCTGTGCAGTCCGCGCCCTCCGGAGCCGGGAGCAGAGGAGCCGGAGCCGCAAGCAGCGCTGGAACCGGGAAAGGTGAGTATACTTACCCTCCCTCCTGGCGGTCCCTGACTCTCCGGTGGAGATCGCGGTATGCGTTCAGTGCTTACGCATACCGCGATCTCCCGGGAGCGTCGCTCTGTGAGGCCCAGACTGCGCCGGCGCTTGCGCTTGCGCAGTCTATAGAGGCTTCGGACAGAGTGACGCTCCCAGCGTTATATTATAGATGTCCTCCATACTGGTATATATGTCCCCTATCCTGGTATACATGGGCGGACATACCGCCTGTTCAACCTGTGCAACCGCACAGGGGCCCAGAGCGTGAGTGGGCCCCCGACGGGCATACAAAGCAATGAATGTGAATGACTGCCAGCGGTAGTATTTCTGCTAACAGGAGGAGCAGGGGGGCCCGCTCTGCTGCACACATGTGGTATGACAGTTAAACGGGCCCCCCTCCTCACCTGCTAGCATATATCATGCTGCTGTCCAGCCGGCTGTCACTGCTGCGGTCTGCGGTGAGGTGACGGGTAGCAGACGCTGGACAGGGAGCGGGAGGGCCTCTCAGTCACAGTGAGTCACTGAAGCTTGCTCAGGACCTGCGATGAGGTCAAGGTCACAGGAGGGGAGGAGTCAGGAGTCACATGATCAAGGGCCTCCGTGTATTGCAGGACTCTGCTTTGCTGTCATGGTGCTAGACGGTAAGCTTATGTGTGGGGTCAGGAGTTGTTTACAGTGTGGATGTAGCAGAGCTGTGTGTGTGTGTACGAGGTGTACGGAGCGGAGCCGTGTGTGTGTGTATGAGGTGTACAGAGCAGAGCCGTGTGTGTGTATGAGGTGTACGGAGCGGAGCCGTGTGTGTATGAGGTGTACGGAGCAGAGCCGTGTGTGTGTATGAGGCGTACGGAGCGAAGCCGTGTGTGTGTATGAGGCGTACGGAGCGGAGCCATGTGTGTATGAGGCGTACGGAGCGGAGCCGTGTGTGTGTACGAGCGTACGGAGTGGAGCCGTGTGTGTGTGTATGAGGTGTACGGAGCGGAGCCATGTGTGTGTATGAGGCATACGGAGCGGAGTTGTGTGTGTGTGTGTGTGAGGCATATAGAGCGGAGCCGTGTGTGTGTGTGTGAGGCATATGGAGCGTAGCAGTGTGTGTGAGGCGAACGGAGCTGAGCCGTGTGTGTATGAGGTGTACGAAGCGGAGCCGTGTGTATGAGGTGTACGGAGCGGAACTGTGTGTGTATGAGGTGTACGGAGCGGAGCCGTGTATGCAAGGTGTACAGAGCGGAGCCGCGTGTGTAGGAGTAACTATTTGTGGCCATTATACTGTACGCAGTATCATGTGGGGCCATCATACAGTATGGAGCATAATGTGGGGCCATTATACAGTATGGAGCATCATGTGTGGCCATTATACAGTATGGAGCATCATGTGTGGCCATTATACAGTATGGAGCATCATCTGTGGCATTATACAGTATGGAGCACTATGTGGCCATCATACAGTGTGGAGCATCATGTCTGGCCATTATACAGTATGGAGCATCATGTGTGGCTACTATACAGTATGGAGCATCATCTGTGGCATTATACAGTATGGAGCACTATGTGGCCATTATACAGTATGGAGCATCATGTGTGGCCATTATACAGTATGGAGCATCATGTGTGGCCATTATACAGTATGGAGCATCATCTGTGGCATTATACAGTATGGAGCACTATGTGGCCATCATACAGTATGGAGCATCATGTCTGGCCATTATACAGTATGGAGCATCATGTGTGGCTACTATACAGTATGGAGCATCATCTGTGGCATTATACAGTATGGAGCACTATGTGGCCATTATACAGTATGGAGCATCATGTCTGGCCATTATACAGTATGGAGCATCATCTGTGGCATTATACAGTATGGAGCACTATGTGGCCATCATACAGTATGGAGCATCATGTCTGACCATTATACAGTATGGAGCATCATGTGTGGCTACTATACAGTATGGAGCATCATCTGTGGCATTATACAGTATGGAGCACTATGTGGCCATTATACAGTATGGAGCATCATGTCTGGCCATTATACAGTATGGAGCATCATGTGTGGCATTATACAGTATGGAGCACTATGTGGCCATCATACAGTATGTAGCATCATGTGTGGCCATTATACAGTATGGAGCACTATGTGTGGCCATTATACAGTATGGAGCATCATGTGCGGTCATTATACAGTATGGAGCATCATGTGGGGCCATTATAAAGTGTGGAGCATAATGTGTGGCCATTATATATGTCTTTCTTCCTGGTAAACATGTCTGCCATTATGGTATATATCCCCCATCCTGGTATATATGTTTTTTATCCTGATATATATGTCACCCATCCTGGTATACACATCCCCATCCTGATATATATGTCTCGCATCATTCTATATAAATCCCCTATCCTGGCATACTTGCCCTTCATCCTGGTATATATGTCCTCCATTCTGGTTTATATGTCCCCCATCCTGGGCCCATCCTAGCATGTCCCCCATCCTGGTATATATGTCCCTCATCCTGGTATATACTGTATGTCCGCCATCCCGGTATATATTCAGAGAAAAAAGGGAGACTTAAAAACGCAAAAAGGGTCTTATCACACGTTACACAAAGTTGCCCTCCAAGAGAACTACTCACCTGGTGAGATTGAAGGAAGGACATATATTAATGGCGGCTGCTGCAGAACCACAGGTCAGTGCAGGACCTGATTGTAACACACACTTAGTTATGGAAAAAAGAATCATCCCCGCGCTGCTACAAGAAGAATTCCAAACATTGTAGAGGTTTCAGTGTGGTTTATTCTACGCGTTTCAGGGTTCAGGTGACCCCTTCATCAGGACATACCACAAATATTGCACCAGGTACATGTGACTGCCATGTGATGTCAATGCCTAGCACGCCGAAGTCAGCTGCCAGCCGGCTGAAGGGGGCAGTGGGGTCTATGGGACCTCCTTCAGCATGAGCCTGGTCATGGTGGCACCATCTGCAGCCGCAATTGTTATGCTCCTGCGAGAGCTGCTCACTTCAAAGTGATATTATTTGGTTCTCAGGACATAGGTCTCCACCGATCTGAAGTTATTTACAGTGTTTATAAAAAGTATAAGTATAATGACAGTTAAACTATAAGCACTATGGTGTGGATTTATTAAGAAGACAACTTCATTGAAAAATGTCAAAGACACTTTTCTTGATAGAATTAGGAGAACCCAGGTGTTCTGCAGAAGTTCCATGACTGCGATATGCCATCTGTTCTCTCCTTCTTTCTTTTTTAAATCAGGTAGGATTTTAATGAAAACTTTGCTGAAAATTAAAAATTTTAATTTTTACATCACCAAGACACAGAACAAAACCTTTGTCCTTCCCAGCCATTTCCTTAAGAAACCAGCCAAAATACCAAGATAAAAACATGATAGAAAAAAAGTCCATTGCCATAAAGGACTAGTGGAAACAGGTTTTAACCTAGGGTTACAAAACATTACACAGATGATATCTAGAATTTTTTGTATTACGGTCAGTTGCTTTTACAATCTTGCCTTGCGCAGGCGTGTACTACGGAGGACATAGAATGAACTTCAATCCAATATTGCGGCCAGCATGCAGCCAGCGGGTAAGGAAAGGGTGAATCAAACACCCGAAAACCCTCCCTCCGCCCATATGACCGAAAACCGGTCCCGCCAAATTCAGGTGACAGGTTCCCTTTAAATCTCATTAGTGCACTCTCTCCCTTGATAACTATAATTCTAGCATTATTTATAGCTCCTGGCTCGTTATATATTTACTAGCTATTGAACCCGTTCTACGCCTGGGTGGCGAGCATTTATATTGGTATATGGTCTCCATCCTGGTATGTGCTGCTCCATCCTGCGCCCCCATCCTGTCATGTGCTGCTCCCATCCTGCGCCTCCGTTCTGTCATGTGCTGCTCCCATCCTGCGCCTCCATTCTGTCATTTGCTGCTCCCATCCTGTCATTTGCTGCTCCCATCCTGCGCCCGTTCTGTCATTTGCTGCTCCCATCCTGCGTCCCCGTTCTGTCATTTGCTGCTGCCATCCTGCGCCCGTTCTGTCATGTGCTGCTGCCATCCTGCGCCCGTTCTGTCATGTGCTGCTGCCATCCTGCGCCCGTTCTGTCATGTGCTGCTGCCATCCTGCGCCCGTTCTGTCATGTGCTGCTGCCATCCTGCGCCCGTTCTGTCATGTGCTGCTGCCATCCTGCGCCCGTTCTGTCATGTGCTGCTGCCATCCTGCGCCCGTTCTGTCATGTGCTGCTGCCATCCTGCGCCCGTTCTGTCATGTGCTGCTGCCATCCTGCGCCCGTTCTGTCATGTGCTGCTCCCATCCTGCGCCCGTTCTGTCATATGCTGCTGCCATCCTGCGCCCGTTCTGTCATGTGCTGCTGCCATCCTGCGCCCGTTCTGTCATGTGCTGCTGCCATCTTTCGCCCGTTCTGTCATGTGCTGCTGCCATCCTTCGCCCGTTCTGTCATGTGCTGCGGCCATCCTGCGCCCGTTCTGTCATGTGCTGCTGCCATCCTGCGCCCGTTCTGTCACGTGTTGCGGCCATCCTGCGCCCGTTCTGTCATGTGCTGCTGCCATCCTGCGCCCGTTCTGTCATGTGCTGCGGCCATCCTGCGCCCGTTCTGACATGTGCTGCTGCCATCCTGCGCCCGTTCTGTCATGTGCTGCTGCCATCCTGCGCCCGTTCTGTCATGTGCTGCTGCCATCCTGCGCCCGTTCTGTCATGTGCTGCTGCCATCCTGCGCCCGTTCTGTCATGTGCTGCTGCCATCCTGCGCCCGTTCTGTCATGTGCTGCTGCCATCCTGCGCCCGTTCTGTCATGTGCTGCTGCCATCCTGCGCCCGTTCTGTCATGTGCTGCGGCCATCCTGCGCCCGTTCTGTCATGTGCTGCGGCCATCCTGCGCCCGTTCTGTCATGTGCTGCGGCCATCCTGCGCCCGTTCTGTCATGTGCTGCGGCCATCCTGCGCCCGTTCTGTCATGTGCTGCTGCCATCCTGTGCCCGTTCTGTCATGTGCTGCTGCCATCCTGCGCCCGTTCTGTCATGTGCTGCGGCCATCCTGCGCCCGTTCTGTCATGTGCTGCGGCCATCCTGCGCCTGTTCTGTCATGTGCTGCGGCCATCCTGCGCCCGTTCTGTCATGTGCTGCTCCCATCCTGCGCCACCATTGTATTATATGCCCCCCGCTCCAGTGTGTATGCCCCCGAATGCTGCTGCCATATAAAAAAAAAAAAATACCATACTCACCTATCGTCCGGCTCCACTGCAGGTATGTCTTCAAGAAAATGGCGCCGGAAAGCGGGGACTGCGCAGGCGCCGATTCCGGCAGCAGGAATCGGCGCCTGCGCAGTCCGCGCTTTCCGGCGCCATTTTCTTGAAGACACACCTGCAGTGGAGCCGGAGTGTGTCTTCAAGAAAATGGCGCCGGAAAGCGCGGACTGCGCAGGCGCCGATTCCGGCAGCAGGAATCGGCGCCTGCGCAGTCCGCGCCCTCCGGAGCCGGGAGCAGAGGAGCCGGGAGACGGAGCCGCAAGCAGCGCTGGAACCGGGAAAGGTGAGTATACTTACCCTCCCTCCTGGCGGTCCCTGACTCTCCGGTGGAGATCGCGGTATGCGTTCAGTGCTTACGCATACCGCGATCTCCCGGGAGCGTCGCTCTGTGAGGCCCAGACTGCGCCGGCGCTTGCGCTTGCGCAGTCTATAGAGGCTTCGGACAGAGTGACGCTCCCAGCGTTATATTATAGATTTACCTTTCATTCCTGAAACTTGAACCAGGTTTCTGATTGATTGACCCTTGATTTTCTATTTCAATTATTTTTCTCTGGACTGTGTGACCTTTCCTAACTTGCCGTGCCTGCTTGATATTTCAGACTTCACCTGTTTACATCTGTGTGCTGATTCTGTGATTATTCTGCTCCTATGACATTAATCAGACTAATTAACCAATTACTGCCAACTCACTTCACTGGCCAGCCGCTACTTCATAAAGGCAACCTATTGCACTTTGCAGCAAAGACCAGATTAATTAATAGGAGTAAGGGAGTTAGGATCTAAACTGTCCCTGAGACTTCCTTTAAGAGTTTTCAGAACCTCTCAAGTCCCACGACGTTGGAATCATACAGTACTGTGTCATAGTAACATATAGTAACATAGTTAGTAAGGCCGAAAAAAGACATTTGTCCATCCAGTTCAGCCTATATTCCATCATAATAAATCCCCAGATCTACGTCCTTCTACAGAACCTAATAATTGTATGATACAATATTGTTCTGCTCCAGGAAGACATCCAGGCCTCTCTTGAACCCCTCGACTGTCGTATTGTTGCTGTTGTGTTGCTATGAAATAAGATTTGCCTATTAGAAGTTTGTCCTCCCTCGCTCCCTGTCTGCTTCCCCAGCTCTGCTGTAAGTAACTTCTCCCTTCTTCTTCCTCATTCTGAGTATGTCAGCCATGTTATGAGGCTCATGTCTCACATTTATTGATCAAAATACTCTTTAGCTAACTGTGTATAACTACATGAATTCAACATGAAAATAAAATTTCTTCTGGAATCTTCATACGTGCCTCTGCAGTTGAGTCAAGCTATCTGATGAAATTACTTTGTGTGAGTACAGGTGCATAGAGAGAGCCAAAAAACGGTATCTCCAAAGCTGCACACTCACAGCCTAGTTATGGAGTCACAAACATCTCATAACAGGATCCATGTTTGTAAGATGCTAAGAATATGCAGAAGCTTTAAATTCTTATCACTTTAAGCAAATCTGTTGTCTGAATTAGGAAAGTTAATCCAAATATCCAGCTTCTCTTTCAATTTCTGGAGTAGCAGGCATAATCTTTGGAAGTATAAACTGTCACCCATAATGTAGGTTCACACGTATAGAAAATGGTTCAGAGGTTCGTCCAGGAAACCCAGTTGATTTAAAAGACTTAAAAGGGTGAGTCTCATTCAATTTATGGAAACTCACTTACTCCAACTGGTAACAAGGTCTGAATAAAGGGCCAATTGTTACAGGGGCAGTTAGTAATAGCCAGCAGCTGCTTATAGGGAACATACAGGCTGAGCACTAACCAATCCCTCTAGATCCCAAGAGTTTCCCTGGCATTCCCCCTTAAACCCCTGTAAAATGATCTGACCTTACACAGAGGCCCCTGAGTTGGGGCAACAGAGTAGGCTGCTAGGCAGTGGAACGAGCGGCCTGAGGGTAGTCAGGAAACCATGCCCAAACAGGAACAAAAAACTGCAAGGCTGGAAATGTCAAAATATGGTGTGAGGTCAGACAACAAGAATACAAAAAGGCTAAGCGAGATTGAAAACACAGGACAGAACCAGATAAAGATTAACTATAACTGGCAGTGGAATGCGGGATTTCAGGAGCTTACATTTTGGAATCCAACCACACAGTTATTGGCTTTTATCAAAGCTGCCAACAATCTTATGACAAGTGTTAGAAAGGAAATAAAGCCCAGCTTTTTCATATGTCTTTCTGTAGGAGACATGGGGGAGTAAGGGCACTATTCAGCTGAAGACTAACTTGCACGCAATCTGTACATCCTCTGATACAGCACAATCGACAATCACTGATGTTACTGAGTTTCTAGCAATCTCATGACACACACCTATCAGAACATTCAGATCTCAACATTAATGATGTTTTTCAGATCTGTTTTTCAGTCTAGTACCCTATGGGATGAAGCTCTATCTAATATATAAAGCTGAATGTGTGTATGTGTGTATGTATGTACAGTATATATGTGTGTATGTCCGGGATTGGCATCTGCACCATCACAGCTACAGCCACAAAATTTTGCACAGTCACACGTCTGGACACCAAGAGCGTCATAGGCTATGTTGTGAGGCGAAATTTTAACCCCGCACGTTCCAATTCACCAAACAATTTTGCCCCTATCTACATAATGGGGAAAAAGTGAAAGGAAAAGTGTTGGAGGCAAATTGACAGCTGCCAGATGTGAACAAGGGGGACTTAAAGAATGACAGCGATGGTGCCAAAGAGTATATATCATACAGTTGCTAAGGTGGGGCCCCAACATGGGATACTCACCACACACGGGGATATGAACACACGCACAAAATGCGCCACACACTACCACGTGCTTGAACACGTATACCAACCTCAGCACACATTTCACCACACATACACCAACCTCGCCACATAAAAGTCGAAACACAAAAGTCGCCGCTCAAAACTCGCCACGCGCAAAACTCGCCACATGCAAAACTAGGCTCACGCAAAACTCGCCACACGTGCAAAACTCACCTCTGGTTGCCACACGCGGAAAAATTGCCACATGCACAAAAGTTGCAACACATGCAAAAGTTGCCTCACACAAAACTTGCACATACTCAAAACGCACCACACATAAAACTCGCCATGCGCAAAACTTGCTGCACACAATTTGTTACACTAACCTGTCACATGCAACTCGACACAAAAAGTTGCTACACGCATGTCGCCACACAAAACTCATCTCACAAAAGTCACTACATGCATGTCGCCACACGCAACTCAACACATGCAACTTGACACATGAAACTCGCCCTAAAACACACAAGTCTGGTATTATCCTTCAAAAATAAAAATCTGATTAATAAGCAGACAAACTACAAGAGTAACAAATGTACCATATAGGAAATACGGCAGCTGTCAGTCACATGACCTGTCTATTATGTGTATGTGTGAGCTAATATATACTGCCAGTGGGGAGGGCTTCCTGTTGGCTGGGGATTTATCAGGCTGCCAATTTAGCTTACAAATACTGAGGTAAAAATACTGAGCAAATAACGTGTGAACGTGGTCTAATACAGGAGGAGATGACATACAGATATATACTATATACAGGGGAGATGACACACAGATATATACTATATACAGGGGATATGACACACAGGTATATACTATATACAGGAGATGACACAGGTATATACTATATACAGGAGGAGATGACACACAGGTATATACTATTTACAGGGGAGATGACACACAGGTATATACTATATACAGGAGATGACACAGGTATATACTATATACAGGAGGAGATAACATACAGGTATATACTATATACAGGGGAGATGACACACAGGTATATACTATATACAGGAGATGACACACATGTATATACTATATACAGGAGGAGATGACACACAGATATATACGATATACAGGAGGAGATGGAGCAGAACAATATTGTATCATACAATTATTAGGTTCTGTAGAAGGACGTAGATCTGGGGATTTATTATGATGGAATATAGGCTGAACTGGATGGACAAATGTCTTTTTTCGGCCTTACTAACTATGTTACTATGTTACTATGTTACTATGACACACATGTATATAATATATACAGTAGGAGATGACACACAGATATATACTATATACAGGAGGAGATGACACACAGGTATATACTATATACAGGGGAGATGAGACACACATATATATATATATATATATATATATATATATATATATATATATACTATATACAGGGGAGATGACACACAGGTATATACTGTACACAGGAGGAGATGACACACAGGTATATTCTATATACAGGGGAAATGACACACACATATATACTATATAAAGGGGAGATGACACACAGGTATATACTATATACAGGAGGAGATGACACACAGATATATACTATATACAGGAGGAGATGTGTTATGGCTGGCAATCAGGCAACACAGCGTGCAGTAATCAGCGCACATACAGAGATCTGGCAATAACCAAAAACAATAGGACGAGCTCTGAGACGTGGAATCTCTGTAGACTTCAGTACCTGATCTATCCTCACACAACTATAAGCAGCAGTGGATTGCGCCTATCACTACCTATGCAACTCGGCACTGCCTGAGGAGCTGACTAGCCTGAAGATAGAAATACAAGCCTGACTTACCTCAGAGAAATACCCCAAAGGAATAGGCAGCCCCCCACATATAATGACTGTTAGCAAGATGAAAAGACAAACGTAGGAATGAAATAGATTCAGCAAAGTGAGGCCCGATATTCTAGACAGAGTGAGGATAGCAAAGAGAACTATGCAGTCTACAAAAAACCCTAAAACGAAAACCACGCAAAGGGGCAAAAAGACCCACCGTGCCGAACTAACAGCACGGCGGTGCACCCCTTTGCTTCTCAGAGCTTCCAGCAAAAGTTAATAGCAAGCTGGACAGAAAAAACAGAAAACAAACTAGAAGCACTTATCTAGCAGAGCAGCAAGCCCAAGGAAAGAGGCAGTAGCTCAGATCCAACACTGGAACATTGACAAGGAGCAAGGAAGACAGACTCAGGTGGAGCTAAATAGCAAGGCAGCCAACGAGCTCACCAAAACACCTGAGGGAGGAAGCCCAGAGACTGCAATACCACCTGTGACCACAGAAGTGAACTCAGCCACAGAATTCACAACAGTACCCCCCCCTTGAGGAGGGGTCACCGAACCCTCACCAGAACCCCCAGGCCAACCAGGATGAGCCACATGAAAGGCACGAACAAGATCTGGGGCATGGACATCAGAGGCAAAAACCCAGGAATTATCTTCCTGAGCATAACCCTTCCATTTGACCAGATACTGGAGTTTCCGTCTAGAGACACGAGAATCCAAAATCTTCTCCACAATATACTCCAATTCCCCCTCCACCAAAACAGGGGCAGGAGGCTCCACAGATGGAACCATAGGTGCCACGTATCTCCTCAACAACGACCTATGGAATACATTATGTATGGAAAAGGAGTCTGGGAGGGTCAGACGAAAAGACACCGGATTGAGAATCTCAGAAATCCTATACGGACCAATAAAACGAGGTTTAAATTTAGGAGAGGAAACCTTCATAGGAATATGACGAGAAGATAACCAAACCAGATCCCCAACACCAAGTCGGGGTCCCACACGGCGTCTGCGATTAGCGAAAAGCTGAGCCTTCTCCTGGGACAAGGTCAAATTGTCCACTACCTGAGTCCAGATCTGCTGCAACCTGTCCACCACAGAATCCACACCAGGACAGTCCGAAGACTCAACCTGTCCTGAAGAGAAACGAGGATGGAACCCAGAATTGCAGAAAAATGGAGAGACCAAGGTAGCCGAGCTGGCCCGATTATTAAGGGCGAACTCAGCCAACGGCAAAAATGACACCCAATCATCCTGGTCAGCGGAAACAAAACATCTCAGATATGTTTCCAAGGTCTGATTGGTTCGTTCGGTCGGCCATTAGTCTGAGGATGGAAGGCCGAGGAGAAAGATAGGTCAATGCCCATCCTACCACAAAAGGCTCGCCAGAACCTCGAGACAAACTGGGAACCTCTGTCAGAAACAATATTCTCAGGAATGCCATGTAAACGAACCACATGCTGGAAGAACAAAGGCACCAAATCAGAGGAAGGCAATTTAACCAAGGGCACCAGATGGACCATTTTAGAAAAGCGATCACAGACCACCCAAATGACCGACATTTTTTGAGAAACGGGAAGGTCAGAAATGAAATCCATCGAAATATGTGTCCAAGGCCTCTTCGGGACTGGCAAGGGCAAAAGCAACCCACTGGCACGTGAACAGCAGGGCTTAGCCCTAGCACAAATACCACAGGACTGCACAAAAGCACGCACATCCCGTGACAGAGATGGCCACCAGAAGGATCTAGCAACCAACTCCCTGGTACCAAAGATTCCTGGATGACCGGCCAGCACCGAACAATGAAGTTCAGAGATAACTTTACTAGTCCACCTATCAGGGACGAACAGTTTCTCGGCCGGACAACGATCAGGTTTATTAGCCTGAAATTTCTGCAACACTCTCCGCAAATCAGGGGAGATGGCAGACACAATGACTCCTTCCTTGAGGATACTCGCCGGCTCAGATAACCCCGGAGAGTCGGGCACAAAACTCCTAGACAGAGCATCCGCCTTCACATTTTTAGAGCCCGGAAGGTATGAAATCACAAAATCAAAACGAGCAAAAAATAACGACCAACGGGCCTGTCTAGGATTCAAGCGCTTGGCAGACTCAAGATAAGTAAGGTTCTTATGATCAGTCAAAACCACCACGCGATGCTTAGCACCCTCAAGCCAATGACGCCACTCCTCGAATGCCCACTTCATGGCCAGCAACTCTCGGTTGCCCACATCATAATTACGCTCAGCAGCAGAAAATTTCCTGGAAAAGAAAGCACATGGTTTGAACACTGAGCAACCAGAACCTCTCTGTGACAAAACCGCCCCTGCACCAATCTCAGAAGCATCAACCTCGACCTGGAACGGAAGAGAAACATCAGGTTGACACAACACAGGGGCACAGCAAAAACGACGCTTCAACTCCTGAAAAGCTTCCACGGCAGCAGAAGACCAATTAACCAAATCAGCACCCTTCTTGGTCAAATCGGTCAATGGTCTGGCAATGCTAGAAAAATTACAGATGAAGCGACGATAAAAATTAGCAAAGCCCAGGAATTTCTGCAGACTTTTTAGAGATGTCGGCTGAGTCCAATCCTGGATGGCCTGAACCTTAACCGGATCCATCTCGATAGTAGAAGGGGAAAAGATGAACCCCAAAAATGAAACTTTCTGCACACCGAAGAGACACTTTGATCCCTTCACGAACAAGGAATTAGCACGCAGTACCTGGAAAACCATTCTGACTTGCTTCACATGAGACTCCCAATCATCTGAGAAGATCAAAATGTCATCCAAGTAAACAATCAAGAATTTATCCAGATACTCACGGAAAATGTCATGCATAAAAGACTGAAAAACAGATGGAGCATTGGCAAGTCCGAACGGCATCACCAGATACTCAAAATGACCCTCGGGCGTATTAAATGCCGTTTTCCATTCATCTCCCTGCCTGATTCTCACCAGATTATACGCACCACGAAGATCAATCTTAGTAAACCAACTAGCCCCCTTAATCCGAGCAAACAAGTCAGAAATCAATGGCAAGGGATACTGAAACTTAACAGTGATCTTATTAAGAAGGCGGTAATCAATACACGGTCTTAGCGAACCATCCTTCTTGGCTACAAAAAAGAACCCTGCTCCCAATGGTGACGACGATGGGCGAATATGTCCCTTCTCCAGGGACTCCTTCACATAACTGCGCATAGCGGTGTGTTCAGGTACGGACAAATTAAATAAACGACCCTTAGGGAATTTACTACCAGGAATCAAATCGATAGCACAATCACAATTCCTATGCGGAGGTAGGGCATCAGACTTGGACTCTTCAAATACATCCTGAAAGTCCGACAAGAACTCTGGGATGTCAGAAGGAATGGATGACGAAATAGACAAAAATGGAACATCACCATGTACTCCCTGACAACCCCAGCTGGTTACCGACATAGAGTTCCAATCCAATACTGGATTATGGGTTTGTAGCCATGGCAAAATACGATGACAAAGAGCACATTAAGGTAATGGACAAAAGGAATTTGGACTGTACAGTACCAATAACGGCAGAGCTATCGAACCGCCTAGTGCGTTTAGGACAATTAGAAATAGCATGAGTAGAATCACCACAATAGAAACACAGTCTGTTCAGACGTCTGTGTTCTTGCCGTTCTACTTTAGTCATAGTCCTGTCGCACTGCATAGGCTCAGGTTTACTCTCAGACAATACCGCCAGATGGAATAGGCAGCCCCCCACATATAATGACTGTTAGCAAGATGAAAAGACAAACGTAGGAATGAAATAGATTCAGCAAAGTGAGGCCCGATATTCTAGACAGAGCGAGGATAGCAAAGAGAACTATGCAGTCTACAAAAAACCCTAAAACGAAAACCACGCAAAGGGGCAAAAAGACCCACCGTGCCGAACTAACAGCACGGCGGTGCACCCCTTTGCTTCTCAGAGCTTCCAGCAAAAGTTAATAGCAAGCTGGACAGAAAAAAACAGAAAACAAACTAGAAGCACTTATCTAGCAGAGCAGCAAGCCCAAGGAAAGATGCAGTAGCTCAGATCCAACACTGGAACATTGACAAGGAGCAAGGAAGACAGACTCAGGTGGAGCTAAATAGCAAGGCAGCCAACGAGCTCACCAAAACACCTGAGGGAGGAAGCCCAGAGACTGCAATACCACCTGTGACCACAGAAGTGAACTCAGCCACAGAATTCACAACAGAGATGACACACAGGTATATACTATATACAGGAGGAGATGACACACATATATATACCATATACAGGAGGAGTTGACACACAGGTATATACTATATACAGGGGAGATGAGACACACATATATACTATATACAGGGGAGATGACACACAGGTATATACTGTACACAGGAGGAGATGCCACACTGGTATATACTATATACAGGGGAGATGACATACAGGTATATACTATATACAGGGAAGATAACACACAGGTATATACTATATACAGGGGAGATGACACACAGATATCTACTGTATACAGGAGGAGATGACACACAGGTATATACTATATACAGGGGAGATGACATACAGGTACATACTATATACGGGGGAGATGACACACAGGTATATACTATATACAGGAAGAGATGGCACACAGGTATATACTATATACAAGAGGAGATGACACATAGGTATATACTATATACAGAGGAGATGACACACATATATACTATATACAGGAGGAGATGACACACAGATATATACTATATACAGGAGGAGATGACATACAGGTACATATATACAGGAGGAGATGACACACAGGTATATACTATATACAGGAGGAGATGAGACACGTATATACTATATACAGGAAGAGATGACATACAGATATATACTATATAAAAGAGGAGATGACACATAGGTATATAGAGGAGGAGATGACATACAGCAGGTATATACTATATACAGGGGAGATGACATACAGGTATATACTATATACAGGAGATGACATACAGGTATATACTATATATAGGTGGAGATTACATACAGGTATATAGTAAATACAGAAGAGATGACATACAGGTATATACAATATACAGGAGGAGATGACATACAGCAGGTATATACTATTTACAGGGGAGATGACATACAGGTATATACTATATACAGGAGATGACATACAGGTGTATACTATATATAAGGGAGATGACAAACATGTATATACTGAGGGGAAAATGAGAGGTGTGAGGTGAAAATGAGAGGTGTGAGGTGAAAATGAGGGGTGTGAGGTGAAAATGAAAAGGTGTGAGTGCAAAATGAGGAGTGAGGGAAAATAGTGGAGTGATCGGAAAATGACAGATGTGAGGTCGAAATGACAAGTGTTAGGGGGAAATGAGAGGAGTGAGGGGGGAATGAGAGGAGTGAGGTGGAAAATAAGAGGAGTGAGGGGGAAAATGAGGTGTAAGGGAGAAAATGAGAGGCGTGATGGGGAAATAAGAGAAGTGAGGTGCTATAACTAACCACAGATATTTACTATGCCCAGGCAACGCCAGGCTCTTCAGCTAGTCCTTTATAAGCCTACAAGTATAGGATGTGAACATCAGCATTAACATGCCATCCACAAATAGTGTTTGTTAGGACCACTGCACTAGAAGATTAAGTCAGTGTTCTGCAGAACCAAACCATCACTTAGTCCTGGGGACTAAGCTCCACCTGTGGGAAGCCACACCATCCCTGCTGCCATAACATCATCCCCAGTGGACCCCTTTAAGCATCGTCAGTCATCCCTGACCAAATACCACAGGTGTCGTCACAAACAAACTTTATTCTTTATTCAAAACAACCCCTTTAAAGACCTTTCCTTTAACTTGAATGCCCAGGGCCACGGACCGGGTCATTGTCACCGTGACCACCTTTTTAACAACCACCATACCCGGCCCGAGTACCCCAAGGTCCTAGCGGGCACTCCATAGCAAAGGCTCCAACCCAGATGTGAACCAAGCCTTTCCCTTGCTTCTTCAACAAGCCAAGATCAAAAGTAATTAGATGTCTTTCTTTAAAATTAGTGGAACTTTTCCATAAGCCTCACTTGATATCTTCAAAAAATAAAGGTCTTAAAGGGAACCTGTCAGCAGTTTTGGCCGATATAAGATACGGCCATTGCCATTCAGGGCTTATTTGCAGCATTCTATAATGCTGTAGATAAGCCCCCGGTATGACCTGAAACATAACTTTTAGTATACTCACTTGGGGGATGGTACGGTCCGATGGGTGTCGCAGGTCCGGGTCTGGTGCCTCCCATCTTTTTGCGATGCCGCCCTCCTATTGCTTTATTGCTCCCCGGCATCGTGTTCCTGCGCAGGCGTACTTATCTGCCCTGTTGAGGGTAGAGTAAAGTCCTGCAGTGCGCAGGCACCGGGAAGGGTCAGAGAGGCCCAGCGCCTGCGCACTGCAGTACTTTGTTCTGCCCTCAACAGGGCAGATAAGTACGCCTGCGCAGGAACACGATGCCGGGGCAGGTAAGGAGTGCGATGCCAGGGACCTATGAAGCAACAGGACGGCATCGCAAGAAGATGGGAGGCTCCGGACCTGGACCTGCAACACCCATCGGACCGGACAGCCTCCCAGGGTGATTATAATAAAACTTATTTTTCTTATCTTTCAGGTCAGACTGGGGGCTTATCTACAGGATTATAGAATGTTGTAGATAAGCCCTGAAAGGCGGTGGCCGCAGCTAATATCGGCCAAAACTGCTGACAGGTTTGCCTTAAAGGTATTGGTACACATAGTCTACAGGAAAATGTCACAGAATTTCCACAAATATTTGTATTCCCTCCCGTAGAAGCCATTGTGAATCCTTGTGTCTTCAAGAATCTCATCTTGAAGCACCAGAAAGTAATGGTACAATAACCAATGCATTATTTTCTTTAAAATATATATATTAAAGGTTGCATTAATTTAGTTTATCACAAAGTTTTCAGAGACTGTTTTTACTTTTTCAGGAATGGCCTCAGCTGCGTCCAATATTCTGGCTCCTATCTATTCTTTACGAGACGAGCAGGAGACATTTCAGAGCCGTCTATCAAAGAACTTCTGACAGAGGAACAGACAAAGTCTGATCTCAGTGCTGTCCAGGTATTGGAATACTTAGACTCTTTTATACACTAAGTTATGGGGTTAGAGGGGTTGTCCACTTTGGGGGATGATTTATTTGTACTTAAATAAATATATTTTGTATGAAAATCATATTTTACAATTGGTTCTTAGTAAACACCTTGCACTGTGTGCCTCCGACACCTCTGAGGTTTTATACACCTCTGGCAATGACTGGATGAAAACTAAATTCAAGGAGTAAGATGTGTGTCCCAATAGTTTATCCATATAGTGTAATACTGAGGCTTTGTGCCACGTTTTCTGTCCAATACACATACATTAGGAAACGTGGGCTAGCCCTCATAGTCCCAAGAAAGATTCATTTATCAAAGATTTCCAACCAATTATGAACAAGGGAAAACCATAGAAAAAAGGTCATGTAGTCCAATGAGGACGGACTCAGTAACAGGTCAAGTACATATCAACGTCTTTATGTTTTTATCTATATAAGTATTTGTTTACTTGTTCGAAATTAATATTTGCATCTTCAAGACCTCAAAATCTCCTCATTTTCTACTTAAGATACTGTTGTACACAGAGATTTTTGGAAAAATGAGAATCCAGCAGCAAAAATTATAGCGTTAGGTTCACACCACGTTTTCTTCCTGTTCAGCCATCCATTGAGGGCTTCTGTCTGAAGACATGATGTTGGTCAGATATGCCACCAATGCATCCATTGATTTCAATGAGTGTCTGCTGAGAGGACGGAAAACTGCAAGAATTACTGTCATTAAAAAAACAGTGTTTCCCTCACCTTCCTAAAAAAAAATTGCACTTTGAAACCACCCTTACAGTGAATGTTACTGAAAATGTCTTCTGTAAATGAGGTTGATGCGACAATATTCATGTAGCTTGTACCTCCAATGGGAGTTCATGTTATTACAAAGAAATAAAGGAAAAGGGTCTGGGCACTCAAGCTCCTGGGTTCATGCAGGTCACAGGGAGTTAAAGGGTGTTAAAGGATTGGTCCCATGTTGTCTGATCAGGAACACATCGTTCCCCATGCAGCCAACTTCCTAATTGCTGGGGGAGGGGAACTCCTGTTTGATTGACAGTTGATTAGCATTTTGCTCCACCGCTATCCTGAATATCTCTCTCTCTGCTGCTATATGAGACTGCTTTGCCTCTGTTGCATCAGAACTGTAGTGGCGCCCGCATTGGCTGATAAAAGGAGACAAAAGTGTTTCCCAACAATGCCAGCCAGGTTCGGACCAGTGCTTACAAGCCCTTGGAAAGAGTGTGAAGCACTTTTCGTGCTTGGTCAGTGCTCATAATGATCGGCCAGTGTCCATAATGATCGGCCAATGCTCGTAATGGTAGGCCATTGATAGTAATGATCGGCCAATGCTCGTAATGATCATCCAATGCTCGTAATGATCAGCCAATGCTCGTAATGATTGGCCAATGCTCATAATGATCGGCTAATGCTTGTAATGATCGGCCAATGCTCATAATGATTGGCCAATGCTCGTAATGATAGGCCATTGATAGTAATGATCGGCCAATGCTCGTAATGATCAGCCAATGCTCGTAATGATTGGCCAATGCTCATAATGATCGGCTAATGCTCGTAATGATTGGCCAATGCTCGTAATGATCGGCCAATGCTCATAATCATTGGCGAATGCTCGTAATGATTGGCCAATGCTCGTAATGATCGGCCAATGCTCGTAATGATCTGATAATGCTAGTAATGATTGGCCAATGCTCGTAATGATCGGCCAATGCTCATAATGATTGGCCAATGCTCGTAATGATCAGCCAATGTTCATAATGATTTGCCAATGCTCATAATGATTGACCAATGCTCGTAATGATCGGCCAATGCTCGTAATGATCGGCCAATGCTTGTAATGATTGGCCAATGCTTGTAATGATTGGCTAATGCTCGTAATGATTGGCTGATGCTCGTAATGATTGGCCAATGCTCGAAATGATTGGCTAATGCTCGTAATGATTGGCCAGTGCTCATAATGATCAGCCAGTACTCATAATAATTGGCCAATGCTCGTAATGACTTGCCAGTGCTCATAAGCAATAAAAATGTAGCTTTTGTCTAATGTGTATAAATAAAATGCAATATTGTTATATACATAAGACAATAATTATATGGTATGGTTATAAAAGCATGTCCACTACTTTAACATTGATGGCTTTTCCATAGGATAGGTCATCAATGTCCAATCGGTGAGGGTGCGACACCTAGCACACCTACTGATCAGCTGTTTTTGGTGTCAAAGCCGTCCAGAAGTGCTCAGTTATAGTACTGCACAGCACCCTATGCTGAATAATGGCTGTGCCTGGATACTGCACAGCCGCCCTCTATTCAAATCAATAGGGGTGAATATGCAGTACCTGGTCGCGGACACTATTCCATCAACAAAGCTGTGCTGTACAACTCCTTAACCGGGCAGTTCTGGCTGCTGCTGACACCAAGAACAACTGAGAGGCGAGGGTGCGGGAGTCGCAACCCCACTGATCAGACATTGAAGACCTATCCTAAGGATAAACTATCAATGTTAATGTTAGAGTAGTGGACAAACTCTTTAACCTTAAACATGCAAAAAGGGAAAAGGATGTAGAGCAAAAAAAAAAGAAGCAAAGTACATTATATTTTTGTAAATGATACATTAAATCATTATTTTTGTCCTCTTTGTTTAAACAGTCATGTGATGTGGAATGGTGCTATGGAATGTGGTCAGCTGACCCCTCAGTCTGTACGTAAGGTCATCATTTTACGACATCCCGGAGTTGGCTTTGGATTTGTGGCTGGCAGTGCACGACCTGTTGTAGTACGATCTGTCATCTCAGGTGAAACTGGAATATCAGTAATTCAAGATTCCATATTTTTTGAGCCATTCAGTAGTGTTAAAATTCACTCAATCATTCATTCATTCTATCAGTCATTCATCCATTCATTGGTAAAATTGCAAATATATGTACAATGCTATGCAAAAGCTTAAAGTAAGAGTGCTTTAATAAATAGAAGTGTTCTTAAAATAATTTTATCAATTAATAAAAAGGAAAGTGAACGAATAAAAAAATAAATCTAATTCAAACAAATAATCGGTGTGACCACCCTTTGCCTTCAAAAAGGCATCAATTCATCTCAGTACACTTGTACTTGCACATGGGCTGTGAGTAAACTCAACAGGAAAGTCGTTTCCAACATCTTGGAGAACCACAAGTGTTCTGTGGATGTGTAAGGAGGTGGTGAGGATCCTCAGTGGTCCCTATTCTCCTTTATGTCAGGCACGTGTCCCCCATTCAGTGCTCTGATAGTTTGGCTATGTATCAACATATTACTGTTATGAACTACACTTTTCTTGCTGTACGTGTACTGTGTGATGTTTACCTGATTTCATGTCTTTGTATTATATTGCACTGCATTAAACATGACTAGTTCAAAGTAAGGGTTAACCAAAAAGGGGCTGGGTTAGCAGCCTGGAATAAGAAGCAACTTCCTGCTTCTGCAGCAGAGCCCAGGCAGGTTTGCCCATGGCAAGAGGTGCTCCTATGAGCATAATATACCCCTGGAGGGGAGAAAGTGCTGCTAAAGGACCGCTGAGTAGCTGGAACAGGCACTAGGACTAAGGAGGTGCCCTCCAAGAGACTGTTAGCTCCCAGGAGCCTAATGGGAGCTGCAGCTGCTGATGATGTGATAGACTTTGCTAGGGAATGCACAGGAAGTCACATCTCCTTCATTTCATCTTCAATAACCAAGGTTTCTACTGTTGGAACTGGTGCTTGCCATGTGATGCATATGGAGAATGCCATTCCTGTGTGGAGAGCATCCGAGTGCTGAGGGTAATTTGACTGTGCTACAGGGCTGGGACTTAAACTGTCTTTTCATGTGCAAGGGGCAGGGTTGCTCACTGACTGTGACCTAGTGGACACGCCCACGACTACCACCCCGGGCCACCTTGTTACAGATGTAGGCTATTACATCTGTTCATGTGATCCCAGACAGATTGGGTGTTGAGATCTGGGCTCAGAGCCAGATCATCACTTCCAGGACTACTTATTATTCTTTACTCTTAAGATAGATCTTAATGACATAGACAGAAAGTTTGGGGTCATTGTCCAGCTGCAGAAAAAATTTGAAGCCAATGAGAAGCCTACCTGATGGAAATGAATGATGAAAAAAGTTTATGTCCGGATTCTTCATAATTGAGGATACAAATAAATTGAAAACGTTAAGGGTCGTAAACTCAGAGGTTGGCCAAGGAAACTTAGTGCAGCAGATGAAAGCAAAATTGTTAGATGCCCAGAGCTCAGAATTGGGAGCAATCAAAAGGACCCAGCACCATCCGTCTACAGTTCAGAGAAGTTTTGCCAGAAGTGGTATTCATGGCAGAATTGCAGTCCAAAACCAAGGAAACAAGGCCTAATCTGTCTGAGATTACATGAAAAGATAGAAGGATTTGTGCAAGTGACAGCCACAGAAAATCTGTGGTTAGCTCTCTAATGTGTTTGAAGCAACCTCTCTGCCAAGTTCCTTCAAAAACTGTGTGCAAGTGTGCCTAGAGGAAATTATGCTTTGATGCTACTTTAAAGATAAAGGATGAAGATAGGAACAGATTGTGGATATCTCCCGCGCTGCTGTGTATGGAAGACGTCAAGTCTCAGTGATTTTTTCTAACATATGGTTTCTAATTAACACATTTCAAAATGTCAAGAGTTTCTTCTTCCTCAGTAAATGACCACATACAAGTATCAGACATTCAAGGCAGTTTAATGGAACGCTGTTTTTTAACCCCGTCTTTTTAAAACTATTAGGTTTTTAATTTTGTATTTATTTTGTATTTATTATTCTGCCTTCATATAGTAATATTTATATGCTAACACTGTGAGAATTTTACTAAATGAAAATAAGTGTTTCTTGTGAAAGTAAGTTTGTTGTTTTTATTCCTTAAAAGATGTTCCCAGTATTAGAACGTGATTGGGAGAGATCACCACCAGTAATCCTCACAAGTGCGTTTTACTGACTGAAGCCGTCCGCTCAGTAAAACACACTTGTGAGGAGTACTGGTGATCTCTCCCGCTCACGTTCTAATATCGGGAACATCTTTTAAGGAAGAAGAAGTGCTTGACACTTTGAAACGCGTTGAATAAAAACCACATGTTTTGAATAAATCGCTGAGATTTGACGTCTTCAGTACACAACTGAGCGGGAGACATCCACAAATTATTCTTCATACTCGGGGGTTTTATAAAAATGATTTTGAAATCATAAATCAGGTTAGTAGAATCTGATTAAGACATATAATTGTACGTCAGATAAGACCCTATTTGCGCTATTTTCTGCCTAGTATTTTACCAAAGATAAAGGACGGTCACACCGAATTTTATTTCATTTAGCTTAATCATTAGTTTATTTACTTTGCATTTTGATAATTGATAAAAATAAACTATTAACACTTCTATTTCTGGAAGTGTCTCACTGTGCAGCATTTTTCCCACTTCTGCCTAAAACCTTTGCACAGTACTATATATATCGTGCCTTGAAAAGTCTTCATACCGAGTGAAATTGTCCACATTTTTTCACGTTTTAGCATGTGGAAGATAGAACTTTTTGATCTAGAAGCAAAATGCAATTTGTGGCAGAAACCTGACACTACACATCACCCTGAAAACACCAACCCCACTGTCAAACTTGGTGGAGGCAGCATCATGCTGTGGGGAGGCTTTTCTTCAGCAGGGGCAGGGAAGCTGGTCAGAGTTGATAGGAAGATGGATGGAGCTAAATGTATGGCAATCCTGAAAGAAAGACTGCAGAAGACTTGAGATCGGGGCATAGATTCACCTTCCAGCAGGACAATAACCCTAAACACACTGCCAGAGCTACAATGGAGGGTTTAGATCACAGTGTATTCATGTTTGTGAATGGCCCAGTGTAGATGTCTCCATCCAATCTTACTGAGCGAGAGCAAAGCTGGAGAGATAGACCCCAAAAGTCTGCAGCAGTAAATACAGCAAAAGGTGGTCCTACAAAGTACTGACTCAGGTGGGCTGAATACAAATGCACCTCACAATATTCTGATTTTTCTTTTGAAAACACATAGAAAACCAATAATCATTTCCTTTACACTTCACAAATATGTGTTTCTTGGTGTTGGTACCACATAAAAGCCAAATGAAATACATTTACATCTGTGGGTGCAACATGAAAAAATGTGGAAGTTTTCACAGGGTATGAATACTTTTTCACTACACAGCGTGTATATATACTGTATGTATAAACATGCATAGTATATAAACACACTGATTAATATTTCCGATAAACCACCTCCTTGAGTGGACCATTCTCTTACCAGACCAGAGTTTTGTGCCAAATTCTTGTTCCACAATGCATTATGTACAGTACAGACCAAAAGTTTGGACACACCTCATGTAAAGATTTTTTTGTACTTCCATGACTATGAAAATTGTACATTCACACTGAGGCATCAAAACTATGAATTAACACATGTGGAATTATATACTTAACAAAAAAGTGTGAAACAACTGAAAATATGTCTTATATTCTAGGTTCTTCAAAGTAGCCACCTTTTGCTTTGATGACTGCTTTGCACACTCTTGGCATTCTCTTGATGAGCTTCAAGAGGTTGTCACCGGGAATGGTTTTCACTTCACAGGTGTGCCCTGTCAGGGTTAATAAGTGGGATTTCTTGACTTATAAATGGGGTTGGGACCATCAGTTGTGTTGTGCAGAAGTCTGGTGGATTCACAGCTGATAGTCCTACTGAATAGACTGTTAGAATTTGTATTATGGCAAGAAAAAAGCAGCTAAGTAAAGAAAAATGAGTGGCCATCATTACTTTAAGAAATGAAGGTCAGTCACTCCGAAAAATTGGGCAAATTTTGAAAGTGTCCCCAAGTGCAGTGGCAAAAACCATCAAGCACTACAAAGAAACTGGCTCACATGAGGATCACCTCAGGAAAGGAAGACCAAGAGTCACCTCTGCTTCTGAGGATACGTTTATCCGAGTCACCAGCCTCAGAAATCGCAGGTTAACAGCAGCTCAGATTAGAGACCAGGTCAATGCCACACAGAGTTCTACCAGCAGACACATCTCTACAACAACTGTTAAGAGGAGACTTTGTGCACCAGGCCTTCATGGTAAAATAGCTGCTAGGAAGCCACTGCTAAGGACAGGCAACAAGCAGAAGAGACTTGTTTGGACTAAAGATCACAAGGAATGGACATTAGACCAGAGGAAATCTGTGCTTTGGTCTGATGAGTCCAAATTTGAGATCTTTGGTTCCAACCACCGTGTCTTTGTGTGACGCAGAAAAGGTGAACGGATGGACTCTACATGCCTGGTTCCCACCGTGAAGCATGGAGGAGGTGGTGTGTTGGTGTAGGGGTGCTTTACTGGTGACACTGTTGGGGATTTATTCAAAATTGAAGGCATACTGAACCAGCATGGCTACCACAGCATCTTGCAGTGGAATGCTATTCCATCCGGTTTGCATTTAGTTGGACTGTCATTTATTTTTCAATAGGACAATGACCCCAAATACAGTACAGACCAAAAGTTTGGACACACATTCTCATTTTAAGATTTTTCTGTATTTTCATGTCTATGAAAATTGTAAATTCACACTGAAGACATCAAAACTATGAATTAACACAAGTGGAATTATATACTTAACAAAAAAGTGTGAAACAACTGAAATTATGTCTTATATTCTAGGTTCTTCAAAGTAGCCACCTTTTGCTTTGATGACTGCCTTGCACACTCTTTGCATTCTCTTGATGAGCTTCAAGAGGTAGTCACCGGGAATGGTCTTCCAACAATCTTGAAGGAGTTCCCAGAAATGCTTAGCACTTGTTGCCCTTTTGCCTTCACTCTGCGGTCCAGCTCACCCCAAACCATCTCGATTGGGTTCAGGTCTGGTGACTGTGGAGGCCAGGTCATCTGGCGTAGCACCCCATCACTCTCCTTCTTGGTCAAATAGCCCTTACACAGCCTGGAGGTGTGTTTGGGGTCATTGTGCTGTTGAAAAATAAATGATGGTCCAACTAAACACAAACCGGATGGAATAGCATGCCGCTGGAAGATGCTGTGGCAGCCATGCTGGTTCAGTATGCCTTCAATTTTGAATAAATCCCCAACAGTGTTACGAGCAAAGCACCCCCACACCATCACACCTCCTCCTCCATGCTTCACGGTGGGAACCAGGCATGTTGAGTCCATCCGTTCACCTTTTCTGTGTCGCACAAAGACACGGTGGTTGGAACCAAAGATCTCAATTTTGGACTCATCAGACCAAAGCACAAATTTCCACTGGTCTAATGTCCATTCCTTGTGTTCTTTAGCCCAAACAAGTCTCTTCTGCTTGTTGGCTGTCCTTAGCAGTGGATTCCTAGCAGCTATTTTACCATGAAGGCCTGCTGCACAACGTCTCCTCTTAACAGTTGTTGTAGAGATGTGTCTGCTGCTAGAACTCTGTGTGGCATTGACCTGGTCTCTAATCTGAGCTGCCGTTAACCTGCGATTTCTGAGGCTGGTGACTCGGATAAATTTATCCTCAGAAGCAGAGGTGACTCTTGGTCTTCCTTTCCTGGGGCGGTCCTCATGTGAGCCAGTTTCTTTGCAGCGCTTGATGGTTTTTGCAACTGCACTTGGGGACACTTTCAAAGTTTTCCCAATTTTTCAGACTGACTGACCTTCATTTCTTAAAGTAATGATGGCCACTTGTTTTTCTTTACTTAGCTGCTTTTTTCTTTCCATAATACAAATTCTAACAGTCTATTCAGTAGGACTATCAGCTGTGTATCCACCAGACTTCTGCACAACACAACTGATGGTCCCAACCCCATTTATAAGGCAAGAAATCCCACTTATTAAACCTGACAGGGCACACCTGTGAAGTGAAAACCATTCCCGGTGACGACCTCTTGAAGCTCATCAAGAGAATGCCAAGAGTGTGCAAAGCAGTTATCAAAGCAAAAGGTGGCTACTTTGAAGAACCTAGAATATAAGACATATTTTCAGTTGTATCACACTTTTTTGTTAAGTATATAATTCCACATGTGTTAGTTCATAGTTTTGATGCCTTCAGTGTGAATGTACAATTTTCATAGTCATGAAAATACAGAAAAATCTTTAAATGAGAAGGTGTGTCCAAACTTTTGGTCTGTTCTGTATATTGTTCATCTTCTGTGAGAAGGCCATTCATATAGATAACAACTTTTTAATACATGTTTGTCTATAATAAAGGTAAAGTGAAAGAGGCATTAGTTATATAGTACATTGAATGATGCTCATTCCTGATTTTAAATACTTTACATTTTTTAATATGTGTAAAAATGAGAATTTGACCCAATTTTTAATAAGAACCTTGTGCCAAATATTTCGTGTTGATCTGGGCACAAGACGTAACGGTGGCTGCGGAGTGAAATACAAAGTTTTCTTTTGTTTGTAATTTTGCCTCACTGTTACAGAGAGGAGAACAGGCAAATATTTGGCACCTGATGAGTTAACTTTAGTTAAAGGGGTTGTCCACGCTTTTCACAAAAGTCTGCATGCAGTCACTCTATTTGACTGGGGGCATGTATTTCTGTCTCCTGTGTGATGCTGACCAATCATAAGCAGGTAGCATCATAGAAGTGCCAAAGGAGCTGTGATGATGTCATCAGATGCCAAGAGTCCACAGGGCAAACTTTAAGCTTTCATTTACTAAGTACAGTCACTATTTTCTAACAGTATGCACTAATCATTACACTAACAATGCCTATCACTGTCTAATCTGCTCTATGTCCTAAACCCTAAATGATATCCTATACCTTCCCTATGCCTGAGCCGAGTACATGTTCCTCACAATAGGCCTTGCCTTTACAGCATTTATACAGCAGCATCAGTACATTACCACACTATAAATTAGTTACAACACATTTCATTAACAATGTCACTTAGTGCCTATAGAACTCAATGCAAATTCACATTGCTCACAAAATACAATCAAACCACGTCACAATCCATAATTAGATATACTCCTTTAAGATGTTGTTCTTAGGTGGAGAGGCATATGACATCTCCTGTCACATCCATTCCTTACAACTCCAGTTGAAAGGACCTGTGACCCTGTGGATCCTTGTCATGTGACCATGATGATATCATCATAGGCCCTTTTGCACTTCTACAGTGGAATGTAAAATTTTGGGTACCTCTGGTCAAAGTTGCTGTTATTGTGAACAACTAAGCAAGTTGAAGATGAAAGTTAACAGAAACAGTGGAGGTCAAGATAAGGTATGGAAGACCAAGCAAAATTTCAGCCAGAGGCTCGTAGGATTGCTAGAGAGACAAATCAGAACCCCTGCTTGTCTGCAAAAAGACCTTCAGAAAGATTTACTAGACTCTGGAGTTGTGCTACAATGTTCTACTGTTCAGAGACACCTGTACAAATATGACCTTCATGGCAGAGTAATCAGAAGAAAAGCAGTCCAGCGTCCCCACCATAACGTTCAGCATCAGAAGTATGCAAAAGAACATCTAAACAAGTGTAGAGACATGAGGGTCAGTGGAGGCTCTTGTGTTAGGGATCGAGTTCCCGCCTCTGTACAGGGGGAATCTTGGGCCATCTCCGCTGCGGTCTCCCATTCTTTTCCTGCCAGAGTGGAGCCTGCTTGGCAGAGGCGTCGGTCCCAGCATCTCGCTCAGTCTGACACTGTGCAAAGGGTTACTGCTGCCTTTCCAGCTTCTGCCATTGAAGCCAGTGCTGGGCAGCGGCGAGCAGACATCTTTGGGACTAAGTCCTACTTTTCCCCTTCTGAGCATGCCCAGAGTAAGATCTCTCTTTGGAGATCAAGGGTCACATGCTCAGGTACTGCAGCAACTCCCATTGGTCCTCTAGGAAGGTCCTGAAGTTGCTCAAGTTCTGTGGCAGCCTCTCATTGGTCCTACTGGGAAGGTCCTAAAGTTGCTGCAGCTATAAAAGGTTTGCATGACCGCACGGCCATGCGCTAGTATTGATCCTTGTTATGTGCTTTGTGCTAGTGTGGTCATGTATGCCTGTGGTCAGGGTCGGCTGTAAAAGCCATTAGAATACCGGCATCTCCGGTCAGGAGTTTGGTTGCATGTATTCAGGGCCCGGCTGAAATAAGCTACTAGAATACCGGCTCCTCCGGTGAGGAATTGGTTGTGTGCTTTCCTGACTGCATGACCACTGACTGCTATCTGCTCAGCAGTTATCTGTGTGCTCCTGTGAGCTTAACAGGACACAGTGCTTTTCTATATCAGCGACTGTGAGGTAACAGAGTTCACGTATACTGCCATATAGTGCCATTTACTAGCAGCAGGTTCCTCCTGCACGGTGGACCCCGGGCTGCGAACGCACCAATAACTTCATCTATTTACTCGGTGCGTTCCGCTAGCCCTAACATCTTGTATGCTTGCCTGGCTGTCTTTAGATAAACTGCATGGACCAGGGCTCATCCCTCTGAACAAGCGCACTCCATCCCATGCCAGAATACTACTCAGACAACAGATGTTAAGGGTAACATACCACAATAATAATTTATTGGATCACCAACAGTCAACAACATATAGTACAGTCCCAGGAAGTACAAACGATGGTGGAAATTACAGTCTCACCCTTCCGCTACTTTGCCAGAAATTTGAACATCTGCATCTTCGGGCTTTCACGGCCAACTACCCCAACCAGTGGTAGCTCGCTTTTGGTGGACACCCACAGAGAGAAGGCAGCGGCAAGCTTAGGAAGCTGATAGAGTACATTGATGTATTTGGCCAGGTGATCTGATTGTCCCAATCTGGATTCTCCAAACTTCTTTGACAGTTTAGCGATGGTCAATGGAGCTGATCTTTATTCCTACAGCTGGGGTCGTGGTCTCTTAAGGTGACATCCTGTAGAGTGTCAAGTCTGTTTGAGCCATGGTGTCTTGGCTACCGTCTTGAAGAGTCTCTCAAAACAGTTAAAAATGTTATAGTACACAATTCTTATTCAGGCATTTTTCCACAGGATTGGGGAAGATGTGAGGAGGTCATCTCTCATTGTTCAAATAACCTGCATAGTTTGTCCTTCAATATCTGCAGAACAAGCTTCATGGACTGAGTTTGTCCAATTTTCTTTGTCTTTGTTTCTAAAGGATAGTTGAACAATAAGCTGCAAGGACCGATGCAAAAGGTAAACAGAAACTGTTCAATAATTCAGAAACGACAATTCAATATACAACAAGAGTCAATGTTCAGACTCTTATCAACATGACTTTGCGCCTCGTACATATAGGTCTGACATAATTAAGAATAAATGCTGCGTCATCGCACAAGCCTTATGCATTTTGAAAACAAGTCCTTTGGACTGATGAGGATAAAAGAGAACTATTTGGCCACAATGATCAAAGGTATGTGTGGAGAATAAAGGGCACAGAATTTAAGGAAAAGAACATCTCATTAACCATTAAGAATGGAGGTGGAGCAATCATGCTTTTGGGTTGTGTTACAGCCAATGGCCCGAGGAACATTTCACGAGTAGAGGGAAGAATGGATTTACTGAAATTTCAACAAATCCTTGATGCAAACATAAAACCATCTGTTAAAAAGCTGAAGTTGAAAAGAGGATAGCTTCTACAAGTGCATAATATTATGAACAACTCGTCAAAATCCACAATAGACCTCAAAAGGCACTAGCTGAAAGTTTTACTATGGCCCTCACAGTCCCCTGATCTGAACATCATTTAAAATCTGTAGCTAGACCTCAAAATAGCAGAGGATGCAAGTTAACCCAGGAATCTCACAGAACTGGAAGAATTTTCCAAGGAAGAATGGAATAAAATCCCTCAAGCAAAAATTGAAAGACTCTTGTCTGGGTACAAACAGGGTTTACAGGCTGTGATACTTTCAAAAAGGGGTGCTACTTGGTACTAATCATGGAGGGTGCCCAAACTTTTGCATTACTGATTTTCTTGTAGGAATTTTTAAAACATAAGAGATGAAAAAATATATTTTTTGCCTAAAATACAAAGGAAATGTGTCATCTTTAACTTTAGGTTTTCTAGACATCATTTCATCTTCAACTTGCTTAGCTGTTTACAATAACCCTAATTTTACCCAGGCTGGCTGAAACTTTTACATGCCACTGTATGTTGCTGCTAGCTTATTATTGGTTAGCATCATACAGGAGGCAGAAGTACACACCCCCCAGTAAAAATTATCTAATAACATTCACTTAAACTTGACTAAAGTTACCTCATTAGGTGCCAAATATTTGATTGGAAATATCTCTGCAATGAAGTGGCAAAATAAAAAAAAATAAAAACATTTTATTCTGCCAATAATGCATGAAAACTTTGGTGAAAGGTTTTGTGGACTGTAAGTAAGGAGTCCAACCACTCACATCACATTGATACCAAAGGTGTCCTTATGCTGTTTCATTATTGTCTGTATGCTTAAATAATAGGTGACTGTAAAATGTGACGCAGGGACCTTGTTTCAGAGGTCAGGCCTCCACCTATGTACAGAGAATAAGCAATACGAATGTATCTGTCCCTCTATATGTAATGGTACATTTACATGAGGAAAAAGGGCACATGACTGTTCATAGAAGCACTTTTTCCCAATTTTCTGTTGGTGTAAACATGCTGGCCATCACCCAACATGAGCTTGTTCATTGATTGATTAGATCATTTATGTTACCCCAAAAAAACAATTGTTATCAGCAGCACATCACCACCATGTGAACAGTGTCTCTGCCGCCGATAACATCACACTGTATGAGGACAGAATAATTGCAAGATTGATCAAACTCATTTAAAAGCTTAAAGCATTTAACTATAGTCCTCAACAATAAAAATGCAACATCGGGAAGAAAAAGTTGTGGCGTTATGGAAATCCCCGGACGGATAGACGTGTTTTTGATCTGCAAATGATGAACAAATGAAAATAGCATTTTAAAAACATCTGTTTATTCATTATCAGCCACATACAGAAATCTCCGCACTATCAACCTTGGCTGCTATTGATGAGGATATTATTGGTTGTGTAAGGAATGTTCCGTCACTGAATGAAAATGGGCAAATCACCAGGAGCTGCCGCTGGCAGCTGCCTCCACAATTACCGACCCAGGATGTCCCAGATGTGCTCAATGTGAGACAAGTATGAAGATGCTGTCGGCCATGATCTTACATTTAAGCCATGTAGACTGCACATAGCAGCACGATGAACGTGTGACCTGGAATCGTGTTGAGAACAGTCTACTGGGACACTTTGGAGACATTGCCATCTCACCGGTTCCATGACTATATCAAGTAACGCCGAGCTGCTTCTGTGCCTCAAATAAGGCTAAAGGAATCTGCTACTGTTCATTATGTCACCGTACATCATAATTCTGGAAATTGGACTGGTCATTGGTCATTGGACTGGTCATCAAATGTAGGTCATTCCTCTTTAGCAACCAGTCACGAGTTTATCTTGGAAGCAATAATCAACAAAGATTGGGCTTGAGACCATATGATCACAACACAACACCGGGCTGCATGGTGATCGGGTGACTGTAAGCAGACTGTGTAATCTAAACATGCTGTTATGGTCTGCAGCATCCCCGGACTTGTCTCCAACCTATCACATCTTGGACATCAGTAGCCAGCGATAGCACGCAAAGCTTCCAGCAGAAGATCTTGGTGATTTGCCCAAGTGCATTCAACGTGGCAGACCAATCATTTGAGACCCATTCAAAGGGTTGTTTGGTCCAAATTGATAAGTCTGCAGTCACTCTGTGTGACTGGAGACTTATGAATCTTCCCAGCGCACTGGGCGTTGCGGGGTTTCACTTGTTTCTGACCAGAGGGTATGTAATATTATTATTATTATTATTATACATTTTTATAGCGCCATTTATTCCATGGCACTTTACATGTGAATTCAGGGCAAATATAGACAAATACATTAAATTTGAGCAAAAAACAAGGCACACAGGTACATAAGGTACGAGGACCCTGCCCGCGAGGGCTCACAGTCTGCAGAGGATGGGTGAGGATACACTAGGAGAGGGTAGAGCTGGTGGTGTGGCGGTTCAGTAGGTTGAGGATCACTGCAGGCTGTAGGCTTATCGGAAGAGGTGAGTCTTCAGGTTTCTTTTGAAGGTTTGTATGGTAGGCGAGAGTCTGATGTGTTGGGGTAGAGAGTTCCAGAGTATGGGGGAAGTGTGGGAGAAGTCTTGGATGCGGTTGTGGGAAGAAGAGAAGAGAAGGAGGTCTTGAGAAGATCGGAGGTTGCGTGTAGATAGGTACCAGGAGACCATGTCACAGATGTATGGAGGAGATAGGTTGTGGATGGCTTTGTATGTCTGAGTAAGGCCGAGCCCTCTAGGCAACCATGCCCACTGGATGGCCATGTTACCAGACCGGACGCAACCTAACTCAATACAAGTGTACAGAGTGAGGTCACACCCAATAGACGGGCCTTGACCAAAAGTATGTACTGTAAAACGCCTACATAGGCTCTGGTCCCAGGTCAGAAAACAGTGATTCTCCGCAGCGCACAGTGTACACATTGGAGGGATTCATAAGTCTGCAGTCACACTCAGAGATTGAGAATCAGAGGTTTGAATATCACTTTATGGTTTATATTTATGTACTGACTTTGGCCAGTCCATGCACCATTAGTGATCTACTATACACAAGTCATTCAGGGCTTGGTCACATGGGCCAACAAACAATAATTGGGACAGAATGATGGTTAATGTGATTGTTCTCTCACTATAAAGTATCATATCATTAACAGCACATCCCCTTTTTACACTAAAGCAATGTGCTGCCGAGAAGAATTATTTTTTTTTACCAGCATAAACAGCATGTTGGCACAAGTGGATAATTAGGAACAAACGTTCATAGCATCACTTGACTGAGGATTATCTACGAGGACAGATACACCATTATAGTAACCAGTAAACAATAGTACTTTACAAAAATATCTACCGGCCTTTAGCTAATATATTACCAAGTAATAACGAGTGCATTATATTACCCCATAGTGCCAAGAATCACACTTTAATTGTCCAATTATTAAGCGCCTCTTACTCTACATGGGCTCTATATTGCTTCACGACGATTAATCTCCTGGCTATTATGGGATGAAACTGCAGCTGAGGTATGAGGAATGCAATGAGGAGTAGAGAGGAGTGTAACATTCATCTCAATTCAATGTCATTTGCTGTGAAAAGTTTTACATTTCCAGATGTGAACCTAAAATATTTTGGCCCCATTTCAACGTTGCTGTTTCTCCAGTTTTCTATAGTCATTTTCTATTTTGTAGTTGTGTCTTTTTGTCTTTACGTTTTTCATCATTTTATAAGTTGTCTTTCTTTTTTTTTAGCCTTTTTTTTAACTTTTCCTCAACAACTTTGCTTATCCAGATATTTTACAAATAATCAGATGCAATCTGCCTCTTCACGGAGGAATATGAGTTGAACTCTAGTGCAATCGACTGGAAGCAGCAATCCTAAAAATCAATATCGACCCTTTAATGAGCGTTGCCATGACTTAGGATAAGAAGCCAAGCATGACACTCTCTATGAAAAAATGAGTCGGAGCATAAGTTGGCATACATGCAAAGTGTCAGAGCATGTTCACACTGTAGCCATCTCACAGACAAAACCCAAGAAAAATCAAAAAGTGAGCAGATACCCTATAGTAAGTAAACAAGCAAATAGTAATAGTACATGCAAATAACATAGGGTACTTAGTTATCATCACTATTTTGATCAGAACAGTGTAACAGCCATCCCACCGTGTCAAGATGTACCCAGTCATGTCTCTAGTACAGTGGCTTGCATAAGTATTCACCCCTTCGCATTTTTCGTGTTTTGCTTCCTCACAATTTGGAATTTCAATGTTTTTTTGAGAGTTTGCATCAGTTCCTGTAAGGAACATGTCTACAACTGTGAACATTTGTTTTTCTTTTTATGTGAAGCAAACAATAAATAGGAGAAAATAACTGAAAACTTCAATGTTCATAACTATTCACCCCCCATAAAGTCAGTACTGTGTAGATCCTCCTTTTGTAGCAGTTGCAGCTGCAAGTCACTTTGGATTTGTCTCTATGAGCTTCCCACATCTGGCCACTGGGATATATGTCAATTAGTGATGAGCGAGTGCTAAAATTCCGAGCAAATCGTAATGCTCACATGCTCAACTCGAGTAATGAGTATAATCTAAGTCAATGGGAAATGCAAGCGTTTTTCCGACGACCCCTTCGAAGGTCCGGAGAGGTCTTAAAATTGCTGGAAACAGGGCTGAAATGGCATGGGAGCAGCATAGGGAAGACCCCTGGAAGCATCTCTGAATCCCTGGTCGCTGCTGGGAACAATGCTGTCAGAGTATTACACCACTTTTACAGACTGACAATAAAACATTCAAAACTGGAAAAAATGTTAAGAAACATTCTTTCCAGGATAATGACTTGTACATTAGGGGAAAAAAATGCTCTTCCACACTTTGGGCTATGTTCACACGCAGTGTTTTTGCTGCATTTGTTACTTTCAATGGTGAAAAAAACATTCACCAGCTAATGTAATTTTAACATTTTACCATCTTACCTAGTCATGTGTGTATGAGACATGATCAGATACATCCTACATTTATGAAGGAGGGACTCTGAAAGTCACACTTTTTTAAGGGCCATCAGGTGGTCATCACTATTTGTAGAGGGCCTTCAGGTGGCCATTACTATTCATAGAGGGCCAGTAGTGGGTCCTCACTATTGTCAGAGTGCCAGCAGGTGGCCCGCACTATTATCAGACGGGGTGTCCAGTGGCCATCACTCTAATTTAAGAGGGCCAGCAGCCAGCCCTCAATAAACATTTTTGGAGAGCCAGCAGCCGACGATGCTTTGCATAGCTGTATATTGATACTGCAATATAATTTATCCATCGGAGGTGGGCAAATTTTCTTTTTCGTATTAGCACTGTAAAGTTTGAAACTTGGAGGTCTAGAATTCGGCCCTCACAATTTTTAGGGGACCAACAGGCGTCGTGTGGACAGCTTAGACCAAAATAGAGCTTTTTGGCAGATCACATCATTCTAATGTTTAATGGAAATAGACTGAGGCCTACAAATAAAAGAATGCAATAGTTATAGTCAAATATGATGGATTATCAAAGATATTTTAGGATTGTTTTGCTGCCTCTGGCACTAGTTGCCTTGACTGTGTGCAAGTCATCATGCAATGTGAAGATTTCCAAAGGATTTAGGATCGCAATATGGTGTCCAGTGTCAGAAAGCTGGGTTTCCATCCTAGGTCATGGGTCTTCGAGCAGGATAATGACCCCAAACATACTTCAAGAACCATCCAGAAATAGATGGAAACAAAAGCACTTGAGATGTCAGAAGTGGTCATAAAGTCTCCCACTGCTACCTCTTACATACAGCTGTTACAGTGAAACTGCTGAAGGACACATTAAATCAGTTAATTTTGCCTGCTTTGATGAATTTCTGAGTGCAGATCATCGTAAAAAACAAGAATCTGTCAGTGAGTTTATGGAAAAAAGCAGCAGCAAGAATTAAAATGCAATAATCCCTGACTAAATGGTTGTAATATTGTCACGATCAGCTGCGGCCACCAATGCGGCCCAGCCCATAGACACCCCAAATCCGACCAACCTCAGAAGACATGGGGCGTGCGTCCCCAGGGATGAAATACGGACTCTTTAAACCACAGAGGGGGACCCGGCCTACTAGGGGAGGGCAGCGAACTAGGGGAGGGCAGCGACCGGGGTTCTGTGGCAGCTGAGCATGTGGACAAGGAAAGAAACACGTAGGACATGATTACACTGATACTTCAGGTATAGAGAAAGTAAAGTTTACTAAAGTAAAGTCACACAGTACATAAACAAAACATGACGATGTCAGGCTCCCGATTCCACACCTCAGAAGGGTACCACCCAGTGGACCCCAAGGCACCAACGGATCACCGAGGCACAGATAGGCAGAACATCAGGACCTAGGCAGGACATCAGGGTACATGAGGACATCAGGGTACAGGCAAAACATTGGGATACAAACAGAACATCAGGACATCTGGACTCAGGAAAAACCTCAGGACATCAGGACACAGGCAGGGCATCAGGACATCAGGAAACCGACAGGATATCAGGGTCCATGAGGTCATCAAGACACAGGCAAGACATCAGGGTACAGACAGGACATCTGGACCCAGGGTCACCGGCAGACATCAGATAGGAGTCGTTCGGTTCCGGACATCCGACGCAACCTACAGGCACCACCAGAGACATCAGGCTCCAAGCACCAGACAGCGGTCATCAGATTCCAGACTGCAGTCGTCAGGCTCCGGGCATCGGACCTAGAAAGGAACTCAAACGTGATGGTGGAAACACAGCCGTACTGGACATGAGCCAGACAGGAATAACACCGCATGGTAGTCAGAGCACAGAGTAGTAGATGCTCAACAGAAACACCGGTTTCAAGAGACTCAAAGTCACTGGGAGTGAGGCTCCAGATGCAAAAGGATTCTGGGAACATAATCACAGCAGACACAGTTCAGACAGGTTCAGGTACAGGACAGGTACAGTATCAAGGATTCAGGCCTGGATATACCGCCTCCAGGACAGGCGCCAGAACAGGACAAAACAGGAATCAAGGCAAGGATTTTGGTACCAAAACATAGACAGGAGAGGTGCAGGAACAGAAACACACATAGCAAAGGTCAGGAGCTTTGTGAGTGTAGCTCAGGCCCCGCCCATAGGGCAGGGGAGCTTTATATATGAGCTGCCCCTCAGCAATTGGCTGGGGACAGCATTTGAAGTACACACCCTAACCCTGATAAAAGCAGGGGAGGTGTGGCCGTGCACGCCCTAAGCACACACAGAAACCATTACAGAACACATAGTGCAGGATCTGAGGCTCAGGGCACCTGGCTGAGACTGCATGCACTGAGCCACGTGGAAAGTCATGCACCAGCCCCAAATGACCTCACAACCCACGGACAGTTTCACAGCAGCAACCAGGGACCGCACATGAGGAAGGTATGCAGCAGGGCATATACCTAAACACCCATGTACGACTGCGCAGCAGAGCAGGGAACTGAGAAGGCTCCATTCAGGTAAAAGCCAACAGTATCCCAGCTCAAATTAGGGGGAAAAGAGTAAAGGGTTAAAGCAAACATATGCATTGTCATGCCAAAAACCAGAAACAGACAGAATGGCATGACAAATATGCTAGCTCTACTGCCAAACCTCACACTAAATGAATTGCAAATAAGAGCAGGGTTATTGCAGACTATAGAAGGGATTTAAACCGTCCCTGAAAAGATTTTTTCTTGTACATGGCAACAAAAAACTCTGGAGAAACATGAGCAACACTGGCAGCTTTGATGAATTTCTGATTACAGATCACCGTAAAAAAAAACAAAAATCTGTCAATGAGTGTATGTAAAAAAGTACCAGCAAGAATTAAAATTTATAATGCAATAATCCTTGACTAGATATCTGTCATACGCTACACCTACTGCAACACCTCATTGTAGATGAAGTGCAGATAAGAGCGGTATTATTATAACAGAATAGGATCTATTTGAATTAGCTTTGAAAAAAAAGTGATTAGTTTAATGTAGCAGCATCACAGACTTTTATTTTATTAACCCAGTTGGGGAATATAGTGGAGTGTTTTGCATACACTCAGCCTGATATGGAGGGGACCAGGATCACAAAAAGACAAAATCTTGAAGCATATACCCATGTTTGGGTAGGAAGGGGTGCACGGGAAAAGACCAGAAAAAAAACACAGGATTAGCGGCAGGGCAGGCCAGGACCTCCAAGGCGTAGAGAGACAGTTCATGCCACGTGTCTAGCTTGAATACTCAATAGTTTTAAGGCACAGAGAAATCACGGAGGATGCGGTTGGCAAGGTACTCCTTCAGCATCTTATAAAATGTTTCTGGAGCTCCCCGCTAGGGTCTAGGTGTACACGGATTGTGTCCGGTCATCGATAAAGGGGTGGTCACAGTGGCAGTGACCCGGTCCAAGGCCCTGGGCGTCCAAATTAAAGGAAAAGACTTTTAAGGGGGTTATTTGAATAAAGAGTGTTTGTGATGCCACCTGTGGTATTCGGTCAGGGATGATCGACGCTGCTTAAAGGGGTCCTCTGGGGGTGATGGCACTGCAGCAAGGATGGTATGGCTCCCCACAGGTGAAGCTGCGTCCCCAGGGCTCCCGGTGTAATGAGCAAAGATAGTGTGGTGCCAGAAAGAATCAGAGGACACAAGGTTGCAGTTTCTTTACATGTTTACTGGTGGTGACAAGCCACAGTCCAGGGTACCGGTAACAGGTGATGGTGAGGTCCAGGCAGCCTGGAAACAATTTGGGATTCCCTTAGCCAAGTGGGATTAAGAGCCTTCCTTGCTGTACTGTAAGGTGCGTCTCTTGCTGCCTATAGCTTCTCACAAGGTCCTCTCTCTTTCTCTGTGTACTAGGACAGTACCCACATGGCAGGCAGCGCAAGCCTTTTTACAGGTGCCTGTATTTACTGTGACTCCGTGCTCTGGATGCTGCTGTGCCTTCGTGTGTAGATGTGGGCAAGTAACTTTCAATCTCCTGCCCTCCGGTTTCTGCTGTGGGGCATGCAGTCCCACATAGCCTCAGACTCCCGGTGTCTGGTTCCTGTGCTTCAGCGTGGAGTGAGCCCAGTCGCAGCTCCCCTCCAGCTCCTCACTTCTCCTGTGCTCCTTCCTCCTAAACACTCTCTACAGACTGAACTAACTACTCCTCCAAGCCAGAACATATGTAAGGGAGTTCCCCTGAAACCAGGTCTAGAGGTCCCCTTCTGGCCTGGAGTCAGAACGTGTTGCATGTAAAGGTTACCTGCTAAAGAGATACTCCTCGTTTCCAGGCATGGTATCTCCCTTCCCCAGAGGAAGGCAATACCACTGTGGTACCTGAACTCCTGGGGTGCCACATTTCGGTACTTGTCAGAGTACCCAGCACATCAGGGTCTGAGAAATCTGTCCCAGACCTTTGATAGTGTTCCCCTACCTCTGCTGCATCTGGTGTGTGACTCCCATGTATCGAATCCTTGCTTTTCCAAGGAACTGTGATCAGCACCAGATGGGAATTTTATAAATAATTATTCAGCCAGGGCCTTTTGGTACTGCAACATTTTAGTAGACCTCTCCGCCATGGGAAGAAGAGATGTAAAGATCTCCTAGTAGCGTGGGTGTAGAAGGGTGACCACCCAGTAATTAGTGTTGGCCAAAATGCGTGCAATACGAGGGTCATTGGAAAGGCATCTGAACATAAACTCAGCCATGTGTGCCAGACTGCCAACAGCCAAGAATTCCCTGTCCCCACCAAGAGGACGACTGTCCATCTTCTCCTCCTCATCCTCCTCCTTGTTCTCCCTCTCCTCCTCATCTTCAGGCCATCCATGCTAAGCGGACGGCATGGGTAGTACTGGGGCTGAGAGTTCTGGTGGGCGGCCATCTTTTCATAGGTTTGTTGTGGTACCATGTTTTTTCCATTTGATGATCATGAATTTTATGGTGCTCCAGGGGAGTCATTAGAGATCGGGATATACATTTTTTTAAACCCAACCCTGACTTGTACTTCTTGACAGCTTTGTCCCTGACTTGTTTGGAGATCCCCTTGGTCTTCATGGTGTTTGGTTAGTGGTGGCTCTTGCTTAATGGTGTTGCAGCCTCTGTTGCCTTTTAGACATGGTGTGTAAATACTAACAGACCATGTGACAATTAGATTACACACAGGTGGACTTCCTTCCACTAAGCATGTGACTTATGAAGGCAATTTTTAGGGGCTTCATAGCAAAAGGGTTAAATACATATGCATAAAGGTACCGTCACACAGTGCAATTTAGATCGCTACGACGGCACGATTTGTGACGTTCGAGCGATATAGGTACGATATCGCAGCGTGTGACACGCTCCTGCGATCAGGGACCCCGCTGTGAATCGTACGTCGTAGCACATCGTTTGAAACTTTCTTTCGTCGTCTAGTGTCCCGCTGTGGCGGCATGATCGCATGGTGTGACAAAGGTGTGCACGATATTGTATACGATGTAAAGGGCGGAGGAGCTGGCTACGTAGGAGCGCTGAATTCTCCACCTCCCGTGTGCTGATTGGGCGGTACAATACTGTGCGCTCATTCGACAAAGGACTATTGTTCCCAGCGGATAAAACCGGAGCTCTCGAGCGCGCTATTCATTTCTCTCTGTAGCACGTGCTGTGAACAGAACTCCTAAATTCGCTGGATTCCCTGGACTTTTAACTACTAGACTTTTACCGCAAAAGGTATGTATAACGCTACAGCGTAGCATATGTTGCGCTTCAACGGGGATAAACGCTGGAGTGTGGTTGATTGTTCCTTTGAGTAGGGTAGGCCTGAGAACCTCAGGTACACAGCTGTTGCGTGGCCCAATTAATTAATCCTTTTACAGATCGAGATGGTTGACTGCCCCATTTAATACCAGTAGTAACATATATAGTTATTAGATCAATGGTCAGAACATTGTTTTGTAAGCACGTGTATTTATTGTACGTTTGTTTTCTTTTTAGGAACTATGCTCACTTCCGATGAGAGTTCTGTTGTTGCTGCTGCCCTGGTGTTTGAGGCAGCACGTCTCCAAGAGGAGAGACGTCCTAAACGAAAACGTCGCATGTGGACCCGGAGCTGGCTGCAGAAAAGATCCACATTGTCACACATGGGTCTCATAAGAGAGTTACGTGACAATAACCCTCAAGATTTCCGAAACTACCTTCGGATGTCCGAGGAATCCTTCAAAATAATACTGTCTGCTGTTACGCCACTCATACAAAGGTGTGATACGCCGATGCGTGCAGCCGTGCCCGTGGAGGAAAGGTTGGCGGTGACACTGCGCTTCCTGGCAACAGGAAGGTCTCTTCAGGATTTGCAGTTTTCCGCAGCTGTTTCCAGACCTTTCCTGAGCGTTGTGATTCCGGAGACATGCGAGGCCATTGTGCAGAGCTTAAGGCATTATATGGAGGTACTACTATTTTTTTTTGGCTGCTGTGTTATGTCGATATATTATACTAGCTATTGAACCAGTTCTACGCCCTGATGGCGAGCATTTCTATAGGTATATGTTCTACATCCTATCATGTGCTGCTCCCATCCTGCGCCCCCATTCAGACATGTGCTGCTGTGATCCTGCGCCTCCATTCTGACATGTGCTGCTACCATTTTGCGGCTCCATTCTGATATGTGCTGCTCCAACCCTGCGCCACCCTTTTTTATTTGCTGCTCCCAACGTAATTTTATTGATTCTATTATTTAGATATATTGTTTAGCACCCCCTCTGAGTCACCGAAGCCATCTGTAAAAAAAATGGCTGCCTGCATACTCTGTGTTGTTGACTTTGTTATACTAATCCATACTGCGCCTCAATCGCTGTAGGATGTCCACATGAGAGTGTATGTGCATAATATATTTGACCAAATTTGTACATGTTTCCTTCTCATCTTGCAGTTTCCCAAGACGGCGGATGACTGGAAGAGGATTGGTTCCGATTTTGATGAGCTGTGGCAGTTTCCAAACTGCGGTGGTGCATTAGATGGAAAGCATGTGCGCATCACGCAACCAGCCAACTCTGGATCATTTTTTTTCAACTACAAAGGATATTTCAGTGTGATCCTCATGGCCCTTGTCAATGCAAACTATGAGTTTGTCGATGTGGATGTTGGCATGAATGGTCGAGTCTCCGACGGTGGTGTTTTTGAACACACTTCATTTGGGGAAAGCTTGAGGAACAATGAACTGCTGTTGCCACTAAATGAAGACACAAAAGCAAACCTAAATTTTGTCTTCATCGCTGATGAAGCTTTCCCTCTTCATCCACATTTGCTGAAGCCATTTGCACAGAGAACACTCACACCGGAGCGCAGAATCTTTAATTACCGGTTGTCGAGGGCCCGTCGTGTGGTTGAAAATGCCTTTGGGATAATGGCAAATCGGTTTAGAGTGTTCCACACAGCTATCAACTTGAAGCTGCCGTCTATAGACATTGTGGTTTTGGCATGCTGTGTGCTCCATAATTTCCTGAGACGTCATGATACGAACTCCTATTCTCCTCCTTCGTTTATTGATGCAGTGGACGCACGAACCGGAGATATTGTGCCCGGGGAATGGCGTACACAACCTGAAAATTTTACAGCTCTTCAAGCTCTTGGATCTGGCAGACAGGCAGACGATGCAAGGGACTGTCGCGAAAAATACTGTCAGTACTTTAATGGTTCTGGAGCTGTACCGTGGCAGGATCGCGCCGTATAACATAAAAATTTGTTTTTTTGCTTTGCTGTCATATAAACCTCGCTAAATAACTTTAAATGTGATGCCTATACAATGGTGCTGTTAACCCTTATAGCTTGGTAAACATTAAAGAAAGAATGCGAAGATTTTTGTTTTTTTTTGTAACACTTCTTGGTTTTAAATTATTTTACAACAAAATATAACATAACCCCCCCACCAAAAAAAATATTATCTCCTGCCCAAGAGGTGTCGCAGCGTCACGCCCTGCTGCTCCACTTGACTCTGGAGGAGCGCTGCTGTCTGCTGCAGGAGCGCTGCTGTCCGCTCCAGTCGCAATTGTCTCGCCAGGAGCTCTCTTACGGTGGCCGTTTCTGTGGATAGAAGAGGTTGGAGAACCAACGTTGATTCCTCTGAAAATACATCTCGACCTCTGGGGCAGGACCGAATTTTCTGTGTTGTAAATTTCTATTTGGTCTGGCACCACAGGGCGATGTAAATTTTAATATATTTTACAGTTTTGGTTGTCTATGGTGACATCCAGCAGAAAACCACTCGCATTATCTTGATACTTACGGAGAAGGGACGCCGGTTCCTCATTGCCAGAACCAGAGCTGCTAATGTCCCATCCCAGCGATCTGGCCACTGCTGCAGCACCTAAAAGCAAATAATAACAGATCTGGTTAACTATGGAACACGCCGTTGGGAAGCGCTCGCAGTTTTGGTCACTTACGTATGTTAGCTTCTGGGGAGAATGCCGCCGACCCGGGGGAGGAAGAGGAGTGTCGAAAGGGAGGTGTTGAGGGTGGTGTAGGGGTGCGAGGCCGTCTGCTCTCTGGTGGTGGCGTGGTAGGCCGCTGGGTCATTACTGCGTCTGTAATGTATTCAAATATTTCCGCTACCCTCTTATGTCCCGTATGCAGTTGAAAAACTGTAATCTATGATTGTTAACTTACGTGACGTCACGGACTGTGGGCTCCCGCTGGTGGTGGATGCTGTGGTGCTGCTGGCAATGGCAGGTACCTGTTGCCGCCGCTGTCTCTCTACACAGAAAGTTTACAAACGCAATCTTTAAAAACACATGTAGAGTGCTGCAGATCAAAGCTAACAATATACTGAAACATAAAATTTATATCACACTTCACAGGGGTGCGAGGGTGCATGGTCGCAACAGATGGTGGAGGCGTGGTAGGCCGCTGGGTCATTACTGCGTCTGTAATGTCTTCAAATATTTCAGCTACCCTGTTATGTCCCGTGTGATGTTAAAAAAAATGCAATAAATGATTGTGAACTTACGTGATGTCCCGGACTGTGGGCTCCCACTGGTGCCTGAAGATGGGGTACTGGTGGCAATGGTGTGTCTGACTTGCCGCCGCTGTCTCTCTACACCTAAAGTAAAGAATCACAATGTTTACACACAAATGTTGAGTGCTGCAGAGCAAAGCTTACAATATACTCAAACATAAAATCGAGATCACACTTTACAGGGGTGCGATACTCAGACATGTATGTGGGCTCTGGGGTTCAATGGTCTTCCTGTCTTTGGAAAACGTATTATTTCATCTGTAGGCCAACCTCCTCCGTTAATATTTATGGGAAATTGAGAAAGTAAAAATTATGGACATCTTAATAATTTCAAGATGGAGGTTGAGATTAGGGAACCCGACAAGTTTTCTCACGGACAACGCATATTCCGCTTGGAGAATAACTAAATTGTACAAAAACGGGGCATGTGTTTTAATGCATTTGAGGTCACGTTGGCAACCATGAGCGCAAGACTCCCTCCCAAACCCCCCCCCCTCCTGACAGCATGCATCTCCAAATCCCCCCATACTAGTACTTGCCTCGCCTTGCCTCCGCACGCAACTCCATTTGTGGCGTTTTATAGCGGAGGTCAGCCCATTTTTTACGCAGCTGAAGCTGACTGCGGCAGACACCAAACCTCCTCTCCATCATTCTTGTTATTTGTCCAAGCACTTCTCGCTTGTGGATGTGTGGGTGGGCAGGGCGGCTCTCCAGACCCTCGTAATCCATGGAATCCATCTGGGAAATAAAAAAAAGGAGTTCTGGCTGCCCCAGAGGAGCAGAACGCATTCTCGCCGCCATTTTAGATGGAATGACCCTGAAGAGCAACGCCCAGAGGAGGAGCTGCGCTCCGCCGTCCTGCCGCGCCATTGGCATCGCAATAGCGTTGCCGTTTATGAACAGCGTCACATTTGTGACGACTGAGCGTTAAGAAAGGAACGCACATAGTAAATGCCGTTCGAAGGATCGTTATATAACGCCGGAGCGGCACGTTAAGTACGCTCGTGGTCTATGACGGCGTGATGACGTTACAGCGTTCCTGCGTGCCTGCCCTAGCTTGTTTTTGTCCCCTGACATCGTGATAATGGCTGCCAGTCGCCGTGGTCCACCTATGGGCATCCCAGAGCTCAAGTTCCTTATTGGAACAATGGATAGGATGCAGTATGAAACCACAGGGATGGTGCTGCACCGCAACCAGCACAAGGAGGAAGTTGTCCGTGTGGTGTCTGAGGGCCTCAGGAAGCGGTTTGGGATAACTCGGACCAAGGCCCAGATTGTTAAAAAATGGGGCGATCTCAAGTCGAAAAGGCCAGAGCGCCTGCAGGAGCTTCGCCAGGAGATTAGCAGAGGTTAGTACTCAGGTACCCAAAAGTATGTTGGACAGCTATGGGACAGTTTGAACGTTGCAGAGCCACTATGTGCAACAGCTATGGGACAGTTTGAACGTTGCAGAGCCACTATGTGCCACAGCTATGGGACAGTTTGAACGTTGCAGAGCCACTATGTGCCACTGCTATGGGACAGTTTGAATGTTGCAGAGCCACTATGTGCCACAGCTATGGGACAGTTTGAACGTTGCAGAGCCACTATGTGCCACTGCTATGGGACAGTTTGAATGTTGCAGAGCCACTATGTGCCACAGCTATGGGACAGTTTGAACGTTGCAGAGCCACTATGTGCCACTGCTATGGGACAGTTTGAATGTTGCAGAGCCACTATGTGCCACTGCTATGGGACAGTTTGAATGTTGCAGAGCCACTATGTGCCACAGCTATGGGACAGTTTGAACGTTGCAGAGCCACTATGTGCCACTGCTATGGGACAGTTTGAATGTTGCAGAGCCACTATGTGCCACAGCTATGGGACAGTTTGAACGTTGCAGAGCCACTATGTGCCACTGCTATGGGACAGTTTGAATGTTGCAGAGCCACTATGTGCCACAGCTATGGGACAGTATGAACGGTGAAAAGTACTATGTGGCACAGCTAACTGCTGACCGAACTTTTTTTTTCCTTCACAGAGGCAAAGAGACAGCGCCGCCGTAGACACGAGGCATCACACACCGCCTCTGAAGTCCCAGAGCCCTCCGGGTCAAAGACAACTGATCCTAGTAGGTTCCCACAATAATGTGATTTGGGTTTGGTTGCAGGTCCCCTCCTCCCCCCCCCCCCGGCAGCCAGTGTTGCCATATATGCTGACAGACCTTTTTTTTTTTTTTTCCCCTTCACAGAGGCAAAGACACAGCACCACCGCCGCCACGAGGCATCCCGCCCAGCCTCTTCTGGCTCTGTGCCCTCCGGGTCAACTCCTCCAGATCCTAGTAGGTTCCCACAATTATGTGATTTGGATTTTGTTTCAGGTCCCCTTCCCCCCCCGGCAGCCAGTGTGGCCATATATGCTAACAGACCTTTTTAAAAAATTTTTTTTTTTTTTTTTTCTTCACAGAGGCAAAGACACAGCACCGCCGCCGCCACGAGGCATCCCGCCCAGCCTCTTCTGGCTCTGTGCCCTCAGGGTCCAATGTCCCGGAGCCCTCCGGGTCAACTCCTCCAGATCCTAGTAGGTTCCCACAAAAATGTGATTTGGATTTTGTTTCTGGTCCCCTTCCCCCCCCCGGCAGCCAGTGTTGCCATATATGCTAACAGAACTTTTAAAAAAAAATTTTTTTTTTTTTTTCTTCACAGAGTCAAAGACACAGCACCACCGCCGCCACGAGGCATCCCGCCCAGCCTCTTCTGGCTCTGTGCCCTCCGGGTCAACTCCTCCAGATCCTAGTAGGTTCCCACAATTATGTGATTTGGATTTTGTTTCAGGTCCCCTTCCCCCCCCGGCAGCCAGTGTGGCCATATATGCTAAGGCTAGGTTCACATTGCGTCAAGTACATGGCGTCAAACGGATGCGTTAAACGCATGTACAGAAACGGAGCAAAAATATGTGAAATTCGTCGTCACGGTAACGCTAGCGTTAACGCATGTGATCGCGTTTTTTCATTTTGATGTCCGTTTACGAAGTATCCGTTTGTCTGCGTTTGTCACTGTCAATAAAGTTGTTCTTTTTTTTTTGTTGGTAAATATTGGATAGAATATTTCTATTTTATATTTACCACTGGCAGTTGTGGCGACGACAGACGGCTAGGGACCTTTTTTCTTTTTTTGTCCTCCTTGTGCCACAACCTATTGTGTATGTAAAATGTAAAAAAAAATATTTTAACATTAAATAATGTTAACATTCATTCTACGGCAAAACACTCTGTCACGTGCAGGAGACTTTGTGTGAGTGGGATATTTTAATGGCCGAAGTCACATTTCCTGTCACATGACCACATGTGACCACCTTCAAAAGCTATTAAAACGTGTGGTTCTATTTGGAAATTTTTCATGATTTGCGTCTGACTGCGTTTGCCATAGCCTTCTATGGCAGAATGAACGCTTCCGTTAGTAGTGCGTTAGCTTGGCCGGACCCGAAAACGCTGCAAGCCGCGTTGAAGGTCCGTCAGAAAAAAAACGTTATGTGACAAACGCATACCAATTTAGGGATGCGTCACGATGCGTCAGACAATGCAAGTCTATGGGCGCGTTAGTATGTGCGTTACATTGCGTTTTTACTACTTAAAAACGAGTCCGTTAGACGGACACACCTAGCGCAATGTGAACCCAGCCTAACAGACCTTTTTAAAAAATTTTTTTTTTTTTTTTTTTCTTCACAGAGGCAAAGACACAGCACCGCCGCCGCCACGAGGCATCCCGCCCAGCCTCTTCTGGCTCTGTGCCCTCAGGGTCCAATGTCCCGGAGCCCTCCGGGTCAACTCCTCCAGATCCTAGTAGGTTCCCACAAAAATGTGATTTTGATTTTGTTTCTGGTCCCCTTCCCCCCCCCCGGCAGCCAGTGTTGCCATATATGCTAACAGAACTTTTAAAAAAAATTTTTTTTTTTTTTTCTTCACAGAGGCAAAGACACAGCACCGCCGCCGCCACGAGGCATCCCGCCCAGCCTCTTCTGGCTCTGTGCCCTCAGGGTCCAATGTCCCGGAGCCCTCCGGGTCAACTCCTCCAGATCCTAGTAGGTTCCCACAAAAATGTGATTTGGATTTTGTTTCTGGTCCCCTTCCCCCCCCCGGCAGCCAGTGTTGCCATATATGCTAACAGAACTTTTAAAAAAAATTTTTTTTTTTTTTTTCTTCACAGAGTCAAAGACACAGCACCACCGCCGCCACGAGGCATCCCGCCCAGCCTCTCCTGGATCTGTGCCCTCCGGGTCAACTCCTCCAGATCCTAGTAGGTTCCCACAATTATGTGATTTGGATTAAGTTGCAGGTCCCCTCTTAACACCCCCCCCTCCCCCGGCAGCCACTGTTGCCATATATGCTGACAGACCTTGTTTTTTTTTTTTCCTTCACAGAGGCAAAGAGACAGCGCCGCCGCCGACAGCACGAGGCATTCAACAGCGACTCAGATCCAGAAGTGCCCTCCGTGCCTCAACATCCTAGTAGGTTCCCACAATTAAGTTATTTGGATTTTGTTGCAGGCCCACTCTTTCACCCCCAACCCAAACAACCACCCTCCCCCCCTTCCCCCCCAAGTCAGTTTTGCTTATTTTTTTTATTTTTTTTCATTCACAGAAGCAAAGACACATCGGGAGACTACTGTGTTATTAATGTTATGTTTTTTGACCCACAGCTCTCGTCACTGTCAACAAAGAGGATATTGAAGCCGGCATAGACAAGTTACTCCACACTATGGCACATATTCAGGAGCAGCACAATGTGGCAATGGAGGAGCTGCAGAAGCTGCGGGACATGTGCCAGCAGTTGTAGGCGGGCCAATAATCCATTTTTTGTTGTTCCAATTAAAAGATTTTGTTAAACTTTCATTCGATTTTTTTTTTTAGTTAACTGTACATGAATTTGTTACGTTAATTTGTTCCCTCATACAGTGCTGTGATTGAGACACACCAATCAAAAAGTAGTGATAGAATTTATAATAAAAGCTTTTATTTAAAACATTATTTTAACAAGACAATAAAAAAAAAGGAATGTAAAAGTAGTTAGGAAATCACAAATTATGATACGACGATTGTTCCGGCTGAAAATTTTGGTGCCTGATGGGCGAAGCCATATGTAAAGGTATTGGTGTGTAGGAGTTATTAGGGGGTGGCTGGCCGAAGTGGGAAACGTGAGGATTGTGTCGCATCGATGTCTGACTCTGTGACCAACCATTGAAATTTGATGGCTCTGTCCGCTGTATTGGCCGGGAAGAGACCAAACAAGTGTTCTTGTCCAAATCGCCATCAGTACCCTTGTTTACTGCTTCCAGAATCAGACGCTCTGCTAGTATTCTTTGGTTGTCATCCATTTTTGCCAGTTTGTCAACCACATAGTGTCCAAACCCCTCTAACGCAGGGCTAACATTTCTTGTCAACACCTTCTTTGCCAGGCTCAATAGTTCATTTGAGGCGTCTGAGGTGGCTTTCCGTTTTCTTGGACCTTGCCTCGATTGACTCCTGGCAGGTGCAGCCTCCACTAGATCTGTTGTTGTGCAGTCCTGTGAACAGTCAAGTGTACTCTCCTGCGCACTGTCATCCTGGGGGGGGGGGAAAAAAAAAAAGTTATGAACCCGGCAACAAAAAGTAGTACCACCATAACCGCATCCAAACTATATATTCGTAGTAGGTAACAAAAAGATTATAATATATTTGATGCTTAGTAATATTCTTTAACCCTCCCTTTTATTGAATACTTTGAACTACACTGTTCTGACTGCTATGGGAACCTGACCAATATTTTATAGTCTAAATAGTCTCAACAAGAGTACATCGGCAGCTTGACGCGATACTATTTTCTATATTGCTTAGATGGTATGGTTTACATATATCTCCATTTCATACATATTACGTTCCCCTTATAATTCTTGACTGCAACAGGGTTACTTATGTGTACATGTTTTTGTAACAACTTTAAACTGATGTGATAATCAGAAGTATAAAACCTAAAATGCAGAGAAAAATTATGTAATTATAGGACACATTGGTGAACTTTCGTCCAAAGAGCTACTTACTTGTTGCCCTTGTGACTCCTGCTCGGCGTGGTTCTCCGAAACTATTGGTTCCACAGGTGCCAACAATCGAAGACACGTTGAAGTCCGTGGCACCTCTTGGTCCCTCAGAAAATTAAGATGCTCAAAATACCACAGTTTTGGCACATAAACTTCTTCAGTGGAAGCTCCGGACCTTGTAGTCTGAAGAACCTTGTTCAGCTCCTTCCTCCAGACCGTGCGGAGCGCCTGGATTTTCTTTTTAATAACTGCTTCGTTAGCTGCCTCATCTGGTGCCTGACGATTGTAAAGCTCAATGAGCTGTAAGTAACCCTCCCTCCTCTTTTCCCTGTTACAATACTTAGGAGATTTTATTTTCCAGAGGCAGGGAAAAGACTGATAAATCTCTATGAAATCCCGGATGAACTCCACACGATTTGACATCTAAAAAGTAATTACAAAAAAAAATTACATGGTTGACAAAGCGTCCTATTAACAATACTTTTGCCAGTGTGCCAAACGCTTAACAACAGCAGCCACACAAAGCGCTCATGCCTACCATCGCTTCTTCCATCTGCCACGCCATAGGCCACCATAACCCAAAACAGTGTACCGCCCGCTTCCCTACAGCAGCCACACAAAGCGCTCATGGTGACCATACATTGTACCATCTGCCACGCTCTAGCTCAACAGACACAACCGGTCATAAGCAGTCACAACAGCGTACCATCCGCATCGCTTCAGCGGTGGAACGAAGCGGTCATGCCGAACAAACTGAGTTCCATCTACCACGCTGTAGCCCACCAGTCACGACCAGTCACGACCAGTCACAACAGCGTACCATCCGCATCGCTTCTTCCATCTGCCGCGCCTATAGTCCACCATAACCCAAAACAGTGTACCGCCCGCTTCCCTACAGCAGCCACACAAAGCGCTCATGGTGACCATACATTGTACCATCTGCCACGCTGTAGCGCAACAGACACAACCGGTCATAAGCAGTCACAACAGCGTACCATCCGCATCGCTTCAGCGGTGGAACGAAGCGGTCATGCCGAACAAACTGAGTTCCATCTACCACGCTGTAGCCCACCAGTCACAACCAAGCACAACAGCGTACCATCTGCCACATTGTAGCCCTCCAGTCACAACAGTGTACCATCCACTTCGCTTCAGTGGTGGAACGAAGCACTCATGCCGTCCATACAGCGTTCCATCCACCACGCCCAAGCGGTTTACATACCTCGAAGCAGCGGTGCAAAGCGTGGTATATTCAGCGAGGTACAAAATTCCGATGTCCAGGTCCACCAAGTGTCCAAGTACGAAGTGAAGAAAGGAAATTTTGAAAGCAGTGAAGTGGCATTGGGAACAATAGCGCTCAGGTGACAAATTTTCCAACCAATTGTGTGCACAGAACCTTTGGCCTATCACCACACTAACTAGTGGCACAACACGCCCCTTGTGAACAACGTCACGCACAGATTATGCAAAATTTGCTCTGAATCGTCGTGTGTGACACGACCGTACGACTGTCCCATACGACTTCTACATCGCAAATACGTCATGAATTTATCGCTTCAGCGTCGTGCATCGTGTAGTGTGACCGCAGTCTACGATGTTTGAAACGATAATTAAGCGACGATGCAACGTCACAAATCGTGCCGTCGTAGCGATCTAAATTGCACTGTGTGACGGTACCTTAAGTATGAAATGCCTACCTGTTCCAGGGTGTTTCCCCCCTCCTTAGTGCCAAGGAGGAGATCTGCTTTGGTTGAATGAGAAGCCTCTGATGGGGGTCTAGTTTGGCTTCTTTCCTAAATCATGTGGCAAGGCCCATCATAGGATCAATATTGACTTTTCAGATTGATATTTCCAATAGGTAGCACTTGTGTTCAAATCTTCATCCTCTCTGAAAAATCAATTTGCTTATTTAAATTCTCTGAGGAGCATCTCCTTATCCTTATGCTGGCTTGGCACTCGTCACAAGAAGAAATGATACCCCTTAGACAGACTCATGTTGCATCTTTTTTACGCAACTCTCTCCATTGCTTGCCTGGACTAAGATTTTTGGCGCATTTTTAAATTTGGCTCATTTTTAGACACATGTGCAACTTTTTAAATGATTTACAACTTTTGGAGCTGGAAAGTCACAAAAAGCGGTTAAAGACAAAAACTTACATTTATTTGTGGAGAAAATGGAAACTTGGCAAAATTTTTGAAAATTTTGCAATTTTCAACTTTGGAATTTTTATACCCTTAAACTAGAGAGATGTGTCACATAAAATAGTTAATAAATAACATTTCCCGCATGTCTACTTTACATCAGTATAGTTTTTGAAAGATATTTTTTTATTGTTAGGAAACTGGAAGGGTTAAAAGTTGACCAGTTATTTCTTATTTTTCCAACAAGACTGACAAAACTATTTTTTTATGGACCACATCATATTTGAAGTCACTTTGATGGGTCTACATGACAGACTATACCTAAAAGTGACTCCATTCTAAAAACTGCATCCCTTAAAGTGCTCAAAACCACATTCAAGAAGTTTCCTAACCCTTCAGGTACTTCAAAAGGAATTTTTGGAATGTGGAAGGAAAATGTGGACTCCAAAATTGATTGCGCAATTTCTCCTGAGCACACCTATACACCAAATGTTGGGGAAAACCACAGTTTGGGCAATGGCAGGACTCGGAGGGGTAGGGAATTCAGAATTTTTTGGAATAATTAGCGGACACCATGTTGAGTTTGGAGAGCCCCTGATGTGCTTAAAAAGTGGAAGCCCCCAATATTTCCTTTGACAGATGAAAGACCTGAGTTGGAATTTGCATTTTTTGTGGATTGATTTGAAGCTTTTATTGGGAACGTTTACATGACATTTGAGATCACATTTAACTGGCGCTCTACGCTGAAAACTTCCTCTGGGGTTTACCTTTAAATCTGCAACTGTCATGATTCAGATGAAACCCCTGAGGGATCTATTCACTATAATGAGGCAGCAGAGTTACTCTGGACTCGGTCTGGCCTCTGTTCAGTGATATCCTTCTTTTCAGAAGTGCATAAAACTCTGGCTGACAGCACTCCTAAAAAGATGGACACCGCCAGATCATTGGCTAGATGTCGTCCACAGTGCCTCCATCTGCCTCATTATAGGGAATCTTTCACTGGAGATTCGTCTGCTCAGCACAGAGTGCAGGATAAATGTGCGCCAAGCTCTACTGCGATCTTTGTGAGGCAAAATGAAAAATCAACAGCAGGTGAAGAATTGGTTTTATTTATTTTTTACGTAATAATAATAATAATAATCTTTATTTTTATATAGCGCTAACATATTCCGCAGTGCTTTACATTTTTGCACACATTATCATCGCTGTCCCAGATGGGGCTCACAATCTAAATTCCCTATCAGTATGTCTTTGGAATGTGGGAGGAAGCCCACGCAAACACGGAGAGAACATACAAACTCTTTGCAGATGTTGTCCTTGGTGGGGTTCGAACCCAGGACTCCAGCGCTGCAAGGCTGCAGTGCTAGCCACTCAGCCACCGTACCGCCCCCATTGCACATGAGGTATAAGTGGTTAGGTGACTTTATTCTTTGGGTGGGTGCGATTACACTGATACCATATTTATATCATGTTTTTATGTTTTGCTGCTGTCATAGACTAAAAAACTATTGCTCTTTCAAAAATAAGTTTTTGTATCCCCATATTTTGAGAGGAATAATTTTTCCATATTTTGTCCTCCATTTTTGAGGGACAAGTTGATGGTTTTATTTTTGACATTTTAGGGTGCATAACTTTTTTTAGCACTTTCTGTTCCGATTTTTGGGAGGCAGAGTGAACAAAAAACAGCAATTCAGGAATTGTTTTTTGTTTTTTTTTATGTTGTTTTGCCTGTGGTAAAATTGATAAGGCAGCTTTATTCTTCAGGTCAGTACGATTACAGTGATACCACATTTATATTTTTTTTTATGTTTTGACACTTTTACACGATAAAAACTATTTTATTAAAAAAAATATATTTTTGCATCGCTTTATTCTGAGAGCTATTACTTTTTTATTGTTCTGCTGATGGAACTGTATGGCAGATTGTTTTTTTGCGAGACAAGATGTTTTCAAGGATACTATTTTTATTTACATTTGTTTTTGGGTCACTCTGGATGCGTTGATACCAAATATGGCTACTTTTTTTTTTTTTTTTCATACAAATATTTCTTTATGGGTACAATATACGGTTGGTACGGAAGGTATTCAGACCCCTTTAAATTTTTCACTCTTTGTTTCATTGCACCCATTTGGTAACTTCAAAAAAGTTCATTTTTTTCACATTAATGTACAGTCTGCATTCCATCTTGATTGAAAAAAACAGAAATGTAGATATTTTTGCAAATTTAATTAAAAAAACCTGAAATATCACATGGTCATAAGTATTCAGACCCTTTGCTCAGACACTCATATGTAAGACCCATGCTGTCCATTTCCTTGTGATCCTCCTTGAGATGGTTCTACTCCTTCATTGGAGTCCAGCTGTGTGTAATTAAACTGATAGGACTTGATTTGGAAAGGCGCACACCTGTCTATATAAGACCTCACAGCTCACAGTGCATGTCAGACCAAATGAGTATCATGAGGTCAAAAGGAACTGGCCAAGGAGCTCAGAGACAGAATTGTGGCAAGGCACAGATCTGGCCAAGGTTACAACAGAATTTCTGCACTACTCAAGGTTCCTAAGATCACAGTGGCCTCCATAATCCTTAAATGGAAGAAGTTTGGGAGACCACCAGAAGTCTTCCTAGACCTGGCCGTCCAGCCAAACTGAGCAATCATGGGAGAAGAGCCTTGGAGAGAAAGGTAAAGAAGAACCCCAAGATCACTGTGGCTGAGCTCCAGAGATGTAGTAGGGAGATGGGAGAAAGGTCCACAAAGTCAACTAATCACTGCAGCCCTTCACCAGTTGGGCCTTTTTGGCAGAGTGGCCCGACGGAAGCCTCTCCTCAGTGCAAGACATATGAAAGCCGCATAGAGTTTGCTAAAAAACACATGAAGTCTATGAGAAATAAGATTCTTTTGTCTGATGAGATGAAGATAGACCTTTTTGGTGATAATTCTAAGCGATATATGTGGAGAAAACTAGGCACTGCTCATCACTTGCCCAATATAATCCCACAGTGGAAACAGTGGAATATGGTGGGGGCAGCATCATACTATGGGTGTGTTTTTCAGCTGCAAGGAGACAGGATGACTGGCTGCCATTGAAGGAAACATGAATGCGGCCAAGTACAGAAATATTCTGGATGAAAACCTCTTCCATAGTGCTCTGGACCTCATACTTGGCCAAAAGTTCACCTTCCAAGAAGACAATGACCCTAAGCACACAGCAAAAATAACAAAGGAGCGGCTTCAGAACAACTCTGTGACCATTCCTGACCGGTCCAGCCAGAGCCCTGACCTAAACCCAATGGAGCATCTCTGAAGAGACCGGAAAATGGCTGTCCACCAACGTTCACCATCCAACATGATGGAACTGGAGAGGATCTGCAAGGAAGAATGGCCGAGGATCCCCAAATCCAGGTGTGAAAAACTTGTGGCATCATTACCAAGAAGACTCATGGCTGTACTAGCTCGAAAGGTGCTTCTACTCAATACTGAGCAAAGGGTCTGAACACTTATGACCATGTGATAATTCAGTTTTTCTTTTTTATTAAATTTGCAAAAATTTCTACATTTCTGTTTTTTTCAGTCAAGATGGGGTGCAGAGTGTACATTAATGAGAAAAAATGAACTTTTTTGAATTTACCAAATGGCTGCAATGAAACAAAGAGTGAAAAATTTAAAGGGGTCTGAATACTTTCCGTACCCACTGTATATATTTTTATTAATATTATTAATTTGTGATTTAAAAAAATATATTTTTACAATTTTTCGTTTACGTTTTTGTACTTATACACACTATGGAATTTTCACTTTCTGCAGTCTAATCATAATTCTAATCCATTGCAATGCATTATCAGTGCCAGTCTGCTCCCACACAAACTTGTTAGATCATGCACTGACCATGATCTAACAAGTTTCACTAGAGCTTGGTGACGACATCTGGTCACCATGGCAACGATAGGGCCCCCGAGATGATGTTGCGGGAGCGTCGATCATAAGGCAGAGGGGGCTTCCTCCCTCTGCCTGCCTTCTAAATTCTGCGATTGCTACAGAAGATTATTATTGCGCTGTGTGGTGCGGACTCCTGCAGAAAAAAAGAAGCAGAAAGAATGCAACCTTTGCCTCCGCATTACAGTTTTATTACACTTGTATGGGTTTAATAGAGAAATATCAACCACGCCATTGTTTTACATCATTTACCAATTCCCACAAATAATCTGACCTCTGTGTTGTGCTTGTTGTTACAATTACAGGGAGAACAAATATGTACCGATATGTATGCTGATTTGTGATGTTTATTATATAAAAAAAATCATTAAAATGCATTATCCAGTGTTTTTCGCTTTAATATTTTAGTAATTTTATACGATGAAAAAAAAATCTTATTTTCCTTCGAGAATAAAAATACATAGAAATCCACTGATGTGCACAATGTATCAGATCCTGCAGTGCGGATCAAGTCTACAAAATTCTCCTCATTATATCATCAGTTCTCGTGGCTCAGTATCTTAGGCTCCTTCCTGTAATGTTGAGTTGGTGGGTTAAAGACCTTGGGAGACTCACAAAAATAGAGGAAATTACATTTTTGTAATTGCTGCTTATTATTTTTACTACTTTTAAAGAAAAAATAATAATCTTTTTCGTCACCTCAGTATACAGAGACTATAGAAATATATTGTTATATAAACAATGTATTTCTATGGACATGTATGATCTGCTTTGTGGTTCACTGTCTGCAATAGAGGTCAAAATTACCGAATTCTTGTATCTACATTGTTATAAGCTGTGGCTCATTGGTAGTGCTGTAGTTTGTAAAGATGTGAGTTTGAGACCTGACCACAGGAAAAGAAATAATGAATACATAATTTAATGTATGCATTGAGCAGAGAGATGTGGGTCCTGCCCTTGAGGTTCTAAAGAGCATTGAAGACCTCGGACAGAGGTGAGTATCAAAAGCCGGGATGGGACAGTTGGGATTTATGCCTAGATGATAGCAGCAAACGGCGATGACACCCCATCAGCTGCGCTACGTTTTGGAAATAGTATTACATGCTCGCTGCATAACTTATGTCCTAAATTTTTATTAAGAAATATATCCACTTGAAGAAAGTGATGCCCGTGGGCAGGAGAGTGATGCTCGTGCATTTCAAAAGAATTTAAGTGGTGAAGCAAGAAATCCAGGCTTTGTAAAAACAGAGTGGTCTTCTTGAGCACCGCCTGCAACATCATGGAATTCGAGGCTGCGTATGTTGGAGCATCTGTACTAGCAGTGTGAAGTGGTGGCTAATTATGTCATGGAGCAGACAAAGAGGAAATTAGGTTTCTTTGAATTCCGCCCTTAGCATCTGATGCGGGATGTGTATCTGCTACTTAGGCTCTCAAAATGACCATTAAAGTGTGGCATCAACTATGTAATAGCTCTCATACTTATATTTCAAAAAAAGCTTCCAAAGATGCAATAAAGAAATTGATGGAAGAAGAACAGCAACTTCTACATGTTCATCACCGCCCTGGGTTTGGGGATCCTCGGTGACTCACATGTAGTAGGATTTGGAACAGGAGGAACAGCACATGGATATGGAGGGGAAAGTAAGTTATTTCAGGCACAAACAGTGGTCGTCCGCTGACAGTGAGTGTGAAATTGATGTCGCCAACAATGCTGCCTATGACGACCATCTGTTGCATCGGGGTGGGTGCTGAAAAGTGATCCAATAGGGACCATGTCAATCTGCACACTTGATTGCTTGTGGACTGACAGTCATTTCATTAGCTTCAAGCAAAAGAACAACTATTGGACAGTCATGCTTTTAGACTCTCGCTATAAAGAAACTAGGGACATTTTTTCCAAGCTTTCGATAAAGAGTGAACGTATTCGTATTTCAAGAATAAGCTGCGTTTGCTGCTCTGTAAACTTTCTCTGAGCAAACACCAGTCGACCGTATGCTTGAAAATAACAGACCCTTCTCCAATCCCTGAAGAGTCAATGTCCCCCCCGCTTGTGCAACAAGTAGACAAAGCGGCAGCAGTATGTAGGACATGATGGACCACATGAGTTACCGGCCACTGCGCCAACCTGATGCATATCAGCCATCACCAGCCTGTGTGCTGAGCCCTGACCATGTGTTTCTTGGTCATCATCTTCAACCAGTAGCGAGAAGTTGACCATTTGTAACTTTGCTCCACCTCTGTGGACCAGATCATCCTCTGTAAGTGTAGACTACAAAACTCTTATTAGTCAAGCACAGATCAGGGTGGGAGTTTCATTTTTACTCATATCGGCCATTGGATCTGCATGCCTGTCCCTTATGTTCAGTACTGTTCGTCAGCTGCCAGTGCTTGTGCCCCTACAAAGCTGCACATTTCCTGTTTGTCCATTGGGTTCTATTACTAATCCGTACTGTTGCATGGTCCACCAGTGCAGGCTTTACACCTCTGGACACCTCCTTGTACTGTAATTTTGCTGCTACTGAAACTGCCACTGCCAATAAACATCTGTCTGTGTATTACGATCTAACTTGTACTGTTGGTAAAAATGCTGCCTCCTTGTGTAAATAATAATAATAATAATAATTATTATTATTATATTTCTATAGCATCGGCACTTTACAATTAAGTGGGGACATGTACAGACAATAACAATAGAAAGTAACACATAGTTCCTCAGTCACAGGAGGAGTCAGGTTCTTGCTGATCGCAAGCTACAATCTATAAAGAAATAGTGGGGGGACACGATAGGTAGAACGTGCTTGTCATGTATGGTCCAGCCATACATATACAGTAGAAAGCTGAATGAGCTCCCCAGCCAGAATATGCATCACTCCCAACCTTCCCGGATTCAGTGGGACTGTCCCGGCACGTCAGGGCTTTGACCTGGCTTCTAATGGTCAGCGCTCAATGAAGTCTTCATCCTCTGTGGTTCCTCATCCTAACGGGGCAGAGCAGCATATCTTTGCTCACTGCATACATTAAATCATTCACTCTACTCCTGCCATCTGGTGTCACCCCAGAACTGGGACCTCAGTGCTCTTATGCAGCAGCTTTAGCTACAAGCCACAGCCAATAATGAGAAACATAGGAAAGTTTGGTAATCTTGAGATGTATTGCAAGCAGTGACCCCAGAGGCAGAATATACATGTATATTGTATACAGCAGTGTATTTATTTGTGCTAAGTGAAGAAAAAGTTAGATTTTTGTTTGTTCTTATAAAACTACCAAAAATAATAAAGGAGTCTCCGAAGTTCTCGAACCCACAACATTACAGGCAGGAGCTAATGCTCCTGAGCCACAGGCTCCGGTAATGTAACAGGGAGAATTCTGTGCACTTGATCTGTATTGCAGGCTCTGACTCAACGGGCAAATTACATAGAGCTACATCTGTACATATCCGTTTTATGTCTCTCTATAAAATTACTACAAATTCTGAAAAACAATTACAATAATGTAATTTATAATGTTTTTTTTAAATAATAAACATCACAATCAGTAAATAACATGGACATATTTAGCATCCTTGCAACACTAACGATCTGCACAACACAGCGATCAGATTATTTATGGGATTCAGTAAATGGCATAAAAAACTGACGCTATTGATATTTTTTCTCTTTTAAACCTATAAAAAAGTAATAAAACTGTAAAGCTAAGACCCTGTTCACATGAAGCATAAATGATATGTTTTTTTCTACTGCTTTTTTTCTGCGCGATTTCTGCAGGTGTCTTCGCCACACAACGCAATAACAAACTCTGATTATTGCATGTTTACTGCGTGTCTTCAAAGCGGATGTGATTTCATGAAAACTGTGCACACTATTCATCTAAGCACGCAACTGAACTGTGTGGTTTTGGTGATTTTATTCTCTTTAGGCTTCTAGGAGGAGCCTAAAAAATCACATGTAAAAAACTGCACTTACTTTTTTAACCCCTTACTGCCATTGGACGGGATAGTATGTCCAATGGCAGTACCCCCTCTTTGATGTGGACTCCGGCGGTAAGCCCGCATCAAAGCCAGGATATGTCATCTGTTTTGAAGAGTTGACATGTGCCCCTAATAGGCGCAGGCAGAATCACGATCCACCCGCCACTAATAACTAGTTAAATGCCGCTGTCAAACTCTGACAGCGGCATTTAACACACGCTTCCGGACGGAAATATGTGCACCCCTGACCCGTGTCACGTGATCGAGGGTCATCGGTTATCGGCATAGCATCAGAGGTCTTCTGGAGACCTCTATGGTTGTTGATGCCAGATTGCTATGAGCACCACCCTGTGGACGGCGCTCATAGCAAGACTGCAGTTCTGCTACATAGGGGCTATTTGAGCATCGCTGTTGTGAATTCTGTGGCAGAGCTCCCTCCTGTGGTCACAAGTGGTACTTCGGCTGGTTCTCTCTGTGAGCTTCCGTTGGTGGAGGAAAGTGGTACTGCGGCTTCTGAGTTTCCTTCCTCAGGTGATGTGGTGAAGTCGTTAGGTGCTGCTCTATTTAACTCCATCTAGTGCTTTGATCCTGGCCTCCAGTCAATGTTCTAGTATTGGACCTGTTTCCTCCTGGATCGTTCCTGTGGCCTGCTGCTCTGCATAGCTAAGTTCCTCTTTACTATTTGTTTGCTGTTTTTTTCTGTCCAGCTTGTCAATTTGTTTTTTTCTGCTTGCTGGAAGCTCTGGGACGCAGAGGGTGTACCTCCGTGCCGTTAGTTCGGTACGGAGGGTCTTTTTGCCCCCTTTACGTGGTATTTGTAGGGTTTTGTGTTGACCGCAAAGTTACCTTTCCTATCCTCGCTCTGTTCAGAAAGTTGGGCCTCACTTTGCTAAATCTATTTCATCTCTACGTTTGTCTTTTCATCTTAACTCACAGTCATTATATGTGGGGGCTGCCTTTTCCTTTGGGGTATTTCTCTGAGGCAAGGTAGGCTTATTTTCTATCTTCAGGCTAGCTAGTTTCTCAGGCCGTGCCGAGTTGCATAGGGAGCGTTAGGCGCAATCCACGGCTGCCTTTAGTGTGGTTGGAGAGGATTAGGGATTGCGGTCAACAGAGTTCCCACGTCTCAGAGCTCGTTCTTGTTTTTTGGGTTATTGCCAGGTCACTGTATGTGCGCTGACCTCTATGTCCATTGTGGTACTGAATTACCTTTCATAACAGTACTGGAGGCCAAAAGTACTAATGATTCCCAATAGAGGGAAAAAAGAAGTTCTGAGACCATTTTTTTTTCTTTGCACTGTGTTTTGCCTTTTTTTTCCCCCTAGACATTTGGGTGGTTCAGGACACAGGTGTAGCAATGGACATTAAAGGTCTGTCTTCATGTGTGGATCAGCTCAAGGCAAGAGTACAAAGTATTCAAGACTTTATGGTTCAGAATTCTATGTTAGAACCGAGAATTCCTATTCCTGATTTGTTTTTTTGGAGATAGAACTAAATTTCTGAGTTTCAAAAATAATTGTAAACTATTTCTGGCTTTGAAACCTCGCTCTTCTGGTGACCCAGTTCAACAAGTTAGGATCGTTATTTCTTTTTTGCGTGGCGACCCTCAGGACTGGGCATTTTCTCTTGCGTCAGGAGATCCTGCATTAAGTAATATCGATGCATTTTTCCTGGCGCTCGGATTGCTGTACGATGAGCCTAATTCTGTGGATCAGGCAGAGAAGAATTTGCTGGCTCTGTGTCAGGGTCAGGATGAAATAGAGGTATATTGTCAGAAATTTAGAAAGTGGTCCGTACTCACTCAGTGGAATGAAGGTGCGCTCGCAGCTATTTTCAGAAAAGGTCTCTCTGAAGCCCTTAAGGATGTCATGGTGGGATTTCCTATGCCTGCTGGTCTGAATGAGTCTATGTCTTTGGCCATTCAGATCGGTCGACGCTTGCGCGAGCGTAAATCTGTGCACCATTTGGTGGTATTACCTGAGCTTAAACCTGAGCCTATGCAGTGCGATAGGACTTTGACCAGAGTTGAACGGCAAGAACACAGACGTCTGAATGGGCTGTGTTTCCACTGTGGTGATTCCACTCATGCTATCTCTGATTGTCCTAAGCGCACTAAGCGGTTCGCTAGGTCTGCCACCATTGGTACGGTACAGTCAAAATTTCTTCTGTCTGTTACCTTGATCTGCTCTTTGTCATCGTATTCTGTCATGGCATTTGTGGACTCAGGCGCTGCTCTGAATTTGATGGACTTGGAGTATGCTAGGCGTTGTGGGTTTTTCTTGGAGCCCTTGCAGTGTCCTATTCCATTGAGAGGAATTGATGCTACGCCTTTGGCCAAGAATAAGCCTCAGTACTGGACCCAGCTGACCATGTGCATGGCTCCTGCACATCAGGAGGTTATTCGCTTTCTGGTGTTGCATAATCTGCATGATGTGGTCGTGTTGGGGTTGCCATGGCTACAAGTCCATAATCCAGTATTAGATTGGAAATCCATGTCTGTGTCCAGCTGGGGTTGTCAGGGGGTACATGGTGATGTCCCATTTCTGACTATTTCGTCATCCACCCCTTCTGAGGTTCCTGAGTTCTTGTCTGATTACCGGGATTTATTTGATGAGCCCAAGTCCGATACCCTACCTCCGCATAGGGATTGTGATTGTGCTATCGATTTGATTCCTGGTAGTAAATTCCCAAAAGGTCGACTGTTTAATTTATCTGTGCCTGAGCACGCCGCTATGCGGAGTTATGTGAAGGAGTCTTTGGAGAAGGGGCATATTCGCCCGTCATCGTCGCCATTAGGAGCAGGGTTCTTTTTTGTAGCCAAGAAGGATGGTTCACTGAGACCTTGTATAGATTACCGCCTTCTAAATAAGATCACGGTTAAATTTCAGTACCCCTTGCCATTGTTATCTGATTTGTTTGCTCGGATTAAGGGGGCTATTTGGTTCACCAAGATAGATCTTCGTGGTGCGTATAATCTTGTGCGTATTAAGCGAGGCGATGAGTGGAAAACTGCATTTAATACGCCCGAGGGCCATTTTGAGTATCTAGTAATGCCATTCGGACTTGCCAATGCTCCATCAGTGTTTCAGTCCTTTATGCATGACATCATCCGAGAGTACCTGGATAAATTCCTGATTGTGTACTTAGATGACATTTTGATCTTCTCGGATGATTGGGAGTCTCATGTGAAGCAGGTCAGAACGATGTTTCAGGTCCTGCGTGCTAATTCTTTGTTTGTGAAGGGATCAAAGTGTCTCTTTGGTGTTCAGAAGGTTTCATTTTTGGGGTTCATCTTTTCCCCTTCTACTATCGAGATGGACCCTGTTAAGGTCCAAGCCATCCATAATTGGACTCAGCCGACATCTCTGAAAAGTCTGCAAAAGTTCCTGGGCTTTGCTAATTTTTATCGTCGCTTCATCTGCAATTTTTCTAGTATTGCTAAACCATTGACCGATTTGACCAAGAAAGGTGCTGATTTGGTCAATTGGTCTTCTGCTGCGGTGGAAGCTTTTCAAGAGTTGAAGCGTCGTTTTTCTTCTGCCCCTGTGTTGTGTCAACCAGATGTTTCGCTTCCGTTCCAGGTCGAGGTTGATGCTTCTGAGATTGGAGCAGGGGCTGTTTTGTCGCAGAGAATTTCTGATTGCTCGGTGATGAAACCATGCGCCTTCTTTTCCAGGAAGTTTTCGCCTGCTGAGCGAAATTATGATGTTGGCAATCGAGAGTTGCTGGCCATGAAGTGGGCATTCGAGGAGTGGCGTCATTGGCTTGAAGGAGCTAAGCATCGCGTGGTGGTCTTGACTGATCATAAGAACTTGACCTATCTCGAGTCCGCCAAGCGGTTGAATCCTAGACAAGCTCGTTGGTCGTTGTTTTTTGCCCGTTTTGACTTTGTGATTTCATACCTTCCGGGCTCTAAAAATATGAAGGCGGATGCTCTGTCTAGGAGTTTTGTGCCCGACTCTCCGGGTGTATCTGAGCCGGCGGGTATCCTCAAAGAGGGAGTAATTGTGTCTGCCATCTCCCCTGATTTGCGGCGGGTGCTGCAAAAATTTCAGGCTAATAAACCTGATCGTTGCCCAGCGGAGAAACTGTTTGTCCCTGATAGGTGGACGAATAAAGTTATCTCTGAGGTTCATTGTTCGGTGTTGGCTGGTCATCCTGGAATCTTTGGTACCAGAGAGTTAGTGGCTAGATCCTTTTGGTGGCCATCTCTGTCGCGGGATGTGCGTACTTTTGTGCAGTCCTGTGGGATTTGTGCTCGGGCTAAGCCGTGCTGTTCTCGTGCCAGTGGGTTGCTTTTGCCCTTGCCGGTCCCGAAGAGGCCTTGGACACATATCTCTATGGATTTTATTTCAGATCTTCCCGTCTCTCAAAAGATGTCAGTCATTTGGGTGGTCTGTGATCGCTTCTCTAAGATGGTCCATTTGGTACCCTTGTCTAAATTGCCTTCCTCCTCTGATTTGGTGCCATTGTTTTTCTAGCATGTGGTTCGTTTACATGGCATTCCAGAGAATATCGTTTCTGACAGACGTTCACAGTTTGTTTCGAGGTTTTGGCGAGCCTTTTGTGGTAGGATGGGCATTGACTTGTCTTTTTCCTCGGCTTTCCATCCTCAGACTAATGGCCAGACCGAACGAACCAATCAGACCTTGGAAACATATCTGAGATGCTTTGTTTCTGCTGATCAGGATGACTGGGTGTCCTTTTTGCCTTTGGCTGAGTTCGCCCTTAATAATCGGGCCAGCTCGGCTACCTTGATTTCACCGTTTTTCTGCAACTCTGGGTTCCATCCTCGTTTCTCTTCAGGGCAGGTTGAGTCTTCGGACTGTCCTGGTGTGGATACTGTGGTGGACAGGTTGCAGCAGATTTGGACTCATGTAGTGGACAATTTGACTTTGTCCCAGGAGAAGGCTCAACGTTTCACTAATCGCAGACGCTGTGTGGGTCCCCGACTTCGGGTTGGGGACTTGGTTTGGTTATCTTCTCGTCATATTCCTATGAAGGTTTCCTCTCCTAAGTTTAAACCTCGTTTTATTGGTCCGTATAGGATTTCTGAGGTTCTTAATCCTGTGTCTTTTCGTCTGACCCTTCCAGATTCTTTTTCCATACATAACGTATTCCATAGGTCATTGTTGCGGAGATTCGTGGCACCTATGGTTCCATCTGTTGATCCTCCTGCCCCGGTTTTGGTGGAGGGGGAGTTGGAGTATATTGTGGAGAAGATTTTGGATTCTCGTGTTTCAAGGCGGAAACTCCAGTATCTGGTTAAGTGGAAGGGTTATGCTCAGGAAGATAATTCCTGGGTCTTTGCCTCTGATGTCCATGCTCCCGATCTTGTTCGTGCCTTTCATATGGCTCATCCTGGGAGCTCTGGTGAGGGTTCGGTGACCCCTCCTCAAGGGGGGGGTACTGTTGTGAATTCTGTGGCAGAGCTCCCTCCTGTGGTCACAAGTGGTACTTCGGCTGGTTCTCTCTGTGAGCTTCCGTTGGTGGAGGAAAGTGGTACTGCGGCTTCTGAGTTTCCTTCCTCAGGTGATGTGGTGAAGTCGTTAGGTGCTGCTCTATTTAACTCCACCTAGTGCTTGATCCTGGCCTCCAGTCAATGTTCTAGTATTGGACCTGTTTCCTCCTGGATCGTTCCTGTGGCCTGCTGCTCTGCATAGCTAAGTTCCTCTTTGCTATTTGTTTGCTGTTTTTTTCTGTCCAGCTTGTCAATTTGTTTTTTTCTGCTTGCTGGAAGCTCTGGGACGCAGAGGGTGTACCTCCGTGTCGTTAGTTCGGTACGGAGGGTCTTTTTGCCCCCTTTGCGTGGTATTTGTAGGGTTTTTTGTTGACCGCAAAGTTACCTTTCCTATCCTCGCTCTGTTCAGAAAGTTGGGCCTCACTTTGCTAAATCTATTTCATCTCTACGTTTGTCTTTTCATCTTAACTCACAGTCATTATATGTGGGGGCTGCCTTTTCCTTTGGGGTATTTCTCTGAGGCAAGGTAGGCTTATTTTCTATCTTCAGGCTAGCTAGTTTCTCAGGCCGTGCCGAGTTGCATAGGGAGCGTTAGGCGCAATCCACGGCTGCCTTTAGTGTGGTTGGAGAGGATTAGGGATTGCGGTCAACAGAGTTCCCACGTCTCAGAGCTCGTTCTTGTTTTTTGGGTTATTGCCAGGTCACTGTATGTGCGCTGACCTCTATGTCCATTGTGGTACTGAATTACCTTTCATAACAGTACTGGAGGCCAAAAGTACTAATGATTCCCAATAGAGGGAAAAAAGAAGTTCTGAGACCATTTTTTTTTCTTTGCACTGTGTTTTGCCATGGAGGCTATTGAAGCACGACAAAACTTCAAGAAAAGTAGTTTTAAAAATATTAAAAAAAAATATATAAAAATATAAAAGTTTAAATCACCCCCCTTTCGCCCCATACAAAATAAAACAATAAAAAAATCAAACCTACACATATTTGGTATCGCCACATTCAGAATCGCCGGATCTATCAATTAAAAAAGGATTAACCCGATCACTAAACAGCGTAGCAATAAAAAAAAAGTCAAAACGCCAGAATTACGTTTTTGGACACCGCAACATTGCCTTAAAATGCAATAACGGGCGATCAAAAGAACGTATCTGCACCAAAATGGTATTAAAAACGTCAACTTGGCATGCAAAAAGTCACTGTAACAAGCCTCAACAGGAGTCAGCTCAATTTTTCGGTTAGTCTGCAAGTTTATTGCCATAGTATACTGATGAGTCACATCACCAATGTGCCGTTCCGGTGGCCGCCATCTCCAAGAACGGAGACCTCTGCGCTGCAATTGCAATATCAGGTATAAGTAGGTTAGTAATGGAAGGAAACATGAGAAGTTCAGTTTTGGAGAGATTCAGTTTCAGAAAAAGCGAAGACAAGATGTTAGAGAAAGCACACAGAAACTGCGTGTAGTTGTACGTAACATTGATGCCACACAGGGACCCAAGTGTAAGGGGGCCACCTCCAAAGCAGCCAGCAGTTTCTGTTACAGACACATAAAAGGGAGCACTATGAGCGTCTATTGGACTGCAAAGGACCCATATACGTTCTCACACGGTGAACCTCTTCTCACTGTGTCTGCCCTTGACGCAGGGTGTGTAAATACACAGGAAAGTGGTTCCAAAAAGGCATTTTTTTTTAAAGGTTTTTTTTAATTTAAATTAGCATGAAATGTCCGACAGTGCAGTGTGTCCTTAAACAAGCTGGCTTACCCATAGCTACACACGTGGAGGTCACTTGGACAATACTAAGGCTGTGTTTGCAGTCTGAAAAGGGAAGGAGACCTCAGAGTTTATGTGTGTGTATATATATATATATATATATATATATATATATATATATATATATACACAGTACAGACCAAAAGTTTGGACACACCTTCTCATTTAAACATTTTTCTGTATTTTTATAACTATGAAAATTGTAAATTCACACTGAAGGCATCAAAACTATGAATTAACACATGTGGAATTATACAGGTCCTTCTCAAAAAATTAGCATATAGTGTTAAATTTCATTATTTACCATAATGTAATGATTGCAATTAAACTTTCATATATTATAGATTCATTATCCACCAACTGAAATTTGTCAGGTCTTTTATTGTTTTAATACTGATGATTTTGGCATACAACTCCTGATAACCCAAAAAACCTGTCTCAATAAATTAGCATATTTCACCCATCCAATCAAATAAAAGTGTTTTTTAATAACAAACAAAAAAACCATCAAATAATAATGTTCAGTTATGCACTCAATACTTGGTCGGGAATCCTTTGGCAGAAATGACTGCTTCAATGCGGCGTGGCATGGAGGCAATCAGCCTGTGACACTGCTGAGATGTTATGGAGGCCCAGGATGCTTCAATAGCGGTCTTAAGCTCATCCAGAGTGTTGGGTCTTGCGTCTCTCAACTTTCTCTTCACAATATCCCACAGATTCTCTATGGGGTTCAGGTCAGGAGAGTTGGCAGGCCAATTGAGCACAGTAATACCATGGTCAGTAAACCATTTACCAGTGGTTTTGGCACTGTGAGCAGGTGCCAGGTCGTGCTGAAAAATGAAATCTTCATCTCCATAAAGCATTTCAGCCGATGGAAGCATGAAGTGCTCCAAAATCTCCTGATAGCTAGCTGCATTGACCCTGCCCTTGATGAAACACAGTGGACCAACACCAGCAGCTGACATGGCACCCCACACCATCACTGACTGTGGGTACTTGACACTGGACTTCAGGCATTTTGGCATTTCCTTCTTCCCAGTCTTCCTCCAGACTCTGGCACCTTGATTTCCGAATGACATGCAAAATTTGCTTTCATCAGAAAAAAGTAGTTGGGACCACTTAGCAACAGTCCAGTGCTGCTTCTCTGTAGCCCAGGTCAGGCGCCTCTGCCGCTGTTTATGGTTCAAAAGTGGCTTTACCTGGGGAATGCAGCTCCTGTAGCCCATTTCCTGCACACGCCTGTGCACGGTGGCTCTGGATGTTTCCACACCAGACTCAGTCCACAATCTTCCTCAGGGTCCGGTCTCCTCTTCTCGTTGTACAGCGTTTTCTGCCACATTGTTTCCTTCCAACAGACTTACCATTGAGGTGCCTTGATACAGCACTCTGGGAACAGCCTATTTGTTGAGAAATTTCTTTCTGGGTCTTACCCTCTTGCTTGAGGGTGTAAATGATGGCCTTCTTGACATCTGTCAGGTCGCTAGTCTTACCCATGATGGGGGTTTTGAGTAATGAACCAGGCAGGGAGTTTATAAAAGCCTCAGGTATCTTTTGCATGTGTTTAGAGTTAATTAGTTGATTCAGAAGATTAGGGTAATAGGTCGTTTAGAGAACCTTTTCTTGATATGCTAATTTATTGAGACAGGTTTTTTGGGTTATCAGGAGTTGTATGCCAAAATCATCAGTATTAAAACAATAAAAGACCTGACAAATTTCAGTTGGTGGATAATGAATCTATAATATATGAAAGTTTAATTGTAATCATTACATTATGGTAAATAATGAAATTTAACACTATATGCTAATTTTTTGAGAAGGACCTGTATACTTAACAAGAAAGTGTGAAACAACTGAAAATAGGTCTTATATTCTAGGTTCTTCAGAGTAGCCACCTTTTGCTTTGATGACTGCTTTCACACTCTTGGCATTCTGTTGATGAGCTTCAAGAGGTAGTCACCGGGAATGGTTTTCACTTCACAGGTGTGCCATGTCAGGTTTAATAAGTGGGATTTCTTGCCTTATAAATGGAGTTGGGACCATCAGTTGTGTTGTGCAGATGTCTGGTGGATACACAGCTGATAGTCCTACTGAATAGACTGTTAGAATTTGTATTATGGCAAGAAAAAAGCAGCTAAGTAAAGAAAAACAAGTGGCCATCATTACTTTAAGAAATGAAGGTCAGTCAGCCCGAAAAATTGGGAAAACTTTGAAAGTGTCCCCAGTGCAGTGGCAAAAACCATCAAGTGCTACAAAGAAACTGGCTCACATGAGGACCGCTCCAGGAAAGGAAGACCAAGAGTCACCTCTGCTTCTGAGGATAAGTTTATCCGAGTCACTAGCCTCAGAAATCGCAGGTTAACGGCAGCTCAGATTAGAGACCAGGTCAATGCCACACAGAGTTCTAGCAGCAGACACATCTCTATAACAACTGTTAAGAGGAGACTTTGTGCAGCAGGCCTTCATGGTAAAATAGCTGCTAGGAAACCACTGCTAAGACAGGCAACAAGCAGAAGAGACTTGTTTGGGCTAAAGAACACAAGGAATGGACATTACACCAGTGGAAATCTGTGCTTTGGTCTGATGAGTCCAAATTTGAGATCTTTGGTTTCAACCACCGTGTCTTTATGCGACGCAGAACAGGTGAACGGATGGACTCTACATGCCTGGTTCCCACCGTGAAGCATGGAGGAGGAGGTGTGATGGTGTGGGGGTGCTTTGCTGGTAACACTGTTGGGGATTTATTCAAAATTGAAGGCATACTGAACCAGCATGGCTACCACAGCATCTTGCAGAGGCATGCTATTCCATCCGATTTGCGTTTAGTTGGACCATCATTTATTTTTCAACAGGACAATGACCCCAAACACACCTCCAGGCTGTGTAAGGGCTATTTGACCACGAAGGAGAGTGATGGGGTGCTACGCCAGATGACCTGGCCTCCACAGTCACCAGACCTGAACCCAATCGAGATGGTTTGGGGTGAGCTGGACCGCAAAGTGAAGGCAAAAGGGCCAACAAGTGCTAAGCATCTCTGGGAACTCCTTCAAGATTGTTGGAATCTTTAAATGAGGTGTGTCCAAACTTTTGGTCTGTACTGTATATATGTATATATATATATATATATATATATATGTGTGTGTGTGTGTGTGTGTGTGTGTGTGTGTGTGTGTGTGTGTGTGTCTTTTACTTGCAGCTGTAGGCTTTGCGATATGGTACATTTCTGGCAAATTAGTACACCCTAAATCAAATATTTTTTAAAAAAAATTGGCTAAGGCTATGGTCACATTGCGTTATGTGACCCCGTTTAACGGACTACGTTACACCGTGGCATAACACGGTGTAACGTAGTCCGTTAACGCCGCCATTGATTGTAATGGCGAACGCATTGCTAGCGCACGCCCCCATTGGGGATCTGCGCTATTGGGATCGGCTAATGCGATCCCTTTTGGGATATTGCGTTAGCGCAGTCCGTAGCGCTATGCGCTAAACAGACTGCCCTAACGCAATGTGACCCTAGCCTTAGCTGGTGAGTGTAAATTCTGTAAATTCTGTCATCTCTATACCAATGGTTGTTACGTAGCGCAGTCAAATAGATACAAAATGTACTGAGATCCCACCTTCCCCCAGCTAAGCAGTTAAGCAAAGACAAAACATGAATAAAATAATCTTCAATTATACACAACCATGGATCCTTTTTCGCATGATTTTCAGTTATGAACTCTGATGTAAAAATCATTGATAAGTTGCAAAATGTTGGCGCACTGTAAAGCTGCCCTAAAATTTTTGCGAGTGTTGGCGTTCTCATTAGAGTTGAGCGACCTTGACCTTTTTAGAGTCGAGCCGGGTTTTGCGAAACCCGACTATGTCCAAAGTCGGGTCGAGTGAAATCGGCCGATTATGACGTAAAGTCGGTATCGACCGAAACACGAAACCCAATGCAAGTCAATGGGGCAGCATAGTCGGCAGTGAGTGGGGGCCAGGAAAACACCTAGAGTGCCCATTTTAATGTCAAAACCATCCATTCTTCTTAATGAAGCTTGTCAAGCGTAATTTACCTTATAATAATTGGAAGGCATTTGAAATTGGGGGTCATTTGGCTAAAGTTGTGGGGGGTAGGGCTGGTTCAAGTAATTAGTGGGCCCAGGAAATCTGGACCACGTCACGGCAGTGGAGCAGGGAGAGGTAAGTATTTCAACTTTGCAAGTGCTGTGAACCTGAGCAAGCAGGGGGGGCCCACTCGTTGGCATTGGCACTGGCACAGGGCCCCTCAAAGTACAGCGGTGTGTTTGCACGGCGGGGGCGCCTCCCACCGGCAGCAACACTTTTGCGTACTATGAGAGGCCCTGTGCCAGTGACGTCGCCAACTAGTATTCCTCCCCCCACCTGATGAAGGAACCTGCACTTTCATCTGCACCTTCCTCTTTGTCCCCGTGTAAGGTGGTATGGTATGCGGGAAGAGCAACCTGACTTTCAGCAGGGTCACAATGTTGTTGTGTAGCGTGCACGGGGAATGTTGCGTTATGGGTCAATGTACCAGCAGACTCATCTATCACTGGCTGGGCAATGGGCACGATGAAGTGGAAACACAGATATAGGCCCAAAGAAGAAAGTGGGCTAAATGCAGTTCAAAATTGGTAACACAGGAATAACCAGGGGGCATTGCAGTGGAGGACAACTGGAATGAGAGGCTGACACAGAGAGTAGGGCCAAATCAGTAAGTAGTCGAAATGCAGTTCAAAATTGGCAACCGTAGTAAACAGGCGGCACAGCTTTGTTCAGTGGAGGAGAACAGCAAGGAGTGGCAGACACCGATAGTAGGCCCCAAACCAACTAGTAGGCCAAATGCAGTCTAACATTAACAACTACTTAACGAGAGGCTGAAAATGGTATTTCAGGACAGGAAACCAGGAGAACAGCAAGGAGTGGCAGACACCGATAGTAGGCCCCAAACCAACTAGTACGCCAAATGCAGTTGTTCCATTTAACCACAATTTAATGAGAGCCTGAACATAGAAGCTCAGGAAAGGCAACCTGGGGAACACCTTGGAGTGTAACACACCATCTCTCTCCACCCCATACCCATTTTGTAGGCCTAATGCTGTGTACTTTTCTACAACTACTAAACGAGAGTCGGAAGACCGAAGCAATGGCAAGGAAACCTGGGGAACACCTTGGAGTGTAACACACCATCTCTCTCCACCCCATACCCAATTTGTAGGCCTAATGCAGCCTACTTTCCGACACCTACTAAACGAGAGCATGAAGATCGAAGCTCAGGAAAGGCAACCTGGTGAAAACCTTGGAGTGTAACACAACCTGTCTCTACACCCCATACCAAATTTGTAGGCCTAATGCAGCGTAGTTTCCACCAACTACTAAACGAGAGCCGGAAGATCGAAGCTCATGAAAGGCAACCCGGGGAACACCTTGGAGTGTAACACAACCTCTCTCTACACCACGAAAGGGCTGATTCTTAGGAAGGAAGGCTGTTGTAAATAAGCATTGCGCGTCCGAGGGTGATTATATTCTTATTCGGTATCTACTCACCCTCGGACGCGCCATGCTTCTTGATTTGTAATTAATGTTTATTTGCAATGTGCTTTTGACTTACTCAATTATTTTTTTAATTATTGATTTTATTAAATTAATAGTTTAACATCTTATTGGAAATAATTTAAAGGAGACGCGACAGGACAACACTCGGTGGATGCCATATCTGTGTTAACAACTCCAAAAAACTTTCAGTTAACTTCTTGCAGGAGAAAGAAATTGTAGCTGTTGGACCTTTGTAGTACAGTTCCAGATATTTGTTGTGTGTTTGTTTTGATTGTTAAAATGTCTGCATTTGAGATCTCAACACGATCTTATTTTTTATAATCAAATTAATTTTTTAAATATTTTATTAGGTTGGTTCAAGGGGTACACGGGCCGCAGTAGACAGGTCAGTGGAGGCCTAGTGGAAGGAGGGACCGCAGATGCGCCACTGTTTCACCCATACACAATTAGTAGGCCTAATGCAGCGTAGTTTCCAACAGCTACTAAACGAGAGCCGGAAGATCGAAGCTCAGGAAAGGCAACCTGGGGAACACCTTGGAGTGTAACACAACCTCTCTCTACACCACGGAAGGGCTGATTCTTAGGAAGGAAGGCTGTTGTAAATAAGCATTGCGCGTCCGAGGGTGATTATATTCTTATTCGGTATCTACTCACCCTCGGACGCGCCATGCTTCTTGATTTGTAATTAATGTTTATTTGCAATGTGCTTTTGACTTACTCAATTATTTTTTTAATTATTGATTTTATTAAATTAATAGTTTAACATCTTATTGGAAATAATTTAAAGGAGACGCGACAGGACAACACTCGGTGGATGCCATATCTGTGTTAACAACTCCAAAAAACTTTCAGTTAACTTCTTGCAGGAGAAAGAAATTGTAGCTGTTGCACCTTTGTAGTACAGTTCCAGATATTTGTTGTGTGTTTGTTTTGATTGTTAAAATGTCTGCATTTGAGATCTCAACACGATCTTATTTTTTATAATCAAATTAATTTTTTAAATATTTTATTAGGTTGGTTCAAGGGGTACACGGGCCGCAGTAGACAGGTCAGTGGAGGCCTAGTGGAAGGAGGGACCGCAGATGCGCCACTGTTTCACCCATACACAATTAGTAGGCCTAATGCAGCGTAGTTTCCAACAGCTACTAAACGAGAGCCGGAAGATCGAAGCTCAGGAAAGGCAACCTGGGGAACACCTTGGAGTGTAACACAACCTCTCTCTACACCACGGAAGGGCTGATTCTTAGGATGGAAGGCTGTTGTAAATAAGCATTGCGCGTCCGAGGGTGATTATATTCTTATTCGGTATCTACTCACCCTCGGACGCGCCATGCTTCTTGATTTGTAATTAATGTTTATTTGCAATGTGCTTTTGACTTACTCAATTATTTTTTTAATTATTGATTTTATTAAATTAATAGTTTAACATCTTATTGGAAATAATTTAAAGGAGACGCGACAGGACAACACTCGGTGGATGCCATATCTGTGTTAACAACTCCAAAAAACTTTCAGTTAACTTCTTGCAGGAGAAAGAAATTGTAGCTGTTGGACCTTTGTAGTACAGTTCCAGATATTTGTTGTGTGTTTGTTTTGATTGTTAAAATGTCTGCATTTGAGATCTCAACACGATCTTATTTTTTATAATCAAATTAATTTTTTTTATATTTAATGATGTTGGTTCAAGGGGTACACGGGCAGCAATAGACAGGTCAGTGGAGGCCTAGTGGAAGGAGTGACGGCAGACAGGCATCAAAGGCCTAACATTGGGCTGGCTGTAGGCAAGTTAAAATTGGTTCCAGGGGAACACGGCCATCAGTGGCCTGGTCAGTGTACTTGTAGTTGAAAGAACGGGACGCAGACAGGCTTCGAAGGCCTAACATAACAAACTTGGGCTGGCTGTAGGCACTTTTAAATTTGTTCCAGGGGTACATGGGCAGCAGTGTATGGTCAGTGGAAGTCTAGTGGAAGGAGTGACCGCAGACAGGCTTCGAAGGCCTAACATAACAAACTTGGGCTGGCTGTAGGCACTTTTAAATTGGTTCCAGGGGTACACGGGCAGCAGTGGTCTGGTCAGTGGAAGTCTAGTGGAAGGAGTGACCGCAGACAGGCTTCCAAGGCCTAACATAACAAACTTGGGCTGGCTGTAGGCACTTTTAAATTGGTTCCAGGGGTACACGGGCAGCAGTGGTCTGGTCTGTGGAAGTCTAGTGGAAGGAGTGACCGCAGACAGGCTTCGAAGGCCTAACATAACAAACTTGGGCTGGCTGTAGGCACTTTTAAATTGGTTCCAGGGGTACACGGGCAGCAGTGGTCTGGTCAGTGGAAGTCTAGTGGAAGGAGTGACCGCAGACAGGCTTCCAAGGCCTAACATAACAAACTTGGGCTGGCTGTAGGCACTTTTAAATTGGTTCCAGGGGTACACGGGCAGCAGTGGTCTGGTCTGTGGAAGTCTAGTGGAAGGAGTGACCGCAGACAGGCTTCGAAGGCCTAACATAACAAACTTGGGCTGGCTGTAGGCACTTTTAAATTGGTTCCAGGGGTACACGGGCAGCAGTGGTCTGGTCAGTGGAAGTCTAGTGGAAGGAGTGACCGCAGACAGGCTTCCAAGGCCTAACATAACAAACTTGGGCTGGCTGTAGGCACTTTTAAATTGGTTCCAGGGGTACACGGGCAGCAGTGGTCTGGTCTGTGGAAGTCTAGTGGAAGGAGTGACCGCAGACAGGCTTCGAAGGCCTAACATAACAAACTTGGGCTGGCTGTAGGCACTTTTAAATTGGTTCCAGGGGTACACGGGCAGCAGTGGTCTGGTCAGTGGAAGTCTAGTGGAAGGAGTGACCGCAGACAGGCTTCCAAGGCCTAACATAACAAACTTGGGCTGGCTGTAGGCACTTTTAAATTGGTTGCAGGGGTACACGGGCAGCAGTGGTCTGGTCAGTGGAAGTCTAGTGGAAGGAGTGACCGCAGACAGGCTTCGAAGGCCTAACATAACAAAATTGGGCTGGCTGTAGGCACTTTAAATTGGTTCCAGGGGTACATGGGCAGCAGTGTATGGTCAGTGGAAGTCTAGTGGAAGGAGTGACGGCAGACAGTCTTCGAAGGCCTAACATAACAAAATTGGGCTGACTGTAGGCACTTTTAAATTGGTTCCAGGGTAACACGGCCAGCAGTGGCCTGGTCAGTGTAGTAGTTGTAGAAAGAAGGGACCGCAGACAGGCTTCGAAGGCCTAACATAACAAAAATGTCAAAACAATGGTATTGTCAGTGCCAGGCATTGAAGGATGTCAGCGCCTAGACTACACATTGGTGAAGCTGTGAGAGATAATTTTGCTAGTGGTAGAGCACTGTTTGAGCTGGGGGGGGGAACTGTCTTGTGGCCGGCGGTACAGGCACAGGGCCCCTCATATTACAACGGTGTGTCTGACGTTGGGTGCGCACCACCACCGCCAGAGACACTTTATTGTACTATGAGGGACCCAGTGGCAGTGCCGTCGACCAAAAGCGGCCACACCCACCTCTTCAGACAAACAGCACTCTCAAGGGTCCAAGCGCAAAGTGGCGATAGCACGGCCCCGTGTGGGGAGTTTGGCCATTTCGTGAGGTGGAAACATGTCGTATGCTGGACAATCAGGTGAAGAAAATTACGAGATTGGAAAAGTCATTCAGAATAGTCCACAGGCAAGACCTTTTCATAGGAAAGCTAGGTGTCAGCCGGGCAGGGTGGGGCAAAAGATTTTGAAATCCAGTTGTGGTTCATTTTAATGAAGGTTAGATCATCTACATTTTGGGTAGCCAGACGAGTCCTTTTTTCTGTTAGTATTGAACCTGCAGCACTGAATACTCTTTCTGATAGGACACTAGCTGCCGGGCAAGCAAGCTCCTGCAATGCATATTCTGCCAATTCTGGCCAGGTGTCTAATTTGGATGCCCAGTAATCAAATGGGAATGACGGTTGAGGGAGAACGTCGATAAGGGATGAAAAATAGTTTGTAACCATACTGGACAAATGTTGTCTCCTGTCACTTTGAATTGATGCTGCAGTACCTGTCCTGTCTGCGGTCATAGAAAAATCACTCCACAACCTGGTCAGAAAACCCCTCTGGCCAACGCCACTTCTGATTTCTGCCCCTCTAACACCTCTGGTCTGCTGGCCCCTGGAGCTCGTGTGAGAACGATCACGGGCGCTGTGTGCAGGGAATGCCAGAAGCAAACGGTCAACAAGAGTTGATTGTTTTGTTGCTAATATTAGTTCCAAGTTCTCATGTGGCATAATATTTTGCAATTTGCCTTTATAGCGAGGATCAAGGAGGCAGGCCAACCAGTAATCGTCATCGTTCATCATTTTTGTAATGCGTGTGTCCCTTTTGAGGATACGCAAGGCATAATCCGCCATGTGGGCCAAAGTTCCCGTTGTCAAATCTGCGGTTGTGCTTGGTTGAGGGGCAGTTGCAGGCAAATCTACGTCACTTGTGTCCCTCAAAAAACCAGAACCCGGCCTTGCCACGCCACCAATTTCCCGTGCCCCCGGGAAAGCTTCCTCATTAAAAATATACTCATCCCCATCATCCTCCTCATCCTCCACCTCCTCTTCGCCCGGTACCTCGTCATGTACACTGCCCTGACCAGACAATCGCTGACTGTCATCAAGGCTTTCCTCTTCCTCTGGTGCAGACGCCTGATCCTTTATGTGCGTCAAACTTTGCATCAGCAGACGCATTAGGGGGATGCTCATGCTTATTATGGCGTTGTCTGCACTAACCAGCCGTGTGCATTCCTCAAAACACTGAAGGACTTGACACATGTCTTGAATCTTCGACCACTGCACACCTGACAACTCCATGTCTGCCATCCTACTGCCTGCCCGTGTATGTGTATCCTCCCACAAAAACATAACAGCCCGCCTCTGTTCGCACAGTCTCTGAAGCATGTGCAGTGTTGAGTTCCACCTTGTTGCAACGTCTATGATTAGGCGATGCTGGGGAAGGTTCAAAGAACGCTGATAGGTCTGCATACGGCTGGAGTGTACAGGCGAACGGCGGATATGTGCGCAAAGTCCACGCACTTTGAGGAGCAGGTCGGATAACCCCGGATAACTTTTCAGGAAGCACTGCACCACCAGGTTTAAGGTGTGAGCCAGGCAAGGAATGTGTTTCAGTTGGGAAAGGGAGATGGCAGCCATGAAATTCCTTCCGTTATCACTCACTACCTTGCCTGCCTCAAGATCTACAGTGCCCAGCCACGACTGCGTTTCTTGCTGCAAGAACTCGGACAGAACTTCCGCGGTGTGTCTATTGTCGCCCAAACACTTCATAGCCAATACAGCCTGCTGACGTATGCCAGTAGCTGCCCCATAATGGGAGACCTGGTGTGCAACAGTGGCAGGTGCGGATGGAGTGTTTGTGCGACTGCGGTCTGTGGACGAGCTCTTGCTTCTGCAGGAGGACGAGGAGGAGGAGGAGGAGGAGGGGGTGCGAACGGCTGCAGACAACTGTTTACTAGACCGTGGGCTAGGCAGAACTGTCCCAAACTTGCTGTCCCCTGTGGACCCTGAATCCACCACATTTACCCAGTGTGCCGTGATGGACACGTAACGTCCCTGGCCATGCCTACTGGTCCATGCATCTGTTGTCAGGTGCACCTTTGTGCTCACAGATTGCCTGAGTGCATGGACGATGCGCTCTTTAACATGCTGGTGGAGGGCTGGGATGGCTTTTCTGGAAAAAAAGTGTCGACTGGGTAGCTCGTAGCGTGGTACAGCGTAGTCCATCAGGTCTTTGAAAGCTTCGCTTTCAACTAACCGGTAGGGCATCATCTCTAACGAGATTAGTCTAGCTATGTGGGCGTTCAAACCCTGTGTACGCGGATGCGAGGCTAAGTATTTCCTTTTTCTAACCATAGTCTCATGTAGGGTGAGCTGGACTGGAGAGCTGGAGATCGTGGAACTAGCGGGGGTGCCGGTGGACATGGCAGACTGAGAGACGGTGGGAGATGGTATTGTTGCCGCCGGTGCCCTAGATGCAGTGTTTCCTACTACGAAACTGGTGATTCCCTGACCCTGACTGCTTTGGCCTGGCAAAGATACCTGCACAGATACAGCAGGTGGTGCGCTAAATGGTGGTCCTACACTGCCGGAAGGGATGTTGCGTTGATGACTAGCTTCATTGGCCGAGGGTGCAACAACCTTAAGGGACGTTTGGTAGTTAGTCCAAGCTTTCAAATGCATGGTGGTTAAATGTCTATGCATGCAACTAGTATTGAGATTTTTCAGATTCTGACCTCTGCTTAAGGAAGTAGAACATTTTTGACAGATGACTTTGCGCTGATCAATTGGATGTTGTTTAAAAAAATGCCAGACTGCACTCTTTCTAGCATCGGATACCTTTTCAGGCATTGCAGACTGAGCTTTAACCGGATGGCCACGCTGTCCTCCACCAGGTTTTGGCTTTGCCACGCGTTTTGGGCAAGATACGGGCCCGGCAGATGGAACCTGTGGCGATGTTGATGCCTGCTGCGGCCCCTCCTCCTCCTCTGCTTCAGAACTGCTGCCGCCTGCACCCTGTTCCCCCAATGGCTGCCAATCGGGGTCAAGAACTGGGTCATCTAATAACTCTTCTTGTACCTCCTGCGCAACTTCGTCTGTGTCACCGTGTCGTTCGGTGGTATAGCGTTCGTGATGGGGCAACATAGTCTCATCAGGGTCTGATTCTTGATCAGCACCCTGCGAGGGCAATGTTGTGGTCTGAGTCAAAGGACCAGCATAGTAGTCTGGCTGTGGCTGTGCGTCAGTGCACTCCATGTCAGATTCAATTTGTAATGGGCATGGACTGTTAACTGCTTCACTTTCTAAGCCAGGGACGGTATGTGTAAAGAGCTCCATGGAGTAACCCGTTGTGTCGCCTGCTGCATTCTTCTCTGTTGTTGTTTTTGCTGAAGAGGACAAGGAAGTGACTTGTCCCTGACCGTGAACATCCACTAACGACGCGCTGCTTTTACTTTTACCAGTTTCACGAGATGAGGCAAAAGAGCTAGAGGCTGAGTCAGCAAGATAAGCCAAAACTTGCTCTTGCTGCTCCGGCTTTAAAAGCGGTTTTCCTAATCCCAGAAAAGGGAGCGTTCGAGGCCTTGTGTAGCCGGACGACGAACCTGGCTCCACAGCTCCAGACTTAGGTGCAATATTTTTTTCCCCACGACCACCTGATGCTCCACCACTACCACTACCCTCATTACCAGCTGACAATGAACGCCCCCGGCCACGACCTCTTCCACTAGACTTCCTCATTGTTTTAAAAACGTAACCAAACTAACGTTATTTGTTGCAGTCACACAACTTACACGGTGAGCTATAACTTCAGTATGATTTAGCTACCCCTTTACAGGTTGGTGAGACCACAGCGAAAATCAGGCCCAATGTTACACACTCTTTTTTTGGTGGCTGCAAATTAGAGAGATGCCCCACACGCAGGACTGTCACTGAAGCACAAATGTTAATATTAATGTCACACTATTATTTTTTTTTTATTTTTATTTTTTTCAGGAACACTTTAGAAACCCCCCCAAAAAAAAAAAATAGATTTTTGCAGGGAGAATTTAGAAAACAAATGTAACAAACTATATGCTTTCTATGGGCCACTGAGTGAGAGATGACGCACACAGGAATCAGGAGTGGCACACAAGCCCAGAGGCCAATATTTTTCTACCAATGATTGATGGAGTTATTTTCTCTGGTAGATTTTGGAACCCAAATCAAGGAAAAAAAATGTAGGCTTTCTATGGACCACAATTGGAGAGAGAGAGAGAGAGAGAGAGAGAGATGGCACACCCAGGAGTCAAGACTGGCACACAAGCAGAAAGGCCAATATTAATCTCCCATTTTTTGGGGGGTTTTGTTTTTTTTTTTTGTTTTTTTTTTTTTTCAGGGAGACTTTAGAAAAAAAAATAATAAAAAAAATATGATTTTATCAGGAAGAATTTAGAAACCAAATAAAATAAAATGATTTTTCCAGGGAGAATTTATAAAACAAATAAAAACAAAAATAGGCGTTCTATGGCCCACTGACTGAGAGATGACGCACACAGGAGTCAGGAGTGGCACACAAGCCCAGAGGCCAATATTTTTCTACCAATGATTGATGTAGTTATTTTCTCTGGTAGATTTTGGAACCCAAATCAAGGAAAAAAAATATAGGCTTTCTATGGACCACAATTGGAGAGAGAGAGAGAGAGAGAGAGAGATGGCACACCCAGGAGTCAAGACTGGCACACAAGCAGAAAGGCCAATATTAATCTCCCACTGTTTTTTTTGTTTGTTTTTTTTTTTTTTTTTTCAGGGAGACTTTAGAAAAAAAAATAATAAAAAAAATATGATTTTATCAGGAAGAATTTAGAAACCAAATAAAATAAAATGATTTTTTCAGGGAGAATTTATAAAACAAATAAAAACAAAAATAGGCGTTCTATGGCCCACTGACTGAGAGATGACGCACACAGGAGTCAGGAGTGGCACACAAACCCAGAGGCCAATATTTTTCTACCAATGATTGATGTAGTTATTTTCTCTGGTAGATTTTAGAACCCAAATCAAGGAAAAAAAATATAGGCTTTCTATGGACCACAATTGGAGAGAGAGAGAGAGAGAGAGAGAGAGAGAGATAGATGGCACACCCAGGAGTCAAGACTGGCACACAAGCAGAAAGGCCAATATTAATCTCCCACTGTTTTTTTTGGTTGTTTTTTTTTTTTTTTTTTCAGGGAGACTTTAGAAAAAAAAAAAATAAAAAAAATATGATTTTATCAGGAAGAATTTAGAAACCAAATAAAATAAAATGATTTTTTCAGGGAGAATTTAGAAAACAAATAAAACCAAAAATAGGCGTTCTATGGCCCACTGACTGAGAGATGACGCACCCAGGAGTCAAGACTGGCACACAAGCAGAAAGGCCAATATTAATCTCCCACTGTTTTTTTTTTTTTTTTTCAGGGAGACTTTAGAAAAAAAAATAATAAAAAAAATATGATTTTATCAGGAAGAATTTAGAAACCAAATAAAATAAAATGATTTTTTCAGGGAGAATTTAGAAAACAAATAAAACCAAAAATAGGCGTTCTATGGCCCACTGACTGAGAGAGAGAGAGAGATGGAACGCTTAGTACTGGCACACAAGCCCAAAGGGCAATATTAATCTCCCTTTTTTTTTCCAGGGAGAATTTCTAAAACCCAAAAAAAAAAAAAAATAGGCTTTCTATGGCCCACTATTTGTGAGAGAGATGGGACGCTCAGGACTGGCACAGATGGCACGCTCAGGACTGGCACAGAAGCCCAGAGGCCAATATTAATCTCCCTTTTTTTCTGGGAGAATTTATAAAACCAAAAAAATATTTAAATAGGCTTTCTATGGCCCACTATTTGTGAGAGAGATGGCACGCTCAGGACTGGCACAGATGGCACGCTCACAACTGGCACACAAGCCCAGAGGCCAATATTAATCTCCCTTTTTTCAGGGAAAATTTATAAAACCAAAAAAAAAATTAAATAGGCTTTCTATGGCCCACTATTTGTGAGAGAGATGGCACGCTCAGGACTGGCACAGATGGCACGCTCACAACTGGCACACAAGCCCAGAGGCCAATATTAATCTCCCTTTTTTCAGGGAAAATTTATAAAACAAAAAAAAAATTAAATAGGCTTTCTATGGCCCACTATTTGTGAGAGAGATGGCACGCTCAGGGCTGGCACAGATGGCACGCTCAGGACTGGCACACAAGCCCAGAGGCCAATATTAATCTCCCTTTTTTTCAGGGAGAATTTATAAAACCAAAAAAAAAAATAAATAGGCTTTCTATGGCCCACTATTTGTGAGAGAGATGGCACGCTCAGGGCTGGCACAGATGGCACGCTCAGGACTGGCACACAAGCCCAGAGGCCAATATTAATCTCCCTTTTTTTCAGGGAGAATTTATAAAACCCAAAAAAAAATAAAATAGGCTTTCTATGGCCCACTATTTGTGAGAGAGATGGCACACTCAGGACTGGCACACAAGCCCAAAGGCCAATATTAATCTCCCACTGTATTTTTATCAGGGAGAATTTATACACCCCACAAAAAAAAATACAGAAAAATGAAAAGGCTTTCTATGGCCCACTATGTGAGAGAGATGGCACACACAGGGATGGCACTCTAGCAGAAATGCCAAATTGCCAATCTTAATCTCCCACCAAAAAAAAAAAAAAAAAAAAAAACAGGGAATGTCCTACAATTACTATCTCCCTGCCTGCAGTAATCTCAGCCAGGTATGGCAGGCAGCTACTATCTCCCTGCCTGCAGTAATCTCAGCCAGGTATGGCAGGCAGCAATAAGGAGTGGACTGATGCACAAATGAAATAAAAAGTGTGGACAAACAAAAAAGATAGCTGTGCAGAAAGGAAGGAACAAGAGGATTTGTGCTTTGAAAAAAGCAGTTGGTTTGCACAGCGGCGTACACACAGCAATGCAGCTATCAGGGAGCCTTCTAGGGCAGCCCAATGAGCTACAGCGCTGAGGGGAAAAAAAAAAAAAAAAAAACTTCCACTGTCCCTGCACACCGAGGGTGGTGTTGGACAGTGCAAATCGCTGCAGCACAAGCGGTTTTGTGGTTAATGGACCCTGCCTAACGCTATCCCTGCTTCTGACAAAGCGGCAGCAACCTCTCCCTAAGCTCAGATCAGCAGCAGTAAGATGGCGGTCGGCGGGAACGCCTCTTTATAGCCCCTGTGACGTCGCAGACAGCAAGCCAATCACTGCAATGCCCTTCTCTAAGATGGTGGGGACCAGGACCTATGTCATCACGCTGCCCACACTCTGCGTTTACCTTCATTGGCTGAGAAATGGCGCTTTTCGCGTCATTGAAACGCGACTTTGGCGCGAAAGTCGCGTACCGCATGGCCGACCCCGCACAGGGGTCGGATCGGGTTTCATGAAACCCCGACTTAGCCAAAAGTCGGCGACTTTTGAAAATGTTCGACCCGTTTCGCTCAACCCTAGTTCTCATGCTGTGTTTTGTCCGGCTCCAACAAAGCACATGTATTCAGACAGGAGACATTTATTCTTAGCTGGCTGCGCTTTGTCACCATCTAACCATTATCAAATGTTTCTGGCTTTGAGCCTCGTCCTCTTTTCTTTCCTCTCGGGTATGTCTTGTGCAGTGTGCTCTGCTGTAGCTTTTTCCGGTATTTCTTCACTTCCTTCGGTGTTGCAAATTCTTCTTTACTGCAAATGAGCAGATTGACTAAAAATCTCCTCTCTTCTTTGCAACCATGGCAGTAAAATTGCAGAAAAGCATCATTTTGCATACTTTACTGAGATGTCAGCTGGAAGAGTTTTTCACAAGGTAATATTTGATCAGTAAGTCACTGCAAAAATAGGGGTGACTCCTAAAGAAGGTGGTTTATGGAAAAGACAATAGACCAGGCTTTATACTTAACCTACATGTTTTGGGCTCTCACTTCATCATCGAAATAGTAATCACTTTGATGCAAATCCTCTTATTTCAATTAATTTCCTCACTTATATAGCGCCATTAATTCCACACTATTTTACAGACATTATCACCGCTGTCCCCATTGGGGGTCACAATCTAGATTCCCTATCAGTATGTCTTTGAAGTGTGGGAGAAAACCGGAGAACCCAGAGGAAACCCACACAATCACGTGGAGAAGATACAAACTCCTTGTACATGTCAATCTTGGTGGGATTTGAACCCAGGACCCCACTTCGGCAAGGCTCCAGTGCTAAGCACTGAGCCACCATGATTTTTCCACTGTATCAGTGGGAATCTAGCCTAAGATATGAGAACACCGATAAAGGCTTGCAACTGAGACCCAACCTAACAAATAGCTGGTTCTTTCTGCTAAGGAAACTGTGCAAAACAAGACTCCACAATGAAAAGGATATGCGGGAACACATAAATGCAATGCTGCAAGTGATCAGAAATCCGTGGGTGAGGATAGAAAAGACAGCCATGTTGCAGCCACATTGTAGTGTATAATTTGGTGTGCTGTATATGTCACGTAAGCTTCATAGCAGACAAGGCCGAAGACAGACCTGACCCTAGAGTTTGTGGAGACCAAGATAGTGGATGAATGCCAAAGAAGATAAGAACTTGGGCAGGACGCCACAGAAAGTGACAGTGAAATTGCTTTTAAAGCAACAAATGTAAGGACACACAAGAAGGAAATAAGAGAATGTTTCAGATGCCCGAAGAAGGAGCACTTAAAGGATAACTCTACAGTGTGGAAAACATAACAAGCCAAACAATTCCCAAAAGGGAAAAAGCAAAAGATCAAAACTACAATCTGTGATTAGTGATGAAATAACTGGACTGGTACCTCAAAGTGATAACTCTCCCGCCTTGACTACTGCAACATCCTTTTCTGCGGCCTCCCTGGTAACACCCTTGCACCTCTCCAGTCCATTCTTAACTCTGCTGCCCAACTAATTCATCTCTCTCCTCGCTACTCCTCTGCTTCCCCCCTCTGCAAATCTCTTCACTGGCTCCCATTCCCTCAGCGTATCCAGTTCAAATTACTAACACTGACCTACAAAGCCATCCACAACCTGTCTCCTCCATATATCTCTGAACTGATCTCCCGATATCTTCCCTCACGTGATCTCCGGTCCTTCCAAGACCTCCTTCTCTCCTCCACACTTTTTCGCTCCTCATCCAACCACCTCCAAGACTTCTCCCGAATATTCCCCATCCTCTGGAATTCTCTGCTCCTACACGTCCGACTATTAACCACATTCGGATCCTTCAGACGGAACCTGAAAACCCATCTCTTCAGGAAAGCCTACAGCCTGCACTGACCCCGCTGCCTCCTCATCACTACCGAAGCTACCGCCTCACCAACACCGCAGCTCCTGCAACCCTCAACCTACTGTCTCCTTCCCCACCATCCTGTAGAATGTAAGCCCGCAAGGGCAGGGTCCTGGCCCCTCTGTATCAGTCTGTAATTTTTAGTTTGTTTACTGTAAGTGATATCTGTAACTTGTATGTGACCCCTTCTCATGTAAAGCACCATGGAATCAATGGTGCTATATAAATAATAATAATAATAATAATAAACTATTTCGGAGCAACAATTCACTTGATGACAAGTGGTAGAAACGTTTTTGCTGAACTTGACTTACATAATAAGTAAATATTCTATCTTGTTGATGGAGGCAGAATAAATGCAGAAGGTACTGCACTTGTGGCCAAGAAAACCTGGCCAGAATTAAGCCACGTCAGCAAAAGATGTTTTGTGTGTTCCCAGCTTGAAGGTTGGACTGGAATCCACGTGTGCAAATGCTGTGGAATGTGAAAGATGCATTAAATGCAAGGCTAAAAGCACACCACTTCCCATAGAGAAATCTGACAGTGATCAGACTACTTCTAAACGACCAACGTCAAGGCAAGCCCAAACACTTTCAGTGAGCAAATTCCATCAAATCCAAGGTGTTCAACAGGAGGAAACAAAGGTAAATGACCTGTACAACTCCTGGCAAAAATTATGGAATCACTGGCCTTGGAGGATGTTCATTCAGTTGTTATATTTTGTAGAAAAAAAGCAGATCACAGACATGGCACAAAACTAAAGTCATTTCAAATGGCAACTTTCTGGCTGTAAGAAACACTAAAAGAAATCAAGACCAAAAAATGTGGGAGTCAGTAATGGTTACTTTTTTAACCAAGCAGAGGGGAAAAATTATGGAGTCACTCAATTCTGAGGAAAAAATTATGGAATCATGAAAAACAAAAAAACACTCCAACACATCACTAGTATTTTGTTGCACCACCTCTGGCTTTTCTAACAGCTTGCAGTCTCTGAGGCCAGGACTTAATGTGGGTCATACAGGACTCTTCATCCATCTGGCTCCAACTTTCTCTGATTGCTGACCCCAGATCACCTTTGCAGGTTGGAGCCTTGTCATGGACCATTTTCTTCAACTTCCACCAAAGATTTTCAATTGGATTGAGATCCGGACTATTTGCAGGCCATGACATTGACCTTATGTGTCTTTTTTCAGGGAATATTTTCACAGTTTTTGCTCTATGGCAGGATGCATTATCATCTTGAAAAATGATTTCATCATCCCCAAACATCCTTTCAATTGATGGGATAGAAATGTGTCCAAAATATAAACATAAACTTGTGCATTTATTGAAGATGTAATGACAGCCATCTCCCCAGTGCCTTTACCTGACATGCAGCCCCATATCATCAATGACTGTGGAAATTTGCATTTTCTCTTCAGGCAGTCATCTTTATAAATCTCATTGGAACGGCACCAAACAAAAGTTCCAGCATCATCACCTTGCCCAATGCAGATTCGCGATTCATCCCTGAATGTGACTTCCATCCAGTCATCCACAGTCCACTATTGCTTTTCCTTAGCCTATTGTAACCTTGTTTTTTTCTGTTCAGGTGTTAATGATGGCTTTCCTTTAGTTTTTTTGTATGTAAATCCCATTTCCTTTAGGCAGTTACTTACAGTTCGGTCACAGACGTTGACTCCAGCTTCCACCCATTTCGTTCCTCATTTGTTTTGTTGTAAAATTCCTGTTTTGGAGACATATTGCTTTATGTTTCTGGTCTTGATGCTTTGATGTCTTCCTTGGTCTACCAGTATGTTTGCCTTTAACAACTTTTGCATGTTGTTTGTACTTGGTCCAGATTTTAGATACAGCTGACTGTGAACAACCAACATCTTTTGCAACATTGCGTGATGATTTACCCTCTTTTAAGAGTTTGAGAATCCTCTCCTTTGTTTCAATTGACACCTCTCGTGTTGGAGCCATGATTCATGTCAGTCCACTTGGTGCAACAGCTCTCCAAGGTGTGATCACTACTTTTTAGATGCAGACTAATGAGCAGATCTAATTTGATACAGTGTGATTCCATAATTTTTCCTCAGAATTGAGTGATTCTATAATTTTTCCCCTATGCTTGGTTAAAAAAAGTAGCCATTACTGACGACCACACTTTTTGTACTTGATTTCTTTTAGTGTTTCTTAAAGCCAGAAAGTTGCCATATGAAATGACTTTAGTTTTGTGCCATGTCTGTGATCTGCTTTTTTTCTACAAAATTAAACAAATGAATGAACATCCTCCAAGGCCGGTGATTGCATCATTTTTGCCAGGGGTTGTAGATGTCTCCTTCGCTATGAAGTTAGTGTGTGAATCTGCAATGCCTGCTAGGGCCATGGGGTACTCGGTCTGGGTCGGGCAGTTCTTCAGGTCCGTTGCCCTGGGCACGCAATAAAATAATGAGGGAAAGTTTATAGGGGACTTAACTTGACGCCATCTATGGTGTTCAGCAATGGATGGCCAACGCTGCTTAAGGGGACCACTGGGGCCGATGGTGACGCAGCTGGGATGGTTCTGCTCTCCACAGGTGGAGCGTGGCCCCAGTGCTACCAGTACTGTTGTAAGGGATCATGGACGTTGGGGTACAGGACTGAGGGTGCTAGAAATGACTGAAAGACACAAGGGCTGTAGTTTTCTTTACCTTTACTTTACCTTTACCTTTACTCGATGGCTGAAGGTGCAGTCCGAGGCAAGGGTAACAGATGGTAATGGAGATCCGAGCAGCCTGGAAGCAATTTAGGATCCATCTAGCCAGGTGGGTTTGGATGTCTTCCTACTGCACTGTCCTGTTAAGTTCCTGCTGTTTTAAGCTATGCTCAAGTTTCTCTCACTGTCTGGCAGTTAAAATAAAACAGTACCCGCATGGCAGGCCGCTTGAGCCTATTACAGTTGTTGCTCCTTCGCAGTGGCTCCTGGCCCAGGGATGCTGCTGTGTTGCTGGGTGTTAGCTGGGCCAGGAGACCTGCAGTCTCCTGCCCTCTGGATTTAGCTGCCAGGACTTCAGTACCCATCCAACCGCGAACTCCAGTTTCTAGCGCTCAGCTCTAGGGTGAGCTTGGTTATGGCTCCACTCCCCAGGTTCTCTTCAACTTCTCTCCTCTCCTGTAATTCTCTCAGACTCACTAACTCCACCTCCAGGTCAGAACTTCCAGGGAAGCTCCTCTGAAACCGGGTGTCAGAGCTCCCCCTTCTGGTCTGCATTAAGGAAAAAGTGTTGGATGCTGGTGTTACCTGGTAAGGGGACCCCTCCTTGCTTCCAGGCATGACCTCACCCCCTGTGAAAGAGGCAATACCGCTGTGGCAACCGGACTCCTGGGGTGCCACAAATCCACATCTTGCAAGACATATTTCAGCTCTCAAAATCTGTGGAAGAATCATAAGTTATGGAAAGGCAGATGAAACTTCTAATGGAACAGATCTAGGGAACTAGTCATGTTGGGAAGAAATTTTCTCCATGAAAGTAGCAATTAATATTTACCTCAATGGGTTTTTGCCTTATTGATCAACTTACTAGGTTAAAGGGTGAACTTGATGGACTTCTATCTTACTTTAATCCTTTACGCTATAAAACTATTAGCTTAAAACAGCTGAGACAAAGCTTGGTAGATAAAATGCAAGAAAGTAAGAGAGGAGGATGTATGAAGAAGAGAAAAACAACTGGTGTACTCCATCACTTTTCAGACAAAAAGTGTAAGGATTTGTTAAGGCTACAGTGGAAAAATAAAGGAAATAGAAGATCTTCGAAAAGAACGTTCTGAAGGTTAATATCAGAGTCTTCCACCTTCTCCTTCAGAGCCTAATTTTCGATCAATGTTGTTTTAGCTGTGGTCTACCACTTATACAGTAATTCCATCCTCCAGAACACTTTGTTTCTCCTCCGGCTCCATTTTTGCCTGCTCTGTGCGGTTATATCATGTTATTACATCTGTGCCAGTGTGGCAGCTATTGTTGCCTCTAGGAGCCTGACTTTTGTCGGCTAGCAGTTTAGCTACTTTAATAGCTAATGTTTTACACAAAAAACTGAGGGACCTGGAATACTTGGTTTGACATCATTCTCTCCAATGTCATAATTTGCACTGGCAATTGTGAGACTGACTTGTGACTTCATGTGGACCAGCCAGTGTCAGACACCATCTTGCCTCATGTCTGTCTAGTCTATCTCTATGTCTCTCTTCCCACCCCAAACTTCTGTATAGACAGTACTTGGAGGGTAGTAGAAAGCGATAGCTGATTTTTCCAAGAAGGAGTATTGAATAAATCCCCTGGGTTTACGTGAAGTATTAGTAGGCCTCTTCTTCTACCTTGCTATCACGTGCATACCAGAACTGGAAGCCTTTTTACTTACTTTCACATGTTATCACTATTTTACTAAGTTCCATTATGGGACTTGAACATCCCGTTGTTTGCTTGAGCATTATACCGGTTAGTTTCACACTGACATATAGCCTATCTGAGCCTACATCAAACAAGGCTTCCATAGATGGCGAACCCAGAGGCCATTGTTTGACCTCCAGGGCCATTGCAACCATCAGTGCCCTGCGATCACATTGTGTTTTGTGCCAGTGGGGTACAGATGGAGCCCTTTCCTCTGTCAACCAGATAGCGGCAGAGTGCCAGCCGTAATGTATTGCTGATATCCGCTGTTGATGGAGAAGGCTCAGTTCCTGAACTTCCTTCATCCGCATGCCGTACATGTATTTTGAGATGCACTAAATACTTGGCGGCAGCCCTACAGATTTACGAGATGTCAATAGGGGTCTTCAAAATTTTACTAATTGCATTTACTGAAATGCTGAAAGCAAAATGTTTAAGACAATTGATGTATATGGTGATCTAAGATCGGTAGATAGACGGGTCCTGGTGTTGTGGCTTAATACTGAGGTTAAAATCTGGCTATAATATGGCTGCGTAAAGTCAACCTTACGGGAAGTAGGAACTTAAAATAATGAAATGTAATTAGGCCATTCAAAATTTTATGAGCTGTAAGGATCCGTGAAATCAATTAATGGGGAAGATAAAGTCTCTGTATAATTAAGAAATCCTAAGAACACCTAAAAACATCCACTGCTACAGTTATAAAATACTGATTTAGTCTGTGACTATGGAGCGACTATAAGTCTTGCGAATATTAACATAGTAACACTGTGATCAAAATAGGAGGATAAAAGCAGAAGGCAACCGCCATTAGAAAATTTGCTTGTAACCTTCTTCCCCATAGGAAAAAACTGACTTGCCCTGGGTGTAGCTGAGCAGAAAACATCGATGCGAGACAAGGCTACAAACAATTATCTAAGCATTTCAAAGTGCGAGGCATTTTAGAAGGATTTTCGAGAGACTTAATATTCTATACCACAGCATTTTTCTATCTTTTTTTAAGAGAAGTAACAACAATCCTTATTGTTTCCTAAAATACATTTCTGAAATTGGGCCAAGATGAAACTATGGATTTTTTAAGCACATCCAAAAGCGAGAGCAGCACAGCAGCTAATAAACAAGGCCATCCTCAGGAGCCAGACATGACATCTGATTACTGTGTGAAAGCACCGATGGTTCTAGATTATTATAGATTATGGATGACTTTTAGCTTCCTTCTTTTCAGGGGGTCCATCAGAAAACAAGCTACTTTCTGGAGATCAGGTTCTGGCAATAAATGACGAGGACGTGAGTGAGGCCTCCAGGGAGAGATTCATTGAACTGGTCAGGTAACAAAGAAGCTGTAAACTTTCTAAGATATAACGTAAAAGAAAGTGATTCACGAGTGATGCGCATCTACTGATTCCTGCTGCTTTTCATAAAATGAGCACAAAGTATCCATAAAACACCTGATACACGGTGCGAAAATTGTGAGGAACCTTATGGAAAAAGCAAAAGAGCCGGTCGTCACAGGTGATTTCAATAAGAATAAGAGTTATAATTAATAAAGGATGAAGAAAAGAGATAAAAGTGATGTGTGCAGGGAGATTCAATGCCATAGGGATTAAGAGTCTGATTTGCTAATTAGAGGGTGCAGTATTTAAAGGGGACTCTTTGAAAAACAAAAAATGTGCCTAAGCACTAACGGGCAGGCAGTTGCTACTTACCTGCCTGTTGTGCACGCCGCCATTCTTCACCTACAGGGATCCCGCTGCCACTGCTGACGTCACATCGACCGAGCGGCGGCTTTATTTCCACCCTGCTCTGTCAATGGGGCGTGGCTTATCACGTCAGTCTGATTGGCAGTCAACTCCCACATTTAGGCAGTGAGAATGTGGCTGTCAATTAGAATGACTTCGAAGTCCTGCCCCGTGAACAGAGCGGAGCAAAAAAGAAGCTGCCGCTCTGTAGACGTGACATCAGCAAAGGCAGCTGAATCGCCGACAGGAGCGGTCTGTGACGGGCACAAGAGGCAGGTAAGTATCAGCTACCTGTCTGTTACTGCTTAGGCACGTTTTTTGTTTTTCACAAAGTCCCCTTTAAGAATTCTGACATACAGACATTGGTCATCTGCACAAAACTAAACTAAAATAATGTCGATGCATGGCCGAGTCCAAGCAGCCACCTGGGTCAGACCCGAGGCTACCACAAGTAGTACTATGTACTATCTATGCAATCAAAGGATTGCACTGAGAAGTTCCCTTATGGGACTAATGGTGTATATATATTTTACAATATTTATTATTATTTATTTTTAGAGCATGATTGATTCCATGGTGCTGTACATGAGGACGGGTTCCGTACAAATTACAAATAGAAATTGCAGTGAACAAACTAATAGTGACAGACAGGTACAGAGGGGATGTTTATAAAAATCTTTATAAGTGTTAAAAATGTGAAATGTATTATCCCACATGGTAAACACCACAACAAAATATGTAAAAGATATAAGAATATCTGTTATTCATTATCTCACCTCACAAAAAATGAAATATAAGTTATACACCAAACTGATGACAAAAAAATAATATATGTATATATATCTTTTTTGTTACTTTGTGCAAAAGTAGTAAAACATAAAAAATAATATATAAATTGGGTATCACAGTAATATAAAAGTGATATAAAAGTGATCAACAAGACTGACAAGTCCAAAAGTGGCACCAATTAAAATTCACACAGCATAGTTGATGGAAAAATAAGTTAGCGTTCTTAAAAGATATTTTTTAAGTGATTCTTTTTTTCTGTACAAAAGTAGTAAAATATAAAAACTTCATATACCTGCTGTTGTCATTATCATATCGATTCACAGTATGAAATGAATATGTTAATTATACTAAATGGTGAACAATATTAAAAAAAAAAATCCAAAATTGCTGTTTTTTTGTTCATTCCACCTCCCAAAAAGTGTAAGAAAAGTGGTCAAAAATTGTACCAATATGGTTTTGCCTTAATAAAATTGACCCGCAGAACTGAGTTAACACTTTTAATTACAGTAAATTCAAAATGTCATAAAACAACAGAATTAATTACTGTTTTTTTCTATTTCTGTCATTAGAGAATTAATAAAAGTTGGGCATTAAATTATATTTAACCCAAAATTGTGCCAGTGACAAATGAAACTTATCTTGCAAAAAACAATCTTTCCTAGGATGGCTCAGTTGATAAAAAAAAAAAAAAATCCCTCCTGGAATAATACAGAATGAAAAATGAGGTTTCGTGATTGAAGTGTTATTCCCATCTTCATATTGTCAGAGGTTGCTTGTAAAAACAATCACTTTTCCAATTTACTGGCAATTACAATTTTCAGCCATTCTTGAGATGTGAACAACTTTTCTATTGTTTACAGATCGTTGCCTAGGAGACCAACCACCGCTGCTGTCTAGCTTGTGTAGACTATGGTGAAGCTGACCAGGCTAAGGAGATAACGGTGAGCTCCAGTGATCCTGGCAGATTCAAAACAGCGCTTACAAGCTGAATAGATCTTGTAATCGCAGGAGTTCAGGTACCACAGTGGTATTGCCTTCCTCTCGGGGAGGGTAATGCCATGCCTGGAGACAGGAGGAATCCCTTTGGCAGGTAACCTTACATTTGTGACGCCCAGGAGACCGGGGTACCCAGCACCGGACCAATGGGGTCTGTTTCTTAAGCGGGATGTCACGGGTGGCTTGACCCGGTGCTGGGGCCTCAGGCAATGCACAGTGTAAGGGGTATCATGAGGGAACAGGCACTTACTTGATCAGCAGCAGGTTCTCTCAGCGGTGATGATCCTGATCCTGGATAGATAGCTATTGTCCAAATGAAAGTCTGAGGCACTGAAACGTTTAACCAGTTTACTTCAACATAAAGGGATTTACAACCAATCCTGTCACCGGAGTCTGTATGGGAACTCTGAGTTACTTTGACCCTGCCGGGGTCTTCGCCTCTTATTGTACGCAATTTCTGTGTGGCCCTGCTGCTGTATGTGAACTGGCTGCCGGCCCAATCTGTCCCCTCCGGGTCCTGGTTCGACGGGCAACCCGAGTCCTTTTATCGGCTTACCCCCTCCAGGAGTACCGCTGAACTCTGTGTCTGTTGCTGCGTCCGGCGCTAGTGAAGCTGATATCACCTCACGTTTTTCCGGTTGCTGTATTATATATAATGAATACAGCCACGGATCCGGTATCCGTCTTTGCGCCTGTTCTGGGTAGTGATTAATGCTACCCGATTCTCACAATGTCCTTTTTCTCTATCCCTCTTCTCCTCAGGCCGGTGATTTGGGCCTGGAAACCGTCATAGGGCTGTTAGAAATTCAGCTGTATGACCTCTCACTTTCAGCTCCTTAGCCCAACTGCCATTTCTTCTCTCAGACCAGAATGGATCAAGGGGAGTCTCTGGAGCTCCCCCTTCTGACCGGAGGTGGTAGTGCAGTCTTGCTATTTTAGTATTTGTATTTACTGTCAGTAACTATTTTTGTGGCAAATACCCCTAGGGGTGCCACATTCCCCCTTAGTTAAGAACAGTACTCCGGGACTGTGGGACGATAACATTTTGAAATAACAATTAATATGTACAGAGTCTTAAAAATGAAAAGTTACAAAAACCACTCAAGGAAACAAAAATAGAGTTCTGTAAAAAGTCACTTCAAATAGCGTCCATTTATACAGTTCTATCCTTGAAGGTACTAGGAAAGGCACTGCACTTTGTGTCCAGGAATTTAGTTCCATTTTTCCAACGGAGTTACCAATATAAAGTCTAAAGAAAGTTCAAAAAGAGCAAAAAGCAAAGTTCAAAAAGCAGTCTTTCCGGAGCTTTGATTTAGTGCCTCCGGGCTGATAAAAAGTTCAAGAATATGCAATAAGTTCATACAGACAAGTCTCTGTAGGTACTGGGCTTAAACATTGCAGAATGATAACAATGACTATAGTTTTATAGTTGGTAATCCGCATACCTGGCCGGTAATTGACCCTGGGTACTACGCTGTGATCTACGTAATAGCGGTGTCTCTTCATGTGGTGTACTACTGTCTACTGCGGATGTAGTATCTGCCCTCTCTGCTAAAGATAATTCCACGACTATGGAGTTGGCAAGTCCACCGTGAATGGGATTACTCTGATCAGGAATCTGTTCTTCCTGGCCTGGAACCTCCCGTAGTACGGGGTCAGCCTCTTCCTGTCTTGGGACTTCTGGTATTGGGTTCGGTGTTGGGTAAAAGGCCACCATGGGAACCACTACTGCACCATGGTATGTTAGTAGGGTTTTGGGAAAGTCTCCTATACAGGTGTGATACATTTCCTCTTCTTTTTCCTTCACTGGTTGAATCTGTATGGGTTGAATAACTTCTGGTTCTGGCTGGACAACTTCTGGCTCTTTCAATGCTTCCGGACATAATTTAAGATTGTCTCTTGACACTAGTACAGATGTTAAGCCTCCGTTTTTGCTAATGAGACACATTTTACGATTATCCATTCTTGTTGGTAAAACTGTGTAGGGTAAGGCTTCCCACTGATTGTCTAGTTTATTGGTTCGACGATTTCTCTTGAGCACTTGGTCACCCGGTCTTAATGGGGTCGCTAGAGCATTCTGGTTGAAAGATCGCTCTTGTCTTTCTCTAGTTTGCTGAAGGCTTCTTTCCACACTCTCTTGCACTTGGCGATACTGCTTTTGCCGTATGATATCCCAATTGGAGTCTTGAACTTCTGCGTCTGGTTTCAGAATTCCCATTTCTAGATCGATTGGTAATTGGCCGGGTCTTGCACGCATAAGGTAAGCTGGGGTGCAGTTGGTGGAGCTCACCGGGACATGATTATACAGATCCACCAAGTCAGGCAATTTCTCTGGCCATTGATTCCTTTCTGTCTCAGGTAAAGTCTTTAGTAGGTCTATTACAATATGGTTCATCTTCTCGCATAAGCCGTTTGTTTGTGGATGATAGGCCGTCGTCCGGATCTTTTTGCAACCATACATATTACAGAATTCTCTGATGATCTCTGATTCAAAGGCTGTACCTTGGTCGGTGAGAACCTGTTCTGGATATCCATGGGGTCTACAAAAGTACGTTTGGAATGCTTTGGCTGCTGTTTTTGCTGTCAGATCTTTTACGGGTACTACTACCAAGAAGCGTGAATAATGGTCCACGATTGTCAAGGCATAGACATAGCCGGACTGGCTTGGTGTCAACTTCACGTGGTCCATGGCTACAAGTTCAAGTGGTTGTTTGGTGATTATGGGCTGCAGTGGTGCTCTTTGGTTCTTTTGATCGTTTCTTCTGAGGTTGCACGGGCCACAATTTCTGCACCACTGTTCGATTGATTTTCTCATCCCGACCCAATAAAATCTTTCTCTTAGAAGTACTTCTAACTTTTTCAAACCGAAGTGACCAGCACCATTATGGTAAGCTTCGAGGACCATCTTCACATCTTGTTTAGGCACGATAATCTGCCAAACCAATTCATGTGTTTTCGGATTGGTGTACCTTCTACAGAGCTTCCCTTGATACTGGAACATTTTGCCTCTCTCTTTCCAGAGTTGATGCGTCTCTTCTGGGGCATCCTCATCGGGATATGCACTTTGCTCAGTCAGCAGTTCCTTCACCATCTTCACAGCCGGATTGCTGTCTTGGGTGTCAGCCCATCTATGGTGTGCTAACGGATTAAAATTCACCTCTTGTTGTTTCTGATAGGTACTTGACTGATGAGGTTTTGCCTTGGGATGATGGAAGGCTGGTAGTTCAATTTCTTCAAGCTCCCCGGTTTCTTCTTCTACATCTCTCAAGTGTGGCATCCGGGATAGGGCATCGGCATTTCCATTCTTGCGACCTGCTCGATACTTGATTATGAAGTTGTAATTAGATAACCGGGCTATCCATCGCTGTTCTAACGCACCTAATTTGGCTGTGTCCAGGTGGGTCAATGGATTGTTGTCAGTATAGACAATAAATTCTGCAGCGGCCAGATAGTGTTTGAAACATTCAGTCACAGCCCAAACTACTGCCAGTAGTTCCAATTTGAAGGAGCTGTAATTTTCTGAATTTCTTTCAGTAGGCCGGAGCTTTCTACTTGCAAAGGCGATGACTTTCTCCCGACCTTCTTGCTTTTGTGACAGCACCGCTCCTAGTCCCACATTACTGGCATCGGTGTAGAGGATGAAAGGTTGATGGTAATCTGGGTATGCCAGAACCTCTTCTCCGGTTAGTGCCTTCTTTAGTTGTTCAAAGTCCCTTTTGTCGTTCCACTGAAAAGGAGGGTTTCGGTTTGAAGGTTTCTTCGTCTGCCCTACCAAGGTGTCTTGCAAGGGTGCTGCCAACTTGGTAAATCCTTTTATAAATCTGCGATAGTAACCCACCAATCCCAGGAATTGTCTCACTTCTTTTGCGCTGGTAGGTCTTGGCCAATCCCTTATGGCGCTTATTTTCTCGGGATCTGGTGCTACTCCCTCCGAACTCACGATGTGTCCCAGGTACTGTACCTTTGGCTTGAGAAGGTGACATTTGGATGGCTTGACTTTCATGCCATACCTGGATAAGGCTTCGAACACTTCTGCCAGGTCTATTAAGTGTTGTTCGTAAGTCTTTGAGTAGACGATCACATCATCTAGGTACAGGAGGACGGTCTCGAAGTTCTTGTGTCCGAGGCAGCATTCCATCAGCTGCTGGAAGGTACCGGATGCGTTGCAGAGTCCGAACGGCATGCGATTAAATTCACATAGACACATTAGTAACATAGTAACATAGTTAGTAAGGCCGAAAAAAGACATTTGTCCATCCAGTTCAGCCTATATTCCATCATAATAAATCCCCAGATCTACGTCCTTCTACAGAACCTAATTTTATGATACAATATTGTTCTGCTCCAGGAAGACATCCAGGCCTTTCTTGAACCCCTCGACTGAGTTCGCCATCACCACCTCTTCAGGCAAGCAATTCCAGATTCTCACTGCCCTAACAGTAAAGAATCCTCTTCTATGTTGGTGGAAAAACCTTCTCTCCTCCAGACGCAAAGAATGCCCCCTTGTGCCCGTCACCTTCCTTGGTATAAACAGATCCTCAGCGAGATATTTGTATTGTCCCCTTATATACTTATACATGGTTATTAGATCGCCCCTCAGTCGTCTTTTTTCTAGACTAAATAATCCTAATTTCGCTAATCTATCTGGGTATTGTAGTGTTCCCATCCCCTTTATTAATTTTGTTGCCCTCCTTTGTACTCTCTCTAGTTCCATTATATCCTTCCTGAGCACCGGTGCCCAAAACTGGACACAGTACTCCATGTGCGGTCTAACTAGGGATTTGTACAGAGGCAGTATAATGCTCTCATTGGTGTGGTGAATGCCGTCTTTTCCTTATCTCGCTCAGCCACAGGGACTTGCCAATACCCGCTTGTTAAGTCTAAGGTGGAAAAATAATTAGCAGATTTCAAAGCAGTTAAGGACTCTTCTATCCTAGGCAAGGGGTAGGCGTCTTTATGGGTGATGTTATTAATCTTCCGGTAGTCTACGCACATTCTCATGGTTCCATCCTTTTTTTTGACAATCACTAGAGGGGCCGCCCAGGGGCTACAGCTGTCTCTTATTACCCCGGCCTGTTTCATCTCCTGCAGCATATCTTTTGCACACTGATAGTGAGCGGGCGGTATGGGTCTATATCTTTCTTTTATTGGGGGATGGTCACCGGTGGGGATTGTGTGTTCTACCCCTTCTATCCGTCCGAAGTCCAATGGGTGTTTACTGAAGACTTGTTCATATTCCGTCACTAGCCTATACACCCCTTGTTTTTGATGGGTAGGTGTTGAATTTATGCCCACGTGTAGCTGTTGGCACCAATCCTCCATCTGAGCCGTTGACTTCCACCTGACAGGTTGGTTCTAAGGGCTCAATGGTTGTGATGGCATTGTTGTCAACAGTATATAGCTTTGCCACTGTAGCATACCTTGGCAAAGTGACCTCTTCCTCTCCACAGTTCAAAAGTCGTACCGGCACTCGTCCCCGGTGTACCTCGACTACCCCTCGTGCTGTGAGTATAGTGGGCCTGCTGTCGGTGTACACTGGTTCTATTAAGGCTTGATAATCTCGTCCCTTAGTACCAATGGCTGCTCTACACCATACCAGCATTTCTGTTTTTGGTGGGATTACAATAGATGTCGGATCACTTACCCTCACACTGCCGATTTCTCCACCTGCAACTTCTACCTGTTGCCTTAACATCAATACTTTTATTTCCCTCAGGAGAACTCTCTGCTGGTAGGATTGGGCAGTTTCAGCAATTTGCTGTAAGACAGAAATAACTTCGGAAAAGCAGTTCTCTAACACATTCATTCCTATCAATACAGTTGGTTCACAGCTCCGCCGGTCAACATCAACAACAATTATACCCTGTTTCTTCAATTCTACTTTACCAATCTTTATGGTCATCTCCCTGAATCCTAGTTTCGGTACCAACTTACCATTACTGGCCCATATATCTAGTTCAACATCAGAGGGCCCTTTATCATTATCTGCATCAGCCCAGTACCTCTTATAAAGGATATACGGTATAGATGAAATCTGGGAACCTGTGTCCAGCAAAGCGTTGAGGGGAATTCCGTCCAGCACGATAGGGATAATGGGTCGTCCTCCGATGTACCTGTCGTGCCAGGGTGTTGGGCCTTGAAAGTTCATTCCTGTGAAGCGGCCCGCATTCCCAGGGGATTCCCGTTTAAATCACAATCTCGTGCAAAGTGGCCTGGCTGCTGGCAACGGCGGCAAATGGGCTGTCCATCCGGTTGGTAGCGGTCGCGGGGTCGTCCTCTCCATGTCGGGTATCTCCGGGGTCTCATCCATGGAACATCTTCTCTACGGTTTGCCAACTCCCTCTTGGGTCCTCTCATCTCCTGCATGATTTTAGCCATTGAAGCAACAACATCAGTTAAAGAGTCAAGCTTTTGTTGAAGAGCCTCATTAGTACTGCGCCCCAGGAGCTTAGCAATGGCCCCGGACATAGCTGATGTCACTGGCACTCCCTGTTGTTGAGGAACCTCTGCCATGGGTTGCACAGGCTCCTGATCCCGAGGTGCCTCTGCCAGCTGGAGACGTATAGCGCTCTCCTTTAATTGGGCAAATGTCAATTCAGGGTTCTTAGAAACAAGCATGCTCACATGCCCCCGGTGAGAAGGGGTGTAGAGTCCCTCAATAAATTGATCTCTTAGCAGTTTATCCGCTCCGGTGTTAAAAATGGCTTCAGCCAGTGTAAGTGATTTAAGGGCTTCCTGCAGGTTTAAGGCAAAGTCTCTCACGCCCTCATTAACTTTTTGTTTGCAATTAAAGAATCGTACTTTAGCTTTGCTGCTGGCAGTGGTTTCAAATGTAGCTTTTAATCCAGCAAATATGCGTTCAACAGTGCCTTTTAGATCAGCTGCCCATGCTGTGACTTCTCGCTTAGCATGGCCACTTAACTGCATCATCAGGAGACTAACACGCTGAACTTCACCCACGGGGAACATGTTAAAATGGGCCAGCATCTTTTCTCTGAAATCGTCAAGGGTATTAGGCTCACCTTCATACATTGGAAGCCACGGGCCACCCAGGGTATATGGCATCAGCACAGGCATGATGGGCGCCACTCCTTGCACCGCTGCACTACCGGACTCTCTATCGACACTCTGTCTTTCAGCTGCATTAGCGTCGCCGGGTGCTGCGGCGTCTCCGTGCTGCGACATACTGTGCCCCCTTAGTTAATCCGGACCCTTCCGGTCCTCCGCTTCCGTCGGGATAGTGTAGATTATTTCCGCTGTGCAGCAGGATTGGTTTTCCCCTTGCTCTGACGTCAGAGCGCTCAGCTTGGTGCCGCCCACAATGACACGCCCCCTGCTGCTCCCGCCCGCCGCGCGCTCTGTAATGGCGGATTCTGAAGCTTTTCAGTCAGACTGGGGCTCAGGTAATGGCGTAGCTCAATTAACAGTCTCGTGCCTAACGGTTATGAGGTGATGGCGGCCATCTTTACTCCATTATAACCAATGGGGAAAAGTCACTTTCAATAGTTTTTAATGGGAAATGGAATTTTCTTTAATAAAGTCAATTTTCAAGATTTTTCATCCAAGTTTTCACAGTTTTGGGCTCCAATCACGGCACACAATACCCGGTATACGGGCTGGCTGAATCCTGTTCGTGACGCCAATTGTGACGCCCAGGAGACCGGGGTACCCAGCACCGGACCAATGGGGTCTGTCTCTTAAGCGGGATGTCACGGGTGGCTTGACCCGGTGCTGGGGCCTCAGGCAATGCACAGTGTAAGGGGTATCATGAGGGAACAGGCACTTACTTGATCAGCAGCAGGTTCTCTCAGCGGTGATGATCCTGATCCTGGATAGATAGCTATTGTCCAAATGAAAGTCTGAGGCACTGAAACGTTTAACCAGTTTACTTCAACATAAAGGGATTTACAACCAATCCTGTCACCGGAGTCTGTATGGGAACTCTGAGTTACTTTGACCCTGCCGGGGTCTTCGCCTCTTATTGTACGCAATTTCTGTGTGGCCCTGCTGCTGTATGTGAACTGGCTGCCGGCCCAATCTGTCCCCTCCGGGTCCTGGTTCGACGGGCAACCCGAGTCCTTTTATCGGCTTACCCCCTCCAGGAGTACCGCTGAACTCTGTGTCTGTTGCTGCGTCCGGCCCTAGTGAAGCTGATATCACCTCACGTTTTTCCGGTTGCTGTATTATATATAATGAATACAGCCACGGATCCGGTATCCGTCTTTGCGCCTGTTCTGGGTAGTGATTAATGCTACCCGATTCTCACAATGTCCTTTTTCTCTGTCCCTTTTCTCCTCAGGCCGGTGATTTGGGCCTGGAAACCATCATAGGGCTGTTAGAAATTCAGCTGTATGACCTCTCACTTTCAGCTCCTTAGCCCAACTGCCATTTCTTCTCTCAGACCAGAATGGATCAAGGGGAGTCTCTGGAGCTCCCCCTTCTGACCGGAGGTGGTAGTGCAGTCTTGCTATTTTAGTATTTGTATTTACTGTCAGTAACTATTTTTGTGGCAAATACCCCTAGGGGTGCCACACATGCAACACATTCTGACTCCAGGCCAGAAGGGGGAGCTCTACAGCCGACTTGAGAGGAGCTGCTCTCTCTGGTCGGGAGGATGAGTCAGTTGCTAGGCAGACAAGCAGACAGTTGGTAGCAGACAGTGAAGGAGCACAGAGGTACTTAAGAGCTAGAAAAGGACTGCTACTGGGCCTCTCTAAGTTGAGCGCAGAAACCGGGCATTGGGAGCCCGAGGCTGTGTGGAACTGCAAGCCCCACGGCAGAACCGTAGGGCAGGAAACTAAAAGGGACTTGCCCACATAATACCTGAGGTACAACAGCAATCAGAGTCCAGAGTCATCGTGGACAGAGACCCCAAAGAGACGGCTCAAGTTGCCTACCGTGCAGGTACTGTCCCTGGACAGGGAAGAAAGAGAGCCTTGTTAGAGAGCTACAGGCAGCAAGGGACCACAGACCAGCACATAGTGGAAGGCTCCAAAACTGTCTTGTCAAGGGGATTTCCACCTGACTTCAGGCTGCCTGGACTCCATCTTTAACTGTTACCAGTACCCTGGACTGAGGCTGAATGCTATCTCAGTAAAGCAGGTAAAGACTGCAACCCTGTGTCCTCCAATTATTTGCGGCATTCACCATCCCTGCCAAATACACCCAGAGCCCTGGGGACACTGCTTCACCTGTGGGAAGCGACACCATCTTTGCTGCAGCACCATCGCCCTAGAGGACCCCTTTAAGCAGCGTCGGTCAGACGTGACCTCTGACCGAGAACCACAGGTGGCGTCACGAACTTTCCTTATTTCCACAAAAACTTTCAAGACCGTCCCTTTTACTTGGGCGCCCAGGGTCGCTGCCACCGTGACCACCCCTTTAATTGCGACCGGACCCGGTACCGAGTACCCCACGGCCCTGACGGGCGTTCCACATATACTGCTAATTAGCAGTGGTGGTTGAGCTCCAAGGCAACGAGCAGTAAAGAAAAGAAAAGTGTTAGTGACTCAAGAATGGCTGAAAAATTTGAATATGGATTTAATTACAAGCTCAGTCTGACAGCGCCCATGTACAGTATGTAGATTCCAATAACACTTTAAAGCAAAATCAGTCCTTTTCCTAAAGGAGTAAAAAATGTTTTACTGAATTTTAATGCCTTTATAAATATTAATATATTTACCAGTACTGTCTATTTTTTTAAATGAGCCGCAATTTGTTTCTTTTATGAATTATTGCAGGAATGCAAAGGACTCAATCACTTTGACAGTACTACATCCCCACCAGGTGAGAACGGTACCTTTACTAATAAATGGCAACAGTGCAGACGGCCATGGTCCCCATACAGAGTACTGGTAATAGTGCAGACGGCCCAATCTGAGCACTGTAAGGTCAATTTTGGGGGTTTTGTCTTGGTATTGTAATCCATGCACCTTCACCTTTTCTCTTCCATGAATATAGACATCTCCTAATATCACTTTAGCCATAAACACATACATTTACTAAGATTGAAAAAAGACACAATTCCATCAATTTCGGTAGTTCTCATTCAATGATATACAGTACAGGGTGGGCCATGTATATGGATACACCTAAATAAAATGGGAATGGTTGGTGATATCAACTTCCTGTTTGTGGCACATTAGTATATAGGAGGGGGAAAACTTTTCAAAATGGATGATGACCATGGCGGCCATTTTGAAGTAAGCCATTTAACATAGTAACATAGTAACATAGTTATTAAGGTTGAAGGAAGACTTTAAGTCCATCTAGTCCAACCCATAGCCTAACCTAACATGCCCTAACATGGTGATCCAAAGGAAGGCAAAAAAAAACCCATGTGGCAAAGAGTAAGCTCCACATTGGGGAAAAAATTCCATCCCAACTCCACATACAGCAATCAGACTAGTTCCCTGGATCAACGCCCTATCAAGGAATCTAGTATATATACCCTGCAACATTATACTTTTCAAGAAAGGTATCCAGTCACCTCTTAGATTTAAGTAATGAATAACTCATTACAACATCATACGGCAGAGAGTTCCATAGTCTCACTGCTCTTACAGTAAAGAACCCGCGTCTGTTGTTATGCTAAAACCTTCTTTCCTCCAGACGTATAGGATGCCCCCTTGTCCCTGTCTCAGGTCTATGATTAAAAAGATCATCAGAAATGTCTTTGTACTGTCCCCTCATATTTATACATTAAAATAAGATCACCCCTTAGTCTTCGTTTTTCCAAACTAAATAGCCCCAAGTGTAATGACCTATCTTGGTATTGCAGACCCCCCAGTCCTCTAATAACCTTGGTCGCTCTTCTCTGCACCCGCTCCAGTTCAGCTATATCTTTCTAATTATACACCTGAGACCAGAACTGTGCACAGTATTCTAAGTGTGGTCGAACTAGTGACTTGTATAGAGGTAAAATTATGTTCTCCTCATGAGCATCTATGCCTCTTTTAATGCATCCCATTATTTTATTTGCCTTTGTAGCAGCTGCCTGACACTGGCCACTGAACATGAGTTTGTCATCCACCCATACACCCAGGTCTTTTTCATTGACGGTTTTGCCCAGAGTTTTAGAATTAAGCACACAGTTATACATCTTATTACTTCTACCCAAGTGCATGACCTTACATTTATCCCCATTAAAGCTCATTTGCCATTTATCAGCCCAAGCTTCTAGTTTACATAAATCATCCTGTAATATAAAATTGTCCTCCCCTGTATTGATTACCCTGCAGAGTTTAGTGTCATCTGCAAATATTGAAATTCTGCTCTGAATGCCCCCTACAAGGTCATTAATAAATGTTAAAAAGAAGAGGGCCCAATACTGACCCCTGTGGTACTCCACTGCTAACCGCGACCCAGTCCGAGTGTGTTCCATTAATAACCACCCTTTGTTTTCTATCCCTGAGCCAGCTCTTAACCCACTTACACATATTTTCCCCTATCCCCAATATTCTCATTTTATGTATCAACCTTTTGTGTGGCACCGTATCAAAAGCTTTTGAAAAGTCCATATACACTACGTCCACTGGGTCCCCTTGGTCCAGTCCGGAACTTACCTCTTCATAGATATTGATCAAATTAGTCTGACATGAACGGTCCCTAGTAAACCCGTGCTGATACTGGGTCATGAGGTTATTCCTCTTCAGATACTCCAGTATAGCATCCCTTAGAATGCCCTCCAGGATTTTACCCACAGTAGAGGTTAAGCTTACTGGCCTATAATTACCGAGTTCAGTTTTTGTCCCCTTTTTGAATATTGGCACCACATTTGCTATACGCCAGTCCTGTGGTGCAGACCCTGTTATTATGGAGTCTTTAAAGATTTAAAAATACTGGTCTATCAATGACTGTACTTAGTTCCTGCAGTACTAGGGGGTGTATCCCATCCGGGCCCGGAATTTTGTCAATTTTAGTGATTTTTAGACGCCGCCGTACTTCCTGCTGGGTTAAGCAGGTGACATTTAATGGGGAATTTTTGTTATCACTGATCATATTGTCTGCCATTGGATTTTCTTGTGTAAGTACTGATGAAAAAAAGTCATTTATCATATTCGCTTTTTCCTCATTCTCATCCACCATTTCACCCAGACTATTTTTAAGGGGGCCAACACTATTATTTTTTAGTTTCTTACTATTTATGTAGTTAAAGAATATTTTGGGATTATTTCTACTCTCTCAGGCAATGAGTCTCTTTGTCTCAATCTTTGCTGCCTTGATTTGCTTTTTACAGAATGTATTTAATTTTCTGTATTTATTTAATGCCTCCTCACTACCTACTTCCTTTAATTCTCTAAATGCTTTCTTTTTGTCACTTATTGCGCCCCTTACAGCTCTATTTAGCCATATTGGTTTCCTCCTATTCCTAGTATGTTTATTCCCATACGGTGTATACTGTGCACAGGTCCTATCCAGGATGCTAATAAACGTCTCCCATTTTCTTTGTGTATTTTTATGTCTCAGGATATCATCCCAGTTAATTGCACCAAGATCCTCTCTCATCCGTTGGAAATTTGCCCTCCTGAAGTTTAGTGTCCTTGTAACCCCTCTGCTACACATCTAATTAAAGGATACCTGAAAACGTATTATTTTGTGATCACTATTCCCCAAGTGACCCCCAACCCTTATATTTGATATGCGGTCTGGCCTGTTGGTTAATATTAGGTCTAGCAGTGCCCCCCTTCTTGTTGGGTCCTGAACCAATTGTGAAAGGTATTTGTTTCTCATAGTTGTCAGACACCGATCACCTTTGCTGGAACTGCAGGTTTCTGTTCCCCAATCTATTTCAGGGTAGTTGAAGTCCCCCATAATAATGACTTCTCCTTGAGTCGCAGCTTCATCTATTTGCTTTATGAGGATATTCTCCGTTGCTTCCATTATTTTTGGAGACTTATAACTAACCCCTATCAGTAATTTATTATTTTTTCCCCCTCCCCTTATCTCCACCCACAGGGACTCTACATTTTCATTAGATTCACCTATATTATCACGCAGGATGGGTTTTAAGGATGATTTTACATACAGACACCCCCTCCCCCTCGCCTATCCATTCGGTCATTTCTGAACAGACTATAACCCTGTAAGTTAACAGCCCAGTCAGGGCTGTCATCCAGCCATGTTTCAGATATCCCCACCATGTCATAATTATGCTCCAAAAACATTAGTTCTAATTCGTCCATTTTGTTGGCGAGGCTTCTGGCATTAGTGTACATGCACTCGATGTTCCTCTCTGTACCTCTATTCTTTCTTAAATTATTAACTGTTCTAACCCCATCTCCCATGCCACCGCCACCCCCATCTTCCTTATTTGTGCCCAGGTCTCTGTCTGCACTATCTTCCACTCCTATAAAATGAATACCCTCCCCCAATCCCTAGTTTAAACACTCCTCCAACCTTCTAGCCATTTTCTCCCAGAGCACAGCTGCACCCTCCTCTTTGAGGTGCAGCCCGTCCCTAGCGTAGAGCCTGTAGCCAACTGAGAAGTCGGCCCAGTTCTGCAGGAACCCAAACCCCTCCTTCCTACACCAATTCTTGAGTCACTTATTAACCTCCCTAATCTCCCGTTGCCTCTCTGGTGTGGCACGTGGTACAGGCAATATTTCGGAAAATACCACGTTGGAGGTCCTTGCTTTCAGCTTGCAGCCTAATTCCCTGAAATCATCTTTAAGGACCTTCCACCTACCTCTAACTTTGTCATTTGTGCCAATGTGCACTATGACCGCTGGGTCCTCACCAGCCCCTCCCAGTAATCTGTCCACCCGATCAGCGATTTGTCACACTCGAGCACCAGGTAGGCAGCACACCGTTCGACGATCCCTTGCTTTTTGACAGATTGCCCTATCTGTTCCCCTAATAATGGAGTCCCCCACTACCAGCACCTGTCTGGCCTGCCATGCTCTCCTATTTCCCTCCTTACTGGAGCCGTCACTCCTCCGGCTTTCAGAGGACATGCCTGGCTGCAGTAGTGCTACCCCTGTACTGGCACCCCCCTCATCTGCCAACTTAGCAAACTTATTGGGGTGTGCCAGATCAGGACTAGCCTCCCTGGCACTCTTCCCTCTACCCCGCTTCCTAACTGTCACCCTGTTTGCTACTTCACCGTCCTGAAGCTCCATCCTACCATCCCCCCTCATCTATCCCATTGAGCGTCTGCTCAGTGAGCAGAAGACTCCTCTCCATATTGTCTATGGATCTCAGTGTTGCCAGCTGCACATTTAAATCCAGAATCTGGGCTTCCAAATGCACAACATGCTCACATCTCGCACAGCAGTATGCACCTTCAACCGATTGCTCAAGGATAGCATACATGTGGCAAGATTGTGCACTGGATAGCATTAACAATAGTGGAGCACATTTCCTAATGGGGATTGCACCAGACAGAAAAGTTAAATAAAAAAAATAAAAAATAAATGCAAAGTATTAATAAAAAACAGACAGCAATTCCTCCCTTGGAAACTCACTGAATCACAAGTCACACTTACCGCCGTTCACACTTACGCTCAGGTCACACTCAGCTCATTCACACTCGCTAAGCTGAACATTTAAAGATTTTTTTTTCTTTTTACACTCAGCAGCAGTTCACCTTGCTGTTCAATGCACTTCCAAAAATTTAAAATCCAACTTTATTTTATCCAATGGGAAGAGGGTCATGTGACACATCAAACTTAATGTCCTGTGTAAACTGAGGGTTCTGTTCCAATTTTTGCTTTGCCCATTCTGCTAATTCAGCACGCCGTTCTGGGTCATCCTTGTTGAGGTGCAGTAGCAGCTGGATTTTGTAACTGTGCCATTTGTGAGTAGCTAATATCCACCGGAGGGATGTAAGACTGATGCCAGATTGGCACCCTGAATTTGCAGAAGGCGAAACAAAAATTTGAACAGGACCCTCGATTTACACAGAACATTATGTTCAGTGATGAGGCGAACTTTTTGGGTGGGCCATTTATATGGATACACCTAAATAACATGGGAATGGTAACAGTTTTCTTTTGTAGGGTGTCTTGCATTGAAATCTGCTGCAGTGACCCGGGTACTGCGTTCAGCAGACATCTACACAATTCCTATCCGCCCCTCACGTGTTAACCTCTGCAACATGTCAATGGCTGTAAACAAAGAGAAACTTGTAAATAACTCATGAAAAATAAAGTTACATTAAAACCAAGCACACCATTGTTTTTCTTGTGAAATTCTCAATAAGTTTGATGTGTCACATGACCCTCTTCCCATTGGAGAAAAATGAAGTTGGATCCAAAATGTCCGACTTCAAAATGGCCGCCATGGTCATCACCCATCTTGAAAAGTTTTCCCCTCCCATATACTAATGTTCCACAAACAGGAAGTTGATATCACCAACCATTCCCATTTTATTTAGGTGTATCCATATAAATGGCCCACCCTGTATAATTCATTATCATTGCTTTTTTTCCCTCCCCTGATTAAAAAAATAAATATGTACAAAAAAACAAAAAAACTTACTCACCTGACCGATTCCTCCTGCTTCTCTTCTAACACTGGTTTGGTTCCCAATGGTTCCTTTTCTACATGATATTACACCATTTTCAATGAGGAAAGGTCTATACATACAATGCCCTCCCCAGGAGATCCAGCACTGTCAATCACCAGTGAGAGAGGCGGGGACATGCCCAGCCAGTGGGTGGATCATTGCACTGAGACTCTTGGCCATGCCAGGGGGGCACCAAGCAGTCTAATTAGCATATTTTATTACACATCAGTCTCTGCAAAATGGAGGCAGCAATGAAAACACTACACATACAAATGTAATTGGAACTACAGGTGCTTCTTATAAGATTAGAATATCATCAAAACGTTAATTTATTTCAGTTCTTCAATACAAAAAGTGAAACTCATATATTATATAGTCATTACACACAGAGTGATCTATTTCATGTGTTTATTTCTGTTAATGTTGATGATTATAGCTTACAGCCAACGAAAACCCAAAAGTCATTATCTCAGTAAATTAGAATACTTTATAACACCAGCTTGAAAAATGAATTTAAACTCAGAAATGTTGTCCTACTGAAATGTATGTTCAGTAAATGCACTCAATACTTGGTCCGGCTCCTTTTGCATCAATTACTGCATCAATGCAGCGTGGCATGGTGGCGATCAGCCTGTGGCACTGCTGTGGGGTTATGGAAGCCCAGGTTGCTTTGATAGCAGCCTTCAGCTTGTCTGCATTGTTGGGTCTGGTGTCTCTCATCTTCCTCTTGACAATACTCCATAGATTCTCTATGGGGTTAAGATCAGGCGAGTTTGCTGACAATCAAGCACAGTGATACTGTTGTTTGTACACCAGGTATTGGTACTTTTGGCAGTGTGGACAGGGGCCAAGTCCTGCTGGAGAATGAAATTTCCATCTCCAAAAAGCTTGTCAGCAGAGGGAAGCATGAAGTGCTTTAAAATTTCCTGGTAGTCGGCTGCGCCAACTTTGGTCTTGATAAAACACAGTGGACCTACACCAGCAGATGACATAACTCCCCAAACCATCACTGATCGTGGAAACTTTACACTAGACCTCCAGCAGCTTGGATTGTGGCCTCTCCACTCTTCCTCCAGACTGTGGGACCTTGAGTTCCAAATGAAATGCAACATTTACTTTCATCTGCAAACACCTTGGACCACTGACAACAGTCCAGTTCTTTTTCTCCTTGGCCCAGGTAAGACACTTCCGGCATTGTCTATCAGTCATGAGTGGCTGACACAAGGAATGTGACACTTGTAGCCCATGTCCTGGATACGTCTGTGTGTGGTGGCTCTTGAAGCAATGATTCCAGCAGCAGTCCACTCCTTGTGAATCTCCCCCACATTATTGAATGGCCTTTTCTTAACAATCCTTTCAAGGCTGCGGTTATCCCTGTTGCTTGTGCACCTTTTTCTACCACACTTTTTCCTTCCACTCAACTTTCTATTAATATTCTTGGATACAGCACTGCGTGAACAGCCAACTTCTTTACCAATGACCTTTTGTGACTTACCCTCCTTGTGGAGTGTGTCAGTGACTGCCTTCTGGACATCTGTCAAGTCCACAGTCTACCCCATGATTGTGGAGCTACTGAAACAGACTAAAGGATCTTTTTACAGTGGGTACGGAAAGTATTCAGATCCCTTTATATTTTTTACTCTTTGTTTAATTGCAGCCATTTAGTGAATTCAAAAATGTTAATTTTTTTCTCATTAATGTACACTCTGCACCCCATCTTGACTGAAAAAAAAACAGAAATGTAGACATTTTTGCAAATGTAATAAAAAAGAAAAACTGAAATATCACATGGTCATAAGTATTCAGACCCTTTCCTCAGACAAATATGTCTGATATGAGTATATAGCAAATATGAATATATTTAAGTCCCATGCTGTCCATTTCCTTGTGAGCCTCCTTGAGATGGTTCTACTCCTTCATTGGAGTCCAGCTGTGTGTAATTAAAATGATAGGACTTGATTTGGAAAGGCGCACACCTGTCTATATAAGACCGCACAGCTCACAGTGCATGTCAGACCAAATGAGAATCATGAGGTAGAAGGAACTGGCCAAGGAGCTCAAAGACAGAATTGTGGCAAGGCACAGATCTGGCCAAGGTGACAACAGAATTTCTGCAGTACTCAAGGTTCCTAAGAGCACAGTGACCTCCATAATCCTTAAATGGAAAAAGTTTGGGACCACCAGAAGTCTTCCTAGACCTGGCCGTCCAGCCAAACTGAGCAATCGTGGGAGAAGAGCCTTGGTGAGAGAGGTAAAGAAGAAACCTAAGATCACTGTGGCTGAGCTCCAGAGATGCAGTAGGGAGATGGGAGAAAGTTCCACAAAGTTAACTATCACTGCAGCCCTCCACCTGTCAGGCCTTTATGAAAGCCTCTCCTCAGAGCAAGACATATGAAAGCCACATAGAGTTTGCTAAAAAAAAAAACACATGAATGATTCCCAGACTATGAGAAATAAGATTCTCTGGTCTGATGAGATGAAGATAGACCTTTTTTGGTGATAATTCTAAGCAGTATGTGTGGAGAAAACCAGGCACTGCTCATCACTTGCCCAATGCAATCCCAACAGTGAAACATGGTGGAGGCAGCACCATGTTATGGGGGTGTTTTTCAGCTGCAGGGACAGGACGACTGGTTGCCATTGAAGGAAACATGAATGTGACCAAGTACAGAAATATCCTTGATGAAAACCTCTTCCAGAGTACTCTGGACCTCAGGTTCACCTTCCAACAAGACAATGACCCTAAGCACACAGCTAAACTAACAAAGGAGTGGCTTCAGAACAACTGTGTGACCATTCGTGACTGGCCCAGCCAGAGCCCTGACCTAAACCCAATGGAGCATCTCTGGAGAGACCTGAAAATGGCTGTCAACCAACGTTCACCATCCAACGTGACGGAACTGGAGAGGATCTGCAAGAAAGATTGGCAGAGGATCCCCAAATCCAGGGGTGAAAAACTTTTTGCATCATTCCCAAGACGACTCATGGCTGTACTAGCTCAAAAGGTGCTTCTACTCAATACTGAGCAAAGGGTCTGAATACTTATGACCATAGAATATTTCAGTTTTGTTTTTTAATAGATTTGCAAAAATTACTACATTTTTTTCAATCAAAATCGGGTGCAGAGTGTACATTAATGAGAAAAAAATGAACTTTTTTTTACCAAATGGCTGCAATGAAACAAAGCGTGAAAAATTTAAAGGGGTCTGAGTATTTTCCGTATCCACTGTAAATGCTTAGGAAGCAATTGCAGTTGTTTTTTGTTAATTATTGTATTTTACTGAGATAATGACTTTTGGGTTTTCATTGGCTGTAAGCCATAATCATCAACATTAACAGAAACAAACAAGTGAAATAGATCACTCTGTGTGTATCTAAACTCTATATAATGTAGGAATTTCACTTTTTGTATTGAGGAACTGAAATAAATTAACTTTTTGATGATATTCTATTTTAGTGAGAAGCACCTGTATATCCTTGAAAAGGCTGCGTGCTTCGTTTATATTGTGATTTTGGGCTTACATGCTACCTTTAAAATGTATCACTGCAGAAAACCCAGTACAAAGGATTATGCTCATACCACACTGGGGCTCATTGTATCTAGTAAAGGTAAACACTGTCACACTATTTCCTTGATCTATTGTCATAAGTTCTTTTTGCCACAAATCCCAATAGTATACCCTCTTGTCATGTGAGATCACAGTCGTTTCAAAGTGAAACAAATCTTTCATGTCATCATTGTTCTGCATATGCACAACTACTGTATTAAGACTTCGGCATCTCTATTTCTTGTAGTCTCCTAAATCTGCGTTTATAAGTGCAGCCAAGAAGGAGAAACTTCGCTCCAATCCAGGAAGAGTGCGATTTTCTGAACTTGTGACTGTGGGAGACACAGATGCAGTAAGTTATACACAAAACTGTGGTTGTGTTAGGGGTAAACCTGCTGTTCACAGTGGCTTTTGTTGTTCCTTATACATTATTTTTTAATATTGCTCATTTTTTATGTTTTGACTTATTTCCACCAAATATAAGGAAGCTGACAAAGTAGTATATAAATCATAGCTGTCTTAATACAATATACCTTTCTGGTGCAATTCTGGAAATGTAATGTAAGGCTGGCACAGTTATGGAAAGGGACTGTATGGCTGGCACAGTTAGACAGAGGCACTATGTAGCTGGCACTGTCATGGAGGAGCACTGTACGGCTACACAGTTATGGAAAGGTATTGTATTGGTGGCACAGTTATGGGGATAAACTATTTGGCTTGCACAGTTATGGAGCGGCATTACATGGCTGGCATCGTTATGGAGCAATGCTATGTAGCTGGCATTGTTATGGAGATGAACTCTATAGCTGCACAGTTAAAGTGAGACACTGTATAGCTTGCACAGTTATAGAGAGGGACTATGACTGGCACTGTTATGGAGAGGAACTATATGACTGGCAGCATTATAGAGCTGCACGATATTGCTGGCACAGTTATGAGAAGAACTCTATGGCTGCACAGTTATGGAGAAGAACTCTATGGCTGCACAGTTATAGAGAAGAACTCTATGGCTGCACAGTTATGGAGAAGAACTCTATGGCTGCACAGTTATGGAGATGAACACTATGGCTGCACAGTTATGGAGAAGAACTCTATGGCTGCACAGTTATGGAGATGAACACTATGGCTGCACAGTTATGGAGAAGAACTCTATGGCTGCACAGTTATAGAGAAGAACTCTATGGCTGCACAGTTATGAGAAGAACAATATGGCTGCACAGTTATGGAGAAGAACTCTATGGCTGCACAGTTATGGAGAAGAACTCTATGGCTGCACAGTTATGGAGAAGAACTCTATGGCTGCACAGTTATGGAGAAGAACTCTATGGCTGCACAGTTATGGAGAAGAACTCTATGGCTGCACAGTTATGGAGAAGAACTCTATGGCTGCACAGTTATGGAGAAGAACTCTATGGCTGCACAGTTATGGAGAAGAACTCTATGGCTGCACAGTTATGGAGAAGAACTCTATGGCTACACAGTTATGGAGAAGAACGCTATGGCGGCACAGTTATGGAGAAGAACTCTATGGCTGCACAGTTGTGAAGAAGAACTCCATGGCTGTAGAGTTATGGAGAATAACTCTATGGCTGCACAGTTATGGAGAAGAACTCTATGGCTGCATAGTTATGGAGAAGAACACTATGGCTGCACAGTTATGGAGAAGAACACAATGACTGCACAGTTATGAAGATGAACTCTATGGCTGCACAGTTATGGAGATGAACTCCATGGCTGCACAGTTATGGAGATGAACTCTATGGCTGCACAGTTATGGAGATGAACTCTATGGCTGCACAGTTATGGAGAAGAACTCTATGGCTGCACAGTTGTGAAGAAGAACTCTATGGCTGTAGAGTTATGGAGAATAACTCTATGGCTGCACAGTTATGGAGAAGAACTCTATGGCTGCACAGTTATGGAGAAGAACACAATGACTGCACAGTTATGGAGATGAACTCTATGGCTGCACAGTTATGGAGATGAACTCTATGGCTGCACAGTTATGGAGATGAACTCTATGGCTGCACAGTTATGGAGATGAACTCTATGGCTGCACAGTTATGGAGATGAACTCTATGGCTGCACAGTTATGGAGATGAACTCTATGGCTGCACAGTTATGGAGAAGAACTCTATGGCAGTAGAGTTATGGAGAAGAACTCTATGGCTGCACAGTTATGGAGATGAACGCTATGGCGGCACAGTTATGGAGAAGAACTCTATGGCTGCACAGTTGTGAAGAAGAACTCTATGGCTGTAGAGTTATGAAGAATAACTTTATGGCTGTACAGTTATGGAGAAGAACTCTATGGCTGCACAGTTATGGAGAAGAGCACTATGGCTGCACAGTTATGGAGAAGAACACAATGACTGCACAGTTATGCAGATGAACTCTATGGCTGCACAGTTATGGAGATGAACTCTATGGCAGCACAGTTATGGAGAAGAACTCTATGGCTGCACAGTTATTAAGATGAACTCTATGGCTGCACAGTTATGGAGATGAACTCTATGGCTGCACAGTTATGGAGAAGAACTCTATGGCTGCACAGTTATGGAGAAGAACACTATGGCTGCACGCTAATTTCGAAGAACTCAATGACTGCACAGTTATGGAGATGAACTCTATGGCAGCACAGTTATGGAGAAGAACTCTATGGCTGCACAGTTATTAAGATGAACTCTATGGCTGCACAGTTATGGAGATGAACTCTATGGCTGCACCGTTATGGAGAAGAACTCTATGGCTGCACAGATATTGGGAAGAACTCTATGGCTGCACAGTTATGGAGAAGAACTCTATGGCTGCACAGTTATGGAGATGAACTCTATGGCTGCACAGTTATGGAGAAGAACTCTATGGCTGTACAGTTATGGAGAAGAACTCTATGGCTGCACAGTTATGGAGAAGAACTCTATGGCTGTAGAGTTATCGAGAAGAACTCTATGGCTGCACAGTTATGGAGAAGAACTAAATGGCTGCACAGTTATGGAGATGAACTCTATGGCTATATGGCTAAGTTATGGAGAGGCATGGTATGACAGGCACAGGTATGAAGAGGGAATTGTGGGGTTCAAAAGGCATGGTGAGAGGGTGTGTTTGGATTTGAGAGTGTAGATTTCATACAATCTTATTTAAAGGGGAGAGCCATGTCACTTTTCCAGTGCTTATAAGCTTCTTATGAATTAGATACACCCTATTTTTATGTATATATTGACTGATGATTTACCTCATTTGTTTTTTATAGGATGACTTGAAGTTTTTGATGGTTTCATTTTGGGCACATAACATTTTTTGATTGCTTTTAAGGTCAGTTTTACAATTATACTGTGCTCTATTTTGAGCACTTAAATCAGTCTTTCTGTCTAAATTTCAAGGATAGGACATCAGTATCTGATTGATGAGAGTGTTACACCCAGCACATCTGCTGATCATCTGGCATCGGTGGCAGCCAGAAGGTCTTCAATGCTGCAAGAACATAGCAGACACATCAAAACTATAGTGGCTATAGCCGGGTAGTGCAGCACCCAGTCACGGCCACTACAGAAATGACAGATCTGCCGTGTTCTGGCAGCATCCAAGAACTTCCAGCCACCTCCACTGGTAACATCTGATCGGTAACGGTGCAAGGCATCATGAGTATAGGCCATTATTAAAGAAAAGAAGTGGCCTACCCTTTTTATATATACTTTGTTGTTCTGTTCATTCAGTAATAACTAGTGATGAGCGAGTATACTCGTTGCTCGGGTTTTCTCGAGCTTGCTCGGGTGGTTTCCGAGTATTTGTTAGTGCTTGGAGATTTAGTTTTTGTCAGCAACGTAGCTGCATGATTTACGGCTGCTAGCCAGCCTGAGTACATGCGGCGGTTGCCTGGTTGCTAGGGAATCCCCACATGTATTCAAGCTGTCTAGCAGCTGTAAATCATGCAGCTACGACAACAAAAACTAAATCTCAGAGCAGTCACAAATGCTCGGAGACCACCCGAGCGTGCTCGGGAAAACCTGAGCAACAAGTATACTCGCTCATCACTAGTAATAACGTTATTCTTATTACTTTTATTAAAGGTTTTATTTTCCTATTTCTTATTTTTTCGTTAGGACATGTTGAAAATGAAGGATTCTCCCCCTCTTTTGCTCATACCTAACGTATTAAAAGTGTTCTTGGAGAATGGACAAATCAAATCGTTTACCTTTGATGGAAGGACCACAGTAAAGGCAAGACATTCTGGAGTTCAGCCAACAAATAGTAACACTTCTCTATGTAAAATATACAAAACTAATTAAAGAAGCACTCCAGCTCCTTCTCCTCCACCTTCCCCTCCTCAAATCAAAGTTTTTATCCTCTTAATATATTGCAGTCATCACATTATATAGCACTGTGTACTTACAATTGCTCGTTTTGCCTTTCTACCCAGCTAATAAAAACTTTGATGGGAGGAGGAGAGGAGGAGCAAGAGGAGAAGGGGAGATAGAGGAGGAGGAGAGGAGAAGGAGGGGAAAGAGGATGAGGATGAGTAGGAGGGCTTCTTTAAAAACCGAAAAGACTGGATGAATGTGTAACTCAATCTGTTTCTTTTCCAGGACGTCATGGTCACTCTTCAGGATCGGCTTTCACTTCGTCACCGCGACCATTTTTCTCTTGTGCTGGAGTACACTGCATCAGATCAAAACCAGAAATATTTATTACTTCAAGACAAGCAACCACTGGCTCATGTGAGGAATGGGCACAGATCACACTTATAATTGATAAAAAAAAGAAGGGTCAGAGATGCAAAAGAGCAAGATAATAGTGCACATTTGGGTATAGAAGGGGTGATCTATTAATACTTCGGGTGTAAAATATCTTAGTGTGCGTTTGTGTGCCTGTATGTGCATGCATATATTCTAACGTTCAAGCGATTATTTGGTGTAGGGAAGGATAGGCCGCTGCTAGGTCCTAGGAGGTCCTTAGTCATCTCTGCTATGCAACCAGGAAGCTGAAATTCCACTGTAACTGGGGCTAACATATCGGCCCCAGTTGCAGGGGAAATTGGAAATAAAAACACTGTACAGTATTAATTTGTTAAAAGTCTCTCCCAAAAGATCGTTTGAGACCTTATTGCGGGACACAGTGTGTAAAATAAATGAAAAAATTATTAAACCAAAAAAAGAAATAAGTAAAACTGAACAAAAAAAAGTCAGAATAGCTGAGCTGTTTATAGCCCTCCCCATTACAAAAACAAGATGCCCAATATACAAGTCCTTTCTACTGGAAACACAGTTGAAAATGTTTCTTAGCTGTTCTTTGGTTAAAAAAATTGTGAAAAATAGACATATTTCCTATTTTTCATTATATTTTCCCCAAATATCAGCAATAAATTTAAAATAAAAGTGGCATAAAAATTAAGCCCCATTTATCACAAAAAAAGAGGCAAAAATTGCTCAAATGTCCAAATGAGAAATCATTTGGAGCCGTCAAAAGCACATGTGGGATAAATCCCCAAAATACGCCCCGTCATGAACTGGTTAAGATGATTTAAAGAAGTATTTAAAAAAATGAATTAGGATATACAAGCCTTTTATGAGTATTTGATAAAAGCCTAATTTCTGATAAATGATGAGAGAATCAGAAAAAAGGGCATGGAAATCAGTCACCTACACATGAATGCAGATCATTCAGCGCAACATTCCAGGAGGAATAATGGTCTTCTTTTTCCATATATTTGTTACTACTTTCATGCCAAAAAAAGGCAAATGTATATTAAGAGAGATAGATTTATTGGATAAACAGAAATATTATACTTGCAAGCTTTCAGAGCACTCTTTCTATACTCTTTCATGAGGCTCTGAAAGCTTGCAAGTGTTATTTTTCTAGTAAGCCAATAAAGATATCACTACTAGTATACTTTTGCCTTTTTCGTGCATAAAAGTTTTTTACATTGATATATTTTTAGAAAAATTTGTATATTTTACACATAATTTTAATGTATTTTTTTATTGATTTTTTTTATTTTATACTGCTTGCGAAGTATGTTTTTAAAAAAAAATGATATACAGATGATTGAAATCTTTATAAAAATATTGGTATTTTATATTTCTATAATTAAGCAAAAAGGTTTATTTAAAACAAAACGTTTGCTATTTTTAGAATATTCACGCTTTATTTCCATTAATACTGAAGTACAATTTTAAAGAGAACCTGTCAGCACAATTTTGTAATGTAAAATAAAGACATGGCGGTAATGGCGCTATAACACAGATTAAAGTGATACCTTTGATGAAGAAATCCACTTTGTTGGTTTTCTTTAATTATCAGTTTTTTTCTAATTAGATTTCGATCTGTGTTTTCCAAGCCCAATGTCTGTCTCTGGTCTTTCAATGACAAGTCACTGCTGAGATTTCAAATAGAGGAGACACATCATTCACAGACCGGAGGCAGGCAGAGGGAAGGAGAATCACAGACCGGAGGCAGGCAGAGGGGCCGGGGAATCACAGACCGGAGGCAGGCAGAGGGAAGGAGAATCACAGACCGGAGGCAGGCAGAGGGTCGGGGAATCACAGACCGGAGGCAGGCAGAGGGAAGGAGAATCACAGACTGGAGACAGGCAGAGGGGCCGGGGAATCACAGACTGGAGACAGGCAGAGGGTCGGGGAATCACAGACCGGAGGCAGGCAGAGGGAAGGAGAATCACAGACCGGAGACAGGCAGAGGGAAGGAGAATCACAGACCGGAGGCAGGCAGAGGGGCCGGGGAATCACAGACCGGAGGCAGGCAGAGGGAAGGAGAATCACAGACCGGAGGCAGGCAGAGGGTCGGGGAATCACAGACCGGAGGCAGGCAGAGGGAAGGAGAATCACAGACCGGAGGCAGGCAGAGGGTCGGGGAATCACAGACCGGAGACAGGCAGAGGGAAGGAGAATCACAGACCGGAGGCAGGCAGAGGGTCGGGGAATCACAGACCGGAGGCAGGCAGAGGGTCGGGGAATCACAGACCGGAGACAGGCAGAGGGAAGGAGAATCACAGACCGGAGGCAGGCAGAGGGAAGGAGAATCACAGACCGGAGACAGGCAGAGGGTCGGGGAATCACAGACCGGAGACAGGCAGAGGGAAGGAGAATCACAGACCGGAGGCAGGCAGAGGGAAGGAGAATCACAGACCGGGGACAGGCAGAGGGACGGGGAATCACAGACTGGAGGCAGGCAGAGGGAAGGAGAATCACAGACCGGGGACAGGCAGAGGGACGGGGAATCACAGACTGGAGGCAGGCAGAGGGAAGGAGAATCACAGACCGGGGACAGGCAGAGGGACGGGGAATCACAGACTGGAGGCAGGCAGAGGGGCCGGGGAATCACAGACTGGAGACAGGCGGAGGGGCCGGGGAATCACAGACTGGAGGCAGGCGGAGTGTCGGGGAATCACAGACTGGAGACAGGCAGAGGGACGGGGAATCACAGACTGGAGCCAGGTAGAGGGTCGGGGAATCACAGACTGGAGGCAGGCAGAGTGTCGGGGAATCACAGACCGGAGGCAGGCAGAGGGTCGGGGAATCACAGACCGGAGACAGGCAGAGGGTCGGGGAATCACAGACTGGAGGCAGGCAGAGGGACGGGGAATCACAGACTGGAGGCAGGCAGAGGGTCGGGGAATCACAGACTGGAGGCAGGCAGAGTGTCGGGGAATCACAGACCGGAGACAGGCAGAGGGACGGGGAATCACAGACTGGAGGCAGGCAGAGGGTCGGGGAATCACAGACTGGAGCCAGGTAGAGGGTCGGGGAATCACAGACTGGAGGCAGGCAGAGTGTCGGGGAATCACAGACCGGAGACAGGCAGAGGGACGGGGAATCACAGACTGGAGGCAGGCAGAGGGTCGGGGAATCACAGACTGGAGCCAGGTAGAGGGTCGGGGAATCACAGACTGGAGGCAGGCAGAGTGTCGGGGAATCACAGACCGGAGACAGGCAGAGGGACGGGGAATCACAGACCGGAGACAGGCAGAGGGTCGGGGAATCACAGACCGGAGACAGGCAGAGGGAAGGAGAATCACAGACCGGAGGCAGGCAGAGGGAAGGAGAATCACAGACCGGAGGCAGGCAGAGGGAAGGAGAATCACAGACTGGAGACAGGCAGAGGGGCCGGGGAATCACAGACCGGAGGCAGGCAGAGGGAAGGAGAATCACAGACCGGAGGCAGGCAGAGGGAAGGAGAATCACAGACCGGAGGCAGGCAGAGGGAAGGAGAATCACAGACTGGAGACAGGCAGAGGGGCCGGGGAATCACAGACTGGAGGCAGGCAGAGGGAAGGAGAATCACAGACCGGGGACAGGCAGAGGGACGGGGAATCACAGACTGGAGGCAGGCAGAGGGAAGGAGAATCACAGACCGGGGACAGGCAGAGGGACGGGGAATCACAGACTGGAGGCAGGCAGAGGGGCCGGGGAATCACAGACTGGAGACAGGCGGAGGGGCCGGGGAATCACAGACTGGAGGCAGGCGGAGTGTCGGGGAATCACAGACTGGAGACAGGCAGAGGGACGGGGAATCACAGACTGGAGCCAGGTAGAGGGTCGGGGAATCACAGACTGGAGGCAGGCAGAGTGTCGGGGAATCACAGACCGGAGGCAGGCAGAGGGTCGGGGAATCACAGACCGGAGACAGGCAGAGGGTCGGGGAATCACAGACTGGAGGCAGGCAGAGGGACGGGGAATCACAGACTGGAGGCAGGCAGAGGGTCGGGGAATCACAGACTGGAGGCAGGCAGAGTGTCGGGGAATCACAGACCGGAGACAGGCAGAGGGACGGGGAATCACAGACTGGAGGCAGGCAGAGGGTCGGGGAATCACAGACTGGAGCCAGGTAGAGGGTCGGGGAATCACAGACTGGAGGCAGGCAGAGTGTCGGGGAATCACAGACCGGAGACAGGCAGAGGGACGGGGAATCACAGACTGGAGGCAGGCAGAGGGTCGGGGAATCACAGACTGGAGCCAGGTAGAGTGTCGGGGAATCACAGACCGGAGGCAGGCAGAGTGTCGGGGAATCACAGACCGGAGACAGGCAGAAGGACGGGGAATCACAGACTGGAGGCAGGCAGAGGGTCGGGGAATCACAGACTGGAGCCAGGTAGAGGGTCGGGGAATCACAGACTGGAGGCAGGCAGAGTGTCGGGGAATCACAGACCGGAGACAGGCAGAGTGTCGGGGAATCACAGACCGGAGGCAGGCAGAGTGTCGGGGAATCACAGACCGGAGACAGGCAGAGGGAAGGAGAATCACAGACCGGAGACAGGCAGAGGGTCGGAGAATCACAGACCGGAGGCAGACAGAGGGAAGGAGAATCACAGACTGGAGACAGGCAGAGGGACGGAGAATCACAGACCGGAGACAGGCAGAGTGTCAGGGAATCACAGACTGGAGGCAGGCAGAGGGAAGGAGAATCACAGACTGGAGACAGGCAGAGGGACGGAGAATCACAGACTAGAGACAGGCAGAGGGACGGGGAATCACAGACTGGAGGCAGGCAGAGGGTCGGAGAATCACAGTCCGGAGACAGGCAGAGTGTCGGGGAATCACAGACTGGAGGCAGGCGGAGGGGCCGGGGAATCACAGACCGGAGGCAGGAGGAGGGGTTCAGGGAATCACAGACCGGAGGCAGGCAGAGGGTCGGAGAATCACAGACCAGAGACAGGCAGAGTGTCGGGGAATCACAGACCAGAGACAGGCAGAGTGTCGGAGAATCACAGACCGGAGGCAGGAGGAGGGGTTCGGGGAATCACAGACCGGAGACAGGCAGGGGGACGGAGAATCACAGACCGGAGACAGGCAGAGGGACGGAGAATCACAGACCGGAGACAGGCAGAGGGACGGAGAATCACAGACCTGAGACAGGCAGAGGGACGGAGAATCACAGACCGGAGACAGGCAGAGTGTCGGAGAATCACAGACTGGAGGCAGGCAGAGGGTCGGGGAATCACAGACTGGAGGCAGGTGGAGGGGTTGGGGAATCAAATACTGGAGGCAGGTAAAGGAGTCGGGGAATCACAGACCGGAGGCAGGCAGAGAGACGGAGAATCACAGACCGGAGACAGGCAGAGGGTCGGGGAATCACAGACTGGAGGCAGGTGGAGGGGTTGGGGAATCACAGACCGGAGACAGGCAGAGGGTCGGGGAATCACAGACTGGAGACAGGCAGAGGGGCCGGGGAATCACAGAGCGGAGACAGGCAGAGGGACAGGGAATCACAGACTCACAGACCAGAGGCAGGCAGAGGGACAGGGAATCACAGACTCACAGACCAGAGGCAGGCAGAGGGACAGGGAATCACAGACCAGAGGCAGGCAAAGGGGCTGAGGAATCACAGACCAGAGGCAGGCAAAGGGGCCGAGGAATTACAGAGCGGAGGCAGGCAGAGGGGCCGAGGAATTACAGAGCGGAGGCAGGCAAAGGGGCCGAGGAATTACAGAGCGGAGGCAGGCAAAGGGGCCGAGGAATTACAGAGCGGAGGCAGGCAAAGGGGCCGAGGAATTACAGAGCGGAGGCAGGCAGAGAGACAGGGAGTCACAGACTGAAGTCAGCTGGAGGGGACGGGTAATCACAGACTGGAAGAAGGCAGAGGGGCTGGGAAATCACAGACCCAGGGCAGGGAGAAGATACTGGGAATCATAGACTATGGGCAGGTGGAGAAGTGGGGAATGACAGACCGGAGACAGGGAGAAGGATAGGGAATTACAGACTGGAAACAGGCAGAGGGGCCAAAGACTCACAAGTAGGGAGTAGAAGACTCAGTGTACAATATGGCCCCTGTGCACCAAAATCTAATTAAATAAACTTCAAATGGGGATTCAAGAAGAACAACTAAGCAGATTTCTTCTCCAAAGTTATCAATATAATCAGCATTACAGGGCCATTATGGCTATGTCTTTACTTCACATTAGAAAATCATGCTGTCCTGACAGGTTCTCTCTAAGCAATCTGTGATTGTGCATTCCGTTCTTCCAGGTGGTGCATAGAACTCACTATCAAGGTATGAGATGTTTGTTCAGAATCAGCTTCTTCCCCAAAGATCCAGCTGATATTCTCCATTCCGACCCCGCTGCTTTTGAATATCTATATATCCAGGTAACGATGAAACTGCAGGTTTAGAGATAGGTACTGGTTCAGAAACTGCAGGTTTAGAGATAGGTACTGGTTCAGACACAAGTTTTAAGAAAAGATCTAGATTTATATACAAACTGATTCAGGAAGAGGTCCTAATTCAGACTACATCAGACACACATACAGGTTCAGGGTATACAGACCCATGGAAACAGGTTCAGGAAGGAACAGATACAGGTAGTGGTTCAGAGTTTAGGAATGCGCCATACAGACCTAGGGGAGCAGGTTCAGAGTTCAGCGACAGTAACTAGACAGGACCTGGCAACTTAGTAGTTGCACCAACACTAAAGGAGAATGCTGCAATTGGCTGAGGACACATAAGAAGAACTCTTTAAAGGGAATCTGTCACCTCAATTTGGCCATATAAGCTGTGGCCACCGGCATCAGGGGTTTATCTACAGCATTCTGTAATGCATTCTGTAATGCTGTAGATAAGCCCCTGGTGTAACCTGAAAAAGAAGAAAAACAAGTTAGATTATACTCATCCAGGGGCGGTCCCGCTGCGGTCCGGTCCGATGGACGTTGTGCTCCGGTCCGGGGCATCCCATCTTCATGCGATGACGTCCTCTTCTTGCTTCTGTTGCGGCTCCTGTGCAAGCATACTGATTTGCCCTGTTGTGGGCAGCGTAAAGTACTGTAGTGCGTAGGCACCGAGCCTCTCTGACCTTTCGTCAATCAACTTCAGTGATCAGACGGTAATTTAATGTTGTCCACTGTAGTAGTACAATGCTTCGGTCTTACATCAGACCTTCTTCTGTTACTACAAAAGGATTATAGAATCAAAAGAACATATAATAAAGTAAACAAAATAAAGTATATACAATAAGTTATAAGGATGGTCAGTTTGGAAAGCAATAGAAAATGGTGGCAAACGTTGATACTATAGCAGCTTTGACCAACATAATGATCTCGAGTACAAAGGAATATGACATCAGAGGCAATGAGAGCATAGCAAGAGCCTTAAGAGTGAAGCTAGAGAGTAGATGGTGATAAAAAGGTGTATTCACACATACCAGATTACAGTGCGTGTATTGGATCAGGTGGACCAATACATTCAGTGGAAGAATACTTGATCTAAAATGGAAAATTACCTAGTTCAAGGTAGGGCAAGTGGATACACAGTGTAACATATGATGGATAATAACACATACCAATCTGACTTTCCGCCATAAAGTTTAGGAGTGGAGATGTTAGGGCCTGTGAAGGGATGCACATAGTTAAATATCCGGACATAAACTGCCTGGAAGTTGGTGAAGATAGAAATGCCAGACCAGTGACTAACCTGTACTTTGATGGGGTCAAGTGTGGTGTGCCTCAGTGGCGTGTGTGGACGCACACCAAACTAGCATTTTTTTTAAATTAGGCAAATGTATAAGCATGAAGGCTGAGTATCCACTGTATAGACCAAATAATCTCAGGCTTTAAGGACAACTTTAGAGGCATTCTGTAGGTATAGCTGTATATGTCTATATATACGTGATTAAATATTTATACAGATTTTAATTTAATTATGCAAATTTGACGTTAAATTTAGGCAATAGTTTTAAGTAACTTTTCAAAATAAAGTGTCCCATGTGTACATGTGAAATACCATTACCATTACTTCGATTATTATATTACTTATATCCTGCATAGGTGAATATCTGTCTTTTAATTTACAACTCACTTTGAACTCGAGGATGGAGATTAGCTGCTGTAATTTATCCTAAAAAGAACAGAGAGAGAGAGAGATTCCTGCTCTTAACTCCCTAGTTAGCAATGAGAAGATTATACCGTAGTACTGAGCAGTGTAGATGTGAATTCAGCTTTTGGTGAGATAAAAGACTTGTTAGAAAGCTCAATGAAATCTTTCCATATTTCTGTTTTCTCACTGTGTTCCTCAATTCTTCACATCCTTCCCAACCATAATGTATAATAGGAAGTGTAACCTGACACATGACTGTGCTGGCAGTCCTCCTTGTCTTGAGCAAGATCAAGTTGAGCTGTTTGGATAGTAAGATCAGGAGGAAGGAGGAGAAGAATAAGGAGCTGATTTCTCTGATAAGATGCAGTACAAAGTTTATTATGTTTGCCTGTACTATTAATTTATACAAAGTTAAATGAAAGTAGAATTCCCATTTAATGTAAATGTGATGAATGTAATCAAGCTTAAATTCCCATGGTCTTACTATGTTTCTGGTTTCTTTTTAGAGTCGTAATGATGTGATTAGAGAACGTCTAGGAGCTGAATTGAAGCCTGAGATTCTCCTGGTACTAAGTGCGTTACACATCTACATTAGTGTGAGCTCTTCTCGTCCAGGTCACAAGATTTCACTTCGTGGAGTTGAGTAAGAACAATTGTTGTTTTTGTTATATTTATCACAATATTTTCAGGTGCAGAAAAAAAGTCTTATGTATAGTGAAGAGTTTGTGTGGGCTCAACACAGGGGTTTGCTTTTTAGTGTTTTTTTATTTTTGTCTCCTAGTGTGTCAAAGACTCTGAAATACCAGGTGTCACTAAATACTACATAGTGCTAGAGAATTTTTCATTATCCAAAGATACATATTTAATACAGTCATTGTTGAAAGTTTTGACACCCTTTCATTACTTTTTCTCTGACGTCAATGTCCAGGAAGGTTAGCTACAGTGCCTTGGGTGGTAAACTTCTTGATTAAGTTGAGTACCGTGCACAAAGCAACATCAAGATCTCGGGAGATGGACTTGTAACCTTAAGATTGTTGATTTTTTAAAACAATTTAAGTTCTCAAGCTCTCAGACAGTTCTCTTCTCCTTTTTCTGTTCTCCGTGCTTAGTGCGGCACACATAAGATTAAATCAACTTCTCCCTTTTTATCTGGTTTCAGGTGTGATTTTCATATTATCCACACCTATTGCTTGCCACAGGTGAGTTTGAACCAGCATCACGTGCTTGAAGCAAAGTTGTTTACGCACAATTTTGGAAAAGTGCCAACAATTTTGTTTGGCCTATTTTGGGGGTTTTGTGTGAAATTATGTCCAAGTTGAGTTTTTTTTTCAGTTTTTTTGAGTTGCTCCAATACACACAAAGGAAATAAACATGTACATAACTAAGCGTGTGTAATTACAATCTGGGAGATATACTTCATTTTTGGAACAATTTCAAAGGTGCCAACACTTTCGGCCATGACTGTATATCTATGTGACTTGCATCTAGTAAGCTGACATTTTCAGTCTATGCCTAGCAAGCAATAATTTAGCCACAAAAATGATCAAAGCTGGCAATGCTGTCTAAAAATAATCTAGATTGGTGGTTGAGAAATGCTTACTTTCCTACAGAGGGAAAGACAATAACAGGTGTTGAAGTAATGTCTCTATGAAATGTCACATACTTAACTGTAAAAGATGTGCGGTGCACCTGGAAAAAAAGTCTAAAAAAAAAAATAGTTAACAATGCCAGATGGCATACATCCATATGTTCTGTCGAAATTATAGTGCCATTTATCAATAAAATATGCTGTCTTGGTTAAAAGCAATATATTATGATGAAAACAGCAGCAAAAATTACAGCATTCTCATATTTTAATGACAGATCTCAAATATTAATAGCGAATTTCCCCAACTGAACAAAAGTTCAATCGAAAGAAAAAGTTGATTATCTTTACAAATAGTTTGTTTTACAGATTATGCATTAACTTCAAGTTACTTAATTTTGTTTTCGTACACATAACTACTTTTACTTCGTCAACACTATGGGGAGATTTATCTGAAGAGGTTGTGTCCATTACTGAACAGTCCCAGCCTAATCAATTCTGCACCCCATATAAAATAAAAAACAGTCCAAACAGACCCAGCTACTAGCTCCCTGACAATTCTTCAGTAGTATAATAAATATACATACACTGTGTGCAGAATTATTAGGCACGTTGTATTTTAGAGGATTATTTTTATTATTGATCAACAACTATGTTCTCAATCAACCAGAAAGACTCATAAATATCAAAGCTTAATATTTTTAGAAGTTGGAGTGGTTTTTTTTTTAGATTTGGATATCTTAGGAGGATATCTGTTTGTGCAGGTAACTATTACTGTGCAGAATTATTAGGCAACTTTATAAAAACCAAATACAGGTCCTTCTCAAAAAATTAGCATATAGTGTTAAATTTCATTATTTACCATAATGTAATGATTACAATTAAACTTTCATATATTATAGATTCATTATCCACCAACTGAAATTTGTCAGGTCTTTTATTGTTTTAATACTGATGATTTTGGCATACAACTCCTGATAACCCAAAAAACCTGTCTCAATAAATTAGCATATTTCACCCATCCAATCAAATAAAAGTGTTTTTTAATAACAAACAAAAAAAACAACAAATAATAATGTTCAGTTATGCACTCAATACTTGGTCGGGAATCCTTTGGCAGAAATGACTGCTTCAATGCGGCGTGGCATGGAGGCAATCAGCCTGTGACACTGCTGAGATGTTATGGAGGCCCAGGATGCTTCAATAGCGGCCTTAAGCTCATCCAGAGTGTTGGGTCTTGCGTCTCTCAACTTTCTCTTCACAATATCCCACAGATTCTCTATGGGGTTCAGGTCAGGAGAGTTGGCAGGCCAATTGAGCACAGTAATACCATGGTCAGTAAACCATTTACCAGTGGTTTTGGCACTGTGAGCAGGTGCCAGGTCGTGCTGAAAAATGAAATCTTCATCTCCATAAAGCATTTCAGCCGATGGAAGCATGAAGTGCTCCAAAATCTCCTGATAGCTAGCTGCATTGACCCTGCCCTTGATGAAACACAGTGGACCAACACCAGCAGCTGACATGGCACCCCACACCATCACTGACTGTGGGTACTTGACACTGGACTTCAGGCATTTTGGCATTTCCTTCTCCCCAGTCTTCCTCCAGACTCTGGCACCTTGATTTCCGAATGACATGCAAAATTTGCTTTCATCAGAAAAAAGTACTTGGGACCACTTAGCAACAGTCCAGTGCTGCTTCTCTGTAGCCCAGGTCAGGCGCCTCTGCCGCTGTTTATGGTTCAAAAGTGGCTTTACCTGGGGAATGCGGCACCTGTAGCCCATTTCCTGCACACGCCTGTGCATGGTGGCTCTGGATGTTTCCACACCAGACTCAGTCCACTGCTTCCTCAGGTTCCCCAAGGTCTGGAATCGGTCCTTCTCCACAATCTTCCTCAGGGTCCGGTCTCCTCTTCTCGTTGTACAGCGTTTTCTGCCCCATTGTTTCCTTCCAACAGACTTACCATTGAGGTGCCTTGATACAGCACTCTGGGAACAGCCTATTTGTTGAGAAATTTCTTTCTGGGTCTTACCCTCTTGCTTGAGGGTGTCAATGATGGCCTTCTTGACATCTGTCAGGTCGCTAGTCTTACCCATGATGGGGGTTTTGAGTAATGAACCAGGCAGGGAGTTTATAAAAGCCTCAGGTATCTTTTGCATGTGTTTAGAGTTAATTAGTTGATTCAGAAGATTAGGGTAATAGGTCGTTTAGAGAACCTTTTCTTGATATGCTAATTTATTGAGACAGGTTTTTTGGGTTATCAGGAGTTGTATGCCAAAATCATCAGTATTAAAACAATAAAAGACCTGACAAATTTCAGTTGGTGGATAATGAATCTATAATATATGAAAGTTTAATTGTAATCATTACATTATGGTAAATAATGAAATTTAACACTATATGCTAATTTTTGGAGAAGGACCTGTATATTCCCATCTCACTTGTTTATTTTCACCAGGTAAACCAATATCACTGCACAAAATTTAGAAATAAACATTTCTGACATGCGAAAACAAAACCCCCCAAAATGAGTGACCAATATAGCCCCCTTTCTTTATGATGTCACTCAGCAGCCTCCATCCATAGATTCTGTCAGTTGCTTGATCTGTTTACGACCAACATTGCGAGCAGCAGCCACCACAGCCTCCAGACACTGCTCCGAGAGGTGGACTGTTTTCCCTCCCTGTAGATCTCACATTTTATGAGGGACCACAGGTTCTCTATGGGGTCCAGATCAGGTGAACAAGGGGGCCATGTCATTATTTTTTTTTCTTTGAGACCTTTACTGGCCAGCCACGCTGTGGAGTAGTTTGAGGCATGTGATGGAGTATTGTCCTGCATGAAAATCATGTTTTTCTTGAACGATACCGACTGCTTCCTGTACCACTGCTTGAAGAAGTTGTCTTCCAGAAACTGGCAGTAGGTCTGGGAGTTGAGCTTCACTCCATCCTCAACCCGAGAAGGTCCCACAAGTCCATCTTTGATGATACCAGCCCATACCAGAACCCCACCTCCACCTTGCTGGCGTCTGAGTCGGAGTGGAGCTCTCTGCCCTTTACTGATCCAGCCTCTGGCCCATCAAGAGTCACTCTCATTTCATCAGTCCATGAAACCTTTGGAAAGTCAGTCTTAAGATAGTTCTTGGCCCAGTCTTGATGTTTTATCTTATGCTTCTTGTTCAGAGGTGGTGGTTTTTCAGCCTTCCTTACCTTGGCCGTGTCCCTGAGTATCGCACACCTTGTGCTTTTTGTTTCTCCAGTAACATTGCAGCTCTGAAATATGGCAAAACTGGTGGCAAATGGCATCTTGGCAGCTTCACTCTTGATTTTCCTCAATTCACGGGCAGTTATTTTGCGCCTTTTTTGCCCAATACGCTTCTTGCGACCCTGTTGGTTATTTGCCATGAAACGCTTGATTGTTCGGTGATCACGCTTCAAAAGTTTGGCAATTTCAGGACTGCTGCATCCCTCTGCAAGACATCTCACAATTTTGGACTTTTCAGAGCCCGTCAAATCTCTCTTCTGACCCATTTTTCCAAAGGAAAGGAAGTTGCCTAATAATTAAGCACACCTTATATAGATGATGTCATTAGACAACACCCCTCCTCATTACAGAGATGCAAATCACATGATTTACTTAATTGCTAGTTAGCTCTCAGGCCTGAACAGCTTGGAGTAGGACAACATGTACAAAAAGTATCATGTGATCAAAATACAACTTGCCTAATAATTCTGCACACAGTATAATATATATATATATATATATATATATATATATATATATATATATATATATATATATATGTGTATATATATATATATATATATATATATATATATATATATATATATATATATATATATATATATATATATACAGTTAGGGCCAGAAATATTTGGACAGTGACACAAGTTTTGTTATTTTAGCTGTTTACAAAAACATGTTCAGAAATAAAATTATATATGTAATATGGGCTGAAAGTGCACACTCCCAGCTGCAATATGATAGTTTCCACATCCAAATCGGAGAAAGAGTTTAGGAATTATAGCTCTGTAATGCATAGCGTCCTCTTTTTCAAGGGACCAAAAGTAATTGGACAATGGACTCTAAGGGCTGCAATTAACTCTGAAGGCGTCTCCCTCGTTAACCTGTAATCAATGAAGTAGTTAAAAGGTCAGGGGTGGATTCCAGGTGTGTGGTTTTGCATTTGGAAGCTGTTGCTGTGAGCAGACAACATGCGGTCAAAGGAATTCTCAATTGAGGTGAAGCAGAACATCCTGAGGCTGAAAAAAAAGAAAAAATCCATCAGAGAGATAGCAGACATGCTTGGAGTAGCAAAATCAACAGTTGGGTACATTCTGAGAAAAAAGGAATTGCCTGTGAGCTTGGGAACTCAAAAAGGCCTGGGCGTCCACGGATGACAACAGTGGTGGATGATCGCCGCATACTTAATTTGGTGAAGAAGAACCCGTTCACAACATCAACTGAAGTCCAGAACACTCTCAGTGAAGTAGGTGTATCTGTCTCTAAGTCAACAGTAAAGAGAAGACTCCATGACAGTAAATACAAAGGGTTCACATCTAGATGCAAACCATTCATCAATACCAAAAATAGACAGGCCAGAGTTTAATTTCCAGAAAAACACCTCAAGAAGCCAGCTCAGTTCTGGAAAAGTATTCTATGGACAGATGAGACAAAGATCAACCTGTACCAGAATGATGGGAAGAAAAAAGTTTGGAGAAGAAAGGGAATGGCACATGATCCAAGGCACACCACATCCTCTGTAAAACATGGTGGAGGCAACGTGATGGCATGGGCATGCATGGCTTTCAATGGCACTGGGTCACTTGTGTTTATTGATGACATAAGAGCAGACAAGAGTAGCCGGATGAATTCTGAAGTGTACCGGGATATACTTTCAGCCCAGATTCAGCCAAATGCTGCAAAGTTGATTGGACGGCGCTTCATAGTACAGATGGACAATGACCCCAAGCATACAGCCAAAGCTACCCAGGAGTTCATGAGTGCCAAAAAGTGGAACATTCTGCAATGGCCAAGTCAATCTCCAGATCTAAACCCAATTGAGCATGCATTTCACTTGCTCAAATCCAGACTTAAGACGGAAAGACCCACAAACAAGCAAGACCTGAAGGCTGTGGCTGTAAAGGCCTGGCAAAGCATTAAGAAGTAGGAAACCCAGCGTTTGGTGATGTCCATGGGTTCCAGACTTAAGGCAGTGATTGCCTCCAAAGGATTTGCAACAAAATATTGAAAATAAAAATATTTTGTTTGGGTTATGTTTATTTGTCCAATTACTTTTGACCTCCTAAAATGTGGAGTGTTTGTAAAGAAATGTGTACAATTCCTACATTTTCTATCAGATATTTTTGTTCAACCCTTCAAATTAAACGTTACAATCTGCACTTGAATTCTGTTGTAGAGGTTTCATTTCAAATCCAATGTGGTGACATGCAGTGCCCAACTTGCGAAAATTGTGTCACTGTCCAAATATTTCTGGCCCTAACTGTATATAAGCCCCCTTCACATGTCCTGGTAATTACTATACCGGGAGAAGCATTACTGGTAAGATTCGGGGTCCTTGTCTGTTGCCATCCATGTCGATGAATGTGACATCCGTATGACATCCGTGTGTCCATGTGCTGTCAGTGTGACACGTAAGGAATGAAATACAGTATAGAAATTAAAGAGTTTTATGTATTAAAGTTGTCCAAAATAGTGATAGATGACGATGAGGAGCATGATAGATAGACAGAAATATGTCAGTGTGATTCCTCATCAGTGCTTTGTGTGCATATTTTTTCAATAAATTAAATGTTGTGGGAGTCCCCCTAATTTTCATAACTAGCTGAGGAAAAGCCGACATCTGAGTGTTGATGTTAATATTTTGGAAGGGGCCAATAGTCATAGAGGTACCTAGGCTATCAATATCAGCTCACAGCTGTTTGCTTAGCCTTTACTGGTTATTATGGAGAGACCCCCCCAAAAAAATGATGTGGGGTCCTCTCTATGTTTAATAACCAGCAAAGGCTTAACAGACACCTGCAGACTAATATTAATAGCCTAGGATGGAGGCATTGCCCCCCTCATAAACTAAGAACATCAGCCCTTAGCCACCTCAGAACTGGTGCACCCATTAGTTGTGCTCTTTCCACTTGCCCTGGTGCGGTGGCAAGTTGGATAATAGTTGTGGGGTTGATGTTAGTTGTTTTATAGCCACTGACATCAAGTCCAGTTGTTAGTAATGGAGAGGCGTCTATAAGACACCCCTGTAATTAACACCATAGTCAAATGCAATAAAGACACAGACAGAGTAAAGTCCTTTATTTGAAATAAAAACTATTCTACCTTCTTTTACCCATTTATTCAACCCAAATAAAAAAAAACAAAGTTATACTCCTCTTCCACAGATTATCCACTAATGCCGCCCATGTCCCACAATTGATCCGGATGGTTTGGTTAGCTGTCACATTAGTGATGGGACCTCTCACCACACCAGCCTGGACAGATTGAGCTGAGTGTAAGAATGTGGCTGTGGTGTGAGTAGTGGTGACATCATTAAGGTTACCGACATTAAACGTACTATCCCATCGAGGTGACCTCGGCCCGTATGACCATCGACGGGATAGTATGTCATATGTGATCAGCCACGCTCTCGGGGGGAGCGAGGCTGATCGCAGCTGGGTGTCAGCTGATTATCACAGCTGACATCTGGCACCATGTGCTTGAAGCGGTCAGGGACCGCTCCCAGCACTTTAACCCCCGGAACACTGCGATCAAACATGATTGCAGCGTTTTGGTGGCATAGGGAAGCATCGCACAGGGAGGGGGCTCCCTGCGGGTTTGCGGGTATTGTTCCAATAAACACATTTCTTTGTGTAAATAAAGAAAACCAATAAAAGTACACATATTTAGCACACATAAGGACAACCCAACCTATAAAACTGTCCCACTAGTTTACCCCTTCAGTGAACACCGTTAAAAAAAAAAAAATGAGGAAAAAACAACGCTTTATTATCATACCGCCGAACAAAAAGTGGAATAGCATGTGATCAAAAACACGCATATAAATAAACATAGTACCGCTGAAAAAGTCATATTGTCCCACACAAAACGAGCCCCCATACAGCGTAATTAGCGAAAAAATAAAAAAGTTACAGCCCTCAGAATAAAGCGATGCAATAATAATTTTTTTAATATAAAATAGTTTTTATTGTATAAAAGCGCCAAAACATATAAAAAATATAAATGAGATATCGCTGTAGTCATACTAACCCGAAGAATAAAACTGCTTTATCAATTTTACCACATGCGGAATGGTATAAACCCCCCCCCCAAAAAAAAAAAAAAAATTCATGAATTGCTGGTTTTTGGTCATTCTGCCTAACAAAAATCGGTATAAAAATCAATCAAAAAATGTCAAGTGCCCGAAAATTGTACCAGTAAAAACATCAACTCGTCCCACAAATAGCAAGACCTCGCACAACTCTGTGGACCAAAATATGGAAAAATTAGAGCTCTCAAAATGTGGTGACGCAAAAACTATTTTTTGCAGTAAAAAGCATCTTTTAGGCTGGTTTCACATTTGCGGTTGTGTCCGCAACGTTTCTTCCGCAGTAATCCGCATGCGTTGTGCATTCCTATATTTAACATTAGGAACACAAGTGTCTGCGTTTGATTGCGTTTTGCCGTGTTTGACGACACATACGTCGTTTCGTCGTCTGTGGTTTGGCGCGGTAAATGGGTAAATGGGTTAGTAACTGGCTTAGTGATAGAAACCAGAGGGTGGTTATAAATGGTATAGTCTCTAACTGGGTCGCTGTGACCAGTGGGGTACCGCAGGGGTCAGTATTGGGACCTGTTCTCTTCAACATATTCATTAATGATCTGGTAGAAGGTTTACACAGTAAAATATCGATATTTGCAGATGATACAAAACTATGTAAAGCAGTTAATACAAGAGAAGATAGTATTCTGCTACAGATGGATCTGGATAAGTTGGAAACTTGGGCTGAAAGGTGGCAGATGAGGTTTAACAATGATAAATGTAAGGTTATACACATGGGAAGAAGGAATCAATGTCACCATTACACACTGAATGGGAAACCACTGGGTAAATCTGACAGGGAGAAGGACTTGGGGATCCTAGTTAATGATAAACTTACCTGGAGCAGCCAGTGCCAGGCAGCAGCTGCCAAGGCAAACAGGATCATGGGGTGCATTAAAAGAGGTCTGGATACACATGATGAGAGCATTATACTGCCTCTGTACAAATCCCTAGTTAGACCGCACATGGAGTACTGTGTCCAGTTTTGGGCACCGGTGCTCAGGAAGGATATAATGGAACTAGAGAGAGTACAAAGGAGGGCAACAAAATTAATAAAGGGGATGGGAGAACTACAATACCCAGATAGATTAGCGAAATTAGGATTATTTAGTCTAGAAAAAAGACGACTGAGGGGCGATCTAATAACCATGTATAAGTATATAAGGGGACAATACAAATATCTCGCTGAGGATCTGTTTATACCAAGGAAGGTGACGGGCACAAGGGGGCATTCTTTGCGTCTGGAGGAGAGAAGGTTTTTCCACCAACATAGAAGAGGATTCTTTACTGTTAGGGCAGTGAGAATCTGGAATTGCTTGCCTGAGGAGGTGGTGATGGCGAACTCAGTCGAGGGGTTCAAGAGAGGCCTGGATGTCTTCCTGGAGCAGAACAATATTGTATCATACAATTAGGTTCTGTAGAAGGACGTAGATCTGGGGATTTATTATGATGGAATATAGGCTGAACTGGATGGACAAATGTCTTTTTTCGGCCTTACTAACTATGTTACTATGTATGTTACTATGTAAATGCTACATGTAGTAATTTTGGAGGCATCAATTTGCCGACTAGAAACGTATGCGGTTGATAGCGGAAGAAATGCGCCAAAAAACGCATTGCTGTCTATGTGAACGCATGCGGCCACAAGCACATGCGTTTGCTTGCGTTCATGAACGCATGCGTTGCACCAGAGTTGCAACATGTCTAGACACTGATTAGCCGCCCCCCACATACAAGCTGATAAAGGGAGGGAGTGGACAGTAGCAGGTCACTACGCAGCAGACAGAGAAGCTTTCCAGACGCAGCAGAGCAGACACAGGAAGGAATCTACACTCAGAACAATGTGAGTATATCCTTGCCAATGCCTTTATTTTCTATTTTCTTTCTCTACATGTCCTAATATCTTCCATTTCTTTATTTCTGCATGCATCAGAATGTCTTCTTCTTCTGATGAGGAGCAACGTCCTGGGCTTTCTGAAGTAGAACATGTCAGTGAAGTGAGTACTCACCTCCTCAGATTGGTAAGTATTCACTGTCACATCTTCACATATGACAATTTTTTTTTCATTTTTTTAGAGCACTTCTTCTACTGCGGCAGAGGCTGGGCAGGAGCAGCGGGATCACGGTCGAGTGTCAAGGCGGCAGCGTGTAAGTATACAAGACTGACTGTTTACTGTATCCTCACTTTAGTATTCTTGAATCTTCCTTTCTTTACTTTACTCTTTCTTTACAATTTTCTTCTGGACTCCTTTTGTATCTTGACTTTCCTTATTCATGCCATTTCTCAGCCTCTGTTTTCTTTCTTTTCCTTATGTTAATGTATACAACATTTAATGTCTTCATTTATGTTTTAGGTTCCAAAACGGGATGAGGACCTCATTGACAACGATATCCTCATCTCCCTGGTCCATGAGCGAGTCCCGTTGTGGGACACCCGGGTTCCACAGCACTCGGACAACGTAACGATCCGGCGCCTATGGAATGAGGTGGCCAAAGTGATGTGGGATGGCTGGGACAATGCCCCGACTCGGGTCCAAAGTGCATTTTGTAAGTATTGCACTGCAGTGTGAAGCAGCAGAGACCTTGGCCGTGCTCACACAACTGTGTGTGATGAGAGAAACTCTCAGGAGTTTCTCTCATCACACACAGTTGTGTGATCCTGGCCAAAAGTACATTGTCTAACCATTATGTTTTGTTTTTTTAACAGTTCTCAAAGTCAAAACACGTTGGCGTTCGATGAAGGACCACTTCAACAAGGACCTGCGTCAAGAGAGCCGTGTTCCCAGTGGTTCTGGAGCAAGGATCCGAAAGTATAAATACCATCGCATTCTGGCATTTTTAAGACCGGTCCTTGCCCAGAGAACGTAAGTATTTATCACGTGCATTAGGTTGTGTTGTATTGCCATAATCTGTATGTTTCTATTCCACAGGAGTTGGCGTCTGGTTATTTTTTGGTATTATTTTCTTTTTTCCTTTTTTCACAGCACATGGAGCAGCACTGTTGGTCCAGGTTCTGCAGCGGTCCTTCATCAGACAGCCATGGACCCGTCCCAGCCATCCAGCAGCGCAGCAGCAAGTGGGCCTTCCACACTAACTGGAGACCAGGGAGCTGGACCATCAGGTGTTCCCCTTTCCCTGTCCTCTGCCCCTTTTTTTGGGCTCCTCCTGGCAGCGGCAGAGGGCATCGGACAGGTCCCTCATGCCCGAGTTTTTGCACTTGAGCTCGGTTTTTCACGATGGACTCAAGGCTTTGGGTGACTGAATGCATATTGCCATTAGCCACATGAATACATCAAAAGCCTTGACCAAGTAAAAGCCGACCTCCAGAGGCCAGCACATCATTTTTTTAACCAAATTGAACAGGGCATGTCGGAACACCTTACTCCTGGTCTCCAGCTTAGTGTCATGCAGGCCTGCAATGCTGCTTACGTGCAGGCTATGCAGCAGACGGTATTTTCAGCAGACTGTGGCGGCATATCCACCTGTGCCTTCACTGTCTTGATTAACCTCAATGCCGACCTCTGCTGCATACCACTACACGGCCACCTCTATTCCTAGCACTGCCGGACACCAATACAGCACCACCACCATGTCGAGTGCTGTAGGACAGCCCACCGCCACCACCATGACAACCACTGCTCCTGCTTTGACCTCCTCCACTGACACCACGATGCAGCAGCAGGACCCTGGCATGGCCTTCCGTACCACCACCACGATGCAGCAGCAGGACCCTGGCATGGCCTTCTTCTCCACCACCACCACGATTCAGCAGGACCCAGGCATGGCCTTCCGCTCTACGAGCACAATGGACCCTGGCATGGCTTTCCGCTCCACCACCACCACGATGCAGCAGGACCCTGGCATGGCCTTCCTTTCTACGAGCACTATGGACTCTGGCATGGCTGCACGCTCTACGAGCACTATGGACTCTGGCATGGCTGCACGCTCTACGAGCACTATGGACTCTGGCTTGATTGCACGCTCTACGAGCACTATGGACTCTGGCATGGCTGCACGCTCTACGAGCACAGTGCAGCCAGACCCTGACAGGTCACCTTCCACGACCATGCCATGACATATGAGCATACTGAGGTTTCCCAGAACGCGGCTATCCCAGAAAGGGAGAAAAAATGAAAAAACAGCGTACTATCAGTATTCCTACCCCCTCACCTCCCAGTGTGTCTGTAATGTCAGGTTTGTCTCACCCTTCCAGTGCGTCTCAGGCCTCTCATATGTCAAGCCCTATCCCCGAACTACCAGACCCCACTAGTTTAATTGCCCCTTCTCCACCCCTGCATCGTCCGCATTTAGCCAGGCCTCACAGCTTCACACCCCCCATTTCCATCACTACCCCAAGCAGGCGTAGTTAATTAAAAAAGTTTTTTTGTAAGAAAATAAATAATATTGGTTTTTTTTCCCAATTACGTTTGGTTAAATTGTGTCTTTCGCCGCCGGCAATACACACCGTTCGCCGCACACCTATTTTTTGGCCACATCATAGCTCCTGTACTTAGAAAGCTGCAGTTTTTTACTTGCTGTGTCTTTAGTATAGATATATGAGGTTGGCCAAAAAATTAAGACTTGTATTTTCTCCATATCTCTTCGTTCTGCTTAGTCTGTGACTAGTGTTGCAGACTGAAGAGAAAATGGTGGCAATACAATGCAGATGTATACTCAACAGGTCAGGTGTCCAAAAACTCATTAGTTAGGACACCTGACCTGGTGAGTAGAGAACTGCCTTGTATAACCTCCATTTTCTCTTCTGTGTACGTAATCTATTTCACACAAAGTGAAGGGACGATGGCGATCATAAAAGGCATATCTATGCTCACCTGGACATGTGTCAGAAATAGAGAATTCATGAGACTGTTATATGTGCATCATGAATTCATTATTTCTGACACCTGACTTGATGAGTATAGATCTGTTTTGTATTACAGCCATTGTCTCTTCAGTCTGCGTCCAGTGGATACTGCAGAACAGAATCAGGACGCAATGACGTCAACAACCTTACCACTAACAACATGGCTGCCGTCACACTAGCAGTATGTGGTCAGTATTTTGTATCAGTATTTGTAAGCCAAAACAAGGAGTGGAACAATTATAGGAAAAGTATAATATTAACATATTTAGCACCTCAGCATTTATCACCCACTCCTGGTTTTAGCTTAGAAATACTGATATTAAATACTGACCAAATACTGCTAGTGTGAGGACAGCCTTGGTTTGTAGAGGAAATACATAGGAGACACGGTCAAAATACCAAAAAATAAAGTTTATTAACGAGAAATATTAGTAACATTTAAGAAAATAACTGGTACAGATAAAATCCCAACAGGACATTTACACAACAAACATTGTCCTGCCATAACACACGTCCAATATCTGATTAAAAAAAGCAGCAAATTGGTCCCGCATGTGGCCAACTTCAGCAGTTGACTGCAGCGGGCGATGCTGGTAATCGGGCAATGGGTGTGCAACTGGTTCACCAGTTCAATGTTGGGCCGCTCCTTAGCCATTATGTAATTTTGCAGAACCACACAGGCTTTGACCAGCTCGTCAACTGTCTCCATTTTTAGATTAATGGCTGATGCAAGAATGCGCTATTTTGAGACTAGAATTTCAAAGGTGCACTCTACAGTTCTTCGGGCCCTGGTCAGTCTGTAGTTAAAGATCCTTTTAGTGTGGTTCAAGTCCCGACTGGAATATGGCTTCAGTAGGTTTTCACACATCTGAAAGGCCTCATCCCCAACCATAACAAATGGCATCGGTGGACCTTGAGTGTTGGGGAGAGGTGGTGGCCATGGAAAATTAAAATTTTTGCCATACACATGGCGCCCCATATCCGAGTTCTTGAAAGTCTGGGAATCGTTGCCAATGTCCACGGCAATGAAGCGACAGTCCGCATCTGCTATTGCCATGAGCACAACAGGAAAATATTTTTTATAGTTGAAGGACTCCGATCCTTTTCTGGCTGGTTTGATAATGCGGATGTGCTTTCCATCCACCGCTCCCAAACAGTTGGGGAAATCACACACGCTCCAGAATTTTTCATCCACATGTCCGCGGTAGGTAGGGGTATAAACTCATCCTGGAGTACATTCCACAAAGCCCGGCAGGTGTCTGCAACTATTCCAGACAGGGTGGAAATTCCAAGCCGGTATTGGAAGTGGATGGATGATAAACTCTCTCCGGTTGCCAGAAATCTGGAATAAAAAAATAAAAAAAATAAAATCAATTCTATGTATGGTGTTGTTATGCTAAAGACATAAAGGAAAATACCAAAAAAATACATGTCAGAACACCCAAAATTAGAACTGCCATTTGTTTAGATTTGTTACGTACCTTAACCCCTTCATGACCAGGGGATTTTTCGTTTTTCCGTGTTCGTTTTTCGCTCCCCTCCTTCCCAGAGCCATAACTTTTTTATTTTTCCGTCAATTTGGCCATGTGAGGGCTTATTTTTTGCGGGACGAGTTGTACTTTTGAACGACATCATTGGTTTTAGCATGTCGTGTACTAGAAAACGGGAAAAAAATTCCAAGTGCGGTGAAATTGCAAAAAAAGTGCAATCCCACATTGGTTTTTTGTTTGGCTTTTTTGCTAGATTCACTAAATGCTAAAAATGACCTGCCATTATGATTCTCCAGGTCATTACGAGTTCATAGACACCAAACATGACTAGGTTATTTTTTATCTAAGTGGTGAAAAAAAATTCCAAACTTTGCTAAAAAAAAAAAAAAAAAATTGCGCCATTTTCCGATACTCGTAGCGTCTCCATTTTTCGTGATCTGGGGTCGGTTGAGGGCTTATTTTTTGCGTGCCGAGATGACGTTTTTAATGATAGCATTTCGGTGCAGATACGTTCTTTTGATCGCCCGTTATTGCATTTTAATGCAATGTCGCGGCGACCAAAAAAACGTAATTCTGGCGTTTCGAGTTTTTTTCCCGCTACGCTGTTTAGCGATCAGGTTAATACTTTTTTTTATTTGATAGATCGGGCAATTCTGAGCGCGGCGATACCAAATATGCGTAGATTTGATATTTTTTTTATTGATTTATTTTGATTGGGGCGAAAGGGGGGTGATTTAAACTTTTATGTTTTTTTTATTTTTTTCACATTTTTTTAAACTTTTTTTTTTAACTTTTGCCATGCTTCAATAGCCTCCATGGGAGGCTAGAAGCAGGCACAGCACGATCGGCTCTGCTACATAGCAGCGATCTGCTGATCGCTGCTATGTAGCAGAATTGCACGTGTGCTGTGAGCGCCGACCACAGGGTGGCGCTCACAGCGACGGGCAATCAGTAACCATAGAGGTCTCAAGGACCTCTATGGCTACAATGGAGACGCATCGCCGACCCCCGGACATGTGACGGGGGTCGGCGATGACGTCATTTCCGGCCGCCCAGCCGGAAGCGGTAGTTAAATGCCGCTGTCTGCGTTTGACAGCGGCATTTAACTAGTTAATAGGTGCGGGCAGATCGCGATTCTGCCCGCGCCTATTACGGGCACATGTCAGCTGTTCAAAACAGCTGACATGTCCCGGCTTTGGTGCGGGCTCACCGCGGAGCCCTGCATCAAAGCAGGGGAGCCGGCATCGGACGGTATAGTACGTCCGATGCCGGTAAGGGGTTAATGTAACCAGCTGACGTTCCTCTGGTGGAATGGCTAGATGGAGCTGGGTGTCCTGTCTCCGTATGGCTCCTTGGACACGAGCAAGCAAATCCTGGAAAGAGTCTTGCGACATCCTTGTATATTCCGGGAATGTGTCCGGGTTGGCATTAAGCTCACCATACAGCGTGTGATAGTCTCTACGTCTCTCACGTAGTTCAATAATGGGGTGTCTCCAAAAACGCCTACGACGTCTCCTTCTCCATCTTTCGCGATTTCTGTCTTGCTCCCAAGCAAACGCACAGGCAAGAAACCGCTTGATGCTTAAATCCAGGTTGAAATAAAAGCTCTCCATGCGAAGATCCATCATGACACAGGATACAGGAGCAAAATCTGAAGATTTCAGCTGTTCAAGGGTCTATATAAAGATATCCCATAATACACTCCCTCTGTAGTCACATTGGCAGTGTCTGGTTATCTAGACTTTTCTCCTGTAAATTTTGTCACCATGCGCACCAAAAACGCAAACGCAGAAAAAAACGCATGGAATAGCGTGCAAACGTGGCATTTTTTTAACCGCATGTGTCTAAAAAACACTGCGTTTGTACGTGTTTATGTGCATTTTTTTCCTGCACTTGCAGATTCGGCTTAAACGCTGTGGATTCTAACGCAAATGAGAAACTAGCCTTAGTGTGTGACAGCTGCCAAACATATAAACCCACTATAAAAACCCACTATAAATAGTTAATCAAACCCCCCTTTATCACCGCCTTAGTTAGGGAAAAATAATAAAAAAAATGTATTTCCATCTTCCCATTAGGGTTAGGGTTGAGGCTAAAGTTAGGGTTAGGGTTGGGGCTAGAGTTGGGGTTAGGGTTTGGATTATGTTTAACGTTAGTTTAGGAGTGTGTCAGGGTTAGGGGTGTGGTGAGGGTTATGGTTAGGGTTGGGATTATGGTTAGGGGTGTGTTGGGGTTAGGAGTGTGTTGGGGTTGGGATTATTGTTAGGGGTGTGTTTGGGTTAGGCGTGTGGTTAGGGTTATGGTTAGAGTTGGGATTAGGGTTAAGGGTGTGTTGGGGTTAGGGATGGAGTTAGAATTGGGGGGTTTCCCAATCGGTTTCCCGAGCTCTGCCGTGCGTCCAAAGAGTGGTTTACCCCCACATATGGAGTATCAGCGTACTCAGGACGAATTGGACAACAACTGTTGCAGTCCAATTTCTACTTTTATCCTTGGCAAAATAAAAATTTGGGGGCTAAAAATAGTTTTTGTGGGAAAAAATTATTTTTTATTTTCACAGCTCTGCGTTATAAACTCTAGTGAAACACTTGGGGGTTCAAAGTTCTCATAACACATCTAGATAAGTTCCTTGGGGGTCTAGTTTTCAATATGGGGTCACGTGTGGAGGGTTTCTACTGTCTAGGTACATCAGGGGCTCTGCAAACGCAATGTGTGACCGCGCGGACCATTCCATCAAAGTCTGCATTCCAAAAACGCCACTTCCTTCCGAGCACCGACGTGTGCCCAAACAGTAGTTTTCTCCCACATATGGGGTATCAGCTTACTCAGGACAAATTGCACAACAACTTTTGGGGTCCAATTTCTCCAGATACCCTTGGAAAAATACAAAATTGGGGGCTAAAAGATAATTTTTGTGAAAAAAAATGATTTTTTAATTTTCACGGCTCTACATTATAAACAATTGGGGTTCAAAGTGCACACAACACATCTAGATAAGTTCCTTAGGTGGTCTAGTTTCAAAAATGGGGTCATTTGTGGGAGGTTACCACTGTTTAGGTACATCAGGGGCTCTGCAAACGCAACATGGCATCTGATCTCAATTCCAGCCAATTCTGCAATGAAAAAGTCAAACAGTGTTCCTTCCCTTCCAAGCTCTGCCATGCGCCCAAACAGTGGTTTACCCCCACATATGAGGTATCAGCGTACTCAGGACAAATTGCACAATAACTTTTGTGGTACAATTTCTCATGCTACCCTTGGAAAAATAAAAAATTGGGGGCGAAAAATAATTTTTGTGAAAAAAATATGATTTTTTATTTTTACGGCTCTACATTATAAACGTCTGTGAAGCACTTGGGGGTTCAAAGTGCTCACTACACATCTAGAAAGCTCCTTGTCAGAATCACTGGGATCCGTTGAAGCGGACCAAATACAGACATAAAAATGGACGTGTGAAGAAGGCCTAAGGTGGCAAAACCACGAAGGGTCATGTGGAAACAAGGAATACCATCAGGTGTGTTTTGCAAAAGCAGCATTGGTACACAGCTCCATACTATGCTGAGCGCCATTGCAAATTTTTTCTTAGCCAGCATAGTGCAAAAACACTCAAATAATTAAACAGAACCAACAGACCATCATTACATCAAGACGTAAACATTAGTCAATAGTGACGGGCGAGCACTAAAATGCTTGGGTGCTCATTGCTCGGGTCGAGCAAATTGGAACAACGAGCCCAATGTAAGTTTATGGGAGACCCGAGTATTTTTACCGCAATCCCCCCGAGGGTCCTTTTAAGGTCTAAAAACGTGAAAATGATGGAAACACTGCTCAAATGACACAGGGACCTCATGGGGATCGCCCACGCTGTAAATCCATCTGAAGGGGTTAAATCATTTTACACCCAGGAGCTCTGCTAATGCAGCTGTGTTCCTGACTGTAAAACTTGGTGAATGAATGGAATTCAGGGGAATGTACTGTAGTTACCTCGAGTCGTGGTGATGCGCCCTCTGCTGGATGAACTCATATGAACTCGGGCCTGGGTACTTTTCAGAATATTTTCTGTTATGATCTGGTGGCCTTGGAGCCGCATGGAACTTTCTCTGGAGTTGGTGGAAACTGTACTGACCGCAAATCCTGAACTTAACACCGCAACTAGAAGTAGCCGTGGGGTGTGCCTAACAAATCCTAGACACCTCGACACAGCTGGAGGACTAAATACCTGTTGTGAATTCCGTTCTTGGGCTCCCTCCGGTGGTTGTAAATGGCACTTTTGTGAATTCTGCACTTGGGCTCCCTCTGATGGTTTTGAGTGGAACTGCTGCTCCTTGGGTTTAGCTTTGCAGCTGCTTTCACTAATCGTCTCTCCTGGCTCTACTATTTAACCTGGCTCTAGTCTTCAGCCTATGCCACTTGTCAATGTTTTCTGGCTGGATTCACATCTCTGCTTGGATTCTCCTGGTTTTCTGACCAGTTCTGCAAAGATAAGTTCTGGCTTTGCTCATTTCTGTCCACATGTTGTGGACTTATTGTTCTGTGCATTCTATTTTTGTCCAGCTTGTCATTATGGATTTTTTCTGTTAGCTGGAAGCTCTGGGAAGCATATTTACCCTCCACACCTTTAGTCAGGTGTGGAGATTTTGTAAACTCTGTGTGGATTGTTTTGTAGTTTTTATACTGACCGCACAGTATCCTTTCCTGTCCTATCTATCAATCTAGACTGGCCTCCTATGCTAAAATCTGATTTCATCTCTGCGTATGTTATTTTCCCCTCCTCTCACCGTCAATATTTGTGGGGGGCTATCTTTCCTTTGGGGATTTTCTCTGAGGCAAGATAGGTTTCCTGTTTCCATCTTTAGGGGAAGTTAGATCTTAGGCTGTGCCGAGGGGTCTAGGGAGCATCAGTTACCCCCCACGGCTATTTCTAGTTGCGCTGCTAGGTTCAGGGTCTGCGGTCAGTACAGATACCACCTCCTTCAGAGCTTGTCTCATGTTGTTCCTAAACCACCAGATCATATCAAATACCCCTATAGATGGAAGTAGGAATTCTACCTTGCCTCAGAGCAGAACCCCAAAGGATAGGCAGCCCCCCACAAATATTGACTGTGAGTAGTAGGGTTGAGCGAAACGGGTCGTTCATTTTCAAAAGTCGCCGACTTTTGGCAAAGTCGGGTTTCATGAAACCCGATCCGACCCCTGTGCGGGGTCGGCCATGCGGTACGCGACTTTCGCGCCAAAGTCGCGTTTCAATGACGCGAAAAGCGCCATTTCTCAGCCAATGAAGGTAAACACAGAGTGTGGGCAGCGTGATGACATAGGTCCTGGTCCCCACCATCTTAGAGAAGGGCATTGCAGTGATTGGCTTGCTGTCTGCGGCGTCACAGGGGCTATAAAGGGGCGTTCCCGCCGACCGCCATGTTACTGCTGCTGATCTGAGCTTAGGGAGAGGTTGCTGCCGCTTCGTCAGAAGCAGGGATAGCGTTAGGCAGGGTCCATTAACCACCAAACCGCTTGTGCTGCTAGCGATTTCCACTGCCCAACACCACCTTCGGTGTGCAGGGACAGTGGAAGCTACATTTTTTTTTTTTCCCCTCAGCGCTGTAGCTCATTGGGCTGCCCTAGAAGGCTCCCTGATAGCTGCATTGCTGTGTGTACGCCGCTGTGCAAACCAACTGCTTTTTTCAAAGCACAAATCCTCTTGTTCCTTTCTTTCTGCACAGCTATCTTTTTGGTTTGTACACACTTTTTATTTAATTTGTGCATCAGTCCACTCCTTATTGCTGCCTGCCATACCTGGCTGAGATTACTGCAGGGAGATAGTAATTGAAGGACACTCCCTGTTTTTTTTTTTTTTTGTGGGAGATTAAGATTGACATTTCTGCTAGAGTGCCATCCCTGTCTGTGTCATCTCTCACTCAGTGGGCCATAGAAAGCCTATTTATTTTTTTGCTTGATTTGGGTTATAAAATCTACCTGAAAAAATCACTACATCAATCAGTGGGAGAAAAATGTTGGCCTCAGGGCTTGTGTGCCACTCCTGACTCCTGTGTGCATCATCACTCACTCAGTGGGCCATAGAAAGCCCATTTTTTTTTTTGCTTGATTTTGGTTCTAAAATCTACCTGAAAAAATCACTACATCAATCAGTGGGAGAAAAATGTTGGCCTCAGGGCTTGTGTGCCACTCCTGACTCCTGTGTGCATCATCACTCACTCAGTGGGCCATAGAAAGCCTATTTATTTTTTTGCTTGATTTTGGTTCTAAAATCTACCTGAAAAAATCACTACATCAATCAGTGGGAGAAAAATGTTGGCCTCAGGGCTTGTGTGCCACTCCTGACTCCTGTGTGCATCATCACTCACTCAGTGGGCCATAGAAAGCCCATTTTTTTTTTTTTTTTTGCTTTATTTGGGTTCTAAATTCTACCTGAAAAAATCAATAAATCAATCAGTGGGAGATTAATATTGGCCTTTGGGCTTGTGTGCCAGTCCTAAGCGTGCCATCTCTCTCTCTCAGATAGTGGGCCATAGAAAGCCTATTTATTTTTATTTTTTTTTATTGGGTTTATAAATTTTCCCTGGAAAAAAAAAAAAAGTGGGAGATTAATATTGGCCTCTGGGCTTGTGTGCCAGTCCTGAGCGTGCCATCTCTCTCACAAATAGTGGGCCATAGAAAGCCTATTTATTTATTTTTTTTTGGTTTTATAAATTCTCCCTTAAAAAAAAAAGGGAGATTAATATTGGCCTTTGGGCTTGTGTGCCAGTCCTAAGCGTGCCATCTCTCTCTGTCTCTCAGATAGTGGGCCATAGAAAGCCTATTTATTATTTTTTTTATTGGGTTTATAAATTTTCCCTGGAACAAAAAAAAAAGTGGGAGATAAATATTGGCCTCTGGGCTTGTGTGCCACTCCTGACTCCTGTGTGCGTCATCTCTCACTCAGTGGGCCATAGAAAGCCTTTTTTTGTTTTATTTGTTTTCTAAATTCTCCCTGAAAAAATCATTTTATTTTATTTGGTTTCTAAATTCTTCCTGAAAAAATCATTTTATTATATTTTTTTTTTTCCTAAAGTCTCCCTGAAAAAAAAAAACAAAAAAAACAAATCAGTGGGAGATTAATATTGCCCTTTCTGCTTGTGTGCCAGTCTTGACTCCTGGGTGTGCCATCTCTCTCTCTCTCTCCAATTGTGGGCCATAGAAAGCCTATTATTTTTTTAGCTTGATTTGGGTTCCAAAATCTACCTGAAAAAATCACTACATCAATCAGTGGGAGATAAATATTGGCCTCTGGGCTTGTGTGCCACTCCTGACTCCTGTGTGCGTCATCTCTCACTCAGTGGGCCATAGAAAGCCTTTTTTTGTTTTATTTGTTTTCTAAATTCTCCCTGAAAAAATCATTTTATTTTCTTTGGTTTCTAAATTCTTCCTGAAAAAATCATTTTATTATATTTTTTTTTTTTCCTAAAGTCTCCCTGAAAAAAAAAAACAAAAAAAACAAATCAGTGGGAGATTAATATTGCCCTTTCTGCTTGTGTGCCAGTCTTGACTCCTGGGTGTGCCATCTCTCTCTCTCTCTCTCCAATTGTGGGCCATAGAAAGCCTATTATTTTTTTAGCTTGATTTGGGTTCCAAAATCTACCTGAAAAAATCACTACATCAATCAGTGGGAGATAAATATTGGCCTCTGGGCTTGTGTGCCACTCCTGACTCCTGTGTGCGTCATCTCTCACTCAGTGGGCCATAGAAAGCCTTTTTTTGTTTTATTTGTTTTCTAAATTCTTCCTGAAAAAATCATTTTATTCTATTTTTTTTTCCTAAAGTCTCCCTGAAAAAAAACAAAAACAAAACAAATCAGTGGGAGATTAATATTGCCCTTTCTGCTTGTGTGCCAGTCTTGACTCCTGGGTGTGCCATCTCTCTCTCTCTCTCCAATTGTGGGCCATAGAAAGCCTATTATTTTTTTAGCTTGATTTGGGTTCCAAAATCTACCTGAAAAAATCACTACATCAATCAGTGGGAGATAAATATTGGCCTCTGGGCTTGTGTGCCACTCCTGACTCCTGTGTGCGTCATCTCTCACTCAGTGGGCCATAGAAAGCCTTTTTTTGTTTTATTTGTTTTCTAAATTCTCCCTGAAAAAATCATTTTATTTTCTTTGGTTTCTAAATTCTTCCTGAAAAAATCATTTTATTCTATTTTTTTTTTCCTAAAGTCTCCCTGAAAAAACAAAAAAACAAAAACAAATCAGTGGGAGATTAATATTGCCCTTTCTGCTTGTGTGCCAGTCTTGACTCCTGGGTGTGCCATCTCTCTCTCTCTCTCCAATTGTGGGCCATAGAAAGCCTATTATTTTTTTTAGCTTGATTTGGGTTCCAAAATCTACCTGAAAAAATCACTACATCAATCAGTGGGAGATAAATATTGGCCTCTGGGCTTGTGTGCCACTCCTGACTCCTGTGTGCGTCATCTCTCACTCAGTGGGCCATAGAAAGCCTTTTTTTGTTTTATTTGTTTTCTAAATTCTTCCTGAAAAAATCATTTTATTCTATTTTTTTTTTTTCCTAAAGTCTCCCTTAAAAAAAAAAAAAAATCAAATCAGTGGGAGATTAATATTTACATTTGTGCTTCAGTGACAGTCCTGCGTGTGTGGCATCTCTCTCATTTGTTGCCACCAACAACAGAGTGTGTAACATTGTGCCTGATTTTCGTTGTGGTCTCACTCACCTGTAAAGGGGTAGCTAAATCATACTGAAGTTATAGCTCACCGTGTAATTTGTGTGACAGCAACAAATACCGTTAGTTTGTTTACGTTTTTAAAACAATGAGGAAGTATGGTGGAAGAGGTCGTGGCCGGGGGCGTTCATTGTCAGCTGGTAATGAGGGTAGTGGTAGTGGTGGAGCATCAGCTGGTCGTGGGAAAAAAAATATTGCACCTAAGTCTGGAGCTGTGGAGCCAGGTTCGTCGTCTGGCTACACAAGGCCTCGAACGCTCCCTTTTCTGGGAGTAGGAAAACCGCTTTTAAAGCCGGAGCAGCAAGAGCAAGTTTTGGCTTATCTTGCTGACTCAGCCTCTAGCTCTTTTGCCTCCTCTCGTGAAACTGGTAAATGTCAAAGCAGCGCGTCGTTAGTGGATGTTCACGGTCAGGGACAAGTCGCTTCCTTGTCCTCTTCAGCAAAAACAACAACAGAGAAGAATGCAGCAGGCGACACAACGGGTTACTCCATGGAGCTCTTTACACATACCGTCCCTGGCTTAGAAAGTGAAGCAGTTAACAGTCCATGCCCATTACAAGTTGAATCTGACATGGAGTGCACTGATGCACAGCCACAGCCAGACTACTATGCTGGTCCTTTGACTCAGACCACAACATTGCCCTCGCAGGGTGCTGATCAAGAATCAGACCCTGATGAGACTATGTTGCCCCATCACGAACGCTATACCACCGACCGACACGGTGACACAGACGAAGTTGCACACGAGCTACAAGAAGAGGTAATAGATGACCCAGTTCTTGACCCCGATTGGCAGCCATTGGGGGAACAGGGTGCAGGCGGCAGCAGTTCTGAAGCGGAGGAGGAGGGGCCGCAGCAGGCATCAACATCGCAACAGGTTCCATCTGCTGGGCCCGTATCTTGCCCAAAACGCGTGGCAAAACCAAAACCTGTTGGAGGACAGCGTGGCCATCCGGTTAAAGCTCAGTCTGCAATGCCTGAAAAGGTATCCGATGCTAGAAAGAGTGCAGTCTGGCATTTTTTTAAACAACATCCAATTGATCAGCGCAAAGTCATCTGTCAAAAATGTTCAACTACCTTAAGCAGAGGACAGAATCTGAAAAGTCTCAATACAAGTTGCATGCATAGACATTTAACCACCATGCATTTGCAAGCCTGGACTAACTACCAAACGTCCCTTAAGGTTGTAGCACCCTCGGCCAATGAAGCTAGTCAGCAACGCAACATCCCTTCCGGCAGTGTAGGGCCACCATTTTCCGCACCACCTGCAGTATCTGTGCAGGTTTCTTTGCCAGGCCAAAGCAGTCAGGGTCAGGGAATCACCAGTTTCGTAGTAGGAAACACTGCATCTAGGGCACCGGTGGCAACAATACCATCTCCCACCGTCTCTCAGTCTGCCATGTCCACCGGCACCCCCGCTAGTTCCACGATCTCCAGCTCTCCAGTCCAGCTCACCCTACATGAGACTATGGTTAGAAAAAGGAAGTACTTAGCCTCGCATCCGCGTACACAGGGTTTGAACGCACACATAGCTAGACTAATCTCGTTAGAGATGATGCCCTACCGGTTAGTTGAAAGCGAAGCTTTCAAAGCCCTGATGGACTACGCTGTACCACGCTACGAGCTACCCAGTCGACACTTTTTTTCCAGAAAAGCCATCCCAGCCCTCCACCAGCATGTTAAAGAGCGCATCGTCCATGCACTCAGGCAATCTGTGAGCACAAAGGTGCACCTGACAACAGATGCATGGACCAGTAGGCATGGCCAGGGACGTTACGTGTCCATCACGGCACACTGGGTAAATGTGGTGGATGCAGGGTCCACAGGGGACAGCAAGTTTGGGACAGTTCTGCCTAGCCCACGGTCTAGGAAACAATTGGCTGTAGCCGTTCGCACCCCCTCCTCCTCCTCTTCGTCCTCCTGCAGAAGCGAGAGCTCGTCCACAGACCGCAGTCGCACAACCACTCCATCCGCAGCTGCCACTGTTGCACACCAGGTCTCCCATTATGGGGCAGCTACTGGCAAACGTCAGCAGGCTGTATTGGCTATGAAGTGTTTGGGCGACAACAGACACACCGCGGAAGTTCTGTCCGAGTTCTTGCAGAAAGAAACGCAGTCGTGGCTGGGCACTGTAGATCTTGAGGCAGGCAAGGTAGTGAGTGATAACGGAAGGAATTTCATGGCTGCCATCTCCCTTTCCCAACTGAAACACATTCCTTGCCTGGCTCACACCTTAAACCTGGTGGTGCAGTGCTTCCTGAAAAGTTATCCGGGGTTATCCGACCTGCTCCTCAAAGTGCGTGGACTTTGCTCACATATCCGCCGTTCGCCCGTACACTCCAGCCGTATGCAGACCTATCAGCGTTCTTTGAACCTTCTCCAGCATCGCCTAATCATAGACGTTGCAACAAGGTGGAACTCAACACTGCACATGCTTCAGAGACTGTGTGAACAGAGGCGGGCTGTTATGTTTTTGTGGGAGGATACACATACACGGGCAGGCAGTAGGATGGCAGACATGGAGTTGTCAGGTGTGCAGTGGTCGAAGATTCAAGACATGTGTCAAGTCCTTCAGTGTTTTGAGGAATGCACACGGCTGGTTAGTGCAGACAACGCCATAATAAGCATGAGCATCCCCCTAATGCGTCTGCTGATGCAAAGTTTGACGCACATAAAGGATCAGGCGTCTGCAGCTGAGGAAGGCCGGGTTCTGGTTTTTTGAGGGACACAAGTGACGTGGATTTGCCTGAAACTGCCCCTCAACCAAGCACAACCGCAGATTTGAGAACTGGAACTTTGGCCCACATGGCGGATTATGCCTTGCGTATCCTCAAAAGGGACACACGCATAACTAAAATGATGAATGATGACGATTACTGGTTGGCCTGCCTCATTGATCCTCGCTATAAAGGCAAATTGCAAAATATAATGCCACATGAGAACTTGGAACTAATATTAGCAACCAAACAATCAACTCTTGTTGACCGTTTGCTTCTGGCATTCCCTGCACACAGCGCCCGTGATCGTTCTCACACGAGCTGCAGGGGCCAGCAGACCAGAGGAGTTAGAGGGGCAGAAATCAGAAGTGGCGTTGGCCAGAGGGGTTTTCTGACCAGGTTGTGGAGTGATTTTGCTATGACCGCAGACAGGACAGGTACTGCAGCATCAATTCAAAGTGACAGGAGACAACATTTGTCCAGTATGGTTACAAACTATTTTTCATCCCTTATCGATGTTCTCCCTCAACCGTCATTCCCATTTGATTACTGGGCATCAAAATTAGACACCTGGCCAGAATTGGCAGAATATGCATTGCAGGAGCTTGCTTGCCCGGCAGCTAGTGTCCTATCAGAAAGAGTATTCAGTGCTGCAGGTTCAATACTAACAGAAAAAAGGACTCGTCTGGCTACCCAAAATGTAGATGATCTAACCTTCATTAAAATGAACCACAACTGGATTTCGAAATCTTTTGCCCCACCTTGCCCGGCTGACACCTAGCTTTCCTATGAAAAGGTCTTGCCTGTGGACTATTCTGAATGCCTTTTCCAATCTCGTAATTTTCTGCACCTGATTGTCCAGCATACGACATGTTTACACCTCACTAAATGGCCAAACTCCCCACACGGGGCCGTGGTATCGACACTTGGCGACAGCACCCGTGAGAGTGCAGTTTGTCTGAAGAGGTGGGTGAGCCCGCTTTTGGTCGACGGCACTGCCACTGGGTCCCTCCTAGTACAATAAAGTGTCTCTGGCGGTGGTAGTGCGCACCCAACGTCAGACACACCGTTGTAATATGAGGGGCCCTGGGCCTGTACCGCCGGCCACAAGACAGTTTCCCCCCACCCCAGCTCAAACAGTGCTCTACCACTTGCAAAATTATCTCACAGCTCCACCAATGTTTAGTCTATGCGCTGACATCCTTCAATGCCTGCCACTGACAATACCATTGTATTGACATTTTTGTTATGTTAGGCCTTCGATGCCTGTCTGTGGTCACTCCTTCCACTAGGCCTCCACTGACCACACCACTGCTGCCCGTGTACCCCTGTAACCAATTTAAAATTGCCTACAGCCATGTGTTATTATTTTAGGCCTTCGATGCCTGTCTGCGGTGACTCCTTCCAGTAGGCCTCCACTGACCACACCACTGCTGCCCGTGTACCCCTGGAACCAATTTAAAATTGCCTACAGCCATGTGTTATTATTTTAGGCCTTCAATGCCTGTCTGCGGTCACTCCTTCCACTAGGCCTCCACTGACCACACCACTGCTGCCCGTGTACCCCTGGAACCAATTTAAAATTGCCTACAGCCATGTGTTATTATTTTAGGCCTTCGATGCCTGTCTGCGGTCACTCCTTCCACTAGGCCTCCACTGACCACACCACTGCTGCCCGTGTACCCCTGTAACCAATTTAAAATTGCCTACAGCCATGTGTTATTATTTTAGGCCTTCGATGCCTGTCTGCGGTCACTCCTTCCACTAGGCCTCCACTGACCACACCACTGCTGCCCGTGTACCCCTGGAACCAATTTAAAATTGCCTACAGCCATGTGTTATTATTTTAGGCCTTCGATGCCTGTCTGCGGTCACTCCTTCCACTAGGCCTCCACTGACCACACCACTGCTGCCCGTGTACCCCTGGAACCAATTTAAAATTGCCTACAGCCATGTGTTATTATTTTAGGCCTTCGATGCCTGTCTGCGGTCACTCCTTCCACTAGGCCTCCACTGACCACACCACTGCTGCCCGTGTACCCCTGGAACCAATTTAAAATTGCCTACAGCCATGTGTTATTATTTTAGGCCTTCGATGCCTGTCTGCGGTCACTCCTTCCACTAGGCCTCCACTGACCACACCACTGCTGCCCGTGTACCCCTGGAACCAATTTAAAATTGCCTACAGCCATGTGTTATTATTTTAGGCCTTCGATGCCTGTCTGCGGTGACTCCTTCCACTAGGCCTCCACTGACCACACCACTGCTGCCCGTGTACCCCTGGAACCAATTTAAAATTGCCTACAGCCATGTGTTATTATTTTAGGCCTTCGATGCCTGTCTGCGGTGACTCCTTCCACTAGGCCTCCACTGACCACACCACTGCTGCCCGTGTACCCCTGGAACCAACATCAGAAAATATAAAAATAAGTATTTTGCTTATAAAAAAGAAAATACTGGAGAGATATCAAATGCAGACATTTTAACATTAAAAACAAACACATACAACAAAAATCTGGTACAGTACTAAAAATGGCCACCAGCTACAATAACTTTCTCCTGCAAGTAGTTAACTGAAAGGTTTTTTCAATTTTAAACACAGATATGGCATCCACCGAGTGTCCGAGGGTGAGTATATACCTAATAAGAATATAATCACCCTCGGACGCGCCCTGCTTCTTTCCGACAGCCTTCCTTCCTAAGAATCAGCCCTTCCGTGGTGTAGAGAGAGGGTTTGTTACACTCCAAGGTGTTCCCCAGGTTGCCTTTCCTGAGCTTCGATCTTCCGGCTTTCGTTTAGTAGTTGTTGGAAACTACGCTGCATTAGGCCTACAAATTGGGTATGGGGTGGAGAGAGATGGTGTGTTCCACTGTAGAGAGATGGTGTGTTCCACTCCAAGGTGTTCCCCAGGTTTCCTCGCCAATGCTTCGATCATCATGCTCTCGTTTAGTAGTTGTTGGAAACTACGCTGCATTAGGCCTACAAATTGGGTATGGGGTGTAGAGAGATGGTGTGTTACACTCCAAGGTGTTCCCCAGGTTTCCTCTCCATTGCTTCGATCTTCATGCTCTCGTTTAGTAGTTGTTGGAAACTACGCTGCATTAGGCCTACAAATTGGGTATGGGGTGTAGAGAGATGGTGTGTTACACTCCAAGGTGTTCCCCAGGTTTCCTCTCCATTGCTTCGATCTTCCGGCTCTCGTTTAGTAGTTGTTGGAAACTACGCTGCATTAGGCCTACAAATTGGGTATGGGGTGTAGAGAGATGGTGTGTTACACTCCAAGGTGTTCCCCAGGTTTCCTCTCCATTGCTTCGATCTTCCGGCTCTCGTTTAGTAGTTGTTGGAAACTACGCTGCATTAGGCCTACAAATTGGGTATGGGGTGTAGAGAGATGGTGTGTTACACTCCAAGGTGTTCCCCAGGTTTCCTCTCCATTGCTTCGATCTTCCGGCTCTCGTTTAGTAGTTGTTGGAAACTACGCTGCATTAGGCCTACAAATTGGGTATGGGGTGTAGAGAGATGGTGTGTTACACTCCAAGGTGTTCCCCAGGTTTCCTCTCCATTGCTTCGATCTTCCGGCTCTCGTTTAGTAGTTGTTGGAAACTACGCTGCATTAGGCCTACAAATTGGGTATGGGGTGTAGAGAGATGGTGTGTTACACTCCAAGGTGTTCCCCAGGTTTCCTCTCCATTGCTTCGATCTTCCGGCTCTCGTTTAGTAGTTGTTGAAAACTACGCTGCATTGGGCCTACAAATTGGGTATGGGGTGTAGAGAGATGGTGTGTTCCACTCCAAGGTGTTCTCCAGGTTGCCTTTCCTGAGCTTCGATCTTCCGGCTCTCGTTTAGTAGTTGTTGGAAACTACGCTGCATTAGGCCTATAAATTGGGTATGGGGTGTAGAGAGATGGTGTGTTCCACTGTAGAGAGATGGTGTGTTCCACTCCAAGGTGTTCCCCAGGTTTCCTCGCCAATGCTTCGATCATCATGCTCTCGTTTAGTAGTTGTTGGAAACTACGCTGCATTAGGCCTACAAATTGGGTATGGGGTGTAGAGAGATGGTGTGTTCCACTCCAAGGTGTTCCCCAGGTTTCCTCGCCAATGCTTCGATCATCATGGTCTCGTTTTAGTAGTTGTTGGAAACTACGCTGCATTAGACCTACAAATTGGGCATGGGGTGTAGAGAGATGGTGTGTTCCACTCCAAGGTGTTCTCCAGGTTGCCTTTCCTGAACTTCTATCTTCAGGCTCTCATTAAATTGTGGTTAAACGGAACAACTGCATTTGGCGTACTAGTTGGTTTGGGGCCTACTATCGGTGTCTGCCGCTCCTTGCTGTTCTCCTGGTTTCCTGTCCTGAAATTCCGTTTTCAGGCGCTCGTTAAGTAGTTGTTAATGTTAGACTGTATTTGGCCTACTAGTTGGGTTGGGGCCTACTATCGGTGTCTGCCACTCCTTGCTGTTCTCCTCCACTGAACAAAGCTGTGCCGCCTGTTTACTACTGTTGCCAATTTTGAACTGCATTTCGACTACTTACTGATTTGGGCCTACTCTGTGTCAGCCTCTCATTCCAGTTGTCCTCCACTGCAATGCCCCCTGATTAGTCCTGTGTTACCAATTTTGAACTGCATTTAGCCCACTTTATTCTTTGGGCCTATATCTGTGTTTCCTCCTCATCCTGCCCATTGCGCAGCCAGTGATAGATGAGTCTGCTGGTACATTGACCCATAACGCAACATTTCCCGTGCACGCTACACTGCAAGATTGTGACCCTGCTGAAAGTCAGGTCCCCCTTCCCGCATACCATACCACCTTACACGGGGACAAACAGGAAGGTGCAGATGAAAGTGCAGGTTCCTTCATCAGGTGGGGGGAGGAATACTAGTTGGCGACGTCACTGGCACAGGGCCTCTCATGGTACGCAAAAGTGTTGCTGCCGGTGGGAGGCGCCCCCGCTGTGCAAACACACCGCTGTACTTTGAGGGGCCCTGTGCCAGTGCCAATGCCAACGAGTGGGCCCCCCCTGCTTGCTCAGGTTCACAGCACTTGCAAAGTTGAAATACTTACCTCTCCCTGCTCCACTGCCGTGACGTGGTCCAGATTTCCTGGGCCCACTAATTACTTGAACCAGCCCTACCCACCACAACTTTAGCCAAATGACCCCCAATTTCAAATGCCTTCCAATTATTATAAGATAAATTACGCTTGACAAGCTTCATTAAGAAGAATGGATGGTTTTGACATTAAAATGGGCACTCTAGGTGTTTTCCTGGCCCCCACTCACTGCCGACTATGCTGCCACTTGAGGAGGGGTCACCGAACCCTCATCAGAGCCCCCAGGACGATCAGGACGAGCCAGATGATAGGCACGAACCAAATCAGCAGCATGGACATCAGAGGCAAAAACCCAAGAATTATCCGCCTGGCCATAACCCTTCCATTTGACAAGGTACTGAAGCCTCCGCCTCGAAAAACGAGAATCCAAAATCTTCTCAACCACATACTCCAACTCTCCATCAACCAACACGGGGGCCGGAGGATCAACAGAGGGAACAACGGGCACCACATATTTCCACAATAAAGATCTATGGAAGACATTATGGATAGCAAAAGAGGCCGGAAGCGCCAATTGAAAAGACACCGGATCAATAATCTCAGAAATCCTATAAGGACCAAGAAACCGAGGCTTAAACTTAGGGGAAGAAACCTTCATAGGAACATGACGGGAAGACAACCAGACCAGATCCCCAACGCGAAGCCGGGTACCAACACACCGACGACGGTTAGCAAAACGTTGCGCCTCCTCCTGAGACAACACCAAATTGTCCACCACATGAGCCCAAATCTGCTGCAACCTGTCAACCACAGAATCCACACCAGGACAGTCAGAAGGCTCAACCTGCCCAGAAGAAAAACGAGGATGAAAACCAAAATTACAAAAGAAAGGCGAAACCAAAGTAGCTGAACTAGCCCGATTATTAAGGGCAAACTCGGCCAATGGCAAGAAGGCCACCCAATCATCCTGATCAGCAGACACAAAGCATCTCAAATAAGTCTCCAAAGTCTGATTAGTTCGCTCGGTCTGGCCATTTGTCTGAGGATGAAATGCAGAAGAAAAAGACAAATCAATGCCCAGCCTAGCACAAAAGGCCCGCCAAAACCTAGAAACAAACTGGGAACCTCTGTCGGACACAATATTCTCCGGAATACCATGCAAACGAACCACATGCTGAAAAAACAACGGAACCAAATCTGAAGAGGAAGGCAATTTAGGCAAATGCACCAAATGAACCATCTTAGAGAACCGGTCACAAACAACCCAGATAACAGACATCTTCTGGGAAACCGGAAGATCAGAAATAAAATCCATAGAAATATGCGTCCAGGGCCTCTCAGGTACTGGCAATGGCAAAAGCAACCCACTAGCACGGGAACAACAAGGCTTGGCCCGCGCACAAGTCCCACAGGACTGCACAAAAGAACGCACATCACGTGACAAAGAAGGCCACCAAAAGGACCTACCAACCAAATCTCTGGTACCAAAAAATACCAGGATGACCAGCCAACACAGAACAGTGAACCTCATAAATCACTCTACTAGTCCATCTGTCAGAAACAAACAGTTTCCCCACTGGACAGCGGTCAGGTCTGTCAGCCTGAAATTCCTGAAGAACCCGTCGTAAAGCAGGGGAAATGGCAGAAAGGACCACCCCTTCTTTCAGAATGCCGACCGGTTCCAGGACCTCAGGAGAATCCGGCAAAAAACTCCTAGAGAGGGCATCAGCCTTAATATTATTAGAACCCGGAAGATACGAAACCACGAAATCAAAACGGGAAAAAAACAAGGACCATCGAGCCTCTCTAGGATTCAGCTGTTTGGCAGACTTGAGGTAAATCAGATTCTTATGATTGGTCAAGACCACAATACGGTGCTTAGCTCCCTCAAGCCAATGTCGCGACTCCTCAAACGCCCACTTCATAGCCAACAACTCCCAATTGCCGACATCATAATTGCGTTCAGCAGGCGAAAACTTACGGGAAAAGAAGGCACACGGTTTCATCAAGGAAACAACAGAATTCCTCTGAGACAAAACGGCCCCTGCCCCAATCTCAGAAGCGTCAATCTCAACCTGAAACGGAAGAGAAACATCCGGTTGGCGCAACACTGGAGCAGAAGTAAATGCGCGTTTAAGCTCCTGAAAGGCAGAGACAGCCGCAGAGGACCAATTCGCCACATCAGCGCCTTTCTTCGTCAAATCGGTCAAGGGTTTAACCACGCTAGAGAAGTTAGCAATGAAACGGCGATAAAAATTTGCAAAACCCCAACATTTCTGAAGTCTCTTCACGGATGTGGGTTGAATCCAATCATGAATGGCCTGAACCTTAACCGGTTCCATCTCTATAGATGATGGAGAAAAAATGAAGCCCAACAAAGAAACATTCTGCACCCCAAAGAGACACTTAGACCCCTTCACAAACAAAGCATTGTCACAAAGAATCTGAAATACCATCCTGACCTGTTCCACATGAGACTCCCAATCATCGGAAAAAATCAAAATATCGTCCAAATATACAATCAAGAATTTATCAAGATAAGTCCGGAAGATATCATGCATGAAGGACTGAAAAACAGATGGAGCATTAGTGAGCCCAAATGGCATCACAAGATATTCAAAATGACCTTCGGGCGTATTAAATGCAGTTTTCCATTCATCACCCTGCTTAATACGAACAAGATTATATGCCCCCCGAAAGTCAATCTTAGTAAACCAACTAGCCCCCTTAATCCTAGCAAACAAATCAGAAAGCAAAGGTAAAGGGTATTGAAACTTGACCGTGATCTTATTCAAGAGGCGATAATCAATACAGGGTCTCAAGGAGCCATCCTTCTTAGCAACAAAAAAAAATCCCGCTCCCAACGGTGAAGAAGATGGCCGAATATGCCATTTCCCCAAAGACTCCTTAATATAATTCCGCATGGCGGTATGTTCAGGCACAGACAGGTTGAAAAGTCGGCCCTTCGGAAACTTACAGCCTGGAATCAAGTCAATAGCACAATCATAGTCCCTGTGCGGTGGAAGGGAACTGGACTTGGGCTCATCGAATACATTCTGAAAATCAGACAAAAACTTAGGAATTTCAGAAGAGGAAGAGGAGGAGATTGGCATCAAAGGAACATCATTATGAATCCCCTGACAACCCCAACTAGTCACAGACATAGACTTCCAGTCCAACACAGGATTATGTACCTGCAACCACGGAAAACCCAGCACGATAGCATCATGCAAATTATGCAACACCAGAAATCGACAATCTTCCTGATGGGCTGGCGCCATGTGCATGGTCACCTGTGTCCAAAACTGGGGCTTATTTTTAGCCAAAGGTGTAGCATCAATGCCCCTTAAAGGAATAGGATTCTGCAAAGGCTGCAAGGGAAAACCACAATGCCTGGCAAACTCAAAGTCCATTAAGTTCAAGGCGGCACCTGAATCCACAAATGCCATGACAGAAAATGATGACAATGAGCAGATCAAGGACACAGATAACAGAAATTTAGGTTGTACAGTACTGATGGTAAATGAACTGGCGATCCTCTTTGTCTGCTTAGGGCAGACAGAAATGACATGAGAAGCGTCGCCACAATAATAACACAACCTATTCTGACATCTGAAACCTTGTCGTTCCGTTCTAGACAGAATCCTATCACACTGCATTGACTCAGGAATTTGCTCTGAGGACAACGCCACAGCGCGCACAGTTCTGCGCTCCCGCAAGCGCCGGTCAATCTGAATGGCCAGAGACATAGAATCACTCAGACCGAAAGGCGTGGGAAACCCCACCATAACATCTTTAACGGATTCAGAAAGACCCTTTCTGAAAATTGCCGCCAAAGCATCATCATTCCATTTAGTCAACACAGTCATTTTCTAAATTTCTGACAATACAATTCTGCCACCTCTTGACCCTGAGACAGGGCCAACAAGGTCTTCTCCGCTTGATCCACAGAATTAGGTTCATCATATAATAATCCTAAAGCCTGAAAAAAGGAGTCTACATTAAGCAAAGCCGGATTCCCAGATTCCAGGGAAAATGCCCAATCCTGTGGATCCCACGCAGCAGAGAGATGACGATTTTAACCTGCTGAATGGAATCACCGGAGGATCGAGGTCTCAGAGCAAAAAACAGTTTACAGTTGTTTTTAAAACTCAAAAATTTGGACCTGTCACCAAAAAACAAATCAGGAGTAGGAATCTTCGGCTCTAAAACAGGAGTCTGAACAATATAATCAGAAATACCCTGTACCCTAGCAGCAAGCTGGTCCACACGAGAAGCTAATTCCTGAACATCCATGCTAGCACAAGACTCTTCAGCCACCCAGAGAAAAAGAGGGAAGAGAAGACAAAGCAGAGTGCAGAAAAAAATGGCTCAACACCTTTCTTCCCTTCTTCTGAGATGCATTTAACTCATTATAGGATAGTTGTACTGTTATGATCTGGTGGCCTTGGTGCCGCATGGAACTTTCTCTGGAGTTGGTGGAAACTATACTGACCGCAAATCCTGAACTTAACACCGCAACTAGAAGTAGCCGTGGGGTGTGCCTAACAAATCCTAGACACCTCGACACAGCTGGAGGACTAAATACCCCTATAGATGGAAGTAGGAATTCTACCTTGCCTCAAAGCAGAACCCCAAAGGATAGGCAGCCCCCCACAAATATTGACTGTGAGTAGTAGAGGAAAGACACACGCAGGCAGGAAACAGGATTTAGCAAAAGAGGCCACTTCTAGCTAAATAGGAAAGGATAGGACAGAATACTAAGCGGTCAGTATTAAAACCCTTCCAAAAAATATCCACAGCAGATGATACAAAAAAATCCACCATCTAACTAAAGATGTGGCGGGTATATCTGCAACTCCTGAGAATCCAACAAGACTGAGAAAACACTGACACAATCTAAGCTGGACAAGAGAAAACAAATGAATAGCACAAAATTATTAAGCACACAGCATGTGTGCCACAGAAAAAAAAAACCAAACACTTATCTTTGCTGAATTGGCAGCAAGGCAGGAGGAACCAGACAAAGATTCAAAACCTCCCTGAACCATGGACAACTGGCAAGGACTAATGAATCCTGCACACCTAAATACCCCAGTCAGAACTGCAATCAGCAGATACACCTGACCATGACTGCAACTCAGGGACAACTGCATTACCACCTACAACAACTGTAGGGAACCCAAAAGCAGAATTCACAACAATTTTCCCACGCTCGAGTTCATATGAGTTCATCCAGCAGAGGGCGCATCACTGCAACTTGAGGTAACTAGAGTACATTCCCCTACATTCCATTTATTCACCAAGTTTTACAGGCAGGGGCGGCTGCATTAGCAGTGCTCCTGGGTGCAAAATGGTTTAACCCCTTCAGATGGATTTACAGCGTGGGACAAGACTGAACGACAGAAGGTATGGAATATTGTTGTTTGTTTTTTTAACTTTGTTTCAGGTGACAAGGGTCTTCAGGTGGATTAAGAGTATAATAAAATATTAAAACACCATGTGTCTTTATTTCATTAAAATACTTTTTAATAATGCGTGTGTGTTTTATTAACCATTTCGTACTTTTGGATTAATAATGGATAGGTGTCATAATTGACGCCTCTCCATTATTAACCTGGCTTAATGTCACCTTACAATAGCAAGGTGACATTAACCCTTCATTACCCCATATCCCACCACTCCTGTGGAGTGGGAAGAGAGAGGCCAAGTGCCAGAATAGGCGCATCTTCCAGATGTGCCTTTTCTGGGGTGGCTGGGGGCAGATGTTTTTAGCCGGGGGAAGGGGGGCAATAACCATGGACCCTCTACAGGCTATTAATATCTGCCCTCAGTCACTGGCTTTACCACTCTGGCGGAGAAAATTGCGCGGGAGCCCACGCCAATTTTTCTGGGATTTCACCCTTTAATTTAATAGCTAGAGACCCCAACTTTGACACAAAGACACTTCTTACATTACTAAAGAGGAATATGTAATAAAAGAAGGGATATGAGATGATTTACTGTATGTAACCATGTGTCATATCATGTCGGGTTTGTGAAGGAGATAGGAAAAGCCGGCAATTGAATTATATATATATATATATATATATATATATATGTGTGTGTGTAAAAAAGCATAAGTGGAAAAAATAAAACGTAACTTTTATTAGAACTAAAGCCACACAAAAAAAACAAAACCAAACACCCAAGTGGATAAAAAACTGGGGTGTAGTCCCCAACAAATGGTATGGTAACCACGGAGATAGGACAAAATGATACCCTCCGCAACAAATTGGAGGTATCATAGTAAACTAGTTTCTGACATATGAAGCTGGAGTAGAATCAGCTCCACAGCACACAGCGTCAAACTAGATACACGAACAAACAATTAAAAGACCATCAATAATTGCAGATAGACAGTGCCACTGATGGCTATATAGATAATGCAAAAAGGAACAATCTCACCAGTTCCAAGATGAGGGCTCAGGAGCGCCGGATAGCTTCTGGTCAGAAGATGATCCGGAAAAAATGGCGGAGACGACAATCCCTATGTCAGTCCCTATGGGGCTATCGATAGACTATCCCCCAAAGCTCCTGCCCTTACAAGGGCAGTCCACAGCTACCCCTGTACAAACATGCCCTGCACTCTCCCTATATAATCCGTCCCGACGCGTTTCATCCAAGTCTAATCTTCAGGGGACTTTACTTGTGCATGGAGCTGGAGTGCCTATATACTAAAAAGGAGGGACACTAAGTCCTGCCACCCTCAATGCTGTCTTGCAGAGAGTGGCCACGGCATTAGGCTAATGCTTATATAGCAAAAGGGGGAGGTGGAAGAATGACCACTTCCCATTAGGAGATCATATGGCAGCTGGTAGTAACCATAACAACAAGGTAAGCATAAATAGACCCATGTGGGAGAACCACTGTATGCTGTCTTACATTATGCTAAAGGCGCACATGGCAGACCGCAATATTGATTCAATAAAAATGACATGCCTAAGCAGGGGCCGGATGGTACGACCCTAGATTCAGTTAACTGAGGCCCATACTGTACTGCACATCTAAGACAGTGCTGGACATTCATACCGAGTATACATGGCGCCGCCGGTGCATCCTGTAAGGGAGAACGCGCTGGAAGTTGTAATTGTTGCCGGGCGACACACAGGACGCTGGGCGGAGGTAACGCCAGCCTCTTCTGCTGTGTGCGCATGCGCCGGAAGAAGATGTTACTAAGCGACACACCGGGCAACACACAGGACGCTGGGCGGAGGTAACGCCAGCCTCTTCTGCTGAGTGCGCATGCGCTAGAAGAGGATGTTACTAAGCGACGGGGGACGCCGAATAAAACCTCCGGTGACCGGTGGGAGTGCACACTGGACATACAAATTGCCCGGGGACACAACGGGCACAGGGCACAGAGATGTCAACCTTCCCCTATTGAACCAGTACACAGGAAAAGGAGTAGCGCCGAATAGTACTATAGTGCCCGGCGTGAACACACGCCGGAAGTTGCATGTTGCTAGGCAACCATGAGACGCTAAGCGCAGGAGCGTGCCCCAATAGCGGGGACACCGTCCCACGGGCTGGTAAAATACAGTTCACCAGAAGTGGACATAATCCAGCAACAACCTTATGTCAAAAAATATCACAAGAGCCGGCACGGGTATATCACAGTGCTCTAAAATAAAAAAAACTGCGCTATAGATAATCATACTGTGACTCGGTATCATAAAAATGACAAGCAACAAGTGCAGTAGTTGGTATACAATAACAGTGTCCCTAAATCACAGGGACACAAATAGCGACGCCTACCCTTATTATTGATTGCCCACATAAAGGAAGGCGGCAAAAGAATTGAACCAAAACGCTCAGTACCCAGGCTGAACACCCCAAAATAACAGGGACACCAAGCTAAAATATGGCTAGAACACGCCAAAACAAGCACATGTCCCAGGAGTGAGAATAGCAAACATACCACTGAGCTATATACAAATGGCTAGCCCACAATCAAAACGAGGTGCTAAAAAATGGGAAATAACATCCAGAAAAATAATATGCACCTAGTTAATAAGCAGGTATAGTATATTGCAGCCCAAAAAACGAGGAGCCAAAATCAAAGCTACTTAGAGTATATTAGGGCACAATAAAGCCATATGTTTAACCAAGCTGTAACCCAAAAACAAATACATCTAATGTCATATGAAGACCCACACCGAGCATAGCTAAGGTATATGATAAATTAAAAATTGTTGATCATGAGGGTCCCAGAATATAATGGGTGGAAGAGATAAGGATTTAGGCATACTAGAATAACACTGACTGTGCAACACCAAAAGAAGAACATAAAATCAGAGGCGTAGAAGGGAAAATCAGATAAAACAGCTATAATTAATTTGGTCATTCAGGCCTTGTGGACTCACTGTATTCAAGTAAAAAATCCATTTGGCTTCCCGTTGCAACAACAGTTGATCCCAGTTGCCTCCCCGTGCAGGTTTCAAAACTATATATATATATATATATATATATATATATATATATATATATGTGTCTCACTTTATATATATATATATATATATATATATATATATATATATATATATATTATATATATATATATAATAATTTTTGAGGCTATGGATACATTCTATGTCCGTTTTGCAAGCCGGCGAGAAAATCTCACTGTACGGATGCCATACAGATGTCACATGGATAATAATTTGATGTGAGGAAATCGCATCCTCGAACTGCACATCGATCACTGTTTTGTAAACATTTGTGCGATTCTCGTCCGTGTAAAACGAACCGTATTTTTATACGTTGTGTGTGTCCCCGGCCTTATATACAGTATCAGTATGTGTGCTGGGTAACCGCTTCTGATTTCTTACGTTGCCAGGGCTTACTAACAGTGGTGGGCAAACCCCTGGATGTTTGCGTCTGTTGGGTTCGGCCGAACATTTAAAAACAGTTTGGATCGGGTACCAGAACAGTACCCAAACCCCGACCCCATTCGCCAACATTCGTTGCTTGCCACGCTGTCATCTGCTTGACAGAACGGCAAACACTGCCTCTGATCGGCAGTCAGATTATTACTGATTATTATTAGTGATCAGAGAGCTGTGTTTCCCACACTGTCAGAGGACAGCGTGAACCAGCAGCTATGACCGGCGGTAAAAAGTTTACTTCTGGTCATAAAGGTGTCAGCTGATGAGAGAATCCTAATCCCATCAGCCTACGCCTGCTGATGCTAATAACAGCAAGAGCAGGTGTCACTGATGGGAGTATTCATCACCCCCATCATTCATGTCTCCCGTCTATTCCATCGGGACTCGTGGGGGTCTTGTTCCCCTATACATGCCCCATTGGGGCCTGTGGGGGTTTTGTTCCCTTCTATATGCCCTACCATATCCTACCATACTCCTTGCATCTATTCGTCCCGTTCCTGGGATGTGGTATATATTTCCTTCTTTGTGGGCTGGGGCGCACAATCCACCATGTTTAACGCGCCTTCATGCCTTTCACATACTTTATTGTAAGTACACATATTTGTTTTATAAATTGCTGGAGCGGCGCTTTCATGCTGGCTTTTTGGGGGGCTGGTCATTTCTGCTCTCTGCGCTTGTGTGAGATTTATTGTGATCTCAGAAGGGTCGCATTCCACGCATGCGCAAGCTCCTGTCTTCTGCCTCTGGCCGGCGCAGCTTGTATGTTCGGCGATTCAATCTGATATGAGTATTTAGCGTCCTGTTGATGCGCCAGTGCGTGCATTACGCCACCGGCTTCCTGACTCCTGCTCGGGGTATTCCTTCACATGTTTCTTCTTCTGCTACCACACACCTTTCAGGTATTGTATTTGATTGACCGACCGCTATTTAAGATCCTCTGACTTCTCCCTACTCACTTCCCCTGATGAAGCTGCGCTGAGCAGCGATACGCGTGGGGCTTCCCCCACACTCCTCTGGTCCCGGGACTATCTTCCCTTTGACTCCTTGACTGCTGAAGTTACATGTTGGGCTGCCTTATATGGTGATATTACCACTCTTGGTCGCCTTTTGGCTCTATTTTCTGGCATTGGTTTCCCTCTATATTATTTTCTATTATAATGGAATGTCTTCACTAGCCTCCTTGCAATACCCATGGGGCTTATTGGAGCTCTCTTGGGAACATTAGCACCTACACTCACATAGGTATACAGTTATATGAAAAAGTTTGGGAACCCCTATTAATCTTAATGATTTATAAAAATTGTTTTTTTTGCAACAGCTATTTCAGTTTCATATCTATATACATAATTGTCTAAGGGGTACTTCCGTCTGCCTGTCTGTCCTTCTGTCACAGATATTCATTAGTCCTGGCCTCTGTCTATCATGGAAATCCAAGTCGCTGATTGGTCGCCGCAAAACAGCAACGGGCTCAGTCTGGAAGAAAATGGCCGCTCCATACTCCCCGCAGTCAGTGGCCGGCGCCAGCTCCCCTCACTCACTGTCCCCGGCGCTCCGCTCCCCGCAGTCAGTGGCCGGCGCTCCGCTCCCCCGCAGTCAGTGTCCCCGGCGCTCCGCTCCCCGTAGCCAGTGTCCCCGGCGCGCCGCTCCCCGCAGTCAGTGTCCCCGGCGCTCCGCTCCCCGCACTGTGTCCCCGGCGCTCCATACTCCCCTCCGGCCACCGCTAACACAGGGTTAATGCCGGCGGAAACGCAGTCCGGTACCGCCGCTATTAACCCTGTGTGTCCCCAACCTTTTACTATTGATGCTGCCTATGCGGCATCAATAGTAAAAGAAACTAATGTTAAAAATATTAAAAAAACAAAAAAACTGCTATACTCACCCTCCGTTGTCCGCTGAGCCGCTCATGCCTGCCGCCATCTTCCTTTCCCCCCCATGCTTTGCGAAATTACCCATAAGACCTAGTGGTCTCGCGAGACCGTAAGTCATATGGGTAATTTCGCAAAGCATCCTGGGAACGCAAGATGGCGACAGCCGCACGCCCATCTGCACACGATCCCAGGAGGCGGACAGACGGGACGCTGAGGAGCAGCGACCAGAATGGTGAGTATGTTCAACTACAAGGGGCCCTCGGATCGTTAGGTGAGTATGTTTATTTATTTATTTTTTGAACCTGTGACATACGTGGCTCGGTAATATAGTACGTCACTGGGCAATATCCTACGTGGCTCTGTGCTGTATACTACAAGGCTGTGTAATATAGTACGTGACTGGGCAATATACTACGTGGATCCGTGCTGTATACTACATGGCTGGGCAATATACTACGTGGCTGAACAATATACTACCTCGCTCTGCAATATACTACGTGACTGGGCAATATACTACGTGGCTGGGCAATATACTATCTGGCTGGGCAATATACTACGTGGACATGCATATTCTAGAATACCCGATGCGTTAGAATCGGACAACCATCTAGTATCTAATAACTGTTGGACACAGTAATCTTTCTGCCTTGAAATGAGGTTTATTGTACTAACAGAAAATGTGCAATCTACATTCAAACATAGTTTGACAGGTGCATAAGTATGGGCACCCCACCAGAAAAGTGACATTAATATTTAGTAGATCCTCCTTTTGCAAAAATTACAGCCTCTAGTCGCTTCCTGTAGCTTTTAATGAGTTCCTGGATCCTGGATGAAGGTATTTTTGACCATTCCTCTTTACAAAACAATTCCAGTTCAGTTAAGTTTGATGGTCGCCGAGCATGGATAGCCCTCTTCAAATGATCCCACAGATGTTCAATGATATTCAGGTCTGGGTACTGGGATGGCCATTCCAGAACAGTGTAATTGTTCCTCTGCATGAATGCCTGAGTAGATTTGGAGCGGTGTTTTGGATCATTGTCTTGCTGAAAGATCCATCCCCTGCGTAACTTCAACTTTGTCACTGATTCATGAACATTATTGTCAAGAATCTGCTGATACTGAGAGGAATCCATGCGTCCCTCAACTTTAACAAGATTCCCGTTGCCGGCATTGGCCACACAGCCCCAAAGCATGATGGAACCTCCACCAAATTTTACTGTGGGTAGCAAGTGTTTTTCTTGGAATGCTGTGTTTTTTGGCCGCCATGCATAACGCCTTTTTGTATGACCAAACAACTCAATCTTGGTTTCATCAGTCCACAGGACCTTCTTCCAAAAAGAAATTGGCTTCTCCAAATGTGCTTTTGCATACCTCAGCTAACTCTGTTTGTGGCGTGCTTGCAGAAACGGCTTTTTTCGCATCACTCTCCCATGCAGCTTCTCCTTGTGCAAAGTGCATTGTATAGTTGACCGATGCACAGTGACACCATCTGCAGCAAGTTGATGCTGCAGCTCTCTGGAGGTGGTCTGAGGATTGTCCTTGACTGATCTGACCATTCTTCTTCTCTGCCTTTCTGATGTTTTTTTTGGCCTGCCACTTCTGGCCTTAACAAGAACTGTACCTGTGTTCTTCCATTTCCTTACTATGTTCCTCACAGTGGAAATTGACAGGCTAAATCTCTGAGACAGCTTTTTGTATCCTTCCCCTGAACAACTATGTTGAATAATCTTTGTTTTCAGATCATTAGACAGTTGTTTTGAGGAGCCCATGATGCCACTCTTCAGAGGAGATTCAAACAGGAGAACAACTTGCAAGTGGCCACTTTAAGTAGCTTTTCTCATGATTGCATAGACCTGGCTATGAAGTTCAAAGCTCAATGAGGTTAGAAAACCAAAAAAAAGTGCTTTAGTAAGTCAGTAAAAAGTAGGTAGGAGTATTTAACTCCTTCATGACCTTGGGATTTTTCATTTTTTCATGTTCGTTTTTCACTCCCCTCCTTCCCAGAGCCATAACTTTTTTATTTTTCCGTCAATTTGGCCATGTAAGGGCTTATTTTTTGCGGGACGAGTTGTACTTTTGAACGACATCATTGGTTTTAGCATGTCGTGTTCTAGAAAACGGGAAAAAAATTCCAAGTGCAGTGAAATTGCAAAAAAAGTGCAGTCCCACATTTGTTTTTTGTTTGGCTTTTTTGCTAGGTTCACTAAATGCTAAAACTGACCTTACATTATGATATTCCAGGTCATTACGAGTTCACAGACACCTAACGTGACTAGGTTATTTTTTACCTAAGTGGTGAAAAAAAAATTCCAAACTTTGCTAAAAAAAAAGCGCCATTTTCCGATACTCGTAGCGTCTCCATTAGAGTTGAGCGACCTTGACCTTTTTAGAGTCGAGCCGGGTTTCACGAAACCCGACTATCTCAAAAGTCGGGTCGAGTGAAATCGGCCGATTATGACGTAAAGTCGGGATCGACCGAAACACGAAACCCAATGCAAGTCAATGGGGCAGCATAGTCGGCAGTGAGTGGGGGCCAGGAAAACACCTAGAGTGCCCATTTTAATGTCAAAACCATCCATTCTTCTTAATGAAGCTTGTCAAGCGTAATTTACCTTATAATAATTGGAAGGCATTTGAAATTGGGGGTCATTTGGCTAAAGTTGTGGTGGGTAGGGCTGGTTCAAGTAATTAGTGGGCCCAGGAAATCTGGACCACGTCACGGCAGTGGAGCAGGGAGAGGTAAGTATTTCAACTTTGCAAGTGCTGTGAACCTGAGCAAGCGGGGGGGCCCACTCGTTGGCATTGGCACTGGCACAGGGCCCCTCAAAGTACAGCGGTGTGTTTGCACGGCGGGGGCGCCTCCCACCGGCAGCAACACTTTTGCGTACTATGAGAGGCCCTGTGCCAGTGACGTCGCCAACTAGTATTCCTCCCCCCACCTGATGAAGGAACCTGCACTTTCATCTGCACCTTCCTCTTTGTCCCCGTGTAAGGTGGTATGGTATGCGGGAAGAGCAACCTGACTTTCAGCAGGGTCACAATGTTGTTGTGTAGCGTGCACGGGGAATGTTGCGTTATGGGTCAATGTACCAGCAGACTGATCTATCACTGGCTGGGCAATGGGCAGGATGAGGAGGAAACACAGATATAGGCCCAAAGAATAAAGTTGGCTAAATGCAGTTCAAAATTGGTAACACAGGAATAACCAGGGAGCATTGCAGTGGAGGACAACTGGAATGAGAGGCAGACACCGATAGTAGGCCCCAACCCAACTAGTAGGCCAAATGCAGTCTAACATTAACAACTACTTAACGAGCGCCTGAAAACGGAATTTCAGGACAGGAAACCAGGAGAACAGCAAGGAGCGGCAGACACGGTTAGTAGTCCCCAAACCAACTAGTACGCCAAATGCAGTTGTTCCATTTAACCACAATTTAACGAGAGCCTGAAGATAGAAGCTCAGGAAAGGCAACCTGGAGAACACATTGGAGTGGAACACACCATCTCTCTCCACCCGATACCCAATTTGTAGGCCTAATGCAGTGTAGTTTTCTACAACTACTAAACGAAAGTCGGAAGACCGAAGCAATGGCAAGGAAACCTGGGGAACACCTTGGAGTGTAACACACCATCTCTCTCCACCCGATACCCATTTTGTAGGCCTAATGCAGTGTAGTTTTCTACAACTACTAAACGAGAGTCGGAAGACCGAAGCAATGGCAAGGAAACCTGGGGAACACCTTGGAGCGTAACACACCATCTCTCTCCACCCGATACCCAATTTGTAGGCCTAATGCAGTGTAGTTTTCTACAACTACTAAACGAGAGTCGGAAGACCGAAGCAATGGCAAGGAAACCTGGGGAACACCTTGGAGTGTAACACACCATCTCTCTCCACCCGATACCCATTTTGTAGGCCTAATGCAGTGTAGTTTTCTACAACTACTAAACGAGAGTCGGAAGACCGAAGCAATGGCAAGGAAACCTGGGGAACACCTTGGAGTGTAACACACCATCTCTCTCCACCCGATACCCAATTTGTAGGCCTAATGCAGTGTAGTTTTCTACAACTACTAAACGAGAGTCGGAAGACCGAAGCAATGGCAAGGAAACCTGGGGAACACCTTGGAGTGTAACACACCATCTCTCTCCACCCCATACCCATTTTGTAGGCCTAATGCAGCCTACTTTCCGACAACTACTAAACGAGAGCATGAAGATCGAAGCTCAGGAAAGGCAACCTGGGGAACACCTTGGAGTGTAACACACCCTCTCTCTACACCACGGAAGGGCTGATTCTTAGGAAGGAAAGCTGTCGGAAAGAAGCAGGGCGCGTCCGAGGGTGATTATATTCTTATTAGGTATATACTCACCCTCGGACGCGCCCTGCTTCTTTATTTGTAATGAATGTTTATTTGCAATGTGGTTTTGACTTACTCTATTTTTTTGGTAAATAATGATTTTATTATTTTCATTGTTTTGCATCTTCTTGGCAATAATATAAAGAAGACGCGACAGGACAACACTCGGTGGATGCCATATCTGTGTTTTAAATTGAAAAAAACTTTCAGTTAACTACTTGCAGGAGAAAGTTATTGTAGCTGGTGGCCATTTTTAGTACTGTACATGAAAACCAGGGATTCAAGATTCAGGAGGCTAATTTGCATATTCCAGGTGCCTTCTGGGAGAAGCGAAGTCTCCCTAAGCTAGAAGATCGTTGGGTACAGCCGGGACCAGCTGCTTCGAAAGCATCACCAAACCAGGGATTCAAGCTTCAGGAGGCTAATTTGCATATTCCAGGTGCCTTCTGGGAGAAGCGAAGTCTCCCTAAGCTAGAAGATCGTTGGGTACAGCCGGGACCAGCTGCTTCGAAAGCATCACCAAACCAGGGATTCAAGCTTCAGGAGGCTAATTTGCATATTCCAGGTGCCTTCTGGGAGAAGCGAAGTCTCCCTAAGCTAGAAGATCGTTGGGTACAGCCGGGACCAGCTGCTTCGAAAGCATCACCAAACCAGGGATTCAAGCTTCAGGAGGCTAATTTGCATATTCCAGGTGCCTTCTGGGAGAAGCGAAGTCTCCCTAAGCTAGAAGATCGTTGGGTACAGCCGGGACCAGCTGCTTCGAAAGCATCACCAAACCAGGGATTCAAGCTTCAGGAGGCTAATTTGCATATTCCAGGTGCCTTCTGGGAGAAGCGAAGTCTCCCTAAGCTAGAAGATCGTTGGGTACAGCCGGGACCAGCTGCTTCGAAAGCATCACCAAACCAGGGATTCAAGCTTCAGGAGGCTAATTTGCATATTCCAGGTGCCTTCTGGGAGAAGCGAAGTCTCCCTAAGCTAGAAGATCGTTGGGTACAGCCGGGACCAGCTGCTTCGAAAGCATCACCAAACCGCGCGCCGTACGGCGCGCGAATTTTTGCCTGTAGGACATTATTGCAAGAGAGCTTGGCTGAGTAGATTACACAAGAAGGAAAACACACAGCAAGTCAGCAGGATCTAGGAGCAACATGGCAGATGTGACAACCTACATGGTGAGCTGCAGCATGTGCTACATGTTCACAGATCGACCAGAAGAAGAATCCAATTTCACCTGTCAGAAGTGTAGACTAGTGGCCCTTTTAGAAGAAAAGGTGCGGGGTCTGGAAGAAAGAATAGCAACTTTGAAACTCATCAAAGAGAATGAAGACTTTCTAGACAGAACAGAAGCATCTCTACTGGTCACAGAAGGTGCAAAAAGTGTCAGAGAACCTCCAAAAGCAGATGAGTGGAAGCATGTGACCAAAAGAAGCAAGAAGACCATGGAGAAATCACCAACCACACAACTGAAGAACCGATATCAAATCTTTGTAGAGGATGAAGATGGCACACCTAAGAATGAAGCAATACCAGCAAGCAAAAAAGAAAAGGGCACACAGCAACAAGTGACAGCAAAAAGTACAGCCAAGAAGCAACGAAGAGTGGTGGTGGTGGGAGACTCACTACTGAGAGGCACAGAAGCAGCCATCTGCAGACCGGACATAACTGCAAGAGAAGTATGCTGCCTTCCAGGTGCGATGATCAAGGATGTGACCGATAGGATACCAAAGCTCTTCAGCTCCAAGGACGTCCACCCATTTCTTCTGATACATGTTGGCACCAATGACACGGCAAGGAAGGACCTACCGACAATCTGCAAGGACTTTGAAGAGTTGGGGAAGAAAGTAAAGGAACTGGATGCACAGGTAGTTTTTTCTTCTATCCTTCCAGTAGATGGGCATGGCACCAGGAGATGGAACAGGATCCTTGATGCAAACAACTGGCTAAGACGATGGTGCAGACAACAAGGATTTGGATTCCTGGACCACGGTGTGAATTACTGGTATGATGGACTCCTCGCCAGAGACGGACTACACCTCAACAAACCTGGGAAACACACATTCGCCAGAAGACTCGCTACACTCATCAGGAGGGCGTTAAACTAGAAGAAGAGGGGACGGGAAGAAAAACATTAGACTCGTACAAAGACGACCCAGGAAAACATACTCAGAAGGGAGGTAAGAACATTTCTAAAACAATCCACAGTGAGGAGATTGGAACAAAACAAAATCCTCTAAACTGCATGCTCGCAAACGCCAGAAGCCTGACAAACAAGATGGAAGAACTAGAAGCAGAAATATCTACAGGTAACTTTGACATAGTGGGAATAACCGAGACATGGTTAGATGAAAGCTATGACTGGGCAGTTAACTTACAGGGTTACAGTCTGTTTAGAAAGGATCGTAAAAATCGGAGAGGAGGAGGGGTTTGTTTCTATGTAAAGTCTTGTCTAAAGTCCACTTTAAGGGAGGATATTAGCGAAGGGAATGAAGATGTCGAGTCCATATGGGTTGAAATTCATGGAGGGAAAAATGGTAACAAAATTCTCATTGGGGTCTGTTACAAACCCCCAAATATAACAGAAAGCATGGAAAGTCTACTTCTAAAGCAGATAGATGAAGCTGCAACCCATAATGAGGTCCTGGTTATGGGGGACTTTAACTACCCGGATATTAACTGGGAAACAGAAACCTGTGAAACCCATAAAGGCAACAGGTTTCTGCTAATAACCAAGAAAAATTATCTTTCACAATTGGTGCAGAATCCAACCAGAGGAGCAGCACTTTTAGACCTAATACTATCTAATAGACCTGACAGAATAACAAATCTGCAGGTGGTTGGGCATTTAGGAAATAGCGACCACAATATTGTGCAGTTTCACCTGTCTTTCACTAGGGGGACTTGTCAGGGAGTCACAAAAACATTGAACTTTAGGAAGGCAAAGTTTGAACAGCTTAGAGATGCCCTTAATCTGGTAGACTGGGACAATATCCTCAGAAATGAGAATACAGATAATAAATGGGAAATGTTTAAGAACATCCTAAATAGGCAGTGTAAGCGGTTTATACCTTGTGGGAATAAAAGGACTAGAAATAGGAAAAACCCAATGTGGCTAAACAAAGAAGTAAGACAGGCAATTAACAGTAAAAAGAAAGCATTTGCACTACTAAAGCAGGATGGCACCATTGAAGCTCTAAAAAACTATAGGGAGAAAAATACTTTATCTAAAAAACTAATTAAAGCTGCCAAAAAGGAAACAGAGAAGCACATTGCTAAGGAGAGTAAAACTAATCCCAAACTGTTCTTCAACTATATCAATAGTAAAAGAATAAAAACTGAAAATGTAGGCCCCTTAAAAAATAGTGAGGAAAGAATGGTTGTAGATGACGAGGAAAAAGCTAACATATTAAACACCTTCTTCTCCACGGTATTCACGGTGGAAAATGAAATGCTAGGTGAAATCCCAAGAAACAATGAAAACCCTATATTAAGGGTCACCAATCTAACCCAAGAAGAGGTGCGAAACCGGCTAAATAAGATTAAAATAGATAAATCTCCGGGTCCGGATGGCATACACCCACGAGTACTAAGAGAACTAAGTAATGTAATAGATAAACCATTATTTCTTATTTTTAGTGACTCTATAGCGACAGGGTCTGTTCCGCAGGACTGGCGCATAGCAAATGTGGTGCCAATATTCAAAAAGGGCTCTAAAAGTGAACCTGGAAATTATAGGCCAGTAAGTCTAACCTCTATTGTTGGTAAAATATTTGAAGGGTTTCTGAGGGATGTTATTCTGGATTATCTCAATGAGAATAACTGTTTAACTCCATATCAGCATGGGTTTATGAGAAATCGCTCCTGTCAAACCAATCTAATCAGTTTTTATGAAGAGGTAAGCTATAGACTGGACCACGGTGAGTCATTGGACGTGGTATATCTCGATTTTTCCAAAGCGTTTGATACCGTGCCGCACAAGAGGTTGGTACACAAAATGAGAATGCTTGGTCTGGGGGAAAATGTGTGTAAATGGGTTAGTAACTGGCTTAGTGATAGAAAGCAGAGGGTGGTTATAAATGGTATAGTCTCTAACTGGGTCGCTGTGACCAGTGGGGTACCGCAGGGGTCAGTATTGGGACCTGTTCTCTTCAACATATTCATTAATGATCTGGTAGAAGGTTTACACAGTAAAATATCGATATTTGCAGATGATACAAAACTATGTAAAGCAGTTAATACAAGAGAAGATAGTATTCTGCTACAGATGGATCTGGATAAGTTGGAAACTTGGGCTGAAAGGTGGCAGATGAGGTTTAACAATGATAAATGTAAGGTTATACACATGGGAAGAGGGAATCAATATCACCATTACACACTGAACGGGAAACCACTGGGTAAATCTGACAGGGAGAAGGACTTGGGGATCCTAGTTAATGATAAACTTACCTGGAGCAGCCAGTGCCAGGCAGCAGCTGCCAAGGCAAACAGGATCATGGGGTGCATTAAAAGAGGTCTGGATACACATGATGAGAGCATTATACTGCCTCTGTACAAATCCCTAGTTAGACCGCACATGGAGTACTGTGTCCAGTTTTGGGCACCGGTGCTCAGGAAGGATATAATGGAACTAGAGAGAGTACAAAGGAGGGCAACAAAATTAATAAAGGGGATGGGAGAACTACAATACCCAGATAGATTAGCGAAATTAGGATTATTTAGTCTAGAAAAAAGACGACTGAGGGGCGATCTAATAACCATGTATAAGTATATAAGGGGACAATACAAATATCTCGCTGAGGATCTGTTTATACCAAGGAAGGTGACGGGCACAAGGGGGCATTCTTTGCGTCTGGAGGAGAGAAGGTTTTTCCACCAACATAGAAGAGGATTCTTTACTGTTAGGGCAGTGAGAATCTGGAATTGCTTGCCTGAGGAGGTGGTGATGGCGAACTCAGTCGAGGGGTTCAAGAGAGGCCTGGATGTCTTCCTGGAGCAGAACAATATTGTATCATACAATTATTAGGTTCTGTAAAAGGACGTAGATCTGGGGATTTATTATGACGGAATATAGGCTGAACTGGATGGACAAATGTCTTTTTTCGGCCTTACTAACTATGTTACTATGTTACTATGTTACCAGATTTTTGTTGTATGTGTTTGTTTTTAATGTTAAAATGTCTGCATTTGATATCTCTCCAGTATTTTCTTTTTTATAAGCAAAATACTTATTTTTATATTTTCTGATGTTGGTTCAAGGGGTACACGGGCAGCAGTAGACAGGTCAGTGGAGGCCTAGTGGAAGGAGGGACCGCAGACAGGCTTTGAAGGCCTAACATAATAAATTGGGCTGGCTGTAGGCAATTTAAAATTGGTTCCAGGGGAACACGGGCAGCAGTGGCCTGGTCAGTGTAGTAGTAGTGGAAAGAACGGGCCGCAGACAGGCTTCGAAGGCCTAACATAACAAAACTTGGGATGTAGGCAATTTACAATTGGTTCCAGGGGAACACGGACAGCAGTAGACAGGTCAGTGGAGGCCTAGTGGAAGGAGGGACCGCAGACAGGCTTCGAAGCCCTAACATAATAAATTGGGCTGGCTGTAGGCAATTTAAAATTGGTTCCAGGGGAACCCGGGCAGCAGTAGACAGGTCAGTGGAGGCCTAGTGGAAGGAGGGACCGCAGACAGGCTTCGAAGCCCTAACATAATAAATTGGGCTGGCTGTAGGCAATTTAAAATTGGTTCCAGGGGAACACGGGCGGCAGTAGACAGGTCAGTGGAGGCCTAGTGGAAGGAGGGACCGCAGACAGGCTTCGAAGCCCTAACATAATAAATTGGGCTGGCTGTAGGCAATTTAAAATTGGTTCCAGGGGAACCCGGGCAGCAGTAGACAGGTCAGTGGAGGCCTAGTGGAAGGAGGGACCGCAGACAGGCTTTGAAGGCCTAACATAATAAATTGGGCTGGCTGTAGGCAATTTAAAATTGATTCCAGGGGAACACGGGCAGCAGTGGCCTGGTCAGTGTAGTAGTAGTGGAAAGAACGGGCCGCAGACAGGCTTCGAAGGCCTAACATAACAAAAATTGGGATGTAGGCAATTTACAATTGGTTCCAGGGGAACACGGACAGCAGTAGACAGGTCAGTGGAGGCCTAGTGGAAGGAGGGACCGCAGACAGGCTTCGAAGCCCTAACATAATAAATTGGGCTGGCTGTAGGCAATTTAAAATTGGTTCCAGAGGAACCCGGGCAGCAGTAGACAGGTCAGTGGAGGCCTAGTGGAAGGAGGGACCGCAGACAGGCTTCGAAGCCCTAACATAATAAATTGGGCTGGCTGTAGGCAATTTAAAATTGGTTCCAGGGGAACACGGGCGGCAGTAGCCAGGTCAGTGTAGTAGTAGTGGAAAGAACGGGCCGCAGACAGGCTTCGAAGGCCTAACATAACAAAAATTGGGCTGTAGGCAATTTAAAATTGGTTCCAGGGGAACCCGGGCAGCAGTAGACAGGTCAGTGGAGGCCTAGTGGAAGGAGGGACCGCAGACAGGCTTCGAAGCCCTAACATAATAAATTGGGCTGGCTGTAGGCAATTTAAAATTGGTTCTAGGGGAACACGGGCGGCAGTAGACAGGTCAGTGGAGGCCTAGTGGAAGGAGGGACCGCAGACAGGCTTCGAAGCCCTAACATAATAAATTGGGCTGGCTGTAGGCAATTTAAAATTGGTTCCAGTGGAACACGGGCAGCAGTAGACAGGTCAGTGGAGGCCTAGTGGAAGGAGGGACCGCAGACAGGCTTCGAAGCCCTAACATAATAAATTGGGCTGGCTGTAGGCAATTTAAAATTGGTTCCAGGGGAACACGGGCGGCAGTAGCCAGGTCAGTGTAGTAGTAGTGGAAAGAACGGGCCGCAGACAGGCTTCGAAGGCCTAACATAAGAAAAATGTCAATACAATGGTATTGACAGTGCCAGGCATTGAAGGATGTCAGCGCATAGACTAAACATTGGTGGAGCTGTGAGAGAAAATTTTGCAAGTGGTAGAGCACTGTTTGACCTGGGGGGGGGGGGGACTGTCTTGTGGCCGGCGGTACAGGCCCAGGGCCCCTCATATTACAACGGTGTGTCTGACGTTGGGTGCGCACCACCACCGCCAGACACTTTATTGTACTATGAGGGACCTAGTGGCAGTGCCATCGACCAAAAGCGGGCACACCCACCTCTTCAGACAAACAGTACTCTCACGGGAGCTGGCGCCAAGTGGCGATACCACGGCCCCGTGTGGGGACTTTGGCCATTTAGGGAGGTGTTAACATGTCGGATGCTGGACAATCAGGTGCTGCAAATTACGAGATTGGAAAAGTCGTTCAGAATAGTCCACAGGCAAGACCTTTACATAGGAAAGCTAGGTGTCAGCCGGGCAAGGTGGGGCAAAAGATTTCGAAATCCAGTTGTGGTTCATTTTAATGAAGGTTAGATCATCTACATTTTGGGTAGCCAGACGAGTCCTTTTTTCTGTTAGTATTGAACCTGCAGCACTGAATACTCTTTCTGATAGGACACTAGCTGCCGGGCAAGCAAGCTCCTGCAATGCATATTCTGCCAATTCTGGCCAGGTGTCTAATTGTGATGCCCAGTAATCAAATGGGAATGACGGTTGAGGGAGAACGTCAATAAGGGATGAAAAATAGTTAGTAACCATACTGGACAAATGTTGTCTCCTGTCACTTTGAATTGATGCTGCAGTACCTGTCCTGTCTGCGGTCATAGCAAAATCACTCCACAACCTGGTCAGAAAACCCCTCTGGCCAACGCCACTTCTGATTTCTGCCCCTCTAACACCTCTGGTCTGCTGGCCCCTGCAGCTCGTGTTAGAACGATCACGGGCGCTGTGTGCAGGGAATGCCAGAAGCAAACGGTCAATAAGAGTTGATTGTTTGGTTGCTAATATTAGTTCCAAGTTCTCATGTGGCATTATATTTTGCAATTTGCCTTTATAGCGAGGATCAAGGAGGCAGGCCAACCAGTAATCGTCATCGTTCATCATTTTTGTTATGCGTGTGTCCCTTTTGAGGATACGTAAGGCATAATCCACCATGTGGCCCAAAGTTCCAGTTCTCAAATCTGTGGTTGTGCTTGGTTGAGGGGCAGTTTCAGGCAAATCCACGTCACTTGTGTCCCTCCAAAAACCAGAACCCGGCCTTGCCGCGCCAACAATTTCCACTGGCCCCGGAAAAGCTTCCTCATTAAAAATATAATCATCCCCATCATCCTCCTATTCCTGTTCGCCCGCTACCTCGTCCTGTACACTGCCCTGGCCAGACAATGGCTGACTGTCATCAAGGCTTTCCTCTTCCTCAGCTGCAGACGCCTGATCCTTTATGTGCGTCAAACTTTGCATCAGCAGACGCATTAGGGGGATGCTCATGCTTATTATGGCGTTGTCTGCACTAACCAGCCATGTGCATTCCTCAAAACACTGAAGGACTTGACACATGTCTTGAATCTTCGACCACTGCACACCTGACAACTCCATGTCTGCCATCCTACTGCCTGCCCGTGTATGTGTATCCTCCCACAAAAACATAACAGCCCGCCTCTGTTCACACAGTCTCTGAAGCATGTGCAGTGTTGAGTTCCACCTTGTTGCAACGTCTATGATTAGGCGATGCTGGGGAAGGTTCAAAGAACGCTGATAGGTCTGCATACGGCTGGAGCGTACGCGCGAACGGCGGATATGTGAGCAAAGTCCACGCACTTTGAGGAGCAGGTCGGATAACCCCGGATAACTTTTCAGGAAGCACTGCACCACCAGGTTTAAGGTGTGAGCCAGGCAAGGAATGTGTTTCAGTTGGGAAAGGGAGATGGCAGCCATGAAATTCCTTCCGTTATCACTCACTACCTTGCCTGCCTCAAGATCTACAGTGCCCAGCCACGACTGCGTTTCTTTCTGCAAGAACTCGGACAGAACTTCAGCGGTGTGTCTGTTGTCGCCCAAACACTTCATAGCCAATACAGCCTGCTGACGTTTGCCAGTAGCTGCCCCATAATGGGAGACCTGGTGTGCAACAGTGGCAGCTGCGGATGGAGTGGTTGTGCGACTGCGGTCTGTGGACGAGGTCTCGCTTCTGCAGGAGGACGAGGAGGAGGAGGAGGGGGTGCGAACGGCTACAGCCAACTGTTTCCTAGACCGTGGGCTAGGCAGAACTGTCCCAAACTTGCTGTCCCCTGTGGACCCTGCATCCACCACATTTACCCAGTGTGCCGTGATGGACACGTAATGTCCCTGGCCATGCCTACTGGTCCATGCATCTGTTGTCAGGTGCACCTTTGTGCTCACACATTGCCTGAGTGCATGGACGATGCGCTCTTTAACATGCTGGTGGAGGGCTGGGATGGCTTTTCTGGAAAAAAAGTGTCGACTGGGTAGCTCGTAGCGTGGTACAGCGTAGTCCATCAGGGCTTTGAAAGCTTCGCTTTCAACTAACCGGTAGGGCATCATCTCTAACGAGATTAGTCTAGCTATGTGGGCGTTCAAACCCTGTGTACGCGGATGCGAGGCTAAGTACTTCCTTTTTCTAACCATAGTCTCATGTAGGGTGAGCTGGACTGGAGAGCTGGAGATCGTGGAACTAGCGGGGGTGCCGGTGGACATGGCAGACTGAGAGACGGTGGGAGATGGTATTGTTGCCGCCGGTGCCCTAGATGCAGTGTTTCCTACTACGAAACTGGTGATTCCCTGACCCTGACTGCTTTGGCCTGGCAAAGAAACCTGCACAGATACTGCAGGTGGTGCAGAAAATGGTGGCCCTACACTGCCGGAAGGGATGTTGCGTTGATGACTAGCTTCATTGGCCGAGGGTGCTACAACCTTAAGGGACGTTTGGTAGTTAGTCCAGGCTTGCAAATGCATGGTGGTTAAATGTCTATGCATGCAACTTGTATTGAGACTTTTCAGATTCTGCCCTCTGCTTAAGGTAGTTGAACATTTTTGACAGATGACTTTGCGCTGATCAATTGGATGTTGTTTAAAAAAATGCCAGACTGCACTCTTTCTAGCATCGGATACCTTTTCAGGCATTGCAGACTGAGCTTTAACCGGATGGCCATGCTGTCCTCCAACAGGTTTTGACTTTGCCACGCGTTTTGGGCAAGATACGGGCCCGGCAGATGGAACCTGTTGCGATGTTGATGCCTGCTGCGGCCCCTCCTCCTCCGCTTCAGAACTGCTGCCGCCTGCACCCTGTTCCCCCAATGGCTGCCAATCGGGGTCAAGAACTGGGTCATCTATTACCTCTTCTTGTAGCTCGTGTGCAACTTCGTCTGTGTCACCGTGTCGGTCGGTGGTATAGCGTTCGTGATGGGGCAACATAGTCTCATCAGGGTCTGATTCTTGATCAGCACCCTGCGAGGGCAATGTTGTGGTCTGAGTCAAAGGACCAGCATAGTAGTCTGGCTGTGGCTGTGCATCAGTGCACTCCATGTCAGATTCAACTTGTAATGGGCATGGACTGTTAACTGCTTCACTTTCTAAGCCAGGGACGGTATGTGTAAAGAGCTCCATGGAGTAACCCGTTGTGTCGCCTGCTGCATTCTTCTCTGTTGTTGTTTTTGCTGAAGAGGACAAGGAAGCGACTTGTCCCTGACCGTGAACATCCACTAACGACGCGCTGCTTTTACTTTTACCAGTTTCACTAGAGGAGGCAAAAGAGCTAGAGGCGGCAAAAGAGCTAGAGGCTGAGTCAGCAAGATAAGCCAAAACTTGCTCTTGCTGCTCCGGCTTTAAAAGCGGTTTTCCTACTCCCAGAAAAGGGAGCGTTCGAGGCCTTGTGTAACCAGACGACGAACCTGGCTCCACAGCTCCAGACTTAGGTGCAATATTTTTTTTCCCACGACCACCTGATGCTCCACCACTACCACTACCCTCATTACCAGCTGACAATGAACGCCCCCGGCCACGACCTCTTCCACCAGACTTCCTCATTTTTTTTAAAAACGTTACCAAACTAACGGTATTTGTTGCTGTCACACAACTTACACGGTGAGCTATAACTTCAGTATGATTTAGCTACCCCTTTACAGGTGGGTGAGACCACAACGAAAATCAGGCACAATGTTACACACTCTGTTGTTGGTGGCAACAAATGAGAGAGATGCCACACACGCAGGACTGTCACTGAAGCGCAAATGTAAATATTAATCTCCCACTGATTTGTTTTTTTTTTTTTTTTTTTTAACAGGGAGACTTTAGAAAAAAAAAATAATAAAAAAAAATGATTTTTTAAGGAAGAATTTATAAACCAAATAAAATGAAATTATTGTTTCAGGGAGAATTTAGAAAACAAATAAAAAAAAAATAGGCTTTCTATGGCCCACTGAGTGAGAGAGGACGCCCACAGGAGTCAGGAGTGGCACACAAGCCCAGAGGCCAATATTTATCTCCCACTGATTGATGTTGTGATTTTTTCAGGTAGATTTTGGAACCCAAATCAAGCAAAAAAATAAATAGGCTTTCTATGGCCCACTGAGTGAGAGATGGCACACACAGGAGTAAGGAGTGGCACACAAGCCCTGAGGCCAATATTTTTCTCCCACTGATTGATGTAGTGATTTTTTTCAGGTAGATTTTAGAACCCAAATCAAGCAAAAAAATAAATAGGCTTTCTATGGCCCACTGAGTGAGAGATGACACAGACAGGGATGGCACTCTAGCAGAAATGCCAATCTTAATCTCCCACAAAAAAAAAAAAAAAAGGAACTGTCCTTCAATTACTATCTCCCTGCAGTAATCTCAGCCAGGTATGGCAGGCAGCAATAAGGAGTGGACTGATGCACAAATTAAATAAAAAGTGTGGACAAACAAACAAGATAGCTGTGCAGAAAGGAAGGAACAAGAGGATTTGTGCTTTGAAAAAAGCAGTTGGTTTGCACAGCGGCGTACACACAGCAATGCAGCTATCAGGGAGCCTTCTAGGGCAGCCCAATGAGCTACAGCGCTGAGGAAAAAAAAAAAAATGTAGCTTCCACTGTCCCTGCACACCGAAGGTGGTGTTGGGCAGTGGAAATCGCTACAGCACAAGCGGTTTGGTGGTTAATGGACCCTGTCTAACGCTATCCCTGCTTCTGACGAAGCGGCAGCAACCTCTCCCTAAGCTCAGATCAGCAGCAGTAACATGGCGGTCGGCGGGAACGCCCCTTTATAGCCCCTGTGACGCCGCGGACAGCAAGCCAATCACTGCAATGCCCTTCTCTAAGATGGTGGGGACCAGGACCTATGTCATCACGCTGCCCACACTCTGCGTTTACCTTCATTGGCTGAGAAATGGCGCTTTTCGCGTAATTGAAACGCGACTTTGGCGCGAAAGTCGCGTACCGCATGGCCGACCCCGCACAGGGGTCGGATCGGGTTTCATGAAACCCGACTTTGCCAAAAGTCGGCGACTTTTGAAAATGAACGACCCGTTTCGCTCAACCCTAGTCTCCATTTTTCATGATCTGGGGTTGATTGAGGGCTTATTTTTTGCGTGCCGAGCTGGCGTTTTTAAGGATAGCATTTTGGTGCAGATACATTCTTTTGATCGCCCGTTATTGCATTTTAATGCAATGTCACGGCGACCAAAAAAACGTATTTCTGGCGTTTCTAATTTTTTTTATCGCTACGCTGTTTAGCGATCAGGTTAATGCTGTTTTATATTGATAGATCGGGCGATTCTGAACGCGGCGATACCAAATATGTGTAGGTTTGATTTCTTTTTATTGATTTATTTCGATTGGGGCGAAAGGGGGGTGATTTAAACTTTTATATTTTTTTTATTTTTTTCACATTTTTTTTTTACTTTTTTTTTTTACTTTTGCCATGATTCAATAGCCTCCATGGGAGGCTAGAAGCAGGCACAGCACGATCAGCTCTGCTACATAGCAGCGATCTGCTGTTCGCTGCTATGTAGCAGAAAATCAGGTGTGCTGTGAGCGCCGTCCACAGGGTGGCGCTCACAGCTGCCAGGGATCTGTAACCATAGAGGTCTCAAGGACCTCTATGGTTACAATACTGAAGCATCGCCGACCTCCGATCATGTGACGGGGGTCGGCGATGCCGTCATTTCCGGCCGCCTGGCCGGATGCGGTAGTTAAATGCCCCTGTCTGCGTTTGACAGCGGCATTTAACTAGTTAATAGGTGCGGGCAGATCGCGATTCTGCCCGCGCCTATTGCGGGAACATGTCAGCTGTTCAAAACAGCTGACATGTCCCGTCTTTGTTGCGGGCTCACCGCCGGAGCCCGCATCAAAGCGGGGCTTCTGACCTCGGATGTACTATCCCGTCCGAGGTCAGAAAGGGGTTAAAACAAGAAAATGATAAGGGTGCCCACACCTGTCAAATTTTGTTTGAATGCAGATTGCACATTTTCTGTTAGTACAATAAACCTCATTTCAAGGCAGAAACATTACTGTGTCCAACAGTTATTAGATATATGAAACTGAAAAATAGCTGTTGCAAAAAAAAAACAATTTTTATAAAACATTAACCCCTTAGCGACCGCCGATACGCCTTTTAACGGCGGCCGCTAAGGGTACTTAAACCACAGCGCCGTTAATTAACGGCGCTGTGGAAAAAGTAAATAGCGCCCCCCAGAGGCCGATTTTCTCCGGGGTCTCGGCTGCCGGGGGTAGCCGAGACCCCAGAGAACATGATTCGGGGTTTTTTTAACCCACCCCGCATTTGCGATCGCCGGTAATTAACCGTTTACCGGCGATCGCAAAAAAAAAAACACGCGATCTCTTTTTAATTTCTCTGTCCTCCGATGTGATCGCACATCGGAGGACAGAGAAAAGGGGTCCCAGGTGGCCCCCCAATACTCACCTAGCTCCCCCGATGCTCCTTGTGTCTCCCGGTGGGCGCTGCCATCTTCAAAATGGCGGGCCCATGCGCCGGCCGGCACCGGGAGAATCTTTGGGGTCTCGGCTGCCGGGGGTAGCCGAGACCCCAAAGAGCATGATCGGGGTCGGTTTTACCGACCCCTGTTTTGCGATCGCCGGTAATTAACTGTTTACCGGCGACCGCAAAAAAAAAAAAAAAAAAGTAAAGTGTAATTCTCTGTCCTCTGATGTGATCGCACATCAGAGGACAGAGAAATAGGGGGATTCGGGGACCCTACAATACTCACCTGTGTCCCTGGATCCTCTTGCTGCTCCTCCTGGCCGCCGGCAGAAGAAAATGGCGGGCGCATGCCCAGTGCGCCCGCCATCTGTCTCCATCTGCCGGCCGGCAGGAGAACAGCAGTTGGGGCTAAAATTAGGGTTAGGGGTAGGGTTAGGGTTAGGGGTAGGGTTAGGGATAGGGTTAGGGGTAGGGTTAGGGGTAGGGTTAGGGGTAGGTTAGGGGTAGGGGTAGGGTTAGGGTTAGGGCTAGGGTTAGGGTTGGGGCTAAATTTAGGGTTAGGGTTGGGGCTAAATTTAGGGTTAGGCTTCTTTCACACTTACGTCGGTACGGGGCCGTCGCAATGCGTCGGCCCGACATACCGACGCACGTTGTGAAAATTGTGCACAACGTGGGCAGCAGCTGTAGTTTTTCAACGCATCCGCTGCCCAATCTATGTCCTGGGGAGGAGGGGGCGGAGTTACGGCCACGCATGCGCGGTCAGAAATGGCGGATGCGACGTACAAAAAAACGTTTCATTGAACGTTTTTTTGTGCCGATGCTCCGCCAAAACACAACTGATCCAGTGCACGACGGACGCGACGTGTGGCCATCCGTCACGATCCGTCGGCAATACAAGTCTATGGGCAAAAAACGCATCCTGCGGGCACATTTGCAGGATCCGTTTCTTGTCCAAAACGACGGATTGCGACGAAATGCCAAACGACGCAAGTGTGAAAGTAGCCTTAGGGCTAGGGTTAGGGTTGGGGCTAAAGTTAGGGCTAGGGTTGGGGCTAAAGTTAGGGCTAGAGTTGGGATTAGGGTTGGTATTAGGGTTAGGGTTGGCATTAGGGTTACGCTTGGGATTAGGGTTAGGTTTGGGATTAGGGTTAAGGTTAGGGTTGTGATTAGGGGTGTATTGGGATTAGGGTTAGGTTTGAGGTTAGGGTTGAGATTAGGATTAGGGGTGTGTTGGATTTAGGGTTTTGATTAGGGTTTTGGTTAGGGTTGACATTAGGGTTGTTTTGGGGTAAGGGTTGTGATTATGGTTAGGGTTAGTGATTAGGATTATGGATCAGGTTGGGATTAGGGTTAGGGGTGTGTTGGGGTTAGGGTTGGAGCTAGAATTGGGGGGTTTCCACTGTTTAGGTACATCAGGGGGTCTCCAAACACGACAGCCAATTTTGCGCTCAAAAAGTCAAATGGTGCTCCCTCCCTTCTGAGCTCTGCCGTGCGCCCAAACAGTGGGTTACCCCCACATATGGGGCTTCAGCGTACTCGGGATAAATTGGACAATTTCTGGGGTCCAATTTCTCTTGTTACCCTTGTGAAAATAAAAACTTGGGGGCTACAATATCTTTTTTGTGAAAAAAAAAATATTTTTTATTTTCACGACTCTGCATTCTAAACTTCTGTGAAGCACTTGGGCATTCAAGGTTCTCACCACACATCTAGATAAGTTCCATGGGGGGTCTAGTTTCTAAAATGGGGTCACTTGTGGGGGATTTCTACTGTTTAGGCACATCAGGGGCTCTCCAAACGCGACATGGCGTCCGATCTCAATTCCAGCCAATTCTACATTGAAAAAGTAAAACGGCACTCCTTCTCTTCCAAGCTCTGCGGTGCGCCCAAACAGTGGTTTACCCCCACATATTGGGTATCGACGTACTCAGGAGAAATTGCACAACAACTTTAGTGGTCTAATTTCTCCTGTTACCCTTGTGAAAATAAAAATTTGTGGGCAAAAAGATCATTTTTGTAGAAAAAATGCAATTTTTTTTTTCACGGCTCTACGTTATAAACTTCTGTGAAGCACATGGGGGTTCAAAGTGCTCGCCCCACATCTAGATAAGTTCCTTAAGGGGTCTAGTTTCCAAAATGGTGTCACTTGTGGGGAGTATCCACTGTTTAGGCACATCAGGGGCTCTCTAAACGTGACATGGCGTCCGATCTCAATTCCAGCCAATTCTGCATTGAAAAAGTCAAACGGCGCTCTTTCACTTCTAAGTTCCGCGGTGCGCCCAAAAAGTGGTTTACACCCACATATGGGGTATTGGCGTATTCAGGAGAAATTGCATAACAAAATTTATGGTTCCATTTCTGTTTTTACACTTGTGAAAATAAAAAAAATGGTTCTGAATCAAGATGTTTGCAAAAAAAAGGTAAATGTTCATTTTTTCCTTCCACATTGTTTCAGTTCCTGTGAAGCACGTAAAGGGTTAATAAACTTCTTGAATGTGGTTTTGAGAACCTTGAGGGGTGTAGTTTTTAGAATGGTGTCACACTTCATTATTTTCTATCATATAGACCCCTCAAAATGACTTCAAATGTGATGTGGTCCCTAAAAAAAAATGGTGTTGTAAAAATGAGAAATTGCTGGTCAACTTTTAACCCTTACAACTCCCTAACAAAAAAAAAATTTGTTTCCAAAATTGTGCTGATGTAAAGTAGACATGTGGGAAATGTTATTTGTTAACTATTTTTCGTGACATATCTCTCTGATTTAAGGGCATAAAAATACAAAGTTTGAAAATTGCAAAATTTTAAAAATTTTCGCCATATTTCCGTTTTTTTCATAAATAATCGCAAGTAAAATCGAAGAAATGTTACCACTAACATGAAGTACAATATGTCACGAAAAAACAATCTCAGAATTAGCGGGATCCGTTGAAGCGTTCCAGAGTTATAACCTCATAAAGTGACAGTGGTCAGAATTGCAAAAATTGGCCTGGTCATTAAGTACCAAATTGGCTCTGCCACTAAGGGGTTAAGCTTAAGATTAATAGGGGTGCCCAAACTTTTTCATATGGATGGATGGATGGATGGATATATATCTATAATATAACGCTGGGAGCGTCACTCTGTCCGAAGCCTTTATAGACTGCGCCGGCGCAGTCTGGGCCTCACAGAGTGACGCTCCTGGGAGATCGCGGTATGCGTTCACACTGAACGCACACCGCGATCTCCAACAGAGAAGCAGGGACCGCCAGGAGGGTGAGTATCGGCTATATTCACCTGTCCTCCGTTCCACCGCTGTGCGCCGCCATCTTCCAGGTCCTCGGCCTGTGACCTTCAGTTAATGCGCCGCCCTCTGACTGACCAGTCACAGCCAGAGGACCGGGAAGATGGCGGCTCACAGCGGTGGAACGGAGGACAGGTGAATATAGTAAGTGCTGGGGGGCCTGAGCTGGCGGCGATACCGGCACCTGACCCCCACAGCGCGCCGGTGTCCCCGCCTGCTCAGGCCCCCCAGCACTCGGCGCCCAGCGGGTCAGAGACAGTATCGGGACGCAGGATGGGTGCAGCGCATGACAGGATGGGGACGCAGGATGGGTGCAGCGCAAGACAGGATGGGGACGCAGGATGGGTGCAGCACATGACAGGATGGGGACGCAGGATGGGAGCAGCACATGACAGGATGGGGACGCAGGATGGGAGCAGCGCATGACAGGATGGGGACGCAGGATGGGAGCAGCGCATGACAGGATGGGGACGCAGGATGGGAGCATCGCATGACAGGATGGGGACGCAGGATGGGAGCAACGCATGACAGGATGGGGACGCAGGATGGGAGCAGCGCATGACAGGATGGGGACGCAGGATGGGAGCAGCGCATGACAGGATGGGGACGCAGGATGGGAGCAGCGCATGACAGGATGGGGACGCAGGATGGGAGCAGCGCATGACAGGATGGGGACGCAGGATGGGAGCAGCGCATGACAGGATGGGGACGCAGGATGGGAGCAGCGCATGACAGGATGGGGACGCAGGATGGGAGCAGCGCATGACAGGATGGGGAGGCAGGATGGGAGCAGCGCATGACAGGATGGGGAGGCAGGATGGGAGCAGCGCATGACAGGATGGGGAGGCAGGATGGGAGCAGCGCATGACAGGATGGGGAGGCAGGATGGGAGCAGCGCATGACAGGATGGGGACGCAGGATGGGAGCAGCGCATGACAGGATGGGGACGCAGGATGGGAGCAGCGCATGACAGGATGGGGACGCAGGATGGGAGCAGCGCATGACAGGATGGGGACGCAGGATGGGAGCAGCGCATGACAGGATGGGGAAGCAGGATGGGAGCAGCGCATGACAGGATGGGGACGCAGGATGGGAGCAGCACATGACAGGATGAGGACGCAGGATGGGAGCAGCGCATGACAGGATGGGGACACAGGATGGGAGCAGCACATACCAGGATGGAGACCATATACCAATATAAATGCTCGCCACCCGGGCATAGAACGGGTTCAATAGCTAGTATAAAGCATAACGGTGGGAGCGTCACTGTCCGAAGCCTGTATAGACTGCGCAAGTGCGACGCAGCGCGCCTGCACAGTCTGGACAAGAGTGACGCAGCCGAACTTACTTATCCCCCCCAATATACCGGCCATGGGGGCTCCACACACCCATGTATCCCCCATAATATAGCGGCCATGGGGGCTCCGTGCTCTGCAGCTCCGGTCCGGGTAGATGTAGAGCCCAGCGGAGCTCCAGGTCCTTCGATGATGTCACCAGCATGTGACCAGTGACGCGAGTGGGCGGAGTCAGTCCTCGCTGTGCTGGCTGCAGGGGTGCTGTATCCATTATAGCCAGTGCCGCACTCAGGCAGTAAGTACAGCCGCACTCAGGCAGCACAGCCGCACTCAGGCAGCACAGCCGCACTCAGGCAGCACAGCCGGAGAGAGAAAGATGGGAGCAACATATGGCAGAATGGAAACAGGAACAGGCAGAATGGGTGCAGCACATTACAACAGAATGGGGGCACAGGATGGGAGCACCACATGACAAAATGGGGACGCAGGATGGGAACAGCACATGACAGAATGGTTGCACACGATGGGAGCACCACATGACAGGATGGGGGCAGGATGGGAGCAGCACATGACAGGATGGGGACGCAGGTTGGAACAGCACATGACAGGATGGGGACGCAGGGTGAAGCAGCACATGACAAGATGGGGACGCAGGAAGGAGCAGCACATGACAGGATGGGGACGCAGGATGGAGCACATGACAGGATGGGGGCGCAGCAGCACATGACAGGATGGGGACGCAGGATGGAGCAGCACATGACAGGATGGGGACGCAGCATGGAGCAACACATGACAGGATGGGGGAGCAAGATGGGAGCAGCACATACCAGGATGGAGACCATATACCAATATAAATGCTCGCCACCCGGGCGTAGAACGGGTTCAATAGGTAGTATATATATATATATATATATATATATATATATATAATATATAAAACTGAATGTGTGTGTGTGTGTGTGTGTGTGTGTGTGCGCGTGCGTGCGTGTGTGCGTGTGTATGTCCAGGATTGGCATCTGCACCGTCGCAGCTACAGCCACAAAATTTTGCACAGTCACACGTCTGGACCCTGAGAGCGTCATAGGCTATGTTGTGAGGTGAAATTTTAACCCCGCGCTTTCCAATTCACCAAACAATTTTGCCCCTATCTACATAATGGGGAAAAAGTGAAAGGAAAAGTGTTGGGAGGCAAATTGACAGCTGCCAGATGTGAACAAGGGGGACTTAAAGAATGAGAGCGATGGTGCCAAAGAGTATATACCGTACAGTTGCTAAGGTGGGACCCCGACATGGGATACTCACCACACACGGGGATATGAACACACACACAAAATGTGCCACACACTACCACGTGCTTGAACACATATACCACCCATTTCACCACATATACACCAACCTCGCCACATAAAAGTCGAAACACGTGTCGCCGCTCAAAACTCGCCATGCACAAAACTCACCACATGCAAAACTAGGCTCACGCAAAACTCGCCACACGTGCAAAACTCACCTCATGGAAAACTCGCCACACGCAAAACTTGCCACATGCACAAAAGTTTCAACACATGCAAAAATTGCCTCACACAAAACTTGCACATACTCAAAATGCACCACACATAAAACTCGCCACGTGCAAAACTCGCCATGGGCAAAACTTGCTGCACACAACTTGCTACACTAACCTGTCACATGCAACTCGACACACAAAAAGTTGCTACACGCATGTCGCCATACAAAACTCATCTCACAAAAGTCAGTACATGCATGTCGCCACACGCAACTCAACACACAACTTGAAACATGAAACTCGCCCTAAAACACACACAAGTCTGGTATCCTTCAAAACTAAAAATCTGATTAATAAGCAGACAAACTACAAGAGCAACAAATGTACCATATAGGAAATACGGCAGCTGTCAGTCACATGACCTGTATTATGTGTATGTGTGAGCTAATATATACTGCCAGGGGGGAGGGCTTCCTGTTGGCTGGGGATTTATCAGGCTGCCAATTTAGCTTACAAATACTGAGGTAAAAATACTGATATACAGGAGCAGATGACACACAGGTATATACTATGTACAGGAGCAGATGACACACGTATATACTATATACAGGAGCAGATGACACACGTATATACTATATAAAGGATCAGATGACACACAGGTATATACTATATACAGGATCAGATGACACACAGGTATATACTATATACAGGAGCAGATGACACAGGTATATACTATATACAGGAGCAGATGACACACAGGTATATACTATATACAGGAGCAGATGACACACGTATATACTATATACAGGAGCAGATGACACACAGGTATATACTATATACAGGAGCAGATGACACACAGGTATATACTATATACAGGAGCAGATGACACACAGGTATATACTATATACAGGAGCAGATGACACACAGGTATATACTATATACAGGAGCAGATGACACACAGGTATATACTATATACAGGAGCAGATGACACACAGGTATATACTATATACAGGAGCAGATGACACACAGGTATATACTATATACAGGAGCAGATGACACACAGGTATATACTATATACAGGAGCAGATGACACACAGGTATATACTATATACAGGAGCAGATGACACACAGGTATATACTATATACAGGAGCAGATGACACACAGGTATATACTATATACAGGAGCAGATGACACACAGGTATATACTATATACAGGAGCAGATGACACACAGGTATATACTATATACAGGAGCAGATGACACACAGGTATATACTATATACAGGAGCAGATGACACACAGGTATATACTATATACAGGAGCAGATGACACACAGGTATATACTATATACAGGAGCAGATGACACACAGGTATATACTATATACAGGAGCAGATGACACACAGGTATATACTATATACAGGAGCAGATGACACACAGGTATATACTATATACAGGAGCAGATGACACACAGGTATATACTATATACAGGAGCAGATGACACAGGTATATACTATATACAGGAGCAGATGACACACAGGCATATACTATATACAGGAGCAGATGACACACAGGCATATACTATATACAGGAGCAGATGACACACAGGTATATACTATATACAGGAGCAGATGACACACAGGTATATACTATATACAGGAGCAGATGACACAGGTATATACTATATACAGGAGCAGATGACACACAGGTATATACTATATACAGGAGCAGATGACACACAGTTATATACTATATACAGGAGCAGATGACACACAGGTATATACTATATACAGGAGCAGATGACACACAGGAATATACTATATACAGGAGGAGATGACACATATATACTATATACAAGAGGAGATGACAGCCTGGTATATACCATATACAGGGGAGATGACATACAGGTACATACTATATACAGGGGCGATGACACACAAGTATATACTATATACAGTGGAGATGACACAGGTATATACACTATATACTGGAGGAGATGACACACAGGTATATACTGTATACAGGAGCAGAGGATACACAGGTATATACTATATACAGGAGATGACTTACAGGTACATACTATATACAGGACGAGATGACATACAGGTATATACTATATAAAAGAGGAGATGACATAGGTATATAGAGGAGATGACATACAGCAGATATATACTATATACAGGGGAGATGACATACAGGTATATACTATATACAGGAGATGACATACATGTATATACTATATATAGGAGGAGATGACATACAGGTATATAGTATATACAGAAGAGATGACATACAGGTATATAATATAGGAGATGACACATGGGTATATACAATATACAGGAGGAGATGACATACAGCAGGTGTATACTATTTACAGGGGAGATGACATACAGGTATATACTATATACAAGAGAAGACATACAGGTGTATAATATATATAAGGGAGATGACAAACATGTATATACTGAGGTGAAAATGAGGGGTGTGAGGTGAAAATGAAAAGGTGTGAGTGCAAAATGAGAGGAGTGAGGGAAAATAGTGGTGTGATCGGAAAATGACAGATGTGAGGTCGAAATGACAAGTGTTAGGGGGTTATGAGAGGAGTGAGGGGAAAATGAGAGGTGTAAGGGAGAAAATGAGGCATGATGGGAAAATAAGAGACATTAGGTGCTATAACTAACCACAGATATTTACTATGCCCAGGCAACGCCGGGCTCTTCAGTATATATATATATGTGTGTTTGGGTGTGTGTGTGTGTGTATATATATATATATATATATATATATATATATATATATATATATACTAGATTGTGGCCCGATTCTAACGCATCGGGTATTCTAGAATATTCATGTCCCCGTAGTATATGGACAATGATGATTCCAGAATTCGCGGCACACTGTGCCCGTCGCTGATTGGTCGAGGCAACCTTTATGACATCATCGTCGCCATGGCAACCATTATGACATCTACGTCGATACTGTGCCCGCTGAATCAGAAACGTGAGATGTCTACGTCCTTTATGACATCATCGTCGCTGTGCCCGTTGCTGATTGGTCGAGGCCGCCAGGCCTCGACCAATCAGAGACGCGGGATTTCTACGTCGATGCTGTGCCGGTCTCTGATTGGTCGAGGCCTGGCGGCCTCGACCAATCAGAGAGCCGGGATTTCCAGGACAGACAGACAGACAGACGGAAAAACCCTTAGACAATTATATATATAGATATATGTGTTTGGGTGGGTGTGTCTATATATATATATGTGTGTTTGGGTGGGTGTGTATATATATATATATATATATATATATATATATATGTGTGTGTTTTTTGTATGTGCGTGTAGTGACAAATCAAGGTAAGAAGTGTCAGGAGGCTTGTCTAATCTTCTTGTCTTGCGTTCCTTTAGGAAAGAGTGGGGCTTGGAACCTTTCCTTCCTCCGTCCCTCTTACAGGTTTATAAAGAAAAATCTCTCCGCAAAGCATTGGCCCAACATCTGAAAATCCACCAAAACCAATTATCCGGCAACAAGGTAAGGGATATAATGACAAATGATTGTGCTGGCGTTCCACTGGTGGACGTGTAACGTGAACCTTCTCATTCACACAGATGTCTGTCATCCAAGCCAAGCTGCGCTACCTTCGTATCCTCAATGAGCTGCCAACATTTGCTGGGGTCCTCTTCAACACCGTCGCCATGGTAACACACAGCCTCCGCTATGTCCGCAGACGCCATGCAGATTGTATTGTACTTTCTTTCAGTCTACATATTGTACCAACAAAAAATAATTAGTCCAACAAGAACGTCTGTTAAGATTTTGAGATGAAGAAAGAGTTTGCGTAATTTGAGTAATATATTGAATAGCAGGAAAAGGGACCTAAATGTCACCGTGGCTACAGTCTGATTGTTTGTAATGGTGATGCTTTTTAATTTTCTCCTATCTCATACAGTAGCTGCATGGAAGAAAAGCCGTGAACATGTGCTATCCGTGAGTTACATAATTGTGGCCTCTGTGTGCCGCATGTGTGACACGTACCAGCGCCTGAGAAAAGCTGTACAGGCACCGGGTGCTGAAGGCAGCTCTCATCATTGTCGCTTGGACTCCCTGAGATCAGCGCAACCATGTGACAATGATGGGAGTTGTAGTCCACACCCGCTGTGTACATCGTGAATAAAATAAATAACAAAAACAAATGGTGTGGGCTCACGCATAATTTTCATAACCAGCAGTGGGAAAGTCGACGGCTGATGTTAATAATCTGGGAAAGGGGCCAATATCCCAAAAGGTTCCCAGGCTATTAATAACAGCTGCATACTAAGCCGTTACTGGTTAGTTTACAGGGGACCCTAGAAAATGAATGACATTGAGTCCCCCTATAACTTCTAACCAGCAAAAGCTAAACAGACAGCTGTGGGCTGATATTAATAGCCCGGAAGGGGCCAAGGATATTGCCCCCCTCCCAGGCTAAGAATATCAGAAGTCAGCTACCCCAGAAATGGTGCATCCATAAGATCTGTGTACCAAATGTGGATCTTAGCCTCGCTCTTCCCACTTGTCTGGTGCATTGGCATTGAACAAGGTAAATTTAAAAAAAAAAACAATTGTGGAATTGCACTTTTTCCTCCTTTCCAGTGCATTGTGTAGGGATTGGCTCAGGTGAGCAGAGGTAGGGCCGCAGTAATGAGGCAACACACAGGCTTACAGTCCAAACTTCAGTGGTTCATTGGCACTTTAAACAGTCCGTGACAAAAAGCAAGAGAAAAACCAAACATACTCCAGCTTGGAGAACCACTGGTCTCAGACTCCCCCTTACACGGGATGGGCTTAACTAAGCGGCTGCCAAGTCAGTGGCTTCCGCCAGGTGCCATTTCCAGGGTTGCCAACAGTCATGTCACCGTCCTTTGTGGCATATGTGGCAGAGGAAAACCGTTCAGGCTCATTCCAGCCCAGCTCCAAACCCAGAATAACATGTGCCAAACAAAAGAAACACCATTACATAGTCTATAGCCATACCCACAGGTGAGGTATCCATCACATGGGCTGATCACATGATCGTGGCATCACTGCAGGTCCTCAACCTTAGGGAAATAACAGGCCAAAACTTAACCTGCTGGGAGAAATATATCTTCCGTCCAGCACTACACCTTTTACTGTACCACAATTGCAATATAAAAAGGAATGATGTCAATAAAAAATACAACTCGTCCTTCAAAAAACACAGCCCTTATATACAGACGGAAAAATAAAAAAGTTATGACGAGTCTTGGAAGAAGGAGAGAAAAATACAAAAAATGAAAAATGGAAAATAGCCCAGTCATGAAGGGGTCAATCCATTATCAACAAGCTCCGAACATGTATGGAGAGCTGAGCCCACTCCATTTACGGCAGATGATGGCTGCTATTAAGCTATCATCTGTCTCTAATAGTCGGAAGTGGAGCAGATTTCCAACAGTGACATTTGTAGGGAGCGGCCCTAGGAAAGGGACGTGCTGTTCTAACCACCCATTTGCCATACACATGCAGTGGGCAGAGGGGCAGCCGTGGCCGAGGCGAGCATCATATCTGGGATCTGATGTTTTATTCCAGAGAAATCCATGTTTTTCTTAGTATGTAAATTGTTCATGTAGGAATGCTCGGACCGGACACCCATAATGTGGTGCACCACCATAATTTGTACCATTGCATGTAAAGTTTCTGCGTTGGCAATATTTGTCATTTAAGGCTTCTTTCACACTAGCGTCGGGCTCGGCCCGTCGCAGTGCGTCGGGCCGAGGTTACAGACGCTAGCGTTGTCTCTGCCGCACAACGGGTGCAGCGGATGCTGCTTTTCAGCGCATCCGCTGCCCCATTGTGAGGTGCGGGGAGGTGGGGGCGGAGTACCGGCCGCGCATGCGCGGTCGGAAAAAGCGGTCCGTCGGCTGCAAAAAACGTTACATGGAACGTTTTTGCGGCCGACGGTCCGCCACAACACGGCGCAACCGTCGCGCGACGGTTGCGACGTGTGGCAATCCGTCGCAATGCGTCTCGCGTAATGTTAGTCAATGTTTCTGCAAAACGACGCATTGTGACGGATTGCAGTTAACACTAGTGTGAAAGTAGCCTTAGAAAGGCTTCATCTGAAGCTCCTCTGGAGTCATGTAATATGCTCTTACTGACTACCTGCAGAGAAAAACTTTTTTATTTTTTTTTCTGTGTCAGTAGTCCAAGTCTATTCTGACATGTGCCCATTCTACGCAGTATCAGGGTTCATCTATACCCGCTGTCCTTTACGGTGGATTCACTCTGGACTTCAGATGAGGATTTACTAGAATTCTGGCACATTTAGCTTGATAACTCTCCCTTATTGGGGTCTGGTTTTCCTAAGCTGTCCTACTTTCAGACAATTGTAAAATGCAGCAAATTTATCGTAGAGGTTCATGATAGATGATAAATTAGAAGCATCTTTAGGGTACGTGTCCACGTTCAGAATGGCCGGCGGTTTGGACGGAGCGGCAAACTTGCCCCGCCCCCTTCTGGGGACGCGATGATGCCGGATGTGTTCATTGCACGCATCCGGAATCATCGCACCCCACACATAGGGCCCAGTGTTATACCTTGCGGCGTCGCAGCGTCGCCGCAAGGTAAACGGACATGCTGCGATCTAAAAAGACGTGCCGCATGTCCGGAATCACAGGGCCGCCGCATGCGTGTTACCATGTATAGTGGAGACGTGATTTCATGAAATCCCCTCCCCTATGCTGTAACATCTGGACGCTGTGTGTTTGACGCGGCGTCTCTATACAGCGTCAAACACGCAGCGTTTCCTGAAAGTGGAAACATACCCTTAGACTCAATAGTTGTCTTGATTTGATCCAATACTTGTACCAAACATGTTGAACTTCTTTTTCTTTCCCCATCTTATGTCCTATGTCCTTTATATTGTATTTTAATCTCAGGATGAAAAAACTGCTGCAACCACGCTTCTTGTTGGTCCCCGCCATGGAATCAGTCATGTAATTGATCTGAAGACCAATCTCACTACAGTACTCTTTGAATTCAGTCAAGTTACAAAAGTCCAGTTATTCCGAGAATCCCAAGGAGTGGCACGTGTTGAGACAAGTGTAACGGACACAAAGGTATGAAGAGACTGGGATAGACATGCTGCACTCAATCTCCACAGCATTCCCCGTAAAATCAGGAGCGGATGTTTATCTGTAGCAGCCATAGTGACTGTTATGGGGTCCAGGACCATAGCCAACGAGTCTCTCTTGCTTGGTGCCTGACAGTGAGTTCAGGGCAGGAGAGAAAGCTGAACCGCACATGCATAGGTCACTCCATGTGTCAGATCCTGAAAAAGAAAACTATGGAAAAGTGCAGCAGGCTAGGAGATGAAAGGTCCTAATTAGCTATAAGAGCTTTCCATGACGTCACCGCCATCTGCAAGGAAATAGAAAATGTGGGAGAAACCATAAGACTCTGGTACCATTCTGTTCATGAGTAAAATTGATTGTTGTTGCCTTCCAAGCTGTGTGTATGTCTATGTAGCAGTGCAGTGTGTGAATGTATGTATGCTGCAGAGCTGTGTGTGTATGCAGCAATGTTGTGTGATTGTATGTATGCTGCAGAGCTGTGTGTATCTTTGCAGTAGTGTTGCGTATGTATATAGTAGATCTGTGTGTGTATGTTTGTAGCAGTGCAATGTGAGTGTGTGCATGTTTACCGCTCAACTTTGTGTATGCAGCAGTGTTGTGTGTGTTTATGCATGCAGTAGATGCATGTGTATGTTTGCAGCACAGCTGTGTGATAGTTTTCTATATATGACAGGTGTTCAATAATTTATCTACCTGAATATGAAAACAAAATTTTCTGAGATTTCAATGTAATCCCCCCTGTCTTCAGCACACTTATTCCACTTTGCCTACATTGATTGGTGTAATGCTGCTGCAGTGCAGTATAGCACAACCTCCACCAGGGGATGCTGGTGAGGGAAGAGAGGTTGCACAAACAGCGTAACACCACTGAGCAGCAGCACCAGGCCCCACCTAATGGCAAAAGAGTAGTCAGACGAGCCGAGTCAAAAACAGTCGGGAGCAGAAGTACCAGGGAGCAGAGATAACCAAGACGTGAGACAGTAAAACAGGTCAGAAGACAAGCCGGGTCACATACCTAAAGGTCCAAGCACAGGGAGCGAACACTTAAACAAGTGGGTTGGCAGGAAAGGGAAGTCACGGGAACAAAGTAAACAGGCAGGGGACAAAAACACGGAATCAAGGGGTCTAGCCTGGGAGCATGAACTATCACTGACATTGGTCTGCAGGCCACAGCAGACTAAAATAGCCAAACAAAACCCAAAAGAAGGCAGTGAAGGTTAACCCCTGCATAATCAGACCGGGGAGAGAATAACAAGAAACAAGCCCCGGCCTGGATCATGACAATTGGATGCTCTCAGAATAAAAGGAGACTTCTTGCTGCTGCCACAATGGTATTGCTTATTTGACTGCATTATCATCTGGAAATCGCTGCCCAAGCAGATTTTTCTTCAGGTACCGAAATAGAGAGAAATCACTGGGAACCAGGTCTGGACTACGCCTTTTGTATCCCAAAAAATGTTGCCATTATCTTTCCAGCTGACCGCTGGACACAAAATTTCTTCAGAGTTGGTGACCCCTTGTGACTCCATTGCATGGACTCTTGTTTGGTCGCCGGATCATGGAGGTGGACCTATGTTTTATCACCCATAGTAATTCGAGAGTAAAAATCTTCTGGTTTTTCTCTAAGCATATCTAAATTCCTTTGGCTAAATTACTGCCGACGTGTTTTTTTCTCAGGCATCAACATCCGCAGCACACCACGATCTTTGAGATCATCCAAACATTGTGAATGATACTTGTAACTGTGCAAAGGGAAATGCTTAATTCATGAGCTGTAACACTGACTGTGACCCAGCGATCTTCCAAAATCATGGCACCCCCCCCCCACACACACTTCACAGCACATTTGCTGAAGATGCTTCGACAGGTCGCCCTGAAAATGGATTATCTTCAATTGATTCCCCACCCCATATAAATGGCTTGGCCCAAAACTTTACTTGGTAGTAGGAAGGTGCATCATCACCTAATCCAGAAGTCATCATTTCACCAATTTTTTTTTTAGGCTTCTTTTCTTCCTTTCTATGGAATTTAATCCCAGAACGAAGCTCCAAATCCCTCACTTTCTTTGTAGAGACGCACTGTACTGCACTTGCCATCCCGTCACTTCCTGTGCATTCATAAGACTGAAAAGATCAGCTCTCTAACACAGACAGAACATGCTGGGATAGACAACTTATTGAACACCCCTCGTATGCCACTGAGCTGTGTGAGTACCTGAATCTACAGTGGCAACAAAAACTTTTGCATTTTTTTAAAGTATGATTACTTCTGTCTGGTTATTTTGACGCCATTTTCCTTGTGATGAATTGACAGTGCATGAAGTTGTCATCGTGAAAGACCTTAGTGTTAACCAAGATTCCATAGAATATCGGTATTGTAATTTAATGAAAGAAAACTGACTGCCAAAAGTTTTGCATATGCTATTTATTGATCGCAGCATAGAGAGTAATTCATTGTTACAATGCCATAACTTTGTATTTTGTAGCATACCCTCTTGCTTTAATTACTGCACCGACGGGCATTGAAGCCACTCGGGTAAAAGACATCCTGGGGGATCTCATTCCATTGCATTTGCAAATCTGCAAATAATTCATCTTTATTGCTATGTGTACAGGCCCCAACTCTTCACACTAACTCATCCCAATGGTGCTCTATAGGGTGTAAATGAGGTGCTTGGCTTGGCCATTGCAACAAGCGAACATTTTCCTTTGCTAACCATTTGTTGACTATTTTGGGTGTGTGCTTAGGATCATTGTCCAGCCCCTGACTACATTCTCCAGTATATCCTTGTACATGGTAGTATTCATATTTCCACCGATTCTAATCAGAAGGCCAATGGCAGATGTAGAAAAGCAGCCCCAAACCATGACATTGCCACCACTATGCTTCACTGTAGGTATTTGGTACCTTATATCATTGCATTTTCCAGTCAGGCAGTATATGTAGTGCTTGCCATCACTACCAAACAGATTGGATTCATCCGACCACAACACATTAGACCAATTTGACTCTTTCCATTGGCCATGTTCTTTGGCAAACTCAAGTCGGACCTTCTGGTTCTTTGCAGAGATGAAAGGCACCTTGACTGGAACTCGTACATTCAACCCTACTGCTGTTAGTCGTCACACCCCAGTTTGGCGAGTCACCTTGACCCCCATATTTTTCATTCATTTCATGTGAAATCTGTACAGCACTTTTATGGATGTCAGAAACTGACTTTTTCTTAATAATGTGATCAACTTTGGAGGAAGTTTTCTGTGGTCGTCCACATCTAGGTTTGTCAGCTGTTCCATAACCTTCTTTTTCTTTTTTTTTTAAAGGTGGCACTTCTGAGAGCCGATGAATTCCAAAATTCGCTCTTTTTGGTTTTTGCCTGACTTCATGCTCAGAATAATAAGCCTCCTGACATGTGGTTATAAATTTGGCTTTGTCTTTGCCATGTTTTAACTGAAAAACACACAAACAAATATAAATAAATTTGACTACACATGACTACCCAAAAATTTGACTTCCCATGCCAAAATATGCAAAACATTTGGCAAAGCAAATGTTGAAAACTAACACATAAAGAGATAAAACAACGTCAAACACAATTTTGAGCTGTATAATTGTATGTATGTGTGCAGTAGAGCTGTGTGTATTTGTGGCTGTGCACCAGAGCTGTGTGTGCACCCTACTGCAAGTGCAGAAGTGTTGTGTGTATGCGTGCGCAGCAGCTTGTTGTATATGTAATGCGTATAATGCACCGAACGCTACTTTTAGCTATTACGTCCCTGTTCTTTACCTCCCTATTATTCATTGTTAATACTGTAGTCCGATAAACCTCATCTGACCCTCTCTACACATCAGCATTAAAATGAAATGTTTTTTAGGGGTGTGTTTAAAAAATTTATTTTTAGTTTTATTTCAATAGGGGTCATCATCTTCCAAGTCCTCCTCACAAACTGCTTCAAAAACTCTTAAAAACCCTTCCAATACATTTTCATAGGAAATCCACAGAGAAGGCAAATTCTCCAAACTAGGCACTGTCCAATGAAATGGATGCAAAAAACAGTTCCAAAACTCTTCAAAACTGCTTCAGAAGAAGAAAATGTCTCCTGAAACTCCCCAAAACGGGAACATGATGAGTTTTTGAACTTCTCTAAAAATTCAGTGTGAACACAGCCTTTGTGTTTTATATTAATGGCATAGAAGGGGTTGTCCGATTCTTTGAAATTGATTTCCTATCCTTAGGATAAGCCAACACCCCGACTGATTAGCGCTTCTGAGCTCCGACAGCAGACGGAGGAGAACGGTGTGTGGAGCAGAACAGCGCTGCTTTCTACGCTCTCTAGAGCTGCAGTTATTGGCAACAACCACTAACCAGAATCTGGAGTTGTGCTGTTCTGCGCCATAGATTGTTCACCTTCAACCACAACCAGAGCTGATAATAGGTGAAGGGCGGAGGTGACACGTGTTGCCCACCCTCTCCCACTGGTCTGTCACTGATAGCCTAATCTGAGACTAGGTGATCAATATCAAAGTGGTGGGTGTGAACATCTCGAAACATGTAACTCTCGTTATTATTTATCTCTGACCCGGTTTCTGACCTTTTTTTATGTTCCTATTTATCAGTCACTTGTGCTACTTATGGATTGGCCTGAAGCCACAAGCTTCGCCTGTTTGGTGGCAGGATATTTTCGTCTGCTGGTGGACCCCAAGAAAGGCATATTTTACAGAACAACAGGTCACTTGCCTCCACCTCAGATTATCAAGGCAGGTATGACTTTCATCTGCTCTATTATTCATCCAATGTAAGTCATAAATATAAACAATATAACATTGATTGTTAGTGCTGCCTAGATTGAAGGAAATTTAAACATCCATGCTCATAACATTATTGACAAAAGAGCCCACATGCACTCGCCTTGAAAATGTGTTCATACCCCATGAACGTTTCCACATTATTCATGTTGCGTGCACAAAATTAAATGTATATAATTGGGATTTTATGTGATACTGATACAAAGTAGCAAGCATATGTGACCTGTAAAGGGAATTATATTTGGTTTTCGAATTATTTAAAAAAATATAAATCTGAAAAATATTGATGTGCATTTGTATTCAGCCCCCTGTAGTCTAAGACCCCTAAATAAAATCCTGAGTGACGGGTTGTCTCCAGAAGTCAAATAATTGGTAAATTGAGTCCATTTGTATATAATTTGTTCTCAGCATAACTCCAGCTGTTCTGTGAAGGCCTCAGATGTTTGAGAACATTAGTGAACAAACAGCATCATGAAAACCAAGGAGCCCACCAGACAGGTCAGGGATAAAGTTGTGGAGAAGAGTAAAGCAGGGTTAGGTTATAATGAAAATGGCCCAAGCTCTGAACATCTCACTGTTCAATACATCATACAAAACTGGAAGAAGTATGGCATGACAAGAAACTTACCAAGTCAAGGCCATTCACCTAACCTGACATCCCAAGCAAGGAGAGCATGAATTAGAGAAGCAGATATCAATAGCTCAGGTGGAAGTATGCGTAAACAGGACAACTGTGTCCTGTGGATTATGTGTTTACAGAGGACACGGCGAGCATGTGGAAGAAGGTGCACTGATCAGATGAGACCAAAGTAGAAATTTTTGGTCTAAATGTAAAAAGGCTATGTGTGGTGGAAAACTAACACCGGACATCACCCGAAAACACCATCGCCACCGTCACACATCCTACCACAGCTACAGTGGATTGTTTAGAATCAAAGCATATTCATGTGTGTGAACGGCCCAGTCACAGTCAAGACCTAAACCCCATTAAGAAATTGTGTCAAGACTTGAAAATTACTGATCTCAGACATCTCCATCCAATCTCACTGAGCGAGAGCGAGTGTGCAAAAGAAGGCACAAAATGTCACCTCTAGATGAGCAAAGCTGGAGACACAAACCCCAAAAGACTGCAGCAGTAACTGCAGAGGAAGGTGGTCCTACACGATTATCAGATTTATTTTTTTAGATGATTAGTAAACCCTGCATTATTTCCTTTACACCTCACAACTACTTTTTACTGTGTGTTGGTGTCACAGAAAATCCCAATAAAATACATTTAAATTTGTGGGTGCAATGTGAAATAATGAGGAAAAGTTCAAGGGGTATGAATACTTTTTCAACACACTGCAGATTTTATTGGAGTGTTATATGACCAACTTGAGACAAAGGGACACATTTAGCAAATAAAATGACCTTGAAAATATTTAAAAGGTCTTGTCCTCCCGATGAGGCCACTGATTGATTGTGGTCCGGTGCCATCCCTACCAGACGACAAAGCAAGGGGACTGGCAGGGAACCAGTGTTACACAGAAAGAATGTTGGTATATACCGTATATATTTTTTTAGTTCACGCTGTACTTGGTTTGAAAAAAAAAAGGAGGAGGGAATGGTTGACGACCATTTATTTTTATTTGTTCAGACATTTTTCTAAATTGTTCATGCTAGGCTTTTAAAAGAAAGCTACCAACAGCTCAGAAAATGCACCAGAAATGGGAAACAAATAAATAAATATCTCCCTCGAGGGCTTTTCTCCAAAAACTGCTGTGTGCGTGAAACCGCCCTTAGAAGGCTATTCCCAGAATCATAGGTTTACCCTATCCAGAAGATCACTGGGGGTCTGACCATTGGGACTACCCACAATCCCGAGAACAGTGAACTGGATCTTGGAAACCAAGCTCTGAAGAGCCCTGTCTTGCATAGAGCGGAGGTGCGTATACTTGGTATGGTACTGCGAAAAATAGCAGAGCACCGTGCTTGACTTTGTCTGGCAGTCCTATAGTGGAATAATATGGCAGAGGTTAAGCATGTGCAGTTCTTCTAAATTCAAGATGGCACTCTGCAGAGTTCAGTTACGGGGATGCACAGCCCTATTTTGGGGATCACTGGTGGGCCCAGGGGTGACACTGTATGCTATCCCTTGACCTTTCTGGCGTAATTTGTGCGGCACGGACCCCCTTTAATTTCACAATGAAGAAAACAGATGGTTTTGCAAAAAGTCTTGGTTACCGAGGTTGAAACAGAATATACAAGCAGGAGTGGACACTGACAGCCTGGGGCCCCTGTGCAAGAAATGTGTCTGGAAACCCCCTCCTATTCAGACAACACAGCTACAGGTATATATATATATATATATATATATATATATATATATATATATATATATATATATACAATATATATACAGCTCTGTCAAAAATGAAGAGACCACTGCAAAATGTTCAGTTTGTCTGATTTTTCTCTTTATAGGTATATTTTTGAGAAAAATGTAAATTGTTCTATTATTCTATAAACTTCTGACATGTCTCCGAAGTTCCAAGCAATAAATTTTGTATTTTTTTTCTGAAAAGGAGAAATGGTCAAAATTGCAAAAAAAAAAAACAGTGTTTTCAGACCTCAAATAATGCAAAGAAAACAAGTTCATAATCATTTAGAAACAACAATACTAATGTTTTACCTGAGGAAGCGTGCAGAAATCAATATTTTGTGGAATAACCATGATTTTTAATCACAGCTTTCATGCTTTCCACCAGTCTTTTACACTGCATCTGGCACAAAAATGTAAGGAGTTCTTCTTTGTTTGATGGCTTGTGACTATCCATCATCCTCTTGATTACATTCCAGAGGTTTTCAGTGGGGTTCCGGTCTGGAGATTGGGCGGCCATGACATGGTTCTGATGTGGTGGTCTCTTAATTTTTGCCAGAGCTGTATATATGGGAATGGTTGGTGATATTAACCCCTTCCCGACCTGTGACACAGCGTATGCGTCATGAAAGTCGGTGCCAATCCGACCTGTGACGCATATGCTGTGTCACAGAAAGATCGCGTCCCTGCAGATCGGGTGAAAGGGTTAACTCCCATTTCACCCGATCTGCAGGGACAGGGGGAGTGGTAGTTTAGCCCAGGGGGGTGGCTTCACCCCCCCGTGGCTACGATCGCTCTGATTGGCTGTTGAAAGTGAAACTGCCAATCAGAGCGATTTGTAATATTTCACCTTAAAAACTGGTGAAATATTACAATCCAGCCATGGCCGATGCTGCAATATCATCGGCCATGGCTGGAAATACTAATGTGCACCCACCCCACCCCACCGATCGCCCCCCCCCAGCCCCCCGATCTGTGCAGCGCTCCCCTCCGTCCAGTGCTCCGCTCCCCCGTCCTCCTGTCCGCTCCCCCTGTGCTCCAATCACACCCCCCGTGCTCCAATGAAACCCCCCCGTGCTCCGATCCCCCCCCGCACAGCGATCCCCCCCCGTGCTCCGATCCACCCCCCTGCACAGCGATCCCCCACCCCGTGCTCCAATCCACCCGCACGCACACCGATCCTCATCCATGCTCCGACGCCCCCCCCGTGCTCCGACGCCTCTCACCCGTGCTCCGACGCCCCCCCCGTGCCCTGATCTCCCCCCCCCCCTTATACTTACCGAGCCTGCCGGTGTCCGTCTTCTTTCCCGGGAGCCGCCATCTTCCAAAATGGCGGGCGCATGTGCAGTGCGCCCGCCGAATCTGCCGGCTGGCAGATTCGTTCCAGAGTGAATTTTGATCACTGAGATATAACCTCAGTGATCAAAATAAAAAAAATAGTAAATGACCTCCCCCTTTGTCACCCCCATAGGTAGGGACAATAAAAAAAATAAATAATTTTTTTTTTTCCACTAAGGTTGGGGTAAGAACTAGAGTTAGGGGTAGGGTTAGGGGTAGGGGTAGGGTTAGGGGTAGGGTTAGGGGTAGGGTTAGGGTTAGGGGTAGGGATTTTTCCGCAGAGGATTTGATAAATCCGCAGTGCTAAACCGCTGTGGATTTACCACGGTTTTTCTGCGCATTTCACTGCGGTTTTACAACTGCGATTTTCTATTGGAGCAGTTGTAAAACCACTGCGGAATCCGCAGAAAGAAGCGACATGCTGCGGAATGTAAACCGCTGCGTTTCCGTGCAGTTTTTCCGCAGCATGTGTACAGCGATTTTTGTTTCCCATAGGTTTACATTGAACTGTAAACTCATGGGAAACTGCTGCAGATCCGCAGCGTTTTCCGCAGCGTGTGCACATACATTTAGAATTAGGCTATGTGCACACGGTGCGGATTTGGCTGCGGATTCGCAGCAGTGTTCCATCAGGTTTACAGTACCATGTAAACATATGGAAAACCTAATCCGCTCTGCCCATGGTGCGGAAAATACCGCGCGGAAACGCTGTGTTGTATTTTCCGCAGCATGTCAATTCTTTGTGCGGATTCCGCAGCGTTTTACACTTGTTCCTCAATAGGAATCCACAGGTGAAATCCGCACAAAAAACACTGGAAATCCGCGGAAAATCCGCAGGTAAAACGCAGTGCCTTTTACCCGCGGATTTTTCAAAAATGGTGCTGAAAAATCTCATACGAATCCGCAACGTTGGCACATAGCCTTAGGGTTAGGGTTGGGTTGGAATTAGGGTTGTGGTTAGGGGTGTGTTGGGGTTAGGGTTGTGATTAGGGTTATGGCTACAGTTGGGATAAGGTTTAGGGGTGTGTTGGAGTTAGAATTGAGGGGTTTCCACTGTTTAGGCACATCAGGGGGTCTCCAAACGCAACATGGCGCCACCATTGATTCCAGCCAATCTTGTATTCAAAAAGTCAAATGGTGCTCCCTCACTTCCGAGCCCCGACGTGTGCCCAAACAGTGGTTTACCCCCACATATGGGGTACCAGCATACTCAGGACAAACTGCGCAACAATTACTGGGGTCCAATTTCTCCTGTTACCCTTGAGAAAATAAAAAATTGCTTGCTAAAACATCATTTTTGAGGAAAGAAAAATTATTTTTTATTTTCACGGCTCTGCGTTGTAAACGTCTGTGAAGCACTTGGGGGTTCAAAGTGCTCAGCACATATCTAGATAAGTTCCTTGGGGGGTCTAGTTTCCAAAATGGGGTCACTTGTGGGGGGTTTCTACTGTTTAGGCACACCAGGGGCTCTGCAAACGCAACGTGACGTCCGCAGACCATTCCATCAAAGTCTGCATTTCAAAAGTCACTACTTCCCTTCTGAGCCCCGACGTGCGCCCAAACAGTGGTTTACCCCCACACATGGGGTATCGGCGTACTCAGGAGAAACTGGACAACAACTTTTGGGGTCCAATTTCTCCTGTAACCCTTGGGAAAATAAAAAATTCTGGGATAAAAAATTATTTTTGAGGAAAGAAAACGTATTTATTATTTTCACTGCTCTGTGTTATGAACTTCTGTGAAGCACTTGGGGGTTCAAAGTGCTCACCTCACATCTAGATAAGTTCCTTTCGGGGTCTAGTTTCCAAAATGGGGTCACTTGTGGGGGATCTCCAATGTTTAGGCACACAGGGGCTCTCCAAACGCAACATGGTGTCCGCTAATGATTGGAGCTAATTTTCCTTTTAAAAAGCCAAATGGCGTGCCTTCCCTTCTGAGCCCTGCCGTGCGCCCAAACAGTGGTTTACCCCCACATATGGGGTATCTGCGTACTCAGGACAAACTGGACAACAACAGTTGTGGTCCAATTTCTCCTATTACCATTGGCAAAATAGAAAATTCCAGGTTAAAAAATCATTTTTGAGAAAAGAAAAATTATTTTTTATTTTCATGGCTCTGCATTATAAACTTCTGTGAAGCACCTGGGGGTTTAAAGTGCTCAGTATGCATCTAGATAAGTTCCTTGGGGGGTCTAGTTTCCAAAATGGGGTCACTTGTGGGGGAGCTCCATTGCATAGGCACACAGGGGCGCTCCAAATGCGACATGGTGTCCGCTAACAATTAGAGCTAATTTTCCATTCAAAAAGTCAAAAGGCGCGCCTTCCCTTCCGAGCCCTGCCTTGTGCCCAAACAGTGGTTTACCCCCACATATGAGGTATCGGCGTACTCGGGAGAAATTGCTCAACAAATTTTAGGATCCATTTTATCCTATTGCCCATGTGAAAATGAAAAAATTGAGGTGAAAAGAAATTTTTTGTGAAAAAAAAGTACTTTTTCATTTTTACGGATCAATTTGTGAAGCACCTGAGGGTTTAAAGTGCTCACTAGGCATCTATATAAGTTCCTTGGGGGGTCCAGTTTCCAAAATGGGGTCACTTGTGGGGGAGCTCCAATGTTTAAGCACACAGGGTCTCTCCAAACGCGACATGGTGTCCGCTAACGATGGAGATAATTTTTCATTCAAAAAGTCAAATGGCGCTCCTTCCCTTCCGAGCCTTACCATGTGCCCAAACAGTGGTTTACCCCCACATGTGAGGTATCGGTGTACTCAGGAGAAATTGCCAAACAAATTTTAGAATCCATTTTATCCTGTTGTCCATGTGAAAATGAAAAAATTGAGGCTAAAATAATTTTTTTGTGAAAAAAAAGTACTTTTTCATTTTTACGGATCAATTTGTGAAGCACCTGGGGGTTTAAAGTGCTCACTATGCATCTAGATAAGTTCCTTGGGGCGTCTAGTTTCCAAAATGGGGTCACTTGTGGGGGAGCTCCAATTTTTACGCACACGGGGGCTCTTCAAACGTGACATGGTGTCCGCTAAAGAGTGGAGCCAATTTTTCATTCAAAAAGTCAAATGGCGCTCCTTCCCTTCCAAGCCCTGCCGTGCACCCAAACAGTGGTTTACCCCCACATATGAGGTATCAGCGTACTCAGGACAAATTGGACAACAACTTTTGTGGTTCAGTTTCTCTTTTTACCATTCGGAAAATAAAAAAATTGTTGCTGAAAGATCATTTTTGTGACTAAAAAGTTAAATGTTCATTTTTTCCTTTCATGTTGCTTCTGCTGCTGTGAAGCACCTGAAGGGTTAATAAACTTCTGGAATGTGGTTTTGTGCACCTTGAGGGGTGCAGTTTTTAGAATGGTGTCACTTTTGGGTATTTTCAGCCATATAGACCCCTCAAACTGACTTCAAATGTGAGGTGGTCCCTAAAAAAAATGGTTTTGTAAATTTCGTTGTAAAAATGAGAAATCGCTGGTCAAATTTTAACCCTTATAACTTCCTAGCAAAAAAAAATTTTGTTTCCAAAATTGTGCTGATGTAAAGTAGACGTGTGGGAAATGTTATTTATTAACTATTTTGTGTCACATAACTCTCTGGTTTAACAGAATAAAAATTCAAAATGTGAAAATTGCGAAATTTTAAAAATTTTCGCCAAATTTCCGTTTTTATCACAAATAAACACAGAATTTATTGACCTAAATTTACCACTAACATGAAGCCCAATATGTCACGAAAAAACATTCTCAGAACCGTTAGGATCCGTTGAAGCGTTCCCGAGTTATTACCTCATAAAGAGACACTGGTCAGAATTGCAAAAAACGGCAAGGTCTTCAAGGTCAAAATAGACTGGGTCATGAAGGGGTTAACTTCCTGTTTGTGGGACATTAGTATATGGAAGGGGGAAAACTTTTCAAGATGGGTGGTGACCTTGGCGGCCATTTTGAAGTCGGAAATTTTGAATCTAACTTTATTTTTTTTCACTGGAAGGGGGTTCATGTGAAACATCAAACTTATTGAGAATTTCACAAGAAAAACAATGGTGTGCTTGGTTTTAACGTAATTTTATTCTTTCATGAGTTATTTACAAGTTTATGACCACTTATAAAATGTGTTCAAAGTGCTGCGCATTGTGTTGGATTGTCAATGCAACCCTCTTCTCCGACTCTTGACACACTGATAGCAACACCGCAGAAGAAATGCTAGCACAGTCTTCCAGTATCCATTGTTTCAGATGCTGCACATCTCGTATCTTCACAGCATAGACAAATGTCTTCAGATGACCCCAAAGATAAAAGTCTAAAGGGGGTCAAGCTCAGGAGACCATGGTGGCCATTCAGCTGGCTCACGACGACCAATCCACCTTCCAGGAAACTGTTCATGTAGGAATGCTCGGACCTGAAACCCAAGTTGGTGCACCACCACATTATCTGTAAAATCCCTTACTCTACATTCTATTTAATCAAGAAGTTTTGTGATTAACATTCACGCTGCTGTAAAGATGAATGTCCAGGCGTATAGGAGATAAAATTGCTGCAGTGTTAGCGATTGGATAAAACTTAACCTTTACTAGGTATAAATATAACATGAATATAAATATAACTACAAAACATGAAAGACAGGCGAAGGAAAGGACCCTTGTGCTAATGTGAACCCTAACCAACACAGAATGGGGAAAGTAGGCAAACAGGAAAAAATATTACTGACAGTGTTATTGGGTCGCTATACCGTTGACCCTATATACATGGCTAGTGGTTCATTCTAGCAGCAAATACCGTACTATATATCTTGAACACGCCAAGTTTTCAGTGTAGGCAGTACGTAATATCCCGGTATATTATCCTTTAGTACCGTGGATTATCCCACACATGTGTCAATAGTCATAGTAATAGTCATATATAATGGTCACTGACCCAATGTGACCCATGTCTTTCATGTTTTGTAGTTATATTTATATTCATTTTATATTTATACCTAGTAAAGGTTAAGTTTTATCCATTCGCTAACACTACAACATTCCTCTTGGATTAGTTACCCAGCTTATTATAGAGATAAAATTGATGGTTTATTCTCAATGCATTTCGAAGTCACTAGGACTTCTTCCTCAGGAGATGCTTAAAGCTTACAATATCACTACATGCTGTTTAACTAGATTACACATTCAAATCTGGCACTCAAAAAGAATATCATGTCAGACAGTGTCAAAGTTCAAATAATGGACACATGGTATAGCACATGACAAATGTTGCTTATCATTACAAAATTAGGTTCAAACAAAACAATTATAAAGTAAAAAAGGGACTGTATAAGTGGCTTAGCACCATCCTCCACTACCCAATTAATTTTACATCCATATCTAACATCCTTCTCCCCTCCCTCTATTCACAAGTCCATTATAAGTCCCCCTTCCTCCTATCCCAATCCCCCACATCCCTCATTGTCCTCCTCCACCCCGCATCCCATCATTGTCCTCTACACCCCCTCCATCATTGCTTTCTCTCCCGCCTCCATCATTGTCTTCTCCCCAATTCAATTGTTGCCCTCTCCACCACCTCCATCATTGCCTTCTCCCCACCTCTATCATTGCCTCTCTACCACCTCCATCATTACCCTTGCCACCATCCCAATCATTGTCCTCTCCATCACCTCCATCATTGCCTTCTTCACCACCCCATCATTGCTCTCTCCCCCACATCCATCATTGCCTTATCCCCCTCCCCAATCATTGCCCTCTTCACCACCCCCATCATTACCCTCTCCACCACACTCATCGCCCAAGTATACAAGGGGTAGCACGAACAATGCTTAACTTTCCGTTCTGCACAATACAGAGGCACATTCGTAGTGGTTACGAACAGTGGCACATTTCCTGTGAAGAATCTTACATATACACAACAGGTTAAGGTGGATGCCTCCATCTTCCCAGTACAGGGACACTGTAAGGGAACTCTCACTTGTTACTACCTTACTGACATACCCTAATCTGGCTTATCCCATATTCTTTCACTGCTGATCTCCAAGTCTGGCTAACACTGATGCCATGTGCACACGTTCAGGTTTTTTCGTGTTTTTTTCGCGTTTTTCGCGCTAAAAACTCTATACAAACTCATTAAAAATGCATACATTATGCATTCTATCATTTAGAATGCATTCTGCATGTTTTGTGCACATGGATGTGTTTTTTTCCGCGAAAAAAACGCATCGCGGTAAAAAAATGAGCATGTTCATTATTTTTACGGATTTTCTGCATTTTTCCCGCAATTCTATGCATTTGGGAAAAAACGCGTCAAAAACACGTCAAAAAACGCATGCGGATTTCTGGCAGAAATGTCCGGTTTTTGTCTGGAAAATTTCTGCAAGAAATCCTGACGTGTGCACATACCCTGAGACTTGCATAACATTTTCTTGCATAAGTGCCCTAACTTGCCTGTTATGAGGATGACTCTCCCCAGTGTAGATTACTTACTGAATATTGTGTTCCCTTGCAGGTCTGTTACTTAACACACAACCAATGATGACATTGGCGTGTGTGTCCATTCAGCTCACCAGCTCTCTCTCGACTCTTATAAAACCAGGACCTAAAGCACTGGTGCTAAACCCTTACTTTTCCCCAACTCTGGACCGGCCCTACAGTTCACCCTCTCACCCCTGACTAACAGGAATTGCAGCCTCTAGGAGGGTAAAGCATGCAATACAATTTACACAGGATCAGAGGCGTAGCTAGGGTTTCAACTTAGGGGGGGCGAAACATCTGAGTGGGCCCCTAACCAGCTAACCCTGATTACGGTTGTGCACTCTAATTGTGAATATAGGGGAACCTCAGAATATGACCGCACTGTTATTGAAAATAAATCTATATACAAAAACGAACATTGATTTTACCGCCATATTGTGACGATATGCAACTTTGATGGTCACAATACTCTGAGTGCCCCTATAACAATGATGTTTAAGTGCCCACTTTACATTTAATAATGTCCCCTAAGTTCCCCATGTACTGCTCCATTATACACAGTATGGTGAGCTCAAAGCTTCCATATACACTGTATAAGGCCCCCACAGCTCCCCTATACACAGTATGATGATTCTATAACTCCCTTATACACCGTATGAAGTTCCCACTGCTCCCCTCTACACAGTATGATCCCATTGCTCCCCTATAGATTGTATAGGGGAGCATTGGGCTCATACTAAGTATAATGCTGACAGAACTCAACTATAGAAAGTAAGCCCCCCAGAGCTCCCCTATATACAGTGTAATGGGCCAACAGCTCCCATATGCACAATATGCCTTCACAGTTCCCTATACATAGTATGATGGGCCTGCAGCTTCCTTATACACAGTATGATGGGGCCACAGCTCCCTTACACACAGTATGATGGGCCCGCAGCCTCCTTACACACAGTATGATGGGCCCGCAGCCTCCTTACACACAGTATGATGGGCCCGCAGCTCCCTTATACATAGTATGATGGACCCGCAGCTCCCTTAAACACAGTATGATGGGCCCGCAGCTCCCTTACACACAGTATGATGGGCCCGCAGCTCCCTGCCATGATTTGGCAGTCTGCAGTCACATAAAGTGACTGCAGACATTTATTCCAAGCCTTTATCAACTTTATAGTAATAAATTGTTTATTATTAAGTTACTAAAGCACCACCCTAGCAGGGTTTTTTTCCCACCGCTGGAGTGGTGTTTGAAGCGCAAGTCCCCGTCCCCGGTCATTTACTCATCCTCCGGCATATTCACTATTTTGTGGCACTGCTGCAGTCCCACGGCTCAAACTTGTGAGCGCAGCTTCTGACTGGCCAGAAGTGAGAAGCTATGTCACAAGCGCTCAATGTAAGTCTATGAGGCTATGTGCACACGTTGCGGATTCCTGTGAGGATTTTTCTGCACCGTTTTTGCAAAATCCACAGGTAAAATGTGCTGCGTTTTACCTGTGGATTTACCGCGGATTTCCTGCGTTTTTTGTGAGGATTTCGCCTGCGTTTTTACACCTGGGGATTCCTATACAGGAGCAGGTGTAAAACGCTGCGGAATCCGCACAAAAAATTGACATGCTGTGGAAAATACAATGCAGCGTTTCCGTGCTGTATTTTCTGCACCATGTGCACTGTGGATTTGGTTTTCCATAGGTTTACATGGTATTGAACACCACATGGAAAACTGCTGCGGATCCGCAGGCAAATCCGCAACATGTGCACATAGCCTGAGAGTGAGAAATAGGCCAGAACGAGGCTCCCATAGACTCACATGGATTAGTGACCTCTGCGCTGCTCCATGAAACACTGGAGCAGCGGACAGGTCACTAACTGCAGGCGACAGAGCCGAGCAGAGACAAAAACAGATGAAGACGCCAGAAGATGAGTATCAGACTGGGCAGCGGATTTGGATTTTCAGCACCGCTCCAGCAGGGAAATAAAAAATAATGCTGGAGTGGTGCTGTAAATGTGATGCAGCTCTTGGTTACTATATGGGGGCTTCGTATACTAATACTCATAAAAGAGCCAGGTGGTACGTATCAAAAGCCCCCTACTCCCCCCATCTCCAGCCTCCCCAGACAGCAAATATTACGTAATGGAGCACATATAATATCATAACAAAACATTATAATATTCAGCCCCCGTGCCTCCTCCCCCACTTCAGCTCCAATGCCCCCATCAACTCACATCCACCCCTCGGTGCCCTGTCTCCCCTCCCCCACAATACCCCCATCATCTCACATCCACCCCTCGGTGCCCTGTCTCCCCTCCCCCACAATACCCCCATCATCTCACATCCACCCCTCGGTGCCCTGTCCCACCTCACCCACCTTCAGCCCCCACAACACCCAAATGGTCTCACATTCACCCCCCAGTGTCCTGTCTCCCCTCCCCCACAATACCCCCATGGTCTCACATTCACCCCTTCAGTACCCTGTCCCCCTCAAACACTTTCAGCCCCCACAATACCCCAACGGTCTCACAGTGACATACCTGAATTTAATAAACCTAAAATGTTCCATCCCCACTTAATTGATAAAGTTTGCAGGCAGGACCAGGTGAAATGCTTAAAGGGACTCTGTCACCTGAATTTGGCGGGACTGGTTTTGGGTCATATGGGCGGAGTTTTCGGGTGTTTGATTCACCCTTTCCTTACCTGCTGGCTGCATGCTGGCTGCAATATTGGATTGAAGTTAATTCTCTGTCCTCTGTAGTACACGCCTGCGCAAGGCAAGATTGCTTTGCGCAGGCGTGTACTATGGAGGACAGAGAATGAACTTCAATCCAATATTGCAGCCAGCAGGTAAGGAAAGGGTGAATCAAGCACCCGAAAACTCCGCCCATATGACCCAAAACCAGTCCCGCCAAATTCAGGTGACAGGTTCCCTTTAATGCACAATGTGGGCATTAGGACCCAGCGTGCCTGAGCCAATCCCAGCATACACTGCACAGAGTGAAGAAAACTGCAGCCAAAGCTTCATGATCAGGTCAGGCAGGCAGCCAGGCAAAACCATTCACTGCAGGAGGGGGAGACTGCAGCCGGACACTGTGCTATCAGCATGCAGACATCAGAAGGGAGCAGACATTATACTGCTCTGCTCCTATGCCTGTTCTGCCTCGTCACAGAAGTGGCCCTGCCCTGGCTCCCAGTGGGCCCCCTCATGTGACAGGGCCCGGGGCGATGGCCCCCTCTGCCCCCCCCAGTAGCTACGCTACTGCACACGATAAATCAACAGAGGTCTTCAGAGAGGTGTTAGCCATCATCTCCACATTTACATATGGGTGTGAGATAACTTTGATTTCTGGGAGTAATCCTTTAGGATACAGCTGTTTAGGCCTTAATGCCATATGTCTTGGATGTCTGTCATGAACATATGTCACTTTCTGTGATGGATATGTACATCGCGCCAATTGCATGGCACGGCTTCTATACTGGTGTGATCAGCTGCAGGAGCCCACCTGATATACATCGCCTGTCTCCAACATTATGTCCTTCCTCCATCTAAAACTGAATCTATCACAAACTGAACTCCTTGTCTTTCCTCCCACCTTCAACCTACCTATGCCCGATATCATGTCCTTGTGTCCCCAGTAACTGTCTTGGGATTATATTTGATTCAGATCTTTCCTTCACTCCCCACATCCGATCATTCTCTCTCTCATGTCACCTACAACTCAAAAATATCTGTAGAATTGACCTTTTCTTACCTCTGACTCTGCAAAAACTCTAAAGGTACCATCACACTAAGCGACGCTGCAGCGATACCGACAACGATATCGATCGCTGCAGCGTCGCTATTTGGTCGCTGGAGAGCTGTCACACAGACAGCTCTCCAGCCACCAACGATCCCGAGGTCCCCGGTAACCAGGGTAAACATCGGGTTACTAAGCGCAGGGCCGCGCTTAGTAACCCGATGTTTACCCTGGTTACCAGCGTAAACGTTAAAAAAACAAACACTACATACTTACATTCCGTGTCTGTCCTCCGGCGCTGTGCTTTCCTCTGCACTGTGTCAGCGCCAGTCAGCCGGAAAGCAGAGCGGTGACGTCACCGCTGTGCTTTCCGGCTGGCTGGCGCTGACACAGGATGCAGGAGGAGTGCAGAGAAGCACAGCGCCGGGGACAGACAGCTGAAGGTAAGTATGTAGTGTTTGTTTTTTTAACGTTTACGCTGGTAACCAGAGTAAACATCGGGTTACTAAGCGCGGCCCTGTGCTTAGTAACCCGATGTTTACCCTGGTTACCAGTGAAGACATCGCTGGATCGGTGTCACACACGCCGATCCAGCGATGTCAGCGGGAAGTCCAGCGACGAAATAAAGTTCTGGACTTTCCTCAGCGACCAACGATCTCCCAGCAGGGGCCTGATCGTTGGTCGCTGTCACACATAACGATTTCCTTAACGATATCGTTGCTATGTCACAAAAAGCAACGATATCGTTATGTGTGACGGTACCTTTACTGTAACTCTTATTCATTCTCGTCTGGACTATTGTCCCCTTCTTAACAAACTCTTCCCTCTCCAATCCTTCCTGAATGCAGCAGCCAGGATCATATTCCTTTCCAACCCCTACACTGTTGCCTCCACCCAGTGCCAGTCATTGCACCGGTTACTCATCTGATACAGAGTTTAATAGAAACTTATCACTCTCACCAACAAAGCGCTCCACAGTTGTGCCCCACCCTACATCTCTTCCCTGGTCTCAGTCTACCATCCTTCAGGTGCCCTCCATTCTGCTAATGACCTAAGACTAACTCATCAATAATTTGAACCTCCCATTCTCATGTCCAAGATATCCCGTGTGTTGCGGCAATTTTTTGGAATGCACTACCCAGGATTATACGATTAATTCTCAATATACACAGCTCAAAGTGTGGCCTAAAAACGCATTTGTTTAGACTGGCCTTTTGCCTTACCCCACTTACCTAATGATCCGCATTATGCCCATACAAAATTTTCTTCAAAATTAGGACACCCGTATCATCTGTACACACACCCTCCATGCAATTATTAACCCTCTGTGTCTGTAATGTGCACACACTGACTGGTGACCGATCCATGCAGTTATGTGAGCTCTCTATTTAGTATAGCTGCCTGTCAGCCAAGCACTACATCACACTACAAAAGTAGTACCCGTACGTTCATAGGATCGCATGTTCAGGTCCCCATTGTGGACTATTAAATATTGTAAACAATAAAAAAAAAAAAAAGTAAACACACCTTCCCCAAAATCCCAGTTTTCTCAATAAAAAATGGTTTCATCTAAATTTTGAATATTTGATATCACCATGTCTGTAATGATACACACACAATATGAATATTTATCCATGCCGCAAAAAAAAAAAAGAAAAAGCAATGCCAAAAGTGCTGCTTTGGTTCATTCCACCTTATAAAAAAATGAAATAAAAAGTGATCAAAAAGTTGTACGGTCCCAATAAAAGCTACAACGTATTACATACATGGCCGCTCACAGCTCTGTAAAATAAAAACAATGTAAAAGCTCCCAGAATAGGATGCAAAACAAACATTGTTAAAAGTGATTTTTCTTATGCAAAATGATCAAAACTGTGATAAATTGGGTAGCATTATAATTAATATCAACCCACACTAAAAACTATCCCATCATTTATCCCACAATCCAACTCGAGAGAAAAGCGCCAAAAAATTGCAATATTTGGTAAAATGTGTTTTAGTTTTCATTTTGTAAATCAATGAAAATGAGAAACTTTGCAACGAAATCTGCTTTTTTCTCCTTCTGGACTGATTTTTCACTCTCAATTCATGGGTAAATACTGGACAGTCTGTATTTAATGAAAACAATTGTTCCTATTACTGAGATCGGAGATGACGGTTGTTTTTTTTGTAAGATTCTGTATAAAAGATATGCGGAAGCTCTGCCTCAACATAGAATCTTTGCAGTAGCAACCAGCATCTCCCATCTCACTAATTTTACAATCTGTCTTCATTCAATACAGATTTTTCCCAGGAATTGAGAATTTTGAGAATGACTGATTAGTCCTAGGGAAGAGAGGAGCAGATTTCTCTGATAAGATATATTACAATGTTTCTTATTTTCACCAGATCTATTGATTTATAAAATTAAAATTAAAATGATGGTAACTCGTATAATAAATATGATCTTAACATGCCGACTCTCAGTTTCAATTTGAGGGTCTTCACACCCTCATTGGAGTAAGGGTTTACAAACTACAGCTCTTTTACATGGAGCTGCCTCTTTTTAAAGGGACCAAAAGTAATTGGACAATTATCTCAAAAGCTCTTTAATAAGCTGCGTAGGCTTTTCCCTCATTAGTCGATCATCAATGAAGCAGGAAAAAGTTCTGGCGCTGATTCCTGGTGTAGGATTTGCATTTGGAAACTGTTGCTGTGAACCCACAACAGGCGGCCAAAGGAGCTCTCAATGGAAGAGAAACAGACCATCCTTAGGCTGCCAAAAAGAAGAAATTCATCAGAGATTGCAGAAATGTTAGGAATGGCCAAATTAACAGCAGAGGGTTCACCAAAAGTAAATGGACAATTATCTCAAAAGCTCTTTAATAAGCTGCGTAGGCTTTATCCTCATTAGTCGATCATCAATGAAGCAGGAATAAGTTCTGGCGCTGATTCCTGGTGTAGGATTTGCATTTGGAAACTGTTGCTGTGAACCCACAACAGGCGGCCAAAGGAGCTCTCAATGGAAGAGAAACAGACCATCCTTAGGCTGCCAAAAAGAAGAAATTCATCAGAGATTGCAGAAATGTTAGGAATGGCCAAATTAACAGCAGAGGGTTCACCACAAGAGGCAAACCATTAATCAGCATTAAAAATAGAAAGCCCTGATTAGACTTTGGCAAAAAAAAAATCTAAGAAAGCCGCCCAGTCCTGGAAAAATCCCAAAATAGTTTTATTTGCCGAAAATAACAAACCTCGCCATACTCACTATTCAAAGACTCAACTATGCCTTTCTGATGCTGCCCTAGCTTTTATGCATTTCATATTGTATTTTGGGGGACACCATAAAATGTATGCATTTCATTCACATTTTTCAGAGAGGAGAATACATACATGAAGCAATTCGGACATGTTTTTATACCTCTTTCCATATACTTTCTTTCGTCATTTTAATAACATTTTATTAAATTTAAGTAATTTGTGCCAACCATAGACCCCCCTGGCCATGCCATTGATGTGCAGTACAATGTATTAAGGTACTTCTGTTAAAAAGTACATTTACACCATTGTGAAAAAAAAAAGTTTTCAAAAAAAGATTCCGCTGTTATCAAAAACATCTTACATCCTGCAATAATCTAATGTTTATGACCTTGGGACCACTCTATGCATACTAGTTGTGGAAATGAGTTCTTACAAAGACCTTGAGAATAACTGAGGCATGGGAGCACAGTATGAACAATTGTATCCATAGCTACGATGGATAATCTCTGTCTATTGTGGTGTTGTAATGAGGTTAGAAAGATGAAACACAGAAATATTGTATTTGCATAATGTACGCTCATCTTTTGCAAAATCTGGGCTGTACATTAACCCCTTCATGACATGCACCATATATATGCGGCGCTGCCAGAGTTGCGTTCCCGCAAAGTGTACCATATATACGGTGCCACCATTTCCGGTGACCGCGCTGCATCGCTCAATGAACGAGTTAAGATGGCTGTTGTCGGACTAGACCGCCACCCACGTGTCAGTGATCGCTGTGACTGGCTGATTAATTCTGACCAGCCAATCACAGCAAAGACACAATAAAGTTAAAAAAAAACAAAACATGTGGCATGTGGTGATTGATGCTGTTTGGATCGGCTGATCGCGTCTACTCTTCACGTCTCCTGATTAACCCCTTTGGCACTGATTGGCTGAACAATAGTTACTGACCAATCAGTGCCAAAGGGGTTAATCTGAAATAGCGATCACTGCTCAGCACGCCATCATTACTTCATAGTTGGCTTGTGGAGCAGTTGTATACCCCCCCAGTGTTAGGCCGGCGTCACACACAGCGTAAAACAATACGGTCCGTATATTACGGCCGTAATACGCTGAAAAGTCCCGAAAAAAGTGGTCCGTAGCTCCTCCGTAGGCAGGGTGTGTCAGCGTTTTTTGCGCATGGCATCCTCCGTATGTAATCCGTATGGCATCCGTACTGCGTGGTTTTCTCGCAGGCTAGCAAAACCAACATACCGCTATAGAAGTGATCCATGTGTCCCAAAAAGAAAAGAAAATATATATATACTGTCTATTTATATATATATATATATATATATATATATATATGTCAGTAGACACATATATTAGAGAGAAAAGCCGGTAATTCAGTGCGGTGTACAGTAAAATCACACTGACAGCTTACAGTAGAATAGGTAGAATAAATGTGTACACACAGAATAGGTATATATATATATATATATGTCAGTGAGACACATATATGTATATATATTAATATTTATTCCAGCGCTATACAGCTTGAAAGCCGGTAATTCAATTACCGGCTTTTTCTTTCTCCTTCCTAAAACCCGACATGATTTGAGACATGGTTTACATACAGTAAACCATGTCTTCTCTCCATTTTTTTTGCAGATTCCACACTACTAATGTCAGTAGTGTGTATCTGCAAAATTTGGCCGTTCTAGCTCTTAAAATGAAGGGTTAAATGGCGGAAAAAATTGGCGTGGGCTCCCGCTCAATTTTCTCCGCCAGAGTAGTAAAGCCAGTGACTGAGGGCAGATATTAATAGCCTGGAGAGGGTCCACGGTTATTGGCCCCCCCCTGGCTAAAAATATCTGCCCCCAGCCACCCCAGAAAAGGCACATCTGGAAGATGCGCCTATTCTGGCACTTGGCCACTCTCTTCCCATTCCCGTGTAGCGGTGGGATATGGGGTAATGAAGGGTTAATGCCACCTTGCTATTGTAAGGTGACATTAAGCCTAATTAATAATGGAGAGGCGTCAATTATGACACCTATCCATTATTAATCCAATTGTAGTGAAGGGTTAAATAAAACACAAACACATTATTTAAAATTATTTTAATGAAATAAAAACAATGGTTGTTGCAGTATTTTATTCAACGCCCAATCCAGTCACTGAAGACCCTCGTTCTGTGAGTAAAAAAACATAATAAACCAACAATATACTTACCCTCCGCAGATCTGTAACGTCCAACGATGTAAATCCTTCTGAAGGGGTTAAAACATTTTGCAGCAAGGAGCTGTGCTAATGCAGGCTGCTCCTCGCTGCAAAACCCCAGGGAATGAGGCTAAAAATAGATCAATGATCTATATTTAGCTTCATTTGCGGTGAGGCGCCCTCTGCTGGCTGTTCATAGATCGTGGGAAATTATCTAGAAAGCCAGGGAGCTTTCTAGGTAATTTCCCACGATCTATGAACAGCCAGCAGAGGGCGCCTCACCGCAAATGAAGCTAAATATAGATCATTGATCTATTTTTAGCCTCATTCCCTGGGGTTTTGCAGCGAGGAGCAGCCTGCATTAGCACAGCTCCTTGCTGCAAAATGTTTTAACCCCTTCAGAAGGATTTACATCGTTGGACGTTACAGATCTGCGGAGGGTAAGTATATTGTTGGTTTATTATGTTTTTTTACTCACAGAACGAGGGTCTTCAGTGACTGGATTGGGCGTTGAATAAAATACTGCAACAACCATTGTTTTTATTTCATTAAAATAATTTTAAATAATGTGTTTGTGTTTTATTTAACCCTTCACTACAATTGGATTAATAATGGATAGGTGTCATAATTGACGCCTCTCCATTATTAATTAGGCTTAATGTCACCTTACAATAGCAAGGTGGCATTAACCCTTCATTACCCCATATCCCACCGCTACACGGGAATGGGAAGAGAGTGGCCAAGTGCCAGAATAGGCGCATCTTCCAGATGTGCCTTTTCTGGGGTGGCTGGGGGCAGATATTTTTAGCCAGGGGGGGGCCAATAACCGTGGACCCTCTCCAGGCTATTAATATCTGCCCTCAGTCACTGGCTTTACTACTCTGGCGGAGAAAATTGCGCGGGAGCCCACGCCAATTTTTTCTGCCATTTAACCCTTTATTTTAAGAGCTAGAACGGCCAAATTTTGCAGATACACACTACTGACATTAGTAGTGTGGAATCTGCAAAAAAAATGGAGAGAAGACATGGTTTACTGTATGTAAACCATGTCTCAAATCATGTCGGGTTTTAGGAAGGAGAAAGAAAAAGCCGGTAATTGAATTACCGGCTTTCAAGCTGTATAGCGCTGGAATAAATATTAATATATATACATATATGTGTCTCACTGACATATATATATATATATATACCTATTCTATGTGTACACATTTATTCTACCTATTGGACTGTAAGCTGTCAGTGTGATTTTACTGTACACCGCACTGAATTGCCGGCTTTTCTCTCTAACAGCGCTGCGTATTTCTCGCAAGTCACACTGCTTGTCCGTGTGTAATCCGTATTTTTCACGCTTCCATAGACTTTCATTGGCGTATTTCTTGCGCAGTACGGTGACAAACGCAGCATGCTGCGATTTTGTACGGCCGTAGAAAGCCATATAATACTGATCAGTAAAATACGGCAAATAGGAGCAGGGGCATAGAGAATAATTGTGCCGTATTTTTTGCGAGTTTTACGGACGTAGATTCTGCGCTCTTACGTCCGTAAAACTCGCAAGTGTGACGCCGGCCTTAGAACCAAAAATGCCCTAAATCATAAGCATGGAGGCCGTGATAACATCAGACACCTATGTGAAGCAAAAAAGTCCTCCAAACATAGTAATGCATAAAAATACATTTTATCAAAACATATACTTAAAATGTTACAAGAAAGTGTTTTTGAGATGCATACAGACCATGCAGAAAAAAACAAGAAAAAGCACTGGGCTTAAAAAATAGATGGATAATATCAAAATAATAATTATATTGCATCCATAATTATACGCAATCTGTAACTACCTGCATAATGAACTTTAATTACAAGGTTCACTTATAAAGCAGTAGTATGCAATAATCATCTATAGAAGTAAATAAAGTGCAGAGTGCAAAAAATTTGCAACAATAGGGTGCAAAATAAGTAAATAAATATACCTAGACACTACTGGGGTTACGTCCCTGGCTGCCCCTAATGAGGCTTGCAGAGGGTTAATATTATGATTGCAATGGGTAAATACCTCAAAACATAATCAAATAAGTAAATGAGAAAAGCCAGACACAAAGAAAAATGCATACCATGGCTCAAGGTGCAAAGTAGAAAAATCAATATCAATCATAGACATAAAGAGAGGAGCCAAAGGGGAGAATAGATACCCATAGTGTCAGAAGTCCCAGTGTACACTCACCTTACGCCTAATCCACCGATGCCCGCTTCACCTATAAAAAACAACCATATCCCTCACCTGTCTTCATTGTGAAGATAAATCACTGATGCCCATGTCCCCTGGAAAAGAAGAAAAATAATAAACAACCACAATACTCATGTTACACTTAATCCACCGATGCCCATGTCCCCTGGAAAAAAAGAAAAATAATAAACAACCATATCCCTCACCTGTCTCGATTGTGAAGATAAATCACTGATGCCCATGTCCCCTGGAAAAGAAGAAAAATAATAAACAACCACAATACTCATGCTACACTTAATCCACTGATGCCCATGTCCCCTGGAAAAAAAGAAAATAATAAACAACCACAATACTCACGTTACACTTAATCCACCAATGCCCATGTCCCCTGGAAAAGAAGAAAAATAATAATAAACAACCATATCCCTCACCTGTCCGAACTGAAGATAATCCATACTGTCTCACAATCATAGTGATGATTTAGGCTAGGTTCACATTAGTGTCTGTGTGCGCAGCGTATCATCTGCATGCACAAACACATGTAAAAACGCATGCTTATGCAGCGTTTTTTATCCGCATCATCTTACGCATGACGGCAAAAAAACGTTGCGTGTGCATGCGTTTTGGCATGTGTTTGCGTTGTTTACGCGCATGCTTTCGATATTTCAAATGCTTTTTACAGTAGCTATTCCTTGACATCAGCTATCCAATAGGCGTGGCTCATGGGATTTCTATACAGGTCCTTCTCAAAAAATTAGCATATAGTGTTAAATTTCATTATTTACCATAATGTAATGATTGCAATTAAACTTTCATATATTATAGATTCATTATCCACCAACTGAAATTTGTCAGGTCTTTTATTGTTTTAATACTGATGATTTTGGCATACAACTCCTGATAACCCAAAAAACCTGTCTCAATAAATTAGCATATCAAGAAAAGGTTCTCTAAACGACCTATTACCCTAATCTTCTGAATCAACTAATTAACTCTAAACACATGCAAAAGATACCTGAGGCTTTTATAAACTCCCTGCCTGGTTCATTACTCAAAACCCCCATCATGGGTAAGACTAGCGACCTGACAGATGTCAAGAAGGCCATCATTGACACCCTCAAGCAAGAGGGTAAGACCCAGAAAGAAATTTCTCAACAAATAGGCTGTTCCCAGAGTGCTGTATCAAGGCACCTCAATGGTAAGTCTGTTGGAAGGAGACAATGTGGCAGAAAACGCTGTACAACGAGAAGAGGAGACCGGACCCTGAGGAAGATTGTGGAGAAGGACCGATTCCAGACCTTGGGGAACCTGAGGAAGCAGTGGACTGAGTCTGGTGTGGAAACATCCAGAGCCACCGTGCACAGGCGTGTGCAGGAAATGGGCAACAGGTGCCGCATTCCCCAGGTAAAGCCACTTTTGAACCATAAACAGCGGCAGAGGCGCCTGACCTGGGCTACAGAGAAGCAGCACTGGACTGTTGCTAAGTAGTCCCAAGTAATTTTTTCTGATGAAAGCAAATTTTGCATGTCATTCGGAAATCAAGGTGCCAGAGTCTGGAGGAAGACTGGGGAGAAGGAAATGCCAAAATGCCTGAAGTCCAGTGTCAAGTACCCACAGTCAGTGATGGTGTGGGGTGCCATGTCAGCTGCTGGTGTTGGTCCACTGTGTTTCATCAAGGGCAGGGTCAATGCAGCTAGCTATCAGGAGATTTTGGAGCACTTCATGCTTCCATCGGCTGAAATGCTTTATGGAGATGAAGATTTCATTTTTCAGCACGACCTGGCACCTGCTCACAGTGCCAAAACCACTGGTAAATGGTTTACTGACCATGGTATTACTGTGCTCAATTGGCCTGCCAACTCTCCTGACCTGAACCCCATAGAGAATCTGTGGGATATTGTGAAGAGAAAGTTGAGAGACGCAAGACCCAACACTCTGGATGAGCTTAAGGCCGCTATTGAAGCATCCTGGGCCTCCATAACATCTCAGCAGTGTCACAGGCTGATTGCCTCCATGCCACGCCGCATTGAAGCAGTCATTTCTGCCAAAGGATTCCCGACCAAGTATTGAGTGCATAACTGAACATTATTATTTGTTGGTTTTTTTGTTTGTTATTAAAAAACACTTTTATTTGATTGGATGGGTGAAATATGCTAATTTATTGAGACAGGTTTTTTGGGTTATCAGGAGTTGTATGCCAAAATCATCAGTATTAAAACAATAAAAGACCTGACAAATTTCAGTTGGTGGATAATGAATCTATAATATATGAAAGTTTAATTGTAATCATTACATTATGGTAAATAATGAAATTTAACACTATATGCTAATTTTTTGAGAAGGACCTGTATATATAGGCACAGTGCACTGATGAAATCCTTGTTTTTGGCTAGTGTATCCAGCTGCAAGATGGCTCTTGACATGGAGAGTTTCTATGATAATCTGGATTTACAATTGAAATTGGCTTTAGCTTTTGCTGTGGCTTGTGAGGAAGAAAGGAAAAGAAAAAGACAGAGAAGATGTCGTCGTCACTACTGGCAACACCTCATCCTTGAACTCCGAGAGAGCCATGGAGCCTACCACTCGTTGTACAATGAGCAGCGTGAAAACCCGGAGAAGTTTTTTTGAGTACTCGAGAATGTCAGAACAGAGCTTCAGCGAATTGCTGCAACGTGTCCGAGGGTCCATCAGCAGGCAGGACACAAAATTCCATCAAGGAGTTCCTGCTGAGGAACGTCTGTTGGTGACCCTGAGGTTCGTAATTTTGAAAAACAAACACATGTCGATAGTGTTATTGTTAGAAAAGCCATGTATTAATTTTTTTTTTCCCTTTTATCTTTGGCAGATTCCTGGCTACCGGAGAGACCTTAAGATCTCTACATTTCCAATTCAGGATTGGACTGTCCACCCTTTCTGGGATTGTTGGAGACACCTGCCGTGCATTGTGTGATGTTCTGTGTCAAGAATTCCTCCCCCAACCCACAACTGAACTCTGGCTGGAAAATGCTGCAAATTCCAGGACATTTGTAATTTTCCTAACTGTGTGGGGGCTGCGGATGGCAAACACATTCGGATTATGAAACCAGCTGGAAGTGGAACCGAGTACAAAAAATACTTTTCGATTGTTCTCATGGTGATTGGAGATGCTGAATGTTGATTTGTCGCCGTGGACGTTGGCTCATTTGGACAAGGAAATGAGTCTCAGACTTTCAAAAACTCTGACATGGGCCAACATTTGTATGATAATAATTTCAATTTTTCACAGCCACGACCTCTTCCAAACACTGAAGGACCGCCAATGCCGTTTGTTGTGGTTGGGGATGAGACCTTTCAAATGTTTGCCAACCTCATAAAACTGTACTCAAGTCGGGACTTCAATCACACCATACAGATTTACAACTATCGACTGCCAAGGGCATGAAGAACTGTGGAGTGTGCCTTTGGATTGCTGGTATCTAAATGGCGCATTTTGGGAACAGACATCAATCTAAAAATTGAGAGAATTGTATGAGGTTGTTAAAGCGTGTGTTGTTATGCACAATTACATCCAGATAAAAGAGCGACCCAACTTAAAACCTGAGAAACCTGTTACATTGCAGGATTACCAACATTACCCTCTGAGGGCTACAGTGGAAGTTGCCCAGGTGAGGGATAATTTTGCTGCTTACTTTGTTTCTGATAAAGGACGTGTGGCATGACAAGACTGAATGGTTTAAGCAGCTAAGTAAAATGTTCTTGTAATTTTAAAATTTAACTGTAATGTTAAAAAGTTCCTGTAATGTTAAAATGTACCTATAATATTAAAATGTACCTGTAATGTTTGCTGACTTAAATAATAAAAGACCTACAGTAAAAACACCTGTTACAAGTTCCCTTAACAATACAATACACACATATGGTGTTTGCGGCAGCTGCACGTAAAGAGACCAAGAAAACATAGATATTGTGCAAACAAAATAAAAATTTTATTTAACACAAAAAAATGGGTTTAGGATCAGGGTCTATGTAAGGGTGAGATGTGGTGGACCTTGGGGGTGTAGAGCTGTGAGGATTGGGTGGTAGTTGATGAGGAAGGGGTTACAGGGGAAGGGGCAACAAATTGAAGGATGGGACTGGACACATTGGGAGTAGACAACACAGTGGAATCATGGGAATGGATAGACAAACTGGAAGGGAGAGACACTGACACAAGGGAAGGTAGTGACACATTTGAAAACAGAGACACATTTGTAGGTGAGGATGGAGGTGGTGGGTTCAATTTTGGCAGGGTTTTTGGCTACGGGTCTTCATCCTGGTCGGAATGTTTTGTTTTTGTCCTTTGTTTTCTTGACCGAGTGGGAGTGGTGACCTCTCTAGCAGTCTTCTGGGGTGGTGCTGGACTGGGCAGCGTCATGGATGCTGCTGGCTGCAGGGGTGCTGAACTTGGCTACGTGGTGGATGCTGTTGGCTTCAGGGGTGTTGAACTCGGGAGCGTGGTGGATGCTGCTGGCTGCAAGGGTGCTGAACTTGGGAGCGTGGTGGATGCTGCTGGCTGTAGAGGTGCTGAACTCTGCAGCGTGGTGGATCCGTGAACTAGAGGCTGTGGTGGTTGAGGATAGTTCGGTGCTGTGGGAGTTGGAAACTAGATTTTCGGCTGCTGCTAATATCCTCGGGCCTGTGGATTGTAGCTTTGTGACTGCTGCTGCTGCAATGCATGGCTGTAAGCAGCCTGGCAGGCCAGCATGATGTTCAGCTGGAGTTGAGGCATAAAGTTTTCCGACATGTCTCGCTCTATTGCAACAAAAAAATGTTGCGCTGGTCTCTCAAGGTCAGTGTTTGTTGACATCCTGTAGAAGTGTGTTCACATAGGTGAACCCACTCTTCAGTCTATCACCAAGCACCTTAATCCCATCCTGGAAGACCAAGCTTGAGTGCATAAATTCGGGCATGACTGGCCTCTCCCTGGCCCTCTGCATCTGATGAGAAGACCCAACAAAAGCAGCGCCAGAGGGCTGGGAGAGGAGAAAACCAGATGGACTGGCTGCCTGTTCCCCAGCCTATGAAGCCTGCCTGGTTGCTCCATCGCTGGTGGATGATCAGGACTGTGTCTGTTCAGTGGCTGGTAGATGAGGGGCCGCTTCAACACAGAGGACGATCCAGGTTGAGTTGTGCTTCACTAGGTTCTGTGTGGAAAATAAAAGAAAAACATTAGTAAAAAAAAAAAAGTTTAAATAATTGTAAGACAACACAAAAGATACTCAAGTTCGCTGAGCAAGCGCAGGCCTCAGAAAAGCAAGGTTACGGAGGTATTTGTATTTCCTTAGCCTTTGAGCAGCACCACTTTTAACCTGATTCTCCGCTCTCATGTCCTTATTGAAGCAATGCTTCATCGAACGCCAACGGACTCTTATTCTCTTTACTGTGAAGGGGGAATGAAAGGAAAATATTAAATGTAAAACAATGCACCTACATTTACAGGTTCACTGGCGCATCAGACCACATTGCAATACTTACCTAAATCATTTCTGGCATGTGGCGTGGCACATTCCCAATCATGCAACAGCGACCTGGCCACTTCTTCCCAGAGTTGTCGAATCACAACAATGTCGGCGTGCTGACGATCACAGGTGTCCCACAACGGTACTCGCTCTTGCACAAGGTTAATTAGTTGCTCGTTGTCAATGTTCTGTTAGGCTTCTTCCCATTGTGAAACCTATAGATCAAATAAAACAAAAGAATTTTAAATAAAACTGAAGACAAATTCAATTACAACTCTGTTGAAAAGACTACTTACACCCCATTTTTTCTCCTGAAACACCAGGAGAGACAACCAGTCTACAAGGAACAGAAAAGGCAGTGAGAGACAGACATTTTCAAAGGTTCTATACTTACATAGCCAGTGTTGTCCTCACCAGGACAGCAGAACCAAGACAGATGGTAGCACCATGACATTTTCAAAGGTTCTATACTTACATAGCCAGTGTTGTCCGATCCAGAGTCTTGTAAGTAATGGCCTTGCAGTTTCCACACTTCCTTTTATACAGCTTTGTATTTGTATAGCTGAAACCAGTTCCTACACCTGCTCATTCTGAAGTACACATGCGTATCAAACGCATGCGTATGCATGTCCTTGCGTACCAATGCGTTCCCATAGACAGTAATGCATTGTTTTTATTCACTCCCTCCACAATCATCTGCATGCGAATGATTGCGCATAATTGACACCTCAAAAAATGTAACATGTTGCATTCGCCGGACCCCACCGCACACTGCGAAACGACGCATGTGTACGCATCCGCATGCGAACTGATGCAAATGTATGTGCCTGTGTACAACATATTAAAGATAGCTAGACAAGACTCATGCGGATCTATGCGGATAAAACGCTGCGCACATATATTCAAATGTGAACCCAGCCTTAGATAGTGGTCACTTGAGTGATTCGACTGCTATCCCCACCAAGTGTAACACACTGACAGGAGTGTAATCACTCCTGCAGTGTGTAGCACTGAGCTGCCATCAGAATGTTCACCGGAGTTCAAACTTGGTAAACCCAGCGACCTCACTTATGGCACTGCTCACTGCAGGAGAATTTTCTTACGCAGCGAGCCGTGTCATAAGTGAGGTCACTGGGGTTCATCGAGTTTGAACTCAGGTAAATGATATCATGGCAGCTCAGTGCTAGACACTGCAGGAGCGATTACCAACACTCCAAATCACCTGAATCGTTGTGAGACAATATGGATTATCCAGAGGCGTATCTAGGGTTTCTGGCACCAGGGGCAAGAATTCATTCTCCAGGACATATGCGATTTTCACACTTAGGTTGGCGTCACACTAGCGTATTGCATCCGATGCGAGAGCATTGGATGCGATATGCTAATGACCCTCGGCTCCTGCTCGCAGCAGAGCAGGAGCCGAGTGTCATGCGTCTGTGCTTCGATTCTCTCGCACAGGGAGGATCGGAGCACAGCTGCAGAGGAGGTGGAGAAATGAATTTCTCCATCTCCTCCATTGCTGGGGTCCGCTTATAGCGCACATCACTCGGATGATATCCGAGTGGTGTGCGCTGTCTCACTCGCACCCATAGGCTTATATGTGTGCGAGTGAGACAAGATTTTTCCTCGGTCCGAGACAATCGCAGCATGCTGCGATTGTCTCGGACCGAGGAAAACGGCCGACAAAAAGTCGGCTGCTGGGAGCTGCCCCATATGTTAACATTGGTCCGAGTGCAATGCGATTTTTTATCGCATTGCACTCGGCCGTTTAAAACGCCAGTGTGACGCCGGCCTTAGTCATGTACCCACGAGCTCCTCTCCCTAATGCTCTCAATGATCAGTGAAAAACTGAGAGAAGCAGAAGAGAAGCTCGTTGTCACAGGACCACAAGTATGAAAGTCGCATATGAGTGATGTGTCCATGTGACGACTACTGGAAACTGCAGAGCTGAATCCTGACATCGCAGCTTCTGAATTCTCACAACTAATGCACTGCACACTTTTAGGATTCTCCCTTGCTGGTGGACAGTCATGTCAGCACAAGCATGCGATTTGTATACTTCTGACCACATAACGACTAGACGTGCCCGGCCTCGCTCAGTTCATTAAGTGAGGCCACACATGTCTAGTCAGCATGTGACCGCATGTATCTAAATCGCCAGCATGAGAGAATCTTGATAGTGTGCAGGGCGCACTGTGAGAATTCAGAAATCTGCAGTCACAAAGAATAACTGCAGACTCATCACAAACCTGGACATCCCCTTTAATGCTCCTAACATAAATAAAAACATGAGAGTTAGTTAACATCACACATAACATTTACATCCAGGTACCTCATAAATGACGTCGTCTCTGGAGCTGATCTCCTTCTTTTCTTCATCTTGTCCAGACCCCATGATGCGTTTTCTCATCCACAGCCATCTCTGCAGATTTCCATCTTCTCCGTTCTTTTGCAGAAAATTTCCACATGACGCCCTTAAAGATGCAAGTGTCATTAAAATGTTCCTGAATAAAAAATTGCCGCTCACTATATTGTCTGCACAAAATATGACCCCCACACTGTCCCTCTTATGGTTCATGCTCTTCACACTGACCTCTCCTTTCCATACCGGTCCCCTCTTCACATTGTCCTCTCATTCTGTGTTCCCCCTATAGGGCCCAGTATTTATACTGTACTCTATCATCACACTCCCCCTTCCTGGTATACTGTCCCCTCCTGGCTGTGCCCTCACACTGTCCCTCCATGCTACACCCCCACTATTCAGTTTCTATTCTTTGCCCACTCACTTTTGTCCCCCCATACTGTCTCCTCTCACTATTCCCCTCCCTTCTTATACTGTCTCCTCTCACATCCTTCCAGTTCACCATACTGTCTCCTCATATATTTACCCTCTCACTTTCTATACTGCCTGCTCACCTAACTCCCCATACTGTGTCTGCACACATCCCATCACCCTCACTTCCCGTACTCTGTCCACATACATTTTTCACATCGCTCTTCATACTGTGCCCTCATTCCCCCATACTGTTTCCTTCTACATGCCCTCATTCCCCCATACTGTTTCCTCATACATGCCCCCAATTCCCCTGTACTGTTTCCTCATATATGCCCCCCATTGCTCTTCATTTTGTGTCCTCAAGTCTCCCAGACACATTAAATCCCCCATCCCCACTACAAATCTCACCCCACACATAATAAATTCCCCCATCCCCAAATTCTCCCCACACATAATAAATCCCCCTATCCCCACTCAAATTGTCCACACACATATTATTGTCCTCTACCCCACCCCATCATTGCTCTCTTCACCACCTCCATCATTGCCTTGTCTGTCATGCCCATCATTGCCCATTTCACCACCTCCAGCATTTCCTCCCCAGCAATCCCATCATTGCCCTTTACACCACATCCATCATTTCCTCCTCCACCACCATCCCCATCCTTGCCCATTCCACCACTTCCATCATTTACTCCTCCACCACCATCCCCATCCTTGCCCATTCCACCACTTCCATCATTTCCTCCTCCACCATCCCCATCCTTGCCCATTCCACCACTTCCATCATTTCCTCCTCCACCACCATCCCCATCCTTGCTCATTCCACCACTTCCATGATTTCCTCCTCCACCACCATCCCCATCCTTGCCAATTCCACCACTTCCATAATTTCCTCCTCCACCACCATCCCCATCCTTGCCCATTCCACCACCATCCCCATCCTTGCTCATTCCACCACTTCCATCATTTCCTCCTCCACCACCATCCCCATCATTGCTCTCTCCTCCCCCTACACACACACACACACACCATTTACTTCTCTGCACATTCCCCTGCAGCGCGCAACACACACACATGCATGCGTGTGCACACACACACACACACACACCCCTCTTACCTCTCCTCGCGCTCTGCCGCAGCATCTCCATCGCTTTCCTCTGACACAGCCGGCCGCTGAATGATGACGTCATCCAGCGGCGCGTCTGTGTGAGAGGAAGCGCAGGCAGGAAGACAGATCGCTGCAGCTCCGCTGCTATTTTCTCTTGCAGGCAGCGGAGCTACAGGGATTTCTCCCTGCCTGCCACAGCCACCCTGCAGGGGCCCCCTCTGTTATGATAGGCAATTCAGTAACACAATGTACATAGCGATCAGAGCACATACAGTGATCTGACAATAACCCAAAATAATAGAACGAGCTCTGAGGCGTGGAAACTCTGTAGACCGCAATTCCTGATCCTCTCCAAACACAACTAGAGGCAGCTGTGGATTGCGCCTAACGCTCCCTATGCAACTCGGCACAGCCTGAGAAACTAACTAGCCTGAAGATAGAAAAATAAGCCTACCTTGCCTCAGAGAAATACCCCAAAGGAAAAGGCAGCCCCCCACATATAATGACTGTGAGTAAGATGAAAAGACAAACGTAGGGATGAAATAGATTCAGCAAAGTGAGGCCCGATATTCTAGACAGAACGAGGATAGGAAAGATAACTTTGCGGTCTCACACAAAACCCTAAAGAAAACCACGCAAAGGGGGCAAAAAGACCCTCCGTACCGAACTAACAGCACGGAGGTACACCCTTTGCGTCCCAGAGCTTCCAGCAAAACAAATAGACAAGCTGGACAGAAAAAATAGCAACAAATAGCAAAGAAGCACTTAGCTATGCAGAGCAGCAGGCCACAGGAATGATCCAGAGAAACACAAGTCCAACACTGGAACATTGACAGGAAGCATGGATCAAAGCATCAGGCGGAGTTAAGTAGAGAAGCAGCTAACGACCTCACCAGATCACCTGAGGGAGGAAACTCAGAAGCTGCAGTACCACTTTCCTCCACAAACGGAAGCTCCCAGAGAGAATCAGCCGAAGTACCACTTGTGACCACAGGAGTGAACTCTGCCACAGAATTCACAACACCCCTCCACCTCCGCACCTGTTGGGAGTCGGCGCTCTGCAGCTTCTCCCAGATCGGGGGCGGCAGAATGCATCCGCCGGGGGAGACGCTGCGGACCGCCACATTAGGCAGCCCGACTGTGCGCCCCTGCCGGCTGTGCCCGGGGCACATGCCCCGGCTGCCCCCCCTAGATACGCCACTGGGATTATCTATCTTCACTTCGGACAAGTGAAAGATATGGTTGTTTATTATTTGTCTTCTTTTCCAGGGGAAATGGGCATTGAAGGATTATGTTCACATTGGGGACAGGTGAAGGATATGGTTGTTTACTATTTTTCATTTTTTACAGGAGACATGGGCATTGGTGGATTAGGTGTAAGGTAAGTATAACTGTGCTTTTTATTTTTATTTCAAATAAAGGTGTCAGTGTCTGTCTTTCAATTAAAGGATTTTATTCTGGCTGTGTATTTTTTACAATCTAACCATGGGGTTAGTAATGGAGGCATCTTATAGATGCCTCACCATTATTAACCTGTGGGTTTGATGTCAGCTTCAATAAAACAGCTGACATCAACCCCACAACCACTACACGCCTCCGTACCAGAGTAAGTGGGAAGAGCTGGGCAAAGAGTCAGAATTTGCGCATCAAATAGATGCACCTTTTCTGTGGAGGCTACAGGCTGCTCTTTTAAGATTGAGGAGGAAATGTCAATGGCCCCTTTCCAGTCTGAGAATACCATCTCCCAGCTGTTTGGTTTATCTTGGCTGATTGTCAAAAATGGGGGGACCGTACGCTATTTTTAAAAATTATTTATTTAAATAATTTTAAAAATGGCATAGGGACCCCTGTATTTTTAATAACCAGCCATGATAAAGCTGACAGCTGAGGATTGCAGCCTGCAGCTGTCAGTTTTTCCTACGCTGGTTATCAAAAATAGAAGAGACCCCACATAATACAGTATTTGTTTTATTTATTTATAGCACAGGAGGCGGCTGATGAAAATTCCTATCAGTGGCACCTCCTCTCGCTGTTATCATGTGTATGACCATTGGCAACCTTTTTACCGCCAGTGACACCTGGTTGCTGATGCTGTCATATAACAGCGTGGGAACCGCAGCTCTCTGACCAACGGTAATGATCAGAGCCTGTATTTGCTTTCCTGTCATACAGATGACAGCATGGGAAACCCTCGATGTTTGGGCCCCACAGTCATGTTAATGGGTTTGAGTATGGGTTCTCGTACTGTTCTGGTACCCACACCAAACTTTTTTTTAGATGTTTGGTCATACCCGCAAGACCCGAACATCCACAGATTCATCTATCACTACTTATCATGTGTTAAAGAGAACTTGTCACTTGTCACATGAAAAAATGCTATTAATAGCATTCTGAACCTACACTGCAGCGGCACTTAGAGCCCCTCTGCTGGGAGGAAATTAACTTTATTCCTCCTGGCATCATTCTGGTTTCAGTCACGGAGGTGGCACAGCATGGCATTAGTCATTGCTCTGTATATAGTGAGTGCCTCTGGCACTGACTGACAGCCATGGGTAATAATGTTAATTTCCTTCTGGCAGTGAGGTTATAAGCATAGGGGCCGGGTAGGTTGATAATGCTATTAATCTGCACATTAACCCCATAACTGCATGTTAGTAGAGTTTTTTACACATGACAGGTTCTCTTTAAGTTTGGGTAAGATAGTGGGTATTCCCTACAGTCCTATGTAATAGATATCTGAGATATAGCAGCTGAATTGGCACAACAGTCCATTGACACATGAGGCCAGGTGACCGTAAGTTCATAACCTGGCTTCTCTGAACATCTCCATAGAGCCAGGTGACTGGTGAGTTCCAATCCTGGCTTCCCAAACGTATCCATGGGACTCAGGTGACCGATGGGTCCTAATCCTGGTTTCTCCAAATGTATCCATGGGTTCAGTGATGGTCAATGGAGCACATCTGTATTCTTTCAGCCAGGGCTGTGGTCCCCTAAGCTGGTATCCTGTAGAATGTCAAATCTGTGTCCCTTGTGATGGAGCCATGATGTCTTGGCTGCTGTCCTGTAGAGTGTTCCTGGATTGTCGGGGGGTGAGTTTAACTCTCTTTGTTTAAGTATTTAATCAATTTGCACAGTTTTTCCTACTCTGTTTTTCAAGTCAACAAGCTAGCTGGTCTGCACAATGTGTAATCAACATATTGACAAACATCTATTGTTCTATTACCCTGCGTCTTTGCCATTCAGGATAACATCACATTATGTTACAACAAACAGCAACTACAGAGTCACATCCAGTTTCATACAAACAATAACCTGTGTGTCTTGACCAACCAAAGAACAAACAGAATAAATTCAAAAGTCAACATAATGAATGGTCATTCTTAACAAGATCACCTCTTTTTGTGTCTGTTAAAACCCAAGACATGAAGGAATGGTACCTATGAAGTTATAGTATGTAAATGTTACCCTTTTTTACAAAACAGATCTATATACATAATTGTCTAAGGGGTACTTCCTTCTGTTTGTCTGTCCTTCTGTCACGGTTATTCGTTCGCTGATTGGTCTCGGCAGCTGCCTGTCATGGCTGCCGTGACCAATCAGTGACGGCCACAGTCCGATTAGTCCCTCCCCTACTCCCCTGCACTCACTGCCCGGCGCCTGCTCCGTAATCCCCACCGCTCACACAGGGTTAATGGCAGCGGTAACGGCCCGCGGTGTAACGCGCTCCGTTACTGCTGCTATTAACCCTGTGTGTCCCCAACTATTTACTATTGATGCTGCCTATGCAGCATCAATAGTAAAAATATATCATGTCAAAAATAATAATAATAAAAAAAAACCTGCTATACTCACCCTCCGCCGCCTTTCTCGCTCCTCGCCACGCTCCCAGGACCGCTCCATTGCAAGCGGCAGCTTCCGCTCCCGTCCCAGGGCTGGTGTGCGGCAAGGACCAGCCGTGACATCACGGTCATGTGACCGCGACGTCATCATTGGTCCTGCTCACACCAGCCCTGGGAGCGCAAGCTGCCGCTTGCAATGGAGCGATCCAGGGACCGTGGCGAGGAGCGGCAAAGCCGGCGGATGGTAGGTATAGCAGGACTTCATCGGGCTATAGGTGAGTATATGTTTGTTTTTTGTTTTTTTAAAAGTCTCTATACTACGTGGCTCTGTGCTGGGCAATATATTACGGGGCTCTGCTATATACTATGTGGCTCTGCTATATACTACGTGACTGGGCAATATACTCCGTCGCTGGGCAATATACCGTACTACGTGGCTCTGCTATATACTATGTGGCTGGGTAATATACTACGTCGCTGTGCAATATACTACGTGTCTGGGCAATATACTACGTGGCTAGGCAATATACTACGTGTCTGGGCAATATACTACGTTGCTGGGCAATATACTATGTCACTGGGCAATATACTACGTGGCTGGGAAATATACTACGTGTCTGGGCAATACACTACGTGGCTGGGCAATATACTATGTCACTGGGCAATATACTACGTGGCTGGGCAATATACTATTTGACTGGGCAATATACTCCGTGACTGGGCAATATACTACGTCGCTGGGCAATATACTACATGGGCTAGGCAATATACTACGTGACTGAACAATATACTCCGTGACTGGGCAATATACTACGTGGGCTGTGCAATATACTACATCACTGGCCACAATATGCTACGTTGCTGGGCAATATACTACGTGGCTGGGCAATATACTACGTCACTGGCCAATATACTACGTCGCTGGGCAATATACTACGTGACTGGGCAATATACTACGTGTCTGGGCAATATACTACGTGACTGGGCAATATACTACGTGGCTGGGCAATATACTACGTGGCTGGGCAATATACTATGTGGCTGGGCAATATACAACGTGACTGGGCAATATACTACGTCGCTGGCCAATATACTACGTCGCTGGCCAATATACTACGTGGCTGGGCAATATACTACGTGACTGGGCAATATACTACGTGGCCGGGCAATATACTACGTGGACATGCATATGCTAGAATACCCGATGCGTTAGAATCGGGCCACCATCTAGTCATTAATAATTGACAAATAAAGACATGCACAATACTTTATTATTTGTAGCTGAAAAGGTAATAATAAGAGGTCACATTGACAGATATGGTTTAAAAATTGATACATGTACCAATAAGGTGGAAGGTTTTGCAATATAATTGACCATATTGGATTTGTTTTCCCCAATAGGAGATAATTGGCCCCAGATGTACCTGCTAGATATGTATCTCTCTTCAATATGGCATTACACTTTCACAATCAGAAGATATAAGAATGAATGTTTGTGCGAGTGTTTAGAAATAGAGCTGTTGGTTATATATAACCTTTGAGTCCAAGGATCATTGCATGGGAAACTAAGGTAGGGGTGGCGAACCTATGGCTCATATGCCGTCATCCCAGTAGTACATTATCCGGGGTGTAACGATCATGGTCACAGAGGGTGTGGCTGCAACTGGGCAACTGCAGAAGGTGGGCCCACCGATGCCAATTTCACCTGGATGTGCATTTGAGGATGCACATTCAGATGAAATATATTGCAGGACAGAGACGCACTGGCTCCTTGTGCTGCAACACGCACCGCTGGTCAATCACAGGCCAGCAGCAGCCGTCAGCTTGCCAGTTACATGCGGTACATGGCGGTGACGTCCTGTGCTGTCCTTGCCAATGCACCAAAGACAGCTGCCGGCTCCTGAAGAGGACACCGCTTGGCATGAGAGGAGGGGATGGTGAGTAGAATTGTTTGCTTCTTTTTAAAATATGCTGGAGAAAAACGGATGGGGCCCAGGACACTGGACATTATAAAAGCATGGGTGACATTATACCAGAATCGGAATATTATACCACAATGGGGACATTATACCAGTACTGTGTACATTACAAGAGGCTGGGGACATAATACTAGGATGGTGGACATTATATCAGTATTGTGTACATTATACCAGGATGTGGACATTATACCAGGATGTGGACATTATACCACTATGAGGATAGTGTACTGGAATGGAGACATTATTACAGAATGGGGACACTATACCAGCACATGGGACATTATACCAGCATGGGTGACATTATACCTGAATGGGGATATTATACCATTAAGGGAACATTGTACAAGGATGGTTGAACATTATACTAGAATGGGAACATCATGCCAGAATGGAGATATTATACCAGAATGAGGACATTGTACCAGTATGGAGATATTACCGTATAATAGGATGGGGATATTATAACAGAACGTGAATATTATTAGTTATAATTGAGTGTGCTCGGATAAGGTGTTTTCCGAACATGCTCGACTGCTATTAGAGCATATTTGCAAGTGAAAAAGGAAAACCGGTCACAGGAGCGCAGAATAGAGGACACAGACACCAGTTTTGGTTGAACCACAACGCGTTTCAACGGCATACGCCATCTTCTTCAGGTGACCTGAAGAAGACGGCGTATGCTGTTGAAACGCGTTGTGGTTTAACCCAAACTGGTGTCTGTGTCCTCTATCCTGTGCTCCTGTGACCGGCTTTCCTTTTGCACTTGCAAGCAACTTCCCCCCTGTGGGTATCCGGCTGGAGCGGCGGAGTTTGGTGCTAGGACTGGCTGAATGCACCGAGTAAATAGAGAGATGTTATTAGGTGCGTTCGCAGTCCAGGGTCCACCGTGCAGGAGAGAACCTGCTGCTAACAAATGGCAGTGCTATATGGTGGTGGAAGCGAACTCTGTTATGTCACAGGGCCGTGGTACCGCACAAAGAGCGTAAGCAAGGAGTCACCGAACTCAGTCCCAAGACTCGGCATTTGAGTCCGTCTAGGCTACTTGCGCTCGACACCGCTACTGGGTGTAGGAGATAAACTGAAATAATAGTTTTGAGCACAAGAGAGCGAGCTGTGCCGTACTGGCAGACGCCAATAACCACCCAGACTTGGGTTAAAGAAGCGCTCTAATGGCGCGTGGCACCGCACTGGCGGTCACAGCAGTAGACACTGTTTCTTGTGTTATAATGCTGACAGTTCAGCCGGGTGCTAGATGGCAGGCTTACACTATATGCGAACAGTCCACGTAGTAAATGGGGTGCTCACAGTAAGTATAGGTGCTCTGGAGAAATATAAATAGTCTATAACGATGAACTCCGGCACTCAAAAATCAAGTTCATATAATTTCTTTAATGTGAAAGTGATAGTTTTCCATCACAAAAACATTCCATGATCAGCAAACTTCATACGATGTCATAAAAAGGTATGAACATAAGAATTTCTGTTTTACAGACAATAGACACAACGTTTCGGCTATATGCCTTTTTCAAGTTAAGCCTGTGTTATGTAGGAGAAGTCACTGTAGACAAACGTTATACTCATATGAAGATAGCTTGAAAAGAGATAAATCCCCCTTAGGATAACAGTCCGACGGTGCAGCTGGTAGAGCTGTAAGGCATCCGGAACGGATCACGGTGATCCCCACGTCCTGGACTATCGGCTCCTGCTGCCTTACAGCTCTACCAGCTGCACCGTCGGACTGTTATCCTAAGGGGGATTTATCTCTTTTCAAGCTATCTTCATATGAGTATAACGTTTGTCTACAGTGACTTCTCCTACATAACACAGGCTTAACTTGAAAAAGGCATATAGCCGAAACGTTGTGTCTATTGTCTGTAAAACAGAAATTCTTATGTTCATACCTTTTTATGACATCGTATGAAGTTTGCTGATCATGGAATGTTTTTGTTATGGAAAACTATCACTTTCACTATATGCGAACAGTCATACGATAAGGAGGGGATGTTTAAAGAACGACTTGCACTCATCAACAAACACACGTATACAAATGTACACTAGCGCATGGCTGTGCGGTCATGCAAACCTTTTATAGCTGCAGCATGTACAGGACCTTCCCAGAAGGACCAATGGGAGGCTGCCACAGAACTTGAGCACCTTCAGGACCTTCCTGGAGGACCAATGGGATTTGCTACAGTATCTGAGCATGTGACCCTCGATCTCCAACGAGAGATCTTGCCCCAGGCATGCTCAGAAAGGGAAAAGCAGGACTTAGCCCCAAAAGCATCTTCTCGCCGCTGCCCAGCACTGGCTTCAATGGCAGAAGCTGGAAAAGCAGCAGTAACCCTTTGCACAGAGTGAGACTGAGCAAGACGCTGGGACCGATGTTTCCGCTGAGCAGACTCCACTGCGGCAGAAGAAGAATGGGAGACCACAGCGGAGATGACCCGAGATTCCCCCTGTGCAGAGGTGGGAACTCGACCCCTAACATTCGGGTGCCTATCCTCTCCCCCTGGGACCCCTGCCAGCGCTCCACTAACAAACCGCTAATCATTGTTACAATAGAGCATATTTGGCATGCCCAAATACTACAATATGCTCGAGCCAATGTGGTTGCATGTCTTGTGGCTGTTCAACAGCCGAATCATATGCAGGTATTGCCTGACGAACAGGGAGAGCAGGAGCACCTAATGAGTGTATTCATTAGCCGGCTCGTGCGTTGTAAATAAATAATTTAAAAAAATGGCATGGGTTCCTCCGTATTTTTGATAACCAGGCAAAACTCATAGCTGGGGGCTGCAACCCTTAGCTGTCTGCTTCAGCAAGGCTGGGTATCAAGAATAGAGGAATCACCACGCCATATTTTTTAATTATTTAAATAATTTTAAAAAACGTTGTGGGGTCCCCCCCATTTTTGACAACTAGCCTTGCTAAAGCAGACAGCTGGGGGCTGGTATTCTCAGGCTGGTAAAGAGCCATGGATATTGCCCCCCAGCCTAAAAATAGCAGCCAGTGAGAGTTTACAGTGCTAATGGGGATCTCACTGAGGTCACCGCAGTTCAGCCCGGCTGGGAACGTAGCCTCAGTGACCGGAGGTAACCTCAATGACGTCACCGCCGATCATTGAGTCTGCGTCGCAGCAGCTAATTCACCAGCGGTTATCAGTCTGGACGGTTGCATCTTTGTAAGGGTGGTAGTCGTGGCAATGGGCTGTACGGTTCCCTCACCCTGGTACTCCATAGATAAAATACAATGTCCCTTTGGCTACATATGCAGCATGCACAGCAGAACACTTACAGTCACTGTCAGATTTCCCTCGGCTGCGGTCACGCCGACTTCACATTCATGAGCCCCATAAATCACTTCGGAGTTGAGGTCTTTTTCAAGCACATAAATTTTACTGGACAGCAGTGTATTTATCACATAGGCAGCACAATTTTTTATTATTATTATTATTATTATAATTTATTATTATAGCGCCATTTATTCCATGGCGCCTTACATGTGAGGAGGGGTATAAATAATAAAAACAAGTACAATAATCTTGAACTATACAAGTCACAACTGGTACAGGAGGAGAGAGGACCCTGCCTGTGAAGGCTCACAGTCTACAAGGGATGGCTGAGGATACAGTAGGTGAGGATAGAGCTGGTCATGCAGATTACTGCAGGTTGTAGGCTTGTCGGAAGAGGTGGGTCTTCAGGTTCTTTTTGAAGGTTTTCATGGTAGGTGAGAGTCTGATATGTTGTGGTAGAGAGTTCCAGAGTAGGGGTGATGCACGAGAGAAATCTTGTATACGATTGTGGGAAGAAGAAATAAGAGGGGAGTAGAGAAGGAGATCTTGTGAAGTTAAACACAGAGCCAACTTCTTATCTGCATTCATCACACAAGCAGCACAAGTTAAACACAGAGACATCTTCTTATCTTTCCCTGCCTTCCAGGCAGCCTCGTTTCTTCCTGTCAACTCTGTCTATATCTTTGCAGCCTCTGTCTATATCTTTGCAGCCTCTGTCTCACTCTTGCTCAATATCTGACCCACTATTGGACAATCCCTGTCTCTCTTCTGGACAATCTCTGTCCCATTTGTGCTCCAGGCCCACCAGCTTCCTACCGGTCCCAGGTCCAGTTCCAATTGGGAAAGGTGCCAGGATCGCTGTCTCAGCTCCTCTTGCCCCGATCTTTAACCCCAGATCCTCTTCAGGTTGGCTTCTATTCTTGCTGGTGACTGCCTGCATGACTTCCAGCCTGGTGCCCCTTTCTTCCATAACAGCTCTATCCCCATGGCTGTCCAACTGTTCACTTTCACTGCTACAATTTACCCTGGGCAAGGCTGCCCAGGCTTCTGCCTCTAATCAGGAAGTGCCTATCCTATACCTTCCTGCTTTGTGCTGCTCTGTTCTGTAACTCCTCCCATCTGCTTAACCTCTAAGCTGCCTGTATCTAACACTTCTGTAAATTCTATACTATCCTATCTCTATGATGCCCCCCTTTATTCTAGTCCCCCTATGGTTCTAAATTGTCCCTAAGCTTACACACAGTATATAACAAGTGCATCACATCACAGTATAATAACATTAGGAAACCACACATTACATTAGTAACAGGGTGATTGATGTGACACATGTGCTCAGTGTTCAGGAGAGAGAAGGCATGTGAGGGTCCCCACCACCTTCTTACATCTTGGCACCGTCCAGGTTGAAAATTGTTTTTCCCCCGAACATGAATTATTTTTGTTTTCTTACAGAAGATGAGGGCTTCGGTGGAATTAGGCTTTAGGTGAGTATAACTGCGTTTGTGATTTTTAAATAAAAAGGTAAAACTGTGTTTTGTTTTACTTCAAATAAAGGACTTTATTCTGGCTGTATCTTTATTTACCATACAACTATAGGATTAGTAATAGATAGTTGCCTTATAGATGCCTCTTCATTACTAAGCCGTGGGCTTGATATCACCAGACAATGCAAAGGTGACATCAACCCCACAAATACTAACCACACTTGCCACCACTACATAGCAAGTGAGAAGAGCCAGGCAAAGAGCCAGAATTGGCACATCTAATAGATGTGCATTTTCTGGGCAGCTGTGGGCTACTATTTATAAGCTGGGGGGGGGCAATATCCATGGCCTCTTACCAACCTGAGAATACCAGCCCCCAACAGTCTGCTTTAGCAAGGCTGTTATCAAAAATGGGGGGGACCCGACATAGTTTTTTAAATTATTTAAATAATTCTAAAATACAGCATGGGGACCCATCTATTCTAGATAACCAAACTTTTTGAAGCTGACTACAGAGGGTTGCAGCCTGCAGCTGTGAGTTTTGCCTGGCTGGTTATCAAAAATACAGGGGAACCCATGCTGGGTTTTCTAAAATAATTTATTTACACACAGGCGTTGGCTAATGAACACTCCCATCAGCAGCTCCTGCTCTCACTGTTATTAGCGACAGCCAGTGTCAGATGGTGGGAGCTGTACTCCCATCAGCTGACAACAGTGACCGACAGCTGACTGACAGTCGGGGATGATTTCACCTCCAATCAGAAGTGGTGTTTGCCGCGCTGTCATGCACATAACAAACACCTGGTGTCCGGGCAGCCGAACCTGAACAGTAACATGGACTTCCTGATGAAGTCCATGTTCGGTGTCCATTCATGAACAGTAGGTGTTCGGTACGGATGTCGAACTTTACTGTTTGGGTTCGCCCGCCCATCTCTAACAATAACCAATAAAAATAGATTATTCATTTACATTTTTTTCTAAAATTTAAATGTTGAATGCTGATCTCTGGTTTTCCAACCTTGTTATAAAAAATAACTAAGAACATTAAAGGCAAATTTTCACTTACCAGGAATAATAGTGCCTAAACCCCAAAAGTCATTTTCCTTCTTAAACAGACTGTATTGTACTTCAACTCACAATGCAATAATTATATTTTACTGATAACTTTTACTGTCACTTAATTGACTGTATTGTTCATATTCTGTTTAGATCACATCAGTATGCCCACAGTGCCACGCGTGCCAGTCTCAGTTAAGGCAACTGCCTCCTCCCACTCATCTGCGAATTTCCCCCTCTCAAAGGGCCCAGCTCCTACACCCCATAACCTTTCAGAGGACAAGGAGCCTGTCGGTTTGTGCTACCTCAACCTACACGACAAGGAGGGGAGAGATGTCAACCAAAATCTTGTTACAGAAGAAGCCAGGCCAAGAACAAAATCTGATCCCACACCCAAAGGGACATCCAACCAACATGGAACGGTGGGGATCAAGGATTCGCCCGAGGTCAGCAGGTCCCGTTCCTTCACAATGGATACCCAGGTGAAACTGGAGAGCACCCAATTCTATTGTGACTCCTGTAAGGCCAAAATAAAGAGCCAGTTGGGGGGAGGTGACATGGATGTGAAATGTAAAAACCCGTGTGGATCTTCAACCTGTAGGGACAACATGGTTGATCTCATATCCTTGCCGCCTCCTGAACATATGAAAAATAAAGAGGAAGAGGAGGGTGAGGATGAAAGAGAAGGTGGATCAGATGAAAGGGAGACCTGTGAGACAGCAACTCTTTTGCCTTCTGCAGCACCACCTCCCCCAGGATTTGGGGATAACAGTTCAGATGAGGAAGAAACCAAACAAATTGATGTAAAGGGTCAGGAAAAGGGCAGGGAACATCTGAAAGGAAACATCAGGGAACATCAAAAAGACAGTGTGATGCCAGTATGTGGATATGAGGAGTTACCAGTCACCTTAATTGACAGTGTCCAAACACGGACTGTCAAAGATCATGCAAAAGAACTTGATGATGCTCTAGTTTCCACTCTTCAAGCTTTGGAGGCTCTTGCTGCTTCTGAGGACTTTCCCAGTCCTGCAGCACAACCAACAGCAGGTATGTTGTGTTACTTTGGCCATGTCAAAATATATACGGTAATAGTAACCTAAAAGATGATCAGAAACCTTAATCTTGTAGCACTTTCAAAATCTGTAATGTTTACCATATACAGTTGCTTACTAACTTTCTAGTACTCACAATAAACCAATCAAACAAGAACTATTTAAATAGCTCAATACACCTAATAAGTGGTTTCTCCACATTAAACACAAAATACCAGTTGAACTTACAAAATAGGTTTCGAACTATATTTGTAGGAAAATTCAACGCCTTTGTTAAGGCCTTGTTGTATCGTTTTAGTTGTTGGTGCAAGGTATCAATATCTTCTCTTAACTTTTGGACCACGCTATTGACATATCCATATCATCACCACCAGAACCACCATAAGAACATGAATACATCACCAGAATCACCATTAGTTCATGAATATATCACCCAAATTGCCACCAATACATTAATACAGCGCCAGAGCCACCATCAATAAATGAATACATCACCAGAATCAGTACATGAATATAGCACCGGAGCAACTAATGGTACTTGAGTACATTACCATAACCACCATCAGTACATGAATACAGAAATAGAGCTACTCAATTATATAAATACAGCACCAGAGCCACTATTAATACTCTCTGGCTCGAGTTGATTGTACAACCTGCTCAGAGCCACTGATTGGCTGCAGCGTTAATCAACATGACATCAGCAATGCAGACAATAACAGACACCAGGAGCTGCAGTGGAGACTTAATAAAGCAAGTTTGTTTGTTTTTTAAAAACAAACCACAGGATGAAAGCATGGGTTTTCCAAAGCAGAAAAGACCCTTTAAAGTTTTGCACTGTGAAATGTATTCCCACTGAGCAATTCATCAGGTAGTGTGGATAATGGGAGTTGGACTCCTAGCTCTAAAAAAAAATACGTAGGAAAACTGCCAAAATGTAAGGTTTAATATTCTACTGAATTGAACTCCATTGCAAGTGATATTTCTCAGATTAAAATACACAAATTGCCTCTTCAGAGAGGACGAGGACTTGAACTCTGTTTTTACTGGTTTTGATTGATGATTTTGGATGCTACATGATTTAATTGCACAACTGCATGGGGCATTTTGCCTTGCATTTTCTACCTGATTTACATCCTGTGGTTAATTGTACTTATTTGCAAAAAGTTAATTACATTATTAGTCAGTATACAGTGGGGCAAAAAAGTATTTAGTCAGTCAGCAATAGTGCAAGTTCCACCACTTAAAAAGATGAGAGGCGTCTGTAATTTACATCATAGGTAGACCTCAACTATGGGAGACAAACTGAGAAAAAAAATCCAGAAAATCACATTGTCTGTTTTTTTAACAATTTATTTGCATATTATGGTGGAAAATAAGTATTTGGTCAGAAACAAACAATCAAGATTTCTGGCTCTCACAGACCTGTAACTTCTTCTTTAAGAGTCTCCTCTTTCCTCCACTCATTACCTGTAGTAATGGCACCTGTTTAAACTTGTTATCAGTATAAAAAGACACCTGTGCACACCCTCAAACAGTCTGACTCCAAACTCCACTATGGTGAAGACCAAAGAGCTGTCAAAGGACACCAGAAACAAAATTGTAGCCCTGCACCAGGCTGGGAAGACTGAATCTGCAATAGCCAACCAGCTTGGAGTGAAGAAATCAACAGTGGGAGCCATAATTAGAAAATGGAAGACATACAAGACCACTGATAATCTCCCTCGATCTGGGGTTCCACGCAAAATCCCACCCCGTGAGGTCAGAATGATCACAAGAACAGTGAGCAAAAATCCCAGAACCACTCGGGGGGACCTAGTGAATGAACTGCAGAGAGCTGGGACCAATGTAACAAGGCCTACCATAAGTAACACACTACACCACCATGGACTCAGATCCTGCAGTGCCAGACGTGTCCCACTGCTTAAGCCAGTACATGTCCGGGCCCGTCTGAAGTTTGCTAGAGAGCATTTGGATGATCCAGAGGAGTTTTGGGAGAATGTCCTATGGTCTGATGAAACCAAACTGGAACTGTTTGGTAGAAACACAACTTGTTGTGTTTGGAGGAAAAAGAATACTGAGTTGCATCCATCAAACACCATACCTAGTGTAAAGCATGGTGGTGGAAACATCATGCTTTGGGGCTGTTTCTCTGCAAAGGGGCCAGGACGACTGATCCGGGTACATGAAAGAATGAATGGGGCCATGTATCGTGAGATTTTGAGTGCAAACCTTCTTCCATCAGCAAGGGCATTGAAGATGAAACGTGGCTGGGTCTTTCAACATGACAATGATCCAAAGCACACCGCCAGGGCAACGAAGGAATGGCTTCGTAAGAAGCATTTCAAGGTCCTGGAGTGGCCTAGCCAGTCTCCAGATCTCAACCCTATAGAAAACCTTTGGAGGGAGTTGAAAGTCCATGTTGCGAAGCGAAAAGCCAAAAACATCACTGCTCTAGAGGAGATCTGCATGGAGGAATGGGCTAACATACCAACAACAGTGTGTGGCAACCTTGTGAAGACTTACAGAAAACGTTTGACCTCTGTCATTGCCAACAAAGGATATATTACAAAGTATTGAGATGAAATTTTGTTTCTGACCAAATACTTATTTTCCACCATAATATGCAAATAAAATGTTAAAAAAACAGACAATGTGATTTTCTGGATTTTTTTTCCCAGTTTGTCTCCCATAGTTGAGGTCTACCTATGATGTAAATTACAGACGCCTCTCATCTTTTTAAGTGGTGGAACTTGCACTATTGCTGACTGACTAAATACTTTTTTGCCCCACTGTACATTATATTAACACAAAATATGAACATTTATATACTATTTATAGCTTTCTTAAAATAAAAATGAATATTTTTGCAACCATGTTTTTTTAGTCACTGAATATGCTGTTTTTCCAGGTCTCATTGTCCTCGCAACCATTACTCCTGAGTCGTCCCTTGATTCAGGTCATGAAACAAACTCCTCAGAACTCACAGATGTTTCCGAGATGGTGACAGCTATGAAACAGCATCACAACACTGCCTACTTCTTGGCCCAACACCTTAACAAGGAGAGTCTGCTTTCTCGAAAGGATCTCCCATTCAGAATACAGACATGTACTGCTCAGGCTGTCCTCTCCTCTCCTTACTCTTTAGGTCACTTGGACACAAGCCCTTTGTTAAAGCCTTCAGTTTTACAACAGCATTTCATTGGGGCCGGCCTTCAACAAGAGTCAACAGATGCAGCTTCAAATTCACTGTTTCATTTAAATAATGAAGTATCCACACACATATCTCCTGAAAAATCTATGGAAGACCCTTGCTTTACCACACCCTTGAGGACCACAAAAATCTCACAAAGTGTTCCAAAAAAGAGTACAGGTTCTTCCTCAGCTTTCACTGAAAGCACTGTTGATGCAACTTTGTCATTGCCAACAGAAAATGGCCATAAGAAAGGTTCTACAATTCAAAAGGATAAAGATCTAGGAGAAAGTAAACCCTTACTAGATAGCCATTGTGATTGCCGAATACAAGGACATTCCTCCCCAGTAATATTGGGTGAGAGAAGTAATGGTGGACATGATGTGCTTCACTTATCTCCAACAGATGATGAGAGACTCCATGCTAAAGCTTGTTCTGCCAAGACGCTGGAGGAACAGCGTCAAAGCCAAGCAATAGTTGAAAAAAAGGAGGTCAACAAATCGCAAGTAGAAAATATAGTTTCACCAAACCTGAACAAAACAAAGCAAGAAACAGGTGAAAAAGGTGTCAAAATGGAGCAAATCCCTTCTGCCTCCAATAGCCTCTTGCATGCACGAGACAACGCAAAAATAGCAGCCAAATCAGACATTGACATAGCATCAACCTTAAGAATATCTGAAAAAGTGCCTACTCCAATTCAGCTAGAAGATTGTGATGCACCAGCTAAACCAAGAGCTCGAGCCCCTTTTAGATTACGGAAACTGTTTTCTGCAACATTCCCCACGCGTATGAGACGAGAAACAGATGAGCGCCAAGCACAGCTGCTTAAGGTTAAGCAGTATGAAATGGAATTTCTTGAAGAACTGCTTAAGCCACAGGGTAAAATAAGTGGTCAACGCAGTGAAGCTCCACCCTCACTGGTACCTGGACGATGCTCATGTCAGGTACGTAGCAGTCCTCTTCAAAAAGTTCCGGGAATGTCTCGTGAACAGAGGCGCAGCTGTGATTGTAAGCGTATTATAAGAGGTATACGTGTTCCACCTAACACTGTTCTTGAACCAGAGCCAAGAAGCAAATCAAGAGTGCCTGGCACAGGACCTACAGGAATTAGACTTGTCCGTTCTTCAAGTCTTGAGTCCCGGGGAACAGAAAAGATGTCTTCATGTATTAGTTCTTCAACGACACATGATGAAAGTAATGTGCTTTTTACTAAGTTACCGGTAAAAAGCAATGTAACTGATGGAGATAAAAAGGAAGCTCCCAAAATTCCTCCTCCTACTAAATCACAGAAGAAAGACAGTGAACCATCGATGCATAAAACCAAAACTGTAGATACAACAGGGAGCAAGGAGGAAACAAAGAATCCAGTTATTCTTCCACGGCAAGGAGACATTATTTCTGTGCAAACCAAGTTGCCTGGAGAAGAAGGGTCAATTACAGGGGAAAAATGTTGTTCTTTTCGTCATTGCTTTAACTGCCGTAGATGCTTATCTGCTGATGACAACAATGACAAAGATGAATTATCATACTCCATTCCAATGCAGATACTCCCAGGGATGAGAATAAATTCAGATAACACACCTGTTTTAAGTCACACCCTTCAAGTCCTGGATGCTACTGTATGTAGTGGCTCAGAAGATGTTCAAACCCAAGAAATTGATCTCCGCATTGCCACTTTTGAGGGCAGTCTTGCGAAAGTTAATGCATTACGCGGACGTTCTTACTCCCTACCTGATGGCTTCATGTCAGTTCAACTTGACACCAGTGAACTTCTCACCATTTTGCGCCAGTGCCTGGTCAGCACTGAAGCTGGAGCACCTAAGCTTAATTCAGTGCATTTGAGCAAACGCAAACAAGAATTAACATTGCGTTTTAAGGAATTCAGGGCATCTTGCAGAAGAATGGCTGGAGTGGATAAGAATCCAGAACATATGTTAACAGCGGTGACTTCCAGCTTTCAGGTTCTTTGTGGCTTGATTGAGACTTTCGTAAAACTGGTGTTTGTGATCCGATCAGAAAGTCAACGTCAGGAACTGTTGAGCAAAGTAGAAGAAGTGGTGAGAAATTATACGTTCTTGCTCAGAGCAGCAGAGGAATCCAGTGCTAGGACAGCTGGACATAGTCATACTGTGGTGGGCCAGTTAGCCAAGCAATCTGCTACAGTAGCTACAGCGGTTAGCACCTTTTCCCGATCTATAAAAACCCTAATGAGCAAGTAGTGTAGAAAGCTCCTTATATACTAAACGTGCTTGAACTTATATGAAAATTCTAAAAAAAAAAAATTATCCCTTTTGGATACTACCAGCCTTAATATGCCTACGGGAAATTGGAGTTTTGGTAAGAGATTCTTAAGTGCTTATGACTGTATAATATCGATCAAGTCCATCAACGTTCTTTGGTGACTCGAAATCTGTGTCACTGTGCCACACCGACACGTCTGATTATAAAACATCAATAATAGAATTGCCTCTGTACATAGCTACCATCCCACTGTGATTTTCTTGGTTCCACAACTTTCCCTTTCTAATACGTAAGGATTTTTGTAGCGAAAAAAAAATCCCCCCCCCCCCAAAAAAAAGGAAAATGTGTGGAGCATGCGTATATTCCTTTCAAACTTTGAGCATGAGCATAGGCCAAAAATATATATATATTAAATAAAAGTTTTAATTTAATAAGTCTATTTTTCTACTAATGTACGTATTTAACATTCAAAATGTAAAATATTATTATAAAGAACCGTCATAGCAATTACCGTACCTGCTCGTGACCTTAGCAGACTAAAAATGATGTATAGGCAAAATAATGGCTGTGATACAAAGTGAGTATTCTATGTGTGTAGTATAGTAATTGCATCTCATCCGATGTGGAGCAGCTCCGACAAGCAATACAAAGTGCTTGGTTGTATTACTATACTAGTGACTGACCTACAAGCCTAATTGCAAACTCAAGCTTGCCATTAACTAGAGACTGTAGTCCTACGACTGGGCTACAGTCCCTATTTCTACCAATTTGTCGACTTTTGGGGACAAACATGGAGGAATCACTAATTGATGGCCAGCTTGGAGTCAGTCAACTAACTTCAAGGTTCAAGCCTCAAAAATGTTTCTTAACTTAAGGAATATACTTCTATAACTGGATAGTAATCGTCACAATGGGACCTTCAATGTTTTTTTTTTTTTTTTCTAACAGTATATTCGTATAAATGTGCCTACAGTTCAACTTTTCCGTGTGATATGATCACGTCAAGCATAACAGGGAGGGTAGCTCGATTTCTGCCCTGTCCAAGTCTTAGGTTTTAAAAGAAAAAAAATGTTACTTGAGATAATTATAAAATAAATTCTAAGAGTACTATAAGATAATTATAATTGTAAGATAAAGATCATTTTTCCAGACCTCCATTCTTCCTGACACATTCACACTTTCGCCAAAACCAGAACTGTGAACTGTAAAAATATATTTGTTAAAGGGATTCTCCACTTCTTTAATATGAAAGACTTTATTATGTAACCTGAGAGTGGCATGATGTAGAGAAGAGACCCTGATTCCGGCTGTGGTGTCCATATTGCTGTGGACGGGTTTGGAGACCATCATACTTTGTGTGGGAGGCTGTAGAGGCTATCATACTGTGTGTGGGGGCCATCACACTGCTGTAGTAGAGCTGTGGGACCATCATACTGCATGTGTAGCTATGGGGGCCATACAATCAGGTTGGCACTGTGGGGCTATCATACTGTTTGGGAGGCTTTAGGACCATCATACTGTGTGTGGGGGCCATCATAGTGCTGTGGGGGTGGGCTGTGGTACCATCATACTATTGGATTGACTTTGGGATCATCATGCTGTGGGGGGACTGTGTGGGCCATCATATTGCTGTGGATGGGTTTGGAGACCATCATACTTTGTGTGGGGGCCATCACACTGCTGTAGAAGAGCTGTGGGACCATCATACTGCATGTGTAGCTATGGGGGCCATACAATCTGGTTGGCACTGTGGGGCTATCATACTGTTTGGGAGGCTTTAGGACCATCATACTGTGTGTGGGGGCCATCATATTGTGTGGGACCATTGTACTTTGTGTGGGCGCCATTATTCTGTGTGGGTAGCTGTGGGACCATCATGCTTTGCATGTGAGGGGGTTGTGGAGCCCATCATACCACTGTAAGGGGCTCTAAGGGAAATCCTACTGTGTGTGGGGCTATACTATGTAGAGACCATCATACTGTGTGGGAAGCTGTGGAACCATCAAACTGTGTGAAGAGCTGAGGGACCATTTATTGTGTGGGGGGCTGTGTGGTTATCATACTGTTTTTGGGACTGTGGGACAATCATGCTGTGTGGGGTTGGAAAGCCATGAGGCCTTCATCATATTTAATAGTCATGGTCATAGGAGCATTATACTGTATGGCTTTGGTGGCCATCAAACTGTGGGGGGCTGTATGGATGTCTTTCCCCTGTGACACTAATAAAAAACAGACATGTCGTCATGATTTTTTTGCAGACACGCAGTCCGTAAAAACACACAAACGTGAAGAGCCCAAAAGCTTATAATGGATACATGTTATATCGGTGAGAACCATGAATGGAACAAGGACATCTGGATGAGGCCTTAGGAGCCGGCAACTTTCCTGTGTTAATTATTTATTAATTATTATTAATAGTTATTTATTGTATGATAAACTCCCGGACAGGCCATGTGCAGCTTTCCTAATGTGCCTGAATAGAGGAGTCTATAACGGGAACTAGAAGCGGAGCATCGAGGATTGTACATCGGCTTTCTACGCTCATTTCCTTAGCGGGGGAATGTGTCATTAGCAGAACTGGGTAAACTAATGGCGCCTGTCATCGCTGGAAGGCAGCCCTGACATTCCGCACGATTCCCGTCTTCTCAATGAATGGATGTGATTGCATAGATGCAGAATTATGGATCCAGAGACAACTCATTTCCAGCCAAGTTTACCCCTGGCGTTGTGGAAACGAAGATTTTAGCAAATAAAAAGAGATTGAAATTTTATATTTATAGATGCAATTACGCAGTGTTTGGTGCAAAATGGCTGGAATTTCATCATATTTTAAGAAGGTCGATCTTCTGTCTAATTTCTAGGCCAAAAAGTAGCTAAAAAGTAATAAATATTACCAATATTATATATATATATTAGTTTAAAAAAACAATCAAAGTAATGATGTAGAGATGAAAGTATTCTCAATAAATAGGGCATAAAAAGTAAAAGTTGAAAACATAGACACATAAACATTAAAAATGGAAATAATTATGCTAAAGGACTTCTGAATAAAAAAAAACCAAATGGATCCTAATGGATTTTATGGACACTTTTGGCAATGGACACAAGGCAGCAAAAGAGTTACACTCCTTGTTAAGTATCCAAAATGAAGAGTTAAAGGGAAACTGTCATTGCTATTTTACATGTGGAAGTAGTGGTTTGTCTATATAGGTATTTGTCCCCTGTTAAAAAATAATATACCTTTTTGCAGAGATCCAATGCACCAGTCATGAGAAACTTACAGCAAAATATATATGCAAATCAGGCTGGAAGTGCACTGGGGCGTGCCCATATACTTTGATGGATTCTTCTTAGTGCATTGCCACGCCCCCAGTGCACTTCCAGCTTAATTTGTAAATGTTTGTACACTAGATTTCTCATGACTGGCACATCAAATCTCTACATAAAAATATAGTTTTATACAATGACAGGTATTCCACTACTTCCATATGTAAAAACATAAGAGCTTCGCAATAAATAATGTTATGTACAGAAAATGAGAACTTATATTGCCGCAAAGGTAGATGTGCTTTCTGGCCAGTGTAGTAAATGGTGCTGTGCGGATCTCAGAAGTATTGTGCCAAGGTTGAAAGTCAGAGCATCAGTGCAGTACTTGTGGTAGAATGCTTGTGGAACCGGAAGATACAAATCAGAAAACCGGAGGTGAAGTCAAGGATTTTATTAAAACCGGGATCTGCCAATTGAGTCGAGTCATACGTGTGCAACGTTTATGTCTGTAAACTAAATTGCTGTTTTCTTGCTTTCTGGAGGGGAACTTTCTTGTGTAAAATGTATGTATAAATAAATAAATATATATAAATATCCGATTATATATACATATAAATAATTATACAGATATATATATTTCACTATATATAAAGATTTTATTTCTTGCTCTGCTTAAAAAAAAATATTAAAAAGTGTAAACTTGTTGTTATCCAGTTTTTTTGTTTTACATAACTTTCATTTGCATATGTTTCTACAGTTGGAAAGAAGGTATCAGAAAGCTCAGCTATCAGGTACGGTACTAGTATGGGTCATTGTGTGAAGTGCAGCGCCCCAGAGTCCTGGTCGTTGCAGTAATGTTATTCTTCCACCAGGGGGAGTGATGTAGGAGATCTTCTGTCTGGGTATCACAACCACAAAACACACTTCACACTCCAGTCCGCCAGGGGGAGCCATGCTTCTATCTATATTTTGGTACACAAAATGAGAATGCTTGGTTCTGGGGGAAAATGTGTGTAAATGGGTTAGTAACTGGCTTAGTGATAGAAAGCAGAGGGTGGTTATAAATGGTATAGTCTCTAACTGGGTCGCTGTGACCAGTGGGGTACCGCAGGGGTCAGTATTGGGACTTGTTCTCTTCAACATATTCATTAATGATCTGGTAGAAGGTTTACACAGTAAAATATCGATATTTGCAGATGATACAAAACTATGTAAAGCAGTTAATACAAGAGAAGATAGTATTCTGCTACAGATGGATCTGGATAAGTTGGAAACTTGGGCTGAAAGGTGGCAGATGAGGTGTAACAATGATAAATGTAAGGTTATACACATGGGAAGAAGGAATCAATATCACCATTACACACTGAACGGGAAACCACTGGGTAAATCTGACAGGGAGAAGGACTTGGGGATCCTAGTTAATAATAAACTTACCTGGAGCAGCCAGTGCCAGGCAGCAGCTGCCAAGGCAAACAGGATCATGGGGTGCATTAAAAGAGGTCTGGATACACATGATGAGAGCATTATACTGCCTCTGTACAAATCCCTAGTTAGACCGCACATGGAGTACTGTGTCCAGTTTTGGGCACCGGTGCTCAGGAAGGATATAATGGAACTAGAGAGAGTACAAAGGAGGGCAACAAAATTAATAAAGGGGATGGGAGAACTACAATACCCAGATAGATTAGCGAAATTAGGATTATTTAGTCTAGAAAAAAGACGACTGAGGGGCGATCTAATTACCATGTATAAGTATATAAGGGGACAATACAAATATCTCGCTGAGGATCTGTTTATACCAAGGAAGGTGACGGGCACAAGGGGGCATTCTTTGCGTCTGGAGGAGAGAAGGTTTTTCCACCAACATAGAAGAGGATTCTTTACTGTTAGGGCAGTGAGAATCTGGAATTGCTTGCCTGAGGAGGTGGTGATGGCGAACTCAGTCGAGGGGTTCAAGAGAGGCCTGGATGTCTTCCTGGAGCAGAACAATATTGTATCATACAATTAGGTTCTGTAGAAGGACGTAGATCTGGGGATTTATTATGATGGAATATAGGCTGCACTGGATGGACAAATGTCTTTTTTCGGCCTTACTAACTATGTTACTATGTTACTATGTATTACGGCACTCCTCACGCTTTGGTAAAACTGGTGGGTTGGTTAGGAAGTTAGACAGAAGCTGACTGGAGGGAGTAGGAGATAGTCAGTGAGTCCCGACCGAGTTTGGCAGAGGCTGGTTGGAGTGGGTTCCAGCCAGCTCCAGACTGCGGCCTGTGGAAGACGAGGGTACACGGAGCTGCGCCTGCATCCCATGCAGCAGCATCCTAAGAAAGGACATGAAAGGAATTGTGTTGCAGTGAGTGAGCAATGAAGTCATAGCAACAGGAGAGGAATATCAGAGGGAGACCAGCTAGAAGCAGGCTGCCTCCTTCTGAAGTGCAGTACCAGTAGCCAGAACACCAAGGGAGTAAGGATCTCTATGCCGTTACTTCAGAGACCGGCAGGACAGTTAATTCCACGTTATCTGCCCGACCATTTACCCAGGAGGCAGGGTGGCAACTTGTGGGGGCCGGGGCGTCTCTAGGGTCCCTATAAAAAGCCTAAGGCCACCAGTCAAACGGGTTTGTCCTATCCGTCAGGGAGACAGAGAGAAGAGACTTAACATCTGAAATAGTTGTGAGTACCTTACCGAGTTGCTAAGCAGGGAGGTACTACAACGCCCAGGTGCTAGAGGAAGGCTGTTGAATTCCACCTGGATAAGGGGACTCTGGATTTGCCTTCAGACCGGCCGGACTCTGCCTACCCTGTGGTCCCTACCCTGGACTGCGGATGCTGAAGCCTTCAGTAAAGGTAAAGAGACTGCAACCTTGTGTCCTCGTTATTCACTGCGCCTTACATCCTCTACCATCCACCATCTACACTCTGGGAAGCCCTGGGGATACACTTCACCTGTGGGAAGGTATACCATCTAGCTGCCATAACATCACCCCAGCGGACCCCTAAGCAGCGTCAGTCACCCTGACCGAATACCACAGGTGGCGTCACGAACACTATCCCTTTAAAGACCTTTCCCCATTTCATCAATGGACCTCCCGAGGGCCACGGACCGGGTCAGCCACCGTGACATCCCCCTTGAGAACCGAAGGGCCCGGTACCGAGTTCCCCATAGCCCTTGGGGGCGCTCCAGAAGCACATAGACCGCTAGGCTCAGTTCAGTTTTATTTATCTCTGGATTTAATTTCCATTCAACTGAATTATTTATTGATCGGCAAGAAAAATATTAAACTGAAACTTTCATGGAATAAAAACCTGTTCTAAAACTTTAGTATTTTATAGTATAGACTAGCTGTACTACCCGACTTCGCCCAGGTTAATAACTGCTCCACTGAGCCTCTGCTTCTGCATTTCCCATGAAGAAGAGTTGAAGAAATTGAGGTTCTTCTCCTTGTAATGGAAGCAGTGAGCCAACTGAGTGGTAAACCAGTCATTGAACGTTAAATGTCGGCATAATCCTGTTGTAAACATTTCTTTTGTTGCACCGAATGATGTCATTTGGAAGCAGGAGTTGTACTTCCTGATGTTGTCCAAGAAATGCTTTGATATTGTACTGGTACCTGTCATCAGAGACAGGGCCGGCGTCAGCACCCGGTGCACCTGGGCAAATGCTGGTGCCCTGGGAAGAGAGGGGGGCCCACTCACGCTGTCATAGATACAGCTGGGAGAGCAGAGCAGGAGAACATGCTCTCTCCGCCCACAAAGTCACTGCTGGCTGCGTTCTCTTAACCCCTATGTGTCAGCTCTGACACAAGCATCTTCTCACTCAGTCAGTGCAGCCAGGCATAGGGGTTAAGAGAAGGCAGCCAGTGTGACATTGTTTGTGGGTGGAGAGCGCACGTTCTCCTGCTCTGATCTCCGCCCCTGGCTGGCTGCAGTGCTGAGCTGAACTTATGAGGCAGATTCCAGAGGAGCTCCTACCAGTGCCTGAGTGAGTGCTATGGTATCCAGCAGTGGTTGCAGATGGACTTGTGGCTCAGTCTGCTGCTGTCTGTCTCCGCTGCCTAAATATGTGGGTGATGTCTGGAGGACAGCTGGTGGGGTGCAGCCTGCAACCTGCAGCCGCCCAGCTCACCCAGAACCCCAGAATACATGCATGCCCCACCCGAACCTGCACCAGTGGGGTAGGAAGAAGCTTAACCCCTTCCCATCTGTATGAAGGTTATTGCTAAACCTTAAAGATAACAATCCGACCATAAATGGGGTTAACCAGATGCCAGGAGGAAGGGGAGCTGCTGCCATGGATAAAACTGAGCTGTGGGCTGTACGTTGGGGCACCGTGGCCCCAGGCTGGTGACTGGAGGGACTCTGCCCAGTGCTGGCATGTGGGTGATTTCTGCTGCGGAGTCTCAGCTTCTCTCCTCCAGGTCACACTGTGCAGTCACAGCAACATTGGTTGTGTCTGTCCAGGTCCCAGCAGCTGCCACTGCTCCCACCAAGGACATGACATCACTTAACCCTTCCCCTGCAGCCACCGGCAACAAATCCACATTATTCCTTGATTAAATCAGGTTCCAACCCAATAGAGGAGCAGACATTTCCTGCTGCCATTAGGGTCTGGGAGGCGGTGACATTGGCTGCCCTGCTACTCTGTAGTGGGGGGGGACAAGTGTAACATGGGGTAACGATGAAGGAGAAATGCACAGGATAATAGTGAGCGCGACAGAGGGCAGTGTATGGTATGGAGCAGTCAGGGGGTGGGCTGTACGATCCCCCCATACTGTACATGACTGCTTAGGACAGGGAGGCATTTAATGAGCTTCTAATGACGGGGCACTAATTGGGCCATTAGGGTTTTTGGAAAGGATTCAGCATCAGGTCCCTCATTAATGCCCGAGCCGCCTGTTACTGTGTAGCACAGATCTGTTAGGGCAGCAAAACCAAACAACGTTGTTTATGTAGAAAAGTCTTTGTTTCATAGAAAAACTCAAAACAGAAAAGATTTTCTGATACAACAACGCCCTGCTCACGACACTGCACAGCACCTCTCCTGTATATATACACTGCACAGCACCTCTCCCCCTGTATATATACACTGCACAGTACCGCTCCTCCTGTATATATACACTGCACAGTACCACTCCTGTATATATACACTGCACAGCACCTCTCCCCCTGTATATATACACTGCACAGCACCTTTCCTCCTGTATATATACACTGCACAGCACCTCTCCTGTATATATACACTGCTCAGCACCTTTCCTCCTGTATATATACACTGCACAGTACCACTCCTCCTGTCATGTATATATACACTGCAGAATTTACAATAGCTGTCACTCATGTAAGAAGTGAAATCTGGCATTGTACTATACATTTCTCTGCCGTATCTGTGCATCATAAATTGGGGTATGTGTTAAAGGGGGGGGCCCACTGAGACTCTTTCGCCCGGGGCCCTCGGAAACCTGGAGCCAGCCCTGATCAGAGACTTTAGGGGATCTGGTGGTGACAGGAGAGGTGGAAGTTTTATCTTGCCATTTGCACAGCATGAACCTAGCAGTTCATCTTTCCATTTCAGGGCACTGCAGTACATGCAGACCACATCCATTTTTCCTATCTGAACTTTAGGATTATCCTGATAGTTTATGTCTGACTGGTAACAAAAGGCAGCATGTTTTAAATCTCCAACCGTTTCCTGTGCCCTGGTGGAAGAAATAGCAATTCTCTTAGTGGCAAGTTGGCCATCTCACTGCTGAGATGACTCATTGGCTTTTGAGGAAGCAGCTCTTCTTCTCTTATCTGCAAGCCTCATTTCCCTCTCCTCAGAAAGCTCATTGGCTCTTGAGGAACCAGTTTTTGTTCTCTTATCTGCAAACCTCGCTTCCCTCTGCTCAGAAAGTTCAATGGCCCTTGAGGAAGCAGCTGCTGTTCTCATGTGTGCAAGCCTCGCATCCCTCTCCTTAGAAAGTTAATTGGCTCTTGAGGAAGCAGCTGCTGTTCTCATGTGTGCAAGCCTCGCATCCCTCTCCTCAGAAAGCTCATTGGCTCTTGAGGAAGCAGCTCTTGTTCTCTTGTCTGCAAACCTCGCTTCCCACTGCTCAGAAAGTTCAATGGCTCTTGAGGAAGCAGCTCTTGTTTTCATGTCTGCAAGCCTCACTTCCCTCTCCTCAAAAAGTTCATTGGTTCTTGAGGAAGCAGCTCTTGTTTTCATGTCTGCAAGCTCCGCTTCCCTCTCCTCAGAAAGTTCATTGGCTCTTGAGGAAGCAGCTCTTGTTTTCATGTCTGCAAGCCTCGCTTCCCTCTCCTCATAAAGTTCATTGGCCATTGAGGGAGCAGCTCTTGTTCTCTTGTCTGCAATCCTCGCTTCCCTCTCCTCAGAAAGTTCATTGGCTCTTGAGGAAGCAGCTGCTGTTCTCATGTGTGTCACTTGTTTCTCCGTCTTCACATTTTTCTTTGGCCCGTAATGCAACTTTTCTTTTCATATCAGCTGACATTCGTGTCATGGAATTCCTTTTCTTATGAGGCATTATTGTGGTAAAAATAGTCTGTAACTGGAAGTTTCTATATCCTCTCACCTAGAGGTAATGTGACTGACATCAGCCTTTCCACCAACACACCCTAACAACATGCTATTACCTCACACAAGCTTTGTTATACTGAGAATGTCCTGCCTATTTTAACCAATCAGAGCTCAGATTAATTAACTGTAGCAAAATAGAAGCTGAGCTGTGATTGGTTGCTATTAGCAACCTGATAAATCTCCTGCCAACAGGAAGCCCTCCCCCCTGGCAGTATATATTAGCTCACACATAAACATAATAGACAGGTCATGTGACTGACAGCTGCCGTATTTCCTATATGATACATTTGTTGCTCTTGTAGTTTGTCTGCTTATTAATCAGAATTTTATTTTTGAAGGATAATACCAGACTTGTGTGTGTTTTAGGGCGAGTTTCATGTGTCAAGTTGTGTGTGTTGAGTTGCATGCGGCGACATGCATGTAGTGACTTTTGTGAGATGAGTTTTATGTGGCGACATGCATGTAGCAACTTTTTGTGTGTCGAGTTGCATGTAACAGGTTAGTGTAGCAAGTTGTGTGCAGCAAATTTTGCGCATGGCGACTTTTACGCGTGGCGAGTTTTATGTGTGGCGCGTTTTGAGTATGTGCAAGTTTTGTGTGAGGCAACTTTTGCATGTGTTGGAACTTTTGTACGTGTGGCAATTTTTCCGCGTGTGCAAGTTTTGCATGTGGCGAGTTTTCCATGAGGTGAGTTTTGCATGTGTGGTGAGTTTTGCGTGAGCCTAGCTTTGCATGTGGCGAGTTTTGCGCGTGGCGAGTTTTGCGTGGCGATTTTTGTGTTTCGACTTTTATGTGGCGAGGTTGGTGTATGTGTGGTGAAATGTGTGCTGACGGTGGTATATGTGTTCAAGCACATGGTAGTGTGTGGCGCATTTTGTGTGTGTGTTCATATCCCCGTGTGTGGTGAGTATCCCATGTCGGGGCCCCACCTTAACAACTGTATGGTATATACTCTTTGGCGCCATCGCTCTCACTTTTTAAGTCCCCCTTGTTCACATCTGGCAGCTGTCAATTTGCCTCCAACACTTTCCCTTTCACTTTTTCCCCATTATGTAGATAGGGGCAAAATTGTTTGGTGAATTGGAACACGCGGAGTTAAAATTTCACCTCACAACATAGCCTATGACGCTCTCGGGGTCTAGACGTGTGACTGTGCAAAATTTTGTGGCTGTAGCTGCGCTGGTGCAGATGCCAATCACGGACACACACCCACATTCAGCTTTATATATTAGATTCCATTTTAGACTTGTTTTTAGCTCAGTTTCAGCGTATACATGTAAAGAGGTTCGTGGATGCAAAAGAGATGAAAAGGAAGACACAATGGTAACTTTCACCGGTCACCCCCTCAGGGCCTATTAAAGTAAAAGAGCCGCCTTCAGCAGCACTAAGGCTGCATTCTGTGAAGGTGGCTCTTATATTTATTATCCCTAATGTAAGATTGTGCTTACTGCATGTGTTGGGGGACACTCGCTTAGCAACGGGATTTAGTCACACAGGCACGCTTTTTTAACACAAATACAGTCCATGCGGTTTATTATAGCATCATAAACCGGATTATGCACAGTTTATTTATAAACTTCATAGAGCACAATAGGCACTAACCAGTGACATTAAGTTGCAGCTTTGATTTGGATATTACATATACGGCTTTAACTCACAGCTCAGACACTACACCCGCCAGCCCTCCTTGACAAGTTCCCGGGGGTGTCCATATGCCGTATCAATGTCCATGTCATATAGCGCACACGACATTGGTTCGCCATCTCTAAACACGCTGGACATCCAGTTACCGTGGGAGACCACACAATTCAGCACTATCCATGGAACACAACAAGCACCAACAGTCTGTTCAACTGGCAGATACATCTCTGCCATTATGATAGCCCCCCTTCCTGGGTGTTACCTTTCGGGAGCTCCTGCTCCACACGCTGACCTCCTGTCAGTCCTCTCTCTCTCAGGGAAGCTGCCTTACCGGGTTCACCAACTTGCCTGGCAGGCAAACATCAGTTAGTCCAGAGCCACCAAAAGTCAGTAGCTTCCCCAACACAGACCCAGGTCCACGGTCTCTCAGGTGCTCCAGGAAGACTCCACTCACAGGAGCTTCCAACATAGACCGTCCAGGACCACAGTCTCACTGTGCACTATTCAGGACGTCCATCCCACCTGGGACCGTCCAACACACTGGCATGTGCTCTGCAGGACTCCTACTCCCAGGACATCCAACACAGGTTGTGCTCTTCAGGAAGCCTACTCCCAGGACTTCCAACACAGACTGTCCAGGACCATAGTTTTACTGTGCGCTATTCAGGACGTCCATCTCACATGGGAGCGTCCAACACACTGGCATGTGATCTTCAGGATTCCTACTCCCAGGACATCCAACACAGGTTGTGCTCTTCAGGAAGCCTACTCCCAGGACTTCCAACACACGCTACTCAGTGCGCTATTCAGGACGTCTGTCCCTACCGGGGACCGTCCAACACACAGGCATGTGACCTGTCCGGGTGCTATCAATGACGTTTGTCCAATCCCCAGGCCACCAGGTCCAAAGCTCCACCACATGCTCTTCAGGGAGACGGCACTCCCAACACATAGGCTCTCCAGGATATTCCAGTATAGACCATTCAGGTCCACACTCATATGAACCACACACTGGTCATATTATGAAGCTGTAACCACTCCCACAGGTGGGAGTGTGTGTGTGTGGCTAGTTCGACCCGCCCATCTCTCATAACTAGCCCCATAAGTCTCCCTTACTATACAAACACTTGTGGGACTACAGGTCCCAGAACAACAACATTACTTCAGACTTACCACGCAGACACATATCGGCCACTTACAATTCTGCCAGTCACTGTTTCAGCACCATTATAACAACAGATATGCCTCCATACGTATCCCGAGGAGCACACACAGTTCCCCCTAGCTGCCACAGAGGTCACTGCATCACACTAGGAACGATGAAATAATTAGTTTTATAAACTTCCCACCATACCTCTATTGAGTCAGGAAGGTATGTGTTCTCCCCCTGATTCAACTGCCTCGCAGCCATTCATCATCCCCCTCTGGCCTCCAGGCGCCGCCTCCTCTCTTTCTCGTGATGTCACCGGTGCCTGCGCTCTGCATTCAGTTCTCGGGCATGCGCCGTGTGCACTGCCTGGGAACTTACATCAGATGATGTAAGGATATTGCGCCTGCATGTAGCGGAGGCCTCAGATCCCGTCCCTCAGTGTGTTATGATATATTCACACTGCGGGGCTGGGAATCTGGCCCTGTACAGTGAGGATCTCTACGTCTGACCCCATCTCCCCCTGCCTCTTTCCTCCAGAGATCCTCGATTTCCTTATATATTGTAGGGCTTCAGTCTCTTTGGTAGGTGTTAGACATTAGGGAGCGTTCACATAGGCAATGTAGTTTGGGTCCAAAAACATGAAGCTTTTATTACTTTCCACAGGTTGCACACAAACTCATAGACATAAATCCCTAACCTTATCCAGACATTAATTAAACAGAACAGACCCTGACTACTCATACACTGCTGAGCTAGATCCAGATCCATCAAACAAAACAGCTATTGTCCATAGCAACCAGTGAAACTTATGGTTCTCTGTACATCGGCTGTGCTGACTCTCCTCATTGCACCATCATCAGCACATCCACTTCTCTGTCCCTTAACACTAGAACTACCAGAGGGGTCATTTTGACCCTTTTGCTATTTCTTTTTCCTATAATTTCTAAAATTTTAACAAATGAGTTCTGAGTTTTTGTGACTTTTATTTATTCATGGTAGTGTTTATTTTAGGACACAAAAATTAATTGAAACTTTTTCAGGGACCCGGATTTTACAATTCATACCTATAAGTACTGAAGGGGTCAATTTGACCCAATACATAAAAGTAGTAGTAGGCAAGTCTCCTAGTAACAAATACATATGAGACTACTCTGATGAAGAATTGTGACATCACTCTTACAATTTACCAAGGTAAGCCAAATAAGAATGTCATTTTGCTCAGTAGTCTTCACCCAGATGTAGCAGTTGGAAACGACAAGAAAAAAAACTGAAACGGTACAATTTTACAATAAAACAAAGGTTGGAGTGGACACAGTGGACCAGATGGCTCGAAAGTACACCACAAAATCTGGAAGCCGCCGATGGCCTGTTCAGGTGTTTTGTAATGCACTTGATTTAGCAGCTATAAAAACAACTATACTCTATAAAACGGCAACTGGGAGTAAAATTAGCAAATGGGAGATCATTCTTCAGCTTCATGCTATGACCATGTAAAAGGAAAATGCGTGCTGTACTTGATCTTAACACTGTTCCTACTAAGTTAAAATAAATGTTCTTTAATTTGTTGGCAACAAAAAAGTTATTTTTACTCCAGAGTCAGTACTTTTGAATGGGGGTCAAAATGACCCCTAATGGTAGGTGTAGGTATTATGAAACCTGCGTTAGTTCTAGTGATAACACACGCCTAACGCATTTTATAGTTGCTAGATCTCTTGAAACCAAGTTTAATTTTAATAAAACAAAAAAATGGTCACCCACAGGAATCAAAGTGGTTTCTGTGAATTTACACCACAACAATGTAACAGAAAGAACACAAAAGTGTATGGATGACAATCAAATTCAATCCAGAAAAATGTGTCAATGCTTTTTCTCAGTTTTAGAGATCACAGAAATGTTCACAGACCATGTAACACTGAATGGTTGAGAAATGGAAGCCTAAAAATGTTTAAAAGCTTTTGTTCACTTTTAGATATCACAGAAATATTCATAAACCAAGTAACAGTATAAATCTGAGAAATGGAAGTCAACAAAATTGTAAAAATTTATTAGCAGTTTTAGAGATCATATAAATATTCACAACAACGTAACACTGTATGTCTGAGAAATTGAGGCCTACAAAATTTTTAAAAGCTGGTATGTCACTCTCAATAAGTTGAAACGTTGCCCCTTAGACCCCAGTCCAGAGCCTCTCACCTAGCCAAATTAGTTCTCATGCTTCGCACTGACGAGGGCCAACAGCCCGAAACACCGTGTCTGTGAATCGAGAAACTGATTTGGCTTATATCCTAAGTCATATTGCACGACTCGCTAAAGGGTTGATTGTGACTTGTAGGATCGCTACTTCCAACAGGTGGCGCTATAGAGTTTAAGTCCTCTTTTTCTCTGAAGAGGCCATTTGCATAAAAGCTTTTGTTCACTTTTAGAGATCATAGAAATGTACTCCACACTGTGGAATAGTGTCTGGCTAAGAAATGTATCCCAGCAAATTATTTCAATGATTTTTGAGTGTGTTATATAACACATAAAAGAACTTTAAAGCACATAATACTTGCTGAGCCAAAATATATTACATTTTTCCTGCACCCACAAAAAAATGCAGCTATATATTTTCCCAGAAGACTGCACAGGCCTTATCCCTCTCTACAGACTGGATTCTGTCACTCTTGCTGCCCCAGCAACTCTCTCTTCCTCTCTAGGCTAAATGTAGTTTCTTTGTGTTGAAAACAATTTGCTGTTAGGGATGTTAGTATGTTGACTCCGCTTCAGCATCAGTATCTACACTATAGGCCTCTTATTTGTTATCATGAGCATACAGGCCTAGACAAGCACTCTCCCTCACCAACACGAAGCATCAGAGAGCTGTGCAATGGTGTGCCGAGCAGGCTGGCGCCTGTCCTTTTATAACCCTTGATGATGTGACACAGCCAGCCAATCACAGTAATGCCACAACCAAGATCGAATAAATGTCTACACATAATAATAAAACAATAATCTTTATATAGCGCTAACATATTCCGCAGCGCTTTACATTTTGCACACATTATCATCACTGTCCCCAATGGGGCTCACAATCTAAATTCCCTATCAGTATGTCTTTGGAATGTGGGAGGAGGCCAGGGTGCCCGGAGGAAGCCCACGCAAACACGGAGTGAGCATACAAACTCCTTGCAGATGTTGTCCTTGGTTGGGTTTGAACCCAGGACTCCAGCGCTGCAGTGCTAACCACTGCGCCACCGTGCCGCCCCACTATACACATAGTATAGATATATATATATATACACCGTATATACCCGAGTATAAACCGAGATTTTCAGCCCAAAATTTTGGGCTGAAAGTGCCCCTCTCGGCTTAAACTCGAGTCACGGTGGGCGGCAGGGTCGGCGGGTGAGGGGGAGAGGGCGCTGAGGCATACTTACCTAGTCCCGGCGATCCTGACGCTCCCCCTGCCTGTCACACGGTCTTCGTTGCTGCTGCTCTTCCCCTGTTCAGCGGTCACGTGGGACTGCTCATTAGAGAAATGAATACGCGGCTCCACCTCCCATAGGGGTGGAGCCGCATATTCATTTCTCTAATCAGCGGTGCCGGTGACCGCTGATAGAGGAAGAGACTGCGGCACCGAAGACCGTGTGACAGGCAGAGGGAGCGTCAGGATCGCCGCGACTAGGTAAGTATGTAATATTCACCTGTCCGCGTTCCACACACTGGGCGCCGCTCTGTCTTCGCGTCCTCTTGCACTGACTGTGCAGGTCAGAGGGCGCGATGACGCATATAGTCTGCCTGATCAGTCAGTGCGGGGAGACGCCGGGACTGGACGCTGGGAGCTGCAAGCAAGAGTGGTGAGTATGGCTTTTTTTTTTTTATTGCAGCAGCAATGGCACAGATTTCTAAGGAGCATCTATGGGGCAATAAGGAACGGTGCAGAGCACTATATGGCACAGCTATGGGGCAGGAATGAACGGCACAGAGCACTATATGTCAGCTATCGGGCAGGAATGAACGGCGCAGAGCACTATATGGCAGCTATGGGGCAGGAATGAACGGCGCAGAGCACTATATTGCAGCTATGGGGCAGGAATGAACGGCGCAGAGCACTATATGGCAGCTATGGGGCAGGAATGAACGGCGCAGAGCACTATATGGCAGCTATGGGGCAGGAATGAACGGCGCAGAGCACTATATGGCAGCTATGGGGCAATAATGAACGGCGCAGAGCACTATACGGCAGCTATGGGGCAATAATGAACGGTGCAGAGCACTATATGACAGCTATGGGGTAATAATGAACGGTGCAGAGCACTATATGGCACGGCTATGGGGCAGGAATGAACGGTGCAGAGCACTATATGGCACAGCTATGGGGCAATAATGAATGGCGCAGAGCACTATATGGCAGCTATGGGGCAATAATGAACAGCGCAGAGCACTATATGGCAGCTATGGGGCAATAATGAACGGCGCAGAGCACTATATGGCACAGCTTTATATGGCACATCTATGGGGCAATAATGAACGGTGCAGAGCACTATATGGCACAGCTTTATATGGCACATCTATGGGGCAATAATGAACGGTGCAGAGCACTATATGGCACAGTTTTATATGGCACATCTATGGGGCAATAATGAACAGTATGGAGCATTATATATGGCACAGCTTTATATGGAGCATCTATGGGGCAATAATGAACAATATGGAGCATTATATGTGGCACAGCTTTATATGGAGCATCTATGGGGCAATAATGAACAATATGGAGCATTATATGTGGCACAGCTTTATACAGAGCATCTATGGGGCAATAATGAACGGTATGCAGCATTATATGTGGCACAGCTTTATATGGAGCATCTTTTGGGGCAATAATGAACGGTATGGAGCATCTATTTTTATTTTTGAAATTCACCGGTAGCTGCTGCATTTTCCACCCTAGGCTTATACTCGAGTCAATAAGTTTTCCCAGTTTTTTGTGGCAAAATTAGGGGGGTCGGCTTATACTCGAGTATATACGGTATATATATATATATATATATATATATATACATACACATATATATATATATACAGTGGGGCAAAAAGTAAAAAAGTATTTAGTCAGTCAGCAATAGTGCAAGTTCCACCACTTAAAAAGATGAGAGGCGTCTGTAATTTACATCATAGGTAGACCTCAACTATGGGAGACAAACTGAGAAAAAAAAAATCCAGAAAATCACATTATCTGTTTTTTTATCATTTTTTTTTTGCATATTATGGTGGAAAATAAGTATTTGGTCAGAAACAAAATTTCATCTCAATACTTTGTAATATATCCTTTGTTGGCAATGACAGGGGTCAAACATTTTCTGTAAGTCTTCACAAGGTTGCCATACACTGTTGTTGGTATGTTGGCCCATTCCTCCATGCAGATCTCCTCTAGAGCAGTGATGTTTTTGGCTTTTCGCTTGGCAACACGGACTTTCAACTCCCTCCAAAGGTTTTCTATAGGGTTGAGATCTGGAGTCTGGCTAGGCCACTCCAGGACCTTGAAATGCTTCTTACGAAGCCACTCCTTCGTTGCCCTGGCGGTGTGCTTTGGATCATTGTCATGTTGAAAGACCCAGCCACGTTTCATCTTCAATGCCCTTGCTGATGGAAGGAAGTTTGCACTCAAAATCTCACGATACATGACTCCATTCATTCTTTCATGTACCCGGATCAGTCGTCCTGGCCCCTTTGCAGAGAAACAGCCCCAAAGCATGATGTTTCCACCACCATGCTTTACAGTAGGTATGGTGTTTGATGGATGCAACTCAGTATTCTTTTTCCTCCAAACACGACAACTTGTGTTTCTACCAAACAGTTCCAGTTTGGTTTCATCAGACCATAGGACATTCTCCCAAAACTCCTCTGGATCATCCAAATGCTCTCTAGCAAACTTCAGACGGGCCCAGACATGTACTGGCTTAAGCAGTGGGACACGTCTGGCACTGCAGGATCTGAGTCCATGGTGGCGTAGTGTGTTACTTATGGTAGGCCTTGTTATATTGGTCCCAGCTCTCTGCAGTTCATTCACTAGGTCCCCCCGCGTGGTTCTGGGATTTTTGCTCACCATTCTTGTGATCATTCTGACCCCACGGGGTGGGATTTTGCGTGGAGCCCCAGATCGAGGGAGATTATCAGTGGTCTTGTATGTCTTCCATTTTCTAATTATTGCTCCCACTGTTGATTTCTTCACTCCAAGCTGGTTGGCTATTGCAGATTCAGTCTTCCCAGCCTGGTGCAGGGCTACAATTTTGTTTCTGGTGTCCTTTGACAGCTCTTTCGTCTTCACCATAGTGGAGTTTGGAGTCAGACTGTTTGAGGGTGTGCACAGGTGTCTTTTTATACTGATAACAAGTTTAAACAGGTGCCATTACTACAGGTAATGAGTGGAGGAAAGAGGAGACTCTTAAAGAAGAAGTTACAGGTCTGTGAGAGCCAGAAATCTTGATTGTTTGTTTCTGACCAAATACTTATTTTCCACCATAATATGCAAAAAAAAATGATAAAAAAACAGACAATGTGATTTTCTGGATTTTTTTTTCTCAGTTTGTCTCCCATAGTTGAGGTCTACCTATGATGTAAATTACAGACGCCTCTCACCTTTTTAAGTGGTGGAACTTGCACTATTGCTGACTGACTAAATACTTTTTTGCCCCACTGTATATACAGTAATACAGTACAGACCAAAAGTTTGGACACACCCTCTCATTTAAAGATTTTTCTGTATTTTCATGACTATGACAATTGTACATTCACACTGAAGGCATCAAAGCTATGAATTAACACATGTGGAATGATATACCATACTTAACAAAAAAGTGTGAAACAACTGAAAATATGTGTCATATTCTAGGTTCTTCAAAGTAGCCACCTTTGCTTTGATGACTGCTTTGCACACTCTTGGCATTCTCTTGATGAGCTTCAAGAAATAGTCACCGGGAATGGTCTTCCAACAATCTTGAAGGAGTTCCCAGAGATGCTTAGCACTTGTTGGCCCTTTTGCCTTCATTCTGCGGTCCAGCTCACCCCAAATCATCTCGATTGGGTTCAGGTCTGGTGACTGTGGAGGCCAGGTCATCTGGCGCAGCACCCCATCACTCTCCTTCTTGGTCAAATAGCCCTTACACTGCATGGAGGTGTGTTTGGGGTCATTGTCCTGTTGAAAAATAAATGATGGTCCAACTAAACGCAAATCGGATGGAATAGCATGCCGCTGCAAGATGCTGTGGTAGCCATGCAGGTTCAGTATACCTTCAATTTTGAATAAATCCCCAACAGTGTCACCAGCAAAGCACCTCCACACCATCACACCTCCTCCTCCATGCTTCATGCTGGGAACCAGGCATGTAGAGTCCATCCGTTCACCTTTTCTGCGTCGCACAAAGACACGGTGGTTGGAACCAAAGATCTCAAATTTGGACTCATCAGACAAAAGCACAGATTTCCACTGGCCTAATGTCCATTCCTTGTGTTCTTTAGCCCAAACATGTCTCTTCTGCTTGTTGCCTGTCCTTAGCAGTGGTTTCCTAGCAGCTATTTTACCATGAAGGCCTGCTGCACAAAGTCTCCTCTTAACAGTTGTTGTAGAGATGTGTCTGCTGCTAGAACTCTGCGTGGCATTGATCTGGTCTCTAATCTGAGCTGCTGTTAACCTGCGATTTCTGAGGCTGGTGACTCGGATAAACTTATCCTTAGAAGCAGAGGTGACTCTTGGTCTTCCTTTCCTGGGGCGGTCCCCATGTGAGCCAGTTTCTTTGTAGCGCTTGATGGTTTTTGCCCCTGCACTTGGGGACACTTTCAAAGTTTTCCCAATTTTTCGGACTAACTGACCTTTATTTCTTAAAGTAATGATGGCTAGGGTTGAGCGACTTTTACTTTTTTAGGGTCGAGTTGGGTTTTGCGAAACCCGACTATCTCAAAAGTTGAGTCGAGTGAAATCAGCCAATTATCGCGTAAAGTTGGGGTCGGGATCGACCGAAACACGAAACCCAATGCAATGCAATGGGGGAGCATAGTCGGCAGTGAGTGGAGGCCAGGAAAACACCTACAGTGCCCATTTTAATGGCAAAAACATCCATTCTTTGTACTGAAGCTTGTCAATCTTATTTTACCTTATAATAATAGTTAGGCATTGGAAATTGGGGGTCATTTGGCTAAAGTTGTTGGGGGTATGGCTGGTTGAAGTATTTAGTGGGCCCAGGAAACGTGGACCACGTCACGGCAGTGGAGCAGGGAGAGGTAAGTATTTCAACTTTGCAAGTGCTGTGATCCTGAGCAAGCAGGGGGGGGCCCACTCGTTCACATTGGCACTGACACAGGGCCCCTCAAAGTACGGCGGTGTGTTTGCACGGCGGGGGCGCCTCCCACCGGCAGCGACACTTTTGCGTACTCTGAGGGGCCCTGTGCCATTGACGTCGCCAACGAGTATTCCCCCCCACCTGATGAAGGAACCTGCACTTTCATCTGCACCTTCCTCTTTGTCCCCGTGTAAGGTGGTATAGTATGCGGGAAGGGGAACCTCACTTTCAGCAGGGTCAGAATCTGGCTGTGTAGCGTGCAAGGGAAATGTAGCGGTCTGGGTCAATGTACCAGCAGAGTCATCCAGCACTGGCTGGGCAATGGGCAGGATGAGGAAACACAGATATAGGCTCAAATATTAAAGTGGGCTAAATGCATTTCAAAATTGGTAACAGGACTAACCAGGCGGCATTGCTTTGTTCAGTGGAGGACAACTGTAATGAGAGGCTGACACAGTGAGTAGGCCCAAATCAGTAAGCAGACTAAATGCAGTTCAAAAATGGTAACAGTAGTAAACAGGCGGCACTGCTTTGTTCAGTAGAGGAGAACAGCAAGGAGCGGCAGACACCGTTAGTAGGCCCCAACCCAACTAGTAGGCCAAATGCAGTGTAATATTAACAACTACTTAACGAGAGCCTGAAAATGGAAGTTCAGGACAGGAAACCAGGAGAACATCAAGGAGCGGCAGACACCGTTAGTAGGCCCCAACCAAACTAGTAGCCCCACTGCAGTTATTCCATTTAACAACTATTTAACAAGAGCCTGAAGATAGAAGCTCAGGAAAGGCAACCAGGAGAACACCTTGGAGCGGCAGACACTGTTAGTAGGCCCCAACCAAGCTAGTAGCCCCACTGCAGTTTTAAAATTCCGATAGGCTGAAAACCTGATAATTGTAGGTCCTTTTTTTTAAGAGGACAGCTGTATTGAGTGGCGCAGCCAGACACTGCTAGTAGGCCTTACACCACAAAATTGGCTCGATGCAGGTTTAAAAAAGGTTACATGGGTACACGTGTTGTGAATTCTGTGATCAAGCTCCCTCCTGTGGTCACAAGTGGTACTGCGGCTTCTGAGTTTCCTTCCTCAGGTGATGAGGTTAAGTCGTTAGGTGCTGCTCTATTTAACTCCACCTAGTGCTTTGATCCTGGCCTCCAGTCAATGTTCTAGTATTGGTCTTGCTTCCTCCTGGATCGTTCCTGTGGCCTGTCTGCTCAGCATAAGCTAAGTTCTGCTTGTGTTACTTTTGTTGCTATATTTTCTGTCCAGCTTGCTTTAATTTGTTTTTCTTGCATGCTGGAAGCTCTGAGACGCAGAGGGAGCACCTCCGTACCGTTAGTCGGTGCAGAGGGTCTTTTTGCCCCTCTGCGTGGTTGTTTGTAGGTTTTCGTGTTGACCGCAAAGCTATCTTTCCTATCCTCGGTCTATTCAGTAAGTCGGGCCTCGCTTTGCTAAATCTATTTCATCTCTGTGTTTGTACTTTCATCTTAACTCACAGTCATTATATGTGGGGGGCTGCCTTTTCCTTTGGGGAATTTCTCTGAGGCAAGGTAGGCTTTTTTTTCTATCTTCAGGCCTAGCTAGTTTCTCAGGCTGTGCCGAGTTGCATAGGGAGCGTTAGGCGCAATCCACGGCTACCTCTAGTGTGGTGTGATAGGATTAGGGATTGCGGTCAGCAGAGTTCCCACGTCTCAGAGCTCGTCCTATGTTTTTTGCTTATTGTCAGGTCACTTTGTGTGCTCTGAACTTCAAGGTCCATTGTGGTTCTGAATTACCTATTCATAACAGTACTGGAGGCCCAAAGTACTATGCTTCTCAATAGAGGGGAAAAAAGAAGTTCTGAGACCATTTTTTTTTCTTTGCACTGTGTTTTGCCTTTTTTTTACCCTAGACATTTGGGTGGTTCAGGACACAGGTGTGGTGATGGACATTAAAGGTCTGTCTTCATGAGTGGATCTTCTCACTGCAAGAGTACAAAATATTCAAGACTTTGTGGCTCAGAATTCTATGTTAGAACCAAGAATTCCTATTCCTGATTTGTTTTCTGGAGATAGAGCTAAATTTCTGAGTTTCAAAAATAATTGCAAACTGTTTCTGGCGTTGAAACCTCGTTCCTCTGGTGACCCAGTTCAACAAGTTAAGATCATTATTTCTTTATTACGTGGCGACTCTCAAGACTGGGCATTTTCCCTTGCGCCAGGAGATCCTGCATTATGTAATATTGATGCGTTTTTTCTGGCGCTCGGATTACTGTACGATGAACCTAATTCAGTGGATCAGGCAGAGAAAAATTTGCTGGCTCTGTGTCAGGGTCAGGATGAGATAGAGATTTATTGTCAGAAGTTTAGAAAGTGGTCTGTGCTCACTCAATGGAATGAATGTGCTTTGGCAGCAATCTTCAGAAAGGGTCTCTCTGAAGCCCTTAAGGATGTCATGGTGGGATTTCCTATGCCTGCTGGTCTGAATGAGTCTATGTCTTTGGCCATTCAGATCGGTCGACGCTTGCGTGAGCGTAAATCTGTGCACCATTTGGCGGTATTATCTGAGCATAAACCTGAGCCTATGCAGTGCGATAGGACTTTGACCAGAGCTGAAAGGCAGGAACACAGATGTCAGAATGGGCTGTGTTTCTACTGTGGTGATTCCACTCATGCTATCTCCGATTGTCCTAAGCGCACTAAGCGGTTCACTAAGTCTGCCACCATTGGTACTGTACAGTTGAAATTTCTTTTGTCCGTTACTTTGATCTGCTCTTTGTCTTCCTATTCTGTCATGGCATTTGTGGATTCAGGCGCTGCCCTGAATTTGATGGACTTGGAGTTTGCTAGGCGCTGTGGGTTTGTCTTGGAGCCCTTGCAGTGTCTTATTCCATTGAGAGGAATTGATGCTACGCCTTTGGCCAAGAATAAGCCTCAGTATTGGACCCAGCTGACCATGTGCATGGCTCCTGCGCACCAGGAGGATATTCGCTTTCTGGTGTTGCAAAATCTGCATGATGTGGTCGTGTTGTGGTTGCCATGGCTACAAGTCCATAACCCAGTATTAGATTGGAAATCAATGTCTGTGTCCAGCTGGGGTTGTCAGGGGGTATATGGTGATGTTCCATTTCTGTCTATCTCATCATCCACCCCTTCTGAGGTCCCAGAGTTCTTGTCTGATTACCGGGAGGTATTCGATGAGCCCAAGTCCAATGCCCTACCTCCGCATAGGGATTGTGATTGTGCTATCGAGTTGATTCCTGGTAGTAAGTTTCCTAAGGGTCGACAGTTTAATTTATCTGTACCTGAGCACGCCGCTATGCGGAGTTATGTAAAAGAATCTTTAGAGAAGGGTCATATTTGCCCGTCGTCATCGCCATTGGGAGCAGGGTTCTTTTTTGTGGCCAAGAAGGATGGTTCGCTGAGACCTTGTATTGATTACCGCCTTCTAAATAAAATCACGGTCAAATTTCACTACCCCTTGCCGCTGCTATCTGATTTGTTTGCTCGGATTAAGGGGGCTAGTTGGTTCACCAAGATAGATCTTCGTGGTGCATATAATCGTGTGCGTATTAAACGGGGCGATGAATGGAAAACTGCATTTAATACGCCCGAGGGCCATTTTGAGTACCTAGTTATACCATTCGGACTTGCCAATGCTCCATCAGTATTTCAGTCCTTTATGCATGACATCTTCCGAGAGCACCTGGATAAATTCCTGATTGTATACTTGGATGATATTTTGGTCTTCTCGGATGATTGGGAGTCTCATGTGAAGCAGGTCAGAATTGTGTTCCAGGTCCTGCGTGCTAATTCTTTGTTTGTGAAGGGATCAAAGTGTCTCTTTGGTGTTCAGAAGGTTTCATTTTTGGGGTTCATTTTTTCCCCTTCTACTATCGAGATGGACCCTGTTAAGGTCCAGGCCATTTATGATTGGACTCAGCCGACATCTCTGAAGAGTCTGCAAAAGTTCCTTGGCTTTGCTAATTTTTATCGTCGCTTCATCTGTAATTTCTCTAGTATTGCTAAACCATTGACCGATTTGACCAAGAAGGGTGCTGATGTGGTCAATTGGTCTTCTGCTGCTGTGGAAGCTTTTCAAGAGTTAAAGCGTCGTTTTTCTTCTGCCCCTGTGTTGTGTCAACCAGATGTTTCGCTTCCGTTCCAGGTTGAGGTTGATGCTTCTGAAATTGGAGCGGGGGCTGTTTTGTTGCAGAGAGGTGCTGATTGCTCGGTGATGAAGCCATACGCCTTCTTTTCCAGGAAGTTTTCGCCTGCTGAGCGAAATTATGATGTTGGCAATCGAGAGTTGCTGGCCATGAAGTGGGCATTCGAGGAGTGGCGTCATTGGCTTGAAGGAGCTAAGCATCGCGTGGTGGTCTTGACTGATCACAAGAACTTGACTTATCTCGAGTCTGCCAAACGGTTGAATCCTAGACAGGCTCGTTGGTCGCTGTTTTTCTCCCGTTTTGACTTTGTGGTTTCGTACCTTCCGGGCTCTAAAAATGTGAAGGCGGATGCCCTGTCTAGGAGTTTTGTGCCCGACTCTCCGGGTTTGCCTGAGCCGGCGGGTATTCTCAAAGAGGGAGTAATTGTGTCTGCCATCTCCCCTGATTTGCGGCGGGTGCTGCAAAAATTTCAGGCTAATAAACCTGATCGTTGCCCAACGGAGAAACTGTTTGTCCCTGATAGGTGGACGAATATAGTTATCTCTGAGGTTCATTGTTCGGTGTTGGCTGGTCATCCTGGAATCTTTGGTACCAGAGATTTAGTGGCTAGATCCTTTTGGTGGCCGTCTCTGTCGCGGGATGTGCGTTCTTTTGTGCAGTCCTGTGGGATTTGTGCTCGGGCTAAGCCCTGCTGTTCTCGTGCCAGTGGGTTGCTTTTGCCCTTGCCGGTCCCGAAGAGGCCTTGGACACATATCTCTATGGATTTTATTTTGGATCTCCCCGTCTCTCAAAAAATGTCGGTCATTTGGGTAGTTTGTGATCGCTTCTATAAGATGGTCCATTTGGTACCCTTGTCTAAATTGCCTTCCTCCTCTGATTTGGTGCCGTTGTTCTTCCAGCATGTGGTTCGTTTACAAGGCATTCCAGAGAACATCGTTTCTGACAGAGGTTCCCAGTTTGTTTTGAGGTTTTGGCGAGCATTTTGTGCTAGGATGGGCATTGATTTGTCTTTTTCCTCGGCTTTCCATCCTCAGACAAATGGCCAAACTGAACGAACCAATCAGACCTTGGAAACATATCTGAGATGTTTTGTTTCTGCTGATCAGGATGATTGGGTGTCCTTTTTGCCATTGGCTGAGTTCGCCCTTAATAATCGGGCCAGCTCGGCTACCTTGGTCTTGCCATTTTTCTGCAATTCTGGGTTCCATCCTCGTTTCTCTTCAGGGCAGGTTGAGTCTTCGGACTGTCCTGGTGTGGATACTGTGGTGGACAGGTTGCAGCGGATTTGGACTCATGTAGTGGACAATTTGACCTTGTCCCAGGAGAAGGCTCAACGTTTCTCTAATCGCAGACGCTGTGTGGGTCCCCGACTTCGTGTTGGGGATTTGGTTTGGTTGTCATCTCGTTATATTCCTATGAAGGTTTCCTCTCCTAAGTTTAAGCCTCGTTTCATTGGTCCGTATAGGATTTCTGAGGTTCTTAATCCCGTGTCTTTTCGTTTGACCCTTCCAGATTCTTTTTGTTGCGTCTCTTAAATATTTTCCTAATGTTCAAAAGCCATTTTGCTATTCATATTTCATATATTTCATATTAGACATGCTTTTGCACGATAGAGTGCAACCTTTTTTGTATATTTATGTATGGAGGTAGCTGCTCCTGGTATGCACCTATTCACACTAGTTTGGATGTGCGAGTCTTTTTTTCTGTCATTTCTATGTTAGCTGACTGACTGCGCACTCCTCCCATCACCATGTGGTTTTTAATTGCATCTCATCACACTTGGTCCCGGTCAACCCATATGTAGGCTTTGCTGAACAGAGGTGTCCACATTCACCCAGGCATACAGACATTGGCCTTCGGTAAGTGTTCACATTTGGACAGGGAGATCAGGGACCCATCAGTTTTATGAGACCACCTTGACGATTGGTTGATGGGCTCACACTATTTGATTATATCAAATTCTGTGCAAAGCGTCTCTTAAATATTTTCCTAATGTTCAAAAGCCATTTTGCTATTCATATTTCATATATTTCATATTAGACATGCTTTTGCACGATAGAGTGCAACCTTTTTTGTATATTTATGTATGGAGGTAGCTGCTCCTGGTATGCACCTATTCACACTAGTTTGGATGTGCGAGTCTTTTTTTCTGTCATTTCTATGTTAGCTGACTGACTGCGCACTCCTCCCATCACCATGTGGTTTTTAATTGCATCTCATCACACTTGGTCCCGGTCAACCCATATGTAGGCTTTGCTGAACAGAGGTGTCCACATTCACCCAGGCATACAGACATTGGCCTTCGGTAAGTGTTCACATTTGGACAGGGAGATCAGGGACCCATCAGTTTTATGAGACCACCTTGACGATTGGTTGATGGGCTCACACTATTTGATTATATCAAATTCTGTGCAAAGCGTCTCTTAAATATTTTCCTAATGTTCAAAAGTCATTTTGCTATTCATATTTCATATATTTCATATTAGACATGCTTTTGCACGATAGAGTGCAACCTTTTTTGTATATTTATGTATGGAGGTAGCTGCTCCTGGTATGCACCTATTCACACTAGTTTGGATGTGCGAGTCTTTTTTTCTGTCATTTCTATGTTAGCTGACTGACTGCGCACTCCTCCCATCACCATGTGGTTTTTAATTGCATCTCATCACACTTGGTCCCGGTCAACCCATATGTAGGCTTTGCTGAACAGAGGTGTCCACATTCACCCAGGCATACAGACATTGGCCTTCGGTAAGTGTTCACATTTGGACAGGGAGATCAGGGACCCATCAGTTTTATGAGACCACCTTGACGATTGGTTGATGGGTTCACACTGTTTGATTATATCAAATTCTGTGCAAAGCGTCTCTTAAATATTTTCCTAATGTTCAAAAGCCATTTTGCTATTCATATTTCATATATTTCATATTAGACATGCTTTTGCACGATAGAGTGCAACCTTTTTTGTATATTTATGTATGGAGGTAGCTGCTCCTGGTATGCACCTATTCACACTAGTTTGGATGTGCGAGTCTTTTTTTCTGTCATTTCTATGTTAGCTGACTGACTGCGCACTCCTCCCATCACCATGTGGTTTTTAATTGCATCTCATCACACTTGGTCCCGGTCAACCCATATGTAGGCTTTGCTGAACAGAGGTGTCCACATTCACCCAGGCATACAGACATTGGCCTTCGGTAAGTGTTCACATTTGGACAGGGAGATCAGGGACCCATCAGTTTTATGAGACCACCTTGACGATTGGTTGATGGGCTCACACTATTTGATTATATCAAATTCTGTGCAAAGCGTCTCTTAAATATTTTCCTAATGTTCAAAAGCCATTTTGCTATTCATATTTCATATATTTCATATTAGACATGCTTTTGCACGATAGAGTGCAACCTTTTTTGTATATTTATGTATGGAGGTAGCTGCTCCTGGTATGCACCTATTCACACTAGTTTGGATGTGCGAGTCTTTTTTTCTGTCATTTCTATGTTAAGTCGTTAGGTGCTGCTCTATTTAACTCCACCTAGTGCTTTGATCCTGGCCTCCAGTCAATGTTCTAGTATTGGTCTTGCTTCCTCATGGATCGTTCCTGTGGCCTGTCTGCTCAGCATAAGCTAAGTTCTGCTTGTGTTACTTTTGTTGCTATATTTTCTGTCCAGCTTGCTTTAACTTGTTTTTCTTGCTTGCTGGAAGCTCTGAGACGCAGAGGGAGCACCTCCGTACCGTTAGTCGGTGCGGAGGGTCTTTTTGCCCCTCTGCGTGGTTGTTTGTAGGTTTTTGTGTTGACCGCAAAGCTATCTTTCCTATCCTCGGTCTATTCAGTAATTTGCTAAATCTATTTCATCTCTGTGTTTGTACTTTCATCTTAACTCACAGTCATTATATGTGGGGGGCTGCCTTTTCCTTTGGGGAATTTCTCTGAGGCAAGGTAGGCTTTTTTTTCTATCTTCAGGCCTAGCTAGTTTCTCAGGCTGTGCCGAGTTGCATAGGGAGCGTTAGGCGCAATCCACGGCTACCTCTAGTGTGGTGTGATAGGATTAGGGATTGCGGTCAGCAGAGTTCCCACGTCTCAGAGCTCGTCCTATGTTTTTTGCTTATTGTCAGGTCACTTTGTGTGCTCTGAACTTCAAGGTCCATTGTGGTTCTGAATTACCTATTCATAACATACACGGTCAGCTTTGGTGTGGTCAGTGGAGGACAATTGGACGGAGGGACCGCAGACAGACTTAGTAGGCCTAAAATAACAAAAAAGGTGGCTCTATGCACTTTTAAATAGCATCCAGGGGTACACAGGCAGCATTGGTGTGGTCAGTGGAGGACTATTGGAAGGAGGGACCGCAGACAGACTTAGTAGGCCTAAAATAACAAAAAAGGTGGCTCTATGCACTTTTAAATAGCATCCAGGGGTACACAGGCAGCATTGGTGTGGTCAGTGGAGGACTATTGGAAGGAGGGACCGCAGACAGACTTAGTAGGCCTAAAATAAAAAAAAGTGGCTATATGCACTTTTTAATAGCATCCAGGGGTACACAGGCAGCATTGGTGTGGTCAGTGGAGGACTATTGGAAGGAGTGTCTGACACAGTTAGTACTCCAAAAGAATACATAGATGTTAATGTCTCGCAAAAAAACAAAACCCAAAAAAAAGGGTGGCATACTTAGGTACAGAGGTGGGCTCCTCTGCTGACCTTCAGACATTGTTATTTGGCGCAAAGTATTTACTGGTGTAAATGTAGGACAGGGCCACTGAATATTTTAAGTAGCATCATACATGTCAACAAATTGGTATTGTCAGTGCCAGGCATTGAAGGAATTCACCGCATAGACTAAACAGCGGTGGAGCAGCGACAGATAATTTTGCAAATGGTAGCGCACAGTTTGAGCTGGGGCGTGGGGGGCACTCTCTCGTGCCCGGCGGTACTGGCCAAAGGCCCCTCATGTTACAACGGTGTGTCTGACGTTGGGTGCGCGCCACCACAGCCAGAGACACTTCATTGTACTAAGAGGGACCCGGTGCCAGTGCCGTCGACCTAAAGTGGGCACACCCACCTCTTCAGAAAAAAAGGCACTCTCACGGGTGCTTTCGCCAAGTGGCGAGACCACGGCACCGTGGGGGGAGTCAGCCCATTTAGGGAGATGTAAACATGTCGTATGCTGGACATACAGCAGCTGCCAATGGAGAAATTGTAACTCAGTAAGACCAGTCCAAAAGCAAGACCGTTTTAAAGGAAAGCTAGGTGTAAGCCGGGAAAGGTGGGGCAAAATAATTAGAAATCCATGAGTGGTTCATTTTAATGAAGGTTAGATCATCAACATTTTGGGTAGCCAGACGAGTCCTTTTTTCGGTCAGTATTGAACCAGCAGCACTGAATACTCTTTCTGATAGCACACTAACTGCTGGGCAAGCGAGCTCCTACAATGCATATTCGGACAATTCAGGCCAGGTGTCTATTTTGGATGCCCAGTAATCAAATGGGAATGACGGGTGAGGGAGAACATCGATAGGGGAGGAAAAATAGTTAGTAACCATACTGGACAAATGTTGTCTCCTGTCACTTTGAATTGATGCTGCAGTACCTGTCCTGTCTGCGGTCATTGCGAAATCACGCCACAACCTGGTCAGAAAACCCCTCTGTCCAACGCCACTTCTGATTTGTGCACCTCTAACACCTCTGCCCTGTTGCCCCCTGCAGCTCGTGTGAGAACCATCACTGGCGCTGTGTGCTGGGAATGCCTGAATCAAATGGTCAACAAGAGTTGCTTGTTCGGTTGCTAATATTTGTTCAAGGTTCTCATGTGGCATGATGTTTTGCAGTTTCCCCTTATAGCGTGGATCTAGGAGGCAGGCCAACCAGTAATTGTCATCGGTCATCATTTTTATAATGCGGGGGTCCCTTTTTAGGATACGCAAGGCATAATCCGCCATGTGGGCCAATGTTCCAGTTGTCAATACACTGCTTGTGCTGGGTTGAGGAGCACTTTCGGGCAAATCAACGACACTTGCCTACCTCAAAAACCCTGAACCTGGCCTTGCAACGCCACCAGTTTCTATTGCCCCCTGAGAAGCTTCCTCATCCAAAAAATACTCATCCCCATCATCCTCCTTGTCCTCCTCTTCGCCCACCACCTCGTCCAGTAGACTTCCCTGACCAGACAATGGCTGACTGTCATCATGGCTTCCCTCGTCCTCGGCTGCAGACGCCTGCTCCTTTATGTGCATCAAACTTTGCATCAGCAGACGCATTAGGGGGATGCTCATGCTTATTATGGCGTTGTCTGCACTAACCAGCCGTGTGCATTCCTCAAAACACTGAAGGACTTGACAGAGGTCTTGTAGCTTCGACCACTGCACACCTGACAACTCCATGTCTGCCATCCAACTGCCTGCCCGTGTATGTGTATCCTCCCACAAATACATAACAGAACGCCTCTGTTCGCACAGTCTCTGAAGCATGTGCAAAGTGGAGTTCCTGAAACTGCGTACTGTTAAACTGTGGGCCAGATTGATTCACTAGTCTCCCATCCCCCCAAAAAAAGAAGGGGAGATTAATATTGGCAAATCTGTGCATCTACGTCAGTCCTGTTAGTGGCATATCTGTCAGCCACTGTCTGCCACTGAAACACTACTGTAAAACTGTGGGCCAGATTGATTCACTAGTCTCTCATTCCCCCAAAAAAGAAGGGGAGATTAATATTGGCAAATCTGTGCATCTGCGTCAGTCCTGTTAGTGGCATATCTGTCAGCCACTGTCTGCCACTGAAACAGTACTGTAAAACTGTGGACCAGATTGATTCACTAGTCTCCCATCCCCCCCAAAAAAGAAGGGGAGATTAATATTGGCAAATCTGTGCATCTGCGTCAGTCCTGTTAGTGGCATATCTGTCAGCCACTGTCTGCCACTGAAACACTACTGTACAACTGTGGGCCAGATTGATTCACTAGTCTCCCATCCCACCCAAAAAGAAGGGGAGATTAATATTGGCAAATCTGTGCATCTGCGTCAGTCCTGTTAGTGGCATATCTGTCAGCCACTGTCTGCCACTGTAACACTACTGTAAAACTGTGGGCCAGATTGATTCACTAGTTTCCCATCCCCCCAAAAATGAAGGGGAGATTAATATTGGCAAATCTGTGCATCTGCGTCATTCCTGTTAGTGGCATATCTGTCAGCCACTGTCTGCCACTGAAACACTACTGTAAAACTGTGGGCCAGATTGATTCACTAGTCTCCCATCCCCCCAAAAAAGAAGGGGAGATTAATATTGGCAAATCTGTGCATCTGCGTCAGTCCTGTTAGTGGCATATCTGTCAGCCACTGTCTGCCACTGAAACACTACTGTAAAACTGTGGGCCAGATTGATTCACTAGTTTCCCATCCCTCCCAAAAATGAAGGGGAGATTAATATTGGCAAATCTGTGCATCTGCGTCATTCCTGTTAGTGGCATATCTGTCAGCCACTGTCTGCCACTGAAACACTACTGTAAAACTGTGGGCCAGATTGATTCACTAGTCTCCCATCCCCCCCAAAAAGAAGGGGAGATTAATATTGGCAAATCTGTGCATCTGCGTCAGTCCTGTTAGTGGCATATCTGTCAGCCACTGTCTGCCACTGAAACACTACTGTAAAACTGTGGGCCAGATTGATTCACTAGTCTCCCATCCCTGTTATGGACCTGGTGGTTAGGAGCACCTGGAACGACCTGATGGTTAAACTAACACAGGACAAGCTCTGGGAAGTGGGAGCTCTGCTGACCGCAACCCCTAATCCTATCGCACACACTAGAAATAGCCGTGGAGCGTACCTAACTCTGCCTAGACGCCTCTTCACAGCCTAAGAGCTAACTAGCCCTAGAGATAGAAAATAAAGCCTACCTTGCCTCAGAGAAATTCCCCAAAGGAAAAGGCAGCCCCCCACATATATTGACTGTGAGTTAAGATGAAAGTCACAAACACAGAAATGAAACAGGTTTCAGCAAAGGAGGCCAGACTAACTAAACAGACTGAGGATAGGAAAGGTATCTTTGCGGTCAGCACAAAAAACTACAAAAAGACCACGCAGAGTGTGCAAAAAGACCTCCGCACCGACTCACGGTGCGGAGGTGCCACTCTGCATCCCAGAGCTTCCAGCTAGCAAGGCAAAATCATGATAGCAAGCTGGACAAGAAAACAATGAACAAATAATTAACTAGCAGGGACTTAGCTTCTGCTGGAGTAGACAGGTCACCAGAAAGATCCAAGAGCGAACTGAACCAGTACAAGAACATTGACAGCTGGCATGGAGTAACGATCTGAGTGGAGTTAAATAGAGCAGCCAGCCAAAGAATAAACTTAAACTAAGTCACCTGTGGAAGGAACCTCAGAAGCAGCAGCTCCACTCACAGCCACCAGAGGGAGTCCATGGACAGAAATCGCCGAAGTACCATTCATGACCACAGGAGGGAGTTCAATAACATAATTCACAACACATCCCCCCCAAAAAAGAAGGGGAGATTAATATTGGCAAATTTGTGCATCTGCGTCAGTCCTGTTAGTGGCATATCTGTCAGCCACTGTCTGCTACTGAAATACTACTGTAAAACTGTGGGCCAGATTGATTCACTCGTCTCCCATCCCCAAAAAACAAGGGGAGATTAATATTGGCAAATCTGTGCATCTGCGTCAGTCCTGTTAGTGGCATATCTGTCAGCCACTGTCTGCCACTGAAACAGTACTGTAAAACTGTGGGCCAGATTGATTCACTAGTCTCCCATCCCCCCAAAAAAAGAAGGGGGGATTAATATAGGCAAATCTGTGCATCTGCGTCAGTCCTGTTAGTGGCATATCTGTCAGCCACTGTCTGCCACTGAAACACTACTGTAAAACTGTGGGCCAGATTGATTCACTAGTCTCCCATCCCCCCCAAAAAAGAAGGGGAGATTAATATTGGCAAATCTGTGCATCTGCGTCAGTCCTGTTAGTGGCATATCTGTCAGCCACTGTCTGCCACTAAAACACTACTGTAAGACTGTGGGCCAGATTGATTCACTAGTCTCCCATCCCCCCCAAAAAGAAGGGGAGATTAATATTGGCAAATCTGTGCATCTGCGTCAGTCCTGTTAGTGGCATATCTGTCAGCCACTGTCTGCCACTGAAACACTACTGTAAAACTGTGGGCCAGATTGATTCACTAGTCTCCCATCCCCAAAAAAGAAGGGGAGATTAATATTGGCAAATCTGTGCATGTGCGTCAGTCCTGTTAGTGGCATATCTGTCAGCCACTGTCTGCCACTGAAACACTACTGTAAAACTGTTGGCCAGATTGATTCACTAGTCTCCCATCCCCCCAAAAAAAGAAGGGGAGATTAATATTGGCAAATCTGTGCATCTGCGTCAGTCCTGTTAGTGGCATATCTGTCAGCCACTGTCTGCCACTGAAACAGTACTGTAAAACTGTGGGCCAGATTGATTCACTAGTCTCCCATCCCCCCAAAAAAGAAGGGGAGATTAATATTGGCAAATCTGTGCATCTGCGTCAGTCCTGTTAGTGGCATATCTGTCAGCCACTGTCTGCCACTGAAACACTACAGTAAAACTGTGGGCCAGATTGATTCACTAGTCTCCCATCCCCCCCAAAAAGAAGGGGAGATTAATATTGGCAAATCTGTGCATCTGCGTCAGTCCTGTTAGTGGCATATCTGTCAGCCACTGTCTGCCACTGAAACACTACTGTAAAACTGTGGGCCAGATTGATTCACTAGTCTCCCATCCCCCCCAAAAAGAAGGGGAGATTAATATTGGCAAATCTGTGCATCTGCGTCAGTCCTGTTAGTGGCATATCTGTCAGCCACTGTCTGCCACTGAAACACTACTGTAAAACTGTGGGCCAGATTGATTCACTAGTCTCCCATCCCCCCCTAAAAAAGAAGGGGAGATTAATATTGGCAAATCTGTGCATCTACGTCAGTCCTGTTAGTGGCATATCTGTCAGCGACTGTCTGCCACTGAAACACTACTGTAAAACTGTGGGCCAGATTGATTCACTAGTCTCCCATCCCCCCCAAAAAGAAGGGGAGATTAATATTGGCAAATCTGTGCATCTGCGTCAGTCCTGTTAGTGGCATATCTGTCAGCCACTGTCTGCCACTGAAACACTACTGTAAAACTGTGGGCCAGATTGATTCACTAGTCTCCCATTCCCAAAAAAGAAGTGGAGATTAATATTGGCAAATCTGTGCATCTGCGTCAGTCCTGTTAGTGGCATATCTGTCAGCCACTGTCTGCCACTGAAACACTACTGTAAAACTGTGGGCCAGATTGATTCACTAGTCTCCCATCCCCCCAAAAAGAAGGGGAGATTAATATTGGCAAATCTGTGCATCTGCGTCAGTCCTGTTAGTGGCATATCTGCCAGCCACTGTCTGCCGCTGAAACAGTACTGTAAAACTGTGGGCCAGATTGATTCACTAGTCTCCCATCCCCCCAAAAAAGAAGGGGAGATTAATATTGGCAAATCTGTGCATCTACGTTAGTCCTTTTAGTGGCATATCTGTCAGCCACTGTCTGCCACTGAAACACTACTGTAAAACTGTGGGCCAGATTGATTCACTAGTCTCCCATCCCCCCCAAAAAGAAGGGGAGATTAATATTGGCAAATCTGTGCATCTGCGTCAGTCCTGTTAGTGGCATATCTGTCAGCCACTGTCTGCCACTGAAACACTACTGTAAAACTGTGGGCCAGATTGATTCACTAGTCTCCCATCCCCAAAAAAGAAGTGGAGATTAATATTGGCAAATCTGTGCATCTGCGTCAGTCCTGTTAGTGGCATATCTGTCAGCCACTGTCTGCCACTGAAACACTACTACTACGGAGCTAGCGGCGGAGGTGCGGCCGAGGGCGGGGCTTCATGGAGAAAGTCCGCAGCCCTCCACAGCTTCTCAAAACGCTAGTGTGAAACTAGCCTAAACTGTAGTCAATTCTTGAAGCAAAAAATGTGGTCACCTGCAGCATATATTTTTAGCAATGGACAGTAAAGCCCTAAGCCCTGCCCAGAGGCTGTATTCAGCCACTCTCCCTGCTTCAGCTGTCCCTAGGTTAAATTCAGAATGTATAACATAGAAACAGTAAAGCATGAGATTAGCAAAAGAAGGATTGTTAATATCACGGTTCAGCAAAGTATTACCACTAGAGGACTCTAATTTCTAAAAATGCACACACAGGACTGGACGACTACTCCCTCCAATCAGAACTGTCCCTGAGATATGTAATGACATCAGTGAGTCAAGCGCGGCGGCTTCAGTCCTTTTATAACCTCTGATGAGGTAATACGGCCAGACAATCACAGTAATGCCACTACGTAAATGGCTATGGTATTGCAGTGACTGGCAGGCAATCCCCAAGTTTTTTGGCTGTGTAACAGGTGCCAAACATACAGGGCAGGGATTCAAGCATTCAATCCAAACATCAGCCAATGCCTGACGAGTGGGAGCTTACTCGAGCACCCAGATACTTGAGTCATATTCGAGTATCATCAAGCACGTTCGCTCAACATTACTTATAGACCAAGAAAAAGACTTATGAGTTCTGATCACTGAGCAGGAGTGAGCGATCATTAAGGCAGGTCTTCTACAGCCTATTTCCCCAAGTGCCCTGTTACCATTCTCAGTGTTAAAACTTTTAACACAATAAATCCCTTTAAAAACAATTCAAATAGCACATGTGACATGGAATAATGTCATCTTTATCTGATATCTCCTTGTTGGCTTTAATATTTAATATTGCTCATTTAAAAGGAACCTGTCAGCCACTTTTACCCCCAACCACCTCTCCCCTCCAAAAAGAACATTTATTTAACTGGGTCCCAATTTGAAAGATAAGCCAATCGATCCCATTATAACCCCAATGTCAGACAGAAAATGCTTTTTTGATTTTGTATCTGGAAGTGCATTGAGCCTGACGATGCACTTCTAGCTTCTCAGCCCCATATTGTATTTCCTACACAGCAGAAATTTTAAGTGTAATAAATACGGCATGATGCAGAGAAGCTGTAAGTGTAGGAAATACAGCATGATGCAGAGAAGCTGTAAGTGTACAAAGAACAGCATGATGCAGAGAAACTGTACGTGTACGAAATACAGCATGATGCAGAGAAGCTGTAATGCAGGAAATACAGTATGATGCAGAGAAGCTGTAAGTGTACAAAGAACAGCATGAGGCAGAGAAACTGTACGTGTACGAAATACAGCATGATACAGAGAAGCTGTACTGCAGGAAATACAGTATGATGTAGAGAAGGTGTAAGTGAAGGAAATACCGCATGGTGCAGAGGAGCTGTAAGTGTAAGAAATACAGCATGATGCAGAGAAGCTGTAAGTGTAGGAAATACAGCATGATGCAGAGAAGCTGTAAGTGCAGGAAATACAGCATGATGCAGAGAAGCTGTAAGTGTAGGAAATACAGGATGATGCAATGAGCTGTAAATGTAGAAAATACAGCATGATGCAGAGAAGCTGTAAGTGTAGAAAATACAGCATGATGCAGAGAAGCTGTAAGTGTAGGAAATACAGCATGATGCAGAGAAGCTGTAAGTGTATGAAATACAGGATGATGCAATGAGCTGTAAATGTAGAAAATACAGCATGATGCAAAGAAGCTGTAAGTGTAGGAAATACAGCATGATGCAGAGAGCTGTAAGTGCAGGAAATACAACATGATGTAGAGAAGCTGTAAGTGTAGGAAATACAGCATGATGTAGAGAAGCTGTAAGTGTACCAAATAGAGCATGATCCAGAGAAGCTGGAAATGCAGGAGATACAGCATGATGTAGAGAAGCAGTAACTGCAGGAAATACAGCATGATGCAGAGAAGCTGTAAGTGCAGGAAATACAGCATGATGCAGAGAAGCTGTAAATGTAGGAAATACAGCATGATGTAGAGAAGCTGCAAATGTAGGAAATACAGCATGATGCAGAGAAGCTGTAAGTGTAGAAAATACAGTATGATGCAGAGAAGCTGTAAGTGTAGGAAATACAGCATGATGCAGAGAAGCTGTAAGTGGAGGAAATACAGCATGATACAGAGAAGCTGTAAGTGTAGGAAATACAGCATGATACAGAGAAGCTGTAAGTGTAGGAAATACAGCATGATACAGAGAAGCTGTAAGTGTAGGAAATACAGCATTATGCAGAGAAGCTGTAAATGTATCATCATACCCCTATCTACTTCCAGATATAACTTAAAGACTATTTTCTCACTGGTAGGGAAGCACTTTGGATTATAAAGGGATCTAATTACTTACCTATTCAAAGGCTGCACAGTCATAGTCAAAGTTGCTGAAAGTTTCCCTTTAAACCTTGCACCCTGGTTGCGTCCGGGCATTGATAGCATAAGCAGATTATATGTTGGTCATACATGTTTCTCCTTCAAAAGGGTTACATAAAACCTATGAGTTACTTAAAGCACCACACCGACGCTTGCTTTTTTTTTATCTCACCCCTAGAATGGTATCACTAATACATTTGCGCTGCCCTTAGTAATATACTTACCAACGGATGTCTTCTGTTTCTATGTCTACTATCTGTCTCTCACCATATACGTTCTTAAAAAACCTGCAGTTGTTTTACATGTATTTTTTTTTAACTCCACATAGAAGTTTCTTAGTTTCTTTAGACGCATCTTGGACGCAGTTTTCGTGAAATCACATCTACTTTAATCACAGCAGAATTTCTGTGCAAAAAAAAAGTGCAGAAAAAACAACATTTGCGCTACATGTGAACACGGCCTAACTGTCCAAGAAAGGGGTATAATTTTGTGAAATCTCTGCCCTAGGTGTATCTAAAGATGCTGCTGAACTCTGCAGTTTTGGTGCTTTTTTCTCTATAGGCATCTAGGGGGAGCTTGAAAAAAATGCATGTAAAAAATGCCATTGCATTTATAAGTGCAGAATAAAAGTTTTAAATATTATTAAAAATCACTAAAAACACATCTGCACCAAAACGCATCAAATAAGGGGTGAAATGTATAAAAGACATGCAACAAGCAGGAAATAATCAGAGAAGATTACTATTGCGTCATGTAGTGTACCCGCAGAAAATGTGCAGAAAAAATGCAGCCTTTATGCTACATGTTAGAATTATATTTTTACTACATTTTTTTATGGGCTTTATGTAGAGAAAAAAAAATTCTGCCATTATTAATGCCATTTACCGATCACCATAAATATTCTGATCTGTGTTGTGCGGGTCGTTACAGTTACCAGGAAACCAAATATATATTACTTACTGATTTGTCATGTTTATTATTACAAAAAGTCCCAGTAAAAATAACATTATTGTAATTTTCAGCATTTTTAGTCATTTTGTAGGAAGGAAAAAATCTAACTTTTATTTTAATTTTAGAATACAGGGAGATAGAAATACACTGCTCTGTACAGATGTATCTCTATGTACCAGTATAGTCTCCCTGTGGGTTTAGAGCCTGAAATGCATCTTCAAGTATACAAAATCCCCCTACTCTTGTGGCTGGTAGCTTTAGCTACTGCCTGCAATGATTAAGCCTGTGGATTTGATTACAGGGGAGAATAGATCAGGAGAGAAAATTACATTCTTGTAATTGTTTTTCAGTATTTTTTAGCAATTTTATAGGAAGTAAAACCACAAACTTACTTTTATTTTCCGTCTAGAATACAGGTACATAAAAATACCCTGCTATGTACAGATGTATCGCTATGTGCCAGTATAATGTGCATGTGGGCTCGCTGCATATTATGGGTATCATTCCTGGAGAAACCAGATCACAAGAGAATAAGAGAATTGATTATTTAATAAATGTGTGAGGCCCTGCCCCTGAAGAGGGGAAGCTAAAGAGTGATGAAGATGTCAAGAGAAGAGGGCACAGCGCAAGTTGAAGGTGGGACAAAGCCTTGACATAGCAGGGCTACCATACAGCTGTCCAGCCCTTCTGAATCTGGGACAGCTGAGAACTAGGGTTCAGGAGCTGGGGCACGCGAACTAGTCCCCCACAACCATAGGTTACCCCAACCATTGGCGTACCGCTAATAGCGGCAGCACCGGCTCCACCTGCCCATCCCCCTCGCATCGGTCATTGTTATGACCTGGTGGTCAGGACAATAATGGACCTGGTGGTTAAGAGCACACGGAATGACCTGATAGTTACTGATAATAAGGACGAGCTCTGGGACGTGGGAACTCTGCTGACCGCAATCCCTAAACCTATCAAACACACTAGAAATAGCCGTGGATTGCGCCTAACGCTCCCTATGCAACTCGGCACAGCCTAAGAAACTAGCTAGCCCTGAAGATAGAAAAATAAAGCCTACCTTGCCTCAGAGAAATTCCCCAAAGGAAAAGGCAGCCCCCCACATATAATGACTGTGAGTAAAGATGAAAATACAAACACAGAGATTACCGTATATACTCGAGTATAAGCCGACCCGAGTATAAGCCGACCCCCCTAATTTTGCCACAAAAAACTGGGAAAACTTATTGACTCGAGTATAAGCCTAGGGTGGAAATGCAGCATTTACCGGTGAATTTCAAAAATAAAAATAGATCATTATTTCCCCATAGCTGTGCCATACAGTGCTCTGCACCGTTCATATTTCCCCATAGCTGTGCCATATACGGTGCTCTGCACCGTTCATTGTGCCCCATAGATGTGCCATATACGGTGCTCTGCACCGTTCACTGTGCCCCATAGATGTGCCATATACGGTGCCCTGCACCGTTCACTGTGCCCCATAGATGTGCCATATACGGTGCCCTGCACCGTTCACTGTGCCCCATAGATGTGCCATATACAGTGCTCCGCACCGTTCACTGTGCCCCATAGATGTGCCATATACGGTGCTCTGCACCGTTCACTGTGCCCCGCACCGTTCACTGTGCCCCATAGATGTGCCATATACGGTGCCCTGCACCGTTCACTGTGCCCCATAGATGTGCCATATACGGTGCTCTGCACCGTTCACTGTGCCCCATAGATGCTCCACATAAATCTCTGCCGCCGCCGCTGCTGCTGCTGCAATAAAAAAAAAAAACACATACTCACCTCCCTTGATTGCAGCTCCCGGCGTCTCGTTCCGGCGCCTCCATCTTCCCGGCGTCTCTGCTCTGACTGATCAGGCAGAGGGCGCCGCGCACACTATATGCGTCATCGCGCCCTCTGCCTGAACAGTCAGAGCGCAGACGCCGGGAAGATGGAGGCGCCGGCCGGGAAATGGAGCGACGCTCGGCGGCTGGAACGAGGACAGGTGAATATGCTATACTTACCTAGTCCTGGCGATCCTCGCGCTGTCCCTCTGCCTGGTCTTCGGTGCCGCAGCTTCTTTCTCTATCAGCGGTCACCGGCACCGCTGATTAGAGGAATGAATAGGCGGCTCCACCCCTATGGGAGGTGGAGCCGCTTATTCATTTCTGTAATGAGCGGTCCCACGTGACCGCTGAAGAGGGGAAGAAGCTGCAGCACAGAAGCCCGTGGGACGGCAGGGACAGCGCGAGGATCGCTGGGACTAGGTAAGTATACCTCAGCGCCCTCACCCCCTCACCCGCCGACCCTGCCACCCACCTTGACTCGAGTATAAGCCGAGAGGGGCACTTTCAGCCCAAAATTTTGGGCTGAAAATCTCGGCTTATACTCGAGTATATACGGTAAATTGATTTAGCAAAGTGAGGCCCGACTTACTGAACAGACCGAGGATAGGAAAGGTTACTTTGTGGTCAGCATAAAAACCTACAAAAAGACCACGCAGAGGGCGCAAAAAGACCCTCCGCACCGACTCACGGTGCGGAGGCGCTCCCTCTACGTCCCAGAGCTTCCAGCAAGCAAGACAACAAATTAAATAGCAAGCTGGACAGAAAAATAGCAAACCAAAGAAATACAAGCTGGAACTTAGCTTCTGATGGGAAGACAGGTCACAAGAACGATCCAGGAGTGAACTAGACCAATACTGGAACATTGACAGGTGGCCTGGATCAAAGATCTAAGTGGAGTTAAATAGAGCAGCAGCTAACGAATTAACCTCGTCACCTGTGAAAGGAAACTCAGAAACACCCACCAGAGGAAGTCCATGGACAGAACCAGCCGAAGTACCATTCATGACCACAGGAGGGAGCCCGACAACAGAATTCACAACAGTACCCCCCCTTGAGGAGGGGTCACCGAACCCTCACCAGAGCCCCCAGGCCGACCAGAATGAGCCAAATGAAAGGCACGAACCAGATCGGCAGCATGAACATCAGAGGCAAAAACCCAGGAATTATCTTCCTGACCATAACCCTTCCACTTGACCAGGTACTGGAGTTTCCGTCTCGAAACACGAGAATCCAAAATCTTCTCCACCACATACTCCAACTCCCCCTCAACTAACACCGGGGCAGGAGGATCAACGGATGGAACCACAGGCGCCACGTATCTCCACAATAACGACCTATGGAACACATTATGGATGGCAAAAGAAGCAGGAAGGGCCAAACAAAATGACACAGGATTGATAACCTCAGAAATCTTATACGGACCAATGAAACGAGGCTTAAACTTAGGAGAGGAAACCTTCATAGGAACATAACGAGACGACAACCAAACCAAATCCCCAACACGAAGTCGGGGACCCACACAGCGCCGGCAGTTAGCGAAACGTTGAGCCTTCTCCTGGGACAATGTCAAATTGTCCACCACATGAATCCAAATCTGCTGCAACCTATCCACCACAGTATCTACACCAGGACAGTCCGAAGACTCAACCTGCCCTGAAGAGAAACAAGGATGGAAACCAGAATTGCAGAAAAACGGCGAAACCAAAGTAGCCGAGCTGGCCCGATTATTATGGGCGAACTCAGCCAACAGCAAAAAGGACACCCAATCATCCTGATCAGCAGAAACAAAGCATCTCAGATATGTTTCCAAAGTTTGATTAGTTCGTTCGGTTTGGCCATTTGTCTGAGGATGGAAAGTTGAGGAAAAAGACAAATCAATGCCCATCCTAGCACAAAAGGATCGCCAAAACCTTGAAACAAACTGGGAACCTCTGTCAGAAACGATGTTCTCCGGGATACCATGTAAACGAACCACATGCTGGAAAAATAATGGCACCAAATCAGAGGAGGAAGGCAATTTAGACAAAGGTACCAAATGGACCATCTTAGAAAAGCGATCACAAACCACCCAAATGACCGACATCTTTTGAGAGACGGGGAGTTCCGATATAAAATCCATAGAAATATGCGTCCAGGGCCTCTTCGGGACCGGCAAGGGCAAAAGCAACCCACTGGCACGAGAACAGCATGGCTTAGCCCGAGCACAAGTCCCACAGGACTGCACAAAAGAACACACATCCCGCGACAAAGACGGCCACCAGAAGGATCTAGCCACCAAATCTCTGGTACCAAAGATTCCAGGATGCCCAGCCAACACTGAACAATGAATCTCAGAGATAACTCTACTAGTCCATCTATCAGGGAAAAACAGTTTCTCCGCTGGGCAACGGTCAGGTCTATCAGCCTGAAATTTTTGCAGCACCCGCCGCAAATCAGGGGAGATGGCAGACACAATTACCCCCTCTTTGAGAATACCCGCCGGCTCAGGAACACCCGGAGAGTCAGGCACAAAACTCCTTGACAGGGCATCAGCCTTCACATTCTTAGAGCCCGGAAGGTACGAAACCACAAAATCAAAACGGGAGAAAAATAACGACCATCGAGCCTGTCTCGGATTCAACCGTTTGGCAGACTCAAGATAAGTCAAATTCTTGTGATCTGTCAAGACCACCACGCGATGCTTGGCTCCTTCCAGCCAATGACGCCACTCCTCGAATGACCACTTCATGGCCAACAATTCACGATTACCAACATCATAGTTACGCTCAGCAGGCGAAAAACATAAATGACTGTGAGTAAAGATGAAAATACAAACACAGAGATTAAATTGATTTAGCAAAGTGAGGCCCGACTTACTGAACAGACCGAGGATAGGAAAGGTTACTTTGCGATCAGCACAAAAACCTACAAAAAGACCACGCAGAGGGCGCAAAAAGACCCTCCGCACCGACTCACGGTGCGGAGGCGCTCCCTCTGCGTCCCAGAGCTTCCAGCAAGCAAGACAACAAATTAAATAGCAAGCTGGACAGAAAAATAGCAAACCAAAGAAATACAAGCTGGAACTTAGCTTCTGATGGGAAGACAGGTCACACGAACGATCCAGGAGTGAACTAGACCAATACTGGAACATTGACAGGTGGCCTGGAGCAAAGATCTAAGTGGAGTTAAATAGAGCAGCAGCTAACGAATTAACCTCGTCACCTGTGAAAGGAAACTCAGAAACACCCACCAGAGGAAGTCCATGGACAGAACCAGCCGAAGTACCATTCATAACCACAGGAGGGAGCCCGACAACAGAATTCACAACAGGTCATTTAACTGTATCAACATCATAAATGCTGATACAGTTAAAATCAATGATTGGGGAGAGAGTGGAGCTGCTGAGAAGATGCGCTCCAGAGACCACAGCAGTAGGGAAACGAGGAGAGGTGAGTATTGTATTCATTTATTTTTAAATTAGTGAGTATATGGTGGCCATAATGCTGAAGGAATATGGGGTGTGTATTATACTATATGATGCTGCATTATGCTGTATATGGAGGCAGTATTATACTATATGCGGCTGCATTATACTACATGAAGCTGCATTATACTTTATGGGGCTGCATAATACTCTACGGGGCTGCATAATACTCTATGTGGGATGCACCATACTCTATGGGGTCTGCATGATACTCTATAGGGACTGCATCATACTCTATGGAGGATTATGGGGATTGCATTATACTATGTGTACTATAAAAGGGCTGAATTATACTCTATCAATTACAATTGGGAGTACTATATGGGGGCTGCACTATACTGTATGTAGGACTATGGGGAATGCATTGTACTACATGAAGGACTATGGGGTGCATTATTCTATGGGGAGTGCACGTGACTCTGGCGATCTGCTCACATGCATCACATGAGCGGAGCATCAGGTCATGTGTGCAGGACGGCACCATGGAGAAGCAACTGAGGATGGAAGCGGCGAGGCAGTCAACCTGCATGCGCCCTGTCAGAACACTTGGATCATTATTCAGAGATGGATTGTCAATGCATAGGGCCTGCTTGCTCACTGTGATGCTTCTGGGGATGTGATCGGTGGGAGATGTGAGGCAGTGACAGGTGTTATATGCGAGGGTCGCTATGTGTCCCCCAGGATGGGCATAGAAGCGAATTGAGGCCGCTGGAGTGCATTGCAGTCGCAGGCATAGATTGCAGTGCAAAATAAATGTAAGTTTGGTCTTGGGCAAGCTCTGCCACAGGCTAAGGATGAGGCCGAGAGAGAGGTAAAAATAGGAGACTCTCTCATGAAACAGCAGCATCGAGAGGTCTGGAAATGGTCTGGAATGCAGATGTATTCTTGGAACTACCCGGTCGTACCTCCATCATACAGCATGACATTGTCAACGAGCCTCACACAATAGTACAAATGAAACCATACCATGTGCCTTTGGTCTGGAGACAAGCCATTGCGAGAGAGGTAAGACAAATGCTGCAGCTGGGAGTAATTAAGGAATCCTGGAGTGACTGGGCTAGCCCGATTGTGCTAATCCCGAAGATGAACGGATCATTATGGTTCCGTAATGACTTCCGTAAATTAAATGAGGTGTCGAAGTTCGACCTTTAGCCAATGCCCTGGGTGGACAAGTGACTGGGTCAGGCCCAGTACTTTATCACGATCTGCCAAAGTCAGTCAAGGAAAAGGCTGCCTTCATAACACCGGAAGGTCTGTACCACTATGTCGTCCTGCCCTTTGTACTACATGGAGCCCCAGCCACGTTCCAGAGGTTGATGGACATAGTACTGGAACCCCATCGGAAGTATGCATCAGCATACTTGGATGTCATCATCATCTTTAGTACTGACTGGCATACCCACTTGCCCCAGGTACAAGCTGTAGTAGATTCGCTCAGAGCCACGGGCTTGATGGCAAATCCCAAGAGATGTGCGATAGGGCTTGAGGAAGCCCAGTACTTAGGATATGTGACCGGCATTGGGGTTATCAAACTCTAAATGAATAAAATTGAGGCCATTCAGAACTGACCCAGACCAGTTACCACCAAACAGGTGAGAGCTAGAGTTGAGCGACTTTTACTTTTTTAGGATCGTTTCGGGTTTCGCGAAACCCGACTTTCTCAAAAGTCTGGTCGGGTGAAATCGGCCGATTATTGCGAAAAGTCAGAGGTCAGCCGAAACACGAAACCCAATGCAAGTCAATGGGGAATCAAAGTCGGCAGTGAGTGGAGGACAGGAAAACACCTACAGTGCCCATTTTAATGCCAAAAACATCAATTCGTATTACTGAAGCTTGTCAATCTTAATTTACTTTATAATAATAGGCATTGAAAACAGGGGCTCATTTGGCTAAAGTTGTGAGGGGGTAGGGCTGGCTCAAGATTTTCGTGGGCCCAGGAAACGCGGAATACGTCACGGTGGTGGAGCAGGAAGAGGTAAGTATTTCAACTTTGCAAGTGCTGCGATCCTGAGCAAGAAGGGGGGGCACTAGTTGGCACTGGCACAGGGCCCCTTATAGTACGGCAGTGTGTTTGACGGCGGGCGGCGCCTCCCACTGCCAGAGACACTTTTGCTAACTATGAGGGGCCCTGTGCCAGTGCCAACAAGTATGCCCCCCCACTACCCGATGAAGGAACCTGCACTTTCATCTGCACCTTCCTCTTTGTCCCCGTGTAAGGTGGTACAGTATGCGGGAAGGGGAACCTGACTTTCAGCAGGGTCAGATTCTGGCTGTGTAGAGTGCAAGGGGAATGTTGTGGTCTGGGTCAATGTGCCAGCACACTCATCTCACTCAGCAGTGGCTGGCCAATCCGCAGGATGAGGAGGAAACACAGATATAGGCCCAAATAAGAAAGTAGGCTAAATCCAGTTCAAAATTGGTAACAGGACTAAATAGGCGGCATTGCTTTGTTCAGCAGAGGACAACTGTAATGAGAGGCTGACACAGTTAGTAGGCCCCAAAAAGTAAGTAGGCTAAATGCAGTTCAAAATTGCTAACAGGACTAAACTGGCGGCATTGCTTTGTTTAGCGAGGACAACTGTAATGAGGGGCAGACACAGTTAGTAGGCCCAAATAAGAAAGTAGGCTAAATGCAGTTCAAAATTGGTAACAGGACTAAACAGGCGGCATAGCTTTGTTCAGTGGAGGACAGCTGTAATGAGTGGCAGACACTGTTAGTAGGCCCAAATAAGAAAGTAGGCTAAATGCAGTTCAAAATTGGTAACAGGACTAAACTGGCAGCATTGCTTTGTTCAGCGGAGTACAACTGTAAGGAGTGGCTGACACAGTTACTAGGCCCAAATAAGTAAGTAGGCTAAATGCAGTTCAAAATTGCTAACAGGACTAAACTGGCGGCATTGCTTTGTTCAGCGAGCACAACTGTAATGAGGGGCAGACACAGTTAGTAGGCCCAAATAAGAAAGTAGGCTAAATGCAGTTCAAAATTGGTAACAGGACTAAACTGGCAGCATTGCTTTGTTCAGCGGAGGACAACTGTATGGAATGGCTGACACAGTTACTAGGCCCAAATAAGTAAGGCTAAATGCAGTTCAAAACTGCTAACAGGACTAAACTGGCGGCATTGCTTTGTTCAGCGGAGGACAACTGTAAGGAGTGGCTGACACAGGTAATAGGCCTAAAATAAAAAAGTAGGCTAAATGCAGTTCAAAATTGGTAACAGGAGTACACAGGCGGCATAGCTTTGTTTAGCGGAGGAGGACAACTGTTATGAGAGGCTCACACAGTTACTACGCCCAAGTAAGTAAGTAGGCTAAATGCAGTTCAAAATTGGTAAGAGGTGTACACAGGCGGCATAGCTTTTTTCAGCGGTGGAGGACAACTGTTATGAGAGGCTCACACAGACTTAGTAGGCCTAAAATAAAAAAGTAGGCTAAATGCAGTTCAAAATTGGTAACAGGAGTACACAGGCGGCATAGCTTTGTTCAGCGGAGGAGGACAACTGTTATGAGAGGCTCACACAGACTTAGTAAGTCTAAAATAAAAAAAGTAGGCTAAATCCAGTTCAAAATTGGTAACAGGAGTACACAGGCGGCATAGCTTTTTTCAGCGGAGGAGGACAACTGTTATGAGAGGCTCACACAGACTTAGTAGGCCTAAAATAAAAAAGTAGGCTAAATGCAGTTCAAAATTGGTAGCAGGAGTACACAGGCGGCATAGCTTTGTTCAGCGGAGGAGGACAACTGTTATGAGAGGCTCACACAGACTTAGAAGGCCTAAAATAAAAAAGTAGGCTAAATCCAGTTCAAAATTGGTAACAGGAGTACACAGGCGGCATAGCTTTGTTCAGCGGAGGAGGACAACTGTTATGAGAGGCTCACACAGACTTAGTAGGCCTAAAATAAAAAAGTAGGCTAAATGCAGTTCAAAATTAGTAACAGGAGTACACAGGTGGCATAGCTTTGATCAGAGGAGGAGGACAACTGTTATGAGAGGCTCACACAGTTACTAGGCCCAAGTAAGTAAGTAGGCTAAATGCAGTTCAAAATTTGTAACAGGAGTACACAGGTGGCATTGCTTTGTTCAGTGGAGGACAACTGTAATAAGTGGCTCAGACAGACTTAGTAGGCCTAAAATAAAAAAGTAGGCTAAATGCAGTTCAAAATAGGTAAGAGGAGTACACAGGTGGCATTGCTTTGTTCAGTGGAGGACAACTGTAATAAGTGGCTCAGACAGACTTAGTAGGCCTAAAATAAAAAAGTAGGCTAAATGCAGTTCAAAATAGGTAAGAGGAGTACACAGGCGGCATTGCTTTTTTCAGTGGAGGACAACTGTAATAAATGGCTGACACAGTTGGTGGGCCACAATAATAAAGTGGGCTAAATGTCAGCCCAAAAAATGTTCATAAATAAACTGGTGGCATAGCTAGGTACAGGGGTGGGCTCCTCTGCTGAGTACTAGACAGTGGTAGTTGGCGCAAAGTATTAACTGGTCTAAATGGAGGCCAGGGCCCCTGTATATTTTTACTATCATCTTTCATTTCAACAAATTTGTATTGGCAGTGCCATTGAAGGATTTAACAGCACAGACCACACAGTGGTGGAGCAGGGAGAGGTAAGTTTTGCAAATGGTAGAACACTGTTCGAGCTGGGGGGAACACTCTCTCGTGGGCGGCGGTACTGGCACAGGGCCCCTCTTATTACGACCGTGTGTCTGATGTTGGTTGTGCACCACCACCATCAGAGACACTTCATTGTACTATGAGGGACCCTGTGCCAGTGCCGTCGCCCAAGAGTGGGCACACCCACCTGTCCAGGCAAACGGCACTCACATAGGTGCTTGCGCCCAGTGGTGACCACGGCCCTGTGAGGGGAGTCAGCCCATTTAGGGAGGTATAAAAATGGCCTATGGTGGACATTCAGCAGCTGCAAATGGAGGAATTGGAGCAGTCAGTAAGAGGAGGACAAAGGCAAGTCATTTTTAAGGCAAGCTACATGTCAGCAGGGGAAGGTGGGGCAAAATATTTTGAAATCCATGATTGGTTCATTTTAATGAAGGTTAGATCATCAACATTTCGGGTAGCCAGACGTGTCCTTTTCTCGGTCAGTATTGAACCAGCAGCACTGAAGACTCTTTCTGATAGCACACTAGCAGCTGTGCAAGCGAGCTCCTGTAATGCATATTCTGCCAATTCAGGCCAGGTGTCTATTTTAGATGCCCGGTAATCAAAGGGGAATGACCTGTGAGGGAGAATATCGATATGGGAGGAAAGATAGTTGGTAACCATACTGGACAAATGCTGTCTCCTGTCACTTTGAATTGATGCAGCAGTACCTGTCATGTCTGCGGTCATTGCGAAATCACTCCACAACCTGGTCATAAAACCCCTCTGTCCAACGCCACTTCTGATTTGTGCACCTCTAACACCTCTGCCCTGTTGCCCCCTACAGCTCGTGTGAGAACCATCAGCGCCGCTGTGTGCTGGGAATGCCTGAACCAAACCGTCTACAAGAGTTGCTTGTTTGGTAGCCAATATTTTCTCAAGGTTCTCATGTTACATAGTTACATAGTTACATAGTTATTAAGGTTGAAGGAAGACTTTAAGTCCATCTAGTTCAACCCATAGCCTAACCTAACTGGCCCTAACATGTTGATCCAGAGGAAGGCAAAAAAAACCCATGTGGCAAAGAGTAAGCTGCACCTTGGGGAAAAAATTCCTTCCCGACTTCACATACGGCAATCAGACTAGTTCCCTGGATCAACGCCCTATCAAGGAATCTAGTGTATATACCCTGTAACATTATACTTTTCCAGAAATGTATCCAGTCCCCTCTTAAATTTAAGTAATGAATCACTCATTACAACATCATATGGCAGAGAGTTCCATAGTCTCACTGCTCTTACAGTAAAGAATCCGCGTCTGTTATTATGCTTAAACCTTTTTTCCTCCAAACGTAGAGGATGCCCCCTTGTCCCTGTTTCAGGACTATGATTGGAATTGCTTGCCTGAGGAGGTGGTGATGGCGAACTCAGTCGAGGGGTTCAAGAGAGGCCTGGATGTCTTCCTGGAGCAGAACAATATTGTATCATACAATTATTAGGTTCTGTAGAAGGACGTAGATCTGGGTATTTATAATGGAATATAGGCTGAACTGGATGGACAAATGTCTTTTTTCGGCCTTACTAACTATGTTACTATGTTACTATGTTACTATGTTACTATGTTACTATGATTAAAAAGATCATCAGAAAGGTCTTTGTACTGTCCCCTCATATATTTATACATTAACATAAGATCACCCCTTAGTCTTCGTTTTTCCAAACTAAATACCCCCAAGTGTAATAACCTATCTTGGTATTGCAGACCCCCCAGTCCTCTAATAACCTTGGTCGCTCTTCTCTGCACCCGCTCCAGTTCAGCTATGTCTTTCTTATACACCGGAGACCAGAACTGTGCACAGTATTCTAAGTGTGGTCGAACAAGTGACTTGTGGCATGATATTTTGTAATTTTCCTTTGTATCGTGTATCCAGGAGGCAGGCCAACCAGTAATTGTCATTGGTCATCATTTTGATAATGCGGGGTCCCTTTTTAGGATACGCAAGGCATACTCTGCCATGTGGGCCAATGTTCCAGGTGTCAATTCACTGGTTGTGCTGGGTTGAGGACCACTTTCTTGCAAATCAACATCACTTGTGGCCCGCATAAACCCTGTACCTGACCTTGCAACGCCACCAGTTTCTATTGCCCCCTGAGAAGCATCCCCTCCCATAAATATTCATCCCCATCATCCTCCTCCTCCTCCTCTTTGTCCGCCACCTCGTCCAGGAGACATCCCTGACCAGACAATGGCTGACTGTCATCAAGGCTTCCCTCCTCCTCGGCTGCAGATGCCTGCTCCTTGATGTGCGTCAAACTTTGCATCAGCAGACGCATTAGTGGGATGCTCATGCTTATGATGGCGTCATCTGTACTTACCAGCCGTGTGCATTCCTCAAAACACTGAAGGACTTGACAGAGGTCTTGGAGCTGCGACCACTGCACACCAGACAACTCCATGTCTGCCATCCAACTGCCTGCCCGTGTATGTGTATCCTCCCACAAATAAATGACAGCACGCCTCTGTTTGCACAGCCTCTGAAGCATATGCAGTGTGGAGTTCCACCTTGTAGCAACGTCGATTATTAGGCGGTGCTGGGGAAGATTCAGCAATCGCTGATGGTTCTGCATACGGCTGGAGTGTACGGGCGACCGGCGGATGTGTGAGCAAAGTCTTCGCAACTTCTGGAGCAGGGCTGGTAACTCTGGATAATTTTTCAGGAAGCACTGCACCACCAGGTTCAAGGTGTGAGCCAGGCAAGGAATGTGTTTCAGTTCTGAAAGAGCTATGGCAGCCATAAAATTCCTTCCGTTATCACTGACTACTTGCCTGCCTCAAGATGTACACTGCCCAGCCATGACTGAGTTGCTTGCTGCAAGTACTCGGCCAGTACTTCCGCGGTGTGTCTGTTGTCACCCAAACACTTCATTTGTAGCACAGCCTGCTGACGCTTACTACTAGCTGTTCGATAATGGGACACCTCGTGTGCAACACTGGCTGCTGCAGATGGAGTGGTCGTGCAACTGAGCTCTGTGAATGAGCTTTCACTTCTGGAGGAGGAGGAGAAGGGGTGGCGAACGCCTACAGCAAACTGTTTCCTAGACCGTGGGCTAGGCAGACTGTTCCACTATGGCTGTCCCCTGTGGACCCTGCATCCACCACATTAACCCAGTGTGCCGTGATGGACACGTAATGTCCCTGGCCATGCCTACTGGTCCATGCATCTGTTTTGAGGTGCACCTTTCTACTGACTGATTGCCTAAGTGCATGGACAATGCAGTCTTTGACATGCTGGTGGAGGGCTGGGATGGCTATTCTCGCAAAGAAGTGTCGACTGGGTAGGTCATAGCGTGGTACTGCGTAGGCCATCAGGGCTTTAAAAGCTTCGCTTTCAACCAACCAGTAGGGCATCATCTCTTATGAGATTAGTCTAGCAATGTGGGCGTTCAAACCCTGTGTACGTGGATGACAGGATGAGTACTTTCTTTTCCTAACAAGAGTCTCTTGTAGGGTGAGCTGGACTGGAAAGCTGCATATGGTGGAACTAGCGGGGGTGGTGGACATGGCAGATTGAGAGAGGGTTGGTGATGGTATTCTTGATGTTGGCCTACCTACAGTGTTTCCTACTAAGAACCTTGTGATTCCCTGACTGCTTTGGCCTTGCGATGATACCTCCACATTTGCTGTTGGTGGTGTCCTAACCGGTGGGCTTACATTGAGGGAAGCAATGTAGCGTTGCTGACTACCTTCATTCTGAGCTGGTGCACCAACGGTTTTGGACGTTTGGTAGTTAGTCCAAGCTTGTAAGTGCATGCTGGTTAAATGTCTATGCATGCACGTTGTATTTAAATTTAGGAAATTCTTCCCTCTGCTAAAGGTCTTTGAGCATTTCTTACAGAAAACTTTGCACTGATCATTCGGATCTTGGTTAAAAAATTCCCACACTGCACTCTTCCTACTATGGATTACCTTTTCAGGCATTGCATGCTGTGCTACTTTCATCGGATGGCCACGCTGTCCTAAAACTGTTTTTGGTTTTGACAAACATTTTTGGCCAGAAACGGGCCTACCAGATGAAAGCTGTTGCGAAGTAGATGGCTGCTGCGGATCATCCTCCTCCGCTTCCGAGTTACTGGCAGCAGCACTCTCTTCCCCCAATGGCTGCCAATCTGGGTCAACAACTGAGTCATCTATCACCTCCTCTTCAATGTCATGTGCACCTTTCTCTGTGTCACCGTGTAAGGTGCTATAGCGTTCATGACGGGGCACCATAGTCTCATCAGGGTCAGATTCTGGCTCAGTACACTGCGAGGGCAATGTAGTGATCTGAGTCAATGTAACAGCATCATAATCTAGCTGTGGCTATGCATCTGTGCACTCCATGTCCGATTCATCTTGTAATGGGCTTTTAACAATTTCCCTCTCTAACCCAGGCACGGTATGTGTAAAGAGCTCCATGGAGTAAACTGTAGTGTCGCCTGCCACATCCTTCACTTTTGGTTTGGGTGAAGGACACAAGGAAGTGACTTGTTCCTGACCGGGAGCATCCACTGACGACTCGCTGCTTTTAGATTTCGAACCTTCTGAAGAGGAGGCAAAAGAACTAGAGGCTGAGTCAGCAAGGAAAGCCAAAACTTTTTCCTGCTGCTCCGGCTTTAAAAGCTGTTTTCCTACTCCCGGATAAGGGAGCCTTCGAGGCCTTGTGTAGCCAGACGATGACACTGGCTCAACACCTCGAGCCTTTGGTGCTATTTTGCTTTTCCCACTACCACCAGATGCTCCACCACCACCACCACCATCAGTACCAGCTGGCAACGACCGCCCACGGCCTCTTCCATTAGACTTCTTCATTTTTTGAAAAATCTAACCAAAATAACAACCATTATATGGTACTGTAAAACAAGGTAGAAGGTGTATATAAACCTGTTGAGAATTTAAATCTCCCTTTTTTTTGGGGGGGAGGGAGACTGCAACAAAACTCAGGCCCAGTGTATTACACTACACAATGTAAGTGGCAGAACGTGGCTGGCTGATATACGACAAACCAACAGAACTGACTTAGGCTGGTTTCACACTTGCGTTTCAAAACGCATGTGTTTTAAAAAAAACGCATGGTGAAAAAACGCATGTAAACGCATGCAAACGCTGCGTTTTTTTGACGCATGCGTTTTTGCATGTGGTGAAAAAAGCGCGGCGTTTTGACACGTTTACATGCGTTTTTTCATGCGTTTGTGTTTTTTAAATGCATGCAGATAAATGTGTGACAGCTGCCAATCAGCAGAAAAAACGCCGCTAAAAATACTACATGTTGCATTTCTGCATTGCCACCACCGTCCTGGTGGACCTCCAAAATCTAGGGACCCCTTCATCCTCTAGCTCTTCATCTCTGTCCCGCTCGGGCCATCGGCGTGGGAGTTTTCTGCCCCTCTTCTGTAGGCGATTTTATAACGGAACTTCACCATCCTGGCTACCCACTGCTGTTCCAAGGCCACCAGTATTGCATTCTCCAGGTGTGCAAGCGGGTTGTTATTGGTGCATATCAAGACTTCAGAACCAGACAGATATTCTGGGAATCTCTCCATCATAGCCCACACCAACGCTAACAGCTCTAACTTGAAAGAACTGTAATTGTCCGGATTTCTTTCGGAATCGTGAAGGGATTGACTGGTGTAAGCGATCACCCTCTCTCTTTCGTCCTGCATCTGCGACAACACATCCCCAAGTCACAGCATACTATCATCAGTGTGGAGAATGAACGGTTGAGAGAAATCCGTGTAGGCCAGGATGGGAGCTTCAGTGAGTGTTTGATATCTTGAAAGGCTTCTTCTTGAGGCTCCTGCCAACAAATTTTCCAGTTCTTGCCACCAGGGGGTACCTTCTTCAACAGTTCTGTAAGGGCTTTGCCCGTTGAGTGAAATTCTTCACAAACCACCTATAATAACAAGTCAGTCCCAGGAATGCTCGCACATCTTTCACGGTCTCTGGAGTGTGCCAGTCTTGAATCACAGTGACCTTCTCTCTTGGAGGGTTTCACCCCTTCGGCAGAAATGACATGACCCAGGCATTCAATCTGTGTTGCGAACAAATGACACTTCTGAGCCTTCACCTTTAGTCCGTGCTTCTGAAGGTCGGCCAACACTTGTTTCAGGCATGGCAGATGTTCCTCAAATGAAGCTGCAAAGACTATAATGTCATCTAGATAGATGAGTGTCAACTCAAAGTTCAAGTCCCCCAGGCACCTCTCCATGAGATGTTGGAAAGTTCCAGGAGTGTTGGCTAGGCCAAACGGCATGCAGTTGAACTCGTATAGACCCATGGGAATGTCTTTGCTGGATCTTGTTCAGACATGGGGACTTGCCAGTAGCCATTGGCGAGGTCCAGTGTAGAGAAAGTACTTGGCTTTACCCAGAGCAAACAGGGACTACTAAATCCGGGGCAGTGGGTACAAGTCCCTCACCGTACAGGCGGTAAGTTTTCAGTAGCCAACACAAAAAGGTGCCGTCTTTCTTTCGCACCAACATAATTGGGACAGCCCATGGACTCTGGCTCTCTCGGATCACACCAGCCTACAACATCTGATTCAGCATGTTTTTCACTTCCTGGTACAACTGTGGGGGAATTTGTCGGTAAAGCTCTCAGATGGGTGTGGCACTTCCAGTTGGTATGTCATGCGCAATGGCCACGGTGCAGCCAAAATCATCTTCGTGGAGGGCAAAGACTTCCTTATACTTCCCCAGCAGAGCTTCTTCTTGTCAAACCTGAGCGGGTTCGAGTTCGGCCAGTTCAACCCGCATTTATTACAATATTGGCCGGCCTTCCTTGATGTAACGAGGTTCTGACACTGAGATGGAGTTCACTGACACAGTTCAGGGGTCTCCAGGTTGTACCTCCAAATGCACTGTTTGGGGGAGTATTACTTATTCCGGTAGATTCATGATTCGGGCACCACACTTCTGGGAATGACCGTAATGTCCTGATCTTCTAAGTTAATGCACCGCACCAGAACAGTTCCTTCCCTTAAAATGGCCAATGTACGTACCACCTGGAGTCCTGTGGGCAGTTGTTCAGAAGAGGATGGTTCAATTTGGACCTCAACCCCCTCCAGAAGGACACAAACACGAACTGGCAGGGACAGCACTGTTTGTCCTGGTGGAAGTACAATCTTGGTGGAGGCCGGAATGATTACTTTCCCTAACACTCCCCCCTCGCAGTTAGACTCTTGTGCCACTCGTTTCAGTTGCTGGAAAATTCTTCTCTGTGGTGTGTGTGGGCCCCATTGTTTCAAAGTCTCGTTAGAAGGGTCTCTGAGGAGAAGGCTTCCAAACTCCTGCAGCACATTCATCCTCAAGGTAACAGCAGGTCCATGGTTCACCTCTCCCTGTGTCAGTACCATGGTAAGTGGCACAGAAGAAGAAGCACAGAGTTCAGTGAGCAAGGCCGCAGTAGGAGCACACAGTCCAGCGGACACAGCCACAGGCATGGGCTAGTCCTCAGCAGGCACCGCAGGGATGGGACTAAACAGTACCCCGGCAGTGGTGAGCGGAGTGAAGATCTGTACTTTATCCTAGTCACTACCGGGGAGGAAGTCTCTCTGTTCTGATGGTAAGAAGCTTCGGCAGTCTAGCTAGCTGGGGGTATAGGCACAGCCACTGGGCATGGGTCAATGAAGAGGGAGTTAACCGTCTAACTACTCACAAGCTCGGTCCCCACCAAGTGTCCTGTCTTCCCACTCAAACTTCTATTTATGTCTGACCTGCCCCATCAGTGAGGTGCCCTGTACTACTCCGGTCAGTAATCTTTTCCCCCTGCAACACTGGTGACAGTCCCGAAGGTTCCGGCCCAGATATGCAGGAGAGACCATCAACTTGGTTCTCCTCCCTACACACCCACCCAGCCAAGGACTCTGGCGTACCTTTTTATCAGCGCTCTGCTCTGGGGTCAGGTATATGCAGTTTTTATTGCCCTGAGCTCTTGTCTCTGCTCCTGTCCCTTCCCTCTCCACAGACCAACTGCCAACTCTCCTCTCTCACTGTCCTCTCATGAGCTCAAGCTGGTTCCCATTTTCATGACAACTCCCCTGTTTACTCTCTCAACTGACTTCTTTCTGACTCACTAACCCCACCTGCTGGCCAAAATTTATAAGGAAGCTCCCCTTTCTGGCCCGGAGCACGAATTGACATGTACACTGTACCTGGCACGGGGACCTTCCTTCTTGCCTCCAGGCATGACATCACCCCCTTAGAGGGTAGCAATGTCACCATGGCAACCGGACTCTGGGGTGCCACAGATGCACTATATTTGGGGCGGTTGAGGGCTGGTGTTCTTAGTCTGGGAGGGGCCAATATCCATTCCCCTTCCCAGCCTATTAATATTACTCTGTAGCTGTCTGTTTAGCCTTTGCTGGTTAGTCAATTTAGGGGGGACCTCAAGTCATTTTTTGGTCCCCTTTTTACTAACTAGTAAAGGCTAAGCAAACAGCTGTGAGCTATTAAGAGGCTGAGAACCATTATGTCTATTGGCACCTTCCCAGAATATTAACACCAACCCCCAGCTGTCGGTTTTCCCTCAGCTGTAAGGAAAATTAAGGGGATCCACAAAGTTTTTTTAAAATTATTATTTATTTAATAAGCATGATACACAGACGGCCGGTGCTGACTACAACTGTCATGAGCATCGCCTGATCTTGCTGATCGCAGGGAGACCAGGAGGCAATGATGAGAGTTGGATTCAGCACCCAGAGCCTGGGAACAATGCTAACTGTAAAGCTTTTCACAGACGCCGGAGTATTCCACCAGGGCATTTAATTCCAGGATGTGTCTGTGGCACTCCAGGAGTTTGGGTACCCCAGTGGTGCTGCAAAATTTGCTGGAATTGAGATCGGACACCATGTCGCGTTTGGAGAGCCCCTGATGTGCCTAAACAGTGGAAACGCCCCACAAGTGACACCATTTTGGAAAGTAGACCCCATAAGAAACAAATCTAGATGTGTGGTGAGCACTTTGAACCTCCAAGTGCTTCACGGAAGTTTATAATGTAGAGCTGTAAAAAAAATCATATTTTTTTCACAAAAAATGATTTTTTCGCCCCAATTTTTTTATTTTCCCAAGGGTAAAAGGACAAATTGGACACCAAAATTTGTTGCGCAATTTGTCCTGAGTACGCTGATACACAGTGTGTGGATAAACCACTGTTTGGGCGCATGGCAGAGCTCGGAAGGGAAGGAGCGCTGTTTGATTTTTCAATGCAAAATTGGCTGGAATTGAGATCGGAACCCATGTCGGGTTTGTAGAGCCCCTGATGTGCCTAAACAGTGGAGACCCCCAACAAGTGACCCCATTTTGGAAAGAAGACCCCCTAGGTAACATATCTAGATGTGTGGTGAGCACTTTTAACCCCCAATTTTTTCACTGAAGTTTAGAATGTAGAGCCGTGAAAATTAAAAAAATCATTTTTTCTTTCCACAAAATGATCTTTTAGCCTGCAATTTTTTTCCCCAAGGTTAACGGGAGAAATTGGACCACTAAAGTTGTTGTCCAACTTCTCCTGAGTACGGTGATGCCCCATATGTGGGGGGAACCGCTGTTTGGGCGCACGGAGCTCAGAAGGGAAGGAGCGCCGTTTGGAATGCAGACTTAGATGGATTGGTCTGCAGGCATCACGTTGCATTTGCAGAGCCCCTGATGTACCTAAACAGTAGAAATCCCCCACAAGTGACCCCATATTGGAAACTAGACCCCCCCCAAGGAACTTATCTAGATGTGTTGTGAGAACTTTGAACTCCCAAGTGTTTCACTACCGTTTATAACGCAGAGCCGTGAAAATAAAAAATCCTTTTTCCCCAAAAATTATTTTTTAGCCCCCGGTTATGTATTTTCCCAATGGTAACAGGAGAAATTGGACCTCAAAATTTGTTGTCCAATTTGTCTTGAGTACGCTGATACCCCATATGTGGGGGTAAACCCCTGTTTGGGCACACGGGAGAGCTCGGAAGGGAAGGAGCACTGTTTTAGTTTTTCAACGCAGAATTGGCTGGAATTGAGATCGGACGCCATGTCTCGGTTGGAGAGCCCCTGATGTTCCTAAACAGTGGAAACCCCGCAATTCTAACTGAAACCCTAACCCAAACACACCCCTAACCCTAATCCCAACCATAACCAAAACCAGACCCCTAACTCTAATCCCAGCCCTTATCCCAACTGTAAATGTAATCCAAACCCTAACTTTAGCCCCAACCCTAACCCCAACCCTAACTTTAGCCCCAACCCTAAACCTAACCCTAACCCCAACCCTAACCCCAACCCTGATCCCCACCCTAACTCTAACCCTAACCCCAACCCTAATCCCAACCCTAACCCTAACCCCAACCCTAACCGTATCCCTAACCCTAACCCTAGCCCTAACCCTAACCCTAGCCCTAACCCTAGTGGGGAAAATGGAAATAAATACATTTTTTAAAATTTTATTATTTTTCCCTAACTAAGGGGGTGAAGAAGGGGGTTTGATTTACTTTTATAGCGTTTTTTTAGGCGGATTTTTATGATTGGCATTGGTACCATGTTTATTTATATCTGTCTTTTTGATTGCACGTTATTCCACTTTTTTGTTAACCGGTATGATAATAAAGCGTTGTTTTTTGCCTCGTTTTTTATTTTTATTTTTTGTGGTGTTCATTGAAGGGGTTAACTAGTGGGATAGTTTTATAGAGCGGGCCGTTACGGACGTGGCGATACCAAATATGTGTACTTTTATTGTTTTTTTGTTATTTTTACATAAATAAATGGATTTATGGATTTATTGGGAAATATTTTTTTTTCTTTATTTGGGGATTTTTTTTTTGTATATTCTTTTTTTTTTTTTTACTTTCTAATATTGTCCCAGGGTGGGACGTCACTATATTAGATCAGATCGCTGATCTGACACTGTGCATAGCACTGTATCAGATCAGCGATCTGACAGGCAGTGCAGGATGCTTTCTGGCGCCTGCTCTGAGCAGGCATCGGCTAACCACCTCGGCTAACCACCTCACTTCATGACCCGTAAGGAGTCCCGTGGCCATCTTGGATCCGGGGACTCCTTCCGGATCACCGGAACAACGGAACAACGCGATCGCATCTCGTTGTTCCTGTGGGGGAGCGCAGGGAGCCCCCGTCCCTGCTTGATGCCCCTCTATGTCGCTGTCACTATTGACAGCGGCATCAAAGGGGTTAAATGCCCACGATCGGCGTATTGCTGCGGGGTGTCAGCTGTCATATACAGCTGACACCTGCACGCGATCGCCGCGGCACTCAGCGTGAGGCCGAGCGATCGTGCCGCCGTACTAGTACTGCAGTTTGCGGGAACTCAGTTCCCGCAGAGCAGTACTAGTACGGCGCATGTTAGGAAGGGGTTAAGCAGCGTTGGTCACCTCTGACCGAGAACCACAGGTGGCGTCACAAATACAAACTTTATTGCAAAGCCCTTTAAAAGACATTTCCCTTTGAGTGCCCAAGGCCACGGACTGGATCGCAGCCACCGTGACATCCCCTGTTCTTTGTCCAAATTCCTTCTGTATGCTGCCCCGATTAATTGTTCTGGATATTTCTTATCCCTGAACCTTTTCTTCAGTATCGCTGATTGGGTCACAGTTTAATTTTATAACAACTTATAATAAAGGGAATATATTGATAAGAAGAATTTAAAAAAAATATTGGTATATTTAAAAAAAAAAAAAAAGATGTGATTCTTTTGAAAATGCTTCCGAGGGAACCGGGAATAACTTTTAAAAGAGGAGTGACAGTGAAAAATATTGTAGCTCGGAGTAAATTAAGAGAGGTTCCAGAAATAAAAAATATGATAGGGAATAATACCAATGTGAATGGAGGGAAGGTAAATACAGGAGTATATACTGTAGATGCTCTTCAAACAAATGTAAATGTACATATGAAAAATGAGTCTCTTTAGACGCTACCATGTAGATATTTGCCAGGAAAGGACAACCTGATCCCGGATCCCTCCCTGCTATTTCCTCCTAGGAACCCTCCTAAATAAGAAAACTTGGAGGTTGTAACATCACTTTATAGTGCTTACTGTATGTCTGTTTTTGTTTTGTTTGTTTTTTTGCTACCTGATGAAGGCTGCACTGTAAAAATAGCAGCCGAAACGCGTTGTACTGTATTTTAAAAATGTAATTTATTTATTTTATTTTTTCCTTTTTTTGTTTTGAGAAAATAAATTAATTTTTATTAACATTTTTCACTGGAAGTGGATGCATTCAAAAAATCCGTAGATGCTTAGTGCCACATTTGCTTGGAGTTTATTTTCCCTTTGAATTCACCACCTATGTGGATCCGAAGCAGGATCAACACATAGTTCTCCAAAGTGATCCGCACACCCTATTGGATTATACAACATACGGAGAAGAGTTGCCTAAAGAACTGATTCCTTGGGAATCTCAATGTGCATTTCTTACCGATAAAAGGTGAGCATAACCACAACTAAAAGAGTTTTTTTTACTGTTGGTAAAAACGTATTACGCTCGGAGGAAGCGCCGCACTTGTCTCTTTTTTTCCCCTCTTTCCCTAAACCAGGGTATTTCTAATGGTTTACACAGACACACAGTCAATGTAAAATCACGGACATTTGTGCAGCCCCATAGATTATAATGGGTACGTTTGGCATCTGTAAAAGAACGGATGTTACATGTGCCGAAATTTGGGCGTATAAAGGGGGCCTAAGGTGGTCTGGCAGCATAATAGTGCTATTTAGGCCGGAGTCACACTAGACCGTAATACGGATGAGTGCAATGCAATAAAAAATCGCATAGAACTCGGCCCAATGTTAATCTTTGGGGCAGCTCCTATTAGTCGTTGTCTTCTTGGCTGTATTCAGGATCCGAGTGAAATCGCAGCATGCTGCAGTTGTCAGTGTATCTTTGCCGAGAATCGCCAATGCAAGGCTATGGGTGCGAGAAAAAATCTGATTACACACGGACCATGCGTGTGCATTGCGAGAAATACGGAAGACACCTCCAGGTGACAGGAAATTGAATCATCCATTATCAGGAAGCTTTGGCATGCTAATTTCTGGTCCATGCTGTATTGAAAAGCAGGAAGCACGCCTCCACAGAGTGTACTGTGTAGCAGCATGGCCATGCATAGAAATGTTGAGATGTTCATTGCTCTGGTCTATGATAGACCAGAATTATGGGACCAACGCGACGCACATTATGCGGACCGTGCACGTAAAGACGCATCATGGAGGTCAATCTGTCGCCACATGTTCCCCGATTTTGATGAGCGACTTCATGATGTTCAGCAAGAAATTTGTAAGTGCCATCCTTTAACAAAATATTTCCAAAATTGTGTTCCTGCTAAAAATAACCATGAACACATCATATGTGATGTGTTTATTATTAGTGAGGTAAATGTTAAAAACTCTTGCTTGCGGATGCAAAATCATCAACATGACACCCTAATATGGGTAAAATGTACTAGCAATAGTCCTTTTATATAGGACAAAGGGACTTTTAGGTCCCCCTAGGCTCCAGGGCCCATGTGCGTCGGCAAACCCTGAACCTGTTGGAGTTATGTGCTTGATAGTTAAAACAATTCTTGTGTTTCTTTGCAGTGAATGATGTCAATAGACGCTGGCGGAGTTGCAGGGACCAGTACCGACTTGAACGTCACCTTTTTGGGTGTAGTGGTGATGCAGTCCCCCAAAAAATATCTTTATTTTGAACGTTTTAATTTTCTTGTACCGGTGATGGAGCTCAGACCGTAAGTGCATGCATGTCACAAAATTTGGAACACATGTTATAACGTGAATAGGTTTTTTTTAAAAGCTTTTTTATAATTTTTTGATTTCCAGAACAGAGTCAAATCTGATAGAAAGGGAGACTGCATCTGACTCTGAGGTGGTGATTGACCCCGTTGGTGAAGGTGCCGAAGTGGCTGGACCATCTGCCCAACCAACAAGCAGCAACCAACCAACCACCACCACAATCAGCAGCAGTGTCTTCTGCCACACAGGAGGCCAATCCAGAGGTGGAGGAAGGCGCTCACACCAGCAGTCCAACCTTGGCTCTGGATACATCACCACAGCCTACTACAAGACCACACCGTGGTCGGCGCAGAAGGGTGCCTTCTAACACTGGCACCAGGAGGCAAGTGGATACAGGGGTGTTGGACTATTTGTCCAGGGCTGTCCATGACAATGGGGAGGAAGCGTACTTCCGCAGTCTTGCCCGCTACTTGCGTCCCATTCCGCGCTCGCTCAGGCTGCGGACCCGAGGTTGTCTACAAATAGTGATAGATGTGGCAATATCCCCAAAAAACCCTACTCCTGTGTTTAACTACCTAGAAAGTTGACAAATGTCATCTACAAACCTTCTGGCGGTGCAAGACCTTCCACAGGAACAAACACAACCAGTCGCTGCAGCACCCCCGCCACGTATAGCACCACAACAACAGCCTGCCCAAGGCAACCAACAAACACAACCTAGGCCAATTTATGAGTATCCAGCAACTGCCCAATCTGACCACTTGAGCAGACACACATTTGGAGGCTGGTCCCAACATGTGTCTGCTCGACATGGCCATATTGAGGGGTGTGACCAAATGGGACAATCCAGTACACCGGAGTTAATGCACTTCTACCCTCAGCAACAATTTTTACCTCAGACACAGGATCGAGCCTTGCAACAGAATCCTTCATATATATCTGGCATACCACAGGTGGACAGTCAGGTTGGTCATCCACCTAGGCCAAGTTCAGCACATGCTGGACACCCGCCATCACCACTCCCAACCTACCAGAACCTGTCATTATTGATATTACGCTGTTTTTGGTGTAATGTTATTTGTGCCCTTGGCATGTTATGTTTTATTGTTTTCTCAGGTTAATATGCCTACAATTACATATGATGTGAATATGTTGTTTGCTACTATATATATGCTTTGAGCAGTAAAAAGTTTTAAAAAAATATGAGTGTTATGTATTGTTAATACTACATACATGATGTGACTACTTAACAAAAGAAGTATTTTGTTAGGACAAACATACTACACAATTCAGACAGGAACATTATTTCATTTATTAAGTTAGAATATAACAACATAAGATTTGTTAAAAGATACAAAATGGAACACATTACAGTGTTATATGTGCAAAAACTAAGATCAGATAACTAAGAAGCCATGTTTAAGAAAACATTAAGGACATGCGATGGCTTTGATGTTCTATAAAATACAATATTCTAAAAGCAGAAATGATGTTGAAGTTACATAACAATTTAATGATATATTAAAAAAAGGGATAAGACCATGAAAATAATAACATTATTTAAAAAAAGTGGATTTATACATACCGTAACGTAAGGATAAGGCGCTCCTCTGCAGATATAGATTTGCGCATCCTGGTGTCCTTCTTGGTGATCCCTGGCCGCAAAATCTACAACAAAATGTCAAACGTTGGACTCCTCTTCCGACAATAGCTGAAGAACTTGTCCGGATTTGTCCTCAGAGCAGCATACAGACGGAAGAAATGGCTTTTATTGATCCGTTGCTTCAAAAGTGGATGTACCCACATCCGTCTCCACCTCCTCGGATCTACAATAACTGGGTATGGCTCCCCAAAATGTTGGGAAAGTACCCGGTTGTAAAGCGCATGCTCCGTGGTGTTAAAAGTCAGAAGATCAGACATGTTGCTCAGCAAGAAGAAATCTACCAACACAAGCAGGGACTGTACTGCATAGATTGGTGGCTGCCACCTGTTTTAGGGCCATTAAATAGTGTTCTTGATGATGATTTAAATTATTTTCAGGTAAAAAAACTTTCATATGTCCATTTTGCAAAGCGGCGAGAAAATCTCGCCATACGGATGCCAAACGGATGTCACACGGATAATTTGATGCGAGGAAATCGCATCCTCGCACTGCACACGGATCACTGTTTCGGTAACATTCGTGCGATTCTCGTCCGTGTAAAACGGACCGTATTTTTATACGTTGTGTGTGACCCCGGCCTTACTTGCAGATTAACCCTATATCTGCAGGTAAATAGTGGTGACAGATTTCTTTTAACACACTGATTAACAATAAAGCTGTGAAACTCTCTATCACGACTCAACGAATTACTACCTGGCTCAGGCTCACTAGCATAGGAAAGCAGCTTTGTTACAGACGCATCGTATGAGTTGTTTCCAATGGCCGTGCACCTACATAACTATAGAAACGACACCAAGTGATAAGGGTTTATCTTACCCCGTCTCCCAGTTCTAGAACTTTTACCAGAACGTCCTGCCTAAAGTAACAGTAAAGTGGGAAGAAGCATCAGACACAATAAGTATTTACAATAAATACATACAACTAGCGGCCATGTAAAAAAACCAAACCCAAGCCAGGGGGATTTCTCAACGTTCTTTCCCTTACACGTAATGAAAAGGAATATGATGCTGCTTCATGTATTTTGTCATTTTGTCATGAGTGTTTTTGGTTCTACCATGCTCTTTTGTGTCTTCAAGTTTCTTGGTGGTGTGTGAGCATGTTCCTACAGACTTGTTCACTGTGCGAGTAGCCCATGTGTTCCTGTTTCCATAATTGTTCTCTTGTGTCTACAAGACTGGGGAGTTACCCACCACTCCTCTTGGGCTATCTGCACAAAAGCTGTTCCACTCAGCATGTCCACATGGACTTTTCCTCTCTGAACCCTGTTCACACAGGTAATATACAGATGATCAGGTTTTTAAATACATCAGATAGGGATTGCATACATCAGTTAGGACTGCTCTGATATGGGTATACATTGACGTTTGGTGGAGCAGCTTAGTATACATTTTTTGCAAAAAACGTATCAACCAAATACCCTGTTTTTTACATCTTTTTACTAGCACTTGCAGATTACTGTTATTCTTTGAAACATAGTGTTTTTGGTTCTACCATGCTCTTTTGTGTCTTCATGTATTTTGTCATGTGTTTTGTAATGAAACCTATAGATAATGCAGAATAATAACAGCGCAGATTAAATAGTCATGTACAATAATAAACTGAGGGTGCCACTTTAGTCTCATTTGTGCAGTAATCAAAAATGTGCTAGCTCCTGACACCGGAAACTAAAAAGAGGAACTGGGAGTATTGTGAAAAAAAAAACAGAAGAATAAAAAGCTTCTCAATCTAGACGAGCATGTTTTCCTTCATCTGCTTCATTAGAAGTGCCTGTTTCAGCGGGGTGCACATAGAGATCCCACGCGACCCTGTAAGTACAAGCTCACTCCTTATTGTGGTGTTGATTGTTATATTTATAGTTTTTTTATTTGAACATATAAGTAAGATTTGTGTGCAATTAATGATTGTGTTCCATCGAAGGTTAGTATTGGTTTCTTGATGGCAGTTGAAAATAGACAATGCATAATTAGCTAGAGTTTACATCCATGCAAAGTGTGCGTGTGCGTGTGCGTCTGCGTGTGTGTGTGTGTGTGTGTGTCAAAGCAGACGTTGGGAGTATCTTTCTTACTTTTTTATAGCCTAAATCTTTTTTTTAATTATTGTTGCACATACAACTTACCTTTGCAGCCAATACTTTCATTCTGCACTGCGTCTGCCTCGCTCTCTGTAGATAGACACTAGCGGTTGGCTCCACTGAAGGTTGGTACTGGTGTCTGCACAGTTTCCCATACACGCTGGTTATTGGCATATTCACATCTCACACATTTATGGCAGGTCTACAATGTAAAATTTTCATGAAAGCAACAATATTTGCCTAGTAAGCTGGTATGGCAATTTATTAAAAAAATAAACAGAATATGTGGTCACCTCTCCTCTGACAGCGGCACAACTGAGCCTTGTTCCCTAGCGAACGGACCCGCATTTATCATACCTTTATATTAGTGGCCATGGTGTAACTTGAAGCTCATCGACCCCAAAGCAAAATCTCCCACAAAACTATCGCAGGTTTATAATTAGTATCAGTCTTTTCATATGGGCCAACAGACCTTTTGCCCCAAGCCATGCCCCTGAGGCTTTTGCAACCTCTGCCCTTATTATAGTCCTCTGGATGTGTCATAATGTTTAGGATTGGAGTAACCCTTTAATATATCCAGTAGAAGTGTCAGACTGCAGCTCATTCCCCTCCTCCAGCTGAATAAGGATGTAATTAGTTTGACCATCATCTAGTGCGGGTGATCAGCCTTGTAATATTCTTCTCGAAGGGAATTAAAAAATATGAGATCATTTTATATCATCCGGATCCCTCTGGAGACAAAAGGTTCAGCCGATGCACAGAACAGCAGGGCTCTGCCCTGGGATGGACAATAATGATGGATGACTACAGTTAAAATCTTCACCTTTTAATTTCGATAGAAGAAATTACTAAATCCCAAAAATTTGATCTTTAATCATTTTTAGCCCAACTTACAATTATGAAAACCTTTTACAACTTTTTGCGGTTGTCCACGGGCCCCACGACACTGTGATGTGATAGACTTACTATCATATACTCCATTAATTGGTGTCAATTCTAGTATAGATATAGTGGTGATCTTCTATGGCAGCACACATTTAATTGGGGTCCCATAGATAACCCAACGATGCCAAAATAAGAGGCGTCAGTGTTAAGCTGGAGAAAATTAAAAAATGCTTATTCTTGGGGTCCAACATTAGGCAGCTACAGTGAAATAATACAAGAGAGCAAAAAGAACAGAAGGCAGAAAGAACAGAAGACAGCACCAGTAAAGTTGGGACCAAGCTTGCATTTTTCATTCTTTTTAGGGTTCATGGACACGACCAATTTTGTTGTACGAGAGGCAGAGGCGTAGCTAGGGTTTATGGTTTTGGTAAAGGGGGTGAAGCTTCTGAGTGGGCCCCTAACCAGGTAACCTTGATTACAACTGGGTGACGCACCCTAATAGTGGAGGAGAACCTCAGCAGATGACGGCGCTGCTGCTGAAAATAATCTCTATATAAAGACCAACATGGATATTACCGCCATATGGTCAGTGGTAGATACCAGTCCTGCAGAACATATAAGAGATCACAGCATAGTTACAGATAGTGACTTACCATTGACATCCTTTCTGATGGAATCGTTCAGTTTTTTCCATCTGGCCCAGACTGGCATGACAACTTCTTCCATACAGCACTCGTCTGCAGAGAAAACAACAAAGACATGTTTCACTTCTCATATTCCAGTCCCATCACCATCTATTCCCAACCTGCACAAACTCCTCATCCTGCTGATACCTCAATACTGAGCCGCTGCTGCCGTATGTGTCCCTATTACTGCCCCTGATGCCCCAATACTGAGCCGCTGCTGCCGTATGTGTCCCTATTACTGCCCCTGATACCCCAATACTGAGCTGCTGCTGCCGTATGTGTCCCTATTAATGCCCCTGATACCCCAATACTGAGCCGCTGCTGCCGTATGTGTCCCTATTACTGCACCTGATACCCCAATACTGAGCCGCTGCTGCCGTATGTGACCCTATTACTGCCCCTGATGCCCCAATACTGAGCCGCTGCTGCCGTATGTGTCCCTATTACTGCCCCTGATACCCCAATACTGAGCCGCTGCTGCCGTATGTGTCCCTATTACTGCACCTGATACCCCAATACTGAGCTGCTACTGCCGTATGTGTCCCTATTACTGCCCTTGATACCCCAATACTGAGCCGCTGCTGCCGTATGTGACCCTGTTACTGCACCTGATACCCCGATACTGAGCCGCTGCTGCCGTATGTGTCCCTATTACTGCCCCTGATGCCCCAATACTGAGCCGCTGCTGCCGTATGTGTCCCTATTACAGCCCCTGATACCCCAATACTGAGCCACTGCTGCCGTATGTGTCCCTATTACTGCACCTGATACCCCAATACTGAGCCGCTGCTGCTGTATGTGTCCCTATTACTGCACTTGATACCCCAATACTGAGCCTCTGCCGTATGTGTCCCTATTACTGCCCCTGATACCCCAATACTGAGCCGCTGCTGCCGTATGTGTCCCTATTACTGCACCTGATACCCCAATACTGAGCCGCTGCTGCCGTATGTGTCCCTATTACTGCACCTGATACCCCAATACTGAGCCGCTGCTGTAGGTGACTGTATTACTGCACCTGCTGTGTGGTTCTCTGTGCCTTCTAAATTCTAAAGCAACCCTCTATAATATAGTAATACCAGGTGCAAGTGCCCTAGAAACCAGGGCCCATATTTTGCCCCTAGAAAGTAATAATGCCCTCTGTGTGCCCCTTTGATAGTCACAGTAACCTGAGTTTCCCTATAACAATAAGTGCCCACTTTACATTTAATAATGTCCTGAGTCTCCCCCTGTACAGCTCCCCTATACACAGTATGATGCTCTCTTATACACAGCACAATGCCCCCTCACTGAATAGTACCACCCACACAGTATACTGACTCCAAAGAATCCCTCAAACTATTTGATGGCTCCAACACTGTAATATCCAGACTGCATGATGGCCCCCTAGATAGCCTCCATATAGTATAATGCACCAGATAGTCCACAATCTTGTATAATGCACACCCCATAGTCCTCCATATAGTATAATGCACCAGATAGTCCACAATATATTGTAATGCACTCCTCATAGGCCTACCCTATATCGTATAATGCACCCCCATAGGCAGACTTTATAGCATAAGGCAGCCCCCATAGGCAGACTCTGTAGTACAAGGCAGCCCCCATAGGCAGACTCGGTAGCATACGGCAAACCCATAGGCAGACTCTATAGTATAAGGTAGCCCCCCATAGACAGACTCTGTAGTATAAGGCAGCCCCCATAGGCAGACTCTGTAGTATAAGGCAGCCCCCATAGGCAGACTCTGTAGTATAAGGCAGCCCCCATACACAGTCTCTGTAGTATAAGGCAGACCCTCATAGGCAGACTCTGTGGTATAAGGCAGCACTCCCATAAGCAAACTCTGCAGTATAAGGCAGCACTTCCATAGGCAGACTGTGTAGTATAAGGCAGCACCCCATAGGCAGACTCTGTAGTATAAGGCAGCACCCATAGGCAAACTCTGTAGCATAAGGCAGCACCCCCATAGGCAGACTCTGCAGTATAAGGAAGCCCCCATAGGCAGACTCTGTTGTATAAGGCAGCACCCCATAGGCAGACCCTGTAGTATAAGACTGCACCCATAGACAGACCCTGTAGTATATGTCAGCCCCCATAGACAGACTCTGTAGTATAAGGCAGCACCCTCATAGGCAGACCCTGTAGTATAAGGGAGCCCCCATAGGCAGACTCTGATTATAAGACAGTACCCATAAAAAAATAAATAAAAACCTCTCTTCTTCCTGGTTCCTGCGCTGCTCTGAGTGCCCATCTCTGGACCGCGGGCGCCAGACAGTGACGTCTTCGCGCCCGCTGTCAGTGTCGGTGTCGTTGACATCAGACGCTAACAGGGGGATGATGGGAGAAGGAGCGTAGTGCTCCTTCTCTCATCAATGTGGTCAGCTGTATCGGTCGATGCTGACACAGCTGAATCTGCAATGACAGGTGGGGGGCTCACTGCTGGCACTTGGGCCCCCCGCCTGCTCAGGGGCCGCATAGTGCTCTGCCACAGAATTTAACTGTATTGGCGCGCTGTGCACACGCTAATACAGTTACAGTAGTGTAGCTCCAGTGGGCCCCTTCAGAGCGTGGGGCCCGGAGCCACCACCCCCTCTTCCCCAGTAGCTATGCTACTGATGATAGGGATCTGTGGTTATAACAAATAGTACTCGTATTTATGATATTATATGGGGCTGTGCACCTGTCCAATTTTTCTTCCTGTGACCGAGTAGTTCGCAGAAATAATCTAAGACATGTCCAATTGTAATGCGAGGGTCAGGTAAAAACTGGCGATGCAAGTCTAGGTTCCTTGAAAATAATCAGACTGTACTCAGATGACATCCGATTTTCACGGACTGACATGATGGAGAAGGCAGAGGAACTTTTTTTTCACTCCACATCCTAGAAAAACTGATGACTCAAAGAGTGTGGAGATATCGGTGGTGTGAACATACCCTTACTGTCACATATTTGCAGTGTTTCTGCTTTTTTGCAGTTTTCCCTATTTGCACTATTTCAGATTCAGTGGACTATGCTGGACCGTCATGGGGTCAATCCTTTAATAAAATGGTCAAAAGGGAATGGTTTGGGGGAATATTTTTCTAAAATAAAGTATTTTAATTTCTTTAACACCGTTTCAGCATTTAGTAATGGAGGGGTCTGCCAGACAAGATACCTTTCCATTACTGTCTCTGGGACAGTCAACCTTGTTTTCTTGCAAGCTCAATATAAATTTAAACACCCTATCACTAGGGTTGAGCGAAACGGGTCGAACATTTTCAAAAGTCGCCGACTTTTGGCTAAGTCGGGGTTTCATGAAACCCGATCCGACCCCTGTGCGGGGTCGGCCATGCGGTACGCGACTTTCGCGCCAAAGTCGCGTTTCAATGACGCGAAAAGCGCCATTTCTCAGCCAATGAAGGTAAACGCAGAGTGTGGGCAGCGTGATGACATAGGTCCTGGTCCCCACCATCTTAGAGAAGGGCATTGCAGTGATTGGCTTGCTGTCTGCGACGTCACAGGGGCTATAAAGAGGCGTTCCCGCCGACCACCATCTTACTGCTGCTGATCTGAGCTTAGGGAGAGGTTGCTGCCGCTTTGTCAGAAGCAGGGATAGCGTTAGGCAGGGTCCATTAACCACAAAACCGCTTGTGCTGCAGCGATTTGCACTGTCCAACACCACCCTCGGTGTGCAGGGACAGTGGAAGTTTTTTTTTTTTTTTTTCCCCTCAGCGCTGTAGCTCATTGGGCTGCCCTAGAAGGCTCCCTGATAGCTGCATTGCTGTGTGTACGCCGCTGTGCAAACCAACTGCTTTTTTCAAAGCACAAATCCTCTTGTTCCTTCCTTTCTGCACAGCTATCTTTTTTGTTTGTCCACACTTTTTATTTCATTTGTGCATCAGTCCACTCCTTATTGCTGCCTGCCATACCTGGCTGAGATTACTGCAGGCAGGGAGATAGTAGCTGCCTGCCATACCTGGCTGAGATTACTGCAGGCAGGGAGATAGTAATTGTAGGACATTCCCTGTGTTTTTTTTTTTTTTTTTTTTTGGTGGGAGATTAAGATTGGCAATTTGGCATTTCTGCTAGAGTGCCATCCCTGTGTGTGCCATCTCTCTCACATAGTGGGCCATAGAAAGCCTTTTCATTTTTCTGTATTTTTTTTTGTGGGGTGTATAAATTCTCCCTGATAAAAATACAGTGGGAGATTAATATTGGCCTTTGGGCTTGTGTGCCAGTCCTGAGTGTGCCATCTCTCTCACAAATAGTGGGCCATAGAAAGCCTATTTTATTTTTTTTGGGGTTTTATAAATTCTCCCTGAAAAAAAGGGAGATTAATATTGGCCTCTGGGCTTGTGTGCCAGTCCTGAGCGTGCCATCTGTGCCAGCCCTGAGCGTGCCATCTCTCTCACAAATAGTGGGCCATAGAAAGCCTATTTAATTTTTTTTTTGGTTTTATAAATTCTCCCTGAAAAAAAGGGAGATTAATATTGGCCTCTGGGCTTGTGTGCCAGTTGTGAGCGTGCCATCTGTGCCAGTCCTGAGCGTGCCATCTCTCTCACAAATAGTGGGCCATAGAAAGCCTATTTAATTTTTTTTTTTTGTTTTATAAATTTTCCCTGAAAAAAGGGAGATTAATATTGGCCTCTGGGCTTGTGTGCCAGTTGTGAGCGTGCCATCTGTGCCAGTCCTGAGCGTGCCATCTCTCTCACAAATAGTGGGCCATAGAAAGCCTATTTAATTTTTTTTTTGGTTTTATAAATTTTCCCTGAAAAAAGGGAGATTAATATTGGCCTCTGGGCTTGTGTGCCAGTTGTGAGCGTGCCATCTGTGCCAGTCCTGAGCGTGCCATCTCTCTCACAAATAGTGGGCCATAGAAAGCCTATTTAAATATTTTTTTGGTTTTATAAATTCTCCCAGAAAAAAAGGGAGATTAATATTGGCCTCTGGGCTTCTGTGCCAGTCCTGAGCGTGCCATCTGTGCCAGTCCTGAGCGTCCCATCTCTCTCACAAATAGTGGGCCATAGAAAGCCTATTTTTTTTTTTGGGGGGGTTTTAGAAATTCTCCCTGGAAAAAAAAAGGGAGATTAATATTGCCCTTTGGGCTTGTGTGCCAGTACTAAGCGTTCCATCTCTCTCTCTCTCTCTTAGTCAGTGGGCCATAGAACGCCTATTTTTGGTTTTATTTGTTTTCTAAATTCTCCCTGAAAAAATCATTTTATTTTATTTGGTTTCTAAATTCTTCCTGACAAAATCATATTTTTTTTATTATTTTTTTTTCTAAAGTCTCCCTGAAAAAAAAAAAAAAAACAGTGGGAGATTAATATTGGCCTTTCTGCTTGTGTGCCAGTCTTGACTCCTGGGTGCGTCATCTCTCAGTCAGTGGGCCATAGAACGCCTATTTTTGGTTTTATTTGTTTTATAAATTCTCCCTGAAAAAATCATTTTATTTTATTTGGTTTCTAAATTCTTCCTGATAAAATCATATTTTTTTTATTATTTTTTTTTCTAAAGTCTCCCTGAAAAAAAAAAAAAAAAAACAACCAAAAAAAACAGTGGGAGATTAATATTGGCCTTTCTGCTTGTGTGCCAGTCTTGACTCCTGGGTGTGCCATCTCTCTCTCTCTCTCTCTCTCTCTCTCTCTCTCCAATTGTGGTCCATAGAAAGCCTATATTTTTTTTCCTTGATTTGGGTTCCAAAATCTACCAGAGAAAATAACTCCATCAATCATTGGTAGAAAAATATTGGCCTCTGGGCTTGTGTGCCACTCCTGATTCCTGTGTGCGTCATCTCTCAGTCAGTGGGCCATAGAACGCCTATTTTTGGTTTTATTTGTTTTATAAATTCTCCCTGAAAAAATCATTTTATTTTATTTGGTTTCTAAATTCTTCCTGATAAAATCATATTTTTTTTATTATTTTTTTTTCTAAAGTCTCCCTGAAAAAAAAAAAAAAAAAAAAAAAACAGTGGGAGATTAATATTGGCCTTTCTGCTTGTGTGCCAGTCTTGACTCCTGGGTGCGTCATCTCTCAGTCAGTGGGCCATAGAACGCCTATTTTTGGTTTTATTTGTTTTATAAATTCTCCCTGAAAAAATCATTTTATTTTATTTGGTTTCTAAATTCTTCCTGATAAAATCATATTTTTTTTATTATTTTTTTTTCTAAAGTCTCCCTGAAAAAAAAAAAAAAAAAAAAAAAAAACAGTGGGAGATTAATATTGGCCTTTCTGCTTGTGTGCCAGTCTTGACTCCTGGGTGTGCCATCTCTCTCTCTCTCTCTCTCTCCAATTGTGGTCCATAGAAAGCCTATATTTTTTTTCCTTGATTTGGGTTCCAAAATCTACCAGAGAAAATAACTCCATCAATCATTGGTAGAAAAATATTGGCCTCTGGGCTTGTGTGCCACTCCTGATTCCTGTGTGCGTCATCTCTCACTCAGTGGCCCATAGAAAGCATATAGTTTGTTACATTTGTTTTCTAAATTCTCCCTGCAAAAATCAATGTTTTTTTTTGGGGGGGGTTTCTAAAGTGTTCCTGAAAAAAATAAAAATAAAAAAAAAATAATAGTGTGACATTAATATTAACATTTGTGCTTCAGTGACAGTCCTGCGTGTGGGGCATCTCTCTAATTTGCAGCCACCAAAAAAAGAGTGTGTAACATTGGGCCTGATTTTCGCTGTGGTCTCACCAACCTGTAAAGGGGTAGCTAAATCATACTGAAGTTATAGCTCACCGTGTAAGTTGTGTGACTGCAACAAATAACGTTAGTTTGGTTACGTTTTTAAAACAATGAGGAAGTCTAGTGGAAGAGGTCGTGGCCGGGGGCGTTCATTGTCAGCTGGTAATGAGGGTAGTGGTAGTGGTGGAGCATCAGGTGGTCGTGGGGAAAAAAATATTGCACCTAAGTCTGGAGCTGTGGAGCCAGGTTCGTCGTCCGGCTACACAAGGCCTCGAACGCTCCCTTTTCTGGGATTAGGAAAACCGCTTTTAAAGCCGGAGCAGCAAGAGCAAGTTTTGGCTTATCTTGCTGACTCAGCCTCTAGCTCTTTTGCCTCCTCTCGTGAAACTGGTAAAAGTAAAAGCAGCGCGTCGTTAGTGGATGTTCACGGTCAGGGACAAGTCACTTCCTTGTCCTCTTCAGCAAAAACAACAACAGAGAAGAATGCAGCAGGCGACACAACGGGTTACTCCATGGAGCTCTTTACACATACCGTCCCTGGCTTAGAAAGTGAAGCAGTTAACAGTCCATGCCCATTACAAATTGAATCTGACATGGAGTGCACTGACGCACAGCCACAGCCAGACTACTATGCTGGTCCTTTGACTCAGACCACAACATTGCCCTCGCAGGGTGCTGATCAAGAATCAGACCCTGATGAGACTATGTTGCCCCATCACGAACGCTATACCACCGAACGACACGGTGACACAGACGAAGTTGCGCAGGAGGTACAAGAAGAGTTATTAGATGACCCAGTTCTTGACCCCGATTGGCAGCCATTGGGGGAACAGGGTGCAGGCGGCAGCAGTTCTGAAGCAGAGGAGGAGGAGGGGCCGCAGCAGGCATCAACATCGCCACAGGTTCCATCTGCCGGGCCCGTATCTTGCCCAAAACGCGTGGCAAAGCCAAAACCTGGTGGAGGACAGCGTGGCCATCCGGTTAAAGCTCAGTCTGCAATGCCTGAAAAGGTATCCGATGCTAGAAAGAGTGCAGTCTGGCATTTTTTTAAACAACATCCAATTGATCAGCGCAAAGTCATCTGTCAAAAATGTTCTACTTCCTTAAGCAGAGGTCAGAATCTGAAAAGTCTCAATACTAGTTGCATGCATAGACATTTAACCACCATGCATTTGAAAGCTTGGACTAACTACCAAACGTCCCTTAAGGTTGTTGCACCCTCGGCCAATGAAGCTAGTCATCAACGCAACATCCCTTCCGGCAGTGTAGGACCACCATTTAGCGCACCACCTGCTGTATCTGTGCAGGTATCTTTGCCAGGCCAAAGCAGTCAGGGTCAGGGAATCACCAGTTTCGTAGTAGGAAACACTGCATCTAGGGCACCGGCGGCAACAATACCATCTCCCACCGTCTCTCAGTCTGCCATGTCCACCGGCACCCCCGCTAGTTCCACGATCTCCATCTCTCCAGTCCAGCTCACCCTACATGAGACTATGGTTAGAAAAAGGAAGTACTTAGCCTCGCATCCGCGTACACAGGGTTTGAACGCCCACATAGCTAGACTAATCTCGTTAGAGATGATGCCCTACCGGTTAGTTGAAAGCGAAGCTTTCAAAGACCTGATGGACTACGCTGTACCACGCTACGAGCTACCCAGTCGACACTTTTTTTCCAGAAAAGCCATCCCAGCCCTCCACCAGCATGTTAAAGAGCGCATCGTCCATGCACTCAGGCAATCTGTGAGCACAAAGGTGCACCTCACAACAGATGCATGGACCAGTAGGCATGGCCAGGGACGTTACGTGTCCATCACGGCACACTGGGTAAATGTGGTGGATTCAGGGTCCACAGGGGACAGCAAGTTTGGGACAGTTCTGCCTAGCCCACGGTCTAGTAAACAGTTGTCTGTAGCCGTTCGCACCCCCTCCTCCTCCTCCTCCTCCTCGTCCTCCTGCAGAAGCAAGAGCTCGTCCACAGACCGCAGTCGCACAAACACTCCATCCGCACCTGCCACTGTTGCACACCAGGTCTCCCATTATGGGGCAGCTACTGGCATACGTCAGCAGGCTGTATTGGCTATGAAGTGTTTGGGCGACAATAGACACACCGCGGAAGTTCTGTCCGAGTTCTTGCAGCAAGAAACGCAGTCGTGGCTGGGCACTGTAGATCTTGAGGCAGGCAAGGTAGTGAGTGATAACGGAAGGAATTTCATGGCTGCCATCTCCCTTTCCCAACTGAAACACATTCCTTGCCTGGCTCACACCTTAAACCTGGTGGTGCAGTGCTTCCTGAAAAGTTATCCGGGGTTATCCGACCTGCTCCTCAAAGTGCGTGGACTTTGCGCACATATCCGCCGTTCGCCTGTACACTCCAGCCGTATGCAGACCTATCAGCGTTCTTTGAACCTTCCCCAGCATCGCCTAATCATAGACGTTGCAACAAGGTGGAACTCAACACTGCACATGCTTCAGAGACTGTGCGAACAGAGGCGGGCTGTTATGTTTTTGTGGGAGGATACACATACACGGGCAGGCAGTAGGATGGCAGACATGGAGTTGTCAGGTGTGCAGTGGTCGAAGATTCAAGACATGTGTCAAGTCCTTCAGTGTTTTGAGGAATGCACACGGCTGGTTAGTGCAGACAACGCCATAATAAGCATGAGCATCCCCCTAATGCGTCTGCTGATGCAAAGTTTGACGCACATAAAGGATCAGGCGTCTGCACCAGAGGAAGAGGAAAGCCTTGATGACAGTCAGCGATTGTCTGGTCAGGGCAGTGTACATGACGAGGTACCGGGCGAAGAGGAGGTGGAGGATGAGGAGGATGATGGGGATGAGTATATTTTTAATGAGGAAGCTTTCCCGGGGGCACGGGAAATTGGTGGCGTGGCAAGGCCGGGTTCTGGTTTTTTGAGGGACACAAGTGACGTAGATTTGCCTGCAACTGCCCCTCAACCAAGCACAACCGCAGATTTGACAACGGGAACTTTGGCCCACATGGCGGATTATGCCTTGCGTATCCTCAAAAGGGACACACGCATTACAAAAATGATGAACGATGACGATTACTGGTTGGCCTGCCTCCTTGATCCTCGCTATAAAGGCAAATTGCAAAATATTATGCCACATGAGAACTTGGAACTAATATTAGCAACAAAACAATCAACTCTTGTTGACCGTTTGCTTCTGGCATTCCCTGCACACAGCGCCCGTGATCGTTCTCACACGAGCTCCAGGGGCCAGCAGACCAGAGGTGTTAGAGGGGCAGAAATCAGAAGTGGCGTTGGCCAGAGGGGTTTTCTGACCAGGTTGTGGAGTGATTTTTCTATGACCGCAGACAGGACAGGTACTGCAGCATCAATTCAAAGTGACAGGAGACAACATTTGTCCAGTATGGTTACAAACTATTTTTCATCCCTTATCGACGTTCTCCCTCAACCGTCATTCCCATTTGATTACTGGGCATCCAAATTAGACACCTGGCCAGAATTGGCAGAATATGCATTGCAGGAGCTTGCTTGCCCGGCAGCTAGTGTCCTATCAGAAAGAGTATTCAGTGCTGCAGGTTCAATACTAACAGAAAAAAGGACTCGTCTGGCTACCCAAAATGTAGATGATCTAACCTTCATTAAAATGAACCACAACTGGATTTCAAAATCTTTTGCCCCACCCTGCCCGGCTGACACCTAGCTTTCCTATGAAAAGGTCTTGCCTGTGGACTATTCTGAATGACTTTTCCAATCTCGTAATTTTCTTCACCTGATTGTCCAGCATACGACATGTTTCCACCTCACGAAATGGCCAAACTCCCCACACGGGGCCGTGCTATCGCCACTTTGCGCTTGGACCCTTGAGAGTGCTGTTTGTCTGAAGAGGTGGGTGTGGCCGCTTTTGGTCGACGGCACTGCCACTGGGTCCCTCATAGTACAATAAAGTGTCTCTGGCGGTGGTGGTGCGCACCCAACGTCAGACACACCGTTGTAATATGAAGGGCCCTGTGCCTGTACCGCCGGCCACAAGCCAGTTCCCCCCCCAGCTCAAACAGTGCTCTACCACTAGCAAAATTATCTCTCACAGCTTCACCAATGTGTAGTCTAGGCACTGACATCCTTCAATGCCTGGCACTGACAATACCATTGTTTTGACATTTTTGTTATGTTAGGCCTTCGAAGCCTGTCTGCGGTCCCTTCTTTCTACAACTACTACACTGACCAGGCCACTGCTGGCCGTGTTACCCTGGAACCAATTTAAAAGTGCCTATAGTCAGCCCAATTTTGTTATGTTAGGCCTTCGAAGACTGTCTGCCGTCACTCCTTCCACTAGACTTCCACTGACCATACACTGCTGCCCATGTACCCCTGTAACCAATTTAAAGTGCCTACAGCCAGCCCAATTTTGTTATGTTAGGCCTTGGAAGCCTGTCTGCGGTCACTCCTTCCACTAGACTTCCACTGACCAGACCACTGCTGCCCATGTACCCCTGGAACCAATTTAAAAGTGCCTACAGCCAGCCCAAGTTTGTTATGTTAGGCCTTCGAAGCCTGTCTGCGGTCACTCCTTCCACTAGACTTCCACTGACCAGACCACTGCTGCCCGTGTACCCCTGGAACCAATTTAAAAGTGCCTACAGCCAGCCCAAGTTTGTTATGTTAGGCCTTGGAAGCCTGTCTGCGGTCACTCCTTCCACTAGACTTCCACTGACCAGACCACTGCTGCCCGTGTACCCCTGGAACCAATTTAAAAGTGCCTACAGCCAGCCCAAGTTTGTTATGTTAGGCCTTGGAAGCCTGTCTGCGGTCACTCCTTCCACTAGACTTCCACTGACCATACACTGCTGCCCATGTACCCCTGGAACCAATTTAAAAGTGCCTACAGCCAGCCCAAGTTTGTTATGTTAGGCCTTCGAAGCCTGTCTGCGGTCACTCCTTCCACTAGACTTCCACTGACCAGACCACTGCTGCCCGTGTACCCCTGGAACCAATTTAAAAGTGCCTACAGCCAGCCCAAGTTTGTTATGTTAGGCCTTGGAAGCCTGTCTGCGGTCACTCCTTCCACTAGACTTCCACTGACCAGACCACTGCTGCCCATGTACCCCTGGAACCAATTTAAAAGTGCCTACAGCCAGCCCAAGTTTGTTATGTTAGGCCTTCGAAGCCTGTCTGCGGTCACTCCTTCCACTAGACTTCCACTGACCAGACCACTGCTGCCCGTGTACCCCTGGAACCAATTTAAAAGTGCCTACAGCCAGCCCAAGTTTGTTATGTTAGGCCTTGGAAGCCTGTCTGCGGTCACTCCTTCCACTAGACTTCCACTGACCAGACCACTGCTGCCCGTGTACCCCTGGAACCAATTTAAAAGTGCCTACAGCCAGCCCAAGTTTGTTATGTTAGGCCTTGGAAGCCTGTCTGCGGTCACTCCTTCCACTAGACTTCCACTGACCATACACTGCTGCCCATGTACCCCTGGAACCAATTTAAAAGTGCCTACAGCCAGCCCAAGTTTGTTATGTTAGGCCTTCGAAGCCTGTCTGCGGTCACTCCTTCCACTAGACTTCCACTGACCAGACCACTGCTGCCCGTGTACCCCTGGAACCAATTTAAAAGTGCCTACAGCCAGCCCAAGTTTGTTATGTTAGGCCTTGGAAGCCTGTCTGCGGTCACTCCTTCCACTAGACTTCCACTGACCAGACCACTGCTGCCCGTGTACCCCTGGAACCAATTTAAAAGTGCCTACAGCCAGCCCAAGTTTGTTATGTTAGGCCTTGGAAGCCTGTCTGTGGTCACTCCTTCCACTAGACTTCCACTGACCATACACTGCTGCCCATGTACCCCTGGAACCAATTTAAAAGTGCCTACAGCCAGCCCAAGTTTGTTATGTTAGGCCTTCGAAGCCTGTCTGCGGTCACTCCTTCCACTAGACTTCCACTGACCAGACCACTGCTGCCCGTGTACCCCTGGAACCAATTTAAAATTGCCTACAGCCATGTTTTATTATTTTAGGCCTTCGATGCCTGTCTGCGGTCACTCCTTCCACTAGGCCTCCACTGACCACACCACTGCTGCCCGTGTACCCCTGGAACCAATTTAAAATTGCCTACAGCCAGCCCAATTTTTTTATTTTACGCCTTCGATGCCTGTCTGCGGTCCATTCTTTCAACTACTACTACACTGACCAGGGCACTGCTGCCCAAGTACCCCTGGAACCAATTTAAAATTGACTACAGCCATGTGTTAATATTTTAGGCCTTCGATGCCTGTCTGTGGTCACTCCTTCCACTAGGCCTCCACTGACCACACCACTGCTGCCCGTGTACCCCTGGAACCAATTTAAAATTGCCTACAGCCATGTGTGATTATTTTAGGCCTTCGATGCCTGTCTGCGGTCACTCCTTCCACTAGGCCTCCACTGACCACACCACTGCTGCCCGTGTAACCCTGGAACCAATTTAAAATTGCCTACAGCCATGTGTTATTATTTTAGGCCTTCGATGCCTGTCTGCGGTCACTCCTTCCACTAGGCCTCCACTGACCACACCACTGCTGCCCGTGTACCCCTGGAACCAATTTAAAATTGCCTACAGCCAGCCCAATTTTTTTATTTTAGGCCTTCGATGCCTGTCTGCGGTCCATTCTTTCAACTACTACTACACTGACCAGGGCACTGCTGCCCAAGTACCCCTGGAACCAATTTAAAATTGACTACAGCCATGTGTTAATATTTTAGGCCTTCGATGCCTGTCTGTGGTCACTCCTTCCACTAGGCCTCCACTGACCACACCACTGCTGCCCGTGTACCCCTGGAACCAATTTAAAATTGCCTACAGCCATGTGTGATTATTTTAGGCCTTCGATGCCTGTCTGCGGTCACTCCTTCCACTAGACTTCCACTGACCATACACTGCTGCCCATGTACCCCTGGAACCAATTTAAAAGTGCCTACAGCCAGCCCAAGTTTGTTATGTTAGGCCTTCGAAGCCTGTCTGCGGTCACTCCTTCCACTAGACTTCCACTGACCAGACCACTGCTGCCCGTGTACCCCTGGAACCAATTTAAAATTGCCTACAGCCATGTTTTATTATTTTAGGCCTTCGATGCCTGTCTGCGGTCACTCCTTCCACTAGGCCTCCACTGACCACACCACTGCTGCCCGTGTACCCCTGGAACCAATTTAAAATTGCCTACAGCCAGCCCAATTTTTTTATTTTAGGCCTTCGATGCCTGTCTGCGGTCCATTCTTTCAACTACTACTACACTGACCAGGGCACTGCTGCCCAAGTACCCCTGGAACCAATTTAAAATTGACTACAGCCATGTGTTAATATTTTAGGCCTTCGATGCCTGTCTGTGGTCACTCCTTCCACTAGGCCTCCACTGACCACACCACTGCTGCCCGTGTACCCCTGGAACCAATTTAAAATTGCCTACAGCCAGCCCAATTTTTTTATTTTAGGCCTTCGATGCCTGTCTGCGGTCCATTCTTTCAACTACTACTACACTGACCAGGGCACTGCTGCCCGTGTACCCCTGGAACCAATTTAAAATTGCCTACAGCCATGTGTTATTATTTTAGGCCTTCGATGCCTGTCTGTGGTCCCTCCTTCCACTAGGCCTCCACTGACCTGTCTACTGCGGCCCGTGTACCCCTTGAACCAACCTAATAAAATATTTAAAAAATTAATTTGATTATAAAAAATAAGATCGTGTTGAGATCTCAAATGCAGACATTTTAACAATCAAAACAAACACACAACAAATATCTGGAACTGTACTACAAAGGTCCAACAGCTACAATTTCTTTCTCCTGCAAGAAGTTAACTGAAAGTTTTTTGGAGTTGTTAACACAGATATGGCATCCACCGAGTGTTGTCCTGTCGCGTCTCCTTTAAATTATTTCCAATAAGATGTTAAACTATTAATTTAATAAAATCAATAATTAAAAAAATAATTGAGTAAGTCAAAAGCACATTGCAAATAAACATTAATTACAAATCAAGAAGCATGGCGCGTCCGAGGGTGAGTAGATACCGAATAAGAATATAATCACCCTCGGACGCGCAATGCTTATTTACAACAGCCTTCCTTCCTAAGAATCAGCCCTTCCGTGGTGTAGAGAGAGGTTGTGTTACACTCCAAGGTGTTCCCCAGGTTGCCTTTCCTGAGCTTCGATCTTCCGGCTCTCGTTTAGTAGCTGTTGGAAACTACGCTGCATTAGGCCTACTAATTGTGTATGGGGTGTAGAGACAGGTTGTGTTACACTCCAAGGTTTTCACCAGGTTGCCTTTCCTGAGCTTCGATCTTCATGCTCTCGTTTAGTAGGTGTCGGAAAGTAGGCTGCATTAGGCCTACAAATTGGGTATGGGGTGGAGAGAGATGGTGTGTTACACTCCAAGGTGTTCCCCAGGTTTCCTTGCCATTGCTTCGGTCTTCCAACTCTCGTTTAGTAGTTGTAGAAAAGTACACAGCATTAGGCCTACAAAATGGGTATGGGGTGGAGAGAGATGGTGTGTTACACTCCAAGGTGTTCCCCAGGTTGCCTTTCCTGAGCTTCGATCTTCATGCTCTCGTTTAGTAGGTGTCGGAAAGTAGGCTGCATTAGGCCTAAAAAATGGGGAATGGGGTGGAGAGAGATGGTGTGTTACACTCCAAGGTGTTCCCCAGGTTTCCTTGCCATTGCTTCGGTCTTCCGACTCTCGTTTAGTAGTTGTAGAAAAGTACACTGCATTAGGCCTAAAAAATGGGTATGGGGTGGAGAGAGATGGTGTGTTACACTCCAAGGTGTTCCCCAGGTTGCCTTTCCTGAGCTTCGATCTTCATGCTCTCGTTTAGTAGGTGTCGGAAAGTAGGCTGCATTAGGCCTACAAATTGGGTATGGGGTGGAGAGAGATGGTGTGTTACACTCCAAGGTGTTCCCCAGGTTTCCTTGCCATTGCTTCGGTCTTCCGACTCTCGTTTAGTAGTTGTAGAAAAGTACACAGCATTAGGCCTACAAAATGGGTATGGGGTGGAGAGAGATGGTGTGTTACACTCCAAGGTGTTCCCCAGGTTGCCTTTCCTGAGCTTCTATCTTCAGGCTCTCATTAAATTGTGGTTAAATGGAACAACTGCATTTGGCGTACTAGTTGGTTTGGGGCCTACTATCGGTGTCTGCCACTCCTTGCTGTTCTCCTGGTTTCCTGTCCTGAAATTCCATTTTCAGCCTCTCGTTAAGTAGTTGTTAATGTTAGACTGCATTTGGCCTACTAGTTGGGTTGGGGCCTACTATCGGTGTCTGCCACTCCTTGCTGTTCTCCTCCACTGAACAAAGCTGTGCCGCCTGTTTACTACGGTTGCCAATTTTGAACTGCATTTCGACTACTTACTGATTTGGCCCTACTCTCTGTGTCAGCCTCTCATTCCAGTTGTCCTCCACTGCAATGCCCCCTGGTTATTCCTGTGTTACCAATTTTGAACTGCATTTAGCCCACTTTCTTCTTTGGGCCTATATCTGTGTTTCCACTTCATCGTGCCCATTGCCCAGCCAGTGATAGATGAGTCTGCTGGTACATTGACCCATAACGCAACATTCCCCGTGCACGCTACACAACAACATTGTGACCCTGCTGAAAGTCAGGTTGCTCTTCCCGCATACCATACCACCTTACACGGGGACAAAGAGGAAGGTGCAGATGAAAGTGCAGGTTCCTTCATCAGGTGGGGGGAGGAATACTAGTTGGCGACGTCACTGGCACAGGGCCTCTCATAGTACGCAAAAGTGTTGCTGCCGGTGGGAGGCGCCCCCGCCGTGCAAACACACCGCTGTACTTTGAGGGGCCCTGTGCCAGTGCCAATGCCAACGAGTGGGCCCCCCCCTGCTTGCTCAGGATCACAGCACTTGCAAAGTTGAAATACTTACCTCTCCCTGCTCCACTGCCGTGACGTGGTCCAGATTTACTGGGCCCACTAATTACTTGAACCAGCCCTACCCCCCACAACTTTAGCCAAATGACCCCCAATTTCAAATGCCTTCCAATTATTTTAAGGTAAATTACGCTTGACAAGCTTCATTAAGAAGAATGGATGGTTTTGACATTAAAATGGGCACTCTAGGTGTTTTCCTGGCCCCCACTCACTGCCGACTATGCTGCCCCATTGACTTGCATTGGGTTTCGTGTTTCGGTCGATCCCGACTTTACGTCATAATCGGCCGATTTCACTCGACCCGACTTTGGACATAGTCGGGTTTCGCAAAACCCGGCTCGACTCTAAAAAGGTCAAGGTCGCTCAACTCTACCTATCACTATTCTGACATTTGCATTTTTCTCGCTGCGCCGTTTAGCGATCAGGTAAAAAAAAATTTTTATTGATAGATCGGGCGATTCTGAACTCGGCGATACCAAATATGTGTATGTTTGATTTTTTTAATTGTTTAATTTTGAATGGGGCGAAAGGGTTATTTTTTAGTATTTTTAAAAACTTTTTTACTTTTTGCATGTGTCAATAGTCTCCATTGGAGACTAGAAGCTGCAGTACTTCAATCGCCTCTGCTACACACAGGTGATGATCACTTGCTATGAGCGCCGACCAAGGGTTGGACCTAATAGCAATCTGGCAATGACAACCATAGAGGTCTGCTTCAGATTCTTGGCCTGTTGCAGGTGACCACATTTTCTTTTTATTAAAAACATTTAGTTTAATTTTATCAAAGAAACTTGCTTTCCAGAGACCTAGCAATATCAAAATGTGTAAGGTGTGTGCTAGGGGATGGGGAAGTGGAAATGCTGATGATGGTGCATGCAGACGTCGAGGACATGGGGCAGGTGCAACTGCGCCTGTTGCTGGAGCGCAGGCAACACCCCCATCCATGACACGTAGTTTCCTGTCCCACTTCGCAGGGAAGCACGGGACACCACTTCTGAAGCCACACCAATGCGAATGGGTGGTTGGTTGGATAGCAGATAATGCTTCAAGCATGCCTGCCAGCACCACCCATTCTTCCACACGGTCCAGTCTCACCTCCAAAGCATCTGGATCACTTAATCCACACCCTGATCCTCCTTCCTCCCACCATGTCGAGTCCCAGGAGACCAGTGATCCCACACTAGGACCATTCAAGGAGCTCTTTACAACATTTCTTGATTGTGGCCTCTCAGCCTGCATGATCCAAGAGGGACAGGAGGACATCCTGTTTAGTGACTCACAAAACTTAGAGCAGCCATGGTCACAAGCAGATGACCTGTGGGGAACAACAAATTTTGTCTAATGAGGTGGATGATGATGAGACACAGTTGCCAATAAGTCAGGTTGCTGTTAAGCCACCAAGTCAGAAGGACCATGGTATGGCAGTGGAGGACGAGGAGTCAAGAAGAGCCAGTGGGGTGACCAGAGGGAGAAGGCGGGAAACTGTTCCGCACAATACACAATACTTGTGAATTTATCCAGGAATTAAGTGTTCCCCAGTCTGGGACTTTTTTTTAAAGAGAGTTCTGAGACAAAAAATGGTAATTTGCAACATGTACCATGCCAAGTTCAGCAGGGTCCTGACAACTAAGAGCCTAACCACCACCAGCATGGTCAGGCACATGTCATTTAAGCAGCCAACTCGGTGGAGCGAACGCCTGGGTCTACAATTGGTGGCAGTGGGTAACACCACTGCCTCTTCTCCTGTGCTAGGTGTTTGTCACACTACTTCCATCACACTGGCACAGATGACTCCTGCCCTGCACCCATCCTTCCACATTCTGAGGCACCATTATCAGGCCACACTCTGGCACCGCCTCCATGACTAAACCCGAACTCTACCGGGATTAATAAATTTAATTTCCTCCCAGCAGTGGAGGTCCAAGAGCTGGCACGGGGCAGGTTCAGAATGCTTTTAACCTACAGATTAACCCCTTATCTGCAGGTTAATAGCGTTTTTTAACTTGGCAAGTTTCCTTTAAGCAACTGCAAGGGTATTGAATTTAGTCATGAAAAAAGGATCACTTTTATTAGGGAACAGCAATAGGCTAGCTTTTATCAAAGTGAGGAACAAAAATCAAACAGTTCATTTAATATTAATATCTAACTATTTTCTTTACAAACCTAACATGGAATGCTTCTACATATTTCAATGATTGAGATTTTTTTGTGATACATTTTCTTTTATTTTGTTGCCCACAAATAAATTTAAGTTGAATAGAGTTTTGCATTTCATTATGAAAATTTCTAAAATTTGTCAGATTTAAAATGATTTGCAATTTTAAAAAAATGTTGTTTTTCTATGCCCTTAAACCAGGTAGTCACACCATCCAACCAGTTAATAAGCAACATTTCCCGTATGTCTACTGTAAGTCAGCATCATTTTTCAAATGTCCAAATGTCCTCATATTTTGTTATGATGTTAGAAGGTTTAAAAGTTTAGCAATAATTTTTTATTTTTCAAGGAAATTTACAAACCTATTTTGTAGGGAGCAATTCTCATTTGAAAGTGATACCATTTTAAAAACCGGCGCTCTCAAAGTATTCAAAGCTTCTGTTAGAAAGTTTGTTAACCCTTCAGGGGCTTCCCAGGAATTAACGCAAATTGGAATGAAGGAATGGGGAATATTACTTTTTTTTTTACACTAAAATGTTACTCAAAGTCTCAAATTATTCATTTTATAATAGGGGGGATGTCACGATTCCACAACTCACGGTGTCTCAGGGACGTTGTGAATGACAGCTCTGACGCCCTATGGATTGAGGGCTGGCTGAGCAGTCAGGATTGTGAGTGACAGCTCTACCGACCAATCTGAGGCAGAGGTGTGAATATTGTGATTGACTGGGTCTGCGGGATATCCTCCAGGTTTCATCTGATCTGGGTGATTACAGGGCTATTTAGCACTCTGACAATTGTCAGACCGTTGCCAATTGTAGCTTTGTTCAAGTGGTGTGTGCGTTTTCTCTGTGCTCGGAGTTGTATTCTGATCTCTGTTGCCAACCTTGGATTTACCTTTTGGAGGGCTTTGAAGAAAAGGAATGGCATCTGACATTTGGAGTGAAAATTTATGCTGCATAAATTGCAGAACCCGTGTCACATTTACAGAGCCCCTTGGGTGCCAAAACTGTGGAAACTCCCCATAAGTTAGCCCATGTTGGAAATTGCATCCATCAAGGATTTTGACTAGCAGTGTGCTGAACATTTTGAATCCCCAGATGTGTTACAGAATTTTTAAAAGTTGTGCGTGAAAACAAAAAGAATGACTGACCCCTGGCCTTTTGACTATTCTGCCTCACGATAAGCCCATATTTACTACTGTCACATTGAGTAGTGAGTGACTATCGTCACATTACAATTGGTCCAAATACCCTTTTATTTTATTTTCCCACTAGTATGGACTCAATTTGCACACATCTTGTGATCAGGTAATGAATCTGACCCAGATGGTCCAGGATTTGGCCAGTGAGCACCAGAAATCAGAAGTCTCAGCTGCAAGGTCAGTATTCCAGGGCGATGGTTGCAACTCAGAACTGTCCGCTGCTGGCAGTAGCTATAAAAGGCTGTACCTTCTGATGTACAGATGGTGGCTAACGAACCAGTAGTTGCTTTCCCTGGTAAATTTCCAGGGGAGAAAGATCAGTTCAGGGTGTTCAGGGAGAGTTGTAAGCAACTTTTTTACCCTGCAAACCTAGTCTTAAGTGGATGTGTCCAAGAGGGTGGGAATAATCATATCACTACTGTGAATAGGCCCTAAGACGTGCATTCATTTAGTTGATACGTTAGAGTTAATCTATAAAGAACCTGACAGGATCCAGTAGCAGAGGTTACAGAGGCAAAGATTATGACTCTGATACAAGGGTGCTTCACCACTGAGGATTACTGTACCGAGTTCCGGCAGTGGTCTATGGAAGTGCTATGGAATGATTCAGCTCTTAGAAGCAGAGTCCTCTCAAATACTCTCAAGGACATTCTGGCTCTCCATAAGCCACCTTGTTCCTTGAAGGAGGCCATAACCCAGGCTATTCGGTTGCATTGCAGAATACGGGGAGGCATGATGCACGACAGAGGGGTTCGGTAATTCCCTCGAAACCTGTACACTTACCTGACATGGAACCGATGGAAGTTGGAGCTGCCAGCTCTCGGGTCGCTTAGAGGAGGTGTCGGTGCAGTCTCAGACTCAGCTTTTACTGTGATTCTGCTGGGCATTTTCTTCGGTACACCATGATATGCCCTCAAACGAGCAAGACGGCGGAATACACCTAAGTCTGGATGGTTGTCGACGAGGTAACCAGACTTTCAGATACCTTTTTACTCCTCTAATAAAGTGCTGTTAAATGCAGAGCTTTGTTTCCAGAAGCTGTGGTCATCTGCATTTGCTTTCATTGATTCAGGACTGGTTCTTAAATTAAGATTCGGGAGTCTTGGGACAGTTAGAGAGCCTCATTGACATTGTTGTGATTGACAGCACACCATTTACAGGACACCATTAGTCCAGAACTTTGTCAACCTGGTGACAGTGGAATTCACACTTAAAATGGGAAAACTTCACTCCATCTCCTGCTATCTTTTCGACAATTCACCTGCTGGGCTAGTATTATGGTTTCCATCACTGCTTATTTACAATCCTGTTATCGATTGTTGTCAGAAGGATGTTGTTACGTGAAGCGCCAATTGTCATATCATGTTTTAGTTGTGTTCACATTTGCTCAGCTAGTCTGGAGGGTCTGGCGGGGTAACTGAAACACTTTGAAGATGTGTTCTTGGACAAACATCTTCCTTATGATTGTGCTATTAGTCTTATCGCTAATGCCAAATTGCCAAAAGCTCACCTGTATATTTTATCGGGTCCTGAATTTACTGCAATTAAAGAATATGACAGCCAAAATCTTTGAAAAATCCTGGAGAACAGAAGTCCCAGACGTTTGGAGAAGGACAAATGTTGTCCCTATCTTCATAAAAGAAAAGAAAATAGAGCCAGGAAATTACAGACCAGTGAGCCTTACTTCTATACCAGGAAAGATCTTTAACCCCTTAGTGACGGAGCCAAATTTTTTAAATCTGACCAGTGTCACTTTATGTGGTAATAACTCTGCAACGCTTCAACAAATCCCAGTGATTTTGAGACTGTTTTTTCATGACACATTATACTTTATGATAATGGTAAATTTAGGTCAATATGTTTTGTATTTATTTATAAAAAAAATATCAAAAATTTGAGAAAAATGTTAAAAAATTAGCAATTTTTAAAATTTGAATGATTATCCCTTTAATCCAGATAGTCATACCAAAGCAAACCATTAATAAATAACATTTCCCACATGTCAGCTTTACATCAGCATCATTTCTAAAATTTTATTTTATTTTTTTAGCATTTTAGGAGGTTTAAAATGTAGCAGCAATTTTTCATTTTTTCAAGGAAATTTACTAAATTTATTTTTTTAGGGACTTATCCATGTTTGAAGTGCCTTTAGGGGTCTCGTATATTGGGAAACCCTGAAACGTGATACTATTTCAAAAACAGCACCCCCTGACATATCAAAAACTGCTGTCAGGTAGTTTATTAATCCTTCAGGTGCTTTACAGGAATTAATGCAAAGTGACATGACAGAAATGAAAATGTGTATTTTTACCACCTAAATGTCTCTAACTTCTGAAAAGGCCCCTATAGCCGTCAGACTCTGAATTGCCATGGCAAACATCAGGACCACACAATCATGATCTGTGGGCACCAATTGGGATAAAGAGGAAGCCCCCACACTCTGTTAACCATATATAATGATGTAGTCACTATTTACAGCAGCATCTAAGGGGTTAAACAGATTTGGATGGTGCAAACAGTGATCGTGGCTGATGCAGCAAGTTGTCAGCTATAGTGCACAACCAACAGATGCTGGATTGTTACCTGTATGGGGAGGCTATTCTCTTGTATGTAAGGTCAGTTAAAAGGCGTATTGGCTGTCATTAAGGGGTTAAGCAATTTATTAAACATGTTTGTAACTACTTGGATAAGAATACAGTAATTAGCCGGAGCCAGCAAGGGTTTGCAGCAAACAAGTCATGCAAGACTGATCTAATTTCCTTCTATGATGGAATCACTGACTGAGTTGATCAAGGGAAATGTGGTAGATATATGATATCTCGACTTCAGCAAAGCATTTGATAAAATATCTCATACTATCCATATTGAAAAAATGGCCAAGTATGGGATTGATAAGGCTACAGCTAGGTGGATTCAGTGATCATACTCAAAGAGTTGTAATAAATGGTTGCACATCCAATTAGAAGAGGGTTTCAAGTGGGGTACCAGAAGGATATGTCCTGGCCCCTCTCATAGAATGGTATTTAACAGAGAGAAATGCAAGATTCTACATCTGGGAAAGAAAAGCAAAAATTACATCTACAGAATGGGAAGAACAGAGCCAAGGAAAAAGACCTGGGTATACTAATTGATCACAGACTGCACATGAGTCAACAGTGTGATACAACAGCAAAAAAGTAATTCTAAGATGTATTAAGAGAAGCATAGAGTCTGGATCACATGAAGCAATTATCCAGCTCTACTCCTCTTTGGTCAGGCCAAACCTGGAATACTGTGTCTAGTCCTGGGCACCACATATGAAAAAAAAAATTAAAAACTGGAACAAATTCAAAGAAGAAATGCCTGTATGGTAAGTGGACTGCAAAGTATGTCCTCTGAGGAACAGTTAAAGGATTCGGGAATGCTCAGCTAAGAGGAGAGTTAATAGCTGTCTACAAATATCTGAAGGGCTGTCACAGTGTAAAGGGATCATCATTATTCTCATTTGAACATGGAAGCACAAGACGCAATGGAATGAAACTGAAAGGGAGAAGATACAGATTATATATTAGAAAAAACTTTTTGACAATGTGGGTGATCACAGGCTGCCACGAGAGGTGGTGAGTAGGGTTGAGCGACCTTGACCTTTTTAGAGTCGAGCCGTGTTTCGCAAAACCCGACTATCTTAGAAGTCGAGTCGAGTGGAATCGGCCGATTATCGCGAAAAGTCGGGTATCGCCCGAAACACGAAACCCAATGCAAGTCAATGGGGGAGCATAGTCGGCAGTGAGTGGAGGCCAGGAAAACACCTACACTGCCCATTTTAATGGCAAAAACATCCATTCTTGTTAAAGAAGCTTGTCAATCGTAATTTACCTTATAATAATTGGAAGGCATTTGAAATTGGGGGTCATTTGGCTAAAGTTGTGGGGGGTAGGGCTGGTTCAAGTAATTAGTGGGCCCAGTAAATCTGGACCACGTCACGGCAGTGGAGCAGGGAGAGGTAAGTATTTCAACTTTGCAAGTGCTGTGATCCTGAGCAAGCAGGGGGGGCCCACTCGTTGGCATTGGCACTGGCACAGGCCCCTCAAAGTACAGCGGTGTGTTTGCATGGCGGGGGCGCCTCCCACCGGCAGCAACACTTTTGCGTACTATGAGAGGCCCTGTGCCAGTGACGTCGCCAACTAGTATTCCTCCCCCCACCTGATGAAGGAACCTGCACTTTCATCTGCACCTTCCTCTTTGTCCCCGTGTAAGGTGGTATGGTATGCGGGAAGAGGAACCTGACTTTCAGCAGGGTCACAATCTTGCTGTGTAGCGTGCACGGGGAATTTTGCATTATGGGTCAATGTACCAGCAGACTCATCTATCACTGGCTGGGCAATGGGCAGGATGAGGAGGAAACACAGATATAGGCCCAAAGAATAAAGTTGGCTAAATGCAGTTCAAAATTGGTAACACAGGACTAAGCAGGGGGCATTGCAGTGGAGGACAACTGGAATGAGAGGCTGACACAGAGAGTAGGCCCAAATCAGTAAGTAGTCGAAATGCAGTTCAAAATTGGCAACCGTAGTAAACAGGCGGCACAGCTTTGTTCAGTGGAGGAGAACAGCAAGGAGTGGCAGACACCGATAGTAGGCCCCAACCCAACTAGTAGGCCAAATGCAGTCTAACATTAACAACTACTTAACGAGAGCCTGAAAATGGAATTTCAGGACAGGAAACCAGGAGAACAGCAAGGAGTGGCAGACACCGATAGTAGGCCCCAAACCAACTAGTACGCCAAATGCAGTTGTTCCGTTTAACCACAATTTAATGAGAGCCTGAAGATAGAAGTTCAGGAAAGGCAACCTGGAGAACACCTTGGAGTGTAACACACCATCTCTCTACACCCCATACCCAATTTGTAGGCCTAATGCAGCGTAGTTTCCAACAACTACTAAACGAGAGCCGGAAGATCGAAGCTCAGGAAAGGCAACCTGGAGAACACCTTGGAGTGGAACACACCATCTCTCTACACCCCATACCCAATTTGTAGGCCTAATGCAGTGTAGTTTCCAACAACTACTAAACGAGAGCATGAAGATCGAAGCATTGGCGAGGAAACCTGGGGAACACCTTGGAGTGGAACACACCATCTCTCTACACCCCATACCCAATTTGTAGGCCTAATGCAGCGTTGTTTCCAACAACTACTAAACGAGAGCCGGAAGATCGAAGCTCAGGAAAGGCAACCTGGAGAACACCTTGGAGTGGAACACACCATCTCTCTACACCCCATACCCAATTTGTAGGCCTAATGCAGTGTAGTTTCCAAGAACTACTAAACGAGAGCCGGAAGATCGAAGCTCAGGAAAGGCAACTTGGAGAACACCTTGGAGTGGAACACACCATCTCTCTACACCCCATACCCAATTTGTAGGCCTAATGCAGTGTAGTTTCCAAGAACTACTAAACGAGAGCCGGAAGATCGAAGCTCAGGAAAGGCAACTTGGAGAACACCTTGGAGTGGAACACACCATCTCTCTACACCCCATACCCAATTTGTAGGCCTAATGCAGTGTAGTTTCCAAGAACTACTAAACGAGAGCCGGAAGATCGAAGCTCAGGAAAGGCAACCTGGAGAACACCTTGGAGTGGAACACACCATCTCTCTACACCCCATACCCAATTTGTAGGCCTAATGCAGTGTAGTTTCCAAGAACTACTAAACGAGAGCCGGAAGATCGGAGCTCAGGAAAGGTAACCTGGAGAACACCTTGGAGTGGAACACACCATCTCTCTACACCCCATACCCAATTTGTAGGCCTAATGCAGCGTAGTTTCCAACAACTACTAAACGAGAGCCGGAAGATCGAAGCTCAGGAAAGGCAACCTGGAGAACACCTTGGAGTGGAACACACCATCTCTCTACACCCCATACCCAATTTGTAGGCCTAATGCAGTGTAGTTTCCAAGAACTACTAAACGAGAGCCGGAAGATCGAAGCTCAGGAAAGGCAACCTGGAGAACACCTTGGAGTGGAACACACCATCTCTCTACACCCCATACCCAATTTGTAGGCCTAATGCAGTGTAGTTTCCAAGAACTACTAAACGAGAGCCGGAAGATCGGAGCTCAGGAAAGGTAACCTGGAGAACACCTTGGAGTGGAACACACCATCTCTCTACACCCCATACCCAATTTGTAGGCCTAATGCAGCGTAGTTTCCAACAACTACTAAACGAGAGCCGGAAGATCGAAGCTCAGGAAAGGCAACCTGGAGAACACCTTGGAGTGGAACACACCATCTCTCTACACCCCATACCCAATTTGTAGGCCTAATGCAGTGTAGTTTCCAAGAACTACTAAACGAGAGCCGGAAGATCGAAGCTCAGGAAAGGCAACTTGGAGAACACCTTGGAGTGGAACACACCATCTCTCTACACCCCATACCCAATTTGTAGGCCTAATGCAGTGTAGTTTCCAAGAACTACTAAACGAGAGCCGGAAGATCGAAGCTCAGGAAAGGCAACCTGGAGAACACCTTGGAGTGGAACACACCATCTCTCTACACCCCATACCCAATTTGTAGGCCTAATGCAGTGTAGTTTCCAAGAACTACTAAACGAGAGCCGGAAGATCGGAGCTCAGGAAAGGTAACCTGGAGAACACCTTGGAGTGGAACACACCATCTCTCTACACCCCATACCCAATTTGTAGGCCTAATGCAGTGTAGTTTCCAACAACTACTAAACGAGAGCATTAAGATCGAAGCAATGGCGAGGAAACCTGGGGCACACCTTGGGGAGGCAGACATCGTTAGTAGGCCCTACCAAAGTTGTACCCCCAATACAGTTTTAAAATTCCTAGAGGCTGAAAACAAGACTATTGACGCTCAGCTTTTTTCAAAGGAACACAGCTGAATTGAGTGGCGCAGACAGACACAGGTAGTAGGACTTAACCCAAAAATGTGGCTCACTGCAGCTTAAAAAAGTTACAGGGGTACACAAGCAGCAGTGCTCTGGGCAGTGGAGGACAATTTCAATAGTGGACCGCAGACAGACTTTGTACGCCTACTATTAAAAAAAGGATGCTCTATGCAATTAAAAATAGGTTCCAGGGGTCCACGGGCAGCAGTGGTGTGGTCAGTGGACGAGTATTGGAAGGAGGGACCGCAGACAGGCGTAGTAGGCCTAACATAACAAAATTAGGCTGTAGACACTGTAAAATTGGTTCCAGGGGTACACGGGCAGCAGTGGTGTGGTCAGCGGAGGAAAATTGGAATTAGGGACTGCAGACAGACTTTGTAGGCTGTCCCCTGTGGACCATGCATCCAACACATTAACCCAGTGCGCCGTAATGGACACGTAACTTTTTGTGGACATGCCTACTGGTCCATGCGTCTCTTGTCAGGTGCACCTTTCTACTGTTTGATTGCCTGAGTGCTATGACAATGCAGACTTTTTTATGCCGGTGGAGGGCTGGGATGGCTTTTCTCGCAAAAGAAATGTCGACTGGGTAGCTTGAACCGCTGCACAGCGTAGTTCATCTGGGCTTTCTAAATATAAAACAAAGAAAAAAAGGAGGCTACATGCACTTTCAGCTGGGTTCCAGGGGTACACGGCCAGCATTGGTCTGGTCAGTGGAGAACTATTGGAAGGAGTGACCGCAAACAGGCATCGAAGGCCTAACATAATAACACATTGCTGTTGGCAATTTTAAATTGGTTCCAGGGGAACACGGGCAGCAGTGGCCTGGTCAGTGTAGTAGTAGTAGAAAGAACGGACCGCAGACAGGCATCGAAGGCCTAAAATAAAAAAATTGGGCTGGCTGTAGGCAATTTTAAATTGGTTCCAGGGGTACACGGGCAGCAGTGGTGTGGTCAGTGGAGGCCTAGTGGAAGGAGTGACCGCAGACAGGCATCGAAGGCCTAAAATAATAACACATGGCTGTAGGCAATTTTAAATTGGTTCCAGGGGTACACGGGCAGCAGTGGCCTGGTCAGTGTAGTAGTAGTAGAAAGAACGGACCGCAGACAGGCATCGAAGGCCTAAAATAAAAAAATTGGGCTGGCTGTAGGCAATTTTAAATTGGTTCCAGGGGTACATGGGCAGCAGTGGTGTGGTCAGTGGAGGCCTAGTGGAAGGAGTGACCGCAGACAGGCATCGAAGGCCTAAAATAATAACACATGGCTGTAGGCAATTTTAAATTGGTTCCAGGGGTACACGGGCAGCAGTGGCCTGGTCAGTGTAGTAGTAGTAGAAAGAACGGACCGCAGACAGGCATCGAAGGCCTAAAATAAAAAAATTGGGCTGGCTGTAGGCAATTTTAAATTGGTTCCAGGGGTACACGGGCAGCAGAGGTGTGGTCAGTGGAGGCATATTGTAAGGAGTGACCGCAGACAGGCATCGAAGGCCTAAAATAATAACACATGGCTGTAGGCAATTTTAAATTGGTTACAGGGGTACACGGGCAGCAGTGGTGTGGTCAGTGGAGGCATAGTGGAAGGAGTGACCGCAGACAGGCTTCGAAGGCCTAACATAACAAAAATGTCAATACAATGGTATTGTCAGTGGCAGGCATTGAAGGATGTCAGCGCATAGACTAAATATTGGTGGAGCTGTGAGATAATTTTGCAAGTGGTAGAGCACTGTTTGAGCTGGGGGGGGGGAACTGTCTTGTGGCCGGCGGTACAGGCCCAGGGCCCCTCATATTACAACGGTGTGTCTGACGTTGGGTGCGCACCACCACCGCCAGAGACACTTTATTGTACTAGGAGGGACCCAGTGGCAGTGCCGTCGACCAAAAGCGGGCACACCCACCTCTTCAGACAAACAGCACTCTCACGGGTGCTGTCGCCAAGTGTCGATACCACGGCCCCGTGTGGGGAGTTTGGCCATTTAGTGAGGTGTAAACATGTCGTATGCTGGACAATCAGGTGCAGAAAATTATGAGATTGGAAAAGGCATTCAGAATAGTCCACAGGCAAGACCTTTTCATAGGAAAGCTAGGTGTCAGCCGGGCAAGGTGGGGCAAAAGATTTCGAAATCCAGTTGTGGTTCATTTTAATGAAGGTTAGATCATCTGCATTTTGGGTAGCCAGACGAGTCCTTTTTTCTGTTAGTATTGAACCTGCAGCACTGAATACTCTTTCTGATAGGACACTAGCTGCCGGGCAAGCAAGCGCCTGCAATGCATATTCTGCCAATTCTGGCCAGGTGTCTAATTTTGATGCCCAGTAATCAAATGGGAATGACGGTTGAGGGAGAACATCGATAAGGGATGAAAAATAGTTTGTAACCATACTGGACAAATGTTGTCTCCTGTCACTTTGAATTGATGCTGCAGTACCTGTCCTGTCTGCGGTCATAGCAAAATCACTCCACAACCTGGTCAGAAAACCCCTCTGGCCAACGCCACTTCTGATTTCTGCCCCTCTAACTCCTCTGGTCTGCTGGCCCCTGCAGCTCGTGTGAGAACGATCACGGGCGCTGTGTGCAGGGAATGCCAGAAGCAAACGGTCAACAAGAGTTGATTGTTTGGTTGCTAATATTAGTTCCAAGTTCTCATGTGGCATTATATTTTGCAATTTGCCTTTATAGCGAGGATCAAGGAGTCAGGCCAACCAGTAATCGTCATCGTTCATCATTTTAGTTATGCGTGTGTCCCTTTTGAGGATACGGAAGGCATAATCCGCCATGTGGGCCAAAGTTCCAGTTCTCAAATCTGCGGTTGTGCTTGGTTGAGGGGCAGTTTCAGGCAAATCCACGTCACTTGTGTCCCTCCAAAAACCAGAACCCGGCCTTGCCGCGCCACCAATTTCCAGTGGCCCCGGAAAAGCTTCCTCATTAAAAATATAATCATCCCCATCATCCTCCTCGTCCTCCTCCTCCTCTTCGCCCGCTAACTCGTCCTGTACACTGCCCTGGCCAGACAATGGCTGACTGTCATCAAGGCTTTCCTCTTCCTCAGCTGCAGACGCCTGATCCTTTATGTGCGTCAAACTTTGCATCAGCAGACGCATTAGGGGGATGCTCATGCTTATTATGGCGTTGTCTGCACTAACCAGCCGTGTGCATTCCTCAAAACACTGAAGGACTTGACACATGTCTTGAATCTTCGACCACTGCACACCTGACAACTCCATGTCTGCCATCCTACTGCCTGCCCGTGTATGTGTATCCTCCCACAAAAACATAACAGCCCGCCTCTGTTCGCACAGTCTCTGAAGCATGTGCAGTGTTGAGTTCCACCTTGTTGCAACGTCTATGATTAGGCGATTCTGGGGAAGGTTCAAAGAACGCTGATAGGTCTGCATACGGCTGGAGTGTACGGGCGAACGGCGGATATGTGAGCAAAGTCCACGCACTTTGAGGAGCAGGTCGGATAACCCCGGATAACTTTTCAGGAAGCACTGCACCACCAGGTTTAAGGTGTGAGCCAGGCAAGGAATGTGTTTCAGTTGGGAAAGGGAGATGGCAGCCATGAAATTCCTTCCGTTATCACTCACTACCTTGCCTGCCTCAAGATCTACAGTGCCCAGCCACGACTGCGTTTCTTTCTGCAAGAACTCGGACAGAACTTCCGCGGTGTGTCTGTTGTCGCCCAAACACTTCATAGCCAATACAGCCTGCTGACGTTTGCCAGTAGCTGCCCCATAATGGGAGACCTGGTGTGCAACAGTGGCAGCTGCGGATGGAGTGGTTGTGCGACTGCGGTCTGTGGACGAGCTCTCGCTTCTGCAGGAGGACGAAGAGGAGGAGGAGGGGGTGCGAACGGCTACAGCCAACTGTTTCCTAGACCGTGGGCTAGGCAGAACTGTACCAAACTTGCTGTCCCCTGTGGACCCTGCATCCACAACATTCACCCAGTGTGCCGTGATGGACACGTAACGTCCTTGGCCATGCCTACTGGTCCATGCATCTGTTGTCAGGTGCACCTTTGTGCTCACAGATTGCCTGAGTGCATGGACGATGCGCTCTTTAACATGCTGGTGGAGGGCTGGGATGGCTTTTCTGGAAAAAAAGTGTCGACTGGGTAGCTCGTAGCGTGGTACAGCGTAGTCCATCAGGGCTTTGAAAGCTTCGCTTTCAACTAAGCGGTAGGGCATCATCTCTAACGAGATTAGTCTAGCTATGTGGGCGTTCAAACCCTGTGTACGCGGATGCGAGGCTAAGTACTTCCTTTTTCTAACCATAGTCTCATGTAGGGTGAGCTGGACTGGAGAGCTGGAGATCGTGGAAATAGCGGGGGTGCCGGTGGATATGGCAGACTGAGAGACGGAGGGACATGGTATTGTTGCCGCCGGTGCCCTAGATGCAGTGTTTCCTACTACGAAACTGGTGATTCCCTGACCCTGACTGCTTTGGCCTGGCAAAGAAACCTGCACAGATACTGCAGGTGGTGCGAAAAATGGTGGCCCTACACTGCCGGAAGGGATGTTGCGTTGCTGACTAGCTTCATTGGCCGAGGGTGCTACAACCTTAAGGGACGTTTGGTAGTTAGTCCAGGCTTGCAAATGCATGGTGGTTAAATGTCTATGCATGCAACTTGTATTGAGACTTTTCAGATTCTGTCCTCTGCTTAAGGTAGTTGAACATTTTTGACAGATGACTTTGCGCTGATCAATTGGATGTTGTTTAAAAAAATGCCAGACTGCACTCTTTCTAGCATCGGATACCTTTTCAGGCATTGCAAACTGAGCTTTAACCGGATGGCCACGCTGTCCTCCAACAGGTTTTGGCTTTGCCACGCGTTTTGGGCAAGATACGGGCCCGGCAGATGGAACCTGTTGCGATGTTGATGCCTGCTGCGGCCCCTCCTCCTCCGCTTCAGAACTGCTGCCGCCTGCACCCTGTTCCCCCAATGGCTGCCAATCGGGGTCAAGAACTGGGTCATCTATTACCTCTTCTTGTAGCTCGTGTGCAACTTCGTCTGTGTCACCGTGTCGGTCGGTGGTATAGCGTTCGTGATGGGGCAACATAGTCTCATCAGGGTCTGATTCTTGATCATTACCCTGCGAGGGCAATGTTGTGGTCTGAGTCAAAGGACCAGCATAGTAGTCTGGCTGTGGCTGTGCATCAGTGCACTCCATGTCAGATTCAACTTGTAATGGGCATGGACTGTTAACTGCTTCACTTTCTAAGCCAGGGACGGTATGTGTAAAGAGCTCCATGGAGTAACCCGTTGTGTCGCCTGCTGCATTCTTCTCTGTTGTTGTTTTTGCTGAAGAGGACAAGGAAGCGACTTGTCCCTGACCGTGAACATCCACTAACGACGCGCTGCTTTGACATTTACCAGTTTCACAAGAGGAGGCAAAAGAGCTAGAGGCTGAGTCAGCAAGATAAGCCAAAACTTGCTCTTGCTGCTCCGGCTTTAAAAGCGGTTTTCCTACTCCCAGAAAAGGGAGCGTTCGAGGCCTTGTGTAGCCAGACGACGAACCTGGCTCCACAGCTCTAGACTTAGGTGCAATATTTTTTTTCCCACGACCAGCTGATGCTCCACCACTACCACTACCCTCATTACCAGCTGACAATGAACGCCCCCGGCCACGACCTCTTCCACCAGACTTCCTCATTGTTTTAAAAACGTAAACAAACTAACGGTATTTGTTGCTGTCACACAACTTACACGGTGAGCTATAACTTCAGTATGATTTAGCTACCCCTTTACAGGTGAGTGAGACCACAACGAAAATCAGGCACAATGTTACACACTCTGTTGTTGGTGGCAACAAATGAGAGAGATGCCACACACGCAGGACTGTCACTGAAGCACAAATGTAAATATTAATCTCCCACTGATTTGTTTTTGTTTGTTTTTTCAGGGAGACTTTAGGAAAAAAAAAAATAGAATAAAATGATTTTTTCAGGAAGAATTTAGAAACCAAATAAAATAAAATGATTTTTTCAGGGAGAATTTAGAAAACAAATAAAACAAAAAAAGGCTTTCTATGGCCCACTGAGTGAGAGATGACGCACACAGGAGTCAGGAGTGGCACACAAGCCCAGAGGCCAATATTTATCTCCCACTGATTGATGTAGTGATTTTTTCAGGTAGATTTTGGAACCCAAATCAAGCTAAAAAAATAATAGGCTTTCTATGGCCCACAATTGGAGAGAGAGAGAGAGAGATGGCACACCCAGGAGTCAAGACTGGCACACAAGCAGAAAGGGCAATATTAATCTCCCACTGATTTGTTTTTGTTTTTTTTTTCAGGGAGACTTTAGGAAAATAAAATAATAGAATAAAATGATTTTTTCAGGAAGAATTTAGAAACCAAATAAAATAAAATGATTTTTTCAGGGAGAATTTAGAAAACAAATAAAACAAAAAAAGGCTTTCTATGGCCCACTGAGTGAGAGATGACGCACACAGGAGTCAGGAGTGGCACACAAGCCCAGAGGCCAATATTTATCTCCCACTGATTGATGTAGTGATTTTTTCAGGTAGATTTTGGAACCCAAATCAAGCTAAAAAAATAATAGGCTTTCTATGGCCCACAATTGGAGAGAGAGAGAGAGAGATGGCACACCCAGGAGTCAAGACTGGCACACAAGCAGAAAGGGCAATATTAATCTCCCACTGATTTGTTTTTTTTTTTTTTTTCATGGAGACTTTAGGAAAAAAAAATAATAGAATAAAATGATTTTTTCAGGAAGAATTTAGAAACCAAATAAAATAAAATGATTTTTTCAGGGAGAATTTAGAAAACAAATAAAACAAAAAAAGGCTTTCTATGGCCCACTGAGTGAGAGATGACGCACACAGGAGTCAGGAGTGGCACACAAGCCCAGAGGCCAATATTTATCTCCCACTGATTGATGTAGTGATTTTTTCAGGTAGATTTTGGAACCCAAATCAAGCTAAAAAAATAATAGGCTTTCTATGGCCCACAATTGGAGAGAGAGAGAGAGATGGCACACCCAGGAGTCAAGACTGGCACACAAGCAGAAAGGGCAATATTAATCTCCCACTGATTTGTTTTTTGTTTTTTTCAGGGAGACTTTAGGAAAAAAAAAATAGAATAAAATGATTTTTTCAGGAAGAATTTAGAAACCAAATAAAATAAAATGATTTTTTCAGGGAGAATTTAGAAAACAAATAAAACAAAAAAAGGCTTTCTATGGCCCACTGAGTGAGAGATGACGCACACAGGAGTCAGGAGTGGCACACAAGCCCAGAGGCCAATATTTATCTCCCACTGATTGATTTATTGATTTTTTCAGGTAGAATTTAGATCCCAAATCAACCAAAAACATAAATAGGCTTTCTATGGCCCACTATTTGTGAGAGAGATGGCACGCTCAGGACTGGCACACAAGCCCAGAGGCTAATATTAATCTCCCACTTTTTATTTTTTTTCAGGGAAAATTTATAAACCCAATAAAAAAAATAATAAATAGGCTTTCTATGGCCCACTATCTGAGAGAGAGAGATGGCACGCTTAGGACTGGCACATAAGCCCAAAGGCCAATATTAATCTCCCTTTTTTTTTTCAGGGAGAATTTATAAAACCAAAAAAAATAAAAATAAATAGGCTTTCTATGGCCCACTATTTGTGAGAGAGATGGCACGCTCAGGACTGGCACACAAGCCCAGAGGCCAATATTAATCTCCCACTGATTTGTTTTTTGTTTTTTTTCAGGGAGACTTTAGGAAAAAAAAAATAGAATAAAATGATTTTTTCAGGAAGAATTTAGAAACCAAATAAAATAAAATGATTTTTTCAGGGAGAATTTAGAAAACAAATAAAACAAAAAAAGGCTTTCTATGGCCCACTGAGTGAGAGATGACGCACACAGGAGTCAGGAGTGGCACACAAGCCCAGAGGCCAATATTTATCTCCCACTGATTGATTTATTGATTTTTTCAGGTAGAATTTAGATCCCAAATCAACCAAAAACATAAATAGGCTTTCTATGGCCCACTATTTGTGAGAGAGATGGCACGCTCAGGACTGGCACACAAGCCCAGAGGCCAATATTAATCTCCCACTTTTTATTTTTTTTCAGGGAAAATTTATAAACCCAATAAAAAAAATAATAAATAGGCTTTCTATGGCCCACTATCTGAGAGAGAGAGATGGCACGCTTAGGACTGGCACACAAGCCCAAAGGCCAATATTAATCTCCCTTTTTTTTTTCAGGGAGAATTTATAAAACCAAAAAAAAATAAATAAATAGGCTTTCTATGGCCCACTATTTGTGAGAGAGATGGCACGCTCAGGACTGGCACACAAGCCCAGAGGCCAATATTAATCTCCCACTTTTTTTTTTTTGTTCCAGGGAAAATTTATAAACCCAATAAAAAAAATAATAAATAGGCTTTCTATGGCCCACTATCTGAGAGAGAGAGATGGCACGCTTAGGACTGGCACACAAGCCCAAAGGCCAATATTAATCTCCCACTGATTGATTTATTGATTTTTTCAGGTAGAATTTAGAACCCAAATAAAGCAAAAAAAAAAAAATGGGCTTTCTATGGCCCACTGAGTGAGTGATGATGCACACAGGAGTCAGGAGTGGCACACAAGCCCTGAGGCCAATATTTTTCTCCCACTGATTGATGTAGTGATTTTTTCAGGTAGATTTTAGAACCCAAATGAAGCAAAAAAATAAATAGGCTTTCTATGGCCCACTATTTGTGAGAGAGATGGCACGCTCAGGACTGGCACACAAGCCCAGAGGCCAATATTAATCTCCCACTTTTTTTTTTTTTGTTCCAGGGAAAATTTATAAACCCAATAAAAAAAATAATAAATAGGCTTTCTATGGCCCACTATCTGAGAGAGAGAGATGGCACGGTTAGGACTGGCACACAAGCCCAAAGGCCAATATTAATCTCCCACTGATTGATTTATTGATTTTTTCAGGTAGAATTTAGAACCCAAATAAAGCAAAAAAAAAAAAAAATGGGCTTTCTATGGCCCACTGAGTGAGTGATGATGCACACAGGAGTCAGGAGTGGCACACAAGCCCTGAGGCCAATATTTTTCTCCCACTGATTGATGTAGTGATTTTTTCAGGTAGATTTTAGAACCCAAATCAAGCAAAAAAATAAATAGGCTTTCTATGGCCCACTGAGTGAGAGATGGCACACACAGGAGTCAAGAGTGGCACACAAGCCCTGAGGCCAATATTTTTCTCCCACTGATTGATGTAGTGATTTTTTCAGGTAGATTTTATAACCCAAATCAAGCAAAAAAATAAATAGGCTTTCTATGGCCCACTGAGTGAGAGATGGCACACACAGGGATGGCACTCTAGCAGAAATGTCAATCTTAATCTCCCACAAAAAAAAAAAAAAAACAGGGAGTGTCCAACAATTACTATCTCCCTGCAGTAATCTCAGCCAGGTATGGCAGGCAGCAATAAGGAGTGGACTGATGCACAAATTAAATAAAAAGTGTGGACAAACAAAAAAGATAGCTGTGCAGAAAGGAAGGAACAAGAGGATTTGTGCTTTGAAAAAAGCAGTTGGTTTGCACAGCGGCGTACACACAGCAATGCAGCTATCAGGGAGCCTTCTAGGGCAGCCCAATGAGCTACAGCGCTGAGGGGGAAAAAAAAAAAAATGTAGCTTCCACTGTCCCTGCACACCGAAGGTGGTGTTGGGCAGTGGAAATCGCTACAGCACAAGCGGTTTGGTGGTTAATGGACCCTGCCTAACGCTATCCCTGCTTCTGATGAAGCGGCAGCAACCTCTCCCTAAGCTCAGATCAGCAGCAGTAACATGGCGGTCGGCGGGAACTCCCCTTTATAGCCCCTGTGACGCCGCAGACAGCAAGCCAATCACTGCAATGCCCTTCTCTAAGATGGTGGGGACCAGGACCTATGTCATCACGCTGCCCACACTCTGCGTTTACCTTCATTGGCTGAGAAATGGCGCTTTTCGCGTCATTGAAACATGACTTTGGCGCGAAAGTCGCGTACCGCATGGCCGACCCCGCACAGGGGTCGGATCGGGTTTCATGAAACCCGACTTTGCCAAAAGTCGGCGACATTTGAAAATGAACGACCCGTTTCGCTCAACCCTAGTGGTGAGTTCTCTTTCAATAGAAGTCTTAAAGCAGAGGCAGGACAGACTTCAGTCTGAGATGGTTTAGTGAATCCTGCATTGCATTGAGCAGGGGGTTGGATACGATGAACCTTGAGGTCCCTTCCAACTCTAACATTCTATGATTCTATTATTCTATGATTCTAATATGTAAACGAAAATTTAGGAAAACGTCATATCTGTCCTTCCTCCTCACCTGTAGCTGCTGGGATATTCTTTGCTAAAAAGAAAGATAGGGATCACCATCCTTGCCTCGATTTTGAATTAAACAAAATTACGTTTAAAAATACTTACCCACTTCCACTTCTCCTTGATCTAAATAATAAGCTTACTGGAGCTACTGTAAATGGTTTTCTAAACTGGATCTTAGAGGAGCTTATAATTTGATATGCATCTGGAAAGGTGATGAGTGGGAAAATGGCTTTTTGAAAATCTGAGGTTCTATTGAAAATCATGTCATGCCTTTTGGGTTTACCAATGCACCAGCAGTTTTTCAAAACTTTATGAACAATATATTTTCTGATATTATTGGAAGGTTATTGTTGTCATGACAGTCTAATTTTTTTCACCTGATCTGGATTCGCACTATAAACATGTCCGTTTTATCCTACAAAAGCTCAGGGAAAATTCTTTGTTCGCTAAATTGGAGAAATGTACTTTTTCTGTTCAAGAAATATCGTTCCTGGGGTTCATTGTATCTGCTGAAAGGTTTAAGATGGATTCTGGGAAGGTGCAGGCTATAATTGATTGGGTTCAGCCATGTGACCTTAAAGCATTGCAGCGTTTTCTAGGATTCGCCAATTACTATGGAATATTTATTGGAGGGTTTTCGAAGATCATCTTTAGATCTAACTTTAGAGTATGAGGTACAAAAGATTCTTGATTCTTGGAAGTTCCGTAATCCAGTAACTCATCCATTCTAAGGGATATGGACTAGAGAAGAAATCCTGGGTTCCAGCTCGGGCAATGAAGGCCAATTTTCTTTTCAGGGCCTTCCAGCGTAGGTTTTCTGGGAAGCCTGGGGGGAGGGTGGACCCCATTGAAGAGGGGGTACAATCACAATTTCACAACTATTTGCGTCCTAGAGATGCTGTGGATGACAGCTTTGGTACCCTATGGGGTCTTTGGCTGGTCAAGCTACCAGGATTCTGAGTGACAGCTCTACTGCCCAAAGTGAGGCAGAAATGTGAGTCTTGTGATTGACAGCTCAGCTGTCCTTTCTGACTGGGTCTGTGAGATCTCCTCCAGGTGTCATCTGTTCTGGGTGATTACAAGGCAATTGTCAGACCTTGCCAATTGTAGCTTTGCTAAAGGTGTGTGTGTGTGTTTGCTCTGTGCTCAGAGTTGTATTCTGATCTCCATTGCTTATCTTTGGATTTACCTTTTTGACCATCCGTTTGATTTACCCCTTTATCTTGATCCCCTATGTTTCTGATACTTTGACTGTTTCCTGACTATGCTTTAGTCTTTTCCCTTTGTCTATTAAAAGCCCTCTTGGTACTGACCCCGGACCTCTTGACTATGCTGCCTCACAGTAAGTCTGTGAGTAGTGACTAGTATCACATGCAAAAGGTGAAAATGGAACACACAAATTGTAATACAATGCCCCTTGAACACAAAAATGCTCATTATGTGGTTGAAAACAGCTGGGCACCGTTGAGCATACTTATGAGGGCTTACAAGAGAGGGAATGCTATTTCACATTTGGAGTGCAAACCTATATTGAATAAATTGCAGACCTAATGTCACATTTACGGAGCCTCTGTGGTGCCAACACTGCAAAAACTCTCGACAAGTAAACCCATACTGGAAACTGCATCCATCACGGAATTTATCCAGCAGTGTGTTAAGCATTTTGATCCCCCAGGTGCTTTACAGATTTTTTTTAAAATTGTGCCATAAAAACAAAAAACAATTTCCACTAAAATATTACTGCTGCCCCAAATTTTTCATTTTCTCAAGTGGTAATAGGAGAAAACGAACCGTATGAATGCAACGGGGCCTGGAGAGAAAGGAACACTATTTGACTTTTTGTGCACAGGTTCTGCTGGAATAATTTGCGGGAACTATTTGCAAAGCCCCTAAGTACCATGAAAGCAGGAAACCCATCCCCCCAAAAATCATTTTTTAAATTACTCCCTTCTGGGAATTTATCTAAGGGCGTAGTGACTAGTTTAACCCCACAGGTGGTTTCTAAAAATAAGCACACAGTGATTGCATGCTAACTGTTATTTGGGTACCCTGCATAACTCAGAAGGGGGTCGGGTTGGCATTCTTCTTTGTGAACAAGCACTGATTTTGGTGGATTTTTAATTTTGAGGAGACGGCATGTTACTTTTCCAAAGCCTTTGAGCCACCAGTAATGTAGAATCCCATTATATTAGCACTGACTAATGATGGACCTGAGTATGGGGATTATTTTTGTTAGTTAAGTTGAAGTTTGTATTGATACATTTTTGGGGTACATGACATTTTTTTATTCCTTTTAAGGTTAGTTTTACATGCTGTATATCCTTGTTCTATGCCAAGCACTTAAATCATTTTTTTTCTAAATCCTCCCCCAAAATTGTGATTTAGATGAAACCCCCTACAGAACTACCGGTAATCACAATAGTGCAGCAGAAAGCCATGTGCAAAAACATTAATAATATGTTAATTGCACTCCATCTGCCTCATTATATTGAAAGGTTGCTCCAGGGTTCCCATCTGAATCACATTTTTATGTATTTAGCTGGAAACCCTGTCGTAAGTGGGCAGTATAGAGCACAGGAGTTAAACCTTGTGATTGGTAGGGTTTGGCGGAACGCACCAAATATATATTTATAATAATAATAATAATAATAATCTTTATTTATATAGCGCCAACATATTCCGCAGCGCTTTACAGTTTAACAGTTTCAAACACAAAAGTCATAAGCAACGTTAACAATACAATAATTAAAGCAAAATAAGACGACCCTGCTCGTGAGAGCTTACAATCTACAATGAGGTGGGGGAGATACAAAGTACAGGTGTGTATTTACAATGATGTATTTACAATCATGGTCCAGCCATCTTCAGGGGTTGGGGAATAGATGGGGATAGTGAATGGGCTACACACACACAAACATAACATAACTTTGATTAGTGAACGTGATAGGCCGCTCTGAACAAATGTGTTTTGAGCGAGCGCCTAAAACTATGCAAATTATGGATGGTCCTAATATCTTGGGGTAGAGCATTCCAGAGGATTGGCGCAGCACGGGAGAAGTCTTGGAGTCGGGAGTGGGAGGTACGGATTAGTGCAGAGGTTAGCCGAAAGTCATTTGCAGAGCGCAGCGGTCTGTTAGGCTGATAGACAGAAATGAGGGAGGAGATGTAAGGGGGTGCCGCACTGTGGAGAGCTTTGTGGGTGAGAACAAGTACTTTGAATTGTATCCTGTAATGAATGGGCAGCCAGTGTAATGACTGGCGAAGAGCGGACGCGTCCGAGTAACGATTAGCCAGATGGACGACCCTGGCTGCTGCATTAAGGATGGACTGGAGAGGGGAAAGTCGAGTGAGGGGGAGGCCAATTAATAGAGCGTTACAGTAGTCCAGGCGGGAGTGGATCAGGGCGACCGTGAGGGTTTTAGCTGTCTCCATGGTGAGAAAAGGGCGGATTCTAGAGATGTTCTTTAGGTGTAAGCGGCACGAGCGGGCAAGAGATTGTATATGGGAGGTGAAGGAGAGATCGGAGTCAAACATAACACCCAGACAGCGCGCCTGCTGCCGGGGTGTTATTATGGTGCCACCCACGGAGAGGGAAATGTCAGATTTAGGGAGGTTAGTAGATGGTGGGAGCAGAAGAAGTTCAGTTTTGGAGAGGTTGAGTTTCAGATAGAGAGCGGACATGATGTTGGAGACTGCGGACAGACAGTCAGTGGCGTTCTGTAGTACAGCGGGGGTAAGGTCAGGGGATGACGTATATAGTTGTGTGTCGTCGGCATAAAGATGGTACTGAAAGCCAAATCTGCTGATGGTCTGTCCAATTGGGGCCGTGTAGAGAGAGAACAGAAGGGGGCCAAGGACTGAGCCCTGAGGTACCCCAACAGTGAGAGGAAGAGGAGATGAAGTGGAGCCAGAGAACAGAACACTGAAGGAGCGGTCGGAAAGATAGGAGGAGAACCAGGAGAGAGCAGTGTCCTTAATGCCTAGTGACTGGAGCCTAGAGAGCAGGAGAGGGTGGTCAACAGTGTCAAAAGCTGCAGAAAGGTCGAGAAGAATGAGCAGAGAGTGGTCACCATTACGTTTTGCTGTCAGAAGGTCATTGGTCACTTTGATGAGTGCAGTTTCTGTCGAATGTAGGGGGCGGAAACCGGACTGTGAAGGGTCTAGGAGGGAGTGAGTGGAGAGGTAACGGGTAAGGCGGGAGTATATCAGGCGCTCCAAGAGTTTAGAGATGAAGGGGAGATTGGAGACCGGTCTGTAGTTGTTTGTGCAGGATGGGTCGAGGGTGGGTTTCTTTAGTAATGGAGTAATGATAGAATGTTTGAAGGAGGAGGGGAAAATGCCAGAGGAGAGGGAGAGATTAAAGATTGTAGTTAGGTGACTTGTGACAACTGGAGAGAGAGACTGGAGGAGATGTGAGGGAATGGGGTCGGTAGTGCATGTAGTCGGACGAGAAGAGGAGAGGAGCTTGGAGACTTCTTCTTCTGTGATGGGATCGAATGTGGAGAGTGAGCCAGGGGCAATGAGGGGAGGGATGGGAGTCACTGAACTTAGTTGTTGGGAGCGGATTTCCTGACGGATATTGTCTATTTTCTCTATAAAGTGGGAGGCCAGGTCACCAGCACAAATATCTGTGATAGGGGCTTGTGCTTTTGGCCTGAGGAGTGTTGTGAATTCTGTGGCTGAATTCACTCCTGTGGTCACAAGTGGTACTGCAGCTTCTGAGCTTCCTCCCTCAGGTGTTCTGGTGAGCTCGTTAACTGCTTCATTACTTAACTCCGCCTGATGCTGCTATCCTTGCTCCTTGGCAATGTTTCAGTGTTGGATCTGAGCTTCTCCTGATTGTTCCTGTGACCTGCTGCTCTGTATAGCTAAGTGCCTTTTGCTTTTTTGTTGCTTTTTTTCTGTCCAGCTTGTCTTTTGTTTTGCTGGAAGCTCTGAGACGCAAAGGGTGTACTGCCGTGCCGTTAGTTCGGCACGGTGGGTTTTTGTTTGCCCCCTTTGCGTGGTTTTGCTTTAGGGTTTTTTGTAGACTGCAAAGTTCGCTTTACTGTCCTCGCTCTGTCCTAGAATATCGGGCCCCACTTTGCTGAATCTATTTCATCCCTACGTTTTGTCTTTTCATCTTACTCACAGTCATTATATGTGGGGGGCTGCCTTTTCCTTTGGGGAATTTCTCTGGGGCAAGTCAGGCCTATTTTTCTATCTTCAGGCTAGCTAGTTTCTTAGGCTGTGCCGAGTTGCCTAGGTAGTTGTTAGGCGCAATCCACAGCCGCTTTTAGTTGTGTTTAGGATAGGATCAGGTGTGCAGTCTACAGAGTTTCCACGTCTCAGAGCTCGTTCTTGTATTTTTGGGTATTTGTCAGATCACTGTGTGCGCTCTGATCGCTAAGCACACTGTGTTTCTGGATTACCTTCATAACACCTGTCATTAGCAAACATAACAGTACAAGGAGCCCAAACTAATGATTCTCAATAGAGGGAAAGAAAAAGTTCTGACATCATTTTTTTTTTTTTTCTGCTCTGTGTTCACATTTTTTTTTCCCCCTAGACATTTGGGTGATTCTGGACACAGGTGTGGACATGGATATTCAGGGTCTGTGCTCTTCAATGGATAATCTCGTTATAAATGTACAAAAAATTCAAGATACTATTGATCAGAAATCTATGTTAGAACCAAGAATTCCTATTCCTGATTTGTTTTTTGGAGATAGAACTAAGTTTCTAAGTTTCAAAAATAATTGTAAGCTATTTCTGGCCTTGAAACCTCATTCTTCTGGTAATCCTATTCAACAGGTTTTGATTATTATTTCTTTTTTGCGCGGCGACCCTCAAGACTGGGCATTTTCTCTTGCGCCAGGAGACCCTGCATTGAGTAGTGTCGATGCGTTTTTCCTGGCGCTCGGATTGCTGTACGATGAGCCTAATTCAGTGGATCAGGCTGAGAAAAATTTGCTGGCTTTGTGCCAGGGTCAGGATGATATAGAAGTATATTGTCAGAAATTTAGGAAATGGTCAGTACTCACTCAGTGGAATGAATCTGCGCTGGCAGCTTTGTTCAGAAAGGGTCTCTCTGAGGCTCTTAAGGATGTCATGGTGGGATTTCCTATGCCTGCTGGTTTGAATGAGTCTTTGTCTTTGGCCATTCAGATCGGTCGACGCTTGCGCGAGCGTAAATCTGTGCACCATTTGGCGGTACTGCCTGAGGTTAAACCTGAGCCTATGCAGTGCGATAGGACTATGACTAGAGTTGAACGGCAGGAATACAGACGTCTGAATGGTCTGTGTTTCTACTGTGGTGATTCCACTCATGCTATTTCTGATTGTCCTAAGCGCACTAAGCGGTCCGCTAGGTCTGCCGTCATTGGTACTGTACAGTCCAAATTCCTTCTGTCCATTACCTTGATATGCTTTTTGTCGTCGTTTTCTGTCATGGCGTTTGTGGATTCGGGCGCTGCCCTGAATCTGATGGATTTGGATTATGCTAAACGTTGTGGGTTTTTCTTGGAGCCTTTGCGGTGTCCTATTCCATTGAGAGGAATTGATGCTACACCTTTGGCCAAGAATAAACCTCAATACTGGGCCCAGCTGACCATGTGCATGGCTCCTGCACATCAGGAAGTTATTCGCTTTCTGGTGTTGCATAATCTGCATGATGTGGTCGTGTTGGGGTTGCCATGGCTACAAACCCATAATCCAGTATTGGATTGGAATTCCATGTCGGTATCCAGCTGGGGTTGTCAGGGGGTACATGGTGATGTTCCATTTTTGTCGATTTCGTCATCCACCCCTTCTGAGGTCCCAGAGTTCTTGTCTGATTATCAGGATGTATTTGAAGAGCCCAAGTCCGATGCTCTACCTCCGCATAGGGATTGTGATTGTGCTATCAATTTGATTCCTGGTAGTAAATTCCCTAAAGGTCGATTATTTAATTTATCCATGCCCGAACACGCCGCTATGCGCAGTTATGTGAAGGAATCCCTGGAGAAGGGACATATTCGCCCATCGTCATCACCACTGGGAGCAGGGTCCTTCTTTGTAGCCAAGAAGGATGGTTCGCTGAGACCGTGTATTGATTACCGCCTTCTTAATAAGATCACTGTTAAATTTCAGTATCCCTTGCCATTGTTATCTGACTTGTTTGCTCGGATTAAGGGGGCTAGTTGGTTCACTAAGATAGATCTTCGTGGTGCGTATAATCTGGTGAGAATCAGGCAAGGAGATGAATGGAAAACTGCATTCAATACGCCCGAGGGTCATTTTGAGTATCTAGTGATGCCGTTCGGACTTGCCAATGCTCCATCTGTGTTCCAGTCTTTTATGCATGACATCTTCCGTGAGTATCTGGATAAATTCCTGATTGTTTACTTGGATGACATTTTGATCTTCTCAGATGATTGGGAGTCTCATGTGAAGCAGGTCAGAATGGTTTTTCAGGTCCTGCGTGCTAACTCTTTGTTTGTGAAGGGATCAAAGTGTCTCTTCGGTGTGCAGAAAGTTTCATTTTTAGGGTTCATCTTTACCCCTTCTACTATCGAGATGGATCCAGTTAAGGTCCAAGCCATCCAGGATTGGATTCAGCCGATATCTCTGAAAAGTCTGCAAAAGTTCCTGGGCTTTGCTAATTTTTATCGTCGCTTCATCTGTAATTTTTCTAGCATTGCCAAACCATTGACCGATTTGACCAAGAAGGGTGCTGATTTGGTTAATTGGTCTTCTGCTGCTGTGGAAGCTTTTCAGGAGTTGAAGCGTCGTTTTTGTTCTGCCCCTGTGTTGTGTCAGCCAGATGTTTCTCTTCCGTTCCAGGTCGAGGTTGATGCTTCTGAGATTGGAGCAGGGGCGGTTTTGTCACAGAGAGGTTCTGATTGCTCAGTGATGAAACCATGTGCTTTCTTTTCCAGGAAGTTTTCGCCCGCTGAGCGTAATTATGATGTGGGCAATCGAGAGTTGCTGGCCATGAAGTGGGCATTCGAGGAGTGGCGTCATTGGCTTGAAGGAGCTAAGCATCGCGTGGTGGTATTGACTGATCATAAGAACTTGACTTATCTCGAGTCTGCCAAGCGCTTGAATCCTAGACAGGCCCGTTGGTCGTTATTTTTTGCCCGCTTCGACTTTGTGATTTCGTACCTTCCGGGCTCTAAAAATGTGAAGGCGGATGCTCTGTCTAGGAGTTTTGTGCCCGACTCTCCGGGTTTATCTGAGCCAGCGGGTATCCTCAAGGAAGGAGTCATTGTGTCTGCCATCTCCCCTGATTTGCGGCGGGTGCTGCAAAAATTTCAGGCGAATAAACCTGATCGTTGTCCAGCAGAGAAACTGTTCGTCCCTGATAGGTGGACTAATAAACTTATCTCTGAACTTCATTGTTCGGTGTTGGCTGGTCATCCTGGAATCTTTGGTACCAGAGAGTTAGTGGCTAGATCCTTCTGGTGGCCATCTCTGTCACGGGATGTACGTACTTTTGTGCAGTCCTGTGGGATTTGTGCTAGGGCTAAGCCCTGCTGTTCTCGTGCCAGTGGGTTGCTTTTGCCCTTGCCGGTCCCAAAGAGGCCTTGGACACATATTTCGATGGATTTCATTTCTGACCTTCCCGTTTCTCAAAAGATGTCAGTCATTTGGGTGGTCTGTGATCGCTTTTCTAAAATGGTCCATCTGGTGCCCTTGGCTAAATTGCCTTCCTCCTCTGATTTGGTACCTTTGTTCTTTCAGCATGTGGTTCGGTTGCATGGCATTCCTGAGAATATTGTTTCTGACAGAGGTTCCCAGTTTGTTTCAAGGTTTTGGCGAGCCTTTTGTGGTAGGATGGGCATTGACCTATCCTTTTCCTCGGCTTTCCATCCTCAGACTAATGGCCAGACCGAACGAACCAATCAGACCTTGGAAACATATCTGAGATGTTTTGTTTCTGCAGACCAGGATGATTGGGTGTCCTTTTTGCCGTTGGCTGAGTTCGCCCTTAATAATCGGGCCAGCTCGGCTACCTTGGTTTCTCCATTTTTTTGCAATTCTGGGTTCCATCCTCGTTTCTCTTCAGGACAGGTTGAGTCTTCGGACTGTCCTGGTGTGGATTCTGTGGTGGATAGGTTGCAGCAGATCTGGACTCAGGTAGTGGACAATTTGATCTTGTCCCAGGAGAAAGCTCAACTTTTCGCTAATCGCAGACGCCGTGTGGGTCCCCGACTTCGTGTTGGGGATCTGGTTTGGTTATCTTCTCGTCATATTCCTATGAAGGTTTCCTCTCCTAAATTTAAACCTCGTTTTATTGGTCCGTATAGGATTTCTGAGGTTCTCAATCCTGTGTCTTTTCGTTTGACCCTCCCAGACTCCTTTTCCATACATAATGTCTTCCATAGGTCGTTGTTGCGGAGATACGTGGCACCTATGGTTCCATCTGTTGAGCCTCCTGCCCCGGTTTTGGTGGAGGGGGAATTGGAGTATATTGTGGAGAAGATTTTGGATTCTCGTGTTTCTAGACGGAAACTCCAGTATCTGGTTAAATGGAAATGCTCAGGAAGATAATTCCTGGGTTTTTGCCTCTGATGTTCATGCTTCCGATCTTGTTCGTGCCTTTCATGCGGCTCATCCTGGTCGGCCTGGGGGCTCTGGTGAGGGTTCGGTGACCCCTCCTCAAGGGGGGGGTACTGTTGTGAATTCTGTGGCTGAATTCACTCCTGTGGTCACAAGTGGTACTGCAGCTTCTGAGCTTCCTCCCTCAGGTGTTCTGGTGAGCTGGTTAACTGCTTCATTACTTAACTCCGCCTGATGCTGCTATCCTTGCTCCTTGGCAATGTTTCAGTGTTGGATCTGAGCTTCTCCTGATTGTTCCTGTGACCTGCTGCTCTGTATAGCTAAGTGCCTTTTGCTTTTTTGTTGCTTTTTTTCTGTCCAGCTTGTCTTTTGTTTTGCTGGAAGCCCCGAGACGCAAAGGGTGTACCGCCGTGCCGTTAGTTCGGCACGGTGGGTTTTTTTTTGCCCCCTTTGCGTGGTTTTGCTTTAGGGTTTTTTGTAGACTGCAAAGTTCGCTTTACTGTCCTCGCTCTGTCCTAGAATATCGGGCCCCACTTTGCTGAATCTATTTCATCCCTACGTTTTGTCTTTTCATCTTACTCACAGTCATTATATGTGGGGGGCTGACTTTTCCTTTGGGGAATTTCTCTGGGGCAAGTCAGGCCTATTTTTCTATCTTCAGGCTAGCTAGTTTCTTAGGCTGTGCCGAGTTGCCTAGGTAGTTGTTAGGCGCAATCCACAGCCGCTTTTAGTTGTGTTTAGGATAGGATCAGGTGTGCAGTCTACAGAGTTTCCACGTCTCAGAGCTCGTTCTTGTATTTTTGGGTATTTGTCAGATCACTGTGTGCGCTCTGATCGCTAAGCACACTGTGTTTCTGGATTACCTTCATAACACCTGTCATTAGCAAACATAACAGAGGAGGGAGTGAAAGGTGTCAAAAAGTTTCTTGGGGTTGTTGGATAGTGAGGAGATCCTATTTATAGAGTAATAGGTGCGTTCACAACCTGAGGTCCACCGTGCAGGAGTAAAACCCGCTGCTAGTAACTGACGGTACTATATGGCGGTATAAGTGAACTCTGTTACTTCACAGAGTCACTTAAGACTAGAGAACGCTGTGTCCTGTTAACCTCACAGAGGATCACAACTACCAGATAGAGCAAACAGTGGTCATGCAGTCAGCATAGAACACGCAAAACTCCTCAGCGGAGGTGCCGGTATTCTAGGGGCTTATTTCAGTCGGGCCCTGAATCAACTCACACAAAACAATTCACCGGAGGTGCCGGTATTCTAGGGGCTTATTTCAGCTGAACCCTGAAACCACATACACATGACCACACTGGCGCAGAACACACAACTTAGTTGATACTAGCGCATGGCCGTGCGGCCATGCAAACCTTTTATAGCTGGAGCAACTACAGGACCTTCCTAGAGGATCAATGGGAGTTGCTACAGTACCTGAGCCACTTCAGGACCTTCCTAGAGGACCAATGGGAGCTGCTGTAGTACCTGAGCATGTGACCCCCGACCTCCAATGAGAGACTTACGCTGGGCATGCTCAGAAGAGGAAAAGCAGGACTTGGTCCCAGAGACGTCTGCTCGCCACTGACCAGTACTGACTACAATGGCTGAGCCTGGAAAAACAGCAGTAACCAGCCGCACCCTATCAGGCTGAGCCAGACGCTGGGACCGACTTCTCTGCTGAGCAGGCTCCACTGCGGCTGGAGAAGAATGGGAGACCGCAGTGGAGGTGGTTCGAGATTCCCCCTGTGCAGAGGCAGTAACCCGACACCTTACAGTGATATTATGATTTTTGGGAGGCAGAATGAACAAATAAACATTTTTACATTTCTCTTTTTTATGCATAAACCCATAGAAGGCCTAGCTTTGTGGCAATTCCACCAACGTTGCAATCCTAAAAGAGCAAGGAAGCTTAGGCCAAATAAAATAATACAAATTTTATTGAAACATACATTAATATAAGTATAGAAATGGAAAATGTAAACTACATTTGTGGGGTGTATGCATTTGTATCCCCACAAAATTTTACTTATATTAATGTATGTTTCAATAAAATGTGTATCATTTTATTGGCCTAAACTTCCTTACTCTTTTTTATGTCTTTTTTAGGTTTGTAAAAGGGATGACAACTTTATACTTCAATACAATTCCAATGATACCAGATTTACATACTGCAGGTTTTTCATTTTCCATTCAGTTGCTTTTGCACACTAAAGATTTTTTTATATCACTGTATACTATAACTTTGTAGATTTTTCTGCAGACAGAGCTGTATGGGGGCTTATTTTTTGTAGGACGATCTTAAGATTTTATTGGTAAAGCTAGGTTCAGATTGCGTTCGTGCAATCCGTTTAGCGCCTAGCCCTAGCGGATTGTGCTAACGCAATGTTTTGTAAGGGGTCGCATTAAACGTCCCCGCTCTCGCAGATCTCTGATCTGCAAAAGCGGGGAACGGACCTCGGGCGCGCCACAAAACACTGGCACATCGAAAATGGCATGCGCTAGTGATGCGCGTCCCCATTGCTGTGAATGGGCGCGCTAACTGACACGTTGCACGGCGTTAATTTTGCCGTGCAACGCTGTCCGTTAGCGCGGTCCCATTAACGCAGTGGGAACCTAGCCTTACTATTTGGGACACAACATCAATTGTTCATTTTTTATTCCACATTTTTTTGGAGGGAGAATAAACAAAAACAGCAATTCTGAAACAGTTGTTATTTAGTTATCATTTTTACGCCATTCGCTGTGTACAAAATGATAGGACACCTTTATTCTGGTCAGTACAATTACAGCAATACCTGATATATATAGTTTTTTTATGGTTTGCCTTTTTTATATGACAAAAACACCTTTTGGACAAAAAAAATCAGATTTTTCATCACCATTTACTAAAAGCTATAACGTTAAAACAAAGAAACTGCAAGAGGGCATGTTTTTGGTGGAGGAGTTGACATTTTTAGTGATGCTATGTTTTTAATATACAACATTTTAATCACTTTTTATTCCATTTTTTGTGTGAGGGCATTAAAAAAAACATTTTTGACAAGTTTATTTATTTTGGTACAAGATAAATAATGCAACAGTTTTACAGCTTGAAAGAAACACCAAAAACATAACACTTTTTAGAAAGGCTAATATAACATTTTTATTATAATATTTATAAAAGCATAAAAAAACATATAAATACAGTATATCTATAAAAAATGGGGAAAGGCAAGTACAGGCAAGGAAGGTACCTGGGAGTAAGGGACTTACTAGAATGAGCAAAGATACCTAGTCATGATAGGAGGAACAATGTAATTATAATGATATTTACCAGCAGAGCCAGGGAGTCAGGGACCCACCACACTCAACGCGCGTTTCACTGTGGAAAGCTTCATCCAGTTTTACAGCTTAGTTCATACCGAAGGCTGTGCGTGTGTTTACTTTTTTTTTGTTTGTTTTTTTTACAACAGAAAACATTTGTTCATGATCTTTCATGTGTTATTTTGGGGTTTGAGTCATCTTTTTACAAATCTTAAAGACAGTCTCACAAGCCACCGAGAGCCGTGAAAATAATAAAATCACTTTTTCCACACAAAAATGTTATTTTAGCCCCAAATTTTGCATTTTCCTAAGGGTGACAGGAGTAATTGCATCATACAATTTGTTGTGCAATTTCCCCAGAGTACCCCGATACCCCATATGTGGGGGAATACTACTTTTGAGGCCCAGTGCAAAGCTCAGAAGGGAAGAGGCGCCATGTTGGAGTTCAGAGTTTGTTGGAATGGTTTGAGGGTGTCATGTCACATTGGCAGAGCCCCTGAGGGGCCAGAACAGCAGAATCCCCCTATATGTGAACTCATTTTACAAACTACACTCCCCAATGAATTCATCTAGGGGTGCAGTGATCATATTGACACCTCACAGAATTTTATACCACTGGACGGTGATGTTAGAATAAATTACATTTTTACCACTAAAATGCTGTTTTAGCCCCAATTTTTTTAATTTTTCTAAGGGCTAATAGGAATTTTTTTTATAACAAATTGAGGTCCAGTTTTTCTTGAGTGCGCCAATACCCTACATGTAATCGGGAAATATTTTTCAAGCACAGTGCAAAGCTCAGAAGGCAAGGAGTGCCAGACTTTACTGTTATAGTTTGCAGGTGCCATGACCCACTGGGAGAGCCCATGTGGTGCCAGAACAGCAGAACCCCCCATAAGTGACCCCAATTTATAAAATGCACCTCTCAATGAATTAATATAGGGGTGCAGTGATCATATTGACACCACGGGTGTGTCAAAGAATTTTATACAATTGGGAAATGAAGAAAAAATAATTACATTTTTGCCACCAAAATTTGTTTTAGCCCCAGATTTTACATTTTCACACAAGAAGTGGGTAAAAATGGCAACAAAATTTGTCCCACAATTTCTACTGAATGTGGCAATACCCCATGTGTGTCTGTACAGTTCTACTTAGCCATACGGAGAGACTCGGGAGGAACAGAGAGTTATTTGCCTCCTGGAGCACAGATTTTCCTAGAACAGTTAGGGGACTCCATATACAGAGCCCCTAATTGCTAGAAGTACAGAACCCACCCCGCCCCTCAAGTAACCCCATTTTGGAAACTATACCTTTTGTGGAATTTATCTACAGATGTAGTGATGATTTTGACTCCATGGGTATTTTCCAGAAACAAACATCAATGAATGTTGCCAAGTGAAAATTGCAAACTGCCGTTGTACGCTGTAGTGACCAGTACATTGTAGTCACCAGTGTCATGCCGCTGCCGCTGCCACTGCCGCTCCCCACGCCCTGTCATACTCACCTGTCTTCGGCGTCCTGGTGCGCCTTCTCAGCTGCAGCGTCCTCTCCTCAGCGCTCGCTCCCGGCTTCTGCTGCTCATCGGGTACGCACGCACGCCAGGTTCAGTCCTGCGCATGTGCACTTCTAACTCCCTTCTGGCACTTCCTTCCAGTCCTCTCTATTACCTTGGAGGACTTCCACCTGGAAGTACTGCACAGCGCTGCTATTTGAACCAGTCCCTTCCTCTCCCCTGTGCCTGATGATCATTTGTGTTTGCAAGTGCTCTTGGCTGCATGTTTATCCAGTGCATACCCTGCTTCCTGACTTGGTTCTCTTCTTGCTCTCTTAGATTCAGTCCTGTGTCTCCTTTGTCCCCACCGAATCCATGTCTCTGCCACTCTCGCCAGTTCTCTGCTGTACCCGCCAGTCCTGTGTCTCAGCAGTACCTGCCAGTCCTGTGTCTCAGCAGTACCCGCCTGTTCTGTGTCTTTTCCATCCCCGCCTGTCTTTTGTCTCTGCCCTACCCCGCCAGTCCAGTGTCTCTTGCTCACTGGCTTTCCCAGGGTCTCCGTGAGTCACTCTCTATTCCACCCTGGTTTCCCAGCTGCCGAGGCGATAGTCCCCCACGGGCCTGCCCCTAACTCTCCCTGTATAGGGGGGGGCGGTCCATCTGGTCAGCTCGCCCGCGGGTGGTTCGTCGTCACGGTCTAGTGGGTCCACTTTTTATTTTTTCTCCCTTGAGTCATCACAACCAGTACATTATGCCCAGACTGTGCTTCTGGAGGAGTGCACCCATAAGTTAAGCGAGCTCTCATCACTTCAGAAATGTCAAATGTGGACGCAATATGTGGTTTAGGTACACTGTGGGGCTCATAAGGGATGGGGGCACTTGGATTTCAGAGTGGAGGATTTGTTGAATTTCTTTTGGTGGTGAGGAGCCATTTTGCTTTACCAGAGCCTTTGTACAACCAGTAATGTGGAAACCCCTATATTTCCATTAACAGATGACAGACCTGAGTGGGGACTTGCTTTTATTGTGCATTGATTTGAAGCTTTTATTGGGAACATTTTACATAACCTTTGGGATCACATTTATCCAGCGCTCTATGCTGAGCACTTACATCGGGTTTCCATCTAAATCTCTGAGTGACATAGTTCAGATGAAACCCCCAAGTGATTTATTCACTATGAGGCAGCAGAGTTAATCTGGACTCCATCTGGCCTCTGTTCAGTGGTTTCCTTCTTTTCAGAAGTGCACAAAAATGTGGCCGATGGCACTTTTATGCAGTTCTAAAAAGATGGACATTGCTGGATCACAGGTCAGACAGAGTCCGCAGTGCCTCCATCTGCCTCATTATAGGGAATCTTCGGCCGGGGGTTCCGTCTGAATCATGTTTTTCAGAGATTTACAAGGAAATCCCAGTGCAAACTGTTAAGGACTGGCGGAACGCACCAAGTATAGATGATATGAAACTAGGTGCGTTCGCAGTCCGAGGTCCACCGTGCAGGTAAAAACCCTGCTGCTAGTAAGACGGACTATATGGTGGTACTATAAGTATACACGCACGGGTTAACTTCACCCTGCGTGAAGGAAGCGATCCTGTTGCGTCACAGGACCGCGGTACCGCACATAGAGCGCGAGCAAGAAGTCAGCGAACACAACCCCAACTCAGGATTGAAGTCCGATTAGATTACTTGCTGGCACAACACCGCAACTGGGTGTGTAAGGAAACTAATAAAATAGTGTATCAAGGCACGAGAGTGCATGCGGTGCCGCACTGACGGATGCCACTAACCACCAAGGCTTGGGTAAGAAAAGCGCAGAGGAAGCGCACGGCGCTGTACTGGGGGACCCAGCAACTGGACGCTGTGATGTGTGTTACGTGCAGATGGCTAGTCGGGTGCTAGATAGCTACCATCATCCGCGAGCAGTCAACAACACTAGGGAGGGATACTTAGGAGCTTTCATCCATCGACATACATCCATCTACACACACACATTATATCAAGACAATACTAGCGCATGGCCGTGCGGTCATGCGCAGTTTATATAGTTGCAGCACAGGAAGCAGCTACAGAAGTTTTGCCCTTTCAGAACCTGCCAAGAGGACCAATGGGATGTGCTGCAGTACCTGAGCATGTGACCCTCGATCTCCAACGGGAGATCTTGCCCTGGGCATGCTCAGTGTGTGCAAATAAGGACTTAGTCCCAGAGAAGCCCGCTCGCCGCAGATCAGTGCAGGGTACAACAGGAGAGCCAGAAAAGGCAGCAGTAACCCTTTGCACAGAATCAGTCCCAGCAAGATGCTGGGAGCGACGCCTCCGCTGAGCAGAGCCCACTGCGGCCGAAGCAGAATGGGAGACCGCAGCAGACACGGATCGAGATTCCCCCTGTGCAGCAGAGGAAACTCGACTCCTAACATGCCCCCCCCTCCTTGGGCCTCGCTACGTTCGAAGGCAGAAATAAGCTGCGGAGCCCGAATGTGATCAGCAGGCTCCCAGGACCTATCCTCAGGACCGTAACCCTTCCAGTCCACCCAAAAAATTTTTTTGCCACGTACCACCTTGCACCCCAAGATAGCGTTCACCTCAAAATCGTCCGTAGACGAACCCGATGTCTCGGCAGATGACTCAGAAAACCGGGACATGTATACGGGCTTAAGAAGGGACACATGAAAGGTGTCGGTGATACCAAGGCGTGGAGGAAGGGCCAGACGGTAGACCACAGGATTAACCTGTTCGAGGACCTTGAAGGGACCCAAGTAGCGAGGAGCAAACTTAGTGGACTCAATACGCAGCCTGATGTTATGGGCGGAGAGCCACACTAAGTCGCCAGGAGCAAAGGTCGGAGCGGGGCGCCGATGAGCATCAGCGGAGGACCTCATTCTCTCCTTAGAGGCCCGAATGGCATCCTGAGTGCGGTCCCAAATATCCCGTGCCTCCACAGCCCAGTCTGCCACCCTGGAGTCTGCGGAAGACACGGGCATAGGCACAGGTACCCGTGGATGCTGACCATATTTGAGGAGGAATGGGGTTTGTCCAGTGGAGTCGGCTACGGCATTGTTCAGCGCAAACTCTGCCCATGATAGCAAGGATGCCCAGTCATCCTGCCTGGCTGAAACAAAATGTCACAGGTATGTGACCAAGGTCTGGTTGGCCCTCTCTACCAACCCATTCGTCTCGGGATGATAACCGGAAGAGAGATTCAACTGAATACTGAGAAGACGACAAAGCTCTCTCCAGAACCGAGACGCAAACTGGGGAACCCGGTCACTGACAATTTTGTCAGGCATACCATGTAGGCGGAAGATGTGTTTAATGAACAACGCTGCCAAGGCCCGTGCAGAAGGTAACCGTGGTAGCGGCACCAAATGCACCATTTTTGAGAAATGATCGGTGATGACCCAAATGATGGTACAGCCGCGAGATTTGGGTAAACCCACGACAAAGTCCATCCCGACCATCTCCCAGGGCCTATCTGCCACCGGCAAGGGATAGAGCAACCCAGCTGGCCTTTGACGCGGAGACTTATTTTTGGCGCAGGAGACACACGCCAGAATATAATCCCTGACATCCCGGACCATATGCGGCCACCAGTACGTCCTCGCCAGTAGCTCAGATGTCCTCTTTGTCCCAAAGTGTCCACCCACCCTGGACGAATGAGCCCAAGAGAGAACCTCCGGTCGCAAATTAATGGGCACAAAAGTCTTGCCCGGTGGCACAGAGTCCAGCGAAACCGGCGCTATGGTTCTCAGGCTCTCAGAAGGGACAATAAGCCGAGGTTCCTCTTCCTCCTCTTCAGTTGACATAAGGGAGCGAGAGAGAGCGTCAGCACGAATATTTTTCTCCCCGGCGAGAAAATGAAGAGAAAAGTGGAATCGGGAAAAGAACAAGGACCATCTGGCTTGGCGAGAATTTAGCCGCTGGGCTGTTTGCAAGTAGACCAAATTTTTGTGGTCCGTGTAAACTTGGAAACTTCCAGAAGGTGTCTCCACTCTGAAAAGGCCAACTTCATTGCTAGCAACTCCCTATCCCCGATGGAGTAGTTTCTCTCCGCTGGCGAGAAGGTCTTAGAGAAGAAGAAGCATGGATGCTTCTGACCTTGAGCATCCTTTTGATAGAGGACTGCTCCAGCACCAACGGATGAGGCATCCACCTCCATTAGGAATGGCTTATCCACATCGGGACGATGTAAGATGGGAGCGCTAGCAAAGTGGGACTTAATAGAAGTGAAGGCCTTGGAGACCTCTTCCGACCACAATTTGGGATTCGCACCCTTCTTGGTGAGGGCTACCAAGGGAGCTACCAGAGTTGAGAAGTGGGGAATGAACTGGCGGTAATAGTTAATGAACCCCATAAAGCGCTGCACCGCTTTAAGAGAATGGGACTCTTGCCAGTCCATCACAGCCTGTAGTTTGGCAGGATCCATAGCCAATCCCTGGGCGGAGATGATATAGCCCAGGAACGGTAAAGATTCCTGCTCAAACATACACTTCTCCAACTTAGCATAAAGAGAGTTTGCCCGTAGGAGGTCGAAGACTCTGCCAACATCTCTCCGGTGGGAGTCAATATCTGGAGAAAAGATGAGAATATCATCCAGATAGACTACAACTGAGGTGGAAAGCATATCCCGGAAGATGTCGTTGGCAAAGTCTTGGAAAACGGCTGGGGCATTACAGAGCCCGAAGGGCATCACCAGATACTCATAGTGCCCATCTCTGGTGTTAAACGCCGTTTTCCATTCGTCCCCCTCACGGATGCGAATCAGGTTATAAGCACCCCGCAGATCTAATTTAGTAAACACTCTAGCTCCCCGAAGCCTATCGAAGAGCTCGGATATCAAGGGCAAAGGATACTTGTTCTTAACGGTGATAGCGTTAAGACCCCTGTAGTCTATGCATGGACATAGTTCCCCATTCTTCTTCTGCACGAAGAAGAACCCTGCCCCAGCAGGTGACACTGACTTCCTGATAAACCCTCTTTCCAGATTCTCTTGGATGTAACTGAGACATGGCCTCCGTCTCCGGGAGAGATAATGGATAAACTCGACCCCGGGGAGGCTCCGCACCAGGCAAGAGATCGATAGGACAGTCATAGGGGCGATGGGGCGGAAGGGTCTCCGCCGCCTTTTTGGAGAACACGTCTGCGTAAGACCAATATTGCTTGGGGAGAGAGGATAGATCTGCGGGAACCTCAGTACTAGCAACCTGAACGCACTCTAGGTGACACCTACCCCCACATGATTCACCCCATCCCAGAATTCTGCCTGAGGACTACTCGATGTGAGGAGAGTGGTACCGTAACCAAGGTATCCCCAACAGGACCTCATCAATCCCCTCAGGAATGATGAGCAGAGATATAATCTCCTGATGGGATGGTGACATGGACAGAGTAAAAGGAATGGTCTGATGTGTTATCTGTGCAGGGAGTGTCGACCCATTCACCACTCGTACCGTTACTGGTTGAGGTAGCATTACCAGGGGTATTGCGTGACGTTGGGCGAAGGCAGAAGACATAAAATTGCCCTCCGCCCCAGAATCCACGAAGAGCTCTACCGAGTGGGAGGATGAGCCAAAAGTAATTGTCCCCTTAAAGGACAATTTGGAGGCAAACGTCGCAGTGTCTAGTGCACCTCCACCTACTACCACTAGACGCTGACGTTTCCTCGACCGCTGATGACATCTGGTGGCAAGATGTCCTGACTGTTGGCATACATGGCAAACCTGGAGTGCATGAGCGGTCCGGGACTTAGATCCTGCTCGTGACACTACCTTAGGTTCATGGGACTCAGGAGCCTGGACTGGAGATTCCAGAGGTTTGGCGAAAGTGGGAGCCAGCCGAAACCTCTGCCTACACTGGGCTCACTCTAACCTCCGCTCGTGAAAACGGAGGTCAATACGAGTAGATACTGTTATTAATTCTTCCAGTGTGGCGGGATTTGTTGTGAATTCTGTGGTCAAGCTCCCTCCTGTGGTCATGAGTGGTACTTCGGCTGGTTCTGTCTGTGAGCTTCCTCTGGTGGATGTGAGTGGGGCTGCGGCTTCTGAGTTTCCTTCCTCAGGTGACGAGGTTAAGTCGTTAGGTGCTGCTCTACTTAACTCCACCTAGTTCTTTGCTCCTGGCCTCCAGTCAATGTTCCAGTATTGGCCTTGCTTTCACCTGGATCGTTCCTGTGGCCTGTCTGCCTTGCATGAGCTAAGTTTTGCTTATGTTACTTTAGTTTGCTATATTTTCTGTCCAGCTTGCTATATTGGTTTTTCTTGCTTGCTGGAAGCTCTGAGACGCAGAGGGAGCACCTCCGTACCGTTAGTCGGTGCGGAGGGTCTTTTTGTCCCCTTTGCGTGGTTGTTTGTAGGTTTTTGTGCTGACCGCAAAGCTATCTTTCCTATCCACGGTCTATTCAGTAAGTCGGGCCTCACTTTGCTAAAATCTATTTAATCTCTGTGTTTGTATTTTCATCTTACTCACAGTCATTATATGTGGGGGGCTGCCTTTTCCTTTGGGGAATTTCTCTGAGGCAAGGTAGGCTTATTTTTCTATCTTCAGGGCTAGCTAGTTTCTCAGGCTGTGACGAGGCGCCTAGGTTTTGTCAGGAGCGCTCCACGGCTATCTTTAGTGTGGTATGATAGGATTAGGGATTGCGGTCAGCAGAGTTCCCACGTCTCAGAGCTCGTCCTATGTTAGTAACTAAACTGGTTACTTGTGTGCTCTTAACCACTAGGTCCATTGTGGTTCTGAATCACCTGTTCACAACAGTATTGGAGGCCCAAAGTACTAATGCTTCTCAATAGAGGGAAAAGAGAAGTTCTGAGACCATTTTTTTTTCTTTGCACTGTGTTTTGTCTCTCTTTTCCCCTAGACATTTGGATGGTTCAGAACACAGGTGTTGTGATGGACATTATAATAATCTTATAATAATAATCTTTATTTTTATATAGCGCTAACATATTCCGCAGCGCTTTACATTTAGCACACATTATCATCACTGTCCCCGATGGGGCTCACAATCTAAATTCCCTATCAGTATGTCTTTGGAATGTGGGAGGAAACCGGAGTGCCCGGAGGAAACCCACGCAAACACAGAGAGAACATACAAACTCTTTGCAGATGTTGTCCTTGGTGGGGTTTGAACCCAGGACCCGAGCGCTGCAAGGCTGCAGTGCTAACCACTGCGCACCGTGCCGCCCATTCAAGGTCTGTCTCTTTGATGGATAATCTCGCTATAAGTGTACAGAACATTCAAGATTTAGTGGTTCAGAATCCTATGTTAGAACCTAAAATTCCTATTCCTGAGTTATTTTCTGGAGATAGAGCTAAATTTCTGAATTTCAAAAATAATTGTAAACTATTTCTGGCTTTGAAACCCCGCTCCTCTGGTGACCCAGTTCAACAAGTAAAGATCATTATTTCTTTATTACGCGGCGACCCTCAAGACTGGGCATTTTCTCTTGCGCCAGGAGATCCTGCATTATGTAATATTGATGCGTTTTTTCTGGCGCTCAGATTGCTGTATGATGAACATAATTCAGTGGATCAGGCAGAGAAAAATTTGCTGGCTCTGTGTCAGGGTCAGGATGAGGTTGAGATATATTGTCAGAAGTTTAGGAAGTGGTCTGTGCTCACTCAATGGAATGAATGCGCGCTGGCAGCAATTTTCAGAAAAGGTCTCTCTGAAGCCCTTAAGGATGTTATGGTGGGATTTCCTATGCCTGCTGGTCTGAATGAGTCTATGTCTTTGGCCATTCAGATCGGTCGACGCTTGCGTGAGCGTAAAACTGTGCACCATTTGGCGGTATTATCTGAGCATGTACCTGAGCCTATGCAGTGCGATAGGACTTTGACCAGAGCTGAACGGCAAGAACACAGACATCAGAATGGGCTGTGTTTTTATTGTGGTGATTCCACTCATGCTATCTCCGATTGTCCTAAGCGCACTAAGCGGTTCGCTAGGTCTGCCACCATTGGTACTGTACAGTCGAAATTTCTTTTGTCCGTTACTCTGATCTGCTCTTTGTCATCCTATTCCGTCATGGCATTTGTGGATTCAGGCGCTGCCCTGAATTTGATGGACTTGGAGTATGCTAGGCGCTGTGGGTTTTTCTTGGAGCCCTTGCAGCATCCTATTCCATTGAGAGGAATTGATGCTACGCCTCTGGCCAAGAATAAGCCTCAGTACTGGACCCAGCTGACCATGTGCATGGCTCCTGCGCATCAGGAGGATATTCGCTTTTTGGTGTTGCATAATCTGCATGATGTGGTCGTGTTGGGGTTGCCATGGCTACAAGTCCATAACCCAGTATTGGATTGGAAATCAATGTCTGTGTCCAGCTGGGGTTGTCAGGGGGTACATGGTGATGTTCCATTTCTGTCTATTTCATCATCCACCCCTTCTGAGGTCCCAGAGTTATTATCGGATTACCAGGATGTATTTGATGAGCCCAAGTCCAGTGCCCTACCTCCGCATAAGGATTGTGATTGTGCTATCGATTTGATTCCAGGTGGTAAGCTTCCTAAAGGTCAACTGTTTAATTTGTCTGTACCTGAGCACGCCGCTATGCGGAGTTACGTGAAGGAATCCTTGGAGAAGGGTCATATTCGCCAGTCGTCGTCGCCATTGGGAGCAGGGTTCTTTTTTGTGGCCAAGAAGGATGGTTCGCTGAGACCTTGTATTGATTACCGCCTTCTAAATAAAATCACGGTCAAATTTCAGTACCCCTTGCCCTTGCTGTCTGATTTGTTCGCTCGGATTAAGGGGGCTAGTTGGTTCACCAAGATAGATCTTCGTGGTGCGTATAATCTTGTGCGTATTAAAAAGGGCGATGAATGGAAAACAGCATTTAATACGCCCGAGGGCCATTTTGAGTACCTGGTTATGCCATTCGGGCTTTCTAATGCTCCATCAGTGTTTCAGTCCTTTATGCATGACATCTTCCGAGAGTACCTGGATAAATTCCTGATTGTATACTTGGATGATATTTTGGTCTTCTCGGATGATTGGGAGTCTCACGTGAAGCAGGTCAGAATGGTGTTCCAGGTCCTGCGTGCGAATTCTTTGTTTGTGAAGGGGTCTAAGTGTCTCTTTGGTGTTCAGAAGGTTTCGTTTTTCGGTTTCATTTTTTCCCCTTCTACTGTCGAGATGGACCCTGTTATAGTTCGAGCCATTCATGATTGGACTCAGCAGACATCTCTGAAGAGTCTGCAAAAGTTCCTGGGCTTTGCTAATTTTTATCGTCGCTTCATCAATAATTTTTCCAGTATTGCTAAACCGTTGACTGATTTAACCAAGAAGGGTGCTGATGTGGTCAATTGGTCTTCTGCTGCTGTGGAAGCTTTTCAAGAGTTGAAGCGTCGTTTTTCCTCAGCCCCTGTGTTGCGCCAACCAGATGTTTCGCTTCCGTTCCAGGTCGAGGTTGATGCTTCTGAGATTGGAGCAGGGGCTGTTTTGTCGCAAAGAAATTCTGATGGCTCGGTGATGAAACCATGCGCCTTCTTTTCTAGGAAGTTTTCGCCTGCTGAGCGTAATTATGATGTTGGCAATCGTGAGTTGCTGGCCATGAAGTGGGCATTCGAGGAGTGGCGTCATTGGCTTGAAGGAGCTAAGCATCGCGTGGTGGTCTTGACTGATCACAAGAACTTGACTTATCTCGAGTCTGCCAAGCGGTTGAATCCTAGACAGGCTTGTTGGTCGCTGTTTTTCTCCCGTTTTGACTTTGTGGTTTCGTACCTTCCGGGCTCTAAAAATGTGAAGGCGGATGCCCTGTCTAGTAGTTTTGTGCCCGACTCTCCAGGTTTGTCTGAGCCAGTGAGTATTCTCAAAGAGGGGGTAATTTTGTCTGCCATCTCCCCTGATTTGCGGCGGGTGCTGCAAAAATTTCAGGCTAATAGACCTGACCGTTGCCCAGCGGAGAAACTGTTTGTCCCTGATAAATGGACGAGTAGAGTTATCTCTGAGGTTCATTGTTCGGTGTTGGCTGGTCATCCTGGAATCTTTGGTACCAGAGATTTGGTGGCTAGATCCTTTTGGTGGCCGTCTCTGTCGCGGGATGTGCGTTCATTTGTGCAGTCCTGTGGGATTTGTGCTTGGGCTAAGCCCTGCTGTTCTCGTGCCAGTGGGTTGCTTTTGCCCTTGCCAGTCCCGAAGAGGCCCTGGACACATATCTCTATGGATTTTATTTCGGATCTCCCCGTCCCTCAAAAAATGTTGGTCATTTGGGTTGTTTGTGATCGCTTCTCTAAGATGGTCCATTTGGTACCCTTGTCTAAATTGCCTTCCTCCTCTGATTTGGTGCCATTGTTCTTCCAGCATGTGGTTCGTTTACATGGCATTCCGGAGAACATCGTTTCTGACAGAGGTTCCCAGTTTGTTTCGAGGTTTTGGCGAGCCTTTTGTGCTAGGATGGGCATTGATTTGTCTTTTTCCTCGGCTTTCCATCCTCAGACAAATGGCCAGACTAAACGAATCAATCAGACCTTGGAAACATATCTGAGATGTTTTGTTTCTGCCGATCAGGATGATTGGGTGTCCTTTTTGCCTTTGGCTGAGTTCGCCCTTAATAATCGGGCCAGCTCGGCTACTTTGGTTTCGCCGTTTTTCTGCAATTCCGGCTTCCATCCTCGGTTCTCTTCAGGGCAGGTTGAGTCTTCTGACTGTCCTGGTGTGGATACTGTGGTGGATAGGTTGCAGCGGATTTGGACTTATGTGGTGGACAATTTGACATTGTCTCAGGAGAAGGCTCAGCGTTTCGCTAACCGCAGGCGCTGTGTGGGTCCCCGACTTCGTGTTGGGGATTTAGTTTGGTTGTCATCTCGTTTTATTCCTATGAAAGTTTCCTCTCCTAAGTTTAAGCCTCGTTTTAATCCTGTGTCTTTTCGTTTGACCCTTCCAGCTTCTTTTTCCATCCATAATGTGTTCCATGGGTCATTGTTGCGGAGATACGTGGCACTTGTGGTTCCATCCGTTGATCCTCCTGCCCCGGTTTTGGTTGAGGGGGAGTTGGAGTATATAGTGGAGAAGATTTTGGATTCTCGTATTTCGAGACGGAAACTCCAGTACCTGGTTAAGTGGAAGTTTATGGTCAGGAAGATAATTCCTGGGTCTTTGCCTCTGATGTTCATGCTGCCGATCTGGTTCGTGCCTTTCATTTGGCTCATCCTGGTCGGCCTGGGGGCTCTGGTGAGGGTTCGGTGACCCCTCCTCAAGGGGGGGGTACTGTTGTGAATTCTGTGGTCAAGCTCCCTCCTGTGGTCATGAGTGGTACTTCGGCTGGTTCTGTCTGTGAGCTTCCTCTGGTGGATGTGAGTGGGGCTGCGGCTTCTGAGTTTCCTTCCTCAGGTGACGAGGTTAAGTCGTTAGGTGCTGCTCTACTTAACTCCACCTAGTTCTTTGTTCCTGGCCTCCAGTCAATGTTCCAGTATTGGCCTTGCTTTCACCTGGATCGTTCCTGTGGCCTGTCTGCCTTGCATGAGCTAAGTTTTGCTTATGTTACTTTTGTTTGCTATATTTTCTGTCCAGCTTGCTATATTGGTTTTTCTTGCTTGCTGGAAGCTCTGAGACGCAGAGGGAGCACCTCAGTACCGTTAGTCGGTGCGGAGGGTCTTTTTGTCCCCTCTGCGTGGTTGTTTGTAGGTTTTTGTGCTGACCGCAAAGCTATCTTTCCTATCCACGGTCTATTCAGTAAGTCGGGCCTCACTTTGCTAAAATCTATTTCATCTCTGTGTTTGTATTTTCATCTTACTCACAGTCATTATATGTGGGGGGCTGCCTTTTCCTTTGGGGAATTTCTCTGAGGCAAGGTAGGCTTATTTTTCTATCTTCAGGGCTAGCTAGTTTCTCAGGCTGTGACGAGGCGCCTAGGTTTTGTCAGGAGCGCTCCACGGCTACCTTTAGTGTGGTATGATAGAATTAGAGATTGCGGTCAGCAGAGTTCCCACGTCTCAGAGCTCGTCCTATGTTAGTAACTAAACTGGTTACTTGTGTGCTCTTAACCACTAGGTCCATTGTGGTTCTGAATCACCTGTTCATAACAGGGAATCTCCCTAGTGGCCAGGGCGTCCTTAACGTGGTCAGCCAGCCCCCTCAAAAATATAGGGATAAGGGCTTTATCCAACCACTCCAGCTCAGATGCTAGAGTGCGGAAATGGACGGCAAAAAGGCTGACCAAGGACGAGCCCTGAGTCAATGCCAACAGTTGGAGCGCCATATCATGGGTGACACAAGGTCCTAAGAAAACCTGTTTCAGAGTGCTCAGGAATAACGGAGCACTCTGCACCATATGATCGCCATGCTCCCACAGCGGCGTAGCCCACTGCAACGCCCTGTCCGACAATAAGGATATGACAAAAGCCACCTTAGCCCAATCTGTAGGGAAACGAGAGGCCAGAAGCTCGAGATGTATTGAGCACTGACTCACGAAACCCCTACAGGACTTACTGTCACCAGAAAATTTTTCTGGTAGCGGGAGGCGAGATAGCGTCGGTACAGGGGCGGCAGTGGACAAGGTAGCTGCAGCCACACTTGCAGCCTGAACAGCGACAGCAGTAACGTCCACAGCTGAGGTTGAATGCTCTAGAGCCGCCAACCTTCCCTCCAGCTGCTGGATGTACCGTTGTAGAAGCTGATCGTCATTACTAGCCAGACCTTGGCGCTAGTATTATGTTAAGGACTGGCGGAACGCACCAAGTATAGATGATATGAAACTAGGTGCGTTCGCTGTTATGAAGGCAATCTAGTAACACAGTGTGCCAGCATTCAGAGCACATGCAGTGATCTGACAATAACCCAAAAACAATAGAACGAGCTCTGAGACGTGGAATCTCTGTAGACCGCAATACCTGAACCTATCCTAAACACAACTAAAGGCAGCTGTGGATTGCGCCTGACACTACCTATGCAACTCGGCACAGCCTGAGGAACTGACTAGCCTGAAGATAGAAATACAAGCCTGACTTGCCTCAGAGAAATACCCCAAAGGAAAAGGCAGCCCCCCACATATAATGACTGTTAGCAAGATGAAAAGACAAAACGTAGGGATGAAATAGATTCAGCAAAGTGAGGCCCGATATTCTAGATAGAGCGAGGATAGCAAAGAGAACTTTGCAGTCTACAAAAAACAATAAAGCAAAAAACCACGCAAAGGGGGCAAAAAGACCCACCGTGCCGAACTAACGGCACGGCGGTACACCCTTTGCGTCTCACAGCTTCCAGCAATACGAATAGACAAGCTGGACAGAAAAAATAGCAACAAAAGCAAAGAAGCACTTATCTAAGCAGAGCAGCAGGCCACAGGAAAGATCCAGAAGCTCAGATCCAACACTGGAACATTGACAAGGAGCAAGGAAGACAGAATCAGGTTGGGTTAAATAACAAAGCAGCCAACGAGCTCACCAGAACACCTGAGGGAGGAAGCTCAGAAGCTGCAGTACCACTTGTGACCACAGGAGTGAATTCAGCCACAGAATTCACAACAGTACCCCCCCCTTGAGGAGGGGTCACCGAACCCTCACCAGAGCCCCCAGGCCGACCAGGATGAGCCACATGAAAGGCACGAACAAGATCTGGAGCATGGACATCAGAGGCAAAAACCCAGGAATTATCTTCCTGAGCATAACCCTTCCATTTAACCAGATACTGGAGTTTCCGTCTAGAAACACGAGAATCCAAAATTTTCTCCACAATATACTCCAATTCCCCCTCCACCAAAACCAGGGCAGGAGGCTCAACAGATGGAACCATAGGTGCCACGTATCTCCGCAACAACGACCTATGGAATACATTATGTATGGAAAAGGAGTCTGGGAGGGTCAGACGAAAAGATACAGGATTGAGAATCTCAGGAATCCTATACGGACCAATAAAACGAGGTTTAAATTTAGGAGAGGAAACCTTCATATGAATATGACGAGAAGATAACCAAACCAGATCCCCAACACGAAGACGGGGACCCACACGGCGTCTGCGATTAGCGAAAAGTTGAGCCTTCTCCTGGGACAAGGTCAAATTGTCCACTACCTGAGTCCAGATCTGCTGCAACCTGTCCACCACAGAATCCACACCAGGACAGTCCGAAGACTCAACCTGTCCTGAAGAGAAACGAGGATGGAACCCAGAATTGCAGAAAAATGGAGAGACCAAGGTAGCCGAGCTGGCCCGATTATTAAGGGCGAACTCAGCCAACGGCAAAAAGGACACCCAATCATCCTGGTCTGCAGAAACAAAACATCTCAGATATGTTTCCAAGGTCTGATTGGTTCGTTCGGTCTGGCCATTAGTCTGAGGATGGAAAGCCGAGGAAAAAGATAGGTCAATGCCCATCCTACCACAAAAGGCTCGCCAAAACCTTGAAACAAACTGGGAACCTCTGTCAGAAACAATATTCTCAGGAATGCCATGCAAACGAACCACATGCTGGAAGAACAAAGGCACCAAATCAGAGGAGGAAGGCAATTTAACCAAGGGCACCAGATGGACCATTTTAGAAAAGCGATCACAGACCACCCAAATGACTGACATCTTTTGAGAAACGGGAAGGTCAGAAATGAAATCCATCGAAATATGTGTCCAAGGCCTCTTTGGGACCGGCAAGGGCAAAAGCAACCCACTGGCACGTGAACAGCAGGGCTTAGCCCTAGCACAAATCCCACAGGACTGCACAAAAGTACGTACATCCCGTGACAGAGATGGCCACCAGAAGGATCTAGCCACTAACTCTCTGGTACCAAAGATTCCAGGATGACCAGCCAACACCGAACAATGAAGTTCAGAGATAACTTTACTAGTCCACCTATCAGGGACGAACAATTTCTCCGCCGGACAACGATCAGGTTTATTCGCCTGAAATTTTTGCAACACTCGCCGCAGATCAGGGGAGATGGCAGACACAATGACTCCTTCCTTGAGGATACTCGCCGGCTCAGATGAAACCGGAGAGTTGGGCACAAAACTCCTAGACAGAGCATCCGCCTTCACATTTTTAGAGCCCGGAAGGTACGAAATCACAAAATCGAAGCAGGCAAAAAATAACGACCAACGGGCCTGTCTAGGATTCAAGCGCTTGGCAGACTCGAGATAAGTAAGGTTCTTATGATCAGTCAATACCACCACGCGATGCTTAGCTCCTTCAAGCCAATGACGCCACTCCTCGAATGCCCACTTCATGGCCAGCAACTCTCGGTTGCTCACATCATAATTACGCTCAGCAGCCGAAAACTTCCTGGAAAAGAAAGCACATGGTTTCAACACTGAGCAACCAGAACCTCTCTGTGACAAAACCGCCCCTGCACCAATCTCAGAAGCATCAACCTCGACCTGGAACGGAAGAGAAACATCTGGTTGACACAACACAGGGGCAGAACAAAAACGACGCTTCAACTCCTGAAAAGCTTCCACAGCAGCAGAAGACCAATTAACCAAATCAGCACCCTTCTTGGTCAAATCGGTCAATGGTTTGGCAATGCTAGAAAAATTACAGATGAAGCGACGATAAAAATTAGCAAAGCCCAGGAATTTTTGCAGACTTTTCAGAGATGTCGGCTGAGTCCAATCCTGGATGGCTTGGACCTTAACCGGATCCATCTCGATAGTAGAAGGGGAAAAGATGAACCCCAAAAATGAAACTTTCTGCACACCGAAGAGACACTTTGATCCCTTCACAAACAAAGAGTTAGCACGCAGGACCTGAAAAACCATTCTGACCTGCTTCACATGAGACTCCCAATCATCTGAGAAGATCAAAATGTCATCCAAGTAAACAATCAGGAATTTATCCAGATACTCACGGAAGATGTCATGCATAAAGGACTGAAACACAGATGGAGCATTGGCAAGTCCAAACGGCATCACTAGATACTCAAAATGACCCTCGGGCGTATTAAATGCAGTTTTCCATTCATCTCCTTGCCTGATTCTCACCAGATTATACGCACCACGAAGATCTATCTTAGTGAACCAACTAGCCCCCTTAATCCGAGCAAACAAGTCAGATAACAATGGCAAGGGATACTGAAATTTAACAGTGATCTTATTAAGAAGGCGGTAATCAATACACGGTCTCAGCGAACCATCCTTCTTGGCTACAAAAAAGAACCCTGCTCCCAGTGGTGATGACGATGGGCGAATATGTCCCTTCTCCAGGGATTCCTTCACATAACTGCGCATAGCGGCGTGTTCAGGCACAGATAAATTAAATAATTGACCTTTAGGAAATTTACTACCAGGAATCAAATTGATGGCACAATCACAATCCCTATGCGGAGGTAGGGCATCGGACTTGGGCTCTTCAAATACCTCCTGATAGTCAGACAAGAACTCTGGGACCTCAGAAGGAGTGGATGACGAAATAGACAAAAATGGAACATCACCATGTACCCCCTGACAACCCCAGCTGGATACCGACATAGAGTTCCAATCCAATACTGGATTATGGGTTTGCAGCCATGGCAACCCCAACACTACCACATCATGCAGATTATGTAGCACCAGAAAGCGAATAACTTCCTGATGTGCAGGAGCCATGCACATGGTCAGCTGGGTCCAGTACTGAGGTTTATTCTTGGCCAAAGGTGTCGCATCAATTCCTCTCAACGGAATATGACACCGCAAAGGCTCCAAGAAAAACCCACAACGTTTAGCATAATCCAAATCCATCAGATTCAGGGCAGCGCCTGAATCCACAAACGCCATGACAGAATACGATGACAAAGAGCATATCAAGGTAATGGACAGAAGGAATTTGGATTGTACAGTACCAATGACGGCAGACCTATCGAACCGCTTAGTGCGCTTAGGACAACCAGAAATAGCATGAGTGGAATCACCACAGTAGAAACACAGCCCATTCAGACGTCTGTGTTCTTGCCGTTCAACTCTGGTCATAGTCCTATCGCACTGCATAGGCTCAGGTTTAATCTCAGACAATACCGCCAAATGGTGCACAGATTTACGCTCACGCAAGCGTCGACCGATCTGAATGGCCAAAGACATAGACTCATTCAAACCAGCAGGCATAGGAAAACCCACCATGACATCCTTAAGAGCCTCAGAGAGACCCTTTCTGAACAAAGCTGCCAGCGCAGATTCATTCCACGGAGTGAGTACTGACCACTTCCTAAATTTCTGACAATATACTTCTATATCATCCTGACCCTGGCACAAAGCCAGCAAATTTTTCTCAGCCTGATCCACTGAATTAGGCTCATCGTACAGTAATCCGAGCGCCAGGAAAAATGCATTGAAATCACTCAATGCAGGGTCTCCTGGCGCAAGAGAAAATGCCCAGTCCTGAGGGTCGCCGCGCAAAAAAGAAATAATAATCAAAACCTGTTGCACAGGATTACCAGAAGAATGAGGTTTCAAGGCCAGAAATAGCTTACAATTATTTTTGAAATTAAGAAACTTAGTTCTATCACCAAAAAACAAATCAGGAATAGGAATTCTTGGTTCTAACATAGATTTCTGATCAATAATATCTTGAATCCTTTGTACATTTGTAATGAGATTATCCATTGAAGAGCACAGACCCTGAATATCCATGTCCACACCTGTGTCCTGAAACACCCAAATGTCTAGGGGAAAAAAAAGACTGAACACAGAGCTGAGAAAAAAAAATGATGTCAGAACTTCTTTTTTCCCTCTATTGAGAATCATTAGTTTGGGCTCCTTGTACTGTTATGAAGGCAATCTAGTAACACAGTGTGCCAGCAGTCAGAGCACATGCAGTGATCTGACAATAACCCAAAAACAATAGAACGAGCTCTGAGACGTGGAATCTCTGTAGACCGCAATACCTGAACCTATCCTAAACACAACTAAAGGCAGCTGTGGATTGCGCCTGACACTACCTATGCAACTCGGCACAGCCTGAGGAACTGACTAGCCTGAAGATAGAAATACAAGCCTGACTTGCCTCAGAGAAATACCCCAAAGGAAAAGGCAGCCCCCCACATATAATGACTGTTAGCAAGATGAAAAGACAAAACGTAGGGATGAAATAGATTCAGCAAAGTGAGGCCCGATATTCTAGATAGAGCGAGGATAGCAAAGAGAACTTTGCAGTCTACAAAAAACCCTAAAGCAAAAAACCACGCAAAGGGGGCAAAAAGACCCACCGTGCCGAACTAACGGCACGGCGGTACACCCTTTGCGTCTCAGAGCTTCCAGCAAAACGAATAGACAAGCTGGACAGAAAAAATAGCAACAAAAGCAAAGAAGCACTTATCTAAGCAGAGCAGCAGGCCACAGGAAAGATCCAGAAGCTCAGATCCAACACTGGAACATTGACAAGGAGCAAGGAAGACAGAATCAGGTGGGGTTAAATAACAAAGCAGCCAACGAGCTCACCAGAACACCTGAGGGAGGAAGCTCAGAAGCTGCAGTACCACTTGTGACCACAGGAGTGAATTCAGCCACAGAATTCACAACAGTTCGCAGTCCGAGGTCCACCGTGCAGGTAAAAACCCTGCTGCTAGTAAGACGGACTATATGGTGGTACTATAAGTATACACGCACAGGTTAACTTCACCCTGCGTGAAGGAAGCGATCCTGTTGCATCACAGGACCGCGGTACCGCACATAGAGCGCGAGCAAGAAGTCAGCGAACACAACCCCAACTCAGGATTGAAGTCCGATTAGACCACTTGCTGGCACAACACCGCAACTGGGTGTGTAAGGAAACTAATAAAATAGTGTATAAAGGCACGAGAGTGCATGCGGTGCCGCACTGACGGACGCCACTAACCACCCAGGCTTGGGTAAGGAAAGCGCAGAGGAAGCGCACGGCGCCGTACTGGGGGACACAGCAACTGGACGCTGTGATGTGTGTTACGTGCAGATGGCTAGTCGGGCGCTAGATAGCTACCATCATCCGCGAGCAGTCAACAACACTAGGGAGGGATACTTAGGAGCTTTCATCCATCGACATACATCCATCTACACACACACATTATATCAAGACAATACTAGCGCATGGCCGTGCGGTCATGCGCAGTTTATATAGTTGCAGCACAGGAAGCAGCTACAGAAGTTTTGCCCTTTCAGGACCTGCCAAGAGGACCAATGGGATGTGCTGCAGTACCTGAGCATGTGACCCTCGATCTCCAACGGGAGATCTTGCCCTGGGCATGCTCAGTGTGTGCAAATAAGGACTTAGTCCCAGAGAAGCCCGCTCGCCGCAGATCAGTGCAGGGTACAACAGGAGAGCCAGAAAAGGCAGCAGTAACCCTTTGCACAGAATCAGTCCCAGCAAGACGCTGGGAGCGACGCCTCCGCTGAGCAGAGCCCACTGCGGCCAAAGCAGAATGGGAGACCACAGCAGACACGGATTGATATTCCCCCTGTGCAGCAGAGGAAACTCGACTCCTAACACAAACAGTTAGCACAGAGCACAAGATAAATGTGCACCAAGCCTTACTGTGATCTTTGGGAGGCAGAATGAAAGAATCAACAGCAGGTGAAGAATTGTTTTTTTTTTAATTACTTACGCCATTCCTAGTGCAGTATAAGTAACTAGATGACTTTATTCTTCGTGTCGGTGCGATTACAGCGATACCAGATTTATATCGGGTTTTTATGTTTGGCTGCTGTCACACACTAAAAGACACTTTTTTAATGTAAAAAATAGTTTTTGCATCACCACAATTTGAGAGCCATAATTTTTCCATATTTCAGCAACAGAGTCATGTGAGGTCTTGTTTTTTGTGGGACGAGTTGACTTTTTATTGATACAATGTTCGGGCACATGACATGTTTTGATAGTTTTCTATTCCGATTTTTGGGAGGCAGAATTAACAAAAATGAGCAATTCAGGATTTTTTTCTGAGGGGAGAGGGTTTATGCCGTTCTGTGTGTGGTAAAATTGATAAGGCAGTTTATTCTTCGGGTCACTACGAAGACAGCAATACTTCATTTATACTGTTCATATTTTGACGCTTTTCCAAAATAAAAATATTTTATAGAAAAAATTATAATTTTTGCATCGCTTTATTCTGAGAGCTATAACTTTTTTATTTTTCTGCTGATGGAGCTGTATGGCAGCTTGTTTTTGCAAGACAAGAATATGCTTTCAGCGGTACCATGGTTATTTATATTTGATTGCGTTTTATTCCATTTTTTGTTCGGCGGAATTATGATAAAGCATTGTTTAATGCCTTGTTTTTTTATTTTTTTAGATTCACTAAAGGGGTTAACCAGTGGGACAGTTTTATAGATCCTGTTTTATAGATCGGGTCGTTGCAGACACAGCGATACCTTATCTGTGTACTTTTATTGTTTTTTTTTTATTCAAATTTTTTTTATAGATACAACATCTTTTGATTTTGATCTTTTGACGCCTCCCGGAATACTCGTTCAATGACAGCATTTCAGGGGTTAAAGTGTCGGGCGCGGTGCGTGACAGCCAGGTCCAGCTGTCAGAATCACTATCCTGTACTATTTCTGTAAAGGAATAAAATATGGTAAAACCACATTCACCAGCATGAAAAAGTGAGCTCCAGTTATGTTACTATTTTAACAAAATTTGAGTAAAATGTCTATATGGCTAACGATTAGATAAACCAGAAATAACATTAACCCCTTTGCGACACGCGCCGTACTAGTACTGCGCTGCCGGCACTGCATTAGTGCCAGCAGCAGTACTAGTACGGCGCACCGATCACCGCGGTCTCGCGCTGAGCGCCGCTGTGATCGGGTGCGGGTGTCAGCTGTATATGACAGCTGACACCCCGCAGCAATGCCCACGATCGGCGCTATCGCCGATCGCGGGCATTTAACCCCTCTGATGCCGCTGTCAGTAGTGACAGCGGCATAGAGGGGGATCGCGCAGGGACGGGGGCTCCCTGCGCTCTCCCACCGGAGCAACGCAATGAGATCGCGTTGCTCCGGTGACCCGGAAGGAGTCCCCGGATCCAAGATGGCCGCCGGACTCCTTCCGGGTCATGAAGTGACCTGGCTAGCCGGCGCCTGCTGAGAGCAGGCGCTGGAAAGCCAGGTAAGCTGCCTGTCAGATCGTTGATCTGACAGTGTGCTATGCACAGTGTCAGATCAATGATCTGATCTAATACAGAGATGTCCCACCCTGGGACAATGTTAGAAAGTAAAAAAAAAAAAAAAATAGAATGTGTAAAAAAAAATAAAAAAAATCCCCAAATAAAAAAAAAAAAAACATTTCCCAATAAATCCATTAATTTATGTAAAAAAAAAAAAAACAATAAATGTACACATATTTGGTATCGCCGCGTCCGTAACGACCCGCTCTATAAAACTATCCCACTAGTTAACCCCTTCAGTGAACACCGCAAAAAAAAAAAAAAAAAAAACAAGGCAAAAAAAAACGCTTTATTATCATACAGGCGAACAAAAAGTGGAATAACACGCGATCAAAACGACGGATATAAATAACCATGGTACCGCTGAAAACGTCATCTTGTCCCGCAAAAAAAAAGCTGCCATACAGCATCATCAGCAGAAAAATAAAAAAGTTATAGCTCTCAGAATAATGCGATGCAAAAACAATTATTTTTTTATATAAAATAGTTTTTATTGTGTAAAAGCGCCAAAACATAAAAAAAATTACATAAATGAGGTATCGCTGTAATCGTACTGACCCGAAGAATAAAACTGCTTTATCCATTTTACCACACGTGGAACGGTATAAACGCCTCCCCCAAAAGAAATTCATGAATAGCTGGTTTTTGTTCATTCCGCCTCCCAAAAATTGGAATAAAAAGCGATCAAAAAATGTCATCTGCCCGAAAATGTTACCAATAAAAACGTCAACTCGTCCCGCAAAAAACAAGACCACATATGACTCTGTGGGCCAAAATATGGATAAATTATAGCTCTCAAAATGTGGTGATGCAAAAACTATTTTTTGCAATAAAAAGCGTCTTTTAGTGTGTGACAGCTGCCAATCATAAAAATCCGCCAAAAAAACGCTATAAAAGTAAATCAAACCCCCCTTCATCACCCCCTTAGTTAGGGAAAAATAATAAAATGTAAAAAAATGTATTTATTTCCATTTTCCCATTAGTGCTAGGGTTAGGGCTAGGGCTAGGGTTAGGGCTAGGGTTAGGGCTAGGGTTAGGGCTAGGGCTAGGGTTAGGGCTAGGGTTAGGGCTAGGGTTAGGGTTAGGGTTAGGGTTGGGGTTAGGCACATCAGGGGCTCTCCAAACGCGACATGGCGTCCGATCTCAATTCCAGCCAATTCTGCTTTGAAAAAGTAAAACAGGGCTCCTTCCCTTCCGAGTTCTCCTGTGTGCCCAAACAGTGGTTCCCCCCAACATATGGGGTATCAGCGTTCTCAGGACAAGTTGGACAACAACTTTTAGGGTCCAATTTGTCCTGTTACCCTTGGGAAAATAAAAACATAGGGGATAAAATATCATTTTCGTGGAAAAAAAAAATATTTTTTATTTTCACGGCTCTGCGTTATAAACTGTAGTGAAACACTTGTTGGTTCAAAGCTCTCACAACACATCTAGATAAGTTCCTTGGGGGGTCTAGTTTCCAATATGGGGTCACTTGTGGGGGGTTTCTACTGTTTAGGTACATCAGGGGCTCTGCAAATGCAACATGACACCTGCAGTCCATTCCATCTAAGTCTGCATTTCAAACGGTGCTCCTTCCCTTCCGAGCTCTGCCATGCACTCAAACGGTGGTTCCCCCCAACATGTGGGGTATCAGCGTACTCAGGACAAATTGGACAATAACATTTGTGGTCCAATTTCTCCTGTTACCCTTGGGGAAAAAAAATTGCGGGCTAAAACATCATTTTGTGGAAAGAAAAAATGATTTTTTAATTTTCACAATGCTACATTCTAAACTTTAGTGAAACAATTGGGGGTTAAAAGTGCTCACCACACATCTAGATAAGTTCCTTAGGGGGTCTTCTTTCCAAAATGGGGTCACTTGTGGGGGGTTTCCACTGTTAAGGCACGTCAGGGGCTCTCCAAATGCGACATGGCGTCCGATCTCAATTCCAGCCAATTTTGCATTGAAAAATCAAATGGCACTCCTTCCCTTCCGAGCTCTGCCATGCGCTCAAACAGTGGTTTATCCCCATATATGAAGTATCGACGTACTCAGGACAAATTGCACAACAACTTTTGGGGTCCAATTTATCCTTTTACCCTTGGGAAAATAAAAAATTTGGGGCAAAAAGATCATTTTTTGTGAAAATTAATAAAAAAAATTTTTTTACGGCTCTACATTATAAACTTCTGTGAAGCACTTGGAGGTTCAAAGTGCTCACCACACATCTAGATTAGTTCCTTAGGGGGTCTACTTTCCAAAATGGTGTCACCTGTGGGGGTTTCCACTGTTTAGGCACATCAGGGGCTCTCCAATCGTGACATAGGCTCCGATCTCAATTCCAGCAAATCTTGCATTGAAAAGTCAAATAGCGCTCCTTCCCTTCCGAGCTCTGCCATGTGCCCAAACAGTGGTTTACCCCCACATATGGGGTATCGGCGTACTCAGGACAAATTGTACAACGACTTTTGTGGTCCAATTTCTCCTGTTACCCTTGGTAAAATGAAACAAATTGGACCTGAAGTAAAAATTTTGTGAAAAAAAAGTTAAATGTTCAATTTTTTTAAACATTCAAAAAATTCCTGTGAAGCACCTGAAGGGTTAATAAACTTTTTGAATGTGGTTTTGAGTACCTTGAGGGGTGCAGTTTTTAGAATGGTGTCACTTTTTGGCATTTTCTGTCATATAGACCCCTCAAAGTCACTTCAAGTGTGAGGTGGTCCGTAAAAAAATGGTTTTGCAAATTTTGTTGCAAAAATGAGAAATCGCTGGTCAACTTTTAACCCTTATCACGTCCTAACAAAAAAAAATTATGTTTCCAAAATTGTGCTGATGTAAAGCAGACATGTGGGAAATGTTGTTTATTAACTATATTATGTGATATAACTCTCTAATTTAAGGGCATAAAAACTAAGAGTTTGAAAATTGCTAAATTTTCATAATTTCCGACAAATTTTTGTTTTTTTCACAAATAAATGCAAGTCATATCGAAGAAGTTTTACCATTATCATGAAGTACAATATGTCACGAGAAAACAGTGTCAGAATCACCAGGATCCGTTGAAGCGTTTCAGAGTTATAACCTCATAAAGTGACAATGGTCAGAATTGTAAAAATTGGCCCTGTCACTTAGGTGAAAACAGGCTTTGGGGTGAAGGGGTTAATGAAGACCTTAGTCTGTAGAACACTAAATTTAGATTCCATGCCAAAAAGTTAATTCAGACTCCAGATATCAAAACTTGTTATCTGGGGGTAGTGCTAGTGTCCCCCACTGCCTTTATCACCGCCCCCTGATGATGATATATTTGAGAGCAGTGCTAGAAGCTGTGTGGCAGCGCTCGTGTTAGTTATTACTTCTTTCACCACCCCCTGAGAACGTCTTCATTCACAGAAGCTACAGCAGTGCCGAACACATGAGCAGAGTGCAAGCACTGCACTCACATCTCCCTTAGCATCCATCACAAGGATCCAGGGCCCCCTGATGATGTCCAGTTCCAAGAGGGGCAAAAGATTCTGCAGGAAGTAAGTGTAGCTCCAGCCTCCTGTGACATCACAACTCATCTCAGATGAAACGTCATAGGAAATACAGTAAAAAAAAAACAACACAATTTGGGAAAAATATACATAGGAAAAGTGTAGGAAATGTTATAATAAAACAAATTACAAGAGTGGTTAGGGTGTAAAGATAGATATTAAGAAAGGACATTTTAGGTGTTGGACCACTTGCTTAATTTATGTAAATTGGGTCACTACTAGAGTTGAGCGACTTTTACTTTTTTAGGATCGAGTCGGGTTTCGCAAAACCCAACTTTCTCAAAAGTCGGGTTGGGTGAAATCGGCCGATTATTTCGAAAAGTCGGGGGCTGACCGAAACACGAAACCCAATGCAAGTCAATGGGGAATCAAAGTCGGCAGTGAGTGGAGGACAGGAAAACACCTACAGTGCCCATTTTAATGCCAAAAACATAAATTCTTATTTCTTAAGGTTGTCAATCTTAATTTACTTTATAATAATAGTTAGGCATTGAAAACAGGGGCTCATTTGGCTAAAGTTGTGGGGGGGTAGGGCTGGCTCAATATTTTCGTGGGCCCAGGAAACGCGGAATATGTCACGGTGGTGGAGCAGGGAGAGGTAAGTATTTCAACTTTGCAAGTGCTGTGATCCTGAGCAAGCAGGGGGGGCCCACTCGTTGGCATTGGCACTGGCACAGGGCCCCTCATAGTATGGCGGTGTGTTTGACAGCGGGTGGCACCTCCCACTGCCAGAGACACTTTTGCATACTATGAGGGGCCCTGTGCCAGTGACGTCGCCAACGAGTATGCCCCCCCACCTGATGAAGGAACCTGCTCTTTCATCTGCACCTTCCTCTTTGTCCCCGAGTAAGATGGTATAGTATGCGGGAAGGGGAACCTGACTTTCAGCAGGGTCAGACTCAGGCTGTGTAGAGTGCAAGGGGAATGTAGTGGTCTGGGTCAATGTACCAGCAGACTCATGTAGCAGTGGCTGGGCAATGGGCAGGATGAGGAGGAAACACAGATATAGGCCCAAATAATAAAGTAGGCTAAATGCAGTTCAAAATTGGTAATAGGATTAACCAGGCGGCATTGCTTTGTTCAGTGGAGGACAACTATAATGAGTGGCAGACACAGTTAGCAGGCCCAAAATTCAAAAGTAGGCTAAAAGCAGTTCAAAATTGGTAACAGGACTAAACTGGTGGCATAGCTAGGTACAGGGGTGGGCTCCTCTGCTGAGTTGCAGACAGGGGTACTTGGCGCAAAGTATTAACTGGTGTAAATGGAGGCCAGGGCCCCTGTATATCTTAACTATCATCTATCATTTCAACAAATTTGTATTGGCAGTGCCATTGAAGGATGTAACAGCACAGACTACACAGTGGTGGAGCAGGGAGAGGTAAGTATTGCAAGTGGTAGAGCACTGTTCGAGCTGGGGGGGAACACTCTCTCATGGGCGGCGGTACTGGCACAGGGCCCCTCATATTACGACGGTCTGTCTGACATTGGTTGTGCACCTCCACCGTCAGAGACACTTCATTGTACTATGAGGGACCATGTGCCAGTGCCGTCGCCCAAGAGTGGGCACACACACCTGTCCAGGCAAACGACACTCACATGGGTGCTTGCGCCAGGTGTTGACCACGCCCATGTGGGGGGAGTCAGCCCATTTAGGGAGGTATAAAAATGGCCTATGGTGGACATTCAGCAGCTGCAAATGGCAGAATTGGAGAAGTCAGTAAGAGGAGGCCAAAAGCAAGACATTTTTCAGGCAAGCTACGTGTCAGCAGGGGAACGTGGGGCAAAATAATTTGAAATCCATGATTGGTTCATTTTAATGAAGGTTAGATCATCAACATTTCGGGGAGCGAGACGTGTCCTTTTTTCGGTCAGTATTGAACCAGCAGCACTGAAGACGCTTTCTGATAGCACACTAGCTGCTGGGCAAGCGAGCTCCTGTAATGCATATTCTGCCAATTCAGGCCAGGTGTCTATTTTAGATGCCCAGTAATCAAAGGGGAATGACCTGTGAGGGAGAACATTGATAAGGGAGGAAATGTAGTTCGTAACCATACTGGACAAATGCTGTCTCCTGTCACTTTGAATCGATGCAGTGGCAGAAAGTGGCTGGAAGATATATGAAAAAATACAAGGAGTGTAGTACAATTTCAATCTCCCTACAATGATCTCAGGAAAAGTATGGCAGCAATAAAAAGGACTGCTGCACACAAAAGTGTGGACAAATAAACAAGATGACTGTGCAGAAAGGAAGGAACAACAGGATTTTTGCTTTTAAAAAAGCAGTTGGTTTGCACAGCAGCGTGCAAACAGCAATGCAGCTATCAGGGAACCTTATAAGGCAGCCTAATAAGCTACAGAGCTGATGTACAAAAATGTAGCTTCCACTGTCCCTGCAAAGAAAAGGTGGTGTTGGACAGTGGAAATCGCTACAGCACAAGCAGTTTCGGGGTTAAACTTCCCTCCCTAACTATATCACTTCATCTGATGAAGCTGCGGCAACCTCTCCGTATGCTCAGATCGGCAGAAGTACGATGGCGGTTGGCGTGCACGCCCCTTTATAACCCCTGTGACGCCGCAGAAAGCAAGCCAATCACTGTAATGCCCTTCTCTAAGATGGTGGGGACCAAGACCTATGTCATCACGCTGCCCACACTCTGCACCCTCCTTCATTGGCTGAAAAATGGCGCTGAAAGTGTCATACGAAACGCGACTTTGGCGCGAAGATTGCCGACCTCATGGGCGATCCCACACTAGGATCGGGTCAGGTTTTATGAAACCCGACTTTGCCGAAAGTCGGCGATTTTTGAATTTGTCCGATCCGTTTCGCTCAACCCTAGTCACTACCTTTTGTACTAAAAAAAAAATATATATATATATATATATATACAGTATATTGATTGCATTTCTTTAACTCTCTTTTCTTCCAAATGTCTGTGGTCTATCAGAGTGTTACAAATCCTTGTCAATTTATTGTAATCTTGAAATTGCAGATGCAGGAAACAGTATACTGTAAAAATATCATATTCAATTTCCTGCTCCCTAATCACACCCCAGTAGAAAACCACAAGTGACAATAGCAAATTAAATCACAACATAGGGCTATAATCGGATTATTAACACTGCTGACCCTAGTGTTTAGTATTTTTGAATGACAAAATATCAGTGTTAAAATTATTTTATTTGAAAAGACAGACAACTATTGCCCTGGTGAATACAACATGTATGGGTATTCCAGGATATAAGAGCTGCAGGTAAAAATGGTCATTAAAAATAAATTCTTAAATGTATTTAATTAGCAAATCACATTACTGTAGTGCATTAAAATAACAACCAACTATACTGTCAGAATTCTGTCATAAAATGTTAAAAAAACAAATGACTGTAGACATGCTAGTGAGTCGCCCGCCAGGGCCTGGGGTATACTTGGTACCGGGTCCGATCGCAATTAAAGGGGTGGTCATGGTGGCAGCGACCCGGTCCGTGGCCCTGGGCGCCCAAGTAAAAGGGACAATCTTTAAAGGGGTTGTGGAAATAATGAAAGTTCGTGATGCCACCCGTGGTTTTCGGTCAGGGGTGACCGACGCTGCTTAAAGGGGTCCTCTGGGGGCGATGGTGCAGCAGCAAAGATGGTGTCACTTCCCAGAGGTGAAGCGGGGTCCCCAGGGCTCCTGGTGTGTTTGGTAGGGATAGTGAATGCCGGCACATATATGGAGGACACAGGGTTGCAGTCTTTACCTGGTTTACTGTGTTAAACAGTCTCAGTCCAGGGTACCGGCAACAGGTGTAGATGGAGTCCAGGCAGCCTGAAGACAAGTGGAAATCCCCTTGACTGGTCAGTTTGGGAGCCTTCCACTATGCGCTGGTCTGCAGTCCCTTGCTGCCGGCAGTTGTCTAACAAGGTCCTCTTTTTCCCCAGTCCAGCGACAATACCTGCACGGTAGGCAACTTGAGCTGTCTCTTTGGGGTCTCTGTCCACGGTGACTCCGGGCTCTGATTGCTGCTGTACCTCAGGTATTATGTGGGCAAGTCTCTTTTAGTTTCCTGCCCTCTGGTTCTGCCATGGGACCTGTAGATCCTCCCGACCTCTGGTTCCTGGTGCCCAGTTTCTTTGCTCAGCTTAGAGAGGCCCAGTCGCGGGCCTCCTCTAGCTCCTAAGTCTTTCTGTGCTCCTTCACTGTCTGCTACCAACTGTCAACTGGCTGCTTGTCTGCACCAGACTAACTGACTCCTCCTCCAGACCAGGATGTATATAGGGAAGTTCCCCTTAAACCAGGTTTAGAGCTCCCCCTTCTGGCCTGGAGTCAGAAAGTGTTGCATGTAAGATTACCTGCCAAAGGGATCCCTCCTGTCTCCAGGCATGGCACTACCCTCCCCGAGAGGAAGGCAGCACCACTGTGGTACCCGGAGTCCTGGTCACTTATGATTCAGAAATATAAGGTGGACAGCAGTGTAAGCAGCCTCTTCTGTTATGTTTGCTAATGACAGGTGTTATGAAGGCAATCCAGAAACACAGTGTGCTTAGCGATCAGAGCGCACACAGTGATCTGACAAATACCCAAAAATACAAGAACGAGCTCTGAGACGTGGAAACTCTGTAGACTGCACACCTGATCCTATCCTAAACACAACTAAAAGCGGCTGTGGATTGCGCCTAACAACTACCTAGGCAACTCGGCACAGCCTAAGAAACTAGCTAGCCTGAAGATAGAAAAATAGGCCTGACTTGCCCCAGAGAAATTCCCCAAAGGAAAAGGCAGCCCCCCACATATAATGACTGTGAGTAAGATGAAAAGACAAAACGTAGGGATGAAATAGATTCAGCAAAGTGGGGCCCGATATTCTAGGACAGAGCGAGGACAGTAAAGCGAACTTTGCAGTCTACAAAAAACCCTAAAGCAAAACCACGCAAAGGGGGCAAAAAAAACCACCGTGCCAAACTAACGGCACGGCGGTACACCCTTTGCGTCTCAGAGCTTCCAGCAAAACAAAAGACAAGCTGGACAGAAAAAAAGCAACAAAAAAGCAAAAAGCACTTAGCTATACAGAGCAGCAGGTCACAGGAACAATCAGGAGAAGCTCAGATCCAACACTGAAACATTGACAAGGAGCAAGGATAGCAGCATCAGGCGGAGTTAAGTAATGAAGCAGTTAACGAGCTCACCAGAACACCTGAGGGAGGAAGCTCAGAAGCTGCAGTACCACTTGTGACCACAGGAGTGAATTCAGCCACAGAATTCACAACAGTACCCCCCCCCCCCTTGAGGAGGGGTCACCGAACCCTCACCAGAGCCCCCAGGCCGACCAGGATGAGCCGCATGAAAGGCACGAACAAGATCGGAAGCATGAACATCAGAGGCAAAAACCCAGGAATTATCTTCCTGAGCATAACCCTTCCATTTAACCAGATACTGGAGTTTCCGTCTAGAAACACGAGAATCCAAAATCTTCTCCACAATATACTCCAATTCCCCCTCCACCAAAACCGGGGCAGGAGGCTCAACAGATGGAACCATAGGTGCCACGTATCTCCGCAACAACGACCTATGGAATACATTATGTATGGAAAAGGAGTCTGGGAGGGTCAAACGAAAAGACACAGGATTGAGAACCTCAGAAATCCTATACGGACCAATAAAACGAGGTTTAAATTTAGGAGAGGAAACCTTCATAGGAATATGACGAGAAGATAACCAAACCAGATCCCCAACACGAAGTCGGGGACCCACACGGCGTCTGCGATTAGCGAAAAGTTGAGCTTTCTCCTGGGACAAGATCAAATTGTCCACTACCTGAGTCCAGATCTGCTGCAAGCTATCCACCACAGAATCCACACCAGGACAGTCCGAAGACTCAACCTGTCCTGAAGAGAAACGAGGATGGAACCCAGAATTGCAAAAAAAATGGAGAAACCAAGGTAGCCGAGCTGGCCCGATTATTAAGGGCGAACTCAGCCAACGGCAAAAAGGACACCCAATCATCCTGGTCTGCAGAAACAAAACATCTCAGATATGTTTCCAAGGTCTGATTGGTTCGTTCGGTCTGGCCATTAGTCTGAGGATGGAAAGCCGAGGAAAAGGATAGGTCAATGCCCATCCTACCACAAAAGGCTCGCCAAAACCTTGAAACAAACTGGGAACCTCTGTCAGAAACAATATTCTCAGGAATGCCATGCAACCGAACCACATGCTGAAAGAACAAAGGTACCAAATCAGAGGAGGAAGGCAATTTAGCCAAGGGCACCAGATGGACCATTTTAGAAAAGCGATCACAGACCACCCAAATGACTGACATCTTTTGAGAAACGGGAAGGTCAGAAATGAAATCCATCGAAATATGTGTCCAAGGCCTCTTTGGGACCGGCAAGGGCAAAAGCAACCCACTGGCACGAGAACAGCAGGGCTTAGCCCTAGCACAAATCCCACAGGACTGCACAAAAGTACGTACATCCCGTGACAGAGATGGCCACCAGAAGGATCTAGCCACTAACTCTCTGGTACCAAAGATTCCAGGATGACCAGCCAACACCGAACAATGAAGTTCAGAGATAAGTTTATTAGTCCACCTATCAGGGACGAACAGTTTCTCTGCTGGACAACGATCAGGTTTATTCGTCTGAAATTTTTGCAGCACCCGCCGCAAATCAGGGGAGATGGCAGACACAATGACTCCTTCCTTGAGGATACCCGCTGGCTCAGATAAACCCGGAGAGTCGGGCACAAAACTCCTAGACAGAGCATCCGCCTTCACATTTTTAGAGCCCGGAAGGTACGAAATCACAAAGTCGAAGCGGGCAAAAAATAACGACCAACGGGCCTGTCTAGGATTCAAGCGCTTGGCAGACTCGAGATAAGTCAAGTTCTTATGATCAGTCAATACCACCACGCAATGCTTAGCTCCTTCAAGCCAATGACGCCACTCCTCGAATGCCCACTTCATGGCCAGCAACTCTCGATTGCCCACATCATAATTACGCTCAGCGGGCGAAAACTTCCTGGAAAAGAAAGCACATGGTTTCATCACTGAGCAATCAGAACCTCTCTGTGACAAAACCGCCCCTGCTCCAATCTCAGAAGCATCAACCTCGACCTGGAACGGAAGAGAAACATCTGGCTGACACAACACAGGGGCAGAACAAAAACGACGCTTCAACTCCTGAAAAGCTTCCACAGCAGCAGAAGACCAATTAACCAAATCAGCACCCTTCTTGGTCAAATCGGTCAATGGTTTGGCAATGCTAGAAAAATTACAGATGAAGCGACGATAAAAATTAGCAAAGCCCAGGAACTTTTGCAGACTTTTCAGAGATGTCGGCTGAATCCAATCCTGGATGGCTTGGACCTTAACTGGATCCATCTCGATAGTAGAAGGGGTAAAGATGAACCCCAAAAATGAAACTTTCTGCACACCGAAGAGACACTTTGATCCCTTCACAAACAAAGAGTTAGCACGCAGGACCTGAAAAACCATTCTGACCTGCTTCACATGAGACTCCCAATCATCTGAGAAGATCAAAATGTCATCCAAGTAAACAATCAGGAATTTATCCAGATACTCACGGAAGATGTCATGCATAAAGGACTGAAACACAGATGGAGCATTGGCAAGTCCAAACGGCATCACTAGATACTCAAAATAACCCTCGGGCGTATTGAATGCAGTTTTCCATTCATCTCCTTGCCTGATTCTCACCAGATTATACGCACCACGAAGATCTATCTTAGTGAACCAACCAGCCCCCTTAATCCGAGCAAACAAGTCAGATAACAATGGCAAGGGATACTGAAATTTAACAGTGATCTTATTAAGAAGGCGGTAATCAATACACGGTCTCAGCGAACCATCCTTCTTGGCTACAAAGAAGAACCCTGCTCCCAGTGGTGATGACGATGGGCGAATATGTCCCTTCTCCAGGGATTCCTTCACATAACTGCGCATAGCGGCGTGTTCGGGCACGGATAAATTAAATAATCGACCTTTAGGGAATTTACTACCAGGAATCAAATTGATAGCACAATCACAATCCCTATGCGGAGGTAGAGCATCGGACTTGGGCTCTTCAAATACATCCTGATAATCAGACAAGAACTCTGGGACCTCAGAAGGGGTGGATGACGAAATCGACAAAAATGGAACATCACCATGTACCCCCTGACAACCCCAGCTGGATACCGACATGGAATTCCAATCCAATACTGGATTATGGGTTTGTAGCCATGGCAACCCCAACACGACCACATCATGCAGATTATGCAACACCAGAAAGCGAATAACTTCCTGATGTGCAGGAGCCATGCACATGGTCAGCTGGGCCCAGTATTGAGGTTTATTCTTGGCCAAAGGTGTAGCATCAATTCCTCTCAATGGAATAGGACACCGCAAAGGCTCCAAGAAAAACCCACAACGTTTAGCATAATCCAAATCCATCAGATTCAGGGCAGCGCCCGAATCCACAAACGCCATGACAGAAAACGACGACAAAGAGCATATCAAGGTAATGGACAGAAGGAATTTGGACTGTACAGTACCAATGACGGCAGACCTAGCGGACCGCTTAGTGCGCTTAGGACAATCAGAAATAGCATGAGTGGAATCACCACAGTAGAAACACAGACCATTCAGACGTCTGTATTCCTGCCGTTCAACTCTAGTCATAGTCCTATCGCACTGCATAGGCTCAGGTTTAACCTCAGGCAGTACCGCCAAATGGTGCACAGATTTACGCTCGCGCAAGCGTCGACCGATCTGAATGGCCAAAGACAAAGACTCATTCAAACCAGCAGGCATAGGAAATCCCACCATGACATCCTTAAGAGCCTCAGAGAGACCCTTTCTGAACAAAGCTGCCAGCGCAGATTCATTCCACTGAGTGAGTACTGACCATTTCCTAAATTTCTGACAATATACTTCTATATCATCCTGACCCTGGCACAAAGCCAGCAAATTTTTCTCAGCCTGATCCACTGAATTAGGCTCATCGTACAGCAATCCGAGCGCCAGGAAAAACGCATCGACACTACTCAATGCAGGGTCTCCTGGCGCAAGAGAAAATGCCCAGTCTTGAGGGTCGCCGCGCAAAAAAGAAATAATAATCAAAACCTGTTGAATAGGATTACCAGAAGAATGAGGTTTCAAGGCCAGAAATAGCTTACAATTATTTTTGAAACTTAGAAACTTAGTTCTATCTCCAAAAAACAAATCAGGAATAGGAATTCTTGGTTCTAACATAGATTTCTGATCAATAGTATCTTGAATTTTTTGTACATTTATAACGAGATTATCCATTGAAGAGCACAGACCCTGAATATCCATGTCCACACCTGTGTCCAGAATCACCCAAATGTCTAGGGGAAAAAAAAAAGTGAACACAGAGCAGAAAAAAAAAAAAAAAATGATGTCAGAACTTTTTCTTTCCCTCTATTGAGAATCATTAGTTGGGCTCCTTGTACTGTTATGTTTGCTAATGACAGGTGTTATGAAGGCAATCCAGAAACACAGTGTGCTTAGCGATCAGAGCGCACACAGTGATCTGACAAATACCCAAAAATACAAGAACGAGCTCTGAGACGTGGAAACTCTGTAGACTGCACACCTGATCCTATCCTAAACACAACTAAAAGCGGCTGTGGATTGCGCCTAACAACTACCTAGGCAACTCGGCACAGCCTAAGAAACTAGCTAGCCTGAAGATAGAAAAATAGGCCTGACTTGCCCCAGAGAAATTCCCCAAAGGAAAAGGCAGCCCCCCACATATAATGACTGTGAGTAAGATGAAAAGACAAAACGTAGGGATGAAATAGATTCAGCAAAGTGGGGCCCGATATTCTAGGACAGAGCGAGGACAGTAAAGCGAACTTTGCAGTCTACAAAAAACCCTAAAGCAAAACCACGCAAAGGGGGCAAAAAAAACCACCGTGCCAAACTAACGGCACGGCGGTACACCCTTTGCGTCTCAGAGCTTCCAGCAAAACAAAAGACAAGCTGGACAGAAAAAAAGCAACAAAAAAGCAAAAAGCACTTAGCTATACAGAGCAGCAGGTCACAGGAACAATCAGGAGAAGCTCAGATCCAACACTGAAACATTGACAAGGAGCAAGGATAGCAGCATCAGGCGGAGTTAAGTAATGAAGCAGTTAACGAGCTCACCAGAACACCTGAGGGAGGAAGCTCAGAAGCTGCAGTACCACTTGTGACCACAGGAGTGAATTCAGCCACAGAATTCACAACACTCTTCTTCCCTCATCACACCTGTTATCTCCAGTATTAGATCAGATATACAGGGAGGATCCAGTATCAGCAGCCTCTCCTTACCTCAACAACGATAGTATCTCCAGTATTAGATCAGATATACAGGTTGAGCAGCAGTGTGAGCAGCCTCTTCTTACCTCGTACCCTTGGTATTTCTAGCATTAGATCCGATAGACAGGTTGGACAACAGCAACATAAACTCAGCACCTCTGGTATCCCTAGTATTAAATCAAATAGACAGGGTGGACAGCATTGTGATCATCCTCTTATCACTTCAGCACTCCTGGTATCTTCAGCATTAGATCAGATAGACCAAGTAGATGCAGTGTGAGCAGCTTCTATTTCTCAGCACCCTGGTATGTCTAATATTAGATCAGATAGACAGGGTTGACAGCAGTGTGAGCAGCCTCTACTTACCTCATCACCTTTGGTATCTTCAGTATTATATCAGATAGATAGGGAGGGCAACAGTATCAGCAGCCTCTTTTTACCTCAGCACTCATGGTATATCCAGTATTTGATCAGATATACAGAGAGGATGCAGTGTGAGCAGCATCTTCTAACCTCAACACAATTTCTATCTCCAGTATTAGATCAGATAGACAGAGTGGACAGCATTGTGACCAGTCTCTTCTTATCTCAGCACTCCTGATGTGTCTAGTATTGGATGAGATAGACATGGTGGACACCAGTGTGAACAGCATCTTCTTACCTCAGCACTCCTGGTATATCCAATATTAGATCAGAAAGACAGGGTGGATGCAGTGTGAACAGCCTCTTCTTACCTCAACAAGCCTAGTATCTGCAGTATTAGATCAGATAGACAGGGTGGATGCAGTGTCAGCAGCATCTTCTTACCTCAACACCACTTCTATCTCCAGCGTTAGATCAGATAGACAGGGTGGACAGCAGTGTGAACAGCATCTTCTTACCTCAGCACTCCTGGTGTTTCTAGTATTAGATCAGATAGATAGGGTGGATAGCAGCGTGAGCAGCCTCTTCTTTCCTCAGCACTCTTGGTATGTCCACTATAGATCAGATGGACAGGGTGGACAGCAGCGTGAGCAGCCTCTTCTTTCCTCAGGACTCTTGGTATGTCCACTATAGATCAGATAGACAGGGTGGATAGCAGCGTGAGCAGCCTCTTCTTTCCTCAGCACTATTGGTATCTCCAGTATAGATCGGATAGACATGGTGGATAGCAGCATGAGCAGCCTCTTCTTTCCTCACCACCCTGGTATTTCTAGTATTACATGAGATAGACATGGTGGATAGCAGGGTGAGCATCGTCTTCTTTCGTCAGCACCCTGGTATTTCTAGTATTAGATGAGCTAGATGTGGTGGATAGTAGGGTGAGCAGCGTCTTCTTACCTCAGCACTCCTGGTATTTCTAGTATTAGATGAGATAGACATGGTGGATAGCAGGGTGAGCAGCATCTCCTTTCCTCAGCACCCTGGTATTTCTAGTATTAGATGAGCTAGACGTGGTTGATAGTAGGGTGAGCAGCATCTTCTTACCTCAGCACTCCTGGTATTCCTAGTACTAGATGAGGTAGACATGGTGGATAGCAGGATGAGCAGCGTCTTCTTAGGCTACTTTCACACATCAGGCTTTTGCCATCAGGAACAATCCTGCAAGTTTTGTAAAAAACGGATCTGTTTTTTTTCCGCCGGATCTGTTTTTTCTCATAGAGTTGTATTAGCGCTGGATTGCGCCTGATAGCCACATGTTTCATCTGTTTTTTGCCAGATCCGTCAAAAAAGCTGTTTCCAGCAGACAGAGAAAACGTACAGAGGAATGTTTCTTCTGTCCGGTGAAAAAACGCCTAGCAACTGATCCGGCGAAAAACGTATGTAACTGACATGTTAAAGGATGAATCTGGCCTCCGAATCTGGTTTTCATGCATTCTCCATACAAATCATGCACATTTTCTGGTCTCTCTCTCGAGAACGGGAAGTCCAAACTCTATCCCTGGGTTCATTAAAAAAAAAAAAAAAAACTGATCCAGCAAAAAAACGGATCCATTGCATCACTTTTTCAAAAATTTGCAGGACCCTGCCTGACGGTAAAAATCTGATGTGTGAAAGTAGCCTTAGCTCAGTACCTTGTTAACTCGACTATTACGTCAGATACGGTGGACAGCAGTGTCATAGCCTCTTCTTACCTCCGCACCATTGGTATTTCCAGTTTTGGAACCAGATAACCACTGGGAACACATCTTCCTACACATAAAGGGAGAATGGCGTAGCCTCATACTGCAAATGCTCAAAAGCATCTGTCCAATTAAACAGGTTTCAGTCAGTGTAAATAGACGGCTGCCGTTTTAACATACTATGTTCATTATTTCCATACACAAAATGAGTGTAATTTGTAAATTAAAGGAATTTATTCATAATAGTTTTTTTTTCCATTTTCTATAGAACCCCTTTAAGATTTTGCTACCAAATCATATCACATTTTCTCTCCTTTATCTTCAGATTTCTGATCCTGTTGAAAATTATGCTCCAAAAACCTGGACACAAAGGATTCAAAAAAGCCAAAGACTAAAACACTGAAAGAAAAAAAAAGTTACGCTGACGCCATAGTTAGACATCTGAAGTATTCCTGTTACCCGTACAGCACTTAAGAAATATATACGATGGCCACAGTTACTCCCAGCATCCTGGAAAGTATTTTTTTAAAAAGGTCGCAGCAAAAACGTAAGACATCACCTCTAAACTACAAGAAGAGACTGTTTGTACTCACAGAGAGCAAGATCACGTACTATGAATACGACTTTGAGAGAGGGGTAAGAAAATAGTTTTATTAATATTGGGTTTTATAAATCCAGAACAGATCGATAGTGGTTTAGTAGTCACAAGTGATGAGTGAGCACCAAAGTGCTGGTGTGCTCGTTACTCAAATCGAGCAGGATGGACGCTCGGGTGCTGGGCTCGAGTAACAGGTATAATGCAAGTCAATGGGAAACATGGGCAGTTTTCCGGCAGACCCTAGCAGGATACTGGGGGGCAGTGAAATCACTGAAATTGGTGGAAACAACGCTCAAATGGAAAGGGAACAGCATGGGAGATATTCCTGGACGCATCTCTGACTCTGACTGGGAACAATGTTGTCAGAGTATTATGCAACTTTTACAGACTGCCGCGACCCAGAAAAACTCTTCTCCCACAAAGTAACACCACACATGCTATCTATATATATAATTGTCTAAGGGTTTTCCGTCTGTCTGTCACGCTGTCTGTATGTCCAGGAAATCCCGCGTCTCTGATTGGTCGACCAATCAGCGACGGGCACAGCGACGATGATGTCATAATGGTTGCCATGGCGATGATGATGTCATAAAGGTTAAACCACAGGAGCAGAATGGACGGCACTAGAGTGAATACTGATTCCACCAGGCGGAACTGTTAGCGGGCTGACTGAGACCAGGTACTCACGATTGCCTCTGTCATAAAGGTTGCCTCGACCAATCAGCGACGGGCACAGTCTGCCGCGAATTCTGGAATCATCATTGTCCATATACTGCGGGGACATGCATATTCTAGAATACCCGATGCGTTAGAATCGGGCCACAATCTAGTTTAAATATAACTTGTTTATTTTATGAAAGAACTTATTCATATAACTTCCATCTTTTTTCTTTTGGCTTAAGATTATGGTCGCAGCTTAAAACCGGCAAAATTTGCCAACCAAACGGGTGTAGGGAGATTGTCTGCCTTCCGGCCTCCCGATGCAGGTATCATCACCACCAGAATCTCCAGCCATTCCGCCACGGAGTAGCCCGTGACCCGAGCTACGACCCACCCAAAGAATGAAGCGCCTGAACCACCCCTTTCTGAAGACCATCCAGAAAAATATCTAGACCAGCGTCATTAAGATGGACCCCATCTGGTAGGAGAAAGCCTGAATTGTCCCCCTCTAATCGGTGGTGCCTCACCACAACACCATTTTTAAACCTGATGAAGTGAGATATCCGTTGGTTATCCGAGATATCCGAGGAAAAAAGTTAAGAAACAGTCTTTTCTTCATAATGACTTGTTTACACGTCAAAATTAAAAAGAGAGAAAAAAAATCAACAACAAAAATAACAGCTTTCTCGACCCCTTAAGCTATATTCTCACAATGTTCCACACAAAACTCACAAAAATTAACATAAATTTTTGGCCGAGAGAAAATAAATATATCTCTCCCAATATTTTTGCCCAAATCTCTGGGACAGCCTAGGATACTCCCCAATATATATAAAACAAAAAAACGGAGTATATAGATCCCAATACACATATTTAAAAATATACGTTTTTTATTAATCAACAATATTCTGAAAACATTACATCAGTAAATACATATATAGCACAGGATAAAGTGAGGAGGAAACAGATGGTAGCGGCGAAACAGAAAAAAAAGTATATATCACATCCCTGGGGCTGCTAGTACAAGATCACTAGTATAAGGATTTCATGTGACAAATGCCACAATCTCCCATAGTTAAATTATTAGTTAAAGTGCCACAGTGCAAAGATATTACCATTTATAAGTACCAAGCAGCTTACCCATCGTGTATGGATGTCTTTCCAAGTTCCACACGCAGCCCCCCTTAGCACTGTGGCACTTTAACTAATAATTTATACAGGAGCAGATGACCTACAGGTATATACTATATACAGGAGGAGATGACATACAGGTATATTTTATATACAGAAGATGACATACAGGTATATACTATATACAGGAGGAGATGACACACAGATATATACTATATATGCAGGGGAGATGACACACAGGTATATACTATATACAGGAGGAGATGACATACAGGTATATACTATATATAGGAGTAGATGACACAGGTATATACTATATACAGGGGAGATGACACACAGCAGGTATATACTATATACAGGGGAGATGACATACATGTATATACTATATACAGGAGATGACATACAGGTGTATACTATATATAAGGGAGATGACAAACATGTATATACTGAGGTGAAAATGAGAGGTGTGAGGTGAAAATGAAAAGGTGTGAGTGCAAAATGAGAGGAGTGAGGGAAAATAGTGGAGTTATCGGAAAATGACAGATGTGAGGTCGAAATGACAAGTGTTAGGGGGAATGAGAGGAGTGTTGTGAGTTCTGTTTTTGGGCTCCCTCTGGTGGTTACTGATGGTACTGGGTGATTTGTGTTCTGCTGTCTCTGGTGTCCACCTGTTCTATTAGGATTTGGGAGTTTCCTATTTAACCCTAGACGTCTCGCACCAGCCGTGTGCATTCCTCAAAACACTGAAGGACTTGACACATGTCTTGTATCTTCGACCACTGCACACCTGACAACTCCATGTCTGCCATCCTACTGCCTGCCCGTGTATGTGTATCCTCCCACAAAAACATAACAGCCCGCCTCTGTTCGCACAGTCTCTGAAGCATGTGCAGTGTGGAGTTCCACCAGGTTCAAAGACCGCTAATAGGTCTGCATACGGCTGGAGTGTACGGGCGAACGGCGGATATGTGAGCAAAGTCCGCGCACTTTGAGGAGCAGGTCGGATAACGCCGGATAACTTTTCAGGAAGCACTGCACCACCAGGTTTAAGGTGTGAGCCAGACAAGGAATGTGTTTCAGTTGGGAAAGGGAGATGGCAGCCATGAAATTCCTTCTGTTATCACTCACTACCTTGCCTGCCTCAAGATCTACTGTGCCCAGCCACGACTGCGTTTCTCTCTGCAAGAACTCTGACAGAACTTCCGCGGTGTGTCTGTTGTCGCCCAAACACTTCATAGCCAATACAGCCTGCTGACGCTTGCCAGTAGCTGGCCCATAATGGGACAACTGGTGTGCAACAGTGGCAGCGGCGGATGGAGTGGTTGGGCGACTGCGGTCTGTGGACGAGCTCTCGCTTCTGCAGAAGGACGAGGAGGAGGAGGAGGGGGTGCGAACACCTACAGCCAACTGTTTCCTAGACCGTGGGCTAGGCAGAACTGTCCCGAAATTGATGTCCCCTGTGGACCCTGCATCCACCACATTCACCCAGTGTGCCGTGATGGATGGGTTTGCTCTATGAGGAACCTAACCAGGAGATTCAGGCTGAAAAAGCTTTATTAGCTCTCTCTCAGGGGCAAGATGAAGCAGAAATATATTGTCAAAAATTTCGGAAATGGTCAGTGCTTACTCAGTGGAATGAGTGCGCCCTGGCTGCAAGATTCAGAGATGGCCTTTCTGAGGCCATTAAAGATGTTATGGTGCGCCTACGGGTCTGAATGAGTCTATGACTATGGCTATTCAGATTGATCGGCGTTTACGGGAGCGCAAACCTGTGCACCATTTGGCGGTGTCTTCTGAACAGGCACTTGAGACAATGCAATGTGATAGAGTTCAGTCTAGAAGTGAACGGCAAAACTATAGGCGGAAAAATGGGTTGTGCTTTTATTGTGGTGATTCAGCTCATGTTATATCAGCATGCTCTAAACGCACAAAAAAGGTTGATAAGTCTGTTGCCATTAGTACATTACAGTCTAAGTTCATTCTGTCTGTGACTCTGATTTGCTCATTATCATCCATTTCTGTCGATGCCTATGTAGATTCAGGCGCTGCCCTGAGTCTTATGGATTGGTCATTTGCCAAGCGATGTGGGTTTAGTCTTGAGCCTCTGGAAGCAGAGGCGTAGCTAGAGCTTTTGCCGCCCGGGGCTGTTCCCGAGTTTGGCGCCCCCCCCCCCCCCCCCCCCCCCAGCTCAATACACACAAAGGTTACCAAAAATGGTTTTCCTGTTTTGTAGAACTTAAACTGGGCCTAATGGTGTCACCCCCACATGCCACACCTGTGACTTAATACCACCACACCATGACCAGGCCACATAGTGACCGAATAATACTACATACAAGGGACAAATACCACCGCACCATTTCCAGACCACATATTACCACCACATAGTGACTGAATACTACAATACTGATCAGTAATAAAAAAAAAAAACCACAATACTATCACCATAAGTGCCAGTATTCACAGGAGATCTGTACTTAGTATGCAGTGTCTGTGTAGAGGTAATACAGAGATCACTGGTGACATTATACACAGGACCTCTATATAGTATACAGTGTATAGTGTCAGTGTATAGGTAACACTGACTCACCAGTGACGTCTCTAGGTGAAGTCCTTCATCTTTTATCCAGCACAGACCGCCATCATTCCTTCCAGCCAGGACTCGTTTCTGCAGGAAATAACACAGTTATCTCGAGCTCCGCTTGCAGAACACATTACTTAATTTTTCACAACTTCTACATTAGACCACATGAAGAAAAAAAGGTGATATAGTGTCACTCTGCACAGTAACAGGACCGCCCCCCCATTTAAAACAGTATACTCAAAAAATAAAATAAATACATCACTGCAGTAACAATATCCCTTAATTATCCCCTATGGTAATAATATTCCCCACCCTGGCCCCGTTTATCTCATTCCTGGCTCCAGCCATATGTTGTCGTATCCTGCCCTCATGAGTATCCATTCTACCCCATATGATCTCCCCATCCTGCCCCATCTGTCTCCATCGTATCCGTCCTGCCCCATGATCCAATCCTGCCCCGTGTCTCCAATCATGCCCCGTATCTACATTCTGCCCATGCCTCAAGTCCTGCCCCCAGTGTGTCCAGCATATTACCCCCATGTTGTCCAGCAATCTGCCCCAGTGTGTCCAGCATATTACCCCCATGTTGTCCAGCAATCTGCCCCAGTGTGTCCAGCATATTACCCCCAGTGTGTCCAGCAATCTGCCCTCAGTGTGTCCAGCAATCTGCCCCAGTGTCCAGCCTTTCCCCAGTGTGTCCAGCAGTCTGCCCCAGTGTGTCCAGCATATTACCCCCAGTGTCCAGCATTGCCCCAGTGTGTCCAGTATATTACCCCCAGTGTGTCCAGCAATCTGCCCCAGTGTCCAGCATTGCCCCAGTGTGTCCACAAGTCTGCCCCAGGGTCTCCAGCATTGCCTCAATGTGTCCAGAAATCTGCCCCAGGGTCTCCAGTATTGCCCCAGTGTGTCCAGCAATCTGCCCCAGGGTCTCCAGTATTGCCCCAGTGTGTCCAGCATTCTGCCCCATAGTCTCCTGTACTGCCCCAGTGTGTCCAGCATTCTGCCCCATGGTCTCCAGTATTGCCCCAGTGTGTCCAGCAATCTGCCCCATGGTCTCCTGTATTGCCCCAGTGTGTCCAGCATTCTGCCCCATGGTCTCCAGTATTGCCCCGGTGTGTCCAGCAATCTGCCCCATGGTCTCCAGTATTGCCCCAGTATGTCCAGAAGTCTGCCCCAGGGTCTCCAGCATTGCCTCAATGTGTCCTGAGATCTGCCCCATGGTCTCCAGTATTCAGAGTGTCCAGCATTCTGCCCCATAGTCTCCTGTACTGCCCCAGTGTGTCCAGAATTCTGCCCCATGGTCTCCAGTATTGCCCCAGTGTGTCCAGCATTCTGCCCCTAGGTCTCCAGTATTGCCCCAGTGTGTCCAGCATTCTGCCCCTAGGTCTCCAGTATTGCCCCAGTGTGTCCAGCAATCTGCCCCATGGTCTCCAGTATTGCCCCAGTGTGTCCAGCATTCTGCCCCATGGTCTCCAGTATTGCCCCAGTGTGTCCAGCAATCTGCCCCATAGTCTCCTGTATTGCCCCAGTGTGTCCAGCAATCTGCCCCATGGTCTCCTGTATTGCCCCAGTGTGTCCAGCATTCTGCCCCATGGTCTCCAGTATTGCCCCAGTGTGTCCAGCAATCTGCCCCATAGTCTCCTGTATTGCCCCAGTGTGTCCAGCAATCTGCCCCATAGTCTCCTGTATTGCCCCAGTGTGTCCAGCAATCTGCCCCATAGTCTCCTGTATTGCCCCAGTGTGTCCAGCATTCTGCCCCATGGTCTCCAGTACTGCCCCAGTGTGTCCAGCAATCTGCCCCATGGTCTCCAGCATTGCCCCAGCCAGTCAGAAATAAAGAAAAAAAAAAAAAAGTAAAATCCTCACCTCTCCCGTTCCCAGCACAGGTCCGGTGCAGTCAGCGTCTCTCCGGCTCTGCGACGCTCAGGACAGAGAGGCAGAGCGGCGCGCACAGTAGTGACGTCATCGCGCCCTCTGCTCTGAGACGTCGCAGAGTCAGAGGAGGCTGCAGCTGCCGGCGCCGCAGGAACCAGGAGAGGTGAGTATAGAGCGGGGGCGGGGGCGGGACCCGGGGGTGGGGGGAGCTGGCCCTGGTCGTGGCGGCGGACGGCGCCGCCCGAAGATTTAAAGGGGCGTCTTTTTTTTTTTTTTTTAATCTTCTTCTGCAGCGCCGGCCGCCCCCAGCATTGTGCCGCCCGGGGCGGACCGCCCCCCCCGCACCCCCCTTCCTACGCCACTGTCTGGAAGTCCCTATTCCTTTGAAAGGAATTGACTCTACACCTTTGGCTATGAACAAACCTCAGTACTGGACACAAGTGACCATGCGTATGACTCCCGTTCATCAGGAGGTGATTCGCTTCCTGGTATTGTATAATTTACATGATGTTCTAGTACTTGGTCTGCCATGGTTACAAACTCATAATCCAGTCCTTGACTGGAAAACAATGTCTGTGTTAAGCTGGGGATGTCAGGGGGTTCATGATGATGCACCTCCGATTTCTATCGCTTCATCTACTCCTTCTGAGGTTCCTGTATTTTTGTCTGATTATCGGGATGTTTTTGAGGAGCCTAAGCTCAGTTCGCTTCCTCCTCACAGGGATTGCGATTGTGCTATAGATTTAATTCCTGGTAGTAAATTTCCTAAAGGTCGTTTGTTCAATCTGTCAGTGCCAGAGCATACTGCTATGCGGGATTATGTTAAGGAGTCCTTGGAAAAGGGACATATCCGTCCATCTTCGTCCCCTTTGGGAGCAGGTTTTTTTTTTCGTGGCCAAAAAAGATGGGTCCTTGAGGCCTTGTATAGATTATCGTCTTTTGAATAAGATTACCGTAAAATATCAGTATCCTTTGCCTTTGTTGACTGATTTGTTTGCTCGCATTAAGGGGGCTAAATGGTTCACTAAGATTGATCTTCGGGGTGCGTATAATCTTATACGAATAAAGCAAGGTGATGAGTGGAAAACCGCATTTAATACGCCTGAGGGCCATTTTGAGTATTTGGTAATGCCTTTCGGACTTTCTAATGCTCCTTCAGTCTTCCAGTCCTTTATGCACGATATTTTCCGTGAATATCTGGATAAATTTATGATTGTGTATTTGGATGATATTTTGTTTTTTTCTGATGACTGGGAGTCTCATGTTCAGCAGGTCAGGAAGGTGTTTCAGGTCCTGCGGGCTAATTCCTTGTTTGTAAAGGGCTCAAAGTGTCTCTTTGGAGTCCAGAAGATTTCTTTCTTGGGGTATATTTTTTCCCCTTCTACTATTGAGATGGATCCCGTCAAGGTTCGGGCTATTTGTGACTGGACGCAGCCTGCATCTCTTAAGAGTCTGCAGAAGTTCTTAGGCTTTGCTAATTTCTATCGTCGTTTTATAACTAATTTTTCTAGTGTTGTTAAGCCTTTGACGGATTTGACTAAGAAGGGTGCTGATGTTGCTGATTGGTCTCCTGCGGCTGTGGAGGCCTTTCGGGAACTTAAACGCCGGTTTTCTTCTGCTCCTGTGTTGCGTCAGCCTGATGTTTCGCTTCCTTTCCAAGTTGAGGTTGATGCTTCCGAGATTGGAGCGGGGGCGGTTTTGTCACAGAGAAGCTCCGATTGCTCGGTGATGAAGCCATGTGCGTTCTTTTCTAGAAAATTTTCGCCCGCTGAGCGGAATTATGATGTGGGTAATCGGGAACTTTTGGCCATGAAGTGGGCATTTGAGGAGTGGCGTCATTGGCTGGAGGGTGCTAGACATCGTGTGGTGGTCTTGACTGATCACAAAAATCTGATTTACCTTGAGTCTGCCAGGCGTCTGAATCCTAGACAGGCTCATTGGTCACTGTTTTTCTCTCGTTTCAATTTTGTGGTTTCATACCTGCCAGGTTCAAAGAATGTGAAGGCGGATGCTCTTTCTAGGAGTTTTGTGCCTGACTCCCCTGGAAATTCTGAGCCCACTGGTATCCTTAGGGATGTGGTGATTTTGTCGGCCGTCTTCCCAGACTTGCGACGTGCTTTGCAGGAGTTTCAGGCGGGTAAACCTGATCGTTGTCCGCCTGAGAGACTGTTTGTTCCGGATAGTTGGACCAGTAGAGTCATCTCCGAGGTCCATTCTTCTGTGTTGGCAGGTCATCCTGGAATATTTGGTACTAGAGACTTGGTGGCCAGGTCTTTTTGGTGGCCTTCCTTGTCGAGGGATGTGCGTTCTTTTGTGCAGTCTTGTGAGGTTTGTGCTCGGGCTAAGCCTTGCTGTTCTCGAGCCAGTGGATTGTTGTCACCTTTGCCTATCCCGAAGAGGCCTTGGACGCACATTTCCATGGACTTTATTTCGGATCTCCCTGTCTCTCAAAAAATGTCTGTCATCTGGGTTGTGTGTGACCGCTTTTCTAAAATGGTTCATCTTGTACCCTTGCCTAAGTTGCCTTCCTCCTCTGAGTTGGTCCCTCTGTTTTTCCAGAACGTGGTTCATTTGCATGGGATTCCGGAGAACATCGTTTCTGACAGGGGATCCCAGTTTGTGTCTAGATTTTGGCGGACGTTCTGTGCTAAGATGGGCATTGATTTGTCCTTTTCGTCTGCATTCCATCCTCAGACGAATGGCCAGACGGAGCGAACTAATCAGACCTTGGAAACTTATTTGAGGTGTTTTGTTTCTGCTGATCAGGATGACTGGGTTACCTTTTTGCCGCTGGCCGAGTTTGCCCTTAATAATCGGGCTAGTTCTGCTACCTTGGTTTCTCCTTTCTTTTGTAATTCGGGGTTTCATCCTCGTTTTTCCTCTGGTCAGGTGGAGCCTTCTGATTATCCTGGAGTGGACATGGTGGTGGATGGGTTGCATCGGATTTGGAGTCATGTGGTGGACAATTTGAAGTTGTCCCAGGAGAAGGCTCAGCAGTTTGCTAATCGCCGTCTCCGCGTGGGTCCTCGACTTCGTGTTGGGGACTTGGTGTGGTTGTCTTCTCGTTTTGTTCCTATGAAGGTCTCTTCTCCTAAGTTCAAGCCTCGGTTCATCGGTCCTTATAGGATCTTGGAAATTCTTAACCCTGTGTCGTTTCGTTTGGATCTCCCGTCATCGTTTGCTATTCATAATGTGTTCCATCGGTCGTTGTTGCGGAGGTATGAGGTACCTGTTGTTCCTTCGCTTGAGCCTCCTGCTCCGGTGCTGGTGGAGGGAGAATTGGAGTATGTTGTGGAGAAGATCTTGGATTCTCGTGTTTCCAGACGGAAACTCCAATATTTGGTCAAGTGGAAGGGTTATGGTCAGGAGGATAATTCTTGGGTGGTTGCCTCTGATGTTCATGCTGATGATTTGGTCCGCGCTTTTCATAGGGCTCATCCTGGTCGCCCTGGTGGTTCTCGTGAGGGTTCGGTGACCCCTCCTCAAGGGGGGGGTACTGTTGTGAGTTCTGTTTTTGGGCTCCCTCTGGTGGTTACTGATGGTACTGGGTGATTTGTGTTCTGCTGTCTCTGGTGTCCACCTGTTCTATTAGGATTTGGGAGTTTCCTATTTAACCGGGCTTTCTTGTCATTTCCCCGCCGGCTATCAAGGTTTTCAGAGTGTTTTGTTACCTCAGCTTCTGGCTTCAGTAATCTTCAGGACAAGCTAAGTTTTGATTTTCTTGTTCCACGTTTTGCTTTATTTTTGTCTTGTCCAGCTTGCATATAATTGTCTTTTTGCTGCTGGTTGCTTTAGTGGGCTGTAATTGCTCCTCATGTTCCATGAGTAGAAACATGAGTTCAAGTAATTACAGGATGGTTTTTTGAAGGGTTTTTTGCTGACCGCGCAGTTTACTTTTGTATCCTCTGCTATCTAGTTTTAGCGGGCCTCATTTTGCTGAATCTGTTTTCATACTGTGTATGTGCCTTCCTCTCATTTCACCGTCATTATATGTGGGGGGCTGCTATTTCTGTGGGGTATTTCTCTGGAGGCAAGAGAGGTCTGTGTTTCTTCTAATAGGGGAAGTTAGATCTTCGGCTGGTGCGAGACGTCTAGGATCAACGTAGGCACGTTCCCCGGCTATTGTTATTTGTGTGTTCAGGTTTAGGGTCGCGGTCAGCTCAGGTTCCATCACCCTAGAGCTCGTTGGTGCTTGTCCTTTTGTGATTCCCTGCCATTGGAATCATGACAGAGGAGTGAGGGAGAAAATGAGAGGTGTGAGGGAGAAAATGAGAGATGTGAGGGGGGAAATGAAAGATGTGATTGGGAAAATGAGAGGCGTGATGGGAAAATAAGAGAAGTGAGGTGCTATAACTAACCACAGATATTTACTATGCCCAGGCAACGCCGGGCTCTTCAGCTAGTATATATATACAGTGGGGCAAAAAAGTATTTAGTCAATCAGCAATAGTGCAAGTTCCACCACTTAAAAAGATGAGAGGCGTCTGTAATTTACATCATAGGTAGACCTCAACTATGGGAGACAAACTGAGAAAAAAAAATCCAGAAAATCACATTGTCTGTTTTTTTAACATTTTATTTGCATATTATGGTGGAAAATAAGTATTTGGTCAGAAACAAAATTTCATCTCAATACTTTGTAATATATCCTTTGTTGGCAATGACAGAGGTCAAACGTTTTCTGTAAGTCTTCACAAGGTTGCCACACACTGTTGTTGGTATGTTGGCCCATTCCTCCATGCAGATCTCCTCTAGAGCAGTGATGTTTTTGGCTTTTTGCTTGGCAACACGGACTTTCAACTCCCTCCAAAGGTTTTCTATAGGGTTGAGATCTGGAGACTGGCTAGGCCACTCCAGGACCTTGAAATGCTTCTTACAAAGCCACTCCTTCGTTGCCCTGGCGGTGTGCTTTGGATCATTGTCATGTTGAAAGACCCATCCACATTTCATCTTCAATGCCCTTGCTGATGGAAGGAGGTTTGCACTCAAAATCTCACGATACATGGCCCCATTCATTCTTTCATGTACCCGATCAGTCGTCCTGGCCCCTTTGCAGAGAAACAGCCCCAAAGCATGATGTTTCCACCACCATGCTTTACAGTAGGTATGGTGTTTGATGGATGCAACTCAGTATTCTTTTTCCTCCAAACACGACAAGTTGTGTTTCTACCAAACAGTTCCAGTTTGGTTTCATCAGACCATAGGACATTCTCCCAAAACTCCTCTGGATCATCCAAATGCTCTCTAGCAAACTTCAGACGGGCCCGCACATGTACTGGCTTAAGCAGTGGGACACGTCTGGCACTGCAGGATCTGAGTCCATGTTGGCGTAGTGTGTTACTTATGGTAGGCCTTGTTACATTGGTCCCAGCTCTCTGCAGTTCATTCACTAGGTCCCCCCGCGTGGTTCTGGGTTTTTTGCTCACCATTCTTGTGATCATTCTGACCGCACGGGGTAGGATTTTGCGTGGAGCCCCAGATCGAGGAAGATTATCAGTGGTCTTGTATGTCTTCCATTTTCTAATTATTGCTCCCACTATTGATTTCTTCACTCCAAGCTGGTTGGCTATTGCAGATTCAGTCTTCCCAGCCTGGTGCAGGGCTACAATTTTGTTTCTGGTGTCCTTTGACAGCTCTTTGGTCTTCACCATAGTGGAGTTTGGAGTCAGACTGTTTGAGGGTGTGCACAGGTGTCTTTTTATACTGATAACAAGTTTAAACAGGTGCCATTACTACAGGTAATGAGTGGAGGAAAGAGGAGACTCTTAAAGAAGAAGTTACAGGTCTGTGAGAGCCAGAAATCTTGATTGTTTGTTTCTGACCAAATACTTATTTTCCATCATAATATGCAAAAAAAATTATAAAAAAACAGACAATGTGATTTTCTGGATTTTTTTTTCTCAGTTTGTCTCCCATAGTTGAGGTCTACCTATGATGTAAATTACAGACGCCTCTCATCTTTTTAAGTGGTGGAACTTGCACTATTGCTGACTGACTAAATACTTTTTTGCCCCACTGTGTAGTAAAAAAAGGGGAACAGCACAACACTATTACTTATCTACGGGTGCAAGGCCCCAAGCAACCAGTCCAACGATTGCACCAAGTTCACAGAAACTCAAAGAAAGAGGCAGCACTCCATTTCTTCAGTGAAAATGTGGAAGATTTAATCAACCCACTTACAGTATGGAGCATCATGTGTTGCCATTATACATTATGGAGCATCATGTGTGGCCATTATACAGTATGGAGCATCATGTGCGGCCATTATACAGTATGGAGCATCATGTGTGGCCATTATACAGTATGGAGCATCATGTGTGGCCATTATAAAGTATGGAGCATCATGTGTGGCCATTATACAGTATGGAGCATCATGTGTGGCCATTATACAGTATGGAGCATCATGTGTGGCCACTATACAGTATGGACCATCATGTGTAGCCATTATACAGTATGGAGCATCATGTGTGGCCATTATACAGTATGGAGCATCATGTGTGGCCATTATACAGTATGTAGCATCATGTGTGGCCATTATACAGTATGGAGCATCATGTGTGGCCATTATACAGTATGGAGCATCATGTGTGGCCACTATAAAGTATGGAGCATCATGTGTGGCCATAATAAAGTATAGAGCATCATGTGTGGCCATTATACAGTATTGAGCATCATGTGCGGCCATTATACAGTATGGAGCATAATGTGTGGCCATTATACAGTATGGAGCATCATGTGCGGCCATTATGCAGTATGGAGCATTATGTGCGGCCATTATACAGTATTGAGCATTATGTGTGGCCATTATAAAGTATGGAGCATCATGTGTGGCCATTATACAGTATGGAGCATCATATGCGGCCATTATACAGTATGGAGCATCATGTGTGGCCATTATACAGTATGGAGCATCATGTGGGGTCATTATACCGTATGGAGCATCATGTGGGGTCATTATACCATATGGAGTATCATGTGTGGCCATTATACAGTATTGAACATCATGTGTGGTTATTATACAGTATGGAGCATCATGTGTGGCCAATGGCCATTATACAGTATTGAGCATCATGTGTGGCCATTATACAGTATTGAGCATCATGTGTGGCCATTATACAGTATGGAGCATCATGTGTGGTCATTATACAGTATTGAGCATCATGTGGGGTCATTATAAATTATGGAGCATCATGTGTGGCCATTATACAGTATTGAGCATCATGTGTGGCCATTATACAGTATGGAGCATCATGTGTGGCCATTATACAGTATGGAGCATCATGTGCGGCCATTATGCAGTATGGAACATTATGTGCGGCAATTATACAGTATTGAGCATTATGTGTGGCCATTATAAAGTATGGAGCATCATGTGTGGCCATTATACAGTATGGAGCATCATGTGCGGCCATTATACAGTATGGAGCATCATGTGTGGCCATTATACAGTATGGAGCATCATGTGTGGTCATTATACAGTATTGAGCATCATGTGGGGTCATTATAAATTATGGAGCATCATGTGTGGCAATTATACAGTATGGAGCACTGTGTGGCCATTATACAGTATGGAGCATCATGTAGGGCCATTATACAGTATGGAGCACTGCATAGCCATTATACAGTATGGAGCATCATGTGTGGTCATTATACAGTATTGAGCACCATGTGTGGCCATTATACAGTATTGAGCATAATGTCTGGCCATTATACAGTATGGAGCACTGTGTGGCCATATTTTTTGGGGAGTTATAATTATTGTATATGAAACAGTGTGATCAGCAGTGCTAAATGGGTGTGGTTGGAACTTGGATATGGGTGTGACTAGTTGTGAAATGGGTGTGGTCAGAGGCGTGGCGCATCCTTTACACCTCTTACCCTTCCTCAAAAGTTGAGAGGTATGATACCGCATTTGCCAGATCACAGCAAGTGCCGCAAATCCCATAGGGAATGAATGAAGCCAAACGCAGTGTTGCCGTAAGTGATCCGTTACGTGGCAGATGCAGAAAAACTGCCCGATTTGCTGCAAAAGGCGACTTTCACAACAGCGATTCTTGCCAAAGTCACTGCGGATAGTGTCATACTCACCAGTGAGGGAGGCAGCACTAAAAGTACCTAGGGCAGCAGAAACTCTAAATACGGCCCTGCCCGCGGGTACTAATGTATCCAAGACCGCAATCCAACGACACTCTTTTTCTGTCAGCAGCACACATACTCCTTCACCTCCTCTGATTTCCATATGTACTCGATCTATCCCCATATTTTTCATTCGCCAGAGTTACATTTATGTTTAACCCTGGGAATATTTTTAAGGGTATCCACGTTGTCCATGTCATTGGCGGCCTCAATATCCCTTATATGCTCTCGTGTTCTTATAGGTAATTCACAGGATGTCAATCCAATATAGATCAAATTGCAGCTGCATCTAGCATAATATATCACGTGTGTAGTAGTACACGTGATATAGTCATTGATGTTGAATGTTTTGAGGCCGTCTGATGACGTGAAGCTTACATGATTTTTACGGGCCAGGCAGTTTCCACATGGGAAGAATCCTTTTCTTCCAACTCCTAGTGTAAAAAGGAGATAGAGACTTGGTAATGGAATTACTATCAACCAACTGGTCTTTAAGGTTTCTACCCCTATGTGACGTCATCAATGGGGCTGTAGAAAGATGTTTACACAAAAATGGATCAGTCATTAAAATTGACCAATGGCGTCTAAGAATGGTATGCATGGTATTCCATTGTTGATTATGGGTTGAAATGAAGTACTGTATTTTCCGGCGTATAAGACTACCTTTTAACCCCTGAAAATCTTCTTAAAAGTCGGGGGTCGTCTTATACGCTGGGTGTTGTCTTATAAGGCGGGTGACCAATGTGCATATGGTGGGTGGGGGGGAGTGGTCCCGATGACGAAGAGAGGGGGCATCTCACAGGGAAGGTGTAAGTGGAGTATCCCCCTATTACCTCATTGTGGCAGCGATGCTCTCTGTGCTGTGGGGTGACAGTGGAGGCTCCTATTTGTGCAGCGTGGGGATCTGTGCTGGGGACGGCAGCGGAGGCAGCTCCTCTTTGTGCAGCGTGGGGGCTCTGTGCTGGAGGGTGGCGGCGGCGGATCTTTCTGCCAAGTCTGTCTGCTTATGCGCGTGCTCAGGCTTTTTCTTAGTAACCACGCCCCCTGCTCTGTCATGCAAAGGTAGGTCCAGGTCTCTAAGTTTCCCCCAGACAACAGAGGAGACAGTCCCAACAGTTCTGGACTCAGCACAAGACAGGTACCCCTGGTCCTGCCCTTCTTCTTACACTCCCTCTCTCCTTTCACTCGCCATTCCACTGGCCAGATTTCTTGTAGCAAGAGTTGACATTTCCTTATGCCTTGGATGATGTGTTGCCAAATAAATTGGTCTTAGTTGTATCTGTTGGAACGTATTCTGGCTGTTATTCGTTCAGTACGCCGTAAGTCAGATGAGGTAATCGAATCAGGCTGAGTAGTCGAGTTAGGTTGGATAGGAGAGGGCGGGGACGCGCCCGAGCCCAATGGGGCAACTTCTTCAGGAACTTCAGGTGCCTGCACCTCTTCTGTGCCTACATGTGGTATAAAAGGGGATTCTTCTTTTTCACAATCAAAAGCTGTGGGAGGAGGTACTTTGGGAGCGTTCTGCACCTCCTCCACTTGATCGGGATCTCTTGATAAGCAAGGACGTAGCATATTGCAATGGACCACTCAAGTAGGGGTGTCCTTCTCCCCCTCAGATTGGACTTTGTAGACGGGACCTTCGGTGATGATTCTTCATTTCACTCTATACGGAGCCTTCTCCCATCAGTTCTCTAGCTTGTCCCGAGGGCACTTGTCTCGGACCAACACACGGTCTTCGGCTTGAAAAGCTGTCCCTCGCAAAGGCAGTCCCTGCACGAGGCAGTGTAATGTTTGCAGCCGGTGACAACGTTCTCCAACCCAGGTGGGTACCCCCGCCCGTGGGTAATCCTCCTCTGGATCCAATTCCAGCTCAGTAATCTCTCTTCCCGGTCGGCTGAATAGGAGGATATATGGTGTGTACCCGGTGGTGCAATGTACTTGGTTATTGTACGCCCAAACTAATTCAACTACAAATTCAGGCGTCCTCAACATTTAAATCAGCGTACGGTTGAACCGTTTACAGGCTTTATTACCTTGTAGATGGTAGGGTGTCATTGGGGACTTGCCAAGCTCATAAATGCGTTGTAATTCTTCCATTACTCGCCCCTGGAATCAGGCACCTTGATCAGAGCGGATCCTTTTCGGGCAGCAGTACACTTGAATGAAATTCCTGCAAATGGCTTGTGCCGCTCATTCAGCAGTTTGATCCCGAGTCAGAGTCACAACAGCGAATTTGATGAAGTGGTCAGTCATCACCAGACAGTGTTCATATCAATGAGAGGCCGGACATATCATCAGATAATCTATCATCAACACTTCCTGGGGAGCAGAAATCTCGATGGTCTGCATGGGAGCTCGATCTTCAGGAAGTTTAGCTAGCTCACAGCTTCTGCACTGTCGACATGCTTCTTCTACCACAGCTATTCGTGGTATATCTCGATTTTTCCAAAGCGTTTGATACCGTGCCGCACAAGAGGTTGGTACACAAAATGAGAATGCTTGGTCTGGGGGAAATTGTGTGTAAATGGGTTAGTAACTGGCTTAGTGATAGAAAGCAGAGGGTGGTTATAAATGGTATAGTCTCTAACTGGGTCGCTGTGACCAGTGGGGTACCGCAGGGGTCAGTATTGGGACCTGTTCTCTTCAACATATTCATTAATGATCTGGTAGAAGGTTTACACAGTAAAATATCGATATTTGCAGATGATACAAAACTATGTAAAGCAGTTAATACAAGAGAAGATAGTATTCTGCTACAGATGGATCTGGATAAGTTGGAAACTTGGGCTGAAAGGTGGCAGATGAGGTTTAACAATGATAAATGTAAGGTTATACACATGGGAAGAAGGAATCAATGTCACCATTACACACTGAATGGGAAACCACTGGGTAAATCTGACAGGGAGAAGGACTTGGGGATCTTAGTTAATGATAAACTTACCTGGAGCAGCCAGTGCCAGGCAGCAGCTGCCAAGGCAAACAGGATCATGAGGTGCATTAAAAGAGGTCTGGATACACATGATGAGAGCATTATACTGCCTCTGTACAAATCCCTAGTTAGACCGCACATGGAGTACTGTGTCCAGTTTTGGGCACCGGTGCTCAGGAAGGATATAATGGAACTAGAGAGAGTACAAAGGAGGGCAACAAAATTAATAAAGGGGATGGGAGAACTACAATACCCAGATAGATTAGCGAAATTAGGATTATTTAGTCTAGAAAAAAGACGACTGAGGGGCGATCTAATAACCATGTATAAGTATATAAGGGGACAATACAAATATCTCGCTGAGGATCTGTTTATACCAAGGAAGGTGACGGGCACAAGGGGGCATTCTTTGCGTCTGGAGGAGAGAAGGTTTTTCCACCAACATAGAAGAGGATTCTTTACTGTTAGGGCAGTGAGAATCTGGAATTGCTTGCCTGAGGAGGTGGTGATGGCGAACTCAGTCGAGGGGTTCAAGAGAGGCCTGGATGTCTTCCTGGAGCAGAACAATATTGTATCATACAATTAGGTTCTGTAGAAGGACGTAGATCTGGGGATTTATTATGATGGAATATAGGCTGAACTGGATGGACAAATGTCTTTTTTCGGCCTTACTAACTATGTTACTATGTTACTATGTTACTATTAGTTGAGGATGGTAGACCAGCTTCTGTAGCCACTGAAAGGTCTTTTCTTGTCTGAAATGAGCTCTTCTTTCATCTGCCTTTGTGGCCACCTTATGAAGTAGCATCTCAGGAGTCACCACTTGCCATTTAACACCCAGTTCCCGTTGCAGCTAAATCTTCCGGTATAACAGTCCATCTTTGAGGTGAAGCATTTCCCACTGTCGAAGGATCTGCAGAGTCGCCGGGGACAGGGCATCTCTTTCTCTCTGACAGGGTAGTTGTTTTAGGGTTACCCACTGTCTCCTTGAGCGAGTTCCCTATCTTTCTGTTGTATTCGACCCACTCATCACGGGGTCATCCCAGAATACCTTCTCTGGACGCTGTCTGAATCTGTTCCTGCGTAGCCGCTAATGTCCTGGTGGAATCACGAAACTCATGGATTTCTTCAGCCTCCAGTTCTTCGTCCCGGATGGGTCCAGGTCTCTCATGTGTTATTTGTGACAAGGCATCTGCACAAGTATTCTCAGCCCCCCTCTTGTAGGCAATTCTATATCGTAACTTCGCCATCCATGCCACCCAGCGTTGCTCCCCCAACCGCTTGCTCTGTCTGCCACCTCCATGCTGTTGGACTGCATCTTGCCGACTACACCAAGTGAGAGCAGGTTGCGGGATGCAGTAACGGACAGGAGACAGAGTAAGAGTTAACTTGGTTCACTGGAACAGGGGTATACTCCACACAGGGAGGAGGTAGGGAAAAAACTGAGGTTTAACAGTTTGGTATACGGGATGGGGTAAAATGTATAATATTGATAGCAACAGTTCTCAAGGGTTAACTTATCAGTCTGATGGCTTCCTGACTGATGAGTCCACAATATGTACGGTGGCGCCAACACGGTCAGCCCGGGATGGATCCGGTGTCATCCTGTAGGTGTCCTTGAGTCGAATCCCGATGGCAGCGGCTTGTCCTCGGCGTCTTTAACGAGTTCCTTGGTCCAGGGTCTGCTACGCAGAGTGCAGCACAGTCCGCAACACTAATAGAGCCTAACATGGCTCAGCAGATGTATACCAAGAATGAGAGCACAGTTGTCGGTGAGTCACTCGGTCTTTCCTAAGCGGTGTGCACGCATTACTCACAGGTCCGGAGCGTTTGGCACCTCGGATCGCAGGAGCCAAGCGGGCACATGGCAAGATGGTCACAGTCTTTGTGAGTTACCGCAGGGAAGCATGAGCGCAGGCCTGCGCTATTCCGGTGCTAAGTAGTCGGAACACTCCCGTGTCCCTGCTGCACGCTGTCTCAATCCACCAAATCTGTCTGCTTATGTGAGCGTCTCCACCTGTGGATGCAAATAGTGTTCAGTGAAATTACAGATGGGATCACAATACCCTCCAATGCCAGAGATAATCATACGCCCCAGAGGACAGAACAGATCTTTGTGGACTATGGGCAGAAGATAAAAGGTAGGGAACACAGATTTAACCATCAAAAAAATCAAGCACTTTTTTCGAGATGATTCCCCTCTCAAATGCGATTTCAAGAATGCAAATTAATCCATCCATGAATGACGAGAGAGGACTGCAGGTCAATTGAGTATATGTCTCCTTATTCCACAGCTGCCTAAATGCCTCACACTCGTACTTCTCCACCGGCCAAATGACCACGTTTCCCTCCTTTTCAGTTGGCTTGATGACTGTATCTTTAAGCCATTTCAATTCCTCCAATGCTATAAGCTTTTCAGGGGTGAGATTATTTTTTTACCTATTAATCCTTATTATTTTAAAATCATCCGCCACCAGTTTAGTGAATATCTCCACCTGTGGACATATATACAGGTCCTTCTCAAAAAATTAGCATATAGTGTTAAATTTCATTATTTACCATAATGTAATGATTACAATTAAACTTTCATATATTATAGATTCATTATCCACCAACTGAAATTTGTCAGGTCTTTTATTGTTTTAATACTGATGATTTTGGCATACAACTCCTGATAACCCAAAAAACCTGTCTCAATAAATTAGCATATTTCACCCATCCAATCAAATAAAAGTGTTTTTTAATAACAAACAAAAAACCCAACAAATAATAATGTTCAGTTATGCACTCAATACTTGGTCGGGAATCCTTTGGCAGAAATGACTGCTTCAATGCGGCGTGGCATGGAGGCAATCAGCCTGTGACACTGCTGAGATGTTATGGAGGCCCAGGTTGCTTCAATAGCGGCCTTAAGCTCATCCAGAGTGTTGGGTCTTGCGTCTCTCAACTTTCTCTTCACAATATCCCACAGATTCTCTATGGGGTTCAGGTCAGGAGAGTTGGCAGGCCAATTGAGCACAGTAATACCATGGTCAGTAAACCATTTACCAGTGGTTTTGGCACTGTGAGCAGGTGCCAGGTCGTGCTGAAAAATGAAATCTTCATCTCCATAAAGCATTTCAGCCGATGGAAGCATGAAGTGCTCCAAAATCTCCTGATAGCTAGCTGCATTGACCCTGCCCTTGATGAAACACAGTGGACCAACACCAGCAGCTGACATGGCACCCCACACCATCACTGACTGTGGGTACTTGACACTGGACTTCAGGCATTTTGGCATTTCCTTCTCCCCAGTCTTCCTCCAGACTCTGGCACCTTGATTTCCGAATGACATGCAAAATTTGCTTTCATCAGAAAAAAGTACTTGGGACCACTTAGCAACAGTCCAGTGCTGCTTCTCTGTAGCTTAAAAGTGGCTTTACCTGGGGAATGCGGCACCTGTAGCCCATTTCCTGCACACGCCTGTGCACGGTGGCTCTGGATGTTTCCACACCAGACTCAGTCCACTGCTTCCTCAGGTTCCCCAAGGTCTGGAATCGGTACTTCTCCACAATCTTCCTCAGGGTCCGGTCTCCTCTTCTCGTTGTACAGCGTTTTCGGCCACATTGTTTCCTTCCAACAGACTTACCATTGAGGTGCCTTGATACAGCACTCTGGGAACAGCCTATTTGTTGAGAAATTTCTTTCTGGGTCTTACCCTCTTGCTTGAGGGTGTCAATGATGGCCTTCTTGACATCTGTCAGGTCGCTAGTCTTACCCATGATGGGGGTTTTGAGTAATGAACCAGGCAGGGAGTTTATAAAAGCCTCAGGTATATTTTGCATGTGTTTAGAGTTAATTAGTTGATTCAGAAGATTAGGGTAATAGGTCGTTTAGAGAACCTTTTCTTGATATGCTAATTTATTGAGACAGGTTTTTTGGGTTATCAGGAGTTGTATGCCAAAATCATCAGTATTAAAACAATAAAAGACCTGACAAATTTCAGTTGGTGGATAATGAATCTATATTATATGAAAGTTTAATTGTAATCATTACATTATGGTAAATAATGAAATTTAACACTATATGCTAATTTTTTGAGAAGGACCTGTATAACGGGGGAAACGTGATAGACTTAGTAAAGACGGGAGGTGGAAAAGTACCTGCAAGTGCTGAACCAGACTCTTGTTCCAGATACTCCAGTGTATTGATGGCCTCCTGTTCTGAAATTTCTCTCACCTCTGACTTAGAGGATGACCTGGAGTGAATCTTGTGCAGGACCAGTTTCTGATCAAATAAATGAAGATCTTTTAATGCTGTAAAAAAATCAAAAGTATTGCCTGGGGAAAAGGATAAACCAAGCCCTACACTTCTTTTTGTATATCAGAGATCGCATGTGAGGATAGGTTAATTACCTCCAATGTGTTGGTCTTTGCCTTTTTATTGGGGGGAGAGGGGGTGGAGATGTTGTCTTGTGTTTTTGATTAGTTCTTCCCCATTTTGGCCAGGTATCCCTTGCATGTTATCAGGCCAAAATCACCAGGGTATGTGAACTTTTGATCAGGGTCATTTGGATGTTTTGGGTTGTCATTATGATTTTACAAGAGAAAACACAGTAGTTTGACAATAAATGGCTTCACCAACCACTAACCATGAGTAGAGAAAAAGTTTTCGTGTTATCATTCATATTCTCTGAAAAAAGGCCAAGAAAGCAAAAATTCTGCTGGGGTATGTAAACTTTTGAGTACAACTGTACTTATGAATCAGGTTAGCACAATCTAATGTTAATACCTATAATGTTTTTCAGATAAGACCCTATTTTGCGCTATTGTCTCTCCAGCATTTTATTCTTATAACATCACCTCTGCCATAACCAATGCAGTTACTGAGAAAGACCACTTAACGTCCGACACGTGGACAAGTGCTTGTGGCCAGGGAAGCTACAGTTCTACTAGCGGCACACTAGATGAATCTTGTGAAGGCTGGGACTGAGTTGGATGCTGGGACTGAGTCGGACCCTGAGACAGCACACATGCTACTGACGCCAAGGATTGTGGGCCCTAGTTCCATCTGGGTTTCCTCCGCCTCCTACACCAGTTCCTGCACCCCTACTCCTCTCCAGCCTCCATTTCTTAATTGCCATCTGTGAGCGCGTCGCTATCATTTGCAAGCTGGAATCACTGCATTTTACATTGTCTGATTTTTAAATAATTAATTTGCATTTTATTACATGAAATAAGTATTTGATACAGTAGAAAAACAGAACTTAATATTTGGTACAGAAACCTTTGTTTGCAATTACAGAGGACAGACATTTCCTGTAGTTCTTGGCCAAGTTTACACAAATTTCAGCAAGGATTTTGGCCCACTCCTTCATACAGATCCTCTCCAGATATTTCAGGTTTCGGGGCTGTCACTGTGCAACATTGAGTTTCAGCTCCCTCCTAAAGGACTCCAGGACCATGAAATGCTTCTCACGTAGCCACACCTTAGTTGTCCTGGCTGTGTGTTTTGGGTCATTGTCATGCTGAAAGACACAACCACAACCCATATTCAATGCTGTTACCGAGGGAAGGAGGTTGTTGGCCAAAATTTGGCGATACACAATCCCATCCATCCTCTCTTCAATACAGTGCAGTCTTCCTGTTCCCTTTGCAGAGCAGCACCCTCAAAGTATGTGGTTTCCCTCACCATGCTTCACAGTTGGGACGGTGTTCTTGGGGTTGTACTCCTCCTTCTTTTCCTCCAAACACAGCAAGTGGAGTTGATACTAAAAAGTTCTATTTTGGTCTCATCTGACCATGTGACCTTCTCCCATGCCTCCTCTGGATCATCCAGATGGTCATTTATGAACTTCAAAGGGCCGAGACATGTGCTGGCATGAGCAGGGAGAACTTGCGTGTCCTGCAGGATTTTAATACATGATGGCGTAGTGTGTTACTAATGGTAATATTTAAGACTGCGGTCCCAGCTCTCTTCAAGTAATTGACCAGATCCTCTTGTGTAATTCTGGGCTGATTCCTGACTTTTCTCAGAATCGTCCATACCCCACAAGGTGAAATCATGCATAGAGCCCCAAACCGAGGAAGACTGACAATAATCTAGGATTTCTTCCATTTTCTAATAATTGTTCCAACACATGACCTGACTGCCGCAATCAGGAGGAATTGGATTGGAGAGGACCAAGTTCATTAAGAGGCTGACCAATTAATAGAGTTGCAGTAGTCCAGATGAGAATGAATAATTGCGACAGTAAGAGATTTTGCAGTTTCAAAAGGGAGAAAAGATTGGGTTCTAGAGATGTTTCTATGGTGCAGGTGACATTACTGAGTGAGTGATCGGATATAGGGATAAAGGAAAGTTTTGTGTCAAATATGACCCCAAGACAGCGAGCGTGCTGCTTAGGAGTTATGGTTGAACCACAAAGGAAATTGCAATATCGGGTGTACTTAGGTTGGTAGAGAAGGAAAAGTTCGGTTTTGGAGAGATTCACTTTTAAATAGAAGGAGGACATGACAATGGACAGACAATCCTTGATAATTTGTGTTAAGGTGGGAGTGATGTCAGGAGAAGAGATGTATAATTGGATGTTATCCGCATAAAGATGATACTGGAAAATAAATCTGCTAATGGTTTGCCAATGGGTGCGGTGTATAATGAGAAGAAGAGGGGACCTAGGGCTGAGCCATGAGGAACCCTGATAGTATGGGGAAGAGGAGAGGAAGAAGAGCTGGTAAAGAATACAGTGAAGGAGAGGACAGAGAGATAGGAGGAGAACCAGGATAGAACAGTGTCCTTGAGGTTGATAGAGTGGAGCATAGTGAGGAGGAGCTGATGATCCACAGTGTCCAATACTGCAGAGAGATTAAGCAGAATTAACAGGGAGCAGGGACCATTAGATCTAGCTGTTAGTAGATCATTAGAGACCTTAGTGAGGGCAGTACCAGCAGAGTGTAAAGAACAGAAATCGGATTGTAAAGGGTCAAGAAGAGAGTGATCTAAGAGATAGCGGATGAGAGGAGAGTGTACCAAGCCTTCCAGTTTAGAAATTAAAGGAAGATTAGAGACAAGTCTGTAGTTTGCTGCTCAGGTTTGGTTGAAGGATAGTTTTTTAAGTAATGGCTGTATGCTGGCGTGTTTGAAGGAGGAGGGAAATATACCAGAGGAGAGAGAGAGAGGTTAAATATTTTAGTTAGGTGAGTGGTGACAGTCGGGGAGAGGGACTGAAGGAGATGTGAGGGAATGGGGTCATTGGTGCAGGTTGTAGTGCGAGAAGAAGCAAGGGGCCTGGTAACTTCTACTTTTGTAACAGGTTCAAAGGTGGGAAGTGAACTTGAGGTGCGGAAGAGAAAGAAATCCAAGCTCTCAGGAGAGTGTGTGAAAATGTCCTGATGGATATGGTTGCTTTATTTCTAGGAAATAAGTGTCCAAATTGTCAGCACTGAAGTTGGTGATGGGAACCTGTATTTTAGGGCTCAAGGGTGAGTGGACAGTTTATAAGAGTCATTTTGGATTGTCGGCTAGTGATGTGAGGATGGTGGTGAAGTAAACTTTTTTGGCCAGCTGGAGAGCAGAGTTATGTTGTGAGCACAAACTTATGGTGGATGAAGTCTTCTGATGAAAGTGATTTTCTCCACTGATAGCACACCTAGAGCACCACTGAAAAAAATGTATTTTCAGCTTGTGCCAGGGTTGCCACCATCTCTGTCGGATTGTTCTGCATGTAGCAGGTGCTTCTTCATTCAGGGCACTCTGCAATGTATTATTATTATGTGACAATGCTGAATCTGGACAGGAGAAGTAGGAAATCAGAAAATGTTCATAAGCAGCTGTATATTGATGGCACGTCCATCTCTGTATGTGTGATAAGTGAGGGTGTCCTGAGCGGGGAGACAGTTGAGAAAGAAAGAAGGTTGTAGGCAGAGAGCGGAGTTAGTAAAATCATGCAATGAGCAGAGCCTGGAGAAGACCAGGTCCAGAGTAAATTGTTAATTAAACAAATACCAAATAATTAAAAACCTAGCTCTACAGCGTCCATGGAAAAGCAGAATATTTTATAATCTAAAATATGTACCGTAACTCATTTCAGGGGATGTTTTCATGCAAATTTTAAAAAATCCTGCTTTTTCATGTCAGCACTGGAACATGTTTTTTAAAAAATATTATTATTATTATTATTATTATTATTATTATTATTATTATTATTAATAAACAAAATGAGCTTATACTCATCTTCCTGGGTTCCCTCTCTGCCTCTCGCAGGTGCTCCAATCTTTGTTAATTGGCTGGGATGATGATATCACGTCAACAGCATGGCATCCAATAACTGTCATTGTAAATCGCTGATCTCAGTGATTGGCTGCAGTGCTGTTGACATGATGTCACCACTACAGCCAATCAATAACAATTGGAGCAGTGGCAAGAGCAATGCTGGACGACAGGAAGGTGAGTAAAATCTCAGTTTGTTTGTTTTTTGTTGCATCCCTACCTACAGTTCTGCCTGTGATGAATTAATTAATGTTTGACACATACTTAATACATGTTCTGTGGTTTGAAAGTTACATGTCTATTTATCTTTTTAGATTGTTCTCTTAGGGTATGTGCACACGATGCAGATTTAGTGCAGAATTGGTGCAGAACTGCAGCAGATTTTTCTGCTGCAGAAATGCAGCAGAACTGCGCTGTGATTTACAGTACAATGTAAATCAATGTGAAAAGAAAAAAGCTGCAGATTTCAAAGAAGTGCACGTCGCTTCTTTTGTGCAGTTCTGCAGCGTTTCTGCACAGATTTTCCTGCACCATGTGCACAGCTTTTTTTTTCACATTGATTTACATTGTACTGCACAGAAACTGCACAGAAACTGAACAGAAACTGCATAGAAACTGCACAGAAACTGCATAGAAATTGCACAGAAACTGCATCTAATCTGCAGATGCAGATTTAGTGCAGAAAATTCTGCACCACATTTCCTACGTGTGCACATAGCCTTAATATCCCCTAGCATAGTATCTAGCCTTGATAATCTTACCTTTTTCATCAGATATTTTAACAGTCTACATTATCTCCACCATGTACATGAAAAGGAAGGTATAAACTTGAGTAATCCTTGCTCCTCGCTGTCAGATGCTGCTGCTGGAGGAATCCATCATCCTTCCCTTATCATTAGCAATACTCTGGATAAAGACGCAGACGGCCGTATTTCTTGTTCGAGGAATGTATCGCAATCCTCGGACTGACTGGAAGCAGCAGGTAGTCAGATAGGTGAGGTAATGGAAGTCGCAGGCAGCCAGATGGATGAAGAACTGGAAGCTGCAGGTAGGCAAGTAGCAGAGGTACTGGAAGCCACAGGAAACCAGGTAATTAAGGTCCTGGAACCCACAAGCAGTCAAGTAGCTGAGGTACTGGAAGTCAAAGGCAGCCAGGTAGCAGACGAACTGGAAGCCACAGAGATCCAGATAACTGAGGTACTGGGAGCCACAGGCAGCCAAGTAGAAGAGGTACTAGAAGCTGCAGGCTGCCAAATAGTTGAGGTACTGGAAGCCAAAGACAGCCATGTAGCAGAGGTACTGGAAGTGGCACACAGCCAAATAGCAGAGTTACTGAAAGCTGCAGCCAGCAAGATAAATGATGCACTGGAAGCTGAAGCCAGCCAGGTAGTTGAGGTTCTGGAAGCTGCAGGCAGCCAGGTAACAGAGGCACTGGAACACGTGGGCAGCCAGGTAGCCGATGTGTTGGAAGCCGCATGCAGTCAGGTAGCAAAGGTACTGGAAGCTGCAGGCAGTGAGGCAACAAAGGTAATGGAAGCTGCAGGTCACAAGTTAGCTGAGATACCGGAAGCCACGTGCAGCCAGGTAGCAGAAGTACTGGAAGCTGAAGGCAGTCAGGTAGCAGAGATACTGAAAGCCACAGCCAGCCAGGTAGCCAAGGTAATGGAAGCAGCAGGCAGCCAGATAGATGAAGTACTGGAAGCTGCAGGCAGTCAGCTAGCAGAGGAACTGGAAGCCACAGGTAGCTAGGTAGCTGGGTAGCTGAGGTACTGGAAGCTGCAGACAACGAGTAAGTAAGGTACTGGAAGCCACAGGCAGCCAGATAGCTGAGGTACTGGAAGTCACATGCATCCAGATAGCTGAGGTACTGGGAACTATAGGCAGCCAGGTAGGTGTTTGGCTGGAGTTGCGGGGGGGGGGACTGTGATCCCTCCCCTCACTAGGGCTACTTATCCAGCACTCCAAAAGAATCCGCCTTTTACTGACTTTGTTTTACAGGCAGCTAAATAGCAGAGGCACTGAAAGCCACAGGCAGCCACATAACTAAGGTACTAGAAACAGCAGGCAGCCAGGTAGCATAGGTACTTGAAGCGGCAGACAGCCAAGTAGCAGAATTACTGAAGCCACAGGCAGCCACGCAATGAAGGTACTGGAAACCGCAGGCAGCCAGGTAGCTGAGGCACAGGAAGCCACAGGCAGTCAGGTATCAAAGGTACTGGAAGCTGCAAGGTAGTGAGGTAGCAGAAGTACTGGAAGCTGCAACCAGGCAGGTAGCAGAGGAACTGGAAGCTGCAGGCAGGCAAGTACCTGAGGTACTGGAAGCTGCAGGCACTCAGGTAGCAGAGGTACAGGAAGCAGTAGGCAGCCAGGTAACAGGTATTGGAAGATGCAGGCAGTTAGGTAGCACAGGTACTGGAAGCTGCAGGCAGGCAGGTAGCAGAGGTACTGGAAGCTACAGGCAGCCAGATAGCTGAGATACTGGAAGCTGCAGGCAGCCAGGTAGCATAGCTACTGGAAGCCGCAGGCAGCCAGGTATCAAAGGTACTGGAAGCTGCCGGTCTATAATTAGATGAGGTACCGAAAGCTGCATGTAGCCAGGCAGCAGAAGTACTGGAAGCTGCAGGCAGTCAGGTAGCAGAGGTACTGGAAGCAGCAGGCAACCAGGTAAGTAAGGTACTGGGAGCCACAGGCAGCCAGATAGCTGAGGTACTGGAAGTTAAAGGCAGCCAGATAGCAGACATAATGGAAGCCACAGAGAGACACATAACTAAGGAACTAGGAGCCACAGGTGGGCAAGTAGCAGAGGTACTAGAAGCTGCAAGCAGTCAGGTAGTTAAGGTCCTGGAAGCTGCAGGCAGCCAGGTAGCAGATGGACTGGGACACGTGGGCAGCCAGGTAGCTGATGTGCTGGAAGCTGCAGGCAGTCAGGTAGCAAAGGTACTGGAAGTTGCAGGCAGTGAGGTAGCAAAGGTACTAGAAGCTGCAGGTCACAAGTTAGCTGAGATACCGGAAGCCACATGCAGCCAGATAGTAGTACTGGAAGCTGATAGCAGTCAGGTAGCAGAGATACTGGAAGCCTCAGTCAGCCAGGTAGCCAAGGTAATGGAAGCCGCAGGCAGCCAGAGAGATTAAGTACTGGAAGCTGCAGGCAGTGAGGTAGCAAAGGTACTGGAAGCTGCAGGCAACCAGGTAAGTAAGGTACTGGAATCCAGAGGCAGCCAGATAGCTGAGGTACTGCAAGTCACATGCAGCCAGATAGCTGAGGTACTGGAAGCTGCAGGCAGCCAGGTAGCAAAGGTACTGGAAGCAGCAGGCAGCCAAGTAACAGAGGTACTGAAAGCTGCAGGCAGCCAGTTAGCAGAGGTATTGGAAGCCACAGGCAGCCAGGGAACAGAGGTAATGGAAGCCACAGGCAGCCAGGTAGCTGAGGTACTGGGAGCCACTAACTAACTAACCACAGGCAGCCAGGTAACTAAGGTACTGTTAATCAAAGGCAGCCAGGTAGCTGAAATGCTATAAGCTGCAAGCAGCCAGGTAGCAGAAGTACTGGAAGCCACAGGCAACCAGGTAAGTAAGGTACTGGAATCCAGAGGCAGCCAGATAGCTGGGGTACTGGAAGTCGCATGCAGCCAGATAGCTGAGGTACTGGAAGCTGCAGGCAGCCAGTTAGCTGAGGTATCGGAAGCCACAGGCAGCCATGGAGCAGAGGTACTGGAAGCTGCAGGCAGCCAGGTAGCAGAGGTACTGGAAGCCACGGCAGACATGTAACTAAGGTACTGGAAATCAAAGGCAGCCAGATAGCTGAGGTGCTATAAGCTGCAAACAGCCAGGTAGCAGAAGTACTGGAAGCTGCAGGCAGCGAGGTAGCAGAGATAGTGGAAGCGGCAGCCAGACAGGAAGCAGAGGAACTGGGAGTTGAACACAGCCAGGAAGCAAAGGTACTGGAAGCCACAAGCAGCCAAGTAGCAGAGGTACTGAAAGCCACGGGCAGCCACTTAACTCAGTCCTGGAAACAGCAAGCGGCCAGGTAGCAGAGGTACTTGAAGTGTCAGACAGCCAAGTAGCAGAGTTAATGAAAGCTGTAGGCAGACAGGTAGCTGAGGTGCAGGAAGCCGCAGGCACTCAGGTAGCAGAGGTACTGGAAGCTGTAGGCAGCCAGGTAGCTGAGGTACTGGAAGATGCAGTCAGGTAGCAGAAGTACTGGAATCTGCAGGCAAGCAGGTAGCAGAGGTATTGAAAGCTACAGGTAGTGAGGTAGCAGAGGTAATGGTAGCTGCAACCAGGCAGGTAGCAGAGGTACTGGAAGCTGCAGGCAGCCAGGTACCTGAGATACTGGAAGCAGCAGGCACTTAGGTAGCAGAGGTACTGGAAGCTGTAGGCAGCCGAGGTACTGGAAGATGCAGGCAGTCAGGTAGCAGAAGTACTGGAAGCTGCAGGCAAGCAGGTAGCAGTGGTATTGGAATCTACAGGCAGCCAGATAGGTGAGATACTGGAAGCCACAGGCAGCCAGGTATCAAAGGTACTGGAAGCTGCATGTCACCAGTTAGTTGAGGTACCGGAAGCCGAATGCAGCCAGGTAGAAGTAATAGAAGCTGCAGGCAATCAGGTAGCAGAGGTACTGGAAGCTGCAGGCTGCCAAATATTTGAGGTACTGGAAGCCACAGACAGCATGGAAGCAGAGGTACTGGAAGTGGCAGACAGCCAAGTAGCAGAGTTACTGAAAGCTGCAGGCAGCAAGATAGATGAGGTACTGGAACCAGCAGACTGCCAGGTAGTTGAGGTCTCGGAAGCTGCAGGCAGCCAGGTAGCAGAGGCACTGGAACCCGAGGTCAGCCAGGTAGCTGAGGTGCTGGAAGCCGCTGGCAGTCAGGTAGCAAAGGTACTGGAAGCTGCAGGCAGTGAGATAGCAAAGGTACTAGAGGCTGCAGGCAGTCAGGTAGCAGAGGTACTGGAAGCTACAGGGAGCCAGTTACCAAAGGTACTGGAAGCTGCAGGGTACGAGTTATTTGAAGTACCGGAAGCCACATGCAGCCATGTAGCAGAAGTACTAGAAGCTGCAGGCAGCCAGGTAGCTGAGGTACTGGAAGCTACAAGCAGTCATGTAGCAGAGGTAATGGAGGCAGCAGGCAACCAGGTAAGTAAGGTACTGAAAGCCACAGGCAGCCAGATAGCAGAGGTACTGGAAGCTGCAGACTGCCAGATAGCAGAGACACTGGAACCCGCAGGCAGCCAGGTAGCTGAGGTGCTGGAAGCCACTGACAGAAAGGTAGCAAAGGTACTAGAAGCTGCAGGCAGTCAGGGAGCAGAGGTACTGGAAGCTGCAGGCAGTCAGGGAGCAGAGGTACTGGAAGCTGTAGGCAGCCAGGTAGCTGAGGTACTGGAAGCTGCAAGCAGGCAGGTGGCTGGGGTAATGGAAGCTACAGGCATTCAGGTAGGTGAGATACTGGATGCTGCAGGCATCCAGGTAGCAAAGGTGCTGGAAGCTGCAGAAAATGTACTGGAAGCCGCAGAGAGCCCGATAACTGAGGTACTGGGAGCCACAGGCAGCCAAGTAGCAGAGGAACTGGAAGCTGCAGGCTGCCAGATAGCAGAGGCACTGGAGCCCGCGGGCAGCCAGGTAGCTGAGGTGCTGGAAGCCAGCTGCAGGCAGTGAGGTAGCAAAGGTACTGGAGGTAATGGAAGCGGCAGACAACCAGATAACTGATGTACTGGTAGCCGTATGCAGCCAAGTAACAGACATACTGGAAGCTGCAGGCAGCCAGATAGATGAAGTACTGGTAGCATAGACATTTTAATAAATATAAAGGTCATCCCGCGACTTTGACCAAGTTTTTAATTTTGTCCTTCTGCGTATTTGAGTTTGACATCACTGCTCTACCCTCCCTGAGAAAAGTTATGTCGCTTATCCATGTTATGTAAATAAAAGCTTATAGCTACCTTCACACTGAACAACTTAACAACGATATCGCTAGCAATCAGTGATGTTGCAGCGTCCTGGATAGCGATATCGTTGTGTTTGACACGCAGCAGCGATCTGGATCCTGCTGTGACATCGTTGGTCGGAGCAGAAAGGCCAGAACTTTATTTCGTCGCTGGATCTCCTGCAGACATCGCTGAATCGGCGTGTGTGACGCCAATTCAGCGATGTCTTCACTGGTAACCAGGGTAAACATTGGGTTACTAAGCGCAGGGCCGCGCTTAGTGACCCGATATTTACCCTGGTTACCAGTGTAAATGTAAAAAAAAAAAAAACACTACATACTTACATTCCGGTGTCTGTCGCGTCCCCCGGCGTTCTGCTTCCCTACACTGTGTCAGTGCCGGCTGGCCGTAAAGCAGAGCAAAGCGGTGACGTCACCGCTCTGCTTTACAGCCGGCGCTTACAGTGCAGGGAAGCAGAACGCCGGGGGACACGACAGACACCAGAATGTAAGTATGTAGTGTTTGTTTTTTTTTACATTTACACTGGTAACCAGGGTAAATATCGGGTTACTAAGCGCGGCCCTGCGCTTAGTAACCCGATGTTTACCCTGGTTACCCGGGGACTTCCGCATCGTTGGTCGCTGGAGAGCTGTCTGTGTGACAGCTTTCCAGCGACCACACAGTGACGCTGCAGCGATCGGCATCGTTGTCTAGATCGCTGCAGCGTCGCTAAATGTGATGGTACCTTATAACCTGCCGTTAAATTCATCTATTTGTTGTATAAATTATTCTTTTGAAAGCTGAAACCCTCTGAAATGTGGTTTAGGTTAAGAAAATAAATTGGCATCAATGCAGAAATATTGATCAGTTAATTGACACAGAATGGTCAGATTTTGGCAAGACACAAGTTTTGTCGCCCACAGAAAGTAATGCGATATTCAAACAAATAAATAACTTAAAATACAAATATATGTTGTATAACATTGGTGAATGAAGTTGTGGTGCTATTAGAGTCATATTTCATATTTTGTGTGACTTCCATAAGCTTGAAGGACTGCATCTATGCGGTTCAACAATGATTCATACAATCAAGCAAGAGAAGTATGCTGCCTTCCAGGTGCGATGATCAAGGATGTGACCGATAGGATACCAAAGCTCTTCAGCTCCAAGGACGTCCACCCATTTCTTCTGATACATGTTGGCACCAATGACACGGCAAGGAAGGACCTACCGACAATCTGCAAGGACTTTGAAGAGTTGGGGAAGAAAGTAAAGGAACTGGATGCACAAGTAGTTTTTTCTTCTATCCTTCCAGTAGACGAGCATGGCACCAGGAGATGGAACAGGATCCTTGATGCGAACAACTGGCTAAGACGATGGTGCAGACAACAAGGATTCGGATTCCTGGACCACGGTGTGAATTACTTGTACGATGGACTCCTCGCCAGAGACGGACTACACCTCAACAAACCTGGGAAACACACATTCGCCAGAAGACTTGCTACACTCATCAGGAGGGCGTTAAACTTGAAGAAGAGGGGACGGGAAGAAAAACATTAGACTCGAACAAAGAAGACCCAGGAAAACATACTCAGAAGGGAGGTAAGAACATTTCTAAAACAATCCACAGCGAGGAGATTGGAACAAAACAAAATCCTCTAAACTGCATGCTCGCAAACGCCAGAAGCCTGACAAATAAGATGGAAGAACTAGAAGCAGAAATATCTACAGGTAACTTTGACATAGTGGGAATAACCGAGACATGGTTAGATGAAAGCTATGACTGGGCAGTTAACTTACAGGGTTACAGTCTGTTTAGAAATGATCGTAAAAATCGGAGAGGAGGAGGGGTTTGTCTCTATGTAAAGTCTTGTCTAAAGTCCACTTTAAGGGAGGATATTAGCGAAGGGAATGAGGATGTCGAGTCCATATGGGTCGAAATTCATGGAGGGAAAAATGGTAACAAAATTCTCATTGGGGTCTGTTACAAACCCCCAAATATAACAGAAATCATGGAAAGTCTACTTCTAAAGCAGATAGATGAAGCTGCAACCCATAATGAGGTCGTGGTTATGGGGGACTTTAACTACCCGGATATTAACTGGGAAACAGAAACCTGTGAAACCCATAAAGGCAACAGGTTTCTGCTAATAACCAAGAAAAATTATCTTTCACAATTGGTGCAGAATCCAACCAGAGGGACAGAATAACAAATCTGCAGGTGGTCGGGCATCTAGGAAATAGCGACCACAATATTGTAGAGTTTCACCTTTCTTTCACTAGGGGGACTTGTCAGGGAGTCACAAAAACACTGAACTTTAGGAAGGCAAAGTTTGACCAGCTTAGAGATGCCCTTAATCTGGTAGACTGGGACAATATCCTCAGAAATAAGAATACATATATTAAATGGAAAATGTTTAAGAACATCCTAAATAGGCACTGTAAGCGGTTTATACCTTGTGGGAATAAAAGGACTAGAAATAGGAAAAACCCAATGTGGCTAAACAAAGAAGTAAGACAGGCAATTAACAGTAAAAAGAAAGCATTTGCACTACTAAAGCAGGATGGCACCATTGAAGCTCTAAAAAACTATAGGGAGAAAAATACTTTATCTAAAAAACTAATTAAAGCTGCCAAAAAGGAAACAGAGAAGCACATTGCTAAGGAGAGTAAAACTAATCCCAAACTGTTCTTCAACTATATCAATAGTAAAAGAATAAAAACTGAAAATGTAGGACCCTTAAAAAATAGTGAGGAAAGAATGGTTGTAGATGACGAGGAAAAAGCTAACATATTAAACACCTTCTTCTCCACGGTATTCACGGCGGAAAATGAAATGCTAGGTGAAATCCCAAGAAACAATGAAAACCCTATATTAAGGGTCACCAATCTAACCCAAGAAGAGGTGCGAAACCGGCTAAATAACATTAAAATAGATAAATCTCCGGGTCCGGATGGCATACACCCATGAGTACTAAGAGAACTAAGTAATGTAATAGATAAACCATTATTTGTTATTTTTAGGGACTCTATAGCGACGTGGTCTGTTCCGCAGGACTGGCGCATAGCAAATGTGGTGCCAATATTCAAAAAGGGCTCTAAAAGTGAACCCGGAAATTATAGGCCAGTAAGTCTAACCTCTATTGTTGGTAAAATATTTGAAGGGTTTCTGAGGGATGTTATTCTGGATTATCTCAATGAGAATAACTGTTTAACTCCATATCAGCATGGATTTATGAGAAATCGCTCCTGTCAAACCAATCTAATCAGTTTTTATGAAGAGGTAAGCTATAGGCTGGACCACGGTGAGTCATTGGACGTGGTATATCTCGATTTTTCCAAAGCGTTTGATACCGTGCCGCACAAGAGGTTGGTACACAAAATGAGAATGCTTGGTCTGGGGGAAAATGTGTGTAAATGGGTTAGTAACTGGCTTAGTGATAGAAAGCAGAGGGTGGTTATAAATGGTATAGTCTCTAACTGGGTCGCTGTGACCAGTGGGGTACCGCAGGGGTCGGTATTGGGACCTGTTCTCTTCAACATATTCATTAATGATCTAGTAGAAGGTTTACACAGTAAAATATCGATATTTGCAGATGATACAAAACTATGTAAAGCAGTTAATACAAGAGAAGATAGTATTCTGCTACAGATGGATCTGGATAAGTTGGAAACTTGGGCTGAAAGGTGGCAGATGAGGTTTAACAATGATAAATGTAAGGTTATACACATGGGAAGAAGGAATCAATATCACCATTACACACTGAATGGGAAACCACTGGGTAAATCTGACAGGGAGAAGGACTTGGGGATCCTAGTTAATGATAAACTTACCTGGAGCAGCCAGTGCCAGGCAGCAGCTGCCAAGGCAAACAGGATCATGGGGTGCATTAAAAGAGGTCTGGATACACATGATGAGAGCATTATACTGCCTCTGTACAAATCCCTAGTTAGACCGCACATGGAGTACTGTGTCCAGTTTTGGGCACCGGTGCTCAGGAAGGATATAATGGAACTAGAGAGAGTACAAAGGAGGGCAACAAAATTAATAAAGGGGATGGGAGAACTACAATACCTAGATAGATTAGCAAAATTAGGATTATTTAGTCTAGAAAAAAGACGACTGAGGGGCGATCTAATAACCATGTATAAGTATATAAGGGGACAATACAAATATCTCGCTGAGGATTTGTTAATACCAAGGAAGGTGACGGGCACAAGGGGGCATTCTTTGCGTCTGGAGGAGAGAAGGTTTTTCCACCAACATAGAAGAGGATTCTTTACTGTTAGGGCAGTGAGAATCTGGAATTGCTTGCCTGAGGAGGTGGTGATGGCGAACTCAGTCGAGGGGTTCAAGAGAGGCCTGGATGTCTTCCTGGAGCAGAACAATATTGTATCATACAATTATTAGGTTCTGTAGAAGGACGTATATCTGGGGATTTATTATGATGGAATACAGGCTGAACTGGATGGACAAATGTCTTTTTTCGGCCTTACTAACTATGTTACTATGTATGTTACTATTAATGAAGTCATCAGTAATAGCAAAGAATGCAGTCTTACATGCCTCCCAGAGTTCATCTAGATTCTTTGGTTTTGTCTTCCAAGCTTCCTCTTTCATCCTACCCCAAACATGCTCATTGATGTTCATGTCTGGTGACTGGGCTGGCCAGTCCTTGAGCACCTTGATCTTTTTGGCCTGGAGGAACTTTGTTGTAGAGATGGATGTATGAGATGGAGCACCATCCTGCTGCAGAATTTGACCCCTTTTATAATTTGGAATATAAGAGGTAGCTAATACTTCTTGATACATTATTTTAGGCTATTGATATTGCCTTCCACCTTGCAAATGTTTCGCACACCCCCATACTGAAAGTAACCCCAGACCATGATCTTTCTACCACCAAATTTAACTGTTTTCTGGGTGTATTTTGGATCCATACGGGCTCCAGTAGGTCTCCTGCAGTATTTGCGGCGGCTGTGGTGTAATTCTACTGAAGATTTAGCAGAGAAATCCACCTTCTGCCTCTTTTCCAGGGTCCATCTGTTTAGCAGGCTGTGGGACTTTGCAAATGCCACACGGTTTTTTATTTGCCTTTTGTTTAGTGCTGGCTTCTGGGCCCTGATTCGACCATGGAGGCCATTTCGAGACAGAATCCTACAAACTGTTCTAGTTGACACAGGGACTTGAGGTGACCAGGCCTGTTGGAGCTCTGCTGCAGTGGAAGAGGGGTTTGCGTTGGATTTTCTAACCAACAAACGTTCCTCCTGAGCAGTTGTCTTGCGGGGTCTGCCGGACCTGGGCTTGTCAAACACATCTCCAGTCTCTTGAAATCTTTTTTTAATTCTTTGTACTTGACACTGAGACACATTAAAGGTGCCAGCCACCTCTGCAGTTGATCTGGTCTTCAGCCTCTTGATAATCCAAGTTTTGGTAGCAGCATGGATTTTTGGCATGTTGTCAGAGGCCAAGTTGAACTTCAAGTGAAGGTCTGGGGTGCTGGGTTTCTTTTTATACACACACACAAATTAACCGATCATTTACTGAGCACAGGTGAGGATGTAAACTAGGATTGGGTGCATTATATGACCAGGTGACAAAACTTTTGTCTTGCCAAAATCTGACCATTCTGTGTCCATTAACTGATCAACATTGCAGAATTGATGCCAATTTATTTTCGTAACCTAAACCACATTTCGGAGGGTTTCAGCTTTCAAAAGAATAATTTATACAACCAATGGATGAATTTAACGTCAGGTTATACAGGAAAGATATATATCTTGGTACCGTGTTAGCCAGTAGATAGAAAAATATTTAGAATTAAGAGTCCTCAGTGGTTGATACCTTTTAATGGCTAACTGAAAAGATGGTAACAAATTGCAAGCTTTCGAGACTACACAGGTCTCTTCATCAGGCAAAGACTAAAACAAATTCTGAAGAATCACATATTTATGCACAACATAGCACAGAGAAAAAAAAGGAGGGGGAAACCATGGATAAGACAGGTGACGTGAAGCAGAATTACCATGAGTGATAAACAGTTATGTCCATAAATATTGAGCCAGCTCTTAGATAAGGATTGTTTTATTGTCCTCTGATTAGGGTCTCCGTTGTGATGACCTCTCATAGTCTGAGGGGCAAGTTCCTTAGTTGATGTAAAAAGACATAAATCCATGCGACACATTCATTCCTGCATTAAGACTGTCAAAGGTCATCATCAGTTTATACTCCAAAGACATACTGATAGGAATTCTAGATTGTGAGCCCAATCGGGGACAGTGATGATAATGTGTGCAAACTGTAAAGTGCTGCGGAATATGTTAGCTATATAAAAATAAAGATTATTATTATATTCCCAGACTCCTCTGTCTCTCTGAGATTTGAAGCTACCTTTTAACACAAGTAATTTCATGTCCATAATGTTATGATTTGGGAGACAAAAATGTATTGCCATAGGTAGATCCATTCTTTTTTCTCTTATTAAAACTATACGTAAGATGTATGTTCGGTTTAGAGAACACTGTAAGTCTGTACTTTCCGGCAAGGGGGTACCTAGATTGATTGCACATATTAGAGAATTTCATGAAGGCAACTCTGAGGTTTTGACATTTGCAGGTATTGAAAGGGTGAAATTGCCAACACAGGGAGGTGACCTGCATAAATTATTATTGAAACAGGAGGCTAAGTGGATTATGCGTACTTCTGCAACAGGTCCTGCTGGTCTGAATGATAGGATAGACATGTCCGTCTTTTTATGAAATGTTTTTTCCTTGTTGAGTATGTATAAACATATATTTCTTTTCCCTTTTGGTTATAGGTTTGTATTTTGTGGACCTTGTCTTCTCCAATATTAATATCAATCTACTATAAAATTGTCTAAGGGTCACTACCGTCTGTCCTTCTGTAACATAGTAACATAGTTAGTAAGGCCGAAAAAAGACATTTGTCCATCCAGTTCAGCCTATATTCCATCATAATAAATACCCAGATCTACGTCCTTCTACAGAACCTAATAATTGTATGATACAATATTGTTCTGCTCCAGGAAGACATCCAGGCCTCTCTTGAACCCCTCGACTGAGTTCGCCATCACCACCTCCTCAGGCAAGCAATTCCAGATTCTCACTGCCCTAACAGTAAAGAATCCTCTTCTATGTTGGTGGAAAAACCTTCTCTCCTCCAGACGCAAAGAATGCCCCCTTGTGCCCGTCACCTTCCTTGGTATAAACAGATCCTCAGCGAGATATTTGTATTGTCCCCTTATATACTTATACATGGTTATTAGATCGCCCCTCAGTCGTCTTTTTTCTAGACTAAATAATCCTAATTTCGCTAATCTATCTGGGTATTGTAGTTCTCCCATCCCCTTTATTAATTTTGTTGCCCTCCTTTGTACTCTCTCTAGTTCCATTATATCCTTCCTGAGCACCGTCTTTCTGTCTGTCCTTCTGTCACGGTTATTCATTCACTGATTGGTCTCGGCAGCTGCCTGTCATGTCTGCCGAGACCAATCAGCGATGGCCACAGTCCGGAAGAAAATGGCCGCTCCTTCCTCCCCGCAGTCAGCGCCCGGCATCCACATACTCCCCTCCGGTCAGCGCTCACACAGGGTTAATGGCAGCGTTGACTGCGGTGTAACGCACTTGATTACCGCCGCTATTAGGCTATGTTCACACTTTGCAGATTTTGCTGCGGATCCGCAGCAGATTTGACCGCTGCGGATCCGCAGCAGTTTCCCATGAGTTTACAGTACAATGTAAACCTATGGGAAACAAAAAAAATCCGCGCGGAAACGTTGCGGATTACATTCCGCAGCATGTCACTTCTTTTCTGCGGATTTTCACCTGCTCCAATAGGAAACTGCAGATGAAAATCCGCAGAAGAAACCGCAGTAAAAACCACGATAAATCCGCAGTAAAAACCGCAACGGGTTTTCACTGCGGATTTTGGAATTCTGCTGCGGAAAAATCCGCAGTGGAATCCGCAAAGTGTGAACATAGCCTTAACCCTGTGTGACCAACTTTTTACTAGGCAGCATGAATAGTAAAAATATCTAATGTTAAAAATAATAAAAAAAATAAAAAATAGTTACATGCTCACCCTCCGGTGGCCCCACTGGATCAGGAACTGGCCTTTCCCGCTCCGCGCGACGCCCCGGTGACCGCTGCATGCATTGCGGTCTCGCGAGATGATGACGTACGGTCTCGCGAGACCGCTACGTCATCATCTCGCGAGACCGCAATGCAACCAGGAGGAGGATGGCGCTGCTGCTGCTGCTCCTGTTGTTCTGTGCAGGGAGCCTCAGCGCTGCCGGGTGTCCGGAGGCTGTGAGCCCGGAGCGGAGCCTGGTGTGGGGGCCAGGGCTGCAGGCGGACATCACCCTGCCCGTCCGACACTTCCACATCCATGCTGTGAGCGGCACTGGCCGGAACTGCACCTCCTCTCCAGGTAACCACGTGACTGCGGCTAATCATCAATGATCCCAGACAGACAGGAGCGGCGGCCACACAGCCCCGCCCTCTGACGTCACCGCCCCACCATTAACCCCTTAGACTCCTTATCTACTATATGTGACTGGGCAATATACTACTACTATCTAATAGACCTGACAGAATAACAAATCTGCAGGTGGTCGGGCATCTAGGAAATAGCGACCACAATATTGTACAGTTTCACCTGTCTTTCACTAGGGGGACTTGTCAGGGAGTCACAAAAACACTGAACTTTAGGAAGGCAAAGTTTGACCAGCTTAGAGATGCCGTTAATCTGGTAGACTGGGACAATATCCTCAGAAATAAGAATACAGATAATAAATGGGAAATGTTTAAGAACATCCTAAATAGGCAGTGTAAGCGGTTTATACCTTGTGGGAATAAAAGGACTAGAAATAGGAAAAACCCAATGTGGCTAAACAAAGAAGTAAGACAGGCAATTAACAGTAAAAAGAAAGCATTTGCACTACTAAAGCAGGATGGCACCATTGAAGCTCTAAAAAACTATAGGGAGAAAAATACTTTATCTAAAAAACTAATTAAAGCTGCCAAAAAGGAAACAGAGAAGCACATTGCTAAGGAGAGTAAAACTAATCCCAAACTGTTCTTCAACTATATCAATAGTAAAAGAATAAAAACTGAAAATGTAGGCCCCTTAAAAAATAGTGAGGAAAGAATGGTTGTAGATGACGAGGAAAAAGCTAACATATTAAACACCTTCTTCTCCACGGTATTCACGGTGGAAAATGAAATGCTAGGTGAAATCCCAAGAAACAATGAAAACCTTATATTGAGGGTCACCAATCTAACCCAAGAAGAGGTGCAAAACCGGCTAAATAAGATTAAAATAGATCTCCGGGTCCGGATGGCATACACCCACGAGTACTAAGAGAACTAAGTAATGTAATAGATAAACCATTATTTCTTATTTTTAGGGACTCTATAGCAACAGGGTCTGTTCCGCAAGACTGGCGCATAGCAAATGTGGTGCCAATATTCAAAAAGGGCTCTAAAAGTGAACCTGGAAATTATAGGCCAGTAAGTCTAACCTCTTTTGTTGGTAAAATATTTGAAGGGTTTCTGAGGGATGTTATTCTGGATTATCTCAATGAGAATAACTGTTTAACTCCATATCAGCATGGGTTTATGAGAAATCGCTCCTGTCAAACCAATCTAATCAGTTTTTATGAAGAGGTAAGCTATAAGCTGGACAACGGTGAGTCATTGGACGTGGTATATCTCAATTTTTCCAAAGCGTTTGATACCGTGCCGCACAAGAGGTTGGTACACAAAATGAAAATGCTTGGTCTGGGGGAAAATGTGTGTAAATGGGTTAGTAACTGGCTTAGTGATAGAAAGCAGAGGGTGGTTATAAATGGTATAGTCTCTAACTGGGTCGCTGTGACCAGTGGGGTACCGCAGGGGTCAGTATTGGGACCTGTTCTCTTCAACATATTCATTAATGATCTGGTAGAAGGTTTACACAGTAAAATATCGATATTTGCAGATGATACAAAACTATGTAAAGCAGTTAATACAAGAGAAGATAGTATTCTGCTTCAGATGGATCTGGATAAGTTGGAAACTTGGGCTGAAAGGTGGCAGATGAGGTTTAACAATGATAAATGTAAGGTTATACACATGGGAAGAAGGAATCAATATCACCATTACACACTGAATGGGAAACCACTGGGTAAATCTGACAGGGAGAAGGACTTGGGGATCCTAGTTAATGATAAACTTACCTGGAGCAGCCAGTGCCAGGCAGCAGCTGCCAAGGCAAACAGGATCATGGGGTGCATTAAAAGAGGTCTGGATACACATGATGAGAGCATTATACTGCCTCTGTACAAATCCCTAGTTAGACCGCACATGGAGTACTGTGTCCAGTTTTGGGCACCGGTGCTCAGGAAGGATATAATGGAACTAGAGAGAGTACAAAGGAGGGCAACAAAATTAATAAAGGGGATGGGAGAACTACAATACCCAGATAGATTAGCGAAATTAGGATTATTTAGTCTAGAAAAAAGACGACTGAGGGGCGATCTCATAACCATGTATAAGTATATAAGGGGACAATACAAATATCTCGCTCAGGATCTGTTTATACCAAGGAAGGTGACGGGCACAAGGGGGCATTCTTTGCGTCTGGAGGAGAGAAGGTTTTTCCACCAACATAGAAGAGGATTCTTTACTGTTAGGGCAGTGAGAATCTGGAATTGCTTGCCTGAGGAGGTGGTGATGGCGAACTCAGTCGAGGGGTTCAAGAGAGGCCTGGATGTCTTCCTGGAGCAGAACAATATTGTATCATACAATTAGGTTCTGTAGAAGGACGTAGATCTGGGGATTTATTATGATGGAATATAGGCTGAACTGGATGGACAAATGTCTTTTTTCGGCCTTACTAACTATGTTACTATGTTACTATGTTACTTAGCTGGGCAATATAGTACGTGAACTACGTGGCTGAGTAATATACTACGTGGCTGGGCAATATACTACGTGGCTGGGCAATATACTACGTGGCTGGGCAATATACTACGTGGCTGCTCAATATACTACGTGGCTGGGCAATATACTACGTGACTGGGCAATGTATTACGTGGCTGGGCAATATACTATGTGGCTGGCCAATATACTAGGTGGTTGGGCAATATACTATGTGGCTGGGCAATATACTACGTGACTGGGCAATATACTATGTGACTGGGCAATATACTATGTGGCTGGGCAATAAACTACGTGGCTGGGCAATATACTACGTGGTTGGGCAATATACTACGTGACTTGGCAATATACTACGTGACTGGGCAATATACTACGTGGCTGGGCAATATACTACGTGGTTGGGCAATATACTACGTGACTGGGCAATATACTACGTGACTGGGCAATATACTACGTGGCTGGGCAATATACTACATGGTTGGGCAATATACTACGTGGTTGGGCAATATACTACGTGACTGGGCAATATACTACGTGGCTGGGCAATATACTACGTGGACATTCATATTCTAGAATACCCGATGCATTAGAATCGAGCCACCATCTAGTGACTGGGCAATATACTACGTGGCTGGGCAATATACTACGTGACTGGGCAATATACTATGTGGCTGGGCAATATACTACGTGGTTGGGCAATATACTACGTGACTGGGCAATATACTACGTGACTGGGCAATATACTACGTGGCTGGGCAATATACTACGTGGTTGGGCAATATACTACGTGACTGGGCAATATACTACGTGACTGGGCAATATACTACGTGGCTGGGCAATATACTACGTGGTTGGGCAATATACTACATGGCTGGGCAATATACTACGTGGTTGGGCAATATACTACGTGGCTGGGCAATATACTACGTGGTTGGGCAATATACTACGTGACTGGGCAATATACTACGTGACTGGGCAATATACTACGTGGCTGGGCAATATACTACGTGGTTGGGCAATATACTACGTGGTTGGGCAATATACTACGTGACTGGGCAATATACTACGTGGCTGGGCAATATACTACGTGGACATTCATATTCTAGAATACCCGATGCATTAGAATCGAGCCACCATCTAGTGACTGGGCAATATACTACGTGGCTGGGCAATATACTACGTGGACATTCATATTCTAGAATACCCGATGCGTTAGAATCGAGCCACCATCTAGTATTATATATGTCCTATGAGTAATAGAATTCCGCATGATCATATGACTCTTTCTCCATATTCTGTTCCCCTTGTTATTTACGGGTTCTGTTACCCTGTGCCATACATGGTAAGCTTACCCATTACATGTTAATGGTCCGGTTACCTCGCACATATTGTGCCAATTGGTTAAAGAGTGTAAGGTTGGAATTTTTTAGAACAGAACTTGTTTTCTATGTCGATTTGTCCATTATCGCTATCTTACGTGAGTTGTGGTTTGTTTTTATCTGATTTTATTACACATTATGCACCCTTTATGTCTGATTGGTTTGTGACGCAGGTGGAGTTTGTGCATACTCACCTATTTCTTCTAGCGTCACTTCCTTCAGACATGGACCCGTAGAAGCGCTGTTTCAAGCGCTAAACGGCCGTCGTCTCCTCCTCCACACTCCTCTCACTGCCCTTTTCCCCAAAACCGTGAAGATGTTTTTTCTATATATTTGAATAAAGGAATTGCTGACTACAGGACCGGTGAGTGCTGCCGCGTTTGTTCTATGATTCGCTATTTTTAATGATACCATTTTAGTGCAGATACGATCTTTTGATCGCCCGTTATTGAATTTTAATGCTATGTTGCGGCGACCAAAAAAAGTAATTCTGGCATTTTTACTTTATTTCTCATTACGCCGTTTAGCGATCGGGTTAATTATTTTTTATTTATTTTTTTATTGATATATTGGGTGATTCAATTCTGAACGCGGCAACTCCGATTATGTGTACGTTTTTTGTTTTTTTATTGTTTTATTTTGAATGAGGCGAATGCAGTGGTTTTCAGGAAGTATAAGAGCGCCACTAATAATAATTTTAATTCTTCTTCTTCTTGAAGTATGTTTGGAGTAATTGCCCTGTTGGAAAACCCATGACCTAGGATGCAAACCCAGCTTTCTGACACTGTTCACTACATTGCAACCAAAAATGCGTTGGTAATCTTCAGATTTCATGATGCCTTGCACACAGTCAAGGCACCCAGTGCCACTGGAAGCAAACAACCTCAAAACATCTTTGAATTGACACCATATTTCATTGTAGGTACTGTGTACTTTACTATGTAGGCCTCACTCAGTTTTCAGTAAACAGCAGAATGATGTGCTTTACCAAAAAGCTTTATCTTGGTGTCATCTGTCCAGAGGATGCTTTCCCAGGAGGATTTGGCTTACTCATTTTGGCAAACTGTAGTCTAGTTTTATTATGTCTCTGTAACAGCAGTGGGGTCATCTGGGGTCTCCTGCTATAGTGTTTAATTTCATTTGAATGTCGATGGATAGTTTGCGCTGACACTGATGCACCATGAGCCTGTGTGACAGCTTGAATTTCTTTGGAACTTGATTGGGGCTGCTTATCCACCATGCAGAATATCTGTGATCCGATGTCTTATTCCAGAGAAATCCACATGATATGTAAAGGAGCTGTGAAGATCTCTGGGCTGGACATAGATCTCCCTGAGGATCTGCCCCCAGAGATTATTATAAATGAAAGGAGGCTTTACCAGTGTGAGTCATGTAATGACTGACAGTCCGCTCTGCTAATCTACATGTCTAACACTGGTAACATCACTATCATTTAAAATAAACTCTGGAAGCAGATCTTCAGGGAGATCTATGTCCGGCCCAGAGATCTAACCAGCTCATCTAGATATAAGAAAAATGTGGATTTCTCTGGAGTAAGACATCAGATCACAGGTATCAAGGTGTCATTTTATTCAGCTTCCTATGACCTACATGACCCTGTAGACGGCTCAGGAGGGACGATCACTGACAGATTAACTTCAAGAATTTAACTATCACACATCTGAAAAAGAAAGTATCTACTGTCATAAGTAAGTGTTCATATTTACATACTGTACTATTTATACAATGAAGAAATATATGTATGCAAATGCTAATTGTATGAAAGCCCAGAGTGATTTTCTGGGTATGTGTAATGCAAAACAGTGTAGCACATAGGACAGAGCAAAATATAGCACAAAGCTGGACATATTTGGTTTTGTAATATTTGCATAACTACAACTTTGAATATGTGACTATATCCCTTTGTACAGTTATTATCATAATGCAAAACCCTACTCAGTTTCTCTTAAGAAGAGTTTTATATTGTTCAGTGCATGGGTGGACAAAGCAGAGTCTGGACCACCGGGAAAAGAACGTCATGTGATAATGTTATATTGTAGACCAGAACCAGCACTATAATACATGATTTCATACAAAATGGTCCACATTTACTGGTGCGCATAATGCCCTTCCAGGTAAACGAGGTGGTTGGTGTTAAGCAATATATCTTTATGAAAATGTATAAAATCTTAACATTCATCATTTAAAATTTATCACATTTTCCGATATTCAGAAAATGAAATATATGAATACTATCTCATATTTAATAAATACAGCTTAAACTATATTCTAAGAGATCTCGTCCATTTTTCTTCCCATTCTCCAAATTTTAGAAGCGACGTAAAATTTCGCTATCAGCCCAGGATAGTGTCACGAGTGTGCCGCATCCGGCAGAGACCTTTGGGGTATCTGGGATCAGAAGGTCGCAGAGATTGGCAAATCGCAGGTTCTCTTCGGAGTCCGCTTGGCGTTTATCTTAAGTGGTTCTGATTGATTTTCACTCGGTGTGGAAGGGGTTAAGAGTTCCTTGATCCGGCTGGGATTCCATATGGCTCTAATCTCAGCTTCTGCATCTTACTGTCACCCCCTTCCATTGTGCATAGAAGCAAGAAAGGCAAACATGTAAAACTTCACTTTTACTGAATATTACTACAAATAATCACCTATCTATTTAAAACCGGACCATCCGTATCCCATGAATAAATACACACAAGCACAGTTAAAATCAATCTCCCTGTATGGGACGAGGCTGACCGTGGTCAGTCCAAGACAATATAGACTAGTCTCAAATCACTCAAAACCCTACCAACATAATTGACATTACTCCAATGAGTAATTCCTTAACCATTCCGGCAATAATACTTGAAATTGACAAAAAAAGGAATAAATGGAATAATATCACCCAATATAAAACCAGTGGAGTAGTCATGAATGGTCCTTGTTCTCATGGTTCCTGACGCAAGATTAGGAGGATTCCAGGTATTAGCCCTACAGGTTCCTATAAAACCCAACTGACTCTTGGCAATCCCAAAGACTACCACTCTTACAAGGGCTGTCCACAGCTGACCCTCATGTGCTGAGTGGCCCTGGACTGACCCTACAAACCTCCTTCCAGATTCATTAGCGGAAATGTCCCTAATAGCAAGACAACAGGGCTATCATTGCCTCCAGGAAATGTGAAAACACAATGGCCATTGCTTGATCGGTTTAAGACTATATTGTCTTGGACTGATCACTGTCAGCAGGTACGGACTGGGACTGAAAGTCAGGCCTGTCATTTAAAATCACACAGGCCCATGTTGTCCCCGTCCCCCAAGCACCAGATGGGATATATTACTACTATTACCCTGGATGGAGGAAATCAAGATTTTCTACAAGACCAATCATTTTAATTATTCACGTGGCCTGCTGGGGTGAGTGACGGAGTCAGCGACTTTGTGCTCCTTTACAACTCTTAACTGTATGGGTGTCTTGAGAACACCGATTCTGTTAACAATGTAGCAGACAAGGCGGTCCATGACCAGAGAGGCCCTTCTGGCATTTGCCAGAATTGCTAGATGGCCAGTCTGGCCCTGCTGTAGGCCTTTTCCCATACAGTGGGATTGATTTTTATCTGTGCTTGTGTATGTATTTATGGGATACAGGTTTTAAATACAGTCATGGCTGAAAGTGTTGGCACCCTTGAAACTGTTCCAGAAAATGAAGTATTTCTCCCAGAAAATGTTTGGAACTACACATGTTATGCTATACACATGTTTATTTCCTTTATGTGTATTGGAACAACACAAAAAAAGAGAAAAAAAGGCAAACAGGATATAATTTTACACAAAACCCCCAAAATGAGCCGGACAAAATTGTTGGTACATTGAACTTCATATTTGGTTGCACCCTTTGGAATAAATAAATGCAATCAATCTCTTCCTATAACCGTCCACAAGCGTCTTACACCTCTCAACTGGAATTTATAATTACTCTTCTTTTGCAAACTGCTCCCGGTCTCTCATATGTGAAGGCGTCTTCTCCCAACAGCAATTTTAAGATCTCTCCGCAGGTGATCACTGAGATTTAGATCTGGACTCATTGCTGCCAGAACTCTGAACACAGAAAGTTAGGAAAGCTAAATGGTGGCAGCCGTATTAGTGCACTCGAAATTAAAATGACAAGTAATGACCTGCGACCAAAGAACTCTCCAGCGCTTTGTTTCCATCAATTTCTGGGTTCTTCTTGAAGTAGTAAAATAAATAAAAACTTGCGCTGGTTACAGGGTTCGTATTTTGTCCTGCAGTGCTCTTATGTATCTTATGTATCTTAAGTATACAAATATGTTCGCTGAATTCATACTCGTTTTAGATACGTTTTAATAGAAGGTTTATGGTCTTATATAAGATTCATTCAGTTTTATTATTTAGGACATCACCATATGCACCAAGGCACTTTAATCATCAGGATCTATTGCCCATACATAAGGTAGGAATCATATAGACCCAGAAAAAAATCTTTATTAAACTTGATTAAAAATGCCACCAACCTGTGGCTGCACCAAGAAAAAATATATACAAAAAAACACAAAAACACCGTGAAAAAACTAGGGAGGGGAAAAAAGACAAATCCCTAGAATATACCTAGGTCACACCTACCTAACAGCGGGGGTTGGCACCCTATGGGGAACGATGTGGCGCCCCCGCTCCGCGTCGGCTGAACCCTAGGGTCCCTGATAAACCCTAATGATCCCCAAAGGGTCCCTCTACCCACACAATGGTGTACTGAAGGTACCCCTCGAAGCTAGACATATAACAACTATATCTAGGGAAGCCTCAAACCCCACACCTGTGAGTTAAAAACAATAAGAGAACATGCAGAGGGCTATTGACAGTCGCATGTTGCCACCCTCACGTATGATGTGTGACCTATGTGGCGACAAATACACACACTTGAGCAGATGATACTGCCTGTGCTTCAATCAAACCTGTGGGGGGCATGCCACTGCAAAACTCCACCCCACCATAACAAATGCAGATGAACATATCATGCCTCATGCCCCAAAATCCATTGACAAATACAGGCATATATATATAGCGATACTCATCATAACATTCTGCGCCGTCAGCCCACTGTTCCTAATAGCCTCAACGCGTTTCGCCTCGCTGGCTCATCAGGAGGCCCGATTTCTTATCATGTTTCTCGATGGTGCAAAGATGTCTAAAGGGTTCTGATGAATATTACCTCAGTTTTAAACAAAGTCCGCCGGAAAACCGCGCCACCCTCCACTTCCTGTGTAGATCCGGAAGCAGAATGGATGCTCGGCTCTGATTGGTGAAGCAGGGAACTGTCTCTGCGGTTGCGCACCGTGGACCGCAATATGCGTGTCACCTCGTACCAAATACTGGCAATAAGTGTATCGTCACCTGCGCCTGCGCTCCCCTGAGGGGCGCAATCCTAATTGGTGGACCGGGAAAAACATTGCTGCAGTTACGCAGCTCGTACATACCAGTTTGAGCTCTGATCGAGAGTGGGCGTATACAACGGCAAAAAACACCGCCCTTTTGCCTTGCTGCGGCTGCGCGCACCTATAGGACAACCTCCTCTCCAAAGTGCCGTCCTGATTGGTTGGACGGAGATGATTTTCTACGATTGCGCAGCTTAAGCAACAAGCTACGTGTCGCCCGGATCTCAGATATAAAGTGGGCGTGTGCAAAGACCGACGCGCAGCCCAGATAGTCTTATCTGCGGCTGCGCATATCTGGACCAAAACCCTCCTCTCAGAGGCGCAGTCTTGATTGATGATTGATTAAAAGGAGGAGCCATTATTGCGATTCCGCGACCTAAGCCGCATGCTCCGTGTCACCCGGAGCTCTGCTACAGGATGGGTATATGATAAAAACAAGGGGCAGTCCATCCATATCTAAAGATAGGCTGCGTTTGCTGCATACATACAGACCGGATCCCAGCACTCTGTGTCAATATCCAAAAGTATCTGTCATATGTAGTGGGGTGCCATAAATAGTAGTGTAAGGCAACTCCTCGACTAGCAACCTCACACCCCCTACATGGACATATCATTCCACCACAAGAACATTTGAAGTACATATAGAGGATGGACATCCCCAATACCCGGTCCCCCCAGGATTCTTCAGAGACCTCTGCGTATCAAAAAAGTACATAAATACATAAATTCCATTTAATCCTAACAGGTCTAGTTCCAATATGCGAACGCTAAAAACTGAGGATTTCTATTCCAACTATCACACACACTGATCTGTGTATCACCCCCACTACACGGGGCATAGAAATAGGGTAGAACATGAGAAACACCTAACTTATAGCAAAAGAAAATGTCCCATACTTTCCTTATCCAGAATAAATTATGTATAATGTATAATTTTGTGAAGAATACAAATCCAGGCAAACAGCGGGCACCAGAAGATCATAGACATGCTACAAAAAACATGCAAAGGATTGTTGTTCATTAAGGCCTTTTGGGCTAATTGAGTCCATCCTAAAAATCCACTCACATTCTCTCTGTAAAATGATTTTATCGAGGTCCCCTCCCCTCGGGTTGGGCTTTACCACCTCTATTACAGTGAATTTTATATTCAAAAAATCCTGTGGATGTTTTAATCTCATGTGTCTAGCCAGTGGAGTGTCCCTCTCATGTCTTACATCCCCCAGATGTTCCCCCACACGCCTTCGAAACTCTCTTTTTGTTTTCCCGATATAGTCCAGGGGGCAAGGGCACGAAGCCCTGTACACCACCCCCGTTGATTTGCAATTGGAAAAATCACGTTGAAAGAAGCACTGCCCTGAGGAGGAACTACTAAAGGATTTATTGGGAGTCATTACCTTACAGAATTGGCAGTTACCACACCGATAGAACCCGCAAGGTCTTCTCTCTAGCCATGTACCACCCAATTTTGGTTTCATATAGTGGCTATGAACTAGCGAGTCCTTCAAAGATCTCCCCTTCCTAAAGGTGATGTCTGGACGTGGGCCCAATAGATCCTTCAGGTCCGGGTCCATTCTCAGGATGTCCCAATGTTTATTGAGAACATCTCTCACCCTCTGATGTTGGCAATCGAAGGTGCCTATGATCCTGATGATATCGTTTTCTATTGGGTCTTTCTTTTTTTGTAACAATTTCTGTCTATTGATGTTAGCCGCGGTTGTGTATGCCGTGTGCAGCACATATGGAGGATAATTTTTCTCTCTAAACCTATTGAACATATCCTTTGCTTGGCTGTGAAACATCCCAGTTTCCGAGCAGTTCCGCCTCAGTCTAAAGAACTGGCCCTTTGGGATCCCCTTTTTAAGGGGGATCGGGTGATGACTATTCCAGTTCAGCAGACTATTGGTGCTCGTTGGTTTGCGGTATATGCTCGTCATTAGACTTCCATTTGGTGTCCTCTTTATCAGGACATCCAAAAAAGCCAATTCCTCTTTTTGAATTTCCGAGGTGAACCTCAGACTGATCTGATTACAATTCAGCTCTGTGATGAAGTTGTTGAACTGATCAATGGTGCCCGTCCAGATGACAAAGACGTCGTCTATGAATCTGAGCCATATTGCTACAAATTCATTCCACCATTTTTTCTCATCCCCAAAGACGACAGTTTCCTCCCACCAGCCCAGGGACAAATTTGCATACGACGGGGCACAGGGGCACCCCATCGCAGTGCCCCTGAGCTGGTGGTAGTACTTACCGTCAAATTTAAATGCATTGTGGGTAAGAATGTACTTTAATAGAGACATCACAAAGCTGTTATGTTCCCTACAGGCCACCGATCTCTGTTGGAGAAAATATGAAACTCCCCTCAAACCCACTTCATGTGGGATACTACTATAAAGGGCTTCCACATCAATTGACCCCAACAAAAAATTGCCATCAAGTTCCAGACCCTCTAGTTTCTGCAATAGATCTGTGGTGTCCCTAAGATATGAGGGAATGGCGGTGACAAAAGGCCTTAGGATCTCCTCCAGATACAGACCACAGTTTTGGGTAAGGGAGTCCACACCCGACACAATGGGCCGTCCCTTCAGGGGGGTCACCCCCTTATGTATTTTAGGTAGGGTATAGAAGGTGGCCTGTAGGGGAAACTTAGGGAGCAAAAAATCAAATTCAGATCTAGACACAAGTCCATTGGTCAAGGCCTCATTGAGGATCTCCTTCAATTCCGTTTTATAGGCTCCTGTTGGATCGGAGCACAAGATTTCATATGTGCTCCTATCTTGTAGGATGTTATGGCACATTTCCCGGAATATTTTATGGTCCATAATGACCAGGTTACCACCCTTATCGGATGCTTTAATTATAACCTGGTCATTCCCTTTGAGAGCCTCCAATGCTTCCCTCTCTATATTGGTGAGATTATACAAAGTGTTCACATCATGAGCTTTGATTTTTCTAAGGTCCCTCTCAACCAATTGTAAGAAGATATCAATATTCATTGTTTCACTCTGTGGTGGCATCTTCACGCTCCTGTTTTTTAGCTTTGTGAAGGGACCTTTACCTGTGTCTGTTCTTTGTGCATTCTCCTCTAAAAGCCCAACTAGAGCTTGAAAGCTATCCAAATCATCTTCCTGTAGCCCTTGTTGAAGGCACTACTCTCTACCGTTATGTAGGAAGAATTTTTTCCACTTTAACTTTCTACAGAAAAGGTAAAATGTATTGATCTAATCTGTATATATATATATAGATAATTAATATAAGAGCACTGCAGGATAAAATACGAACCCTGTAACCAGCGCAAGTTTTTCTTTATTTTAACACATTATCTACCAATGTCCTTTTTTTTGGACGCCTAATCTTTAGCTTCTAGCAACTAAGATTTTATAATTTTTATAAGTAGGTCCATTTTTTTGTGTTGTGTTTGTAAAATGAATGTTTTCAAAATAGGAAATCATGTCATTGTCATTTTTAATTGAATATTGGGACGCCCTTTTCTGAAAAATCCGTACTTGAAATAATTTTGCAAATTATGTTTCTGATTCATTAGGACCCAAATCATTAAAAATCTGTCATTAAAAAAAAAAAAATGAAAATTGCTAATTTGGCAAGTAATGGGTTAATATTATTTTTCTGGGTGTATATGGTTGAGACTGTAACTTTGCAGTGGTTTTCAGGAAGTATAAGAGCGCCACTAATAATAATTTTAATTCTTCTTCTTCTTGAAGTATGTTTGGGGTCATTGCCCTGTTGGAAAACCCATGACCTGGGATGCAAACCCAGCTTTCTGACACTGTTCACTACATTGCGACCAAAAATGCGTTGGTAATCTTCAGATTTCATGATGCCTTGCACACAGTCAAGGCACCCAGTGCCACTGGCAGCAAACAACCTCAAAACATCTTTGAATTGATACCATATTTCATTGTAGGTACTGTGTACTTTTCTATGTAGGCCTCACTCAGTTTTCAGTAAACAGCAGAATGATGTGCTTTACCAAAAAGCTTTATCTTGGTGTCATCTGTCCAGAGGATGCTTTCCCAGAAGGATTTGGCTTACTCATTTTGGCAAACTGTAGTCTAGAACTGATGCACCATGAGCCTGTGGGACAGCTTGAATTTCTTTGGAACTTGATTGGGGCTGCTTATCTACCATGCAGACTATCCTGTATTGCAACTTTTCATAAATTTTTCTCTGTCATCCATGTCCAAAGAGATTAGCCACAGTGCCACGGGTTGTAAACTTCTTGATTATGTTGCGTACCGTGGAGAAAGGAACATCAAGATCTCTGGAGATGGACTTTTGTAACCTTGAGCTTGTTGATATTTTTTGAAAATTGTGTTTCTCAAGTCCTGAGACAGTTCTCTTCTCCTCTTGCTTTTCTCCATGCTTAGTGTGGCACTCACAGACTCATAAAGAAAAGATTGAGTCAACTTCTCGCTTACGAACAAATTGGACATGTGATGAACAGTCTTCCATCCCTTGTAATAATGTAGTTGCCTGCCTGTGAACCGACACTAGCTTTCCAACACCCTTTTTACATTGTGCAGCCCCAAACTTTGATAACCATGTAAATTGAAAATATTGTGACCATAAGGGCTCATGCATCCTTGGATCCTTTTTATTTCATGGACTGCAATGCACAGATTGGCCATGGCTTTTTTGACCGGAGAGTGACAACCTCATACAAAATATATGAAGCTGTCAAGCTCCATTTGGGAGACTTGTGGCCAGTCCGTGCATTGCGTGTCGTGATCGGACCAAGATCCACGGATGTCTGCATGAGCCCTTACTCTGTGGAAAACAAATAATTTGTTCTGAATCTCTCAAATTGTGAACGAAATTTTGTTGGATGTTTTATTTACAGCGCCGAGGAACGAAGAAGGGATCAGTAGATCTAGAAAAGGTCCTTTGTGTGGAGTGTGTAGAGCCTGAAGAAAACCCTCCTCTAGAAAGACAAATTCCGGTAAGGCAGCTGTTTAAAAATTATTTATTTTCTAATCTCTCTCATAATCACTCACCAGCCTCTTCTGCTGGCTCTAAGGCTACACTCACACTTGCGCACCGGGGCTTGGTGCATGGCTGAGTACTTCCTACCTGAAGTTCCGCCCACTTCTGCACTTCTTCCGCTTAGGTCCCCCTACTTCTGCATGCGTCCTGCGTACCTATCTTTAACATTGGGTACGCAAGACATGTGGATGTATGCAGATGTATGCGGATATGTAGGCGGAGCTTCAGGGAGGAAGCACGCAGCAATCCGCAATGCCCCAATACACAAGTGTGAACGTAGCCTAAGGCCTCCATTCAGACATCAGTGATTTTTTCACACATGCCAAAAAATGGTCGAGTTTCATCAGTGATATGGAACCAATTTTAATCAGCTTTTGGTCCATGTGTCATGGACATCACACTGATAGCATCCATGTGAATGTTCAGAGACCCACAGACTAGTATTAAGGCCACGTTCACATGATTAGTATGTCATACCAATATTTGAAAGTTAAACCCAGGAGTGAGTGAAAAATGCAGAACTGGTTCACATGCAGGCCCAGGATAGGGAATATATATGTACCAGGATATAAGGACATATATACCAGGATGGGAGATATACATTATATACCAGGGTGGGGAAAGGAAATGGCACATATATACCAGGACTGAGGACATGTATTTCAGGTTGGGGCCACAATGACAGACACATACAGTATACCAGGATGGAGGACATATACACTGCTCAAAAAAAATAAAGGAAACACTAAAGTACCACATCACTGAATGAAATATTCCATTGGCAAATCTTTTTTTCATTACATAATGGAATGCACTGAAAACAATAAAACATAAAAATGATCAATGTAAGTCAAAATTAATATCCCATATTTATCCACTAATGGTAAAATACATGAATAATAAGAAAGTGCACAGTGCAAAAAGCGGAACGCACGTTGGAGTGGTGTGTTATCTTGGTTGGTATTGAGTTATTATAATGTACTTTCTTCACCGAATTCCTTTCTGTAGATTATCATGTTGTACTGCTGGCTACTGAGGTTCTAATGCTATTATTGCACTATGCACCTTTTTGGTGATCAATATAAATTTCTGTTACAGATTTACTTTTTCGACCATTAAATATTTAAGTTGAATATCTGCCTTATATTTATTTACATTGTCATATATTTATCATATATTCTTTACATTATTTCATCCACATTGGTATTTATTTACATCATTTATTTTTTTGCACTGTGAACTTTCTTATTATATATGATTTTACCATTAGTGGATAATTATGTTCAGCAGTCTCTATTAATTTTGTTTCATATTATGTACATTTCATTTATTGCTTGATCTACCATTTGCCAATTCAGTTGACATATCCTGCACCCTGCATACATTGAGATTTTATATTTTGTTTTTTATCGTTCCCCCTTTTTGTGTTATCATGTTTTAATATATGAACTTTTGTGTAATCATGTTTTATATACATTAACAATGGATTATTTTGCATACATATTTCTTTGAATACATTTTTTGGGGTTATACATGGATATTAGTGGCCTGCTTGAGGTGATTTTGCAGGGCTCTGGCACTGCTCCTCCTGTTCCTCCTTGCACAAAGGAGGAGGTAGCAGACTTGCTGCTGGACTTTTGCCCTCCTATGGTCCCTCCACATCTCCTGGTGTACTGACCTGTCTCCTGGTATCTGCTCTATGTTCTGGACACTGTGCTGACAGACACAGCTACCCTTCTTGCCCCAGATCACATTGATGTGCCATCCTGGAGGATGAGCTGTACTACCTGAGCAATTTCTCTGTGTTGTAGACACCGCCTCATGCCACTGTACAGTTCTTCTAGGGGTGAGACCAATAACAAAAGGCAAAAGTGACCTAAACAACAGCCAAAAGAATGAGAACAGAAAAATGGCCTGTGGTCACCCCTGCAGAACAGCTCCTTTATAGGGGTTGTCCTGCTAATTGCCTATTACTTCTACTTGTTGTCTGTTCCATTTGCACAACAGCAGGAGAAATGGATTCACAATCGGTGTTGCTTCATAACTGGACAGGTTGATTTCACAGAAGTGTAATTGTTTTGGAGCGGGCGCCGGGCACTGACTGCAAGGGAGTAGGGAGGGACTAATCGGACTGTGGCTGTAGCTGATTGGTCGCGGCAGCCATGACAGGCAGCTGGCGAGACCAATCAGCGACTTGGATTTCCATCACAGACAGAGGCCACGACCAATGAATATTCTGGACAGACAGACAGACGGAAGTGACCCTTAGACAATTATATAGTAGATATATATAACACGAAGGAGTCCAAGATGGGGACATTACTACATAATGAAGTAGGAGGTGCAGTTTGTATGTTCTTACAGGATTTAGAATGCAACAAGGGCCTTTACATCTGATCAACATGAGGGTTGCGGAGTCAGGTCCAAAACTTGCATCGGGACCTATCGGACTCTAGTTACTCCACTGTGCACATGTTTCTATTATACTTTTTCTCTGATAGTTCCCTTTCTGATTTGGGCCAATAAATACTGATATAAAATACTGACCCTGTGAACGTGGCAATCCATGATGTTGATAATAAACTGGACATATCTCTCTGACTTTTGAACAGACACAGGGTTTGCAAAACTCAGGAACATGTGAACAATGCCATAGACTATAACGGGTAAGTTTTCTATCATACATGAAACATGAATGAGACGTTGGGCTACATTCACACATCCGTTGTACACTTCCAAGTTATGTCCATCTCTTTCTCGGACAGCACTCTGACATGAGATTAAAACAATCTATTTCTCATGGATGCAAAATATTAGACATGGATATGTGACTGTAGCAGGGCCGGCTGCAGGTTTTCATGGGCCCTGGGCGAAAGAGTCCCAGTGGGCCCCTTTAACACACCACAATTCATAATGCACCGATACGGCAGAGAAATATAGGTGTAGTACAATGCCAAAGATTTCACTTACTTCTTACATTACATGAGTGATATCTATTGTACATTCTACATTAGCTCAGAAACCGGACAGTATAGTCCTCTATACAGAATAATGAGCCCCATATATTGCTCCAAACAGAATAATGAGCCCCATATATTGCCCCATACAGTATAATGGCCCCATATAGTGCTCCATACAGTATAATTTGCACCACATAGTCCTCTATACAGAATAATGAGACCCGTATATTGCTCCAAACAGAATAATGAGCCTCATATAATGCTCCATACAGTATAATGGGCACCATAGAGTGCTCCATACAGAATGAGCCGCATATATTGCTCCATACGGAATTGACCCCATATAATGCTCCATACAGCATAATGATCCACATATATTTCTCCATACAGTATATGATCGGCCCCATTCAGTATACTGAGTCCCATATATTGCTCCATACAGAATGGGCCCCATATGATGCTCCATACAGAATGGGCCCATATAATACTCCTTACAGAATGGATCCCATATAATGCTCCATATATAATTGGCCATATAAAATGCTCCATATATAATTAGTCCCATAACATGCTTCATATATTATTGGCCCAATATACTGCTCCATATCTAATTGGCCCCATAAGATGCTCCATATTAAATTGGCCCCATATAATGCTCCCTATAGAATTGGCTTCATAAGATGCTCCCTATATTATGGCCCCATAAGATGCTCCATATAGAATTAGCCCCATATGATACTCCATATATGGGCCCCTTCTGATGGTCCCCATATATTGCTCCAAATATAAAAAAAAATGAAATACTCACCTCTCGTTGCCTGACGCTACTCTGCTCTGGACTCCTCACCGTCGGCGTCTTCCTGCTCTCTGTGCTGCGACAGCTCAGGCAGAGGGCGCGATGACATCACCAGTGTGCGCCCTCTGCCTGAGCTGTCGCAGCACAGAGAGCAGGAAGACCTGAACGTCACAGTCAGAGGATGGAAGACGCTGCAGCGCTGGAATCAGGAGAGGTAAGTATCGCAAGTGCCGGGGCCCGAAGCAGGTGGAGGGGGGTCCACTCGCGGGGGCCGGCACTATATCGCGCCAGTGTCCCCAACGGCGAGTGGGCCCCCTGCCTGCTCAGGGCCCCGGCACTTGCCTGGGTGTGCCGGGTGCTGACACCAGCCCTGGACTGTAGGCTTAGGTTGGGTTCACAAACAAATATACGGACCTCAATGTCAGGTCTGGCGGCATGTCTTACAACCTTATATGTGTCTTTGAGGCTGTAAGTTCGGATCAAGACACCAGCGGCCAGTCCGTGTTAAGACAGTGAAATACACTTGTGTGAACCCAGCATGGAGTCTTACGCATTCTTACATGGTTCCACTTCACCTCAGGCTGCAGCCACTTCTTTGACCTTTCTCCTATAGCCCAATGGACACAATCAACCACCAGGTTCTGTCTCATGGCAGGTCTCACTTTCAATCATGAGGACACTCAATTAGTCTACCATAACAACGGACACCTTCAAGTCAGCAGAGGCAACAGGAAAATTGTCCCTTCTGACTGACGACTAATCCTCATCAAGATATCATCACACTAATGGAAATTTGCTCATTTATGAATTCTGGCAAAAATTCTTTGAAGAAGACTAGGAGTTTTCACAATGACAGTGCTAGATAAATTCCTGTTAAAGCTGTTCTTCCTTCTCTAATGTTTTCAAAGCTGTATTTTGGTTATCTACTATCAAATCCACGTGCATAAGATGTGAATATAATATATTGTATTACACAGACACAGATAGAAGATGCCCCTGTGCAAAAGGGTATATAGGCCCTTTGCAGTCTAATAATGTGTTTGTGTCAAAAGCTGCTTCCTGCTTTGGAGGTGATAGTGGCCCCCTTACCTCTTGGGCCCTCTTGGTTGCTCCATTGTTATGTCCACCCTTGATAAGGACTTCAAAGTCATCAGCTTTCTTGGTGTTCAGAAGTTAGAATCAAAAGTGTGAGCTACACAGGGCTGCAGTAATGGATGCTACAAAGGTACCTCAGCCCACAATCGTTATCAACAGCACATGGAGATGGATATGGGGGACTTTACTGCAAACTGTTATTGTGACTTAGACTGGGGACTAGGTGCTTAGGGTATGGTATGGCCACCTCTGTCCCATAAATATACTTTTGTTAAGGTCTCTTTCACACAGTCATATATTGGGCAGTATTTGCAATGGAGCATGGAAAATAAACCAAAATAGTATAACGTAAAGATTTGCGCATTGGGGTTATGGCCAGTATCCAACATGGCAAATAGAGATGAGCTGCTGAGAAACCTTATATATCCTAAACACATTTGGAACCATTACTTGGCAATTTGCTTGGATACATGTTAAAACAAATATTAGGATACGCGCTCACAATGTCTTCAATTAGTCGGTGAAGCTGCCAAGTTTTTCAAGGTGAAGATGCTTCAGAAAAACTCCAAAGGTGTCTTTCCTGAAGCATCTTCTCAAGTGTCTTTTACATGATACATATGTAATGACCAGGCCGAACGTTCCCTGCTATCTACCCCCACACGGTGTCAGCAGCAGAAGAAATTATGACACACACCGGTCTTGGGGATAACAGTTGCTTTTACTTCAGCAGGAACAGGAATTATAACTTGGAATAAATAAGGAACAGTCTCTCATGGGCAGTCCACGGCAATTACAGTTCACACTTAGATGTTGAGATGTGATTGGGGTCTGGAGCTTTAACCCTTGTCAGGCTGCATAATTTTACAACCTTAACAGGCTGCATAGGTACAATTGTACCTTCACATATACCTCCACTGTGGGAAGACTTTACTTGGTTTCAGAAACTAAAGTTCATTCAGCTACAAATGTTATGCTGATATTGTTCAGTGTTGTTACTGGTCACTTATGTTGCTGTCAATTAAGTTAATTCAAACTGGGAGTGGCTTCTACTTGTCTTCCTGCCTCCCTCCTCTCATTAGCCATTTTGCTGTTCATCTCATTGCTGTGAGCACACATTTCTAGGCTTGTGAAGTCTTCAATTTCTTGGAAACGAAGGTAGGAAAGTCTCACAGCATCTAACAGCCAGTTATACCTTTATTCTCATTATGTGGGGACAGAACAGTCAAATTGTCTTTCAGCCTGGACTTGGCTTACATATATTTTGTATGAAACTTATCACTATAGGTATAATTTTTATACGAAAAATGGATAATAATTAGTATCTACATATTGTTTTACGATGTTTTATTTATATTCAGCACAAAATACGAAGCCAAAATTCATCTAGCAAGTCATCATGAGTGATAGTAATGCTGGATCTAGTTTCCGCCATAATCCAAGAAAACGTGTTTGCAGGTTAGTATAATTTTGTGAAAAGCCAATAATGTAGTATTTCGGAAAATTATTTATTTTACATTTTTTCATATTTACAGATTTACGTCTGACGAAATAATGCGAATGCTAGAAGAATCTGATTCTGAGCATGAGGATGAACCATATGTTCCATCTGATGATGAAAACTATGTACCACAAGTGGATGTTACTGAAGAAGATTCAGACATTGAACAAGAAATGGTCATAGAGCATGAAAATGAATACGAATCAGACGAAAGTGTTGAGGATGATTCTGTGCCTCAAAGTGCAGGCGACATTTGGACTGCTAAGGATGAAACTCAATGGTGCAGTAATCCACTGCCAAATGCACAAACAAAATCTCGTAATGTCCTACGACAAAGAGGTGGCCCTGCAGCAATCAGCAACCTATATACAGCAAAAGAGCTATTCAAGTCCATCATGACTCCCGAGATGTGTGACATCATATTACGGGAAACGAATCGAAAGGCCAAGAGAGTTTGTGATGCTTACAACAACGAACTGGTACAACGTTTTCCTGATTCTTCCAAACGGCCACCACAAAAAACATTCAAGCAATTTACTGAAACTGAACTTCATGCATTTTTGGGCATACTGATTGCTGCTGGTGTGCACAGAGCCAACAAAGAGAATCTGGAGGAAATGTGGAATGTTGCTGCTCTGCCTCTTATACGTGCAGCCATGTCTCGTGACCGCTTCAAGATGATACTCAGATTTATCAGGTTTGACAACGAAAATACACGTGCAGAACGTGTGCAAACAGATAAAGCTGCACCAATACGGGACATCTGGACAATGCTGAACAGTAATCTGGAGAGAGCCTACAAGCCATATCATTGTATCACCGTCGACGAGCAATTATTTCCATTTAGAGGTCATACTAAATTTACCCAGTATATACCTTCAAAACCAGCTAAATATGGCATAAAGATTTTCTGGGCTTGTGACTCATCAAATGCCTACCCTTTACAAGGTCAGCTCTACACTGGGAAACCAACTGATGGTCCTCGACAAGTAAACATTGGAGAACGAACAGTATTGGACCTAGTGAGCTCGTATAAAGGCTCTGGAAGAAATGTCACCACCGATAACTTCTTTACAACCATGGAACTAGCTAAGGTATTGAACTCCTGGAACATGACACTAGTTGGTACAGTGAGAAAAAACAAAAGGTTCCTACCTAACAACATGCAGCCTGCCAAAGAAAGGCCTGTATACTCGACAAATTTTGCCTACAATCATGATGCAACAGTCTGTTCATATGTACCAAAGAAGAACAAATCAGTCGTGCTTCTATCATCTATGCACATGACGGGAGAAGTTGAAGAGACACTAGCAGCCAAGCCAGAGATAATAAAATACTACAACATAACAAAAGGTGGCGTTGATGTTATGGATAAAATGTTGGGAGAGTACACTGTGAAACGACGAACATCACGTTGGACTTTGGCATTTTTCTACAATATGATTGATGTCAGTGGGTTAGCATCCTACATCATCTACAGAGAACACAATCCAAGCTTCAGGGCAAAGGATCAACGAAGAAAGTTCCTGAAAGATCTCACAAATCAGCTGTGTATGATTGCAATTGAAGATCGTAGTACAAACAAAATGATAATGAGAAACCATTTTCTTCGAGGTGCAGTAGAAATGGTGCTTGGACGATGCATTGTGGTAGCATCGCAGCCAGCAGCTGGCCCCAAAATACCTCATGGTAGTCGTGGACCCTCCCCTGTTGTTGGTAGTTGCTATGTCTGCAGAGACCTGAGGCGAAAACAACGCAAGACTAGAAAGTCTTGTGTGGTTTGTGTGAAACCCATTTGCGATGAACACTCTGTAGCAAAGCCAACATGCATTACTTGCAAAGAAAATCAATAAAAAAAAGTTTCTTACATTTTCTTTTATAATGTAAATGAACAGTTTTTTACTTGTTTATAATAGTTAAATAGCATTATCATTAAAAAAAAATTTATGCTTTTTCCCTTGCATTATCTTCATTCAAAATATATGAGGTACATTTGTACCTATGCAGCTTGTTATGGATGCAAAAAGATCTCGACCCCTTATCTCGGAAGCGGGTGGAGATATTTTATTGAAATTTGGCCAATATATTCTGGACCAAAAATGTAGAGATGTCACGAAATTTCAGCCCTCTACGTCTTTTCAAAAAAAAGTTATTGCAATTTTAAAACGGAATAGTTACAATTGTACCTATTCAGCCGGATAAGGGTTAAGAGCACTCGACAGTGTCTTTTGATAGCTTGCAGAAGGAGGTAGACGCAGCAATTAGAGGTTACTGGCCTGTACTCGGGGTTAACTCCACAGTGTGTCACGGCACGTGCACAAGTACTTATAGGTGAATGAAAAAACTGAGGTGATTCCAGTCAGAAAGACTTTAGAATGATGCCACTTATAGGTGAATGTAAAATCTGAGGTGATTCCAGTCAGAAAGACTTTAAAATGATGTCACCTATAGGTGAATGTAAAAACTGAGGTGATTCCAGTCAGAAAGACTTTAGAATGATGTCACTTATAGGTGAATGTAAAATCTGAGGTGATTCCAGTCAGAAAGACTTTAGAATGATGCCACTTATAGGCGAATGTAAAAACTGAGGTGATTCCAGTCAGAAAGACTTTAGAATGATGTCACTTATAGGCGAATGTAAAAACTGAGGTGATTCCAGTCAGAAAGACTTTAGAATGATGTCTATAGAGGTTTTAGAGGGAACTCAGGCTCTTAGGCCTCCAGGAGATTTTGTAGTGGAAACAGCCTCCAAGTGTGTTCTGCTCTCCCTGAGGGCATCCCTCAGACTAAAGAACATTCTAGGCTTGCCTGAAAAACAGCTCCTCCTATTGACCATGTGACTAGGAGCTGGCCAATAGGACACCGGATTCACAGATCCTTACAAAACAATAATTATGAGTCATTGTACACTTTCGCCATTAGATGACGCCAGAACATAGCAAATGAGAAATGCATTGCATCTAGAATGGAGGTGAGGTGACTAGAAATAGAGAATTACAGCTCACAAATGCAGGGGATAATGTAGAGGGGCAGTTAGAGAGTGAGCTGTAGTGTATAGAAGCTACTCACAATGAAGGATTACTTAACGTGAAGGACACACTCTCGACTGGGTCACTACTAGTGTTGAGCATTCCGATACCGCAAGTATCGGGTATCGGCCGATATTTGCGGTATCGGAATTCCGATACTGAATTCCGATACTTCCCGCGTATCGGATACCGGAATCGGAAGTTCCCAGAATTCAAATTGAACGCAGCAGCCAATGAGGAATGAATGAAAGTGTGGGCACATCCTGTTTAGCATGGTGGGCATGTAAGTACTGGCAAGGCTGGGATTGGCTGCTGAAATGATGTCACTCTGCACTATAAAAAAGTGCTGCCGCCATTTTGCGCTCACTCTGCTGTGATTTCAGTTAGGGACAGGACGCTGTGTTCTAACTGAGGGCCAGTCGAGCTAGCTAATTGCTTTATTTTCCTTTCCAAAGGCTAATTTAGCAAAACGCTGTGTGTTCTTCACTGTTCACCTTGCTCTTGCCTTGCAGCGCTGTTTTAACAGCGTTCTGCAAGGTCTCTGTGTGTGTGTGTGTGTGTGCAGCTCACTCTGTAGTCTGTGTGCAGCCATATACCCGGTTGTATTCAGCTCAGGGGGGGTTCACACTGCCTCACACAGTTGTTCTTTTTTGCTCTTAGTGCAGCCTGCTGCACATTTTTTCTCAAATTTCCTATTAGTGTTTTTCCACCAGTCTCCAGCTCTATTGTGGAAAAACACTACATAGGATAACCTAGAGGGGGGTTTTTGGGCCTTGCAGCGCCGTTTACGGCTGTCTGCACGGTCTCCGTGTGAGCCCAGCTCGCCCTGTAGTCTGTGTGCAGCCATAGCCGGTTGGATTCAGCTCAGGGTTCGTTACTGGCTCATACCTTGAGAAAAATTTTCCTTTTTTTCAAATAGTGCAGCCTGTTTAAAATTTGAAAAAAAAAATTCCTATTAGTGTCTTTCCACTCGTATCCAGCTAAATAGTGGAAAAACACTATATAGGATAACCTAGAGGAGGGTTTTTTGGCCTTGCAGCGCCGTTTACGGCTGTCTGCACGGTCTCCGTGTGAGCCCAGCTCGCCCTGTAGTCTGTGTGCAGCCATAGCCGGTTGGATTCAGCTCAGGGTTCGTTACTGGCTCATACCTTGAGAAAAATTTTCCTTTTTTTCAAATAGTGCAGCCTGTTTAAAATTTGAAAAAAAAAAAAATTCCTATTAGTGTCTTTCCACCAGTCTCCAGCTCAATTGTGGAAAAACACTACATAGGATAACCTAGAGGTTTTTTTGGGGGCCTTGCAGCGCCGTTTACGGCTGTCTGCACGGTCTCTGTGTGAGCGCAGCTCGCCCTGTAGTCTGTGTGCAGCCATAGCCGGTTGGATTCAGCTCAGGGTGCGTTACTGCCTCATACCTTGAAAAACAATTTCCTTTTTTTCAAATAGTGCAGCCAGTTTAAAATTTGAAAAAAAAAAATTCCTATTAGTGTCTTTCCACTTGTATCCAGCTAAATAGTGGAAAAACACTATATAGGATAACCTAGAGGAGGGTTTCTTGGCCTTGCAGCGCCGTTTACGGCTGTCTGCACGGTCTCCGTGTGATTTAAACTAGCTCTGTAGCCCGATCTGCACCAAAAAAAAGGTTAAGTTCACCAAACACAACTTACACTTGTGTAGGCCACATTTGAAAAATAATAAAGTTTAGTCCACAATTTACAACATTAGTGTTTCTTACACCTGTTAGGAGGAGCATTACAGGAATAAGCACACTAAGGCCTTAGTACTTTTCTGCTTATCTTTATCTGTCAAGCAAGATGAAGAGGGCAGGGAGTAAGGCACGTGGGCGTGGGCGCGGAGCAGGGAGAGGAGCAGGGAGAGGACGTGGTGATTCTGTGCCTGCTGCGGGCGCCGGTGACTCGTCGTCACTCAGTTTCAGCAGGGAACAGTCCTTCATGCGCAGCTTTGTCGGAGAGCGCCGTGCACCGCTGCTGCGTGAAGACCAAATTGAAGCCGTTGTCGGGTGGATGGCAGCTAACGCCTCGGCATCGACTTCAGTTAGTGCCACATCCTCTCAGGCACAGAGCACTGGAGAGCAGCCATCTGTCTCTTCACCACCTGCCAAATTGGCCAGGCAGTCAGAGAGCCCAGGACAGGAGCCGTCTCTACTTCTGTTCTCTGAATCTCTTGGCTTGGAAACAGGGGGCCAGCCAAGCAGCATTGGAGAAATGGAAGAAGAGGCAGTGTGCAGTGATGCCCAACACCTTTTTCTCTCTGACTCTGAAGAGGCAGGTGGGCCAGTGCCTCCGGTGACCACAGCGCAGTACGCATCTGATGATGAAACTCAGGTGCCGCTTTCTCGTGCGTACTGTGCTGCTGAGACTACCCAGGAGGAGCAGTTGGTGGCAGAGGGTAGTGGAGATGATGAGGTCCTTGACCCATCGTGGCGTGAGGAACAGGAAGGTGGTGGGAGCAGCTCAGAGGAAGAGCTTCCTCTTACGGGCCAAAGAGGGAGAGGGAGGGGGAAGACTGCGGAGCCTGTAGCCTCCACTTTGGCACCCGTTAGGAGCCTGTCTCTTTCCAAAGCCAAAAAGGGCGCTCCCAAGACTTGCAGTGCCTGGTCCTTTTTTGACACAGTTGCAGATGACATTTGTTTTGTCAAATGCAAGCTGTGTCATCATAAAGTAAAAAGAGGGAAAAATGTCAGCAACCTCAATACCACAAATATGTGGAAACATGTGCGGACCAGGCACGCGGTGGAGTTACAGAAACACACTGAAGATGTAGGCCAACCAACAGCGGCAGCTACCACCTCTTCAGCTCGTGTTGCCTCTTCCTCCAGCTCACGCACAGCTGGTTTGGCTTCCTCCCAGAGACCTTGTGTAATTCCACCCACAGCACCACCTTCCCAGTCATCCTCACACTCCCAGTCTACTCTACAGCCATCGGTAGTACAGGCATGGGAGAAAAGGCGGGCATTCTCGGCCAACCACCCCCGAGCACAGGCTCTGAATGCAGGCATTGCCAAACTGTTGTCCCTGGAAATGCTCTCGTTCAGGCTGGTGGAGACTGACAGCTTCCGTGACTTGATGGCATTGGCAGTCCCACAGTACAAGGTGCCCAGCCGCTTTTACTTCAGCAGGCAGGCTGTCCCTGCCCTGCACAGGCATGTTGAGGCAAACATAAAACATGCGCTACTGAACGCCGTCAGTAGCAAGGTCCACCTCACCACCGATGCGTGGACCAGTCAGCATGGACAGGGGCGATATGTTTCCCTCACTGCCCATTGGGTTAATGTTGTTGAGCCAGGTACAGATCGTGCGAGTGGCGCAGGACGTGTCCTGCCCACTCCAAGGATTGCAGGAATCCAGTCTGTACGCATCGACTCCTCCTCTTACACCAGTTCCTCTGATTCCTCTCTGCAGGATCCGTCACAGTCCACCCCCACATGGACCCGTGAACGTTTACCTATGACCGACATGAGCACAGCCGTGGCCAAACGTCAGCAGGCCGTCTTGAAACTAGTTTCATTGGGGCATCGAAGCCACACAGCGCAGGAGCTCTGGAATGCCATAAAGCAGGAGAGCGATGTGTGGTTACTGCCAGCGAATCTCCAGCCAGGCATGGTAGTGTGTGACAATGGCCGAAATCTGGTGGCAGCTTTGGCCCTTGGCAACCTCACTCACATCCCATGTCTGGCACATGTGCTCAATTTGGTTGTGCAGAGTTTTCTGAGGGACTATCCGGATCTTGATGCCCTGCTGCACAAGGTCCGCCTAGAGTGTGCTCACTTGCGGCGTTCCAGCTTGGCCAGATCCCGCATTGCTGCTCTGCAGCGCCGATTCCGCCTTCCGGAACACCGCATCATATGTGACCTACCTACCCGGTGGAATTCCACGTTACATATGTTGGAGCGGTTGTGTGAGCAGCAGCAAGCAGTTATGGAGTACCAGCTGCATCAGGCGCAAAGAAGTCGCAGTCAGCGCCGATCAGACTTCACAACCACAGAGTGGGCCACTATGAAGGACGTCTGCCAGGTTTTGCGTCCTTTTGATTATTCCACGCGGATGGCAAGTGCAGATGATGCACTAGTCAGCATGACTGTCCCCCTTATCTGCCTGCTTCAGCAAACTTTGCAAGGGTTAAGGGATGATGTGGTGGAAGAGGTGGAGGATGAGGAGTCACCTTTTCCATCAGCTTCTGGAGAGTCAGCGCCACGTGGTTCCTCACAAAGGGGTACGCAGGGGCCAATTTGTGAGGAGGATGAGGAGGAGTCAATGGAGGAGGAAGAGCTCCGTCCAGAGGAGGGAGCGACACAATTGTCCAGTGGTCAGTGTGTACAGCGAGGGTGGGGTGATGACGAGCGGGCAGAGATCATGTCTCAAGCAGGGGACAGCGTTTCTGGGCCGGTTGGCACTCTGCAGCACATGGTGGATTTCATGCTGCAGTGCCTGAGAAACGACCGCCGCATCGACCACATTCTCAACATGCCTGATTATTGGGTGTTCACCCTCCTCGATCCTCGCTACCGGGACAACGTCCAAAACCTCATCCCTGCGTTGACCCGGGAGCGTAAATTGCGGGAGTACCACGACACACTGGTGAATTCCATCATCTTCTCCTGTCCAACTGAGAGGAGTGCTGCTAGTGCTTTACAAAGCAGCTCAGTGCGTCGAGGCAGTGGGGGAGGCTCTGCCCAAAGAGGGAGCAGAAGCAGTGCCTCTGCCCAAGGCAAGCCCAGTATGGCACAACTCTGGCACACTTTTGTGTGCCCGCCCCAAATGTCTACACCATCACCGGCGGCTCCAGTCAGCAGGAGGCAACGGTTCCGTCAGATGGTGACAGACTACATGGCTTGCCCTCTTACTGTACTCCCAGACGGCTCTTCCCCGTTCAAGTTTTGGGTCTCTAAGCTGGATACATGGCCAGAGCTAAGCCAGTATGCATTGGAGGTGCTGGCTTGCCCTGCGGCTAGTGTCTTATCGGAACGTGTCTTTAGTGCCGCAGGTGGTGTACTAACAGACCGTCGCATGCGACTATCCTCCGATAACGTTGACCGGCTTACTTTCCTGAAAATGAACCAGGCCTGGATCTCGCAGGAATTTGCCACTCCTCTGCCTGATTAAGTAATTGGGTGTCATCCAGGTCTCCTGCTGTGTTCATCTTTCTACCACCTGAACTGCTATTCCTGGGCTCCAACACCGCCAGTTGCGGCTCAGAAGTGCAGGCTGCACAGTAAAAACATACGACCCAGTGTTATTGGGTTTCAGTAACGACAGCTGATCCCCAGCTGTGTAGCCGGCAATGTGTCCTGCGACCGCCACGCTGGCACAACAACCTAAATGTAAGGGAACCTGTCCCCCCCCCCCCCCGTCGTTTGTTACTGAAAGAGCCATCTTGTGCAGCAGTAATGCTGCACAAGGAAAAGGTAGCTCTTTTTTTTTAGCTCTTTGCACACGCAGAACTTAACACTTATAAAATGTGTTCACTGATACCGTTATACCGTCCCGGAGCTGGGACTTTCCTTCGTAATGTGACGCAGCACAGCCGTCATTCCTACCCCCTTGGTGCCATGCGCTGCCTCCTCAGCGTTGTTTTAAGCTGTCACGGAGCCTGCGCTGTTCTGTTATCCCTTGGGCATGCCCTATTTGCGCTGCCTGTCTTCTGACATAATTTGGTGTCAGGCTGGCTGCGCCTGTGCGGCCGCGGTGCCCGAGATCCCGCCTCGCAGTGTCTTCTGATTGAGTCACACTGCGGGCCTGGGATCCATGGGCATGCGCAGTGCATATCTTCCCCTCGGGCTCTCGCTCATTTCCCTCCGCCTTCTTTAGACTGTGCGCCGTCAGCTGATCCCTAGCATGCCACGGCCGTGACACCGCACAGTCTGAAGAAGAGGGAAGGAGGGGAGTGAGAGTCGAGGTTATGCACTGTGCATGCCCATGGTTCCAAGGCCCGCAGTGGGATTACGTTAGATGAGACTGCGAGGTGGGATCTGGAGCAGCGTGGACGCACAGGCACTGACAGCCTGACACCAAATTATGTCAGAAGACAGGCAGCGCTAATTGGGCATGGCCAAGGGCTAACAGAACAGCGCAGGCTCCGTGGCAGCTTAAAACAACGCTGAGGAGGCAGCGCACGGCATCAAGGGGATAGGAATGACAGCTGTGCTGTGTCCCATTACGAAGGAAATTCGCACCTCCGGAACGGTTTAACGGTATAAAGGGACACATTTTTAGTGTTTACTTCGGTGTTTGCAAGGAGCATAATTAAAAGAGCAACCTTTTCCTTTTGCATCCTTAGTGCTGCACAACATGGCTCTTTCAGCTACAAACGTCTTGGGGGGGGGGGGTTAAAGGTTTCCTTTCAACTTGCTCCAATCAGGCTTCGGCCTACACTCTGTTCCTCTGCTCCTCCTGCTGTCCCTGGGCTCTAACACCGCCAGTTGGTGCCTGGAAGTGCTGTGTGCACAGTCAACAGTCGCTCCTCTGTTATTGGGGTTCAGTAACGTCAGCTGATCCCCAGCTGTGTGTGCGGCAATACCTCCAATCTGCTCCTCCTGCTGTCCCTGGGCTCTAACACCGCCAGTTGGTGCCTGGAAGTGCTGTGTGCACAGTCAACAGTCGCTCCTCTGTTATTGGGGTTCAGTAACGTCAGCTGATCCCCAGCTGTGTGTGCGGCAATACCTCCAATCTGCTCCTCCTGCTGTCCCTGGGCTCTAACACCGCCAGTTGGTGCCTGGAAGTGCTGTGTGCACAGTCAACAGTCGCTCCTCTGTTATTGGGGTTCAGTAACGTCAGCTGATCCCCAGCTGTGTATCCGGCAACGTGTCATGCGACCGCCACGCTGGCACAACTAAAATGTAAGGGGACCTGTCCCCCCCCCCCCCTAGGCGTTTGTTACTGAAAGAGCCACCATGTGCAGCACTAATACTGCACAAGGGAAAGGTCGCTCTTGAAATTATGCTCCTTGCAAACGCTGAACTACACACTCATGTAATGTGTCCCCTCACACCGTCCAACCGTCCCGGAGGTGGGACTTTCCTTTGTAATGTGACGCAGCACAGCCGTCATTGCTACCCCCTTGGCACCGTGCGCTGCCTCCTTAGCGTTGTTTGATTCCGTCATGGACCCTGCGCTGTTATGTTATCCCTTGGCCATGCACAGTTTGCGCTGCCCGTCCTCTGACATCATTTGTTGTCGTCCTGGCTGCGCCTGTGCGTCCACGCTGCCCGAAATCACACCTCGCAGTGTCGTCTAATGTGATCCCACAGTGGGCCTGGTATCCATGGCCATGCGCAGTGCATATACTAGCCTCTCACTCCCCTTCTTCACGCTTCTTCAGACTAGGCGGCGTCAGCTGATCCCTAATAGCATGCCACGGCCGTGACGCCGCACAGTCTGAAGAAGCAGGAAGGAGGTGAGTGAGAGGCGATGATATGCACTGCGCATGCCCATGGATCCCTGGCCCGCAGTGGGACTACATTAGATGACACTGCAAGGTTGGATCTCTGGCAGCTTGGACGCACAGGCACTGCCAGCCTGACACCTACATGATGTCAGAAGACGGGCACCGCTAACTGTGCATGGCCAAGGGATAACATTACAGTGCGGGCTCCGTGACAGAACCAAACAACGTTGAGGAGGTGGTGCCCGGCACCAAGGGGGTTGGAATGACGGCTGTGCTGTGTCACATTACAAAGGAAAGTCCCACTTCCGGGATGGTTTGACGGTGTGAGGGGACACATTATATGAGTGTGTACTTCAGCGTTTGCAAGGAGCATAATTTTCGGAGCCACCATTTTCCATGTGCAGTATTACTGCTGTACAAGATGGCTCTTTCAGCAACAAATGCCTGGGGGGGGGGGTTAAAGGTTCCCTTTCAACTTGCTCCACTGCAGGCTTCGGCCTACACTCTGCTCCTCTTTGATTCCCTGGGTTTCAACACTGTCAGTTGCCACCTGGAAGTGTTGTCTACACAGAAAAAAACACTAGGTGATGTGTCAGTGGGGTTCAGCACCGCCAGCTGTTCCCCTGCTGTGTAGTCGGCAACGTGTCCAGCACAAGCCACGCTGGCACAACAGAACAAAAGCTGCCACCAGTGCAGGCTTCGGCCTACACTCTGCTCCTCTCCTCCTCCTGCTGACCCTGGGCTCAAACACCGCTAGTTTTTGCCCGGAAGTGCTAGCTGCACAGAGAAAAACACCAGCCAATGTGTTAGTGGGGTTCAGCAACGCCAGCTGTTCCCCTGCTGTGTAGCCGGCAACGTGACCTGCAAACGCCATGCAGGCACAGGAACTGAAATTAAAAGGGAACCTGGCCCCACCCCCCCAGGTGTTTCTATGTATAACAGCCACCTAGTACAGCAGTACTGCTGCATTTGTACAAGGTGGCTGACTTTTTCTCCTTGCCCACGTGGAACTCAACACGTACAAAATGTGTCTCATTGAGACCATTCCACTGTCCCTGAGGTGTGACTTTCCTTTGTAATGATACGCAGCACCCCCCTTGGTAGCGTTTCCCGTCTTTTGTCATCATGGTTAGCTGGCTGCGCCTGTGCATCCGCCCTGCTAGAAACAACGCCCCTCGTTGTCATATTTATTTTGTCAGTGAGGGTGTGGTTTATGGGCACGAGCAGTGCATATGTTCGCCTGTCTTAACTCATCTCCTTCCGCCTTCTTCAGACTGTGCGGCCTCCTGGCCGTGGTAGGCGATAAGGGATCAGCTGAGGCCGCCCAGTCTGGAGCAGGTGTAAGGACATGTGTAAGCGGCAAACCTATTTACTGCACAAGGCCACGAATCCCAGCCACGCAGTGTGATTTTTTGAAAACACACTGTGGGTCTGGGATTCATGTCCATCGCTAACCGCAACGGCCGACATGAAATGAGGTCAGAAGACAGGAAGCGCTCACAGCGCATGGCCAAGGGATCACAATAGCGCAGACTCCTGTACAGCAAATAACAACGCTCAGGAATCTGCGCCCAGTACCTAGGTGCAAATTTTGACACCTGTGCTGCGTCTCGTTAAAAAGACAAGTCACGCCTCCACAACTGTTTGACAGTATAATGGGCTAAATAGTGTACGTGTTTTAGTCAGCGTGTGCAAGGAGCAAAACAAATAGAGCAACCTTTTACTTGTGCAGCATTAATGCTGCACAAGGTGTGGCTCTTGTACCTTGCAACACCTGAGGGGGGGGTTAAAGGTAACCTTTGAAATTGGTTCAACTAGGCTTCGGCCTACACTCTGCTCCTCTACTCCTCCTGCTGACCCTGGGCTCAAACACCGCTAGTTTTTGCCCGGAAATGCTAGCTGCACAGAGAAAAACACCAGCCAATGTGTTAGTGGGGTTCAGCACCGCCAGCTGTTCCCCTGCTGTGTAGTCGGCAACGTGTCCAGCACAAGCCACGCTGGCACAACAGAACAAAAGCTGCCACCAGTGCAGGCTTCGGCCTACACTTTGCTCCTCTCCTCCTCCTGCTGACCCTGGGCTCAAACAACGCCAGTTTCTGCCCGGACATGCTAGCTGCACAGAGAAAAACACCAGCCAATGTGTTAGTGGGGTTCAGCACCGCCTGCTGTTCCCCCGCTGTGTAGCCGGCATCGTGTCCAGCACAAGCCACGCTGGCACAACCGACCAAAAGCTGCCACCAGTGCAGGCTTCGGCCTACACTTTGCTCCTCTCCTCCTCCTCCTGCTGACCCTGGGCTCTAACACCGCTAGTTTTTGCCCGGACATGCAATCTGCACAGAGAAAAACACCAGTCAATGTGTCAGTGGGGTTCAGCAACGCCAGCTGTTCCCCTGCTGTGTAGCTTGCAACGTGACCTGCAAACGCCACGCAGGCACATGAACTGAAATTGAAGGGAGCCTGCCCCCCACCCACAGGTGTTTCTATGTATATCAGCCACCTTGTACAGCAGTACTGCTGCATTTGTACGAGGTGGCTGACTTTTTCTCCTTGCCCACGTGGAACTCAACACGTACAAAATGTGTCTCATTAGAGACCATTACAATGTCCCTGAGGTGTGACTTTCCTTTGTAATGACACGCAGCACCACCCTTGTTAGCGCTGCCCGTCTTTTGACATCATTGGTTAGCTGGCTGCGCCTGTGCATCTCCCCTGCTCGAAACAACGGCCCTCGGTGTCTTATTTTTTTGGACAGCGAGGGTGTGATTGATGGGCATGTGCAGTGCATATGTTTGCCTGTGTTCACTCATCTCCTTCCGCCTTCTTCAGACTGGGTGTCCTCATGGCCGCGGCAGGCGATAAGGGATCAGATGAGGCCGCCCAGTCTGAAGCAGGTGTAAGGACATGTGTGAGCGGCAAACATATTTAGTGCACCAGGGCACGAATCCCAGCACCGCAGTGTGATTTTTTAAAAACACACTGTGGGTCTGGGATTCATGTCCATCGCTAACCGCAACGGCCGACATGAAATGAGGTCAGAAGACAGGAAGCGCTCACAGCGCATGGCCAAGGGATCACAATAGCGCAGACTCCTGTACAGCAAATAACAACGCTCAGGAATCTGCGCCCAGTACCTAGGTGCAAATTTTGACACCTGTGCTGCGTCTCGTTAAAAAGACAAGTCACGCCTCCACAACTGTTTGACAGTATAATGGGCTAAATAGTGTACGTGTTTTAGTCAGCGTGTGCAAGGAGCAAAACAAATAGAGCAACCTTTTACTTGTGCAGCATTAATGCTGCACAAGGTGTGGCTCTTGTACCTTGCAACACCTGAGGGGGGGGTTAAAGGTAACCTTTGAAATTGGTTCAACTAGGCTTCGGCCTACACTCTGCTCCTCTACTCCTCCTGCTGACCCTGGGCTCAAACACCGCTAGTTTTTGCCCGGAAATGCTAGCTGCACAGAGAAAAACACCAGCCAATGTGTTAGTGGGGTTCAGCACCGCCTGCTGTTCCCCCGCTGTGTAGCCGGCATCGTGTCCAGCACAAGCCACGCTGGCACAACCGACCAAAAGCTGCCACCAGTGCAGGCTTCGGCCTACACTTTGCTCCTCTCCTCCTCCTCCTGCTGACCCTGGGCTCTAACACCGCTAGTTTTTGCCCGGACATGCAATCTGCACAGAGAAAAACACCAGTCAATGTGTCAGTGGGGTTCAGCAACGCCAGCTGTTCCCCTGCTGTGTAGCTTGCAACGTGACCTGCAAACGCCACGCAGGCACATGAACTGAAATTGAAGGGAGCCTGCCCCCCACCCACAGGTGTTTCTATGTATATCAGCCACCTTGTACAGCAGTACTGCTGCATTTGTACGAGGTGGCTGACTTTTTCTCCTTGCCCACGTGGAACTCAACACGTACAAAATGTGTCTCATTAGAGACCATTACAATGTCCCTGAGGTGTGACTTTCCTTTGTAATGACACGCAGCACCACCCTTGTTAGCGCTGCCCGTCTTTTGACATCATTGGTTAGCTGGCTGCGCCTGTGCATCTCCCCTGCTCGAAACAACGGCCCTCGGTGTCTTATTTTTTTGGACAGCGAGGGTGTGATTGATGGGCATGTGCAGTGCATATGTTTGCCTGTGTTCACTCATCTCCTTCCGCCTTCTTCAGACTGGGTGTCCTCATGGCCGCGGCAGGCGATAAGGGATCAGATGAGGCCGCCCAGTCTGAAGCAGGTGTAAGGACATGTGTGAGCGGCAAACATATTTAGTGCACCAGGGCACGAATCCCAGCACCGCAGTGTGATTTTTTAAAAACACACTGTGGGTCTGGGATTCATGTCCATCGCTAACCGCAACGGCCGACATGAAATGAGGTCAGAAGACAGGAAGCGCTCACAGCGCATGGCCAAGGGATCACAATAGCGCAGACTCCTGTACAGCAAATAACAACGCTCAGGAATCTGCGCCCAGTACCTAGGTGCAAATTTTGACACCTGTGCTGCGTCTCGTTAAAAAGACAAGTCACGCCTCCACAACTGTTTGACAGTATAATGGGCTAAATAGTGTACGTGTTTTAGTCAGCGTGTGCAAGGAGCAAAACAAATAGAGCAACCTTTTACTTGTGCAGCATTAATGCTGCACAAGGTGTGGCTCTTGTACCTTGCAACACCTGAGGGGGGGGTTAAAGGTAACCTTTGAAATTGGTTCAACTAGGCTTCGGCCTACACTCTGCTCCTCTACTCCTCCTGCTGACCCTGGGCTCAAACACCGCTAGTTTTTGCCCGGAAATGCTAGCTGCACAGAGAAAAACACCAGCCAATGTGTTAGTGGGGTTCAGCACCGCCAGCTGTTCCCCTGCTGTGTAGTCGGCAACGTGTCCAGCACAAGCCACGCTGGCACAACAGAACAAAAGCTGCCACCAGTGCAGGCTTCGGCCTACACTTTGCTCCTCTCCTCCTCCTGCTGACCCTGGGCTCAAACAACGCCAGTTTCTGCCCGGACATGCTAGCTGCACAGAGAAAAACACCAGCCAATGTGTTAGTGGGGTTCAGCACCGCCAGCTGTTCCCCCGCTGTGTAGCCGGCATCGTGTCCAGCACAAGCCACGCTGGCACAACCGACCAAAAGCTGCCACCAGTGCAGGCTTCGGCCTACACTTTGCTCCTCTCCTCCTCCTCCTGCTGACCCTGGGCTCTAACACCGCTAGTTTTTGCCCGGACATGCAATCTGCACAGAGAAAAACACCAGTCAATGTGTCAGTGGGGTTCAGCAACGCCAGCTGTTCCCCTGCTGTGTAGCTTGCAACGTGACCTGCAAACGCCACGCAGGCACATGAACTGAAATTGAAGGGAGCCTGCCCCCCACCCCCCCAGGTGTTTCTATGTATAACAGCCACCTTGTACAGCAGTACTGCTGCATTTGTACAAGGTGGCTGACTTTTTCTCCTTGCACACGTGGAACTCAACAAGTACAAAATGTGTCTCATTACAGACCATTACAATGTCCCTGAGGTGTGACTTTCCTTTTTAATGACACGCAGCACCCCCATTGTTAGCGCTGCCCGTCTCCTGACATCATTGGTTGGCTGGCTGTGCCTGTGCGTCCCCCCTGCCTGACACAACGCCCCCCGTTGTCTCATATATTTTGACTGCGAGGGTGTGATTGATGGGCACGAGCAGTGCATATGTTCCCCTGTTTTCACTCCCCTCCTTCCGCCTTCTTCTGACTGTGCGGCCTCATGGCCGCGGCATGCGATAAGGGATCAGCTGAGGCCGCCCAGTCTGAAGCAGGTGTAAGGACATGTGTGAGCGGCGAACATATTTACTGCACAAGGCCACGAATCCCAGCACCACAGTGTGACTTTAGGAAAAGCCACTGTGGGTCTGGGATTTATGGCCATCGTTAACCGCACCGGCCAACATGAAATGAGGTCATGAGACGGCCTGCACTAACAGGGTATTGCCAAGGGATAACACAAGAGCGCAATTTCCTGTACTGCAAATAACAACGGTAAGGAATCTGCGCACAGCACCTAGGTGTAAATTTGTACACCTGTGCTGCGTCTCCTTAAAAAGAATAGTAGTCACGCCTCCACTACTGTTTGACAGTATAATGGGCTAAATAGTGTACGTGTTTAATTCAGCGTGTGCAAGGAGCAAAATTAAATAGAGCAACCTTTGACTTGTGCATCAATAATGCTGTTCAAGGTGTGGCTCTTGTACCTTGCAACACCTGAGGGGGGGGTTAAAGGTAACCTTTGAAATTGGTTCAACTAGGCTTTGGCCAACACTCTGCTCCTCTACTCCTCCTGCTGACCCTGGGCTCAAACACCGCTAGTTTTTGCCCGGAAATGCTAGCTGCACAGAGAAAAACACCAGCCAATGTGTTAGTGGGGTTCAGCACCGCCAGCTGTTCCCCTGCTGTGTAGTCGGCAACGTGTCCAGCACAAGCCACGCTGGCACAACAGAACAAAAGCTGCCACCAGTGCAGGCTTCGGCCTACACTTTGCTCCTCTCCTCCTCCTGCTGACCCTGGGCTCAAACAACGCCAGTTTCTGCCCGGACATGCTAGCTGCACAGAGAAAAACACCAGCCAATGTGTTAGTGGGGTTCAGCACCGCCAGCTGTTCCCCCGCTGTGTAGCCGGCATCGTGTCCAGCACAAGCCACGCTGGCACAACCGACCAAAAGCTGCCACCAGTGCAGGCTTCGGCCTACACTTTGCTCCTCTCCTCCTCCTCCTGCTGACCCTGGGCTCTAACACCGCTAGTTTTTGCCCGGACATGCAATCTGCACAGAGAAAAACACCAGTCAATGTGTCAGTGGGGTTCAGCAACGCCAGCTGTTCCCCTGCTGTGTAGCTTGCAACGTGACCTGCAAACGCCACGCAGGCACATGAACTGAAATTGAAGGGAGCCTGCCCCCCACCCCCCCAGGTGTTTCTATGTATAACAGCCACCTAGTACAGCAGTACTGCTGCATTTGTACAAGGTGGCTGACTTTTTCTCCTTGCACACGTGGAACTCAACAAGTACAAAATGTGTCTCATTACAGACCATTACAATGTCCCTGAGGTGTGACTTTCCTTTTTAATGACACGCAGCACCCCCATTGTTAGCGCTGCCCGTCTCCTGACATCATTGGTTGGCTGGCTGTGCCTGTGCGTCCCCCCTGCCCGACACAACGCCCCCCGTTGTCTCATATATTTTGACTGCGAGGGTGTGATTGATGGGCACGAGCAGTGCATATGTTCCCCTGTTTTCACTCCCCTCCTTCCGCCTTCTTCTGACTGTGCGGCCTCATGGCCGCGGCATGCGATAAGGGATCAGCTGAGGCCGCCCAGTCTGAAGCAGGTGTAAGGACATGTGTGAGCGGCGAACATATTTACTGCACAAGGCCACGAATCCCAGCACCGCAGTGTGACTTTAGGAAAAGCCACTGTGGGTCTGGGATTTATGGCCATCGTTAACCGCACCGGCCAACATGAAATGAGGTCATGAGACGGCCTGCACTAACAGGGTATTGCCAAGGGATAACACAAGAGCGCAGTTTCCTGTACTGCAAATAACAACGGTAAGGAATCTGCGCACAGCACCTAGGTGTAAATTTGTACACCTGTGCTGCGTCTCCTTAAAAAGAATAGTAGTCACGCCTCCACTACTGTTTGACAGTATAATGGGCTAAATAGTGTACGTGTTTAATTCAGCGTGTGCAAGGAGCAAAATTAAATAGAGCAACCTTTGACTTGTGCATCAATAATGCTGTTCAAGGTGTGGCTCTTGTACCTTGCAACACCTGAGGGGGGGGTTAAAGGTAACCTTTGAAATTGGTTCAACTAGGCTTTGGCCAACACTCTGCTCCTCTACTCCTCCTGCTGACCCTGGGCTCAAACACCGCTAGTTTTTGCCCGGAAATGCTAGCTGCACAGAGAAAAACACCAGCCAATGTGTTAGTGGGGTTCAGCACCGCCAGCTGTTCCCCTGCTGTGTAGTCGGCAACGTGTCCAGCACAAGCCACGCTGGCACAACAGAACAAAAGCTGCCACCAGTGCAGGCTTCGGCCTACACTTTGCTCCTCTCCTCCTCCTGCTGACCCTGGGCTCAAACAACGCCAGTTTCTGCCCGGACATGCTAGCTGCACAGAGAAAAACACCAGCCAATGTGTTAGTGGGGTTCAGCACCGCCAGCTGTTCCCCTGCTGTGCAGCTTGCAACGTGACCTGCAAACGCCACGCAGGCACATGAACTGAAATTGAAGGGAGCCTGCCCCCCACCCCCAGGTGTTTCTATGTATAACAGCCACCTTGTACAGCAGTACTGCTGCATTTGTACAAGGTGGCTGACGTTTTCTCCTTGCCCACGTGGAACTCAACACGTACAAAATGTGTCTCTTTGAGACCATTCCACTGTCCCTGAGGTGTGACTTTCCTTTCTAATGATACGCAGCACCCCCCTTGGTAGCGCTTCCCGTCTTCTGACATCATTGGTTGGCTACTTGCGCCTGTTCGTCCGCCCTGCCTGAATAAAATGCTCCTCGTTGTCTTAATTATTTTGACTGCGAGGGTGTGATTGATGGGCACGAGCAGTGCATATCTTCGCCTGTCTTAACTCATCTCCTTCCGCCTTCTTCAGACTGTGCAGCCTCATGGCCGCGGCATGCGAGAAGGGATCAGCAGAGGCCGCCCAGTCTGAAGCAGGTGTAAGGACGTGTGTGAGCGGCCAAAATATTTACTGCTCAAGGCCACGAATCCCAGCACCGCAGTGTGGCTTTATGAAAAGACACTGAGGGTCTGGGATTTATGGCCATCGTTAACCGCACCGGCCAACATGAAATGAGGTCATAAGATGGGCAGCGCTAACAGGGCATTGCCAAGGGATAACACAAGAGCGCAGACTCCTGTACAGCAAATAACAACGCTCAGGAAGCTGCGCCAAGCACCAAGGCGTTATTTTGGACACCTGTGCTGCGTCTCATCAAAAAACCAAGTCACGCATCCACTACAGTTTGACTGTAGAATGGGGTAAATTGTGTATGTCTTTCATTCAGCGTGTGCAAGTAGACAAATTAATAGAGCAACCTTTCACTTGTGCAGCATTAATACTGCACAAGGTGTGTCTCTTGTACTTTGTAACACCTGAGGGGGGGGTTAAAGGTTTCCTTTGAAATTGGTTCAACTAGGCTTCGGCCTACACTCTGCTCCTCTCCTCCTCCTCCTGCTTCAACACGGGCTCTAACATCGCAAGTTTTTGCCAGCAAGTGCTAGCTGCACAGATAAAAACACACGCCATTGTGTTAGTGGGGTTCAGCAACGCCAGCTGTTCCCCCAGTGTGTAGCCGGCAAAGTGTCCTGCAAACGCAACGCAGACACAAAGCTGCCTCCAGTGCAGGCTTCGGCCTACACTCATCTCCCCCTGCTTACCCTTTGCTCCAACACCGCTAGTTGGGGCTCTAGGAAGACAATCTTTAATAGGCAAGGCAACGCATCCGGGTTCCAGCACCGCCAGCTGGTTCTCGGCAGTGTTCTTGTCACAGGTACTCCCTCGTGCCAAGCCTGGTTTCAGCACCGTCAGCTGTTTCCGGGTTGTGTCAACTTCACTGAGACGCCTATGCTTGCCCCGTCGTGGGGCGGTCGAGTTAGCCAACTCCAGGGTGCCTCCAGTTTAGGAGCTTCCTATGTGGGCTGCGTGAACTGGTAGTCAAGGCTGGTTCTGTAGTGCCAGTAGGCCCAGCTCCCCCTGTAGGACTGTTGGGGTTCGGTAACTGCGGCTGCCTCGCGGCCTAGCTGTTCTCTCCTCTCCTGTGGGCCTTGGGCTCCACCACCTGGTTCCAGCACCGTCAGCTGGTTCCGGGCCGAGCCTTTGGCTTAGGTGCCTCCTCCTGGGTTTCCGAGTTCCGCCAACGCCAGGCGGTCCTTGGTAGTGCTTTTAAGCGCGGGCACCTACAGCTTAGTAACCGGGTTCCAGCACCGTCAGCTGGTCCTCGGTCGTGCCATTGGCTCTTGCACACTGGGGCAACGCATCCGGGTTCCAGCACCGCCAGCTGGTTCTCGGCAGTGTTCTTGTCACAGGTACTCCCTCGTGCCAAGCCTGGTTTCAGCACCGTCAGCTGTTTCCGGGTTGTGTCAACTTCACTGAGACGCCTATGCTTGCCCCGTCGTGGGGCGGTCGAGTTAGCCAACTCCAGGGTGCCTCCAGTTTAGGAGCTTCCTATGTGGGCTGCGTGAACTGGTAGTCAAGGCTGGTTCTGTAGTGCCAGTAGGCCCAGCTCCCCCTGTAGGACTGTTGGGGTTCGGTAACTGCGGCTGCCTCGCGGCCTAGCTGTTCTCTCCTCTCCTGTGGGCCTTGGGGTCCACCACCTGGTTCCAGCACCGTCAGCTGGTTCCGGGCCGAGCCTTTGGCTAAGGTGCCTCCTCCTGGGTATCCGAGTTCCGCCAACGCCAGGCGGTCCTTGGTAGTGCTTTTAAGCGCGGGCACCTACAGCTTAGTAACCGGGTTCCAGCACCGTCAGCTGGTCCTCGGTCGTGCCATTGGCTCTTGCACACTGGGGCAACGCATCCGGGTTCCAGCACCGCCAGCTGGTTCTCGGCAGTGTTCTTGTCACAGGTACTCCCTCGTGCCAAGCCTGGTTTCAGCACCGTCAGCTGTTTCCGGGTTGTGTCAACTTCACTGAGACGCCTATGCTTGCCCCGTCGTGGGGCGGTCGAGTTAGCCAACTCCAGGGTGCCTCCAGTTTAGGAGCTTCCTATGTGGGCTGCGTGAACTGGTAGTCAAGGCTGGTTCTGTAGTGCCAGTAGGCCCAGCTCCCCCTGTAGGACTGTTGGGGTTCGGTAACTGCGGCTGCCTCGCGGCCTAGCTGTTCTCTCCTCTCCTGTGGGCCTTGGGGTCCACCACCTGGTTCCAGCACCGTCAGCTGGTTCCGGGCCGAGCCTTTGGCTAAGGTGCCTCCTCCTGGGTATCCGAGTTCCGCCAACGCCAGGCGGTCCTTGGTAGTGCTTTTAAGCGCGGGCACCTACAGCTTAGTAACCGGGTTCCAGCACCGTCAGCTGGTCCTCGGTCGTGCCATTGGCTCTTGCACACTGGGGCAACGCATCCGGGTTCCAGCACCGCCAGCTGGTTCTCGGCAGTGTTCTTGTCACAGGTACTCCCTCGTGCCAAGCCTGGTTTCAGCACCGTCAGCTGTTTCCGGGTTGTGTCAACTTCACTGAGACGCCTATGCTTGCCCCGTCGTGGGGCGGTCGAGTTAGCCAACTCCAGGGTGCCTCCAGTTTAGGAGCTTCCTATGTGGGCTGCGTGAACTGGTAGTCAAGGCTGGTTCTGTAGTGCCAGTAGGCCCAGCTCCCCCTGTAGGACTGTTGGGGTTCGGTAACTGCGGCTGCCTCGCGGCCTAGCTGTTCTCTCCTCTCCTGTGGGCCTTGGGGTCCACCACCTGGTTCCAGCACCGTCAGCTGGTTCCGGGCCGAGCCTTTGGCTTAGGTGCCTCCTCCTGGGTATCCGAGTTCCGCCAACGCCAGGCGGTCCTTGGTAGTGCTTTTAAGCGCGGGCACCTACAGCTTAGTAACCGGGTTCCAGCACCGTCAGCTGGTCCTCGGTCGTGCCATTGGCTCTTGCACACTGGGGCAACGCATCCGGGTTCCAGCACCGCCAGCTGGTTCTCGGCAGTGTTCTTGTCACAGGTACTCCCTCGTGCCAAGCCTGGTTTCAGCACCGTCAGCTGTTTCCGGGTTGTGTCAACTTCACTGAGACGCCTATGCTTGCCCCGTCGTGGGGCGGTCGAGTTAGCCAACTCCAGGGTGCCTCCAGTTTAGGAGCTTCCTATGTGGGCTGCGTGAACTGGTAGTCAAGGCTGGTTCTGTAGTGCCAGTAGGCCCAGCTCCCCCTGTAGGACTGTTGGGGTTCGGTAACTGCGGCTGCCTCGCGGCCTAGCTGTTCTCTCCTCTCCTGTGGGCCTTGGGGTCCACCACCTGGTTCCAGCACCGTCAGCTGGTTCCGGGCCGAGCCTTTGGCTAAGGTGCCTCCTCCTGGGTATCCGAGTTCCGCCAACGCCAGGCGGTCCTTGGTAGTGCTTTTAAGCGCGGGCACCTACAGCTTAGTAACCGGGTTCCAGCACCGTCAGCTGGTCCTCGGTCGTGCCATTGGCTCTTGCACACTGGGGCAACGCATCCGGGTTCCAGCACCGCCAGCTGGTTCTCGGCAGTGTTCTTGTCACAGGTACTCCCTCGTGCCAAGCCTGGTTTCAGCACCGTCAGCTGTTTCCGGGTTGTGTCAACTTCACTGAGACGCCTATGCTTGCCCCGTCGTGGGGCGGTCGAGTTAGCCAACTCCAGGGTGCCTCCAGTTTAGGAGCTTCCTATGTGGGCTGCGTGAACTGGTAGTCAAGGCTGGTTCTGTAGTGCCAGTAGGCCCAGCTCCCCCTGTAGGACTGTTGGGGTTCGGTAACTGCGGCTGCCTCGCGGCCTAGCTGTTCTCTCCTCTCCTGTGGGCCTTGGGGTCCACCACCTGGTTCCAGCACCGTCAGCTGGTTCCGGGCCGAGCCTTTGGCTAAGGTGCCTCCTCCTGGGTATCCGAGTTCCGCCAACGCCAGGCGGTCCTTGGTAGTGCTTTTAAGCGCGGGCACCTACAGCTTAGTAACCGGGTTCCAGCACCGTCAGCTGGTCCTCGGTCGTGCCATTGGCTCTTGCACACTGGGGCAACGCATCCGGGTTCCAGCACCGCCAGCTGGTTCTCGGCAGTGTTCTTGTCACAGGTACTCCCTCGTGCCAAGCCTGGTTTCAGCACCGTCAGCTGTTTCCGGGTTGTGTCAACTTCACTGAGACGCCTATGCTTGCCCCGTCGTGGGGCGGTCGAGTTAGCCAACTCCAGGGTGCCTCCAGTTTAGGAGCTTCCTATGTGGGCTGCGTGAACTGGTAGTCAAGGCTGGTTCTGTAGTGCCAGTAGGCCCAGCTCCCCCTGTAGGACTGTTGGGGTTCGGTAACTGCGGCTGCCTCGCGGCCTAGCTGTTCTCTCCTCTCCTGTGGGCCTTGGGGTCCACCACCTGGTTCCAGCACCGTCAGCTGGTTCTCGGCAGTGTCTTTTGCTCTTGTACCTTCTGCTCCCCATCCTGGTTCCAGTACCGTCAGCTGGTTCCGGGCAGAGCCTTTGGCTTAGGTGCCTCCTTCTGGGTATCCAAGTTCCACCAATGTCAGGTGGTCCTTGGTAGTGCTTTCAGGCACGGGTACCTCCTGCTTAGTAACCGGGTTCCAGTAACGTCAGCTGGTCCTTGGTAGTTCCATTGGCTCTTGGACATTCGGCTACCCATCCGGGTTCCAGTACCGTCAGCTGGTTCTCGGCAGTGTCTTTTGCTCTTGTACCTTCTGCTCCCCATCCTGGTTCCAGTAACGTCATCTGGTTCCGGGCAGAGCCTTTGGCTTAGGTGCCTCCTTCTGGGTATCCGAGTTCCGCCAACGTCAGGCGGTCCTTGGTAGTGCTTTTTAGCACGGGTACCTCCTGCTTAGTAACCGGGTTCCAGTAACGTCAGCTGGTCCTCGGTAGTTCCATAGGCTCTTGAACCTTCGGGTAGCCATCCGAGTTCCAGTTCCATCAGCTGGTTCTTGGCATTTTCTCAGCCTTCTTGTACCTTCTGCTACATTTCCAAGTTGAAGACCCTAACGTCGACAACCCGGAAGACCACCCCGATGACGACGACCCGGAAGACCACCCCGATGACGACGACGACGACGACGGCGGAGACGACGACGGCTGAGACGACGACGGCGGAGATGACGACACTGGAGACGAAGACCCTGGAGACGACAACATGGAAGACCGAGAAGCAGAAGAACAAGAGGCTGCAGAACAAAGAGCAGAAGAACATTAAGCATAAGACTTAATATCAGAGCAAAAGATATTATCTAAATTATATGCAGAAGAAGACTAAGCAGTGTATGGGGGTGAGTCCGTTCCTCCTCGTGGTGCCCCTGGATAAAGCCTGATGCTGCAGGCCAAACTGAACGCGGACAAATGTAACTTTTGTGGCTGGCAGAACGGAAGGTGTAATCTTCCAACTTTTATAGATAACAACTACGGGAATGCCTGTCACAAATGAGAATATGATGAAGAAGTAGAATAGGAAGAATAATAACAGTGGAATAAAAAGAATATGTAGAATAGGAAGAATAATAATAGTTGAAGAAAATGAATATGAAGAATGTAATAAAAAAAAAAATAGGTAGAAGATGAAGAAGAAGATGAATAAGGTGAAGAAGTTGATGTCAAGGATGCTGATGATGATGAAGATGAAAGTGTGGGAAAAGAAAAAAAAAAAAAAGAAAAAAAAGAAGGGGAAGGGCGTGGAATAGTGAAACATCAATATCTGACAAAATAAAAAAAATTTACATACTCAATATCTTTTTCAATCCGAACTTCTTTAAAAAAAAAAAAAAACATGCTATTCTATTTGATTGGACTAATCCTCATTGCCTTTAATGTCTCCGCCACCTCCCCCATACATCCTACATTATTCTTAGTTGTTTTCCTTCAGGTAGAATGAACCTACAAGGAAAGAAAGGGTTTATTTTAATTCCGATATTTTGGTCCCATTGACTTGCATTGGGATCGGGTATCGGTATCGGCGATATCCGATATTTTTTGAATATCGACCGATCCAAACCGATACCGATACTTTCCGATATCGGAAGGTATCGCTCAACACTTACATTTTAATGCATATGTTCATTCTTTTTGGTGTTTTTTTTAGCGCTTTTCCAGGTGGAATCCACCTGATAAAGGAGTCCCATGCACATACCCTTACCTTCACGGTCTTTCCTTTAACCCCTTAACGACCAGGGTTATTTAAGTTTTTGAATTTCTGTTTTTTGCCTCTTCCCAGAGCCATGATTTTTTTTAATTCTACAGTTGCTTTTTGTTTTTGTTCTTTTTACCGTGTTCACTAAATGCGAAAACTAACCGGCCGGTATGATTTTCCAGGTCATTAGGAGTACATAGATACCAAACATGTCTAGGTTCTTTTTTATTTAACCGGTGAAAGAAAATTCCAAAATTTGTTTTGTGTTGTTGTCTCCATTTTTTTGTGATCTGGGGCTGGTGAGGGCTTATTTTTTGCGCGCCGAGTTGACAATTTTATTGATACCATTTTGGTGTGTATATGATCTTTTGATCGCCTGTTATTGCATTTTATTGCAATGTAACGGCAACAAAAAAACGTAATTCTGAAGTTTTAATTTTTTTCTTGCTACGCCATTTAGCGATTGGGTTAATATTTTTTATATTGATAGATCAGGCGATTCTGAACGTGGTGATACCAAATATGTATAGATTTGATTTTTTTTTTACTGTTTTATTTTGAATGGGGCGAAAGGGGGGTGATTTGAACTTTTATATATTTTTTATTTTTTAAATATTTTTTAAAACTTTTTTTTTAAGTTTCTGCGTGCTTCACTAGTCTCCATGGGAGACTAGAAGCTGTAATCTTCTGATCGTCTCTGTTACACACAGGCGATGATCTGTGTGTAGCAGAAATGCTCACTTGCTATGAATGCTGACCACTGGGAGGCGCTAATAGCAAACTGGCAATGACAACCAGAGATCTGCTGCAGATCTCTGGTTGTCATGCCGACCCATCAGTGACCCGCAATCGTGTGACAGGGTCAGCGATGGGCGGGATTAGCTACGCGCTTCTGGTAAGCGCAAGTTAAATGCTGCTGTCATAGATTGACAGCGGCATTTAACTAGTTAACAGCCTCGGGTGGATCACGATTCTGTCCGTGGCTGTTGCAGGCACATGTCAGCTGTATAAATCAGATGTCATGTGCCCGGAAAGGTGCGGGCTGAGAGCCAGAGCCCGCACCGTGGGTGTACTATTATGCCACATGTCGGAAAAGGGTTGAAGGGACTCTATCAGCACAAAACAAGTGTTCAAGCCAAGTACAGGCACTCTGTGCTCCATGGCTGCCATACATTTAAGTGCGCCTTCCCACCTGCTTGGTGTCCTTCTATCTCCAGAATTCTCTGGTTCTATAAAGCCAGAGCTGTCAATCACAGAAGAGGAGAGGTGGAGGTAGAAGGAAAACAAGAATGTGGGAAGGGGTATGTAAATGTTTGACCCCACCGGGATACACCGATCGCCTGTACTTTGTCAGTCATTTTGTGCTTACAGGGACCCTTTAATAATCTATCACAGTTTAAGGGACTCAGATGATTGTTGACCGTATTCACTTGTATTTTTTAACCCCTTTCTGACCTCGGACGGGATAGTACATCCAAGGTCAGATCCCCCGCTTTGGTGAGCCCGCATCAAAGCCAGGGCATGTCAGCTGTTTTGAACAGCTGACATGTGCCCGCAATAGCGGCGGGTGAAATCACGATTCACCCACCGCTATTAACTAGTTAAATGCTGTTGTCAAATGCTAACAGCGGCATTTAACCGGCGCTTCAGGCTGTCCGGTCGGAAATGAGTGCATCGCTGACCCCTGTCACATGATCGGGGGGTCAGCGATGCATCAGAATGGTAACCATAGAGGTCCTTGAGACCTCTATGGTTACTAATGCCGGCCTGCTGTAAGCGTCCCCCTGTGGTCGGCGCTCATAGCAAGCCTGCATTTCAGCTACATAGCAGCGATCTGATGATCGCTGCTATGTAGCGAAGCCGATCGAGTGGTGCCAGCTTCTAGCCTCCCATGGAGGCTATTGAAGCATGGCAAAAGTAAAAAAAAAAGTAAAAAAAAATGTGAAAAAAATGAAAACAATATAAAAGTTTAAATCACCCCCCTTTCGCCCCATTCAAAATAAATCAATAAAAAAAAAAAATCAAACCTACACATATTTGGTATCGCCGCGTTCAGAATCGCCTGATCTATCAATAAAAAAAGGATTAACCTGATCACTAAATGGCGTAGCGAGAAAAAATTTGAAATGCCAGAATTATGTTTTTATGGTTGCCGCAACATTGCATTAAAATGCAATAACGGGCGATCAAAAGAACGGATCTGCACCAAAATGGTATCATTAAAAACGCCAGCTCGGCACACAAAAAATAAGCCCTCATCTGACCCCAGGTCATGAAAAGTGGAGACGCTACGGGTATCGGAAAATGGCGCAAGTTTTTTTTTTTTAGCAAAGTTTGGAATTTTTTTTCACCACTTAGATAAAAGAGAACCTAAACATGTTAGGTGTCTATGAACTCGTAATGACCTGGAGAATCATAATATCAGGTCAGTTTTAGCATTTAGTGAATCTAGCAAAAAAGCCAAACAAAAAACAAGTGTGGGATTGCACTTTTTTTGCAATTTCACCGCATTTGGAATTTTTTTCCTCTTTTCTAGTACACGACATGCTAAAACCAATGATGTCGTTCAAAAGTGTTTCGCAAAAAAATAAGCCCTCACATGGCCATATTGACAGAAAAATAAAAAAGTTATGGCTCTGGGAAGGAGGGGAGCGAAAAACGAACACGGAAAATCGGAAAATCCCAAGGTCATGAAGGGGTTATATATGTTTCTGCACATGACTCATGTATATATGGGGTCAGACCAATGCCCCCTGTTAAATGCCCAATATTGCAAAGTAGATATTGTGTCCTGTGTATGCACCCACTGTACTTTAAAGTCTCCATGTTGGTGAATGTTTACTTTTGGTTGTTTCCCCCCTATCACTATGCAAATTTATAAACCTGTTTTACACATGTAAACTGGTGTGGGGATTGGTTTGACAGAGAGAAACAAGTAAAGCAAGGTCACTTTTTGGTAAGAGCCAGTGACTAAATTTAGGCCGTCCTCAGACTAAGTGAGGTGCACAGGCAGGTATCATGGAAGCCTTGGAGGAACCAAGAAGATCCTGGGCCTCTGCATGAAGAATATTAGTGAATGCCATGTGACAGAGAATGCGCCCAACTGAGGCCAGGATGCAAGACACTGTGACAAAATGCAGGCAGTGTTGCCTTCCCTGACACGCCACTTTTCACTAAGGGAACTATCTGAATTTTGATTTGATATTGTTGGAGTTCTCCTACATTAGAAGTATAATTCCTCCATATTGAAAGACCTGTAAATAAAGCAAGCTGTCCCATGCTGCAGTGAAGAGTCATGTTGGGGTACCAGGATCTCCAGAGGACTATAGGGGGCACTGCTGTGTGCGGGTACCATTTTTCCCCACCTTACAACAGAGCCACTATTCCAGAACATTGTGTGTCAGTCATCCAGGTAACATAGTTGTACAATCTTCACCAGAATAATGAAGAATTTTAAGCGTTTCCAGTTCTAAACCATAGATTTCATAGAATAAAACCTTTATTTTGTTACAGGAAGAATATTTGTCTTTGTAATATGTTAATCAGTAGACAGTAAGCAGTGCTATTTTTTTCCAAAAGTGGCACAGAACCAACAGACCACATTATAAGTCAAAGCCCATCATTGTGTGTTTGGTTGTTTTACAACTTGCAGGAGAGTCCTTTATCAACAATAACACTGTGACATTGAAACTGTAGGTAATAATTACTTAAAGTATGGCGTTCTCTAGTTATTGTGGGAACTCAATGCCACTCATTGTGCACTGCAGGGAAATACTTTATGGAACTCTCTGGATAATGTGTGAACGCTTTATTTGGGACTCTAAGGCTTTATTGAAGAACGGTGTGGAATTATGGTTTGATATACACATTTTGGTTAGATTGTCTCACTTGGCTGCTCACAAAGGTAGACACAGGACCGTTGCTTCTACTGGTTTATTAAATCATGGCATAAACCAGTGCAGGGTATAACAAAATAAACATGCCCTTTCTGGCATAAAGGCAAAACAAATGATAACTTAATAGCACAGTCCATATGCCCGCAGGATTCACCCTCTCAGGATACAACAAAGTCCAGCTCCCACTGGAGCTCGAGACTGGAGACTTCCCTGTCTCCAAACACACAAACCGAAAAAACCTCAATGTTCGGTCATTTAACTTCCCGAACCACACCCTTGGGGAGGAGGTATGATGAGTAACCATCCCGCCCATCTCTTACAGCCACTCACAAAAAAACTTAACCCTGTCATGGCTGATGGACCCCTCTCAGCACATAACATGCTAGAGAGAAACTTATGGGTTTCGCATCACAGAAGATAGCAACTTTCGTGACACATATCTCCCCTCACATACATTGCCAGTGACCCTGTCACAGCATATACTGTATATATGGAAATAGCTAGCCAAAAGTTTAAAGGAAGTGCAACTATGATATTCTATGAGGCTGTGCACGTGTCCGATTTTTTTCTTTGGACTTTGAGGTCTGTGGAAAAAATCCGAGACATGTTCAATATTGATCAGAGGGGCCGTATCAAAATCAGCAATGCAAGTATAAGGGTGTATGAATAAAATCCGACTACACTTGGATGACATACCAGTGAGGTCCAATTTATTAAGGACTGACAGAAAGGACAACGTGTGTAAACCTTTCATTTTTTTCCCTCCACGTACTGTAAAAACTGGCGCTCAAACTCTGATCAGAATAATCGGTATGTTTTTCACATACGTGGAGAAATCGGTTGTGTGAACTTACCCATAGGTTGTAACAAGCACGTATTACCACATTCAAAAAGAATATGGGCGTGAACAACCAAGATCTAAATAACTGGGACTCTCACTATATTGACGGAAACCAATTGTTGTCATCTGTCATCTCTAAATTTTATAACATTTTAAAAATTCTGTGTTTTCTTAACATACTGAATTTTTCCTGTTATTTCAGACAAGGGACGAATTTGCAGATACTGAACAGATTAGTATCATTGAGCGGTTTCCATACCCATTTCAGGTAAGACATATTCTGCAACATACTTTCCACGAACTCATCATTATGACTTATATTCCAAGAAAAAAATTGCAATCTTTCTTTTACCTTCACTGATCCATATAAAATGTGCTCAACTTGTTGTAAGTTCATTCTTAGATTAGGAACACATAGAGCGGCTTGAATGGGGAGACAGAGAGGAGAGACATAAAGGTACCTTCACATTAAGCGACGCTGCAGCGATACCGACAACGATCTGGATCGCTGCAGCGTCGCTGTTTGGTCGCTGGAGAGCTGTCACAAAGACCGCTCTCCAGCGACCAACGATGTCGGTAACCAGGGTAAACATCGGGTAACTAAGCGCAGGGCCGCGCTTAGTAACCCGATGTTTACCCTGGTTACCATCCTAAAAGTAAAAAAAAACAAACAGTACATACTTACCTACCGCTGTCTGTCCTCCAGCGCTGTGCTCTGCTCTCCTCCTGTACTGTCTGTGTGAGCACAGCGGCCGGAAAGCAGAGCGGTGACGTCACCGCTCTGCTTTCCGGCTGACCGACGCTCACAGCCAGTACAGGAGGAGAGCAGAGCACAGCGCCGGGGACAGACAGCGGTAGGTAAGTATGTACTGTTTGTTTTTTTTTACTTTTAGGATGGTAACCAGGGTAAACATCGGGTTACTAAGCGCGGCCCTGCGCTTAGTTACCCGATGTTTACCCTGGTTACCAGTGAAGACATCGCTGGATCGGTGTCACACACGCCGATCTAGCGATGTCAGCAGGAGTCCAGCGACGAAATAAAGTTCTGGACTTTATTCAGCGACCAACGATCTCCCAGCAGGGGCCTGATCGTTGGTCGCTGTCACACATAACGATTTCATTAACGATATCGTTGCTACGTCACAAAAAGCAACGATATCGTTAACAATATCGTTATGTGTGAAGGTACCTTTATAAGCACAATCTACAGTGAAGTCATAATCAATGAAGTTCAAAGCAGAACCTGAATCCACAAATGCAGGTGTAAAAATAAAACCAGTTTTAGTATCCAGTGATACCTGTAGGAAAACACCCGATGCTGGTACAAGAGATAATTTCAGATTCTTGGAACCTGCAACTTGACACTTAAGGTTTTTTTCCATTAAGAAATTAATTATGTACTTAAAACATTGAACCATAACATGACCAGAATGACCACAATATAAACAAAAGTATATTGCCCGTGTTTGTTCCGTACCCTCTCTAGGACCCCGGCAAGCACAAATTTGCAGAGATTCACCAGTCTCACCTGATGAAAGAGATACGACTAAAATACCTTCTAATGTGTCTCTATCCCTCAGATGTCTTTCTAAATAAATAGCGAGGGTCATAGCCTTCTCTAAAGACTGCAGACAAGAATTGTAAGTCAGCCTGCCCTTAATCTGATGTGAGAGTCCTTGCTAGAACTGACTCCAGAGAGTAGGGTCTTTCCAAAAGGTCTCCACAGCCAACATCTGAACTGAGAGCAGCAATCCTCAGCTCTATGACCTCCCTCAATCAATGTATGGATCTTGGACTCAGCAACAGCAACTTTGTCAGGGTTGTCATCAATTAAACTGAGAGCTGAGTAAGACGCCTCTACAGAGGCCAACTAAGGAGAATACTCGGGCAAAGAAAATGCCCAGGCCTGTGGATCTCCACTGAGTAAAGACAAAATAATGCCTACTTGTTGACTCTCGGACCCAGAGGATACCCAACGTAAACGGAAGTATAATTTGTATGAAATAGGATTAAATAGAAAACTTACTTCTGTGTTCAGCTAATCAATTCGGTAATTTTAGGTTCCAACATGGTTTATAGATGACCTCGGTCAACCAAAGCGGTCAAACGTGCATGCTGCTGTTGGTCCCTGATTTTTGCAACCTCCAGGGACAAGACCTGTAGTTGTATATCCAAGCTGCAAACCAGATCCATACGGACGCCCAAGAACACGCTAAATTGTCTGACTATAATGTTATGACTGAATTCACACTCGTACAGAGATGAACAAGCCAGGGGAGATTTTAAATCTGCACAACACAGATTCTTTTACAGACTAGACAAATCCTTATTTTGATCCTTTTTTGTCCCTGCCTGACCGCAGAAATGGCACCATGGAATTACGCAATGGCACTCCTATTCAACGTCAGCTGACCCTCTGTGCCCTTCACTGCACCCAAAAACAACAACAATAGAACATAGTACACATAGACAAAGGGTGAGCCACAGGGCTAATGATAAGGACTTGTTCACACAGTCATACATGAAAGACAGACAAAAGAGAAAGAAACCCAAAAAGACCTATGGTATACGTGGAAACACCCACACCCTGTGTTAATGCTGTACCTTCCAGTTCTGTGTGCCTACCATTCCTGCCAGTCCTTTGTTCCTGCCGTTCCTGCCCATCCAGCGTTCCTGCCGTACCTTCCAGTCCTGTGTGCCTGCCGTTCCTGCCAGTCCTGTGTTCCTGCTGTGCCTGCCAGTCCTGAGTCTCCGTTGTTTTCGTCTAACGTGTGCTTTCATCTTACCGGTCAGTACTTTGTCTTTTGCTGCCTCTATCTGTCCAGTGCCTCCGCCATTCTTGTCACTTCAGTAGCTCCGTCTTCCGTTCTCTCTTTGTTCTATCTTCAGTCGTCCCTTTGGCTCTGGCAGTTGCGGCTTCACCCTCCTTGGGCCTGTCCCTATCACTCCCTGTACAGGGGGTGGCATCACCTGGTTCACTCGCCCTCGGGGGCTCTGAAGTCGGGACCCAGAGGGTCCACTACCTAAGTCCTGATAACGTACTACCTCCTCATGTGGCTGTTAACTGCTGGGGGGCTATTAATTCAAGGATCAATATTGGAAAATTCACTAATAATGTATGAATATACACTGTGTTCCAAATTATTATGCACAAAGAGTTTAGGAGTGATAAGGTTAGAATTTTTTTGTTTGTCATTTAAACTCATTGATGGTGATGTGTGTCAGGGCTCTTTATATCACTGAAAGCAATTGCAGATACCTGTGCAAATTAGTTTGGCAGGTGTGTCCAAATAAAGGCAAGACTACTTAAGAAGGCTGTTCCACATTATTAAGCAGCCTACATTTTTGGCCAAAATGGGAAAGAAAAAGGATGTGTCGGCTGCTGAGAAGCAACAAATTGTGGAGTATTTAGGTCAAGGCATGACTACAATCAACATTGCCAAGACACTTCATCGTGATCATCGCACAATCAGGAAGTATGCAGCTGATTCCCAGCACACACGTGTGCATGCTGATAAGGAAAAATTGAGGACTCTTTCCAACAGGCAAATACGTAAGGTTTAAAGAGCAGCTGCAAAAATGCCTTGTCATAGCAGCAGACAAGTTTTTGAAGCTGCTGGTGCCTCCAACGTCCCCAGAACAACAAGATGCAGGGTCCTTCAGAGGTTTGCAGCTGTGCGTAAGCCATCCTGTCGACCACCTCTATCCACTGCACTCAAGCTGAAATGGCTCCAGTGGGCCAAACGATACATGAAGACTGACTTCCAAACTGTTTTGTTCACCGATGAGTGCCGTGCAACGCTCGATGTTCCAGATGGATGGAGTGGAGGATGGCTGGTTGATGGACACCCCATGAAAACACGGCTAAGGCGCCAACAAGGAGGAGGTGGAGTAATGTTTTGGCTGGAATCATGGGGAGAGAGATTGTCAGCCCCTTTATGATCCCTGAAGGGGTAAAGATGAACTCCATAATCTATGTGGAGTTTCTAAAACAATACTTCCTGCCATGGTTCAAGAGGAAGAACCGTGCTTTCCACAGCAAGATCATTTTCATGCATGATAATGCACCGTCTCATGCTGCAAAAAACACATCTGCATCTCTGACTGCTATGGGCATAAAAGAGGGCAAACTTATGGTGTGGCCACCATCTTCCTCTGACCTCAACCCCATTGAGAACCTCTGGAGCATCATCAAAAGGAGTGTCTATGATGGTGGGAGGCAGTTCACATCTAAGCAACAGCTCTGGGAGGGTATTCTGTCCACATGCAAAACAACTGAAGCAGAAACCATCCAAAAACTGACAAATTCAATGGACGAGAGAGTTCAGAAGCTTTCGAACAAGGTGTCCTATGTGCAAATGTAACATCACCTAGAATAAAGTTTTCACTTGAAAACTGTTTGATTTCATTTTGTAATAAGCTGATAATGCTTATAACATCACAATTGATCATTTTTTTTGTTCAAAATTAAATAAAAAAGGTTGAAAATTCTGCTGTGCATGATAATTTGGAACATGCATTTTGATTGTTTTTTTTTTTTTAAAAAAGATACTGTTTTCATAGGCAGTTTGTTCCAAAACATTGCAATTATACTAGAAGAGTAGATGACTGGAAAATAACAATGACTGCAATTCAGATAGGTAATTTAGAGAAAATATGAGGAAATATTATTTGCATAATTATTTGGAACACAGTGTAGTATTCATAGGATAACGCACCCCATAGGCAGATCCTGTAGTATAAGGCAGCACCCCTAGGCAGATTCTGAAATATAAGGCAGCACCCCATAGGCAGATTCTGAAATATAAGGCAGCACCAATATAGGGAGACCCTGTGGTATAAGGCAGCCCCCCATAGGCAGACTCTAGTAAAATGCAGCACCCCATATGCAGACCCTGTAGTATAAGGCAGCACCTCATAGGCAGACTCTAGTAAAAGGCAGCACCCCATAGGCAGACCCTGTAGTATAAGACAGCAACCCATAGGCAGACTGTGTAGTAAAAGGCAGTACTCCCATAGGCAGATTCTGAAGTATAAGGCAGCACCTATATAGGCAGATCCTGAAGTATAAGGCAGCCCCCCCATAGGCAGATCCTGAAGTATAAGGCAGCCCCCAATAGGCAGATCCTGAAGTATAAGGCAGCCCTCCTATAGGCAGATCCTGAAGTATAAGGCAACCCCCCTATAGGCAGATCCTGAAGGTTAAGGCAGCACCCTTATAGGCAGATCTTGAAGTATAAGTCAGCCCCATAAAAAAAAACAATAAATAAATACTCACCTCTCTTCCTACTTGTTTCATCGGTGCTCCAACCTCCCGCTCATCTTCTGACAGCGGGCACCAGGTTGTGACATCATTGCGCCCACTGTTATTGTCGACGTCGGTGCGCAGCGCTCCTTCCCTCATCAGTGCAGTGATGGGCGGGGGGCCCACTACTGACACCGGCTCCCCCCGGCCTGCTCAGGGGCCCCATAGCGGGCGGCAGAGCAGGGAGATCGATTCTCCCTGCTCTGCCGCAGAAGGTAACTGTATCGGCACATGCAGCTACAGTTACAGTAGCATAGCTCTGGGTGGGCCTCCTCTGAGCACCAGGCCCGGGGCGATGGCCCCCTATGCCCCCCAGGTAGCTACGCTACTACTTAGCGGTCTAGCATGAACTGTGCCCTTGAGATCTCCCTAGAATGGCTCAATGATAATGAGGTCAAAAGACTGAGATGGCCACTCCAGAACCTTCATTTTGTTCTGAGGTAGCCAGTGACAGGTCGACTTGGCCTTGTGTTTACGATCGTTGTCATGTTGGAACATTTAAGTACGTCCCATGCGCAGCTTCCGGGCTGATGAGTGTAAATTTGCCTCCAGAATTTGCTGATAACATGCTGCATTTATCTTTCTTTAAACTTTGACTAAGTTTCCTGTGCCTTTTTAGCTCACACATCCCCAAAATATCAGCGATCCACCTCCGTGCTTTACAGTAGGAATGGTGTTCCTTTCATCATAGGCCTTGTTGACCTCTCTCCAAATGTAACATTTATGGTTGTGGCCAAAAAGTTCAATTTTGGTCTCATCACCCCAAATTACCTTGTTCCAGAAGTTTTGAGGCTTGTCTCTGTGCTGTTTTGCGTATTGTAGGTGAGATACTATCTGGCATTTGCGCAGTAATGGCTTTCTTCTGGCAACTCGATCGTGCAGCTCATTTTTCTTCTAGTGCCTCCTTATTGTGCATCTTGAAATAGCCGCACTGCTAGTTTTCAGAGAGTCCTGTAATTCAGCTGATGTTATTTGTGAGTTTTCTTTGCATCCCGAACTATTTTCCTGGCAGTTGTGGATGACATTTTTGTTGGTCTACCTGACCGTGGTTTTGTTTTTACAGAGCCCCTGATTTTCCATTTCTTAATCACAGATTGAATGCTGCTGACTGGCATTATCAATTCCTTGGATATCTTTTTGTATCCCTTTCCTGTTTTATACAGGTCAACTACCTATTTCCATAGATCCATTGACAATTCTTTTGCTTTCCCCATGACTCACAATCCACAAATGTCAGTAGAGCGTAATACCGTAAACATGCTTGGAGCACGGTTAAAGCAGTTAATTCACCTCAAACTTTAAGGTGTCAACTATATTATATTAAAGTATCAGGAGAATTCTCTTATTTGTAAGACGTATCAATAAATAAATAAAACAGGCGTTTGACTATTCATTGTTTTAAATAGCACGCAGAATAAATTTCTATGTACTGCCCTCATCAGATATTTTCTAAACCACAAATTATGCTTACAGATAGTGTATGATGATGGACCACTCTATGTCTTTGCCCCCACTGAGGACCTGAGGAAACGTTGGCTTCATCAGATAAAGCACGGTATAGTGCAATCCTATGCATAATAATAATTTGTGTAATCGCTTCAAGTGTCACTATGATTGTGTATTTTCAGAAGGAACTAAGTATGTACATGATTAATCACACATTTTTCAACCAAATGTAACTTGTTTTCTACATTTTTTGTATTTTTTACCCTCTTCATACTCATCCTATCCCAGATGTCTTTATACACAGTAGAATAGGTTTCTTGACTTTATACATCCCCATAAAATAAGAGGGGTTACTGCCGTCATTACGAACTCTTTGCCCTTGCCATCCAGTCCATTAGCAATTTGGACAGCCTGTTAAGTCAGTCAACGCAACCAATTTTTATTGATCCAGCTATAAAAATGCAGGTAGAATCAGACATCTGAATATTGTAAGAAAGTCCTTACTGAGAGCTGGAAGAGCTGGGAAAAATATGTAGACAATCCTCTTATCAAGCTGAGACTGAAGTTTATTCGGAGACTTCGCAGTAGAACAGTTTCATAAAAGTCAGAGAGACAAAGCATGCAGGCACAAACAGGGGTCCAGACAGGCAAAGTAACGCTGGGACCTCTGGCAATGGTCTAACCCTAGCCTGGCCATGGTGTGGCATGGCGGCAGAATGGTGATGGAATGGCCTTGAACAACAGTAACAGGGGCTTTTTATACATGATACAGACAAAGAAAGCACATTGCCGCAAAAAGGGCATATACATCTATTCAAGGACAAGGCAGTGGTTAAATGTAACGACTTTGAGGCTCTTTCCTCCAAACTCCATTAGAACTCGTAAATCTCCATGTTCCTTTTAGCCACTGTAATTAATCTGATCACAGCTCTTAAGGTACCGTCACATTTAGCGACGCTGCAGCGATCAAGACAACGATGCCGATCGCTGCAGCGTCGCTGTTTGGTCGCTGGAGAGCTGTCACACAGACAGTTCTCCAGCGACCAACGATGCCGGTCCCTGGGTAACCAGGGTAAACATCGGGTTACTAAGCGCAGGGCCGTGCTTAGTAACCCGATGTTTATCCTGGTTACCAGTGTAAATGTAAAAAAAAAAAACACTAAATACTTACATTCCGGTGTCTGTCCCCCGGCGCTGTGCTTTCCTGCACAGTGAGCGCCGGCTGGCCGTAAAGCACAGCGGTGACGTCACCGCTGTAATCTGCTTTATGGCTGGCCGGCGCTGACAGTGCAGGAAAGCACAGCGCCGGGGGACAGACACCGGAATGTAAGCATGTAGTGTTTCTTTTTTTTACATTTACACTGGTAACCAGGGTAAACATAGGGTTACTAAGCACGGCCCTGTGTATTGGATGTAGTGACTGACAGCTCAGCTGTCCAATCTAGTGCAAGCGTGTGCTGAACTGTTGGTATTTTTATTGACAGCTCAGTCTTCCAATTTAGTGCAGGGGCATGCTGAGCAGTCAGTATTTTGATTGACAGCTCAGCCATCCAATCTGAGACTGGGAAGTGCTGAGCTTCCTTCAGGTGTTCCCTGTTCCAAGTGATTACGCAGCTACTTAGCTAAGCTTTAAGTATCAGATCTCTGCTAGATGTAGCATTTGCTTTGTGGTTTGCCTTGTATACGTGTGCTCTATTTGTTTGATCTATTGCTGCCTGACCTTGGACCTTGTTCTGACAATCCATTTTGCCTAGTCCCTTTGCTCTGGTCCGCTATGTTCCTGGTATTCTGACCTCGGACCATAACCTGTGCCTTTTCCCTTTAGTTTACTACATGCTCTCTTGGTATCTGACCCTGGTACATTTTGTTAGGGGTCGAGTTCCCGGCGTCTTGCTCATTCTCACTCTGTTCTGAGAGTTACTGCTGCTTCTCCAGTCTCTGCTATTAAAGTCTGTGCTGGTCAGCAGCGAGCGGACTTCTCTGGGACTAAGTCCTTGTCTGCACGTACTGAGCATGCCCAGCGTAAGGTTTCCCGTTGGAGATCGAGGGTCATGTGCTCAGGCTCTGCAGCACATTCCATTGGTCCTCTTGGCAGGTCCTAGAAGGGCAAAAGTGCTGTGGCCACTTCCTGTGCTGCTGCTATATAAACTGCGCATGACCGCACGGCCATGCGCTAGTATTGTCAAACAATTGCTAATGTGTGTATGTTGTGAGTGCAAGTCGTCCTTGGATACCCCTACCCTATAGTATGACTGTTCGCGGAAGGTGTATGGCTGCTACCTAGCGCCCGACTTATCCTACAGCACTAGTCACACATTATAGCGTCCAGTTGCTGTGACCGCCAGTACGGCGCCGTGCACTTCCTCTGTGCTTTCCTTACCCAAGCCTGGGTGGTTAGTGGCGTTCGTCAGTGCGGCACTGCATGCTCTTCTGTTTCATTTCACACCCAGTTGCGGTGTTGCGCCAGCAAGGGTCTAATCGGACTTCAATCCCAGTTGGGGTTGAGTTCGCTGACTACTTGCTCGCGCTTTAGGTGCGGTACCGCGGTCCTGTGCCTTAACAGGATTGCTTCTTTCACGCTGGGTGAGGTTAACCCACGCGTGTATACTCTAGTGTACCGCCATATAGTCTGCTAATTGCTAGCAGCAGGTTTTCACCTGCACGGTGGACCCCGGACTGCGAACGCATCTATACCATCTGTCTTGGTGCGTTCCGCCAGTCCTAACACATTTGACTACACTGTCTCACAGTTTGTCCGTGAGTATTGACTAGCATCACAAATATATTTTCACATTACATTAATCCCTGAAGCCTCTAAGGGAAGTGTGTGGCAAGCAAAAAAATAATCATTGGCACCTTCATCAGATTGGCTTCCCAATGGAAGAAAGGCCAAATCAAATATTGAGAAAGGCCAAATTGCCCATATGAAGAGAGCCTCGTGATAGAATGCTCTCACACACATAGAGACCCTCAACTTAGTATTCTCCATTAATGATGGCAGTGGCCATCAGAGCCCCCACCAGATAAAATCTATAAAAAAAATTCCATAATGTCTATCAGAATAGATTTTTTACTCCCCAAACTCCACACCCACCTTGGAAACAATGGACTAAATTCCAAGTTTTATAAATTAACCAACCCTTCTACAACTACAGCAGAGTAACTATTATACACACAGGAATCTTGATTGAAGAGATTGAAATCTTTATTGGTCGTTTTAAGGTACGCTGAGTCCCTGGTCCAGATAGGCTAGTGTCCCGATAAGTTTTGAGCGATACCTTCCGATATCCGGAAATATCAGATCGGATTGGATCGGACCGATACCCAAAAAATATCGGCTATCGCCGATTCCGATACCGGAAACCAATGCAAGTCAATGGGACACAAATATCGGAATTAAAATAAACCCTTTCTTTCCTTGTAGGTTAATTCTACATGAAGGAAAACAACTCAGAATAATGTAGAATGTATTGGGGGAGGTGGAGGAGACATTAAAGGCATAGAGGTTTAGCCCAATCAAATGGAATAGCAGGAATTATTTTTTTTTAAGATGTTAGGAGTTACAAAGATATTGACTATGTTAAGCTTTTTTTATATTTTGGCAGATATTTGTTTCTCTACTTCCGTGCTCTTCACCTTCTTTTTTATTTCTCCCACACTTTCTCCTTCATCATCCTCAGCAGCAGCATCTTTTTCATCAACTTCTTCACCTTATTCATCTTCTTCTTCTTCACCTTCTTCCTATTATTCTTTTTTTTACATTCTTCATATTCTTCTTATTCAACTATTATTCTTCTTCATATTCTACTTCTTCATCTACTTCATTTTCTTCTTCTTCATCATATTCTTATTTGTGACAGGCATTCCTGTAGTTGTTAGCTATAAAAGTTTGAAGATTACAGATTACGTTCTGCCTGTCACAAAAGATTTGCAACAGGATTTGTCCGCGTTCAGTGTGGCCTGCAGCAGGTATTTTCCAGGGGCACCTTCTTCTGCTCATAATTTAGATAAAATCTTTTGCTCTGACTTTTAGTCTTATGCTTAATGTTCTTCTGCTTTTTGTTCTGCAGCTTCTTGTTCTTCTGCTTCTTGGTCTTCTGTCACTTGTTCATCTGTATCTTGGTGGTTGTCTTCTTGTTGTTTGTCCTTTTGGTCATCTTCTTCAGGATCATCTTCTTGGTCTTCTTCGGGGTGGTCTTCAGAGTCGTCGTCTCCAGGGTCGTCGTCTCCGGGGTCATCGTCTCCGGGGTCGTTGTCTTTTTTGGGGTGGTCTTCAGGGTTGTCGTCTCCAGGGTCGTCGTCTCTGGGGTCGTCATCTCCGGGGTCGTCGTCTTCTTTGGGGTGGTCTCCAGGGTCGTCATCTCCTGGGCTATCGTCTCCGGGGTTATCGTCTTCTTCGGGGTGGTCTTCATGGTCGTCGTCTTTAGGGTCATCGACAGGGAGATCCAGAGTGATTACCAAAAAACCATTTCAAAAAGCTTGAACTTGGAAATGTAGCAGAAGGTACAAGAAGGCTGAGGAACTGCCGAGAACCAGCTGACAGTACTGGAACCTAGATGGGTAGACGAAGGTACAAGAGCCAATGGAACTACCGAGAACCAGCTGACGGTACTGGAACCCGGTTACTAAGCAGGAGATAACTGTGCCAGAAAGCACTACCAAGGACCACCAGACGTTGGTGGAACTCGGATACCCAGAAGGAGGCACCTAAGCCAAAGGCTCTGCCTGGAACCAGCTGACGGTACTGGAACCCAGGGGGACCTATTCAAGATTGACTTCCAAAGAACCAGCTAATGGTGCTGGAACTCAGATAGGCAGCAGAAGTTCCACATGAAAAAAAATTGCACGGCCGCGAGCCGGACGGAGTTACCGAAAACCCACAGTCCTACAAGGGGAGCTTGTCCTATTGGCACTATGGAACCAGCCTTGATTGCCAGTTCCCACAGCCCACATAGGAAGCACCTAAACTGCAGGCACCATAGAGTCGGCTAACCCAACCGCAACCCGACAGGACAACGTATTGGAGGCAAAGTGACCTTGACACTACCCGGAAACAGCTGGCATGCTGGAACCAGACTGGGCAGGAGGGAGTACCCCTGCCAAAGACACTGCCGAGAACCAGCTGACGGTACTGGAACCCAGATGGGTAGCAGAAAGTACAAGAGCCAATGGAACTACCGAGGACCAGCTGACGGTACTGGAACCCGGTTACTAAGCAGGAGGTACCCATGCCAGAAAGCACTACCAAGGACCACCAGACGTTGGTGGAACTCGGATACCGAGAAGGAGGCACCTAAGCCAAAGGCTCTGCCTGGAACCAGCTGACGGTACTGGAACCAGGAGGGGGAGCAGAAGGTACAAGAGCCAAAGACACTGCCGAGAACCAGCTGACGGTACTGGAACCCGGATGGGTAGCAGAAGGTACAAGAGCCAATGGAACTACCGAGGACCAGTTGATGGTACTGGAACCCGGTTACTAAGCAGGAGGTACCCGTGCCAGAAAGCACTACCAAGGACCACCAGATGTTGGTGGAACTTGGATACCCAGAAGGAGGCACCTAAGCCAAAGGCTCTGCCTGGAACCAGCTGACGGTACTGGAACCCAGGGGGACCTATTCAAGATTGACTTCCAAAGAACCAGCTAATGGTGCTGGAACTCAGATAGGCCGCAGAAGGTCCACATGAAAAAAAAAATTGCACGGCCGCGAGCCGGCCAGAGTTACTGAAAACCCACAGTCCTACAGGGGGAGCTTGTCCTATTGGCACTACGGAACCAGCCTTGATTGCCAGTTCCCGCAGCCCACATAGGAAGCACCTAAACTGTAGGCACCATAGAGTTGGCTAGCCCGACCGCAACCCGACAGGACAACGTATTGGAGGCAAAGTGACCTTGACACTATCCGGAAACAGCTGGCGTGCTGGAACCAGGCTGGGCAGGAGGGAGTACCCATGCCAAAGACACTTCTGAGCAGCAACTGGCAGGGTTGGAGCCCAGGGATTACAGGAGAAACAGAGTGTAGGCTGAGGCCTAATTGGAGCCAGTTTAATATCTGTAGTAGTGTGAATGTGGAGGGAGCAGGAGAAATTGCCGCACACACAGCATGGGAGCAGCTGGCGTTACTGAACCCCAATAACACAGGAGCAAGTGTTGACTGTGCAGACGGCAATTCTCAGCAGCAACTGGCATTGTTGGAGCCCAGGGATTACAGGAGAAACAGAGTGTAGGCTGAGGCCTAATTTGAGGCAGCTTAATATCTGTTGTAGTGTGATTGTGGAGGGAGCAGGAGAAATTGCCGCACACACAGCAGGGGAGCAGCTGGTGCTACGGAACTCCAATGACACTGGAGCATGTGTTGACTGTGCAGAGGGCACTTCTGAGCAGCAACTGGCGTTGTTGGAGCCCAGGGATTACAGGAGAAACAGAGTGTAGGCTGAGGCCTAATTGGAGGCAGCTTAATATCTGTTTTAGTGTGAATGTGGAGGGAGCAGGAGAAATTGCCGCACACACAGCAGGGGATCAGCAAATGTTACTGAACCCCAATAACACTGGAGCATGTGTTGATTGTGCAGACGGCACTTCTGAGCAGCAACTGGCAATGTTGGAGCCCAGGGTCAATGCTAGAAACAGAGTGTAGCCAGAGGCCTAATTGGAGCAAGTTTAATATCTGTGGTAGTGTGAGTGTGGGCGGAGCACGAGAAATTGCCAGATACACAGCAGGGGATCAGCTGATGTTACTGAACCCCAATAACTCGGCAGCAAGTTTTGACTGTGCAGACGGCACTTCTGAGCAGCAATTGGCAGTGTTGGAACCCATGGATTACAGTTCAGGTGGTAGAAACATGAACACAACAGGAAACCTGGATACTGTTGCCAACCAATTATTTAATCTGGAAGAGGAATGGCAAATTCCTGCGAGATCCATGCCTTGTTCATTTTCAAAAAAGTAAGCCGGTCAACGTTATCGGAGGATAGTCGCATGCGACGGTCTGTTAGTACACCACCTGCGGCACTAAAGATGTGTTCCAATAATACACTAGCAGCAGGGCAAGCCAGCACCTCCAATGCATACTGGCTAAGCTCTGGCCATGTATCCAGCTTAGAGACCCAAAACTTGAAGGGGGAAGAGCCGTATGGGAGAACACTGAGAGGGCAAGACATGTAGTCTGTCACCATCTGACGGAAACGTTGCCTCCTGCTGACTGGAGCCGTCTGTGATGGTGTAGACATTTGTAGCGGGGACACAAAACTTTGCCACATTTGGGCCATACTGGTCTTGCCTTGTGCTGAAGCACTGCTTCTGCTCCCTCTTTGTGCAGAGCTTCCTCCACTGCCTCAATTCACTGAGCTGCTTTGTAAAGCACTAGCAACACTGCTCTCGGTTGGAATGGAGAACATGATGGAATGCACCAGTGTGTCTTGGTACTCCCGCATTTTTCGCTCCAGGTTCAACGGTGTTAGGAGGCTTTGTAAGTTGTCCCGGTAGGGAGGATCTAGGAGGGTGTACACCCAATAATCAGCCGTGTTGAGAATGTGGGCAATGCGGCGGTCGTTTCTCAGGCACTGCAGCATGAAATCAACCATGTGCTGCAGACTCCTAACTGTCCAAGAAACGCTGTCCCCTGCTTGAGGCGTCATCTCTGCCTGCTCTGCATCACCCCACCCTCGCTCTACATAATGACTACTAGAGCATTGTGTAACTCCCTCCTCTGGACAGATGTCTTCCTCCTCCATTGACTCCTCCTCACAAAGTGTCCCCTGTCTAACCCTTTGTGAGGAACCACGTTGCGCAGACTGTCCAGAAGCAGATGGCATTTGTGACTCCTCATCCTCCACCTCTTCCACAACCTCCTCCCTTAGTGCTTGCAGTGTTTTTTCAAGCAGGCAGGTAAGGGGGATAGTCATGCTGACTAGTGCATCATCTGCACTCGTCATCCGCGTGGAATCATCGAAAGCACGCAAAACGTGGCAGATGTCCTTCATAGAGGCCCACTCAGTGGTGGTGAAGTGTGAACGGCGCGCAGTGCGACTTGTTTGCGCCTGATGCATCTGGTACTCCATTACTGCTGCCTGCTGCTCACACAACCGCTCCAACATATGTAACATTGAATTCCACCTGGTGGGTAGGTCACATATGATGCGATGTTCCAGAAGGCAGGATCGGCGCTGCAGAGCTGAAATGCACGATCTTGCCATGCTGGAAAGCCACAAGTGAGCGCACTCTAGGCTGACCTTGTGCAGCAGTGCATCAAGATCTGGATAGTCCCTCAAATAACTCTGCATGACCAAGTTCAGCACATGTGCCAGACATGGGATGTGAGTGAGGTTGCCTAGGCCCAGAGCTGCCACCAGATTTCGGCCATTGTCACACACTACCATGCCTGGCTGGAGATTCCCTGGCACAAACCACACGTCGCTCTCCTGCTTGACGGCATTCCAGGGCTCCTGCGCTGTGTGGCTTCGATTCCCCAAAGAAATTAATTTCAATACGGCCTGTTGACGTTTGGCCACGGCTGTGCTCATATCGGTCGTAACAGGTAAGCGTTCACGGGTCTATGTGGAGGTGGACTGTGACGGCTCCTGCAGCGCTAATTCAGAGGAACGAGTATGAGGAGGAGTTAATGTGTACAGACTGGATTCCTGCAATCCTTGGAGTTGGCAGAACACGTACAGCACCACTCTCAAGATCTGTACCAGGCTCCACAACATTTATCCAATGGGCTGTGAGGGAAAGGTATCGTCCCTGTCCATGGCTACTGGTCCACGCATCGGTGGTCAGGTGGACCTTGCTACTGACGGCGTTTAGTAGCGCATGTTTAATGTTGCCCTCCAGATGCTTTTGCAGGGCAGGGACGGTTTGCCTGCTGAAATAAAAGTGGCTGGGCACGTTTTATTGTGGGACTGCCAATGCCATGAAGTTACGGAAGGTGTGAGTCTCCACCAGCCTGAATGACAGCATTTCAAGGGACAGTAGTTTTGCAATGCCAGCATTCAGAGCCTGTGCTCGGGGGTGGTTTGCCGAGTATGGCTGCCTTTTCTCTCATGCCTGTGCTGCCGATGGCTGTACAATGGCCTGGGAGTGTGAGGATGACAGGGAACATGGTGCTGTGGGTGGAATTACACTGTGTCTCTGTACAACAGTGCCAGAGGTTCTTCCATGGCGATCCTGTGAGGAAGCCAAACCAGCTGTGTGTGAGCTAGAGGAAGAGGCTACAACATGAGCTGAAAAGGTGGTAGGTGGCGCTGTAGGTTGGCCTAGGTCTTCAGTGTGTTTTTGTAACTCCACCACGTGCTTGGTCCGCACATGTTTCCACATATTTGTTGTATTGAGTTTGCTGACACTTTTCCCTCTTTTCACTTTCTGATTACACAGCTTGCATTTGACAAAGCAAATGTCATCTGCAACTGTGTCAAAAAAGGACCAGGCACTGCAAGTCTTGGGAGCGCCAGTTTTGGGTTTTGGAAGAGGCATGCTCCTAATGGGTGCCGAAGTGGAGGCTACAGGCAACCCAGTCTGCCCCCTCCCTTCCCTCATTTTGGGCCGTTCGAGGAATCTCTTCCTCAGAGCTGCTCCCACCACCTTCCTGTACCTCACGTCATGATGGGTCAGGACCTCATCATCTACACTACCCTCTTCCAACAACTGCTTCTCCTGGGTATTCTCGGCAGCACAGTATGCACCAGAAAGTGGCACCTGAGTCTCATCATCAGATGTGTACTGATGTGTGCTGACCGTAGGCACTGGACCACCTGCCTCTTCAGATTCAGAGAGACAAAGCAGTTGCGCATCACTGCATACTGCCTCTTCTTCCATTTCACGAATGCTGCTTGGCTGGCTGTTGTGAATTCTGCTTTTGGGCTCCCTCCGGTGGTTGTAGGTGGTAATGCAGTTGTCCCTGAAGGGCAGTTTTGGTCAGGTGTTTCTGCTGATTGCAGTTCTGACTGGGGTATTTAGGTGTGCAGGATTCATTAGTACTTGCCAGTTGTCCATGGTTCTGGGAGGAGTAGGTTCTCTGTCTGGTTCCTCCTGCCTTGCTGCTAAATCAGCAAAGATAAGTGTTTGGTTTCTTTTTCTGTAGCACACATGCTGTGTGCTAATAATTTTGTGCTATTGATTGTTTTCTCTTGTCCAGCTTAGATTGTGTCAGTGTTTTCTCAGTCTAGTTGGATTCTCAGGAGTTGCAGATATACGCTCCACATCTTTAGTTAGATGGTGGAGTTTTTTGTATCATCTGCTGTGGATATTTTTTGGAAGAGTTTTAATACTGACCGCTTAGTATTCTGTCCTATCCTTTTCTATTTAGCTAGAAGTGGCCTCTTTTGCTAAATCCTGTTTCCTGCCTGCGTGTGTCTTTCCTCTACTACTCACAGTCAATATTTGTTGGGGGCTGCCTATCCTTTGGGGTTCTGCTCTGAGGCAAGGTAGAATTCCTACTTCCATCTATAGGGGTATTTAGTCCTCCGGCTGTGTCGAGGTGTCTAGGATTTGTTAGGCACACCCCACGGCTACTTCTAGTTGCGGTGTTAAGTTCAGGATTTGCGGTCAGTATAGTTTCCACCAACTCCAGAGAAAGTTCCATGCGGCTCCAAGGCCACCAGATCATAACAGCTGCCCCCCTCTTTCCAAGCCAAGAGATTCAGAGAACAGAAGTAGAGATGGCTCCTGTCCAGGGCTCTCTCACTGCCTCGGCAAATTGGCAGGTGGTGAAGAGACAGATGGGAGCTCTTCAGTGCTCTGGACTTGAATGGATGTGGTACTAATTGAAGTCGTTGCGTTAGCTGCCATCCATCCGACAACGGCTTCAATTTTTTCATCCCGCAGCAGTGGGGTACGGCGAGCTCCTACAAAGCTGCGCATAAAGGACTGTTCCCTGGTAAAACTGGGGGATGCTGAGTCACTGGTGCCCGCAGCAGGCACAGAATCCCCACGTCCTCTCCCTGCAGAAACTCCACGCCCACGACCACGTGCCTTACTCCCTGCCTTCTTCATCTTGGTAAACTGATAAAGATAGGCAGAAAAGTACTAAGGGCTTAGTGTGCTTATTCCTGAACAGCTGCTAACAGGTTTAAGAAACACTAATTTTATAAAGTGTGGACTAGACTTTAATTTGAGCTAATGTGGCCTACACAACTATAAAGTGGAGTGTTTGGTGAACTTTATTTAGGTTTTTTTTTACAAAAAAAATATGAATGTGCCCAAAGATGTCAAACCAATAGTATCACAAACTTTTTGTAGCTATTACAATGTAGGAAGGTAACCTACAATGCAATAGATGAGGCTCCAAAAATAGGCTAATACTAATCTGGCTGGGCTGCAGGGCACAAGGCTCCAGAAAGGCTCCTCTATCTACTCCTATATAGTGTTTGCACGCAATCTATCTGGATACGGATGGAAACACACTAATAGGAGAAATCAGGAAAAATGAGCAGCACTAATGCAAAAAAGGACAATGTATAAGGCAGTGACGCACGCTGAGTGGACTACAACCGGAGGTGGCTGCAGAACACACTGCAGCGTGAGCTGCACTCACACACAGAGGCCTCGCAGACCGCCATGAACCCCCCTGCAAGGCTGCATAAAAGCTCCTCTATCTACTCCTATATAGTGTTTGCACACAATCTAGCTGGATACAGATGGAAACACACTAATAGGAGAAATCAGGAAAAATGTGCAGCAGCACAAATGCAAAAAGGACAATGTAACAGTATGAGGCAGTGATGCACACTGAGCGGACAACAACCAGATGTGGCTGCAGAACACACTGCAGCATGAGCTGCACTCACACACACAGAGACCTTGCAGACAGCCGTGAACAGCGCTGCAAGGCAAAAAAAAGCTTCTCACACAGCGGTTGCTACAGTAGCATGGGTAAAGCACAATGAAGCAAATCGCTATCTCAAACTGTCCCTCAGTCAAAACAGCAGCGTCCTGTCCCTAACTGAATTCACTGCAGAGTGAACCCAAAATGGCGGTTTTCCGCTGCGAAACGCATACACAACAAAACCCAGGTTAAAAATAATTAAAAAAATTAAAAATCGCAATATTCTCACTTTCCGGCGTCCCGCGCAGCATTACCAATGCTCACGATGCTCCCGGCAGCTGGTGTTCCCAGTAATGCCTTGCGTGCAATGACCTCTGATGATGTAGCGGTCTCGCAAGACCGTGATGTCTAGGTCATTTTGCAATGCATTACTGGGAACGGGAGCTGCCGGCAGCATCGCGAGCATCAGTAACGCTGCGTGGGACGCCGGAAGGTGAGAATATTGCGATTTTTTATTTTTTTTATTTTTAACATTATATCTTGTTACTATGTTACTATTGATGCTGCATAGGCAGCATCAATAGTAAAAAGAGAGAGAGAGAGAGCAAGCGAGAGAGAATTTACCTGACTGGAAATTCCTCCACGCATGGTCAGATTCAAAAGACGGAACCCATCGCTGGATTCCAGCTTTTGACAGACAGTGACTGAGCGATTTTCCGACGTGCAGAAAAAATGTTCTTCTGAACATTTTCTCTGCCCGACGGACAGCGATTTTCCGGCGGATCCAGTGCACGACAGATGAAATGGATGGCCATCCGTCACAATCTGTCGCTAATACAAGTCTATGGGAAAAAACAGGATCCAGCAGAAAAATTTGCTGGATCCTGTTTTTTAAAAAATCAACGGATTTCGATGGGAGCTAAGGCTTCTTTCACACTTGCGTCGGTACGGGGGCATCGCAATGCATCAGCCCGACGTACCGACGCACGTTGTGAAAATATGGCACGATGTGGGCAGCGGATGCAGTTTTTCAACGCATCCGCTGCCCATTGTAAGGTCCCTGGGAGGAGGGGGTGGAGTTCCGGCCGTGCATGCGCGGTGGGAAATGGCGGACCCGACGTACTAAAAAACGTTACATTGAACATTTTTTCGTGCCGCCGGTCCGCCAAAACACAACGCATCCAGTGCACGACGGACGCAACGGATGTCCATCCGTCACAATCCGTCGCTAATAGTCTATGGGAAAATGCAGGATCCTGCGACGGATTGTGACAGAAGCTAAAAAACGCAAGTGTGAAAGTAGCCTAAGAGACGGAAGTGTGAAAGAGGCCTAAGGCTATGTTCACACCTTGCGTCGGGTCCCTACGGGTTCTCCCGCAGCGGATTTGATAAATCTGCAGGGCAAAACAACTGCGGTTCTCCCTGCAGATTTATCGCGGTTTGTTCCGCGGTTTCCGCTGCGGGTTTCCTCCTATACTATTGATGCTGCATATGCAGCAATATGCAGCATCAATAGTAATGTTAAAAATAATAAAAATTGGTTATACTCACCCTCTGATGTCCGGATCTCCTGGGCGCTGCACCCGGCGGTCCGGTTCCAAAGATGCTGTGCGAGAAGGACCCTTCGTGACGTCACGGTCATGTGACCGCAGGTCCTGGTCGCACAGCAACTCTGACCGGACGGCCGCGTGCAGCGCCCAGGAGATCCGGACATCAGAGGGTGAGTATAACCAGATTTTTTATTTTTTAACCCCAAATATGGTTCCCAGGGCCTGGAGGAGAGTCTCCTCTCCTCCACCCCGGGTAGGAACCGCACATTATCCGCTTACTTCCCGCAACGTGGGCACAGCCCCATGCGGGAAGTAAGCGGTTCAATGTATTCCTATGGGTGCAGAATCGCAGCGATTCTGCACAAAGAAGTGACATGCTGCGGGTTGTAAACCGCTGCGTTCCCGCGCGGTTTTTCCCGCAGCATGTGCACAGCGGTTTGCGGTTTCCATAGGGTTTACATGTTACTGTAAACGCTATGGAAACTGCTGCAGACCTGCAGCATCAAAATCGCGGCGGTTCCGCGGTAAAACCCGCAAAGTGTGAATATAGCCTTAGACAACGCCAGTGCAGAAGATATTTTTTTTTATTTTACACAGATGAACATAATATTTAATAATAGGTTGCCCAAGTAGTAGACATCCTTTTTTAAAGTAAATTTTGGGGGAAAATAAACTTGTCAAAATTATGCAAAAATGTGATGTGAGCAGAACCCAACTTTAACTTTTCCTCGTTACAACTTTGGACAGTAAACGCAAGGTTTCTTCATATAAGCATATTTTTAGAGAAACTAAAAAGTGAAGATCTTTTATTATTAATTATACAGAATACCTAACAATATTGGTGGATGTATGTTTATTGAAAAATGTTGCTCTCTGAGCCCCAGAGCTCACCAAGTGACGACATTACATTCTTTTCTAGCGCTAAAGTGAATAAGACAATTTATATTTTTGTGTGTTTCTCATTCTTTTTAGTTATCCGATTTAATAGTGACCTGGCTCAGAAGTTTCATCCACGCTTCCACCAAGATGGACAGTACCTATGCTGTGCACAAACAGCTAAGAACGCCATGGGATGCCAAGTGCTGCGGAGAGCCAATGGAAGTCAGTTTACAAATTTAAATGTAAACCTGTGCACTCATGAATCAAAAATGAATGATAACTGCGAGCTAATCCTTCATATACACAACACATCTCACAGAGAGGGATTCCCGCTCTCAGGGCCGGCTCCAGGTTTTCATGGGCCATAGGCGAAAGAGGATCAGTAGGCCTCATTAAGTATTATGTGCACCACATAGTCCTCCATAGAGTATTATAGGTACCTCATAGCCCTACATACAGTATTGTGGGCACCATATAGTCCTCCATATAGTATTCTGGGTATCTCATAGTCCTCCATACAGTATTATAGGTATCTCATAGTCCCCCATACAGTATTATAGGTATCTCATAGTCCACCATACAGTATTCTGGGTATCTCATAGTCCTCCATACAGTATTGTGGGCACCATATAGTCCTCCATACAGTTTTATGAGCACCACCCAGTCCTCCATAAAGTATTATGGCTACCTCATAGTACTCCATGCAGTATTGTGGGCACCATATAGTCCTCCATACAGTATTCTAGATATCTCATAGTACTCCATACAGTATTAAGGGCATCACACAGTCCTCCATACAGTATTATGGACACCGTATAGTCATCCATACAGTATTATGAGTACCTCATAGTACTCCATACAGTATTATGGACAACACATAGTCCTCCATACAGTATTCTGGGTAATTTATAGCTCTCAATAAATTATTATGGACACCACATAGTCCTCCATACAGTATTCTGGGTATCTTATAATATTCCATACAGTATTATGGGCATCACACAGTCCTCTATACAGTATTATGGGTACCTCATAGTCCTTCATACAGTATTATCGGTACCTCATAGTACTCCATACAGTATTATGGACACTACATAGTCCTCCATACAGTATTATGGGTACCATATAGTACTCCGTACAGTATTATGGACACCACACAGTCCTCCATACAGTATTATAGGTATCACATAGTCTTTCATACAGTATTATGTGCACCACACAGTCCTCCATACAGTATTATAGGCATCACATAGTCTTCCATACAGTATTATGTGCACCACATAGTCCTCCAAACAGTATTATAGACACCACGTAGTCCTCCATACAGTATTACGGGTACCTCATAGAACTCCATACAGTATTATTGGCACCACACAGTCCTCCATACAGTATTACGGGTACCACATAGTCTTCCATACGGTATTATGGACACCACATAGTATTCCATACAGTATTATGGGCACCACATAGTCCTCCAAACAGTATTATGGGCACCACAAGTCCTCCATAAAGTATAATGGGTCCCATATAATGCTCCATACAGTATAATGGCCCCATATAATGCTCCATACTGTATAATGGGCCCCATATAATGCTCCATACATTAAAAATAAATAATCAAATATTCACCTCTCCCTGTTCCTCCGCTGCTCCAGTTTCCTCAGCATTTTCTGATCCTCTGCACTGCTTAGCACTGCAGTGACATCATCACACCCTTGCACTGAGACGTTACAGATCTCAGAGTCAGAGGGGGAATAATGGGAGAGGGAGCATCAGCTGATGGTCCCTCTGCCATCATTGTTTTAAACTGTATCTTCATCCTGAATGCTTAAACAGTTGAAAGTATGATGTAGGGGAGCAGGTGCTGGTGCTGGAATCAGGCCCCCATCAGGCTGGAATCAGGTTCCCATACATGTCAAGTACCGGTGTCCCAGATATTGAGTGTGTCTCTCAAGTTGTCCAGGGCCCCGGCATTTGCCTGGGTGCACTGGGTGGTGACGACGGCCTTGCCTGCTCTTCTCTCCTTTTTTAAGACACAGACTCAAGCAGCAGCCACATGAAATACATTACACAGCAGTACTGAGCAGTGTAGATATGAATCCAACATTAAAGTGAGGTAAAAGACTTGGTAGAAAGCACAGGACAATTTTTTTGTCTCCCTCTGTTTCCTCACTCTACTCCTTACTCATCTTCACCCACTTCTCTCTCTATAGGGTATAATTGGCTATATCACATGACATGCCATCCCAACGTTTCTGAGAATCCTAGTGTAGGTGGATCATCACACTACCACTCCATTTATTCTTAATGGGAGTGCCTGAGATTGCAGAGTCAGTGCTTTGCTCATCTTTGATACAGGAAAGATATATATCTTGGTACCGTGTTACCCAGTAGATAGAAAAATATTTAGAATTGAGAGTCCTCAGTGGTTGATACCTTTTAATGGCTAACTGAAAATATAGCATATGCATAGCCTAGCATATGTTGTGCATAAATATGTGATTCTTCAGAATTTCTTTTAGTCTTTGCCTGATGAAGAGACCTGTGTAGTCTCGAAAGCTTGCAATTTGTTTGTTTTCAGTTAGCCATTAAAAGGTATCAACCACTGAGGATTCTCAATTCTAAATATTTTGCTCATCTTTGGCATTCCCATTAGAATGAATGGAGCAGTACTGGTGATTATAAACGTCTGCTCCATTCAGCCCTCTGCTCAAGATCAGTGGGGACCACAGCAGTAGCATCAGAAAGTTATTTCCTTTCTTGTGTATAAGTAATAACTTTAAACTTGCAACATCCGCTTTAAAGAGTATCTAAACTTTTGGGACATTTTTAATGTTTTATGCCCTTTCAGACAGATCGGTGGTCACCCGGTTCTGAGGTCCCCACCAGTCGCTAAGCAAAGACCTCATAGAAGATCGCAGCTGCGGTGTTGTGTTCAATACTTATTTCATCCTCTATATATAGGGGACGTAGTGCCTACAAAAATAATACTAGGCATATGCAGTTTAGTGTGATATTTGCTTAAAAGCGAATATGCAAATGAGGACACTTTTGTGTCGCCTTGGCATGGCCTAAGCTTTGGTACACTATTATGACCTAGTGTCATGGTTAGGACATGGTTAATGTCCTGTTCTCTCAGGGTTAATACTGTTGGCCTCTCTTTCAAGATGTGAGGGGTATTTATACTCACTCCTAGCTGGGTTTCACTGTCAGCTATATGTTCTGCTTTGGTTTATGTGCTTGACCCCTGGCGTGTGTGCCCAGTTTGCACTGTGTTTATCTTGCTCTCCCTGCGTTACTCTGTTTGCTATTCTGGATTTCTGACCTCTGGCTTTGCTTCTGACAATCCCCTTTCTCTCGCTTTTGGTACCTCGTGATCTCCTGGCTCTGATCCTTGCTTGTTTGACAACCTCTTGTGTATATCACTTCTCTGTTCCCCGGCTTCAGGCTCTGCCCCCTGACCTCATCTCACTCTGTCACATGTCTAAGGTCCTGTTGGTTACCAGGTTAGTACCCTGCATTTAGCTCAGCTCCGTTGCTGCTGTGTTTAGCTCTCCCCGCAGCATTAATACCCGGGAGCTGTGACATTATAGCTGACCGTACAGTCTTCCTCCCTGGTGGGGGGTGTTGGTTTGCCATGGATCTGGTACAGGCTCTCACGGAGCAGATTAATGAGCTCTCCCAGCTGTTTCAGAAGCTGTCCATGGAGCAGCAAGCCCTGGTCCTCTCGCACCAACAGGTGCAGAGAGATGTGGCAGGTGCTTTACATATGTCTGCTCCATTGCGGTTCCGGGAGGGTGGCCCCTCTGAGGTATCCCTAGAACACCCCGAACCACGAGTAAAGTTACCCGATACTTTTTCAAGTCAATCAAATTCTATGGGGGCCAGAAAAATATGGATTACACACGGACCAGCAGTGTGACTTGTGAGAAATACGCAGCGGTGTTAGAGAGAAAAGCCGGCAATTCAGTGCGGTGTACAGTAAAATCACACTGACAGCTTACAATAGAATAGGTAGAATAAATTGGAAAAAATTGGCGTGGGCTCCCATGCAATTTTCTCTGCCAGAGTAGTAAAGCCAGTGACTGAGGGCAGATATTAATAGCCTGGAGAGGGTCCATGGTTATTGCGCCCCCCCCCCCCGGCTAAAAACATCTGCCCCCAGCCACCCCAGAAAAGGCACATCTGGAAGATGCGCCTATTCTGGCACTTGGCCACTCTCTTCCCATTCCCGTGTAGCGGTGGGATATGGGGTAATGAAGGGTTAATGTCACCTTGCTATTGTAAGGTGACATTACGCCATTATTAATCCAATAGTCTGAAATGGTTAAAAAAAACAAAAACACATTATTAAAAAGTCTTTTAATGAAAAAAAACACAGGTTATTAATATCTGCTCTCAGTCACTGGCTTTACTACTCTGGCGGAGAAAATTGCGCGGGAGCCCACGCCAATTTTTTCCGCCATTTAACCCTTTAATTTAATAGCTAGAGCGCCCAAATTTTGCACATACACAATACTAACATTAGTAGTGTGTAATATGCAAAAAAATGGGAATATGACATGGTTTACTGTATGTAAACCATGTCTCATATCATGTCGGGTTTTGGAAGGAGATAGCAAAAGCCGGCAATTGAATTACCGGCTTTTAAGATATCTAGCGCTGTATGAAATATTAATATATATATATATATATGTGTGTGTGTGTGTTTCACTAACATATATATATATATATATATATATATATATATATATATATATATACAGTTAGGTCCATATATATTTGGACAGAGACAGCATTTTTCTAATTTTGGTTATAGACATTACCACAATGAATTTTAAACAAAACAACTCAGATGCTGTTGAAGTTCAGACTTTCAGCTTTCATTTGAGGGTATCCACATTAAAATTGGATGAAGGGTTTAGGAGTTTCAGCTCCTTAACATGCGCCACCCTGTTTTTAAAGGGACCAAAAGTAATTGGACAATTGACTCAAAGGCTATATCATGGACAGGTGTGGGCAATCCCTTCGTTATGTCATTCTCAATTAAGCAGATAAAAGGTCTGGAGTTGATTTGAGGTGTGGTGCTTGCATGTGGAAGGTTTTGATGTGAAGTAAACATGCGGTCAAAGGAGCTCTCCATGCAGGTGAAACAAGCAATCCTTAAGCTGTGAAAACAGAAAAAAAACCATCTGAGAAATTGCTACAATATTAGGAGCGACAAAATCTACAGTTTTGTACATCCTGAGAAAGAAAGAAAGCACTGGTGAACTCATCAATGCAAAAAGACCTGGGCGCCCACGGAAGACAACAGTGGTGGATGATCACAGAATAATCTCCATAGTGAAGAGAAACCCCTTCACAACGGCCAACCAAGTGAACAACACTCTCCAGGAGGTAGTCGTATCAATATCCAAATCTACCATAAAGAGAAGACTGCATGAAAGTAAATACAGAGGGTTCACTGCACGGTGCAAGCCACTCATAAGCATCAAGAATAAAAAGGCTAGACTGGACTTTGCTAAAAAACATCTAAAAAAGCCAGCACAGTTTTGGAAGAACATTATTTGGACAGATGAAACCAAGATTAACCTCTACCAGAATGATGGAAAGAGAAAAGTATGGCGAAGGCGTGGTACAGCTCACGATCCAAAGCATACCACATCATCTGTAAAACACGGCAGAGGCAGTGTGATGGCTTGGGCATCCATGGCTGCCAGTGGCACTGGGTCACTAGTGTTTATTGATGAGGTGACACAGGACAGAAGCAGCCAAATGACTTCTGAGTTAATCAGAGACATACTGTGTGCTCAGATCCAGCCAAATGCAGCCAAACTGATTGGTCGTCGTTTCATACTACAGATGGACAGTGACCCAAAACATAAAGCCAAAGCAACCCAGGAGATTATTAAAGCAAAGAAGTGGAATACTCTTGAATAGCCAAGTCAGTCACCTGATCTCAACCCAATTGAGCATGCATTTCACTTGTTAAAACCTAACCTTCAGACAGAAAGGCCCACAAACAAACAGCAACTAAAAACCACCACAGTGAAGGCCTGGCAGAGCATCAAAAAGGAGGAAACACAGCGTCTGGTGCTGTCCAGGAGTTCAAGACTTCAGGCAGTCATTGCCAACAAAGGGTTTTCAACCAAGTACTAAAAATGAACATTTTATTTAAAATTTATGAATCTGTCCAATTACTTTTGGTCCCTTTAAAAACAGGGTGGCACATGTTAAGGAGCTGAAACTCCTAAACCCGTCATCCAATTTTAATGTGGATACCCTCAAATGAAAGCTTTAAGTCTGAACTTCAACTGCATCTGAATTGTTTTGTTTAAAATTCATTGTTGTAATGTCTATAACCAAAATTAGAAAAATGTTGTCTCTGTCCAAATATATATGGACCTAACTGTATACGCATATATATATATATATATATATATATATATATATATATAAAGTGAAAAAATTGGAACAGCTTCAAATTACTACCTTACAAGGCATGCAGAGCTCTTCCGACCAGCAATTCAATGGTCAAAAAGTAATAAACTCAAAAAAAAGGAAAAGCAGCACAAAATAATTGAAAAAAAATGCCTGAACGGCGTGGCAACGTTTCGGATGTGTTAGGCTTGACAAAGGATAACACATCCGAAACGTTGCCACGCCGTTCAGGCATTAAAGTCCACTTTTTTTCAATTATTTTGTGCTGCTTTTCCTTTTTTTTTAGTTTATATATATATATATATTGTAGCATGGCTAAAGGGTGTATAGTCGATGGGAGGTATGTGTACACATAAGTGCCTTGTTGCTGTAATGTAGCCCGGAGTATTTCTTTGTTGTACATAACCATGTATATATATGTGTTTCAGGACCTGTGGTGATGTCAGACCACATGGCTAATCATGTGATGGGTTACTGGGTGTGGTTAGCTCTATATAAGACAGGCTAATGCTTAACACAGCAGATATGTGTGGAGGTGAAACCCTCCTGAGTGTGTTAAGGCTCCAGGACTGAGCCTGATGGACTGGACACTTTGTTTCCTTTTCCTGAGCTAAAGGCTATTTGTTTGCTGTTATTTTGCCATGTGGTTTATGAAGTAATAAACCCTGTCAACTTTTAAAGGAACGTGCCTCCTGAGTGTCAGCCGTCGCACCTGAGTGAGTGAAATCCCTACAATTGGTGGTAGACGTGCGGGCAGCGTTCCCAGCGGAGACGTAAGTCTGTTATTGAATGTCCTGGGTCAAGGCTATTGCAAGCCAGCAAGCATTGCCGGGGATAATGGAGGACCTGCTGAAACACTTGGTCCAGATGCAGTCACAGCAGCAAGAGACCAACAAGCTGTTGATACAGCAGATACAACAGAGCCAGCAGGAGCAACGGCAACAGATGCAACAGAGCCAGCAGCAGATGCAGCTTCTGGCAACCGCCATCCAGGGCAAGACGAGCGCCCCAACCCCAGGTCTGGCTGATGACACCCACGTCCGGAAGACGGTAAGACGCGCATTGCAAAAAATTACTCCCGGGGATGATGTTGAGGCCTTCCTGACGGTGTTTGAGAGGGTCGCTGAGAGGGAAAAACTTCCGCCAGAGCAGTGGGCAGAGGTACTGGCACCATACCTGACGGGAGAACCGCAGAAGGCGTACTATGATTTGACCTTGCAGGATGCCAGAGTATCACAAATTGAAATTTGAGATTCTTGCACGTTTGGGGGTGACACTGACTGTCAGGGCACAGCGAGTTCACTGCTGGGCCTATCACCGGGACAAACCGCCTCGCTCTCAAATGTTTGACCTGTTGCACCTGGTCCAGAAATGGCTGCAGCCAGAGTCGTGTACACCTGCACAGATGGTGGAACGAGTGATGATGGATCGGTTTGTGCATTCCCTCCCGAGGTCCATACAGACTTGGGTTGCCCAGGGTGATCCCCAGAATGCCGACGAGCTGATTGGACTGGTTGAGAGATACCAAGGGTTGGAAGGCTCCTCCGGGAGGCAACCCATGCCGTACTGGGGGTCCCAGAAGGGAGCTGAGTCCCAAAAAGGGGTGGCGCATCCAAGGTCACAAAGGGCGGGGGAGGTGGTGCCCAGGGTCCCTACGGGTGATATTATTTGTTGGAGGTGCCACGGGCCAGGACATATAGCTGCCCGTTGCTCCCAGACCACTGAGCAGATGGACTGCAGCATGGGACGCCGTTGTTCATACTATGCGTATCCAGCCTGCAGTGTGAACTCTCCGCCCAACGAGGGACCTCAAGCGTGTCCCGTAAAGGTGAACGGTCGAGCAGTAACGGCACTGTTAGACTCAGTGAGCCTAGTGACCCTGGTGAGGGCCAATTTTCCTCTCCACCTGCTCCCGGGAAAGAAGGTCGGAGTGCGGTGCATACATGGTGATGCAAAGGACTACCCTATGGCCAGGGTGGACATTGAAACGGCATGTGGCACTGAGTCCCACATAGTCGGCGTCGTGCAGGACTTGTTGCACCCTATAATTATTGGCCGGGAATTCTGTTTGTTTTGGGATTTGTGGGGAAAAGGTTCTGAGCTCCCTAGCAAGAGTAGGGAACCAATGAACCCTGGAAGGATGTCGCCACACCCGGAGTCAGACAGGTTTCCTTTTTGTGTTCTGGTTGGGGATGAGGAAGAAGTGTCCCCTGCATCTGACATTCTGGAGTTAGAGGTAACCGGTGAAAATTTTGGGACTGCCCAACATAGGGACCCCACTCTGAGGGAAGCCTTTAATAATGTCACAGTTATTGACGGGGTGGTACAGGAGCCGGGGGCAGACACAAGATTTCCCCATTTTCTGATAAGTGGGGAGTTGTTGTACCGGATCACAAAAATAAGGGAGGAGTTGGTAGAGCAGTTGGTAGTGCCGGGTCCATCTAGACGAAAGGTGTTGGACATGGCCCATTCACACATCTTGGGTGGACACCTAGGGGTCGAAAAAATGCAGGAACGGGTTGTGCAGAGGTTCTATTGGCCTGGGTGTCACCGGGAAATAGTGAACTATTGCAGGTCCTGTCCTACATGTCAGCTAACTGCTCCCACTCCTCATTTCCGGAACCCCCTTGTGCCACTGCCCATTATTGAGGTGCCGTTCGAGAGAATTGCCATGGACTTGGTTGGTCCCTTAGTTAAATCAGCCCGCGGCCATCAGTATATATTAGTCATCCTGGACTATGCCACATGCTATCCTGAGGCAATTCCCTTGAGAAATTCTTCCTCGAAGAGTATAGCCCGCGAGTTGGTCCATGTCTTTTCCCGGACAGGTCTGCCGAAGGAGATCCTGACTGACCAGGGGACACCTTTCATGAGCAAGGTGATGAGGGAGTTATGCAAAGCCCTGAAAATCTCCCAGTTGAGGACCTCGGTGTACCATTCCCAGTCAGATGGCCTTGTTGAGAGATTTAACAAGACACTGAAGAGCATGCTGAGAAAAGCTATAGAGAAAGACGGTAGAGACTGGGAATGTCTCTTACCCTATCTGATGTTTTCCATTCGTGAAGTTCCACAGGCCTCCACAGGGTTCTCACCGTTTGAGCTTCTATATGGCCGACATCCGCGAGGACTCCTGGATATAGCCAAGGAAACCTGGGAAGCCGAAGTCACGCCTCACAGAAGCGTCATTGAGCATGTGGCCCTGATGCAGCAGAGGATTGCAACGGTGATGCCTATCGTGAAAGAACACCTCCTCCAGGCACAAGAAGCTCAGGCCAGAGTATACAACCGGTCTGCAAGAGTGAGGCAGTTCAATCCGGGAGACCGAGTTCTTGTGTTAGTTCCGACGGTGGAAAGCAAGTTCTTGGCCAAATGGCAAGGGCCATATGAGGTTGTCGAGAAACTTGGTGAAGTAAATTATAAAATTCACCAACCAGGAAGACGGAAACCATTCCAAGTATACCATATCAACCTCATCAAGCCGTGGCAAGATAGAGAGCCGACAGTAACTCCATCGTTGGTAAGCAACCCAGAAGGTGAGGTTGGAGCGGTTACTATAGCGGAGACGCTATCGAAGACCCAGAAACAGCAGTGCCGGGAGTTACTCCAGAAAAATAGGGACCTGTTTTCAGAGTTGCCAGGACACACGAAGGTCATAGAGCACGAGGTCCTAACAGAGCCACATGTGCGGGTGAACGTTAAGCCCTATCGTATTCCTGAGGCTCGTCGAGAAGTTATCTCCAAGGAGGTGGAGCGTATGTTGAAGCTTGGAGTCATTGAGGAATCCAAGAGCGGTTGGTCGAGGCCAGTTGTCCTGGTCCCAAAACCTGATGGAGAGTGGAGGTTTTGCAACGACTATCGGAAGTTGAATGAGGTCTCCAATTTTGACGCTTATCCCATGCCCCGCGTTGATGAGCTCATTGAAAGGCTTGGGCACGCCAGATATATATCCACCTTGGATTTGACAAAGGGGTATTGGCAGATCCCCATGGCACAGGAAGCCAAGGAGAAGACGGCCTCTTCGACACCTGATGGATGCTTCCAGTATGTCCGGATGCTGTTTGGGCTACAGGGAGCTCCGACGACCTTCCAGAGGGCTATGGATAGAGTCCTTGCACCCCATAAGGCCTACGCTGCTGCGTACTTAGATGATATCGTCATCTTTAGCCCGGACTGGGAGAGTCATCTGGAGAAAGTCCAAGCGGTGTTTGATACTCTAAGAGAGGCGGGGTTTACAATAAACCCAAAGAAGTGTGCCTTGGGTAAGGAAGAAGCTAAATACCTAGGCTATATAGTGGGTCGTGGAGAAATAAAGCCCCAAATCAAGAAAGTGGAGGCAATCCAAACGTGGCCGAAACCACTCTCCAAAAAGCAAGTTAAAGCCTTTCTGGGAATCGTGGGATATTACAGGAGGTTCATCCCGAACTTCGCCACAGTGGCTGCGCCTCTGACTGATCTGCTAAAGGGGACAAAATCGGTGATGGTTAAATGGTCCGAAGAGACAGAGTCAGCCTTCCAAGAGTTGAAAGGGGCTCTATGTAAGCAGCCCGTTCTGATGGCCCCAGACTTCAAGAAAGAATTTATTCTTCAGACAGATGCCTCAGATGTTGGGGTAGGAGCAGTCCTTTCCCAAGAGCTACATGGGGAGGAGCATCCTGTTCTCTATCTGAGTAGAAAGCTGTCCTCATCTGAGAGGAACTACTCAGTCGTAGAAAAAGAGTGTTTGGCCATAAAATGGGCGGTGGACACGTTACGGTACTATCTGCTGGGTCGTAAATTCAGACTAATATCTGACCATGCCCCACTTAGATGGATGAGGGAAACAAAGGGTAGAAATGCAAGGGTCACCCGTTGGTTCTTAGCCCTGCAGGACTTCAGTTTCCATGTGGAACATAGGGCCGGAAAGCTGCACGGTAATGCGGATGCCCTATTAAGAATCCCTTGTTTAGTGGGGGAAAGTGCCAAGCCCCATGGCTTTAGGCAGAGGGGGGAGGTATGTAGCATGGCTAAAGGGTGTATAGTCGACGGGAGGTATGTTGTTGTGAATTCTGTGGCAGAGCTCCCTCCTGTGGTCACAAGTGGTACTTCGGCTGGTTCTCTCTGTGAGCTTCCGTTGGTGGAGGAAAGTGGTACTGCGGCTTCTGAGTTTCCTTCCTCAGGTAATGTGGTGAAGTCGTTAGGTGCTGCTCTATTTAACTCCACCTAGTGCTTTGATCCTGGGCTCCAGTCAATGTTCTAGTATTGGACCTGTTTCCTCCTGGATCGTTCCTGTGGCCTGCTGCTCTGCATAGCTAAGTTCCTCTTTGCTATTTGTTTGCTGTTTTTTTCTGTCCAGCTTGTCAATTTGTTTTTTTCTGCTTGCTGGAAGCTCTGGGACGCAGAGGGTGTACCTCCGTGCCGTTAGTTCAGTACGGAGGGTCTTTTTGCCCCCTTTGCGTGGTTTTTGTAGGATTTTGTGTTGACCGCAAAGTTACCTTTCCTATCCTCGCTCTGTTCAGAAAGTTGGGCCTCACTTTGCTAAATCTATTTCATCTCTACGTTTGTCTTTTCATCTTAACTCACAGTCATTATATGTGGGGGCTGCCTTTTCCTTTGGGGTATTTCTCTGAGGCAAGGTAGGCTTATTTTCTATCTTCAGGCTAGCTAGTTTCTCAGGCCGTGCCGAGTTGCATAGGGAGCGTTAGGCGCAATCCACGGCTGCCTTTAGTGTGGTTGGAGAGGATTAGGAATTGCGGTCAACAGAGTTCCCACGTCTCAGAGCTCGTTCTTATTTTTTGGGTTATTGCCAGGTCACTCTTTATGCCCTGACCTCTATGTCCATTGTGGTACTGAATTACCTTTCATAACAGTATGTGTCACATAAGTGCCTTGTTGCTGTAATGTAGCCCGGAGTATTTCTTTGTTGTATATAGCCATGTATATATATGTGTTTCAGGACCTGTGGTACTGTCAGACCACATGGCTAATCATGTGATGGGTTACTGGGTGTGGTTAGCTCTATATAAGACAGGCTAATGCTTAACACAGCAGATATGTGTGGAGGTGAAACCCTCCTGAGTGTGTTAAGGCTCCAGGACTGAGCCTGATGGACTGGACACTTTGTTTCCTTTTCCTGAGCTAAATTTGTTTGCTGTTATTTTGCGATGTGGTTTATGAAGTAATAAACCCTGTCAACTTTTAAAGGAACGTGCCTCCTGAGTGTCAGCCGTCGCACCTGAGTGAGTGAAATCCCAACAATATATATATATATATATATATATATATAGACAGTACAAATGTTTTTATTATATTTTGAGCACATGGATTCCTTGTATATCCGTATGACGGTTTTGCAAGCCTGAGAGAAAATCTCGCAGTACGGATGCCATACGGATTACATACGGAGGATGCCATGCGCAAAATACGCTGACACACCCTGCCTACGGAGGAGATACGGACCACTATTTTGTGGACTTTTCTGCGTATTACGGCCGTAAATTACGGACCGTATTTTTATATGCTGAGTGTGACGCCTGCCTTAAAGTGACTTTGAGGGGTGTACATGACAGAAAACACCCAAACTTGACACCATTCTAAAAACTACACCCCTTAAGGTGCTCAAAACCACTTTCAAGAAGTTTATTAACCCTTTACGTGCTTCTGTTGATCTGTAACGTCCCACGCTGTAAATCCATCTGAAGGGGTTAAAATATTTTACAGGCAGGAGCTCTGCTAATGCAGCTGTGCTGGTGGCTGTAAAACCCCAGGGAATGAAGGTAATGTAGGTCAATGACCTGTAGTTACCTTCCTTCGCGGTGATGCGCCCTCTGCTGGATGTCCTCATATTAACTCGAGCCTGGGAACTTGTCTGATTTTTTTCCCACGCTCGAAGGACATCCAGCAGAGGGCGCATCACCGGGACTGAAGGTAACTATAGGTCATTGACCTACATTACCTTCATTCCCTGGGATTTTACAGGCACGAGCACAGCTGCATTATAGCAGAGCTCCTGCCTGTAAAATACTTTAACCCTTTCAGATGGATTTACGTTGTGGGACGTGACAGATCATTGGAAGGTATGTATATTGTTGGTTTATTATTTTTCCTTTGTTACAGAGCGAGGGTCTTCAGGTGGATTGAGAGTACAATAAAATATTACAACAACCTGTGTGTTTATTTCATTAAAATACTTTTTAATAATGTGTGTGTGTTTTTTTAACCCTTTCATACAATTGGAATAATAATGGATAGGTGTCAAAATTGACGCCTCTCCATTATTAATCTGGCTTAATGTCACCTTACAATAGCAAGGTGACATTAACCCTTCATTACCCCATATCCCACCGCTACACGGGAGTGGGAAGAGAGTGGCCAAGTGCCAGAATAGGCGCATCTTACAGATGTGCCTTTTCTGGGGTGGCTGGGGGCAGATGTTTTTAGCCAGGGGGGGCAAAAACTGTGGACCCTCTCCAGGCTATTAATATCTGCCCTCAGTCACTGGCTTTACCACTCTGGCGGAGAAAATTGCGCGGGAGCCCACGCCAATTTTATCCGCGATTTTAACCCTTAAATTGCCTGTAGCCCAAGTGCTTCACAGAAGTCTCATAATCTCAACCCTAACCTCAAAGCTAACCCTAATCCCAACCCTAATACCAATACACCCCTAACCCTAATCCCAACCCTAACCTTAACCCTAATCCCAAACGTAACCCTAATAACAACCCTAATCCCAAACCTAACCCTAATCCCAAACGTAACCCTAATGCCAACCCTAACCCTAATACCAACCCTAACCCTAATCCAAACCCTAATCCCTACCCTAACCCCAACTCTAAGCCTAACTTGAGCCCCAACCCTAACTCTAACTTTAGCACCAACCCTAGCCCTAACCCTAATTTTACCCCAACCCTAACCCTAAATTTAGACCCAACCCTAACCCTAACCATATCCCTAACTCTAACTTTAGCCCCAACCCTAACCTTAACTTTAGCACCAACCCTAACCCTAGCCCTAACCCTAACTTTAGCCCCAACCCTAACCCTAACTTTAGCCCCAACCCTAATCCTAGCCCTAACCCTAATTGGAAAATGGAAATACATACTTTTTTTTTTTTATTGTTTTTTCCTAACTAAGGGGGTGATAAAGGGGGGGGGTTATTTATTATTTTTTCTATTTTGATCACTGTGATAGGATCTCACAGTGACCAAAATAAAACAAGAGGAAGAATCTTTCTCTGCCGGCCGGCAGATCACAGCGGGTGCACTGCGCATGCACCCGCCATTTTCTTCCCGGATGAAGAAGCTGGCAGCCAGGAGTTGACGCAGGAGGACCCAGGGACACCGGTAAGTATAACAGGGTTCCCGATCCCCCTATTTCTCTGTCCTCTGATGTGCGATCACATCAGAGGACAGAGAATGACACACCGCTTTTTTTTTAATTAATTACAAGCAATCGCAAAGCAGGGGTCGGTAAAAACTGACCACGATAATGTTCTTGGGGTCTCGGCTACCCCCGGCAGCCGAGACCCCAAAGATCTGCCGGGTGCCGGCCGGCGGGCGCACTGCTCATGTTTTTTGAGTTGTGTCCCCGGGATTCTGGAAATGAAAGGCAGAGGGTGGGGGTAGTAATGTCCTTGTTAAGGAGGTCTCCGCAGGCATGGGCTTTCTCTCTCCCTTCCTCTGCTCCAGAATGCATGTCTGTGAACCTGTTCTTTGAGGCTCTGGGGCACAGTTATGATGAACCTGAAAGAGTACATCTGGCGGAGGATATGGTGCTGAGTGTGACACAGGGGAGGCACTCCACTGAATGGTTCTGCTCAGAGTTTAGGCGTTGGGCAGCTGAAGTTTCTTGTAAAGACGCAGCCCTGAGGGGGTTGTTCCGCAATGGTCTGTCTGACCGTCTGAAGGACGCTTTGGCACTTCATTCTCCTCCTGATACCCTGGAGGACGCCATGACACAGGCGGTTCTAATGGACCGGAGACACCGTGCTAGAGGAGTGATGCAGCAAGAGACTTCCTTGTACTCTAAATTGTGTGACGCTGCACCTGTATCTGAACCCATGGAGAATGCTTCAGTCTCGGTCATGGAGAAAGAGAGCAGGCACCGCAGAGACAACCAACTGTGCTTTTACTGTGGAGTCTTTGGACATTGGAAAAGGAACTGCCCCTCCTGCCCTTCTTCTTTGAAAACGTCTGAGAAACGACTGAGTCTGGGCAACAATCGAGGAGGTTGTCCAGACTCCCAGGTACATTTTTTCTCGCTTGCAAAAATTGTGCTCCAAGTGTAATTGGAACTTGCTGGCGGTCCTGTGGTGACCACCGCCTTTGTCGACTGCAGTTCTTCCATTAATTTGATTGATGCCCAAGTTGTGACTCGTAATAAGATAGGGAATGTCAGTCTGAAAGACCTTGTGAAAATTGTGGCTGTTGATTCATCCCCTCTTATCCAGGATGGAATTTGTTTCAGGGCTGATGTCTTTTCTATGAAAGTGGGTTCCACTCACATGGAAAAATTAAGCTGTTTTGTGATAAATAATCTACCTGCAGGACTGGTACGGGAATGCCCTGGCTGCAACACCACAATCCCTTCATTGATTGGGTGGCGGGGGAGATCACTCAATGGGGATGTAAGGGTAATGGTCTGTGTTGTAACCAGGGACCTTTTTTTAACCCGGTAAAGTCTGTATCTGTGTCATCTGTCGGTCTGGAGATTATTCCGGAGTACCTGAAAGACTTCGAAGACGTGTTTTCCGAAAGCGAGGCTGAGGCGCTTCCACCACATTGACCCGGTGATTGTACTATTGATTTAGTTTCAGGAGCCAAATTACCCAAGGCTCGTCTGTACAATTTGTCTGGGCCTGAGCACCAAGCCATGAAAGAATACATCACAGAGAGCCTCCGCAAAGGGCATATTGGGCCTTCTGTCTCACCCGTGGCAGCGGGGTTTTTCTTTGTGAAGAAACAAGATGGTGGTTTGCGATCGTGCCTCGACTTTCGTGAACTGAATAAGATTACTGTGAAAAACACGTATCCTCTTCCTCTGATTCCTGATTTATGTAATCAACTCACTGGGGCCAAGTGGTTTTCTAAACTTGACTTACGAGGGGCTTAAAACCTTATAAGGATTCGAGAGGGGGATGAATGGAAAACAGCGTTTCTGACGACCGAGGGTTTATTTGAAAATTTGGTTATGCCCTTCGGTCTCACTAACGCCCCTGCTGTTTTCCAGAATTTTATTAATGTTGTTTACTCTGACCTGATTGGAAACTATGTTGTTATTTACCTGGATGACATCTTGATATATTCAAAGGACAGTCAGTCAGTCACACATACACCATCTACATACGGTTCTTGTGAGACTCAGGGAGAACTATTTATACGCTAAGCTGGAGAAGTGCTCATTCTTTATGCAAGAACTGTCTTTTCTGGGTTTAATAGTATCTGGGGAGGGATTCCACATGGATCCAGGGAAGGTTCAGGCCATTTCTGATTGGGTGCAAACTCATGACCTGAAGGAGTTTCTGGGCTTCTTTAATTATAATAGGAAGTTTATTAAAGGGTTCCTGCAGGTGGTGAAACCCTTGACTGACCTCACACTCAAAGGGGCGGATCCAAAATATTTTTCGGTGGCAGCAAAATATTCCTTCCAGACACTGAAGAAATGTTTCACTTCAGCCCCCCGTGTTGATACAACCCGATCCGTCAAGACCTTTTATCGTGGAGGTCGATGCTCCGGAGGTGGGGGTGGGAGCAGTGTTGTCTCAGGGCCCGTCCACCCTCACTAACCTTAAAGGGAACCTGTTACCCCCAAAATCGAAGATGAACTAAGCCCACCAGCATCAGGGCCTTATCTACAGCATTCTGGAATGCTGTAGATAAGCCCCTGATGTATCCAGAAAGATGAGAAAAAGGTGGGCGGTCCGATCCGATGGGCGTCGCGGTCTGGTTCGGGGCCTCCCATCTTCTTACGATGACCTCCTCTTCTTGTATTCATGCTGCGGCTCCGGCGCAGGTGTACTTTGTCTGCCCTGTTGAGGGCAAAGCAAAGTACTGCAGTGCGCAGGTGCCAGGCCTCTCTGACCTTTCCCGGCGCCTGCGCACTGCAGTACCTCAACAGGGCAGACAAAGTACGCCTGCGCCGGAGCTGCAGCGTGAATACAAGAAGAGGACGTCATTGTAAGAAGATGGGAGGCCCCGGACCGGACCGCGACGCCCATCGGACCGGACCGCAGCGGGGCCGCCCCTGGGTGAGTATAATCTAACCTCTTTTTCTCATCTTTCAGGATACATCGGGGGCTTATCTACAGCATTCCAGAATGCTTTAGATAAGCCCCTGATGCTGGTGGGCTTAGCTCATCTTCGATTTTGGGGGTGACAGATTCCCTTTAAACCCTGTGCCTTTTTCTCTAAAAAATTATCTTCGGCCGAGAGAAATTATGATGTCGGTAACAGGGAATTGTTGGCGATTAAATTGGCCTTCGAAGAATGGAGGCATTTTCTGGAGGGGGCTGTTCATCCCGTTACAGTCATTACTGATCATAAAAACCTGGCCTATATAGAGTCCGTAGTTTAAAGCATGGCCAGGAAAAACATGTACTAAAACTTAACATTTACTGAATATATTAAAAAGGCCAATATAAACCTAAAACAAACATACGACCAACAATTACAGAGTCTAAGTGCTCATGGTTAGCAGTGCTCGAGTAAAAAAAATGGTTCAATCTCACCAGTAAAGGTTCTTATTCATGTTCTCCAAGACCTGTTTACTATAATGAGGGAACCAGAGTGGGAGGAGAGAAAAGGGGGATGAAAGAGTAAAGACAAGGTAGTCTTTCTATTTCTCCCTGTCGTGCCCCTGTTATACTCCCGCCCTGACAAGGGCAGTACCCAAGTGTGGATCTGTGTTATGACCTGGTGGTTAGGAGCACCCGGCACGACCTGATAGGTAAACTCACACAGGACAAGCTCTGGGATGTGGGAGCTCTGCTGACCGCAGGCCCTAATCCTATCACAACAACTAGAAATAGCCGTGGAGCGTTCCTGACTCTCCCTAGACGCCTCTTCACAGCCTAAGAGCTAGCTAGCCCTAGAGATAGAAAATAAAGCCTACCTTGCCTCAGAGAAATTCCCCAAAGGAAAAGGCAGCCCCCCACATATATTGACTGTGAGTAAAGATGGAAGTCACAAACGCAGAAATATAGTAACATACATAGTAACATAGTTAGTAAGGCCGAAAAAAGACATTTGTCCATCCAGTTCAGCCTATATTCCATCATAATAAATACCCAGATCTACGTCCTTCTACAGAACCTAATAAATGAAACAGGTTTCAGCAAAGGGAGGCCAGACTTACTAAACAGACAGAGGATAGGAAAGGTATCTTTGCGGTCAGCACAAAAACTACAAAAGACCACGCAGAGTGTGCAAAAAGACCTCCGCACCGACTAACGGTGCGGAGATGCCACTCTGCATCCCAGAGCTTCCAGCTAGCAAGACAAAATCATGATAACCAACTGGACAAGGAAACAATGAACAAGTAATAACTATTAGGAACTTAGCTTCTGCTGGAGAAGACAGGTCACCAGAAAGATCCAAGAGCTAACTGAACCAATGCAGGAACATTGACAGCTGGCATGGAGTAATGTTGTGAATTCTGTGGCTGAATTCACTCCTGTGGTCACAAGTGGTACTGCAGCTTCTGAGCTTCCTCCCTCAGGTGTTCTGGTGAGCTCGTTAACTGCTTCATTACTTAACTCCGCCTGATGCTGCTATCCTTGCTCCTTGTCAATGTTTCAGTGTTGGATCTGAGCTTCTCCTGATTGTTCCTGTGACCTGCTGCTCTGTATAGCTAAGTGCTTTTTGCTTTTTTGTTGCTTTTTTTCTGTCCAGCTTGTCTTTTGTTTTGCTGGAAGCTCTGAGACGCAAAGGGTGTACCGCCGTGCCGTTAGTTCGGCACGGTGGGTTTTTTTTGCCCCCTTTGCGTGGTTTTGCTTTAGGGTTTTTTGTAGACTGCAAAGTTCGCTTTACTGTCCTCGCTCTGTCCTAGAATATCGGGCCCCACTTTGCTGAATCTATTTCATCCCTACGTTTTGTCTTTTCATCTTACTCACAGTCATTATATGTGGGGGGCTGCCTTTTCCTTTGGGGAATTTCTCTGGGGCAAGTCAGGCCTATTTTTCTATCTTCAGGCTAGCTAGTTTCTTAGGCTGTGCCGAGTTGCCTAGGTAGTTGTTAGGCGCAATCCACAGCCGCTTTTAGTTGTGTTTAGGATAGGATCAGGTGTGCAGTCTACAGAGTTTCCACGTCTCAGAGCTCGTTCTTGTATTTTTGGGTATTTGTCAGATCACTGTGTGCGCTCTGATCGCTAAGCACACTGTGTTTCTGGATTGCCTTCATAACACCTGTCATTAGCAAACATAACAGTACAAGGAGCCCAACTAATGATTCTCAATAGAGGGAAAGAAAAAGTTCTGACATCATTTTTTTTTTTTTTTTCTGCTCTGTGTTCACTTTTTTTTTTCCCCTAGACATTTGGGTGATTCTGGACACAGGTGTGGACATGGATATTCAGGGTCTGTGCTCTTCAATGGATAATCTCGTTATAAATGTACAAAAAATTCAAGACACTATTGATCAGAAATCTATGTTAGAACCAAGAATTCCTATTCCTGATTTGTTTTTTGGAGATAGAACTAAGTTTCTAAGTTTCAAAAATAATTGTAAGCTATTTCTGGCCTTGAAACCTCATTCTTCTGGTAATCCTATTCAACAGGTTTTGATTATTATTTCTTTTTTGCGCGGCGACCCTCAAGACTGGGCATTTTCTCTTGCGCCAGGAGACCCTGCATTGAGTAGTGTCGATGCGTTTTTCCTGGCGCTCGGATTGCTGTACGATGAGCCTAATTCAGTGGATCAGGCTGAGAAAAATTTGCTGGCTTTGTGCCAGGGTCAGGATGATATAGAAGTATATTGTCAGAAATTTAGGAAATGGTCAGTACTCACTCAGTGGAATGAATCTGCGCTGGCAGCTTTGTTCAGAAAGGGTCTCTCTGAGGCTCTTAAGGATGTCATGGTGGGATTTCCTATGCCTGCTGGTTTGAATGAGTCTTTGTCTTTGGCCATTCAGATCGGTCGACGCTTGCGCGAGCGTAAATCTGTGCACCATTTGGCGGTACTGCCTGAGGTTAAACCTGAGCCTATGCAGTGCGATAGGACTATGACTAGAGTTGAACGGCAGGAATACAGACGTCTGAATGGTCTGTGTTTCTACTGTGGTGATTCCACTCATGCTATTTCTGATTGCCCTAAGCGCACTAAGCGGTCCGCTAGGTCTGCCGTCATTGGTACTGTACAGTCCAAATTCCTTCTGTCCATTACCTTGATATGCTCTTTGTCGTCGTTTTCTGTCATGGCGTTTGTGGATTCGGGCGCTGCCCTGAATCTGATGGATTTGGATTATGCTAAACGTTGTGGGTTTTTCTTGGAGCCTTTGCGGTGTCCTATTCCATTGAGAGGAATTGATGCTACACCTTTGGCCAAGAATAAACCTCAATACTGGGCCCAGCTGACCATGTGCATGGCTCCTGCACATCAGGAAGTTATTCGCTTTCTGGTGTTGCATAATCTGCATGATGTGGTCGTGTTGGGGTTGCCATGGCTACAAACCCATAATCCAGTATTGGATTGGAATTCCATGTCGGTATCCAGCTGGGGTTGTCAGGGGGTACATGGTGATGTTCCATTTTTGTCGATTTCGTCATCCACCCCTTCTGAGGTCCCAGAGTTCTTGTCTGATTATCAGGATGTATTTGAAGAGCCCAAGTCCGATGCTCTACCTCCGCATAGGGATTGTGATTGTGCTATCAATTTGATTCCTGGTAGTAAATTCCCTAAAGGTCGATTATTTAATTTATCCGTGCCCGAACACGCCGCTATGCGCAGTTATGTGAAGGAATCCCTGGAGAAGGGACATATTCGCCCATCGTCATCACCACTGGGAGCAGGGTTCTTCTTTGTAGCCAAGAAGGATGGTTCGCTGAGACCGTGTATTGATTACCGCCTTCTTAATAAGATCACTGTTAAATTTCAGTATCCTTTGCCATTGTTATCTGACTTGTTTGCTCGGATTAAGGGGGCTAGTTGGTTCACTAAGATAGATCTTCGTGGTGCATATAATCTGGTGAGAATCAGGCAAGGAGATGAATGGAAAACTGCATTCAATACGCCCGAGGGTCATTTTGAGTATCTAGTGATGCCGTTCGGACTTGCCAATGCTCCATCTGTGTTTCAGTCTTTTATGCATGACATCTTCCGTGAGTATCTGGATAAATTCCTGATTGTTTACTTGGATGACATTTTGATCTTCTCAGATGATTGGGAGTCTCATGTGAAGCAGGTCAGAATGGTTTTTCAGGTCCTGCGTGCTAACTCTTTGTTTGTGAAGGGATCAAAGTGTCTCTTCGGTGTGCAGAAAGTTTCATTTTTGGGGTTCATCTTTACCCCTTCTACTATCGAGATGGATCCAGTTAAGGTCCAAGCCATCCAGGATTGGATTCAGCCGACATCTCTGAAAAGTCTGCAAAAGTTCCTGGGCTTTGCTAATTTTTATCGTCGCTTCATCTGTAATTTTTCTAGCATTGCCAAACCATTGACCGATTTGACCAAGAAGGGTGCTGATTTGGTTAATTGGTCTTCTGCTGCTGTGGAAGCTTTTCAGGAGTTGAAGCGTCGTTTTTGTTCTGCCCCTGTGTTGTGTCAGCCAGATGTTTCGCTTCCGTTCCAGGTCGAGGTTGATGCTTCTGAGATTGGAGCAGGGGCGGTTTTGTCACAGAGAGGTTCTGATTGCTCAGTGATGAAACCATGTGCTTTCTTTTCCAGGAAGTTTTCGCCCGCGGAGCGTAATTATGATGTGGGCAATCGAGAGTTGCTGGCCATGAAGTGGGCATTCGAGGAGTGGCGTCATTGGCTTGAAGGAGCTAAGCATCGCGTGGTGGTATTGACTGATCATAAGAACTTGACTTATCTCGAGTCTGCCAAGCGCTTGAATCCTAGACAGGCCCGTTGGTCGTTATTTTTTGCCCGCTTCGACTTTGTGATTTCGTACCTTCCGGGCTCTAAAAATGTGAAGGCGGATGCTCTGTCTAGGAGTTTTGTGCCCGACTCTCCGGGTTTATCTGAGCCAGCGGGTATCCTCAAGGAAGGAGTCATTGTGTCTGCCATCTCCCCTGATTTGCGGCGGGTGCTGCAAAAATTTCAGGCGAATAAACCTGATCGTTGTCCAGCAGAGAAACTGTTCGTCCCTGATAGGTGGACTAATAAACTTATCTCTGAACTTCATTGTTCGGTGTTGGCTGGTCATCCTGGAATCTTTGGTACCAGAGAGTTAGTGGCTAGATCCTTCTGGTGGCCATCTCTGTCACGGGATGTACGTACTTTTGTGCAGTCCTGTGGGATTTGTGCTAGGGCTAAGCCCTGCTGTTCTCGTGCCAGTGGGTTGCTTTTGCCCTTGCCGGTCCCAAAGAGGCCTTGGACACATATTTCGATGGATTTCATTTCTGACCTTCCCGTTTCTCAAAAGATGTCAGTCATTTGGGTGGTCTGTGATCGCTTTTCTAAAATGGTCCATCTGGTGCCCTTGGCTAAATTGCCTTCCTCCTCTGATTTGGTACCTTTGTTCTTTCAGCATGTGGTTCGGTTGCATGGCATTCCTGAGAATATTGTTTCTGACAGAGGTTCCCAGTTTGTTTCAAGGTTTTGGCGAGCCTTTTGTGGTAGGATGGGCATTGACCTATCCTTTTCCTCGGCTTTCCATCCTCAGACTAATGGCCAGACCGAACGAACCAATCAGACCTTGGAAACATATCTGAGATGTTTTGTTTCTGCAGACCAGGATGATTGGGTGTCCTTTTTGCCGTTGGCTGAGTTCGCCCTTAATAATCGGGCCAGCTCGGCTACCTTGGTTTCTCCATTTTTTTGCAATTCTGGGTTCCATCCTCGTTTCTCTTCAGGACAGGTTGAGTCTTCGGACTGTCCTGGTGTGGATTCTGTGGTGGATAGGTTGCAGCAGATCTGGACTCAGGTAGTGGACAATTTGATCTTGTCCCAGGAGAAAGCTCAACTTTTCGCTAATCGCAGACGCCGTGTGGGTCCCCGACTTCGTGTTGGGGATCTGGTTTGGTTATCTTCTCGTCATATTCCTATGAAGGTTTCCTCTCCTAAATTTAAACCTCGTTTTATTGGTCCGTATAGGATTTCTGAGGTTCTCAATCCTGTGTCTTTTCGTTTGACCCTCCCAGACTCCTTTTCCATACATAATGTATTCCATAGGTCGTTGTTGCGGAGATACGTGGCACCTATGGTTCCATCTGTTGAGCCTCCTGCCCCGGTTTTGGTGGAGGGGGAATTGGAGTATATTGTGGAGAAGATTTTGGATTCTCGTGTTTCTAGACGGAAACTCCAGTATCTGGTTAAATGGAAGGGTTATGCTCAGGAAGATAATTCCTGGGTTTTTGCCTCTGATGTTCATGCTTCCGATCTTGTTCGTGCCTTTCATGCGGCTCATCCTGGTCGGCCTGGGGGCTCTGGTGAGGGTTCGGTGACCCCTCCTCAAGGGGGGGGTACTGTTGTGAATTCTGTGGCTGAATTCACTCCTGTGGTCACAAGTGGTACTGCAGCTTCTGAGCTTCCTCCCTCAGGTGTTCTGGTGAGCTCGTTAACTGCTTCATTACTTAATTCCGCCTGATGCTGCTATCCTTGCTCCTTGTCAATGTTTCAGTGTTGGATCTGAGCTTCTCCTGATTGTTCCTGTGACCTGCTGCTCTGTATAGCTAAGTGCTTTTTGCTTTTTTGTTGCTTTTTTTCTGTCCAGCTTGTCTTTTGTTTTGCTGGAAGCTCTGAGACGCAAAGGGTGTACCGCCGTGCCGTTAGTTCGGCACGGTGGGTTTTTTTTGCCCCCTTTGCGTGGTTTTGCTTTAGGGTTTTTTGTAGACTGCAAAGTTCGCTTTACTGTCCTCGCTCTGTCCTAGAATATCGGGCCCCACTTTGCTGAATCTATTTCATCCCTACGTTTTGTCTTTTCATCTTACTCACAGTCATTATATGTGGGGGGCTGCCTTTTCCTTTGGGGAATTTCTCTGGGGCAAGTCAGGCCTATTTTTCTATCTTCAGGCTAGCTAGTTTCTTAGGCTGTGCCGAGTTGCCTAGGTAGTTGTTAGGCGCAATCCACAGCCGCTTTTAGTTGTGTTTAGGATAGGATCAGGTGTGCAGTCTACAGAGTTTCCACGTCTCAGAGCTCGTTCTTGTATTTTTGGGTATTTGTCAGATCACTGTGTGCGCTCTGATCACTAAGCACACTGTGTTTCTGGATTGCCTTCATAACACCTGTCATTAGCAAACATAACAGAGTAATGATCTGAGTGGAGTAAAATAGAGCAGCCAACCAAAGGATAAACCATGTCACCTGTGTAAGGAACCTCAGAAGCAGCAGCTTCACTCACAGCCACCAGAGGGAGTCCATGGACAGAACTCGCCGAAGTACCATCCACGACCACAGGAGGGAGTCCGACAACAGAATTCACAACAGATCTGCTTGTAAAGTACCCATGAATAATGTAGCCTCCCTGAATAATGTAGCCTCCCAATGCGTTTCCTCCCCTCTCAAGGTGATTCATTAGGGGAAAAATGAAAAAAGCCTATAGGTTGCTTGCAGTGGCAAGTCTGACCCAGCTGAACTAACTGGTAGTGTCAGTGCCTCTATACGGGGATATATGATAGATGGTATATGGTAGATGGTATGGTAGCTAGGAATTTTTGGTGGCCCTTTATGGGTACTGATATCAAAAAGTTTGTGAATACTTGTGGGGTGTGTGCTCGTTCTAAGAGTTCTCTCATCCGGCCTGGGAATTGGTACCTTTGCCAATTCCGGATAAACCTTGGACACACCTTTCCATGGATTGTATCACTAATCTTCCATCTTCCAAGGGTAACTCTGTAGTTTGGGTATTGGTTGATAGGTTTTCGAAGCAAGCCCATTTTGTGCCGTTACCTGCGTTACCTTCTGCTGAAACCTTAGCTCGTTTGTTTATTCAGCATATAGGTCGGTTACATGGGGTCCCTGTGAATGTGGTGTCTGACAGGGGTGTGCAATTTGTGGCCAGGTTTTGGAGGGCTTTTTGGAAGAAGTTGGGGGTTACGTTGTCCTTCTCCTCTGCTTATCACCTGGAATCTAACAGAGGGAGTGAATGCACCAACCAGTCGTTGGAACAAATTTTGAGATGCCTGCCTCTTCCAGACAGGAGGACTCGTATGAAGTATTACCCATGGCAGAATTTGCGTTCAATTGTCGTATTAATCAGTCTACTGGCAAATCTCCCTTTCAGGTCAATTATGGGTTTGTTCCGCAGTTTGGAGAATTTTCCCACATGGATTCTGGTTGCCCTGATGCCGAGGGTTTGGTGCAACAGTTAAGAACCCTTTGGAGGGAGGTTCAGGGGAAATCTCCAAAGCTCAAAAGAGGTACAAGCATTTTGATGGACAGGAGGAGGGGGTAAACTCCTACACTGATGGTGCGGGAGAAGGTGTGGTTTTCTACCCATAACTTCAGACTTAAGGTACCCTCTATGAAGTTGAGCCCCAGGTTTATAGATCCATACAAGATTATAGAGGTGATCAACCCGGTGGCCTATAGGTTACAGTTGCCTACCTCCTACAAAATTTCTAATGTCTTCCACAGGTCCCTATTAAAACCTGTGGGGATGGTTAGAGAAGATTCCTCATCAAATGTTCCATCGGTATTGGTAAAGGGTCAGTTGGAGTACGAGGTAGGGCGCATCATTGATTTACGGTGGGTGCGTCGAAGACTTCAGTACTTAATACATTGGAAGGGGTTTTCCATTGAGGATCGGTCATGGGTTCCAGCCAGTTCTGTGCATGCTGATCGACTGGTATGGGCTTTTCATGCCAGATACCCAGTGGCCCCCTGTTAAAAGGGGGGTACTGTCCTGGTTAGGACATGGTTAATGTCCTGTTCTCTCAGTGTTAATATTGTTGGCCTCTCTTTCAAGATGGGAGGGTTATTTATACTCACTCCTAGCTGGGTTTCACTGGCAGCTATATGTTCTGCTTTGGTTTGTGTGCTTGACACCTGGAGTGTGTGCCCGGTTTGCACTGTGTTTATCTTGCTCTCCGTGCGTTACTCTGTTCTGATCTCCTGGCTCCGATCCTTGCTTGTTTGACAACTCTCTTGTATTTATCCCTTCTCTGTTCTCCGGCATCTGGCTCCGCCCCATGACTTCATCTCACTCTGCCACGTTTAACCCCTCTCTGACCTTAGATGTACTATCCCGTCGAGGTGACCTGGGCCTATCTGACCATCGACGGGATAGTACGTTATAGCGATCGGCCGCGCTCATGGGGGGAGCGCGGCCGGGTGTCAGCTGACTATCGCAGCTGACATCTGGCACTATGTGCCAAGAGCGGTCACGGACCACCCCTGGCACATTAATCCCTGACACACTGCGATCAAAGATGATCGCAGTGTTCCAGTGGCATAGGGAAGCATCGCGCAGGTAGGGGGCTCCCTGCGTGCTTCCCTGAGACCCCCGGAGCAACGCGATGTGATCGCGTTGCTCCGAGGGTCTCCTACCTCCTCCTCCCTGCAGGCCCCAGATCCAAAATGGCCGCGGGGCTACTTCCGGGTCCTGCAGGGAGGTGGCTTACAAGCGCCTGCTCAGAGCAGGCGTCTGTAAGCCTCCAGCAGTGCATGTCAGATCGCTGATCTGACACAGTGCACAGAAAAATGTCAGATCAGCGATCTGACCCTGAAACATCATGCCCCCCCCCCCCAGGGCCGTATTTGCCACTAGGCACTTGAGGGCACGTGCCTAGGGCGGGGACAGGCGAAGGGGCGGCACCTCAGCAAGGTTTTTTCTTTTTTTTCCTTTTTTTTTTTTTTAAATACTAGTCCTGTGCGTCCCTTCCTGAAGAGTAGACAGGGGGCGGCAGAGCGGCAGCCAGAACACGTGGTGCTGGTGCCGGCTCTCCCTACTTCCCCTGCTGAGACACAGTGACCCCCTGCTCACAGCCTCACTGGTGCCCGGCAGAATGTGACTGCTGAGGTGGAGCAGCGGCGCCCTGTGTCCCGACCCTGGGTCCTGTCCTGGAGGACTCGCAGTAGAGCAGTACATACACAGTAAGTAGTGTACTGTCTCTGTAATGATCTCCCTCCTGGCTCCTGCCCGCGCGCTGCCTGCTGCAATGCACGGCTCTGTCTGTGACTCACCTCACGGTCCTCACCCCTTCCCTTACATTCCGACAGCCTCATTTCTGACTGTACTAGTGCCTGAGGCTGGAGGAGCCGTGAAAACACAGCAGCCCTTGAATGTTTGATCTTTGCTCCCAGCAGACGGATCCAGAGAGTGAGTGGTGGGGGTGGGGTGTAATACACCCCCACTCACTCTATCTGGGTCCTAGGAGCAAACATTGCCAGTGCTGGTGTGTGTGTGCCTGTATGTATGTGTGTGTGCGGGCAGCAGAGCCGTATGTGTGTGCGGGCAGCAGAGCCGTATGTGTGTGCGGGCAGCAGAGCCGTGTGAGTGTGCGAGCAGCAGAGCCGTATGTGTGAGTGTGCGGGCAGCAGAGCCGTATGTGTGAGTGTGCGGGCAGCAGAGCTGTATGTATGCGTGAGTCTGTGCGGTGCTGTATGTGTGTGTGTGTGCGGGCAGCAGAGCTGTATGTGTGTGTGTGCACGGACAGCGGAGCTGTATGTGTGTGCGTGCACGGGCAGCGGAGCTGTGTGTGTGTGCGCGCGGAGCTGTATGTATGTGTGTATCTGTGCAGTGCTGTATGTGTGTGTGTGTGCGGGCAGCAGAGCTGTATGTGTGTGCGGGCAGCAGAGCTGTATGTCTGCGTGCACGGACAGCGGAGCTATATGTGTGTGTGTGTGCGCGTGGAGCTGTATGTATGCGTGTGTCTGTGCGGTGCTGTATGTGTGTGAGTGTGTGGGCAGCAGAGCTGTATGTGTGTGTGTGCACGGGCAGCGGAGCTGTGTGTGTGTGTGCGCGCAGAGCTGTATGAATGTGTGTGTCTGTGCGGTGCTGTATGTGTGCGTGTGTGGGCAGCAGAGCTGTATGTGTGTGCATGCACGGGCAGTGTGTGTGTGTGGGAAGCTCTATGTGTGTGCGGAGCTGTCAGTGCCAGTGTGTCGCCCCATCCCGGACCAACTTTTTACTATTGATGCTGCCTATGCAGCATCAATAGAAAAAAGATAAAATGTTAAAAATAATTACAAAAAATAAAAAATTGTGCTATTCTCACCTTCCTCCGTCCACCGATGCGCGATGCTGCCACCAGCTTCCGTTCCCAGTGATGCATTGCGAAAGTACCCAGATGACTTAGCGGTCTAGACCGCTAAGTCATATGGGTAATTTCGCAATGCATCACTGGGAACGGAAGCTGGCGGCAGACCGCTAAGTCATCTGGGTAATTTTGCAATGCATCACTGGGAACGGAATCTGGCGGCAGCATCACGTGCATCGGTACAGCTTCGGTGGACGCCGGGGGGCGAGTATATAACTATTTTTTATTTGAATTCTTTTTTTAACAGGGATATGGTGCCCACACTGCTATATACTACGTGGGCTGTGTTGTATTCTACGTGGGCTGTGTTATATACTGCCTGGCTGCTATATACTACGTGGGCTGTGTTATATACTGCGTGGGCTGTATTATATACTGCGTGGGCTGTGTTATATACTGCGTGGGCTGAGTTATATACTGCGTGGGCTGAGTTATATACTACGTGGCTGCTATATACTACGTGGCTGTGCTATGTACTATGTGGCTGTGTTATATACTATATAATATGGTACTGAGGGGGTATAGAGCTTAGAGCTGGAGTAACAGATCTACTCCCTCATTTGTATGCAAACCGATTTCAGATGAATTGACTGAACATGTAAAAATATTGCTGGAATTGTCTTTGAAAGAGCTACATGGGCATATACATAGATTTGGACCCCTTACTGGTTCCCTATGGGACTTGCGAACATGTGCAGCACTTGCGGTTTTACGGAAACCTGTCACCCCGTTTTTTCAGTATGAGATAAAAATACTGTTAAATAGGGCCTGAGCTGTGCGTTACAATAGTGTATTTTGTGTACCCTGATTCCCCACCTATGCTGCCGAAATACCTTACCAAAGTCGCCGTTTTCGCCTGTCAATCAGGCTGGTCTGGTCGTATGGGCGTGGTGACATCGCTGTTTCTTCCCCCAGATCTTGCATATCTTTCCGTTGGTGGCGTAGTGGTTTGCGCATGCCCAACTGCTGAATCCACTGCGCAGGTGAAGAAAAAACGCGCGATCGGCTCTATTTCCCTGGTGATCGGTGGGGGCGTCCATCTTCCTGAGGCTGCGCGTGCGCAGATGGAGTCGTCTGCTGCCCGGGGCTTCAGGAAAATGGCCGCGGGATGCCGCGCGTGCGCAGATGGAGATCGCGGCGGCCATTTTCTTGAAGCCAAGTTTGGGGTACACAAAATACACTATTGTAACGCACAGCTCAGGCCCTATTTAACAGTGTTTTTTTTCCGTTGCTGCAATTACCGCATTTACCGGATCGCGGCAAAACCGCAAGTGCGGCACATGTCTGCAAGTCCCACAGGGAATGAATGAGGCCGAACGCAGTGTTGCCGTAAGTGATGCGTTACATGGCAGATGCAGAAAAACTGCCCGATCTGCCGCGAATGGTAAAAATCGCTGATGTGAAAGTAGCCGAAGACACTGCATTAGTCATAGTCACCAATGGGGGAGGCAGCACGAAAAGTGCCTAGGGCAGCAAAAACTGTAAATACGGCCCTGCCCCCCCCCTGGGGCAATGTTATAAAGAAAAATAAATATTCACACATGTAAAAAAAAAAAATCCTAAATAAAGAAAAAAAAATATATATATATACAGTATATATATATATATATTGTTCCCATAAATACATTTCTTTATCTAAAAAAAAAAAATAAAAGTACACATATTTAGTATCGCCGCGTCAGTAATGACCCAACCTATAAAACTGTCCCACTAGTTAACCCTTTCAGTGATCACCGTAAAAAATAAACCGAGGCAAAAAAACAACACTTTATTATCATACCGTCGAACAAAAAGTAGAATAACACGCGATCAAAAATACGGATATAAATAACCATGGTACCGCTGAAAACGTCATCTTGTCCCGCAAAAAAACGAGCTGCCATACAGCGTCATCAGAAAGTTTATAGTCCTCAGAATAAAGTGATGCAAAAATAATTATTTTTTATATAAAATAGTTTTTATCGTATAAAAGCGCCAAAACATAAAAAAAGATATAAATGAGGTATCGCTGTAATCGTACTGACCCGAAGAATAAAACTGCTTTATCAATTTTACCAAACGTGTAATGGTATAACCACCCCCCCAAAAAAAAAGAAATTCATGAACAACTGGTTTTTGGTCATTCTGCCTCACAAAAATCGGAATAAAAAGCGATCAAAAAATGTCACGTGCCCGAAAATGGTACCAATAAAAACATCAACTCGTCCTGCAAAAAACAAGACCTTGCAAGACTCTGCGAACCAAAATATTGGAAAATTATAGGTCTCAATATGTGGTAATGCTAAAAAATTTTTTTGCAATAAAAAGCGTCTTTTAGTGTGTGACTGCTGCCAGTCATAAAAATTCGCTAAAAAAACCCGCTATAAAAGTAAATCAAACCCCCCTTCATCACCCCCTTAGTTAGGGAAAATTAAAAAAATGTATTTATTTTCATTTTCCCATTAGGGTTAGGGCTAGGGTTGGGGCTAGGGTTAGGGTTGGTACTAGGGTTAGAGCTAGGGTTAGAACTACAGTTAGGGTTGGGGTTAGGGCTACAATTAGGGTTGGGGCTAAAGTTATGGTTGGGGCTAAAGTTAGGCATAGGGTTGGGGCTAAAGTTAGGGTTTGGGTTGGGGCTAAAGTTAGGGTTAGGGTTGGGGCTAAAGTTAGGGTTTGGATTACATTTACGGTTGTGATTAGGGTTAGGGGTGTGTCAGGGTCAGGGGTGTGGTTAGGGTTATAGTTGGGATTAGGGGCATGTTCGGGTTAGGGGTGTGGTTAGGGTTATGGTGAGGGTTGGGATTAGGGTTAGGGGTGTGTTTGGGTTAGGGTTTCAGTTAGAATTGGGGACTTCCCCTGTTTAGGTACATCAAGGGCTCTCCAAACGTGACATTGCGTCCGATCTCAATTCCAGCCAATTCTGCGTTGAAAAAGTAAAACAGTGCTCCTTCCCTTCTGAGCTCTCTCGTACGCACAAACAGTGGTTTACCCCCATATATGGGGTATCAGCGTACTCAGGACAAATTGAACAACAACTTTTGGGGTCCAATTTCTCTTGTTACTCTGGGGAAAATAAAAATTTGTGAGGCTAAAAAACCATTTTTGTGGGAAAAAATTTATTTTTTATTTTCACGGCTCTGCGTTAAACTGTAGTGAAACACTTGGGGGTTCAAAGTTCTCACAACACATTTAGATAAGTTCCTTGGGGGTCTAGTTTCCAATATAGTGTCAATTGTGGGGGGTTCTGTTTAGGTACATCAGGGGCTCTGCAAATGCAAAGTGACACCTGCAGACCAATCCATCTAAGTCTGCATTCCTAATGGCGCTCCTTCCCTTCCGAGCTCTGCCATGCGCCCAAACAGTGGTCCCCTCCCACATAAGGGGTATCGGCATGCTCAGGACAAATTGGACAACAACTTTTCGGGTCCAATTTCTCCTGTTACTCTTGGAAAAATCCAAAACTGAGGGCTAAAAAATAATTTTTGTGGAAAAAAAATATTTTTTATTTTCACGGCTCTGCGTTATAAACTGTAGTGAAACACTTGGGGGTTGAAAATTCTCGCAAAACATCTAGATAAGTTCCTGGGGGGGTCTAGTTTCCAATATGGGGTAACTTGTGGGGGGTTTCTACTGTTTGGGTACATCAAGGCTCTGCAAATGCAACGTGATGCCTGCAGACCAATCCATCTAAGTCTGCATTCCAAATGGCGCTCCTTCACTTCCGAGCTCTACCATGCGCCCAAACAGTGGTTTACCCCAACATATAGGGTATCCGCGTACTCAGGACAAATTGTACAACAACTTTTGCAGTCGAATTTCTCTTGTTACCCTTGGGAAAATAAAAATTTGGGGGGCTAGAAAAACATTTTTGTGAAAAAAATGATTTTTTATTTTTATGGCTCTGCCTTATAAACTTTAGTGAAACACTTGGGGGTCCAAAGTTCTCACGACACAACTAGATAAGTTCCTTTGGGGGTCTAGATTCCAATATGGGGTCACTTGTGGGGGTTTCTACTGTTTAGGTACATTAGGGGCTCTGCAAACGCAATGTGATGCCTGCAGACCATTCCATCTAAGTCTGCATTCCAAACGGCGCTCCTTCCCTTCCAAGCTCTGCCATGCGTCCAAATGGTGGTTCCCCCCACATATGGGGTGTCAGTGTACTCAGGAAAAATTGGACAACAACTTTTGGGGTCAAAATTCTTCTGTTACCCTTGGGAAAATACAAAACTGGGGGCTAAAAAATAATTTTTGTGGAAAAAAAAAGAATTTTTATTTTCACGGCTCTGCGTTATAAATTGTAGTGAAACACTTGGGGGTTCAAAGCTCTCACAACACATCTAGATAACTTCCTTAGGTGGTCTACTTTCCAAAATGGTGTCACTTGTGGGGGGTTTAAATGTTTAGGCACATCAGGGGCTCTCCAAACGCGACATGGTGTCCCATCTCAATTCCAGTCAATTTTGCATTGAAAAGTCAAACAGCGCTCCTTCCCTTCCGAGCTCTGCCATGCGCCCAAACAATGATTCCCCCCACATATGGGGTATTAGCGTACTCAAGACTAGGGTTGAGCGAAACGGATCGGTCATTTTCATAAGTCGCCGACTTTTGGCAAAGTCGGGTTTCATGAAACCCGACCCGATCCCTGTGTGGGGTTGGCCACGCGGTCGGTGACTTTCGCGCTAAAGTCGCGTTTCCTATGACGCGTTCAGCGCCATTTCTCAGCCAATGAAGTCTGTCATTTTCTGCCACAGAAAATATACTGTATTACAGTGGGCCTGATTTATTCACTATTCTCCCAGAAAAAATAAAAAAGTGGGAGATCTAGACTGGGTTCACACTTTGCGGTTTTTACCGCGGAACCGCCGCGATTTTGATGCTGCGGGTCCGCAGCAGTTTCCATAGCGTTTCCATTTACATGTAAACTGTTGTGAATTCTGTTGTCAAGCTCCCTCCTGTGGTCGTGAATGGTACTTCGGCGGGTTTCGTCGGGTTTCGTCGGCGGGTTCCGTCTATGGGCCCCCTCTGGTGGCCATGAGTGAAGCTGCGGCTTCTGAGGTTCCTTACACAGGTGATGTGGTTTATCCTTTGGTTGGCTGTTCTATTTAACTCCTCTCAGATCGTTACTCTAGGCCAGCTTTCAATGTTTTTGCATTTGTTCAGTTCGCTCCTAGATCTCTCTGGTGACCTGCCTTCTCCTGCAGAAGCTAAGTTCCTTATAGTCTTATTTTGTTCTCTGTTTTCTTGTCCAGCTGGTTTTCATGATTTTGTCTTGCTGGCTGGAAGCTCTGGGATGCAGGGTGGCCCCTTCGCACCGTGAGTCGGTGCGGAGGTCTTTTTTGCACACTCTGCGTGGTCTTTGTAGGTTTTTGTGCTGATCGCAAAGTTACCTTTCCTATCCTCTGTCTATTTAGTTAGTCTGGCCTCCCTTTGCTGAAAACCTGTTTTCATTTCTGCGTTTGTGACTTTCATCTTTACTCACAGTCAATATATGTGGGGGGCTTCCTTTACCTTTGGGGAATTTCTCTGAGGCAAGGTAGGCTTTATTTTCCTTCTCTAGGGCCCTTAGGCTGTGACAAGGCGCCTAGGTCTGGTCAGGAGCACTCCACGGCTATTTCTAGTGTGTGTGATAGGATTAGGGCTTGCGGTCAGCAGAGTTCCCACATCCCAGAGTTCGTTCTGTATGTGGTTTAACTATCAGGTCATTCCGGGTGCTCCTAACCACCAGGTCATAACAGTAAACCCTATGGAAACCGCAAACCGCTGTGCACATGCTGCGGGAAAAACCGCGCAGAAACGTAGCGGTTTAAAACAAGCAGCATGTCACTTCTTTGTGCAGAATCGCTGCGATTTTGCACCCATAGGAATGCATTGAACCGCTTACTTCCCGCATGGGGCTGTGCCCACGTTACGGGAAGTAAGCGGCTAATGTGCGGTTCCTACCCGGGGTGGAGGAGAGGAGACTCTCCTCCAGGCCCTGGGAACCATATTTGGGGTAAAAAAAAGAATAAAAATAAAAAATAATGCTATACTCACCTCTCAGCACTGCATGCGGCCGTCCAGTCTCAGGTTTGCTATGCGACCAGGACCTGCGGTGACGTCGCGGTCACATGACCGTGACGTCACGAAGGGTCCTTCTCGCATAGCATCTTTGGAACCGGACCTCCGGGTGCAGCGCCGAGGAGATCGGGTTGTCAGAGGGTGAGTATGACCAATTTTTATTATTTTTAACATTACTATTGATGCTGCATATTGCTGCATATGCAGCATCAATAGTATAGGCGGAAACCCGCAGCGGAAACCCGCAGCGGAAACCGCCGAACAAACCGCGATAAATCTGCAGGGAGAACCGCAGCGGTTTTGCCCTGCAGATTTATCAAATCCGCTGCGGGAGAACCCGCAGAGGGACGCCGCAAAGTGTGAACATGGCCTAAGATTGGCAAATCTGCATCTGTGCCAGTCCTGTCTGTGGCATCTGTCTGTCATTTTCTGCCACAGAAAATATACTGTATTACAGTGGGCGTGATTTATTAACTATTCTCCCAGAAAAAATAAAAAGGGGGAGATTTTTATTGGCAGTGTGTGCATTTGCGTCAGTCCTGTTAGTGGCATATCGGTCTGCCACTTAAGCTGTGTACTGTTATACAGTGGGCCTGATTTTCCCTGCAGTCTCACCCACCTATAAAGGGAGATTTAAATTCACCACAAGTTTGCGTACACCTTGTAATTGTTTTTACAGTACCAAATACCGTTTGTTTGTTTGGTTACATTTTTCTAAGAATGAGGAAGTCTGGTGGAAGAGGTCGTGGCCATGGGCAGTCATTGCCAGCTGGTAATGATGGTAGTGGTGGTGGAGCATCAGGTGGTCGTGGGAAAAGCAATATAGCACCTAAGTCTCGAGTTGTTGAGCCAGCATCATCGTCTGGCTACGCAAGGCCTCGAACGCTCCCTTTTCTGGGAGTAGGAAAACCGCTTTTAAAGCCGGAGCAGCAGGAACAAGTTTTAGCTTTCCTTGCTGACTCTGCCTCTAGCTCTTTCGCCTCCTCTTCGGAAAGTGCAAAATGTAAAAGCAGTGCGTCGTCAGTGGATGTTCCCGGTCAGGGACAAGTCGCTTCCTTGTGTTCTTCACCCAGAACAACAGAGAAGGATGCGTCAGGCGACACAACGGGTTACTCCATGGAGCTCTTTACACATACCGTTTCTGGGTTAGAAAGTGAAATTGTTAACAGGCCATGCCTATTACAAGATGAATCGGACATGGAATGCACAGCCACAGCCAGATTATTATGCTGTTCCTTTGACTCAGATCAGAACATTGCCCTCGCAGTGTACTGATCCAGAATCTGACCCTGATGAGACTATGGAGCCCCGTCACGAATGCTATAGCATCGGCTTACACGGTGACACAGAGGAAGGTGCACAGGACATAGAAGAGGAGGTCATAGATGACCCAGTTGTTGACCCCGATTGGCAGCCATTGGGGAAACAGGGTGCAGGCGGCAGTAGCTCTGAAGCGGAGGAGGAGGAGCCGCAGCAGGCATCAACATCACAACAGGTTCCATCTGGCAGGCCCGTATCTGGCCAAAAACGTGTGGAAAAACCAAAACCAGTTGTAGGACAGCGTGGCCATCCGGTTAAAGTAGCTCAGTGTGCAATGCCTGAAAAGGTATCCGATAGTAGGAAGAGTGCAGCCTGGCATTTTTTTAAACAAGATCCAAATGATCAGTGCAAAGTCATCTGTAAAAAATGCTCAAGGACCTTCAGCAGAGGTCAGAATGTTAAAAATCTAAATACAAGTTGCATGCGTAGACATTTAACCACCATGCACCTTAACGTTGTAGCACCCTCTCACAATGAAGCTAGTCCCTTCCCTCACTGTAAGCACACCATTTACCACACCACCTGCAGTAAATGTGGAGGTTTCGTCACAAGGCCAAAGCAGTCAGGGAATCGCCAGGTTCGTGGTAGGAAATACTTTATGTAGGGCAACAGCAAGAATACCATCACCAACCCTCTCTCACTCTGCCATGTCCACCAGCACCCCCGATAGTTCCATCATATGCAGCTCTCCAGTCCAGCTCACCCTACATGAGACTCTCGTTAGGAAAAGGAAATACTCATCCTCGCATCCGCATACACAGGGTTTGAACGCCCACATTGCTAGACTAATCTCGTTAGAGATGTTGCCCTACCGGTCAGTTGAAAGCGAAGCTTTCAAAGCCCTGATGGACTACGCTGTACCACGCTACAAGCTACCCAGTCGACACTTCTTTTCGAGAAAAGCCATCCCAGCCCTCCACCAGCATGTAAAAGACCGCATTGTCCATGCACTCAGGCAATCTATGAGTAGAAAGGTGCACCTGACAACAGATGCATGGACCAGTAGGCATGGCCAGGGGCGTTGCGTCTCCAATACGGCACACTGGGTTAATGTGGTGGAAGCAGGGTCCACAGGGGACAGCAATTTTGGGATAGTTCTGCCTAGCCCACGGTCTAGGAAACAGTTGGCTGTAGGCGTTCGCACGCCCTCCTCCTCCTCCTCGTCCTCCAGCAGAAGCGAGAGCTCGTCCCCAGACCGCAATCGCACGACCACTCCATCCGCAGCTGACACTGTTGCACATGAGGTGTCCAATTATGGAACAGCTAGTGGCAAGCGTCAGCAGGCTGTATTGGCAATGAAGTGTTTGGGCGACAACAGACACACCGCGGAAGTTCTGTCTGAGTTCTTGCAGCAAGAAACTCAGTCATGGCTGGGCACTGTACATCTTGAGGCAGGCAAGGTAGTGAGTGGTAACGGAAGGAATTTTATGGCTGCCATAGCCCTGTCACAACTGAAACACATTCCTTGCCTGGCTCACACCTTAAACCTGGTGGTGCAGTGCTTCCTGAAAAGTTATCCGGGGTTACCCGACCTGCTCCTCAAAGTGCGCAGACTTTGCTCGCAAATCCGCCGTTCGCCCGTACACTCCAGCCGTATGCAGAACCATCAGCGGTCTTTGAACCTTCCCCAGCATCGCCTAATCATCGACGTTGCAACAAGGTAGAACTCCACACTGCACATGCTTCAGAGACTGTGCGAACAGAGGCGTGCTGTTATGTATTTGTGGGAGGATACACATACACAGGTAGGCAGTTGGATGGCAGACATGGAGTTGTCAGGTGTGCAGTGGTCGAAGCTACAAGACATGTGTCAAGTCCTTCAGTGTTTTGAGGAATGCACATGGCTGGTTAGTGCAGACAACGCCATAATAAGCATGAGCATCCCCCTAATGCATCTGCTGATGCAAAGTTTGACGCACATAAAGGAGCAGGCGTCTGCAGCCGAGGACGAGGGAAGCCTTGATGACAGTCAGCCATTGTCTGGTCAGGGAAGTCTACAGGACGAGGTGGCGGGCAAAGAGGAGGAGGACGAGGAGGAGGATGGGGATGAGTATTTTTTGGATGAGGAAGCTTCTCAGGGGGCAATAGAAAATGGTGGCGTTGCAAGGCCGGGTTCAGGGTTTTTGAGGGAGACAAGTGAAGTTGATTTGCCTGAAACTGCTCCTCAACCCAGCACAAGCACTGATTTGACAACTGGAACATTGGCCCACATGGCGGATTATGCCTTACGTATCCTCAAAAGGGACCCACGCATTATAAAAATGATGACCGATGACGATTACTGGTTGGCCTGCCTCCTTGATCCTCGCTATAAAGGCAAATTGCAAAATATCATGCCACATGAGAACCTTGAACAAATATTGGCAACCAAACAAGCAATTCTTGTAGACCGTTTGATTCAGGCATTCCCAGCACACAGCGCCGATGATGGTTCTCACACGAGGTGCAGGGGGCAACAGGGCAGAGGTGTTAGAGGTGCACAAATCAGAAGTGGCGTTGGACAGAGGGGTTTTCTGACCAGGTTGTGGAGTGATTTTGCTATGACCCCAGACAGGACAGGTACTGCAGCATCAATTCAAAGTGACAGGAGACAACATTTGTCCAGTATGGTTACTAACTATTTTTCATCCCTTATCGATGTTCTCCCTCAACCGTTTTTCCCATTTGATTACAGGGCATCCAGAATAGACACCTGGCCTGAATTGGTCGAATATGCATTCAGGAGCTTGCTTGCCCAGCAGCTAGTGTGCTATCAGAAAGAGTATTCAGTGCTGCTGGTTCAATACTGACCAAAAAAGGACTTGTCTGGGTACCCAAAATGTTGATGATCTAACCTTCATTAAAATGAACCACTCATGGATTTCTAATTATTTTGCCCCACCTTTCCCAGCTGACACCTAGCTTTCATGTAAAAAGGTCTTGCTTTTGGACTGCTCTTACTGACTGTTCCAATCTCTTAATTTGCAGCTGCTGTTTGTACAGCACACGACATGTTTACACCTCCCTAAATGGGCTAACTCCCCCCACGGGGCCGTGGTCGCCACTTGGCGCAAGCACCCGTGAGAGTGCAGTTTGTCTGAAGAGGTGGGTGTGCCCACTTTTGGTTGACGGCACTGCCACTTGGTCCCTCATAGTACATTGAAGTGTCTCTGGCGGTGGTGGCGTGCACCCAATGCCAGACACACTATTGTAACATGAGGGGCCCTGGGCCTGTACCGCCGGCCACGAGAGAGTGTCCCCCCCAGCTCAAACAGTGCTCTACCACTTGCAAAATTATCTCTCACAGCTCCACCACTGTTTAGTCTATGCGCTGAAATCCTTCAATGCCTTGCACTCACAATACCAATTTGTTGACATGTATGATGCTAGTTAAAATATTCAGGGGCCCTGTCCTACATTTACACCAGTAAATACTTTGCGCCAAATTACAATGTCTGAAAGTCAGCAGAGGAGCCCACACCTGTACCTAAGTATGCCACCTTTTTTTTTTGTTTCGTTGTTTTGCGAGACATTTACATCTATTTATTTTTTGGGAGTACTAACTGTGTCAGACACTCCTTCCAATTGTCCCCCGCTGACCACACCAATGCAGCCTGTGTACCCCTACCACATAATCGAAGCTGCATTGAGCCTATTTTGTTAGTTTAGGCCTACTAAGTCTGTCTGCGGTCCATCCTACCAATTGTCCTCCGCTGACCACACCAATACTGCCTGTGTATCCCTGCAACATAATTCAAACTGTATTGAGCCTAATTTTTTTATTTTAGACCTACTAAGTCTGTCTGCGGTCCCTCCTTCCAATTGTCCTCCGCTGACCACAACAATGCTGCCTGTGTACCCCTGCAACATAATTCAAACTGCATTGAGCCTAATTATTTTATTTTAGGCCTACTAAGTCTGTCTGCGGTCCCTCCTGTTATGATCTGGTGGCCTTGGAGCAGCATGAGACGTACTCTGGAGAAGGTGGAACCTGTACTGACAGCAAACCCTGAATTTAACAGCGCAACTAGAAGTAGCCGTGGGGGGTACCTAACACTCCCTAGACCCCTCGACACAGCCTAAGAAATAACTACCCCTAAAGACAGAAACAGGAAACCTATCTTGCCTCAGAGAAAATCCCCAAAGGAAAGACAGCCCCCCACAAATATTGACTGTGAGAGGAGAGGGAAATAACATACGCAGAAATGAAATCAGGATTTAGCATAGGAGGCCATACTAGCTAAAAAGAAAGAATAGGACAGAGTACTATGCGGTCAGTATCAAAACACTAGAAAATGTCCCCCACAGAAGATACAAAACACCACATCTGACTAAAGACATGGAGGGTATATCTGCATCTCCAGAGAAATAGCTAGGCTGCAAAAAATCCTTCACAGACAAAGCTGGACAAGACAAAAACATGAAAAGTCACAGAACTATAAGGTCCACAGCAGGTGGACAGCAAAAACAAAGCCAGGACTTATCTTTGAAGAAAAGCACAGCAAACAGGAGAGACCAGAAGGGATGTGAATCCTCCAAAAACAATGGACAACTGGCACTGACTAAAGGATCAAGCAAGGCTATATAGCCCAGCCCAAATTGCAAAAAGTAGATACACCTGATAAATGCTGCGAACCAACTACCGCAGCACTACCACTCATAACCACAGGAGGGAGCCCAAGAGCAGAATTCACAACACCCTCCTTCCAGTTGTCCTCCGCTGACCACACCAATGCTGCCTGTGTACCCCTACCACATAATCGAAGCTGCATTGAGCCTATTTTGTTATTTTAGGCCTACTAAGTCTGTCTGCGGTCCCTCCCTCCAATTGTCCTCCGCTGACCACACCAATGCTGCCTGTGTACCCTTACCACATAATCGAAGCTGCATTGAGCCTATTTTGTTATTTTAGGCCTACTAAGTCTGTCTGCGGTCCCTCCTTCCAATTGTCCTCCGCTGACCACACCAATGCTGCCTGTGTACCCCTGCAACATAATTCAAACTGCATTGAGCCTAATTTTTTTATTTTAGGTCTACTAAGTCTGTCTGTGGTCCCTCGTTCCAATTGTCCTCCGCTGACCACACCAATGCTGCCTGTGTACCCCTACCACATAATCGAAGCTGCATTGAGCCCATTTTGTTATTTTAGGCCTACTAAGTCTGTCTGCGGTCCCTCCTTCAAATTGTCCTGCGCTGACCACACCAATGCTGCCTGTGTACCCCTACCACATAATCAAAGCTGCATTGAGCCTATTTTGTTATTTTAGGCCTACTAAGTCTGTCTGCGGTCCCTCCTTCCAATTGTCCTCCGCTGACCACACCAATGCTGCCTGTGTACCCCTGCAACATAATTCAAACTGCATTGAGCCTAATTTTTTTTATTTTAGGCCTACTAAGTCTGTCTGCGGTCCCTCCTTCCAATTGTCCTCCGCTGACCACACCAATGCTGCCCGTGTAGCCATGTAACCTTTTTTAAACCTGCAGCGAGCCAACTTTGTGGTGTAAGGCCTACTAGCAGTGTCTGTCTGCACCACTCAATGCAGCTGTCCTCCTCTTAAAAAAAAAATTAGCTGCAATTGTCTGGTTTTCAGCCTGTCGGAATTTTAAAACTGCATTGGGGCCACAAGTTTCGTTGGGGTCTACAAACTGTGTCTTCCGCTCCAAGGTGTTCTCCAGGTTGCCTTTCCCTAGCTTCTATCTTCAGGCTCTTGTTAAGTAGTTTTTAAATGGAACAAATGCATTGCTGCTACTAGTTTGGTTGGGGCCTACTAACAGTGTCTGCCGCTCCAAGGTGTTCTCCAGGTTGCCTTTCCCTAGCTTCTATCTTCAGGCTCTCGTTAAGTAGTTTTTAAATGGAACAAATGCATTGCTGCTACTAGTTTGGTTGGGGCCTACTAACAGTGTCTGCCGCTCCAAGGTGTTCTCCTGGTTGCCTTTCCTGAGCTTCGATCTTCAGGCTCTCGTTAAATAGTTGTTAAATGGAACAACTGCAGTGGGGCTACTAGTTTGTTTGGGGCCTACTAACATTGTCTGCCGCTCCAATGTGTTCTCCAGGTTGCCTTTCCTGAGCTTCGATCTTCAGGCTCTTGTTAAATAGTTGTTAAATGGAACAACTGCAGTGGGGCTACTAGTTTGGTTGGGGCCTACTAACAGTGTCTGCCGCTCCAAGGTGTTCTCCAGGTTGCCTTTCCTGAGCTTCGATCTTCAGGCTCTCGTTAAATAGTTGTTAAATGGAACAAATGCATTGCTGCTACTAGTTTGGTTGGGGCCTACTAACAGTGTCTGCTGCTCCAAGGTGTTCTCCAGGTTGCCTTTCCCTAGCTTCTATCTTCAGGCTCTCGTTAAGTAGTTTTTAAATGGAACAAATGCATTGCTGCTACTAGTTTGGTTGGGGCCTACTAACAGTGTCTGCCGCTCCAAGGTGTTCTCCTGGTTGCCTTTCCTGAGCTTCGATCTTCAGGTTCTCGTTAAATAGTTGTTAAATGGAACAACTGCAGTGGGGCTACTAGTTTGTTTGGGGCCTACTAACATTGTCTGCCGCTCCAATGTGTTCTCCAGGTTGCCTTTCCTGAGCTTCGATCTTCAGGCTCTTGTTAAATAGTTGTTAAATGGAACAACTGCAGTGGGGCTACTAGTTTGGTTGGGGCCTACTAACAGTGTCTGCCGCTCCAAGGTGTTCTCCAGGTTGCCTTTCCTGAGCTTCGATCTTCCGGCTCTCGTTAAATAGTTGTTAAATGGAACAAATGCATTGCTGCTACTAGTTTGGTTGGGGCCTACTAACAGTGTCTGCTGCTCCAAGGTGTTCTCCTGGTTGCCTATCCTGAGCTTCGATCTTCAGGCTCTCGTTAAATAGTTGTTAAATGGAACAACTGCAGTGGGGCTACTAGTTTGGTTGGGGCCTACTATCAGTGTCTGCCGCTCCAAGGTGTTCTCCAGGTTGCCTTTCCTGAGCTTCGATCTTCACGCTCTCGTTAAATAGTTGTTAAATAGAACAAATGCATTGCTGCTACTAGTTTGATTGGGGCCTACTAACAGTGTCTGCCGCTCCAAGGTGTTCTCCTGGTTGCCTTTCCTGAGGTTCGATCTTCAGGCTCTCGTTAAATAGTTGTTAAATGGAACAACTGCAGCGGGGCTACTAGTTTGGTTGGGGCCTACTAACAGTGTCTGCCGCTTCAAGGTGTTCTCCAGGTTGCCTTTCCTGAGCTTCTATCTTCAGGCTCTTGTTAAATAGTTGTTAAATGGAACAAATGCATTGCTGCTACTAGTTTGGTTGGGGCCTACTAACAGTGACTGCCGCTCCAAGGTGTTCTCCTGGTTGCCTTTCCTGAGCTTCGATCTTCCGGCTCTCGTTAAATAGTTGTTAAATGGAACAACTGCAGTGGGGCTACTAGTCTGGTTGGGTATACCCTACATACAAATGCTGCACAGAGAGGGATCATTATCAAAAGCATCTTTATTAAATACACAAATATTAATAAAAATACATAAATACAAGATGGAAAACTCTAAAGGGTGACAACTATACCAGGGGCCGCAGGTAAGAGGTTAATGAATTGCTCTTGATCAACAGTACAATCCCTATAGCAAACATTGGTGTGCTAGTGATCCATATGTATTGGAGTAAATAACACTACGCTGGTAAAAAGCATCTAGCAACCACATCCAAGCAAACATACAGGACAGTAAATATAATTAGTACAGCATAATTACCTCGGACCTGCGGCGCCACCACCCCTACGCGCGTTTCGGCATGCGTGCCTTCTTCCGGGGGAGTGGCGTTGTCAGGTCATGTAGCACTATATAAACAGCAGGCCACCCAATGGGGAACAAAGCATATATTAGCGCTGAATACCGGCCGTGTGTTGGCGCATGCCCAGTCGGGACAGGAAGAGCACACATCACGGAGTGCGTCATCGCATGAAAGCCGAGCAGGGACCGCCCACAAAGTCGTTGGTAGGCACTGCTCGCACAGTGGAACGTAGCGATAAAGACGCCGTCAGCGAAGGTAGACAGCCTGACACAGCGGGCATGCGCACTGGCCATGAGAGGATTCACAAATTAAAAAATGGAAACAACGGAACCGTGATATATAAAGTGCATTGTTACAAGCTATATATAACGTGCATTGTTACAAGCTATAAAATATGGCAACTGCCATATTGGACTAATATTTGCCATATTTTATAGCTTGTAACAATGCACGTTATATATAGCTTGTATACCTTTTTTAGGGGGTCTACTTTCTAATATGGTGTCACTTGTGGGGGGTTTCAATGTTTAGGCACATCAGGGGCTCTCCAAATGCAACATGGCGTCCCATCTCAATTCCAGTCAATTTTGCATTGAAAAGTCAAACGGCGCTCCTTCCCTTCCGAGCTCTTCTATGCACCTAACCAGTGATGTATGGGGTATCAGTGTACTCAAAACAAATTGCACAACAACTTTTGGGGTCCAATTTCTTCTTTTACCCTTGGGAAAATAAAAAATTGGGGGCGAACAGATCATATTTTTTCACAAAAATTATTTTTTATTTTTACGGCTCTGCATTTTATTTTTACGGCTTCTGTGAAGTACTTGGTGGGTCAAAGTGCTTACCACACATCTAGATAAGTTCCTTGGGGTGTCTACTTTCCAAAATGGGGTCACTTGTGGGGGGTTTCAATGTTTAGGCACATCAGTGGCTCTCCAAACGCAACATGGCGTCCCATCTCAATTCCAGTCAATTTTGCATTGAAAAGTCAAATGGCGCTCCTTCCCTTCCGAGCTCTGCCATACGATCAAACAGTGGTTTATCCCCACATATGGGGTATCAGCGTACTCAGGACAAATTGTACAACCTCTTTTGGGGTCCATTTTCTCCTGTTACCCTCGGTAAACTAAAACAAATTGGAGCTGAAATAAATTTTTTGTGAAAAAAAGTCAAATGTTCGTTTTCTTTTAAAACATTCCAAAAATTCCTGTGAAACACCTGAAGGGTTAATAAACTTCTTGAATGTGGTTTTGAGCACCTTGAGGGGTGCAGTTTTTAGAATGGTGTCACACTTGGTTATTTTCTATCATATAGACCCCTCAAAGTGACTTCAAATGTTATGTGGTCCCTAAAAAAAAAATGATGTTGTAAAAATGAGAAATTGCTGGTCAAATTTTAAATCTTATAACTCCCTAACAAAAAAAATTTTGGTTCCAAAATTGTGCTGATATAAAGTAGACATGTGGGAAATGTTACTTATTAAGTATTTTGTGTGACATATCTCTGTGATTTAAGGGCATAAAAATTCAAAGTTGGAAAATTTTCAAAAACATTTTCAAAATTTTTGCCAAATTTCTGTTTTTTTCACAAATAAACGCAGGTAATATCAAATAAATTTTACCACTATCAAGAAGTACAATATGTCATGAGAAAACATTGGCAGAATCACTGGGATCCGTTGAAGCGTTCCAGAGTTATAACCTCATAAAGGGACAGTGGTCAGAATTGTAAAAATTGGCCCGATCCATAACGTGCAAACCACCCTTGGGGGTAAAGGGGTTAAGGTCCTGTTGGTTACCCTTCATGACCTTGGGATTTTCCGTTTTTCCGTGTTCGTTTTTCACTCCCCTCCTTCCCAGAGCCATAACTTTTTTATTTTTCTGTCTATATGGCCATGTGAGGGCTTATTTTTTGCAGGACAAGTTGTACTTTTGAACGACATCATTGGTTTTACCATGATGTCTACTAGAAAATGGGAAAAAAATTCCAAGTGCGGTGAAATTGCAAAAAAAGTGCAATCCCATGCGTGTTTTTTTATTTGCCTTTTTCGCTAGGTTCACTAAATGCCAAAACTGACCTGCCATCGTGATTCTCCAGGTTAGTATGAGTTCATAGACACCAAACATGTCTAGGTTATTTTTTATCTAAGTGGTGAAAAAAAATCCAAACTTTGCTAAAAAAAAAAAAATTGCGCCATTTTCCAATACCCGTAGCGTCTCCACTTTTCGTGATCTGGGGTCAGGTGAGCGTTATGTTCTGCGTGCCAAGCTGACGTTTTTAGTGATACCATTTTGGTGCAGACTAATGCGCGCACATGTCAGCTGTTCAAAACAGCTGACAAGTCGCAGCTTTGATGTGGGCTCACCGCCGGATCCCACATCAAAGCAGGGGATCTGACCTCGGATGTAATATCCTGTCCGAGGTCAGAAAGGGGTTAAGGTCCTGTTGGTACCTGATTAGTACCAGGCATTTAGCTCAGCTCCGTTGCTGCTGTGTGCAGCTCTCCCCGCAGCATTAATACCCGGGAGCTGTGACGCCTAGTATTTGAAGATTCAGTCTTGTCTTGATTAATAGTGATCCATTGCTAAGAGCGCATATAAAAAATAAAATATTAAGTTAGAACTGTATATGCCTAGGCTATGTCCCATATATAAATGTGTATGCAGATTAATGCCTTCACCCCTGGGCGATTTTCCATTTTTTTATTTCTTGCTCCCCATGTTCTCAGAGCTATAAGTTTTTTATTTTTCCATCAATATGATATCAATATGAGGGCTTGTTTTTTGCAGGACGAGTTGTAATTTTGAACTTTTATTAACCATTTACTTTACCACATAGTGTACAGGAAAAAAATATCCAAGTGCGGTGAAATTGCAAAACTAGAGCAATTTCACAATATTATTCTAGGGTAGATACGATGTTTTGATCGCCTGTTATTGCACTTTTTCCAATGTTGCGACGGTTTAAAAAACATAATTCAGGCGTTTCGATTTTGTGGAATTTAGCGATCAAAAAACACTTTTTTTTTTACTTTTTCTGGCTTCAGTAGTCTCTTTAGGAGACTTGAAGCTGCGATTATCCAATCGCCTTCAGCATGTAGCATAAATCATGATCTCCTATGAATGCCAGCCACAGGCCGGCGTTCGTAGGAGATATACATTGACAGGTGACGGGGAATTTCTGCAGACCCCCGACTGTCATGACCAGGGCCCGTGTCAGCACCTGGCAAACCCGAGCAAGTGCTGTGGCCCTGAGCAGGCGTGGAGGGCAACTCGCCATCGTGGACACCGGCGTGCTATGGGGGCCCGGTGCCAGCGCCCGCAGTTGGGCCCCCCTCCTTTGCTCAGGGCCCAGATATTTGCAATACTTACCTCTTTACATTCCTTCGCTGCAGCATTTTCCGCATCTTCTGACTCTGTGACGTCTCAGGGAAGAAGGTGCGATGACTTCTCTACAGTGCGCCCTCTATTCCAGAGTGCGTAGCAGAGCAGCGGCTAGTGAGGAGAGGTGAGAATTTAATTTTTTTGTAATGTTTGGAGCAATATATGAGGTACATCATATACTGGAGCTTTATATGGGACCTGGCATATACTGGAGCATTATATGAGGCCCAGCATATACTGAAGCATTATATGAGGCCCAGCATATACTGAAGCATTATATGGGGCCCAGCATATACTGGAGCATTATATGAGGCCCAGCATATACTGAAGCATTATATGAGGCCCAGCATATAATGGAGCATTATATGAGGCCCAGCATATACTGAAGCATTATATGGGGCCCAGCATATACTGGAGCATTATACGGGACCTGGCATATACTGAAGCATTATATGGGGCCCAGCATATACTGAAGCATTATATGAGGCCCAGCATATACTGAAGCATTATATGAGGCCCAGCATATACTGAAGCATTATATGGGGCCCAGCATATACTGGAGCATTATATGAGGCCCAGCATATACTGAAGCATTATATGAGGCCCAGCATATAATGAAGCATTATATGAGGCCCAGCATATACTGGAGCATTATATGAGGCCCAGCATATACTGAAGCATTATATAGGGCCCAGCATATACTGGAGCATTATACGGGACCTGGCATATACTGAAGCATTATATGGGGCCCAGTATATACTGAAGCATTATATGGGGCCCAGCATATACTGAAGCATTATACGGGACCTGGCATATACTGGAGCATTATATGAGGCCCAGGATATACTGAAGCATTATATGGGGCCCAGCATATACTGAAGCATTATATGAGGCCCAGCTTATACTGAAGCATTATATGAGGCCCAGCCTATACTGAAGCATTATATGAGGCCCAGCATATACTGAAGCATTATATGAGGCCCAGCATATACTGAAGCATTATATGGGGCCCAGCATATACTGGAGCATTATACGGGACCTGGCATATACTGGAGCATTATATGGGGCCCAGCATATACTGAAGCATTATATGGGGCCCAGCATATACTAAAGCATTATATGAGGCCCAGCATATACTGAAGCATTATATGAGGCCCAGCATATACTGGAGTATTATATGGAGCCCATTATACATGGAACAATATGTGGAACCTATCAAATACTTGAGCATTATATGGGGCTCATCATATACTGTTTGGAGCATTGTATGGGGGCCATTGTGTATGGAGCAATATATGGGGCTAATTATTCTGTATGAAGCAATATATGGGGTCCATTATTCTGTATGGAGCAATATATGGGGTCCATTATTCTGTATGAAGCAATATATGGGGTCCATTATTCTGTATGGAGCAATATATGGGGCTCATTATTCTGTATGGAGCACTATGTGGTGGTAATAATACTGTATGGAGGACTATATTGTCCGGTGTCTGAGCGATTGTAAAATTTACAATAGATATCACTCATGTCATGTAAGAAGTGAAATATTTTCCATTCTACTATTCCTATATTTCTTTGCGCATCTGTGCATCATGTATCGTGGTATGTGTTAAAGGGGCTCACGAAAGCCTGGAGCCGGCCCTGGTCATGACAACCCATTGGCGTCCCACAATCATCTATAGTACATGCAAATATGACTTTATTCCTATCCTCATTCACAAATTTCTGCATCAGTAAATTGGCTTGATTGTTTCATGAATAAGATGTCACCTTTGTCTGTATATGGTGACTCAAGATCATTGTGCCAAGTGCTGCTCATATAAGAAGGTGCTGGCCCACTACTGCATAGGGGCCACCGGAGAATTCTCCTGTTCTCCTGTGGGCCAGTCAAAGTCTGGGGGCGATTCTTATGACACACTTCCTGTTAGTGCGTGTTAAATGCTGCTGTCTGAAATTACATAGAAAGAGCAAAGGGGCACCAATTTTACCACCTTTTGTTTCTGATTTACGGTTCAGTGCATGCAACTTCTTATAGGATATAGCAGGGTGGTGCAGAGTTCCAAGTGTAGTATATATTCATACCGTAATAAAAGAAATGCAGCACTCACCCATATCCTTAGGCTAAAAAGTCCTTTATCTCATTCAAATGGACATCTTCTCTGCGTTCTGCAGATAAAAAGAAGGGTTACAGCAGAGGAGAGAGAAACAACAGACTACAGACGTTTTGCGTCTTGACACTTCTACGGGTCCATTCTCATATGAAAATAGCTTTTTCTTCCCATTTTTTCCTTTTTGTATTTTAATGGACTATTAAGAAAAGGAAATATTTTTTATTGATTGATGGATGTGCTTAACCCACTAACGACTGCTGATACGCCTTTTAACAGCGGCAGTTAAGGGTACTTAATCCTCAGCGCCGCTTTTTAACGACACTGAGAAATAAGTGTATAGCGCTCCCCAGCGTCAGAAAATCTTTGGGGTCTTGGCTACCTGAGACCCCGGAGAACATGATTCATGTTGAGTTTTACCTTCCCCAGTCACGTGATCGCCGTTATTCACAGAATAACAGCAATGACAAAAAAGTCTGATTTTCCATTCATTTATCTCTCCTCTGATATAATATAGCATACCAGAGGACAGAGAAATGGAGTCCCCCGACAACCCCCCCCCCCCCCCAGTACCTGCACCATCCCCGGATCCTCCTGCTCCGTCCCCCGGCCCTCCACATAATTTTCCTGGAAGAAAATGGCAGGTGTATGCACTGTGCACCCGCCAAGAATTGCAGTCCGGTACTCCCCAACAATAGATATTTCCTATTGGTTCATTTTGATCATTGTGATAGACCCTATCATGGTGATCAAAATAAAAAAATAGTAAATCAAACCACCCATTGTCACCCCCTTAGTTAGATAAAAATAATAACATAAAAAAGCTTAATTTTTTTCCATTTGTTGCAGTTAGGGTTAAGGTTGGGGCTATGGTTGGGGTTGGAGTTGGGGTTGGAGCTAAGGTTAGGGTTGGGGCTAGGGTTAGGGTTGTACTAGAGTTAGGGTTGTGCTAGATTTAGAATTGTCTTGGGGTTTCGGTTGAGGTTACGGTTGTGATGTTGGGGTTAGGGTAGTGTTGGTGTTAGGGTTGGGGTTAGGGTGTTATTGGGGTTATGGCTGTGGTTAGGGTTGGGATTAGTGTTAGGGGTGTGTTGGGGTTAGGGTTGGGGTTAGGGACCGGTGCACACACAGAACGTCATAGTCCCAACGCAGCGCGATTACATCACTAGGACTCTTGATGTCTGGTTAGGCGCCGGCTATACAGCCACAGCATGATCCCACTGTGGCCGAGATGCTGAGCGGTAGTGCAAGAAGATTGTGTCTCCATTCTCTACCACAGAGCTTATTTGTATTGCGACCTGCACTCATCGATATAGCTGCAGCTATGGTACTGCCACTGGTCCAATCTGCTGGAGAAAGGACACATAACAGTACAGGTACGACTGAATCTGGCTGTTTAGGTGGTGCAACTCTGGTGATGTGCATCAGTTTGTTGCACAGGCAGCTAAGCCATCTGGTCCATCATGTCATACAGTACTTACTGTAATTGATGCTGCTGCCTTGGTTATTTCTAAGATTGTTAATTTTCTTAAAGTGAATTACAGTAAATTGCAAAATACTTATCAGTCGCCATCCTCTGATTTTCCCAGCACAGCTCCAATCCGGTTTTTCCATCTTGTGACCGTCGCTGCTCACTGGTCGGAAGTCAGAGCTAACGGTCACAAATTCTCAGTGTAAAAGTCTATGAGCGGCTCATCTGGCCTCGTACTGGCTCTCGTAGACACATATTGGGAAGTGACCTACGGCTTGCTCAGCGAACACTAGCAGATAATACAACACGCTCCTGATCGATTTAAGTATTCAGCTACAGCTGTAGTCCAATGCAATATTCTGAGTTGTGTGCAACAGGGTGGCCTGCAGCTGCCATTTAAAATGATTGTCCAAAACCCAACAGTTAATTTAATATTAATGTCTAACTATTTAATTTAAAAAAACTTAGCAACTTTTCTAATGGAGTTCACTTAAAAATTCCCTACTGTTCCCTCTCTACTCTAACTTACAAACTATGTTATTTTTCTCACATTTCATGATGTTCCATTTGAGTTTCTCTTCTTGCATTATGGATTCTGAAATGGGACTTCATCTGGAAGCTGGCGCTGCAGTCACTGCCTAAAAGGAGACATCATCAGGTACACCCTTTTCAGGGGCTGGGCTCATCTCTGATATTCGGAGCATGCAGCGGTCATCTGTTGCAACGCACGCTCACTATGCGCTCCCTGCTCGCCACTGTATTATTGTCAGGGTGCGCAGTGTGCTACCTCACTGCCTATAGTTAGAAGTTACAGAGCTCTAGCCATCTTGTCACTTCTCTTTATAACTCTTGATAAGCTAAATTAACTGCTAGGTTTCAGACAACCCTTTTAATAGTTAAACTCAATCAGTAGTGCTACGAAAAGTCACAGTGTAGCCCAGGCCTTATGGACTTCTGGAGCGAGAACCCACTTTGCGCTAGCGCAGATAGAACTTGCAGATGCTTTATCTGCGCTAGCAGTGATGGGCCCGAAAACGCTGCAGCCCGCGTCCCAGGGTCCGTCACTCAATGACGGCACATCGCTAGCGCACACCCATTGTGGGCGTGCGCTAGCGATGCATCCGACATAGGAATTAATGGCAGCGTTAATGGACTACGTTACGCCGCGTTATGCCGCAGTGTAACGTAGTCCATCTAACGGACGCCCCTAACGAAGTGTGAACCCAGCCTTAGTTAAACAATTGCACTAACCTTATGAATTTTTCTCCAAAGCAAAAAGGACAGCCCACAGAAATAGTCACTCGGTATTGGCAAACACCTTGTCATCTCTGAACAAAATCGCTTTCTTTCTCTATGCTACTTCACTCATCTGTATATTTGTGTATAATATTGTTATATTTATTGAGGTCGCTTCAGATTTGGTCATCCCCAATAATTGTTTTAAGATTAGCTAGCCTAGAAATCATGATTCTTGCTCGGAGTTTAAAGGGAACCTGTCACCTGAATTTGGGGGGCTCTGTTAACGGTCCGATGGGCGTTGTTTTCTCTCCTTTCATGCACCCCTTCCTTTCCCGCTGGCCGCAATATTATCTTGAATATGAGTCTGTTTCCTCCGTAATTCACACGTGCGCAAAGCAATCTTGCCTTGCACACGCGCAGTATGCTTTGCCCAACTGCGGGAAAAGCCGAAAAGCATTAGTGCGCATACCGGCGCACTATGTCCCGGAAGAGAAAACATCGCCATCGGACCGGACAGAGAGCCCGCCAAATTCAGGTGACAGAGTCCCTTTAACATTCCAGTTAATTATATAGGCTTATTTGCCTACATTTCTGATTACATTGAGCACCTTTGTGGTTTTGGTCTGTGAACCTGTAATAAAATTCTCAATAAACAGATGTCACGGGGTTGCTGGAGCAGAGAGGAGTCAGAAGACCGCAGCGTCTGATTGCTCCTACTTCTGCACTGAAAAGAAGCACTTCATTTTCTTTTTAAATGGTGTTTATTTATTTTGGCAAAACAGGGGTTAATCAGCCATGTTGGGAGTTTTGGGAGTCTGAGCACTCAGCTGAACTCAGTTAGCCATTCCTATCCCCTATATAATCTGGGTCCTGACTGACACACATCGTCAGAGGTAGCTTATGCTGAATGGCTTGGTGGAGAGGTGTTTATATGAGAAGCAGTTTAGAGGAGTTATCTGTGACTGTTGCGTGGTTTGTAAATGTGATAATTCCCTTCCCTCCTCTTACTTTGGTTTTTCCCCCTCTTCCACTCCCCGGTGCATTCCTCTGAAATATGTGAGTGAATATTTGTATGCCTGGTATTTTCAGTTACCCCTTGTTCATGTTGCCTTGTACGTCGGGTTGGTGTACTACGATGCACGGTAGCTCCCCTCTTCCCTCGATGGGGGAAGGGAACAGACAGATTCAGGAGATAAGGCAAGGATTATGGATCCTCTTTCTGCTCTGACTGGACAAATGAAGCCGCTCAGTTTGGAGGTGGCAGATCTATGCACTGTTGTGTAGCAGCACCCTAATACATCTGCTGTAGGAATCATGTCTCGCAGGCAAACCGTACTGGAGCCAGAGATAGCTTTGCCTGACAGGTTCTCCAAGGGGGCGTGACAAGTTTGTGGTTTTCAGAGAGGCCTGTAAACTGTACTTTAGGTTACATTTGGTTTCCTCAGGTACAGAGGAGCAACGTGTGGGGATAATAATCTCGCTCCTTCAGGGGACCCCTAAGCTTGGGCTTTTTTTCTCCAGTCTGACTCCCAGTCGCTACAGACTTTGGAGGAATTTTTTCTAGCGCTGGGCCTTATATATGATGACCCTGACCACGTGTCCATGGCAGAGTCTACACTGCACCAAGTTCAGCAAGGAGACAGGCCGACGGAGGAGTATTGATCTGAGTTTCAGAGGTGGGTCATGGACAATAAGTGGAATGACCCTGCACTCTATAACCAGTTCTGTGAGGGGCTTGCAGTAAGGGTGAAGGATGCCTTAGTGCTGTATGAGACTCGAGTCTCCCTTGAGGCGGCCATGTCTCTGGCAATCCGGGTTGATCGCTGTCTTCACCAGAGACATAGGGAGACACCCCTGTATGTGGGAGGTCCTGGGCCAAGCGAGATCGCAACTGAGTCATCTGAGGAACCCATGGAGGTAGGTGCGGCAACTCACATTGTAAAACTGTCTGTTGTTAGACGTAGGGGAGTGTGTTTTCACTGTGGTAAAAAGGGCCATTTTGTGGCCACATGTCCTTCCCGACCTCACAGTCAACTGCCGCCGGAAAACAAAGAGGCCTGGGTTGCGGGAAGGTTAGCAACCCGGGTGTACTCATCACCTCCGTGGGTAGTACACAATTTTTTTCTGCCAGCTGAAATTTACCTGGGGGAAATTAACCTAGATGTGTCTGCATTTCTGGACAGTGGGGTGGGATTTAACTTGGTCAATGCTAGGTTCGTTCAGGTCCGAAGCCTCAATCCACATGCTCTGTACAGACCCATACCCATAATCGCCATCAACTCCACCCCTTTGAGACAGGGGTATTTTACTCAAGTTGTCCATGGTTTACATCTTCATGTAGGGGCTATGTACTTTGAGGTAATAGACTGCTATGTGCTAGAGGGTCTGCTCTCACCTGTGGTTCTTGGACTTCCTTGGCTCACTCTGCACAATCCTGTGGTAGATTGGCAGACTCAGGAAGTGGTAAAGTGGAGGGAGTATTATCAAGGACACTGCTTGGGTACCCGGCTTGCTAGAGTGGATATCCAGTCTGTGCCAAAATACCTGTCTGACTTTGGGGATGTGTTCTCAGAGAAGGGGTGCCAAGAACCTCCTCCCCATCATCCTTAAGACTGTGCCATCAATCTTCTTCCTGGGGCCAAGCTGCCTAAGAGCAGACTGTGAAGAGGAAGACGAACCCAAAGGTGGTTGCTTTCCCTGCTCCTTACCTGGAACCACTTAGTCGTACAGCTGGGTTGTTAGGGGGATGACTTTCTGTCCTGGACAGAGGGGACCTTGTGACTGCTGGGGGCAGAGAGGAAGAGAGAGGGGTGTGGTCAGAAAAGAGCGGAAGAGCAGAGCACGCGAGACAGAGGGGGCAGTGCGCTAGAGAGAAAGCAGGCTGCAGTGCCGCGCTCCCCGAGAGAGAGTGCTCCCCGTGAGGGCACTGAGGCTGAGATACCAGCCATAGTGAAGGCTGGATGTGAGAGTGTGGACTCGGAAGCCTCCGTAATCAGAGAAGACTTTTCCCCTGACAGTGACCCGAGCGCGCAGTCCCAGTGACCGCAGTGACAAGCTAAGATTCCCTGAGTGTGACAAGTAAACTGCCCAGTGTGTGTGTAGCATTGCTACTGTAGAGAGACTGCCAGCTTAACATACAGAGACTCCTGCAGCAGTGTGGCTGTTCTACTTCCTGCTTCCAGTTTCACTCTGAGAAAAGGCTGCAAAGATTTAACCCCGGAGTCTCCAGTTCCCAAGAGACAGAGCAGAGACTTCAGAATCTTCAAGTGCTGTTGGTGACAGCACCCACGCAGGAAAAAGGACCCTTCAGTCAGGACCTCGCTGGATTGATAAGTTACAAGAACACTCGTTAACCATTTCTATTCCGCTTAACTGTTTCATAGCTTTAGTTAGCTTGTTGTGTTTTGTTATACTGTTTGCTCTTTCTCCCTGCGAGGAGAATCTTACTCCTGTTAATAAATCTCCCTCAACAGTTGGTCTGTCTGTTCCGTGGTGACATACTCTACCCTGCACTCTATTACAACTGTATAATGTCTCTGGTCCTGAGAGGCAAGCCATAAAGGACTATATTGCAGAAAGTTTGGCAATGGGTCATATCACACTATCCTCATCCCCCATTGCCGCAAGGTTCTTTTTTGTAAAGAAAAAATATGGGTGGTTACGCCCCATGCCGGGATCAATATCCGCTCCCTCTTATCCTGGACCTCTTCAGTCAGATTGTAGAAGCAAAATGGTTTTCAAAACTGGACCTCAGGGGGTGTATAATCTAATTTGCATTAAAGAGAAGATGAGTGGAATACAGCCTGCGGAACACTATGAGAACCCGGTGATGCCATTTGGGTTGACGAACACGCCCACCATCTTTCAGCACTTTGTGAATGACATCTTTCGTCACCTGGTAGGCAGATTTGTGGTTATCTATCTGGAGGACATATTAATTTATTCACCTGAGCTTTAGAAACATCAGGCAGGTCTGACATGTACTCAAAGACAATAAATTATTTGTCAAACCTGAGAAATGTATGTGTCATGATCCAGACCGGGTTTTGAGTCCTGTCTTCCCTTTTCCCGGTCTGATCATGCCAGGGGTTAACTTTTCTCAGCCTCAGTCTGGTCTCAGGTTTGCTACTTATCTCCATGGCATCCTGCAAGCGGTGTCACTTATAGCTTCCACCTAAGGTGTGAGTAGCTGACTCTGGTTATATCCTGATTTGTCCTACTGCGACTCCTGACTGTTCCTATTTCTGTTCATTCACATTCCCCCAATGCGAATCAGTGTTTTCGCTTTGTGTCTGGACTCTCTGGTACTTGACTCGGCTTTGTCTCTGACTTGACTCTGTCTTTTGCCCCTGGTACTTCTGCTTCTGTCTGGTATTGAACCTCTGGCGCATCTCTGACTCTGAGTTGATTTTCCCCTATGTACTACCTTACTCTTCTGGTTTTGATGCAGCTTGTTTGACTATCCTGTTTCCACTTGTTGCAGTGCTCCAGGTCTGCTCTGGCAAGTGTTGCAGTCTTCCCTCCACTCTACAGTACTGCCATCTAGTGGAGCATGCATCTACCTGCATAGCTTCATCATGATGCAGCGCCCCAGAGTCCTGGTCGTTGCAGTAATGTCATTCTTCCACCAGGGGGAGTGATGTTACGTCTGATGGCACCTAAGGAGTTAACCCTGCCAGGTATCACAGCCACACACACGCTTCACACGCCGGCCACCAGGGGGAGCAAAAGGTTCTATCTATTAGGCCACTCCTCACACTTGGGAAAAACTGGGGGTTGGTTAGGAAGTGGGGAGAGTGAGTCAGGAGTTCGGAGGAGTAGGAGGAGAGGAGAGGAGCAGACTGGGCTTGGCCCAGGAAAGGGACAGAAAGACACGGAGCTATGCCTGCAACCCATGCGGCAGTCTCCTAAGAAAGGACACGAGAGGAAGTGTGCCGTAGTGAGTGAGCACAGAAGTCGTAGCAACAGGAGTGAAACAACAGAGAGAGACCAGCTAGAAGCAGGCTGCCTCCCTCTGAGCGCAGATCTGGTGGCCAGAACACCGAGGGAGTAATAGACTCTACGCTTTACTTCAGAGACCGGCAGGGCAGTCGATTCCAAGTTGGCTGTCTGACCTAAGAACTTAAGCAGACAAGATGGCAACGTGGAGGAGGGGCGATGCTAGGGTCCCTATAAAATAGCCTCAGGCCACCACCGTCATACGGGTTTGTCCTATCCATCTGGGGGACAGAGAGAGAAGTAACAAGAGTGAGGACCCTATGGTAGCTAATGCAAATAGGGACCTACTACGTTACTGTGCGCAAGGGGGTAGGCTACTGATTTCCACCTGGATCAGGAGACTCTGGAATTGCCATCAGACCGGCCGGACCCTGCCTATCCTGTTATCCGACACTCTGGACTGGGGATGCTGAAGCCTTCAGTAAAGGTAAAGAGACTGCACCCATTGTGTCCTTGTTATTTGCCGCGCCTTACATCATCCACCATCAACATCTACACTTCTGGGAAGCCCTGGGGATATACTTCACCTGTGGGAAGGTATACCATCTAGCTGCCATTCCATCACCCCAGCGGACCCCTAAGCATCGTCGGACACCCTGACCGAATACCACAGGTGGCATCACGAATACTACCATTATCTACGAACTCTGCCTTTTATTGGGCGCCCCTCATAGGGCCACGGTCCGGGTCGGGCCACCGTGACATCCCAGCTGAGGGAACTGAAGGACCCGGTACCGAGTACCCCATTGCCCTTATGTGGGGGCGATCCAGTGACATTATAACTGTCCACTGACAGTTTGTTTTTTTTGCTCTACTCCTTATGGATCCGCTGCACACTCTTGCGGGTAAGGTGTCAAATCTGACACAAATGATGCAGGATTTGTCAGTGGAACATAGGGCTCTTGCTTCCTCTCACAACCAACTCCAGCGGGAGCTTACTGAAACTGTAAAATCTTTTCAGGGTTCCATGACAAAATCAGCTGTTAAGCAATTTAACCCCATTGGGATGACTCTGCTTTGAGATACCAGTTCAGGAGAGGACTTTCAGATCATCTCAAGGATGCTCTGGCCCTCCATCTGTCTCCCAGTTCCCTGGATGAGGCCATGACCCAGGCCATTCGTATGGACCAGAGATTACAGGAAAGAGGAATTATCCAGCGAGAGATTCCTGTATTGCCTACTAAGTCTGAGGTGATGCCATTTACGGAGATCATGGAGCTTGGTGCCACCAACATCAAGGAGAAGGAGAGAAAGCGACAACGTGATGGGAAGTTATGTTTTTATTGTGGAGATCTGGGACATTGGAAGAAGAACTGCCCCTCTTGTCCATCGATTAACAAGCTTCCGAGTCTGGGTGATTGTTGAGGAGGTCACCCAGACTCTCAGGTACCATTTTTATAATTTCAAAAAGTTTTGGTAGAGGTGGAACTGTGTTAAGGAAGTAGATACACATCTGCTTCAGCTTTTGTGGACTGTGTATCTTCCGTGAACTTCATTGACTCTAGTTTGGTGTCCAAGTTAAAGTTAGGGACAGTTAGGGTACCGTCACACAGTGGCATTTTGATCGCTACGACGGCACGATTTGTGACGTTCCAGCGATATATCCGTGACGTTCCAGCGATCTCGCTGTCTCTGACACGCTCCTGCGATCAGGGACCCCGCTGAGAATCGTACGTCGTAGCAGATCGTTTGAAACTTTCTTTCGTCGTCTAGTGTCCCGCTGTGGCGGCATGATCGCATGGTGTAACAAAGGTGTGCACGATATTGTATACGATGTGCGCATAGTAACCAACGGCTTCTACATCGCACATACGTCATGAAATTGTCGCTCCAGCGTCGTACATTGCAAAGTGTGACAGCAGTCTACGACGCTGGAGCGATATTGTTACGATGCTGGAGCGTCACGGATCGTGCCGTCGTAGCGATCAAAATGCTACTGTGTGACGGTACCCTTAGGCTAGAGACTCCCTTTGATATCATTGCCATTGATAAAACACCATTGTCTCAAAATGTTATTAAGTTTGTCTCTGAGGAGTTTTTCCTCAAAGTGGGTTCCTTGCACCAGGAACAAATTTCATGGTATGTTATGAATAATCTTCCTGTGGGACTGGTGTTGGGGTTCCCCTGGTTACAGAGGCATAATCCTGTTATAAGCTGCTACAAGTATATAGAAAAGGACGGCACTAGAGTGATACACTTCCAACAGGCAGGACTGATAATTGGATCCAAAGCGTCAGGCGTCACGAATGCTAGGGGTAGCGGTGCTCTGCATATAAAATATAAGCCAGAGGTCCATATGTGCACGAAGAAAAAGAAATATGCGGCACTCACCCCAATTTAGCAGTGGAACACGTGAACTTTAATGGAGAAAATAAGCAGATACATAAATTTGTCCAAGCTCCAGTACCGCACCCTCCTGCTTACCTGATGTCTTAAACGGATTTATGTATCTGCTTATTTTCTCCATTAAAGTTCACGTGTTCCACTGCTAAATTGGGGTGAGTGCCGCATATTTCTTTTTCTTCGTGCATAATCCTGTTATAAACTGGGGATCTTGTGATATTGTTAGATGGGGTCCTAATTGTTCCAATGGTTGTCTTTCTGCTGTTTTTGTGTCTCCAATAATCTGGAGGGTATTCCGGAGTACCTGAAGGATTTGGGGGAAGTGTTCTCCGAAAAAGAGGCTGAGGTCTTGCCACCACATCGTCCTTATGATTGTACAATTAATCTTATTCCAGGTTCTAAATTGCCCAAAGCCCATTTGTACAATCTTTCTGGCCCGGAACGCACCTCTATAAAGAACTATATCTCTGATAGTCTACGCAAAGGTCACACCCGTCCCTCTGTCTCTCCTGTGGCCGTTGGATTTTTTTTTAAGAAAAAAGATGGTGGTTTACGCCCGTGCCCTAATGTCCAGGAACTAAATAAAATTATGGTGAGAAATACCTACCCTCTCACACTCATTCCAGATCTTTATAAGCAATTGTCTGGGGCTAAGTGGTTTTCCTAACTTGATCTCTGAGGAGCATATAGCCTTATCCGCATTCGGGAAGGGGATGAGTGGAAAACGGCATTTCTCACATATGAGGGTCTGTTTGAAAATTTGGTCATGCCCTTCGGTCTCACGAACGTGCCTGCAGTGTTTCAGAACTTCATAAATGATGTTTTTTCTGATTTTATCGGGCGCTTTATGGTTGTATACCTGGACGATATCCTTGTTTTCTCTCCTGACAAGGAATCCCACATTGGCCATTTATGTGCTGTTCTTTATAGGTTACGGGGAAATTCTCTGTTCACTAAACCCGAGAAATGTTCATTTTGTGTCCAGGAGCTTTAATTTCTGGTGTTCATCCTTTCTGCCAATGGGTTTCGGATGGATCCCGGAAAGGTACAGGCCATTGTTGATTGGGTGCAACCCAGAGACCTCAAGGGTCAGCAGCAGTTTCTGGGTTTTGCCAATTATTATCGAAAATTCATCAAGGGGTTTTCTCAGGTAGTCAAGCCACTCACCAATCTCACTCGCAAGGGGGCTGATCTCAAAGTCTGGTCACTTCTGGCGTGTTGAAGCATTTAATACATTAAAGAAGTGTTTTATGTCTGCTCCTGTATTGGTTCAGCCCGATCCGTCCGAACTTTTCATTGTAGAACGTGGACGCATCGGAGGTGGGAGTGGGGGTGGTGTTACTTTGACCAATTTAAGACCATGTGCCTTTTTCTCCAGGAAGTTTTCTTCTGTGGAGAATTATGATGTTGGAGTAGTGATGAGCGAGTATACTCGTTGCTTGAGATTTCCCGAGCATGCTCGGGGGTCTCTGAGTATTTGTAAGTGCTCAGAGATTTAGTTTTTGTTGATGCAGCTGCATGATTTACAGCTGCTAGCCAGCATAAGTACATGTTGGGGTTGCCTGGTTGCTAGGGAATCCCCACATGTAATCAAGGTGGCTAAGAGATGTAAATCATTCAGCTGCGGCGATGAAATCTAAATCTCTGAGCACCTAAAAATACTCGGAGGACACCCAAGCTCGCTCGGGAAATCTCGAGTGAAGAGTATACTCGCTCATCACTAACCGGGAGTTATTGGCCATAAAATTGTCTTCACGGTGATTATGGACCACGAGAACCTGTCCTATATTGAGTCTGCCAAGCGGTTAACTCCTAGATAAGCGAGGTGGTCGCTTTTTTTTCTCGTTTTCATTTTTCTACCACCTTTTGGCCTGGTTCCAAGAATGTTAAGGCAGATGCCTTATCTCTCAGGTTTGATCCGATATCACCCCCCGAACCTCCTTACTCCAGTCTTCAGCACGAGGTGGTTGTTGCTGGGGTATCATCTGAATTGGAGCTTGAAATTCGGGAGGCTTAGTCTCTTGCTCCTCTGTCTTTACCTGACAATAAGCTCTTTGTCCCGGTTCAGTACCAGTTGAGTGTTCCCTGGGAGTTCCATGATTCTGCTCTCAGTGGACACCCGGGGATCTCGGTCACCCGGAAAGCCATTGCTAGGCAGTTTTGTTGGTCTTCCATGACCTCTGATGTCACTGTGTTTGTGTCTACTTGAGATATCTGTGCTCGTGCTAAGAGCTCCCATAACCGGCCGGCCGGGGAATTGGTGCCATTGCCAATTTCGGATAGACCTTGGACTCATTTGTCCATGGATTTTATCAGTGATCTCCCTCCTTCCAATGGCAAAACTGTGATCTGGGTAGTGGTTGACAGATTCAGTAAACAGGCGCATTTTTTACCTTTGGCAGGACTGCCTAATGCAGAAAAACTATCTAAGTTGTTTGTTGCATGGCGTACCTTTGAGTGTGTTTTCTGCTAGAGGGGTACAATTTGTGTCCAAATTTTGGAGTGCATTTTGTAAAAGATTGGGTATTTGCTTGCCCTTCTCCTTGGCCTATCATCCCGAGACCAACAGTCAGACGGAGAGGACCAATCAGTCACTTGAACAGATTTTGTGGCGACACATGAGTGGTGCAGGTTTACTGTTTCTTGTGGTAAGGAAGGGGTTAAAATTTCATGGTTTAAATCTGCTGAGATTCTATTTGGCTTTTTGTCTCTGCTGCGGCTTTCTGGTACCACTCACCTTTATTATTTAAATCCACACCTGGCTACCTGTCTTGCCAGCAATAGAGTTTCTATTCTGAGTCTGACTTCTCTGGAGAAGATGTGCCTAGGAGAAGCTCTTGTGTCTTCCATTGAAGCCGTGGAGGTCTATTTGTTTGTGTGTTTTTCCCTGCTGTTCTCCTTCCCTGTGTTGTTTTGTCGCAGTTGTAAGACCAGAGTCTCGCTGCCCATCTCATAAGCCAGGGCAAAGCCCAGGCTCAACCAAGCCTTAGGCACGTGGCGTTGTACGGGGGGAAGGAGCAATCTAGGGCAATAGGGAGAGCAGTGTTTAGCATTAGGTGAGTGCTGAGGGGTCACGTCTTCCCCTCTCACTATCATCAGGATCCTCTCATTCCTGTTTCCCTCTCTCCCTTTGCGCCACTCGCCTGGCATCTCCCTGCCATGATGTGACAGAAGCTCACTGACTGATTTCTTTGCTAACTTATTCTATCATATGTCCAGTTTTGATGTATTGAGACCACAGAGATTGTGATATTTTACATGATCAGATAAAATCCTTAATATAAAAACAATAATATTGCAATCTACTTTATCTAAAATATGAAATATTTCTAAAATGACATTTTTTATTTCTTTCTCTATTACATAGTGCTAAAGAATGATTCTTCGAGGAGAAGATCTCGAAAACCACTTCCACCTGCACCTTCAGATGCTTTGGTAAAAACAAAAGCAGAATGGCAATTCATATACGAAAGATAGTCCATCCATCATACTTGTTCTCCAGTTATATCCTGAATTCATTGTGTATCCTGTTTTAGTTTACAGGTGCTTCTCACAAAATTAGAATATCTTCAAAAAGTTAATTTATTTCAGTTCTTCAATACAAAAAGTGAATCTCATATATTATATAGTGTTATTACACACAGAGTGATTTATTACATGTTTTTATTTCTGTTAATGTTGATGATTATGACTTACAGCCAATGAAAACCCAAAAGTCATTATCTTAGTAAATTAGCATACTTTATGACACCAGCTTGAAAAATTATTTTAAAATCCGAAATGGTGGCCTACTGAAATGTATGTTCAGTAAATGCACTCAGTACTTGGATGAGGCTCCTTTTGCATCAATTACTGCATCAATGCGGCCTCGGCATGGAGGCGATCAGCCTGTGGTACTGCTGAGGTGTTATGGAAGCTCAGGTTGCTTTGATAGCAGCCTTCAGCTCGTCTGCATTGTTGGGTCTGGTGTCTCTCATCTTCCTCTTGACAATGCCCCATAGATTCTCTATGGGGTTAAGGTCAGGTGAGTTTACTGGCCAATCAAGCACAGTGATACTGTTGTGTTTAAACCAGGCATTGGTACTTTTGGCAGTGTGGACAGGTGCCAAGTCCTGCTGGAGAATGAAATTATCATTATTTTCAAGCACTGCCTTAACGCTCTTGAACATGGAGTTCACTAGAGCTTCACAGGTTGCCACTGGAATCCTCTTCCCTTCTCCATGACAAGATCACAGAGCTGGTGGATGTTGGAGACCTTGTGCTCCTCCACTTTCCATTTGAGGACCCCCCAGAAGCTCAATAGGGTTTTGGTCTGGTTACATGCTTGGCCATTATAGCACCTTTACCCTCACTTTCTTTAGCAAGGCAGTGGTTGTTTTGGAGGTGTGTTTGGGGTCATTAACATGTTGGTATACTGCCCTGAGGCCCAATTTCTGAAGGGAGAGGATCATGCACTGCTTCAGTATGTCATAGCAAATGTTGGCATTCATGGTTCCCTTGATGAACAGTAGCTCCCCACAGCCGGCAGCTCTCATGCAAACCATGACACTCCCAACACCATGTTTGTCCGTAGGCAAGTCACACTTGGCTTTGTGTTCCTCACCTGGTTGCCTCCATACATGTTTGACACAACTTGAACCAAATAAGTTTATCTTGGTCTCATCAGAACACAAGACATGGTTCCAGTAATCCATGTCCTTAGTCTGCTTGTCATCAGCTAAGAGTTTGCGGGGTTTTTTGCATCATCTTTAGAAAAGGCGTCCTTCTGGGAAAAAGGCCATGCAGACCAATTTGATGACGTGTGCGACTTATGGGCACTGACAGGCCGACCCCTCCCGATGTAACCTCTGCAGCAATGCATATGGTCTAAGCACTGACAGGTGGACCCCCCACCCCTGTAAACTCTGCAGCAATATGTATGGTCTGAGCACTGACAGGCGGACCCCCCACCCCTGTAAACTCTGCAGCAATGCATATGGTCTAAGCATTGACAGGCAGACCTCCATCCCTGTAACCTCTGCAGCAATGTGTATGGTCTAAGCACTGACAGGTAGACCCCCCCACCCCTGTAACCTCTACAGCAATGCGTATGGTCTAAGCACTGAAAAGGCAGACCCCCCACCCCTGTAACCTCTGCAGCAATGCGTATGATCTAAGCACTGACAGGCGGACCTCACACCCCTGTAACATCTGCAGCAATGCGTATGGTCTAAGCACTGACAGGCGGACCTCACACCCCTGTAACATCTGCAGCAATGCGTATGGTCTAAGCACTGACAGGCAGACCCCCACCCTCGTAACCTCTGCAGCAATGCGTATGGTCTAAGCACTGAAAAGGCGGACCCCCCACCCCTGTAACCTCTGCAGCAATGCGTATGGTGTAAGCACTGAAAGGCGGACCTCACACTCCTCTAACATCTGCAGCAATGCATATGGTCTAAGCACTGACAGGCAGACCCCCCCACCCCTGTAACCTCTGCAGAAATGTGTATGGTCTGAGCACTGACAGGCGGACCCCCAACCCCTGTAACCTCTGCAGCAATGCATATGGTCTAAGTATTGACAGGCGGACCTCACACCCCTGTAACCTCTGCAGCACTGTGTATGGTCTAAGCACTGACAGGAGGACCTCACACCCCTGTAAACTCTGCAGCAACATGCATGGTCTAAGCACTGACAGGCGGACCTTACACTCCTGTATCCTCTGCAGCAATGTGTATGGTCTAAGCACTTACAGGCAGACCTCACATTCCTGTAACCTCTGCAGCAATGCGTATGGTCTAAGCACTGACAGGCGCCCCCCACCCCTGTAACCTCTGCAGCAATGCATATGGTTTAAGCACTGACAGGTGGAACTCACGCCCCTGTAACCTCTGCAGCACTGTGTATGGTCTAAGCACTGACAGGAGGACCTCACACCCCTGTAAACTCTGCAGAAATATGCATGGTCTAAGCACTGACAGGTGGACCTCACATTCCTGTAACCTCTGCAGCAATGCGTATGGTCTAAGCACTGACAGGCGGGCCTCACACCCCTGTAAACTCTGCAGCAATATGTATGGTCTAAGCACTGACAGGTGGACCTCACATTCCTGTAACCTCTGCAGCAATGTGTATGGTCTAAGCACTGTCAGGTGGACCTCACATTCCTGTAACCTCTGCAGCAATGCGTATGGTCTAAGCACTGACAGGCGCCCCCCCCACCCCTGTAACCTCTGCAGCAATGCATATGGTTTAAGCACTGACAGGTGGAACTCACGCCCCTGTAACCTCTGCAGCAATGCGTATGGTCTAAGCACTGACAGGCGGATCTCACACCCCTGTAACCTCTGCAGCAATGCTGGCAGCAATCATATGCCTATTTTGAAAAGACAACCTCTGAATATGACGCGAAGCACATGCATTCAACTTCTGTGGTCGTGCATGGTGAGGCCGGTTCTGAGTGGCACCCATCTTGTTAAACCGCTGTATGGCCTTGCACACCCTGTGCATCTCAGTTTCAGGGTGATAGCCTAGGCCATGTTTATGTAGAGTAACAATTCTTTTTATCAGATCTTCATAGAGTTTTTTGCCAAAGGCAGCCACGTTGAACTTCCAGTGACGAGTATGAGAGAGTGTGAGAGCAATAGTGCCAAATTTAAGACATTTACACCTGGGAAAGCTTGCAAAAATCGACAGTGTATCAAATGCTTATTTTCCCCACTGTATATGGCTACAATAAAATAAATACACAGAAAAAAAAACATTATCAGTGTCAATTCTACTTAATGAATATTAATTAAGTGTAATTGTGGCCCCCCTGGAATCCGGTTGCCACAGTGGTATTGCCTGCCTCTCGGGGAGGGTGAAGCCATGCCTGGAAGCGAGAGGGAGTCCTCTTGGCAGGAAACACTTGCATACAACACTTTCCTGACTCCAGGCCAGAAGGGGGAGCTCTAAACCCGGTTTCAGGGTAGCTTCCTTATAAGTTCTGGCTTGGAGGAGGAGTTAGAGGTCAGTCTGTGTGAGACAGTGAAGGGAGAGGAAGCAAGTGGAAGAGAAACTGGGAGTGGAGCTGCGATGAGCTCACCCCCAGGATTGAGCACAGAAAACCGGACACCGGGGTCCGAGGATGTGAGGGAGCTGTATGCCCCACAGCTGAAACCAGAGGGCAGGAGATTGTAGGTCTCCTGGCTACAACTGGCATCCGAAGGTACAGCAGCAGATTAGAGCCTGGAGTCACCAAGAGGAAGAGACACCTGTAAAAAGGCTCAAGCTGCCTGCCATGCGGGTAGCGTTCCACCTGAGGGACAGATTGAGAGAGGGACTTGAGGAAAGCTAATTCATCAATAACCCAGAATTCAGCGCAGAAAGGGAGGCTTCCAACCCCACCTGGCTAGGGGGATTCTGAACCGCTTCCAGGCTGCCCAGATTTCAAAGATCATATGTAACCTGTGCCCCAGACTGTGCTGGCAATTAAAAGGTAAAGAGACTGCAAACCCTGTGTCCTCCAATTATTTCCTGCACCCCAACATCTACAACCCCTCATAGACTGTCCTGTTAGCCCTGGGGCCTCCGCTCCACCTGTGGGGAGCAAAACCATCTAAGCTGCATCACCATTGGCCCCAGCGGATCCCTTTAAGCAGCGTCTGCCATCCCTGGCCGAGTACCACAGGTGGTGTCACAAACATTAGACTTTATTTTCCCACTACACTTGACTCCCCCTTTAATTGGACGCCCAGGGCCACGGACCGGGTCACCGCCACCGTGACCACCCCTTTAAGTACCACCGGACCTGGTACCAAGTATCCCATGGCCCTGTGGGGCACTCCAATCTTGGTGTCAGAAACAGGATGGACCGACCTGAAAAATCGGGTCCTGTGCTCCATGGACTTTGCTGAATTGTTTGTTTGCCGCCATTGTTGTGCCACGTGGCGTGTAAAGAACGGAGAACATGTGCTGTCATGGGTGGAGCCCAAGAAACAGCACAAGGGCTGGACCCACCCACTGTGAGGACTTAAATGAAAAAGGAACTTGTCCATCAGGAGGAAGGATCCACATCCTGGTATGGCTGGCTGGAAAGAAGGACCGCCCATGGAAGAAAGAGCACAGGAAAGCATGCAGCAAGCGTGGCTGAACGCTACCCGGTGCACACGATGGCGGGCGGCAGTGAAGCTGGAGCATACCGAAAGAGAAGCAGACTTCCCCGATCAGCAGGATGAAACCCCGGACCAGCTGACAGCTGTGGATCCAGAGCTCCTCGGTGCTGAAATGGAGACGCTGGCACAACAACTCCTACTGTCGCAGATGGCAGCGGTGACCGCGTGGAAGGAGGCACTGCTGAAAAGTATGGCAGTGCTTACAAAAGTCCTGGAGCCAGCGCCCTCGACCCCAGCAGAGCCGGAGGAGGAGACCGGCATCGGGAAAGCAGGTATACATGCTGCCCCGGTAGCGGAGGAGACCCTGGTGGGACCTTTAAGATCCCCACCGATCCTAGTGCCCAGCCAGGTAGTGAAAGATGTAACCTGGGACCGGATGGCAGACCTGGGGGTGCCCTGAAAGAACCGATGGTACCCAAACCCTTGTCCCTGGGGGCATGCAGGAAAGGGGAGGAAATCCACTGTAGACACCCAGAGACTGACTTAATGGGGTTCCTGGAGGAGGCCCAAGCAGGAGCCAGCCATGTGGAAGTGATTAATGAGAAGATTTTTGCCGGTAACAGATATTAAAACTGGAGGCAGAAAGGGGTGAGCACAGAGTTCAGTGGGAGGCCATGGAACAGCATAATATGCAGGCTAAAGCCCAGACCCCAGATACTGGATTGAAACCATTTGAGTCACCTGTTGTGACATTTACAGAAAGCTATTCCCAACCAGGAGGTTGCAGACCTGAGAATCTGCCCTGGAAGAGGCAATAAATAAATAAGTGAATAAATGTGAATTAACAGGGAGCTGTATGCCCGACAGCTGAAACCGGAGGGCAGGAGATTGCAGGTCTCCTGGCCTCAACTGACACCCAAAGGCACAGCAGATTACAGTAGAGGCCAGAGTCACCACGAGAGAGGGACACCTGTAAAAAGGCTCGAGCTGCCTGCCATGTGGGTAGTGTTCCACCAGAGGGACAGATTGAGAGAGGGACTTGAGGAAAGCTAATGCTTCAAGAATCCAGAACTCAGCGCAGAAAGGAAGGCTTACAACCCCACCTGGCTAGGGGGATTCCGAACCGCTTCCAGGCTGCCCGGATTTCAAAGATCACCTGTAACATGTGCCCCAGACTGCACTGGCATTTAAAAGGTAAAGAGACTGCAATCCCTGTGTCCTCCAATTATTTCCTGTACCGCAACATCTACAACCCCTCATAGACTGTCCTGGTAGCCTGCTCCACCTGTGGGGAGCAAAACCATCTAAGCTGCATCACAATCGGCCCCAGCGGATCCCTTTTAAATAGCGTCCGCCATCCCAGGCTAAGTACCACAGGTGGCGTCACGAACATTAGACTTTATTTTCCCACTACACTTGATTCCCCCTTTAATTGGATGACCAGGGCCACAGACCGGGTCACCACCGCCGTGATCACCGCTTTAAGTACCGCCGGACCGGTACCGAGTATCTCACGGCCCTGTGGGGCGTTCCATAATTATATTAGATAATTAAAAAATTAATTAACTACCGTATATACTCGAGTATATTGAGCCCATTTTTTTAAGCTGAAATTGCCCCTCTTGCCTTATACTCGAGTCATAACCAGGGGTCAGCAGGGGAGGGGGAGCAGCAGCTGTGTAATAATACCCACCTGCTCCTGGTGCGGTCCCTGGTTCCCTGTTATGATTAGGTGGCCTTGGAGCAGCATGAGAACTTTCACTGGAGAAAGTGGCCACTATACTGACCGCAAACCTGAACTTAACACAGCAAATAGAAGTAGCCGTGGAGTGTACCCACCTAGACACCTCGTCACAGCCGGAGGACTAAATAGCCCTAAAGATGGAAATAGGAATACTATCTTGCCTCAGAGAAAATCCCCAAAGGATAGACAGCCCCCCACAAATATTGGCGGTGAGTCGGAGAGGAAAAAACATACACAGGCAAAAAAACAGGATTTAGCACAGGAGGCCACTCTAGCTAGATAGGACAGGATAGGACAGAGTTCTGTGCGGTCAGTGTTAAAAAACCCTTCAAAAAGTCCACAGCAGAATATACTAAAAAACTTCCTACATTTAACTAAAGATGTAGGAGCGTATATCTGCAACTCCAGTGAATCCTACAAACAGAGCACGTATAAACTGAAACAAGCACACAGCAGTGTGCCACAGATACAAAAACAAAACACTTATCTTTGCTGAATTTGGCAGCCAGCAGGAGAAGCCAGAAAGAGATCCAATACTTCACAAAAAACATTGACAACTGGCAAGGGCCAAAGGATCCTGCACACCTAAATATCCCAGTCAGAATTGTAATCATCCAATACACCTGGCCAGGACTGCGAGTCAGAGACAACTGCACTCCCACCAACAACCACTGGAGGGAACCCAAGAGCAGAATTCACAACAGTACCCCCCCCCCCTTGAGGAGGGGTCACCGAACCCTCACCAGGGCCCCCAGGACGATCAGGACGAGCCAGATGAAAGGCACGGACCAAATCAGCAGCATGGACATCAGAGGCAAAAACCCAAGAATTATCCTCCTGGCCATAACCTTTCCATTTGACCAGGTACTGAAGTTCCGCCTCGAAAAACGGGAATCCAAAATCTTCTCAACAGCATATTCCAACTCCCCATCAACCAACACAGGGGCCGGAGGATCAACAGAGGGAACAACGGGCTCCACATATTTCCGCAATAAAGATCTATGGAAGACATTATGGATAGCAAAAGAGGCCGGAAGCGCCAGACGAAAAGACACCGGATTAATAATCTCAGAAATCCTATAAGGACCAATAAACCGAGGCTTAAACTTAGGAGAAGAAACCTTCATAGGAACATGACGGGAAGACAACCAAACCAGATCCCCAACCCGAAGCCGGGAACCAACACACCGACGACGGTTAGCAAAACGCTGAGCCTCCTCCTGAGACAACACCAAATTGTCCACCACATGAGCCCAAATCTGTTGCAACCTGTCAACCACAGAATCCACACCAGAACAGTCAGAAGGCTCAATCTGCCCAGAAGAAAAATGAGGATGAAAACCAAAATTACAAAAGAAAGGGGAAACCAAAGTAGCAAAACTAGCCCGATTATTAAGGGCAAACTCGGCCAATGGCAAAAAAGCCACCCAATCATCCTGATCAGCAGACACAAAGCATCTCAAATAAGTCTCCAAAGTCTGATTTGTTCGCTCGGTCTGGCCATTTGTCTGAGGATGAAATGCAGAAGAAAAAGACAAATCAATGCCCAGCTTGGCACAAAAGGTCCGCCAAAACCTAGAAACAAACTGGGAACCTCTGTCGGACACAATATTCTCTGGAATACCATGCAAACGGACCACATGCTGAAAAAACAATGGAACCAAATCAGAAGAAGAAGGCAATTTAGGCAAAGGCACCAAAAGAACCATCTTAGAGAATCGGTCACAAACCACCCAGATAACCGACATCCTCTGGGAAACAGGAAGATCGGAAATAAAATCCATAGAAATATGCATCCAGGGCCTCTCAGGTACTGGCAATGGCAAAAGCAACCCACTAGCACGGGAACAACAAGGCTTGGCCCGCGCATAAGTCCCACAGGACTGCACAAAAGAACGCACATCACGCGACAAAGAAGGCCACCAAAAGGACCTACCAACCAAGTCTCTGGTACCAAAAATTCCAGGATGACCAGCCAACACGGAACAGTGAACCTCAGAATCAATCTACTAGTCCATCTGTCAGGAACAAACAGTTTCCCCACAGGACAACGGTCAGGTTTGTTAGCCTGAAATTCGTGAAGAACCCGTCGTAAATCAGGAGAAATGGCAGAAAGGACCACCCCTTATTTCAGAATACCGGCCGGTTCCAAGACCTCAGGAGAATCAGGCAAAAAACTCCTAGAGAGGGCATCAGCCTTAATATTCTTAGAACCCGGAAGGTACGAGACCACGAAATCAAAACGAGAAAAAAACAAGGACCATCGAGCCTGTCTAGGATTCAACCGTTTGGCAGACTCGAGGTAAATCAGATTCTTATGATCGGTCAAGACCACAATACGGTGCTTAGCTCCCTCAAGCCAATGTCACCACTCCTCAAACGCCCACTTCATAGCCAACAACTCCCGATTGCCGACATCATAATTGCGTTCAGTAAGCGAAAACTTACGGGAAAAGAAGGCACACGGTTTCATTAAGGAACCAACAGGATCCCTCTGAGACAAAACAGCCCCTGCCCCAATCTCAGAAGCGTCAACTTCAACCTGAAACGGAAGAGAAACATCCGGTTGACGCAACACAGGAGCAGAAGTAAAACGACGTTTAAGTTCCTGAAAGGCAGAGACAGCCGCAGGGGACCAATTCGCCACATCAGCGCCCTTCTTCGTCAAATCAGTCAAGGGTTTAACCACGCTGGAAAAATTAGCAATGAAACGGCGATTAAAATTAGCAAAACCCAAAAATTTCTGAAGGCTCTTCATGGATGTGGGCTGAATCCAATCATGAATGGCCTGAACCTTAACAGGATCCATCTCTATAGACGAGGGAGAAAAAATAAAGCCTAAAAAGGAAACCTTCTGCACCCCAAAAAGACACTTAGACCCTTTCACAAACAAGGCATTGTCACGAAGGATCTGAAATGCCATCCTGACCTGCTGCACATGAGACTCCCAATCATCGGAAAAAATCAAAATATCGTCCAAATATACAATCAAGAATTTATCAAGATAATCCCGGAAGATATCATGCATGAAGGACTGAAAAACAGATGGAGCATTAGAGAGTCCGAATGGCATCACAAGGTTTTCAAAATGGCCTTCGGGCGTATTAAACGCAGTTTTTCATTCATCACCCTGCTTAATACGAACAAGATTATAAGCCCCCCGAAGGTCAATCTTAGTAAACCAACTAGCTCCCTTAATCCTAGCAAACAAATTGGAAAGCAAAGGTAAAGGAAATTGAAACTTGACCGTGATCTTATTCAAGAGGCGATAATCAATACAGGGTCTTAAGGAACCATCTTTTTTAGCAACAAAAAAGAACCCCGCTCCCAAAGGTGAAGAAGATGGCCGAATATGCCCTTTCTCCAAAGACTCCTTAATATAGCTCCGCATGGCAGCATGTTCAGGTGCAGACGGGTTGAAAAGTCGGCCCTTAGGAAACTTACAGCCTGGAATCAAGTCAATAGCACAATCGCAGTCCCTGTGCGGTGGAAGGAAACTGGACTTGGGCTCATCGAATACATCCTGAAAATCAGACAAAAACTCCGAAATTTCAGAAGAGGGAGAAGGGGCGATAGATGTCATGATCCCAATGGCAGGGGATCACAAAAGGACAAGCACAAAAAAAACAGAACAAGCTCTAGGGTGATGGAAACTGAGCTGACCGCGATCCTGAACCTAATTCACAACACTAGCAGTAGCCGGGGAACGTACCTACGATGATTCTAGACGTCTCGCGCCAGCCGAAGGACTAGCTTCCCCTATTAGAAGAAACAAAGACCTCTCTTGCCTCCAGAGAAACACCCCACAGAAATAGCAGCCCCCCACATGTAATGACGGTGAAATGAGAGGAAAGCACATACGTAGTAATGAAAACAGATTCAGCAAAATGAGGCCAGCTAAAACTAGATAGCAGAGGATACAAAAGTGAACTGCGCGGTCAGCGAAAAACCCTACAAAAAACCATCCTGAAATTACCTGAACTCATGTGCCAACTCATGGAACATGAGGAGTAATATCAGCCCACTAGAGCAACCAGCAACAGGAATCACATAACTGCAAGCTGGACTAAAACAAAAATAAAGCAAAACGTGGAACAGGAAAATCAAAAACTTAGCTTGTCCTGAAGATTACTGAAGCGGAAAGCAGAGGTAACAAGACACACTGATTACATTGATCGCCGGCGAGGAAATGACAAGAAAGCCAGGTTAAATAGGAAACTCCCATATCCTGATAGAACAGGTGGACACCAGAGACCGCAGAGAACACAAGTCACCCAGTACCATCTGTAACCACCAGAGGGAGCCCAAAAACAGAATCCACAACAGTACCCCCCCCTTGAGGAGGGGTCACCGAACCCTCACGAGAACCACCAGGGCGACCAGGATGAGCCCTATGAAATGCACGGACCAAATCAGCAGCATGAACATCAGAGGCAACCACCCAAGAATTATCCTCCTGACCATAACCCTTCCACTTGACCAAATACTGAAGTTTCCGTCTGGAAACACGAGAATCCAAGATCTTCTCCACAACATACTCCAATTCTCCCTCCACCAGCACCGGAGCAGGAGGCTCAAGCGAAGGAACAACAGGTACCTCATACTTCCGCAACAACGACCGATGGAACACATTATGAATAGCAAACGATGCCGGGAGATCCAAACGAAACGACACAGGGTTAAGAATTTCCAAGATCCTATAGGGACCGATGAACCGAGGCTTGAACTTAGGAGAAGAGACCTTCATAGGAACAAAACGAGAAGACAACCACACCAAGTCCCCAACACGAAGTCGAGGACCCACGCGGCGACGGCGATTAGCAAACTGCTGAGCCCTCTCCTGGGACAACTTCAAATTGTCCACCACATGACTCCAAATCTGATGCAACCTATCCACCACCATGTCCACTCCAGGACAATCAGAAGGCTCCACCTGACCAGAGGAAAAACGAGGATGAAACCCCGAATTACAAAAGAAAGGAGAAACCAAGGTGGCAGAACTAGCCCGATTATTAAGGGCAAATTCGGCAAGCGGCAAAAAGGTAACCCAGTCATCTTGATCAGCAGAAACAAAACACCTTAAATAAGTTTCCAAGGTCTGATTAGTTCGTTCCGTCTGGCCATTCGTCTGAGGATGGAATGCAGACGAAAAGGACAAATCAATGCCCATCTTAGCACAGAACGTCCGCCAAAATCTAGACACAAACTGGGATCCCCTGTCAGAAACAATGTTCTCCGGAATCCCATGCAAACGAACCACGTTCTGAAAAAACAGAGGGACCAACTCAGAGGAGGAAGGTAACTTAGGCAAGGGTACCAGATGAGCCATCTTAGAAAAGCGGTCACACACAACCCAGATGACGGACATTTTTTGAGAGACAGGGAGATCCGAAATAAAGTCCATGGAAATGTGCGTCCAAGGCCTCTTCGGGATAGGCAAAGGTGACAACAATCCACTGGCCCGAGAACAGCAAGGCTTAGCCCGAGCGCAAACTTCACAAGACTGCACAAAAGAACGCACATCCCTCGACAAGGAAGGCCACCAAAAAGACCTGGCCACCAAGTCTCTAGTACCAAATATTCCAGGATGACCTGCCAACGCAGAAGAATGGACCTCAGAGATGACTCTACTGGTCCAATTATCCGGAACAAACAGTCTTTCAGGCGGACAACGATCAGGTTTATCCGCCTGAAACTCCTGCAAAGCACGTCGCAAGTCTGGGAAGACAGCCGACAAAATCACCCCATCCCTAAGGATACCAGTGGGCTCAGAATTTCCAGGGGAATCAGGCACAAAACTCCTAGAAAGAGCATCCGCCTTCACATTCTTTGAACCTGGCAGGTATGAAACCACAAAATCGAAACGGGAGAAAAACAGTGACCAACGAGCCTGTCTAGGATTCAGACGCTTGGCAGACTCAAGGTAAATCAGATTTTTGTGATCAGTCAAGACCACCAAACGATGTCTAGCACCCTCAAGCCAATGACGCCACTCCTCAAATGCCCACTTCATGGCCAAAAGCTCCCGATTACCAACATCATAATTCCGCTCAGTGGGCGAAAACTTTCTAAAAAAGAACGCACATGGCTTCATCACCGAGCAATCGGAGCTTCTCTGTGACAAAACCGCCCCCGCTCCAATCTCAGAAGCATCAACCTCAACCTGAAAAGGAAGCGAAACATCTGGCTGACGCAACACAGGAGCAGAAGAAAACCGGCACTTAAGTTCCTGAAAGGCCTCCACAGCCGCAGGAGACCAATCAGCAACATCAGCACCCTTCTTAGTCAGATCCGTCAAAGGCTTAACAACACTAGAAAAATTAGTTATGAAACGACGATAGAAATTAGCAAAGCCCAAGAACTTCTGTAGACTCTTAAGAGATGTAGGCTGCGTCCAGTCACAAATAGCTTGAACCTTGACGGGATCCATCTCAATAGTAGAAGGGGAAAAAATATACCCCAAAAAAGAAATCTTCTGGACTCCAAAGAGACACTTTGAACCTTTTACAAACAAAGAATTGGCCCGCAGGACCTGAAACACCTTCCTGACCTGCTGAACATGGGACTCCCAGTCATCAGAAAAAACCAAAACATCATCCAAATACACAATCATAAATTTATCCAGATATTCACGGAAAATATCGTGCATAAAGGACTGGAAGACAGAAGGAGCATTAGAAAGTCCAAAAGGCATCACCAAATACTCAAAATGGCCCTCAGGCGTATTAAATGCGGTTTTCCACTCATCACCCTGCTTAATCCGCACAAGATTATACGCACCCCGAAGATCAATCTTAGTGAACCATTTAGCCCCCTTAATGCGAGCGAACAAATCAGTCAACAATGGCAAAGGATACTGATATTTGACCGTAATCTTATTCAAAAGACGGTAATCTATACAAGGCCTCAAGGAACCATCTTTTTTGGCCACGAAAAAAAAACCTGCTCCCAAAGGAGACGAAGATGGACGGATATGTCCCTTTTCCAAGGACTCCTTAACATAATCCCGCATAGCAGTATGCTCTGGCACTGACAGATTGAACAAACGACCTTTAGGAAATTTACTGCCAGGAATCAAATCTATAGCACAATCGCAATCCCTGTGAGGAGGAAGCAAATTGAGCTTAGGCTCCTCAAAAACATCCCGATAATCAGACAAAAATACAGGAACCTCAGAAGGAGTAGATGAAGCGATAGAAATCGGAGGTGCATCATCATGAACCCCCTGACATCCCCAGCTTAACACAGACATCATTTTCCAGTCCAAGACTGGGTTATGAGTTTGTAACCATGGCAGACCAAGCACTAAGACATCATGTAAATTATACAGTACCAGGAAGCGAATCACCTCCTGATGAACGGGAGTCATACGCATGGTCACGTGTGTCCAGTACTGAGGTTTATTCATAGCCAAAGGTGTAGAGTCAATTCCTTTCAAAGGAATAGGGACTTCCAGAGGCTCCAGACTAAACCCACAGCGGTTGGCAAATGACCAATCCATAAGACTCAGGGCAGCGCCTGAATCCACATAGGCATCGACGTAAATGGCTGATAATGAACAAATCAGAGTCACAGACAGAATGAACTTAGACTGTAAAGTACTAATGGCAACAGACTTATCAACCTTTTTTGTGCGTTTAGAGCATGCTGATATAACATGAGCTGAATCACCACAATAAAAACACAACCCATTTTTCCGCCTATAGTTTTGCCGTTAACTTCTGGACTGAATTCTATCACATTGCATTGTCTCAGGTGCCTGTTCAGAAGACACCGCCAAATGGTGCACAGGTTTGCGCTCCCGTAAACGCCGATCAATCTGAATAGCCATAGTCATAGACTCATTCAGACCTGTAGGCGCAGGGAACCCCACCATAACATCTTTAATGGCCTCAGAAAGGCCATCTCTGAATCTTGCAGCCAGGGCGCACTCATTCCACTGAGTAAGCACCGACCATTTCCGAAATTTCTGACAATATAATTCTGCTTCATCTTGCCCCTGAGAGAGAGCCAATAAAGCTTTTTCAGCCTGAATCTCTAGGTTAGGTTCCTCATAGAGCAAACCCAATGCCAGAAAAAACGCATCCACATTGAGCAACGCAGGATCCCCTGGTGCCAATGCAAATGCCGAATTCTGAGGGTCACCCCGCAGGAAAGAAATTACAATCTTGACTTGCTGAGCAGGGTCTCCAGAGGAGCGAGATTTCAAAGAAAGAAACAACTTGCAATTGTTCCTAAAATTCAGAAAACTAGATCTATCTCCAGAAAAAAACTCTGGGATAGGAATTCTAGGTTCAGACATAGGAGCATGTACAACAAAATCTTGTATATTTTGAACCTTAGCAGCAAGATTATTCAGGCTGGAAGCCAAACTCTGGACGTCCATGATAAACAGCTGAGGTCAGAGCCATTCAAGGATTAAGGGGAGGTAAGACGTAGCAAACTCTGAGGGAAGGAAAAAAAAAAAAAACTTCCTCAGACTACTTTTCCTCCTACTTCAGCCAATATGATTACCACTTTTCTGGCCGGCGATACTGTCATGATCCCAATGGCAGGGGATCACAAAAGGACAAGCACAAAAAAAACAGAACAAGCTCTAGGGTGATGGAAACTGAGCTGACCGCGATCCTGAACCTAATTCACAACACTAGCAGTAGCCGGGGAACGTACCTACGATGATTCTAGACGTCTCGCGCCAGCCGAAGGACTAGCTTCCCCTATTAGAAGAAACAAAGACCTCTCTTGCCTCCAGAGAAACACCCCACAGAAATAGCAGCCCCCCACATGTAATGACGGTGAAATGAGAGGAAAGCACATACGTAGTAATGAAAACAGATTCAGCAAAATGAGGCCCGCTAAAACTAGATAGCAGAGGATACAAAAGTGAACTGCGCGGTCAGCGAAAAACCCTACAAAAAACCATCCTGAAATTACCTGAACTCATGTGCCAACTCATGGAACATGAGGAGTAATATCAGCCCACTAGAGCAACCAGCAACAAGGAATCACATAACTGCAAGCTGGACTAAAACAAAAATAAAGCAAAACGTGGAACAGGAAAATCAAAAACTTAGCTTGTCCTGAAGATTACTGAAGCGGAAAGCAGAGGTAACAAGACACACTGATTACATTGATCGCCGGCGAGGAAATGACAAGAAAGCCAGGTTAAATAGGAAACTCCCATATCCTGATAGAACAGGTGGACACCAGAGACCGCAGAGAACACAAGTCACCCAGTACCATCTGTAACCACCAGAGGGAGCCCAAAAACAGAATCCACAACAGATAGACATCAGAGGAACATCATTATGAACCCCCTGACAACTCCAACTAGTCACAGACATGGACTTCCAATCCAAAACAGGATTATGTACCTGTAACCAGGGAAAACCCAGCACGATAGCATCATGCAAATTATGCAACACCAGAAATCGACAATCTTCCTGATGGGCTGGCGCCATGTGCATGGTCACCTGTGTCCAAAACTGGGGCTTATTTTTAGCCAAGGGTGTAGCATCAATGCCCCTTAAAGGAATAGGGTTCTGCAAAGGCTGCAAGGGAAAACCACAACGCCTAGCAAAGTCCATTAAGTTCAAGGCAGCGCCTGAATCCACAAACGCCATGACAGAAAATGATGACAATAAACAGATCAAGGACACAGATAACAGAAATTTAGGTTGTACAGTACTGATGGTAACTGAACTGGTGATCCTCTTTGTCCGCTTAGGGCAGACGGAAATGACATGGGAAGCGTCGCCACAATAATAACACAACCTATTGAGATGTCTGAAACTTTGTCGTTCTGTTTTAGACAGAATCCTATCACACTGCATAGGCTCAGAAATTTGCTCTGAGGATAACGCCATAGTGCGCACAGTTCTGCGCTCCCGCAAGCGTCGGTCAATCTGAATGGCCAGCGACATAGAATCACTCAGATTGGAGGGTGTGGGAAACCCCACCATAACATCTTTAACGGATTCAGAAAGACCCTTTCTGAAAATTGCCACCAAAGCATCATTATTCCATTTAGTCAATACAGACCATTTTCTGAATTTCTGACAATACAATTCAGCCGCCTCTTGCCCCTGAGACAGGGCCAACAAGGTCTTCTCAGCTTGATCCACCGAATTAGGTTCATCATACAGTAATCCTAACGCCTGAAAGAAGGAGTCTACATTAAGCAAAGCAGGATCCCCATATTCCAGGGAAAATGCCCAATCCTGTGGATCACCACGCAGCAGGGAGATGATGATTTTAACCCGTTGAATGGAATCACCAGAGGATCGAGGTCTCAAAGCAAAAAACAGTTTACAGTTGTTTTTAAAACTCAACACTTATCTTTGCTGAATTTGGCAGCCAGCAGGAGAAGCCAGAAAGAGATCCAATACTTCACAAAGAACATTGACAACTGGCAAGGGTCAAAGGATCCTGCACACCTAAATATCCCAGTCAGAATTGTAATCATCCGATACACCTGGCCAGGACTGCGAGTCAGAGACAACTGCATTCCCACCAACAACTACTGGAGGGAACCCAAGAGCAGAATTCACAACAGTTCCCCCGGCGCCGCAGCTTCTTCCTGTAGTGAGCGGTCACATGGTATTGCTCATTACAGTAGTGAATATGGACCCCACTCCACTGTGGAGTCGCATATTCATTACTGTAATGAGCGGTACCATGTGACCGCTCACTACAGGAAGAAGCTGCAGCGCCGGGGGAACCAGGGACCGCACCAGGAGCAGGTGAGTATAATGCAGTGCGTGATATTCACCTGCTCCTCGTTCCACCGCCGCCGCCAGCCGCCGCGTGTTCCCCATCCTCTGCACTGATGCTCAGGTCAGAGGGCGCAGTGACGCGATTAGTGTGCGCCCTCTGCCTGATCATCAGTGCAGAGGATGGAAGACACAGGGACGCCCGGCAGCAGTGGAACGAGGAGCAGGTGAATATAACAAGTGCTGGGGGCCTGAGAGGTGAGTATGTGATTTTTTTTATATTGCAGCAACAGCATTTGGGGCAAATGACTGTATGGAGCATCTTATGGGGCCATAAGCAACGCTTGTGGAGCATTATACGGGGCAAATGACTGTATAGAGCATCTTATGGGGCCCATCATGATCTGTATGGAGCATTATATGGGGCTCCTGATTCAATATGGATATTCAAAAATACTTAACCTACTGATGTCTCAATTAATTTTACTTTTATTGGTATCTATTTGTATTTTTGACATTTACCGGAAGCTTCTGTGTTTTCCACCCTAGGCTTATACTCGAGTCATTAAGTTTTCCCAGATTTTTGTGTCAAAATTAGGGGTCTCGGCTTATACTCCGGTCGGCTTATACTCGAGTATATACGCTATATGTAACATGTATACATAAAATGAAATAAAAATAATAAATATAGATTCTATTTATTATAATAAAGTGCAAGTGCAAACCAATTAAGACTGATAAAAATAGTAAACACTGATGGGTCAAATAGGATATGTTGAACATATAAGCATAAAACATACAACAGATAAATAAAAACCTTTAGTGCGGACCTGGGGTCATATTGAACGATGGCTTCCTGCACCCCCACCACGCACCCCAATACACATTTCCCGAATTGCTTCCTCAAGGAGTGGTAATGACAAATGGTAAACCTGAGCTGGTTTCAAAGTCATGCAGGCAACAAGGTTTCTATTCAGCGAACTCAGGAAGAAAATTACAACTTTATTTAAAAACTAATTGAAAACCATGTTGGAAAAATAGGGATGGAGAGAGGGTGACAACATCACATGAGGATATGATGCGTTTCGAACTGCGTGAATTCTTAATTGTGATAGCCATGCGATTTTTTTCGCTCTCTTTCCCTCTTCATGTTTCCTTTCCATTTTTTCAACGTGGTTTTTCATATTTTTTTAGTACATTTGTAAATTTATTCCTGGGATTGCTGGATGGATGTCTTGTTATCATCACTATTTTACAGAAATTTTAGTCCTGAAAAGAGCAGCTCAGTTCCCAGGGATGCTTCAGTAATGCCTTTTCTGCCCATTGGGTCAAAAACTAAGGGAGGTCCTCCTAGAAATTCTGGCTCTTGGGACCATATTCTTTGGTTTCTTGTTACAGTGCACTGAATCCTCTTCCACAAGAGTATTTACAATTTCCCATTTTTAGGTACAGGAAAAACAGTTTTTTTTTCCTTTCGTCCAAGCGAAGGAACATCTGATCCTGAACTGATCAAGTCTACATGTGGTCTTCGATGTTCATAGTAGACCTGATTGCTCTTCGTACGGATTCCTTTTCTTATACAGTCATCAGAAGCTGATATCTCGCCCTCTGAAATCACCTAAAATATCTAACTAAAATATGACTTTACAGAATCTCTATGGCTGTTAATTGTGGCAGGCTTTCCATACTTTTTGAAGTCAAATTGTAAATGTTATAATATAGAACTCCAGAATAAAAAATGTGCTGATTTTTTTTATGATTACGAGTAAGCTAAAATATTTGATTTCTCTTTACCCACAGGTAAAATCTGTGAAGCCACTGCCACCAGCACCAACAAATGTTACTTCTCCGGTAGGACCACGGAAAGTGGTAGCAATGTATGATTTCAGTCCAATCAGTTCTCAGGATTTACAGTTGCAAAAAGGAGAAGAGTATCTGTTACTAGAGGAAGGCGGTGGACAGCCTTGGTTAAGAGCAAGAGATAAAAATGGGTAAAACAATGTTTTTGTAATTTTTTATTCTTTGTGATTAGGGTCAGAAAATATTCTTGATATGGTAGAAAGGGCAAAAAAAATAGAGAAGGTTTTAATTAAAAAAAAATTGAGAATTAAATAAAAAGAAAGTTCGAAGAAAAATGGGAACAAACAGTAGACATAATGAAAAATCATGTATACGATAAATAACATAATAAAAAGGTAAAAGCATCATATTCTAATTATATAATTTTTAAGGTGAGTAAAAGACTTTCGAGCTTTTGTCAGGATCCTACTTTCAGGAGTGCACTGCTACCACTTTTCTGCTTGCTAAGTGGCAGTGCCCTCCTGATGACTGACAGTTCGGCCTACCGGCATGCCTGAGTCTCTTCCTAATTATGCTTTCTCCGATGCTGCCATCACAGGCATCTGGGGTACAGAACCTGACAAGATCCAAAAATCCGACTAGCTTCAGAGCAGCATGGCAAGCTGTATCGCTGCATGCTCATTGCCTAGTAAACCAGCAACCTGTGATAGTCTGCAGAGGTGGTCGGTAACCTTGGCAATGAGATGTAAACTATAGAATCAGACCATAGAAAAAGAGCATATCACGTATGTATCAATATACATTAATTGGAATCATTATAAGGATACAGGAGGAGGCTGAGAGAGCTGAAAGGCAGTTGGGGTTGGAGATGAAAAAGACAAAGAAGCCATGTTTGTAAAGTAGTTGTTCCATTATGTGTAGATCTGTAATAACGGGTGACAAAGGAGGCAGTGGGGAATTAGTACAGTATACAAGGAGACAGGCTAAAATGTCTTAGATGCCTCATAAATGGCACCTCGAGGAAGTCCAGATTGGGCGTTGTGTGACTTATGATGCTTGGGAGTCTTCTTCAGGTGTGGAATCCTTTCACGAGTTTCTGCTTTACGAGATTCGATTGCGAGATTGAAATGTGTTGCTAACTGAAAAGTTGGCATGTCGACCTCACTGGGGTTAAGAATGGTGATTTATCTTGGCTGGTTTTGAAAAAGGCTGTATGCAATACTATTTAAAAAAAAAAAAAAAACAATTTATTACTTCAAAAATAGATTTAGATTTTTTTCAAATACAAATTTTGAGAATTTCTATTTGAGATTTTTTAGAAGAATAAATAAAAATGAACTAATTAACTTTTAGATTTTGGGGGAAAAACTGCACAAAAAAGGAATTTAGATTTTTTTTTTCCTTTGCTGTTTCTATAGGGGAATAAATAACAAGTTATCTCTATCATATGGGTCATTATGATTACATTGGTTCATATACTTATATGAATTTATTTTTACAAAAACGAATACTTCCTATAATTTTATTTTACTTTTTTTCTATTTCATTTTATTCAATTAGATTTTACAAATCCTTTTTAAAAATCAGAATCATCTTCATCTAATCAATGTCCTAATTACATGTATTCAATGTTTATATGCCTACACTCATGCCGTTTAGTTAGTGAATATACTCATTAGGTAATGATATGTGTATTTATGTGCACAGTGAGTGTGCATACACCAACTGCACCAATGTATGACTGTATATACATTATGTCCTGAGTGTACATACCTATACATCTTATATGTACATAGATTATGCATATATTGTACCAGCCAAATGTTTGGACTCGCCTTTACATCCAATGGTTTTCCTTGTTTTAGTGGAATGTGCACATGTACTTTTAGATTTAAGGCGGCGAGACCACAAAGAGACACATATGGAAGCAAGGTGCAAAGAAACATGTATGAAACAAACCCGGATATGTGTCAGGCTATGTGCACACGTTGCGGAAAGGTGTGTTGATTTTTCCGCACTGATTTTGGTAAATCCGCACTGCGGATTTACTGCGGTTTACACCTGATTTACCGCGTTTTTTTTGCGGTGCGGATTCCACTTGCGGTTTACACCTGTGGATTCCTATTATGGAGCAGGTGTAAACCGCTGCGGAATCCGCACAAAGAATTGATATGCTGCGGAATAAACAACGCAGTGTTTCGGCATGGTTTTTTCCGCAGCAGGTGCACTGCGGATTTCGTTTTCCATAGGTTTACATAGTACTGTACAATGCATGGAAAAGTGCTGCCAATCTGCACTGTGTGCACATACCCTTAAAGTTTCCTCAAAGTACCCCTGTTCACTCTGTAACAGATTTACACACCCTTGACGCTTCTTCAAGAAGCTTCTTTAGGTCATCACCGAGAATGGCTTTCCAACAGTCTAGAAATACTTCCCAGAGGTGCCGAGCACTTGTTGGCTGCTTTGCCTTCGACTCATCCCTAACCATCTCAGTTGGGTTAAAGTTGGGTGATTGTGGAGGCTTATTCATCTGATGCAGCCTCCATACCTCTCTTTAATGGTCACATAGTCCTTACAAAGCCTGGCGGTGTTTTGGGTCATTGTCTTGTTGCGAAACAAATGATGGTTCCACTAAAGGTACCTTCACACTGAACAATTTAACAACGATATCGCTAGCGATCCGTGACGTTGCAGCGTCCTGGATAGCGATATCGTTGTGTTTGACACGCAGCAGCGATCTGGATCCTGCTGTGACATCGTTGGTCGGAGCAGAAAGGCCAGAACTTTATTTCGTCGCTGGATCTCCCGCAGTTCTGCTTCCCTGCACTGTCAGAGCCGGCTGGCCATAAAGCAGAGCACAGCGGTGACGTCACCGCTCTGCTTTACGACCGGTGCAGGGAAGCAGAACGCCGAGGGACGCGACAGACACCGGAATGTAAGTAAGTAGTGTTTTTTTTTTTACATTTACACTGGTAACCAGGGTAAACATCGGGTTACTAAGCGCGGCCCTGCACTTAGTAACCTGATGTTTACCTTGGTTACCCGGGGACTTCGCATAGTTGGTTGCTGGAGAGCTGTCTGTGTGACAGCTCTCCAACAACCACACAGCGACGCTGCAGCGATCGGCATCGTTGTCTAGATCGCAGCAGCGTCGCTAAATGTGACGGTACCTTTTACCTTTAGTACAAACCAGATAGGATTGCATGTCACTGCAGAATGATGTGGCAGCCATGATAGACGATATGCTAATGACCCTCGGCTCCTGCTCGCAGCAGAGCAGGAGCCGAGTGTCATGCGTCTGTGCTACGATTCTCTCGCACAGGGAGGATCGGAGCACAGCTGCGGAGGAGGCGGAGAAATGAATTTCTCCATCTCCTCCATTGCTGGGGTCCGCTTATAGCGCACATCACTCGGATGATATCTGAGTGGTGTGCGCTGTCTCACTCGCACCCATAGGCTTATATGGGTGCGAGTGAGCCGAGAGTTTTCCTCGGTCCGAGACAATCGCAGCAAGCTGCGATTGTCTCAGACCAAGGAAAACGGCCGACAAAAAGTCGGCTGGTGGGAGCGGCCCCATATGTTAATATTGGGTCGAGTGCAATGCGATTTTTTTATCGCATTGCACTCGGCCGTATTACGGTCTAGTGTGACCCCGGCCTAACCCTAACCCTAGCTATTTCTGTTTATAGTGGGTTTTCTAGTTGATTTTGATGATTGGCAGCTGTCACACACTTCTCATCATGCGTTTCAAAAATGCAAACGCGGGAAAAAACGCATGTAAACGCATCAAAACGCCGCATTTTTTTTACCACATGCAAAAACGCATGCGTCTAAAAAACGCAGCGTTTGCACGCGTTTACATGCCTTTTTTTCACCACCTGCGTTTGCGTTTTAAACGCTGCGTTTTTAAACTCAAATGTGAAACTAGCCTAAGTGGTGAAAAAAAATTCCAAAATTTGTTTAAAAAAAAGTGGTTTCGTGTTTCTATTATAGTTTTTCTCTAATTGTTCTACTTTTAGTTTTGGCTGCAAATACTAATGTAAAAAACTCACCAAATGCTCAACGTGTGCACATGGCCTAAGAAGAATAAATAAAATACAAATCAGCAAACAACAGAGACATATCTGACATCCTTGTAATTGTAAGAACCCGTATTATACAGGGAGTAGATTATTTACAGTGATCGGTAAATAACGTAAAAAAAAGGTTGTGATTAATTTTTTTTTTCAGCAAACCCATAAAAAATGTAAAAAAAAATTAAAGCTGAAGCTGTGATCGCAAGAAACGTAAATGCTATGTTTTTTCTGCTGCTTTTTATCTACATGTTTTCTGCAGGTGTCGCATGCATGAAACTATTCAGTAATAATCTTCTCTGGTTATTGCATTTTTGCTACTTTTTTTATGCCTTATCTCTTTTTGTTTGATGCATGTTTGGTGCAGATTTGAAGGAGCTTTTTTAGTGCACAAAAGAGCTCATTCTGTAGTTAAAAATACAACTGCGTTTTTTTTACAAGCGTCTTTTTTTCACAGTTTTATAAAAATTTGATGTCAATGATCTTTTATCACTGTTGGCAACCAAAATTAGGCATACCATTATATATATATTTTTGTCGGACATTGTCTTGGCCACAGTATGCCTCTGACACTTACCTGACAGCAGCATGCCCAGTTACACTGTGACAACTCTTTCTTTCTCCAGCTAAGCAGTAGCACTTTAATTATGGTAGTGGGTCACCACCTTGTGGTCGATTATAAATACTACATCTGACTAATATAAAAATTGCTTCTTCTTAAGGTGCCTTCAGAGCTCGAGACTCTTTTTCACTGTTTAGGCACAACAGGCGTTATTTATTTTGGTAATGTTACATTGATGCCTAATTTTGGTTGCCAACAGTGATAAAAGATTATTGACATCAAATTTTTATAAGACTGTGATATATATATATATATATATATATATATATATATATATATATATATATATATATATATATATATATTAGTGTTGAGCATTCCGATACCGCAAGTATCGGGTATCGGCCGATACTTGCGGTATCGGAATTCCGATACCGAGTTCCGATACTTTTGTGGTATCGGGTATCGGTATCGGATCCATAGTAATGTGTAAAATAAAGAATTAAAATAAAAAATATTGATATACTTACCTCTCCGGAGGCCCCTGGACATCACCGCTGGTAACCGGCAGCTTTCTTTGTTTAAAATGAGCGCGTTTAGGGACTCCCATGACGTCACGGCTTCTGATTGGTCGCGTGCCGTTCATGTGACCGCCACGCGTCATTCCTCAGGTCCTAAACTCCTCATTCTAGGAATTTAGGACCTGAGGAATGACGTCGCGGCTTCTGATTGGTCACGTGGCGGTCACATGAGCGGCACGCGACCAATCAGAAGCCGCGAAGTCATTCTCAGGTCCTAAACGCGCTCATTTTAAACAAAGAAGGCTGCCGGTTACCAGCGGTGATGTCCAGGAGCCTCCGGAGAGGTAATTATATCAATATTTTTTATTTTAATTCTTTATTTTACACATTAATATGGATCCTAGGGCCTGAAGGAGAGTTTCCTCTCCTTCAGACCCTGGGAACCATCAGGATACCTTCCGATACTTGGTGTCCCATTGACTTGTATTGGTATCGGGTATCGGTATCGGCGATATCCGATACTTTTCGGGTATCGGCCGATACTATCCGATACCGATACTTTCAAGTATCGGACGGTATCGCTCAACACTAATATATATATATATATTTTTTTTTTTTTTTTTGCCTTGCCTAATAAACAAAATCTAAAGTGCCTGTGCTTTAAGTGTTGTTTGATGGTTCAATATAAATTGACTACATGGTGGCCAGATTCTAACGCATCGGGTATTCTAGAATATGTATAGTAGTATATAGCATTGCCCACGCAGTATATAACACAGCCACGTAGTATATAACACAGCCCACGTAGTATATAACATAGCCACGTAGTATATAACACAGCCCACGTAGTATATAACATAGCCACGTAGTATATAACACAGCCCGTGTAGTATATAACACAGCTATGTAGTATATTGCCCACCCACATAGTATATTGCATAGCCACGTAGTATATAGCACAGCGACGTAGTATATAGCACAGCGATGTAGTATATAACACAGCGACGTAGTATATAACACAGCCCACGTAGTATATGGATCGCCCCAAGGGCCGTGGGGTACTCGGTACCGGTTCCTTCGGTTCACAGGGAGATGTGAATGTGACGGTGGCTGACCCGGTCCGTGGCCCTGGGACGTCCGTATTAAAGGGAAAGGTCTTTAAAGGGATAGAGTTTATGTTCATGACGCCACCTGTGGTATTCGGTCAGGGTGACCGACGCTGCTTTAAGGGGTCCGCTGAGGTGATGTTATGGCAGCTAGATGGTATACCTTCCCACAGGTGAAGTATGTCCCCAGGGCTTCCCAGTGTGTAGATGGTGAATGGTGAATGGTGCAGTGAAGAACGAAGACACAAGGTTGCGTATTGTGAATTCTGTGGTCGAGCTCCCTCCTGTGGTCACAAGTGGTACTTCGGCTGATTCTGTCTATGGGCTTCTGTTGGTGGATGTGAGTGGTACTGCGGCTTCTGAGTTTCCTTCCTCAGGTGATGAGGTTAAGTCGTTAGGTGCTGCTCTATTTAACTCCACCTAGTGCTTTGATCCTGGCCTCCAGTCAATGTTCTAGTATTGGTCTTGCTTCCTCCTGGATCGTTCTGCAAGAGAAGTATGCTGCCTTCCAGGTGCGATGATCAAGGATGTGACCGATAGGATACCAAAGCTCTTCAGCTCCAAGGACGTCCACCCATTTCTTCTGATACATGTTGGCACCAATGACACGGCAAGGAAGGACCTACCGACAATCTGCAAAGACTTTGAAGAGTTGGGGAAGAAAGTAAAGGAACTGGATGCACAGGTAGTTTTTTCTTCTATCCTTCCAGTAGACGGGCATGGCACCAGGAGATGGAACAGGATCCTTGATGCAAACAACTGGCTAAGACGATGGTGCAGACAACAAGGATTCGGATTCCTGGACCACGGTGTGAATTACTGGTACGATGGACTCCTCGCCAGAGACGGACTACACCTCAACAAACCTGGGAAACACACATTCGCCAGAAGACTCGCTACACTCATCAGGAGGGCGTTAAACTAGAAGAAGAGGGGACGGGAAGAAAAACATTAGACTTGAACAAAGAAGACCCAGGAAAACATACTCAGATGGGAGGTAAGAACATTTCTAAAACAATCCACAGCGAGGAGATTGGAACAAAACAAAATCCTCTAAACTGCATGCTCGCAAACGCCAGAAGCCTGACAAACAAGATGGAAGAACTAGAAGCAGAAATATCTACAGGTAACTTTGACATAGTGGGAATAACCGAGACATGGTTAGATGAAAGCTATGACTGGGCAGTTAACTTACAGGGTTACAGTCTGTTTAGAAAGGATCGTAAAAATCGGAGAGGAGGAGGGGTTTGTCTCTATGTAAAGTCTTGTCTAAAGTCCACTTTAAGGGAGGATATTAGCGAAGGAAATGAGGATGTCGAGTCCATATGGGTTGAAATTCATGGAGGGAAAAATGGTAACAAAATTCTCATTGGGGTCTGTTACAAACCCCCAAATATAACAGAAACCATGGAAAGTCTACTTCTAAAGCAGATAGATGAAGCTGCAACCCATAATGAGGTCCTGGTTATGGGGGACTTTAACTACCCGGATATTAACTGGGAAACAGAAACCTGTGAAACCCATAAAGGCAACAGGTTTCTGCTAATAACCAAGAAAAATTATCTTTCACAATTGGTGCAGAATCCAACCAGAGGAGCAGCACTTTTAGACCTAATACTATCTAATAGACCTGACAGAATAACAAATCTGCAGGTGGTCGGGCATCTAGGAAATAGCGACCACAATATTGTACAGTTTCACCTGTCTTTTACTAGGGGGACTTGTCAGGGAGTCACAAAAACACTGAACTTTAGGAAGGCAAAGTTTGACCAGCTTAGAGATGCCCTTAATCTGGTAGACTGGGACAATATCCTCAGAAATAAGAATACAGATATTAAATGGAAAATATCTAAGAACATCCTAAATAGGCACTGTAAGCGGTTTATACCTTGTGGGAATAAAAGGACTAGAAATAGGAAAAACCCAATGTGGCTAAACAAAGAAGTAAGACAGGCAATTAACAGTAAAAAGAAAGCATTTGCACTACTAAAGCAGGATGGCACCATTGAAGCTCTAAAAAACTATAGGGAGAAAAATACTTTATCTAAAAAACTAATTAAAGCTGCCAAAAAGGAAACAGAGAAGCACATTGCTAAGGAGAGTAAAACTAATCCCAAACTGTTCAACTATATCAATAGTAAAAGAATAAAAACTGAAAATGTAGGCCCCTTAAAAAATAGTGAGGAAAGAATGGTTGTAGATGACGAGGAAAAAGCTAACATATTAAACACCTTCTTCTCCACGGCATTCACGGTGGAAAATGAAATGCTAGGTGAAATCCCAAGAAACAATGAAAACCCTATATTTTAGGGTCACCAATCTAACCCAAGAAGAGGTGCGAAACCGGCTAAATAAGATCAAAATAGATAAATCTCCGGGTCCGGATGGCATACACCCACGAGTACTAAGAGAACTAAGTAATGTAATAGATAAACCATTATTTCTTATTTTTAGGGACTCTATAGCGACAGGGTCTGTTCCGCAGGACTGGCGCATAGCAAATGTGGTGCCAATATTCAAAAAGGGCTCTAAAAGTGAACCTGGAAATTATAGGCCAGTAAGTCTAACCTCTATTGTTGGTAAAATATTTGAAGGGTTTCTGAGGGATGTTATTCTGGATTATCTCAATGAGAATAACTGTTTAACTCCATATCAGCATGGGTTTATGAGAAATCGCTCCTGTCAAACCAATCTAATCAGTTTTTATGAAGAGGTAAGCTATAGGCTGGACCACGGTGAGTCAATGGACGTGGTATATCTCGATTTTTCCAAAGCGTTTGATACTGTGCCGCACAAGAGGTTGGTACACAAAATGAGAATGCTTGGTCTGGGGGAAAATGTGTGTAAATGGGTTAGTAACTGGCTTAGTGATAGAAAGCAGAGGGTGGTTATAAATGGTATAGTCTCTAACTGGGTCGCTGTGACCAGTGGGGTACCGCAGGGGTCAGTATTGGGACCTGTTCTCTTCAACATATTCATTAATGATCTGGTAGAAGGTTTACACAGTAAAATATCGATATTTGCAGATGATACAAAACTATGTAAAGCAGTTAATACAAGAGAAGATAGTATTCTGCTACAGATGGATCTGGATAAGTTGGAAACTTGGGCTGAAAGGTGGCAGATGAGGTTTAACAATGATAAATGTAAGGTTATACACATGGGAAGAAGGAATCAATATCACCATTACACACTGAATGGGAAACCACTGGGTAAATCTGACAGGGAGAAGGACTTGGGGATCCTAGTTAATGATAAACTTACCTGGAGCAGCCAGTGCCAGGCAGCAGCTGCCAAGGCAAACAGGATCATGGGGTGCATTAAAAGAGGTCTGGATACACATGATGAGAGCATTATACTGCCTCTGTACAAATCCCTAGTTAGACCGCACATGGAGTACTGTGTCCAGTTTTGGGCACCGGTGCTCAGGAAGGATATAATGGAACTAGAGAGAGTACAAAGGAGGGCAACAAAATTAATAAAGGGGATGGGAGAACTACAATACCCAGATAGATTAGCGAAATTAGGATTATTTAGTCTAGAAAAAAGACGACTGAGGGGCGATCTCATAACCATGTATAAGTATATAAGGGGACAATACAAATATCTCGCTGAGGATCTGTTTATACCAAGGAAGGTGACTGGCACAAGGGGGCATTCTTTGCGTCTGGAGGAGAGAAGGTTTTTCCACCAACATAGAAGAGGATTCTTTACTGTTAGGGCAGTGAGAATCTGGAATTGCTTGCCTGAGGAGGTGGTGATGGCGAACTCAGTCGAGGGGTTCAAGAGAGGCCTGGATGTCTTCCTGGAGCAGAACAATATTGTATCATACAATTATTAGGTTCTGTAGAAGGACGTAGATCTGGGAAATTAATATGATGGAATATAGGCTGAACTGGATGGACAAATGTCTTTTTTCAGCCTTACTAACTATGTTACTATGTTACTATGTTACTATGTTCTTGTGGCCTGTCTGCTCAGCATAAGCTAAGTTCTGCTTGTGTTACGTTTTTTGCTATATTTTCTGTCCAGCTTGCTATATTGGTTTTTCTTGCTTGCTGGAAGCTCTGAGACGCAGAGGGAGCACCTCCGTACCGTTAGTCGGTGCGGAGGGTATTTTTGCCCCTCTGCGTGGTTGTTTGTAGGTTTTTGTGTTGACCGCAAAGCTATCTTTCCTATCCTCGGTCTATTCAGTAAGTCGGGCCTTACTTTGCTAAATCTATTTCATCTTTGTGTTTATATTTTCATCTTAACTCACAGTCATTATATGTGGGGGGCTGCCTTTTCCTTTGGGGAATTTTTTCTGAGGCAAGGTAGGCTTATTTTTCTATCTTCAGGCCTAGCTAGTTTCTCAGGCTATGCCGAGTTGCATAGGGAGCGTTAGGCGCAATCCACGGCTACCTCTAGTGTGGTTTGATAGGATTAGGGATTGCGGTCAGCAGAGTTCCCACGTCTCAGAGCTCGTCCTATGTTTTTTGGTTATTGTCAGGTCACTTTGTGTGCTCTGAACTTCAAGGTCCATTGTGGTTCTGAATTACCTATTCATAACAGTACTGGAGGCCTAAAGTACTATGCTTCTCAATAGAGGGAAAAAAGAAGTTCTGAGACCATTTTTTTTCTTTGCACTGTGTTTTGCCTTTTTTTTCCCCTAGACATTTGGGTGGTTCAGGACACAGGTGTAGTGATGGACATTAAAGGTCTGTCTTCATGTGTGGATCATCTCACTGCAAGAGTACAAAATATTCAAGACTTTGTGGCTCAGAATTCTATGTTAGAACCAAGAATTCCTATTCCTGATTTGTTTTCTGGAGATAGAGCTAAATTTCTGAGTTTCAAAAATAATTGCAAACTGTTTCTGGCGTTGAAACCTCGCTCCTCTGGTGACCCAGTTCAACAAGTTAAAATCATTATTTCTTTATTACGTGGCGACCCTCAAGACTGGGCATTTTCCCTTGCGCCAGGAGATCCTGCATTATGTAATATTGATGCGTTTTTTCTGGCACTCGGATTACTGTACGATGAACCTAATTCAGTGGATCAGGCAGAGAAAAATTTGCTGGCTCTGTGTCAGGGTCAGGATGAGATAGAGATTTATTGTCAGAAGTTTAGAAAGTGGTCCGTGCTCACTCAATGGAATGAATGTGCGCTGGCAGCTATTTTCAGAAAGGGTCTCACTGAAGTCCTTAAGGATGTCATGGTGGGATTTCCTATGCCTGCTGGTCTGAATGAGTCTATGTCTTTGGCCATTCAGATCGGTCGACGCTTGCATGAGCGTAAATCTGTGCACCATTTGGCGGTATTATCTGAGCATAAACCTGAGCCTATGCAGTGCGATAGGACTTTGACCAGAGTTGAACGGCAAGAACACAGACGTCAGAATGGGCTGTGTTTCTACTGTGGTGATTCCACTCATGCTATCTCCGATTGTCCTAAGCGCACTAAGCGGTTCGCTAAGTCTGCCACCATTGGTACGGTACAGTCGAAATTTCTTTTGTCCGTTACTTTGATCTGCTCTTTGTCTTCCTATTCTGTCATGGCATTTGTGGATTCAGGCGCTGCCCTGAATTTGATGGACTTGGAGTTTGCTATGCGCTGTGGGTTTGTCTTGGAGCCCTTGCAGTGTCTTATTCCATTGAGAGGAATTGATGCTACGCCTTTGGCCAAGAATAAGCCTCAGTATTGGACCCAGCTGACCATGTGCATGGCTCCTGCGCACCAGGAGGATATTCGCTTTCTGGTGTTGCATAATCTGCATGATGTGGTCGTGTTGGGGTTGCCATGGCTACAAGTCAATAACCCAGTATTAGATTGGAAATCAATGTCTGTGTCCAGCTGGGGTTGTCAGGGGGTACATGGTGATGTTCCATTTCTGTCTATCTCATCATCCACCCCTTCTGAGGTCCCAGAGTTCTTGTCTGATTACCGGGATGTATTCGATGAGCCCAAGTCCAATGCCCTACCTCCGCATAGGGATTGTGATTGTGCTATCGAGTTGATTCCTGGTAGTAAGTTTCCTAAGGGTCGACTATTTAATTTATCTGTACCTGAGCACGCCACTATGCGGAGTTACGTAAAAGAATCTTTGGAGAAGGGTCATATTCGCCCGTCATCATCGCCATTGGGAGCAGGGTTCTTTTTTGTGGCCAAGAAGGATGGTTCGCTGAGACCTTGTATTGATTACCGCCTTCTAAATAAAATCACGGTCAAATTTCAGTACCCCTTGCCGCTGCTATCTGATTTGTTTGCTCGGATTAAGGGGGATAATTGGTTCACCAAGATAGATCTTCGTGGTGCATATAATCTTGTGCGTATTAAACGGGGCGATGAATGGAAAACTGCATTTAATACGCCCGAGGGCCATTTTGAGTACCTAGTTATGCCATTCGGACTTGCCAATGCTCCATCAGTATTTCAGTCCTTTATGCATGACATCTTCCGAGAGTACCTGGATAAATTCCTGATTGTATACTTGGATGATATTTTTGTCTTCTCGGATGATTGGGAGTCTCATGTGAAGCAGGTCAGAATGGTGTTCCAGGTCCTGTGTGCTAATTCTTTGTTTGTGAAGGGATCAAAGTGTCTCTTTGGTGTTCAGAAGGTTTCATTTTTGGGGTTCATTTTTTCCCCTTCTACTATCGAGATGGACCCTGTTAAGGTCCAGGCCATTTATCATTGGACTCAGCCGACATCTCTGAAGAGTCTGCAAATGTTCCTTGGCTTTGCTAATTTTTATCGTCGCTTCATCTGTAATTTCTCTAGTATTGCTAAACCATTGACCGATTTGACCAAGAAGGGTGCTGATGTGGTCAATTGGTCTTCTGCTGCTGTGGAAGCTTTTCAAGAGTTAAAGCGTCGTTTTTCTTCTGCCCCTGTGTTGTGTCAACCAGATGTTTCGCTTCCGTTCCAGGTCGAGGTTGATGCTTCTGAAATTGGAGCGGGGGCTGTTTTGTCGCAAAGAGGTTCTGATTGCTCGGTGATGAAGCCATGCGCCTTCTTTTCCAGGAAGTTTTTGCCTGCTGAGCGAAATTATGATGTTGGTAATCGAGAGTTGCTGGCCATGAAGTGGGCATTCGAGGAGTGGCGTCATTGGCTTGAAGGAGCTAAGCATCGCGTGGTGGTCTTGACTGATCACAAGAACTTGACTTATCTCGAGTCTGCCAAACGGTTGAATCCTAGACAGGCTCGTTGGTCGCTGTTTTTCTCCCATTTTGACTTTGTAGTTTCGTACCTTCCGGGCTCTAAAAATGTGAAGCCGGATGCCCTGTCTAGGAGTTTTGTGCCCGACTCTCCGGGTTTGCCTGAGCCGGCGGGTATTCTCAAAGAGGGAGTAATTGTGTCTGCCATCTCCCCTGATTTGCGGCGGGTGCTGCAAAAATTTCAGGCTAATAAACCTGATCGTTGCCCAGCGGAGAAACTGTTTGTCCCTGATAGGTGGACGAATAAAGTTATCTCTGAGGTTCATTGTTCGGTGTTGGCTGGTCATCCTGGAATCTTTGGTACCAGAGAATTAGTGGCTAGATCCTTTTGGTGGCCGTCTCTGTCGCGGGATGTGCGTTCTTTTGTGCAGTCCTGTGGGATTTGTGCTCGGGCTAAGCCCTGCTGTTCTCGTGCCAGTGGGTTGCTTTTGCCCTTGCCGGTCCCGAAGAGGCCTTGGACACATATCTCTATGGATTTTATTTCGGATCTCCCCGTCTCTCAAAAAATGTCGGTCATTTGGGTAGTTTGTTATCGCTTCTCTAAGATGATCCATTTGGTACCCTTGTCTTAACCCCTTCAAGACCCAGCCTATTTTGACCTTAAAGACCTTGCCGTTTTTTGCAATTCTGACCAGTGTCCCTTTATGAGGTAATAACTCAGGAACGCTTCAACGGATCCTAGCGGTTCTGAGATTGTTTTTTCGTGACATATTGGGCTTCATGTTAGTGGTAAATTTAGGTCAATAAATTCTGCATTTATTTGTGATAAACACGGAAATTTGGCGAAAATTTTGAAAATTTCGCAATTTTCACATTTTGAATTTTTATTCTGTTAAACCAGAGAGATATGTGACACAAAATAGTTAATAAATAACATTTCCCACATGTTTACTTTACATCAGCACAATTTTGGAAACAAAATTTTTTTTTGTTAGGAAGTTATAAGGGTTAAAATTCGACCAGCGATTTGTCATTTTTACAACGAAATTTACAAAACCATTTTTTTTAGGGACCACCTCACATTTGAAGTCAGTTTGAGGGGTCTATATGGCTGAAAATACCCAAAAGTGACACCATTCTAAAAACTGCACCCCTCAAGGTACTCAAAACCACATTCAAGAAGTTTATTAACCCTTCAGGTGCTTCACAGAAGCAGAAGCAACATGGAAGGAAAAAATGAACATTTAACTTTTTAGTCACAAAAATTATCTTTTAGCAACAATTTTTTTATTTTCCCAATGGTAAAAGGAGAAACTGAACCACGAAAGTTGTTGTCCAATTTGTCCTGAGTACGCTGATACCTCATATGTGGGGGTAAACCACTGTTTTGGCGCACGGCAGGGCTTGGAAGGGAAGGAGCGCCATTTGACTTTTTGAATCAAAAATTGGCTCCACTCTTTAGCGGACACCATGTAACGTTTGGAGAGCCCCCGTGTGCCTAAAAATTGGAGCTCCCCCACAAGTGACCCCATTTTGGAAACTAGACGCCCCAAGGAACTTATCTAGATGCATAGTGAGCACTTTGAACCCCCAGGTGCTTCACAAATTGATCCGTAAAAATGAAAAAGTACTTTTTTTCGCAAAAAAATTCTTTTAGCCTCAATTTTTTCATTTTCACATGGGCAACAGGATAAAATGGATCCTAAAATGTGTTGGGCAATTTCTCCTGAGTACACCAATACCTCACATGTGGAGGTAAACCACTGTTTGGGCACATGGTAAGGCTCGGAAGGGAAGGAGCGCCATTTGACTTTTTGAATGAAAAATTATTTCCATCGTTAGCGGACACCATGTCGCGTTTGGATAGCTCCTGTGTGCCTAAACATTGGCGCTCCCCCACAAGTGACCCCATTTTGGAAACTAGACCCCCCAAGGAACTAATTTAGATGCCTAGTGAGCACTTTAAACCCTCAGGTGCTTCACAAATTGATCTGTAAAAATGAAAAAGTAATTTTTTTTCACAAAAAAATTCTTTTCGCCTCAATTTTTTCATTTTCACATGGGCAGTAGGATAACATGGATCATAAAATTTGTTGGGCAATTTCTCCCGAGTACGCCGATACCTCATATGTGGGGGTAAACCACTGTTTGGGCACTCGGCAGGGCTCGGAAGAGAAGGCGCGCCATTTGACTTTTTGAATGGAAAATTAGCTCCAATTGTTAGCGGACACCATGTCGCGTTTGGAGAGCCCCTGTGTGCCTAAACATTGGAGCTCCCGCACAAGTGACCCCATTTTGGAAACTAGACCCCCCAAGGAACTTATCTAGATGCATATTGAGCACTTTAAACCCCCAGGTGCTTCACAGAAGTTTATAACGCAGAGCCATGAAAATAAAAAATAATTTTTCCTCAAAAATGATTTTTTAGCCTGGAATTTCCTATTTTGCCAAGGATAATAGGAGAAATTGGACCCCAAATATTGTTGTCCAGTTTGTCCTGAGTACGCTGATACCCCATATGTGGGGGTAAACCACTGTTTGGGCGCACGGCAGGGCTCGGAAGGGATGGCACGCCATTTGGCTTTTTAAATGGAAAATTAGCTCCAATCATTAGCGGACACCATGTCACGTTTGGAGAGCCCCTGTGTGCCTAAACATTGGAGATCCCCCAGAAATGACACCATTTTAGAAACTAGACCCCCAAAGGAACTAATCTAGATGTGTGGTGAGGACTTTGAACCCCCAAGTGCTTCACAGAAGTTTATAACGCAGAGCCATGAAAAAAAAAAAAAAAATTATTTTCTCAAAAATGATCTTTTAGCCTGCAATTTTTTATTTTCCCAAGGGTAACAGGAGAAATTTGACCCCAAAAGTTGTTGTCCAGTTTCTCCTGAGTACGGTGATACCCCATATGTGGGGGTAAACTACTGTTTGGGCACATGCCGGGGCTTGGAATTGAAGTAGTGACGTTTTGAAATGCAGACTTTGATGGAATGCTCTGCGGGCGTCACGTTGCGTTTGCAGAGTCCCTGATGTGCCTAAACAGTAGAAACCCCCCACAAGTGACCCCATTTTGGAAACTAGACCCTGAAAGGAACTTATCTAGATGTGTGGTGAGCACTTTGAACCCCCAAGTGCTTCATAGAAGTTTATAATGCAGAGCCGTGAAAATAATAAATACGTTTTCTTTCCTCAAAAATAATTATTTAGCCCAGAATTTTTTATTTTCCCAAGGGTTACAGGAGAAATTGGACCCCAAAAGTTGTTGTCCAGTTTCTCCTGAGTACGCTGATACCCCATATGTGGGGGTAAACCACTGTTTGGGCACACGTCGGGGCTCAGAAGGGAAGTAGTGACTTTTGAAATGCAGACTTTGATGGAATGGTCTGCGGGTGTCACGTTGCGTTTGCAGAGCCCCTGGTGTGCCTAAACAGTAGAAACCCCCCACAAGTGACCCCATTTTAGAAACTAGACCCCCCAAGGAACTTATCTAGATATGTGGTGAGCACTTTGAACCCCCAAGTGCTTCACAGACGTTTACAACGCAGAGCCGTGAAAATAAAAAATCATTTTTCTTTCCTCAAAAATTATGTTTTAGCAAGCATTTTTTTAGATTCACAAGGGTAACAGGAGAAATTGGACCCCAGTAATTGTTGCGCAGTTTGTCCTGAGTATGCTGGTACCCCATATGTGGGGGTAAACCACTGTTTGGGCACACGTCAGGGCTCGGAAGTGAGGGAGCACCATTTGACTTTTTGAATACGAGATTGGCTGGAATCAATGGTAGCGCCATGTTGCGTTTGGAGACCCCTGATGTGCCTAAACAGTGGTAACCCCTCAATTCTAACTCCAACACTAACCCCAACACACCCCTAACCCTAATCCCAACTGTAGCCATAATCCTAATCACAACCCTAACCCCAACACACCCCTAACCACAACACTAACCCCAACACACCCCTAACCCTAACCACAACCCTAATTCCAACCCTAACCCTAAGGCTATGTGCCCACGTTGCGGATTCGTGTGAGATATTTCCGCACCATTTTTGAAAAATCTGCGGGTAAAAGGCACTGTGTTTTACCTGCGGATTTTCCGCGGATTTCCAGTGTTTTTTGTGCGGATTTCACCTGCGGATTCCTATTGAGGAACAGGTGTAAAACGCTGCGGAATCCGCACAAAGAATTGACATGCTGCGGAAAATACAACGCAGCGTTTCCGCGCGGTATTTTCCGCACCATGGGCACAGCGGATTTGGTTTTTCATATGTTTACATGGTACTGTAAACCTGATGGAACACTGCTGCGAATCCGCAGCCATATCCGCACCGTGTGCACATAGCCTAATTCTAAAGGTATGTGCACACGCTGCGGAAAACGCTGCGGATCCGCAGCAGTTTCCCATGAGTTTACAGTTCAATGTAAACCTATGGGAAACAAAAATCGCTGTACACATGCTGCGGAAAAACTGCACGGAAACGCAGCGGTTTACATTCCGCAGCATGTCACTTCTTTGTGCGGATTCCGCAGCGGTTTTACAACTGCTCCAATAGAAAATCGCAATTGTAAAACCGCAGTGAAATGCGCAGAAAAGAACGCGGTAAATCCGCCATAAATCCGCAGCGGTTTAGCACTGCGGATTTATCAAATCCGCAGCGGAAAAATCCGCAGAGGACCAGAATACGTGTGCACATTCCTAACCCTAACCCTAACCCTAGCCCTAACCCTAGCCCTAACCCTACCCCTAACCCTACCCCTAACCCTACCCCTAGCCCTACCCCTAACCCTACCCCTACCCCTAGCCCTAACCTTAACCCTAACCCTACCCCTAACCCTAACCCTACCCCTAACCCTATTCTAACATTAGTGGAAAAAAAAAAATTTCTTTATTTTTTTATTGTCCCTACCTATGGGGGTGACAAAGGGGGGGGTCATTTATTATTTTTTTATTTTGATCACTGAGATAGATTATATCTCAGTGATCAAAATGCACTTTGGAACGAATCTGCCGGCCGGCAGATTCGGCGGGCGCACTGCGCATGCGCCCGCCATTTTGGAAGATGGCGGCGCCCGGGAGAAGACGGACGGGACCACGGCTGGATCGGTAAGTATGATAGGGTGGGGGGGGACCACGGGGGGGGGGATCGGAGCACGGGGGGGGGAATCGGAGCGCGGGAGGGGTGGAACGGAGCGCGGGGGGCGTGGAACGGAGCACGGGGGGGCTGGAATGGAGCACGGGGGGGTGGAACGGAGCACGGGGGGGTGGATCGGAGTGCAGGGGGGGTGATTGGAGCACGGGGGGGTGATTGGAGCACGGGGGGAGCGGACACGAGCACGGGGGGGAGCGGAGCACAGGGCGGAGGGGAGCCGGAGCAGTGTACCGGCCAGATCGGGGGGGTGGGGGGGCGATCGGAGGGGTGGGGTGGGGGCACACTAGTATTTCCAGCCATGGCCGATGATATTTCAGCATCGGCCATGGCTGGATTGTAATATTTCACCCGTTATAATGGGTGAAATATTACAAATCGCTCTGATTGGCAGTTTCACTTTCAACAGCCAATCAGAGCGATCGTAGCCACGAGGGGGTGAAGCCACCCCCCCTGGGCTAAACTACCACTCCCCCTGTCCCTGCAGATCGGGTGAAATGGGAGTTAACCCTTTCACCCGATCTGCAGGGACGCGATCTTTCCATGACACCGCATAGGCGTCATGGGTCGGAATGGCACCGACTTTCATGACGCCTACGTGGCGTCATGGGTCGGGAAGGGGTTAATTACCTTCCTCCTCTGATTTGGTGCCATTGTTCTTCCAGCATGTGGTTCGTTTACATGGCATTCCAGAGAACATCGTTTCTGACAGAGGTTCCCAGTTTGTTTCGAGGTTTTGGCGAGCCTTTTGTGCTAGGATGGGCATTGATTTGTCTTTTTCCTCGGCTTTCCATCCTCAGACAAATGGTCAAACTGAACGAACCAATCAGACCTTGGAAACATATCTGAGATGTTTTGTTTCTGCTGATCAGGATGATTGGGTGTCCTTTTTGCCGTTGGCTGAGTTCGCCCTTAATAATCAGGCCAGCTCGGCTACCTTGGTTTCGCCGTTTTTCTGCAATTCTGGGTTCCATCCTCGTTTCTCTTCAGGGCAGGTTGAGTCTTCGGACTGTCCTGGTGTGGATACTGTGGTGGACAGGTTGCAGCGGATTTGGACTCATGTAGTGGACAATTTGACCTTGTCCCAGGAGAAGGCTCAACGTTTCGCTAATCGCAGACGCTGTGTGGGTCCCCGACTTCGTGTTGGGGATTTGGTTTGGCTGTCATCTCGTTATATTCCTATGAAGGTTTCCTCTCCTAAGTTTAAGCCTTGTTTCATTGGTCCGTATAGGATTTCTGAGGTTCTTAATCCTGTGTCTTTTCGTTTGATCCTTCCAGATTCTTTTTCCATCCATAACATATTCCATAGGTCATTGTTGCGGAGATACGTGGCACCTATGGTTCCATCTGTTGATCCTCCTGCCCCGGTTTTGGGGGAGGGGGAGTTGGAGTATATAGTGGAGAAGATTTTGGATTCTCGTGTTTCGAGACGGAAACTCCAGTATCTGGTTAAGTGGAAGGGTTATGGTCAGGAAGATAATTCCTGGGTCTTTGCCTCTGATGTCCATGCTGCCAATCTTGTTCGTGCCTTTCATATGGCTCATTCTGGTCGGCCTGGGGGCTCTGGTGAGGGTTCGGTGACCCCTCCTTAAGGGGGGGTACTGTTGTGAATTCTGTGGTCGAGCTCCCTCCTGTGGTCACAAGTGGTACTTCGGCTGATTCTGTCTATGGGCTTCCGTTGGTGGATGTGAGTGGTACTGCGGCTTCTGAGTTTCCTTCCTCAGGTGATGAGGTTAAGTCGTTAGGTGCTGCTCTATTTAACTCCACCTAGTGCTTTGATCCTGGCCTCCAGTCAATGTTCTAGTATTGGTCTTGCTTCCTCCTGGATCGTTCCTGTGGCCTGTCTGCTCAGCATAAGCTAAGTTCTGCTTGTGTTACGTTTTTTGCTATATTTTCTGTCCAGCTTGCTATATTGGTATTTGCTTGCTGGAAGCTCTGAGACGCAGAGGGAGCACCTCCGTACCGTTAGTCGGTGCGGAGGGTATTTTTGCCCCTCTGAGTGGTTGTTTGTAGGTTTTTGTGTTGACCGCAAAGCTATCTTTCCTATCCTCGGTCTATTCAGTAAGTCGGGCCTCACTTTGCTAAATCTATTTCATCTCTGTGTTTGTATTTTCATCTTAACTCACAGTCATTATATGTGGGGGGCTGCCTTTTCCTTTGGGGAATTTCTCTGAGGCAAGGTAGGCTTATTTTTCTATCTTCAGGCCTAGCTAGTTTCTCAGGCTGTGCCGAGTTGCATAGGGAGCGTTAGGCACAATCCACGGCTACCTCTAGTGTGGTTTGATAGGATTAGGGATTGCGGTCAGCAGAGTTCCCACGTCTCAGAGCTCGTCCTATGTTTTTTGGTTATTGTCAGGTCACTTTGTGTGCTCTGAACTTCAAGGTCCATTGTGGTTCTGAATTACCTATTCATAACAGTTGCGGTCTCTTTACCTTTACTGAAGGTTCAGCATCCACAGTCCAGAGCACCAGATCACAGGGTAGGCAGAGTCCGGCCAGTTTGGAGGCAAATCCAGAGTCCCTTTATCCAGGTGGAAATCAGTAGCCTTCCCTTGTGCTTCGGTGGTGTAGTCCCTTACTGCCTATGGCTTCACATAAGGGTCTCACAGATGCGATGTTTCACTCTCTCTGTCCCCCATATAGGATAGGACAATACCCAAGGCAAACAGGATCATGGGGTGCATTAAAAGAGGTCTGGATACACATGATGAGAGCATTATACTGCCTCTGTACAAATCCCTAGTTAGACCGCACATGGAGTACTGTGTCCAGTTTTGGGCACCGGTGCTCAGGAAGGATATAATGGAACTAGAGAGAGTACAAAGGAGGGCAACAAAATTAATAAAGGGGATGGGAGAACTACAATACCCAGATAGATTAGCGAAATTAGGATTATTTAGTCTAGAAAAAAGACGACTGAGGGGCGATCTAATAACCATGTATAAGTATATAAGGGGACAATACAAATATCTCGCTGAGGATCTGTTTATACCAAGGAAGGTGACGGGCACAAGGGGGCATTCTTTGCGTCTGGAGGAAAGAAGGTTTTTCCACCAACATAGAAGAGGATTCTTTACTGTTAGGGCAGTGAGAATCTGGAATTGCTTGCCTGAGGAGGTGGTGATGGCGAACTCAGTCGAGGGGTTCAAGAGAGGCCTGGATGTCTTCCTGGAGCAGAACAATATTGTATCATACAATTATTAGGTTCTGTAGAAGGACGTAGATCTGGGTATTTATTATGATGGAATATAGGCTGAACTGGATGGACAAATGTCTTTTTTCGGCCTTACTAACTATGTTACTATGTTACTATGTTACCCATATGGCTGGTGACTTGAGCCTGTTTTTAGGGTCTCTTAGATAACCCGGCTGTGTAGGTGTTACCGTGCCTCCTGGGTGTAGGTGCAGACAGGTAATCAGCAATTAGCTGTCCTGCCGTTCTCTGAAATAAGGCGTAGAGGTCCTTACTCCCTCAGTGTTCCGGCTACCGGGATGTTGCGCCTCAGAAGGAGGCAGCTTGAACGGGTCTGGTCCCCTTCTGGTATCCTCTCCTTTGCTTCGACTTCCTTCACGCTCACTGCAATACAATTCTGTCCTTCATTGTGTCTTTCTGGGAGCTGCAGCTCTGAGGGCATGCACAGCTCCTTTAGCCTTCTGTCCTCCTCAGACTCTGGTCCAGAACTAACAGAACTCCTGTCTGGAGCTCTGCCAGGAACTGACTTCTGTCTGGAACTGACTAACTTTCCTTACAGGCTACCAGTTATATATATATATATGGGGAGTGACCTAATAAATAGGAGCAAAAGCTCTCCCTGGTGGCCTGGAGTGTGAACTGCGTTGCATGTTTGTGATACCTGGGTGCAGTTATCCTTCTTTGCCTCCAAACATAGCATCACTCTCCCCGAGAGGAAAGCAATACCACTGCGATGACCAGGACCCTGCGGCGCCGCATATATAACACTGCCCACGTACTATATAGCACAGCCCACTTAGCATATAACACAGCCCACGTAGTATATAACACAGCCCACATAGTATATAACACAGCCCACGTAGTATATAGCACAGCCCATTTAGTATATAGCACAGCCCACGTAGTATATAACACAGCCCACGTAGTATATAGCACAGCCCACGTAGTATATAACACAGCCCACGTAGTATATAGCACAGCCCACGTAGTATATAGCACAGCCCACATAGTAGATAACAAAGCCCACATAGTATATAACAGCCCACGCAATATATAACACAGCCCACGTAGTATATAACACAGCCATGTAGTATATAACACAGCCCATGTAGTATATTGCATAGCCACGTAGTATATAGCACAGCGACGTAGTATATAGCACAGCGACGTAGTATATAGCAAAGCAACATAGTATATAACACAGTGACGTATATAACAGAGCCGCGTAGTATATAGCACAGCCACGTAGTATATAAAACAGCCCACGTAGTATATAGCACTGCACACGCAGTATATAGCACAGAAACGTAGTATATAACACAGGCCACGCAGTATATAACACAGCCCATGCAGTATATAACACAGCCACGTAGTATATTGCACAGCCACGTAGTATATAGCACAGCCCACATAGTATATAGCACAGAGACGTAGTATATAACACAGCCCACGTAGTATATAACACAGCCCACGTAGTATATAACACAGCCCACGTAGTATATAGCATAGCCCACGCTGTATATAACACAGCTCACGTAGTATATAACACAGCCCACTCAGTATATAACACAGGCCACATAGTATCTAACACAGCCCACGTAGTATATAACAATGTGGGCACCATATCCCTGTTAAAAAAGAGAATTAAAATTAAAAATAGTTACGGTATACACTCACCTTCCAGCGGCCCCCGGATCCAGGCCAGGCGTTTAGTGATGCTCCTCGCGACGCTCCGGTACCAAGAATGCATTGCAGCAATAACACGTGATGATGTAGCGGTCTCGCGAGACCGCTACGTCATCATCTCGCAAGACTGCCACGTCATCTCCGGTCATTGCCACAATGGATTCTTGGGACCGGAGCGTCGCGAGGAGCGGGAAAGGCGCCGGAAGGTGAGAATATAATGTTTTTTTTATTATTATTTTTAACATTAGATCTTTTTACTATTGATGCTGCATAGGCAGCATCAATAGTAAAAAGTTGGTCACACAGGGTTAATAGCAGCGTTAACGGACTGCTAAACCACTATGGGGCACTGACTGGGGGGTAGGGAGGTGGCACTGACTGGAGGGGAGTAGGGAGGGGCAAATTCGCGTCTGGACTGTGCCCGTCACTGATTGGTCGCACTCAGCCAGCCGCGACCAATCAGCGACGTGGGATTTCCGTTACAGACAGACAAACAGACAGAAGTGGACCTTAGACAATTATATACATAGACTAGATGGTGGCCCGATTCTAACGCATCGGGTATTCTAGAATATGCATGTCCACGTAGTATATTGCCCAGCCATGTAGTATATTGCCCAGCCACGTAGTATATTGCCCAGCCACATAGTATATTGCCCAGTCATGTAGTATATTGCCCAGTCACGTAGTATATTGCCCAGCCACGTAGTATATTGCCCAGCCACGTATTATATTGCCCAGTCACGTAGTATATTGCCCAGCCACGTAGTATATTGCCCAGCCACATAGTATATTGCCCAGCCACATAGTATATTGCCCAGCCACGTAGTATATTGCCCAGCGACGTAGTATATTGCCCAGTCACGTAGTATATTGCCCAGTCACGTAGTATATTGCCCATCGACATAGTGTACAGCATAGAGACACGTAATATATTGCCCAGTCACGTAGTATAATGCCCAGCCACGTAGTATATAACACAGTGCACGTAGTATATAGCACAGCGCACACAGTATATAGCACAGAAACGTAGTATATAACACAGGCCACGCATTATAAAACACAGCCCATGCAGTATATAACACAGCCACGTAGTATATTGCACAGCCACGTAGTATATAGCACAGCCCACATAGTATATAGCACAGAGATGTAGTATATAACACAGCCCACGTAGTATATAACACAGCCCACGTAGTATATAACACAGCCCACGTAGTATATAGCACAGCCCACGCTGTATACAACACAGCTCACGTAGTATATAACACAGCCCACCCAGTGTATAACACAGGCCACATAGTATCTAACACAGCCCACGTAGTATATAACAATGTGGGCACCATATCCCTGTTAAAAAAGAGAATTAAAATTAAAAATAGTTATGGTATACATTCACCTTCCAGCGGCCCCTGGATCCAGGCCAGGCATTTAGCGATGCTCCTCGCGACGCTCCGGTACCAAGAATACATTGCGGCAATAACACGTGATGATGTAGCGGTCTCGCGAGACCGGTACGTCATCATCTCGCAAGACTGCCACGTCATCTCCGGTCATTGCCACAATGGATTCTTGGGATCGGAGCGTTGCGAGGAGCAGGAAAGGCGCCGGAAGGTGAGAATATAATGATTTTTTTTTATTATTATTTTTAACATTAGATCTTTTTACTATTAATGCTGCATAGGCAGCATCAATAGTAAAAAGTTGGTCACACAGGGTTAATAGCAGCGTTAACGGACTGCTAAACCGCTATGGGGCACTGAATGGGGGTAGGGAGGGGGCACTGTCTGGAGGGGAGAAGGGAGGGGCAAATTCACGGCCGGACTGTGCCCGTCGCTGATTGGTCGTGCCCAGCCAGCCGCGATCAATCAGCGACGTGGGATTTCCGTTACAGACAGACAAACAGACAGAAGTGGACCTTAGACAATTATATACATAGACTAGATGGTGGCCCGATTCTAACGCATCGGGTATTCTAGAATATGCATGTCCACGTAGTGTATTGCCCAGTCACGTAGTATATTGCCCAGTCACGAAGTATATTGCACAGCCCACGTAGTATGTTGCCCAACCACGTAGTATACTGCCCAGCCACGTAGTATATTGCCCAGTCACGTAGTATATTGCCCAGTCACTTAGTATATTGCCCAGCCACGTAGTATATTGCCCAGCCACGTAGTATATTGCCCAGCTACATAGTATATTGCCCAGCCACGTAATATATTGCCCAGTCACGTAGTATATTTCCCAGTCACGTAGTATATTGCACAGCCACGTAGTATATTGCCCCACCACGTAGTATATTGCGCAGCCATGTAGTTATTGCCCAGCCACGTAGTATATTGCCCAGTCACTTAGTATATTGCCCAGCCACGTAGTATATTGCCTAGCCACGTAGTATATTGCCCAGCTACATAGTATATTGCCCAGTCACGTAGTATATTGCCCAGCGACGTAGTGTACAGCATAGAGCCACGTAGCATATTACCCAGTCACGTAGTATAATGCCCAGCCACGTAGTATATTGCACAGCCACGTAGTATACAGCACAGCCACGTAGTATATTGCCCAGTCACATAGTATATTGCCCAGCGACGTAGTGTACAGCATAGAGCCACGTAGCATATTACCCAGTCACGTAGTATAATGCCCAGCCACATAGTATATTGCACAGCCACGTAGTATACAGCACAGCCACGTAGTATATTGCCCAGTCACGTAGTATATTGCCCAGCGACTTAGTGTACAGCATAGAGCCACGTAGTATATTGCCCAGTCACCTAGTATAATGCCCAGCCACGTAGTATATTGCACAGCCACGTAGTATACAGCACTGCCACGTAGTATACTGCCCAGTCACGTAGTATATTGCCCAGCCACGTAGTATATTGCCCAGCCACGTATGTCACAGGTTAAAAAATAAACATATACTCACGTTCCGAGGGAGCCCTTGTAGTCATGTCGCCTGTGTGCGGTGCACTTGGCAGCTTCCGGTCCCAGGGTTGGTAGTGCAGGACCCGTGATGACGTTCCGGTCACATGACTGTGACATCATGGCAGGTCCTTCTCGCGCAGGACCTGTGATGAGGTCGCGGTCACATGACCGTGACATCATGGCAGGTCCTTGTTGCATATCATCCTTGCCACCGGAACCTGCTGCTTGCATGGAGAGGTCACCGGAGCGTCGCGAGGAGCGGGAAAGGCGCCGGAGGGTGAGTATATGATGATTTTTTTTTTGTAATTATTTTTAACATTAGATCTTTTTACTATTGAGGCTGCATAGGCAGCATCAATAGTAAAAAAAAGTTGGTCACACAGGGTTAATAGCAGCGTTAATGGAGTGCGTTACACCGCGGTCCATTAGCGTTAACCCTGTGTGAGCACTGACTGGAGGGGAGTACGGAGCGGGCACTGACTGCGGGGAGATAGGAGCGGCCATGTTGCCGCCGGACTGCGCCCGTCGCTGATTGGTCGTGGCAATGGTCGTGGGCGTTTTGCCACGACCAATCAGCGACTTGGATTCCATGACAGACAGAGGCCGCGACCAATGAATATCCATGACAGACAGAAAGACGGAAGTGAACGAATCCGTTCATTCCTCAACCAAGAATCTGCAAAAACCCTAGTCCATGCCCTCATCATCTCTCGCCTTGACTACTGCAACCTCCTGCTCTGTGGCCTCCCCTCTAACACTCTCGCACCCCTCCAATCTATTCTAAACTCTGCTGCCCGACTAATCCACCTGTCCCCCACTATACCCCGGCCTCTCCCCTCTGTCAATCCCTTCACTGGCTCCCCATTGCCCAGAGACTCCAGTACAAAACCCTAATCCATGCCCTTATCATCTCTCGCCTTGACTACTGTAACCTCTTGCTCTGTGGCCTCCCCCTCTAACACTCTCGCACCCCTCAAATCTATTCTAAACTCTGCTGCCCGACTAATCCACCTGTCCCCCCGCTATTCCCCGGCCTCTCCCCTCTGTCAATCCCTTCACTGGCTCCCCATTGCCCAGAGACTCCAGTACAAAACCCTAACCATAACATACAAAGCCATCCACAACCTGTCTCCTCCATACATGCACGCAACCTCCGATCCTCACAAGACCTCCTTCTCTACTCCCCTCTTATCTCCTCTTCCCACAATCGCATACAAGATTTCTCTCGCGTATCCCCCCTACTCTGGAACCCTCTACCACAACACATCAGACTCTCGCCTACCATCGAAACCTTCAAAAAGAACCTGAAGACCCACCTCTTCCGACAAGCCTACAACCTGCAGTAACCACCGATCAACCAAACCACTGCATGACCAGCTCTACCCTCACCTACTGTATTCTCACCCATCCCTTGTAGATTGTGAGCCTTCGCGGGCAGGGTCCTCTCTCCTCCTGTACCAGTTATGACTTGTACTGTTCAAGATTATTGTACTTGATTTTATTATGTATACCCCTCCTCACATGTAAAGGGCCATTGAATAAATGGCGCTATAACAATAAATAATAATAATAATAATAATAAGTGACCCTTAGACAATTATATACATAGATATCCTTGCTGCTACTTTTACATATATTGAGAGTTTTTTCCAGCATCCCCTTTTTCCCAGCACCTATTTCTGATTTTCACTTATGGCACAATTTTAATCACGTATGAATAAAATATATTAATTTTAATTCAATCTAATTTGTTACTTCTATGTTTTGCACATATGTACCTAAAAGTTTGGGTTCCAATGGCAAAATTTTTCTTTATGTGTTCTGGACAGCATAGAAGTGCCACTCATCATCAGTATGAGTATATATTGATCACGGACAACTAATTAGTATCAATGTAAAAAACACAGTTGCTTTTTTTAGTGCAGAATCAAAGCTTTTTTGTACAATTAAAAAAATATAAAAAATGCTGCTTCATATCTGCACCAAAACAAATCAAATAAAGCGAATACCCACAAAAAATTTAGCAAAAATGCAATAACCAGAGGAGATTATTATTGCGTAGTTTGGTGTAGACACATGAAGAAAACACGCAGCTTAAGAGCTGCAGATCAAATTAATGAACACAGCCTTACCGACATGTTTGTGCCTCTTTCTCTTCTGTAAAAGTTGGGAGTTATGTGTGTGTATGTATCTAGTATATAGTGTGTATGTATACATTATATAGTGTGTGTATGTATATAGTATGTGTATGTATATAGTGTGTGTATGAGTGTGTGTATGTATCTAGTATATAGTGTGTATGTATACATTATATAGTGTGTGTATGTATATAGTATGTGTATGTATATAGTGTATGTATGTATCTAATATATAGTGTGTATGTATACAGCATATAGTGTGTGTATGTATATAGTGTGTGTGACTGTATGTGTGTATACATTATATAGTGTGTGTATGTATATAGTGTGTATAGTGTGTATGTGTGTATACAGTATAAAGTGTGTGTGTAAGCATATATTATATAGTGTGTATGTATGCAGTATATAATGTGTATGTATACAGTTTATAGTGTGTGTATGCGTGTATATAGTGTGTATGCATGTATATAGTATATACTGTAGTGTGTGTATGTATACAGTATATAATGTGTGTGTCCCTGTGTATATAGTATACAGTGTGTGTATGTATATTGTTTGTGTGTATATAGTATGTATATAATATATAGGTCACAGTGTGACCAGACCCAACCGGTGGTCGTCAACGGACGGCCCAACTTACAAACAATGGGATTGAAAAAGTGAGAGGAAGGCCCTACCCAAAGGGAATGGGGAATGGTCATCACCTGAGCTCAAACCTGAACCATAAAGATACCAAATGTAAATTTTTGGTGAAGAACCAACAACAAGTGGAACACAATTGTGAAGTTGAACGAAATGTATTGGTTATTTTAAATTTTTGGGGTAATTCAAAAACTGAAAAGTGGGGCGTGTAATATTATTCTGCCCTTTTACTTTCAGTGCAGCAAACTCCCTCCTGAAGTTCATTGTGGATCTCTGAATGATCCAATGTCGTCCTAAATGCCTAATGAAGATAAATATGATCCACCTGTGTGTAATCAAGTCTCCGTATAAATTCACCTGCTCTGTGAGAGTCTCAGGGTTCTGTGTGAAGCACAGAGAGCATCATGAAGACCAAGGAACACAACAGGCAGGTCCGTGATACTGTTGTGGAGAAGTTTAACACCGGATTTGGATACAAAATGATTTCCAAAACTTTAAACATTCCAAGGAGCACTGTGCAAGCATATTGAAATGGAAGGAGTATCATACCACTGCAAATCTACCAAGACCGGCCGTCCCTCTAAACTTTCATCTCAGACAAGGAGAAGACTGATCAGAGATGCAGCCAAGAGGCCCATGATCACTCTGGATGAACTGCAGAGATCTACAGCTGATGTGGGACAGTCTGTCCATAGGACAACAATCAGTCGTACACGGCACAAATCTGGCCTTTATGGGAGAGTGGCAACAAGAAAGCCATTTCTCAAAGATATCCATAAAAACTGTTGTTTAAAGTTCGCAACAAGCCACCTGGGAGACACACCAAACATGTGGAAGAAGGTGCTCTGGTCAGATGAAACCAAAATCGAACTTTTTGGCAACAATGCCAAACGATATGTTTGTCGTAAAGGCAACACAGCTCATCACTCTGAACACACCATCCCCACTGTCAAACATGGTGGTGGCAGCATCATGGTTTGGGCCTGCTTTTCTTCATCAGGGACAGGGAAGATGGTTAAAATTGATGGGAAGATGGATGGAGCCAAATACAGGACAATTCTTGAAGAAAATCTGTTGGAGTCTGCAAAAGACCTGAGACTGGGACGGAGATTTGTCTTCCAACAAGACAATGATGCCAAACATAAAGCAAAATCTACAATGGAATGGTTCACAAATAAACGTATCCAGGTGTTAGAATGGCCAAGTCAGAGTCCGGGCCTCAATCCAATCGAGAATCTGTGGAAAGAGCTGCAAACTGCTGCTCATACATGATCTCCATCAAACCTCACGGAGCTCGAGCTCTTTGCCAAGGAAGAATGGGCAAGAATTTCAGTCTCTGGATGTACAAAACTGATAGAGACAGACCCCAAGTGACTTGTAATCGCAGCAAAAGGTGGCGCAACAAAGTATTAAGTTAAAGAGGCCGAATATTATTGCACACCTCACGTCTCAGTTTTTGACTTTCCACAAAAATTTAAAATAACCAATAAATTTAGTTCAACTTCACAATTGTGTTCCACTTGTTGATTCTTCACCAAAAATTTACATTTGGTATCTTTATGTTTGAAGCATGATATGTGGGAAAAGGTTGAAAAGTTCCAGGGGGCCGAATAGTTTCGCAAGGCACTGTATGTATACAGTATATAGAGTGTGTATGTGTATATAGTATATAGTGTCTATGCATAAGGTAAATAGTGTGTGCATGTATATACTGTGTGTGTATGTATACAGTATATAGTGTGTATGTTTATAGTGTGTGTGTGTGTGTACTTATGCAATGTATAATGTGTGTATGTATATAGTGTGTGTGTATGTATACAGTATACAGTGTGTGTACTTATGCAGTGTATAATGTATGTATATATATTGTGTGTTTATATACAGTATATAGCGTGTGTGTGTGTATATATTATATACTATGTGTTTTGGCAAAGCAACTTACTTGGGTGCGGGATGAGGTATCAAGGAACCGTTTGTAAATGTAAAGTCCATTTAATAGTGCGGGTTCACCCGCTTGAGTTAGAGTCCAACTTCTTAGTCCTTTAGTAACAACACATAATCCTATAGGTCTGCAACCTCCACACACAGACCATGTGTGAGACAAACAGGCTCCATTGTACAATGTGAACTACACCCAGGGGTGGACATATGGGGAACAGCCTACCTGCCATAGTCTTTAGGTCTTCACAATAAACCTCGCCCTGTTATGGCTGATTAACCCCTCTTAGTACTATGAGTACTAGAGCATTACTTCAGGTTTACATCACAAAGGACAACCACCTCTGTGATACATATCTCCCATCAATTATGTGTCCGGCAGCCACCTTACAGTGTGTATGTATACAGTATATAGTTACTGTATGTTCACAGTATATAGTGTGTGTTGTGCAGAGCTGTGTGTGTATTTGTGTGGTGATGTAGCAGAGCTGTATGTGTATTTGTGTGTTGGCGTAGCAGCATCTGTGTGTGTACACTGTGGAGGCATTATACTGTGGGGGGAATGGCAATTGCATCATACTATGTGGAAGGTGGCTATGGGGGTCTCATACTGAGTGGGGGTCTCATACTGTGTGTGGGGCAATGTACTCTGAGGATATATAAAAGCTGCCACGTTGTGCTACGCGCTGCTCTGTGTCCCTCTTTCTTATTTTTCAGAGTTCTGAAGTTCAGTATTTCTTATATTTCCTCAATGCTTTAATGGCTTTAATTTTCATTTGTCCAGACAGGAGGGCTACATCCCTGGTAACTATGTTACCGAAGCTCAGGATCCAATGGAAATATATGAGTAAGTATGATAACTTTTCGGTAAAAAAAGAAACATGCAGCATCTTTCATCTACACATTTATTGCAGAAAATGCCTATTTCTCTATTTACCTGCCTTATGTAATACCTGTAAAAGTGAGCGCATATGAAGCTTTTTTTGTGTGTCATCTATCTAAACGACGCAGCCAGAAAACACATTGTAATACCGCTGCTTTTCAGTATAAATCTGCCTGCAGGGGTTTTGCCATTTGGTTCTTGGTTCAGCAAAAGTATAGAATGTGCTATTCACTCACGCTCAATTTCCTGTTGTCTTACTGTCTTGAATAAGATAATGCTAAATAATCAGGTAAAGAGTCATTTGTACTGGCCATTATAACTATGTACAAATTTACTGGCCAACGCAGACGGATGGGGACAGTGGGATCATTAATACTATCTTTCTATTGCCATATGGCAGAACATCATCTATGTACCGCCAACAGCTATAAGTTTTATGCCAGTGTAAACAATACCCTTAAAGGTGTCCATATTTTTTTCAATCAGGTGCATTCTGCAGATGCAGGGGCTGCGATAAGTATTTCTAGGCTGAAGGGTTTTGCAGTGTTTTGCGGCAGCACTGATCATTTAATTTGTTCTCAGAAGTTGCATAGACTTGTGGTCATTCTGGACTAATTGCAGCAAATCTTACACAATTATCATTTTCTAACTGTTGTGAACATTCCCAGATGAATAATACATGGAGATGCATGTGGTTTAGCTTCACTACAGCTGCGTCTCCTTTTTACTCTACAGGTGGTATTCCAAAAATATGACCAGAAGCCAAGCAGAGCAGTTACTGAGAGCACAGGTAATAAATATCAACCATAAATCTTGCAATCTATTGCAAATACTACTCCTGATTAATAGGTGATGAGCATCGTTAGAAAATAGTTGGTAATAGCAAGTCTTTATATCGATGATATTTGTTTCTAAAGGTTTGGTGATGTTTTTTTCTGTGTTATTATACAGTACAAAATTGAAAATAGTCCTGAACTATTAAATTTCCACACTGATTACTGAGCTTAAAGCGCTGGAGTGGTGCCTCTAATTTACTCTCCCTGCCCCTAATAATATACTTACCAGTCACCTTCTTCAGCGCTTCCTGGCGCAGCTCCGGTCCCGCTCCACCATCTTGTAACTGCAACTTCTGACTGACCGAACGTCAGAGGTAACGGTCATAATCTCTCCGTGTAAGTCTATCAAGGTCTCATTCTGGCCTTCACTAACTTACTTTGAGTTGTGACTTCCGGCACCCAGCAAATACTGGAGAGTTCGGGCAGGTCACAACATGCAGAAGACAACCGGAGCGGCGCAGAGAACAGAAGAAGGCAGTGGCTGGTAAGAATAGTACTAGGGGCAAGGAAATAAGTCTTAAAACTTACAGAAGAACTCCCGTCAAAATTTTTATTCTCTTAATATACAGCACTGTGTACTTACAATTGCTCATTTTGCCTTTCTACCCAGATAATTCTTCTCTTTTCTCTGCTCTATGTAGAAACAGGAAGTCTCTTGTCCTTGCATTTATCATTCCCCTCTTCATCTCCTGACTCAGCTGCTCCCTCCTCCATCCTGCCAGGGGTATTGCAGTGACTTATGACTCACCCTGGGAAAATTGACCTCCTTTTTCTACACAGAGCTTAGCAGGATTCAGCTAGTAATCATGTGATGTCATAGACCTAATGGAAAAGAGAAGAATTATCTGGGTAGAAAGGCAAAATGAAAAATTATAAGTGACAGTGCTGTATAATATGGTGACTGGAATATATTAAGAGGACACAAACCTTGAAGGGAGCGCTTCCTCAAAAAGGAAAACAAAAGTTGTAAAAACTGCTCAAAATGAGATTTTTACATTGATCTTTTTCCAATAAGATGTAAAACAAATGTTTTACAGGACAAAGAGGGTGGATTTATTGTTAGAGATTCTAGCAAAGCTGGAAAATATACAGTATCCGTATATGCAAAATCATCCGGGTGAGTAAGAGAAATGAAAAACACAGCAAAACCTCAATCATTGATTTTGTAAGTATAGTATATAAAGAGTAATATACCTTCTTTTTCTCTATATTTACAGTATAATTATACATATTTGAATGCTATCAAAAACAGAAATGCTAATTGTTTCATTGATGCAAAGTCAATGTACAAAAGAGAAATATATCTGAAATCAGTACATGGTGTGATCAACCTTTGCCTTCAAAACAGCGTCAATACTTCTGGGTACACTTGAGAAGTAAGCATGATGTGTAATTCATCTGCTACAATAAGTTTTCATGGCCAACCACTGCGTCTATAGTCCTTAATGTTGCCCATTCCATTCCTTGGTGCCCTCAATGCTGAGAAATACAGGCAGATACCTATCAATCATGTAATACCATCAGGGAGGCTTTAGACTGGCACCAAATGTATTCTGCAGCCGGACAACAACCCCAAACATCCAGCCAATGTCACTCAAGCTATGTTCCCACGGTCAGTAATGGTAGGGCATTGGGCAATGTATATGTCCGCTGCGTCCAAAGCGCTGCCGGCTATTGAACGCAGGTGATTCCGCATGTGTTCACTGAACCTTGCAGAATCATCGTGTAAAATACATTGTATGGGTGAGATTTATCTTGTGGAGACTGTGCATCTCCGCAAGATAAATAGACATGCCGCGGTCTGGAAGGACGCGCCGCATGTCTGTCTCCACGGGTGATCTGTAGGCGTCGGTGCATGCATAGTGGACATGGGATTTCTAGAAATTCCATCCACTATGCTGTAACATCTCCCCGCTGCGGGTTGGACGCCACGGATGTGAGCAGCATCCAACCCGCAGCATTTACTGACCGTGGGAACATACCTTAAGGCTATGTGCACACAGTGCGTTTTTGCTGTGTTTTTCTGCGCATAAATGGGCAAGAAACGCAGTGGAATCTGTTGTGAATTCTGTGGCAGAGCTCCCTCCTGTGGTCACAAGTGGTACTTTGGCTGATTCTCTCTATGAGCTTCCGTTGGTGGAGGAGAGTGGTACTGCGGCTTCTGAGTTTCCTTCCGCAGGTGATGTGGTGAAGTCGTTAGGTGCTGCTCTATTTAACTCCACCTAGTGCTTTCATCCTGGCCTCCAGTCAATGTTCTAGTATAGGACTTGCTTCCTCCTGGATCGTTCCTGTGGCCTGCTGCTCTGCATAGCTAAGTTCCGCTTTTGTTATTTTTGTTTGCTGTTTTTTTCTGTCCAGCTTGCTTGTTTTGTTTTTCTTGCTTGCTGGAAGCTCTGGGACGCAGAGGGTGTACCTCCGTGCCGTTAGTTGGTACGGAGGGTCTTTTTGCCCCCTTTGCGTGGTTATTTGTAGGGTTTTGTGTTGACCGCAAAGTTACCTTTCCTATCCTCGCTCTGTTCAGAAAGTCGGGCCTCACTTTGCTAAATCTATTTCATCTCTACGTTTGTCTTTTCATCTTATCTCACAGTCATTATATGTGGGGGACTGCCTTTTCCTTTGGGGTATTTCTCTGAGGCAAGGTAGGCTTATTTTCTATCTTCAGGCTAGCTAGTTTCTCAGGCTGTGCCGAGTTGCATAGGGAGCGTTAGGCGCAATCCACGGCTGCTTCTAGTGTGGTTGGAGAGGATTAGGGATTGCGGTCAGCAGAGTTCCCACGTCTCAGAGCTCGTTCTATGTTTTTGGGTTATTGTCAGGTCACTGTATGTGCTCTGACTTCTATGTCCATTGTGGTGCTGAATTGCCTGATCATAACAGTACTGGAGGCCAAAAGTACTAATGATTCTCAATAGAGGGAAAAAAGAAGTTCTGAGACCATTTTTTTTTCTCTGCACTGTGTTTTGCCTTTTTTTTCCCCTAGACATTTGGGTGGTTCAGGACACAGGTGTAGCGATGGACATTAAAGGTCTGTCTTCATGTGTGGATCAGCTCACGGCAAGAGTACAAAATATTCAAGACTTTGTGGTTCAGAATTCTATGTTAGAACCAAGAATTCCTATTCCTGATTTGTTTTTTGGAGATAGAACTAAATTTCTGAGTTTCAAAAATAATTGTAAACTATTTCTGGCTTTGAAACCTCGCTCCTCTGGTGTCCCAGTTCAACAAGTTAGGATCGTTATTTCTTTTTTACGTGGCGACCCTCAGGACTGGGCATTTTCTCTTGCGCCAGGAGATCCTGCATTAAGTAATATTGATGCGTTTTTCCTGGCGCTCGGATTGCTGTACGATGAACCTAATTCAGTGGATCAGGCAGAGAAAAATTTGCTGGCTCTGTGTCAGGGTCAGGATGAGATAGAGGTATATTGTCAGAAATTTAGAAAGTGGTCCGTACTCACTCAATGGAATGAAGGTGCGCTTGCAGCTATTTTCAGAAAGGGTCCCTCTGAAGCCCTTAAGGATGTCATGGTGGGATTTCCTATGCCTGCTGGTCTGAATGAGTCTATGTCTTTGGCCATTCAGATCGGTCGAAGCTTGCGTGAGCGTAAATCTGTGCGCCATTTGGCGGTATTATCTGAGCATAAACCTGAGCTTATGCAGTGCGATAGGACTTTGACCAGAGTTGAACGACAAGAACACAGACGTCAGAATGGGCTGTGTTTCTACTGTGGTGATTCCACTCATGCTATCTCTGATTTTCCTAAGCGCACTAAGCGGTTCGCTAGCTCTGCCACCATTGGTACGGTACAGTCAAAATTTCTTTTGTCCGTAACCTTGATCTGCTCTTTGTCATCTTATTCTGTCATGGCATTTGTGGATTCAGGCGCTGTCCTGAATTTGATGGACTTGGAGTATGCTAGGCGTTGTGGGTTTTTCTTGGAGCCCTTGCAGTGTCCTATTCCATTGAGAGGAATTGATGCTACGCCTTTGGCCAAGAATAAGCCTCAGTACTGGACCCAGCTGACCATGTGCATGGCTCCTGCACATCAGGAGGTTATTCGCTTTCTTGTGTTGCATAATCTGCATGATGTGGTCGTGTTGGGGTTGCCATGGCTACAAGTCCATAATCCAGTATTAGATTGGAAATCCATGTCTGTGTCCAGCTGGGGTTGTCAGGGGGTACATGGTGATGTCCCATTTCTGTCTATTTCGTCATCCACCCCTTCTGAGGTCCCAGAGTTCTTGTCTGATTACCGGGATGTATTTGATGAGCCCAAGTCCGATACCCTACCTCCGCATAGGGATTGTGATTGTGCTATCGATTTGATTCCTGGTAGTAAATTCCCAAAAGGTCGACTGTTTAATTTATCTGTGCCTGAGCACGCCGCTATGCGGAGTTACGTGAAGGAGTCCTTGGAGAAGGGGCATATTCGCCCGTCATCGTCGCCATTAGGAGCGGGGTTCTTTTTTGTTGCCAAGAAGGATGGTTCGCTGAGACCTTGTATAGATTACCGCCTTCTAAATAAGATCACGGTTAAATTTCAGTACCCCTTGCCGCTGTTATCTGATTTGTTTGCTCGGATTAAGGGGGCTAGTTGGTTCACCAAGATAGATCTTCGTGGTGCGTATAATCTAGTGCGTATTAAGCAAGGCGATGAATGGAAAACTGCATTTAATACGCCCGAGGTCCATTTTGAGTACCTAGTAATGCCATTCGGACTTGCCAATGCTCCATCAGTGTTTCAGTCCTTTATGCATGACATCTTCCGAGAGTACCTGGATAAATTCCTGATTGTATACTTGGAGGATATTTTGGTCTTCTCGGATGATTGGGAGTCGCATGTGAAGCAGGTCAGAACGGTGTTTCAGGTCCTGCGTGCTAATTCTTTGTTTGTGAAGGGATCAAAGTGTCTCTTTGGTGTTCAGAAGGTTTCATTTTTGGGGTTCATTTTTTCCCCTTCTACTATCGAGATGGACCCTGTTAAGGTCCAAGCCATCTATGATTGGACTCAGCCGACATCTCTGAAAAGTCTGCAAAAGTTCCTGGGCTTTGCTAATTTTTATTGTCGCTTCATCTGCAATTTTTCTAGTATTGCTAAACCATTGACCGATTTGACCAAGAAGGGTGCTGATGTGGTCAATTGGTCTTCTGCTGCTGTGGAAGCTTTTCGGGAGTTGAAGCGTCGTTTTACTTCTGCCCCTGTGTTGTGTCAACCAGATGTTTCGCTTCCATTCCAGGTCGAGGTTCATGCTTCTGAGATTGGAGCAGGGGCTGTTTTGTCACAGAGAAGTTCTGGTTGCTCGGTGATGAAACCATGCGCCTTCTTTTCCAGGAAGTTTTCGCCTGCTGAGCAAAATTATGATGTTGGCAATCGAGAGTTGCTGGCCATGAAGTGGGCATTCGATGAGTGGCGTCATTGGCTTGAAGGAGCTAAGCATCGCGTGGTGGTCTTGACTGATCATAAGAACTTGACTTATCTCGAGTCTGCCAAGCGGTTGAATCCTAGACAGGCTCGTTGGTCGCTGTTTTTCTCCCGTTTTGACTTTGTGGTTTCGTACCTTCCGGGCTCTAAAAATTTGAAGGCGGATGCCCTGTCTAGGAGTTTTATGCCCGACTCTCCGGGTTTATCTGAGCCGGCGGGTATTCTCAAAGATGGAGTGATTGTGTCTGCCATCTCCCCTGATTTGCGGCGGGTGCTGCAAAATTTTCAGGCTAATAAACCTGATCGTTGCCCAGCGGAAAAACCCTGATAGGTGGACGAATAAAGTTATCTCTGAGGTTCATTGTTCGGTGTTGGCTGGTCATCCTGGAATCTTTGGTACCAGAGAGTTAGTGGCTAGATCCTTTTGGTGGCCATCTCTGTCGCGGGATGTGCGTTCTTTTGTGCAGTCCTGTGGGATTTGTGCTCGGGCTAAGCTCTGCTGTTCTCGTGCCAGTGGGTTGCTTTTGCCCTTGCCGGTCCCGAAGAGGCCTTGGACACATATCTCTATGGATTTTATTTCAGATCTTCCCGTCTCTCAAAAAATGTCAGTCATTTGGGTGGTTTGTGATCGCTTCTCTAAGATGGTCCATTTGGTACCCTTGTCTAAATTACCTTCCTCCTCTGATTTGGTGCCATTGTTCTTCCAGCATGTGGTTCGTTTACATGGCATTCCAGAGAATATCGTTTCTGACAGAGGTTCCCAGTTTGTTTCGAGGTTTTGGCGAGCCTTTTGTGCAAGGATGGGCATTGACTTGTCTTTTTCCTCGGCTTTCCATCCTCAGACTAATGGCCAGACCGAACGAACCAATCAGACCTTGGAAACATATCTGAGATGCTTTGTTTCTGCTGATCAGGATGACTGGGTGTCCTTTTTGCCTTTGGCTGAGTTCGCTCTTAATAATCGGGCCAGCTCGGCTACCTTGGTTTCGCCGTTTTTCTGCAACTCTGGGTTCCATCCTCGTTTCTCTTCAGGGCAGGTTGAGTCTTCGGACTGTCCTGGTGTGGATATTGTGGTGGACAGGTTGCAGCAGATTTGGACTCATGTAGTGGACAATTTGACCTTGTCCCAGGAGAAGGCTCAACGTTTCGCTAATCGCAGACGCTGTGTGGGTCCCCGACTTCGTGTTGGGGATTTGGTTTGGTTGTCTTCTCATCATATTCCTATGAAGGTTTCCTCTCCTAAGTTTAAACCTCGTTTCATTGGTCCGTATAGGATTTCTGAGGTTCTTAATCCTGTGTCTTTTCGTTTGACCCTTCCTGATTCTTTCTCCATCCATAACGTATTCCATAGGTCATTGTTGCGGAGATACGTGGCACCTATGGTTCCATCTGTTGATCCTCCTGCCCCGGTTTTGGTCGAGGGGGAGTTGGAGTATATTGTGGAGAAGATTTTGGATTCTCGTGTTTCAAGACGGAAACTCCAGTATCTGGTTAAGTGGAAGGGTTATGCTCAGGAAGATAATTCCTGGGTCTTTGCCTCTGATGTCCATGCTCCCGATCTTGTTCGTGCCTTTCATATGGCTCATCCTGGTCGTCCTGGGGGCTCTGGTGAGGGTTCGGTGACCCCTCCTCAAGGGGGGGTACTGTTGTGAATTCTGTGGCAGAGCTCCCTCCTGTGGTCACAAGTGGTACTTCGGCTGATTCTCTCTATGAGCTTCCGTTGGTGGAGGAGAGTGGTACTGCGGCTTCTGAGTTTCCTTCCGCAGGTGATGTGGTGAAGTCGTTAGGTGCTGCTCTATTTAACTCCACCTAGTGCTTTCATCCTGGCCTCTAGTCAATGTTCTAGTATAGGACTTGCTTCCTCCTGGATCGTTCCTGTGGCCTGCTGCTCTGCATAACTAAGTTCCGCTTTTGTTATTTTTGTTTGCTGTTTTTTTCTGTCCAGCTTGCTTGTTTTGTTTTTCTTGCTTGCTGGAAGCTCTGGGACGCAGAGGGTGTACCTCCGTGCCGTTAGTCGGTACGGAGGGTCTTTTTGCCCCCTTTGCGTGGTTATTTGTAGGGTTTTGTGTTGACCGCAAAGTTACCTTTCCTATCCTCGCTCTGTTCAGAAAGTCGGGCCTCACTTTGCTAAATCTATTTCATCTCTACGTTTGTCTTTTCATCTTATCTCACAGTCATTATATGTGGGGGGCTGCCTTTTCCTTTGGGGTATTTCTCTGAGGCAAGGTAGGCTTATTTTCTATCTTCAGGCTAGCTAGTTTCTCAGGCTGTGCCGAGTTGCATAGGGAGCGTTAGGCGCAATCCACGGCTGCTTCTATTGTGGTTGGAGAGGATTAGGGATTGCGGTCAGCAGAGTTCCCACGTCTCTGAGCTCGTTCTATGTTTTTGGGTTATTGTCAGGTCACTGTATGTGCTCTGACTTCTATGTCCATTGTGGTGCTGAATTGCCTGATCATAACAGGAATCCTTATGCAAACTAATTCAATGACAATCCTGAAGTGTTGTTTACATGATCAGTAAATTTCCTTAAGTATTTTCAGTGCGTTTTTTTCTGCAGCATGTCAATTCTTTGTGCATTTCTGCAGCGTTTTTCACCCATTGACTTCAATTGAGTCAGACAAATCTGCTGCAAAAACGCAGGCATAAAAATGTTTGCGGATTTGCTGCGTTTTTGTTTGCATTTTTGCGGGTTTCTATGATATTTCCCACACTGTCATCTGTGTGACAGCATAGGAAACACCGGCGCGGTGGTTCTTATCGGCAGTACCACTACTGCCGGTAAGACTGTCAGATGTCAGCGTGACCCACAGCAGTGACCCACGGTAAAAAGCTTACCGCAGGTCAGCAGGCGTGGGCTGATAAGAGCGACAGCAGGTGCCGCTGAAGGAGACATAGTCTCTTGTCAGCCGACGCCTTGGCTCACACTTAAAACAAAAAACATGCAAAATAATTAATTACATACATATTCAAATAAAAATAATAAAAAAATGACACTTACCTAAGACCAAATCCCGATGCCCTCATCTCCTAGTAAAAACAAACCACCATAAACTCACATGTCCACCGTAATTCACGTAATCCCGAATGTCTCACGGCAATCTCACATGTAGAGCAGTCACATCATGACATTTGACTGCTGTACCGGCCACCGACAATACACTGACAGGAGGCAATTGCTGCCGTAGTGTATCACTGAGCTGCTGTGAGAGAGGTCACCGGAGTTCATCAGCTGATCAGCTGCAGTGCTCTGACTTATGGCACTGCTGCGTGAGAACTTTCCCACGCAGCAGTTGTGCTGCAAGGGAGATCACTGGAGCTGATCAGCTGATGAACTCCAGTGAAATCTCTCATGGCAGCTCAGTGAAACACTGCAGTAGCGATGATGCTCCTGTCAGTGTATAACTGACTGTCTTTGAGAGTAAAGTCATCAGGATCGTCGTGGGGCATTATGAATTACTTTCTCTGTGGACAGGTGAGGAATATTGTTGTTTATTGTTTTATTTTTGTTGCAAGAGATGTTGGTTTCGGCAGATTAGGCGTTCGGCGAGTATGGTTTAATTTAGATTCAATAAGGGAGTCTGTGTCATTATTTCAAATAAATGACTTTATTCTGGGTGTGTGTTTTTTATAATATCACTATGGGGTTAATAATGTGGGGGTCTAATAGATGCCTCTCAATTACTAACCCCGGGACTTGAAGTCACCTGACAATACAAAGGTGACATCAAACCCCCCCAACCATCACACTTGCCACGACTACAGGCCAAGTGGGAAGAGCGAGGCTAAGTTACAGATTTAGCGCATCTTATAGATTTCTGGGGCGGCTGAGAGCTGAGGTTTTAAGTCGGAGAGAGGGCCAATATCCATGGCCCCTTGCTAGGCTATTAATATCAGCCCACAGCTGTCTGCCAAGCCTTTGCTGGTTAGATGTTATAGGGAGACATTATGTCAATTTTTTTGGGGGGTCTCCCTGTAAACTAGCCAGTAAAGGCTAAGCAAACAGCTGTGAGCTGATACTAATAGTATGGAAACCTTTATGGCTGTTGGCTCCTTCACAGAATATTAACATATAGCCCTCAGCTGCTCGGCTTTCCCTCTGCTGGTTATGAAAATTACGCTGGAGCCCACACAATTTTTTTTTATTTTTTATTTCTTTAACCCTTTTCGACATCAGGTGTAATAGTAGATGTCAGTGCCAGAGCCCACATCTTTTCTGGCACATGTCAGCTGTTTTGAATAGCTGACACGTGCCTCTAACAGCCGTGGGTGGATCTGATCATCGCCTGTATGCAGCAGAGCCGATCAGATTATGGCAGCTTCTAGTCTCCCATGGAGACTATTAAAGCATGTCAAAAGTTAAAAAAAATGTTTAAAAAAAAAAAAAATAAATAAAAGTTCAAATCACCCCCCTTTCGCCACAGTCAAAATAAAACAATAAAAAAACAAACATACACATATTTGGTATCGCCGCGTTCATAATCGCCCAATCTATCAATAAATAATATATATATATAACTAATATATATAATATATAAAAAAAAGAATTGCTAAACAGCGTAATGAGAAAAAAAGTAAAAATGCCAGAATTACGTTTTTTTTGGTCGCTGCAACATTGCATTAAAATGCCATAATGGGCAATCAAAAGATCGTATCTGCACCAAAACGGTAAAATTTAAAAATGTCAGCTCAGCACGCAAAAAAATAAGCCCTCACCCAACCCGAGATCACGAAAATGGGGACGCTACGGGTATCAGGAAATGGCGCAATTTTTTTACACCACTTAAATAAAAAAGAACCTAGACATGTTTGGGTTCTATGAACTCATAATGACCTGGAGAATCATAATGGCTGGATAGTTTTAGCATTTAGTGAACATGGTAAAAATGAAACCCCAAAACAACTGTGGAATTGCACTTTTTTTTGCAATTTCACCGCACTTGTTTTTTTTTTCTGTTTTCCAGTGCATGATATGTAAAAACCAATGGTGTTGTTCAAAAGTACAACTCGTCCCGCATTTTGACCAAAAATAAAAAAGTTATGGCTCTGGGAACAAGGGAAGCAAAAAATGAAAATGCAAAACCAAAAATAGATCTGGTCATTAAAGGGTTAAATTATCAATTGCTGTTTGGTTACAGCCTATGTAGGTTCATTCTGTTAAGGCTCCTACATAGGCTAGTGACAATGTGTGTGTATGTGTTTGTGTTTACTTACCAGCTTAGTAATGAGGATGTCCAGCTGACACCTTTTCATTACTAAGCCTAGGGCTAGGTGTCAGTGACAGCCCTAATCCCATTACTCTGATGCTACTGCATCAGAATGAAAAAGGTGCTGTTGAACCAAGAAATTACATCACAACTTTTTTATATATCTTTATTTAGCTTGAAAAAACCTTTATTGCTGTACAAAAACGCACGCAAAAGCGCACTAGAAAATTGCGGCAAAACGCGAGCTTTTGCTGCCGCATTTTAGCTGCCAAGAGATGCAGAAACCGTGCAGAAATTTCTGCAAGCAAATACTCAACATGCGCACATAGCCTAATGATTATCCTCAGCATAAAGAACAAGGAGTCCTGAAAATGATGATCCGGCCTCACAGAGCTCTGATTTTCAGTCATCCAATCTGTCTAGGATCACATGAAAAGACAGAACGATTTGCACAAACTACATCCACAAAAGATCTGTGGTTGATTCTCCAAGATGTTTGGAACATCCTCCCTGCAGAGTTCCTTCAAAAACTTTGTGACAAGTACGTAGAAGAATTGATGAAGGCAAATAACAGTCACAACCAATACTGATTTGATTTAGATTTATCTCTTTTATTAAATAATACTTTTTATTCACTTGTGCTATGTAGGGAAGGAATTATCCGTCATTATGTTGTATGTGAAACGCCTTCAAACCAGTATTACTTGGCAGAAAAACATCTCTATTCTTCAATTCCAGAACTAATCACCTACCATCAGCATAACGCCGCCGGTAAGATAACTTAACATTTTTGGCAAAAGTACTTCAGCACATTCTTCACGTTGCCTATTTGGGACATTAAAGGAACCTGACAACTAATTCATGCTGCCCAAACTACGGGCCTCATGTATCCAACAGTGGCTGCATGATTTCAGCCATGTATGTTTGATTCTGAAATGATGCAGCATTTCAGAGAAAACTTAGTATAAAAGCCACCAGGGACCAAGCTGCACAGGAGACTAGTCAGACAAGAGGATCCCTGGCGGTTTCTCCCTGCCTGCTGCCAATGACTGACATGTCTTTTTTTATGCACCCATGAGGGGTGATACCGGCTTCTAAGGGGCAACAGTACTAGGAAGCATAAAGTAAAGCACTTTGGGTTTCCATAAAGTTGTGAGGGGAACAATTTCATAGCCTTTTTAAAAACTGGTTTGTGGAGACATTGGGAAATGTTATCTTATCAGTATGGTTCTGCATAGAGAGAGCTCACTGGATGATTTTGGAGCACTGGCTTCCAGAGAGAAAGCCACACTCTGTGATTAGAAAATGTTTGACCTCTACAGATCATAAATAATGCAGTGATGTGGACATTTAGAGATAAAATATGTATTATTTATGACTAAAAAAGACTGATGATTTCTCCAACTCTTCCTTGGAGATACAAGAGACAGTTGAAAATTTGTTTAGGTACAAAATAAACAGCTGAATTATTCATTGATTGATTAATTAAATGGCAGTGATGTCACTTGTAGGGGCAGCGATGGTCTCTGCTTTTTCTGGATGCCGGGTAATCTTTTTACAACGGCCACTGACAGTGCGCTCTCTTGCTGACTTGTTTCTTGTCATCAGAGCAGGTGAGTGAGCGCACTGTCACTGTGCATATTGCATCGTGGCAATACTGAGCATAAATGTATCTGTCGGCATTGATAACTGACATATGCTTAGTACAGCAGGGATTAGCCTAGCTATTGAAATGAAGCGTCATCACTGACCGTGGCCTCTGTCCCCAGATCACGACTCATTTTACTATCTATTACAAGACGTTCAAAGGTCTCACTGGGTGAGATGGATACTCTAAGCCAGAGGTCCCCAACGTTTCTGACCTTGAGAGCCACATTCAGCTCTGAGAGTGGGTCGCGAGCCACATCAAGCCTTGAGAGAGGGTCACGAGCCACATTCAGCTACCACCCCCTCACAATAGTGGCAACCAAAGCTCCCATTACAGGCATAATGGAAACCAAAGATTTTCTACAAAAATCAATAACCCAAAAGCAGTATAGAAAGATCCAGGAGTTCCTACATTACCCTCCACTCAGTATTCTCCTTTAAAGCACTCCCAAGACACTGACTCATTCAGCTTCAGACATTTCCTCTGAAATCATCTTGTCTCCAGCATACCATACTTAAATAATCTCAAAACCCCTAAGGCCAGGATATATACATCCAGATCTGCTCTTCTGTGCAGGGCTGCTCACAAAATTCACCATTTTCAGATGTGATCTTCATACCAGTTTGCTAGAACTGGAGCTAATGACCAAGCTGACAGACAGCCGTGAGCCACAATTCATGGGACCGCGAGCAACATGTGGCTCCCGAGCTACAGGTTGGGGATCCCTGCTCTAAGCCAAAGGTCCCAGTGGGCACCTGGACCACAGGTGTTAGTGCAGCAGGCTGGCAGGTAGATGGACTAGAAACCGCAGGTAGACAGGTGAAGTGCAGGAAAATACGGGCAAGTGGAGAACGTCAGGAAACTGCAGGCAGGCAGGTGGAGTGCAGGAAATCGCAGGCAGGCGGAGAACATCAGAAAACTGTAGGCAGGCAGGTGGAGTTCAGAAAACAGCAGACAGATGGAGGTCGTCAGGAAACTACAGGCAAGCAAGTTGGACACAGCCAGTAAACTGTTATGACCTGGTGGTCCGGACAATAATGGACCTGGTGGTTAAGAGCACACGGAATGACCTGATAGTTACTGATAATAAAGGACGAGCTCTGGGACGTGGGAACTCTGCTGACCGCAATCCCTAATCCTATCAAACACACTAGAAATAGCCGTGGATTGCGCCTAACGCTCCCTATGCAACTCGGCACAGCCTAATGAACTAGCTAGCCCTGGAGATAGAAAAATAAAGCCTACCTTGCCTCAGAGAAATCCCCCAAAGGAAAAGGCAGCCCCCCACATATAATGACTGTGAGTAAAAATGAAAATACAAACACAGAGATTAAATAGATTTACCAAAGTGAGGCCCGACTTACAGGTTACTTTGCGGTCAGCACAAAAACCTACAAAAAGACCACGCAGAGGGCGCAAAAAAGACCCTCCGCACCGACTCACGGTGCGGAGGCGCTCCCTCTGCGTCCCAGAGCTTCCAGCAAGCAAGACAACAATAAAAATAGCAAGCTGGACAGAAAAATAGACAGGTCACAAGAACGATCCAGGAGTGAACTAGACCAATACTGGAACATTGACAGGTGGCATGGAGCAAAGATCTAAGTGGAGTTAAATAGAGCAGCCAGCTAACGAATTAACCTCGTCACCTGTGGAAGGAAACTCAGAAACACCCACCAGAGGAAGTCCATGGACAGAACCAGCCGAAGTACCATTCATGACCACAGGAGGGAGCCCGACAACAGAATTCACAACAGTAAACCATATGTAGGTAGAAGATAAGATTCTGGAGTAAGGGGAAAGTCAACTATCAAGGGAGCCATCCACAGCTAGGAAGATGTCCTGAAAACCACAGCCAGACACGGAGAAGAGGTCCAGAAGACCCGGTGACAGGTAGCCAACGGAACTCCGGAGTCACTAGAAACTACAGACAAGTATTCTTTAGATTATTGGGAATAGATATCACAAGATCACAAAAGAATTTCATTCATTTAACTAATCCCATTATTGCTATTGATATGTTCAGGTCTAGTGTCACCACCTGATGCACCCAGGCAAGTGCTGTGGCCCTGTACAAATTGGTGGCCCACTCACCACTGGTAGGTGCATGACTAACGCGGTTGCTGCTGCAACTGCACGGGCCTGGTGGGTGAGAGGCCCGCCGATGCCGATAAATACCATACTTCAGCTGGATGTGTGACCTCGGACACACATTTAGCTGTAGTGTATTTGCAGCACCCAGACCCATCAGGTCTGTGGGAGGCAATACACACTGTTGGCCAAAGAGAGGCCAGCAGCTGACGTTGGCATGTACGTGACCGGGAGCGCATGACAGTGTCATCATGTGCTCCTGTTGCTTGCACGCTAAATTCAGCTGCCAGCTACAGAAGAGGATGCTGCGGGGTGAGTGAGCGTGACTATTTTTTTTTTTAAATCAGTGAATACACAGTGGCCATACTACTACATCAATAACAATGGGCTGAGCATTATATTACATGTATAACTATGGCTGTGCATTCTACTACATGGGTGACTATGGGCTGTGTTTTATACTAAATTGATGACTATGAGCTGTGCATTATATATGGAGGTGCAATATATTACATAGCGGAATATGGGCTGTGCAGTATACTATATGGAGGACTATGGGCTGTGTATTGCACTACATGGATGACTATGGGTAGTGCATTCTACTATATGTAGGACTATGGAATGCATTATACTACATGGAGGACTATGGGCTGTGCATTATACTATGTGGAGGACTATGGACTGTGCATTGTACTATATGGAGGACTATGGGCTGTGGATTGTACTATATGGAGGACTATGGGCTGTGCATTATATTATACGGACTATGGGCTGTGTATTACACTATATGGAGGACTATGGGCTGTGCATTATACTATATAGAGGACTATGGGCTGTGCATCATACTATATGGAGGACTATGGGCTGTGTATCATACTATATAGAGGACTATGGGCTGTGCATCATACTATATGGAGGACTATGGGCTGTGTATTATACTATATGGAGGACTAGGGGCTGTGCATTATACTACGTGGATGAGTATTGGCTGTGCATCATACTATATGGAGGACTATGGGCTGTGTATCATACTATATAGAGGACTATGGGCTGTGCATCATACTATATAGAGGACTATGGGCTGTGTATCATACTATATAGAGGACTATGGGCTGTATATCATACTATATGGAGGACTATGGGCTGTGCATTATACTACATGGATGAGTATGGGCTGTGTATCATACTATATAGAGCAGTATAGGCTGTGCATTATACTATATAGAGGACTATGGGCTGTGCATCATACTATATGGAGGACTATGGGCTGTGTATTATACTATATAGAGGACTATGGGCTGTGCATCATACTATATGGAGGACTATGGGCTGTGTATCATACTATATAGAGGACTATGGGCTGTGTATCATACTATATGGAGGACTATGGGCTGTGCATTATACTACATGGATGAGTATGGGCTGTGTATCATACTATATAGAGGACTATAGGCTGTGCATCATACTATATGGAGGACTATGGGCTATGTATCATACTATATAGAGGACTATGGGCTGTGTATTATACTATGTAGAGGACTATGGGCTGTGCATCATACTATATAGAGGACTATGGGCTGTGTATCATACTATATAGAGGACTATGGGCTGTGTATTATACTATACTAGATTGTGGCCCGATTCTAACGCATCGGGTGTTCTAGAATATGCATGTCCCCGTAGTATATGGACAATGATGATTCCAGAATTCGCGGCAGACTGTGCCCTTCACTGATTGGTCGAGGCAACCTTTATGGCATCATCATCGCCATGGCAACCATTATGACATCTACGTCGATACTGTGCCCGTCGCTGAATCAGAGACGCGGGATGTCTACGTCCTTTATGACATCATTGTCGCTGTGCCCGTCGCCTGGCGGCCTCGACCAATCAGAGAAGCGGGATTTCTACGTCGATACTGTGCCCGTCGCTGAATCAGAAACGTGGGATTTCTACGTCCTTTATGACATCATCGTCACTGTGCCTGGCGGCCTCGACCAATCAGGGACGTGGGATTTCCAGGACAGACAGACAGAAAGACAGACAGACAGACGGAAAAACCCTTAGACAATTATATATATAGTTGGAGGACTATGGGCTGTGCATTATACTATATAGAGGACTATGGGCTGTGCATCATACTATATGGAGGACTATGGGCTGTGTATCATACTATATAGAGGACTATGGGCTGTGTATCATACTATATGGAGGACTATGGGCTGTGTATCATACTATATGGAGGACTATGGGCTGTGCATTATACTACCTGGATGAGTATGGGCTGTGCATCATACTTATATGGGGGACTCTGGACTATGCATCATACTATATAGAGGACTATGGGCTGTGCATCATACTATATGGAGGACTATGGGCTGTGTATCATACTATATGTATGATATTGTAGAATTTACAATAGATATCATTCATGTAATGTAAGAAGTGAAATCTTTAGCATTGTACTATACCTAAATGTGTCTGCCATATCTGTACATCATAAATCGTGGTATGTAGTAAAGGTGCCAACTGAGACCCTTTCACCCCGGGCCCACGAAAACCTGGATCCATCCCTGGACATGTAGAAAGTTATGCTTTAGGTCCGTAAATCATACAGTTTAATAAATCTGTATTCATTTTCTTGTACAGGATTGATCTCAAGACTTAAATATCCAGTGTGTTCTGTGAGAAATTCACCATCCATTGCTGGTCTTGGCTATGGTAAGAAGCAATACTTGGGAGCAGTAAAATGGCAGGCACCTGAGCTCACTTCACACTTGCCGCATTCAGACATCGGATTCTTTCGCGTGCGAGGAAAACAGACTGATTATTTTGATCAGAGTTTAGACCGAGTGTCATCAGTTTTTCTCGTAACTAAAGAATATAAATTCTCCACCTTCTGAGAGCGGTCTGATTTTTTTCACAAACCCATAGACTTGTATTGCACCTATGCGTTCTGTCCGCGAAACATCAAAGAAATGTGACTGTCCCCATAGATTATCACAGGTACGAATGGTATGTCTGGAGACCATGGATAGCTCTCCTACATGGAAAATCGACTTCAGAATGAGGACAAAATCTGTATTTTTTTACCTGTATTTGTCAAGCAATACAAGGACTGAATACAATAAAGTGTCATGAATAGAGATGGGCGAACACCTGGATGTTCGGGTCCGGCGTGTTAGTCTGAACAGTTACAAAAAGTTCGGTTTCGGGTACCAACACTGTACCTGAACCTGGACCCCATTCACTTGACAGCAGGGGGCTGGTATTCTCAGGCTGGCAAGGGGCCATGGATATTGCCCCCCGCCAACCTAAAAATAGCAGCCTGCAGCTGCCCAGAAAATGCACATCCAATTCTGGCACTTTGCCCGACTCTTCCCATTTGCCCTGTAGCCTGCGGGGACACAAACATAATCTACGAGCACGCCCAAGATATTCAGAGACCACCCTCAAGTAACGAGCACACTCGCTAATCATTAGTTCTTACAGATTACAAGCGATTACTGATATTTCACATCTCTTGGTTAAAAAGTATCCAAAAAGGAGAACTGATAACGATGCCCAACCAGTAACAAAGCTTTACACCAGTATACTAAATAGTCAGACATAACTAAATATATCTATGATGCTTTACAGTGTTCTTTTTATTTCATCCCAAGGCTCTTGGGAGATTGATCTCAAAGATCTGACTTTCTTGAAAGAATTGGGGAACGGACAGTTTGGGGTTGTAAAGTACGGCAAATGGAGGGGACAATTTGAAGTTGCCATCAAAATGGTAAAAGAGGGCTCCATGTCAGAGGATGAGTTCATTGACGAAGCAAAGTGCATGATGTAAGTGATGTGTTTTACTTTACAACTTGGTTCCTTTGTGAAGAATTGTTGTCAGTTTTAAGAGGGGCGATATAATTAGAGTGTATCATTGTTATGCGTTGCTTATATAGCGCCATCATATACCGTTACACTTTACAGACATTATCATCACTGTCCCCATTGGGGCTAACTATCTAGATGCCCTATCAGTATGTCTTTTGATTGTGGGAGGAAACCGAAGAACCCGGATGAAACCCACGCAGAACATGGAGAGAACATACAAATGCTTTGCAGATGTTGTGCTTGGTGGGATTTGAACCCAGGACCCCAGCGCTGCCAAGCAACAGTGCTAACCACTGAGCCACCATGAGAAGTATTAACCACTGAGCCACCGTGCACCCAACAAATTGGAAAACTTTAATCTGAACTATACCAATTAGTGTACTAAAATAACTTGAGCTTTAAAAATAAAAAGAAAGAACCCTTGTCTACAAGCCGTATTAGGGCATATGCACCGATCAGGAGGAGGGTCCTTTGCTGGGGACTCCTGTGTATGAGCTCTAATGGGATCCATACGAAAGAGCAGCTTCTAGTTTGGTGAGCAAATTGATTCACAGTACACTGATCAAGCAACCAAGTCAATCGACCCAACTTGAGTCCTGCAAACCAACACCATCACTGATCTCCCATTGACCTTGCCATTCTGAGACTGCCTCTATATCAGGGCCCGAGACATCAGACTCCACAGAGTGGATCTTTGGCCTAAATCAATGTCAGTGAGAGCATCTGCTGTACCTATAAAGCTTCACTCATACGTCCGTGAAACATGGTCGATGTACAGACCATGGTGCTCTCCTGATCCAAACTTGACAACTTCAACGACATATTTCAGGCTGTTGAGTTTGGGTCGTGAGACCGGTGACCAGTCCATACATCATGGTCCTTACTCAGACCACGTTTCATGGATGGCTGAGTGGAGCTGTGGCATGAGATGGTGAAAGCAAATGCGGCCTCTAACGATGGATACTGCCATGACCTGTGATCAGTATCTCACTGATAACCAGACTCTGTGTCTCAATATTGGGGTGGAACCGCCATGTTTTCTAGAGCTGGAACATTTGGTTATGACTCTTACACGGTCATGTAAACTATCAACATGATTACTAGATGTATTATTATCTAAAGGTTGTGTGTTTCCCTTATAGGAAACTATCACATGAAAACTTGGTTCAGTTATATGGAGTCTGCACGAAACAACGTCCAATTTTTATAATTACGGAGTATCTTTCTCATGGTTGCCTGCTGTCGTACCTGAAAGAGGCTCGATCACGTGTGGGAGCAGGAGACCTCCTGTCCATGTGCAGTGACGTATGCGCAGCAATGAATTATTTAGAGTCCAAACAGTTTCTCCACCGTGATCTGGTAAAACAAAAAATCACATTAAATCTTAAAAGGAGTATTTATGGCCGAATAAATGGCTGAGATGGGAAGATCTATCTCTATGCAGTTGCAGAAACAACCAACGGGCTGAACTACACTGTGCATGTCTCCCATAAAAGGGAATTGTGAGTTAGGGAAAAAGTTTGTGCACACAGAGTTTTTTGACAAAATTTTGGGATAGAAACTGAGAAGTCTCAAGATCCTTCTCTAAAACTCAAAAACTTGTCATAAACTTAGAGGCTCTGCTCAGTTTCTGTTCCAAAAACTCAGCAAAAAGACTCCATAGCCTAAGGTCATGTGCACACAACATTTTTAAGATGCCGGAGCCCCACCAAGGTTTTCCTAGGCATCGCAGCTGTAGGAAAAAGCCGGCTGTCGTTTTCATAAAGCTGCTTCCTCGGTAGTTTTGCCATCATTTTGTGGTGGTTTCATTTTTCTGTAATTTTACTATAATTTGCAAGTGTAAGGGGTATGGTAAAATATGTTTATGCCTCTGCTTTTCTCTCTTGTCCCAGTGCCGTATGTTTTCATTGTTTGTGTATAGGTTAACATATGATGGTATTGCTACATGGTTTACCACCTCTTATATAGTGGTACTGCTACACGAACATGTGTATTACCATGTCTTGTTCACAATATATATAGATATAATGTTATTGAAAAAAATAGAAAAGATGCAATAGCACTCACCAATCTAGCAGTTCAAACGTCCTTTATTGAAACATGCAGTAGTACATCTTCACGGCTCGAAGGAGGGAGTGAACAGGAGTGCGGCAAACAAGACGACGGCCGTTTCGCGCTGACAAAAAGCGCTTCTACGGGTCCATGTCGGAGAGGAAGTGACGCCAGGATAAGTAGGTAGGTGACCACTAACTCCTCCTGCGCCACCACCCAATCGGACAACCAAAGTGCACAGTGTATATAAAAACAATTAAAAACAAATGCCAGAGCATCTTACTACAAATGACAATATACAACTTGAAAGGGAAACAGTTCTAAATCTATATGTTATTATATTATGCCAACTATTTATAAAGACATACAATGATCGGCACTAGAACTTCCCTGACCTACAAAAAAGAAGGAAAAAGGAGAAAATATAGCTACCGAAGTACCTTCAAAGCAGATATACATAGGAAACTCTTTTCCAGATATCCGTGCACAGAACGAGATCAAACACCAAAACTGAGAGTATAGATGGTACAAATATACTTGTGCCCTATAAAAACACAGACATATCTATTCGATCATTTAAACCGGCTGGGCCAGTAGCTCGTGTCCGTATAATCCACTTAGTTTCTTGTCTTATCAATATTTTATGAAGATCACCGCCCTGTGCCGGTAGATTCACTTTTTCAATGCCAACAAACGTTAACACCTCTGGGTTACCACCATGTATCTCTCTGATATGCTCGATCAATCTCGGGACACCCCGAGGTTAGAACGAGCTGCACCCGCAGGCAACTACCGATGTGGTCATTGTCAGTATTGTAAGTTTCACATGCAGGGTCCAGTAGTTAACATTGGCCCCATTACACACCATGTTCGACATTTTATTTTGTGTCAAACGGAATATGTGGTCTATGCGGTTTTCTGTCCCTGCAGGAGGTTCTACATTGGCAAGACCATCCGCAGATTATATGTACGGTTCCGGGAACACTTCAAATCAATCGGGACTGGAAAGGGTGTCCAGAGATTGATTGAGCATATCAGAGAGATACATGGTGGTAACCCAGAGGTGTTAACGTTTGTTGGCATTGAAAAAGTGAATCTACCGGCACAGGGTGGTGATCTTCATAAAATATTGCTAAGACAAGAAACTAAGTGGATTATACGGACACGAGCTACTTGCCCAGCTGGTTTAAATGATCGAATAGATATTTCTGTGTTTTTATAGAGCACAAGTATACTTGTACCATCTATACTCTCAGTTTTGGTGTTTGATCTCGTTCTGTGCACGGATATCTGGAAAAGAGTTTCCTATGTATCTGCTTTGAAGGTACTTCGGTAGCTATATTTTCTCATTTTTCCTTCTTTTTTGTAGGTCAGGGAAGTTCTAGTGCCGATCATTATATGTCTTTATAAATAGTTGGCATAATATAATAACATATAGATTTAGAACTGTTTCCCTTTCAAGTTGTATATTGTCATTTGCAGTAAGATGCTCTGGCATTTGTTTTTAATTGTTTTTATATACACTGTGCACTTTGGTTGTCCGATTGGGTGGTGGCGCAGGAGGAGTTAGTGGTCACCTACCTACTTATCCTGGCGTCACTTCCTCTCGGACATGGACCCGTAGAAGCGCTTTTTGTCAGCGCGAAACGGCCGTCGTCTTGTTTGCCGCACTCCTGTTCACTCCCTCCTTTGAGCCGTGAAGATGTACTACTGCATGTTTCAATAAAGGACGTTTGAACTGCTAGATTGGTGAGTGCTATTGCGTCTTTTCTATTTTTTTCATATGGACACTTGGTTTCACGCAAGCACCTCCTTTCACCTGGTCGGACTATCAATTGCTTTGGACTCTCCACGCTGATAGTTAATCTCTAGATATTCGAGCTGTGCTGCTTGCTTTTTTTCTCTCTTTTTTTAGATATAATGTTATATTGTCTTTCTTTTCCTTTAATCTGCTAAATGTATATATTGCTATTTGGTGTGCCTGTTATATAGGGACAACGTAGTACTAAAGTTTGTCCACTAGATGGAAATATCTTAGGAGTGTGTAAATATCACTAGTTATTGTAGGAGGGGTCAGCTGCAGCTAGAGAAGGAACATTTCCTGATTCAGTTCAGATTCAGAAGGGCCTGGGTGCCCAGATAGTCCACACGGGCTTAAGTGCCCAGGACATTAGCAGCTACCACGCAACGTTGTTTGATTAAGAGGAGAGAGACCAGCCATTCACAGAATCAGGCCAGTACAGCAGTGGGAAAGGAGGAAAGAAGACAGTACGCGGGCACAGGTAGCCCTAGAATGTGACAGCTTATAGCTTGAGCAGATGTCCCCAGTACCGGGGCGAAACAGTGGCTGGGGCAGATTCTAGAAGCAGTGAGCTTGGAGCAGGACAGTGCTGGGACATCACAAAGCACAATACTGAAGGGCAGGTTGCTTGCCAGGTGGCAACTAGCTTCAGAGGTGGAAACTCTCTTGTCTGGTGCAAAACAGACAAAGGAAGGGCTAACCATAGCAGAGAAGAATTGGAAGGACACTGAGGAACCGTGTGGCACGGTCCGACCCTGGTATGTGTTACGTGACAGGAAGGAAGGTGCAGGGAAAGAAGAGGAAATGTGTAATGCTGATCCTGTTGTAACTGCTGTGAAGAATCTGGATGTGCTGCATAAAGGAAATAGTAAAGTTGTTTATTTGAAAGTTGAACAGGACTGTGTCTCAATCTTTATAACACCGAGTGAAGGGAACCCACAGCCTAGCAGAGGTGAACCTGACGGTGCAGAGAATGGGGCCACAGGTACACAAAGTAATGGACAATGTTTTCATGTATTGAAAGACCAGGGCACTGATGTACCAGAGTGTACGGCCATGACTACGGCCCTGATCCAGCCCCATACACAAGTAGCTTCAAAGCAGAAGTCGCCTAAAAAATGAACATGCTATGTTTAACCGCTTCATAGTTTCCCAAAATGTAACTCAGTTAGAAAGTTGGAACGTGCACAGCAATGTCGTTTTTACATTGTTGTGCATTATGTCCATTTTTGCGGCACGTTTACAGGTGGCTCTCAATTAAATCCACCTGAAAAAAAGACTTTGTGTGCGCGTAACCTAAGGCTATTTTTGTATCTGGTGAACCAGCACAGCGCTGCATAAAGACAGGTTATTCCCATCTTAGCCATGAATGGTTGAAATTGGAATACACTTTTAATAAAAAAATTATGACATTACACAAAAGAAAATTATAAAACCGCCAATGACCTCATTTCTGATTTTGTTACAGGCTGCCAGGAACTGTTTAGTTGCTGAAAACGGCACAGTAAAAGTTTCAGATTTTGGCCTGTCAAGGTACAGCAAATCACATATTGCAGGTTTTTTATTGTTTTAACATTTGGCGTATGTGAAGAGAACATATGTACTGAAATTTTAAAATTGCTGTGAATGCGTTCATTCTTTTTGGCATCTTTTTTAGGGCTGTTTCAGGCGATTGCAGTCTGAATCTGCCTGAAAAAGATTTAATGTGCACATACCCTAAAGTGAATCAATTAGTGATGTGCGAGTGTGCTCGTTACTCGGGTTTTTCGAGCATGCTAGGGTGTTCTCCGAGTATCTTGGGTGTGGTTGTAGATTATGTTTGTTTCCCACTGCAGCTGCATGATTTGCGGCTGCTAGACAGCCTGAATACATGTGGGGATTCCCTAACAAACAGGCAATCCCTGCATGTGTTCAGGTTGTCTAACAGCCGCAAATCATGCAGCTGCATGGACACAAACATAATCTATGAGCACGCCCAAGATTCTCGGAGAACACCCGAGCCTGCTCAGAAAACTCGAGTAACAAGCACACTCGCTCATCACTAGAATTTTTTCTTTTTTGGATCCTTATTAGTGATTAGCAAGTGTGCTCGTTACTTGAGTTTGCCGAGCATGCTCGGGTATTCTCCGAGTATCTTGGGTGTGGCCGTAGATTATGTTTGTTTCCCCCTGCAGCTGCATGATTTGCGGCTGCTAGACAGCCTGAAAACATGTGGGGATTCCCTAACAAACAGGCAATCCCTGCATGTGTGCAGGCTTTCTAGCAGCTACAAATCATACAGCTGCGGTGACTAAAACATAATCTATGAGCACGCCCAAGATACTCGGAGACTACCCGAGCCTGCTCAGAAAGCTCAAGTAACGAGCACACTCGCTCAACACTAATCTTTATATGATTAATTGTTATTATATTATTAATAGATTGTCTAACAGCCGCAAATCATGCAGCTGCATGGACACAAACATAATCTGCGAGCACGCCCAAGATACTCGTAGAACACCCGAACATGCTCGGAAAACTCAAGTAACAAGCACAGCTCATCACTAGAATCTATCATTTTTGGATCCTTATTAGTGATGAGCAAATTCTGCTGCGGTCTCCCATTCTTCTCCAGCCGCAGTGGAGTCTGCTCAGTGGAGACGTCGGTCCCAGCATCTTGCTCAGTCTCACTCTGTGCATAGGGTTACTGCTGCTTTTCCTGCTTCTGCCATTGAAGCCAGTGCTGGGCAGCGGCGAGCAGACGCTTTTGGGACTAAGTCCTGCTTTTTCCCTTCTGAGCATGCCCAGGGTGAGATCTCCCGTTGGAGATCGAGGGTCACATGCTCAGATGTTGCAGCGGTTCTCATTGGTCCTCCAGGAAGGTCCTTAAGGTGCTAAACTTCTGTGGCAGCTTCCTATTGGTCCTTTATTGGAAGGTCCTATACATGCTGCAGCTATATAAGCTTCGCATGACTGCACGGCCATGCGCTAGTATACAATTGTAATCGTGTGTGTGTTGATGAGTGCAAGTTGTTCCTTAAAAACTCATCCCTTGTGTATGACTGTTCGCGTAAGGTGTATGGCTGCAATCTAGCGCCCAGCTGAACTCACAGCGTTAACACACTAAAAAGCGCCTACTGCTGTGACCGCCAGTACGGTGCCACATGCCATTAGAGCACTTCTTTAACCCAAGTCAGGGTGGTTAGTGGCGTCCGCCAGTATGGTACAGTTCGCACTCTTGTGCTAATTAATTATTAGTTTTGTTACGTGCGGTATTGCGGCCCTGTGACGCAACAGGGTTCGCTTCCTTCACACAGGGTGAGGTTAACCTGTGTGTGTATTCACATAGTACCGCCAAAGAGTCCGTCATTACTTGGCAGCAGGTTCCATCTCTGCACGGTGGACCCCGGGCTGTGAACACACCTTATTCTATCTTATTATTTGGTGCGTTCCGCTAGCCCTAACAGCAAGTGTGCTCATTACTCGAGTTTTCTGAGCATGCTCGGGTGTTCTCCCAGTATCTTGGGCATGCTCACAGATTATGTTTGTGTCCCCGCAGCTGCATGATTTGTGGCTGCTAGACAGCCTGAATACATGTGGGGATTCCCTAACAAACAGGCAATCCCTGCATGTATTCAGGCTTTCTAGCAGCCACAAATCATACAGCTGCGGTGACTAAAACATAATCTACAAGCACGCCCAAGATACTCGGAGACCACCCAAGCATGCTCGGAAAGCTGAAGTAACGAGCACACTCGCTCAACACTAATCCCTATACTGTATGATTAATTGTTGGTGTCTGCACATATACATGGCTCTCTCTATTGCAGTCGAAGGCTGTGTTCACACAAATTTATTTGAAGCATTCAAAAACATCAAATTTTTCAAGCTAGCACCGTTTCCTGAAAACTGAGCAGTTTTTTATGTTGAATCAGTTTTTATGACGTTTTAAACGATAAGCAAATAAAAGTAAGACACGCAGGACCATCAAATTATGAATATGCGATAGAGTAACATCATACAATACTTCTCAATACATGGATCATCCAAATGTGATATTAAAGGTCACGTGCGCGAATGCCAAAAAAAAAGTAGGGAGGGAGAGAGGCTGGTTGAAAAAAGAGATGAAAAAGAAAGGGGTGGAGAGAAGGGGAGAAACCACTAAGAAAAATATGGTATGGAAGCTGTCCGAAACCCTAAATTCTTCCCATTGGTGCCATATCTGCCAGAATTTCCTGAAATCATCTGGCTTTTTAGCTGAAAGGTTTTCCATCGCATAAAGAAATAACATTTCCTGCTGCCATTCCAACACTGAAGGAATGGTGGAGGTCCACCAATGGCGTGGAATAACTGTCGGCTGTAAGGCAGGAGGAACGGAAACAGAGGAACTTTTTGACTTTTAGCCACTGTCTGACCACTTAGAGAGGTACTGATCTGGAAAATGTTACCCCTGAAAGGATCAATATTGGGGCAACTCCACCAGATGGGGGACATAGTCCCTGTGTCGCTTCCAGAGTGCCAGCAAATCTCAGATATGTATTGTCTATATTTTGGGGTGATCCAGGGGAGAAGTTTTAAGGGGGTACCAGTATTGAGCACCCGCCAGGGCCGTGGGGTACTCGGGCCAGGTCGGAGAGTTTTTAAGGGGAATGTGTCATGGCAGCAGTGACTCTGTCTGTGGCCCTGGGCGTCCAATAAAAGTGAAATAAAGGGGAATAAAGTTTATGGGATAAATGTTCGTGACTCCACCTATGGTACTCGGCAAATAGGAGATGTTAGCTGGCGCTGCTTAAAGAGACCACTAGGGCTGATGGTGATGCAGCAGAGTTGGTACAGCTCTCCACAGGTAGCGCTTTAGTCTCAGGGCACTTTAGGCTGTAAAAGATGGAGATGCTGATGATGGATGTGGTGCAGGGTGGATGGCGCAGTAAATAAGTGTGAAGACACAGCGGGGTGCAGTTTCCAATGATTTACTCACAGTTCTTAGTTGCCCCAGCCGGGGTGCTGTGTCCTCCGAGTAGGTGGCCCAGCCAGCTCTCAAGCAAATTGGGTGCACTTTCCAGAACCCCCTTTCTATTTTCCTTTACTGGCCATCTCTCTGCACTGGCACTCGCCTCTCCTGCCCTGCGCCTGCCACACAGTGTCCCAAGCCAGCAGCCACGGATCTTGTCGGGCGGCGAGCTCTAAGTCCCCCTGGATCCTATACGGCTGTCTTATCAGCGAATGTGTGCAGATGTGGCTGTGCTTCTTACAAAAGCCACAGCTTCCGATTATCTAGCTGAGTCCTTAGTTTCTCCACTAAAATGGGGCCGCCGGTCCCCTAACTGCAACCTGTTCACTCCACCTGACAATGGTCAGCATGAATGCGAGCCCCACGGGTGGACTCCTCACTACCCGTGCCTCTTGGACCCCTTCCTTTTCTTCCTTCTGTAGTTTCATATTCCTTCATTTCCCTCTCTTTGGGAACTCCTTTCTGTCTCTCTTGATCCTACTGCTTCCTCTCTCTCTCACGTCTGCTCTCCTCTCCTCCCCCCTGAAGACTCTCTGTCTCCACCCACAACCTCTACCTTTATACCCCCCTCCAGCTTGAGATGAGGCCATCCTCCCTAAGGGTACGCCCAGGTGCCCTGACTGAAGTGTCTAGTGTTGGATGCTGGTGTAGGATTCTGTGCCTCTTTAACTGAGAGCCAAATACCACTGGCTGAGGTGCAGTATCTCTGTGGTGACTGGACCCTCAGGGGCGCCACAAATGCTCAAATCGAACAATAGTTGTTCAATAGAAACCCATTGTTTGGTTTGTCTATGGAAATGCCAGTCTAGAGCTGTAAAAAGAAGGGAAGCATAATGGTAGGACTTAAAGTCAGAAAGTCCAGCTCCCCATACATGTTTAGGAGGAATCGGAGCTTTCCATGCTGTCCTAGCTTTTGTAGGTCCGCATATAAATTTAATTATTGCTGAATGGAGCTTACTAAAGAAAATTGTTGAAGGGTGAATAAGAATGGTTTTGAATATAAAAAGATATCTTGGCAAAACATCCATTTTTAAGGCATTAAATTCTCCCAAACCAAGACAGTTATGATTTGTCATATTTAGTTAAACCTTTAAGGGTGCGGTCCAAAGTAGAAGAATAGTTTAATTGATATAGGATCTGACTATTCATAGGGATTTGGTCTCCCAAATACAACATAGAACTAGATTGCTATTTAAGGAACGTTCTGAGAAATCTGGACTTTAAAGGGAACCTGTCACCCCCAAAATCTAAGATGAGGTAAGCCCACCGGCATCAGGGGCTTATCTACAGCATTATGTTATGCTGTAGATAAGCCCATGATGTATCCTGAAAGATGAGAAAAAGAGATTACACTCACCCAGGGGCGGTCCCGTTATGATGGGAGTCGCGGTCCGGTCCGGGGCCTCCCATCTTCTTACGATGACGTCCTCTTCTTGTATTCACATTGCGGCTCCGGCGCAGGCGTACTTTGTCTGTCCTGTTGAGGGCAGAGCAAAGTACAGCAGTGTGCAGGCGCTGGACCTCTCTGACCTTTCCCGGCACCTGCGCACTGCAGAACTTTGCTCTGCCCTCAACAGGGCAGAGAAGGTATGCCTGCGCCGGAGCCGCAGCGTGAAGACAAGAAGAGGACGTCATCGTAAGAAGATGGGAGGCCCCGGACCGGACAACAACGCCCATCGGACCAGATCGCAGTGGGACTACCCCTGGGTAAGTATAATCTAACCTCTTTTTCTCATCTTTCAGGTTACATCGGGGGCTTATCTACAGCATTACAGAATGCATTACAGAATGCTGTAGATAAGCCACTGAGGCTGGTGGGCTTAGCTCACCTTCGATTTTGGGGGTGACAGGTTCCCTTTAAGTGCTTGTGGCAAGGAGATATTTAGCGCCTCCGATTTATTAAAGTTGACTTCGAAATTTGTCAATTGGCTGCAACAATCAAATTGTTATGTGATAGAGGGAAAGGAGATATGTGATTGGGATATATAAAGCAGGAGATCGTCAGTGTAGTGGGCCATTTTATAAGTTGTCCGCCATACTGAAAGGCCTTTGATATCAGGGTTCTTTATGATGGATACTGCCAAATGCTCCATAATGAGAAAGTATAGGAGAGGGGACATGGGGCACCACTGTAGTGTTCCATTAAGTATAGGTATGTGTTGTGAATTATGTTGTCGAACTCCCTCCTGTGGTCGTGAATGGTACTTCGGCGAGTTCTGTCTATGGGCTCCCTCTGGTGGCTGTGAGTGAAGCTGCTGCTTCTGAGGTTCCTTACACAGGTGACATGGTTTATCCTTTGGTTGACTGCTCTATTTAACTCCTCTCAGATCGTTACTCCATGCCAGCTGTCAATGTTTTTGCATTGGTTCAGTTCGCTCCTGGATCTCTCTGGTGACCTGCCTTCTCCTGCAGAAGCTAAGTTCCTGATAGTCATTATTTGTTCACTGTTTTCTTGTCCAGCTGGTTTTCATGATTTTGTCTTGCTAGCTGGAAGCTCTGGGATGCAGAGTGGCCCCTCCGCACCGTGAGTCGGTGCGGAGGTCTTTTTTGCACACTCTGCGTGGTCTTTTGTAGGTTTTTGTGCTGATCGCAAAGTTACCTTTCCTATCCTCTGTCTATTTAGTAAGTCTGGCCTCCCTTTGCTGAAACCTGTTTCATTTCTGCGTTTGTGACTTTCATCTTTACTCACAGTCAATATATGTGGGGGGCTTCCTTACCTTTGGGGAATTTCTCTGAGGCAAGGTAGGCTTTATTTTCTATCTCTAGGGCTAGATAGTTCTTAGGCTGTGACGAGGCGCCTAGGTCTGGTCAGGAGCGCTCCACGGCTATTTCTAGTGTGTGTGATAGGATTAGGGCTTGCGGTCAGCAGAGCTCCCACATCCCAGAGCTCGTCCTGTATGAGGTTTAACTATCAGGTCATTCCGGGTGCTCCTAACCACCAGGTCATAACAGTACAGCTGTCCAACCCTGTGCCTTCTTTTCTAGAAAATTCTCGCCTGCTGAGCGCAATTATGATGTGGGCAATCGGGAGTTCTTGGCCATGAAGTGGGCATTCGAGGAGTGGCGACATTGGCTTGAAGGAGCTAAACATCGCGTGGTGGTCTTGACGGATCACAAGAATTTAACTTATCTCGAGTCTGCCAAACGGTTGAATCCTAGACAGGCTCGATGGTCGCTCTTTTTCTCCCGTTTTGATTTTGTGGTTTCATACCTTCCGGGATCTAAGAATGTGAAGGCTGACGCCCTGTCAAGGAGTTTTGTGCCTGACTCTCCGGGTGTTCCGGAGCCGGCGGGTATTCTTAAAGAAGGGGTAATTTTGTCTGCCATTTCCCCTGATTTGCAGCGTGTGCTGCAAAAGTTTCAGGCTGATAGACCTGACCGTTGTCCTACGGAGAAACTGTTTGTCCCTGATAGATGGACTAGTAGAGTTATCTCGGAGATTCATTGTTCAGTATTGGCTGGTCATCCTGGAATCTTTGGTACCAGAGATTTGGTGGCTAGATCCTTTTGGTGGCCTTCTTTGTCACGGGATGTGCGTTCTTTTGTGCAGTCCTGTGGGATTTGTGCTCGGGCTAAGCCCTGCTGTTCTCGTGCCAGTGGGTTGCTTTTGCCCTTGCCGGTCCCGAAGAGGCCCTGGACGCATATTTCCATGGATTTTATTTCTGATCTCCCTGTTTCTCAAAAGATGTCGGTCATTTGGGTGGTTTGTGATCGCTTCTCTAAGATGGTCCATTTGGTACCCTTATCTAAACTGCCTTCATCCTCTGATTTGGTGCCATTGTTTTTCCAGCATGTGGTTCGTTTGCATGGCATTCCAGAGAACATCGTCTCGGACAGAGGTTCCCAGTTTGTTTCGAGGTTTTGGCGGTCCTTTTGCGCTAAGATGGGCATTGATTTGTCTTTTTCTTCGGCTTTCCATCCTCAGACTAATGGCCAAACCGAACAAACTAATCAGACTTTGGAGACATATCTGAGATGCTTTGTTTCTGCTGATCAGGATGATTGGGTGTCTTTCTTGCCTTTGGCTGAGTTCGCCCTTAATAATCGGGCCAGCTCGGCTACTTTAGTTTCTCCTTTTTTCTGTAATTCTGGTTTCCATCCTCGTTTCTCTTCAGTGCAGGTTGAGTCTTCGGACTGTCCTGGTGTGGATGCGGTGGTGGACAGGTTGCAGCAGATTTGGACTCATGTGGTGGACAATTTGACATTGTCCCAGGAGAAGGCTCAACGTTTCGCTTACTGCCGGCGTTGTGTTGGTCCCCGACTTCGTGTTGGGGATTTGGTTTGGTTGTCATCTCGTCACGTTCCTATGAAGGTTTCCTCTCCTAAGTTTAAGCCTCGTTTTATTGGACCATATAAGCTTTCTGAAGTTCTTAATCCTGTGTCATTTTGTTTGGACCTTCCAGCTTCTTTTGCCATCCATAATGTGTTCCATAGGTCGTTGTTGCGGAGATACGTGTCGCCTATGGTTCCCTCCGTTGATCCTCCTGCCCCGGTATTGGTCGAGGGGGAGTTGGAGTATGTGGTGGAGATTTTGGATTCTCGTGTTTCGAGACGGAAACTCCAGTACCTGGTCAAGTGGAAGGGTTATGGTCAGGAAGATAATTCCTGGGTTTTTGCCTCTGATGTTCATGCTGCCGATCTTGTTCGTGCCTTTCATTTGGCTCATCCTGATCGGCCTGGGGGCTCTGGTGAGGGTTCGGTGACCCCTCCTCAAGGGGGGGGGGTACTGTTGTGAATTCTGTTGTCGAACTCCCTCCTGTGGTCGTGAATGGTACTTCGGCGAGTTCTGTCTATGGGCTCCCTCTGGTGGCTGTGAGTGAAGCTGCTGCTTCTGAGGTTCCTTACACAGGTGACGTGGTTTATCCTTTGGTTGACTGCTCTATTTAACTCCTCTCAGATCGTTACTCCATGCCAGCTGTCAATGTTTTTGCATTGGTTCAGTTCGCTCCTGGATCTCTCTGGTGACCTGCCTTCTCCTGCAGAAGCTAAGTTCCTGATAGTCATTATTTGTTCACTGTTTGCTTGTCCAGCTGGTTTTCATGATTTTGTCTTGCTAGCTGGAAGCTCTGGGATGCAGAGTGGCCCCTCCGCACCGTGAGTAGGTGCGGAGGTCTTTTTTGCACACTCTGCGTGGTCTTTTGTAGGTTTTTGTGCTGATCGCAAAGTTACCTTTCCTATCCTCTGTCTATTTAGTAAGTCTGGCCTCCCTTTGCTGAAACCTGTTTCATTTCTGCGTTTGTGACTTTCATCTTTACTCACAGTCAATATATGTGGGGGGCTTCCTTACCTTTGGGGAATTTCTCTGAGGCAAGGTAGGCTTTATTTTCTATCTCTAGGGCTAGATAGTTCTTAGGCTGTGACGAGGAGCGCTCCACGGCTATTTCTAGTGTGTGTGATAGGATTAGGGCTTGCGGTCAGCAGAGCTCCCACATCCCAGAGCTCGTCCTGTATGAGGTTTAACTATCAGGTCATTCCGGGTGCTCCTAACCACCAGGTCATAACAGGTATGGGACTGGATAGGTACCCATTGACTCATACTTTTGCAGTAAGCAAGATATATAGGGACAGGATCTGAGAGAGAAAACAAGGGTCTAAGACTATTTGTCTAAGGACAGCCGACATGAACCCCCAGTCAACCCAGCCAAAGGCCTTCCCTGTGTCGATTGATAGAAGACACAAGGGAACAGACAAAGACTTGGCCTTGGTTGTCAGTAGCAAAGTTTTAATAGTATTATCCCTCGCCTAGTGCCCCTGAACTAATCAACCTGGTAAGCATATATCAGACCCAGGAGGAGAGGAGCCAATCGATTTTCTAGGGTATTGGAATACAATTTAATGTCTATATTGACCAGCGACATAGGTCTGTAGCTAGAAGGTAAAGGGGCATCTTTCCCTGATTTAGGTAATGCACTCAGGTGGGCTTCTAATGATTGAGGTACACAAGCAGCATTATCAGCTAAAGAATTGAAAACCCCAGAAAGGAAGGGGGTAAGCAACTCCCGGAATGTTTTATAAAAAGCTGGAGTGAACCCTTCAGGTCCAGGACTTTTACCATTCGGAGACTGAGTAATTACAGAACCAACTTCTGCAGCACTAATATCAGTCTCTATAGATTCTATAGATTCTGCGTTCAATACTGGCAACGCAGTCTCCCTCACATATGTTTCTCTACGGTCTGATAGGGACTGGGGGTTCATGTTAGCAAACTGTCCCTTAATGTCATAGAATTGGGCATAGTATGTCCTACATGTGCAGGCTCGGACTCCCCTGGTGGGCCCCAGTGCAGACCTGGGCCTCCAACCTCACTATATGGGCAGTGCTTGGCATAATTCACTTGATTCCCGCTGTACAGAAAAAAAGCAGCATCTCATCATTCATTATCCCAACTACCCAGTGTATTATTAAATAGAGATAGAAGTAAATTTGTGATGAGGGTAGTGTAATATTTGTATGCAGGTGAAAAGTGGACCCCCCAAAGTCAATGTTACTGGTAGGCCCTTGGCACCTCAGTCCGACACTGTTCACACTCCAGGCCAGAAGGGGGAGCTCTGATCCAGCTTGTGGGTGGCTCCCCTATATATATTCTGGTCTGGAGGGAAAGTTAGTCAGTTCCTGTCAGAGAGACAGAGGAGAAGGAAGCAGAGGGGCTGTGCAGCCACGAGAAGTGCTGCAGTTCCTGGAAAGAAAAAGAGAAAGCAAAGAAGGACATGTTGTAGAGAGTTGTTGTGAATTCTGCTTTTGGGTTCCCTCCAGTGGTTGTAGGTGGCAATGCAGTTGTCCCTGGGTTGCAGTCCTGGTCAGGTGTATCTGCTGATTGCAGTTCTGACTGGGGTATTTAGGTGTGCAGGATTCATTAGTCCTTGCCAGTTGTCCATGGTTCTGGGAGGTTTTGGATCTTTGTCTGGTTCCTCCTGCCTTGCTGCCAATTCAGCAAAGATAAGTGTCTGGTTTTTGTTTCTGTGGCACACATGCTGTGTGCTTAATAATTCTGTGCTATTCATTTGTTTTCTCTTGTCCAGCTTAGATTGTGTCAGTGTTTTCTCAGTCTTGTTGGATTCTCAGGAGTTGCAGATATATGCTCCACGTCTTTAGTTAGATGGTGGAATTTTTTTGTATTATCTGCTGTGGATATTTTTTGGAAGGGTTTTAATACTGACCGCTTAGTATTCTGTCCTATCCTTTCCTATTAAGCTAGAGTGGCCTCTTTTGCTAAATCCTGTTTACTGCCTGCGTGTGTCTTTCCTCTACTACTCACAGTCAATATTTGTGGGGGGCTGCCTATCCTTTGGGGTTCTGCTCTGAGGCAAGGTAGAATTCCTACTTCCATCTATAGGGGTATTTAGTCCTCCGGCTGTGTCGAGGTGTCTAGGATTTGTTAGGCACACCCCACGGCTACTTCTAGTTGCGGTGTTAAGTTCAGGATTTGCGGTCAGTACAGTTTCCACCAACTCCAGAGAAAGTTTCATGCGACTCCAAGGTCACCGAATCATAACAGAGAGTGTGAAGGAGAAATGAAGCACAGGCAAAGTGAAGACCTAGGGGGGTTAGCTGCAACTGAGCCGCCGCCCTACTGAGCTCATGAAACCGGTAGCCGGAAGACCAAGGTTGTGCAGTATTTTACATCTCACAGCAGAAACCGGCAGAACAGCAGATTGCAAGTTACCTGTCCACCATACACCTGAAGACACAGTAACGCATAGAGCTCGGGTCATGATAGAGATCCTATAAAAAGGCTCGAGTTACCTGTCGTACAGGTATTGTCCTACCTAAAGGGGGACTGAGAGATAAAGTGAGGACCTTGTGTGAGGCCTAAGGCAGCAAGGGACTACACCACCACAGTGCTAGTAGGAAGCCTTCCAACCCCACCTGGTCAGGTTGATTCCAGATTTGCTTCCAAGCCGGCCGGACCACAACTGCACCCGTGATCTGGTACCCTGGACTGTGGCTGCCTGAACATTCAGTAAAAAGGTAAAGAGACTGCAACCCTGTGTCCTTCGTTTCTTTCTATATCACCTACCACCTGTCCCCACTACATCGGGAGCCCTGGGGACCCAGCTTCACCTGTGGGAAGTCATACAATCATTGCTGCCATAACATCACCCCAGAGGACCCCTTTAAGCAGCGTCGGTCATCACTGACCGAGAACCACAAGTGGCATCATGAACAAACTTTATTCACAAAATCCCTTAAAGCCATTCCCCTTTACTTGGGCACCCAGGGCCACGGACCAGGTCGCCGCCGCCGTGACACATCCCCTTTAAATACCGGACCCGGTACCGAGTACACCACGGCCATGGTGGGCGTTCCACATACATCTTATCATTTCATTCAGAGTTCTGTTTTTCCTTTCTGCTACTCGCTCTGTTCAGGTGTGTATGGAACAGTTTTTTGATTATCCATTCCATAGTAGTTTTCTATTTGGTGTCCTGTAAATTCACCTCCATTATCACTTCTGATGATGATTGGCTTCCTCTGAAACTTGCTATTTGACATTCACATAGTCTTCTAATTTCTCAAAAACTTCACTTTTGTTCTTTATCAAGTACTTGACTGTGTATCTTGAGTAGTCATCTATGAAGGTCACAATATATCTATTACTTCCTGATGTGGTCACTTTCATGGGTCCACATACATCAGTGTGTACCAAGTCAAGTGGTCTTGTGCTTTTTGTTTCACTCTCTTTAGGTATAGATACTCTTGTAGCTTTAGACAACATTCACATTTTACGGTAATTGAGCAATCAGATATCAATAGGTCTTTTGTCAAATTCTTCTTTTGTAATGCCATTATACTCTCAGGATGTCTGTGTCCTAGACGCCTATGCCACATGTAAATACAATTCTTGTGATCATGTGTACATAACTTCATCTGTTCCTTTAATGTGTCTAGATAATATACAGTAATTGTTCACCTGCTTTGACATTATTTATTACCTTATCTCCCGCTAGGGTTGTACAATTATCATCTTTGATTTTTACAGTAAGTCCTTTGGTTGTCAATCCTCCTTCTAGTCCTGGAACATATAACACATCCTTTACTAGCAATTTTGAATTATGCCCAAATCTATCAGGAGTCAGGACAGATTAGCATTCCTTGTCCAATACCTTCTGCGGTTATTTTACTCCCATCTGCAAGATAAATTGCTTCCTTCTTATTTTCATCAAGTTCAGTAAAGAAGCTTTTATCACTATTCATGTCACTTGTTGTTCCTGAGTTAATAAACTGGCCTGATGATTACTCTTTATCACTTACTTTAAATGTGCCATTCCAGTGATCTGCATGTGGGTTAGAAATTATGCTTTTTACTTTCTGTTTATTCTCCTTTTGGTGTAATTTCTGTTATTCTGCTTTCCATATAGTACAGTCTTTCTGTAAATGTCCCTTTTTCTTGCATCTGAAACATTCTCTTGTCTGTATTATGGGGCTTCTTGTCTGTCACTTTAAGAGCATTTTCACTATTCCTTTCAGTGGAATCGTTTGTTTGCTCTTTCCTTCTATGATATTCATCTATAAGTCTGGTCTTTACAAACTCTAGTGTAACGTCTGCTTCAGGTCTTGTCTCTAGTGCATTTATCCAAGCAGTTTATGAATCTGGTAAACTGCACAATAATATTGCTGCTGTATGGCTATCCTTAATGTCTTCACCGACTGATCTCAGCTGTTACCCTCCGTCATGGAGTTTATATGATCCTGCACGTCTTTCCTTGCCCTTTATCTCATCTTGTAAAGTTTTCTTAGCGGGAATAGTTTGTGATTTAAGCTGGATCTTTCATGTAGCTTTCTCAATGCTTCCCACATTACCTTTGCTGTATTCTCATTCCTTATGTGGATTAACTGATCATCCTCCACCAATAAGCTGACAGTAGCTCTTGCTTGTCTGTTTTTCTTATCCCATGTCTGATTATTATCATTGGGTCTGTCTGTAGTGATTACCTCCCATAAATCATCTTTAGACAATAACATCTCCACTTTGAACTTCCATAACTGATAGTTCTCATTGTTGGGCTTACCTACTGTGAGTCTCTGCTATGAACTGTTGCTCATCTTTAACTTATTTCTCTTACTTGTTTGGAGAGAATTGCTCTGAAAATTCTTTTGCATTCACCAAGTCCTTTTTGTCTTCTATGTTGGGACCATAACCTGTTGCATAGTTTTGTCGCAGAAGAAACTTGTGACAGTAGATTATATGGGGTAATTCAACTTTTATCTACACAGAACATGAGGCACATGCATCAGCTTCTTAATAAAGCATAACAGGAAGTCTAAAGGACCTTTTACCAGAGAGAAAGTGAAACCAAAGTACAAGTATATGCATTATATTCAACTAAGCATATAACAGTAACAACATCGCCAACTACTGTCAGAAAAGTGTAAACTTCACCTGTACACAAATAAGTCTGTATATGTTGCATATCTGCCAACATATATGGGGCTTATTATTCTTTATGGGGCCCATAATACTGTTTGGAGCGATATATACAGCTCATTACTATGTATGGAGCAATATATGGGGCCCATAATACTGTATGGAGCAATATATGGGGCTCATTATACTGTATGGATCACTATGTGGTGCCTATAATACTGTATGGAGCACTGTGTGATGCCCATAATACTGTATGGAGGATTATACTGTCCGGTTTCTGACCTATTGTAGACTTTACAATAATAGATATCACTCACGTGATATACCATAATAAGTAAGTGAAATCTCTAACATTGTACAATACCTACTGTATATTTCTCTGTCGTATCTGTGCAGCATGAATCATGGTATGTGTTAAAGAGGCCCACTGAAAGAATTTTGCCCGGGGCCCACGAAAACCTAGAGAGCCGGCCCTGCCTAAATAACCTGATGCACATCAGAAGGCTGTCAGCCAAGGATTATTCAGCCAATAGTTTGGCCGACAGCTATTTTCCCTGAAGAGCTCATTCACCCAAGAGCTCCTGTGTTCTCAATGAGAAAGTTGCCAGTGGCTTATCTCCGTTTAGAACAAAGCAATTTATAAGTCTGAAATTGGACATGACCGATCGACATCTCACCCAACAATCAGTTGGCCGGTGCCCCCATACACATTAGTGTCCAGAAAATCTATGGATATTGTTGTGTTTATCTGACATTAGTCTAATGCAGTGTTCCCCAAGTTCGGTCCTCAAGAGCCACCAAGGGGTCATGTTTTCAGGATTTCCTTAGTAATGCCCAGGTGAGAACTCCATAATCTAGACAAGCATCAATTCCATCACCTGGGCCATACTAAGGAAATCCTAAAAACACGACCTGTTGGTGGCTCTTGAGGACTGGAGTTGGGGAAGACTGGGCTAATGTATATGGGGGGGGTAGTATTCCCCATATTGGTGGCTGCAGGCTGCCCAAATTGTGTCATTTATCTGTACAAATGTGACAGTAGTCACTACTCTCGGACAAGCCGCGAGGCTTGGTAGTCAATAAGGAAATTCATTTGCACATATCTTGGATTTATTTAGCTTAAAAATTAGGTTTCCATGTATGAATAATACCGTTAGCATATAATCTGAGTTTTGCACGGATGTCATCGAACATAATACTTATATACAATGTTCCTGTCTTGAACAGATATGTATTAGATGATGAATATACAAGCTCACTGGGCTCAAAATTTCCTGTCCGTTGGTCTCCTCCCGAAGTGCTTTTATACAGCAAGTTCAGCAGTAAATCAGATGTATGGTCCTTTGGTAAGTGATAAAGGGATTTCACAAGATTTGGGCAAAAATCAGTAACAGAATTGTAAATTAAAAAAAATCTTAAATGTACAGAATAATATCAGACTGTTGGATAAACAGTAAAGCAAAGTATACACTGTTGGCATAACTCCTGATTTACCCCATGGGGTTTCTTTCCAACTCATCTCGGGAGAACTTGCCACACAGATTCCTTTAGTTCCTCACTTTTTCACCACCCTCCTCATCTTCTCAATACAAACTCGCATCTTGGTTCCCTACCAGTGCCACATACAATGCCGACAATGGTGCCAAGCAGCTGGCGGCCCCAATAATAACTGTGCCCAGAAGATCGTAATAGCAATATTACTGTCTGCCCAAATGGTGTCCACCAAAATAAGAGTGCTAATTGTAGTGCCAACTAGGGTGCCCCCAATACCAACAGGGTTCACCAACATAATTATGCCAAGCATAATAACTGTGCCAATGAGAGTGGCCCAAATTGTAAAGCAATGGACTTCTTAACACAAGTATTGAATGTAAACCTTACCTTAAAAGAATGAAAAAATGTTATGTACCTAAAATGGTACCAAAAAAATTGAGCTCATCCTGCAAAAAAATCAAAGTCACAGTCAGGTCCAGCAGAAAAATAGGGGGATTCCACATTAGTGGGAGAAGAAATGATCTGGAAACGTTACATGGATTCCAAAATCCGATCCAACAAAATCCATGCTTCCAATCACGCGCTTGTGAACCGAAACCACAGTTAGTGTCCAGATGTATGTCAGTGATAGACTTGGGAAAAAAACTAATGTATGGGCAATAAAGTGCCAATGTGCCCAAACTGCAGCTTATGGGGCATTGCCATGCTCTGAATAAATTGTGCACAAATTTGTAAGATCCATTTTCTATTAACGTTGTTATAAATACAAATTTGAGGCAAAATCAATCACTTTAGAGGAAAAAAATGTAATTTATCATTTTTTTTTCATTCCACTTTGCAGTAATTCCCTGGAAGCACCTGAAGGTTTAATAAACTTCCTGAATATGAATTTGAATACTTTTGTGGGTGCTGTTTTAAAGTGGGGCATTTGGATTTTTTCTGACATATAAGCCTCTAAAAGTGAAGTTTGTTAGTATTTAAGGTTGAAGGTAGACCTAAGTACATCGAGGCGAGAAACCCAAGAGGCAGACATTAATAGCTCCATATTAGTGGAAAAATGTCTTTCCGACTCCACCTGTGACAATAAGACTAGTTCCCTATCTACATTAAACTTCAACGATTGCTATTTCTCAGCCCAAGCCTCCAGCTTACATAGATGTAGTATTAAATTATCCTCCTCTATGTACATTACCTTGCAGAGTTTGGTATCATCTGGAAATATTGTAATTCTAGTCTGTAAGAACCCTACATGGTCATAAATAAACCTGTTAAAAAGAAAAGGGCCCAATACTGACCCCTGTGATACTCCACTGTTAACCGTGAAAGAAACCAAATGTGTTCTATGAATAACCACCCTGTTTCCTATCACTGAGCCAGTTAGTAACCCAAAACACATTTTTTTTCTCCTAATCCCTTTGCTCTTATGTTATGTACCAACCTTTTCTGTGGCCTTTGAAAAGTCCATATAGACAATATTCACGTCATTACCCTGGCTCAGTCTGCATATTACCTCCTCATAGAATCAGATCAGATTAGTTTGACTGGTTCGATCCCTCATAAACCCATGTTGATGGTGGGTCATCACGTGCCCAAAGTGGTCCATAAAAATTTTAATGGAAAAAAAATGCTAACATCTTAACAAAATAAAAGGACATTTCAAAAATGATGCTGATGTGACTTAGGAAAAGTCATCAACATCGGATAGGTGGGTTTCTGCACCACCGATCAGATGTGAATGGTGGATGGAGCTGGGACTGCTCAGCTTCGTTCACTTTGAAGTGGCCGTTGGCAAGAACTTAATAACAGCTGAGCAGTGGAGGTCCCGGGTGACCTAGTGATGGAATATCATAAATCTGGAGAGCCTTCAAACATTTTAATCTTAGAGTAATATATACTCGCTTTCATTTTTTAGGTGTCCTGATGTGGGAAGTTTTCACATTTGGAAAGATGCCGTATGAAATGTTCAGTAACAATGAAATTGTGGATCAAATAATAAAAGGAGTTCGTCTGTACAGACCTCAGCTGGCAACAGATAAAGTGTACAGTGTGATGATGAGCTGCTGGGAAGAGGTAACTGTTCATTGAATTTACTCAAGTTTTATGGAATATCAACAATAGCTACACGCCTTTTACAATTATAATATAAAAATATGTCAATGAATATTTTTTTTATTTATCTACAGTGCCTTGAAAAAGTCGTCATACCCCGTTAATTTTTCCACATTTTGTCATGTCGCACCCACAAACTTAAATGTATTTTATTTGGATTTTATGTAATAGTATGTGATTTTCTTAGTATTTTACATATCTGAAAATTGTGAGGTGCATTTGTATTCAGCCCACCTGAGTCAATACTTTATAGGACCGCCTTTTGCTGCAGTTACTACTGCAGTCTTTTGGGGTCTTTCTCTAAAGGCTTTGCACATCTAGAGGTGACATTTTGCCCCTTCCTCTCAGTGACATTGGATGGAGACGTCTATGGCCAGCAATTTTCACGATTCTCAATGGAATTTGGGTCTGAACGGTGACTGCGCCGTTCACACACAGGAATATGATCTGATCTAAACCGTTCATTGTAGCTCTGGCAGGATATTTAGTGTTGTTATCCTGCTGGAAGGTGAACCTACGCCCCAGTCTCAAGTCTTTTGCAGCCTCTAACAGGTTTTCCTCTGGGATTGCTCTGTATTTAACGCCATCCATCTTCCCATCAACTCTGACCAGCATTCCTACCCCTGATGAAGAAAATCCTCCCCACAGCATGATGCTGCTACCACCATGTGTGACGGTGGGGATGGTGTTTTCAGAGTGATGCATAATGTTAGCTTTCCACCTTTCCACCACACATATCATTTTGAATTTAGCCCAAAAAGTTCTACTTTGACCTCATGTGACCAGAGTCCCTTCTTCCATATGATCGCTGTATCCCCTACGTGGCTTTTTGCAAATTACAAACAGGACTTCTTATGGCTTGCTTTAAAACATGTCTTTCTTCTTGCCGCTCTTCCATAAAGGCCTGATTTGTGGCGTATAGGACTAATAGTTGTCCTGTGGACAGAGCAGGTGGGAGCGAGCCACCCAACCCCCCCTCCCAGGCGGAGTACGCGGAAGCCGTCATGACAGGGGGTTTGGAGCGAGACATAAGGGAGGTTGGGGGTTAATGCAAGGAGGGGGAGGGAATTAGTGGGATGCCTGGGAAATATTGTCCTGGCGGGGGGTGGAGCCGGTCGTTTCCTGCTCAGGAGCCATTCGAGCAGGACGCAGACACTCACCAGAGATTAGCTCCGTGGACCACGTGTTATCCCAGCTATGGGCGGCGGCTGTATCCCAGCCCCCCGACTGGCTAGAGGCTCAGGTGGCTGGCATCCTGGGAGGTAGCAGCAGCGGCCCCACAGCGGGCGGCTTCGGTGAACGGCGGTCCCGGCGGGTAAGGCCTCCCGAACACCTATCCCCCGACTTGCCTCATTCACCCCAGCGATGGTGCAGGAGCCCCTCCAGGGACCCTCCGGACCGCGTGCCTGCCCGCAGACACCCAAGCAGGCCGCGGTCTGGGAGGAATCCGACTGCAGCGCTGGGGTCTGCGGCGGCAGTCAGGCCTTCTCCCTCCTCACTCCGGGGGGGCGTGGCCTGCACACACCAGAGCTGCGGTGGTCCAAAGCGAGGTCACGGCAGGCCACTGCAGCGCGGTGCAGGCTGCGCGGCCCGCTGCTCCTATCAACACGAGACGGCGTGAGAGTCCCCCAGAGGCAGCAGCAGGCGGCACCCCAGGCTCGGCGGGGCAGCTTGACTCTAGCAGGGATCCCGGTCCCCTTATCCTTCCTGCGAATAGGTCGGCACCTTATCATCTGGCAGCGGATAGCCGGCCTGGGTTCGGGACCCCTTTACACCAGTCTACGACAGTGATGGACGGCTCCATGACAGCGCCTTCTACAGGGGCTGGGACTGCGGGACCTGCATCACGAAGCGGACTTTGCTGCCAAGAGGGCCTGAGGATGGCGCCAGGGCCAGGAGACGGCTGGTCGACCTCATCATCTGCGGCTGGGAGGATCACAACTCCCCTTCAGCCTGGTGAGAATCAGTCTATTTCATGTTTGTCCTCGGCGTTTTCGACGCATAGATCAGTTATAGGGGATCGGGTTGGGGAGTCCGTAGACCGGGGGGAGGGAGCTAATGGGCAGGCGGCTGCGCATTGCGAGGGAGTGGGGGAGCTTTTGTCAGGTGTTCGGGAGCTGTTGACACGATTGGGTGGCGTTAGGCCAGGGACGTCTCCTTTGTCAGCCTGGGTGAGTTCCTCTGATGTTGTGCCTGTTTTGTCGGGCAGCGGGTTTACGGGGCGGGTCAGTTTAGCTGAGCCGGTATCTGTTTCCGTACACACTGAGAAAGAAAAGGAAGGGGGCATCCGCTTAGACGATAAAGCACGTGGCGAGGTATATGTCTGTTTTGAGGGGCCGCCAGGGGCTCATTTGAAGAAGGAAGTGCGGGAAAAGATTTGGAAAGATGAATATGTGGAGATTTTTTCTCTTTTGTCGTTAGAGAAATTTAATTTGGATAAGAGCAAGAAAGAGGATAATAAGAAGGAGGATGAGGAAAAACGGCGATGGCGCATCATTCCTCAGACGTTTGTGAATTGGCTTCAGGCGTTCGCGATCTTGGCGAGTGTTATTGGAGAGAAGGCCCCCGAGAACTGCTCCGCTTTGTTTTGTTACATGGACTCTATAGGGGAGGCGCATAGGGCTTATGGGGGCCAAGCATGGTTGCGGTACGACGAGCAGTTCAGACAACGGAAGGCGGTTCGTCCCGCGATTCGGTGGGACCAGAAAGATATTGGGTTGTGGTTGCGTGTTATGGCGCCTACGAAGTTCGGTCATTCCTTTCCAAGCGGGGCCGGAGCTTCCGGCCAAGCCGCGTCGCACGGTAGCTCCTCAGGAGCTGGGGGTCAGTCAGGACAATCCGGCGGTCAAAAACACGGAGTGTGCTGGCAGTTCAATGAGGGCCAGTGTAAGTTTGGAGCAACTTGCAAGTTCAAGCACCTGTGTTCGCATTGCAATAGTTCTTCCCATGGAGCGTCCAGATGTTTTAAGAAAAAAGAGAAGCCTGATGGTAATTCCAAAGGGGGCGACGCCGGTGATTTTGGACGCGATGGTCCCCTTTCTAAATAGGTTCCCTGATAGGGAGAGGGTGGAGTTGCTCCGAGCGGGTTTTAGCGTGGGGTTTTGCATTCCTGCCCTGTTTTTGATGTGCCGCAGAGTTTAAAGAACCTTAGATCGGCTGAATTGCACGCATCGGTGGTGTCTGAAAAATTGAGTAAGGAGGTGGCGTTGGGTAGGATGTCTGGACCTTTTTCCCATTCCGCCTTTTGACGACCTGGTTGTGTTACCATTGGGTGTGGTTCCCAAGAAGGAGCCTAACAAGTTTAGGCTCATTGAGCATTTATCTTATCCGAAAGGGAGGTCTGTGAATGATGGGATCGATCCAGAGCTTTGTTCAGTAGTTTATACATCGTTTGATGAGGCAGCCAAGTGGGTGCGTAGTTGTGGCAAAGGGGCATTGTTGGCTAAGACCGACATTGAGTCGGCTTTTCGTTTATTGTAGGTTCACCCCGACAGCGTGAGGTTGTTAGGTTGTTATTGGGACGGCGGGTTTTATGTTGACAGATGCCTTCCGATGGGTTGTTCGTTGCCGTGTGCTTATTTTGAGGCCTCTAGTTCTTTTCTTGAATGGGCAGTTCGAGACGTGTCCGGTTTGGATTCGGTGATTCATTACTTGGACGACTTCTTGTGTGTAGGCCCTGATCGGTCTCCATGTTGCGAGGTCCTGTTGAAGACTGTTGTTTGGATAGCTGAGCGGTTCGGGGTCCCACTTGCGCCCGAAAAGACTGAGGGTCTGTGTACGAGTCTGTCCTTTTTAGGCATTGTTATCGACTCGGTGAAGTGGGAGTTTAGGCTGCCTGTCGACAAAGTGCTTGGTTTGAGGGATGAGGTGGCTCGGGCAAGACGTTTGAAGAAGTTGCCATTGCGTGAAGTGCAGTCTCTCCTCGGGAAATTGAATTTTGCGTGCAGAGTTATCCCAATGGGGAGAATTTTTTCCCACAGGCTAGCTAGTGCCACGGCTGGGGTGAGCGCCCCTCATCATTTTGTTCGTCTGTTGGCCGAGCACAAGGCCGATTTGGAGGTTTGGGACCGATTTTTGGCTTGTTACAAAGGGCGTTCATTGTTAATGGATGACGTGGTGGTTAATGCTGACTTGGATCTTTTTACTGACGCGTCAGGCAGTCTTGGCTTCGGGGCCTTTTTTGGGGGCCGTTGGTGCACCGCCAGATGGCCGGAAGAATGGTTTTCAAACGGGTTGGTAAGGAACATTACCTTGCTGGAGATTTTCCTGATTTTGGTGGCAGTGCAGCTATGGGGCAATGATTTTCGGAACAAAAGGGTTCGTTTTAATTGTGACAATATGGCAGTGGTATGTGCCATCAACAGTTTGACAACATCGTCACCTCCGGTGATCAAAGTACTGCGTCAGTTGGTATTGTCTTGTTTGTCCTTGAATGCCTATTTTATGGCATCTCACGTGCCCGGTGTTCAAAATTGTATTGCCGACTCTTTGTCTCGTTTTCAGTGGGAGCGTTTTCGGTCGCTGGCTCCGGATGCCGAGGAGACGGGGTTGGAATGCCTGGTGGAACTTTGGATCATGGTGTCCGGGCTGCAGAACCTTTAATTCAGGCATCCTTGGCTCCTAGTACGTGGTCGGCTTATCGGTTGGTATGGAGTTCTTGGGAGATTTGGTTGGCGTTGTGTGGTGTTGCTGATATGGGACAGGATCAAGTTAGGGCCTTGCTGCTATGGTTGAGACATGGGGCAGATCACGGATGGTCGGCGGCTAAGGTTGACCGGATATTGGCAGGGTTGGCTTTTGGTTTTCAGCTACGGGGTCTTCAGGATTTGTCGAAGTCTTTTTTGGTGAAGCAAGCAGCGAAGGGGATGAGAAGAACAGGCACCCGAGGTGATCGCAGGCGCCCGGTGTCATTTGAGATGTTGGAACAGTTAGGTGCGCGGCTGGATGATATCTGTGATTCCCGTTTTGAGGCCGCCTTATTTCGGCTTGCCTTTTCCCTTGCATTTTTCGGGGCTTTGAGAGTGGGTGAGCTTGTTTCTCCCACTACTGTTCGGCAAGGGGGGCTTTGGGCGGGAGACGTTTTTGTTTCCGGGGGGTCTGAGTATTTTGGCGTGCTGGAAGATTTAGTTTTCATCGCCTCAGCTGCATGATTTACAGCTGCTAGATAGGCTGAATACATGTGGGAGTTGCATGTTTGTTAAGGAATTCCCACATGTATTCAGGCAGTCCAGCAGTCGCAAATCATGCAGCTGAGGTGACGTAAACTAAATCTCCGAGCACGCCAAAATACTCTGAGATCACCTAAGCATGCTCAGGGAGACCCGAGCAACGATGCTACTCACCCATCACTACTCTTCTCCACAAGTTTATCCCTGACCTGTCAGGTGGGCTCCTTGGTTTTCATGATGCTGTTTGTTCCCTAATATTCTCACACAAACCTCCGAGGCCTTCACAAATGGACTCAATTTACTAATTATGTGACTTCTGGAGGTGATTGATCACTCAGGATTATATTTAGGGGTATCAGATTACAGGGGGTGGAATACAACTGCACCTCACAATTTTCAGATTTATATTTTTAAATATTTAGAAAACATTGCATCATTTCCTTTTATACTTCTCATATATTTGTTACTTTGTGTTGGTATCACATAAAATTCCAATAAAAACATTTAAGTTTGTGAGTGTAATGTGAAAAAACGTGAACAAGTTCACTGGGTATGTATACTTTTACAAGGTGCTGTATGTCAGGAGCGATAAACCTGTGGCATGTGTGAAAAGTGCAGTTCACTTCTTTGGAGCAGTTCCTGTTTGAATCTGTTCAGAACAAGGCAATGTGCAATGAAAAAACTGCAAAAAAATAACACTTCAGAGAAAAAAACTATTTCAAAGCTCTTCAAAAATCTCATCAAGGCCACTTTTGGAAAGGAAATTGAAAACTTTAAAAACTCCCTAAAGAAAGACCATGTGCACACAACGTCATTCAGATGCTGGAACAACTGCTGAGTTTTTTCAGTGCAACTGCATCAGAAAACCACCGATGGTCATTTTCCTGAGGCTGCTTCACCGGCGGCTTTCACTCTATGCTGTTAAGTACTGAGGGCGGGCGGCTGCTAAGTGGAAGCCATCAGAAAAAAATGAGCAAATAACTTCTTTTAACCTCTCCAGATTTTCTGAAACTTGAAGTGGTTAAAAAAAGTGACATAGGACAAAACTTATGCACAGCAATGTCATTTTGACAATGCTGTATATGATGTTCATTTTATGGGGAACTTTTGTGGGTCTTTTTCAGGTGGATTCCAAGCACAAAAGTTGTGTGCACATAACCAGAGCCTTATTCTATGTGCACACTGAGTCTTTTTGCTGAGGTTTCAGTGCAAAAACTAGAGTTTTTCAAGGAGTTTTTTTGAGCAGAAACTGAGTGGAAACTCTCAAAATCTCAACACTCCTCAAAAACTTGAAGGTCCAGCTCAGTTTCTTCTTCAGAAACTCAGAAAAAAGACTTTGTGCGCACATGGCCAGTGAGCAGAAATTCAAAGTTTTGAGATTCGGAGAGTTTCCTCTCATTGGTTTTGTGCACATGGGGTCGGTTTTCTTTCACAGAGCAGTCCCAGTAAAAAGCCATCGGTTTTGATGTTGTTTTTGCGTCTTTTTGCTATTTACTTTTTCCTATTGGTCTGTCAATCAAAGTTCTGAGATGTGATTACTGGCTGTTCTGGTCATCTGTGACCCTGCGTTACCCTGTTTTTTAGTGATCTGTGACCCTGCGTTACCCTGTTTTTGAATGATCTGTGACCCTGCATTGCCCTTATGATTGGAATCGAGCAGCTACAGGGAGGATATAAATTAATTTTCTACCTGTGGCCGCTGCTCCAGTATGGCAGCCTAATCTTATTTTAACACTATTTCTCTGCAGAGAAACCCTTGATGAGCCGGTAAACAGCGTTTCTGAACATGATAGATTCTCGTCAACAGTAACTTACCATTTTAATCTTTTAAATGTCATCTGTTTTTAACAGATGTATTGCAATGTGTCAGTACGGCATCCCTTTTTTATGCACCCATTAAAGGGTTTGTCAACTCTTAAGCTATAAGTCTGCAGTCACTCTATGTGACGCTATGTGACTGCAGACTTGTGAATCCTCACATCTCGAGCACAGCGCCCGATGAAGATTCTCGGGGGGCGATATGCATAATTCCGGCCACATTCCGACTAGACTGTTTCCAGCCTTGCTCAATACATGCACATTGAGTGAAGCCACAAACGTCTAGTGGGCATGTGACGGCATTTATTCAAATCACATACTTGCACTTACATGACTGCCTGTTCCCAGCACCGACATCGGAGAATCTTCACAGCAAACAGTGCATGCGATGTGAGGATCCACAGTGACTGCAGACTTTTAGCTTAAGACCAGACAATCCCTTTAAATTCTATAGTCGGTTATCATCCAAAAATGTATGAGACTAGTGCGGGCTGCAATTTTATAAGGTCCCATTGCAGAAAATTGGTCTGTGTGTGGCCACTTATTCCTGTGGACAGCACCTTGACTCTGGCCTTGGGTTGTCCAGCAAATGTCCTTTGTCACCATGATATGGAGTTCACTGCTCGTGTTGATATATTCATAAGGCGAAGGACACAAACTGTTCATTTCTTCTTTGTTTTGCACAGAAAGCTGATGAGAGACCGGCCTTTCGAAACCTACAGGCTGCAATTTTGGCACTCATGGAGGATTTGTAAAGAAGCATAGAACTTTAGATTTTACTGAAACTCGAGGATTCAATGCAAATTAATGACCAGAATTAAACGGACTCACTGGACTTGATATGGGAGCTGTGAGGCTTTTTTGCTTTTAACATTTGTAATAGAAAATACATTGTTCTATTTCTCATTTGTTAATATTTATAGAAAATGGAAACCACATTGTTCCAGTCATTTTTTAAAGAAACTATAATATGTATACACACACATAAACATAGAATATTAAAGAGTAACCATTGGATCAAGCATCCTTGGGGCCGGATGTCGGTGCCTGCCTCCAGCTCTTCCTTCCTCTTCCTCTTTCCATAGACTTTTATGAGAAGCAACAGTCATCTGATCCCTCAGTGAGCTCTAAATCTGTATTGTAAATGTCACCGGTGAATTCAGGGTAAATAATCAATCGAGAAGGAGGCAATGTATGTTTTACTTATGCTATAGTTGTATGGATAAATAATGAAATTGGCATTTATTCTTTAAATATGCTCAAATGCAGAGTTACAAAAGTGAATAGTGTTTGGCAGTCATCATGTGCAGTAATGAAAATACTCATATCTAAAGCATTTCAAGGGAGTCTGTCAGCAGGGTTTTGCTATGTAATCTGAGAGCAGCACGGTGTAGAGGCGAAGATCCTGATTCCGATGATGTGTCACTTACTGGGATGTGTTTTGCGGTTTTTCAATAAAACCAGTGTTTTAGCAGGAGATTATCACTACAGGACTAGGTGCCTTGTGCCTCCTGGTCCAACCACGCCCCCGCCACTGATTGGCAGCTTTCTGCCTGTGCACAGTGTACACAGAAAGCTGCCAATCAGTGGTGGGGGGCGGGGTTATACAGGGCTCAGGATTTTCAGCTCTGCTAGATCTGCAGCAGATAATAGAGTGACTGTATCACAACTGCTGCACCCAGGAAACTGAGTGACACATTGCTGGAATCAGGGTCTCTGCCCCCCATAGCAAAAGTACAAAAGTATACTCACAGATTCCCTTTAAAAGGCTTGTCAAGGATTAGTAAAACACAGCTGTCTTCTCTACAAAACATCACCACCCCAGTCTACGGATTATGTTTGGTAACGCCACTGAGCTCTATTGAATTGAATGTTGCCGAGCTGCAATACCACTCACAACCTGTAGACTGGGGTGGTGCTGTTTTTGTAAGAATGCAGTAATGTTATTTCTGATCCTGGACAATCACTTTAAAGAAGTTTGAAATGTTCCTTTTCACATTACTCGGCAGCCGACGGCATCAAAATCTGAACGTGGGAACTGCATGTAAAATATTATAATATTCTAGCAGCAAACGACCTCTGTAAGGTGAAACACTGAGCTATGAATCCACGGACTCCACGATCTACCTGCCCCTGCAATACAGTCCAGTAATATGTATATAGTATATGCAGCCATCTTGTCATTTTGTGTGGTGTTGTGCAGTGTAAAGGAAATTAAAGACTCCGTCGTCTTGTCTCAAGCTCCATTTTGTCTTCATTATTTTTTTCATGCTTAAACAGTTATGAAAGAAAACGTTTCCAGAGCTAATGAGTGAGACAGTGCTGAGTTATGGAGCAATATGAAGTAGAGTTGAGCGACCTTGACCTTTTTAGAGTCAAGCCGGGTTTCGCGAAACCCGACTATCTCAAAAGTCGGGTCGAGTGAAATCGGCCGATTATGACGTAAAGTCGGGATCGACCGAAACACGAAACCCAATGCAAGTCAATGGGGCAGCATAGTCGGCAGTGAGTGGGGGCCAGGAAAACACCTAGAGTGCCCATTTTAATGTCAAAACCATCCATTCTTCTTAATGAAGCTTGTCAAGCGTAATTTACCTTATAATAATTGGAAGGCATTTGAAATTGGGGGTCATTTGGCTAAAGTTGTAGTGGGTAGGGCTGGTTCAAGTAATTAGTGGGCCCAGGAAATCTGGACCACGTCACGGCAGTGGAGCAGGGAGAGGTAAGTATTTCAACTTTGCAAGTGCTGTGAACCTGAGCAAGCAGGGGGGGCCCACTCGTTGGCATTGGCACTGGCACAGGGCCCCTCAAAGTACAGCGGTGTGTTTGCACGGCGGGGGCGCCTCCCACCGGCAGCAACACTTTTGCGTACCATGAGAGGCCCTGTGCCAGTGACGTCGCCAACTAGTATTCCTCCCCCCACCTGATGAAGGAACCTGCACTTTCATCTGCACCTTCCTGTTTGTCCCCGTGTAAGGTGGTATGGTATGCGGGAAGGGGGACCTGACTTTCAGCAGGGTCACAATCTTGCAGTGTAGCGTGCACGGGAAATGTTGCGTTATGGGTCAATGTACCAGCAGACTCATCTATCACTGGCTGGGCAATGGGCAGGATGAGGAGGAAACACAGATATAGGCCCAAAGAATAAAGTGGGCTAAATGCAGTTCAAAATTGGTAACACAGGACTAATCAGGGGGCATTGCAGTGGAGGACAACTGGAATGAGAGGCTGACACAGAGAGTAGGCCCAAATCAGTAAGTAGTCGAAATGCAGTTCAAAATTGGCAACAGTAGTAAACAGGCGGCACAGCTTTGTTCAGTGGAGGAGAACAGCAAGGAGTGGCAGACACCGATAGTAGGCCCCAACCCAACTAGTAGGCCAAATGCAGTCTAACATTAACAACTACTTAACGAGCGCCTGAAAACGGAATTTCAGGACAGGAAACCAGGAGAACAGCAAGGAGCGGCAGACACCGATAGTAGGCCCCAAACCAACTAGTACGCCAAATGCAGTTGTTCCGTTTAACCACAATTTAATGAGAGCCTGAAGATAGAAGTTCAGGAAAGGCAACCTGGAGAACACCTTGGAGTGGAACACACCATCTCTCTACACCCCATACCCAATTTGTAGGTCTAATGCAGCGTAGTTTCCAACAACTACTAAACGAGAGCATGATGATCGAAGCATTGGCGAGGAAACCTGGGGAACACCTTGGAGTGGAACACACCATCTCTCTACAGTGGAACACACCATCTCTCTACACCCCATACCCAATTTGTAGGCCTAATGCATCGTAGTTTCCAACAACTACTAAACGAGAGCCGGAAGATCGAAGCAATGGAGAGGAAACCTGGGGAACACCTTGGAGTGTAACACACCATCTCTCTACACCCCATACCCAATTTGTAGGCCCAATGCAGCGTAGTTTCCAACAACTACTAAACGAGAGCCGGAAGATCGAAGCAATGGAGAGGAAACCTGGGGAACACCTTGGAGTGTAACACACCATCTCTCTACACCCCATACCCAATTTGTAGGCCTAATGCAGCGTAGTTTCCAACAACTACTAAACGAGAGCTGGAAGATCGAAGCAATGGAGAGGAAACCTGGGGAACACCTTGGAGTGTAACACACCATCTCTCTACACCCCATACCCAATTTGTAGGCCTAATGCAGCGTAGTTTCCAACAACTACTAAACGAGAGCCGGAAGATCGAAGCAATGGAGAGGAAACCTGGGGAACACCTTGGAGTGTAACACACCATCTCTCTACACCCCATACCCAATTTGTAGGCCTAATGCAGCGTAGTTTCCAACAACTACTAAACGAGAGCCGGAAGATCGAAGCAATGGAGAGGAAACCTGGGGAACACCTTGGAGTGTAACACACCATCTCTCTACACCCCATACCCAATTTGTAGGCCTAATGCAGCGTAGTTTCCATCAACTACTAAACGAGAGCATGATGATCGAAGCATTGGCGAGGAAACCTGGGGAACACCTTGGAGTGGAACACACCATCTCTCTACAGTGGAACACACCATCTCTCTACACCCCATACCCAATTTGTAGGCCTAATGCAGCGTAGTTTCCAACAACTACTAAACGAGAGCCGGAAGATCGAAGCTCAGGAAAGGCAACCTGGAGAACACCTTGGAGTGGAACACAGCATCTCTCTACACCCCATACCCAATTTGTAGGCCCAATGCAGCGTAGTTTCCAACAACTACTAAACGAGAGCCGGAAGATCAAAGCAATGGAGAGGAAACCTGGGGAACACCTTGGAGTGTAACACACCATCTCTCTACACCCCATACCCAATTTGTAGGCCTAATGCAGCGTAGTTTCCAACAACTACTAAACGAGAGCCGGAAGATCGAAGCAATGGAGAGGAAACCTGGGGAACACCTTGGAGTGTAACACACCATCTCTCTACACCCCATACCCAATTTGTAGGCCTAATGCAGCGTAGTTTCCAACAACTACTAAACGAGAGCATGATGATCGAAGCATTGGCGAGGAAACCTGGGGAACACCTTGGAGTGGAACACACCATCTCATAGTAACATAGTAACATAGTTAGTAAGGCCGAAAAAAGACATTTGTCCATCCAGTTCAGCCTATATTCCATCATAATAAATACCCAGATCTACGTCCTTCTACAGACCCTAATAATTGTATGATACAATATTGTTCTGCTCCAGGAAGACATCCAGGCCTCTCTTGAACCCCTCGACTGAGTTCGCCATCACCACCTCCTCAGGCAAGCAATTCCAGATTCTCACTGCCCTAACAGTAAAGAATCCTCTTCTATGTTGGTGGAAAAACCTTCTCTCCTCCAGACGCAAAGAATGCCCCCTTGTGCCCGTCACCTTCCTTGGTATAAACAGATCCTCAGCGAGATATTTGTATTGTCCCCTTATATACTTATACATGGTTATTAGATCGCCCCTCAGTCGTCTTTTTTCTAGACTAAATAATCCTAATTTCGCTAATCTATCTGGGTATTGTAGTTCTCCCATCCCCTTTATTAATTTTGTTGCCCTCCTTTGTACTCTCTCTAGTTCCATTATATCCTTCCTGAGCACCGGTGCCCAAAACTGGACACAGTACTCCATGTGCGGTCTAACTAGGGATTTGTACAGAGGCAGTATAATGCTCTCATCATGTGTATCCAGACCTCTTTTAATGCACCCCATGATCCTGTTTGCCTTGGCAGCTGCTGCCTGGCACTGGCTGCTCCAGGTAAGTTTATCATTAACTAGGATCCCCAAGTCCTTCTCCCTGTCAGATTTACCCAGTGGTTTCCCGTTCAGTGTGTAATGGTGATATTGATTCCCTCTTCCCATGTGTATAACCTTACATTTATCATTGTTAAACCTCATCTGCCACCTTTCAGCCCAAGTTTCCAACTTATCCAGATCCATCTGTAGCAGAATACTATCTTCTCTTGTATTAACTGCTTTACATAGTTTTGTATCATCTGCAAATATCGATATTTTACTGTGTAAACCTTCTACCAGATCATTAATGAATATGTTGAAGAGAACAGGTCCCAATACTGACCCCTGCGGTACCCCACTGGTCACAGCGACCCAGTTAGAGACTATACCATTTATAACCACCCTCTGCTTTCTATCACTAAGCCAGTTACTAACCCATTTACACACATTTTCCCCCAGACCAAGCATTCTCATTTTGTGTACCAACCTCTTGTGCGGCACGGTATCAAACGCTTTGGAAAAATCGAGATATACCACGTCCAATGACTCACCGTGGTCCAGTCTATAGCTTACCTCTTCATAAAAACTGATTAGATTGGTTTGACAGGAGCGATTTCTCATAAACCCATGCTGATATGGAGTTAAACAGTTATTCTCATTGAGATAATCCAGAATAACATCCCTCAGAAACCCTTCAAATATTTTACCAACAATAGAGGTTAGACTTACTGGCCTATAATTTCCAGGTTCACTTTTAGAGCCCTTTTTGAATATTGGCACCACATTTGCTATGCGCCAGTCCTGCGGAACAGACCCTGTCGCTATAGAGTCACTAAAAATAAGAAATAATGGTTTATCTATTACATTACTTAGTTCTCTTAGTACTCGTGGGTGTATGCCATCCGGACCCGGAGATTTATCTATTTTAATCTTATTTAGCCGGTTTCGCACCTCTTCTTGGGTTAGATTGGTGACCCTTAATATAGGGTTTTCATTGTTTCTTGGGATTTCACCTAGCATTTCATTTTCCACCGTGAATACCGTGGAGAAGAAGGTGTTTAATATGTTAGCTTTTTCCTCGTCATCTACAACCATTCTTTCCTCACTATTTTTTTAAGGGGCCTACATTTTCAGTTTTTATTCTTTTACTATTGATATAGTTGAAGAACAGTTTGGGATTAGTTTTACTCTCCTTAGCAATGTGCTTCTCTGTTTCCTTTTTGGCAGCTTTAATTAGTTTTTTAGATAAAGTATTTTTCTCCCTATAGTTTTTTAGAGCTTCAATGGTGCCATCCTGCTTTAGTAGTGCAAATGCTTTCTTTTTACTGTTAATTGCCTGTCTTACTTCTTTGTTTAGCCACATTGGGTTTTTCCTATTTCTAGTCCTTTTATTCCCACAAGGTATAAACCGCTTACACTGCCTATTTAGGATGTTCTTAAACATTTCCCATTTATTATCTGTATTCTCATTTCTGAGGATATTGTCCCAGTCTACCAGATTAAGGGCATCTCTAAGCTGTTCAAACTTTGCCTTCCTGAAGTTCAATGTTTTTGTGACTCCCTGACAAGTCCCCCTAGTGAAAGACAGGTGAAACTGCACAATATTGTGGTCGCTATTTCCTAAATGCCCAACCACCTGCAGATTTGTTAATCTCTCTCTCTACAGTGGAACACACCATCTCTCTACACCCCATACCCAATTTGTAGGCCTAATGCAGCGTAGTTTCCAACAACTACTAAACGAGAGCCGGAAGATCGAAGCTCAGGAAAGGCAACCTGGAGAACACCTTGGAGTGGAACACACCATCTCTCTACACCCCATACCCAATTTGTAGGCCCAATGCAGCGTAGTTTCCAACAACTACTAAACGAGAGCCGGAAGATCGAAGCAATGGAGAGGAAACCTGGGGAACACCTTGGAGTGTAACACACCATCTCTCTACACCCCATACCCAATTTGTAGGCCTAATGCAGCGTAGTTTCCAACAACTACTAAACGAGAGCCGGAAGATCGAAGCTCAGGAAAGGCAACCTGGGGAACACCTTGGAGTGTAACAAACCCTCTCTCTACACCACGGAAGGGCTGATTCTTAGGAAGGAAGGCTGTCGGAAAGAAGCAGGGCGCGTCCGAGGGTGATTATATTCTTATTAGGTATATACTCACCCTCGGACGCGCCCTGCTTCTTTATTTGTAATGAATGTTTATTTGCAATGTGGTTTTGACTTACTCTATTTTTTTGGTAAATAATGATTTTATTATTTTCATTGTTTTGCATCTTCTTGGCAATAATATAAAGAAGACGCGACAGGACAACACTCGGTGGATGCCATATCTGTGTTTAAAATTGAAAAAACCTTTCAGTTAACTACTTGCAGGAGAAAGTTATTGTAGCTGGTGGCCATTTTTAGTACTGTACCAGATTTTTGTTGTATGTGTTTGTTTTTAATGTTAAAATGTCTGCATTTGATATCTCTCCAGTATTTTCTTTTTTATAAGCAAAATACTTATTTTTATATTTTCTGATGTTGGTTCCAGGGGTACACGGGCAGCAGTGGTGTGGTCAGTGGAGGCCTAGTGGAAGGAGTGACCACAGACAGGCATCGAAGGCCTAACATAACAAAAATGTCAATACAATGGTATTGTCAGTGGCAGGCATTGAAGGATGTCAGCGCATAGACTAAACATTGGTGGAGCTGTGAGATAATTTTGCAAGTGGTAGAGCACTGTTTGAGCTGGGGTGGGGGGAAACTGTCTTGTGGCCGGCGGTACAGGCCCAGGGCCCCTCATATTACAACGGTGTGTCTGACGTTGGGTGCGCACCACCACCGCCAGAGACACTTTATTGTACTAGGAGGGACCCAGTGGCAGTGCCGTCGACCAAAAGCGGGCTCACCCACCTCTTCAGACAAACTGCACTCTCACGGGTGCTGTCGCCAAGTGTCGATACCACGGCCCCGTGTGGGGAGTTTGGCCATTTAGTGAGGTGTAAACATGTCGTATGCTGGACAATCAGGTGCAGAAAATTACGAGATTGGAAAAGGCATTCAGAATAGTCCACAGGCAAGACCTTTTCATAGGAAAGCTAGGTGTCAGCCGGGCAAGGTGGGGCAAAAGATTTCGAAATCCAGTTGTGGTTCATTTTAATGAAGGTTAGATCATCTACATTTTGGGTAGCCAGACGAGTCCTTTTTTCTGTTAGTATTGAACCTGCAGCACTGAATACTCTTTCTGATAGGACACTAGCTGCCGGGCAAGCAAGCTCCTGCAATGCATATTCTGCCAATTCTGGCCAGGTGTCTAATTTTGATGCCCAGTAATCAAATGGGAATGACGGTTGAGGGAGAACATCGATAAGGGATGAAAAATAGTTTGTAACCATACTGGACAAATGTTGTCTCCTGTCACTTTGAATTGATGCTGCAGTACCTGTCCTGTCTGCGGTCATAGCAAAATCACTCCACAACCTGGTCAGAAAACCCCTCTGGCCAACGCCACTTCTGATTTCTGCCCCTCTAACTCCTCTGGTCTGCTGGCCCCTGCAGCTCGTGTGAGAACGATCACGGGCGCTGTGTGCAGGGAATGCCAGAAGCAAACGGTCAACAAGAGTTGATTGTTTGGTTGCTAATATTAGTTCCAAGTTCTCATGTGGCATTATATTTTGCAATTTGCCTTTATAGCGAGGATCAAGGAGGCAGGCCAACCAGTAATCGTCATCATTCATCATTTTAGTTATGCGTGTGTCCCTTTTGAGGATACGTAAGGCATAATCCGCCATGTGGGCCAAAGTTCCAGTTCTCAAATCTGCGGTTGTGCTTGGTTGAGGGGCAGTTTCAGGCAAATCCACGTCACTTGTGTCCCTCAAAAATCCAGAACCCGGCCTTGCCGCGCCACCAATTTCCAGTGGCCCCGGAAAAGCTTCCTCATTAAAAATATAATCATCCCCATCATCCTCCTCGTCCTCCTCCTCCTCTTCGCCCGCTACCTCGTCCTGTACACTGCCCTGGCCAGACAATGGCTGACTGTCATCAAGGCTTTCCTCTTCCTCAGCTGCAGACGCCTGATCCTTTATGTGCGTCAAACTTTGCATCAGCAGACGCATTAGGGGGATGCTCATGCTTATTATGGCGTTGTCTGCACTAACCAGCCGTGTGCATTCCTCAAAATACTGAAGGACTTGGCATATGTCTTGAATCTTCGACCACTGCACACCTGACAACTCCATGTCTGCCATCCTACTGCCTGCCCGTGTATGTGTATCCTCCCACAAAAACATAACAGCCCGCCTCTGTTCACACAGTCTCTGAAGCATGTGCAGTGTTGAGTTCCACCTTGTTGCAACGTCTATGATTAGGCGATGCTGGGGAAGGTTCAAAGAACGCTGATAGGTCTGCATACGGCTGGAGTGTACGGGCGAACGGCGGATATGTGAGCAAAGTCCACGCACTTTGAGGAGCAGGTCGGATAACCCCGGATAACTTTTCAGGAAGCACTGCACCACCAGGTTTAAGGTGTGAGCCAGGCAAGGAATGTGTTTCAGTTGTGAAAGGGAGATGGCAGCCATGAAATTCCTTCCGTTATCACTCACTACCTTGCCTGCCTCAAGATCTACAGTGCCCAGCCACGACTGCGTTTCTTTCTGCAAGAACTCGGACAGAACTTCCGCGGTGTGTCTGTTGTCGCCCAAACACTTCATAGCCAATACAGCCTGCTGACGTTTGCCAGTAGCTGCCCCATAATGGGAGACCTGGTGTGCAACAGTGGCAGCTGCGGATGGAGTGGTTGTGCGACTGCGGTCTGTGGACGAGCTCTCGCTTCTGCAGGAGGACGAAGAGGAGGAGGAGGGGGTGCGAACAGCTACAGCCAATTGTTTCCTAGACCGTGGGCTAGGCAGAACTGTCCCAAACTTGCTGTCCCCTGTGGACCCTGCATCCACCACATTTACCCAGTGTGCCGTGATGGACACGTAACGTCCCTGGCCATGCCTACTGGTCCATGCATCTGTTGTCAGGTGCACCTTTGTGCTCACAGATTGCCTGAGTGCATGGACGATGCGCTCTTTAACATGCTGGTGGAGGGCTGGGATGGCTTTTCTGGAAAAAAAGTGTCGACTGGGTAGCTCGTAGCGTGGTACAGCGTAGTCCATCAGGGCTTTGAAAGCTTCGCTTTCAACTAACCGGTAGGGCATCATCTCTAACGAGATTAGTCTAGCTATGTGTGCGTTCAAACCCTGTGTACGCGGATGCGAGGCTAAGTACTTCCTTTTTCTAACCATAGTCTCATGTAGGGTGAGCTGGACTGGAGAGCTGGAGATCGTGGAACTAGCGGGGGTGCCGGTGGACATGGCAGACTGAGAGACGGTGGGAGATGGTATTGTTGCCACCGGTGCCCTAGATGCAGTGTTTCCTACTACGAAACTGGTGATTCCCTGACCCTGACTGCTTTGGCCTGGCAAAGAAACCTGCACAGATACTGCAGGTGGTGCGGAAAATGGTGGCCCTACACTGCCGGAAGGGATGTTGCGTTGCTGACTAGCTTCATTGGCCGAGGGTGCTACAACCTTAAGGGACGTTTGGTAGTTAGTCCAGGTTTGCAAATGCATGGTGGTTAAATGTCTATGCATGCAACTTGTATTGAGACTTTTCAGATTCTGTCCTCTGCTTAAGGTAGTTGAACATTTTTGACAGATGACTTTGCGCTGATCAATTGGATGTTGTTTAAAAAAATGCCAGACTGCACTCTTTCTAGCATCGGATACCTTTTCAGGCATTGCAGACTGAGCTTTAACCGGATGGCCACGCTGTCCTCCAACAGGTTTTGGCTTTGCCACGCGTTTTGGGCAAGATACGGGCCCGGCAGATGGAACCTGTTGCGATGTTGATGCCTGCTGCGGCCCCTCCTCCTCAGCTTCAGAACTGCTGCCGTCTGCACCCTGTTCCCCCAATGGCTGCCAATCGGGGTCAAGAACTGGGTCAACTATTACCTCTTCTTGTAGCTCGTGTGCAACTTCGTCTGTGTCACCGTGTCGTTCGGTGGTATAGCGTTCGTGATGGGGCAACATAGTCTCATCAGGGTCTGATTCTTGATCAGCACCCTGCGAGGGCAATGTTGTGGTCTGAGTCAAAGGACCAGCATAGTAGTCTGGCTGTGGCTGTGCATCAGTGCACTCCATGTCAGATTCAACTTGTAATGGGCATGGACTGTTAACTGCTTCACTTTCTAAGTCAGGGACGGTATGTGTAAAGAGCTCCATGGAGTAACCCGTTGTGTCGCCTGCTGCATTCTTCTCTGTTGTTGTTTTTGCTGAAGAGGACAAGGAAGCGACTTGTCCCTGACCGTGAACATCCACTAACGACGCGCTGCTTTGACATTTACCAGTTTCACGAGAGGAGGCAAAAGAGCTAGAGGCTGAGTCAGCAAGATAAGCCAAAACTTGCTCTTGCTGCTCCGGCTTTAAAAGCGGTTTTCCTACTCCCAGAAAAGGGAGCGTTCGAGGCCTTGTGTAGCCAGACGACGAACCTGGCTCCACAGCTCCAGACTTAGGTGCAATATTTTTTTTCCCATGACCAGCTGATGCTCCACCACTACCACTACCCTCATTACCAGCTGACAATGAACGCCCCCGGCCACGACCTCTTCCACCATACTTCCTCATTGTTTTAAAAACGTAAACAAACTAACGGTATTTGTTGCTGTCACACAAATTACACGGTGAGCTATAACTTCAGTATGATTTAGCTACCCCTTTACAGGTGAGTGAGACCACAACGAAAATCAGGCACAATGTTACACACTCTGTTGTTGGTGGCAACAAATGAGAGAAATGCCACACACGCAGGACTGTCACTGAAGCACAAATGTAAATATTAATCTCCCACTGATTTGATTTTTTTTTTTTTTTAAGGGAGACTTTAGGAAAAAAAAATAATAGAATAAAATGATTTTTTCAGGAAGAATTTAGAAACCAAATAAAATAAAATGATTTTTTCAGGGAGAATTTAGAAAACAAATAAAACAAAAAAAGGCTTTCTATGGCCCACTGAGTGAGAGATGACGCACACAGGAGTCAGGAGTGGCACACAAGCCCAGAGGCCAATATTTATCTCCCACTGATTGATGTAGTGATTTTTTCAGGTAGATTTTGGAACCCAAATCAAGCTAAAAAAAATAATAGGCTTTCTATGGCCCACAATTGGAGAGAGAGAGAGAGATGGCACACCCAGGAGTCAAGACTGGCACACAAGCAGAAAGGGCAATATTAATCTCCCACTGATTTGTTTTTTTTTTTTTTTTTTTTCAGGGAGACTTTAGGAAAAAAAAAATAGAATAAAATGATTTTTTGAGGAAGAATTTAGAAACCAAAGAAAATAAAATTATTTTTTCAGGGAGAATTTAGAAAACAAATAAAACAAAAAAAGGCTTTCTATGGCCCACTGAGTGAGAGATGACGCACACAGGAGTCAGGAGTGGCACACAAGCCCAGAGGCCAATATTTATCTCCCACTTTTTTTTTTTTCCAGGGAAAATTTATAAACCCATTAAAAAAAAATAAAAATAAATAGGCTTTCTATGGCCCACTATCTGAGAGAGAGAGATGGCACGCTTAGGACTGGCACACAAGCCCAAAGGCCAATATTAATCTCCCACTGATTGATTTATTGATTTTTTCAGGTAGAATTTAGAACCCAAATAAAGCAAAAAAAAAAAAATGGGCTTTGTATGGCCCACTGAGTGAGTGATGATGCACACAGGAGTCAGGAGTGGCACACAAGCCCTGAGGCCAATATTTTTCTCCCACTGATTGATGTAGTGATTTTTTCAGGTAGATTTTATAACCCAAATCAAGCAAAAAAATAAATAGGCTTTCTATGGCCCACTGAGTGAGGGATGACACAGACAGGGATGGCACTCTAGCAGAAATGTCAATCTTAATCTCCCACAAAAAAAAAAAAAAACAGGGAGTGTCCTTCAATTACTATCTCCCTGCAGTAATCTCAGCCAGGTATGGCAGGCAGCAATAAGGAGTGGACTGATGCACAAATTAAATAAAAAGTGTGTACAAACCAAAAAGATAGCTGTGCAGAAAGGAAGGAACAAGAGGATTTGTGCTTTGAAAAAAGCAGTTGGTTTGCACAGCGGCGTACACACAGCAATGCAGCTATCAGGGAGCCTTCTAGGGCAGCCCAATGAGCTACAGCGCTGAGGGGGAAAAAAAAAAATGTAGCTTCCACTGTCCCTGCACACCGAAGGTGGTGTTGGGCAGTGGAAATCGCTACAGCACAAGCGGTTTGGTGGTTAATGGACCCTGCCTAACGCTATCCCTGCTTCTGACGAAGCGGCAGCAACCTCTCCCTAAGCTCAGATCAGCAGCAGTAAGATGGCGGTCGGCGGGAACGCCCCTTTATAGCCCCTGTGACGCCGCAGACAGCAAGCCAATCACTGCAATGCCCTTCTCTAAGATGGTGGGGACCAGGACCTATGTCATCACGCTGCCCACACTCTGCGTTTACCTTCATTGGCTGAGAAATGGCGCTTTTCGCGTCATTGAAACGCGACTTTGGCGCGAAAGTCGCGTACCGCATGGCCGACCCCGCACAGGGATCGGATCGGGTTTCATGAAACCCGACTTTGCCAAAAGTCGGCGACTTTTGAAAATGAACGACCCGTTTCGCTCAACCCTAATATGAAGCAATGATGTCTCTGGGACAATTCTGTATACTTGATTTGTGTTGCAGGCTCTGACACCACAGGCAGATTGTGCTGATACATTATACATAGCAGTGCATTTTTATGTCTGTCTTCTAGAGGGAGGTAAAAGCAATTTTTTTATTCTGCTAAAATCACTAATAAATAACGAAAAACAATTATAATAATGTCAGTTTTAATTAGCTTTTTAAAAAAAAACAAAAAAAAAAAACATCACAAATCAGCAAATAACATGGACATATTTTGTTCCCCTGCAATAGTATCAACCAGCACAAAAGAGCGATTAGTTTATTTATGAAAACGGTAAATGGATAATAAAAATGGCTTGATTTATATTATTTCTGTATTAAACACATACAAAATGTAATAAAAATGGAACGGTAAGGATGTGTGCACACATAGCGTACATGCGCTTTTTTCACAGGTTGTTTTCAGAACTCTTTTCTGCAGGTGTCTGTACCACACAACACAATAACAATCTTCTCTGATTATTGCATGTTTGCTGAGTTACTTTTATTCCTTTTCCCCCTTATTTGATGCGTTTGTGGTGCAGACGTGAAGCCGTGTTTTTAACACTTTTTTAATATTACAGAAAAGCTTTGATTCTGCGTATAAAAATGCAGCATTTTTTTTTCCTTGCATTTTTTTCCAGCTCCACATAGAAGCCTATAAGGAAAATAAGCACTAAAACCGCAGTGTTCAGCACCATCTTTAGGCCGGAGTCACACTAGAGCGTAATACGGACGAGTGCTATGCGATAACAAATCACATAGCACTCAGACCAATGTTAATCTATGGGGCAGCGTCCATCATCCGATATTTTCTCGCCCGTATTCAGTGTGCGAGTGAAATGGCAGCATGCTGCAACTGTCACCGTATATCGGCCGAGACTCGCCAATGAAAGTCTATGGGGGTGAGAAAAACTCACACACCACATGGACCATCAGTGTGACATGTGAGAAATACGCCCGGCTGTCCTATAGAAAATCCGGCAATTCAGTGCGGTGTACAGTAAAATCACACTGACTGACAGGTTAGAATAGAATAGATAGAATAAATGTCTACACATAGAATAGGTAGATATATATACAACCCCTGGCAAAAATTATGGAATCACCGGCCTTGGAGGATGTTCATTCAGTTGTTTAATTTTGAAGAAAAAAAAGCAGATCACAGGCATGGCACAAAACTAAGTCATTTCATATGGCAACTTTCTGGCTTTAAGAAACACTAAAAGAAATCAAGAACAAAAAAATGTGGTCGTCAGTAATGGTTCTTTTTTTAACCAAGCAGAGGGGAAAAATTATGGAGTCCCTCAATTCTGAGGAAAAAATTATGCCCAATGCAGATTCCCAATTCATCACTGAACACGACTTTCATCCCGTCATCCACAGTCCATGATTGATTTTCTTTAGCCCATTGTAACCTTGGTTTTTTCTGTTTAGGTGTTAATGATGGCTTTTGTTTATATTTTAGATCTGTATGTAAATCCAATTTCCTTTATGCAGTTTCTTACAGTTCGGTCACAGACGTTGACTCCAGTTTCTATCCTTTCGTTCCTCATTTGTTTTGTTGTGCATTTCCTGTTTTGGAGACATACTGCTTTAAGTTTCTGGTCTTGACACTTTGATGTCTTCCTTGGTCTACCAGTATGTTTGCCTTTAACAACCTTCCCATGTTGTTTGTATTTGGTCCAGATTTTAGACACAGTTGACTGTGAACAACCAACATCTTTTGCAACATTGCCTGATGTTTTCTTCAGAATTGAGTTATTACATCATTTTTCCCCTATGCTTGGTTAAAAAAAAAGTAACCATTACTGACTACCACATTATTTGTTCTTGATTTCTTTTACTGTTAATTAAAGCCAGAAAGTTGCCATTTGAAATGACTTTAGTTTTGTGCCATGTCTGTGATCTGATTTTTTTCTACAAAATTAAACAACTGAATGAACATCCTCCAAGGCCGGTGATTCCATCATTTTTGGCAGGGGTTGTATATATGTCATTGACACACACACACACACACACACACACACACACACACACACACACACACACATATATATATATATATATATATATATATATATATATATATATATATAAAATGTAATACAGAGTTAGACAGCAGAATAGCCAATAATTCAATTGCCGGCTTTTGCTAAATCCTTACCAAACCCGACAGGATATGAGACATGGTTACATACAGTAAACCATTTCATATCCGTTATATTTTAATATGTCCCTCACTAATAATGTTAGAAGTGTTTGTGTGTAAAATTTGGTGGCTCTAGATGTTAAACTAAAGGGTTAATTCAAGGAAAAAACTGGCGTGGGCTCTCATGCAATTTTTTCCGCCAGAGTGGTAAAGCCAGTGACTGAGGGCAGATATTAATAGCCTAGAGAGGGTCCATGGCTATTGCCCCCCCTGGCTAAAAACATCTGCCCCCAGCCACCCCAGAAAAGGCACATCTGTAAGATGCGCCTATTCTGGCACTTAGCCTCTCTCTTCCCACTGCCCTGTGGCATTGGCATATGGGTAATTGGGGGTTAATGTCTGTTACACAACCCCCCAGCACCCAGCATATGTTGTGCAGTTCTATGTATGTATAATAGGTTCCATGTGAGATGCATGTCCCTAATGCATCAGGTTCCGTAACAGTGTCACCTTGCTATTGTAAGGTGACATTAAGTCTGGTTAATAATGGATAGTTGCCAATAAGACACCTATCCATTATTAATCCAATAGTAGGAAAGGGTTAAAAATACACACACATTAAGAATAAAGTATTTTAATGAAAGAAAGAAACACACAGGGTTTTATTATCTTTATTGTACGCTCAATCCAACTGAAGACCCTTGTTCTTCTAAAAAAAAAAAAAGCAAAATAAAAAAGCAACAATATCCCGCCATACTGTCAAGTCCCACGCTGTAGATCCATCTGAAGGGCAACCAGGAGCCTGCTAATGCGACCGCTCCCAGCTGTAAAAGACTGGGGAATGAATGAAATGCAGGGCATGAACTCATATGAACTCTGTAGCGTGGGAAAATATTCAGAAACTTTCCCACGCTACAGTTCATATGAGCTCATGCCATCAGGGGGCGGAGCATCGGTACTGCACTGCTAGACTTTATTCTTAATGTGTGTGTGTACGTTTAACCCTTTCCTACTATTGGATTAATAATGGATAGGTGTCTTATTGACATCTCTCCATTATTAACCTGGCTTAATGTCACCTTACAATAGCAAGGTGACATTAACCCTTCATTACCCCATATCTCACCGCTACAGGGGAGTGGGAAGAGAGAGGCTAAGTGCCAGAATAGGCGCATCTTCCAGATGTGCCTTTTCTGGAGTGGCTGGGGGCAGATGTTTTTAGCCGGGGGGGGGGGGGGGGGCAATAACCATGGTCCCTCTCCAGGCTATTAATATCTGCCCTCAGTCACTGGCTTTACCACTCTGGCACCAGTTTTTTCTGTGATTTAACCCTTTAATTTAACCCCTACAGCTCCAAAATTTTGCACACACACTACTAACATTAGTAGTGAGTGATATATAATAGGATATGAAGGGATGATATGATATAAGGGATATGAAATGGTTTACTGTATGTAACCATGCCTCATATCCTGTCGGGTTTGGTAGTAATTTAGCAAAAGCCGACAATTGAATTACCGGCTTTTCTGCTATCTAGCGCTGTATGAGATATAAATATATATATCTGTATATATATAAATATATATATATATATATATATATATATACAGTACAGACCAAAAGTTTGGACACACCTTCTCATTTAAAGATTTTTCTGTATTTTCATGACTATGAAAATTGTAAATTCACACTGAAGGCATCAAAACTATGAATAAACACATGTGGAATTATATACTGAATATAACTGAAAATATGTCTTATATTCTAGGTTCTTCAAAGTAGCCACCTTTTGCTTTGATGACTGCTTTGCACACTCTTGGCATTCTCTTGATGAGCTTCAAGAGGTAGCCACCGTTTTCACTTCACAGGTGTGCCCTGTCAGGTTTAATAAGTGGGATTTCTTGCCTTATAAATGGGTTTGGGACCATCAGTTGTGTTGAGCAGAAGTCTGGTGGATACACAGCTGATAGTCCTACTGAATAGACTGTTAGCTGCTTTTTTCTTGCCATAATACAAATTCTAAGTAAAGAAAAAGGAGTGACAATCTTTACTCTAAGAAATGAGGGTCAGTCAGTCTGAAAAATTGGGAAAACTTTGAGTGTTCCCAAGTGCAGTTGCAAAAACCATCAAGCACCACAAATAAACTGGCTCACATGAGGACCGCCCCAGGAAAGGAAGACCAAGAGTCATATCTGCTTCTGAGGATAAGTTTATCTGAGTCACCAGCCTCAGAAATCACGGGTTAACAGCAGCTCAGATTAGAGACCAGGTCAATGCCACACAGAGTTCTAGCAGCAGACACATCTCTACAACAACTGTTAAGAGGAGACTTTGTGCAGCAGGCCTTCATGGTAAAATAGCTGCTAGGAAACCACTGCTAAGGACAGGCAACAAGCAGAAGAGACTTGTTTGGGCTAAAGAACACAAGGAATGGACATTAGACCAGTGGAAATCTGTGCTTTGGTCTGATGAGTTCAAATTTGAGATCTTTGGTTCCAACCACCGTGTCTTTGTGCGACACAGAAAAGGTGAACGGATGGACTCTACATGCCTGGTTCCCACCGTGAAGCATTGAGGAGGAGGTGTGATGGTGTAGGGGTGCTTTGCTGGTGACACTGTTGGGGATTTATTCAAAATTGAAGGTATACTGAATCAGCATGGCTACCACAGCATCTTGCAGCGGCATGCTATTCCATCCGGTTTGCGTTTAGTTGGACCATTATTTATTTTTCAACAGGACAATGATCCCAAACACACCTCCAGGCTGTGTAAGGGCTATTTGATGAAGAAGGAGAGTGATGGGTGCTATGCCAGATAACCTGGCCTCCACAGTCACTAGACCTGACCCAATCGAGATGGTTTGGGGTGAGCTGGACCGCAGAGTGAAGGCAAAAGGGGCAACAAGTGCTAAGCATCTCTGGGAACTCCTTCAAGATTGTTGGAGACCATTCCCGGTGACTACCTCTTGAAGCTCATCAACAGAATGCCAAGAGTGTGCAAAGCAGTCATCAAAGCAAAAGGTGGCTACTTTGAAGAACCTAGAATATAAGACATAATTTCAGTTGTTTCACACTTTTTTGTTAAGCATATAATTCCACATGTGTTAATTCATAGTTTTGATGCCTTCAGTGTGAATGTACAATTTTCATAAGTAAATAAGGCAGCACACTGCAGCGCTGAAACATGCAAATATGAAACACGAATATTGAACTGCATTACTGCACTAGAAATATGAAAAATGAGAGCGTTTAGCGCATAAAAATGGCCAATTTTATGTGTACCTGGTAGCCCCTTTACGGCATCTCTCTTATACCAGGTCCTACACTTGCCTTACCTCGCTGAGAATAAACGTCTCCATCTGAATGGGTACATGTGAAACCTCTTCCTAGACTAAAATTCTCTCTGTCTATGGAGGGGTATTGGACCTGCTGTAATTAAAACACTTGTGGCTAGGAGGCGGAGTGCACGATCAGAAGGCTAGAGAATACATTTCAAAAACCTGACCGGCACATCCAAACATAGACTAAGTGTGAACAGGTGCTGAACCTAGAGTCGCCAACTCGTATATAGTTAAGTAAATAAGGCAGCACACTGCAGCGCTGAAACATGCAAATATGAAACACGAAAATTGAACTGCATTACTGCACTAGAAATATGAAAAATGAGAGCGTTCAGCGCATAAAAATGGCCAATTTTATGTGTACCTGGTAGCCCCTTTACGGCATCTCTCTTATACCAGGTCCTACACTTGCCTTACCTCGCTGAGAATAAACGTCTCCATCTGAATGGGTATGTTAGGACTGGCGGAACGCACCAAGTAAGATGATATAGATGCGTTCGCAGTCCGGGGTCCACCGTGCAGGCGAAACCCGCTGCTAGTGAATGACAGACTATATGACGGTACTAAAAGTATAAACACGTGGGTTAAACCTCACCCAACGTGAAGAAAGCGATCCTGTTAAGTCACAGGACCGCGGGACCGCACATAGAGCGCGAGCAAGTAGTCAGCGAACTTAACCCCGAAAGGGATTGAAGTCCGATTAGACCCTTGCTGGCACAACACCGCAACTGGGTGTGTAATGAACCTTATTAGTAATAAATGAGCACAAGAGTGCGTGCGATGCCGCACTGATGGACGCCACTAACCACCCAGGCTTGGGTATGGAAAGCGCAAGGCAAGCGCACGGCGCCGTACTGGCAGGCACAGCTATAGGACGCTGTGATGTGTGTAACATACAGATGGATAGTCGGGCGCTAGAGAGCTACCATCATCCGCGAGCAATCAACAACTCTAGGGAGGGATAATTAGGAGCTTTCATCCATCGACATACATCCATCTACACACACACATAATAATTGTACACTAGCGCATGGCCGTGCGCAGTTTATATAGTTGCAGAACAGGAAGTGGCCACAGAAACTTTGCCCTTCCAAGACCTGCCAAGAGGACCAATGGAATGCGCTGCAGAGCCTGAGCACATGACCCTCGATCTCCAACGGGAGATCTTGCCCTCGGCATGCTCAGTGTGCGCAAATAAGGACTTAGTCCCAGAGAAGTCCGCTCGTTGCTGACCAGCACTGACTTTAATGGCAGGAGCTGAAGAAGCAGCAGTAACTCTCTGTACAGAGCGAGACCGAGCAAGACGCTGGGACCGACGTCCCCGCTGAGCAGACTCCACTGCGGCTGGATAGGAATGGGAGACCGCAGCGGAGACGGCCCGAGATTCCCCCTGTGCAGAAGTGGGAACTCGAGACCTAACATTACCCCCCCTCCTAGGGCCCCCCCCTCCTTGGGCCTCGCTACCCTCGAAGGCAGCAATGAGCTGTGGGGCCCGAATGTTTTCAGCAGGTTCCCATGACCTGTCCTCTGGGGTATAACCCTTCCAATCCACCAAATAGAACTTTTTACCGCGTACCACCTTGCACCCCAAAATGGCGTTCACCTCATAATCGTCCGTAGACGAACCCGATGTCCCGGCAGATGACTCGGAAAACCGGGACATGTATACGGGTTTCAAGAGGGATACGTGAAAAGTGTCGGTGATACCCAAGCGTGGAGGAAGAGCCAGACGGTAGACCACGGGATTAACCTGTTCGAGAACCTTGAAGGGACCCAAGTAGCGAGGAGCAAACTTAGTGGACTCAACTCGCAGCCTGATGTTACGGGCGGAGAGCCACACCAAGTCGCCAGGGGCAAAGGTCGGAGCGGGGCGCCGATGAACATCGGCGGAGGACCTCATTCTCTCCTTGGAAGCCCGAATGGCATCCTGCGTGCGATCCCAAATGTCCCGTGCCTCCACAGCCCAGTCTGCCACCCTGGAGTCAGCGGAAGACACAGGCATGGGCACAGGAACACGCGGATGCTGGCCGTAATTTAAGAGGAATGGAGTCTGACTGGTGGAGTCGGCTACGGCATTGTTAAGTGCAAACTCTGCCCACGGTAGCAAGGATGCCCAGTCATCCTGCCTGGCAGAAACAAAATGTCGCAGATATGTGACCAAGGTCTGGTTGGCCCTTTCAACCAACCCATTCGTCTCTGGATGATATGCCGAAGAGAGATTTAACTCAATACTGAGTAGACGACAAAGCTCTCTCCAGAATCGAGACGCAAACTGGGGACCCCGGTCACTAACAATTTTGTCTGGCATACCGTGTAGGCGAAAGATATGCTTAACGAACAAGACAGCCAACACCCGTGCAGATGGTAGCCGTGGAAGAGGCACCAAATGCACCATTTTGGAAAAATGGTCGGTGATCACCCAGATAATGGTGCAGTTACGAGACTTGGGCAAGCCCACCACAAAGTCCATCCCAACCATCTCCCAGGGCCTGTCCGCCACGGGCAGAGGATAAAGCAAACCAGCTGGCCGTTGCCGAGGAGTCTTGTTCCTGGCGCAAGAGACACACGCCCGAACATACTCCGCGACATCACGGGCCATATGCGGCCACCAGTATGTCCTCGCCAGTAGCTCAGATGTCCTTTTAGTACCAAAATGTCCACCCACCCTGGACGAGTGCGCCCAAGAAAGAACCTCCGGTCGCAAACTGGATGGAACAAAAGTCTTGCCCGGGGGCACAGACTCCAGCGAAACCGGAGCCACAGTTTTCAAGCTCTCGGTGGGGACAATAAGCCGAGGCTCCTCCTCCTCCTCCGCAGATGACACAACGGAGCGAGAGAGAGCGTCAGCCCGAATGTTCTTCTCCCCAGAAAGGAAATGGAGGGTGAAATGAAACCGGGAGAAGAACAAGGACCATCTGGCCTGGCGAGAATTCAACCGCTGAGCTGTCTGCAGGTAAACCAAACTTTTATGGTCTGTGAAGACTTGGAAGGGAAAACGTGCTCCCTCCAAGAGATGTCTCCACTCCGAGAAAGCCAACTTCATGGCTAGCAACTCCCTGTCCCCGATGGAATAATTCCTCTCTGCTGGTGCAAAGGTCTTGGAGAAAAAGAAGCATGGATGCTTCCGACCTTGAGCATCCTTTTGGAAGAGGACTGCTCCAGCACCAACAGAAGAGGCATCCACCTCCATGATAAATGGCTTATCAACATTGGGGCGATGTAGAATGGGAGCGCTAGCGAAGTGTGACTTTATAGAGATAAAGGCCTTGGATACCTCCTCAGACCACAATTTGGGATTCGCCCCTTTTTTTTTTAGGGCAACCAAGGGAGCTACCAAAGTTGAGAAGTGCGGGATGAACTGGCGATAATAATTGATGAATCCCATAAAGCGCTGCACCGCTTTAAGAGAATGGGGTTCCTGCCAGTCCATCACAGCCTGTAGTTTAGCAGGATCCATAGCCAATCCCTGGGCTGAGATGATGTAGCCTAGGAAAGGTAAGAACTCCTGCTCAAACATACACTTCTCCAACTTGGCATAGAGAGAGTTTGCCCGTAGGAGGTCGAAGACTTTGCTAACATCTCTCCGGTAGGAGTCAATATCTGGAGAGTAGATGAGAATATCATCCAGATAGACTACGACCGAGGTGGAAAGCATATCCCGGAAGATATCGTTCACAAAGTCTTGGAAAACGGCTGGGGCATTACAGAGCCCGAAGGGCATCACCAGATATTCATAGTGCCCATCCCTGGTGTTAAACGCCGTCTTCCATTCGTCCCCCTCACGGATGCGAATCAGGTTGTAAGCACCCCGCAGATCTAATTTAGTAAATACCCTTGCTCCCCGAAGCCTATCGAATAGCTCGGATATCAGGGGCAAAGGGTACTTATTCTTAACGGTGATGGCGTTAAGACCCTTGTAGTCTATGCATGGACGCAATTCCCCATTCTTCTTCTGCACGAAGAAGAATCCTGCCCCAGCAGGTGACACTGACTTCCTGATGAACCCTCTTGCCAGATTTTCCTGGATGTACTGTGACATTGCCTCCGTCTCCGGGAGAGATAGCGGATAGACTCTACCCCGGGGAGGCTCAGCACCAGGCAAGAGGTCAATAGGACAGTCATAGGGGCGATGGGGCGGAAGGGTCTCCGCCGCCTTTTTGGAGAACACGTCTGCATAAGACCAATACTGCTTGGGGAGAGAGGATAGATCTGCGGGTACCTCTGTTGTAGCAACCTGAACGCACTCCCTCTGACACCTACCCCCACAAGATTCACCCCATCCCAGAATTCTGCCTGAGGACCACTCGATATGAGGAGAGTGGTACCGTAGCCAAGGTATTCCCAACAGGATCTCATCAATACCCTCTGGAATGACGAGCAGAGAAATAATCTCCTGATGAGATGGCGACATGGACAGAGTAAAAGGGATGGTCTGGTGTGTTATCTGTGAGGGCAGTGTCGACCCATTCACCACTCGTACCGTTATAGGTTGAGCTAGCATAACCAGGGGTATTGCGTGACGTTGGGCGAAGGCAGAAGACATAAAATTGCCCTCCGCCCCAGAATCCACGCAGAGCTCTACTGAGTGGGAGAATGAGCCTATAGTAATTGTCCCCTTAAAGGACAATTTAGAGGCAAACGTCGCCATGTCTAGTGTACCTCCACCTACGACCACTAGACGCTGACGTTTCCTCGACCGCTGAGGACATCTGGTAGCTAGATGTCCTGACTGCTGGCAAACATGACAGACCCTGAGTGCACAAGCGGTCCGGGACTTAGATCCCGCTTGTGACACTTCTCTGGCCTCATGTGACTCAGGAACCAGGACCGGAGATTCCAGAGGTTTGGCGAAAGTAGGAGCCAGCCGAAACCTCTGCCTACACTGGGCTCGCTCTAACCTCCGCTCGTTAAAACGGAGATCAATTCGAGTGAAGACTGTTATTAACTCCTCCAGTGTGGTAGGAATTTCCCTAGTGGCTAGAGCGTCCTTTACGTGGTCAGCCAAGCCCCTCCAAAATATGGGGATAAGAGCTTTATCCGACCATTCCAGCTCAGATGCTAAAGTGCGGAATTGGACGGCAAAATGACTGACCAAGGACTCACCCTGAGTTAATGCCAGCAGTTGGAGCGCAGTATCATGGGTGACTTGAGGTCCTAAAAAGACCTGTTTCAGAGTGCTCAAAAACAGCGGAGCACTCTGCACCACATGATCGCCACGCTCCCACAGCGGCGTAGCCCATTCCAACGCCCTGTCCGACAATAGAGATACAATAAATCCCACCTTAGCCCGCTCTGTGGGGAAGCGTGCAGCCAGGAGCTCAAGATGAATAGAACACTGACTCACAAATCCTCTACAAAATTTACTATCACCAGAAAATTTTTCTGGCAGCGGGAGGCGAGAAAATGTCGGAACAGGGGTGGCAATGGACAAAGTTGCTGCAGCCACGCTGGCAGCCTGTACAGCAACTGCGGTCACATCCACAGCTGAGGTTGCGCTCTCGAGAGCCGCCAACCTACCCTCCAGCTGCTGGATATACCGGAAGGATTGTTGTTTGTCTGTCATCACTAGCCAGACCCTGGCGCTAGTGTAATGTTAGGACTGGCGGAACGCACCAAGTAAGATGATATAGATGCGTTCGCAGTCCGAGGTCCACCGTGCAGGCGAAACCCGCTGCTAGTGAATGACAGACTATATGGCGGTACTAAAAGTATAAACACGTGGGTTAAACCTCACCCAACGTGAAGAAAGCGATCCTGTTAAGTCACAGGACCGCGGTACCGCACATAGAGCGCGAGCAAGTAGTCAGCGAACTTAACCCCGAAAGGGATTGAAGTCCGATTAGACCCTTGCTGGCACAACACCGCAACTAGGTGTGTAATGAACCTTATTAGTAATAAATGAGCACAAGAGTGCGTGCGATGCCGCACTGACGGACGCCACTAAACACCCAGGCTTGGGTATGGAAAGCGCAAGGCAAGCGCACGGCGCCGTACTGGCAGGCACAGCTATAGGACGCTGTGATGTGTGTAACATACAGATGGATAGTCGGGCGCTAGAGAGCTACCATCATCCGCGAGCAATCAACAACTCTAGGGAGGGATACTTAGGAGCTTTCATCCATCGACATCCATCCATCTACACACACACATAATAATTGTACACTAGCGCATGGCCGTGCGGTCATGCGCAGTTTATATAGTTGCAGGACAGGAAGTGGCCACAGAAACTTTGCCCTTCCAAGACCTGCCAACAGGACCAATGGAATGCGCTGCAGAGCCTGAGCACATGACCCTCGATCTCCAACGGGAGATCTTGCCCTGGGCATGCTCAGTGTGCGCAAATAAGGACTTAGTCCCAGAGAAGTCCGCTCGTTGCTGACCAGCACTGACTTTAATGGCAGGAGCTGAAGAAGCAGCAGTAACTCTCTGTGCAGAGCGAGACCGAGCAAGACGCTGGGACCGACGTCCCTGCTGAGCAGACTCCACTGCGGCTGGATAGGAATGGGAGACCGCAGCGGAGACGGCCCGAGATTCCCCCTGTGCAGAAGTGGGAACTCGAGACCTAACAGGGTACATGTGAAACCTCTTCCTAGACTAAAATTCTCTCTCTCTATGGAGGGGTATTGGACCTGCTGTAATTAAAACACCTGTGGCTAGGAGGCGGAGTGCGCGATCAGAAGGCTAGAGAATACATTTCAAAAACCTGACCGGCACATCCATACATAGACTAAGTGTGAACAGGTGCTGAACCTAGAGTCGCCAACTCGTATATAGTTAAGTAAATAAGGCAGCCCACTGCAGCGCTGAAACATGCAAATATGAAACACGAAAATTGAACTGCATTACTGCACTAGAAATATGAAAAATGAGAGCGTTTAGCGCATAAAAATGGCCAATTTTATGTGTACCTGGTAGCCCCTTTACGGCATCTCTCTTATATATTTTAATTACAGCAGGTCCAATACCCCTCCATAGAGAGAGAGAATTTTAGTCTAGGAAGAGGTTTCACATGTACCCATTCAGATGGAGACGTTTATTCTCAGCAAGGTAAGGCAAGTGTAGGACCTGGTATAAGAGAGATGCCATAAAGGGGCTACCAGGTACACGTAAAATTGGCCATTTTTATGGGCTAAACGCTCTCATTTTTCATATTTCTAGTGCAGTAATGCAGTTCAATTTTCGTGTTTCATATTTGCATGTTTCAGCGCTGCAGTGTGCTGGCTTATTTACTTAACTATATACGAGTTGGCGACTCTGGGTTCAGCACCTGTTCACACTTAGTCTATGTTTGGATGTGCCGGTCAGGTTTTTGAAATGTACAATTTTCATAGTCATGAAAATAGTCATAGTCATAGTCATTTCATAGTCATAGTCTCTAACTGGGTCGCTGTGACCAGTGGGGTACCGCAGGGGTCAGTATTGGGACCTGTTCTCTTCAACATATTCATTAATGATCTGGTAAAAGGTTTACACAGTAAAATATCGATATTTGCAGATGATACAAAACTATGTAAAGCAGTTAATACAAGAGAAGATAGTATTCTGCTACAGATGGATCTGGATAAGTTGGAAACTTGGGCTGAAAGGTGGCAGATGAGGTTTAACAATGATAAATGTAAGGTTATACACATGGGAAGAGGGAATCAATATCACCATTACACACTGAACGGGAAACCACTGGGTAAATCTGACAGGGAGAAGGACTTGGGGATCCTAGTTAATGATAAACTTACCTGGAGCAGCCAGTGCCAGGCAGCAGCTGCCAAGGCAAACAGGATCATGGGGTGCATTAAAAGAGGTCTGGATACACATGATGAGAGCATTATACTGCCTCTGTACAAATCCCTAGTTAGACCGCACATGGAGTACTGTGTCCAGTTTTGGGCACCGGTGCTCAGGAAGGATATAATGGAACTAGAGAGAGTACAAAGGAGGGCAACAAAATTAATAAAGGGGATGGGAGAACTACAATACCCAGATAGATTAGCGAAATTAGGATTATTTAGTCTAGAAAAAAGACGACTGAGGGGCGATCTAATAACCATGTATAAGTATATAAGGGGACAATACAAATATCTCGCTGAGGATCTGTTTATACCAAGGAAGGTGACGGGCACAAGGGGGCATTCTTTGCGTCTGGAGGAGAGAAGGTTTTTCCACCAACATAGAAGAGGATTCTTTACTGTTAGGGCAGTGAGAATCTGGAATTGCTTGCCTGAGGAGGTGGTGATGGCGAACTCAGTCGAGGGGTTCAAGAGAGGCCTGGATGTCTTCCTGGAGCAGAACAATATTGTATCATACAATTATTAGGTTCTGTAGAAGGACGTAGATCTGGGTATTTATTATGATGGAATATAGGCTGAACTGGATGGACAAATGTCTTTTTTCGGCCTTACTAACTATGTTACTATGTTACTATGTTACTATGAAAATACAGAAAAATCTTTAAATTAAAAGGTGTGTCCAAACTTTTGGTCTGTACTGTTTGTGTCTCACTGACATGTATATATATATATATATATATATATATATATATATATATACACACATGTATACATACGTGTTTAACCTCTTTGTGACTTTGGACGCATCTATATGTCATATAATACCGCTGAATAAAAACACAAATAACACACAATCACAAGAATGAACGTAAATAAGAATCGTATCTCTGAAAAGGTCTTTTCCCGCAATAAACAAGCTGCCATACAGCTCTGTCAGCCGAAAAATAAAAAAGTTCTAGCTCTCAGTATAAATCGATGCAAAAAAAATATTTTTTTAATAAAATATCTTTTATTGAGTAAAAGCGCCAAAACACAAAAAAAACTATAAACATGATATTGCTGTAATCATACTGACCAGAAAAATAAAGCTTCCTTACCATTTTTACGAAACATGGAATGGCATTAAAGAAAAACAAAAAACAAATTCTTGAATTGAGGTTTTTTGTTAATTCTGCCTCCCAAAAATTGGAATACAAAACAATCAAAAAATGTAATGTGCCCGAAAATGGTATCAATAAAATGTCAACTCATTCTGCAACAAACAAGTCATAACATGACTGGACTGTTGGCCAAAACAAGGAAAACTTATAGCTCTCAAAATATGACGATGTGTAATAAAAAGTGTTTTTTAGTGTGTGACAGCAGCCAAACAGAAAAACCCGATATAAATCTGGTATCGCAGAAATCGCACCGACCTGAAGAAAAAAGTTGCCTAATTACTTATACTGCACGAGGAACGACGTAAAAAATAAATAAAATCAATTCTTCACTTGCTGTTTATTTTCTTCATTCTGCCTCCCAAAGATCACAGTATGGCTCGGCGCACATTTATCCTTCGATCTGCGCTGAGCGCTTACACTGGGGTTTCCATGTAAATTTCTGAATATGTCATTCAGATTGAACCCTCAGCAGAAGATTCCCTATAATGAGGCAGATGGAGGCACTGTGGATAGGGTTTGGTTTATCATCCGGCAGTGTCTGTCTTTTAGGCGTGCTTAAAAGTGTGGTCTGCCACAGTTTTGTGCACTTCGGAAAAGAAGGACACAACTGAACAGAGACCAGACAGAGTCCAGAGTAACTCTGCTGCCTCATTATAGTGAATGGATCTCTCGGGGGCTTCATCTGAATCAAGTCACTCTGAGATTTCGATGGAAACCCCAAAGTAAGTGCTCAGCGTAGAGCACCGGATAAATGTGATCCTAAATGATATGTAAAATGTTCCCTAAAAAAACTTCAAATAAATTCACAAAAAAAGCAAGTCCCCACTCAGGTCTGTCATCTATTAAAAGAAATATAGGGGCTTCCACATTATTGGTAGTACAAAGGTTCTGGAATAGCAAAATTGCTCTTCGCCCCCCAAAGGAAATTCAGCAAATTCTGTGCTCCCAAATCCAAATGCCCCCCTTCCTTCTGAACCCCACAGTGTACCTAAACCACATTTCTCATCCATATGTTTGTCATTTCTGTAGCGATGACAGCTTGTCTAATTTACGGGTACATGTCTCCAGAAGCATGAGCTGGTCACTAGGGTTGAGCGAAACGGATCGGACAAATTCAAAAGTCGCCGACTTTCGTCAAAGTCGGGTTTTGTGAAACCCGACCCGGTCCCACTGTGGGATCTGCCATGAGGTTGGCGATCTTCGTGCCAAAGTCGCGTTTCGTATGATGCTTTCAGCGCCATTTCTCATCCAATGAAGGCGTATGCAGAGTGTCGGCAGCGTGATGACATAGGTCTCGGTCCCCACCATCTTAGAGAAGGGCATTACAGTGATTGGCTTGCTTTCTGCGGCGTCACAGGGGCTATAAAGAGGCATGCACGCCGACCGCCATCTTACTTCTGCCGATCTTAGCAGAGGGAGAGGTTGCCGCAGCTTCATCAGAAGAAGGGATATACGGTAGTTAGGGAGGGAAGATTAACCCCCAAACTGCTTGTGCTGTAGGGATTTCCACTGTCCAACACCACTTTTTGTTTGCAGGGACAGTGGAGTTTATATTTTTGTTCATCAGCTCTGTAGCTTCTTAGGCTGCCCTATAAGGCTCCCTGATAGCTGCATTGCTGTTTGTACGCCACTGTGCAAACCAACTGCCTTTTTAAAAGCAAAAATCCTGTTGCTCCTTTCTGCACAGTTCTCTTGTTTCTTTGTCCACACTTTTGTGTGCAGCAGTCCTTTTTATTGCTGCCATACTTGTCCTGAGATCATTGTAGGGAGATTGAAATTGTACTACAGCCCTTTTTTATATATATACAGTACATCTTCCAGCCACGTTCTGCCACTTACATTGTGTAGTGTAATACACTACGCCTGAGTTTTGTTGCAGTCTCCCCCCCAAAAAGGGGAGATTAAAATTCTCCACAACTTTATATACACCTTCTACCTTGTTTCACAGTACCAAATAACGGTTGTTATCTTAAGTTAGATTTTTCCAAAAATGAGGAAGTCTGGTGGAAGAGGCCGTGGGCGGTGGTTGCCAGCTGGCACTGATGGTATTGATGGTGGTGGTGGAGCATCTGGTGGTAGTGGGAAAAGCAAAATAACACCAAAAGCTCGAGGTGTTGAGCCAGCGTCATTGTCTGGCTACCCAAGGCCTCGAAGGCTCCCTTATCTGGGAGTAGGAAAGCAGGTTTTAAAGCCGGAGCAGCAGGAAAAAGTTTTGGCTTTCCTTGCTGACTCAGCCTCTAGCTCTTTCGCCTCCTCTTCAGAAGGTTCGAAATCTAAAAGCAGTGAGTCGTCAGTGGATGCTCCCAGTCAGGAACAAGTCACTTCCTTGTGTCCTTCACCCAAACCAAAAGTGAAGGATGCGGCAGGCGAAACTACAGGTTACTCCATGGGGCTCTTTACACATACCGTGCCTGGGTTAGAGAGGGAAATTGTTAAAAGCCCGTTACAAGATGAATCGGACATGGAGAGCACAGATGCACAGCCACAGCTAGATTATTATTATTATTTATTGTTATAGCGCCATTTATTCCATGGCGCTTTACATGTGAGGAGTTGTAAGCATAATAAAAACAAGTACAATAATCTTAAACAATACAAGTCATAACTGGTACAGGAGGAGTGAGGACCCTGCCCGCGAAGGCTCACAATCTACAAGGGATGGGTGAGGATACAGTAGGCGAGGATAGAGCTGGTCATGCAGCGGTTTGGTCGATCGGTGGTTACTGCAGGTTGTAGGCTTGTCGGAAGAGGTGGGTCTTCAGGTTCTTTTTGAAGGTTTCGATGGTAGGCGAGAGTCTGATGTGTTGTGGTAGAGGGTTCCAGAGTAGGGGTGATACGCGAGAGAAATCTTGTATACGATTGTGGGAAGAGGAGATAAGAGGGGAGTAGAGTAGGAGATCTTGTGAGGATCGGAGGTTGCGTGTAGGTAAGTACCGGGAGACGAGGTCACAGATGTATGGAGGAGACAGGTTGTGGATGGCTTTATACGTCATGGTTAGGGTTTTGCAGTGGAGATTATGATGCTGTTCCATTGACTCAGATCACTACATTGCCCTCGCAGTGTATTGAGCCAGAATCTGACCCTGATGAGACTATGGTGCCCAGTCACGAACGCTATAGCACCTTACACGGTGATACAGAGGAAGGTGCACATGACATTGAAGAGGAGGTGATAGATGACCCAGTTGTTGACCCAGATTGGCAGCCATTGGGGGAAGAGGGTGCCGCTGCCAGTAGCCCAGAAGCAAAGGAGGATGCAGCCATCTACATCGCAAGAGCTTTCATCTGGAAGGCCCGTATCTGGCCAAAAATGTTTGTCAAATCCAAAAACAGTTTTAGGACACCGTGGCCATCCGGTGAAAGTAGCACAGCGTGCAATGCCTGAAAAGTTTTTCCATAGTAGGAAGAGTGCAGTGTGGGAATTGTTTAACCAAGATCCAAATGATCAGTGCAAAGTTATCTGTAAGAAATGCTCCAAGACCTTTAGCAGAGGGAAGAATCTCCAAAGTTTAAATACAACGTGCATGCTTAGACATTTAACCAGCATGCACTTGCAAGCCTGGACTAACTACCAAACGTCCAGTACCGTTGGTGCACCTGCTCAGAATGAAGGTAGTCAGCAACGCTACATTGCTTCCCTCACAGTAAGGCCACCGGTTAGGACACCACCAGCAGCAAATGTGGAGGTATCATCGCAAGGCCAAAGCAGTCAGGGAATCACAAGGTTCTTGGTAGGAAACACTGTATGTAGGCCAACATCAAGAATACCATCACCAACCCTCTCTCAATCTGCCATGTCCACCACCAACACCGCTAGTTCCACCATATGAAGCTCTCCAGTCCAGCTCACCCTACAAGAGACTCTCGTTAGGAAAAGAAAGTACTCATCCTGTCATCCGCGTACACAGGGTTTGAACGCCCGCATTGCTAGACTTACAGATGATGCCCTACCGTTTGGTTGAAAGCAAAGCTTTCAAAGCCCTGATGGCCTAAGCAGTACCACGCTATGACCTACCCAGTCGACACTTCTTTGCGAAAAAAGCCATCCCAGCCTTCCACCAGCATGTCAAAGACCGCATTGTCCATGCACTGAGGCAATCAGTCAGTAGAAAGGTGCACCTCACAACAGATGCATGGGCCAGTAGGCATGGCCAGGGACATTACGTGTCCATCACGGTGCACTGGGTTAATGTGGTGGATGCAGGATCCACAGGGGACAGCCATAGTGGGACAGTTCTGCCTAGCCCACGGTATAGGAAACAGTTGGCTGTAGGCGTTTGCCTCCCCTCCTCCTCCTCCTCCTCCAGAAGCGAGAGCTCATCCACAGAGCGCAGTCGCACGACCACTCCATCCGCAACTGCCAGTGTTGCACACGAGGTGTCCCATTATGGAACAGCTAATGGTAAGCCTCAGCAGGCTGTGCTACAAATGAAGTGTTTGGGCGACAACAGACACACCACGGAAGTACTGGCCGAGTACTTGCAGCAAGAAACTCAGTCATGGCTGGGCAGTGTACATCTTGAGGCAGGCAAGGTAGTCAGTGATAACAGAAGGAATTTTATGGCTGCCATAGCCCTTTCCGAACTGAAACACATTCCTTGCCTGGCTCACACCTTGAACCTGGTGGTGCAGTGCTTCCTGAAAAATTATACGGAGTTACCAGCCCTGCTCCTGAAGGTGCGAAGACTTTGCTCGCACATCCGCCGGTCGCCCGTACACTCCAGCCGTATGCAGAACCATCAGCGATCGCTGAATCTTCCCCAGCACCGCCTAATAATCGACGTTGCAACAAGGTGGAACTCCACACTGCACATGCTTCAGAGGCTGTGCGAACAGATGCGTGCTGTCATTTATTTGTGGGAGGATACACATACACGGGCAGGCAGTTGGATGGCAGACATGGAGTTGTCTGGTGTGCAGTGGTCGAAGCTCCAAGACCTCTGTCAAGTCCTTGAGTGTTTTGAGGAATGCACACGGCTGGTAAGTGCAGACAACGCCATCATAAGCATGAGCATCCCACTAATGCATCTGCTGATGCAAAGTATGACGCACATCAAGGAGCAGGCGTCTGCAGCCAAGGAGGAGGGAAGCCTTGATGACAGTCAGCCATTGTCTGGTCAGGGAACGCTCCTGGACGAGGTGGCGGACGAAGAGGGGGAGGATGATGGGGATGAATATTTATGGGAGGAGGATGCTTCTCAGGGGGCAATAGAAACTGGTGGCGTTGCAAGGTCAGGTACAGGGTTTTTGCGGGCCACAAGTGAAGTTTATTTGCAAGAAAGTGCTCCTCAACCCAGCACAAGCAGTGAATTGACACCTGGAACATTGGCCCACATGGCAGAGTATGCCTTGCGTATCCTAAAAAGGGACCCCCGCATTATCAAAATGATGACCGATGACGATTACTGGTTGGCCTGCCTCCTGGATCCATGATGCAAAGGAAAATTACAAAATATCAAGCCACATGAGAACCTTGAGTAAACATTGGCTACCAAACAAGCAACTCTTGTAGACCGTTTGGTTCAGGCATTCCCAGCACACAGCGGAGGTGATGGTTCTCACACGAGCTGTAGGGGGCAACATGGCAGCGGTGTTAGAGGTGCACAAATCAGAAGTGGCGTTGGACAGAGGGGTTTTATGACCAGGTTGTGGAGTGATTTCACAATGACCGCTGACACGACAGGTACTGCTGCATCGATGCAAAGTGACAGGAGACAGCATTTGTCCAGTATGGTTACCAACTATTTTTCCGCCATTATCGATGTTCTCCCTCACAGGTCATTCCCCTTTGATTACTGGGCATCTAAACTAGACACCTGGCCTGAATTGGCAGAATATGCATTACAGGAGCTCACTTGCCCTGCTGCTAGTGTGCTATCAGAAAGAGTCTTCAGTGCTGCTGGTTCAATACTGACCGAAAAAAGGACACATCTGGCTACCCAAAATGTTGATGATCTAACCTTCATTAAAATGAACCAATCATGGATTTCAAATTATTTTGCCCCACCTTCCCCTTCTGACATGTAGCTTGCCTTAAAAAATGTCTTGCTTTTGGCCTCCTCTTACTGACTGCTCCAATTCCTCCATTTGCAACTGCTGAATGTCCACCATAGGCCATTTTTATACCTCCCTAAATGAGCTGACTCCCCCCACAGGGCCGTGGTCACCACTTGGCGCAAGCACCCGTGCGAGTGCCGTTTGCCTTGACAGGTGGGTGTGCCCACTCTTGGGCGACGGCACTGGCACAGGGTCCCTCATAGTACAATGAAGTGTCTCTGACGGTGGTGGTGCACACCCAACGTAAGACACACCATCGTAATATGAGGGGCCCTGTGCCCGTACCATCGGCCACGAGAGAGTGTTCCCCCCCAGCTCGAACTGTGCTCTACCACTTGCAAAACTTACCTGCCCCACCACTGTGTAGTCTGTGCTGTTAAATCCTTCAATGGCACTGCTATTACAAATTTGTTGAAATGATAGATGATAGTTAAAATATACAGGGGACCTGGCCTCCATTTAGACCAGTTAATACTTTGCACCAACTACCACTGTCTACTACTCAGCAGAGGAGCCCACCCCTGTACCTAGCTGTGCCACCTGTTTATTTATGAACATTTTTTTTGGCTGATATTTAGCCCACTTTATTATTTTGGCCTACTAACTGTGTCTGCCACTTATTACAGTTGTCCTCCTCCGCTGAACAAAGCTATGCCGCCTGTGTACTCCTCTTACCAATTTTGAACTGCATTTAGCCCACTTTATTATTTGGGCCTATATTTGTGTTTCCTCCTCATCCTGCCCATTGCCCAGCCACTGCTAGATGAGTCTGCTGGGACATTGACCCAGACCACTACATTCCCCTTGCACTCAACACAGCCAGAATCTGACCCTGCTGAAAGTCAGGTTCCCCTTCCCACATACTATACCACCTTACACGGGGACAAAGAGTAAGGTGCAGATGAAAGTGCAGGTTCCTTCATCAGGTGGGGGGGCATACTCGTTGGCGACGTCACTGGCACAGGGCCCCTTATAGTATGCAAAAGTGTCTCTGGCAGTGGGAGGCGCCGCCCGCCATCAAACACACCGCCGTACTATGAGGGGCCCTGTGCCAGTGCCAACTAGTGGGCCCCCCCTGCTTGCTCAGGATCACAGCACTTGCAAAGTTGAAATACTTACCTCTCCCTGCTCCACCGCCGTGACGTATTCCGCGTTTCCTGGGCCCACGAAAATCTTGAGCCAGCCCTACCCCCCCCCCCCCCCACAACTTTAGCCAAATGAGCCCGTTTTCAATGCCAAACTATTATTATAAAGTAAATTAAGATTGACAAGCTTAAGAAATACGAATTGATGTTTTTGGCATTAAAATGCGCACTGTAGGTGTTTTCCTGTCCTCCACTCACTGCCGACTTTGATTCCAAATTGACTTGCATTGGGTTTCGTGTTTCGGCCGACCCCCGACTTTTCGCAATAATCGTCCGATTTTACCCGACCCGACTGGTTTCGCGAAAGCAGACTCGATCCTAAAAAAGTAAAAGTCGCTCAACTCTACTGGTCACTACAACATACTGGTCACTACAATGGCAGTTTGCAATTTTCATTCAGCAACATCCACTACTGCCTGATTCTGGAAAACACCCATGGAGTCAAAATCATCACTACATCTGTAGATAAATTCCCAAAGGGGTATAAACTCTAAAATGGGGTCACTTGAGGGGGATTCTGTTTTTCTATCACCTAGGGGCTCTGTACATGGAGTCCGCAAACTATTCTAGGAAAATCTGTGTCCAGGAGGCAAATAGTGCTATGTCCATCCCAAGTATCGCTGTGTAACTAAGCAGTACTGTACAGCCATATATAGGGTATTTCTACACTGCTCAAAAAATAAAGGGAACACTTAAACAACAGAATATAACTCCAAGTAAATCAAACTTCTGTGAAACCAAACTGTCCACTTAGGAAGCAACACTGATTGACAATCAATTTCACATGCTGTTGTGCAAATGGAATAGACAACAGATGGGAATTATTGGCAATTATCAAGACACACTCAATAAAGGAGTGGTTCTGCAGGTGCGGACCACATCTCAGTACCAATGCTTTCTGGCTGATGTTTTGGTCACTTTTGAATGTTGGTTGTGCTTTCACACTCGTGGTAGCATGAGACGGACTCTACAACCCACACAAGTGGCTCAGGTAGTGCAGCTCATCCAGGATGGCACATCAATGCGAGCTGTGGCAAGAATGCTTGCTGTGTCTGTCAGCGTAGTGTCCAGAGGCTGAAGGCGCTACCAGGAGACAGGCCAGCACACCAGGAGATGTGGAGGGGGCTGTAGGAGGGCAACAACCCAGCAGCAGAACCGCTACCTTAGCCTTTGCGTAAGGAGGAGCACTGCCAGAGCCCTGCAAAATGACCTCCAGCAGGCCACAAATGTGCATGTGTCTGCATAAATGGTTAGAAACCGACTCTATGAGGATGGTCTGAGTGTCCGATGTCCACAGATGGGGGTTGTGCTCACAGCCAAACACCGTGCAGGGTGCATTTGCCACAGAACACCAGGATTGGCAAATTCGCCACTGGCACCCTGTGCTCTTCCCAGCTGAAAGTAGGTTCACAAAGAGCACATGTGACAGATGTGACAGAGTCTGGTGACGCCGTGGAGAGCGATCTGCTGCCTGCAAAATCCTCCAGCATGACCGGTTTCGCAGTGGGTCAGTAATGGTGTGGGGTGGCATTTCTTTGGAGGGCCACACAGCCCCCCATATGCTCGCCAGTGGTAGCCTGACTGCCATTAGGTACCGAGATGAGATCCTCAGGCCCCTTGTGAGACCATATTCTGGTGCGGTTGGCCCTGGGTTCCTCCTAATGCAGGACAATGCCAGACCTCATGTGGCTGGAGTGTGTCAGCAGTTCCTGCAAGATGAAGGTGGAGCACCCCCAGACACAGGGCCACAGGTTACTCGGTACCGGTCCTCTCTGTCTCAGTTCTGGGGTTGTCACGGTGGCGGGACCCAGTCCGTGACCCTTCTAAGGGGCTTCCAATGAAAAGATGGATAGTAGTTTGTCAAGGGTTCGTGGCGCCACTTGTGGTGTGTTCGGTCAGGGTGACCGACGCTGTTTTGGGGTCCGCTGGGGTGATGGTATGGCAGGTGAAGTGTATCCCCAGGGCTTCCCAGTAGTGTAGGTGGGAATGGTGTGAGGCGCAGTGAATAACGAGGACACAGGGTTGCAGTCTCTTTACCTCTTTACTGATGACTTCAGGATCCTCAATCCAGAGCTCGCTTAACAAGGCTATCTGAGACCGGCCGGTCCGATGGGCACATCCAGAGTTCCCTTTGCAGGTGGAAATCGTTGCCTACCACTAGCGCCTGTGTGTTATAGTCCTTCCCTGCTGAGCATTCAGGATAGTCCTCACAACTGTCGTTTCTATTCTGATGTTCTGCTTCGTCCCCCAGTATGTTATGGCTAGGATGCACCCGTTTGACGGGAAGGCTCGGAGCTATTCTGAGACCCTAGAGACGCCCCTCTCCACGTTTGCCCCCTATGTCTTCTTAGGTGATGTATGTTAGACAGCCAACCTATAATCAACTGTCCTGCCTCTGTTTGAAGTAATGCTTGGAGTCAGTTACTTCCTCGGCGTTCTGGCCACTGGCTATGCGCCTCAGTAGGATGTTGCTGATCTCGGGGCACGACTCCTACTGGTTCTCCTTTGTGCTTTGATCTCATTTCTCACTCCTCCACAATATACTTCGCTTCGTGTCCTTTCTTTGGATGCCGCCGCAGGGTAGCGCAGGCGCGGCTCCGTAACATTCTATCCTTGTCGCTAGGTGCCTGTCAGGTTCCCACACCTGACAGGGACCCCCACGAATCTTCCCCCGCAACACCCCCTGCCACGGGATGTTACCTGAACAAAACCCAGTCAGCTTCTGACTAACTTCCCATCCAACCCCCAGTTTTACCAAAGTGTGAGGAGTGGCCTAATAAATAGAACCTTTTGCTCCCCCTGGTGGCCGAAGTGTGAAGTGTAGTGTGTGACTGTGATACCTGGTCAGGTGAACTCCTTTAGTGCCATCAGACGTACCATCACTCCCCTTAGTGGCAGAGAGTCATACTGCAATGACCAGGTCTCTGGGGCGCTGCACTCCCCCCTGGTTAAATCCAGTACTCCCGGACTGGGAAGAAGAACAACAATACATGTTAGCAAAAGACATACAAATTTTGGAATGAAGGAACAAATAAATATAACAATGCTTCCCTTTATGGGAGGTGAGAACACTTGAACGTTACAAACGAAAACAAGTTTAAATATTTTAAATAACACTCTGACTATAAATAACTTCTGGTACCCTGCCGGGTATTCTACTAAGTGCGAATTCTGAACAATAATTTAACTTCTCCTTTAAGGGCGTATAGGCTGAATCCACTAAAGGCTTACTATAAAATACTATAAGGCAAACTTAACTTTTTCTTTACTTTTCTAACTTTACAAATGCAGGACCGCCTAGCTCCTTGTCTGGGCCTACTGCCATCTGTTCTTCTGTCAGCGCAACTAACTATCTTTCTATGGTTCTCAGGAGGACTCTCTAACCCCTACGGGTTCACTGTGTTGAAATTCGGCTTCCAACTTTTCCTGTCCTCAATCTCTAGTAACATTATTAACATTTCCTAAATCTCAACATTATTACAATCTAACTTTCTTAAGGCAACATTATACTTAAGTGCAACACATAAACATGCCCTTTAAGATGGAACTAAGTCTCTTTGCGGTAGTGCAGAATCTCTCTATCTGCAAGTCCTTTGGAAAGCAAGAACTTCCATGCTGTATTCAGAAACAGTCTCTTCGCAAAGTCTTCTTTCCTTTGTAAAACCAGTAGAGGGCACCTTTAAGAAGGTGCAAACTATTTACAACACCGTTTGTGAATCATTCACCGTCCATGATTCGGCAGTCTTTTAAACAGTGATAACTTGTGCAAAATAGAAAAATGTAAAACAACAGGGATCCCGGGTAAACAAAGGGATCCCTTTAAGAAATAACCCTAGACGGGTTTAAAGCAGCAAAAGCAGGAAACAGTTAACTATGTACAGTGGTCGGGGTTTCGAGGTTTGTTACTATAATAGGTGACACGACATCAGTCGGGAGTGAACACTTCCTGGCCGGGGAAGGTCTGGATCCGTGCTCTCATCCAATGCCGTGTGGACGTCTCTGGATTGTCTTTCAGGCATAATCAAGCCATTAGTAATCTGGGTATGGACGGTAGTGCCAATGGCAGCTTCCGCCAGCAGGACGCCACACGCAGGGGTAGTAGTACTGGGTCCCTCAGTGTCAGGGATCGGCGGAATACCGTCACTAGTTTCAGTCGTGACAGTAGATGGCGCTACCACAGGCTCACATCGTCTGACTCTCTTGGCATACCATCCCCGCTCACTCCAGTGGCGGGTGTAGGTCACATGGTCCCCCTGTACAAGGGTCGAGTAGGGGGTACGCTGTGGAACTGGGCCTCCACGTTACGGCTAGTCACAAAGACTTCAGTCGGCAGCCTCGGTTCCAGTATAAAGCCGCAACCCCTTCTCGGGTGAAAGGCTAATACTATCCCCTGTTTCACTGCTCTCTCAGGGAAGCAGTTGCAGGGGAACGTTGGCACCTCTGGTAGGGCGGTCTGCGTTTGCACCTGGGGTCGGGCAGTCTGTTCGGCTCGTTCCCGGTCTTTCCATTGTGAAATTAAGCATTGTCTATACTGTTCCCAGGTGAGCCCGATGACATAGGAGCCCTCTTGTCTGGACCCGTCTGGTTGGATCCTTGGAGCATCCCATTCAAAGATCACCCCCTCGGGACTCACGTCTAACGGCTCACTCATAGATGTCGGTAGTGGGGGCAGTATCCCCTTCATGGCGTAAAGGGCTGCTACCACGATCTCGACAGTGGGAGACCGGTTATAGATAGGATGGGGAGCGGTCGCTGGAGCTGGAGCGGTCGCTGGAGCTGGATCGGCCGCTGGAGCTGGATCGGCCGGTGGGGCAGGGTCGTTTTTGGTACCTGCGTCTGATGTGGTTCCACCGATGTCAATCAACTCCACTGACGAGGACACTGGAGTCTGCTGAGGCTCTGAAAACGGCTCTCCCTGGGCGATCTTCTTGCACAACTCCGACTTCCATTTCTTCGCCGTCGCCGACCCCACGTCCGGAGTCGGGTGGTTCGATGCCTCCTCCGGCAGCTCCAAGAAGTCCGGATCCTCCTGTGGCGACAAGCCCTGGTTCGGCTCAGCTGGGTTGCAGTGACCCTGGGTCGCTTCGTCGTTGGGCAGGCACCCGCTGGTCAGCATCTCTACTCTGCGGCGACACTCACACGCTGCTCCTCCATTTTCTGGGGGTGGAGCTCCTTCTTGTCTTGGTTCCCGCCGTTGCAAATCAGGGGGCAGTTCTCCTCTGCTTCGGGGCAGATCGTCCTCCCGCAACAGTAATCGGAGGGGGCGGTCAGCACTTCTGGCGCCACTTTGATAGTCTCCTCCCATGGCACACCCTTCTTCTTCTCCTGCGCTCCTCGTGGTGCGGCAATGGCGGCGGTTTTGGCGGGAATTTTGGCGGTCTTTTGCAATACACAGTCTTTGCAATAAATCACAGTTCCAAGGCACACATGACCCAATTCTTCAGGCTTAAGTACGATCCTGTTCGTGACGCCAAGTTGGAGCGCCCTGTTGTGAATTCTGCTTTTGGGTTCCCTCCAGTGGTTGTAGGTGGTAATGCAGTTGTCCCTGAGTTGCAGTCATGGTCAGGTGTATCTGCTGATTGCAGTTCTGACTGGGGTATGTAGGTGTGCAGGATTCATTAGTCCTTGCCAGTTGTCCATGGTTCAGGGAGGTTTTGGATCTTTGTCTGGTTCCTCCTGCTTTGCTGCCAATTCAGCAAAGATAAGTGTTTGGTTTTTTTTCTGTGGCACACATGCTGTGTGCTTAATAATTTTGTGCTATTCATTTGTTTTCTCTTATCCAGCTTAGATTGTGTCAGTGTTTTCTCAGTCTTGTTGGATTCTCAGGAGTTGCAGATATACGCTCCACATCTTTAGTTAGATGGTGGAATTTTTTGTATCATCTGCTGTGGATATTTTTTGGAAGGGTTTTAATACTGACCGCTTAGTATTCTGTCCTATCCTTTCCTATTTAGCTAGAAGTGGCCTCTTTTGCTAAATTCTGTTTCCTGCCTGCGTGTGTCTTTCCTCTACTACTCACAGTAAATATTTGTGGGGGGCTGCCTATCCTTTGGGGTTCTCCTCTGAGGCAAGGTAGAATTCCTACTTCCATCTATAGGGGTATTTAGTCCTCCGGCTGTGTCGAGGTGTCTAGGATTTGTTAGGCACACCCCATGGCCAATTTTATGTGCTAAAAGCTCTCATTTTTCATATTTCTAGTGCAGTAATGCAGTTCAAATTTCGTGTTTTCAAGTTTGCATGTTTTAGCGCTGCAGTGTGCTGCCTTGTTTACTTAACTATATACGAGTTGGTGACTCTGGGTTCAGCACCTGTTCACACTGAGTCTATGTTTGGATGTGCAGGTCAGGTTTTTGAAATGTATTCTTTAGCCTTCTGATCGTGCACTCCGCCTCCTAGCTTCAGGTGTTTTAATTACAGCAGGTCCAATACCCCTCCACAGAGAGAGAGAATTTTAGTCTAAGAAGAGGTTTCACATGCACCCATTCAGATGGAGACGTTTATTCTCAGCGAGGTAAGGCAAGTGTAGGACCTGGTATAAGAGAGATGCCGTAAAGAAGCTACCAGGTACACATAAAATTGGCCATTTGATGCGCTAAAAGCTCTCATTTTTCATATTTCTAGTGCAGTAATGCAGTTCAAATTTCGTGTTTTCAAGGTTGCATGTTTTAGCGCTGCAGTGTGCTGCCTTGTTTACTTAACTATATACGAGTTGGCGACTCTGGGTTCAGCACCTGTTCACACTGAGTCTATGTTTGGATGTGCAGGTCAGGTTTTTGAAATGTATTCTCTAGCCTTCTGATCGTGCACTCCGCCTCCTAGCTTCAGGTGTTTTAATTACAGCAGGTCCAATACCCCTCCACAGAGAGAGAGAATTTTAGTCTAAGAAGAGGTTTCACATGCACCCATTCAGATGGAGATGTTTATTCTCAGCGAGGTAAGGCAAGCGTAGGACCTGGTATAAGAGAGATGCCGTAAAGAGGCTACCAGGCACACATAAAATTGGCCATTTTTATGCGCTAAAAGCTCTCATTTTTCATATTTCTAGTGCAGTAATGCAGTTCAAATTTCGTGTTTTCAAGTTTGCATGTTTTAGCGCTGCAGTGTGCTGCCTTGTTTACTTAACTATATACGAGTTGGCGACTCTGGGTTCAGCACCTGTTCACACTGAGTCTATGTTTGGATGTGCAGGTCAGGTTTTTGAAATGTATTCTCTAGCCTTCTGATCGTGCACTCCGCCTCCTAGCTTCAGGTGTTTTATTTACAGCAGGTCCAATACCCCTGCACAGAGAGAGAGAATTTTAGTCTAAGAAGAGGTTTCACATGCACCCATTCAGATGGAGACGTTTATTCTCAGCGAGGTAAGGCAAGTGTAGGACCTGGTATAAGAGAGATGCCGTAAAGAGGCTACCAGGTACACATAAAATTGGCCATTTTTATGCGCTAAAAGCTCTCATTTTTCATATTTCTAGTGCAGTAATGCAGTTCAAATTTCGTGTTTTCAAGTTTGCATGTTTTAGCGCTGCAGTGTGCTGCCTTGTTTACTTAACTATATACGAGTTGGCGACTCTGGGTTCAGCACCTGTTCACACTGAGTCTATGTTTGGATGTGCAGGTCAGGTTTTTGAAATGTATTCTCTAGCCTTCTGATCGTGCACTCCGCCTCCTAGCTTCAGGTGTTTTAATTACAGCAGGTCCAATACCCCTCCACAGAGAGAGAGAATTTTAGTCTAAGAAGAGGTTTCACATGCACCCATTCAGATGGAGACGTTTATTCTCAGCGAGGTAAGGCAAGTGTAGGACCTGGTATAAGAGAGATGCCGTAAAGAAGCTACCAGGTACACATAAAATTGGCCATTTGATGCGCTAAAAGCTCTCATTTTTCATATTTCTAGTGCAGTAATGCAGTTCAAATTTCGTGTTTTCAAGTTTGCATGTTTTAGCGCTGCAGTGTGCTGCCTTGTTTACTTAACTATATACGAGTTGGCGACTCTGGGTTCAGCACCTGTTCACACTGAGTCTATGTTTGGATGTGCAGGTCAGGTTTTTGAAATGTATTTTCTAGCCTTCTGATTGTGCACTCCGCCTCCTAGCTTCAGGTGTTTTAATTACAGCAGGTCCAATACCCCTCCACAGAGAGAGAGATTTTTAGTCTAAGAAGAGGTTTCACATGCACCCATTCAGATGGAGACGTTTATTCTCAGCGAGGTAAGGCAAGCATAGGACCTGGTATAAGAGAGATGCCGTAAAGAGGCTACCAGGCACACATAAAATTGGCCATTTTTATGCGCTAAAAGCTCTCATTTTTCATATTTCTAGTGCAGTAATGCAGTTCAAATTTCGTGTTTTCAAGTTTGCATGTTTTAGCGCTGCAGTGTGCTGCCTTGTTTACTTAACTATATACGAGTTGGCGACTCTGGGTTCAGCACCTGTTCACACTGAGTCTATGTTTGGATGTGCAGGTCAGGTTTTTGAAATGTATTCTCTAGCCTTCTGATCGTGCACTCCGCCTCCTAGCTTCAGGTGTTTTATTTACAGCAGGTCCAATACCCCTCCACAGAGAGAGAGAATTTTAGTCTAAGAAGAGGTTTCACATGCACTCATTCAGATGGAGACGTTTATTCTCAGTGAGGTAAGGCAAGTGTAGGACCTGGTATAACAGAGATGCCGTAAAGAGGCTACCAGCTACACATAAAATTGGCCATTTTTATGCGCTAAAAGCTCTCATTTTTCATATTTCTAGTGCAGTAATGCAGATCAAATTTCGTGTTTTCAAGTTTGCATGTTTTAGCGCTGCAGTGTGCTGCCTTGTTTACTTAACTATATACGAGTTGGCGACTCTGGGTTCAGCACCTGTTCACACTGAGTCTATGTTTGGATGTGCAGGTCAGGTTTTTGAAATGTATTCTCTAGCCTTCTGATCGTGCACTCCGCCTCCTAGCTTCAGGTGTTTTAATTACAGCAGGTCCAATACCCCTCCACAGAGAGAGAGAATTTTAGTCTAAGAAGAGGTTTCACATGCACCCATTCAGATGGAGACGTTTATTCTCAGCGAGGTAAGGCAAGCGTAGGACCTGGTATAAGAGAGATGCCGTAAAGAGGCTACCAGGTACACATAAAATTGGCCATTTTTATGCGCTAAAAGCTCTCATTTTTCATATTTCTAGTGCAGTAATGCAGTTCAAATTTCGTGTTTTCAAGTTTGCATGTTTTAGCGCTGCAGTTTGCTGCCTTGTTTACTTAACTATATACGAGTTGGCGACTCTGGGTTCAGCACCTGTTCACACTGAGTCTATGTTTGGATGTGCAGGTCAGGTTTTTGAAATGTATTCTTTAGCCTTCTGATCGTGCACTCCGCCTCCTAGCTTCAGGTGTTTTAATTACAGCAGGTCCAATACCCCTCCACAGAGAGAGAGAATTTTAGTCTAAGAAGAGGTTTCACATGCACCCATTCAGATGGAGACGTTTATTCTCAGCGAGGTAAGGCAAGCGTAGGACCTGGTATAAGAGATATGCCGTAAAGAGGCTACCAGGTACACATAAAATTGGCCATTTTTATGCGCTAAACGCTCTCATTTTTCATATTTCCAGTGCAGTAATGCAGTTCAAATTTCGTGTTTTCAAGTTTGCATGTTTTAGCGCTGCAGTGTGCTGCCTTGTTTACTTAACTATATACGAGTTGGCGACTCTGGGTTCAGCACCTGTTCACACTGAGTCTATGTTTGGATGTGCAGGTCAGGTTTTTGAAATGTATTCTCTAGCCTTCTGATCGTGCACTCCGCCTCCTAGCTTCAGGTGTTTTAATTACAGCAGGTCCATACCCCCTCCACAGAGAGAGAGAATTTTAGTCTAAGAAGAGGTTTCACATGCACCCATTCAGATGGAGACGTTTATTCTCAGCGAGGTAAGGCAAGCGTAGGACCTGGTATAAGAGAGATGCCGTAAAGAGGCTACCAGGTACACATAAAATTGGCCATTTTTATGCGCTAAAAGCTCTCATTTTTCATATTTCTAGTGCAGTAATGCAGTTCAAATTTCGTGTTTTCAAGTTTGCATGTATTAGCGCTGCAGTGTGCTGCCTTGTTTACTTAACTATATACGAGTTGGCGACTCTGGGTTCAGCACCTGTTCACACTGAGTCTATGTTTGGATGTGCAGGTCAGGTTTTTGAAATGTATTCTCTAGCCTTCTGATCGTGCACTCCGCCTCCTAGCTTCAGGTGTTTTAATTACAGCAGGTCCAATACCCCTCCACAGAGAGAGAGAATTTTAGTCTAAGAAGAGGTTTCACATGCACCCATTCAGATGGAGACGTTTATTCTCAGCGAGTTAAGGCAAGCGTAGGACCTGGTATAAGAGAGATGCCGTAAAGAGGCTACCAGGTACACATAAAATTGGCCATTTCTATGCGCTAAAAGCTCTCATTTTTCATATTTCTAGTGCAGCAATGCAGTTCAAATTTCGTGTTTTCAAGTTTGCATGTTTTAGCGCTGCAGTGTGCTGCCTTGTTTACTTAACTATATACGAGTTGGCGACTCTGGGTTCAGCACCTGTTCACACTCAGTCTATGTTTGGATGTGCAGGTCAGGTTTTTGAAATGTATTCTCTAGCCTTCTGATCGTGCACTCCGCCTCCTAGCTTCAGGTGTTTTAATTACAGCAGGTCCATACCCCCTCCACAGAGAGAGAGAATTTTAGTCTAAGAAGAGGTTTCACATGCACCCATTCAGATGGAGATGTTTATTCTCAGCGAGGTAAGGCAAGCGTAGGACCTGGTATAAGAAAGATGCCGTAAAGAGGCTACCAGGTACACATAAAATTGGCCATTTTTATGCGCTAAAAGCTCTCATTTTTCATATTTCTAGTGCACTAATGCAGTTCAAATTTCATGTTTTCAAGTTTGCATGTTTTAGCGCTGCAGTGTGCTGCCTTGTTTACTTAACTATATACGAGTTGGCGACTCTGGGTTCAGCACCTGTTCACACTGAGTCTATGTTTGGATATGCAGGTCAGGTTTTTGAAATGTATTCTCTAGCCTTCTGATCGTGCACTCCGCCTCCTAGCTTCAAGTGTTTTAATTACAGCAGGTCCAATACCCCTCCACAGAGAGAGAGAATTTTAGTCTAAGAAGAGGTTTCACATGCACCCATTCAGATGGAGACGTTTATTCTCAGCGAGGTAAGGCAAGCGTAGGACCTGGTATAAGAGAGATGCCGTAAAGAGGCTACCAGGTACACATAAAATTGGCCATTTTTATGCGCTAAAAGCTCTCATTTTTCATATTTCTAGTGCAGTAATGCAGTTCAAATTTCGTGTTTTCAAGTTTGCATGTTTTAGCGCTGCAGTGTGCTGCCTTGTTTACTTAACTATATACGAGTTGGCGACTCTGGGTTCAGCACCTGTTCACACTGAGTCTATGTTTGCATGTGCAGGTCAGGTTTTTGAAATGTATTCTCTAGCCTTCTGATCGTGCACTCCGCCTCCTAGCTTCAGGTGTTTTAATTACAGCAGGTCCAATACCCCTCCACAGAGAGAGAGAATTTTAGTCTAAGAAGAGGTTTCACATGCACCCATTCAGATGGAGACGTTTATTCTCAGCGAGTTAAGGCAAGCGTAGGACCTGGTATAAGAGAGATGCCGTAAAGAGGCTACCAGGTACACATAAAATTGGCCATTTCTATGCGCTAAACGCTCTCATTTTTCATATTTCTAGTGCAGCAATGCAGTTCAAATTTCGTGTTTTCAAGTTTGCATGTTTTAGCGCTGCAGTGTGCTGCCTTGTTTACTTAACTATATACGAGTTGGCGACTCTGGGTTCAGCACCTGTTCACACTGAGTCTATGTTTGGATGTGCAGGTCAGGTTTTTGAAATGTATTCTCTAGCCTTCTGATCGTGCACTCCGCCTCCTAGCTTCAGGTGTTTTAATTACAGCAGGTCCATACCCCCTCCACAGAGAGAGAGAATTTTAGTCTAAGAAGAGGTTTCACATGCACCCATTCAGATGGAGACGATTATTCTCAGCGAGGTAAGGCAAGCGTAGGACCTGGTATAAGAGAGATGCCGTAAAGAGGCTACCAGGTACACATAAAATTGGCCATTTTTATGCGCTAAAAGCTCTCATTTTTCATATTTCTAGTGCAGTAATGCAGTTCAAATTTCGTGTTTTCAAGTTTGCATGTTTTAGCGCTGCAGTGTGCTGCCTTGTTTACTTAACTATATACGAGTTGGCGACTCTGGGTTCAGCACCTGTTCACACTGAGTCTATGTTTGGATGTGCAGGTCAGGTTTTTGAAATGTATTCTCTAGCCTTCTGATCGTGCACTCCGCCTCCTAGCTTCAGGTGTTTTAATTACAGCAGGTCCAATACCCCTCCACAGAGAGAGAATTTTAGTCTAGGAATAGGTTTCACATGCACCCATTCAGATGGAGACGTTTATTCTCAGCGAGGTAAGGCAAGCGTAGGACCTGGTATAAGAGAGATGCCGTAAAGAGGCTACCAGGTACACATAAAATTGGCCATTTTTATGCGCTAAAAGCTCTCATTTTTCATATTTCTAGTGCAGTAATGCAGTTCAAATTTCGTGTTTTCAAGTTTGCATGTTTTAGCGCTGCAGTGTGCTGCCTTGTTTACTTAACTATATACGAGTTGGCGACTCTGGGTTCAGCACCTGTTCACACTGAGTCTATGTTTGGATGTGCAGGTCAGGTTTTTGAAATGTATTCTCTAGCCTTCTGATCGTGCACTCCGCCTCCTAGCTTCAGGTGTTTTAATTACAGCAGGTCCAATACCCCTCCACAGAGAGAGAGAATTTTAGTCTAAGAAGAGGTTTCACATGCACCCATTCAGATGGAGACGTTTATTCTCAGCGAGGTAAGGCAAGCGTAGGACCTGGTATAAGAGAGATGCCGTAAAGAGGCTACCAGGTACACATAAAATTGGCCATTTTTATGCGCTAAACGCTCTCATTTTTCATATTTCTAGTGCAGTAATGCAGTTCAAATTTCGTGTTTTCAAGTTTGCATGTTTTAGCGCTGCAGTGTGCTGCCTTGTTTACTTAACTATATACGAGTTGGCGACTCTGGGTTCAGCACCTGTTCACACTGAGTCTATGTTTGGATGTGCAGGTCAGGTTTTTGAAATGTATTCTCTAGCCTTCTGATCGTGCACTCCGCCTACTAGCTTCAGGTGTTTTAATTACAGCAGGTCCAATACCCCTCCACAGAGAGAGAGAATTTTAGTCTAAGAAGAGGTTTCACATGCACCCATTCAGATGGAGACGTTTATTCTCAGCGAGGTAAGGCAAGCATAGGACCTGGTATAAGAGAGATGCCGTAAAGAGGCTACCAGGTACACATAAAATTGGCCATTTTTATGCGCTAAAAGCTATCATTTTTCATATTTCTAGTGCAGTAATGCAGTTCAAATTTCGTGTTTTCAAGTTTGCATGTTTTAGCGCTGCAGTGTGTTGCCTTGTTTACTTAACTATATACGAGTTGGCGACTCTGGGTTCAGCACCTGTTCACACTGAGTCTATGTTTGGATGTGCAGGTCAGGTTTTTTAAATGTATTCTCTAGCCTTCTGATCGTGCACTCCGCCTCCTAGCTTCAGGTGTTTTAATTACAGCAGGTCCAATACCCCTCCACAGAGAGAGAGAATTTTAGTCTAAGAAGAGGTTTCACATGCACCCATTCAGATGGAGACGTTTATTCTCAGCGAGTTAAGGCAAGCGTAGGACCTGGTATAAGAGAGATGCCGTAAAGAGGCTACCAGGTACACATAAAATTGGCCATTTCTATGCGCTAAACGCTCTCATTTTTCATATTTCTAGTGCAGCAATGCAGTTCAAATTTTGTGTTTTCAAGTTTGCATGTTTTAGCGCTGCAGTGTGCTGCCTTGTTTACTTAACTATATACGAGTTGGCGACTCTGGGTTCAGCACCTGTTCACACTGAGTCTATGTTTGGATGTGCAGGTCAGGTTTTTGAAATGTATTGTCTAGCCTTCTGATCGTGCACTCCGCCTCCTAGCTTCAGGTGTTTTAATTACAGCAGGTCCATACCCCCTCCACAGAGAGAGAGAATTTTAGTCTAAGAAGAGGTTTCACATGCACCCATTCAGATGGAGACGTTTATTCTCAGTGAGGTAAGGCAAGCGTAGGACCTGGTATAAGAGAGATGCCGTAAAGAGGCTACCAGGTACACATAAAATTGGCCATTTTTATGCGCTAAAAGCTCTCATTTTTCATATTTCTAGTGCAGTAATGCAGTTCAAATTTCGTGTTTTCAAGTTTGCATGTTTTAGCGCTGCAGTGTGCTGCCTTGTTTACTTAACTATATACGAGTTGGCGACTCTGGGTTCAGCACCTGTTCACACTGAGTCTATGTTTGGATGTGCAGGTCAGGTTTTTGAAATGTATTCTCTAGCCTTCTGATCGTGCACTCCGCCTCCTAGCTTCAGGTGTTTTAATTACAGCAGGTCCAATACCCCTCCACAGAGAGAGAGAATTTTAGTCTAAGAAGAGGTTTCACATGCACCCATTCAGATGGAGACGTTTATTCTCAGCGAGGTAAGGCAAGCGTAGGACCTGGTATAAGAGAGATGCCGTAAAGAGGCTACCAGGTACACATAAAATTGGCCATTTTTATGCGCTAAAAGCTCTCATTTTTCATATTTCTAGTGCAGTAATGCAGTTCAAATTTCGTGTTTTCAAGTTTGCATGTTTTAGCGCTGCAGTGTGCTGCCTTGTTTACTTAACTATATACGAGTTGGCGACTCTGGGTTCAGCACCTGTTCACACTGAGTCTATGTTTGGATGTGCAGGTCAGGTTTTTGAAATGTATTCTCTAGCCTTCTGATCGTGCACTCCGCCTCCTAGCTTCAGGTGTTTTAATTACAGCAGGTCCAATACCCCTCCACAGAGAGAGAGAATTTTAGTCTAAGAAGAGGTTTCACATGCACCCATTCAGATGGAGACGTTTATTCTCAGCGAGTTAAGGCAAGCGTAGGACCTGGTATAAGAGAGATGCCGTAAAGAGGCTACCAGGTACACATAAAATTGGCCATTTCTATGCGCTAAACGCTCTCATTTTTCATATTTCTAGTGCAGCAATGCAGTTCAAATTTCGTGTTTTCAAGTTTGCATGTTTTAGCGCTGCAGTGTGCTGCCTTGTTTACTTAACTATATACGAGTTGGCGACTCTGGGTTCAGCACCTGTTCACACTCAGTCTATGTTTGGATGTGCAGGTCAGGTTTTTGAAATGTATTCTCTAGCCTTCTGATCGTGCACTCCGCCTCCTAGCTTCAGGTGTTTTAATTACAGCAGGTCCATACCCCCTCCACAGAGAGAGAGAATTTTAGTCTAAGAAGAGGTTTCACATGCACCCATTCAGATGGAGACGTTTATTCTCAGCGAGGTAAGGCAAGCGTAGGACCTGGTATAAGAGAGATGCCGTAAAGAGGCTACCAGGTACACATAAAATTGGCCATTTTTATGCGCTAAAAGCTCTCATTTTTCATATTTCTAGTGCAGTAATGCAGTTCAAATTTCGTGTTTTCAAGTTTGCATGTTTTAGCGCTGCAGTGCGCTGCCTTGTTTACTTAACTATATACGAGTTGGCGACTCTGGGTTCAGCACCTGTTCACACTGAGTCTATGTTTGGATGTGCAGGTCAGGTTTTTGAAATGTATTCTCTAGCCTTCTGATCGTGCACTCCGCCTCCTAGCTTCAGGTGTTTTAATTACAGCAGGTCCAATACCCCTCCACAGAGAGAGAGAATTTTAGTCTAAGAAGAGGTTTCACATGCACCCATTCAGATGGAGACGTTTATTCTCAGCGAGGTAAGGCAAGCGTAGGACCTGGTATAAGAGAGATGCCGTAAAGAGGCTACCAGGTACACATAAAATTGGCCATTTTTATGCGCTAAAAGCTCTCATTTTTCATATTTCTAGTGCAGTAATGCAGTTCAAATTTCGTGTTTTCAAGTTTGCATGTTTTAGCGCTGCAGTGTGCTGCCTTGTTTACTTAACTATATACGAGTTGGCGACTCTGGGTTCAGCACCTGTTCACACTGAGTCTATGTTTGGATGTGCAGGTCAGGTTTTTGAAATGTATTGTCTAGCCTTCTGATCGTGCACTCCGCCTCCTAGCTTCAGGTGTTTTAATTACAGCAGGTCCAATACCCCTCCACAGAGAGAGAGAATTTTAGTCTAAGAAGAGGTTTCACATGCACCCATTCAGATGGAGACGTTTATTCTCAGCGAGTTAAGACAAGCGTAGGACCTGGTATAAGAGAGATGCCGTAAAGAGGCTACCAGGTACACATAAAATTGGCCATTTTTATGTGCTAAAAGCTCTCATTTTTCATATTTCTAGTGCAGTAATGCAGTTCAAATTTCGTGTTTTCAAGTTTGTATGTTTTAGCGCTGCAGTGTGCTGCCTTGTATACTTAACTATATACGAGCTGGCGACTCTGGGTTCAGCACCTGTTCACACTGAGTCTATGTTTGGATGTGCAGGTCAGGTTTTTGAAATGTATTCTCTAGCCTTCTGATCGTGCACTCCGCCTCCTAGCTTCAGGTGTTTTATTTACAGCAGGTCCAATACCCCTCCACAGAGAGAGAGAATTTTAGTCTAAGAAGAGGTTTCACATGCACCCATTCAGATGGAGACGTTTATTCTCAGCGAGGTAAGGCAAGTGTAGGACCTGGTATAAGAGAGATGCCGTAAAGAAGCTACTAGGTACACATAAAATTGGCCATTTGATGCGCTAAAAGCTCTCATTTTTCATATTTCTAGTGCAGTAATGCAGTTCAAATTTCGTGTTTTCAAGTTTGCATGTTTTAGCGCTGCAGTGTGCTGCCTTGTATACTTAACTATATACGAGTTGGCGACTCTGGGTTCAGCACCTGTTCACACTGAGTCTATGTTTGGATGTGCAGGTCAGGTTTTTGAAATGTATTCTCTAGCCTTCTGATCGTGCACTCCGCCTCCTAGCTTCAGGTGTTTTAATTACAGCAGGTCCAATACCCCTCCACAGAGAGAGAGAATTTTAGTCTAGGAATAGGTTTCACATGCACCCATTCAGATGGAGACGTTTATTCTCAGCGAGGTAAGGCAAGCGTAGGACCTGGTATAAGAGAGATGCCGTAAAGAGGCTACCAGGTACACATAAAATTGGCCATTTTTATGCGCTAAAAGCTCTCATTTTTCATATTTCTAGTGCAGTAATGCAGTTCAAATTTCGTGTTTTCAAGTTTGCATGTTTTAGCGCTGCAGTGTGCTGCCTTGTTTACTTAACTATATACGAGTTGGCGACTCTGGGTTCAGCACCTGTTCACACTGAGTCTATGTTTGGATGTGCAGGTCAGGTTTTTGAAATGTATTCTCTAGCCTTCTGATCGTGCACTCCGCCTCCTAGCTTCAGGTGTTTTAATTACAGCAGGTCCAATACCCCTCCACAGAGAGAGAGAATTTTAGTCTAAGAAGAGGTTTCACATGCACCCATTCAGATGGAGACGTTTATTCTCAGCGAGGTAAGGCAAGCGTAGGACCTGGTATAAGAGAGATGCCGTAAAGAGGCTACCAGGTACACATAAAATTGGCCATTTTTATGCGCTAAACGCTCTCATTTTTCATATTTCTAGTGCAGTAATGCAGTTCAAATTTCGTGTTTTCAAGTTTGCATGTTTTAGCGCTGCAGTGTGCTGCCTTGTTTACTTAACTATATACGAGTTGGCGACTCTGGGTTCAGCACCTGTTCACACTGAGTCTATGTTTGGATGTGCAGGTCAGGTTTTTGAAATGTATTCTCTAGCCTTCTGATCGTGCACTCCGCCTACTAGCTTCAGGTGTTTTAATTACAGCAGGTCCAATACCCCTCCACAGAGAGAGAGAATTTTAGTCTAAGAAGAGGTTTCACATGCACCCATTCAGATGGAGACGTTTATTCTCAGCGAGGTAAGGCAAGCGTAGGACCTGGTATAAGAGAGATGCCGTAAAGAGGCTACCAGGTACACATAAAATTGGCCATTTTTATGCGCTAAAAGCTCTCATTTTTCATATTTCTAGTGCAGTAATGCAGTTCAAATTTCGTGTTTTCAAGTTTGCATGTTTTAGCGCTGCAGTGTGCTGCCTTGTTTACTTAACTATATACGAGTTGGCGACTCTGGGTTCAGCACCTGTTCACACTGAGTCTATGTTTGGATGTGCAGGTCAGGTTTTTGAAATGTATTCTCTAGCCTTCTGATCGTGCACTCCGCCTCCTAGCTTCAGGTGTTTTAATTACAGCAGGTCCAATACCCCTCCACAGAGAGAGAGAATTTTAGTCTAAGAAGAGGTTTCACATGCACCCATTCAGATGGAGACGTTTATTCTCAGCGAGGTAAGGCAAGCGTAGGACCTGGTATAAGAGAGATGCCGTAAAGAGGCTACCAGGTACACATAAAATTGGCCATTTTTATGCGCTAAAAGCTCTCATTTTTCATATTTCTAGTGCAGTAATGCAGTTCAAATTTCGTGTTTTCAAGTTTGCATGTTTTAGCGCTGCAGTGTGCTGCCTTGTTTACTTAACTATATACGAGTTGGCGACTCTGGGTTCAGCACCTGTTCACACTGAGTCTATGTTTGGATGTGCAGGTCAGGTTTTTTAAATGTATTCTCTAGCCTTCTGATCGTGCACTCCGCCTCCTAGCTTCAGGTGTTTTAATTACAGCAGGTCCAATACCCCTCCACAGAGAGAGAGAATTTTAGTCTAAGAAGAGGTTTCACATGCACCCATTCAGATGGAGACGCTTATTCTCAGCGAGTTAAGGCAAGCGTAGGACCTGGTATAAGAGAGATGCCGTAAAGAGGCTACCAGGTACACATAAAATTGGCCATTTCTATGCGCTAAACGCTCTCATTTTTCATATTTCTAGTGCAGCAATGCAGTTCAAATTTTGTGTTTTCAAGTTTGCATGTTTTAGCGCTGCAGTGTGCTGCCTTGTTTACTTAACTATATACGAGTTGGCGACTCTGGGTTCAGCACCTGTTCACACTGAGTCTATGTTTGGATGTGCAGGTCAGGTTTTTGAAATGTATTCTCTAGCCTTCTGATCGTGCACTCCGCCTCCTAGCTTCAGGTGTTTTAATTACAGCAGGTCCATACCCCCTCCACAGAGAGAGAGAATTTTAGTCTAAGAAGAGGTTTCACATGCACCCATTCAGATGGAGACGTTTATTCTCAGCGAGGTAAGGCAAGCGTAGGACCTGGTATAAGAGAGATGCCGTAAAGAGGCTACCAGGTACACATAAAATTGGCCATTTTTATGCGCTAAAAGCTCTCATTTTTCATATTTCTAGTGCAGTAATGCAGTTCAAATTTCGTGTTTTCAAGTTTGCATGTTTTAGCGCTGCAGTGTGCTGCCTTGTTTACTTAACTATATACGAGTTGGCGACTCTGGGTTCAGCACCTGTTCACACTGAGTCTATGTTTGGATGTGCAGGTCAGGTTTTTGAAATGTATTCTCTAGCCTTCTGATCGTGCACTCCGCCTCCTAGCTTCAGGTGTTTTAATTACAGCAGGTCCAATACCCCTCCACAGAGAGAGAGAATTTTAGTCTAAGAAGAGGTTTCACATGCACCCATTCAGATGGAGACGTTTATTCTCAGCGAGGTAAGGCAAGCGTAGGACCTGGTATAAGAGAGATGCCGTAAAGAGGCTACCAGGTACACATAAAATTGGCCATTTTTATGCGCTAAAAGCTCTCATTTTTCATATTTCTAGTGCAGTAATGCAGTTCAAATTTCGTGTTTTCAAGTTTGCATGTTTTAGCGCTGCAGTGTGCTGCCTTGTTTACTTAACTATATACGAGTTGGCGACTCTGGGTTCAGCACCTGTTCACACTGAGTCTATGTTTGGATGTGCAGGTCAGGTTTTTGAAATGTATTTTCTAGCCTTCTGATCGTGCACTCCGCCTCCTAGCTTCAGGTGTTTTAATTACAGCAGGTCCAATACCCCTCCACAGAGAGAGAGAATTTTAGTCTAAGAAGAGGTTTCACATGCACCCATTCAGATGGAGACGTTTATTCTCAGCGAGGTAAGGCAAGCGTAGGACCTGGTATAAGAGAGATGCCGTAAAGAGGCTACCAGGTACACATAAAATTGGCCATTTTTATGCGCTAAAAGCTCTCATTTTTCATATTTCTAGTGCAGTAATGCAGTTCAAATTTCGTGTTTTCAAGTTTGCATTTTTTAGCGCTGCAGTGTGCTGCCTTGTTTACCTAACTATATACGAGTTGGCGACTCTGGGTTCAGCACCTGTTCACACTGAGTCTATGTTTGGATGTGCAGGTCAGGTTTTTGAAATGTATTCTCTAGCCTTCTGATCGTGCACTCCGCCTCCTAGCTTCAGGTGTTTTAATTACAGCAGGTCCAATACCCCTCCACAGAGAGAGAGAATATTAGTCTAAGAAGAGGTTTCACATGCACCCATTCAGATGGAGACGTTTATTCTCAGCGAGGTAAGGCAAGCGTAGGACCTGGTATAAGAGAGATGCCGTAAAGAGGCTACCAGGTACACATAAAATTGGCCATTTTTATGCGCTAAAAGCTCTCATTTTTCATATTTCTAGTGCAGTAATGCAGTTCAAATTTCGTGTTTTCAAGTTTGCATGTTTTAGCGCTGCAGTGTGCTGCCTTGTTTACTTAACTATATACGAGTTGGCGACTCTGGGTTCAGCACCTGTTCACACTGAGTCTATGTTTGGATGTGCAGGTCAGGTTTTTGAAATGTATTCTCTAGCCTTCTGATCGTGCACTCCGCCTCCTAGCTTCAGGTGTTTTAATTACAGCAGGTCCAATACCCCTCCACAGAGAGAGAGAATTTTAGTCTAAGAAGAGGTTTCACATGCACCCATTCAGATGGAGACGTTTATTCTCAGCGAGGTAAGGCAAGCGTAGGACCTGGTATAAGAGAGATGCTGTAAAGAGGCTACCAGGTACACATAAAATTGGCCATTTTTATGCGCTAAAAGCTCTCATTTTTCATATTTCTAGTGCAGTAATGCAGTTCAAATTTCGTGTTTTCAAGTTTGCATGTTTTAGCGCTGGAGTGTGCTGCCTTGTTTACTTAACTATATACGAGTTGGCGACTCTGGGTTCAGCACCTGTTCACACTGAGTCTATGTTTGGATGTGCAGGTCAGGTTTTTTAAATGTATTCTCTAGCCTTCTGATCGTGCACTCCGCCTCCTAGCTTCAGGTGTTTTAATTACAGCAGGTCCAATACCCCTCCACAGAGAGAGAGAATTTTAGTCTAAGAAGAGGTTTCACATGCACCCATTCAGATGGAGACGTTTATTCTCAGCGAGGTAAGGCAAGCGTAGGACCTGGTATAAGAGAGATGCCGTAAAGAGGCTACCAGGTACACATAAAATTGGCCATTTTTATGCGCTAAAAGCTCTCATTTTTCATATTTCTAGTGCAGTAATGCAGTTCAAATTTCGTGTTTTCAAGTTTGCATGTTTTAGCGCTGCAGTGTGCTGCCTTGTTTACTTAACTATATACGAGTTGGCGACTCTGGGTTCAGCACCTGTTCACACTGAGTCTATGTTTGGATGTGCAGGTCAGGTTTTTGAAATGTATTCTCTAGCCTTCTGATCGTGCACTCCGCCTCCTAGCTTCAGGTGTTTTAATTACAGCAGGTCCAATACCCCTCCACAGAGAGAGAGAATTTTAGTCTAAGAAGAGGTTTCACATGCACCCATTCAGATGGAGACGTTTATTCTCAGCGAGGTAAGGCAAGCGTAGGACCTGGTATAAGAGAGATGCCGTAAAGAGGCTACCAGGTACACATAAAATTGGCCATTTTTATGCGCTAAAAGCTCTCATTTTTCATATTTCTAGTGCAGTAATGCAGTTCAAATTTCGTGTTTTCAAGTTTGCATGTTTTAGCGCTGCAGTGTGCTGCCTTGTTTACTTAACTATATACGAGTTGGCGACTCTGGGTTCAGCACCTGTTCACACTGAGTCTATGTTTGGATGTGCAGGTCAGGTTTTTGAAATGTATTCTCTAGCCTTCTGATCGTGCACTCCGCCTCCTAGCTTCAGGTGTTTTAATTACAGCAGGTCCAATACCCCTCCACAGAGAGAGAGAATTTTAGTCTAAGAAGAGGTTTCACATGCACCCATTCAGATGGAGACGTTTATTCTCAGCGAGGTAAGGCAAGCGTAGGACCTGGTATAAGAGAGATGCTGTAAAGAGGCTACCAGGTACACATAAAATTGGCCATTTTTATGCGCTAAAAGCTCTCATTTTTCATATTTCTAGTGCAGTAATGCAGTTCAAATTTCGTGTTTTCAAGTTTGCATGTTTTAGTGCTGGAGTGTGCTGCCTTGTTTACTTAACTATATACGAGTTGGCGACTCTGGGTTCAGCACCTGTTCACACTGAGTCTATGTTTGGATGTGCAGGTCAGGTTTTTGAAATGTATTCTCTAGCCTTCTGATCGTGCACTCCGCCTCCTAGCTTCAGGTGTTTTAATTACAGCAGGTCCAATACCCCTCCACAGAGAGAGAGAATTTTAGTCTAAGAAGAGGTTTCACATGCACCCATTCAGATGGAGACGTTTATTCTCAGCGAGGTAAGGCAAGCGTAGGACCTGGTATAAGAGAGATGCCGTAAAGAGGCTACCAGGTACACATAAAATTGGCCATTTTTATGCGCTAAAAGCTGTCATTTTTCATATTTCTAGTGCAGTAATGCAGTTCAAATTTCGTGTTTTCAAGTTTGCATGTTTTAGCGCTGCAGTGTGCTGCCTTGTTTACTTAACTATATACGAGTTGGCGACTCTGGGTTCAGCACCTGTTCACACTGAGTCTATGTTTGGATGTGCAGGTCAGGTTTTTGAAATGTATTCTCTAGCCTTCTGATCGTGCACTCCGCCTCCTTGCTTCAGGTGTTTTAATTACAGCAGGTCCAATACCCCTCCACAGAGAGAGAGAATTTTAGTCTAAGAAGAGGTTCCACATGCACCCATTCAGATGGAGACGTTTATTCTCAGCGAGGTAAGGCAAGCGTAGGACCTGGTATAAGAGAGATGCCGTAAAGAGGCTACCAGGTACACATAAAATTGGCCATTTTTCTGCGCTAAAAGCTCTCATTTTTCATATTTCTAGTGCAGTAATGCAGTTCAAATTTCGTGTTTTCAAGTTTGCATGTTTTAGCGCTGCAGTGTGCTGCCTTGTTTACTTAACTATATACGAGTTGGTGACTCTGGGTTCAGCACCTGTTCACACTGAGTCTATATTTGGATGTGCAGGTCAGGTTTTTGAAATGTATTCTCTAGCCTTCTGATCGTGCACTCCGCCTCCTAGCTTCAGGTGTTTTAATTACAGCAGGTCCAATACCCCTCCACAGAGAGAGAGAATTTTAGTCTAAGAAGAGGTTTCACATGCACCCATTCAGATGGAGACGTTTATTCTCAGCGAGGTAAGGCAAGCGTAGGACCTGGTATAAGAGAGATGCCGTAAAGAGGCTACCAGGTACACATAAAATTGGCCATTTTTATGCGCTAAAAGCTATCATTTTTCATATTTCTAGTGCAGTAATGCAGTTCAAATTTCGTGTTTTCAAGTTTGCATGTTTTAGCGCTGCAGTGTGTTGCCTTGTTTACTTAACTATATACAAGTTGGCGACTCTGGGTTCAGCACCTGTTCACACTGAGTCTATGTTTGGATGTGCAGGTCAGGTTTTTGAAATGTAAGTTTCCTAAGGGCCGACTTTTCAACCTGTCTGTGCCTGAACATACCGCCTTGCGGAATTATATTAAGGAGTCTTTGCCGAAAGGGCATATTCGGCCATCTTCTTCACCGTTGGGAGCGGGATTTTTTTTTGTTGCTAAGAAGGATGGCTCCTTGAGACCCTGTATTGATTATCGCCTCTTGAATAAGATCACGGTCAAGTTTCAATACCCTTTATCTTTGCTTTCTGATTTGTTTGCTAGGATTAAGGGGGCTAGTTGGTTTACTAAGATTGACCTTCGGGGGGCATATAATCTTGTTCGTATTAAGCAGGGTGATGAATGGAAAACTGCGTTTAATACGCCCGAAGGTCATTTTGAATATCTTGTGATGCCATTCGGGCTCACTAGTGCTCCATCTGTTTTTCAGTCCTTCATGCATGATATCTTCCGGACTTATCTTGATAAATTCTTGATTGTATATTTGGACGATATTTTGATTTTTTCCGATGATTGGGAGTCTCATGTGGAACAGGTCAGGATGGTATTTCAGATCCTTCGTGACAATGCTTTGTTTGTGAAGGGGTCTAAGTGTCTCTTTGGGGTGCAGAAGGTTTCTTTTTTGGGCTTCATTTTTTGTCCCTCATCTATGGAGATGGATCCGGTTAAGGTTCAGGCCATTCATGATTGGATTCAACCCACATCCGTGAAGAGCCTTCAGAAATTTTTGGGTTTTGAAAATTTTTATCGCCGTTTCATTGCTAACTTCTCTAGCGTGGTTAAACCCTTGACCGATTTGACGAAGAAAGGCGCTAATGTGGCGAATTGGTCCTCTGCGGCTGTCTCTGCCTTTCAGGAGCTTAAACGCCGATTTACTTCTGCTCCGGTGTTGCGCCAACCGGATGTTCCTCTTCCGTTTCAGGTTGAGATTGACGCTTCTGAGATTGGGGCAGGGGCCGTTTTGTCTCAAAGGGATTCTGTTGGTTCCTTGATGAAACCGTGTGCCTTCTTTTCCCGTAAGTTTTCGCCTGCTGAACGCAATTATGATGTCGGCAATCGGGAGTTGTTGGCTATGAAGTGGGCGTTTGAGGAGTGGCGACATTGGCTTGAGGGAGCTAAGCACTGTATTGTGGTCTTGACCGATCATAAGAATCTGATTTACCTTGAGTCTGCCAAACGGCTGAATCCTAGACAGGCTTACCGTCGTCGGTGTGTTGGTTCCCAGCTTCGGGTTGGGGATCTGGTCTGGTTGTCTTCCCGTCATGTTCCTATGAAGGTTTCTTCCCCTAAGTTTAAGCCTCAGTTTATTGGTCCTTATAGGATTTCTGAGATTATTAATCCGGTGTCTTTTCGATTGGCGCTTCCGGCCTCTTTTGCTATCCATAATGTCTTCCATAGATCTTTATTGCGGAAATATGTGGTGCCCGTTGTTCCCTCTGTTGATCCTCCAGCCCCTGTGTTGGTTGATGGAGAGTTGGAGTATGTGGTTGAGAAGATTTTGGATTCTCGTTTTTCGAGGCGGAGGCTTCAGTGCCTTGTCAAATGGAAGGGTTATGGCCAGGAGGATAATTCTTGGGTTTTTCCCTCTGATGTCCATGCTGCTGATTTGGTTCGTGCCTTTCATTTGGCTCGTCCTGATCGTCCTGGGGGCTCTGGTGAGTGTTCGGTGACCCCTCCTCAAGTGGGGGGGTACTGTTGTGAATTCTGCTTTTGGGTTCCCTCCAGTGGTTGTAGGTGGTAATGCAGATGTCCCTGAGTTGCGGTCATGGTCAGGTGTATCTGCTGATTGCAGTTCTGACTGGGGTATTTAGGTGTGCAGGATTCATTAGTCCTTGCCAGTTGTCCATGGTTCTGGGAGGTTTTGGATCTTTGTATGGTTCCTCCTGCCTTGCTGCCAATTCAGCAAAGATAAGTGTTTGGTTTTTTTTTTCTGTGGCACACATGCTGTGTGCTTAATAATTTTGTGCTATTCATTTGTTTTCTCTTATCCAGCTTAGATTGTGTCAGTGTTTTCTCAGTCTTGTTGGATTCTCAGGAGTTGCAGATATACGCTCCACATCTTTAGTTAGACGGTGGAATTTTTTGTATCATCTGCTGTGGATATTTTTTGGAAGGGTTTTAATACTGACAGCTTAGTATTCTGTCCTATCCTTTCCTATTTAGCTAGAAGTGGCCTCTTTTGCTAAATCCTGTTTCCTGCCTGCGTGTGTCTTTCCTCAACTACTCACAGTCAATATTTGTGGGGGGCTGCCTATCCTTTGGGGTTGTGCTCTGAGGCAAGTTAGAATTCATACTTCCATCTATAGGGGTATTTAGTCCTCCGGCTGTGTCAAGTTTTCTAGGATTTGTTAGGCACACTGTTGTGAATTCTGTGGTCAAGCTCCCTCCTGTGGTCATGAGTGGTACTTCGGCTGGTTCTGTCCATAAGCTTCCTCTGGTGGATGTGAGTGGGGCTGTGGCTTCTGAGTTTCCTTCCTCAGGTGACGAGGTTAAGTCGTTAGGTGCTGCTCTATTTAACTCCACCTAGTTCTTTGTTCCTGGCCTCCAGTCAATTTTCCAGTATTGGTCTTGCTCTCTCCTGGATCGTTCTTGTGGCCTGTCTGCCCTGCATAAGCTAAGTTCTGCTTGTGTTACTTTTGTTTGCTATTTTTTCTGTCCAGCTTGCTATATTCGTTTGTCTTGCTTGCTGGAAGCTCTGGGACGCAGAGGGAGCACCTCCGTGCCATTAGTCGGTACGGAGGGTCTTTTTGCGCCCTCTGCGTGGTTGTTTGCAGGTTTTTGTGCTGACCGCAAAGCTATCTTTCCTATCCTCGGTCTATTCAGTAAGTTGGGCCTCACTTTGCTAAAACCTATTTCATCTCTGTGTTTGTATTTTCATCTTTACTCACAGTCATTATATGTGGGGGGCTGCCTTTTCCTTTGGGGAATTTCTCTGAGGCAAGGTAGGCTTATTTTTCTATCTTCAGGGCTAGCTAGTTTCTCAGGCTGTGCCCGAGGCGCCTAGGTCTGGTCAGGAGCGCTCCACGGCTATCTCTAGTGTGGTGTGATAGGATTAGGGATTGCGGTCAGCAGAGTTCCCACGTCTCAGAGCTCGTCCTATGTTATTAGTAATTATCAGGTCACTTTGTGTGCTCTTAACCACCAGGTCCATTGTGTTTCTGAATCACCAGTTCATAACAGCACACCCCACGGCTACTTCTAGTTGCGGTGTTAAGTTCAGGATTTGCAGTCAGTACAGTTTCCACCAACTCCAGAGAAAGTTCCATGCGGCTCCAAGGCCACCAGATCATAACAGCGACCCCAGACACAGGGCCACAGGTTACTCGGTACCAGTCCTCTCTGTCTCAGTTCTGGGGTTGTCACGGTGGCGGGACCCGGTCCGTGACCCTGCTAAGGGGCGTCCAATGAAAAGGTTGATAGTAGTTTGTCAAGGGTTTGTGACGCCACCTGTGGTGTTCGGTCAGGGTGACCGACACTGCTTCGGGGTCCGCTGGGGTGATGGAATGGCAGCTAGATGGTGTACCTTCCCACAGGTGAAGTGTATCCCCAGGGCTTCCCAGTAGTGTAGGTGGAGATGGTGTGAGGCGCAGTTAATAACGAGGACACAGGGTTGCAGTCTCTTTACCTCTTTACTGGTGACTTCAGGATCCTCAATCCGGAGCACTGTTAACAGGTCTGTCTGAGACTGGCCAGTCCGAAGGCACATCCAGAGTTCCCTTTGCAGGTGGAAATCAGTGCCTACCAACTAGCGCCTGTGTGTTGCAGTCCTTCCCTGCTGAGCATTCGGGATAGTCCTCACAACTGTCGTTTCTATTCTGATGTTCTGCTTTGTCCCCCAGTATGTTATGGCTAGGACGCACCCGTTTGACGGGAAGGCTCGGAGCTATTCTGAGACCCTAGAGACGCCCCTCTCCATGTTTGCCCCCTATGTCTTCTTAGGTGATGTATGTTAGACAGCTAACCTATAATCAACTGTCCTGCCTCTGTTTGAAGTAATGCTTGGAGTCAGTTACTTCCTCGGCGTTCTGGCCACCGGCTATGTGCCTCAGTAGGATGTCGCCGATCTCGGGGCACGACTCCTACTGGTTCTCCTTTGTGCTTTGATCTCGTTTCTCACTTCTCCACAATATACTTCGCTTCGTGTCCTTTCTTTGGATGCCGCCGCAGGGTAGCGCAGGCGCGGCTCCGTAACATTCTATCCTTGTCGCTAGGTGCCTGCCAGGTTCCCACGCCTGACAGGAACCCCCCTGAATCTTCCCCCACAACACGCCCTACCACAGGATGTTGCCTGAACAAAACCCAGTCAGCTTCTGACTAACTTCCTATCCAATCCCCAGTTTTACCAAAGTGTGAGGAGTGGCCTAATAAATAGAACCTTTTGCTCCCCCTGGTGGCCGGAGTGTGAAGTGTAGTGTGTGACTGTGATACCTGGTCAGGTGAACTCCTTTAGTGCCATCAGACGTACCATCACTCCCCTTAGTGGCAGAGCGTCATACTGCAATGACCAGGTTTCTGGGGCGCTGCAAAGGCATTGAAGCTATGGACTGGCCCGCCCGTTCCCCAGACCTGAATCTGATTGAACATATCTGGGACATCATGTCTCGCAGCATCCACCAACGTCACATTGCACCACGGACTGTCCAGGATTTGGGGGATACTTTAGTCTTGGTCTGGGAGGAGATCCCTCAGGAGACCATCCGCTGCCTTATCAGGAGCATGCTCATGCATTGTAGGGAGGTCATACAGGCACTTGGAGGCCACACACACTACTGAGCATCATTTCCTTGTCTTGAGGCATTTCCACTGAAGTTGAATCAGCCTGTAACTTCATTTTCCACTTTGATGTTGAGCACCATTACAACTCCAGACCTCCATGGGATATTAGTTGTGATTTACGTTGATAATTTTTAGGTTTTATTGTTCTCAACACATTCCACTATGTAATGAATAAAGATTTACAGCTGGAATGTTTCATTCAGTGATATCTAGGATGTGGGATTTTAGTGTTCCCTTTATTTTTTGGAGCAGTGTATATTCAGAAGAAATTGTGGGACAAATTTTTGCACCATTTAGGCTCATTTCGCCTTGTGAAAATGTAAAATCTGAGTCTAAAGCTAAATTTTGATGGTAAAAATATTGTTATTTTTTCTTCAGTGCTCAATGGTATAAAATTCTGTGACACACCTGTGGTGCCAATATCATCACTGCACCTCTACATGAATTGAGAAGTGTAGTTTGCAAAATTTGGTCACATATAGGGGGATTCTGCTGTTCTGGCACCTCAGAGGCTTTGCCAATGTGACATGACACCCTCAAACCAGTTCAGCAAAATCTTAACTCCAATATAGCGCTTATTCCCTTCTGACCTTTGCACTGTGCCTCAAAAGTAGTTTTTGAACACATAAGGGGTATTGGAGTACTCAGGAGAAATCACACAACAATTGGGGTTAATTTTGTCTTTTTACCCCTGTGAAAATAAAAAGTTTGGGTCTAAAATAAAATTTTTGTTGGAAAAAAATGATTTTTAAAATATTTTCACAGCTCTTTTGCGTAGCATCTGGGGGTTCAAGGTGCTCATCCCACATCAAGATACATTCCTTAAGGGGTCGAGTTTCCAAAGTTAAGTCATTTGTTGGAGGTTTCCACTATTTAGGCACTATTTAGACACATTAGTGTCTCTACAAACGCGACATGACACCTGCAGACCATTCGATCAAAGTCTGTGATAAAAAAAACTTCACTTCTTCAGTTTTTAGACCTGCAGTGCATCCAAATGGTAGTTTTTCCCCATGTATGGGGTATCTGAGAACTCAGGAGAAATAAAAAAAAAATTGGGTCCCATTTTCTCCTGTTCTCCTGTTAACCTTGTGAAAATAAAAATGGAGGCTTAAATAATATTTTTGCTGGGAAAATTAGATTTTTTTATTTTCATGACTCTACATTATAACATTTTCTGAAGCACCTGGGGATTGAAAGTGCATACCACAAATCTAGATACATTCCCTAAGGGGTCTAGTTTCCAAAATGGTGTCACCTTTGGGGGGATTCCACTGTTTAGGCACATCAAGGGCTCTCCAAACGCGACATGGCGTCCGCTAATTATTACAGCAAATTTTGCATTCAAAAAGTCAAATGGCGCTCCTTCTCTTCCAACAGTGGTTTTCCGCACATATGGAGGATCGTTGTATTCAGGAGAAATTGCACAACAAATTGTATGGTACAATTTCTCTTGTTACCGTTGTGAAAATATAAAATTTGGGGCTAAAAGAACATTTTTTTTTTTTTTTCACAGCTCAATGTTATAACCCTATGTGTAGCATGGGGGTTCAAGGTGCTCATCACACATCTAGATAAGTTCCCTGAGGGGTCTAGTTTCCAAAGTGGTTTCAGTTGTGGGCGATTTCCACTGTTTAGGCACATGGCGTCCGCTAATTATTCCAGGAAATGTTACATTCAAAAAGTCAAATGGTGCTCCTTCCCTTCTAAGCTGTGCCGTGTGCCCAAGCAGTAGTTTTCCCCCACATATGGAGAATCAGCATGCTCAGGAGAAATTGCACAACAAATTTGGGGTTCCATTTTTTCCTGTTACCCTTCCTTCCACATTCCAAAAATTCCTGAGAAGCACCTGAAGGGTTAATAAACTTCTTGAATGTGGTTTTGAGCACCTTGAGGGGTGCAGTTTTTAGAATGGTGTCATTTTTGCGTATTTTCTGTCAAATAGGCCCCTCAAAGTCACTTCAAGTGTCAGGTGGTCCCTAAAAAATGGTTTTGTAAAGTTTGTTGTAAAAATGAGAAATCGCTGGTTGACTTTTAACCCTTATAACTTTCTAACAAAAAAAATGATGGTTCCAAAATTGTTCTGCTGTAAAGTAGACGTGTGGGAAATGTTATTTGTTAACTTTTTTGTGCTATATGACTCTGATTTAAGGGCATAAAAATTAAAAGTTTGAAAATTGTGAATTTTTAAAAATTATCGCCAACTGATGTTGGGCTCATTGGGTTGATGAGCCCTGACCGTAGGATCATTGGTTGGCAGAGCCCTGATCTTGGGATTGTTGCGTGGCAGGGGCCTGATCTTAGGATCGTCGGGTGTCTCAGCAGTCAGACCCCCAGCAATCAGCATGTCATCCCCTTTCCTGTGACTAGGGGACACCTCGAACATTTTGGAATAACCCATTTGTAATTTGGAGTTATATGTAGAGGCTTCATCCTCACATGTCTGTTCTATAACTAAGGAATAAGGAATTATTGGCAAAATGTTTAAAACGTTCTACCACAAGATGGCAGTAGCGCAGCAGGGAGCACCAAGATGGCCGCGACATGAGCATGGCATTGGGCGCAGTGTGGCGCTTACTTCCGGTTCCGGGGAGCACTGAAGGTCACGGTGTGTTCGGTAACATGGCGGCGGCGGCGGACCCGGAGCTGCAGAGTTTTATCGAGGCAGAGACTCAGAAGCAGCGGTTCCAGGGCCTGGTGCATCAGCTGACCGAGCTGTGCTGGGTATGTTATTGCCGCTGGCTGTGTGAGGACTGCAGCTCTGGAGGTCACCGGTGGCGGATGGGTCCGTGCTGAGCGGTATTTGACCCATGCCGCCTCCTTATACCAGGGCGTTGTCATCAGCTGCGGCAGGTCGGTCCTGTTCACACTGTCCTGCAGTGACGGCTGCGGTGTAATCTCTGACAACAGCACCAGCATGGCTGATCCCCCATGGGGCGTCTCTCGGGGAAACCATCGGTCACCGCCATTGTAGGATGTGATGGGTTACCATGGCAGCCAGGAGGCCACCGAGGGCCCCGTCACCGCCATCTTGTGCTCCTACGCGTCTTAGGTGGGGATAATGTCGCCACTCACCGCCATAGCGAAGTACCGCAGTGTAGCTCAAGTGGTCAGACAGGTGACGACAAAACACAAGTCAGGAGCCATCGTCCTCAGGGCTCCGAGGTGTCACAGTCCAGTGTCCACGGCGCGTCCTCAGGGCTCCGAGGTGTCACAGTCCAGTGTCCACGGCGCGTCCTCGGGGCTCCGAGGTGTCACAGTCCATTGTCCACGGCGCGTCCTCGGGGCTCCAGGGTGTCACAGTCCAGTGTCCACGGCGCGTCCTCAGGGCTCCAGGGTGTCACAGTCCAGTATCCAAGGCGCGTCCTCAGGGCTCCAGGGTGTCACAGTCCAGTGTCCACGTCGCGTCCTCAGGGCTCTGGGGTGTCACAGTCCAGTGTCCACAGTGCGTCCTCAGGGCTCCAGGGTGTCACAGTCCAGTGTCCACGGCTCGTCCTCAGGGCTCTGGGGTGTTACAGTGTCCACTGCGCGTCCTCAGGGCTCTGGGGTGTTACAGTCCAGTGTCCACGGCTCGTCCTCAGGGCCCTGGGGTGTTAGTGTCCACTGCGCGTCCTCAGGGCTCTGGGGTGTTACAGTTCAGTGTCCACGGCTCGTCCTCAGGGCTCCGGGGTGTCAGTCCAGTGTCCAAGGCGCGTCCTCAGGGCTCCAGGGTGTCACAGTCCAGTGTCCACGGCGCGTCCTCAGGGCTCTGGGGTGTCAGTCCAGTGTCCAAGGCGCGTCCTCAGGGCTCCAGGGTGTCACAGTCCAGTGTCCATGGCTCGTCCTCAGGGCTCTGGGGTGTTACAGTGTCCACTGCGCGTCCTCAGGGCTCCAGGGTGTCACAGTCCAGTGTCCACGGCTCGTCCTCAGGGCTCCAGGGTGTCAGTCCAGTGTCCAAGGCGCGTCCTCAGGGCTCCAGGGTGTCACAGTCCAGTGTCCACGGCGCGTCCTCAGGGCTCCGGGGTGTTACAGTCCAGTGTCCACGGCGCGTCCTCAGGGCTCCGGGGTGTTACAGTCCAGTGTCCACGGCGTGTCCTCAGGGCTCTGGGGTGTCACAGTCCAGTGTCCTCGGCGCGTCCTCGGGGCTCCGGGGTGTCACAGTCCAGTGTCCACGGCGCGTCCTCGGGGCTCCGGGGTGTCACAGTCCAGTGTCCACGGCGCGTCCTCAGGGCTCTGGGGTGTTAGTGTCCACGGCGCGTCCTCAGGGCTCTGGGGTGTTACAGTCCAGTGTCCACGGCTCGTCCTCAGGGCTCCAGGGTGTCACAGTCCAGTGTCCACGGCGCGTCCTCAGGGCTCTGGGGTGTCACAGTCCAGTGTCCACGGCTCGTCCTCAGGGCTCCAGGGTGTCACAGTCCAGTGTCCACGGCGCGTCCTCAGGGCTCTGGGGTGTTACAGTCCAGTGTCCACGGCGCATCCTCAGGGCTCCGGGGTGTTACAGTCCAGTGTCCACGGCGTGTCCTCAGGGCTTTGGGGTGTCACAGTCCAGTGTCCGCCCGCGTGTTACCTGTATGTTAGATATTAGGCAAAGAGAAGCCAGAAGACATTAAGAGCACAGACCGCCTGCAGTCACCTGGTGACGGGGCCTCTGATAAGAGCACAGACCGCCTGCAGTCACCTGGTGACGGGGCCTCTGATAAGAGCACAGACCGCCTGCAGTCACCTGGTGACGGGGCCTCTGATAAGAGCACAGACCGCCTGCAGTCACCTGGTGACGGGGCCTCTGATAAGAGCACAGACCGCCTGCAGTCACCTGGTGACGGGGCCTCTGATAAGAGCACAGACCGCCTGCAGTCACCTGGTGACGGGGCCTCTGATAAGAGCACAGACCGCCTGCAGTCACCTGGTGACGGGGCCTCTGATAAGAGCACAGACCGCCTGCAGTCACCTGGTGACGGGGCCTCTGATAAGAGCACAGACCGCCTGCAGTCACCTGGTGACGGGGCCTCTGATAAGAGCACAGACCGCCTGCAGTCACCTGGTGACGGGGCCTCTGATAAGAGCACAGACCGCCTGCAGTCACCTGGTGACGGGGCCTCTGATAAGAGCACAGACCGCCTGCAGTCACCTGGTGACGGGGCCTCTGTAATCGGAACCTGTTACCAGAATAAACACCACTAACCTGCAGATAAGGGGTTATTCTGCAGTTTTGCATCACTAATCTGCATGTAGCCAAACACTGCTGGGGATGAACCTTATTGTCCCCAGTAGCGTTCATGTGTCGGTTACGGGGCGGCACCGCCGCAGGTTCTGTCACCGCTCTCCACATACACAGGCTGTGACCGGGCCCTGACTGACAGCCGTCCCCAGTGTCACATTAACCCCGTATCTGCAGGTTGTGTTTTTTTCTGGTGGCAGGATTCCATTACATGGGTTCTCCAGTGATGACTTATTGATCGGTGGGGATCCATCTGCTGGGACTCGCACTGATCTCTGTAATCCCTCAGCTCCACTCATTCATGTGGCTGCCGAGCGCTGCACTCGCCTATTTCTGGCAGCCCCATAGAGAATGAATGGAGCTGTTGTCGGCATGTATCGTGCTGCTCCAAAGTGGGTAAAAGTTCCCCTACCTGTATGAGTGCGGTGTCCCATTGGTCGCACACCCACCCATCAGCAAGTTATCACCTACCCTGGCTTTCACTGGACCACCCCTTTAATCACTCTTATTATAGTCTGTTGAATGTATTCTGTGTCGGTTCTGGACCAACGCCGACTGCTGGCCCTCACTGTGGTATAGCCTAAGGGGTTCTCCAGGCTTGGGGTCACTCTGTGACTGCATGTTTGTGAATCCTCGCAGTCCGCACTGTCAGGATTCTCCGGCGTCGGGAGCTGTCGGTCATGTGACTGTAAGTTTGCTATTGTCATATGCTGACTAGATACGTCTGCAGTTAGCGAGGCTGCGCCCATGTAGTCAGAACGTCATCGCTTGTATGCAAATCACGTGTGGTCATGCGCCTGGCGCAGGAGAATCCTGACAGTGCACATAGTCATATAACGTGACTGAACAATCCTGGACAACCCCCTCAGGCCCAGCAGCCATTGTCAGGCCTATCGCTGCAGATGGCTCCCACCGATACCTCCTGATAATGGCACGAGGAGAGCGGGGTACAGAAGGAGCCTCCTGCTGGTGAATGCTGCGGACGCCTTGTCCCCTAACACAGAATCTGCCGGCATTGCTCTACTTCACCTGTGTATGTACTGCAGGTGTGAAGCCATAGTAATGCTGACAGTAACCCTGCGAGAGCATAGCAGGACGTGTACCCTGACATGGCTGGGTCCCACCCTATAATATGGCTCTGTAGGACCCTCTGCGTGTCAGATACCACACCGTGCAGTGAGCCGGCAGTGTAACTCATGGGTAATGACTGTGTTTTCCATCTTCCAGGACAAATGTATGGAGAAGCCAGGACCAAAGCTGGATGCCCGCTGTGAGGGCTGTTTTGTGAACTGTGTGGAGAGATTTATAGACACAAGCCAATTTATCCTAAACCGATTAGAACAGACTCAGAAATCTCGGGGAGCCTTCTCCGAAAGCCTTACAGACTGAGGACTGCACTTCTTGTAGAACATGGCTGCCGTTCAGGAGCGTCCTTGGTGTTCACACATGGCCGAGCTGCTTCTGTTTGTGGACTACTTACGTTGCCTTCAAAAAATAATCTGACCCGTCAGCTGAAACACCGTGGCGAGAGATGTGCCAAAGAACGTCAGAGGTCCAGAGCGCGGCGGCGGCGGAGGAGGTCACTACGGAGAACGTTATCCTCACTTCTCTTCTGAATTGCGATTGTTCTCGATTGTATTTTCTTTTAGAGGGATTGTCCACTGCTCTGACACATCCTTCTCAATTGTTATATTCTCCCATGTAAAATAAAAACTGTCTATACTCCACGCCAGTGGTGGCAACAGGCTCATGTGACATTGTCATCCAATCAGCGGCCACTGCACTCTCACTGCATCCAATCAGCGGCCAATTCACTCTCACTGCATCCAATCAGCGGCCACTTCACTCTCGCTGCATCCAATCAGCGGCCACTTCACTCTCGCTGCATCCAATCAGCGGCCACTTCACTCTCGCTGCATCCAATCAGCGGCCACTTCACTCTCGCTGCATCCAATCAGCGGCCACTTCACTCTCGCTGCATCCAATCAGCGGCCACTTCACTCTCGCTGCATCCAATCAGCGGCCACTTCACTCTCGCTGCATCCAATCAGCGGCCACTTCACTCTCGCTGCATCCAATCAGCGGCCACTTCACTCTCGCTGCATCCAATCAGCGGCCACTTCACTCTCGCTGCATCCAATCAGCGGCCACTTCACTCTCGCTGCATCCAATCAGCGGCCACTTCACTCTCGCTGCATCCAATCAGCGGCCACTTCACTCTCGCTGCATCCAATCAGCGGCCACTTCACTCTCGCTGCATCCAATCAGCGGCCACTTCACTCTCGCTGCATCCAATCAGCGGCCACTTCACTCTCGCTGCATCCAATCAGCGGCCACTTCACTCTCGCTGCATCCAATCAGCGGCCACTTCACTCTCGCTGCATCCAATCAGCGGCCACTTCACTCTCGCTGCATCCAATCAGCGGCCACTTCACTCTCGCTGCATCCAATCAGCGGCCACTTCACTCTCGCTGCATCCAATCAGCGGCCACTTCACTCTCGCTGCATCCAATCAGCGGCCACTTCACTCTCGCTGCATCCAATCAGCGGCCACTTCACTCTCGCTGCATCCAATCAGCGGCCACTTCACTCTCGCTGCATCCAATCAGCGGCCACTTCACTCTCGCTGCATCCAATCAGCGGCCACTTCACTCTCGCTGCATCCAATCAGCGGCCACTTCACTCTCGCTGCATCCAATCAGCGGCCACTTCACTCTCGCTGCATCCAATCAGCGGCCACTTCACTCTCGCTGCATCCAATCAGCGGCCACTTCACTCTCGCTGCATCCAATCAGCGGCCACTTGACTCACTTCTGATGTAAGTGACATTCGGGAGACGTTGGGGAGCAGCTCTGACTTCTTCTGGATACAAGTTTCATCCAAAGGAAGTGAGTGTGGAGCGCCTGCTGATTGGCTGCAGGGCTCAGGTGGTGTAGCAGCGTCGCTGGGGCGGCATCGGGCGGGGGTGTACAGGCTGCTTTTATTTTACATGGGGAGGTGTAGTAATTGAGAAGGTGTTGGAGTGATGGACGACCCCTTTAACCTTGAAGGAATTGCTACAGTAAATATGTATGAATGGTTGCTCATCAAATAAAAGAAGAAATGCCTATTGTCATATTGTTCCCATTACTACACAGTGATAACTGAGCATCGCCCATCACTCCTTGTATGAGCGCTCTCTGTGTAGAAGACCTCGCACAGGATCCAATCTGTGATCCCACCGATCTGTGTGGTGGGGGGAGCGGGGAAATCGCAGGAAGCTCGTGTCTAATATTTTCGGCATAAGACTTGTATTTTGTTAGGTGTTACGTCACGCTATTGCACGAATGTGGTAGAAAAATTAATTATGTAAAGACTGTATGCCGGAGATGGACTGACCGATATAGGGATGGAGCATCCACCATTACTCCCGGGAAGAAGCGCTGAGCCTTTATATACCTTGTCTCTGCAGTGCGGCTCCACTGCGGTCTGCTTTGTTTTCACTGCACTCGTTTATGTTCCCTGCCCCCCAGTAATATACTCGCCGGCCCCTGGTCTTTGTGGCTCCGCTTTACCGTCTTGTGACCTCAGCTCCTGGCCAGCCGGAAGTCAGAGGCTAGTCACACGCTCTCAGTGTAAGTGTTTGAGGTCTCGTTCCGCCTTTACATTGAGCTGTGACCTTCGGTGCCCAGCAAACACTGGAGCGATCCGGCAGATCACAACCTGCAGAAGATCGGAACGGCGCAGAGAACAAGATGATGGAGGATGGTGAGTATAAGACTAGGGGCAAGGAACATTAAGGATACCAGTCAAGAAAAACCAAACCTGCAGTAGTGCTGCTTTATCAACAGAAGTCTGGAAATGTGCAGCACATAATTTATCGGATTAATCAAGAGGCGTCTAAATCTAAACACAATTGTCTAATCCTATCCTCAACACCAAACGAGTCCAGAGACCACAAAATATAAAACTTTATTAATATTCAGTGATGTTCAAGAAGTATTCCCATCTCCAAGACCTTATCCCAATATGTAGTAGGTGTAATAATAATATTAGAAAATACCTCCAATTAGAAATGTAGTATAGTTCTTCTGATTACCTATGTTGCTTCATGTGCAGGGCATTACAGTAGGGTGCATATCCATGGTTACAATCACTCACATAGTGACAGTTGTTAGTGGTCATAACCATGAATATCTAAGCCCCTGCAATGCCGCACATGGGGTAAGTGAAGTAGCAAATCAGAAGAACTATATATATATATATGGACCAAAAGTTTGGACACCTCATTTAAAGATTTTTCTGTATTTTCATGACTATGAAAATTGTACATTCACTCTGAAGGCATCAAAACTATGAACACATGTGGAATTATATACTTAACAAAAAAGTGTGAAACAACTGAAAATATGTCTTATATTCTAGGTTCTTCAAAGTAGCCACTTTTTGCTTTGACTGCTTTGCACACTCTTGGCATTCTCTTAATGAGCTTCAAGAGGTAGTCACTGGGAATGGTTTTCCAACAATCTTGAAGGAGTTCCCAGAGATGCTTAGCACTTGTTGCCCTTTTGCCTTCACTCTGCGGTCCAGCTCACCCCAAACCATCTCGATTGGGTTCAGGTCTGGTGACTGTGGAAGCCAGGTCATCTGGAGTAGCACCCCATCACTCTCCTTCTTGGTCAAATAGCCCTTACACAGCCTGGAGGTGTGTTTGGGGTCATTGTCCTGTTGAAAAATAAATTATGGTCCAACTAAACGCAAACCGGATGGAATAGCATGCCGCTGCAAGATGCTATGTAGCCATGCTGGTTCAGTATGCCTTCAATTTTGAATAAATCTCCAACAGTGTCACCAGCAAAGCACCATCACACCTCCTCCTCCATGCTTCACGGTGGGAACCAGGCATGTAGAGTCCATCCGTTCACCTTTTTTGCGTCACAAAGACACGGTGGTTGGAACCAAAGATCTCAAATTTGGACTCATCAGACCAAAGCACAGATTTCCACTGGTCTAATGTCCATTCCTTGTGATCTTTAGCCCAAACAAGTCTCTTCTGCTTGTTGCCTGTCCTTAGCAGTGGTTTCCTAGCAGCTATTTTACCATGAAGGCCTGCTGCACAAAGTCTCCTCTTAACAGTTGTTGTAGAGAGGTGTCTGCTGCTAGAACTCTGTGTGGCATTGACCTGGTCTCTAATCTGAGCTACTGTTAACCTGCGATTTCTGAGGCTGGTGACTCGAATAAACTTCTCAGAAGCAGAGGTGACCCTTGGTCTTCCTTTCCTGGGGCGGTCCTCATGTGAGCCAGTTTCTTTGTAGCGCTTGATGGTTTTTGCAACTGCACTTGGGGACACTTTCAAAGTTTTCCCAATTTTTCAGACTGACTGACCTTCATTTCTTAAAGTAATGATGGCCACTCGTTTTTCTTTACTTAGAATTTGTTATATGGCAAGAAAAAAGCAGCTAACAGTCTATTCAGTAGGACTCTCAGCTGTGTATCCACCAGACTTCTGCACAACACAACTGATGGTCCCAACCCCATTCATAAGGCCAGAAATCCCACTTATTAAACCTGACAGGGCACACCTGTGAAGTGAAAACCATTCCCGGTGACTACCTCTTGAAGCTCATCAAGAGAATGCCAAGAGTGTGCAAAGCAGTCATCAAAGCAAAAGGTGGCTACTTTGAAGAACCTAGAATATAAGACATAATTTCAGTTGTTTCACACTTTTTTGTTAAGTATATAATTCCACATGTGTTAATTCATAGTTTTGATGTCTTCAGTGTGAATGTACAATTTTCATAGTCACGAAAATACAGAAAAATCTTTCAATGAGAAGGTGTGTCCAAACTTTTGCTCTGTACTGTACATATATTATTGGTTTGAAACAATCTGAATGCTAGAACTCTTGTGTTTCTCTTTCCAGTGATAATTGTGCGGGATATTAATCTTGGATGCCATCGATCACACTATAACAGATGCGGCAGTGCCAAACATGTTCATTTGCTTTAGTTCTTTTTGAATTTGGAGAAGGCGGGTGGTTCGCATTTGTTTTGTGCACCGTTACGTCTCCGTCCTTAGTCCCTGTAGGTCAGAGGTCCCCAACTCCAGTCCTCAAGGCCCACCAACAGGTCATGTTTTCAGGATTTCCTTTGCAATGCACAGGTGATGCAATTATTACCTGGGCAAGACTAAGGAAATCCTGAAAACATGACATGTTGGTGGGCCTTGAGGACTGGAGTTGGGGACCTCTGCTGTAGGTGACCCGCGTTCATAATGATATATTTAACAGAACTGATGATCTCCACAGCTCCTAGGAATATAAGGTGTGCCGACGATGGACGGCAGAGGGGATTACAGAGACCGCTCGCAGTGTTTTTCCTGAAGACTTTTCGTTGGTGTCTTTACTGTAATTTTTGCTGCTCGTGTTTTTTTTTTTGTAATTTTAAAGTTTCAATAGTGAGTGACACCCAGATTATGAACATGCTACTTTTTTTTTTTTTACTAGCTTTTGAAAGCTGAAACGGTTAAAAGAAGTGAGAGAACACGTTTTTGCGGTGCTATGCATATGTTCATTTATATAGCTGGAGGGTTTAGTGCATTTTGTGACAGGATTCACCTTTTCCAGGCCAAATTTTATCAGAAGTCAGTATTTTATCAATGTTTGTATGGCAAAGCCAGAGGTGACCCCAAAACACAGAGCAGGCTGTGATCTCTCCATAAAGCGACATTCCCATCTGTCTCTGTATCTGTTGTCACATCTCGGCAGCACTTGTAAGACCTGAGCTACGAGGTGTACACTATAGAATGAACCTCTTCACGCCCTTGGAAGTATAGGTATGGCCAAGGTCGTCCTTTACGCCCCTTTGATGCTGCTCCGGCGATGAGCCCGCATCTTTCACCGCACATGACAACTGATCTGATCATCTGCCTCTAACAGCCGCGGGTGGAAGCGCAATGCACTTACGGCTGTTAACACGAGCGCACCAGAAGCGCATCATAAGACCTGCCGATAGGCGCCCGTGATAGCGGGATGCCAATGGGATGGCATGACAGCCGGGGGTTTGCAGAAGACCCCTGTGTTTGTCATTGCAGATATACGGATGCTGGCGCTGAGGGGCTGAAGCTCTGCTCTGTGTAGCACAGGCGATGCAGCTTCAAGTCCCCTAAGGAGGCTATGGAAGCAGGTAAAAAGTAAAAAAAAATAAAGTTTTTAAAAATAACTTAAAGTTCAGATCACCCCCCCTTTTGCCCCATTCAAAACCATAATAAAAAATACACATATTTGGTATCACCGCGTTCAGAAATGTACGATCTATCAATATAAAAACAATCCGATCGGTAAATGACATAACAAGAAAAACAAAATCAAAACACCAGAATTACGTTTTTTCGTTGCCGCAACATTGCGATAATGGGCAATCAAAACATCATATCTATCGCAAAATAGTATCAATAAAAACAGCTCAGGGCACAAAAAATAAGCCCTCACCCACTTGCAGAAAAATCGAGATGCTATAGTTACTGGAAAATGGCAACTTTTTTTCGCTTACAAACTTTGGATTTTTCTTTCACCACCTGAAGGGAATCTGTCACCATATTTCACCTATGTAGACTATTAATATGGGCATACAGGTTATGATCTATGTAAACTATTAATATGGGCATACCAGTTATTACCTATGTAGACTATTAATATGGGCATACCGGTTATGACCCGTCTAGAGCATTAATATGGGCATACAGGTTATGACCCGTCTAGACTATTAACCCCTTTACCCCCAAGGGTGGTTTGCACATTAATGACCAGGCCAATTTTTACAATTCTGACCACTGTCCCTTTATGAGGTTATAACTCTGGAGCTTCAACGGATCCCAGTGATTCTGATATTGTTTTCTTGTGACATATTGTACTTCATGATAGTGGTAAAATTTCTTTGATATTACCTGCATTTATTTGTGGAAAATTTTTTTTTGAAAATTTCGCAATTTTCCAACTTTGAATTTTTATGCAATTAAATCACAGAGATATGTCATACAAAATACTTAATAAGTAACATTTCCCACATGTCTACTTTACATCAGCATAATTTTGGAACCAAAATTTTTTTGTTTGTTAGGGAGTTATAAGGGTTAAAAGTTGACCAGCAATTTCTCATTTTTACAACACCATTTTTTTTTAGGGACCACATCTCATTTGAAGTTATTTTGAGGGGTCTATATGATAGAAAATACCCAAGTGTGACACCATTCTAAAAACTGCACCCCTCAAGGTGCTCAAAACCACATTCAAGAAGTTTATTAACCCTTCAGGTGTTTCACAAGAATTTTTGGAATGTTTAAATAAAAATAAACATTTAACTTTTTTTCACAAAAAATTTACTTCAACTCCAATTTGTTTTATTTTACCAAGGGTAACAGGAGAAAATGGACCCCAAAAGTTGTTGTACAATTTGTCCTGAGTACACCGATACCCCATATGTGGGGGTAAACCACTGTTTGGGCGCATGGCAGAGCTCGGAAGCGAAGGAGCACCATTTGACTTTTCAATGCAACATTGACTGGAATTGAGATGGGACGCCATGTTGCATTTAGAGAGCCACTGATGTGCCTAAACATTGAACCCCCCCCACAAGTGACACCATTTTGGAACGTAGACCCCTAAGGAACTCATCTAGATGTGTTGTGAGAGCTTTGAACCCCCAAGTGTTTCACTACAGTTTATAACGCAGAGCCGTGAAAATAAAAATTCTTTTTTTTCCCACAAAAATTATTTTTTCGCCCCCAGTTTTGTATTTTCCCAAGGGTAACGGAGAAATTGGACCCAAAAGTTGTTGTCCAATTTGTCCTGAGTACGCTGATACCCCATATGTGGGGGGGAACCATCGTTTGAGCGCATGGCAGAGCTCGGAAGGGAAGGAGCGCCATTTGGAATGCAGACTTAGATGGATTGGTCTGCACGCGTCAAATTGCGTTTGCAGAGCCCCTAATGTACCTAAACAGTAGAAACCCCCCACAAGTGACCCCATATTGGAAACTAGACCCCCCAAGGAATTTATCTAGATGTGTGGTGAGAACTTTGAACCCCCAAGTGTTTCACTACAGTTTATAACGCAGCCGTGAAAATAAAAAAAAAAAAATTTCCCACAAAAATTTTTTAGCCCCCAGTTTTGTATTTTCCCAAGGGTAACAGGAGAAATTGGACCCTAAAAGTTGTCCAATTTGTCCTGAGTACGCCAATACCCCATATGTTGGGGTAAACCCCTGTTTGGGCACACGGGAGAGCTCGGAAGGGAAGGAGAACTGTTTTACTTTTTCAACGCAGAATTGACTGGAATTGAGATCGGATGCCATGTCGCGTTTGGAGAGCCCCTGATGTGCCTAAACAGTGGAAACCCCCCAATTATAACTGAAACCCTAATCCAAACACACCCCTAATCCCAACGGTAACCCTTACCACACCCCTAACCCTGACACACCCCTAACCCCAACCCTATTCCCAACCGTAAATGTAATCCAAACCCTAACCCTAACTTTAGCCCCTTCCCTAACTGTAGCCTTAACCCTAGCCCCAACCCTAACCCTAATGGGAAAATGGAAATACATTTTTTTAATTTTTCCCTAACTAAGGGGGTGATTAAGGGGGGTTTGATTTACTTTTATAGCGGGTTTTTTAGCGGATTTTTATGATTGGCAGCCGTCACACACTGAAATATGCTTTTTATTGCAAAAAATATTTTTTGCGTTACCACATTTTGAGAGCTATCATTTTTCCATATTTGGGTCCACAGAGTCATGTAAGGTCTTTTTGCGGGATGAGTTGACGTTTTTATCGGTACCGATTTCGGGTACGTGACATTTTTTGATCGCTTTTTATTCTGATTTTTGTGAGGCAGAATGACCAAAAACCAGCTATTCATGAATTTCTTTTGGGGGAGGCGTTTATACCGTTCCGCGTTTGGTAAAATGGATAAAACAGTTTTATTCTTCGGGTCAGTACGATTACAGCGATACCTCATTTATATCTTTTTTATGTTTTTGGCGCTTTTATACGATAAAAACTTTTATAGAAAAAATAATTATTTTTGCATCGCTTTATTCTGAGGACTATAACTTTTTTATTTTTTCTTTGACGCTGTATGGCGGCTCGTTTTTTGCGGGACAAAGATGACTTTTTCAGCGGTACCATGTTTATTTATATCCGTCTTTTTGATCGCGTGTTATTCCACTTTGTTTGGTGGTATGATGATAAAGCGTTTTTTGCCTCTTTTTTTTTTTACGGTGTTCACTGAAGGGGTTAACTAGTGATATAGTTTTATAGGTGGTGTCATTACCGACGCAGCGATACTAAATGTGTGCTTTTATTTTTTTTATTATTTAAAGAAATGTATTTATAGGAACAATATATATTTTTTTTTTTTAAATTTATTTTTTTTTACACATGTGAAATTTTTTTTTTACACTATAACATTGCCCCAGGGGGGGCATCATGTTATAGTGTAAGATCGCCGATCTGACACTTTGCTGTGCACTGTGTCAGATCAGCGATCTGACGTGCACTTTTCTTATGCTTCCCGGCGCCTGCTCTGAGCAGGCGCTGTGAAGCCACCTCCCTGCAGGACCCGGATGCAGCGGCCATTTTGGATCCGTGCCTGCTGCAGGGAGGAGGTAAGAGACCCTCGCAGCAACGCGATCGCATCGCGTTGCTCTGGGGGTCTCAGTGAAGCACGCAGGGAGCCCCCTCCCTGCGCGATGATTCCCTATACTGCCGGAACACTGCAATCATGTTTGATCAGTGTGCCGGGGGCGGTCCGTGACCGCTCCTGGCACATAGTGCCGATGTCAGCCGCTATAGTCAGCTGACAGTCGGCCGCGCTCCCCCCGTGAGCGCGGCCGATCGCGTATGATGTACTATCCCGTCGGTGGTCATACGCAGGGCTGCCACTAGGAATTTCAGGGCCCCATACTGGCAAAATTTTCAGGGCCCCTTAAGACTCCGCCCAGGCTCCACCCCAGCCCCGCCTCCACCCCTCGAACTGTCAACAGCCCCACCGCTGTCTCTTGCCAAAACTCCACTTCTCACAAATCACACATTAACAGTTCCCATTACCAGATCAAACACATAGCCAGCAGCTTTTGTTTTGGCCAAAAGGTTTTTTTAAATTTGAGACGACAACAAGGTAGACTCTTTTGGCCGAGCCCTACTCTACTCTAATCTATTAAACATTTGTTAAAATATGCAATACAATTTAGGTGTATTTTTATTTATTTTTCAATTGACCAATAATACCACATACAAGGGACAAATACCACAACACCATGACCAGACACCATATTATCACCACATAGTGACCTATAATACTATCTACAAGGAACAAATACCGCCACACCATGTGCAGACCACATATTACCACCACAGTGACTGAACAATATCACATACAAGGGACAAATACCACCGCAGCATGTCCAGACCACATATTACCATCACATGGTGACCAACTACATACAAGGAACAAATACCAACACAACATGAACAGACCACATATTACCACCACACAGTGACCGAATAATAGCACATACAAGGAACAAATACCGCTACACCATGGCCGGACAACACATTACCACCACATTGTGACTGAATAGTACAATACTGATCATTAATAAAAAAAAAAATACTATCACCATAAGTGCCATTATACACAGGAGATCTGTACTTAGTATGCAGTGTGTGTACAGGTAATACAGTGGTCGCCGATGCCATTATACACAGGAGCTCTTCATATAGTGTCAGTGTACATGTAATACAGCGATCACTAGTGACATTATACACAGGAGCTCTGTATATAGTGTATAGTGTACATGTAATACAGCGATCACTAGTGACATTATACACAGGAGCTCTGTATATAGTGTATAGTGTACAGATAATATAGTGATCACTAGTGACATTATACACAGGAGCTCTGTATATAGGGTACAGTGTACATGTAATACAGCAATCACTAGTGACATTATACAAAGGAGCTCTGTATATAGTGTATAGTGTACAGATAGTATAGTGATCACCAGTGACATTATACACAGGAGCACTGTATACAGTATACAGTGTATGGTGTCAGTGTACAGGTAACATACTCACCAGTGACGTCTCTAGCTAAAGTCCTTCATCTTTGCGTTTCTTTTTAATCCAGCGCAGACCGCTATCACTTCTTTCTGCCAGGACTCGTCTCATCTGCATAAAATAACACAGTTATCTAGAGCACCGCTTCCAGAGCACATTCCCCATTTTTTCCCTTTCTTCTACACTACACATCTGACTACAGACGTTCACCCACCATTAATATATAATTGGTTATTATGCAACCCACCATTCCAAATATAAATTATAATCCGCCACTGTGCCCCCACTATCTGTATATAGCCACTTTCCTCATGTAATACATAAATTAATTAGCACCTGTATTCTTCCAATTTATTACCAGTTACTTTATCCTCAACGAACCCACTATGTACCTCCCGCTCTAACCCTTACCCCAATTCATTATAGTTACATGCCCCTTCTGCCTCAATTCATTGCCACGTCTTCTCTCTCTCCCACCCTCTATTCATTATCAATTGATCTTCCCCACCCTCAAAATTCATTATTTGCTCTCCCCACCTTCAATACATCATTTGCTCTTCCCACCCCCAAGTTCAATTCAATTGCTGTCCACGTCCCTCACACTCACTTCATGTGCAGTCCCCATCACCCTCACTTCATCATTTAGTCCCCTATCATCATTTAGTCCCCTATCCCCCCCGTCACTTCATCTGCAGTCCCCCTTACTTCATCATTTGCAGCCCCCTATCATTTCATCATGTGCAGAACCCCCTCAAACACACTTCATCATCTGCAGTCCCTATCACTCCCACATCATTACCTATCCCCATCCCCCCCACATCATTTGCAATTCCCATCACCCCCACATCATTTGCAGTCCCCATCTCCCACATCATCATTTGCAGTCCCCATCACCCCCACATCATTTGCAGTCCCCATCACCCCCACATCATCATTTGCAGTCCCCCCACATCATTTGCAGTCCCCATCACCCCCCATCATCATCTGCAGTCCCCATCACCCCCACATCGTTTGCAGTCCCCCAACATCATTTGCAGTCCCCATCACCCCCACATCATCATTTGCAGTCTCCATCACCCCCACATCATTTGCAGTTCCCATCACCCCCACATCATTTGCAGTCCCCATCACCCCCACATCATTTGCAGTCCCCATCACCCCCACATCATCATTTGCAGTCCCCCAACATCATTTGCAGTCCCCATCACCCCCACATCATCATTTGCAGTCTCCATCACCCCCACATCATTTGCAGTCTCCATCACCCCCACATCATTTGCAGTTCCCATCACCCCCACATCATTTGCAGTCCCCATCACCCCCACATCATCATTTGCAGTCCCCCAACATCATTTGCAGTTCCCATCACCCCACATCATCATTTGCAGTCTCCATCACCCCCACATCATTTGCAGTCTCCATCACCCCCACATCATTTGCAGTTGCCATCACCCCCACATCATCATTTGCAGTCCCCATCACCCCCACATCATCATTTGCAGTCCCCCAACATCATTTGCAGTCCCCATCACCCCCACATCATCATTTGCAGTCCCCCAACATCATTTGCAGTCCCCATCACCCCCACATCATCATTTGCAGTCCCCCAACATCATTTGCAGTCCCCATCACCCCCACATCATCATTTGCAGTCTCCATCACCCCCACATCATTTGCAGTCCCCATCACCCCCACATCATTTGCAGTCCCCATCACCCCCACATCATCATTTGCAGTCCCCCAACATCATTTGCAGTCCCCATCACCCCCACATCATCATTTGCAGTCCCCCAACATCATTTGCAGTCCCCATCACCCCCACATCATCATTTGCAGTCTCCATCACCCCACATCATTTGCAGTTCCCATCACCCCCACATCATTTGCAGTCCCCATCACCCCCACATCATTTGCAGTCCCCCTCACCCCCACATCATCATTTGCAGTCCCCCAACATCATTTGCAGTCCCCATCACCCCCACATCATCATTTGCAGTCTCCATCACCCCCACATCATTTGCAGTCCCCATCACCCCCACATCATTTGCAGTCCCCATCACCCCCACATCATCATTTGCAGTCCCCCAACATCATTTGCAGTCCCCATCACCCCCACATCATCATTTGCAGTCCCCCAACATCATTTGCAGTCCCCCAACATCATTTGCAGTCTCCATCACCCCCACATCATTTGCAGTTCCCATCACCCCCACATCATTTGCAGTCCCCATCACCCCACATCATCATTTGCAGTCCCCCAACATCATTTGCAGTCCCCATCCCCCCCACATCATCATTTGCAGTCCCCATAACCCCCACATCATTTGCAGTCCCCATCACCCCCACATCATTTGCAGTCCCCCAACATCATTTGCAGTCCCCATCACCCCCCATCATCATCTGCAGTCCCCATCACCCCCACATCATCATTTGCAGTCCCCATCACCCCCACATCATCATTTGCAGTCCCCTATCCCCCCTTCACTTCATCTGCAGTCCCCCTTACTTCATTTGCAGCCCCAATCATTTCATGTGTAGTACCCCCTCAAATACACTTTATCATTTGCAGCCCCCTATTATTTCATCATGTACAGTACTCCCTAAAACACACCCCATCATCTGCAGTCTCACTCCCCCCCACCTCACCTCACCTATTAAAAAAACAAAAATGTTTTTTATACTTACCTCAGTCGTTCCCGGGGCGTCTAGTGTTTCCAGCAGTGAAGCAGCAGCTAGAATGTATGGGCTGCTGAGAGGACCTGACAGGAGCCCCTACATTCTAGCACATTCACTACTGAGACGGCTAGAATGTATGGGCTGTAGTCAGGACCTGCAGGGAGCCCCTACATTCTAGCCACAGCCGAGCAGGAGCTGTGCAGCCGACTAGGTGAGACGGCCGTGCACAGCTCCAAAAAGGCTCCCGGGCCCCAGCGCCGCAGTGCACAGTATTTTACTACATGATGGGGCCCGATCAGTAGAAGCACAACAGTGGGGCCCCGGATCTGCGGGCCCCTCTGTGTACTGCTGCTGACCGGGCCCCATACAGCAGTAATGGCTGTAATGCCCTGATGGCGGCCCTGGTCATACGGGCCCACCCCACCTCGACGGGATAGTACGTCCGATGTCAGGGGTTAAAGGTGAACCTGTCACCCCCAAAATCGACGGTGAGCTACGCCCACCGGCATCGGGCTTATCTGCAGCATTCTGGAATGCTGTAGATAAGCCCCCGATGTATCCTAAAAGATGAGAAAAAGAGGTTATATTATACTCACCTGGGCGAGCAGTTCGATCCGATGGACGTCGCGGTCTGGGGACTCCCATCTTTATAGGATTATGTCCACTTCTGGTCTTCACGCTGCGGCTCCGGCGTACTTTGCCCTGTTGAGGGCAGAGCAAAGTACTGCAGTGCGCAGGGAAAGGTCAGAGAGGCCCAGCGCCTGCGCACTGCAGTACTTTGCTCTGCTCTCAACAGGGCAGACAAAGTATGCCGGAGCCGCAGCGTGAAGACCAGAAGAGGACGTCATCTGAAGATGGGAGGCACTGGACCGCGACGCCCATCGGACTGGGACCGCCCCTGGGTGAGTATAATCTAACCTTTTTCTCATCTTTTAGGATACATCGGGGACTTATCTACAGCATTCCAGAATGCTGTGGATAAGCCCGATGCTGGTGGGCTTACCTCACCCTCGATTTTGGGGGTGACAGGTTCCCTTTAATATGGGCATACAGGTTATGACCCATCTAGACCATTATTATGGGCATACAGGTTATGACCAATCTAGACTATTAATATGGGCATACAGGTTATGACCTATGTAGACTATTAATATGGCATACAGGTTATGACCCATCTAGACTATTAATATGGGCATACAGGTTATAGACTGATGAGAAGAGTTCTCCCTGTGTGTCTCACATCAGGTGTGTGTTGTTGAGAAATCATCTTTTATCTCTTTATATAAATGGCCTCCAAGCTGTGGTCGGACACTGCCTGGATAATAACTCTGCCCCCAGAGCTTGTGCTACATGATGCTGGGGGGATTCATACGTGTGTGGTCACACAGGGTGACCGCAGACTTGTCACTTTACATAAGACAGACCCTTCAACTACTCTTCAGGTCATTATAATTACGGTAATACTAAATTCTATATAGTTATGCTTTACTACACTTTGAAATTTGCATGAGGACCTATTTTTTTTTGCAGGACGACATGATTTTTCTATTGCTGAGAACATAAAAATTTTTTTAATGGAAAACAGGATAAATAATAGCAGCAATATTTTCACAGCGATCACCAGGCGGGTAATAGTATAGCGTCATACGGCACCAGTGCCAAGTTTGTGAAATCAAATGTAGCAATCAAAACTCTGGTGACAATGCTCCTTGGCTACAACGAACACTTTACTTCTGGGAAGCGTTCCAGAATATCAACCTGAATCGTTTCACTGAAACAAGAGGTGACAAGGAAGACTTATCTGCATAGTCTCCATTTTCCCTTTGAGGTTGTAAACATTGTTCGTACTCCAAAAATCCAAGGCATCGGGTATATTCCTTCCACAAAATTATTTTTTATTGACACCAGTGTACATACAGCAAAATTAGCAACGTTTCGGCCACACGGCCTTTGTCAAGTCAAGAAAAAAAGTGCACTCTTTTGGAATACATTCCAACCCACACGCAACAGCCTCATACAGTGGCATGGCATTGTATGTGTTTTGCTACCTCACAACCTGGAATTTCCCAGGTTTTTTTTTTTTTGTGAGGGTTTGCATCAGTTCATGTGAAGAACATGCCAAAAACTGTAAAAAAAAAAATAATTTTTTTTTTAAACAAACAACAAGTAGGAGAAAATAACTGAAAGCTTCAGTGTGCATAACTATTTACCCCCCTAAGCTCAGTACTTTCTAGCATCTCCTTTTGTAGCAATTACAGCTACAAGTCTCTTTGGATAAGTCTCTATGACCTTTCCACATCTGGCCACTGGGATTTTTCTCCATTCCTCAAGGAAAAACTGCTCCTTCAAGTTATATGGTTTCCCCTGGTGAACAGCGATCTTCAAGTCTGACCCCAGATTCTCAATTACATTAAGATCTGGGCTGTGACTCGACCACTCCAAAACATTTACACATTTCCCCTTTATGCCACTCGGGTGTAGCTTTAGCAGTATGCTTTGGGTCATTGTCTTGTTGGATGATGAACCTCCAAGTTTCAAATCATTACATAATTACATAGTTATTAAGGTTGAAGGAAGACTATAAGTCCATCTAGTTCAGCCCATAACCTAACATGCCCTAACATGTTGATCCAGAGGAAGGCAAAAAAACCCATGTGGCAAGAGTAAGCTCCACATTGGGGAAAAAAATTCCTTCCCGACTCCACATACGGCAATCAGACTAGTTCCCTGGATCAACGCCCTATGAAAGCATCTAGTGTATATACCCTGTAACATTATACTTTTCCAGAAAGGTATCCAGTCCCCTCTTAAATTTAAGTAATGAATCACTCATTACAACATCATACGGCAGAGAGTTCCATAGTCTCACTGCTCTTACAGTAAAGAATCCACGTGTTATATGCTTAAACCTTTTTTCCTCCAAACGCAGAGGATGTCCCCTTGTCCCGGTTTCAGGTCTATGATTAAAAAGATCATCAGAAAAGTCTTTGTACTGTCCCCTCATAATGCTGCCTGACACTGGCCACTGAATATGAGTTTGTCATACACCCAGGTCTTTTTCATTGTCGGTTTTGCCCAGAGTTTTAGAATTAAGCACATAATTATACATCTTATTACTTCTACCCAAGTGCATGGCCTTACTTTTATCCCCATTAAAGGTCTTTTGCCATTTATCAGCCCAAGCTTCTAGTTTACATAAATCATCCTGTAATATAAAATTGTCCTCCTCTGTATTGATTACCCTGCAGAGTTTAGTGTCATCTGCAAATATTGAAATTCTACTCTGAATGCCCCCTACAAGGTTATTAATAAATATGTTAAAAAGAAGAGGGCCCAGTACTGACCCCTGTGGTACCCCACTGCTAACCGCTATCCAGTCCGAGTGTGCTCCATTAATAACCACCCTTTGTTTCCTATCCCTGAGCCAGCTCTCAACCCACTTGCACATATTTTCCCCTATCCCCATTATTCTCATTTTATGTATCAACCTTTTGTGTGGCACCGTATCAAAAGCTTTTGAAAAGTCCATATACACTATGTCCACTGGGTTCCCTTGGTCCAATCCGGAACTTACCTCTTCATAGAAACTGATCAACTTAGTCTGACATGAACGGTCCCTAGTAAACCCGTGCCGATACTGGGTCATGAGGTTATTCCTCTTCAGATACTCCAGTATAACATCCCTTAGAATGCCCTCCAGGATTTTACCCACAGTAGAGGTTAAGCTTACTGGCCTATAATTACAGAGTTCAGTTTTTGTCCCATTTTTGAATATTGGCACCACATTTGCTATACGCCAGTCCTGTGGTACAGACCCTGTTATTATGGAGTCTTTAAAGATTAAAAATAATGGTCTATCAATGACTGTACTTAATTCCTGCAGTACTTGAGGGTGTATCCCATCCGGGCCCGGAGATTTGTCAATTTTAGTGATTTTTAGACGCCGCCGCACTTCCTGCTGGGTTAAGCAGGTGACATTTAATGCGGAATTTTTATCACTAGTCATTTTGTCTGCCATGGGATTTTCTCGTGTAAATACTGATGAAAAAAAGTCATTTAGCTTATTGGCTTTTTCCTTATCCACCATTTCACCCAGACTATTTTTAAGGGGGCCAACACTATCATTTTTTAGTTCCTTACTATTTATGTAGTTAAAGAATATTTTAGGATTATTTTTACTCTCTCTGGCAATGGGTCTCTCTGTCTCAATCTTTGCTGCCTTGATTTGCGTTTTACAGAATGTATTTAATTTTCTGTATTTATTTAATGCCTCATCACTACCTACTTCCTTTAATTCTCTAAATGCTTTCTTTTTGTCACTTATTGCGCCCCTTACAGCTCTATTTAGCCATGTTGGTTTCCTCCTATTTCTAGTATGTTTATTCCCATACGGTATATACTGTGCACAGGTCCTATCCAGGATGCTAATAAATGTCTCCCATTTTCTATGTGTATTTTTGTGCCTCAGGATATTGTCCAAGTTAATTGCACCAAGATCCTCTCTCATCCGTGGGAAATTTGCCCTCCTGAAGTTTAGTGTCCTTGTAACCCCTCTATTACACATCTTTTTAAAGGATACATAAAAACTTATTATTTTGTGAGCGCTATTACCCAAGTGACCCCCAACCCTTATATTTGATATGCGGTCTGGTCTGTTGGTTAACCCCTTTCTGCCATCAGACGTACTATTGCGTCCATGGGGGGTGGGCCCTACTTCCCAAGGACGCAATAGTACGTCATATGCGATCGGCAGCGCTCACGGGGGGAGCGGCGCCGATCGCGGCCGGGTGTCAGCTGCCTATCGCAGCTGACATCCGGCACTATGTGTCAGGAGCGGTCACGGACCGCCCCCGGCACATTAACCCCCGGCACACCGCGATCAAAGATGATCGCGATGTGCCGGCGGTGCAGGGAAGCACCGCGCAGGGAGGGGGGCTCCCTGCGGGCTTCCCTGAGCCCCCCGCAGCAACGCGATGTGATCACGTTGCTGCGAGGGTCTTGCCGCCCTCCCTCCCTGCTCCAGGTCCCGGATCCAAGATGGCCGCGGATCCGGGTCCTGCAGGGAGGGAGGTGGCTTCACAGAGCCTGCTCAGAGCAGGCACTGTGAAGGCTGCAGCGCTGCATGTCAGATCAGTGATCTGACAGAGTGCTGTGCAAACTGTCAGATCACTGATCTGTGATGTCCCCCCCTGGGACAAAGTAAAAAAGTAAAAAAAAAAATTTCCAAATGTGTAAAAAAAATTAAAAAAAAATATTCCTAAATAATGAAAAAAAAAAAAAAAATATTCCCATAAATACATTTCTTCATCTAAATAAAAAAAAAAAAAAACAATAAAAGTACACATATTTAGTATCGCCGCGTCCGTATCGACTCGCCCTATAAAACTGGCACACTAGTTAACCCCTTCAGTAAACACCGTAAGAAAAAAAAAAAAAAAAACGAGGCAAAAAACGACGCTTTATTATCATACCGCCGAACAAAAAGTGGAATAACACGTGATCAAAAAGACATATAAATAACCATGGTACCGCTGAAAGCGTCATCTTGTCCCGCAAAAAACGAGCCACCATACAGCATCATCAGCAAAAAAATGAAAAAGTTATAGTCCTGAGAATAAAGCGATGCCAAAATAATTATTTTTTCTATAAAATAGTTTTTATCGTATAAAAGCGCCAAAACATAAAAAAATGATATAAATGAGATGTCGCTGTAATCGTACTGACCCGAAGAATAAAACTGCTTTATCAATTTTACCAAACGCGGAACGGTATAAACGCCTCCCCCAAAAGAAATTCATGAATAGCTGGTTTTTGGTCATTCTGTCTCACAAAAATCGGAATAAAAAGCGATCAAAAAATGTCACGTGCCCGAAAATGTTACCAATAAAAACGTCAACTCGTCGTGCAAAAAACAAGACCTCACATGACTGTGTGGACCAAAATATGGAAAAATTATAGCTCTCAAAATGTGGTAACGCAAAAAATATTTTTTGCAATAAAAAGCGTCTTTCAGTGTGTGACGGCTGCCAATCATAAAAATCCGCTAAAAAACCCGCTATAAAAGTAAATCAAACCCCCCTTCATCACCCCCTTAGTTAGGGAAAAATAAAAAAATGTATTTATTTCCATTTTCCCGTTAGGGCTAGGGTTAGGGCTAGGGTTAGGGCTAGTGTTAGGGTTAGGGCTAGGGTTAGGGCTAGGGTTAGGGCTAGGGCTAGGGTTAGGGCTAGGGTTAGGGCTAGGGTTAGGGTTAGGGCTAGGGTTAGGGTTAGGGCTAGGGTTAGGGCTAGGGTTAGGGTTAGGGCTAGGGTTAGGGTTGGGGCTAGGGTTAGGGCTAGGGTTAGGGCTAGGGTTAGGGCTACAGTTAGGGTTGGGGCTAAAGTTACAGTTAGGGTTTAGATTACATTTACAGTTGGGAATAGGGTTGGGATTAGGGTTAGGGGTGTGTCAGGGTTAGAGGTGTGGTTAGGGTTACCGTTGGAATTAGGGTTAGGGGAGTGTTTGGATTAGGGTTTCAGTTATAATTGGGGGGTTTCCACTGTTTAGGCACATCAGGGGCTCTCCAAAAGCGACATGGCGTCCGATCTCAATTCCAGCCAATTCTGCGTTGAAAAAGTAAAACAGTGCTTCTTTCCTTCCGAGCTCACCCGTGTGCCCAAACAGGGGTTTACCCCAACATATGGGGTATCAGCGTACTCAGGACAAATAGGACAACAACTGTTGGGGTCCAATTTCTCCTGTTACCCTTGGGAAAATACAAAACTGGGGGCTAAAAAATAATTTTTGTGGGAAAAAAAAGATTTTTTATTTTTACGGCTCTGCGTTATAAACTGTAGTGAAACACTTGGGGTTCAAAGTTCTCACAACACATCTAGATAAGTTCCCGGGGGGGTCTAGTTTCCAATATGGGGTCACTTGTGGGGGGTTTCTACTGTTTAGGTACATTAGGGGCTCTGCAAACGCAATGTGACGCCTGCAGACCATTCCATCTAAGTCTGCATTCAAATGGCACTCCTTCCCTTCCGAGCCCTCCCATGCGCCCAAACAGTGGTTTCCCCCCACATATGGGGTATCAGCGCACTCAGGACAAATTGGACAACACATTTTTGGGTCCAATTTCTCCTGTTACCCTCGGGAAAATACAAAACTGGGGGCTAAAAAATAATTTTTGTGGGAAAAAAATTTTGTTTTATTTTTACGGCTCTCCATTATAAACCTCTGTGAAGCCCTTGGTGGGTCAAAGCGCTCACCACACATCTAGATAAGTTCCTTAGGGGGTCTACTTTCCAAAATGGTGTCACTTGTGGGGGGTTTCTACTGTTTAGGTACATTAGGGGCTCTGCAAACGCAATGTGACGCCTGCAGACCATTCCATCTAAGTCTGCATTCAAATGGCACTCCTTCCCTTCCGAGCCCTCCCATGCGCCCAAACAGTGGTTTCCCCCCACATATGGGGTATCAGCGCACTCAGGACAAATTGGACAACACATTTTTGGGTCCAATTTCTCCTGTTACCCTCGGGAAAATACAAAACTGGGGGCTAAAAAATAATTTTTGTGGGAAAAAAATTTTGTTTTATTTTTACGGCTCTCCATTATAAACCTCTGTGAAGCCCTTGGTGGGTCAAAGCGCTCACCACACATCTAGATAAGTTCCTTAGGGGGTCTACTTTCCAAAATGGTGTCACTTGTGAGTGGTTTCTACTATTTAGGTACATTAGGGGCTCTGCAAACGCAACATGGCGTCTCATCTCAATTCCTGTCAATTTTGCATTGAAAAGTCAAACGGCGCTCCTTCCTTTCCGAGCTCTCCCATCCGCCCAAACAGTGGTTTACCCCCACATATGGGGTATCAGCGCACTCAGGACAAATTGTACAACAACTTTTGGGGTCCAATTTCTTCTCTTACCCTTGGAAAAATAAAAAATTGGGGGCGAAAAGATAATTTTTGTGAAAAAATATGATTTTTTTATTTTTACGGTTCTGCATTATAAACTTCTGTGAAGCACTGGGTGGGTCAAAGTGCTCACCACACCTCTAGATAAGTTCCTTAGGGGGTCTACTTTCCAAAATGGTGTCACTTGTGGGGGGTTTCAATGTTTAGGCACATCAGTGGCTTTCCAAACGCAACATGGCATCCCATCTCAATTCCTGTCAATTTTGCATTGAAAAGTCAAACGGCGCTCCTTCCCTTCCGAGCTCTCCCATCCGCCCAAACAGTGGTTTACCCCCACATATGGGATATCAGCTTACTCAGGACAAATTGTACAACAACTATTGGGGTCCAATTTCTTCTCTTACCCTTGGAAAAATAAAAAATTGGGGGCGAAAAGATAATTTTTGTGAAAAAATATGATTTTTTATTTTTACGGTTCTACATTATAAACTTCTGTGAAGCACTTGGTGGGTGAAAGAGCTCACCACACCTCTAGATAAGTTCCTTAGGGGGTCTACTTTCCAAAATGGTGTCACTTGTGGGGGGTTTCAATGTTTAGCCACATCAGGGGCTCTCCAAACGAAACATGGCGTCCCATCTCAATTCCAGTCAATTTTGCATTGAAAAGTCAAATGGCGCTCCTTCGCTTCCGAGCTGTGCCATGCGCCCAAACAGTGGTTTACCCCCACATGTGGGGTATTGGCGTACTCAGGACAAATTGTACAACAATGATTGTGGTCCATTTTCTCCTGTTACCCTTGGTAAAATAAAACAAATTGGAGCTGAATTAAATTTTTTGTGAAAAAAAGTTAAATGTTCATTTTTATTTAAACATTCAAAAAATTCCTGTGAAGCACCAGAAGGGTTAATAAACTTCTTGAATGTGGTTTTAAGCACCTTGAGGGGTGTAGTTTTTAGAATGGTGTCACACTTGGGTATTTTCTATCATATAGACCCCTCAAAATGACTTCAAATGAGATGTGGTCCCTAAAAAAAAAATGGTGTTGTAGAAATGAGAAATTGCTGGTCAACTTTTCACCCTTATAACTCCCTAACAAAAAAAAATTTTGGTTCCAAAATTGTGCTGATGTAAAGTAGACATGTGGGAAATGTTACTTATTAAGTATTTTGTGTGACATATCTCTGTGATTTAATTGCATAAAAATTCAAAGTTGGAAAATTGCGAAATTTTCATAATTTTTGCCAAATTTCCGTTTTTTTCACAAATAAACGCAGGTACTATCAAAGAATTTTTACCATTGTCATGAAGTACAATATGTCACGAGAAAACAATGTCAGATTCACTGGGATCCGTTGAAGCGTTCCAGAGTTATAACCTCATAAAGGGACAGTGGTCAGAATTGTAAAAATTGGCCCGGTCATTAACGTGCAAACCACCCTTGGGGGTAAAGGGGTTAATATTAGGTCTAGCAGTGCCCCCCTTCTTGTTGGGTCCTGAACCAGTTGTGAAAGGTAATTGTCTCTCATAGTTGTCAAAAACCGATTACCTTTGCTGGAACTGCAGGTTTCTGTCCCCCATAATAATGACTTCTCCTTGAGTCGCAGCTTCATCTATTTGCTTTACGAGGATATTCTCCATTGCTTCCATTATTTTTGGAGATTTATAACAAACCCCTATCAGTAATTTATTATTTTTTTCCCCTCATCTCCACCCACAGGGATTCTACATTTTCATTAAATTCACCTATATTATCACACAGGATGGGTTTTAAGGACGATTTTACATATAGACACACCCTTCCCCCTTGCTTATCTGTACGGTCATTTCTGAACAGGCTATAGCCCTGCAAGTTAACAGCCCAGTCATGGCTCTCATCCAGCCATGTCTCAGATATCCCCACCATGTCATAATTATGCTCCAACAACATTAGTTCTAATTCGTTCATTTTGTTGGCGAGGCTTCTGGCATTAGTATACATACATTTTATGTATCTCTCTGCACCTCTATTCTTTCTTAAATTATTAACTGTTCTAACCCCACCCCCCATGCCACCGCCACCCCCAACTTCCTTATTTGTGCCCAGGTCTCTATCTGCACTATCTTCCCCTCCTATAAAATGAATACCCTCCCCCAATTCCTAGTTTAAACACTCCTCCAACCTTCTAGCCATTTTCTCCCCCAACACAGCTGCACCCTCCCCATTGAGGTGCAGCCCATCCCTAGCGTAGAGCTCAAAAGTCGGCCCAGTTCTGCAGGAACCCAAACCCCTCCTTCCTACACCAATTCTTGAGCCACTTATTAACCTCCCTAATCTCCCGTTGCCTCTCTGGCGTGGCACGTGGTACAGGCAGTATTTCGGAAAGTACCACGTTGGAGGCCCTTGCTTTCAGCCTAATTCCCTGAAATAATCTTTAAGGACCTTCCACCTACCTCTAACTTTGTCATTAGTGCACCATGACCGCTGGGTCCTCACCAGCCCCTCCCAGTAATCTGTCCACCCGATCACTGACAAACTGAAACAGGTTTTGCTCAAGAATATACCTGTATTTCTCACCATCCATCTTCCCCTTCACCCAGACCATTTTCCCTGTCCCTACTACCAAAAAACATCCCACAGCATGATGTTACCACCATGTGTCACTGTGGGGATTGTGTTCTTTAGATGATGAGCTGTGTTGGTTCGGCTCCACATATAGGGTTTACCTTGGTGGCAAAAAAGTTTTGGTCTCATCTGACCACAGCATCTTCCTCCATACATTTCGGGAGTCTCCCACATCTTTTAGCAAACTCAAAACAAGCCTTACAATTTGGGTGGAATTTAAGGCTTTTATTCTGCCCACTCTTCCATAAAGGCCACATCTATGGAGTGTACAGCTAATTGTGGTCATATGGAGAAATACACCAGTCTCCGCTTGGGAACTCTGCAGCTTCTTCAGGGTTACCTATGAGCTCTGTGCTGCCTCTCTGGCTAATGGCCTCATTGCCCGAGCTGAGAGTTTGGTGGGTGCCCTCTCTTGGCAGGTTTGTTGTGGTACCATGTTCTTTCCATTTGATAATGGATTTGATGGTGCTCTGGGGATCATCAGAGATTGAGATTTTTTTATAACCCAACCCTGATTTGTACTTCTCAAAAACTTTGTCCCTGACTTGTTTGGATATCTCCTTGGTCTTCATGGTGTTGTTTGGAGATCTCCTTGGTCTTCTTTCTGGTGTTTGTAGATCTCATTGATGTCTCCATGGTGTTGTTTGGATATCTCCTTGGTCTTCTTTCTGGTGTTTGTAGATCTCATTGATGTCTCCATGGTGTTGTTTGGATATCTCCTTGGTCTTCTTTCTGGTGTTTGTAGATCTCATTGATGTCTCCATGGTGTTGTTTGGATATCTCCTTGGTCTCCATGGTGTTGTTTGGAGATCTCCTTGGTCTCCATGGTGTTGTTTGGAGATCTCCTTGGTCTTCATGGTGTTTGGTTAGTGGAGCCTCTTGTTAATGGTGTTGCAATCTCTGTGGTCTTTCAGAAAAGGTAAAGAATAGATACTGACAGACATGTGACACTTAGATTGCACACAGGGGAGCGTCCTTTCACTAAACATGGGACTTATGAAGGCAATTCCTTGCACCAGAAATTTTTAGTGGCTTCATCGCCGAAGGGGCTGAATACATATGCACATGACAATTTTTAGTTATTTGATCCCATAAATGTAATTTATGCCTACATGCCTTCTCTTCACCAACTTAGACCATTTAGTGCTGATGCATCACACACAAATCTGATTACAAAATTATTTACATCCAGGTTGTAATGTAACAAAATAGGTAAAAAGCCAAGCTCCGGTATATGCCTACATGTATGGCAAAAAAAAAGTCATGTGTGACACCAGCCATAGGGTATGTTCATACTAACATATTTTGTGGATCAAATGCTGTCCATGTGAACGACAAACATGGACTAATGTTCATCAATGTATTCATTCACACAGACTGTTTTTCCACATGGACCAATAGTTTTTGTTAAAAAAAAAAATGAAAAAAAAAATAGCAGCAAGCGCTAGTCTGATCCAATGAGACTCAGCTATACGCTTAATTTCAAGCTGCAGTAATTAGAGGGTGGCCGACCCCTGTTGTCAGGTAATAGGGTGAGTACAGCACGCCTATACGGGCCGGTAATCCGGGACCAGCGCTCGAACAGACGCTCATTTGCTGACTGTTGGCCGTCCTCATGTATCTTTGGAGAGGCCGTTCAGCTGCCGAAAATTTATAAGGTGTACTGACAAATTTAATACCTGTATGTAGGTTGTGAGGGGTGTAAACTTTTTTTTTTTTTTTTTAACTATGGGAGCACGTGTTATAGTAGAGAATACAGTGCATGATCTGTAGACACAAGAAGCAGCAGCACTGACCCAACGTCACCGTCCGTGCGTGCCCAGCAGGTTCACCCAGACACCTCAAAGAACAGACCAATGTTTCCCAAAATCCAGCGGTCACAAACCCCAAAAGCTCGTGTCCTCAGAATTTCCATAGTAATGTAAAAAAGTTCATATCACCCTTCTTTTGCCCCATTAAAAATAAAACAATTTAAAAAAAATGTACATATCTGATATCTCTGAATTCTGGAATGTCCGATCTATGAAAACATGAAATAATCACATCAGTAAACGACGTGACGAGAAAAAAAAAAAAATCAAATTACCACAATTATGTTTGTTTTTTTTGTCAATGCAACATTGCAAGAACGGGTGATCAAAACATCGTATTTACCCCAAAATGGTATCAATAAAAACATCAGCTCAGGGCGCAAAAAATGGAAACACTATGGATCTAGGAAAATGGCAACAATAGTAACATAGTAACATAGTAACATAGTTAGTAAGGCCGAAAAAAGACATTTGTCCATCCAGTTCAGCCTATATTCCATCATAATAAATCCCCAGATCTACGTCCTTCTACAGAACCTAATAATTGTATGATACAATATTGTTCTGCTCCAGGAAGACATCCAGGCCTCTCTTGAACCCCTCGACTGAGTTGAGAGAAAAAAAATTATTTTTCATACAAATTTTGGATTTTTTTTTTTCATCACTTAAGTTAAAAAGAACTTATACATGTTTGGAATATGCGAACTCGGACGGACCTGGAAAATCATAATGGCAGGACAGTTTTAGTGAACACGGGAAATAAAAAAAACAATTGTGGAATTGCACTTTTTTTTTGGAGTTTCAACGCACTTGGATTTTTTTTGGCAAGATCAATGGCGTCATTTGAAAGTACAACTAGTCCCATAAAAGCAAGTCTTCGTACGGCTATGGAGACGGAATAATAAAAGAAAATTTGGCTCTAGGAAGGAGAGGAAAAAACAGAAAATCGCCCAGGGGGAAAGGGGTTAAGGAAGTCCTGGAAACATAATCTGTTGGGGGCTGTGCGGACTGGAGTCTGGGAAACACGGGGAATATAGCCAGCAGATCAAATGCAGAAAAACCGTGGTTTATCCACCCATGTGCATGATGGCGATGTGTCGGCTCATGGACAGCGGAGCCTGTGTAAAGTCATCATGATGGACGACCGGGATTCAGAAAGAAACCGCTTCATTCGCGTAGAAACTGCATTACCATTAATGATCAAACTATAAATCCATAGAACCTGTGATAACTATCCACACAGTAAACAGACCACCTACATGAGAATAGGAAGCGAGAAATAAGGGGCCAAAATGCACCAATACATTTAAGGATAATGACAAAACTCCTGTGTGAATACTGCAAATCATTAGCTATAATGTACGCAATCACAGCATTGGGGTCGGAGACTCAGAAGGTGCCAGCCAAAAATGCCAGGGTTAGTGCGAGGACACAGATACCAAACCGGTGGAGTTTATTTGTTTTCACCTAAATGGTGAAAAAAAAAGACATTTGTCATAAAGAAAAACCTTTGCGTGTCGCCATTTTTTGATACCCATAACGTTCTCACTTTTCAGGATCTGCGGCTGGTGAGGGATTATTTTTTGCCCCCTGAGCTGATATTTTTGTTGATACCACTTTGGGGTAGATACGATGTTCTCATCGCCTCTTATTGCATTTTATTGCAATGTTGTGGTAACCAAAAAAAAACATATAAGTTTGACTTTTTGATTTTTATATTTTGATAGATCAGACTTTTCCAAACACAGCGATACTAAATATGCAAGGTTTTATTTGGTTTGTTTTTAAATGGGGCAATTGTTTGAACTTGTGTTTTTTGTTTATATTTTTAGAAAAAAAACTTCATGTTTTACTGTATTTAATAGTTCCCTTAGGACGCTTGAAGCTGCGATCATCCGATCACTTGTACTATACACAGGAGGGTTTCAGCAGTGAACACTGGCCACAGGCCGGCCTTCACAGGAGAACCGTCATTACAGGCACGGCGGTCTTCAGCAAACCCCCAGCTGTTGGGACAACCCATCGTCACCCCCTGCCAGCGTATGATAAATGCTGCGGTCAGAGACCGACAGTGGAGGGAATAGCTCCGACCAACACGGCTGTTGGAGGCACATGATGGCAGATGAAACCACTTACCTACCGCTAGTATATTAGGTGTCTGACCTAATAAAGAATATACTCGTACTGATCATGAGCCTTGCACATTTCTACATGTGTTCATATGAGAATAAGCCGGATACAAACCGCCATAGACTAGTGAATAATAACCATTGTAGATCAGTAATGCCCATGTAATGTCTCAGGCGTAGATTAATAGCAGTCACCATAACAGCTGTCTGGCACTTCTAACTGTGAGGTTTGCCCTCATATAGTGTCTCTCATGATACGCCTCTCCTCCCCTCCCCTCCAGTGACTGGATAATTTACCATTTCTTGGTTCACATTATATTTGGCCTAAACGGGCGACTGTGGCTTCAGCGCCTCCGATCTGATCTTCCATCGAGCACATCTGGGACATAATCGGAAGAGGCAGCTGCCAGCAGCGGATCTTGAGGATTTGCCCAAGTGCGTTCCTCAGACGACCATTAATAACCTCACTGGTAGCAGCTGAGGCTGTAAGTGCCGGGATTTCTGCACGTGAATCATACTCCTGAATAAATCTAGATGTTTAGAAAATGTTGTTTCAATTATTTCCAGAACAATAACGCGTCTATCCATCCTGTGGTTTCTATAAGGTCATAACTTTTCTAATGGTAACATCACTTATCAATGATCTCTATACAAAGACTTAGTATGAAAAAATAATTTCTCTGCTACCAGGTCCTCTCCGCAGGGCATACTCGGGACGTCGTTACGTCACAAGGTGCTAGTCCAAATCCAGAAGCTAAGGCTGAGATTACTGATTATTCAGTCCCTTGGCCTGGTCCAGACCCGGGAGATCCGTGCAATAACCCGATGTTGTGCATTAAAATCCGCACCTAAATAATCTCGGCACTGGCCCTAGCACGCAGAGAAGACATCCCCTGCACCACCACCGCTCCTCCAGGGCTTACAAGATTGCTGACATGTTCATTCTCGCTTCTGCGCAGACCGTAAATAATTCGGCAATGTTGATAAATGCATGGGGAAATCTCTATAAGCATGAAGCATGCACACACCAAGGATGATGGTGACAAAGCCACTGACGGTTCCCAGCACATTTCCAAAATTAAGATGTCGCCATTCTTCGAACAGGATGGCTGAACAGATCAGCACGGACGAGGTGAACAAGACATAATATATCGGGGTTACGAGAGAAGCCGTAAACACATCCAGGGCTCTGTAGGAAGAAAAAAAAAAAAGGAGCTGTGAGGGAAAAGGAACCATCAACATTTATAAGAATCCAGATCATAATGATGTGTAGTTACCTGTTCAGGAAATGGATCTGCACGGATATGCAGATGACCAAGCAGAGCAGGAGTAACCAGGTAAGGGGGTCTTTAAAGACTGCGCTGCCTAGAAATAAGCCCTTTACGGCAACGCCAAGGCCCTTAACAGAGGCCACCGTGAGCGAGCCCACCAGAGAGCAGATCATCATGTAGACGAGCACATTGGTGTGACCCCACCGTGGAGCGGCCAGGAGGGCCAATGCCAGAGAAAGCAGAGCCGCACACGATGCGTAAGCCACGAAGCCTACAGTGAAGAGACACAGCGTTACATTAAAGGTTATTACACATTGAGAAGTCAATTAAGGACACAAACTCGTCAATGGCTTTTATTTTCTTCAATCTCGATTCTGCAAGTTGTGAAAAAAAAAAATATATATATAGTGATGACTTTTGGAGATTTTACACCATTCCGACAACTTTTTGGAAAGTGAAAAGGGAATGGCCAACCAATTAATCATAATTTAAGCCAAAAAAATGGGTGCAAATGAAGACAAAGCCGTATTACAGGCCTGGTACTGCAGAACAGATATAGGAGCTGCTCTGCATTGCCCGGTAGCGGCACTACACATTTAATAAAGCTACTGTGCTTACATCTGATAAGTAGGGGTGCCGGACCCCCACAGATCTCACAGTGTTGATTTATCCTGTGCATAGACCATCGATGTGTTCTGGCCAGACCACCCCTTTAAGCCATGGATATGCCCCACTAACATACCTGGCTTCTTGAGTATTTGCTCCATTTCACCTAATGTGGAAATCTCTTCTTCTTGAGGCGCATGAAGAACCATAATAGTAGAGCCGAAGATACTTAAAGCGCAGCCGATTTTGGCTGGGAAGGTGAGTCTTTCATTCAGGAAATGAGATGATAAAATGGCACTAAAAGAAAATATACAGAGCATTGGCGGCAAGTGAATGTGGAGGTGACACTGCACTACAGCTGAAGAACAACGGCTGCTATCCTCAGTCGGTACCGGAAAGCCTGTGATAGACCTAATTCTTAGATTTTTGTTTCCAGCAGGGTCAGATAGTGACTTTAGCTATGACACCAGGGCAGGAGAGCCTGGACCACAAGGCCCCTCTCTGCGCCACCAGTCGTGCTGGACCGATGCCTGCCCTACCCAGCTGCCCAATATACACTACTTACAAAAATTTTGGGATATTTGGCTTTCAGGATGATCCTAAAAGCCAAAAAATGATGATCCTAAAAAAAAAGGATGATCCTAAAAGCCTTGCGCAGGCGTGTACTATGGAGGACAGAGAATGAACTTCAATCCAATATTGCAGCCAGCGGGTAAGGAAAGGGTGAATCAAACACCCGAAAACCCCGCCTCTATGGCTGAAAATTGTTCCCTCCAAATTCAGGTGACAGAGTCCCTTTAAGCCTGCAGAATACACAGTACTCCAGTATTGCAAGGCATCATAAAACTGGTGATCTCCTAGGTAGGTCAGTAAGCCCCTACTGTAATGAAAACATAACTAGATCCTCAGGGTGGCGTTTTGTACCATGGGAGAAGAGGAGGGCGACGGGAGAAGAGGAGGGCGACGAGAGAAGAGCGACGGGAGAAGAGGAGGGCGACGGAAGAAGAGGGCGACGGGAGAAGAGCGACGGGAGAAGAGGAGGGCGACGAGAGAAGAGCGACGGGAGAAGAGGAGGGCGACGAGAGAAGAGCGACGGGAGAAGAGGAGGGCGACGAGAGAAGAGCGACGGGAGAAGAGGAGGGCGACGAGAGAAGGGAGACGGGAGAAGGGCGACAGGACAAGAGGAGGGCGACGGGAGAAGAGGAGGGCGACGGGAGAAGAGGAGGGCGACGGGAGAAGAGGAGGGCGACGGGAGAAGAGGAGGGCGACGAAGAGCGACGGGAGAAGAGGAGGGCGACGAAGAGCGACGGGAGAAGAGGAGGGCGACGAAGAGCGACGGGAGAAGAGGAGGGCGACGAAGAGCGACGGGAGAAGAGGAGGGCGACGAAGAGCGACGGGAGAAGAGGAGGGCGACGAAGAGCGACGGGAGAAGAGCGACAGGAGAAGGTAGGTACACCACTAAAACCTGTCACAATTGCCGCCGTCTTGAGCCACTCTGTACAGCTAACGCGCACATCCACTGTATTTGTACAACTGTTGTACCAAGATGGAGAAAAATGGAACATTCTCTAGTAACAGCGTTCACACTGGCCTACTAACTACCGTGTCCACCTACCTCACCAGCACACTCAGGCCTCCAAGGGGAGTCACCAATGTTGCAGGAGCAAAGATGTATGCTGCAAAGTTGGCAGTTTCACCAAGTCCCACTGGGAAAAAAAACATGTAATGGACAACAATAAAAATAACAGAAAAAAAACAAACATCTTTTTACATAAATAACCGCACTGATCCCCAGCCTGTACCGGGCCATCAGGCTACGTCCACACGTAGCAGAAGTTAGCCAGAAAGACACTTTGCAAACTGGTCGCAGATGTGACCCCATACATCGCAAGGCGTGAAGTCTGCAGCAGAAATTTACATTCACTATGTAGCTTAAAGAGGCTTAGAATAATAATAATTTCCATAATTGGATGTGATAAATAAAATGTTCCTAGTGATGAAAATGAACTTTTGTTTGTGGGAAAACCTCTTTAATTTCGGTGCTGATTTTTTCTTTATTTGTTATATTCTCATCCACTATGAAGTGTGACAAATCCTGATGGAATATCGCAGCTTACCCACCATTTGTGAACATTCAACATACACTAAAAAAATTCATAAGCCAATAACGTCACAACCAATAATGGATATGTAAAAGGAGTGTGTCCATCGTGCACATTTACTGCATGATCACAGGACAGTGTACGCCATGAACGTATGTTAGATGCGGATCCAGGATGGACCCATCTGCAGGATGGGACCACGTCCTGTACTGATGTCAGAATAGATGCGTTTCCCCCCTGGACGGCCCTGCATGTGTTATACTGTTCTGGGGAATCCTGGGAATATACCTGTCAGAAGAGGACTTCACCTTCTTGTCTGGGGCTTCCAGTAACCTTGCTACCTGCAGCTTCCAGGACCCCTGTAAAACTTTCAGTTTGCTTCTACATGTTCTGCTGCGGCTTCCAGGACATTTTCTGGAAGCTGCAAGCAGAGAGGAGACATCCAGGAAGCCGCAGGGGGAAACGCAGAGGTAAAGACTCAAAGGGGTCCTGGAAGCCACAAACAAGCAGGTGAATACCTGAAGGTTACCGGCAACTGCAGACAAGCAGGTGAAGTCCTGAAGACCACTGACAGCGCAGCAGGGATACTGGAAGCCGCAGACAAGTAACTCAGGGATTGCTAACTACAGGAAACCAGGAGATAACCTGGAGCCGGAGGAAAGGAACTGTGCACAGACAAGCTAGAAAAGTTACTAGAAAGTCTTAATACAATAGTAAGACCCGGGTGTGAGTCCTGGGAGGCCGCATATAGGACCCACACCTATAGGAGCAAGCCGAGCTGTATGCAAAGTCTGACGAGGAGCACAAGGAGATCTAGCAGACCGGGGCAGGTGTGTAACACCAATGCAGCTCAGCAGGACATATGGCATGACATCGGCTGGTGAAGCACTAATAGTACAAGCAATGGTATAGAAGGGGTCTTACAATTTCAGGAAAGTGGACCCAAAATGATCTAAAACACCTAAAATAACACACCCTACCTCACCCCCTACCTGGGTCCAGCAGCGGCTCCTCTCCTCGAGTCTCTGTACTTTTACTGCAGCAGTGATGTAACATCAACAGCATTCATTACCACTGCAGTCAGTCAGTCACTGGCTACAGCGGTGATGCATGATCTCGACAGGACGTCACCGCTACAGTAAAAACAGCGAGACCGGTGCAGGAGCGGGGGCCTATTTTAGAGCATTTGGGGTCCATTTTTCTGAATGTGGAAAATAGAATTAGTTCTTACCGGTAATTCGGTTTCTAGGAACCTTCCACGACAGCAGTATCGGAGGATGTCTCCCCGCCCTAATAGGGGACAGGAAACAAAGAGGTTAAATACCCCTCCCCTTCCTGCAACCACCAGTGTTTTTTCTGGACACAGTAGCATGTATAGTTACCACTTAAGTGCAGGAATCATCAAATAAATCAGATAGGTAGGGAAATTAGGCTGTCGTGGAAGGTTCCTAGAAACCGAATTACCGGTAAGAACTAATTCTATTTTCTCCTGTCACCTTCCACGACAGCAGTATCGGAGTGATACCAACCGCTAATTTCTTTAGGGAGGGACAACCGCTTGCAGAACGCGTCTGCCAAACGATAGGTCCCTGTTGAAGTTGAGCCTATAGTGCCTGGTGAATGTGTGGACTGACGACCAGGTGGCGGCTCTGCATATCTGCTCTGATGATGCGCTTCCCCTCTCTGCCCAGTAAGTCGAGACTGAGCGGGTGGAGTGGGCTTTCAGTGAAGCTGGAGGTGTAAGCTTCTGAGAGGAGTATGCCAGGCTAATGGCTTGCTTAATCCAATTAGCAATCGTGCTTTTGGCAGCTTTCTTGCCCTTATTTCGTCCTGACCACTGGATGAACAGGTTTTGATCCAACCTCCAACCTTCCGTCTGTTGGAGGTAGAACAGGACCACCCTGCAGACGTCCAGGGTGTGAAAGGCCTCCTCTTTTGGATTAGAGGGATTTGGACAGAAATAGGGTAATATGATGTCCTGATTTCTGTGAAAGTCTGAAACTACCTTAGGTGTAAAGGAAGGGTCTAATTTGAGGATTATACTATCCGTGGTTATGGGCAGGAATGGTTCCTGGATTGATAAGGCCTGTAACTCCCCTATACGCCTGGCAGTAGTGATGGCTACCAGGAAAACGGTTTTCAGGGTCAGGATCTTTAAGCTGGAGGCTGAAAGGGGTTCAAAGGGGTCCCCGGTCAGACCTTTTAACCCCAGGTTCAAGTCCCAAGGAGGGGTGTGGACATGGAGTCTCGGAGGGATTCTAGTTGCCGATGTTATGAATCGTTTGACCCATCGGTGGTTTGCTAGATACTGGTCAAAGAAAGACCCAAGAGCTGACACCTGAACCTTTAGGGTACTAGGTGAAAGCCCCAGTTCTAAGCCCTTCTGGAGAAATTGAAGGATCTGTACAATATTTGGGTTGAAAGGATCCGGTCTGTTTGGGGAACACCATGATGAGAACTTTTTCCATATTTTGCCATAAATGGCGTTAGTTATTGGCTTCCTACTCTTCTGTAGGGTTTCGATTACTTCCTGCGAGAGTCCTCTGGCTTTCAGGATCTCGGCTTCAGTAACCAGGCTGTCAGTTTTAGTTTGTGTAGGTACGGATGGGTCAGGGAACCCTGTTGAAGAAGGTCGCGTCTCTGGGGGGAAGCAGAATCGGGCCTTCTAGACACATGCTTGTCAATGCGCTGAACCAGCTTCTTCATGGCCACAATGGGGCTACCAGAATCGTAACTTTATCCATCCGGATCTTCTGTAACGTTCTGGGTAGCAATGATATTGGCGGAAAGGCATATGCCAGGGTAAACTCCCAGGGGTGGGAGAAAGCGTCCAGTCCCTGTGCCTCGTTTGAGGGGGTCAGGGAGAAGAAGGTGTTTGATTTTGTATTCCGATTGTTGGCGAACAGGTCCACATCTGGAGTTCCCCACCTCTGGACTAAGGTTAGGAATACATCCTGGTTTAGAGACCACTCCCCTGGATGGAAGTCCCTCCTGCTGAGATAATCCGCCTGGGAATTATCCAATCCCTTTATATGTACTGCAGAGATTGACAGAAGGTGATTTTCCGCCCAGGAAAAAAATCCTTCCAGCAGTTAACTTCAGGCTCGAGTGTCCCGTGCCCCCTTGGTGCCGGAGATAAGCCACAGTGGTCATATTGTCTGACATCACTCGTACATGGTGACCCTGTACGATGACAGATGTGGCTCTTAGCGCCTCTTCCACTGCTTTCAGTTCCCTCAGATTTGAGGAACTGTGTCTTACATCTGGGGGCCACAACCCCTGAAAGTGGGAGCCTTCTATCACGGCGCCCCAACCTCACTGCCTTGCGTCTGTTGTGAGTACTCTGAGAGGAGTCTGATCCCAGCTGACTCCCCGATGTAGATTTTGGTAGTTCAGCCACCATGACAGGGAGGATCTCACACGAGAGGGAAGGGGAATCTTCCTGGTTAAGGCCATCTGGCGACATCTTGAGTACGTCAGGATGTGCGATTGGAGTATTCTCGTATGGGCTTGGGCCCAGGAGACTGCCTGGATGCATGATGTTAATGAACCCAGGATGGACAGAGTCTCTTAGAGTCGGGATTTTTTGATTTCTGAACCTGGAGATCCTGTGGACAAGATCGGTCTGACGGTCCTTGGGTAGAAAGGACATTCTCTTCTCCGAGTCTAGAAGGATTCCTAGGAATTTCTTCCGTGGAGAAGGCTGGAGGTCTGATTTTGCCAGATTCGGGATCCACCCGAGCGATCCTAGGATGTCGAGGACCCTTGTCACATCCTGATTGAAGCGGATGGGGCGATAATAAAGTCGTCCACGTATGGAATGACACAGACCCCCTGCTGATGAATAAAGATTACCACTTCTGACATGATCTTGGTGAAGACTCGTGGAGCAGACGAGACTCCGAACGGAAGAACACTGAATTGGTAATGGCTGATCCGCTTGTTTTGGGAAATCGCGAACCCGAGGAACCTCCTGTGGTCTGGATGTATCGGCACATGGTAGTATGCGTCCCTCAGGTTCAACGTCGCCATTACCCAGTCCTGACCGATCAGCGGGATTGCTGATCTGATCGATTCCATTTTGAATCTTCGGTATTTTTTTACCCGATTTAGAGGTTTCAGGTTTATGATGATACGGTGTTTCCCGGAGGGTTTTTTCACCAAAAAGAGGTGGGAATAGTGATCTTCTCCTATTTCCCGATGTGGTACATGGGAAATCACCTCCGCTTGAAGCAGGTTTAAGATATCCGGCATCAGAGATTCCCGAAGTCCTGGGGATTGTAGAGAAGTGATAGACGGTGAGCAGGAGGACTCTCGAACTCCAATCTCAGGCCTTCCCGTATGGTACGCAGGACCCACTGATTTGTGGTGATCATCTGCCATTGGGAGAGGAATCCCGAGAGTCGACCTCCGACCGGAGAGCAGTCATTGCTTCTCAGAGGTCTGTTGAGGCTGGGGGACCAGGATATTCCTGGCTTTCCCTCCCTTGGGGGTAACTCCACCGTCCCGATTTGCCCTTACCCCTGTAATTTTGCTGGGGGGTTTGGTCACAGGGGGGGGAACGAAAAAAACGCTTTCTAGGGTTCTTTTGTTCCGGAAGGACTTTCTTCTTATCTGAAGCTTTGTCCAAGATTTCGTCCAGAACTGGCCCAAATACATAATGACCCTGGAAAGGAATACTACAAAGCTTAGACTTTGACTTTGAGGTAATATCGCCTCCCCAGGATTTAAGCCACAAAGCCCTTCTAGCTGAATTAGTGAGAACCGCTGATTTAGCGGCAACTCGTACTGATTCTGCGGAGGCGTCCGCGAGGAATCCAGTTGCCTTCTGGAGTAGAGGGAGAGAATTAAGAAGCTCTTCTCTAGGTGTACCTTGTACAAGGTGATTCTCCACGGTACGCAGCCTGAGAAACAAGGATCTGGCTACACATGTTGAGGCCACGTTAGATCTCAGTAAATTAGTTGAAGTGTCCCAAGATTTCCTCAAGCTCTCAGTCTTGCAATCCACGGGATCTTTCAGCTGGGAGGAATCTTCAAAGGGTAGGGCCGTTTTTTTGGTTACCCTTGACACTTCAACATCAACCTTGGGCATTTCAAATAGAGAACAGTCTCCCTCAAGGGGAAAACTGTTCTTAAACTCTTATGGGACGTTTAACCCTTTTTCCGGAAGGCCCCACTCATGGAGGATAAGGCTTTTAATATTTTCGTGTATGGGGAATCCCTTCACAGACTTAGGTTTTAAACCCCCAAACATGTCATCCTGTACAGAATGGCCCTCCACCTCCTCTTCTAACCCCATGGTGCCCCTCACCATGGACACTTAATTCCTCCAAATCCTTGGAGGAAAAAAGATATTTTTTATTGTCTGATTTGGGAGCAGAAGTAGAGGTAGAACTCTCATTCTCCCAAATGTCTTCTGAATCTGAGGTATGTAATTCTCCTGAGTCAGAGACTACCAGGGCCGTCTTCCTTTTCTTAGGAGGGGGAGGCTGCGGTGTCGGAGGCTGGGAAAAGGCCGCCATGGAGGACTGAACCTCCTGCCTGATGAGAGTTCTGATGCTGTCCATGAGTGAGGGCTGTTCAGAACATCGTCTGTGCATGGTTGGCAGAGCTTTTTATATGCGGAGGGAAGCTTGGACGCACATGCAGCACACTTGCGGCTGGGCACCTTATCCTTCTTAGGGGCACAGACCTTGTCTCCCTAAAAAGAGAGAGAGAAAGTCAGACTAAGTCGCTTAAATTTTAAATGGACAGCAAGGGACATCATCCCACTACTTACAGCAGGGGGGTGAGCGCTGGGCTCGGCAGAAGCAGAGTGAAGGGGTTTGTCGTTGTCCATATGGTCAGAGGTCCTGACTACAGAGGGTCACAGACAGGAGGTCTTACCTGGAGGCTTCCCTAGCCAGGAATAAATAGTATACCGAGGCTCCCAGCGAGATTGGTGGTGCTCCTCCTCCTCGTTAGGGTCCGTTTGGGGGGGGTGGGGGGGTCTGAGACGCCCATCCATGCTGCCGCTGGATGTCCTGGGCCGGCACGCTAATCGGCGTGCGCGGGAGCTGCAGTGTATGGCGCTGGGGAGAAACCGGAAGTTCGGGTGCGCGTCACTTCCGGTGCGCGCGTGCCAGCACCAGCGTGGAGGAAGGAGGATGCCAGGGAGCTGCAGGAGGACCCCGGAGCACCGCACCGCCCTGCTTTGCCTCCCGAAAGAGGCGCGGGTAGGGCAGGTGAAGGTCCCAAGTCGCGTGATGGTCACGGAGATGGGAGCAGTCTGAAGGAGGAGAGCGGAGCCCCCGACCCCGACTGCCCAGCTAGAAAGGTAACAGTGCTCCCTATCGCCGGCCACGGCAGCACTATCAGAGAACCTCTTCATGCCCCATAGGGGACAGGAAAAACACTGGTGGTTGCAGGAAGGGGAGGGGTATTTAACCTCTTTGTTTCCTGTCCCCTATTAGGGCGGGGAGACATCCTCCGATACTGCTGTCGTGGAAGGTGACTGGAGAAAAGCCCTTTAATACCACATGGTTATAGCAACACAGGCCAAGCACAAAACATTATAAAAGTGCAATAAGACAGCAAAGACACGGGGCGATGCACGTGTAACTAGCTGTGAAGAGCAAAGCAGACCCAAAAAAGCTGTGGTGTAAGAGTCATTAGCGGTCACCAGCCGCAGAAAGCTATCCAGCAGTGGCAGACAGCCGGCCGCAGAAAGCTATCCAGCAGTGGCAGACAGCCGGCCGCAGAAAGCTATCCAGCAGTGGCAGACAGCCGGCCGCAGAAAGCTATCCAGCAGTGGCAGACAGCCGGCCGCAGAAAGCTATCCAGCAGTGGCAGACAGCCGGCCGCAGAAAGCTATCCAGCAGTGGCAGACAGCCAACCGCAGAAAGCTATCCAGCAGTAGCAGACAGCCGACCGCAGTGTCAAAGCTATCCAGCAGTGGCAGACAGCCGACCGCAGAGTGTCAAAGCTATCCAGCAGTGTAAGACAGCCGACCGCAGAGTGTCAAAGCTATCCAGCAGTGTAAGACAGCCGACCGCAGAGTGTCAAAGCTATCCAGCAGTGTAAGACAGCCGACCGCAGAGTGTCAAAGCTATCCAGCAGTAGCAGACAGCCAACCACAGAGTGTCAAAGCTATCCAGCAGTGGCAGACAGCTGACCGCAGAAAGCTATCCAGCAGTGGCAGACAGCCGACCGCAGAAAGCTGTCCAGCAGTAGCAGACAGCCGACCGCAGAGTGTCAAAGCTATCCAGCAGTGGCAGACAGCCGACCACAGAGTGTCAAAGCTATCCAGCAGTGGCAGACAGCCGGCTGCAGAGTGTCAAAGCTATCCAGCAGTGGCAGACAGCCGACCGCAGAAAGCTATCCAGCAGTGGCAGACAGCCAACCGCAGAAAGCTATCCAGCAGTGGCAGACAGCCAACCGCAGAAAGCTATCCAGCAGTAGCAGACAGCTGACCACAGAGTGCCAAAGCTATCCAGCAGTGGCAGACAGCCGACCGCAGAAAGCTATCCAGCAATGGCAGACAGCCAACCGCAGAAAGATATCCAGCAGTGGCAGACAGCCAACCGCAGAAAGCTATCCAGCAGTAGCAGACAGCCGACCACAGAGTGCCAAAGCTATCCAGCAGTGGCAGACAGCCGACCGCAGAAAGCTATCCAGCAGTGGCAGACAGCCAACCGCAGAAAGCTATCCAGCAGTAGCAGACAGCCGACCACAGAGTGCCAAAGCTATCCAGCAGTGGCAGACAGCCGACCGCAGAAAGCTATCCAGCAGCGGCAGACAGCCAACCGCAGAAAGCTATCCAGCAGTGGCAGACAGCCAACCGCAGAAAGCTATCCAGCAGTAGCAGACAGCCGACCACAGAGTGCCAAAGCTATCCAGCAGTGGCAGACAGCCGGCTGCAGAGTGTCAAAGCTATCCAGCAGTGGCAGACAGCCGACCGCAGAAAGCTATCCAGCAGTGGCAGACAGCCAACCGCAGAAAGCTATCCAGCAGTGGCAGACAGCCAACCGCAGAAAGCTATCCAGCAGTAGCAGACAGCCGACCACAGAGTGCCAAAGCTATCCAGCAGTGGCAGACAGCCGACCGCAGAAAGCTATCCAGCAGTGGCAGACAGCCAACCGCAGAAAGCTATCCAGCAGTAGCAGACAGCCGACCACAGAGTGCCAAAGCTATCCAGCAGTGGCAGACAGCCGACCGCAGAAAGCTATCCAGCAGTGGCAGACAGCCAACCGCAGAAAGCTATCCAGCAGTGGCAGACAGCCAACCGCAGAAAGCTATCCAGCAGTAGCAGACAGCCGACCACAGAGTGCCAAAGCTATCCAGCAGTGGCAGACAGCCGGCTGCAGAGTGTCAAAGCTATCCAGCAGTGGCAGACAGCCGACCGCAGAAAGCTATCCAGCAGTGGCAGACAGCCAACCGCAGAAAGCTATCCAGCAGTGGCAGACAGCCAACCGCAGAAAGCTATCCAGCAGTAGCAGACAGCCGACCACAGAGTGCCAAAGCTATCCAGCAGTGGCAGACAGCCGACCGCAGAAAGCTATCCAGCAGTGGCAGACAGCCAACCGCAGAAAGCTATCCAGCAGTGGCAGAGAGCCAACCGCAGAAAGCTATCCAGCAGTAGCAGACAGCCGACCACAGAGTGCCAAAGCTATCCAGCAGTGGCAGACAGCCGACCGCAGAAAGCTATCCAGCAGTGGCAGACAGCCAACCGCAGAAAGCTATCCAGCAGTAGCAGACAGCCGACCACAGAGTGCCAAAGCTATCCAGCAGTGGCAGACAGCCGGCTGCAGAGTGTCAAAGCTATCCAGCAGTGGCAGACAGCGACCGCAGAAAGCTATCCAGCAGTGGCAGACAGCCAACCGCAGAAAGCTATCCAGCAGTGGCAGACAGCCAACCGCAGAAAGCTATCCAGCAGTAGCAGACAGCCGACCACAGAGTGCCAAAGCTATCCAGCAGTGGCAGACAGCCAACCGCAGAAAGCTATCCAGCAGTGGCAGACAGCCAACCGCAGAAAGCTATCCAGCAGTGGCAGACAGCCAACCGCAGAAAGCTATCCAGCAGTAGCAGACAGCCGACCGCAGTGTCAAAGCTATCCAGCAGTGGCAGACAGCCGACCGCAGAGTGTCAAAGCTATCCAGCAGTGGCAGAGTGTCAAAGCTATCCAGCAGTGGCAGACAGCCAGCTGCAGAGCGTCAGAGCTATCCAGCAGTGGCAGACAGCCAGCCGCAGAAAGCTATCCAGCAGTGGCAGACAGACAAAAACTAAGTCAGAATGCTAATTTTCCCACTGCAATACTCAGAACTCCATTCACCCTCTTTTCCTTTCCTCAGTGCAATGTTGATCAATCAGAGATAAGTCACAAACGCCGTCTGTCACACAATGAAGGTGGATCCCACTAGGAGGCGATTCCTCAGCGCTTACTGCAATATCAGTGACTCAGACACAACCCCCAATTTGTAAAACAGAAGCCCAAAAGTTAAGGTACCGTCACACTAAACGATATCGCTAGCGATCCGTGACGTTGCAGCGTCCTGGCTAGCGATATCGTTCAGTTTGACACGCAGCAGCGATCACAATCCTGCTGTGATGTCGTTGGACGCCGCAGAAAGTCCAGCACTTTCTTTCGTCGCTGGACTTCCTGCTGACATCGCTGAATCGGCGTGTGTGACACCGATTCAGCAATGTCTTCGCTGGTAACCAGGGTAAACATCGGGTTACTAAGCGCAGGGCTGCGCTAGTAACCCGATGTTTACCCTGGTTACCAGCGTAAAAGTAAAAAAAAAACAAACGCTTCATACTTACCTTCCGCTGTCTGTCCCTCGGCGCTCTGCTTCTCTGCCCTGTGTTAAGCACAGCGGCCGGAAAGCAGAGCGGTGACGTCACCGCTCTGCTTTCCGGCCGCTGTGCTCACAGTCAGTGCAGGAAAGCACAGCGCCGGGGACAGACAGCAGAAGGTAAGTATGAAGCGTTTTTTTTTTTTTTTTTTTTACTTTTATGCTGGTAATCAGGGTAAACATCGGGTTACTAAGCGCGGCCCTGCGCTTAGTAACTCGATGTTTACCCTGGTTACCGGGGACCTCGGGATCGTTGGTCACTGGAGAACTGTCTGTGTGACAGCTCTCCAGCGACCAAACAGCGACGCTGCAGCGATCCGGATCGTTGTCGGTATCGCTGCAGCGTCGCTTAGTGTGACGGTACCTTTACAGCATCTATCTTTTTAGTAGACTGGTGACCATACTATACTCACTGGACAGGAGTCCTGCCCACCAGAGCCACTCCTTCAGGTACGCGTGTCCTCCTTGACCTGCATGACGAAGGGATATATAGTTAAGTTTGAAAACTGTAAAAGTGTCGGCCGAAGCCAGAGAATAAAAGTATTTAAAATACACTAAACACCCAAAGTTAATAGGACCCCCTAATCCGGCACAGTGGTCCCGCTGCAGCCCGGTGTCGCTGCGGACTCGTCACTGTCTCCCTGCACAATCACTTTGGCCCCGAATCGTCATTTGCAGAGGGAGGGTGCAAGTCACTTTCTTTTTTTGGTCTGGTGGTAGTCACTGCCGTTTTTTCCACCCAATTCAAAATGTCGCACGCGGCTCATGAATTTAGCACAAAAACTTATGTCTTAAATTGTCTGTGACTTCCCAGCGTAAAATGTCACAAAAATGGTGCACTGTATAAACAGCATGGGGGACTCGAGTGGGAGTTGCACCAAATTCTGCAACTTTTCAAAAAGTCACAAAAAGAAGCGGCCAAAAACCACTGGAATTCCTAAACTCTGGCCATAAAGTGGCAAACAATAAGTAATATATTCTTTATTGGAAGAAAACGTTTCCTTCTGAGTTATTTTGTATTTTTTCCGGTACTATAACCATAACGTGCACAGGCCTTTCAGGAACTACTGGTGCTCAAAGATGGAGCCGTCAGGCGATCATTATCATCTCTGATCACCGCTGTGACATTGTGGCATTCGTCCGCCTGTAGTTATCCTGCGGGCACATACATGGCACTGTGCGACAAGTACACCCCTCAGATGTCATACATGTCAGTAGATATCAGGTTGTAATGTTGTATGAATGAAAGAATTTACTACAAAACATCTGTAAGGCTACTTTCACACATCAGGCACAATCCGGCGATTGTTGGAAAAATGGATCCGGCGCATATTGTGAAAAACTGATGCGACAGATCCGTTTTTTCAACGGATCCGGCTAGCATATCTAAATTATTGGATAAAAAAAAAAAAATTTGGAGGATGCTTAGTTTAAAAAAAGTGGAATCCAGCGCCAGAATACGTCATTTTCCAGACCTGGCACCTTCTGGCTCCCATAGGCTTCCATTCTAGCAAACAGCCGGAAGTGCCGGATCTGGAGCTTTCGGCTTTTTCGCCTGAGAAAAAAAACGTTGTTATGGACGTTTTTTTCCGGAAACGGCAGATTTGCCGGATTCGGCGAAAACCGGATGAAACGCAAGGTCATCCGGCACTAATACAAGTCTATGAGAAAAAAACGGATCCAGCGGCAACATTAGCCGGATCCGTTTTTTTGAAAATTAACCGCATTGAGCCCAACGGCGAAAACCTGATGTGTGAAAGTAGCCCAAGTCTTAAAAGTATGATTTAATAATAAAATAAGTATTTATAATATACAGTACTGATCATAAGTTTGGACACCCCTGTTCATGGAATGGTTTCCTTGTTCTTATTGGAATGTGCACATTGTAGATCAGATTGAAGGCAGCAAAACCAAAAGGGGAACATATATGAAAACAAGATGAGTTTTTTCCGCGAAAAAAACACATCGCGGTAAAAAACGCAGCATGTTCATTAATTTTTCAGGGTTTTTTGCGGATTTCCCACTATATAATGCATTGGGAAATGTCCGGAAAAATCCATACAAAAGAAAAAACGCACCAACGCGCAAAAAACGCATGCAAATTTTTGGCAGATTTTTTGCAGAAAATTTCAGGTTTTTCTCAGGAATTTTCTGCAACAAATCCTGAACGTGTGCACATAGCCTTAGACCTGAAGATTAGTTAGTCCAAAAAAATTCTAGAACCTTTTATGATGCAGTCATGAAAATCATTAAATAGCATGATGAAACTGGCTCTCATGAGAACCCGCCGCACAGTAAAGAAAGACAAAGAATTACCTCTGCTGCAGAGGATAAGTTCATCAGAGATGCATCAGAAACAGCAAATCGACAACATTTAAAATAACATCCTCCATAAATGATGCACAGACATCAAGTAGCATACATATCTCAACATTAAATGTCCAGATAAGACTGAGAAGCAGGCCTTTATCGTCAAATTGCTGCAAAGAAGCCACTACTGAGGACCTCAGACAAGAAGAGGCTTGTTTCGACCAAGCAACACAAGGACTGGACATTAGATCAATGGTAATTTGTACCATGGTCTGAGGAGTCAGATTTTAGATTTTTTTTCACCATCTGTGATGTCTTTGTGAAACACAGAAAAAGTGAGGATATGCTTTCTATAAGAGTGCCGCCCATGGTGAACGGAGGGAAAGTGTGATGGTGTGGAGGTGCTTTGCTGGTGATAGTGTTGGTGATTTATTGCAGATTCCAGGCACACTTACCAAGCATGGCTACCAGAGCATTCTGCAACGACATGTCATCCTATCTGACTAGCATTTAGTGGGACCATCATTTGTGATGCAACAGCGCAGAGACCCAAAACACCTTCAGGCTATGTAAGGGCAATGTGACCAAGGAGATGGATGGAGACTGTGTCAGATGACATTACCTTTACGTTCAATGGACTTCAACCCAATTCAGATGGTTTGGGAAGAGTTGGACCGAAGAGTGAATACAAAATCAGCCAACAAGTACCCAACACCTCTAGGAAGCCAATCCAGGTGACACCTGATGAAGCTACTAGAGGGAATGCCAAGGGGGTGTAAAACGGTCATTCCTCTGAGGAATGTAAAGTTTAACACTTACTCTGGTTTGTTTCACCCGTGGTTCTTTACTCCTTATTTCCATACGTGTTCCTTCGTGGTTCGCCTGCCTTGAGTCTGAATCTACAATGTGCACATTCCAATAAGGAAAAGGAAAACCATTGCATGAACAAGTGTGTACAAACTTTGGACCGGTTCTATGTATGTGCACAAAATGCCTTAGGAGCAAATCAAAAAATCTTTAAATAAGTAAATGTCATTGGAAAAAATTGAAAATCTCCAGACACATTTTGAAATCACTTTAATGGGGTTTCCCTACAACAGACATTCATCACCCACCTACAGTATGGGTGATGTATGTCCGTCCATAACGGGGGCCACCACTTATCACTACAATGAGAATCTACAGCCCTGGTTTTTTTTTTTTATTATAAGTACACTGCCAGGATTCTCCCTTACAAACTTGCAGTCACATGCCAACTAGACGTGCCCAGCCTCACTTAATTCACTCGTATTGAACGAGACCGCACACGACTAGTCGGCATGTGACCAGAAGTATGCAAATTGCACACGTGTGGTCACATGTCTGCCAGGTCCTGTATACGCACAGGAGAATCTTGATAGCGTTGGGGGTGCAAAATCCAGCAATCATGGAGTGAATGCAGACTTACATCTCAGACCTTTAAATAACGGATTGGTTTCCTCTCTGTGAGCCATGAGGACAATGTAGCGCTCTTACCTGCCCTAAGCTGACCATATCCACACTGCTTTAGTAATGCCTTTTTCTTAAGAATGAAACTTCCTCCAATAAAGACACTGGAAGAAAGGGCTAGAGCCAGCCCGATATAAAACCTGTAATGATTTTCTTCTGGAAAGACACAAGATAATACACGTTATTTTTTTTTCAAAATCAATCAATAATGTGTATTCGCACGGCTGTAACAGTGTGGCACAAAGGCAGGACATTAACATACCACAAAAAAATAAAATAGTAGTAAAGTGCAGGCGCTTTGTCAGTATTCTGAATAGAAACAATTTCCATCTATTAAAAACACAACAAAAAAGCGCATGTGCGACACTATTTTTGTGGTTTGGTAATGTCGTGGCATTCTGTTGCACTATTACTGCCATGACTGAATGAAACCCAAGAAAACTAAACCTTCCAATTTACGTTTGAAGGAAGTTTAGGTGAAATAAATCTGAAAAAAAAATCGTCACCAGGCTGGCACAGTCTGAACACAAGAGTACAGGCATGTGCCCCATACTGATTGCAAGATTAGGTGCTAAAAGAATGAAAAATACAATTATTGGCAGTAAAAAGTGTTGCACTAAAGTTAAGAGAACAAAATGAAGTTTTGTTCAAAAATTTAACATAATGGAGCACAGCATTTAAAGAGATTGTCACACAGGAGGACAATCAATTGTATTTTTAAGAAATTTACCGATCGTTGTCTGCTAAATCTGTGCCAATCATTCCGGTAGAAAGCTTTCCCCTCCCCAGTCAGTGACATAATGAATGGACCGATTGGTATATTAGCTAAGCTAGTCCCCTTGCAACTCTGAGGTGCGCCTAAATTATTCGACTATTTCATGCCAGTTTCTCCTAGCTGCGGTGAAATGGATGGAACTGGGGTGAGATAAAATTTATGAAGAGCAGGAACGTATGGAGGGCTACATGGGGCCGATATAGTATAATTGGCCCCACCTGGTCCTCCATACAGATTAATAGGCACCACACAGTCCTCCATACAGTATAAGGGTATGTGTCCACGTTCAGGATTGCATCAGGATTTGGTCAGGATTTTACGCAGGTAAAATCTGCACCTGAGGTCACTGGCAGGTCACCTGCGTTGTTCATGCGTTGTTTGAGCATTGTAAGGACATGCTGCGTTCTGAAAAGACGCGCCGCATGTCTGTTTCCGCGGGTCTGCCGCATGCGTCTTTTAATGCATAGTGGAGACAGGATTTCCTGAAATCCCCTCCACTATGCTGTAACATCTGGACACTGCGTGTTTGATGCTGCGGCTCTACGCAGCGTCAAACACGCAGAGTTTCCTGAACGTGGAAACATACCCTAATGGGCCCCACTCAGTCCTCCATACAATATAGCGGGCCCCACACAGTCCTCCATACAGTATAACGAGCCCCACACAGTCCTTCATACAGTATAACGGGCCCCACACAGTCATTCATACAGTATAACGGGCCCCACATAGTCCTTCATACAGTATAATAGGCCCCGCATTGCCTTCTATACAGTATAAGGTGCCCTGCATTGCCTTCCTTACAGCATAATGGGCCCAACATAGTCCTCCATATAGTATAATGGGTCCCAACGCCAGGTGGAAGGCGCAGGAGACACGGCAGGCGGAAGGCGCAGGAGACACGGCAGGCGGAAGGCGCAGGAGACACGGCAGGCGGAAGGCGCAGGAGACACGGCAGGCGGAAGGCGCAGGAGACACGGCAGGCGGAAGGCGCAGGAGACACGGCAGGCGGAAGGCGCAGGAGACACGGCAGGCGGATTGCGCAGGAGAGACGGCAGGCGGATTGCGCAGGAGAGACGGCAGGCGGATTGCGCAGGAGAGACGGCAGGCGGATTGCGCAGGAGAGACGGCAGGCGGATTGCGCAGGAGAGACGGCAGGCGGATTGCGCAGGAGAGACGGCAGGCGGATTGCGCAGGAGAGACGGCAGGCGGATTGCGCAGGAGAGACGGCAGGCGGATTGCGCAGGAGAGACGGCAGGCGGATTGCGCAGGAGAGACGGCAGGCGGATTGCGCAGGAGAGACGGCAGGCGGATTGCCCAGGAGAGACGGCAGGCGGATTGCCCAGGAGAGACGGCAGGCGGATTGCCCAGGAGAGACGGCAGGCGGATTGCACAGGAGAGACGGCAGGCGGATTGCACAGGAGAGACGGCAGGCGGATTGCACAGGAGAGACGGCAGGCGGATTGCACAGGAGAGACGGCAGGCGGATTGCACAGGAGAGACGGCAGGCGGATTGCACAGGAGAGACGGCAGGCGGATTGCACAGGAGAGACGGCAGGCGGATTGCACAGGAGAGACGGCAGGCGGATTGCACAGGAGACGGCAGATGGAAGGCAGTGGGGATGGTGTTCTTTGCAAAATGCAAATAAATGTATATAATTTATACAATGTGATGTTCTAGATTTTATTTTTGATATTCTATCTCTCAATGTTAAAATTAATCTACTCTTAAAATTATAGACTGTTCATGTCTTTGTCAGTGAGCAAACGTACAAAATCAGCAAGGGATCAAATACTTATTTCCCCCACTGTATTTAGACTTGTACAAGATTGATCTTCCTACAGAGCGTTCATCCATTAAGTCGCCAAGGCTCGAGCTGAATACCGTTACATAATAAATACTCGCCCCCCTGACTGTGGCGCCGTAGGTCATGGCCTAGGTTGGTATTATGGGAACTCCGCCCCTGGGTATATAGGTGTACATCATAATTCTTACATCTCAGCATACGGATATTTATCCCATTCTATGGCAGACAGATGGTTTTCTGTGGTTTTCATGCTTCTGACATTGTGATCAGGCTATAAATACAATAAATATTTTATATCTAATTGAATTTTTTTTTTTTTTTTCTTTTTTTAATTACCCCAGTATGTGTGTAGCCCCCTCACTTTTCATGGCTGTGCATCTTCTGCTTTTGCCTTGTTTATATCATAGTAAGTAATGCGGTGACAATGACCCGGAGGGTCCGGCGACCGCGACAAGTCACCAGACGTCCAACCACGCTGGACTTTTTACCCCTTACTTGTCACTGTCTCCTCAGGGTCACATCGTATTGTGTTCAGGTGTTACCTGAGCATGCTCGGGTGCTGAGGGTCGTCGGTGTGCTCAAGTAATATGTCCGAGTCCCCAAGAGTGGCATGTCTCGCTGCTGTCCGTTAGGTGATCCCTGCATGTCTCACTGCTGTCTGTTAGGTAATCCCTACATGTCTCGCTGCTGTCTGTTAGGTGATCCCTACATGTCTCGCTGCTGTCTGTTAGGTAATCCCTACATGTCTCGCTGCTGTCTGTTAGGTAATCCCTACATGTCTCGCTGCTGTCTGTTAGGTAATCCCTACATGTCTCGCTGCTGTCTGTTAGGTAATCCCTGCATGTCTCGCTGCTGTCTGTTAGGTAATCCCTGCATGTCTCGCTGCTCTCTGTTAGGTAATCCCTGCATGTCTCGCTGCTCTCTGTTAGGTAATCCCTGCATGTCTCGCCGCTCTCTGTTAGGGCAGTGAGAATCTGGACTTGCTTGCCTGAGGAGGTGGTGATGGCGAACTCAGTCGAGGGGTTCAAGAGAGGCCTGGATGTCTTTCTGGAGCAGAACAATATTGTATCATACAATTAGGTTCTGTAGAAGGACGTAGATCTGGGGATTTATTATGATGCAATATAGGCTGAACTGGATGGACAAATGTCTTTTTTCGGCCTTACTAACTATGTTACTATGTAATCCCTGCATGTGTTGTCGCTGTCAATCAGCCGCGAGACATGCAGCCGCAGTGACTCGGACATAGTATTAGAGCGCCGCAGACCCTCGGATAGCCCCCAAGCATGCTCAGATCACACCTGATAACACCGTGTCCGCTCGCTCATCACTGGAGTTGACATGTAGCCGCACCTTGTGCACTTGTTTTGCGGCCCTTGCCACCCGAAAATGGATGAACGTGACTATCCTCTGCAGGAATGACAGCAGGCTGCACACGACATGGCGCCGCAGGCAGGGCAGCAGGCTGCACACTACATGGAGCCGCAGGCAGGACAGCAGGCTGCACGCTACATGGTGCTGCAGAATAGGACAGCAGGCTGCACGCTACATGGTGCCGCAGGATAGGACAGCAGGCTGCACACTACATGGTGCCGGAGGATAGGACAGCAGGCTGCACACTACATGGAGCCGGAGGATAGGACAGCAGGCTGCACACTACATGGAGCCGGAGGATAGGACAGCAGGCTGCACACTACATGGAGCCGGAGGATAGGACAGCAGGCTGCACACTACATGGAGCCGGAGGATAGGACAGCAGGCTGCACACTACATGGAGCCGCAGGATAGGACAGCAGGCTGCACACTACATGGAGCCGGAGGATAGGACAGCAGGCTGCACACTACATGGAGCCGGAGGATAGGACAGCAGGCTGCACACTACATGGAGCCGGAGGATAGGACAGCAGGCTGCACACTACATGGTGCCGGAGGATAGGACAGCAGGCTGCACACTACATGGAGCCGGAGGATAGGACAGCAGGCTGCACACTACATGGAGCCGGAGGATAGGACAGCAGGCTGCACACTACATGGAGCCGGAGGATAGGACAGCAGGCTGCACACTACATGGAGCCGGAGGATAGGACAGCAGGCTGCACACTACATGGAGCCGGAGGATAGGACAGCAGGCTGCACACTACATGGTGCCGGAGGATAGGACAGCAGGCTGCACAGTACATGGAGCCGCAGGATAGGACAGCAGGCTGCACACTACATGGAGCCGCAGGATAGGACAGCAGGCTGCACACTACATGGAGCCGGAGGATAGGACAGCAGGCTGCACACTACATGGAGCCGCAGGATAGGACAGCAGGCTGCACACTACATGGTGCCGGAGGATAGGACAGCAGGCTGCACACTACATGGAGCCGGAGGATAGGACAGCAGGCTGCACACTACATGGAGCCGCAGGATAGGACAGCAGGCTGCACACTACATGGTGCCGGAGGATAGGACAGCAGGCTGCACACTACATGGAGCCGGAGGATAGGACAGCAGGCTGCACACTACATGGAGCCGCAGGATAGGACAGCAGGCTGCACACTACATGGAGCCGGAGGATAGGACAGCAGGCTGCACACTACATGGAGCCGGAGGATAGGACAGCAGGCTGCACACTACATGGAGCCGCAGGATAGGACAGCAGGCTGCACACTACATGGTGCCGGAGGATAGGACAGCAGGCTGCACACTACATGGAGCCGCAGGATAGGACAGCAGGCTGCACGCTACATGGTGCCGGAGGATAGGACAGCAGGCTGCACACTACATGGTGCCGGAGGATAGGACAGCAGGCTGCACACTACATGGAGCCGCAGGATAGGACAGCAGGCTGCACACTACATGGTGCCGGAGGATAGGACAGCAGGCTGCACACTACATGGTGCCGGAGGATAGGACAGCAGGCTGCACACTACATGGTGCCGGAGGATAGGACAGCAGGCTGCACACTACATGGAGCCGCAGGATAGGACAGCAGGCTGCACACTACATGGTGCCGGAGGATAGGACAGCAGGCTGCACACTACATGGTGCCGGAGGATAGGACAGCAGGCTGCACACTACATGGAGCCGCAGGATAGGACAGCAGGCTGCACACTACATGGAGCCGGAGGATAGGACAGCAGGCTGCACACTACATGGTGCCGGAGGATAGGACAGCAGGCTGCACACTACATGGAGCCGCAGGATAGGACAGCAGGCTGCACACTACATGGAGCCGGAGGATAGGACAGCAGGCTGCACACTACATGGTGCCGGAGGATAGGACAGCAGGCTGCACACTACATGGAGCCGCAGGATAGGACAGCAGGCTGCACACTACATGGAGCCGGAGGATAGGACAGCAGGCTGCACGCTACATGGTGCCGGAGGATAGGACAGCAGGCTGCACACTACATGGTGCCGGAGGATAGGACAGCAGGCTGCACACTACATGGAGCCGCAGGATAGGACAGCAGGCTGCACACTACATGGTGCCGGAGGATAGGACAGCAGGCTGCACACTACATGGTGCCGGAGGATAGGACAGCAGGCTGCACACTACATGGTGCCGGAGGATAGGACAGCAGGCTGCACACTACATGGAGCCGCAGGATAGGACAGCAGGCTGCACACTACATGGTGCCGGAGGATAGGACAGCAGGCTGCACACTACATGGTGCCGGAGGATAGGACAGCAGGCTGCACACTACATGGAGCCGCAGGATAGGACAGCAGGCTGCACACTACATGGAGCCGGAGGATAGGACAGCAGGCTGCACACTACATGGTGCCGGAGGATAGGACAGCAGGCTGCACACTACATGGAGCCGCAGGATAGGACAGCAGGCTGCACACTACATGGAGCCGGAGGATAGGACAGCAGGCTGCACACTACATGGTGCCGGAGGATAGGACAGCAGGCTGCACACTACATGGAGCCGCAGGATAGGACAGCAGGCTGCACACTACATGGTGCCGGAGGATAGGACAGCAGGCTGCACACTACATGGAGCCGCAGGATATTGCACTAGTCACATTCTCACCCCGTTCTCCAACCATTAGGGACCTGTGTGAGGTGACGGCCCTACCCATGATCCTTCCTGTCACCCATTCACCCGTCTCCGGGAAGGGCCGCAGCTCCTCTGCTCGGAGACCAATAGTCGCTTCCTGGTTGGCGCAGCCGCAGTCTCACATCCTCATGTTACACGCGGTACTGAACCAATCACCTCCGATATAGAGCCAGCCCTGCGTGTTGTGGCCTCCTGATATTGCTCTTGTACAATAAAGTTTATTGACATGGAAAGAAAACAAGCCCCGCAATTGGCTGGCTGTAAGCCCCGCCCTGGTCTCTAAGTAACAGCACTGGAGATGCCGATGGAAGCGGCCGGATGTTTAAATTCAAACCGCGGCGCTGAGGAGACAGACACAGAACTGTGCACACAGGTGAGTGGGATCCCCGGAGCCGGCCGTGCCCGCGTCACACTGCTGAGGTTTCGTTACTCTGTTACCTCCCGAACTGATGACTGAAGCCTCGCTCACAGTGCAGCCGTAACTGCAGCTGTCAGCGCCACCTACTGACGGTACAGTGACAGGTGAGGCTTTACATGTGACAACAATACTAGAGCTGGGGAAGGCTAATGTGTGCGCTCTGCTCTAGAGGCTTCATCCCCAGCAGCCCGGCTCTGTGTGACCCTGCACCTACCGGCCATAGGGAGCCTGAAGGGAGTGGGTGCAGAGCTGCTGGCCTCCTCCCTGCTGTGCGTGTGTGTGTCCTCTGTGCTGTGTGTGTCCTCTGTGCTGTGTGTGTCCTCTGTGCTGTGCGTGTGTGTCCTCTGTGCTGTGTGTGTGTCCTCTGTGCTGTGTGTGTGTGTGTCCTCTGTGCTGCGTGTGTGTCCTCTGTGCTGTGTGTGTCCTCTGTGCTGCGTGTGTGTCCTCTGTGCTGCGTGTGTGTCCTCTGTGCTGTGTGTGTGTGTCCTCTGTGCTGTGTGTGTGTGTGTCCTCTGTGCTGTGTGTGTGTGTGTCCTCTGTGCTGTGCGTGTGTGTCCTCTGTGCTGTGTGTGTGTCCTCTGTGCTGTGTGTGTGTGTGTCCTCTGTGCTGCGTGTGTGTCCTCTGTGCTGTGTGTGTGTGTCCTCTGTGCTGTGTGTGTGTGTCCTCTGTGCTGCGTGTGTGTGTCCTCTGTGCTGCGTGTGTGTCCTCTGTGCTGTGTGTGTGTGTGTCCTCTGTGCTGTGTGTGTGTGTGTCCTCTGTGCTGTGTGTGTGTGTGTCCTCTGTGCTGTGTGTGTGTGTCCTCTGTGCTGCGTGTGTGTGTGTCCTCTGTGCTGCGTGTGTGTGTGTCCTCTGTGCTGCGTGTGTGTGTGTCCTCTGTGCTGCGTGTGTGTGTGTCCTCTGTGCTGCGTGTGTGTGTGTGTCCTCTGTGCTGTGTGTGTGTCCTCTGTGCTGCGTGTGTGTCCTCTGTGCTGTGTGTGTGTGTGTGTGTCCTCTCTGCTGTGTGTGTGTGGTGCTGAATGTTTTTGCTCAACACCATCAAATTCTGGTGTTGATTGTTGGGGCTGGCTGTGCGTTTTGGTTAGGGCAGGTTGTGTGTTTGCGTCAGCTGTGGCTGGGGCCAGCTTTGTGTTGTGGCTGGGGCGGGTTGTGTTGTGGTAATGTCGGCTGTGTGGCTGGTGTCGGCTGTGGATGTACCGTAGATGTTGGGTTACAGATGAGGCGTCCTGGCGCTGAGGCAGGGAGTGAGAAATGTTCTATGGTGCTGGTCACATTCGTGCTGTTCTCCACCACATCTATAAGTGACGGGGGGCAGATTGCAGGTTTACTGATGTAGATGTAGTAAGGAGTCGCCAGTTGTCGTCCACGCTCTGCGGAACGTTAGCCGTGCAGCAATAGCACTGTGAGCGGCTCCTACACCCGCAGGCTGCTGCTCCTGGTGTATGGGGGGTTTCTCCAGGAGTGGGCTGTGATGCTCAGTGACTGCCGGCTGCACCTTTCATTACTGTATATAAAGCAGGGTAGAAAATAGCAATTGGATATGTATATAAAACTTTAACTTTTAATAAAAAAAAATATATATATATTTCCGTCTGTCTGTTCTTCTGTCACGGTTATTCGTTCGCTGATTGGTCTCGGCAGCTGCCTGTCATGGCTGCTGCGACCAATCGGCGACGGCCACAGTCCGATTAGTCCCTCCCCTACTCCCCTGCACTCACTGCCCGGCGCCCGCTACGTAATCCCGCTCACACAGGGTTAATGGCAGCAGTAACGTCCCGCAGTGTAACGGACTCCGTTACCGCTGCTATTAACCCTGTGTGTCCCCCAACTATTTACTATTGATGCTGCCTATGCAGCATCAATAGTAAAAATATGCATGTTAAAAATAATTAAAAAACAAAACCTGCTATACTCACCCTCCGCCGCCTTTCTCGCCCCTCGCCACGCTCCCCGGACCGCTCCATTGCAAGCGCCAGCCTCCGGTGCCGTCCCAGGGCTGGTGTGCGGCAAGGGCCTGCCGTGACGTCACGGTCATGTGACCGCGACGTCATCATAGGTCCTGCTCACACCAGCCCTGGGACTTGCAATGGAACTCGGCTTCAGGAAAATGGCCGCCGCGATCTCCATCTGCGCACGCGCGTCATCCCGTGGCCATTTTCCTGCAGCCCCGGGCGACCTCTGGACAGCGATAATCCCTGGACAGTGCCACAACGCGCCGGCGCGTATGTGTTTTGTTTTTTATTTTTTTAACCTGTCATACGTGGCTGGGCAATATACTACATAGCTGGTGTAACAACTCTGCTGGCATCACAGCATGGCCTCACATCTCACACAATCTTACCCACTGCTCCAGGCCATGATGTGCTTTCTCTTTAATGCCAGCTCCATGTTCTGTGTCTCTGCTCTCTGCATGCCTCATGGCTATGTGTATAGGGGGCCGGCGCCTGAACTCTCTGGTTCTTATAGGAATCAGGTGCATCTGTCCAATCAGTTCCTGACCAATTATCAAGAGGCCTCCTGTATATAGTGCAGATCCACCCTGTTGTCTGGGCCTGTGCAATGTGTTAGCTCAGTTAGTGTTTAGCTGCTGAGTTTGCCTGGCCTTGCTCTGAGTTACTCCCTCTGAGCTTTTGCCTCGTTCTTGTAGTCCGCCCTCCAGGAGGCAGAATATCCTGGTCCCTGTGTCTTTGTCCCTGTGTCTTGTTCCATTGCCTTGTCTGTACTTTGTCTTTTCTCGGTCTCCTTGTCTGTGGCTTTCTTCCCTGCTTCCTTTTCTTGTGTTTTCTGTCTGCTTTCACTCCGCACTCTTGCGGCTCTGCACTCAGACCTTGCTTCGCACTCTCTGGCTTTGCTCTGTGGCTCCGCTCTTTGCGGTTCCATCTGGCCCCGCTCTTTGTGGTACTATCTGGCTCCGCCTCCTGTGTTAATGCACTTGGCTCCGTCTCTGCTCTTGGCTCCGCCTCCAGCGTCTCCGCCCTTGGCTCCACCTCCAGTGGCTCCACCCTTGGCTCTGCCTCCAGCGGCTCCGCCTCTTGCGGCTCCGCCCTTGGCTCTGCCTTCTCCTTCTCTTCTCTTAGTTCCACCTTCTACTTGTTACTTGGTCCTCCTGTGTGAACAGGTCCCTACCTGTTCCTTCATTCTCCTTTCCTTCTGGCTTTGTTTCCGTACCTGCATCTTCTGTGTGTACAGGTCCCTACCTGTTCCTTCATCACACTCACAATAGGACTGCACTCGGGTGTCATCAGAGTGCAGCCTGATTCATACACCACATCAACCAGTCCTGTGTGTCCTGTGTTCCGGCCAGTCCTGCCGTTCCTGCCCTGCCTTCCAGTCCTGTGTTCTCTGCAGTGCCTCCCAATCCTGTGTTCCTGCCAGTCCTGCCGTTCCTGCCCTGCCTTCCAGTCCTGTGTTCCTGCTGTCCTAGCCAGTCCTGTTTCCTGCCGTGTCTTTGCCAGCCCTGTATTGTCTGCCGTGTCTCTGCAAGCTCTGTCTCAGCCGTGCCAGCCTACTCGTCTGTGTTCCAGCCGTGCTCTTCTGCCAGTCCTGCCTAATGCCCGCACCAATCCTGGTGTTCCTGTCTCCCAAGTGGGATCAGCAGCCACAGCCAGACACCACCCTGGAGTAGCACCTGGCAGCTGCCTGCTGCACAAGCCTGTCCTCACCATCAGAGGCTCCAGTGAAAACCCAGGCAGCTGTCATAGTCACGCCCCTTCCAGAGTAGTCTGGTTTGTGGCACAGTGGGGCCACAAACCCCCCCGAGCTCACGCCCACCAGTCAGGGCGGGAGCGTGACAGCTGGGCAATATACTACATGGGCTGTGCAATATGCTACGTGGACATGCATACTCTAGAATACCCGATGCATTTGCATCGGGCTACCATCTAGTGTGTACACACATACACACACACACACACACACACACACACACACACACACACACACACACACACACACACACACACACACACACACACACACACACACACACCCCACACCCCACCCCCTTGGTGCAATGGTGAATCCTATACCAACACAGAAATGGGAAAGAAATCAGAACAACAAATATATAAATATGGACGTTTTTGAAGTGATTGAAGATCTCAATTTGTTTGGGAGACGCCTGAAATGGAAGAAATTCTTCCTGAAAGAAGACAAGAGACAATGTGCCGAACTAGGCGTTGCTGATGATCTGCTTCATGACGTCCGGTTGTTATTCCACTTAGGAGATCCTATTCCGAACCTAGATGGTAGTGGCCCTTTCACAGATCTAAAAAAAACATCTAAGATGCCGCCTTCTATGGGTGATCTTGGATCTATTGATATATTCTTAAATGTGGTCACTGCTGATATTATGAGACTATCCGACACACAGAAGAGAGGACAACATAACATGTCCAGGACTGAAATGGCATGTCTATGTAACCTTGAGAAAGATCACAGTATCACAATCAAACCCTCGGATAAAGGGGGTAATGTGGTCATCATGGACACCATTGACTACAGATCCATGTGCCTTTCACTCCCGGACAGAAAAGAGGTTCTAAGTCGGAATCCTTTGGGACTTTTTGCTGATGAGTTGAAGACATTTGTGGAGAGAGGTTTTGGAGATGGAGTAGTGGGCAAGGAGGAAAGAGTTTCTTTTGCCAAAAAATCCGGTCATCCCTACTTTTTATTATCTTCCTAAGATACATTAGGGTACGACTCCCTTAACCCCTTTACTCCCAAGGGTGGTTTGCACATTAATGACCGGGCCAATTTTTACAATTCTGACCACTGTCCCTTTATGAGGTTATAACTCTGGAACGCTTCAACAGATCCCGGTGATTCTGACATTGTTTTCTCGTGACCTATTGTACTTCATGATAGTGGTAAAATTTCTCTATTACCTGCGTTTATTTGTGAAAAAAACGGAAATTAGGTGAAAATTTAGCAATTTTCCAGCTTTAAATTTTTATGCAATTAAATCACAGAGATATGTCACACAAAATACTTAAAGGGAAGGTACCGCGTTTGTAGATCATTAATAAATCACTGTAATGTAGCATAACATGCTGCTATAACCAAGTTTTTAATCATGTGAAACAGATTACGTGTGTAATATGAGTTTAAAGAAGGGACTGGGGGCTGACATCTTGGTTTCACAGCAGTTCACGACACTATCAGTGTCAGATTACGGCACCCCATGGACATAGGGTCAGCGTCGGTCTATTATCTCCTATCTCTAACATTGTAGCTGCTTTAGCAGTGAGCTGGGCACGCCTCTGTGGGCTGCACAATTCACTGCTGTAGGTGTGACTGGCCGCCATTTTATTATAGCCCAGTGCTATCTGCCGAGCTCCACTTACTTTCTATCACAGGAGAGAAGCACTCACTGGAACCGGAGGATGGGGAGTGCGGGTGATTTATCTCCATGCTCCAGGCACTGCACGTCCTGGGCACACATCCTCTGCTCTCACACGCTGCCCTCCCTGTGTGCTTCTCCTGCTCTGTCTCTGCCTCCTCACACAGACCCTGTGATCTCTGGTAAGCTGCATTCACAGCCTGCCTCTCTCTCTGCCATACAATGTATCTCTCCCCTCCCTCCACAATGCCTGGCCATTCTCTGCAGACCTGGATCTCCACCATGCTGCTGAGCCCACTGTGTTCTGCTTTTTTTTGTAAACTCTGTAGCTGTGTTTCTGATGCAGTAACTGCTGGTGATAGCAGATCACAGGGCAATCACACACAAAATGGCGCTGCCCTGTGATGCTGCTCTTCATTCTGCCCCAGGGATATTACACCACCCAAAAGGAGAGGGAAATGGTGATGTCAGCAGTTACTGCCCCAATTTTCCAGCTAACATAAAGCTGGTTAGTCTTAAGGTACCGTCACATTTAGCGACGCTGCAGCGATCCAGACAACGATCCCGATCGCTGCAGCGTCGCTGTTTGGTCGCTGGAGAGCTGTCACACAGACAGCTCTCCAGCGACCAACGATGCCGGTCCCCTGGTAAGGCCGGGGTCACACTAGACCGTAATACGGCCGAGAGCAATGCGATAAAAAATCGCAATGCACTCGGACCAATATTACCATATGGGGCCGCTCCCAGCAGCCGACTTTTTCTCGGCCGTTTTTCTCGGTCCGAGACACTCGCAGCATGCTGCGATTGTCTCGGACCAAGGAAAACTCGCGGCTCACTTACACCCATATAAACCTATGGGTGCGAGTGAGACAGCGCACAACACTCGGATATCAAAAAAGCAGAACCATAAAAATAAAACAAAAATTTTTTCCCACAAAAATTATTTTTTAGCCCCCAGTTTTGTATTTTTTTTTTCCCAATGGTAACAGGAGAAATTGGACCCTAAATGTTGTTGTCCAATTTGTCCTGAGTACGCTGGTACCCCATATGTGGGGGGGGGAACCACCGTTTGGGCGCACGGGAGAGCTCGGAAGGGAAGGAGCGCCATTTGGAATGCAGACTTAGATGGATTGGTCTGCAGGCGTCACATTGCATTTGCAGTGCCCCTAATGTACCTAAACAGTAGAAACCCCCCACAAGTGACCCCATATTGGAAACTAGACCCCCCCCAAGGAACTTATCTAGATGTGTCGTGATAACTTTGAACCCCCAAGTGTTTCACTACAGTTTATAACGCAGAGCCGTGTGAAAAAAAAAAAAAAAAAATCCCACAAAAAATTGTTTTAGCCCCCAGTTTTGTTTTCTTCCAAGGGTAACAGGAGAAATTGGACCCCAAAATTTGTTGTCCAATTTGTCCTGAGTACGCTGATACCCCATATGTTGGGGTAAACTCCTGTTTGGGCACACGGGAGAGCTCGGAAGGGAAGGAGCACTGTTTTACTTTTTCAATGCAGAATTGGCTGGAATTGAGATCGGACGCCATGTCGCGTTTGGAGAGCCCCTGATGTGCCTAAACAGTGGAAACCCCCAAATTATTGTTTGACACGCAGCAGCGATCAGGATCCTGCTGTGACATCGCTGGTCGTAGCTAGAAGTCCGGAACTTTATTTGGTCGTCAGATCGGCATGATTCGTTATGTTTGACAGCAAAAGCAACGATGCCAGCAATTGTTTTTCATGGAGCGAACAACCAGCGAGAACGATAAGTACGTCACTGGATCGCTCCTGCGTCGCTCAGCTGTTGCCGGTGTTTGACGTCTCCTAGCGACCTAAACAGCAACGCTGCAGCGATCGGCTCGTTGTATATATCGCTGCAGCGTCGCTTAATGTGACGGTACCTTAAGAATTGCTCTATCTGCTAAGGGTATGCAGTACTTCAATGGTGGGATATGGGTATTGTAGAGACAATGATCATAATGAGTGTTGTTGGATGCCATACGTATGGCCCTTCTACGCGATGTGGCATGAAGTGTAAATCACTACACCAGGCTGCCACTTGTCATCTAGAAGGTTACAGACTGACTACCTAGCAGCGTCAGTATATTTATATTTTGTTCTTATTTCTTTCCCATTTGTGTTGGTATAGGGTTCACCATTGCACTAAGGTCGTTTTTTCCTTTTTTTTTTTTTCCCCCTTTTGTTTAATACAGTGGGGCAAAAAAGTATTTAGTCAGTCAGCAATAGTGCAAGTTCCACCACTTAAAAAGATGAGAGGCGTCTGTAATTTACATCATAGGTAGACCTCAACTATGGGAGACAAACTGAGAAAAAAAAATACAGAAAATCACATTGTCTGTTTTTTTTTAACATTTTATTTGCATATTATGGTGGAAAATAAGTATTTGGTCAGAAACAAACAATCAAGATTTCTGGCTCTCACAGACCTGTAACTTCTTCTTTAAGAGTCTCCTCTTTCCTCCACTCATTACCTGTAGTAATGGCACCTGTTTAACCCCTTAATGACCGCCAATACGCCTTTTAACTGACCTGAGATATAAGAGAATAGCCTCCCCATATAGGTGACAAACCAGCATCTGTCAGTTTTACACTATAGCTGACAACTTGCTGTACCAGCCACGATCAGTATTTGCACCATCTAAATCTGTTAACCCCTTAGATGCTGCTGTCAATAGTGACTACATCATTCTAAATGGTTAACAGAGCGTGGGGGCTTCTTCTTTGTCCCAATTGGTGCCCTCATATCATGATTTTGTTGTCCTGATGTTTGCCATGGCAATTCATGACCAAATAGCGGCCTTAGAGTCTGACGGCTGTAGTAATCTGTTTAGAAGTTAGAGACATTTAGGTGGTAAAAATACACATTTTCATTTCTGTCATACCACTTTGCATTAATTCCTGTAAAGCACCTGAAGGGTTAATAAACTACCTGACAGCAGTTTTCAATATGTTTAGGGGTGCTGTTTTTAAAATGGTATCACGTTTGTGGGTTTCCAAATATATGAGACCCCTAAAGTCACTTCAAACATGGATAAGTCCCTAAAAAAATAAATTTTGTAAATTTCTTTGAAAAAATGAAAAATTGCTGCTACATTTTTAAACCTCCTAAACTGCTAACAAAATAAAATAATATTTTACAAATGGTCCTGATGTAAAGCAGACATGTGGGAAATGTTATTTATTAATGGTTTGCTGTGGTATGACCATCTGGATTAAAGGGATAATCATTCAAATTTAGAAAATTGCAAATTTTTTAACATTTTTCTCAAATTTTTTATATTTTTTATAAATAAGCACAAAAAATGTTGAACAAAATTTACCATTATCATAAAGTATAATGTGTCACTAAAAAACAGTCTCAAAATCACTGGGATTTGTTGAAGCGTTGCAGAGTTATTACCACATAAAGTGACACTGGTCAGATTTCAAAAATTTGGCTCGGTCACTAAGGGGTTAAACTTGTTATCAGTATAAAAAGACACCTGTGCACACCCTCAAACAGTCTGACTCCAAACTCCACTATGGTGAAGACCAAAGAGCTGTCAAAGGACACCAGAAACAAAATTGTAGCCCTGCACCAGGCTGGGAAGACTGAATCTGCAATAGCCAACCAGCTTGGAGTGAAGAAATCAATAGTGGGAGCAATAATTAGAAAATGGAAGACATACAAGACCACTGATAATCTCCCTCGATCTGGGGCTCCACGCAAAATCCCACCCCGTTGGGTCAGAATGATCACAAGAACGGTGAGCAAAAATCCCAGAACCACACGGGGGGACCTAGTGAATGAACTGCAGAGAGCTGGGACCAATGTAACAAGGCCTACCATAAGTAACACACTACGCCACCATGGACTCAGATCCTGCAGTGCCAGACATGTCCCACTGCTTAAGCCAGTACATGTCCGGGCCCGTCTGAAGTTTGCTAGAGAGCATTTGGATGATCCAGAGGAGTTTTGGGAGAATGTCCTATGGTCTGATGAAACCAAACTGGAACGGTTTGGTAGAAACACAACTTGTCGTGTTTGGAGGAAAAAGAATACTGAGTTGCATCCATCAAACACCATACCTACTGTAAAGCATGGTGGTGGAAACATCATGCTTTGGGGCTGTTTCTCTGCAAAGGGGCCAGGACGACTGATCCGGGTACATGAAAGAATGAATGGGGCCATGTATCGTGAGATTTTGAGTGCAAACCTCCTTCCATCAGCAAGGGCATTGAAGATGAAACGTGGCTGGGTCTTTCAACATGACAATGATCCAAAGCACACCGCCAGGGCAACGAAGGAGTGGCTTCGTAAGAAGCATTTCAAGGTCCTGGAGTGGCCTAGCCAGTCTCCAGATCTCAACCCTATAGAAAACCTTTGGAGGGAGTTGAAAGTCCGTGTTGCCAAGCGAAAAGCCAAAAACATCACTGCTCTAGAGGAGATCTGCATGGAGGAATGGGCCAACATACCAACAACAGTGTGTGGCAACCTTGTGAAGACTTACAGAAAACGTTTGACCTCTGTCATTGCCAACAAAGGATATATTACAAAGTATTGAGATGAAATTTTGTTTCTGACCAAATACTTATTTTCCACCATAATATGCAAATAAAATGTTAAAAAAACAGACAATGTGATTTTCTGGATTTTGTTTTCTCAGTTTGTCTCCCATAGTTGAGGTCTACCTATGATGTAAATTACAGACGGCTCTCATCTTTTTAAGTGGTGGAACTTGCACTATTGCTGACTGACTAAATACTTTTTTGCCCCACTGTATATGTTTTGTACATAACTTTTACTCAGGATATTTAAAAATAAGTTTTATATACATATCCAATTGCTATTTTCTACCTATCATTACTGGTGGATGTAACAGATCTGCTGAGGGGCTTCTGAATGAAAACCGTGCCATCACTCTGCCTGTATTAGGGTATGTGTCCACGTTCAGGATTGCATCAGGATTTTATGCAAGTAAAATCCTGACCAAATCTGCCCCTGAGGTCACTGGCAGGTCACCTGCGTTGTCCTTGCGTTTTTTCTGCAATGTAAGGACATGTTGCATTCTGAAAAGACGCGCCGCATGTGCGTTTCCGCGGATCCGCCGCATGCGTCTTTAACCCCTTAATCCCATATGACGTACTATCCCGTCAAGGTGGGGTGGGCCTTAATTCCCACCGATGGGATAGTGCGTCATAGCGATCGGCCACGCTCACGGGGGGAGCGCGGGCGATCGCGGCCGGGTGTCAGCTGTCTATCGCAGCTGACATCCAGCACTATGTGCCAGGAGCAGTCACGGACCGCTCCCGGCACGTTAACCCCCGGAACACCGCGATCAAAGATGATCGCGGTGTGCCGGCGGTGCAGGGAAGCATCGCGCAGGGAGGGGGCTCCCTGCGGGCTTCCCTGAGACGATCGGTACACGGTGATGTACTCACCGTGTACCGAGCATCTTCTCCCTGCAGTCCCCGGATCCAAAATGGCCGCGGGGCTCCATCCGGGTCCTGCAGGGAGCACTTCCAGGTCAGGAGCAGGCTGCAGCTCTAATCCTGCCCAGCTGTTCGTCAGATCACCGATCTGACAGTGCTGTGCACACTGTCAGATCAGTGATCTGTGATGTCCCTCCCTGGGACAAAGTGAAAGAGTAAAAAAAAAATAAAATTTCCACACGTGTAAAAAATATATATATATATTATATCTATCCCATAAATACATTTCTTTATCTAAAAATAAAAATAAAAGTACACATTTAGTATCGCCGCGTCCGTAACGACCCAACCTATAAAACTGTCCCACTAGTTAACCCCTTCAGTGAACACTGTAAGAAAAAAAAAAAAAAGAGCCAAAAAACAACACTTTATTATCATACCGCCGAACAAAAAGTGGACTAACACGCGATCAAAAAGACGGATATAAATAACCATGGTACCGCTGAAAGCGTCATCTTGTCCCGCAAAAAACGAGCCGCCACATAGCATAATAACCAAGAAAATAAAAAAGTTATAGTCCTCAGAATAAAGCGATGCCAAAATAATTATTTTTTCTATAAAATAGCTTTTATCGTATAAAAGCGCCAAAACAAAAAAAATGAGATATCGCTGTAATCGTACTGACCCGAAGAATAAAACTGCTTTATCCAGTTTACCAAACGTAGAACGGTATAAACGCCTCCCCCAAAAGAAATTCATGAATAGCTGGTTTTTGGTCATTCTGCCTCACAAAAAATCGGAATAAAAAGTGATCAAAAACTGTCACGTGTCCGAAAATGTTACCAATAAAAACGACAACTCGTCCCGCAAAAAACAAGACCTCACATGACTCTGTGGACCAAAATATGGAAAAATTATAGGTCTCAAAATGTGGAGACGCAAAAACTTTTTTGCTATAAAAAGCGTCTTTTAGTGTGTGACGGCTGCCAATCATAAAAATCCGATATAAAAAACGCTATAAAAGTAAATCAAACCCCCCCCCCCCCCCCCTTCATCACCCCCTTAGTTACGCTAGGTTCACATTGCGTTAATGTTTTAATGCTAACGGACAGCGTTGCACTGCGAAAATGTCACAATTAACGCCGTGCAACAGGTCCGTTCGCGCACCCATTGACAGCAATGTGATTTTCGGGTGTAGCGCATCGCTAGAGCGTGCCATTTTCGGCTCGCGCTAGCGAGGTGCCGTTCTTTTGTGGCGCGCCTCGGACGCTGCTTGCAGCGTCCGCGGCGCGCCCGAGGTCCGATCCCCGATCTTCCAGAGTGGGGACGTTAACGCGACCACTAAACGAGACACCTAAAAAGACATTGCGTTAGCGCAATCCGCTAGCGCTAAACGGATTGCCCTAATGCAATGTGAACCTAGCCTTAGGGAAAAATAATAAAATAAAAAAAAAATGTATTTATTTCCACTTTCCCATTAGGGTTAGGGTTTGGATTACATTTACGGTTGGGATTAGGGTTAGGGGTGTGTCAGGGTTAGAGGTGTGGTTAGGGTTAGGGGTGTGTTTGGATTAGGGTTTCAGTTATAATTGGGGGGGTTTCCACTGTTTAGGCACATCAGGGGCTCTCCAAACGCAACATGACGTCCGATCTCAATTCCAGCCAATTCTGCATTGAAAAAGTAAAACAGTGCTTCTTCCCTTCCGAGCTCTCCCGTGTGCCCAAACAGGGGTTTACCCCAACATATGGGGTATCAGCGTACTCAGGACAAATTGGACAACAACTTTTTGGGTCCAAGTTCTCTTGTTATCCTTGGGAAAATAAAAATTTGGGGGGCTAAAAATCATTTTTGTGGGGGAAAAAAAAGGATTTTTTTTTTTTATTTTCAAGGCTCTTCGTTGTAAACTGTAGTGAAACACTTGGGGATTCAAAGTTTTCACAACACATCTAGATAAGTTCCTTGGGAACTAGTTTCCAATATGAGGTCACTTGTGGGGGGTTTGTACTGTTTGGGTACATCAGGGGCTCTGCAAATGCAGCGTGACGCCTGCAGACCAATCCATTTAAGTCTGCATTCCAAATGGCGCTCCTTCCCTTCCGAGCTCTGCCGTGTGCCCAAACAGTGGTTCCCCTCGACATATGGGGTATCAGCGTACTCAGGACAAATTGGACAACAACTTTTGGGGTCCAATTTATTCTGTTACCCTTGTGAAAATACAAAACTGGGGGCTAAAAAATAATAATTTTTTTTTTTTCCACAATTTTTTATTTTCACGGCTCAGCGTTATAAACTGTAGTGAAACACTTGGGGGTTCAAAGCTCTCAAAACACATCTAGATAAGTTCCTTAGGGGGTCTAGTTTCCAAAATGGTGTCACTTGTGGGGGGTTTTAATGTTTAGGCACATCAGGGGCTCTCCAAACCAACATGGCGTCCCATCTTAATTCCAGTCAATTTTGCATTGAAAAGTCAAATGGCGCTCCTTCCCTTCCGAGCTCTGCTATGTGCCCAAAAAGTGGTTTACCCCCACATATGGGGTATCGTCGCACTCAGGACAAATTGCACAACAACTTTTGTGGTCTATCTTCTTCTCTTACCCTTGGGAAAATAAAAAATTGGGGGTGAAAAGATCATTTTTGTGAAAAAAATATGATTTTTATATTTTTACGGCTCTGCATTATAAACTTCTGTGAAGCACTTGTTGGGTCAAAGTGCTCACCACACATCTAGATAAGTTTCTTAAGGGGTCTACTTTCCAAAATGGTGTCACTTGTGGGGGTTTCTACTGTTTAGGTACATTAGGGGCTCTGCAAACGCAACATGGCATCCCATCTCAATTCCAGTCAATTTTGCATTGAAAAGGCAAATGGCGCTCCTTTCCTTCCGAGCTCTGCCATGCGCCCAAACAGTGGTTTATCCCCACATATGGGGTATCGGCGTACTCAGGACAGATTGTACAACAACGTTTGGGGTCCATTTTCTCCTGTTACCCTTGGTAAAATAAAACAAATTGGAGCTGAAATAAATTTTGTGTGAAAAAAAGTTAAATGTTCATTTTTATTTAAACATTCCAAAAATTCCTGTGAAACCTCTGAAGGGTTAATAAACTTCTTGAGTGTGGTTTTGAGTACCTTGAGGGGTGCAGTTTTTAGAATGGTGTCACACTTGGGTAGTTTCTATCATATAGACCCCTCAAAATGACTTCAAATGAGATGTGGTCCCTAAAAAACAATGGTGTTGGAAAAATGAGAAATTGCTGGTCAACTTTTAACCCTTATAACTCCCTAACAAAAAAAAATTTTGGTTCCAAAATTGTGCTGATGTAAAGTAGACATGTGGGAAACGTTACTTATTAAGTATTTTGCGTGACATATCTCTGTGATTTAAGGGCATAAAAATTTAAAGTTGGAAAATTGCGAAATTTTTGCCAAATTTCCGTTTTTTTTCACAAACCCAAGTTATATCGAATAAATTTTACCACTACCATGAAGTACAATATGTCACGAGAAAACAATGTCAGAATCGCCAAGATCCGTTAAAGCGTTCCAGAGTTATAACCTCATAAAGGGACAGTGGTCAGAATTGTAAAAATTGGCCCGGTCATTAACGTGCAAACCACCCTCGGGGCTTAAGGGGTTAATGCATAGTGGAGACAGGATTTCCTGAAATCTCCTCCACTATGCTGTAACATCTGGACGCTGCGTGTTTGACGCTGCGGCTCTATGCAGCGTTTCCTGAACGTGGAAACATACCCTCAGATTCATACTGCAGATATTCCTGTGCGTGTATCCTGAGACGTCACCTCATCCATGGCTAAAAGAGAAACCTGCTAAAGAATTGACAGTCCGCAGATTTCCTAATCCGCAGCACACTCAGTTTGTGCTTGGAAAATGTCCACAGTTTCAAAATCCTGTTGATTTTAGCTGCTTGTGATTGAACATGAAATATCTGCATCGGTTCGCGCCATGTGCATGCAGCATTAACAGGCAACTGCAGCTGCATCCCCCTCCTCCTGGTTTTGTTTAGTGCATTCCTGTAGATGGAACTTGGCGCCGTGGAAAGATCCTGTAAAATAGAGCTATTAATATATCCTTTACAATCGTGAGGAGAATCTCGGACTAAACACCAATAGATGCTAATAGAACCCTAAGGCCGGGATCACACATGAGAGAAACACATCTATGTCTCGCATGTGAAATCCAAGCTGTGGCGCCGGCACTGTGGAGCGGAGCGTGCGGCTCCATGTGTTGCTATGCGGCCGCTCCACAGTGCCGACGCCACAGCTTGGATTTCATATGCGAGACACGGACGTGTTTCTCTCATGTGTGACTCCGGCCTAACTGTGGCATCACTCTTATCACACGGGTTCTACAGGGCGACATGCCAATTGGTAATACTGGTTTAGGTTTTTCCTAATTCAGACGTGAAGATGTAGTCGTCCATGGAGCCACATAGGAAACCTGTAATAGGTGGACAGGTTGCCTGACCCAGTCATGCCCCTTTTATTGTCTCCTGCCCTAACAAGTGTCATACTAATGATATAAGTCCTATAGGGCGTGTGTGTTTGTGGGCTGAGTGCGGGCCTCGCACGGCATGTGAGGGGGGGGGGGGCGAGTGCGGGCCTCACGCGGCGTGTGCATGTGTGTGTGGGCCTTGCGTGGCATGTGTGTGTGTGGGCAGAGTGTGGGCCTAGCGCGGCATGTGTATGTGCGTGTATGGGCCGAGTGCTGCGTGTGTGTGGGCCGAATCAGCCTTAAAATGGCTACAATTTTAAGACAGGTGGTGCAGCAAATCTTGTTGCTCACCCTGGTAGATATTCTACAAGTGTTTTTATGACCCTGCTGAATTGTCTCGTTTGCAGCACTGATTGGGTCTCCACATTTTACATCATCATGAGAAACCTGCAGAGCCTTTCACACCGCAGGAAGTCTAAGCAGCCGCAGAAGAGGCCTGCAGCTTCTCCTCGATCCCCTCAAAGTGCAAGGCCATCAACTTCTCAATCTCCTCAAAGCAGGAGGCCTGCAACTTCTCAATCTCCCCAGAGTAAAACGCGTGCGTCCTCCCGTAAATCACCCGAATATGAAGGGCCCTCAACTCCTAAACTCTCTCCAGGTAAAACAAAATTGCATATTTATTAAAGGGGTATTCCAATCTTCAAGATCCTATCACAATATGTAGTAGGTGTAATAATAGATGGGTGGACCCCTGGATATTTGGGTCCAGCAGGTTCGGCAGAACAACTAAAGTAAAAAAAAAAATTAGGGTACCTGAACCCGGACATGTGCATGACAGTGCGGCAAGCACCGCTTCTGATCAACGGTAAAATCATTAACGCCAATCAGAGAGACTTGGTTCCCACTCTGCCAAATGACAGCGTGAGCCCACAGCTGTGATCAGAGGTAAAAAAAAGTTTACCTCCGGTCACTGGCGTCAACTGATGGGACTACTGCTCCCATCATCCTGCTGCCACTAATAAGATTGAGAACAGGAGCCTGCTGATTGGAGTATTCATCAGCCGGCGCCTGCACTCTAAATAAATAAATAAATAAATAAATAAAAAATTAGCATGGGTTCCCCTAGATTTTTGATAACCAGCCAGGCAAAATTGACAGCTGGGGGCTACAACAATCATCTGTCAGCATTAGCAAGGTTGGTTATCAAGAACATAGGGGTTTCCACCCTGTTTTTTTTTTTTTTTTTTTTTTTTATTATTGAAGCTTAAAAAAAAGTGTGGGGTTCCGCTCATTTTTAACAACCAGCTAAGCTGAATCAGACAACTCGGGGCTGGAATTCACAGTCTGGTAACGGAGTCATGGATATTGGCTCCCCCAGCCTAAAAATAGCAGCCCGCAGCTTCCCAGAAAAGGCACATCTATTAGATGCTCCAATTCTGGGGCTTTGCCCGACTCTTCCCACTTGCCCTGGAGCGGTGGCAAGTGGGGTTCATTTTTGTGCGGTTAATGTCACCTTTGTATTGTCTGACATCAAGCCTACGGATTTAGTAATGGAGAAGCGTCTATAAGACACCTATCCATTACTAATCCTATAGTTACAGTTGTGGCCAAAAGTATTGACACCTCTGCAATTTTGTCAGATAATACTCAGTTTCTTCCTGAAAATGATTGCAAACACAAATTCTTTGTTATTATTGTCTTCGTTTACTTCGTCTTAAATGAAAAAACACAAAAAGAATTGTCCTAAAGCCAAATTGGATATAATTCCACACCAAACATAAAAAAGGGGGTGGACAAAAGTATTATCACATGATTTTTCGAACAGTGCCACTTCTCTAATTAGTGTAAATAACAGCACCTGTAACTTACCTGTGGCACCTAACAGGTCTTGGCAATAACTAAATCACACTTTCAGCCAGTTGACATGGATTAAAGTTGACTCAACCTCTGTCCTTGTGGGTACCACATTGAGCATGGAGAAAAGAAAGAAGACCAAAGAACTGTTTGAGGATTTGAGAAACCAAATTGTGAGGAAGCATGAGCAATCTCAAGGCTACAAGTCCATCTCCAAAGACCTGAATGTTCCTGTGTCTACTATGCGCAGTGTCATCAAGAAGTTTAAAGCCCATGGCACTTTAGCTAACCTCCCTAGATGTGGACGGAAAAGAAAAATTGACAAGATATTTCAACGCAAGATTGTGCGGATGTTGGATAAAGAACCTCGACTAACATCCAAACAAGCTCAAGCTGCCTGCAGTCCGAGGGTACAACAGTGTCAACCCGTACTATCCGTCGGCATCTGAATGAAAAGGGGCTGTATGGTAGGAGACCCAGGAAGACCCCACTTCTTACCCCGAGACATAAAAAAGCCAGGCTGGAGTTTGCCAAAACTTACCTGAAAAAGCCTAAAACGTTTTGGAAGAATGTTCTCTGGTCAGATGAGACAAAAGTAGAGGTTTTTGGGCAAAGGCATCAACATAGTTTACAGGAGAAAAAAAAGAGGCATTCAAAGAAAAGAACACGGTCCCTACAGTCAAACATGGTGGAGGTTCCCTGATGTTTTGGGGTTGCTTTGCTGCCTCTGGCACTGGACTGCTTGACAGTTTTCCATTTTTATTTAAAAATAACAAACAGTTAAATTCGCCTCACGCCTAATTCCATTGAAGCCCTCGTCTCCTGTAATAAAACAAAATAGAAAACAACAATATCCCTCACCTGTTCATCGTTCTGTCCCACGCCATAATCCATGTCTGGGGTTTGTTAGTTTTCAATCTGGACGGAGCCAAGATGTGACCGTCCAAGCTCATAACTACTGGTGAATGAGATGCTGTGAGCGCAGCGTCAGTGACTGGCGGTGACCTCATAGAGTTCAGGGGCCCAGCCGGGAACACGGCATCAGTGACCTGCGGTAACCTCTGAAGTTACCACTAGTCACTGATGCTGCGCTCGCTGCATCTCATTCACCAGTGGTTCTTAGCCTGGACGGTCGCATCTTGGCACCGTCCAGGTTGAAAACTAGCAACCACCAGGCATGGATTGCGGCGTGGGAAGAGATCGTCAGACAGGCAAGGGATATTATTTTTGATTTATTACAGGATTACAAGGGATTCGGTGGAATGGGCGTTAGGTGAGTATAAGGCTGGAGTCACACAGTGTATAAAAAATGTGTCCGATGAGAATCACACTAATGTTCTCCGCATGGTGATCCGTATCTCATCCGTGTGCAATGCCAGGGTGCCTTTTTTTTTTTTCTCATCTGTATGGTGAGATTTTCTCACACACTTGCAAAATGAGCAAATAATGGCTGAGCCTTTCCTGTCACCTGCCCAATGCCTGAGCATTTATGACAAGTCACACTGATGGTCCGTGTGCTGGGCGATATTTTTTTATTTATTTTTTTTTTTTCTCTTCCCCTCACACCCATAGACTTGCATTGGTGTTTCTCAGCTGAGATACGCGGACAATCGCAGCATGATACGATTTCACTCACACGTATAATACGGATGAGAATAAACGGATGATGGGAGCTGCCCTATAGATTAACATTGGGCTGAGTTCTATGCGATGGGAGTAGTCCCATCAGCTGACACCTGTGGTCAGAGGTAAACGTTATACCTGCGATCACAGCTGAGGGCTCACGCTGTCATTTGTCAGAGTGGGAACCGCGGCTCTCTAACCGGCCGTGATCATTTTTCCTCCGATCAGAAGCGGTGTTTGTAGAGGGCGACTAACACCCGGAGTCTGGGAGCCAAACAGTAAGGCTGTGTGCACACGTTCCGGATTAAAACGCTTAAACACATACATATGCATCCCATCATTTATAATGGTTTCCACAATTTTTGTGCACATGCTGCGCATGTTCATTCATTTAGCGGATTTTAACCCCTTTCTGCCATATGACGTACTATCCCGTCGAGGTGGGGTGGGCCCGTATGCCCACCAACTGGATAGTACGTCATACGCGATCGGCCGCGTTCACGGGGGGAGCGCGGCCGGGTGTCAGCTGCCTATCACAGCTGACATCCGGCACTATGTGCCAGGAGCGGTCACGGACCGCCCCCGGCACACCACGATCAAACATGATCGCGGTGTGCCGGCGGTGCAGGGAAGCATCGCGCAGGGAGTGGGCTCCTACCTCCCTCCCTGCAGCAGGCCCGGATCCAATATGGCCTCTGCATCCGGGTCCTGCAGGGAGGGAGGTGGCTTACCAATTGCCTACTCAGAGCAGGCGCTTGGTAAGGCTGCACTGCTCTGAGACAGATCGGTGATCTGACAGAGTGCTGTGCAAACTGTCAGATCACCGATCTGTGATTAATCCCCCCCCCCCCCCCTTCCCGGGTCAAATTAAAAACAAAAAAAATTTCCAAATGTGTAAAAAAAAAAAATTATATTTCCCATAAATACATTTCTTTATCTAAATAAAAAAAAACAATAAAAGTACACATATTTAGTATCGCCGCGTCCGTAACGACCTGACCTATAAAACTGGCCCAGTTAAAAAAGAGGCAAAAAACGCTTTATCATACCGCCGAACAAAAAGTGGAATAACACTCGATCAAAAAGACAGATATAAATAACCATGGTACAACTGAAAACGTCATCTTGTCCCGCAAAAAAAAACGAGCCGCCATACAGCGTCAAATAAAAAAGTTATAGTCCTCAGAATAAAGTGATGCAAAAATAATTATTTTTTCTATAAAATAGTTTATCGTATAAAAGCGCCAAAAACCTAAAAATGATATAAATGAGGTATCGCTGTAATCGTACTGACCCGAAGAATGAAACTGTTTTATCCATTTTACCAAACGCGGAACGGTATAAACGCCTCCCCCAAAATAAATTCATGAATAGCTGGTTTTTGGTCACTCTGCCTCACAAAAATCGGAATAAACAGCGATCAAAAAATGTCACGTGCCCAAAAATGTTACCAATAAAAACGTCAATTCGTCCCGCAAAAAACAAGCCCTCACATGACTCTGTGGACCAAAATTTGGAAAAATTATAGCTCTCAAAATGTGGTAACGCAAAAAATATATTTTTTGCAATAAAAAGCGTCTTTCAGTGTGTGACTGCTGCCAATCATAAAAATCCGCTAAAAAACCCGCTATAAAAGTAAATCAAACCCCCCTTCATCACCCCCTTAGTTAGGGAAAAATTAAAAAAATGTATTTATTTCCATTTTCCGGCTAGGGTTAGGGCTACAGTTTGGGTTGGGGCTAAAGTTAGGGTTAGGGTTTAGATTACATTTACAGTTGGGAATAGGGTTGGGGTTAGGGGTGTGTCTGGGTTAGAGGTGTGGTTAGGGTTACCATTGGAATTAGGGTTAGGGGAGTGTTTGGATTAGGGTTTCAGTTATAATTAGGGGGTTTCCACTGTTTAGGCACATCAGGGGCTCTCCAAACGCGACATGGCGTCCGATCTCAATTCCAGCCAATTATGGGTTGAAAAAGTAAAACAGTGCTTCTTCCCTTCCGAGCTCTCCCGTGTGCCCAAACATATGGGGTATCAGCGTACTCGGGACAAATAGGACAACAACTTTTGGGGTCCAATTTCTCCTGTTACCCATGGGAAAATACAAAACTGGGGGCTAAAAAAATTTTTGTGGGAAAAATTTTTTTTTAATTTTCACGGCTCTGAGTTATAAACTGTAGTGAAACACTTGGGGGCTCAAAGTTCTCACAACACATCTAGATAAGTTCCTGGGGGGGGGGGGTAAGTTTCCAATATGGGGTCACTTGTGGGGGGTTTCTACTGTTTAGGTACATTAGGGGCTCTGCAAACGCAATGTGACACCTGCAGACCAATCCATCTAAGTCTGCATTCCAAATGGCGCTCCTTCCCTTCCGAGCTCTGCCATGCGCCCAAACAGTGGTTTCCCCCCCCCCACATATGGGGCATCAGCGCACTCAGGACAAATTGCACAACAACTTTTGGGGTCCATTTTCTCCTGTTACCCTTGGTAAAATAAAACAAATTGGAGCTGAAGTAAATTTTTTTGTGGAAAAAAAAGTTAAATGTTCATTTTTATTTAAACATTCCAAAAATTCCTGTGAAACACCTGAAGGGTTAATAAACTTCTTGAATGTGGTTTTGAGCACCTTGAGGGGTGCAGTTTTTAGAATGGTGTCACACTTGGGTAGTTTCTATCATATAGACCCCTCAAAATGACTTCAAATGAGATGTGGTCCCTAAAAAACAATGGTGTTGGAAAAATGAGAAATTGCTGGTCAACTTTTAACCCTTATAACTCCCTAACAAAAAAAAAAAATTTTGGTTCCAAAATTGTGCTGATGTAAAGTAGACATGTAGGAAACGTTACTTATTAAGTATTTTGTGTGACATATCTCTGATTTAAGGGCATAAAAATTCAAAGTTTGAAAATTGCGAAATTTTCAAAATTTTCAGCAAATTTCAGTTTTTTTTCACAAACGCAGGTAATATCAAAGAAATTTTACCACTATCATGAAGTACAATGTGTCACGAGAAAACATTGTCAGAATCATCAGGATCCGTTGAAGCGTTCCAGAGTTATAACCTCATAAAGGGACAGTGGCCAGAATTGTAAAAATTGGCCCGGTCATTAACGTGCAAACCACCCTTGGGGGTAAAGGGGTTAAGCGGATTTCCCACTATGTTATTGCATTGGGAACCTCTGGGAAAAATATGCGATAAAAATGCGTGCAGAATTCCTGCGGAAAACCTCAGGATTTTTTTCAGGAAATTTCTGCATACGGTACTTTCCGGACATGTGCACACAGCCTCACACAGATTCGCTTTGTCTCCTTTTTTTTTTTTTTTTTTTCTCATGTGCAGGCATTGCAGGACTTTAGGTATCCATGGTTACAACCACTGATATAGTGAGTTAGCCAGTTGCTGGTGGTCGTTGAGGAAGGAGACAAAGCGAATCAGAAAAACTACTAAATTTCTAATTGGAGGTATTTGTTAATATTATTACGACTACTACATATTGGGGTAGGATCTTGGAGATGGGAATATCCCTTTAAATCCTTAACATTTTTGTTGTCACTAGGGGGAGCATGTTGTAATGTAAGATGACTGTGCTCCTGTGTGAATTTATATACAATGATCTCCCCCTAGTGGTCATTGCATGAAGCTTCATGTAAACTGTGATCAATGTCTTCTGGATAAACTAGGAAAGGGAAAAAAGGCCACAAATCGGAAAAGACCCTACCGGCCTGGAAAACGAGTGCTGATGGAAATAAGAAAGTACCAGAAGTCTACGGAGCTGCTGTTACGGAAAGCTCCATTTGCCAGGCTGGTGAGTGGAGTTGGTCTCTGCGGCTGCTCTTCTGTGTCTTCTGGTTTTAGTGATCAGTAAGAACCGTCTTGTTTCCTGTCATTCCTGTAGGTGAGGGAAATCTGCATGGAGTACTCCCGTGGCATGCCGTACGCCTGGCAGAGCACAGCAATAATGGCGCTACAGGAGGTTGGTGTCCTATCCCAATGCTTGGACATAAGTAATGGGTGCTCGGAGACGGCTCCTTAGCGGAGTGCACTCCACACGTCAGACTGATGGCTTCATTTATTGCTTGCAATGCATGGCGGCGTGCAGTCTCGTGCACCCATCGGCCCCATACTCTGATTTGTTGACATGACACCCATACGGCCTGCTGTAAATTCCCATGACTGCCATCATAGTACTGTACTATGGAGCCTAGACATAACAGCAGCGCTCACTGCTTCATAGAAGACAGGCAGCTTTCCTACACTAATATTGTGGTATGGCAGTAAAAACAACAAACAATCACAGGATCAAGCCCTCCTCTAAGGGATCATAAGTGAAGGGGAAAATGGAAAATATAAAAATTGGAATTCTGAAAAAACAAGTGCATATTTAGTACCTGTGTCCTGTGTGTAAAAGCTCTTTCTCGAAAAATAAGGAATTATTTAAACTATATGATAAACACCTTAAGGGATCTTTCACACATCCTGATATTTCCGGTACTGGAAAAACCAATACCAGAGATATCAGTGTATGTCTGTGGCAACCATGTGCCGCATCAGTACCACACACACCGACACCAGGAAAGCAGCGGTACTGTTCGCGCTGTTCCCCGATGCCGGATGCTGAAGACAGAATGCTGATAGTTGTATTCAACTGATAACAGCGAGAGCAGGCGGTGGCTGATGGGACTACTACTTCAATCAGCCTACACCTGCTGCCACTAATAAGTGAGAGCAGGAGCTGATGAGCTGCCTGCATTATAAATAAATACATTAAACAAAAACAAAAAAACAGCATAGGTGTGTGTGTGTATATGTATATATATATATATATATATATATATATATATATATATATATATATATATATATATATATATATATATATATATATATATATATATATATATATATAATATATGTATTACACATATATACAACCAGCCAGGCAAAACTGACAGCTGTGGGCTGCAACCCTCAGCTGTTAACTTCAGCAAGGCTGGTTATCAAGAATAGAGGGGTCCCCGTGCTGTGTTTTTTTTTTTTTTTTTTTTTTAATTTAAAAAAAAAAAAAAAAAAAAATGCATGGGTTCCCCCAACCCACCCTCCATTTTTGACAATCTGCTAAAGCTGGGGGCTGGTATTCTCAGTCTGGTAAAGGGCCATGGATATTGGGCCCCCTCCAGCCTAAAAATAGCAGCCCGCAACAGTCCAGAAAAGGCGCAACTATTAGATGCTCCAATTCTGGTGCTTTGCCCGGCTCTTCCCGCTTGCCCTGTAGCGGTGACAAGTGGGGTTAATATTTGTGGGGTTGATGTCATCTTTGTATCGTCAGGTGACATCAAGCCCACGCATTAGTAATGGAGACGCGTCTATAAGACACCTATTTATTACTAATCCTAAAGTTACTTTCTACTGGCTGTGTATTTTATTTGAAATAAAACAAAACACTGTCGTTCTGTCCCACGCTGTAATCCATATCTGGAAGATGAATGGTTTTCAACCTGGATGGTGCTGAGATGCGACAATCCAGGCTGAGAACTACTGGTGAATGCGCTGCTGCGAGCGTAGCCTCAGTGACTAGCGGTGACATCATCGAGGTTCCCGCCAGTCATTGAGGCTGCGTTCCCAGCCAGGCCCCTGAACTGCAGTGACCTCAGCACCGTGAGAAAACGTTTGTGATGAGGTCACCGCAGTTCAGGGGCCCGGCTGGGAACGCAACATCGATGTCACCGAACCCATGCCATTTTATTTATAAATAAATATTTATATGCAGTCAGCAGCTGATTAATACTCCCATCTGGCGCTGCCTGTTCTCGTTATTAGTGGCAGCAGGTGTAGGCTGATGGGATTAGTAGTCCCTTCATCTGCTGCCTATTCTCAGTTGAATATAACTGTCAACATTCTCCCCTGCTCGTGCTGATTGCCGCAGAGCAGGGGAGAATGATGAGAGCCATCTTCAGCACCTGGCGCCGGGGAACAGCACTTACTGTACCGCTGCTTCTCAGGCGCCAGGACATGTCACCCTGACACGCGTGTGTCATCAGTGTGCATGTTTGCAAGACATTTTGCGGCCTGTGCTGCTGTTAAGCCGACATATTGGCGTATTTTGCCCACGGACACACGGTCCGTGGAAACACACAGACATGTGCACAGACCCATTCACTTGAATGTGTCTACCTGTGTAAGTCTCTAGTACATGTGAAAACTGTCCACAACGACACACTGATTTGATGCGGATTTGTCTGCGTTTTTGTATGCTACATACAGATTTATTATTTAACACAAAAAAAATTGATGTAATTTCCTTGTCCAACCTCTTCTTTTACATAGTCCATTGTAGAATAATATTTACACACGGAAAGGAAGATGGATAATAAATAGATAGACGGATAATACCAAGCCCGATGTTTAGTAATAAACATAATAAAATGGTGCATAAAGAGTTAAATAAAAACAAACACAAAATCTGCTTTAGGCCGGGGTCACACTTGCGAGAAACTCGCACAAGTCTCGCACCTCAATACCCGGCACTGCCCCTGGCACTTGGACTTGAGCATTTAGTTGCATAGAAATACATGCAGCCGCACACTCCGGTCCCGAGTGCTGGTGGCAGTGTCGGGTATTGCTGCGAGAGACTCGTTCGAGTTTCTCCCAAGTGTGACCCCGGCCTTAAACGCAGTATCTGTTTAATTTTAAAAAGAAAATGGCGTGGGCTCCAACACATTTTTTTTTTTGCAAACCAGAGGGAAAGCCAGTGACTGGGGGCAGATGTTTATAGCCTGGGAAGGGGTTAATACCCATGGAGCTTCCCAGGCTATTAATATCAGCTCACAGCTGTGTTTTTAGCATTTTCTGGCTATTAAAATAGACCGGACCCCCCCCCAAAAAAAAAAAAAAAAAAACATGGGGATCCCCTATAATTAGCAGAAAAGGCTATGCAGACAGCTGCGGGCTGATATTAATAGGCTAGGAAGGGACCATGGATATTGGCCCCCTCCGGTTACAAACACCAGCTCTCAGCCGCTCCAGAAATGGTGCATCTCTAAGTTGCGCCAATTCCGGCACTTGGGCTCTCTCTTCCCACTTGCCCTGTAGTGGTGGAAAGGGGGGGTAATATTTGTGGGGTTGCTGTCACCCTTGTATTGTCAGGTGACATCAAGCCCGGCTTAGTAATGGAGAAGCATCAATAAGACACCTATCCATTACTAATCCTATAGTTGTTAAATAAAGACACAGCCAGAATAAAGTACCGTATTTTAATGAAGTTAAACAGTTTCCCATCTTAATTATACAGCTAATCCATGTGCCTCCCTCGATCACCTGCAAAAAAATAAAATAATAAATCAACACAAATACTCCCGGTTCCGATGCAGTCCATTTAATGAGTGTCCCATGAGGATCTCCCGTGTAGAGCTGTCATATCGGGAGATGTCACTGTTCTACAGGGCCTCCCGCAGTGCACTGACAGACTATGGCTCCTGCAGTGCATCACTGAAGAGGTCACCAGAGTTTGTGCTCTCACTTTTCTCACAGGGCGTTGCCGGTGACAGCATGAACTCAGGTGACCTCTGTCCCGGCAGTGGAGGGATACAGTGTGGAGGATACCTCCTGTCAGTGCCGGAGGCTCTGTAGAACAGTGACATCTCCTGATGTGACAGCTCAACACGGGAGATCGTCGTGGAACACTCGTTAAATGGATTACAGATACTCACATCTTCTCCGCACACCGCCTCTGCCCACACACATATTCTCCATCCACACACTATTCCTCCTGCTTTTCTGCAGCGTTTTTCACACGCACATCCACAGCAAAACTGCAAACCTTTTTACACCTATGGTTTGCAGTGGATTTGACTGAATGGGTGCAGAAACGCTGCAGATCCGCAAAAAGAATTGACATGCTGAGGAAAACAAAACGCTGCAAATCTGCATGTATTTTTCTGCAGCATGTGCACACCAATGCTGTAATTCCCATTGATTAACATTGGTTGTGCACTACACTGCGGATTTGGTGCAATTCTGCGCATCCAAAAATGCTGCAGATAGGCAACAAAATCCGCTGGCCTGTGACATTGTTCAAGTTTTTTTCTGGCCCTCTATGTATTTCAGTTTGACATCTCTCCCCTTAACCCCTTCATGACCTTGGGATTTTCCGTTTTTCCGTGTTCGTTTTTTGCTCCCCTTCTTCACAGAGCCATAACTTTTTTTTTTTTTTTTTCCGTCAATATGGCCATGTGAGGGCTTATTTTTTGCGATCAAGTTGTACTTTTGAACGACATCATTGGTTTTAGCATGTCGTGTACTAGAAAACGTGAAAAAAATTCCAAGTGCGGTGAAATTGCAAAACAAAGTGCAATCCCACACTTGTTTTTTGAGTGGCTTTTTTACTAGGTTCACTAAATGATAAAACTGAGCATATATTATGATTCTCCAAGTCATTAACAGTTCACAGACACCAAACATGTCTAGGTTTTCTTTTATCTAAGTGGTGGAAAAAAAAATTCCAAACTTTGCAAAAAAGATTTTTTTTTAAATGGCGCCATTTTCCGATACCCGTAGCGTCTGCATTTTTCGTGACCTGGGATCGGTTGAGGGCTTATTTTTTGCGAGCTGAGCTGGTGTTTTTAATGATGGCATTTTGGTGCAGATACGTTCTTTTGATCGCTCATTATTGCATTTTAATGCAATGTCGCGGCGACCAAAAAACGTAATTCTGGCGTTTGCCGTTTAGCAATCAGGTTAATCCTTTTTTTAATTTTTTTTATTGATCGGGCGATTCTCAACGCGGCGATACCAAATATGTGTAGTGTTTTTTTTTGTTTTTTATTTATTTTGAATGGGGCGAAAGGGGGTGATTTAAACTTTTTTATATATTATTTTTTTTTTTTTACTTTTTTTACCTTTTCCCATGCTTCAATAGGAGGCTAGAAGCTGGCACAACGCGATCGGCTCTGCTACGTAGCAGCAATCATCAGATTGCTGCTATGCAGCAGAAATGCAGGTGTGCTATGAGCACCGACCACAGGGGGCGCTCACAGCAGGCCGGGATCAGTAACCATAAAGGTCTCAAGGACCTCTATGGTTACTATCCTGATGCATCGCTGACCCCCGATCATGTGACGGGGTTGGCGATGCGCTCATTTCCGGCGGCGCGGCCGGAAGCGCCGGTTAAATGCTGCGGTCAGCGCTTGACAGCTGCATTTAACTAGTTAATAGCGGCGGGTGGATCGCGATTCCACCCGCCTCTATTGCGGGCACATGTCAGCTGTTCAAAATGGCTGACATGTCCCGGCTTTGACGCCGGAGCCCACATCAAAGCAGGGGATCTGACCTCGGGACGTACTATACTGTCCGAGGTCAGAAAGGGGTTAAAGCTAAAAAATCAAAACTCCAGAATTGCTTTTTTATTTTTCTGTCCCTGTGAGTAACCTGTGTGGCTTTACACGTGCGCCCGTGGCTGCAGAGTCTCTAGACTTGTCTCCCATTGAGCACATCTCAGCATCCTTGTTTGGTGATTACACAGGAGCTGCCAGCGGAAGATCTTGATGTTTTGCCCAAGTGCATTCAGCGGCAGAACCTTCCTCAGAGGACCATTAATAACCTCAGTGATAGCAGCTAAGGCTGTAAGTGTCAGGACTTTTGCCCGTGTTACTCATACCTGATGCTGAATAAATGAAGACGTTTCCATATTTTATATCATTAATATGTTTATTCATCATGTGTTGCAGTTTCAATTTTGAGTAGTGTATATCTGCTGTATTTATTGTACTCACTTATATGGTACACATCCAAAGACGGAGAACACACAAACTCCTTGTAGATGTCGTCTTTGGTGGGATTTGAACCCAGGACCCAACACTGCAAAGCTCCAGTGCTGACCACTGAGCCACTATCATAGCAGCTAATCTCAACCCACTAGCTCAGCAGAAACTGAGAATTAGGATGCAGTGAGACAGCTGCACTACTCACCAGAGGATAGTAATACATGACACTGTGACGCTGGGGTCCGGAGAGCCGCCGGCCTGACCGACCATTTGATGTGATCCTCAGGTGTGTGATGCAGCTGTCTGACTGCAGCCTTCAAGGGGGAGACAAGTGACCATGCCGGATCCAAGTCCTACAATTCCCAGAAATAGTGTTACCCCTGGTGTACACACATACGGCGGGCATGCTTTACTGCTTACACGTTTTCCTGTATCCGCAGTCAGCTGAGGCCTTCCTCGTCCGGCTTCTCGAGGATTCCTACCTGTGTAGCCTCCACGCCAAGAGGGTCACGCTCTACCCGAAGGACATACAGCTTGCACGGAAAATCCGCGGCATCCAGAATGGGCTGGGATAGCGTCATTACAGGCATCCTTTCCAAAGTTCTTATGCTTCGCAATAAAAAGTTAGTTCAGTGCTGGCATGCATCCATTTACTATAAGAATGTCATTTAAGACCAAAGGTTTTGCTGGTAACAGAGGAATTGTAACAGGTTGTTGTAAAGGCCCCAAACACATGAGACTAATGTCAGTGCAGGGCGGCACGTTCTATTCATGACCTTATTTTTGTATCATTTTAATGTGTGACTTCCATTTTATTCACAGTTCTGTTTTGTATATTGATAATTTAAAATAAATATTTCTGTGTTTTATTTCTCACACCGGGCTGTGATCATTGACTCGCGCTTAGCTGCACTGTTCATTGGAGCAGAAGGTAGTCAGACACCTATATACTGTTGTATGAAGCATTCAGGCTTTTGCTCCTTCCATCCCTTATTCTTCATAGTCTATTTCTGCTTCAGATTGTTCTTCAGGGAAGGCCGCTCCTGGCCTGCACAGGCGAGACTCCTGCTGTCCTCTTCAGGCTAGGCCGCTCCTGGCCTGCAGAGCGGACCCCTGCTGTCCTCTTCAGGCTAGGCCGCTCCCTGCTGTCCTCTTCAGGCTAGGCCGCTCCCTGCTGTCCTCTTCAGGCTAGGCCGCTCCCTGCTGTCCTCTTCAGGCTAGGCCGCTCCCTGCTGTCCTCTTCAGGCTAGGCCGCTCCCTGCTGTCCTCTTCAGGCTAGGCCGCTCCCTGCTGTCCTCTTCAGGCTAGGCCGCTCCCTGCTGTCCTCTTCAGGCTAGGCCGCTCCCTGCTGTCCTCTTCAGGCTAGGCCGCTCCCTGCTGTCCTCTTCAGGCTAGGCCGCTCCCTGCTGTCCTCTTCAGGCTAGGCCGCTCCCTGCTGTCCTCTTCAGGCTAGGCCGCTCCCTGCTGTCCTCTTCAGGCTAGGCCGCTCCCTGCTGTCCTCTTCAGGCTAGGCCGCTCCCTGCTGTCCTCTTCAGGCTAGGCCGCTCCCTGCTGTCCTCTTCAGGCTAGGCCGCTCCCTGCTGTCCTCTTCAGGCTAGGCCGCTCCCTGCTGTCCTCTTCAGGCTAGGCCGCTCCCTGCTGTCCTCTTCAGGCTAGGCCGCTCCCTGCTGTCCTCTTCAGGCTAGGCCGCTCCCTGCTGTCCTCTTCAGGCTAGGCCGCTCCCTGACGTCCTCTTCAGGCAAGGCTGCTCCTGGCCTGCATGCACAGGCAAGACTCCTTCAGGCTAGGTGGCTTCCTGCCTGCACAGGTGGACACCTGCCTGCCTCTCTTGGCCTACACAAGCGAGACCCTGCTGGCCTCTTCAGGCGAGACCCCTGCTGCCCTCCCCCCCCAAAAAAAAATGTCCGAGTAGTTTCTGGAAATCAAGCTCCAGTATGTAAAATATCAAAAAATACTTTATTAAAACATGTAAAAATAGAACAAGGGCTTACAAATGACCAGCAACATAGTTATGCAGCAGCCATGAACAACTGAGAGCGTTTCCAACAACTGCTGTGTTCTTAGGGTATGTGCACACGTTGCGGATTCTCTGCGGATCCGCAGCGTTTTTTGAGGTGCAGATCCGCAATTGATTTACAGTACAATGTAAATCAATGAGAAAAAGTTGTGCACACTTTGCGGAAAATATGCTGCGGAAACGCTGCGGTTTAAAAGAAATAGCATGTCACTACTTTTTGTGAATCTGCAGCGTTTTTGTACCCATTCCATTATAGAAAACCGCAAGGGTAAAAACCGCAGCAAAAACGCTGTGGAACCGCACAAAAAACGCGACAAATCCGCAGGTACGTTTTCTGCCAGGAGAGGCAGAATCCGCACCAGAAATTCCTAAGCCTAATCCACAACATGTGCACATAGCCTAACAGTTTTTCAAATTGGTTGTCAACAAAAGGTTTTTCAAGTGTGGATCATATCCTTCTAAAACCTGTTCTTATACAAAAAAAACTGCAGCTTTTTCTTGTGTTAGGCTAGGTTCACATTGCGCTAGGTGAGTCCGTCTAACGGACACGTTTTTAAGTAGTAAAAACGCAATGTAACGCACATACTAACGCTCCCTTAGACTTGCATTGTCTGACGCATCGTAACGCATCCCAAAATTGGTATGCGTTTGTCACATAACGTTTTTTTTCTGACGGACCTTGAACGCGGCTTGCAGCGTTTTCGGGTCTGGCCAAGCTAACGCAATACTAACGGAAGCGTTCATTCTGCCATAGAAGGCTATGGCAAACGCAGTCAGACGCAAATCATGAAAAATTTCCAAATAGGACCACACGTTTTAATAGCGTTTTGAGGGTGGTCACATGTGGTCATGTGACAGGAAATGTGATTTCGGCCAAATGAGGAGTATCCCACCCACACATTTCTCCTGAGGCCTACTGCACGTGACAGTGTTGCAATAGCTCTCCTGAAATGTAAGTACATTTCTATATATTATATATCTCTGTATACATCATGGGAGTCTGTATTGTCCGTCGGATGTGTGTGTACTAAACATGTATTGCTTTGTTGCACGCAGATGTCGGATACTGATGGCAGCAGCAGCGTGTCTGCGGTGTTTTCTTCGCAATCGGTAGGCTTGCACTTTAAAAAACCACAATAATGTTGTGTGAAACTCCATTGTATTGAGCTAAGCACGTAATAAAAATCATGTTTTTATTGTGAATAGGAGTCTTCTGAGCCCGAGGCTGCTAGACCTCCCCCCAAAAAACAGGCAAAAACCACAAAGGTACATAGCACACATTTTGAATTTTTCAGGCATAAATTTATTGATCCAATGAATGTTAATTTTGTTTTACATACACAATAGGTTGTGGCACACGGAGGACACAAAAGAAAGAAGGTCCCTAGCCGTCTGTCGTCGCCACAACTGCCAGTGGTAAATATAAAACTAGAAATATTCTATCCAATATTTATCAACAATCTATCTATTCACTTTCTATCTACTATATCTATAAACTATCTATCGCTCCATCTATCTATCTATCTATATGTATCTATCGCTATATCTATGTATCTATCTATATCTGTATATATGAATATGGCCATCCAGTGAAATTGACACTATCAACATAACGTTTTGTGTTTACATAGTCCAAGTCAGCGACCAAAAAAAAAAGATTGTCGTTGACAAAGAGCCATTGACTATTCACAACGAGACCCTGATCAACCTTGTGGAAGTCAACCCCTCAATATGGGACCAGAGCGACAGCTCCCACCATGACATTGTGAAGAACCGCAAGTTGTGGGATCAAATTATCTGTCACTTTGATCCCCGATACATGGAGAAGTCGACAACCTCAAAGAAAAAAATTGGTAAATATTGGTGACGTTACATCGCAAAATGTGAAAAAAAAAAAAAAAAAAAAAATTTCTATCCTATCAACCTATCCACTTGTTTTCTGCTATCGATCTCTCAATTCTCAACTATCTATACACTATTTCTAAACTATTTCTCTATTATCTAACAACTATCTACTATTTATATATCAACTATCGTAACAAACTATCAACAAGTTTTCATATATCTTCAAACTATCTATCTACTATATATATATATATATATATATAATATTTTCTATATCGTGCTGCGCCGATTCTTTGGAATGCACTACCTAGGTTAATACGATTAATCCCCAATCCCCACAGTTTTAAGCGTACCCTAAAAACTCATTTGTTCAGACTGGCCTACCGCCTCAATGTATTAACCTAACGATCCCTGTGTGGCCTATTTTTAAAAAAAAAAAAAAAAACCTATTGTTTTTATTTATTTTTTTTTAAATAGGCAATCAGGTTCCTCGCATCATGTTCTCATTCACTTTATGCAGTATTAGCCCTCTGTGTCTGTACTGCTACATACTTAGGTAGTTAACTGGTTCATGCAGCTTTACATGAACACCTGAGCCTTACACTATTGCCGGTCCGAATAACTAAAGCAATTGTTACCATCCACCTCTCGTGTCTCCCCTTTTCCTCATAGTCTGTAAGCTTGCGAGCAGGGCCCTCATTCCTCCTGGTATCTGTTTTGAACTGTATTTCTGTTATGCTGTAATGTCTATTGTCTGTACAAGTCCCCTCTATAATTTGTAAAGCACTGCGGAATATGTTGGCGCTATATAAATAAAAATTATTATATATATATATATATATATATATATATTTTGTTTTTTAAATTTAAAGCCGATGCTGTCCATACCCGTTGGAAGTCCATACGCGATCGCTTTGTCTGTGACTACCGGAACAGTCAGAATGCACCAAGCGGATCAGGTAGCAAACGGGTGACACCGTATGTGCATTACGACCAATTGCTCTTCCTTCAAAAAACATTGTCTCAGCGCTCGTAAGTAGAAATAGGTCTGTGTGCGAGACATATTTGTTTAAAGGAAAATAATTAATTTTTTTTTTTGGGGGGGGGTTACAGCACGATATGCAGTACCGCTGCGCCTAGACCAGCAGAGGAACTGGAGCCTTCTCCAGTGGAACTAACCCAACCTGAAGATGTCTGGCATCAGCGAGCCACGATCTGTGGAGAGAAGCACTGTTGCTGCAGGTGTGAGTGCCCGGTTGCAATCACAGCGTGGACGCAAGCGAGAATCACAAAAAGATGAAGCTGATGCAATTATCGTCGATGTACTCCAACGGTTAGAGGACATGTGTCGCAGTGAGCTCAAAGACCTGAGGCGGGAAATTACCGAGCTGCAAGCCCGCGAGTCTGTATACTCTGCTAATGAGCGGAAGCTACTTTTTTTGTCCTATGTGCCTGTCGCTCAAAATATCCCGGCACATAGAAACCTTATGTTTAGACAAAGACTGAACGACCTTCTTGAGGAATTTGTGGGCCCCCAGGAACCCGCTCCATCGGGAACAAGAAGAATGGACATGCCGGCCTACAACCCTCAATATAGAGGCCGGGGTGAAACGAGCATGGAACCTCATAGACAATGTAGCAGTCCATCATACAGTTGGGCAAAGAATACGCCCGTGCAGTACCAAAGTCTTTAGTACTGTTCACTGTCCCCAGCCAGGTGCAATTTGTTTTTTTGTAAATTTCTATTTTACAGAGAGCGTCGCTCTCTGCTGCCGGACTTAGCGCGTCTTCCCGCCTCGGACCCGTAGCGCTGCTTCTCCCTCTAGGCTCTGTTCCTAGCCTTGGCGCTTCTCTCATATATTGTGGGTCCCACTCCTCCAGCCTTCAGTACACCCGCCGCAGCGTTCTCTCTCCTGGTCGCTCCTTTGTGCCTCCGGTTGGCTTCTAGTTCCAGTCATTGCCAAAAATATACACTCTGACGAAGGTCCGATGTGGACCGAAAACGTTTAGCATTGTGCATGTGTCTGGATGCATCAATAAAATTAGAAGCATTACTCTTCGCATTTTGAGTGCCAAGTTTATCTATCCATATTCTACGGGGTGGACACCCTACTTGAGCACCACCATTCTCCATACCTATTGAGTGCCGTGTTTTTCTAACATTAAACTTTTAACACAACATAACTTTTTACATGACATAAGGTAACTTTTTACACGACATCAGGTAAAACAACATAACTTTTTACACGACATCAGGAAGACTTTAAATTATTTTCACACGTATCTGTCTTGCCATGGAACATGGCCTTCATGTGTGAAGTAATGTGCAAATTGATCACGAATCCTCATTATTTGTGCTGTAGACCGAACTGCATTCGATTCAATGCTACTGAGGTTCGACTCACAATCATCGGGGTCTACCACCTGGGGTTCATGTCTCGCCACAAAATTATACAGACAGATGCACGCCTTCACAACACGGTCCACATTTTCAGGTTGCAGTTGCATGCAGGTTAGTAAAATCCGCCATTTTAATGTCAAAATCCCAAAGGCACACTCCACATAACATCTTGCCCGGCTCAAGCGATAATTAAAAATGCGCCTGGTGGAGTTTAGACTACGGCTTGAGGAGATTTTGTCCGAGTTGGAACGCCTCATCACCAACTAAAACATAGGGCAAACTTGGGCCTTCGGTCCCCGGAAGAGGTCGTGATGAGGGTATGTTGAAATTTTGGCTGTACAAACATCGGCCCATGTTGGAGTCTCTGAAGACTCTGGAATCGTTAGTCCGGCCATAAGCACCAATATCCACAGCAACAAAACAGTACCTGGCATCTGCAATCGCCATCAATACTATAGAAAAGTATTTCTTATAGTTATAGTAGAGGGATCCACTATGCGCAGGTTTCTGAATCCGAAAGTGCTTGCCGTCCATGGCACCAATACAATTGGGGAAATTAGCCACATCCTCGAACTGTTGGGAAATCGCTAGCCACATTTCTGATGTTGGTGTTGGTAGCACAAGTGGTTGCAAGTTGTTCCAAATGGCATCACAAGTTTCCCGAACCAGTTGGCAAATTGTTGACTTCCCAAGTCTAAACTGATAATGCAGTGACGCAAAAGATTCTCCGGTAGCCAGATATCTGTCGACATTCAAAAAGAAAAAAAGATTAGGATTTTAAAGGGACACTGTCACCTGGATTTGGAGGGAACAATCTTCAGCCATGGAGGCGGGGTTTTGGGGTTTTTGATTCACCCTTTCCTTACCCGCTGGCTGCATGCTGGCTGCAATAATGGATTGAAGTTCATTCTCTGTCCTCCGTAGTACATGCCTGCACAAGGTGCAATCTTGCCTTGCGCAGGTGTGTACTATGGAGGACAGAGAATGAACTTCAATCCAATATTGCAGCCAGCATGCAGCCAGCGGGTAAGGAAAGGGTGAATCAAAAACCCCAAAACCCCGCCTCCATGGCTGAAGATTGTTCCCTCCAAATCCAGGTGACAGTGTCCCTTTAAAGATTATTATTATTATTTATTTATATAGCACCATTGATTCCATGGTGCTGTACATGAGAAGGGGTTACATACAAGTTACAAATATCACATACAGTAAACAAACTAACAATGACGGACTGATACAGAGGGGCGAGGACCCTGCCCTTGCGGGCTTACATTCTACAGGATTATGGGGAAGGAGACAGTAGGTTGAGGGTTGCAGGAGCTCCGGTGTTGGTGAGGCGGTAGCTCCGGTGTTGGTGAGGCGGTAGCTCCGGTGTTGGTGAGGCGGTAGCTTCGTTGGTGATGAGGCAGCAGCGGTGTCAGTGCAGGCTGTAGGCTTTCCTGAAGAGATGAGTTTTCAGGTTCCGTCTGAAGGATCCGACTGTGGTTGATAGTCGGACGTGTTGGGGCAGAGAGTTCCAGAGGATGGGGGATATTCGGGAGAAGTCTTGGAGGCGATTGGATGAGGAGCGAATAAGTGTGGAGGAGAGAAGGAGGTCTCTAAAGATCATCTAAAAGGCTAGTTACAATAGAATATACAATTGCTAAATGAACATTAGGCCACACGATACCGAGATCTAGTCTTTGTCAATAGAATGATTAAAAAAAAGTATAATTACCTCACAGTCACTACTAAACGTTGCTCCGCACAGATGCTTTCACGAAAAGTGCTGCGATGATGATGTATCTCATCCTTCACATGTGAGAGCAGAACAACAAAGGTCTCAATGGACATCCGTAGATAGCGTTGGAATTTGAAGGGATGATCCCGAAGCTGAACATACAGGGTGTGAAAGGCACCATATGTATTCCGCAAGAAATTCACTTCGTGGATCCAATATCTCCTTTGCGAACTACGCTTTCTCTGCCGAAGTCGCAACCGCTTCAAGTGAAATCTAACAAGCTCAGACACAAACATCTTGCTAGCAGAAGTTCACTCAATGCTTTCAAAATGGAGACGGAGTCTGTGCCCACACCCGACAATGACAAAAGGGGGAGAAAAAAAAAAAAAAACTTTATTGACAGTGACAAACGCAGCCAAACGGATACTTCGTAACGGACATCCAAATGAAAAAACGCAATCACATGCGTTAACGCTAGCGTTACCATGACGACGATTTTTTACATATTTTGGCTCCTTTTCTGTACATGCGTTTAACGAATCCGTTTAACGCCATGTACTTGACGCAATGTGAACCTAGCCTTTAAAAAAAAAAAAATTTTATAAAAAAAGTTTAAACTGCAATTCCGATGATGTGGTTGACATCACTGAGTGTGTAGATTGTGATCTGCTTTATGTTGGTTCCACCATAAGAAAACTCAAGGACAGATTCCATGGACATCTGTATGACATTGTACAACCCACCATTAGGCATGTGTCTAAGGCCGGCGTCACACTCGGCGTAAGACAATACGGTCCGTATATTACGGCCGTAATATGCAGAAAAGTTCCCAAAATAGTGGTCAGTAGCTCCTCCGTAGGCAGGGTGTGTCAGCGTATTTTGCGCATGGCATCCTCCGTATGTAATCCGTATGGCATCCATACTGCGTGTTTTTCTCACAGGCTTGCAAAACCAACATACGGATATACAAGGGATCCATGTGTAAAAAAATATATATATATTTTGCCTCACCGCAAATGAAGGTAAATTATAGGTCATTGACCTACTTTACCTTCATTCCCCGGGGTTTTACAGCCACGAGCACCGCTGCATTAGCAGAGCTCGTGGCTGTAAAATATTTTAACCCCTTCAGATGGATTTACATCGTGGGACGTTACAGATCTTCGGAAGGTATGGATATTGTTGGTTTATTTTTTTCTTTGTTACAGAGCGAGGGTCTTCAGATGGATTGAGCGTAGAATAAAATTTTACAACAACCTTTGTGTTTATTTCATTAAAATACTTTTTAATAATGTGTTTGTTTTTGTTTTTTTAACCCTTTACTACTATTGGATTAATAATGGTTAGGTGACATAATTGACGCCTCTCCATTATTAATCTGGCTTAATGTCACCTTACAATAGCAAGGTGACATTAACCCTTCACTACCCCATATCCCACCGCTACACGGGAATGGGAAGAGAGTGGCCAAGTGCCAGAATAGGCGCATCTTCCAGATGTGCCTTTTCTGGGGTGGCTGGGGGCAGATGTTTTTAGCCGGGGGGGGGGGGGGGGGGGCGCAATAACCATGGACCCTCTCCAGGCTATTAATATCTGCCCTCGGTCACTCGCTCTACTACGCTGGCGGAGAAAATTGCGCGGGAGCCCACGCCAATTTTTTCCACCATTTAACCCTTTATTTAATAGCTAGAACGGACAAATTTTGCATATACACACTACTAACATTAGTAGTGTGGAACATGCAAACAAAATGGGGATATGAGATGGTTTACTGTATGTAAACCATGTCTCATATCCTGTCGGGTTTGGGAAGGAGATAGCAAAAGCCGGTAATTGAATTACCGGCTTTAAAGCTATCTAGCTCTGTATGAAATAATAATAAAAAATATATATATATATATCTCTATTCTATGTGTACACATTTATTCTACCTGTTCTACTGTAAGCTGTCAGTGTGATTTTACTGTACACCGCAATGAATTACCGGCTTTTCTCTCTAACACCGCTGTGTATTTCTCGCAAGTCACACTGCTGGTCCGTGTGTAATCCGTATTTTTCTGGCTTCCATAGACTTTCATTGTTGTTGTTTTTTTTTTGTTTTGTGTTTTTTTTTTTTTTTTTTTTTTTTGTGCAATACGGTGACAAACGTAGCATGCTGCGATTTTTCTACAGCCGTAGAAAGCCGTAAAATACGGCAGATAGGAGCAGGGGCATAGAGAATAATTGGGCCGTGTGTAATGCGTGTTTTACGGACGTATTTTATGCGTTCACACGTCCGTAAAACTCGCTAGTGTGACGCCGGCCTAATGCCTCGAATCATTTTCTAAAGCTTCATAATTGACAAACCTCATCTTGGAGAGTTTTTGCAATAGAACAAATTTATAAACACATACGAGGTGGGGATAGAGAGGAAACTGTGTGACAGAGAAGCCTTTTGGATCCTTTGTCTTAATACCAGGGAACGTTTTAGGATTGAATCTCAGAAAAGAAATGATGTTATATTATTAATTACAGTTATATTGTTATCTTTCTCCGTCATGTGTAAATTTATTTCATTTGTGTTTGCTCTGTTTTTTCTTTTTGTATCTTTTGTTCATTTGTTTCTTAAAGGTACCTTCACACTAAGCGACGCTGCAGCGATCCAGACAACGATCCGGATCGCTGCAGCGTCGCTGTTTGGTCGCTGGAGAGCTGTCACACAGACAGCTCTCCAGCGACCAACGATGCCGGTAACCAGGGTAAACATCGGTTTACTAAGCGCAGGGCCGCGCTTAGTTACCCGATGTTTACCTTGGTTACCAGCGTAAAAGTAAAAAAAAAAAACACTACATACTTACCTTCCGCTGTCTGTCCCCCGGCGTTCTGCTTCTCTGCACTGTGTAAGCACAGCGGCCGGAAAGCAGAGCGGCTGGCCGGCGCTCACAGTGCAGAGAAGCACAGCGGGGGACAGACAGCGGAAGGTAAGCATGTAGTGTTTGTTTTGTTTTTTTACTTTTACGCTGGTAACCAAGGTAAAGATCAAGTTACTAAGCGCGGCCCTGCGCTTAGTAACCCGATGTTTACCCTGGTTACCAGTGAAGACATCGCTGAATCGGCGTCACACACGCCGATTCAGCGATGTCTGCAGGTGGTCCAGCGACTAAATAAAGTTCTGGACTTTCTGCGCCGACCAATAATGGCACAGCAGGATCCTGATCGCTGCTGCGTGTCAAACTGAACGATATCGCTAGCCAGGACGCTGCAACGTCACGGATCGCTAGCGATATCGTTCAGTGAAGGTACCTTTAGTGATTTTTCACATGTGGTCTGTTAATTATCTTCCATCTGTTGGGCACAGTTTTACAGAAGGCGAGGATTTTCCACCTTTGTACTGGAGACTAAGAACACAGCAGTTGTTGGAAACGCTCTCAGTTGTTCATGGCTGCTCCATCACTATGTTGCTGGTCATTTCCAAGCCCTTGTTCTAGTTTTACATGTTTGAATAAAGTATTTTTTGATATTTTACATCCTTGAGCTGGATTCCCATATTTTTCTTCCTGAGTAGTTTCTGCTTGAAAAACCTCATTTTCTGCTGCCTCAAAAGTCTCCATGTGAACATGGTCTTAAATACAGTTAACCACTTAGAATACTTCACTAAACGACCACTAGACTTTTCAGGTCCTTAGTAAGGTAGTCACTAACATTTCACATGCACATATACATAATCAATATTCTGTCCAGAAAATTTACTAAAAAAATCACCCGCATGCATGTCAGGACTATAATCAGGAAAACTGCAAAAACTACACGTATACACATCACAGAAAAACGCAGTTAAATGCTCCCATAAAAAGTACAAGTTTATTTAGTAACCAATAAAACATATATCAAAATAGGAGGACAGATTAATGGACACCATAGAGGGGAAGTGAAACAGTATGTGGCGGTACAAATTGCCCAAGGACTACACGACCGCATCACTGCACACCCATAACAATAATTATAGATAGATAAATACATAAACGACCTATGGCCATATCGCAGTAAAAAGGATCCATATCCCTATGTACAGGGTGGAGCGCGGTAATTTGCTGATTTGGGAATTAAATAAAAAAATTATGATCATTAGAAAAATTTATTTTATATTTTAATTATACTGAACAGTAATGGAATTTTTAAATTACATGGTTTTAAATAATGTATCTGGCAAATGTCGACCTTCGCTATCCACACACTGCTGCATACGTTTTCTGAAGTTTTCATGAACTCTAACAAGCATATCCACTGGTATTCTGCCAATTTCAGCTTCAATATTGTTCCTTAGGTCTTCCAAGGTGTTGGGACGGTTGATATACACCTTAGACTTCAGGTAACCCCAAAGGAAAAAATCGCATGGGGCTAAATCTGGTGAGCGTGCTGGCCAGTTCACATCTCCCCTCAAAGAGATAAGCCGTCCAGGAAACATTTGCCTCAAACAATTCATGGTAACCCTCGCTGTGTGTGCAGTGGCACCATCCTGTTGGAACCATGTATCCTCTAGTTCCATTGCCTCAAGAGCCGGCTGAAAATAATCCTGTATCATAGACAAGTACCGTTCGGATTTCTCAGTTATGGCACGACCATTATCCTGAAAAAAGTAAGGACCAATGATGCCTACTCGTGATATGGCGCACCACACAGTGAAAATGAGGTGAAAATGTGCCTCATCAGAAAAAAACACAATTGCGTCACGGGGTATTGTTGCTAACATGTCTTCACAAGAGGTCCGCCGTGTCAAATAGTCCCATGCTGACAAATGTTGGACCACGCACATTTTATACGGGTGAAAATTCAGTTCATCATGAAGAATCCGGTGGAGAGAACGTCTTGAAATGCCAAGAGCAAATGATTGCTTCCGAGCAGAGCGTTTCGGAGATTGCAGTACTGCTGCTCTAACTCTCTCGATGTTTTGTGGTGTTGTAATCCTTCTCTCAGGTCCCCTTCGTACACATGACACATTCCCTGCTGTTCTGAATGCATTCACCCAATTTACAATTGATTGCCGTCCAGGAACACGTCCGCGTGGAGGAACAGCGAATTGTAAACGAAAAGCACGCTGCACTGCAATGATCGAGTGGGCATTTGAAAAATACGCTTCAACACAAAATGACCTCTCCTCACGTGTCCACTGCATGATGGCAACTGAAAGGCAGAGGAATACAAATCTCCCATCAGCCACTGTAAGCCACACCCACTCTCCCCTCTCTTCGACCGACAGTGCCGCCACAGCATGCAGTGCAAAAAAGCAAATTACCGCGCTCCACCCTGTATAAAGGCATAATAGCAAAACACACAATATGGCCACATACATCTAAGTGTGAAACACTCACGATACCTGGTATGTGACAGCAGGAAGCCTAGAGTTTGACGGGGAGTGTGCTGTTCCCTGTATGCTCTTCAGTTTCTAAGTATGTTATATTTTACTCTGCTGCCACCCAATGGCCTTTTTCCATATGGCAGCTTGCTATTATTCTTGTGGGCATGTCTTCCGGTTCAAGGGTCAATTCTTCTCTTCCTCTGGCAGCCATTTCATTTTCAGTTTCATACTGTTGAGAGGACACGCTTTAACTGGGCTCAGGAAGATTTGAGTCTTTCAACCTCTCTTGCTGCTCACACTTGCTGTCATACTTGGTGCTACATCTTACTGTACCTTGTCTACACCTGCATTTCTGCAGAAAGTACTGGATTACCAGTTATACGCTGTATGTCCAGATTTACAAATAAACAAGTCTGGATTGCACAATCCCTGGTGTGCATCATCTCTTCGGATGCTGAGCAGCATTGGCCCTGTCTGCCTCACATCGAAGAAATACTGAAGGTACGAATCTCTCACAACTCTTAATAGTCAACCACACCTCCATTCGCCTCATGTGGGGACAGAACCCACAGAGCATACACACACATATGGGTCATTCCACATCAAGTGGACTAGTTATAAAAATCGTCCCCACTCGACCTCCGATTTTGCTGAAAATTTATAAGGATGTACATGTATGTTTGAAAAGAGGTTCTGTAAATTTTTAGGGCCAGATCTCAAATACATTGGGCGCTGTTGACCTTTCACTGGAGGTTCCACCAAGCCTGCGGCTTCAGCTAAGAGGATTTTGCAAACTTTGGCACATAGCCATTAGAGTTCTATACTGGCTATGATGCTGAAATTTGGCATACTAGCTCAACTTTTGCTGCTAAACACGATAAAATTATTACCAGCTATGACAAAACAATATTTCGGCCGCAATTTTGTGTCAAAGTAGCTTGAAAAACGCGTCGCATAAAATTTATGCCAAACTTTGCCCATATATCTCAAGACTAAAAACCAATAGTAACTGGTGCTTTGCCCTGTACACCAAACATATACATGACTTTGCATTGCTGCAATATCACGTTCAACGCATATGTATTTGTGGAAATATTCACACCCACATGATGAAAAACTTAAAAAAACAGAATTTTACCTATTTTTAGGTCAAATTTCTCAAAAAGGGTACCCCTAAAATATATTAATTCTGATATCATTAGAAAGAGCACATTTTTCTCTACAAGGATCATTGTGGGTTTTTTTTTTTTTTTTTTTGGAGTCTCTCAGTTTAAGAAATGAAAAATGCCTCTGAATATGGTGTTATTTATTAATACGCAATGAATGGTAACTGCACTATTCAAACCCTTGCGTTGGTCCATGGTGGTTATACCACAACCAATTCCCTAAGAATTGGTATTCTAATCCTATTAAGAATTGTAATAATGCTGTCTTTCGAGAAATGGCAGCCCCATCGCCTAGGAGCCATAGCCGTGCAAGGCGAGCCTCGGGCGGTCTCTTTATCGCAGGTTCTGAAGCCTGAGGGTGGGTGTCTTTGCCTAGGATCCCAAGCCTAATATTGGGTATCTTTTGTTGGTTCCCAAGCCATAATGTTCAGTCTAAGTGGTCTGGAATTGTTGCTGAATTTGCAACATAATCGGTTCAGAGAAGCTGTATTGTCGGCTCATTGCTGTTGCAGCTGGTGCTGGAATTATTGCAATGATTGACTGCTCGGGAATCCAGCATGTATCATTTCTCACAGGCCAGTGAAAGAAGCTAGCTGGTCCATGAGGATGTATAAAATTTATTAATGCATCATGCTCGTCGACTGAAATTTCAGAAATATTTCCAATCTACCAGTTCTTATCGTAAATGCAGGCAATGTATTGCACTGGCTGGAGGTTTGCAATTGGCACAAAAGGCATTTCTGATCTGACAGATCTATCTACATGGGAAATGAAAGATGATGGGTCATTTGACACCCTTGAAATGCGAATCTTTTTGTCATCAATTGGCACAAACTGGTGATTTTCTCTTGTTCCAGCAATTGTATGTCCATCTTTGAACCTTTCCTCTTGAACTACCTGTATTTCATCAATTTTTTTCTTTTGGAACAACAAAAAAAACTTGATTCCATGCAGTTGCTCGTTGCAAAAGTTGAATAAATCCACCGGGGTCAGTATTTGATTTTCAGTTGGGCGTTGAAGACTGGCTCGAGCTGCCAACCTCTGTGCTGTCCCTCCAAACCCATCACAGGGAGACTTTCCATGACTGGTACAAAAAAAATTCCATTCCATTCAGCGCTGATATTGAAATCAGCATTGTGGTGGCGCAAGTTGAGAATTTTTGTACTGGACTGCAGATCCATCAATGAAGTAGTGGATATGATGAATCCCATAGATGAGAGTCTTGAGATACTCCACAATTAGGCCGGCGTCACACTTGCGAGTTTTACGGACGTAAGAGCGCAGAAACTACGTCCGTAAAACTCGCAAAAAATACGGCACAATTATTCCCTATGCCCCTGCTCCTATCTGCCGTATTAAACTGATCCATATTATACGGCTTTCTACGGCCGTAGAAAATCGCAGCATGCTGCGTTTGTCACCGTATTGCGCAAATAAAACGTCAATGAAAGTCAATGGAAGCCCCAAAATTACGGATTACACACGGACCAGCAGTGTGACTTGCGAGGAATACGCAGCGCTGTTAGAGAGAAAAGCCGGTAATTCAATTACCGGCTTTTGCTTTCTCCTTCCTAAACCCGACATATGAGACCTGGTTTACATACAGTAAACCATCTCATATCACCATTTTTTTTGCATATTCCACACTACTAATGTCAGTAGTGTGTATGTACAAAATTTGGCTGTTCTAGCTAGTAAAATAAGGGGTTAAATGGCGGAAAAAATTGGCGTGGGCTCCCGCACAATTTTCTCCGCCAGAGTAGTAAAGCCAGTGACTGAGGGCAGATATTAATAGCCTGGAGAGGGTCCACAGTTATTGGGCCCCCCCCCCCCCCCAGCTAAAAACATCTGCCCCCAGCCACCCCAGAAAAGGCACATCTGGAAGATGCGCCTATTCTGGCACTTGGCCACTCTCTTCCCATTCCCGTGTAGCGGTGGGATATGGGGTAATGAAGGGTTAATGCCACCTTGCTATTGTAAGGTGACATTAAGCCTAATTAATAATGGAGAGGCGTCAATTATGACACCTATCCATTATTAATCCAATACTAGTAAAGGGTTAAAAAAACACACACACACATTATTAAAAAATAATTTATTGAAAAAATCACAAAGGCTGTTGTATTAATTTATTCTACTCTCAATCCACTCACTGAAGACCCTCGATCTGTAAATAAAAAAAAAAAAAATAAACCAACAATATCCATACCTTCCGAGGATCTGTAAGGTCCAACGATGTAGATCCATCTGAAGGGGTTAAAATATTTTGCAGACACGAGCTCCGCTAATGCAGGCTGCTCATGTCTGCAATACCCCGGCGAATGAAGCTAAATATAGGTCAACGACCTATATTTAGCTTCATTTGCGGTGAGGCGCCCTCTGCTGGCTGTTCCTAGATCGTGGGAACTTTCCTAGAAAGCTCCCTTGCTCGAGTTCATATGAGGACAACCAGCAGAGGGCGCCCTCTTATGATCTCGAGCAAGGGAGCTTTCTAGGAAAGTTCCCACGATCTAGGAACAGCCAGCAGAGGGCGCCTCACCGCAAATGAAGCTAAATATAGGTCATAGACCTATATTTAGCTTCATTCGCCGGGGTATTGAAGACATGAGCAGCCTGCATTAGCGGAGCTCGTATCTGCAAAATATTTTAACCCCTTCAGATGGATCTACATCGTTGGACCTTACAGATCCTCGGAAGGTATGGATATTATTGGTTTATTATTTTTTTTTAATTTACAGATCGAGGGTCTTCAATGAGTGGATTGAGAGTAGAATAAATTAATACAACAGCCTTTGTGATTTTTTTCAATAAATTATTTTTTAAAAATGTGTGTGTGTTTTTTTTAACCCTTTACTAGTATTGGATTAATAATGGATAGGTGTCATAATTGACGCCTCTCCATTATTAATTAGGCTTAATGTCACCTTACAATAGCAAGGTGGCATTAACCCTTCATTACCCCATATCCCACCGCTACACGAGAATGGGAAGAGAGTGGCCAAGTGCCAGAATAGGCGCATCTTCCAGATGTGCCTTTTCTGGGGTGGCTGGGGGCAGATGTTTTTAGCCAGGGGGGGCCAATAACCGTGGACCCTCTCCAGGCTATTAATATCTGCCCTCAATCACTGCCTTTACTACTCTGGCGGAGAAAATTGTGCAGGAGCCCACGCCAATTTTTTCCGCCATTTAACCCCTTAATTTACTAGCTAGAATGGCCAAATTTTGCATATACACACTACTGACATTAGTAGTGTGGAATATGCAAAAAAAAATGGTGATATGAGATGGTTTACTGTATGTAAACTATGTCACAAATCATGTCAGGTTTTAGGAAGGAGAAAGCAAAAGCCGGTAATTGAATTACCGGCTTTCTGCTATCTCGCGCTGTATGAAGTAATAATATATATACATATATGTGTCTCCCTGACATATACATATATACATATATACATATATATATATATATATATATATATATATATATATATATATACATATATATATATATATACAGTGGGGCAAAAAAGTATTTAGTCAGTCAGCAATAGTGCAAGTTCCACCACTTAAAAAGATGAGAGGCGTCTGTAATTTACATCATAGGTAGACCTCAACTATGGGAGACAAACTGAGAAAAAAAAATCCAGAAAATCACATTGTCTGTTTTTTATCATTTTTGTTTTTGCATATTATGGTGGAAAATAAGTATTTGGTCAGAAACAAACAATCAAGATCTCTGGCTCTCACAGACCTGTAACTTCTTTAAGAGTCTCCTCTTTCCTCCACTCATTATCTGTAGTAATGGCACCTGTTTAAACTTGTTATCAGTATAAAAAGACACCTGTGCACACCCTCAAACAGTCTGACTCCAAACTCCACTATGGTGAAGACCAAAGAGCTGTCAAAGGACACCAGAAACAAAATTGTAGCCCTGCACCAGGCTGGGAAGACTGAATCTGCAATAGCCAACCATCTTGGAGTGAAGAAATCAACAGTGGGAGCAATAATTAGAAAATGGAAGACATACAAGAACACTGATAATCTCCCTCGATCTGGGGCTCCACGCAAAATCCCACCCCGTGGGGTCAGAATGATCACAAGAACGGTGAGCAAAAATCCCAGAACCACGCGGGGGGACCTAGTGAATGAACTACAGAGAGCTGGGACCAATGTAACAAGGCCTACCATAAGTAACACACTACGCCACCATGGACAAAGATCCTGCAGTGCCAGACGTGTCCCACTGTTTAAGCCAGTACATGTCCGGGCCCGTCTGAAGTTTGCTAGAGAGCATTTGGATGATCCAGAGGAGTTTTGGGAGAATGTCCTATGGTCTGATGAAACCAAACTGGAACTGTTTGGTAGAAACACAACTTGTCGTGTTTGGAGGAAAAAGAATACTGAGTTGCATCCATCAAACACCATACCTACTGTAAAGCATGGTGGTGGAAACATCATGCTTTGGGGCTGTTTCTCTGCAAAGGGGCCAGGACGACTGATCCGGGTACAAGAAAGAATGAATGGGGCCATGTATCGTGAGATTTTGAGTGCAAACCTCCTTCCATCAGCAAGGGCATTGAAGATGAAATGTGACTGGGTCTTTCAACATGACAATGATCCAAAGCACACCGCCAGGACAACGAAGGAGTGGCTTCGTAAGAATCATTTCAAGGTCCTGGAGTGGCCTAGCCAGTCTCCAGATCTCAACCCTATAGAAAACCTTTGGAGGGAGTTGAAAGTCCGTGTTGCCAAGCGAAAAGCCAAAAACATCACTGCTCTAGAGGAGATCTGCATGGAGGAATGGGCCAACATACCAACAACAGTGTGTGGCAACCTTGTGAAGACTTACAGAAAACGTTTGACCTCTTTCATTGCCAACAAAGGATATATTACAAAGTATTGAGATGAAATTTTGTTTCTGACCAAATACTTATTTTCCACCATAATATGCAAATAAAATGTTAAAAAAAACAGACAATGTGATTTTCTGGATTTTTTTTTCTCAGTTTGTCTCCCATAGTTGAGGTCTACCTATGATGTAAATTACAGACGCCTCTCATCTTTTTAAGTGGTGGAACTTGCACTATTGCTGACTGACTAAATACTTTTTTGCCCCACTGTATATATAGAGACAGTATATATGTTTTGGTTTTTTTTTAACAACATGGATCCCTTGTATAGCCGTATGTCGGTTTTGCAAGCCTGCGATAAAAACACGCAGTACGGATGCCATACGGATTATATACGGAGGATGCCATGCGCAAAAAACGGTGACACACCCTGCCTACGGAGGAGCTACGGACCACTATTTTCGGGACTTTTCAGCGTATTACGGCCGTAATATACGGACCGTATTTTCATACGCTGTGTGTGACGCCGGCCTTACTGTTAAGAAAGTGTGGACTGCAACTGTCATGTCGTGAGCAATCACTGATTATGCGCAAGCTGATGTTCTGCGCAGCTTCACCATTTAACTCCTTGAAGTAAATTACAAATGGGTGTACTGTAGCTTGACTATTTTCCCAGTGGAAACCTTGAATGGCATCTTGAACAATAAATGAGTAATTTTCAGCAAAGCCCATAAGGATCACAAGCTCTCCAGGTCTCAGATTTTCCTTCAACGATTTCAGATAGCAACTTTGATGCTTGGCGATGTAGTGATGGCTACAAAGTTTACAAATTTTCAAAATCAATTCTTCAATGAAATCTTCTATAGTCAGTTTGGTATCAAGCATGTCTTGATCAGTGTGAATCCATTGAACTCAATAATATCTTCAGGGTCACTGTTGACAAACACATTGACTAGAAATTCTTTTAAAACTTCAGGACCCGGGCAATTATCACAACGGCCAAGCATACAGTCCTTGAATTCAAATCCAGACCGTTTTGCATATGAGGTCTTTGTAGTCATCATTGATTGGGCATGCTGCAAGCATTAGTTTGACATTTTGGTGAACGGTACACACACAAACAGAATGTGTTCCAGCAGATCCAACGGTTACGCACCACTTTGGCCGAAGCTCACAACACGTGGAAAATCCAATTTCAGGGCCATTCCGATCCTGATAGGCAACAAACATTTCCCTCATATTGCTCAGTAATAGTCGCTTTTGCATGATGCATAGTCTTTTTTACCAGGGCACATTCGACTGAATTCATCATCCTCAAAAAATGCCTGAACCTTTTTCTTCACTTCCTCAGAAACTTTCTTGCCACACTTGATTCTAGGTAAAGCTAAGATCCCATGTTCACATTTAAGCTTTCGAGCTTGTTTGACCGTTTGTTCAGAGACAACGAATTTGTCTGATATAGCCTTAATGGACCAACTTTTAGGTGCCAATGTCAAGATTTGGACCTTTTCTGCCCGACTGGACACCTGCAGCTTTTGCTTCAAATCTGCCAAAAGGTGATTGTAATCCAGACACATTTTGCACTGTGTTGTTTTTGTTTGCCCCATGTCTTTCGGCTCAAGCCCTCCAATTGAAGCAATCTTGCTAGAAAATGCATTTTGTACCTGGGTTATCTTTCTTCTTGCATATCCAAGTGAATCCCGCTGGCTTACCCGTGGATATTTCAGAGGAGAGATGCCAATGGATGTTAAGCTTGAATTTAGACTTTCAGGAGAACATTCCATTCCATCTGGATCTGATTCAGAGGAAACTGGATCAGCTGATTTTTTTTTCCTGTTGCAAATTCTTTTCGACATGATGCACACATCTTCTGGCCAGGCTTCACATCATTCTTTGTAAATTCGTTCAACTGGTCAGCTGCTAACAAATTGATAGCTCGCAAATTCTTTTTGGTTGCAATCCTTTCTTCCCAAAAGGATTGCAACACGATTTTTGCAAATGCTCATGTTTGGTCAAGAATGAAGCTTCATGCTGTAAACAGATTTGTGAATGTTCGTCAAAATTTAGTCCCACTCGTCGATGCAACAATTTCTGTTCATCCAATCCAAAGCTTGTAAACAATTTCAACTCATCCTTGCTATGGGTGAATGTCTTAAGGTGGCGCTTCGAATTGTTCGCAAGGCCGATAGAGCAGGGGTCCCCAACTCCAGTCCTCAAGGCCCACCAACATGTCATGTTTTCAGGATTTCCTTAGTCTTGCCCAGGTAATAATTGCATCACCTGTGCAATGCAAAGGAAATCCTGAAAACATGACCTGTTGGTGGGCCTTGAGGACTGGAGTTGGGGACCTCTGCGATAGAGCACTGGGCCGATTCTTCATCAATTTCATTCTCCATCGCTAAAAAATAAATATATGCATTAAAATGTAGCAATAGTCAATAACTTTTCATAAATAAAATGGTTCATAGGTTTTTGATTATAATAGACATTGCTAGCAACAATACAACTCTGTAACATGTGATAAGAACCTGAAAATCAAACACAAAATCAATGCATTACGCGCATAAATAACACCATGTTCAGTGGCATTTTTCATTTCTTAAACTGAGAGACTCCAAAAAAAAACAAAAAACAATGATCCTTGTATAGAAAAGTGTGCTCTAATGATATCAGAATTAATATATTTTAGGGGTACCCTTTTTGAGAAATTTGACCTAAAAATAGGTAAAATTCTGTTTGTTTGTTTTTTAAGTTTTTCATCATATGTGGGTGTGAATATTTCCACAAATACATATGCGTTGACCGTGATATTGCAGCAATGCAAAGTCATGTAGATGTTTGGTGTTCAGGGCAAAGCACCAGTTACTATTGGTTTTTGGTCTTGCGTTATATATGGGCAAAGTTTGGCATAAATTTTATGCAACGCGTTTTCCAAGCTACTTTGACACAAAATTGCGGCCGAAATATTGTTTTGTCATAGCCGGTAATAATTTTATCGTGTTTAGCAGCAAAAGTTGAGCTAGTATGCCAAATTTCAGCATCATAGCCAGTATAGAACTCTAATGGCTATGTGCCAAAGTTTGCAAAATCCTCTTAGCTGAAGCCGCAGGCTTGGTGGAACCTCCAGTGAAAGGTCAACAGTGCCCAATGTATTTGAGATCTGGCCCTAAAAATTTACAGAACCTCTTTTCAAACATACATGTACATCCTTATAAATTTTCAGCAAAATCGGAGAAGGTCGGGTGGGGACAACTTGTCCACTTGACATGGAATGACCCATATACAGTATTTATACACAGAGCACACACACATATACAGTATGTATACCCAGAGCACATATACAGTATGTATACAGAGAGGACACAAACATACAGTATGTATACACAGAGCACACACATATACAGTATGCATACACAGAGCACATACACATATACAGTATGCATACACAGAGCACATACACATATACAGTATGCATACACAGAGCACACACACATACAGTATGTATACACAGAGCACACACAGTATGTATACAGAAAGGACACACACATATACAGTATGTATACACAGAGCACATAGACACATACAGTATGTATACACAGAGCACATAGACACATATACAGTATGTAAAAAGTACAGTCTCCAATAGTCCAAATTAGTATCTAAGAAGAAAAAACCAAAAAACTAATATATACAATAACTTTTATTTCAAAACCAAAGGATTAAAAAATAAGCACGACACCCAAACCCCTGATCATGGGAGTGGGTTAATAAAAGCCTGGTCTGGTTAAAGCGGGCAAAAAATACAGGGGACAAAAAATAGGGGAAAAAAGGGGACGAAAAGATTCTAAATGCCCCTAGAGATTATTCCCTGCCTGTCTGCGGAGGTTGGCACCCTCTTGAACTCACTATGGCGCCCCCGCTCCACGACGGCTCACCCTGAAAGCCCTGTACGTCCCTAAATGTGATGATGAAAGATGCCTAATGATATATCCAAATGGCCAACAACGCCGGGCCCAAAAAAAAAAATAGAAACAGCCTACATAAACCAAATACCAGGTAATATTTTCACCAACAATAAGAAAATAGACAGATCTGACCGCACAGGGCCCTACATCCTAATACACTACGTAAATAGCTAAAGCTAGTGCACCCTATTGAGTCCCTAGCAGAGAGTCCCTGCCTACCAGCGGAGGTTGGCACCCTCTTGGATGCAAAATGGCGCCCCCGCTCCTCGGCGGCTGTCCCTGTTGGCCCTTACACCGTCCCTAAAAACAAGGGACGCCTAGACAGAGATAGTGCCTAAGGGGCTAAAGCGGTGACCCGTATTTCTATGTCCCTCAGCCTTCGGTCAGACCAAAAACGAGATATAAACTGTATAAAGACACACAAACTGGTGCTAACTGTAATATATTTTAGATATACATATTTAGATATACACCCTGCACCTTCTGAGGTACTGAATACAAAATGGCTGCTGGGCCCTTAAAGATATATACATAAATGAGGACGCACTGGCCTCAATAGTGCAGCCAGAAAAAAATCTCTCCCAACCACGATAGAAAACATTTAACAGAAAAAATAGAGTAAAGTCCTATCGCAGGTATTCAGAACACTGATGTCCTATGTGCGCCAATTGTATATCCACAGTATATCCACAGTTGGTGAAAGAATACCAAAGAACAGAAATAATAAAAAACCAGATCCACTTATCTGCGGTCCGGTTTTGCCTCTACGCGTTTCCCCCCCATGATATGGTTCTTCAGGAGGCAAATGGGAAATTAGACTACCGTGTGTTCATATCACATCGGAGATGCATGCTGTGCCTAGTTGCAGGTGCAGGAAGTACATTGACCAGAACCCCTTTAAATAGCCCCCTCCATCACAATAGAAAATACAGGGGCTATAACCCATACAAACGCCTTATTGTTCAAGTTGTCCCATAGATGTAAAGACTTGTAGGGCCTCACGTTTTACCTGAGTTCATCTTTAGCCGCCATTGCTGTGTGCCCCATCGGCGTCCTCACACCGCGCATGTGCCGATAGCAGGCACTAGAGGTCAAAATGCATAGCCGGCGACTCAGTACACATCAAGCCGCCATCTTGCCGTGCACCGCTCCTATTCCATTGCGCATGTGCCGATATTAGGCACTAGAGGTCGCGATGCACGGATGGCGGCTGCGCATGCGTCCAGTCGCCATTTTCTTGTGTACAGCCCCTCATAAAAGAAAGGAGGACCGCACAGACTGCATACCACCAGAATAGAGCTACATAGATACAGGTGCCTGCAATACGTTGTCCTGTCTATAAGGTGAACTACAGTGCACCTCGTTTTTCTTGACACACTTTATACCAACTCAACTCTAATTATACGCCAAAATGCACAGCACATACCTGCACCCGCATCCTGGCCACCATTCTCTTGTGTGTCATCTCCAACTGAGTAACATCCATACAGGCACCGTACTGTCAGTATTCAGCAACGACACCTAAAACTCTTTATAAATATTTATATGTGATAGTGTATTAACCTGCAGCTCAATATATAGGTATACAAACCTATGTGTCCACAAGAGGATATACTAAGATGTACACAAGACCCTCAAATAATGCCCCCCAAAAAAATAATAAAATTACATTTGGATATCTCACTGGGATGATTATTCCAAAGCGTATTTTCTAGAACTGGGCACACGTGGTCCAATCAATTACATAAGATACGGAAAATGTAGGTCCACACTCACAACAACCTAACCCTAAATAGATAGTATATTGATGCTTAGGAGTACACATAATTAATAGATAGACATCACACCCCTAAATATATACTATTTTTACTGCAAACCATCTAGTAGGTATGCAGTGCTGTCAAATCAATATCAGGGAAAAAGAAGGGGCAAGAAAAACGAAATAGGCGAAAACAGTTCACACAAAGCAACCATAGGTTAACCGCTCGTACAGTCCTCCAGGGACCACTGACTCCATCCTATATATCCACTGGGTTTCCTTTTGAAGGATACCCCTATCCCAATCACCCCTCCTTCCATTTTGCTTTACCACCTCCAGGACACAGAAGGAGAGAACCTTACTGTCACCCTGGTGTATCTCCCAAAGCTATTGGGGTATCTCTAGCATTTTTTATATCCCCTAGATGTTCACCGATCCTCCTTCTAAATTCTCTTTTGGTCTTCCCTATGTAATTCTTCGAACATGTACATGTGGCCATATAGACCACACCAACGGTCTTACAGTTGGCAAAGTCCCTACAAAAAAAGAGTCTTCCATTTAGATGCACTGGTAAAGCTCTTGCCAGGTGCTACATAGTCACAGAAGGAACAGTTACCGCACCTAAATGTACCATTGATACGTCTGTCCAACCAAGTTCCTTCACGTTTAGGTCTTTTGTAGTGACTGTGTACAAGTCGATCTTTTAGGGATCGTCCTCTACGGAAGGTAATTTACTCTATTTTTTATGTTAAATGTTTTCTATCGTGGTTGGGAGAGATTTTTTTCTGGCTGCACTATTGAGGCCAGTGCGTCCTCATTTATGTATATATCTTTAAAGGGCCCAGCAGCCATTTTGTATTCAGTACCTCAGAAGGTGCAGGGTGTATATCTAAATATGTATATCTAAAATATATTACAGTTAGCACCAGTTTGTGTGTCTTTATACAGTTTATATCTCGTTTTTGGTCTGACCGAAGGCTGAGGGACATAGAAATACGGGTCACCGCTTTAGCCCCTTAGGCACTATCGTTGTCTAGGCGTCCCTTGTTTTTAGGGACGGTGTAAGGGCCAACAGGGACAGCCGCCGAGGAGCGGGGGCGCCATTTTGCGTCCAAGAGGGTGCCAACCTCCGCTGGTAGGCAGGGACTCTCTGCTAGGGACTCAATAGGGTGCACTAGCTTTAGCTATTTACGTAGTGTATTAGGATGTAGGGCCCTGTGCGGTCAGATCTGTCTATTTTCTTATTGTTGGTGAAAATATTACCTGGTATTTGGTTTATGTAGGCTGTTTCTATTTTTTTTTTTGGGCCCGGCGTTGTTGGCCATTTGGATATATCATTAGGCATCTTTCATCATCACATTTAGGGACGTACAGGGCTTTCAGGGTGAGCCGTCGTGGAGCGGGGGCGCCATAGTGCGTTCAAGAGGGTGCCAACCTCCGCAGACAGGCAGGGAATAATCTCTAGGGGCATTTAGAATCTTTTCGTCCCCTTTTTTCCCCTATTTTTTGTCCCCTGTATTTTTTGCCCGCTTTAACCAGACCAGGCTTTTATTAACCCACTCCCATGATAAGGGGTTTTGGGTGTCGTGCTTATTTTTTTAATCCTTTGGTTTTGAAATAAAAGTTATTGTATATATTATATACAGTATGTACACACAGAGCACACACACATATACAGTATGGCATGGTAGGAGACCCAGGAAGACCCCACTTCTTACCCCGAGACTTAAAAAAGCCAGGCTGGAGTTTGCCAAAACTTACATGAAAAAGCCTAAAACGTTTTGGAAGAATGTTCTCTGGTCAGATGAGACAAAAGTAGAGCTTTTTGGGCAAAGGCATCAACATAGAGTTTACAGGAGAGAAAAAAGAGGCATTCAAAGAAAAGAACACGGTCCCTACAGTCAAACATGGCGGAGGTTCCCTCATGTTTTGGGGTTGCTTTGCTGCCTCTGGCACTGGACTGCTTGACCGTGTGCATGGCATTATGAAGTCTAAAGAGTACCAACAAATTTTGCAGCATAATGTAGGGCCCAGTGTGAGAAAGCTGGGTCTCCCTCAGAGGTCATGAGTCTTTCAGCAGGACAATGACCCAAAACACACTTCAAAAAGCACTAGAAAATGGTTTGAGAGAAAGCACTGGAGACCAGACCTGAATCCCATAAAACACCTGTGGAGAGATCTAAAAATGGCAGTTTGGAGAAGGCACCCTTCAAATATCAGGGACCTGGAGCAGTTTGCCAAAGAAGAATGGTCTAAAATTCCAGCAGAGCATTGTAAGAAACTCATTGATGGTTACCGGAAGCGGTTGGTCGCAGTTATTTTGGCTAAAGGTTGTGCAACCAAGTATTAGGCTGAGGGTGCCAATACTTTTGTCTGGCCCATTTTTGGAGTTTTGTAAGAAATGATCAATGTTTTGCTTTTTGCTTCATTCTCTTTTGTGTTTTTTCATTTAAGACAAATTAAATGAATATAATAATACCAAATAATTTGTGTTTGCAATCATTTTCAGGAAGAGACTGAGTATTATCTGACAGAATTGCAGGGGTACGATACGATACGATACGATACACTTTAGTGATCCCGTGGGAAATTATGGTATCACAGCAGCACGACTTAAATCATAAAAATCATAAAGGAATGGTGTCAATACTTTTGGCCATGACTGTATAAGCCGATGACACTCAGATCTACCTCTCTGGCCAAGATGTCACCTCTCTGCTGCCCAGAATCCCACAGTGTCTATCGGCCATATCCTCCTTCTTCTCCTCTCGCTTCCTCAAGCTCAATGTGGACAAATCTGAACTCATTATCTGTCCTCCATCTTGCATATCTTCCCTATCTGATCTATCTATCAAAATAAATGAAATCACACTTTCCCCTGTCCCCAAAATCCGGTGCCTCGGAGTAACCCTTGACTCTGCCCTGTCCTTCAAACCGCACATCCAAGCTCTCACCACCTCCTGTCGCCTCCAGCTCAAAAATATTTCCAGAATCCGTCCTTTCCTCAACCCTCACTCCACCAAAATGCTCGTGCATGCCCTAATCATCTCCCTCCTCGACTACTGCAACATCCTCCTCTGTGGCCTACCTTCTAACACTCTCGCACCCCTCCAGTCCATCCTTAACTCTGCTGCCTGACTAATTAATCTCTCTCCTCGCTACACTCCTGCTTCCCCTCTTTGTTAATCCCCTCACTGGCTCCTAATTTCCCAGTGTATCCAGTTTAAAGTACTAACACTGACCTACAAAGCTATCCATAACCTTTCTCCTCCGTATATTTCCACAATAATCTCTCAATATCTTCCCTCACGTAATCTCCAGTTCTCCCAAGACCTCCTTCTCTCCTCCACGCTTATTCGCTCCTCACACAATTGCCTCCAAGACTTCTCCCGAATATCACCCTTCCTCTGGAATTCTGTGCCCCAACACGTCTGGTTATCTACCACATTTGGATCCTTCAAAAGAAACCTGAAAACCCATCTCTTCAAGGAAGATTACAGCCTGTACAGACCACACGGCCACCTCAACACCATCGGAGCTACTGCAACCCTCGACCTACTGTCTCCTTCCCCATAATCCTGTAGAATGTAAGCAAGCAAGGGCAGGGTCCTCTCCCCTCTGTATCAGTCTGTCATTGTTAGTTTTGTTTACTGTAAGTGATATTTGTATTTTGATGTAACCCCTTCTCATGTACAGCACCATGGAATTAATGGTGCTATATAAATAAATAATAATAATTTTAATCTACTCTTTAACCACTTCACGACATGCGCCGTACATGTACGGTGCATGTTAGGTCTCTCCCTTTCCTGTGGGCTCCGACGCCGAGCCCACATCTTTCAAGGCACGTATCAGTTGATTCCTTCAGCTTATATGTGCCCCGAACAGCCACGGATGGAATTGCGATCCACCCGTGGCTGTTAACCTGTTAAATGCCGCTGTCAATCTCTGACAGCGGCATTTAATGTGATCGCACTGGAAGCGTGTCAATAATCCCGCGTCACATGACCGCAGGTCGCTGATGAGTTGGCATGATAACCCAGGGCCTGCAGCAGACCCCTGTGATTGTCATTGCCGGATCGCTATGAGCACCACCCATTGCAAGTGAGCATTTCTGCTAGATAGAGCACAGAGTTTTCGGATGATCGCAGCCTCTTGGGAGACAATTGAGGCAAGTGGAAAGTAAAAAAAAAAAAAAATGTTTTTAACCCCTTTCTGACATCGGACGTACTATCCCGTCCATGTGGGGTGGGCCCCTATGACCATGGACGGGATAGTACGTCCAGCGCGATCGGCGGCGCTCACGGGGGGAGCACCGCCGATCGCGGCCGGGTGTCAGCTGCCTATCGCAGCTGACATCCGGCACTATGTGCCAGGAGCGGTCACGGACCGCCCCCGGCACATTAACCCCTGGCACACCGCGATCAAAGATGATCGCGATGTGCCAGCGGTGCAGGGAAGCACCGCGCAGGGAGAGGGCTCCCTGCGGGCTTCCCTGAGCCCCCCGCAGCAACGCGATGTGATCGCGTTGCTGCGAGGGTCTTACCTCCCTCCCTCCCTGCTCGAGCCCCGGATCCAAGATGGCCGCGGATCCGGGTCCTGCAGGGAGGGAGGTGGCTTCACAGAGCCTGCTCAGAGCAGGCACTGTGAAGGCTGCAGCGCTGCATGTCAGATCAGTGGTCTGACAGAGTGCTGTGCAAACTGTCAGATCACTGATCTGTGATGTCCCCCCCTGGGACAAAGTAAAAAAGTTTAAAAACAAAATTTCAAATGTGTAAAAAAAAAATAAAAAAAAATATTCCAAAATAATGAAAAAAAAAAATATATTATTCCCATAAATACATTTCTTTATCTAAATAAAAAAAAAAAAACAATAAAAGTACACATATTTAGTATCGCCGTGTCCGTAAAGGCCCGACCTATAAAACTGGCCCACTAGTTAACCCCTTCAGTAAACACCGTAAGAAAAAAAAAAACGAGGCAAAAAACAACGCTTTATTATCATACCGCCGAACAAAAAGTGGAATAACACGCGATAAAAAAGACAGATATAAATAACCATGGTACCGCTGAAAACGTCATCTTGTCCCGCAAAAAACGAGCCGCGATACAGCATCATCAGCAAAAAAATAAAAAAGTTATAGTCCTGAGAATAAAGCGATGCCAAAATAATTATTTTTTCTATAAAATAGTTTTTCTCGTATAAAAGCGCCAAAACATAAAAAAATGATATAAATGAGGTGTCGCTGTAATCGTACTGACCCGAAGAATAAAACTGCTTTATCAATTTTACCAAACGCGGAACGGTATAAACGCCTCCCCCAAAAGAAATTCATGAATAGCTGGTTTTTGGTCATTCTGCCTCACAAAAATCGGAATAAAAAGCGTTTAAAAAATGTCACGTGCCCGAAAATGTTACCAATAAAAACGTCAACTCGTCCCACAAAAAACAAGACCTCACATGACTCTGTGGACCAAAATATAGAAAAATTATAGCTCTCAAAATGTGGTAACGCAAAAAATATTTTTTGCAATAAAAAGCGTCTTTCAGTGTGTGACGGCTGCCAATCATAAAAATCCGCTAAAAAACCCGCTATAAAAGTAAATCAAACCCCCCTTCATCACCCCCTTAGTTAGGGAAAAATTAAAAAAATGTATTTATTTCCATTTTCCCATTAGGGCTAGGGTTAGGGCTAGGGTTAGGGCTAGGGTCAGGGCTAGGGCTAGGGTTAGGGCTAGGGCTAGGGTTAGGGTTAGGGTTAGGGCTAGGGTTAGGGCTAGGGCTAGGGTTAGGGCTAGGGTTAGGGCTAGGGTTAGGATTAGGGCTAGGGCTACAGTTTGGGTTGGGGCTAAAGTTACAGTTAGGGTTTAGATTACATTTACGGTTGGGAATAGGGTTGGGATTAGGGTTAGGGGTGTGTCTGGGTTAGAGGTGTGGTTAGGGTTACTGTTGGGATTAGGGTTAGGGATGTGTTTGGATTAGGGTTTCAGTTATAATTGTGGGGTTTCCACTGTTTAGGCACATCAGGGGCTCTCCAAACGCAACATGGCGTCCGATCTCAATTCCAGCCAATTCTGCGTTGAAAAAGTAAAACAGTGCTTCTTCCCTTCCGAGCTCTCCCGTGTGCCCAAACAGGGGTTTACCCCAACATATGGGGTATCAGCGTACTCAGGACAAATAGGACAACAACTTTTGGGGTCCAATTTCTCCTGTTACCCTTGGGAAAATACAAAACTCGGGGCTAAAACATATTTTTTGTGGGAAAAAAAAGATTTTTTATTTTCACGGCTCTGCGTTATAAACTGTAGTGAAACACTCCAAAGTTCTCACAACACATCTAGATTAGTTCCCTGGGGGGTCTAGTTTCCAATATGGGGTCACTTGTGGGGGGTTTCTACTGTTTAGGTACATTAGGGGTTCTGCAAACGCAATGTGACGTCTGCAGACCATTCCATCTAAGTCTGCATTCCAAATGGCGCTCCTTCCCTTCCGAGCTCTGCCATGCGCTCAAACGGTGGTTTCCCCCAACATACGGGGTATCAGCGTACTCAGGACAAATTGGACAACAACTTTTGGGGTCGAATTTCTCCTCTTACCCTCGGGAAAATACAAAACTGGGGGCTAAAAAATAATTTTGGGGGGAAAGATTTTTTTTTTTAATTTTCACGGCTCTGCGTTACAAACTGTAGTGAAACACTTGGGGGTTCAAAGCTATCACAACACATCTAGATGAGTTCCTTAGGGGGTCTAGTTTCCAAAATGGTGTCACTTGTGGGAGGTTTCTACTGTTTAGGTACATTAGGGGCTCTGCAAATGCAATGTGACACCTGCAGACCATTCCATCTAAGTCCTCATTCCAAATGGAGCTCCTTCCCTTCCGAGCCCTCCCATGCGCCCAAACAGTGGTTCCCCCCCACATATGGGGTATCAGCGCACTCAGGACAAATTGGACAACAAATTGTGGGGTCGAATTTCTCCTGTTACCCTCGGGAAAATACAAAACTGGGGGCTAAAAAATAATTTTTGTGGGAAAAAATGTTTGTTTTATTTTTACGGCTCTCCATTATAAACTTCTGTGAAGCCCTTGGTGGGTCAAAGCGCTCAGCACACATCTAGATAAGTTCCTAAGGGGGTCTACTTTCCAAAATGGTGTCACTTGTGGGGGGTTTCTACTGTTTAGGTACATTAGGGGCTCTGCAAACGCAATGTGACACCTGCAGACCATTCCATCTAAGTCTGCATTCAAATGGCACTCCTTCCCTTCTGAGCCCTCCCATGTGCCCAAACAGTGGTTCCCCCCACATATGGTGTATCATCGCACTCAGGACAAATTGGGCAACAAATTTTGGGGTCCAATTTCTCCTGTTACCCTCAGGAAAATACAAAACTGGGGGCTAAAAAAATAATTTTTGTGGGAAAAAAATTTTGTTTTATTTTTACGGCTCTGCATTATAAACTTCTGTGAAGCACTTGGTGGGTCAAAGTGCTCACCACACCTCTAGATAAGTTCCTTAGGGGGTCTACTTTCCAAAATGGTGTCATTTGTGGGGGGTTTCAATGTTTAGGCACATCAGTGGCTCTTCAAACGCAACATGGTGTTCTATCTCAATTCCTGTCAATTTTGCTTTGAAAAGTCAAACGGCGCTCCTTCCCTTCCGAGCTCTCCCATCCGCCCAAACAGTGGTTTACCCCCACATATGGGGTATCAGCGTACTCAGGACAAATTGTACAACAACTTTTGGGGTCCAATTTCTTCTCTTACCCTTGGGAAAATAAAAAATTGGGGGCGAAAAGATAATTTTTGTGAAAAAATATCATTTTTTATTTTTACGGTTCTACATTATAAACTTCTGTGAAGCACTTGGTGGGTCAAAGTGCTCACCACACCTCTAGATAAGTTCCTTAGGGGGTCTACTTTCCAAAATGGTGTCAATTGTGGGGGGTTTCAATGTTTAGGCACATCAGTGGCTCTTCAAACGCAACATGGCGTCCCATCTCAATTCCTGTCAATTTTGCATTGAAAAGTCAAACGGCGCTCCTTCCCTTCCGAGCTCTCCCATCCGCCCAAATAGTGGTTTACCCCCACATATGGGCTATCAGCGTACTCAGGACAAATTGTACAACAACTTTTGGGGTCCAATTTCTTCTCTTACCCTTGGGAAAATAAAAAATTGGGGGCGAAAAGATAATTTTTGTGAAAAAATATGATTTTTTATTTTTACGGTTCTACATTATAAACTTCTGTGAAGCACTTGGTGGGTCAAAGTGCTCACCACACCTCTAGATAAGTTCCTTAGGGGGTCTACTTTCCAAAATGGTGTCAATTGTGGGGGGTTTCAATGTTTAGCCACATCAGGGGCTCTCCAAACGAAACATGGCGTCCCATCTCAATTCCAGTCAATTTTGCATTGAAAAGTCAAATGGCACTCCTTCGCTTCCGAGCTCTGCCATGCGCCCAAACAGTGGTTTACCCCCACATGGCATACTCAGGACAAATTGTACAACAATGTTTGGGGTCCATTTTCTCCTGTTACCCTTGGTAAAATAAAACAAATTGGAGCTGAATTAAATTTTTTCTGAAAAAAAGTTAAATGTTCATTTTTATTTAAACATTCAAAAAATTCCTGTGAAGCACCAGAAGGGTTAATAAACTTCTTGAATATGGTTTTGAGCACCTTGAGGGGTGTAGTTTTTAGAATGGTGTCACACTTGGGTATTTTCTATCATATAGACCCCTCAAAATGACTTCAAATGAGATGTGGTCTCTAAAATAAAATGGTGTTGCAGAAATGAGAAATTGCTGGTCAACTTTTAACCCTTATAACTCCCTAACAAAAAAAATTTTTGGTTCCAAAATTGTGCTGATGTAAAGTAGACATGTGGGAAATGTTACTTATTAAGTATTTTGTGTGACATATCTCTGTGATTTAATTGCATAAAAATTCAAAGTTGGAAAATTGCGAAATTTTCATAATTTTCGCCAAATTTCCGTTTTTTTCACAAATAAACGCAGGTACTATCAAAGAATTTTTACCATTGTCATGAAGTACAATATGTCACGAGAAAACAATGTCAGAATCACCAGGATCCATTGAAGCGTTCCAGAGTTATAACCTCATAAAGGGACAGTGGTCAGAATTGTAAAAATTGGCCCGGTCATTAACGTGTAAACCACCCTTGGGGGTAAAGGGGTTAAAAATATAAAAAAATAAAAAATATATAAAAGTTTAAATCACCCCCCATTCGCCCTATTCAATATAAAGCAATTAAAAAAAAATCAAACATACACATATTTGCTATCGCCGCATTCAGAATCACCCGATAGATCAATATATAAAAATAATTACTGTATTTTTCTAACTATAAGATGCACTTTTTCCCAAAAAAAATTTGGGAAGACAATGGGGGGTGTGTCTTATAATCCGAACGCAGGTTACCAGGGGGTTGCCGCAGTAGTGTAGCAGTGTCTCTTCCTCAGGGAACCAGCAGCGGCAGAAGTGTGGCAATGCTGAAGCTTGGGGTCAGTGGTGAGCAGTGTGGAGTGCATTATTGGTTTCCCTGTGGCCATCTTCCTGAAGCCGTTTGAGATCTTGGCTGACCTCTCGTGCTGCATTTTCCTGAGGCTGTGGGTTTGAGAGCTCGGCGGCCCTCAGCTTCAGTAAAATGGCCACCGAAGGCAGCGCATGCACAGATTGAGATCTCGGCGGCCATTTTGCTGAAGCCGAGGGCCGCCGAGATCTCAATCTGTGCACACGTGGCCTCAGTAAACCAATGATGCACTCGACTTTGCTCACTGTCGACACCGGGCCGGAGCAGCGCCACATTTCTGCTGCCGGCATCCTGAGAAAGGGACCCTGCTCCATGCAATACACTCTGCTCTGCCTCACCACTGACACCGGACCCGCAGAATCGCACTGCTGGGATACTCCTGGACTGCAGCATTGCCCCACTTCTGCCGCTGCCGGCTTCCTGAGGAAGGGGTCATGCCTAGAGTTGAGCGACCTTGACCTTTTTAGAGTCGAGCCGGGTTTTGCGAAACCCGACTATGTCCAAAGTCGGGTCGAGTGAAATCGGCCGATTATGACGTAAAGTCGGGATCGACCGAAACACGAAACCCAATGCAAGTCAATGGGGCAGCATAGTCGGCAGTGAGTGGGGGCCAGGAAAACACCTAGAGTGCCCATTTTAATGTCAAAACCATCCATTCTTCTTAATGAAGCTTGTCAAGCGTAATTTACCTTATAATAATTGGAAGGCATTTGAAATTGGGGGTCATTTGGCTAAAGTTGTGGGGGGTAGGGCTGGTTCAAGTAATTAGTGGGCCCAGGAAATCTGGACCACGTCACGGCAGTGGAGCAGGGAGAGGTAAGTATTTCAACTTTGCAAGTGCTGTGAACCTGAGCAAGCAGGGGGGGCCCACTCGTTGGCATTGGCACTGGCACAGGGCCCCTCAAAGTACAGCGGTGTGTTTGCACGGCGGGGGCGCCTCCCACCGGCAGCAACACTTTTGCGTACTATGAGAGGCCCTGTGCCAGTGACGTCGCCAACTAGTATTCCTCCCCCCACCTGATGAAGGAACCTGCACTTTCATCTGCACCTTCCTTTTTGTCCCCGTGTAAGGTGGTATGGTATGCGGGAAGAGCAACCTGACTTTCAGCAGGGTCACAATGTTGTTGTGTAGCGTGCACGGGGAATGTTGCATTATGGGTCAATGTACCAGCAGACTCATCTATCACTGGCTGGGCAATGGGCACGATGAAGTGGAAACACAGATATAGGCCCAAAGAAGAAAGTGGGCTAAATGCAGTTCAAAATTGGTAACACAGGAATAACCAGGGGGCATTGCAGTGGAGGACAACTGGAATGAGAGGCTGACACAGAGAGTAGGGCCAAATCAGTAAGTAGTCGAAATGCAGTTCAAAATTGGCAACCGTAGTAAACAGGCGGCACAGCTTTGTTCAGTGGAGGAGAACAGCAAGGAGTGGCAGACACCGATAGTAGGCCCCAACCCAACTAGTAGGCCAAATGCAGTTTAACATTAACAACTACTTAACGAGAGGCTGAAAATGGAATTTCAGGACAGGAAACCAGGAGAACAGCAAGGAGCGGCAGACACCGATAGTAGGCCCCAAACCAACTAGTACGCCAAATGCAGTTGTTCCATTTAACCACAATTTAATGAGAGCCTGAAGATAGAAGCTCAGGAAAGGCAACCTGGTGAAAACCTTGGAGTGTAACACAACCTGTCTCTACACCCCATACCAAATTTGTAGGCCTAATGCAGCGTAGTTTCCACCAACTACTAAACGAGAGCCGGAAGATCGAAGCTCATGAAAGGCAACCCGGGGAACACCTTGGAGTGTAACACAACCTCTCTCTACACCACGAAAGGGCTGATTCTTAGGAAGGAAGGCTGTTGTAAATAAGCATTGCGCGTCCGAGGGTGATTATATTCTTATTCGGTATCTACTCACCCTCGGACGCGCCATGCTTCTTGATTTGTAATTAATGTTTATTTGCAATGTGCTTTTGACTTACTCAATTATTTTTTTAATTATTGATTTTATTAAATTAATAGTTTAACATCTTATTGGAAATAATTTAAAGGAGACGCGACAGGACAACACTCGGTGGATGCCATATCTGTGTTAACAACTCCAAAAAACTTTCAGTTAACTTCTTGCAGGAGAAAGAAATTGTAGCTGTTGGACCTTTGTAGTACAGTTCCAGATATTTGTTGTGTGTTTGTTTTGATTGTTAAAATGTCTGCATTTGAGATCTCAACACGATCTTATTTTTTATAATCAAACTAATTTTTTTTATATTTAATGATGTTGGTTCAAGGGGTACACGGGCAGCAATAGACAGGTCAGTGGAGGCCTAGTGGAAGGAGTGACGGCAGACAGGCATCAAAGGCCTAACATTGGGCTGGCTGTAGGCAAGTTAAAATTGGTTCCAGGGGAACACGGCCATCAGTGGCCTGGTCAGTGTAGTTGTAGTTGAAAGAACGGGACGCAGACAGGCTTCGAAGGCCTAACATAATAACATAGGGCTGGCTGTAGGCAAGTTAAAATTGGTTCCAGGGGAACACGGCCATCAGTGGCCTGGTCAGTGTAGTTGTAGTTGAAAGAACGGGACGCAGACAGGCTTCGAAGGCCTAACATAACAAACTTGGGCTGGCTGTAGGCACTTTTAAATTTGTTCCAGGGGTACATGGGCAGCAGTGTATGGTCAGTGGAAGTCTAGTGGAAGGAGTGACCGCAGACAGGCTTCCAAGGCCTAACATAACAAACTTGGGCTGGCTGTAGGCACTTTTAAATTGGTTCCAGGGGTACACGGGCAGCAGTGGTCTGGTCAGTGGAAGTCTAGTGGAAGGAGTGACCGCAGACAGGCTTCCAAGGCCTAACATAACAAACTTGGGTTGGCTGTAGGCACTTTTAAATTGGTTCCAGGGGTACACGGGCAGCAGTGGTCTGGTCTGTGGAAGTCTAGTGGAAGGAGTGACCGCAGACAGGCTTCGAAGGCCTAACATAACAAACTTGGGCTGGCTGTAGGCACTTTTAAATTGGTTCCAGGGGTACACGGGCAGCAGTGGTCTGGTCAGTGGAAGTCTAGTGGAAGGAGTGACCGCAGACAGGCTTCCAAGGCCTAACATAACAAACTTGGGTTGGCTGTAGGCACTTTTAAATTGGTTCCAGGGGTACACGGGCAGCAGTGGTCTGGTCTGTGGAAGTCTAGTGGAAGGAGTGACCGCAGACAGGCTTCGAAGGCCTAACATAACAAACTTGGGCTGGCTGTAGGCACTTTTAAATTGGTTGCAGGGGTACACGGGCAGCAGTGGTCTGGTCAGTGGAAGTCTAGTGGAAGGAGTGACCGCAGACAGGCTTCGAAGGCCTAACATAACAAAATTGGGCTGGCTGTAGGCACTTTTAAATTGGTTCCAGGGGTACATGGGCAGCAGTGTATGGTCAGTGGAAGTCTAGTGGAAGGAGTGACGGCAGACAGTCTTCGAAGGCCTAACATAACAAAATTGGGCTGACTGTAGGCACTTTTAAATTGGTTCCAGGGTAACACGGCCAGCAGTGGCCTGGTCAGTGTAGTAGTTGTAGAAAGAAGGGACCGCAGACAGGCTTCGAAGGCCTAACATAACAAAAATGTCAAAACAATGGTATTGTCAGTGCCAGGCATTGAAGGATGTCAGCGCCTAGACTACACATTGGTGAAGCTGTGAGAGATAATTTTGCTAGTGGTAGAGCACTGTTTGAGCTGGGGGGGGGAACTGTCTTGTGGCCGGCGGTACAGGCACAGGGCCCCTCATATTACAACGGTGTGTCTGACGTTGGGTGCGCACCACCACCGCCAGAGACACTTTATTGTACTATGAGGGACCCGGTGGCAGTGCCGTCGACCAAAAGCGGCCACACCCACCTCTTCAGACAAACAGCACTCTCAAGGGTCCAAGCGCAAAGTGGCGATAGCACGGCCCCGTGTGGGGAGTTTGGCCATTTCGTGAGGTGGAAACATGTCGTATGCTGGACAATCAGGTGAAGAAAATTACGAGATTGGAAAAGTCATTCAGAATAGTCCACAGGCAAGACCTTTTCATAGGAAAGCTAGGTGTCAGCCGGGCAGGGTGGGGCAAAAGATTTTGAAATCCAGTTGTGGTTCATTTTAATGAAGGTTAGATCATCTACATTTTGGGTAGCCAGACGAGTCCTTTTTTCTGTTAGTATTGAACCTGCAGCACTGAATACTCTTTCTGATAGGACACTAGCTGCCGGGCAAGCAAGCTCCTGCAATGCATATTCTGCCAATTCTGGCCAGGTGTCTAATTTGGATGCCCAGTAATCAAATGGGAATGACGGTTGAGGGAGAACGTCGATAAGGGATGAAAAATAGTTTGTAACCATACTGGACAAATGTTGTCTCCTGTCACTTTGAATTGATGCTGCAGTACCTGTCCTGTCTGCGGTCATAGAAAAATCACTCCACAACCTGGTCAGAAAACCCCTCTGGCCAACGCCACTTCTGATTTCTGCCCCTCTAACACCTCTGGTCTGCTGGCCCCTGGAGCTCGTGTGAGAACGATCACGGGCGCTGTGTGCAGGGAATGCCAGAAGCAAACGGTCAACAAGAGTTGATTGTTTTGTTGCTAATATTAGTTCCAAGTTCTCATGTGGCATAATATTTTGCAATTTGCCTTTATAGCGAGGATCAAGGAGGCAGGCCAACCAGTAATCGTCATCGTTCATCATTTTTGTAATGCGTGTGTCCCTTTTGAGGATACGCAAGGCATAATCCGCCATGTGGGCCAAAGTTCCCGTTGTCAAATCTGCGGTTGTGCTTGGTTGAGGGGCAGTTGCAGGCAAATCTACGTCACTTGTGTCCCTCAAAAAACCAGAACCCGGCCTTGCCACGCCACCAATTTCCCGTGCCCCCGGGAAAGCTTCCTCATTAAAAATATACTCATCCCCATCATCCTCCTCATCCTCCACCTCCTCTTCGCCCGGTACCTCGTCATGTACACTGCCCTGACCAGACAATCGCTGACTGTCATCAAGGCTTTCCTCTTCCTCTGGTGCAGACGCCTGATCCTTTATGTGCGTCAAACTTTGCATCAGCAGACGCATTAGGGGGATGCTCATGCTTATTATGGCGTTGTCTGCACTAACCAGCCGTGTGCATTCCTCAAAACACTGAAGGACTTGACACATGTCTTGAATCTTCGACCACTGCACACCTGACAACTCCATGTCTGCCATCCTACTGCCTGCCCGTGTATGTGTATCCTCCCACAAAAACATAACAGCCCGCCTCTGTTCGCACAGTCTCTGAAGCATGTGCAGTGTTGAGTTCCACCTTGTTGCAACGTCTATGATTAGGCGATGCTGGGGAAGGTTCAAAGAACGCTGATAGGTCTGCATACGGCTGGAGTGTACAGGCGAACGGCGGATATGTGCGCAAAGTCCACGCACTTTGAGGAGCAGGTCGGATAACCCCGGATAACTTTTCAGGAAGCACTGCACCACCAGGTTTAAGGTGTGAGCCAGGCAAGGAATGTGTTTCAGTTGGGAAAGGGAGATGGCAGCCATGAAATTCCTTCCGTTATCACTCACTACCTTGCCTGCCTCAAGATCTACAGTGCCCAGCCACGACTGCGTTTCTTGCTGCAAGAACTCGGACAGAACTTCCGCGGTGTGTCTATTGTCGCCCAAACACTTCATAGCCAATACAGCCTGCTGACGTTTGCCAGTAGCTGCCCCATAATGGGAGACCTGGTGTGCAACAGTGGCAGGTGCGGATGGAGTGTTTGTGCGACTGCGGTCTGTGGACGAGCTCTTGCTTCTGCAGGAGGATGAGGAGGAGGAGGAGGGGGTGCGAACGGCTACAGACAACTGTTTACTAGACCGTGGGCTAGGCAGAACTGTCCCAAACTTGCTGTCCCCTGTGGACCCTGAATCCACCACATTTACCCAGTGTGCCGTGATGGACACGTAACGTCCCTGGCCATGCCTACTGGTCCATGCATCTGTTGTCAGGTGCACCTTTGTGCTCACAGATTGCCTGAGTGCATGGACGATGCGCTCTTTAACATGCTGGTGGAGGGCTGGGATGGCTTTTCTGGAAAAAAAGTGTCGACTGGGTAGCTCGTAGCGTGGTACAGCGTAGTCCATCAGGTCTTTGAAAGCTTTGCTTTCAACTAACCGGTAGGGCATCATCTCTAACGAGATTAGTCTAGCTATGTGGGCGTTCAAACCCTGTGTACGCGGATGCGAGGCTAAGTATTTCCTTTTTCTAACCATAGTCTCATGTAGGGTGAGCTGGACTGGAGAGCTGGAGATCGTGGAACTAGCGGGGGTGCCGGTGGACATGGCAGACTGAGAGACGGTGGGAGATGGTATTGTTGCCGCCGGTGCCCTAGATGCAGTGTTTCCTACTACGAAACTGGTGATTCCCTGACCCTGACTGCTTTGGCCTGGCAAAGATACCTGCACAGATACAGCAGGTGGTGCGCTAAATGGTGGTCCTACACTGCCGGAAGGGATGTTGCGTTGATGACTAGCTTCATTGGCCGAGGGTGCAACAACCTTAAGGGACGTTTGGTAGTTAGTCCAAGCTTTCAAATGCATGGTGGTTAAATGTCTATGCATGCAACTAGTATTGAGACTTTTCAGATTCTGACCTCTGCTTAAGGAAGTAGAACATTTTTGACAGATGACTTTGCGCTGATCAATTGGATGTTGTTTAAAAAAATGCCAGACTGCACTCTTTCTAGCATCGGATACCTTTTCAGGCATTGCAGACTGAGCTTTAACCGGATGGCCACGCTGTCCTCCACCAGGTTTTGGCTTTGCCACGCGTTTTGGGCAAGATACGGGCCCGGCAGATGGAACCTGTGGCGATGTTGATGCCTGCTGCGGCCCCTCCTCCTCCTCTGCTTCAGAACTGCTGCTGCCTGCACCCTGTTCCCCCAATGGCTGCCAATCGGGGTCAAGAACTGGGTCATCTAATAACTCTTCTTGTACCTCCTGCGCAACTTCGTCTGTGTCACCGTGTCGTTTGGTGGTATAGCGTTCGTGATGGGGCAACATAGTCTCATCAGGGTCTGATTCTTGATCAGCACCCTGCGAGGGCAATGTTGTGGTCTGAGTCAAAGGACCAGCATAGTAGTCTGGCTGTGGCTGTGCGTCAGTGCACTCCATGTCAGATTCAACTTGTAATGGGCATGGACTGTTAACTGCTTCACTTTCTAAGCCAGGGACGGTATGTGTAAAGAGCTCCATGGAGTAACCCGTTGTGTCGCCTGCTGCATTCTTCTCTGTTGTTGTTTTTGCTGAAGAGGACAAGGAAGTGACTTGTCCCTGACCGTGAACATCCACTAACGACGCGCTGCTTTTACTTTTACCAGTTTCACGAGAGGAGGCAAAAGAGCTAGAGGCTGAGTCAGCAAGATAAGCCAAAACTTGCTCTTGCTGCTCCGGCTTTAAAAGCGGTTTTCCTAATCCCAGAAAAGGGAGCGTTCGAGGCCTTGTGTAGCCGGACGACGAACCTGGCTCCACAGCTCCAGACTTAGGTGCAATATTTTTTTCCCCACGACCACCTGATGCTCCACCACTACCACTACCCTCATTACCAGCTGACAATGAACGCCCCCGGCCACGACCTCTTCCACTAGACTTCCTCATTGTTTTAAAAACGTAACCAAACTAACGTTATTTGTTGCAGTCACACAACTTACACGGTGAGCTATAACTTCAGTATGATTTAGCTACCCCTTTACAGGTTGGTGAGACCACAGCGAAAATCAGGCCCAATGTTACACACTCTGTTTTTGGTGGCTGCAAATTAGAGAGATGCCCCACACGCAGGACTGTCACTGAAGCACAAATGTTAATATTAATGTCACACTATTATTTTTTTTTTATTTTTATTTTTTTCAGGAACACTTTAGAAACCCCAAAAAAAAAAAAAAAAAAGATTTTTGCAGGGAGAATTTAGAAAACAAATGTAACAAACTATATGCTTTCTATGGGCCACTGAGTGAGAGATGACGCACACAGGAATCAGGAGTGGCACACAAGCCCAGAGGCCAATATTTTTCTACCAATGATTGATGGAGTTATTTTCTCTGGTAGATTTTGGAACCCAAATCAAGGAAAAAAAATATAGGCTTTCTATGGACCACAATTGGAGAGAGAGAGAGAGAGAGAGAGAGAGAGAGAGATGGCACACCCAGGAGTCAAGACTGGCACACAAGCAGAAAGGCCAATATTAATCTCCCATTTTTTTGGGGGGTTTGTTTTTTTTTTTTTTTTTTTTTTCAGGGAGACTTTAGAAAAAAAAATAATAAAAAAAATATGATTTTATCAGGAAGAATTTAGAAACCAAATAAAATAAAATGATTTTTTCAGGGAGAATTTATAAAACAAATAAAAACAAAAATAGGCGTTCTATGGCCCACTGACTGAGAGATGACGCACACAGGAGTCAGGAGTGGCACACAAGCCCAGAGGCCAATATTTTTCTACCAATGATTGATGTAGTTATTTTCTCTGGTAGATTTTGGAACCCAAATCAAGGAAAAAAAATATAGGCTTTCTATGGACCACAATTGGAGAGAGAGAGAGAGAGAGAGAGAGAGATGGCACACCCAGGAGTCAAGACTGGCACACAAGCAGAAAGGCCAATATTAATCTCCCACTGTTTTTTTTGGTTGTTTTTTTTTTTTTTTTTTCAGGGAGACTTTAGAAAAAAAAAATAATAAAAAAAATATGATTTTATCAGGAAGAATTTAGAAACCAAATAAAATAAAATGATTTTTTCAGGAAGAATTTATAAAACAAATAAAACCAAAAATAGGCGTTCTATGGCCCACTGACTGAGAGATGACGCACACAGGAGTCAAGACTGGCACACAAGCAGAAAGGCCAATATTAATCTCCCACTGTTTTTTTTTTTTTTTTTTCAGGGAGACTTTAGAAAAAAAAATAATAAAAAAAATATGATTTTATCAGGAAGAATTTAGAAACCAAATAAAATAAAATGATTTTTTCAGGGAGAATTTATAAAACTAATAAAACAAAAAATAGGCGTTCTATGGCCCACTGAGTGAGAGATGACGCACACAGGAGTCAAGACTGGCACACAAGCAGAAAGGCCAATATTAATCCCCCAATGTTTTTTTTGTTTGTTTTTTTTTTTGTTTTGTTTTTTTCAGGGAGACTTTAGAAAAAAAAATAATAAAAAAAATATGATTTTATCAGGAAGAATTTAGAAACCAAATAAAATAAAATGATTTTTTCAGGGAGAATTTAGAAAACAAATAAAACCAAAAATAGGCGTTCTATGGCCCACTGACTGAGAGAGAGAGAGAGAGAGATGGCACGCTTAGTACTGGCACACAAGCCCAAAGGGCAATATTAATCTCCCTTTTTTTTTCAGGGAGAATTTCTAAAACCCCAAAAAAAAAAAAATAGGCTTTCTATGGCCCACTATTTGTGAGAGAGATGGGACGCTCAGGACTGGCACAGATGGCACGCTCAGGACTGGCACAGAAGCCCAGAGGCCAATATTAATCTCCCTTTTTTTCTGGGAGAATTTATAAAACCAAAAAAATATTTAAATAGGCTTTCTATGGCCCACTATTTGTGAGAGAGATGGCACGCTCAGGACTGGCACAGATGGCACGCTCACAACTGGCACACAAGCCCAGAGGCCAATATTAATCTCCCTTTTTTTCAGGGAGAATTTATAAAACCAAAAAAAAAATTAAATAGGCTTTCTATGGCCCACTATTTGTGAGAGAGATGGCACGCTCAGGACTGGCACAGATGGCACGCTCACAACTGGCACACAAGCCCAGAGGCCAATATTAATCTCCCTTTTTTCAGGGAAAATTTATAAAACCAAAAAAAAAATTAAATAGGCTTTCTATGGCCCACTATTTGTGAGAGAGATGGCACGCTCAGGGCTGGCACAGATGGCACGCTCACAACTGGCACACAAGCCCAGAGGCCAATATTAATCTCCCTTTTTTCAGGGAAAATTTATAAAACCAAAAAAAAAATTAAATAGGCTTTCTATGGCCCACTATTTGTGAGAGAGATGGCACGCTCAGGACTGGCACAGATGGCACGCTCACAACTGGCACACAACCCCAGAGGCCAATATTAATCTCCCTTTTTTTCAGGGAGAATTTATAAAACCAAAAAAAAAAATTAAATAGGCTTTCTATGGCCCACTATTTGTGAGAGAGATGGCACGCTCAGGGCTGGCACAGATGGCACGCTCACAACTGGCACACAAGCCCAGAGGCCAATATTAATCTCCCTTTTTTCAGGGAAAATTTATAAAACCAAAAAAAAAATTAAATAGGCTTTCTATGGCCCACTATTTGTGAGAGAGATGGCACGCTCAGGGCTGGCACAGATGGCACGCTCACAACTGGCACACAAGCCCAGAGGCCAATATTAATCTCCCTTTTTTCAGGGAAAATTTATAAAACCAAAAAAAAAATTAAATAGGCTTTCTATGGCCCACTATTTGTGAGAGAGATGGCACGCTCAGGACTGGCACAGATGGCACGCTCACAACTGGCACACAACCCCAGAGGCCAATATTAATCTCCCTTTTTTTCAGGGAGAATTTATAAAACCAAAAAAAAAAATTAAATAGGCTTTCTATGGCCCACTATTTGTGAGAGAGATGGCACGCTCAGGGCTGGCACAGATGGCACGCTCACAACTGGCACACAAGCCCAGAGGCCAATATTAATCTCCCTTTTTTCAGGGAAAATTTATAAAACCAAAAAAAAAATTAAATAGGCTTTCTATGGCCCACTATTTGTGAGAGAGATGGCACGCTCAGGACTGGCACAGATGGCACGCTCACAACTGGCACACAAGCCCAGAGGCCAACATTAATCTCCCTTTTTTTCAGGGAGAATTTATAAAACCAAAAAAAAAATTAAATAGGCTTTCTATGGCCCACTATTTGTGAGAGAGATGGCACGCTCAGGGCTGGCACAGATGGCACGCTCAGGACTGGCACACAAGCCCAGAGGCCAATATTAATCTCCCTTTTTTTCAGGGAGAATTTATAAAACCCAAAAAAAAATAAAATAGGCTTTCTATGGCCCACTATTTGTGAGAGAGATGGCACACTCAGGACTGGCACACAAGCCCAAAGGCTAATATTAATCTCCCACTGTATTTTTATCAGGGAGAATTTATACACCCCACAAAAAAAAATACAGAAAAATGAAAAGGCTTTCTATGGCCCACTATGTGAGAGAGATGGCACACACAGGGATGGCACTCTAGCAGAAATGCCAAATTGCCAATCTTAATCTCCCACCAAAAAAAAAAAAAAACAGGGAATGTCCTACAATTACTATCTCCCTGCCTGCAGTAATCTCAGCCAGGTATGGCAGGCAGCAATAAGGAGTGGACTGATGCACAAATCAAATAAAAAGTGTGGACAAACAAAAAAGATAGCTGTGCAGAAAGGAAGGAACAAGAGGATTTGTGCTTTGAAAAAAGCAGTTGGTTTGCACAGCGGCGTACACACAGCAATGCAGCTATCAGGGAGCCTTCTAGGGCAGCCCAATGAGCTACAGCACTGAGGGGGAAAAAAAAAAAAAAAACTTCCACTGTCCCTGCACACCGAGGGTGGTGTTGGACAGTGCAAATCGCTGCAGCACAAGCGGTTTTGTGGTTAATGGACCCTGCCTAACGCTATCCCTGCTTCTGACAAAGCGGCAGCAACCTCTCCCTAAGCTCAGATCAGCAGCAGTAAGATGGCGGTCGGCGGGAACGCCTCTTTATAGCCCCTGTGACGTCGCAGACAGCAAGCCAATCACTGCAATGCCCTTCTCAAAGATGGTGGGGACCAGGACCTATGTCATCACGCTGCCCACACTCTGCGTTTACCTTCATTGGCTGAGAAATGGCGCTTTTCGCGTCATTGAAACGCGACTTTGGCGCGAAAGTCGCGTACCGCATGGCCGACCCCGCACAGGGGTCGGATCGGGTTTCATGAAACCCCGACTTAGCCAAAAGTCGGCGACTTTTGAAAATGTTCGACCCGTTTCGCTCAACCCTAGTCATGCCTCCTGTAACCCAGCTCTACCATCGCCGGCCCGCCGTAAGATACCTTAAATTCAGACAATAAGAAGGAACTCCATCTTATTAAAATCTTTATTTGCCATTTTCCACCTCAAAATTTTGCGTCTTATAGTCCGGAAAATACGGTAATCCAATTGGTAAATTATTATTATTCCAAGATCTAGTGATGAAAATCAACTTTTGTTTGTGGGAAAACCTCTTTAATACCTTGTAAATTCTGCCTGATAACTGTCTACACATTTAGGAATTATGGCGGTTCCTTAACCCTAATGATATTTTATAGATATAATTATTTTTATAGTTTGTTAGTAAATCCATCATGAACATGCAGGGGGCGCTCATGCGGCTTTTCTATGGTTAGTTCAAGGATATTAAACCCTTCATCCACATGCAATTCTGTTTTTACCATGTTCACCAAATGCTAAAACTGATCTGACAATAAGATTCTCCAGGTTATAACGAGTACGCAGATATTAAACACTAGATGGTGGCCCGATTCTAACGCATCGGGTATTCTAGAATATGTATGTATGTATGTATATATATATAGCAGCCACATAGCATATAGCAGAGGCCACGTAACACAGACAGCCAAGTAGTATATAGGAGCCACGTAGTATATAACACGGCCATGTAGTCTATAGCACAGCCACGTAGTATATAACACAGCCCACATAATATATAGCACAGCCCACGTAATATATAACACAGCCCACGTAGTATATAACACTGCCCACGTAGGATATAACACTGCCCACGTAGGATATAAGAGCCCACACAGTATATAACATAGCCCACGCAGTATATAACACTGGCCACGTAGTATATAACACAGCCCACGTAATTTATAGCAGCCACGCAGTATATAACACAGCCCACGTAGTATATAACACTGCCCACGCAGTATGTAACACAGGCCACGCAGTATATAACACTGCCCACGTAGTATATAGCAGCCTCGCAGTATATAACACAGGCCAAGTACTATATAGCAGTGTGGGCACCATATCCCTGTTAAAAAAAGAATGAAAATTAAAAATCGTTATATACTCACCCTCCGGCAATGCATCTCTGGGAACGGAAGCTGGCAGTAGCCTTGCGCGCATCGGTGGACGACGGAAGGTGAGTATATAATGATTTTTTATTTTAAGTAGGAAAGGGCGAATTCGCGGCCGGACTGCCCATCGCTGATTGGTGGCCGCCAATCAGCGGCGCAGGATTTCCGTTACAGACAGACAAACAGACGGAAGTACCCCTTAGACAATTATATAGTTATATGTATAGTTATTTTTGCTGTTTAAGTGGTGAAAAAAAAATCAGAAATTTGAAAATAAAATTCTGTTTATGATACGATTTTCTGAGATCCATAGCGTCTCCATTTATTGTGATCTGGGGCCGGTGAGGGCTTGTTGTTTGAGCGCCGAACTGACATTTTTATTGATGCCATTTTGGGGTAGGTTAGGTACAATGTATTTTTCGTCTCTTGTTGCATTTTATTGCAATGTTGTGGTGGCCAAAAAAAATGTAATTGTGGAGTTTTGATTTTTTTTCACGTTACACCGTTTACCGATCAGATTAATTTACTTTATACATTGATAGATTGGGCGATTCTGAAATCAGCGATGCCAAATAAGTGTATTTTTTGTATTGTTTTATCTTTAATGGAGCAAAATATTTTATGTGCATTTATGTATATTTGCTCTTGTGTGTATATACATACAGTATGTGTGTGTGTAACATGCATTGTGTGTGTATATGTGTGTGTATTCACCCAAAGACCAGTGGCTAGACTGAACGTGCCAACCATTCAAACTTCAGGTTTTGAAAAAACACTTGGTGGGAAAAAGAGAAAAAAAAAGAAAAGTGCATGTCATATCTTTGGCAATGTGCAGACACGGATTACTGAAGACATTTTGGATCAGAAACTGAACTGAAATTCTACAAATCCTCCTTCAAATCTCAAAACTCCTCAAAAACTTTTTTTGTTTTTGAGTTTTCACTCAGTTTTGCTCCCAAAAAAAAAGTTTTGCTTCATGGGACGTGTAGGAGTCAGAATTTCCTGCTGCATTAACAGCAAATCCTCATTACTGGAGTAAGATTTCAGGTATAAGGAACATCACAGCTCATCATGACTTAGATTTGCTCACCTGAGGAGGAAGTGAAGTTGGATTGCCCCGTCAGGGCAGCGGGGTACTCTGTACCGGGTCCTGCGGTTCACAGGGGATGTCACAGTGGCTGACCTGGTCCGTGGCCCTGGGATGTCAGTGTAAAAGGGAAAGGTCTTTAAAGGGATAAAGTTTGTGTTCATGACGCCACCTGTTGTATTCGGTCAGGGTGACCGACGCTGCTTTAAGGGGTCCACTGGGGTGATGTTATGGCAGCTAGATGGTATACCTTCCCACAGGTGAAGTATGTCCCCAGGGCTTCCCAGAAGTGTAGATGGTGGTATGGTGAGAGGCGCAGAGAAGAACGAGGACACAAGGTTGCAGTCTCTTTACCTTTACTGAAGACTTCAGCGTCCACAGTCCAGAGCACCAGACCACAGGGTAGGCAGAGTCCGGCCGGTCTGAAGGCAAATCCAGAGTCCCCCTATCCAGGTGGAAATCAGTAGCCTTCCTTTGCGCTGCAGTGTTGTAGTCGCTTACTGCTAAGCTTCTCATAATGTCCTCACAACTGTTGTAGATGTTATGTCTCTCTCTGTCCCCCGGATTGGATAGGACAAACCCCTATGACCGGTGGCTTGAGGCGGTTTATAGGGACTCTATCATGCCCCAGCCTCTAAGGGGTGCCACCGTGCCTCCTGGGTGTAGGGCGAACAGGTAACGTGAAATTAGCTGTCCTGCCGGTCTCTGGAGCAAGGCATAAAGGTCGTTACTCACTCCGGTGTTCCGGCTACCGGGATTCTGCACCTCAGAAGGAGGCAGCCTGTTGTGAATTCTGCTCTTGGGCTCCCCCTGGTGGTTGTTGATGGTAATGCAGTTGTGCCTGGGCGGCAGTCCTGGACAGGTGTTTCTGCTAATTGCAATTCGGACTGGGGTATTTAGCTTTGCAGGACTCATTAGTCCTTGCCAGTTGATATTTTGTAGTTTTTGTGCTGACCGCTTAGTATCCTGTACTATACTTTCCTATCTAGGTAGAAATGGCCTCCTTTGCTAATCCTGTTTTCCGCCTGCGTGTGTCTTTTCCTCTCCTACTCACCGTCATTATTTGTGGGGGGCTGCCTATCCTTTGGGGGTCTACTCTGAGGCAAGTCAGTTTTCCTATTTTCTATCTTTAGGGATATTTAGTCCTCCGGCTGTGTCGAGGTGTCTAGGTCTGGTTAATGGCTGCACTCAAAATTTCTGTGCTAAAGCAAGGAAATGTGCGATATATGAAATGGGAATAGCATAATGGCTAGTGAAATTTATGAGATTCTTAGCACAAGATTTGGCCAAAAGTTGTGAGCCCATCCACCAAACGTCAAGGTAATCTCAGAACGGATGGGTACCTGAGCTGACTGCCTAGTGTGAACACTTACCTATGGCTAATAACATGGTAAAGCCTGCTTTTATAGGAAGCTCAGAACCAACTGTGTTTGGATGCAATTAAAATCACAGCATGGTGAAGGGCGGGGCGGTCAAGTCAGAAAAAATAGTACACAGTAAATATAGGAAAACTGACTGAACAGCAATCTAGTCTGAACTGGTGCATAACCAAAAAAGTCATATAGCAAATAGATCAATGGCTGCACTCAAAATTTTCTGTGCTAAAGCAAGGAAATGTGCGATACATGAAATGGGAATAGCATAATGGCTAGTGAAATTTATGAAAAAACACATGAGATTCTTAGCACAAGATTTGGCCAAAAGTTGTGAGCCCATCCACCAAACGTCAAGGTAATCTCAGAACGGATGGGTACCTGAGCTGACTGCCTAGTATGAACATTGCTTTGGCGGCAATTTTCAGAAAGGGTTTTTCTGAATCCATTAAGGATGTTATGGTGGGGTTTCCCACACCCTCCAATCTGAGTGATTCTATGTCTTTGGCCATTCAGATTGACCGGCGCTTGCGGGAGCGCAGGGCATTATCTTCAGGACAAGTTCCTGAGCCTATGCAGTGTGATAGGATTCTGTCTAAAACGGAACGACAAGGTTTCAGACGTCTCAATAGGTTGTGTTTTTATTGTGGCGACGCTTCTCATGTCATTTCTGTCTGCCTTAAGCGGACAAAAAGGATCGCCAGTTCATTTACCATCAGTACTGTACAACCTAAATTTCTGTTATCTGTGTCCTTGATCTGTTCATTGTCATCATTTTCTGTCATGGCGTTTGTGGATTCAGGCAACGCCTTGAATTTGATGGACTTCGACTTTGCTAGGCGTTGTGGTTTTCCCTTGCAGCCTTTGCAGAATCCTATTCCTTTAAGGGGTATTGATGCTACACCCTTGGCTAAAAATAAGCCCCAGTTTTGGATGCAGGTGACCATGCGCAGGGCGCCAGCCCACCAGGAAGATTGTCGATTTATGGTGTTGCATAATTTGCATGATGCTATCGTGCTGGGTTTCCCGTGGTTACAGGTACATAATCCTGTTTTGGATTGGAAGTCCATGTCTGTGACTAGTTGGGGTTGTCAGGGGGTTCATGAGGATGTTCCTCTGATGTCAATCACCCCTTCTTCCTCTTCTGAAGTTCCGGAGTTTTTGTCTGATTTTCAGGATGTATTCGATGAGCCAAAGTCCAGTTTTCTTCCACCGCATAGGGATTGCGATTGTACTATTGACTTGATTCCAGGCTGTAAGTTTCCTAAGGGTCGACTTTTCAACCTTTCTGTACCTGAACATACCACCATGCGGAGCTATATTAAGGAGTCTTTGGAGAAGGGGCATATTCGTCCATCTTCTTCACCGTTGGGAGCGGGGTTCTTTTTTGTTGCTAAAAAGGATGGTTCCTTGAGACCCTGTATTGATTATCGCCTCTTAAATAAGATCACGGTCAAGTTTCAATACCCTTTGCCTTCTGATTTGTTTGCTAGGATTAAGGGAGCTAGTTGGTTTACTAAGATTAACCTTCGGGGGGCTTATAATCTTGTTCGTATAAAGCAGGGTGATGAATGGAAAACTGCGTTTAACACGCCCGAAGGCCTTTTTGAATACCTTGTGATGCCATTCGGACTCTCTAATGCTCTATCTGTTTTTCAGTCCTTCATGCATGATATCTTCCGGAGTTATCTTGATAAATTCTTGATCATATATTTGGACGATATTTTGATTTTTTCCGATGATTGGGAGTCTCATGTGCAGCAGGTCAGGATGGTATTTCAGATCCTTCGTGACAATGCCTTGTTTGTGAAAGGGTCTAATTGTCTTTTTGGGGTGCAGAAGGTTTCCTTTTTGGGCTTTATTTTTTCTCCCTCATCTATAGAGATGGATCCGGTTAAGGTTCAGGCCATTCATGATTGGATTCAGCCCACATCCGTGAAGAGCCTTCAGAAATTTTTGGGTTTCGCTAATTTTTATCGCCGTTTCATTGCTAATTTTTCCAGCGTGGTTAAACCCTTGACTGATTTGACTAAGGAGGGCGCTGATGTGGCGAATTGGCCCTCTGCGGCTGTCTCTGCCTTTCAAGAACTTAAACGTCGTTTTTCTTCTGCTCCAGTGTTGCGCCAACTTGATGTTTCTCTTCCGTTTCAGGTTGAGGTTGATGCTTCTGAGATTGGGGCAGGGGCCGTTTTGCCTCAGAGGGATCCTGTTGGTTCCTTGATGAAACCGTGTGCCTTCTTTTCCCGTAAATTTTCGCCTGCGGAATGCAATTATGACGTCGGCAATCGGGAGTTGTTGGCTATGAAGTGGGCGTTTGAGGAGTGGCGACATTGGCTTGAGGGAGCTAAGCACCGTATTGTGGTCTTGACCGACCATAAGAATTTGATTTACCTCGAGTCTGCCAAACGGTTGAATCCTAGACAGGCTCGATGGTCCTTGTTTTTTTCTCGTTTTGATTTTGTGGTCTCGTACCTTCCGGGTACTAAGAATGTTAAGGCTGATGCCCTCTCTAAAAGTTTTTTGCCTGATTCTCCTGAGGTCTTGGAACCAGTCGGTATTTTGAAGGAAGGTGTGGTCCTTTCTGCCATTTCTCCTGATTTACGACGGGTTCTTCAGAAATTTCAGGCTGACAAACCTGACCGTTGCCCTGTGGGGAAACTGTTTGTTCCTGACAGATGGACTAGTAGAGTGATTTCTGAGGTTCATTGTTCTGTGTTGGCTGGTCATCCTGGTATTTTTGGTACCAGAGACTTGGTTGGTAGGTCCTTTTGGTGGCCTTCTTTGTCGCGTGATGTGCAGTCTTTTGTGCAGTCCTGTGGTACTTGTGCGCGGGCCAAGCCTTGTTGCTCCTGTGCTAGTGGGTTGCTTTTGCCATTGCCGGTCCCTGAGAGGCCCTGGACGCATATTTCTATGGATTTTATTTCTGATCTTCCTGTTTCCCAGAGGATGTCGGTTATCTGGGTTGTTTGTGACCGATTCTCTAAGATGGTTAATTTGGTGCCTTTGCCTAAATTGCCTTCTTCTTCTGATTTGGTTCCGTTGTTTTTTCAGCATGTGGTCCGTTTGCATGGTATTCCGGAGAATATTGTGTCCGACAGAGGTTCCCAGTTTGTTTCTAGGTTTTGGCGGGCCTTTTGTGCCAAGCTGGGCATTGATTTGTCTTTTTCTTCTGCATTTCATCCTCAGACAAATGGCCAGACCGAGCGAACTAATCAGACCTTGGAGGCCTATTTGAGATGCTTTGTGTCTGCTGATCAGGATGATTGGGTGCCTTTTTTGCCATTGGCCGAGTTTGCCCTTAAAGGTACCGTCACATTAAACGATATCGCTAGCGATCCGTGACGTTGCAGCGTCCTGACTAGCGATATCGTTCAGTTTGACACACAGCAGCGATCAGAATCCTGCTGTGATGTCGTTGGTCGCTGCAGAAAGTCCAGCACTTTATTTCGTCGCTGGACTTCCTGCTGACATCGCTGAATCGGCGTGTGTGACGCCGATTCAGCGATGTCTTCGCTGGTAACCAGGGTAAACATCGGGTTACTAAGCGCAGGGCCGCGCTTAGTAACCCGATGTTTACCCTGGTTACCAGCGTAAAAGTTAAAAAAAAACAAACACTACATACTTACCTTCCGCTGTCTGTCCCTCGGCGTTCTGCTTCTCTGCCCTGTGTAAGCACAGCGGCCGGAAAGCAGAGCGGTGACGTCACCGCTGTGCTTTCCGGCCGTTGTGCTTACACAGGGCAGAGAAGCAGAGCGCCGAGGGACAGACAGCGGAAGGTAAAGTATGTAGTGTTTTGTTTTTTTTACTTTTACGCTGGTAACCAGGGTAAACATCGGGTTACTAAGCGCGGCCCTGTGCTTAATAACCCGATGTTTACCCTGGTTACCGGCATAGTTGGTCGCTGGAGAGCTGTCTGTGTGACAGCTCTCCAGCGACCAAACAGCGACGCTGCAGCGATCCGGATCGTTGTCGGTATCGCTGCAGCGTCGCTTAGTGTGACGGTACCTTAATAATCGGGCTAGTTCGGCTACTTTGGTTTCGCCTTTTTTTTGTAATTTTGGTTTTCATCCTCGTTTTTCTTCTGGCCAGGATGAGCCTTCTGACTTTCCTGGTGTGGATTCTGTGGTTGACAGGTTGCAGCAGATTTGGGCTCATGTGGTGGACAATTTGGTGTTGTCTCAGGAGGAGGCTCAACGTTTTGCTAACCGTCGTCGGTGTGTTGGTTCCCGGCTTCGGGTTGAGGATCTGGTTTGGTTATCTTCCCGTCATGTTCCTATGAAGGTTTCTTCCCCTAAGTTTAAGCCTCGGTTTATTGGTCCTTATAGGATTTCTGAGATTATTAATCCGGTGTCCTTTCGCCTGGCGCTTCCGGCCTCTTTTGCTATCCATAATGTCTTCCATAGATCTTTATTGCGGAAATATGTGGAGCCCGTTGTTCCCTCTGTTGATCCTCCGGCCCCTGTGTTGGTCGATGGGGAGTCGGAGTATGTTGTTGAGAAGATTTTGGATTCTCGTTTTTCGAGGCGGAAGCTTCAGTACCTTGTCAAATGGAAGGGTTATGGCCAGGAGGATAATTCTTGGGTTTCGGCCTCTGATGTCCATGCCGCTGATTTGGTTCGTGCCTTTCATTTGGCTCATCCTGATCGGCCTGAGGGCTCTGGTGAGGGTTCGGTGACCCCTCCTCAAGGGGGGGGTACTGTTGTGAATTCTGCTCTTGGGCTCCCTCCGGTGGTTGTTGATGGTAATGCAGTTGTGCCTGGGCGGCAGTCCTGGACAGGTGTTTCTGCTAATTGCAATTCGGACTGGGGTATTTAGCTTTGTACGACTCATTAGTCCTTGCCAGTTGTCAATGTTCTATTGGAAGTATTGGTTCTCTGCCTGGCCTCTCCTGCTTTCTGCCATTTCAGCAAAAGATAAGTGTCTGCTTCATCTTCTTAGGCACACAGGCTGTGTGTCTATTTTCTGTGCTGTTCATAGTTTCTATTTTGTTCCAGCTTAGACTGTCCTGTTGTTTTCTCAGTCTGGTTGGATTCGCTGGAGTCGCAGATATACTCTCCACATCTTTAGTTAGGTGGTGGAGTTTTTGTATTTTTCTGCTGTGGATATTTTGTAGTTTTGTGCTGGCCGCTTAGTATCCTGTACTATACTTTCCTATCTAGGTAGAAGTGGCCTCCTTTGCTAATCCTGTTTTCCGCCTGCGTGTGTCTGTTCCTCTCCTACACACCGTCATTATTTGTGGGGGGCTGCCTATCCTTTGGGGGTCTACTCTGAGGCAAGTCAGTTTTCCTATTTTCTATCTTTAGGGATATTTAGTCCTCCGGCTGTGTCGAGGTGTCTAGGTTTGGTTAGGCACACCCCACGGCTACTTCTAGTGTCTGTGATAAGATCAGGGTTTGCGGTCTGTATAGTTACCACTACTCCAGTGAATGTTTTTTCATGCTGTTCCAAGGCCGCCTGATCATAACAGCAGCCTGTGTAGGGCTGGTCCCCTTCTGATATCCACTCATTTGCTACGACTTCCTTGCACGCTCGCTGCAATACAGTTATTCCTTCAATGTCTCTTTCTAGGAGCTGCAGCTCTGAGGGCATGCACAGCTCTGTGTCCTTCTCCTTCATTCTCTGACAGGATCCCACCCCTGCCAGGGACCAACTACCTGAGCGGAGCTCAGCCAGCAACTCACTAATTTTTCCTACAGGCGACCACATTTTCCAATGAGGAGAGTAGTCCTAATAAATAGGAGCAAGAGCTCCCCCTGGTGGCCTGGAGTGTGAAATGTGTTGCATGTTTGTGATACCTGGATGCAGTTATCCTTCTTTGCCTCCAAATGTAGCATCACTCTCCCCGAGAGTAAAGCAATACCACTGCGACGACCAGGACCCTGGGACGCCGCACCATCATCTGCCTACCTGTGCTCCTGCTCCTGACTAATGGAGCGCCCGCTAGAGCCGTGGGGTACTCGGGCAGGGTCCGACGTTTCTTTGGGGTTTGTCACGGCAGCAGTGACCTGGTCCGTGGCCCTGGGCGTCCAATAAAACCAAAATGTTTATAGGGGATTAATTCGTGAAGCCACCCTTGGTGTTCAGCAATAAGAAAATGGCTGACGCTGCGGTACAGTTCCACTGGGGCAGTTGGTGACGCAGCAGAGATGTCACAGCTCTCCACGGGTAGAGCTAGGCCCCAGGGCAGTTATGGTGTTAAAGGTGATGGTGGATGTTGTGATGCAGGGCAGGTGACGCAGCAAATAATGCCGAGGTCACAGCAGGGTGCAGTTTCCACACTTTACTCTCTGTTCAGATGTTATTCCCCAGCCGGGGTGCTGTGTCCTCCAGGTCAGTGGTCCAGCTAACTCTCCAGTAGTTTGGGGTGCACTCCACAAGAACCCCGTTGTTATGTTCCTTCCCTGGCTGTCTCTCTGTGCTGGCTCTCTCCTCTCCTGCCCTGCGCCTTCACACACAGTGTCCCAAACCAGCAGCCTCGGATCTTGTCGGGCGACATCCTCTTGGTCCCCTTGACCCTATGTGGCTGCTTTTTCAGTGAGTGTGTGTGGTTGTGGCCCGTAGAGATACCACAGCCTCCGGCTGGCTACCTGAGCCTTGTAATTCTCCACTAGTCTGGGGGCGGTTCCCCCACTACAACCTGGTCCCTCCACCCGACAACAGTCAGTGTGGATACGGGCCCCACGGGTGGATTCCTCACTACCCGTGCCCCTATGACCCCTTCTCTCTCTTCTTTCTGTCAGGAGCTTCTCTCTATCTTCCTTGTTTTCTCCTCTTTCTGTCCTCTCGTGCTGGGGAGAGCTCCTCACTGCTCAAATCCCCAGCTCCCACTGTCTCTAACGTCTCCTCACTCCTCCTCACAGACTGACTAACTTTCTAGACCTTTTCTGACTCCTCCTACTGTTTCCATGACAACCCCTCTAATTGTTACTCTCTCTACTTCCTCCATCCACACTCTCTACCTAGCTCCTCCCGGGCCCTGAGAGGTCTGGTGTTGGATGTAAGTGTATGGGTTCTCGATCATGCCCCTCCTTACCTTACCGAGGTGCAGTTCCTCTGTTGCGACCGGACCTCAAGGGCGCCACATTAAGGTAATAAATATTATTATATACATTTATAAGCTTATTACCTATATGGTCTCTATAATTGTCCTAGCCCCTTGTGTCGCCCTTGTATCTTATCTATCCTATTGCATTGTTTAGGATTTATATCCTTCTATTGTTTCAATGTAATACACTAGAACTTTGAATAGGATTTTCCTTTTTCACCGTAGACTCTTTACATTGGATTAGTAAAATTTTACTTTAAGTTAATGCAGGGCAGGCACCTTGATCCAGTTTTGTGCTGGGTATTTGCAAAGGCAAATCTTTCATGTTCTATATACCATAGATGACATACACTTCCCCCTTCTGGGCACTTTGCTCTTTTATACATTTTCTATGTGTTATGTTAATGTGCTAAATAAAAATTGATCTTATGCAGCGCCCCAGGGTCCTGGTCGTTGCAGTAATATCATTCTCCCCTAGGGGGGAGTGATGTTACGTTTGGAGGCAATAAAGAAGATCTCGTTACCAGGTAACACCAACACACAACACACTTCATACTCCAGTCCACCAGGGGGAGCTATGCTCCTATTTATTAGGGCACTCTTCAAATATAGGTAAAACTGGTGGTCTGGATACAAAGTTAGACAGAAGCTGACAGAGCTTCGCTCAGGCAGTTGCTATCTGAGCTCCGCTCAGGTAGTTGGTCCCTGGCAGGGGTGGGATCCTGTCAGAGGCCTAGACAGAAGGCCACGGAGCTGCGCCTGCCCCATGTGTGGCAGCTTCCAGAAAGAGACACTGAAGGAGAACTGTATTGTAGAGTATGACAAAAAGTCATAGCAAAAGGAGAGGAAACCAGAAGGAGTTCTGCCCTACACAGGCTGCCTCCTTCTGAGACGCAGGATCCGGTAGCCAGAACACCAAGGGAGCAACAGTTCCTTATGCCTTGCTCCAGAGACCGGCAGGACAGGTAATTCCACGTTACCTGCCCGCACTATACCCAACAGGCAAGGTGGTACCCACGAGAGGCTGGGGCGTGATAGAGTCCATGTAAAAAGCCTCACGCCACCGGTCATACGGGTTTGTTCCTATCCATCTGGGGGACAGAGAGAGACATAGCATCTAGAACATCTACAATAGTTGTGAGGACCTTATGAGAGGCTCAGCAATAAGGTACTACAGCATCCAGGTGCTAGAGGAAGGCTACTGATTTCCATCTGGATAAGGGAACTCTGGATTTGCCTTCAGACCGGCCGGACTCTGCCTACCCTACTCTGGACTGTGGATGTTGAAGCCTCCAGTAAAAAGGTAAAGAGACTGCAACCTTGTGTCCTCGTTATTCACTGCGCTTCTCACCATCCACCATCTACACTCCGGGAAGCCCTGGGGACATACTTCACCTTTGGGAAGGTATACCATCTAGCTGCCATAACATCACCCCAGCGGACCCCTAAGCAGCGTCGGTCACCCTGACCGAATACCACAGGTGGCGTCACGAGCATTTCCCCTTTAAAGACCTTTCCCTTTTACAACGGATCTCCCGAGGGCCATGGACCGGGTCAGCCACTGTGACATCCCCCTTGAAAACCGAAGGACCCGGTACCGAGTACCCCTTGCCCTACGGGGTCGCTCCACTTATATTTCACTTTCTGGTTCTCTTCATCGGCTGTCCGAACTTATGTTTGTATATTATGGTGTGAAGTGGCAGCCTCTCTATTTATGGACAACATTTGATAAATTAGTTTTAGGGTGCACACAACGTATTTTAGATGCCTATGTACCCACTCAGTTTTGCACAAGAAAGACGCTTCAGGAAAACATTGGCTTTGTTTTTTTCTGAAACATCTTTCTTGGTTTATTTTATGTTTCTTTTTTCTGTGGCTTTGCTGCTGCTCTTGTTTTTTTACATTATGTATACAGTAAAGAATGGTCAGGTCAGTTCTGTTAACTGCTTAGCGGCTTTTGAATCCTGAAGTGGTTGAAAGAAGTTCAAAAAGTTTGAACATTTGCGCAGCAAGTCATTTTGATATTATATTGCATAAAAGTGCTTCTCCCTAAATTAGAATATCATCAAAAAGTAAATTTATTTCAGTTCTTCAATACAAAAAGTGAAACTCGTATATTATATAGAGTCATTACACACAGTAATCTATTTCACGTGTTTATTTCTGTTAGCATTGATGATTATGGCTTACAGCCAATGAAAACTGAAAAGTCATTTTCTTAGTAAATTAGAATAATTCACAAAAACACCTGCAAAGGCTTCCTAAGCATTTAAAAAAGTCCCTTAGTCTGTTTCAGTAGCTCCACAATCATGGGGAAGACTGCTGACTGACAGATGTCCAGAAGGCAGTTATTGACACACTCCACAAGGAGGGGAAGCCACAAAAGGTCATTGGTGAAGAAGCCGGCTGTTCAGAGTGCTGTGCCACCGAGTTTCACATATTAATGGAGAGTTGAGTGGAAGGAAGCAGTGTGATAGAAAAAGATGCACAAGCAATCAGGATAACCGCAGCCCTGAAAGGATTGTTAAGAAAAGGCCATTCAAAAATTTGGGGGAAATTCACAGATGTATCCAGGACGTGGTCTACAAGTGTCGCATTCCTTGTGTCAGGCCACTCATGACCAATAGATACCAGAAGCGACTTACCTGGGCCAAGGAGAAAAAGAACTGGACTGTTGTCAGTGGTCCAAGGTGTTTTCAGATGAAGGTAAATGTTGCATTTCATTTGGAAATCAATGTCCCACAGTCTGGAGGAAGAGTGGAGAGGCCACAATCCAAGCTGCTGGAGGTCTGGTGTGAAGTCTCCACAATCAGTGATGGTTTGGGGAGCCATGTCATCTGCTGGTGTAGGTCCACTGTGTTTTATCAAGACCAAAGTCAGCGCAGCCGTCTACCAGGAACTTTTAGAGCATTTCATGCTTCCCTATGTTGACAAGCTTTTTGAGATAGAAATGTCATTCTCCAGCAGGACTTTGCCCCTGTCCACACTTCCAAAAGTACCAATACCTGGTTTACAACCAACAGTATCACTGTGCTTGATTGGCCAGAATCTATGGAGTATTGTCAAGAGTAAAATGAGAGTCACCAGACCCAACAATGCAGACGAGCTGAAGGCTGCTATCAAAGCAACCTGGGCTTCCATAACACCTCAGCAGTGCCACAGGCTGATCGCCTCCATGCCACGCCGCATTGATGCAGTAATTGATGCAAAAGGAGCCCCGACCAAGTACTGAGTGCATTTACTGAACATACATTTCAGATTTTAAAATCATTTTCAAGTTGGTGTTATAAAGTATTCTAATTTACTGAGATAATGACTTTTGAGTTTTCATTGGCTGTAAGCTATAATCATCAACATTAATAGAAATAAACACATGAAATAAATCACTCTGTGTGTAATGACTCTATAAGATGTATGAGTTTCACTTTTCATATTGAAGAACTAAAATAAATTAACGTTTTGATGATATTCTATTTTCGTGAGAAGCACCTGTAGGTTTATTCTTTTTAGCATTCTTTAAGCACTTTTTCAGTTGGGTTTTACTCTTAAACCTAATCCCCTGTGATGAGGTGAACTTTCTTTTTTCTTTTTGAACCTTTAAGATGGCGATCCCGTGCGCTCCTTTGCTACCGAGTTTTACATATAATTACATAGTTATATATTCACCAAAATTGCTCTTATAATTCAACATACATTCCTCCCAACTGGGAGTTGAAGTACCCTCAAACAATATATTTCTCACATGGGGTGTGACCAAGAACGATTAATTGATTCACACTATGGTACTAATTAAAAGGTAACAGTTTATTAAATTCAGTTAAAAGTATATACAAAATACAAAACTACAGTATAAAAAAGGGTAACATTTGAGTCCACAGAACGAGGGACATAACTGTCATAGGCAATTCAAACCCAAATCTGCATATACACCTACATAAGGAATTGGCCATCTGAAGCAAATTCTCCAGGCAATAGAAACATATCCTAAGTAAGGAGCTAAAGAGGCCCTGTACAAAAGAGAAGTATGTACTATTCCAGCATGGAGTGACCTAACGTTGATATATGGTCATACTTCCATGCACAGGTGGCAATGGTGGAATTAGCAATATATAGATGTAAACTATCATAGGTTACCTTATGGTGTATGCAGGGTGAATGCCCCGACGTCCCTCTGCCCCGACGCGCGTTTCGCGTTTGCTTCTTCTGGAGGCGTGAAGAAGCCTCCAGAAGAAGCGAACGCGAAACGCGCGTCGGGGCAGAGGGACGTCGGGGCATTCACCCTGCATACACCATAAGGTAACCTATGATAGTTTACATCTATATATTGCTAATTCCACCATTGCCACCTGTGCATGGAAGTATGACCATATATCAACGTTAGGTCACTCCATGCTGGAATAGTACATACTTCTCTTTTGTACAGGGCCTCTTTAGCTCCTTACTTAGGATATGTTTCTATTGCCTGGAGAATTTGCTTCAGATGGCCAATTCCTTATGTAGGTGTATATGCAGATTTGGGTTTGAATTGCCTATGACAGTTATGTCCCTCGTTCTGTGGACTCAAATGTTACCCTTTTTGATACTGTAGTTTTGTATTTTGTATATACTTTTAACTGAATTTAATAAACTGTTACCTTTTAATTAGTACCATAGTGTGAATCAATTAATCGTTCTTGGTCACACCCCATGTGAGAAATATAATTACATAGGTCTGATCAGGGGCATGCCTTATGCTATTGGGCCCGTGAGTCTGGTAGGCCTGATAAAGCTCAACATCAGGCCTCCTGTCCCTGTCATCACAATTTCAGCAGTACCCACAGTCCTAGGACGCAGATGCCATTGAAGAAAATGGTGGATCAGGGGGCCAAAAGCTTAATGTAACACCATTCTACCTGTGCCAGTGAGTCTGAGACTCCATGTACTGCAGTACATTACTACATTGCACCTGTATTGCGATGCCTCAGTACTCACACTGCACAGGCCGAAGCCACACGCCAGTAGAATGAGGCAAGGTGAATGGGGTTTTATTTTTAAATGTCAATCATTGTGGGGACATCAAACTAAGCAGGCGCTGTGGGGGCTCATTATACTGAATTAGAGGAGCTAGTGGGGGTCATTATACTGAGTGGGGAGCTGTAGGGGGCAGTTATACTGAATGGGGGGCTGTGAGCCCCCATAATGAGTTGGGGATTGTGGGTGCTCCCATACTTTGCAGGGGCCTCATACTGAGTGGTGTCCTGTGGGGGTTCTCATTCTGTGTAGGGGTGCACAATAGAGGCATCATACTCTGGGGGGTATTATACTACATTAGTGCCACTGTGGGGACATCATACTTTGCTGTAGAAACTGTGGGGACATTGTACTTTGCTGAAGGCACTGTGGGGACATTGTACTTTGCTGGAGGCACTGTGGGAACATTGTACTTTGCTGGAGGCACTGTGGAGACATCATACTTTGCTGTAGACACTGTGGGGACATTGTACTTTGCTGAAGGCACTGTGGGGACATCGTACTTTGCTGAAGGCACTGTGGGGACATTGTACTTTGCTGGAGGCACTGTGGGGACATTGTACTTTGCTGGAGGCACTGTGGAGACATCATACTTTGCTGTAGACACTGTGGGGACATTGTACTTTGCTGGAGGCACTGTGGAGACATCGTACTTTGCTGAAGGCACTGTGGGGACATTGTACTTTGCTGGAGGCACTGTGGGGACATCGTACTTTGATGGCACTGTGGGGACATTGTACTTTGCTGGAGGCACTCTGGGGACATCATACTTTGGTGGAGGCACTGTGGGGACATCATACTTTGCTGAAGGCACTGTGGGGATATCATTCTTTGCTGAAGGCACTGTGGGGACATCTTACTTTGCTGAAGGCACTGTGGGGACATCGTACTTTGCTGGAGGCACTGTGGGGACATCGTACTTTGCTGGAGGCACTGTGGGGACATCGTACTTTGCTGACGGCACTGTGGGGACATCGTACTTTGCTGACGGCACTGTGGGGACATTGTACTTTGCTGGAGGCACTCTGGGGACATCATACTTTGCTGGAGGCGCTGTGGGGACATCATACTTTGCTGAAGGCGCTGTGGGGATATCATTCTTTGCTGAAGGCACTGTGGGGACATCTTACTTTGCTGAAGGCACTGTGGGGACATTGTACTTTGCTGGAGGCACTCTGGTGACATCATACTTTGCTGGAGGCACTGTGGTGACATCATACTTTGCTGGAGGCACTCTGGGGACATCATACTTTGCTGGAGGCACTGTGGGGACATTGTACATTGCAGAAGACACTGTGGTGACATTGTGCTTTGGTAGAGGTGCAGCGCCCCAGAGTCCTGGTTAGTTGCAGTAATGTTATTCTTCCACCAGGGGGAGCGAAGTTACGTCTGAAGGCAATGAAGGAGATCTTCTGTCCAGGTATCACTAACCACATGACACACTTCACACTCCAGCCACCAGGGGGAGCAAAGGGTCTATTTACTAGGCCACTCCTCACAGTTAGGTAAAACTGGTAGTTGGAGGGAAAGTTAGAGAGTTCCTGGCTGGGGACCGACACGGAAAGGTTTCCAGGTCGAGCTGGCTGGAGTGGTCTCCAGTCAGATCCAGACTGCGGTCTCTGAGGAGGACGAGGGTCCACGGAGCTGAGCCTGCCCCACGTGCGGCTGCATCCTAAGACAGAGATATAGAGGAGAAGTGTATTGCAGTGAGTGAGAAACGAAGGCATAGCAACAAGTGGATACCAGAGAGGAGAGTGGCCGAGAGAAGCTGCATCCTTCTGGTGTGCGATCCGGTAGCCGGAATACCGAGGGAGTAAGTGCTCTACCCCTTGCTTCAGAGACCGGCAGGGCAGGTGATTCCAAGTTGCCTGTCTGCCCTTTATACACAGGAGGCAAGTTAACAACCTTAAAGAGGCCGGGGCGTGCTAGAGTCCCTAACCAAAGTCTCAAGTCACCGGTCATACGTGTTTTGTTCTATCCGACCACGGGGAACAGTGAGAGGAGTAACAACAGTGAGGACCTTATTGGAGCTTATATAGGGACCTACTGTGTTACTGTGCGCATAGGAAGGCTATTGCATTCCACCTGGATAAGGGGACTCTGGATTTGCCTTCAGACCGGCCGGACTCTGCCTACCCTGTGGTCCCTACCCTGGACTGTGGATGCTGAAGCCTTCAGTAAAGGTAAAGAGACTGCACCCCTGTGTCCTCGTTATTCACTGCGCCTTACATCGTCCACCATCCACTATCTATACTCTGGGAAGCCCTGGGGACATACTTCACCTGTGGGAAGGTATACCATCTAGCTGCCATAACATCACCCCAGCGGACCCCTCAGCAGCGTCGGTCACCCTGACCGAATACCACAGGTGGCGTCACGAACATTATCCCTTTAAAGACCTTTCCCCCCACAACATCAACGGACCTCCCGAGGGCCACGGACCGGGTCAGCCACCGTGACATCAGCCCGGATCCGATACCCCACGGCCCTTGGGGGCGCTCCAGAGGCACTGTGGTGACATCGTACTTTGCTGGAGGCACTGTGGGGACATTGTACTTTGCTGGAGGCACTGTGGGGACATCTTACTTTGCTGGAGGCACTGTGGGGACATCGTACTTTGCTGCAGGCACTGTGGGGACATCGTACTTTGCTGGAGGCACTGTGGGGACATCTTACTTTGCTGGAGGCACTGTGGGGACATCGTACTTTGCTGGAGGCACTGTGGGGACATCGTACTTTGCTGGAGGCACTGTGGGGACATCGTACTTTACTGAAGGCACTGTGAGGCTTTGTGCACACGTTCAGGTTTTTTCGTGGTAAAAACGCTATAAAAACTCATTAAAAACGCATACATTATGCATCCTATCATTTAGAATGCATTCTGCATGTTTTGTGCACATGATGCGTTTTTTTCTGCGAAAAAACGCATCGCGGTAAAAAAAAGCAGCATGTTCATTAAGGGTATGTGCACAAGCTACGGATTTTGTTGCGGATCAGCAGCGTTTCCGCAGCTGCGGATCTGCAGCGGTTTCCCATGAGTTTACAGTACCATGTTAACCTATGGGAAACGAAATCCGCAGTGCACATGCTGCGGAAAAAAACGCGCGGAAACGCAGCAGTTTACATTCCGCAGCATGTCTATTCTTTGTGCGGATTCCGCTGCGGTTTTACACCTGCTCCAATAGAAAACTGCAGGTGTAAAGCCGCAGCGGAATCCTCAGTAGAAACCGCGATAAATCCGCAGGAAAAACCGCAGCGGTTTTGCACTGCGGTTTTTCCAAATCCGCTGCAGAAAAATCCGCAGTCCTCCAGAATACGTGTGCACATACCCTAATTTTGCGGATTTTCTGCGTTTTTCCCGCTATTCTATGCATTTGGGAAAAAACCACTCCAAAAAACGCGTCAAAAACACGGTAAAATCGTGGTAAAAATGCATTCGGATTTCTGTCAGAAATGTCCGTTTTTTTGTCAGGAAAATTTCTGCAAGAAATCCTGACGTGTGCACATACCCTGAGGAGATCTTAAGCTAGGTTCAGATTGCGTTAGTGCAATCCGTTTAGCGCCTAGCGCTAGCAGATTGCGCTAACGCAATGTTTTGTAAAGGGGTCGCGTTAAACATCCCCGCTCTCGCAGAACGGACCTCGGGCGCGCCACAAAACACCGGCCCATTGCTAGCGCGTGCCGAAAATGGCACGCGCTAGTGATGCGCGTCCCCATTGCTGTGAATGGGCGCGCTAACTGACGCGTTGCACGGCGTTAATTTCGCCGTGCAACGCTGTCCGTTAGCGCAGTCCCATTAACGCAATGGGAACCTAGCCTAACTTTGCTAGTGGCACTGTGGAGGCGTTGTAATTTGCTTGAGGCACTGTGAGGATATTGCTGGAGGCACTGTGGGGACATCTTTCTTTGCTGGAGGCACTGTGGGGACATCGTACTTTGCTGGAGGCACTGTGGGGACATCTTTCTTTGCTGGAGGCACTGTGGGGACATCTTTCTTTGCTGGAGGCACTGTGGGGACATCTTTCTTTGCTGGAGGCACTGTGGGGACATCGTACTTTGCTGGAGGCACTGTGGGGACATCTTTCTTTGCTGGAGGCACTGTGGGGACATCATACTTTGCTGGAGGCACTGTGGGGACATCTTTCTTTGCTGGAGGCACTGTGGGGACATCATACTTTGCTGGAGGCACTGTGGGGACATCTTTCTTTGCTGGAGGCACTGTGGGGACATCTTTCTTTGCTGGAGGCACTGTGGGGACATCTTTCTTTGCTGGAGGCACTGTGGGGACATCTTTCTTTGCTGGAGGCACTGTGCGGACATCTTACTGTATGTGTGGGGTGAAACTGTTGATAGTTACTATACTCAGTGTGTGGGTAGGAGGAAAATGTGTATCACTTACTTTAATACAGACACAATTACTGTGTATGTGTCACATTACATGTCATTGTCCTGGTTTATGATGGAAGCTACAACTCCACCTAATATATATAGACGTGCATCCGTAGCTCTGCCCCCAGCCTGGGTGCTCAGCTCCTTCCTCCAGGGTCGGGGCCATTGCTGCTGAGGCTTCAGGCTGAGGAGGAGGTCGGTTCCCATGGAGGTCGGCTCCTATGAATCTCCTTATTTAGTCAGCCTGTGAGGCGGCGCCGGGCTCTGCATTCCCACCGCTCACACATCACAGCATGGGACTCCATCTCCGCCCTGACACAATCCCAAATCTTCAGTGACAGGCTCAGCATGGCGGTGTGAGGTGCGCCTGGAGGCCGGCAGGATGACAATGACCCCTCAGCAGAAGACGCCCAGCAAGGACCTCGGGTGGTGGCTCCAGGAGGGCGGCAAGGTGGGCACTGTCATTCCTTACAATTGGGCTGATACTTCTAGTTCACACCACAGTGTATGGAGGCTGCTCCTGACAACCCTGCTGCTATCAGTTCTGCTAGTTACCAGCTGTTTGTACATAGAATATTATCTGCATAGTATATCTCATAAATCATCACATGGCGTCCTGGGCAGAGTATTGTGCACCTGACTTTACCTGTCAGGGTTGTCAGCTGTGCTGGATGTTCTTTATAATCTGCACACATAGGGAACCTTGTATCCCATGTGATGTGTCTGTGCCTTTATAAAAGCTTCTGCACATTCACACGACTGTATAAATCAGACAAGTGCTATCTGTGGTTTTGACGGAAAGTTCTCATACCCATGATATATTATAGGTCTGTGCACATCTCCGATTATTCTATAGGGCATGCGTGATTTGCCTCTGAGAATGGGATGACACTTGCCCCTTTATGTCTATGGGTCCGGGGGAAAAATGGGACTGCACTCGGATGACATCTGAGTGCGGCGCAATTTACACATACTGACAGAATGGAGAAGATGGAGAGACTTTTTTTCTCTCTACCTCCGAGAAAAACGGATCACACTCTGATGAAACCCTCATTAAACTCTGATCAAACTCTGATGAGGGTGATTAGCTTCATCGGACCAACTTAGGTGGAGAGAACATGGCGGTGTGACCCTGGCGCCTCTCTCAGCATTTCACAGGTTACACGGTAACGCCAACGTCTGTGCCTGGTGCTGCTGCGATTATTAGAGCTGGGATCCTTGTAAACAGTGGGTAGATCACAGATCAGTCGGAATCACACTGAACTCTGACAAGTGAGTGTTGTGCAGGTCACATTGTTGCACCACAGGGAATCATTAGATACAATGGCGCGTCAGTCATGACATAAATGCTGTTAGTTTAGTCCTATAAGTTTTTCTGCGCTCTAAAAATTCTTTATCATTTATTATTATTTCCCAATGTATCTGTGATAACAGGTTGTCAGTCTGTGATTTTTTTTATATATATAAGTTGTCAGGAAAAAAAAAAGGAAAATATTATAACCATACGATATTTCTCATCAGATACGGCACAAGTTGCCATTACCTGTGTCAGTGCGCACGAACGCCTACAATCTGGCCATTAAAAAAAACAATCTTGGTCAAACAGAGACGGACATTTCACAGCAAAGAGGAATATACATTCACTTTATACAAGAGCTTTCCTTTACCAGTAACATTTCTTTGCCATAGAAAAGTACAATAATCTTAAACAATACAAGTCATAACTGGTACAGGAGGAGAGAGGACCCTGCCCGCGAGGGCTCACAATCTAAATGAAAAAAGTCTGATTATCCGATAGAAATGTCAGACATGCTGCTCTGTATACATGCTGCTCTGTATATGTGCTTCCCTCAATACGTGCTGCGCTGAGTACGTGCTGCGCTCCTTACATGCTGTGCTCCATACATGCTGCGCTGAGTACGTGCTGCGCTCCATATGTGCTGCCCTCAATACGTGCTGTGCTGAATGCGTGCTGCGCTCCATACATGCTTCTCTGAATATGTGCTGTGCTCTATACGTGCTGCTCTCCATATATGCTGAGCTAAATACATGCTGCGCTGAATACTTGCTGTGCGCCATACATGCTGCGCTGCATACGTGCTGTGCTCCATACATGCTGCACTTCATACGTGCTGTGCTCCATACATGCTGCGCTCCATACATGCTGCGCTTCATACGTGCTGTGCTCCATACATGCTGCGCTCCATGCATGCTGCGCTTCATACGTGCTGTGCTCCATACGTGCTGTGCTCCATACAAGCTGCGCTCCATACATGCTGCGCTCCATACATGCTATGCTCCATACATGCTTCGCTCCATACATGCTGCGCTCCATATGTGCTGTGCTCCATAGTACTGCCCTGAATACGTGCCGCCCTGAATACGTGCCGCCCTGAATACGTGCCGCCCTGAATACGTGCCACACTGAATACGTGCTGCCCTGAATACCTGCTGTCCTGAATGTGCTGCGCTAAATACGTGCTGCGCTCCATACGTGCTGCCCTGAATACGTGCTGCGCTCCATACATGCTGCCCTGAATACGTGCTGCGCTGAATACATGCTGCCCTGAATACGTGCTGCGCTAAATACGCGCTGCGCTCCATATGTGCTGCCCTGAATACGTGCTGTGCTGAATATGTGCTGCGCTGAATACGTGCTGCGCTAAATACGTGCTGCGCTCCATACGTGCTGCCCTGAATACGTGCTGCGCTGAATACATGCTGCCCTGAATACGTGCTGCCCTGAATACGTGCTGCGCTCCATACCTGCTGCGATCCATGCGTGCTGCCCTGAATACGTGCTGCAATGAATACGTGCTGCGCTGAATACGTGCTGCGATCCATGCGTGCTGCCTTGAATACGTGCTGCGCTCCATACGTGCTGCCCTGATTACATGCTGCTCTGAATACGTGCTGCCCTGATTACATGCTGCACTGAATACGTGCTGCTCTGAATACGTGCGGCGCTCCGTTCATGCTGCGCTGATTACGTGCTGCGCTGAATACGTGCTGCCCTGAATACGTGCTGCGCTCCATACGTGCTGCCCTGAATACGTGCTGCGCTGACTACGTGCTGCCCTGAATACGTGCTGCGCTGACTACTTGCTGCACTGAATACGTGCTGCGCTCCATACGTGCTGCCCTGAATACGTGCTGCCCTGAATACGTGCTGCCCTGAATACGTGCTGCGCTGAATACGTGCTGCGCTGAATACTTGCCGCCCTGAATATGTGCTGCGCTGAATATGTGCTGCCCTGAATACGTGCTACCCTGAATATGTGCTGCGCTGAATACGTGCTGCCCTGAATACGTGCCGCCCTGAATACGTGCCGCCCTGAATACGTGCCGCCCTGAATACGTGCCGCCCTGAATACGTGCTGCGCTGAATATGTGCTGCCCTGAATACGTGCCGCCCTGAATACGTGCCGCCCTGAATATGTGCTGCGCTGAATATGTGCTGCGCTGAATACGTGCTGCCTGAATATGTGCTGGTAGTTTCAAAAAACTGACCGTCACATCCAAACATAGACTAAGTGTGAACAGGTGCTGAACCTAGAGTCACCAACTCGTATACAGTCAAATAAATAAGGCAGCACACTGCAGCGCTAAAACATGCAAACATAAAACATGAAAATTGAACTGCATTACTGCACTAAAAATATGAAAAAATGAGAGCGTTTAGAGCATAAATTGGCCAATTCATGTGTACTAGTCTATGTTTGGATGTGACGGTCAGTTTTTTTTTGATTTGTATTCATTAGCCTTCTGACTGAGCACTTTTCCACCTCTTAGCCACAGGTGTTTTAATTACAGCAGGTCCAATACCCCTCCACAGAGAGAGAGAAATTTAGTCTCAGAAGAGGTTTCACAGGTACCCTGTTGTGAATTCTGTTGTCGGGCTCCCTCCTGTGGTCATGAATGGTACTTCGGCTGGTTCTGTCCATCGACTTCCTCTGGTGGGTGTTTCTGAGTTTCCTTCCTCAGGTGACGAGGTTAATTCGTTAGCTGGCTGCTCTATTTAACTCCACTTAGATCTTTGCTCCATGCCACCTGTCAGTGTTCCAGTATTGGTCTGGTTCACTCCTGGATCGTTCTTGTGACCTGTCTTCCCAGCAGAAGCTAAGTTCCAGCTTGTATTTCTTTGGTTTGCTATTTTTCTGTCCAGCTCGCTATTTTTATTGTTGTCTTGCTTGCTGGAAGCTCTGGGACGCAGAGGGAGCGCCTCCGCACCGTGAGTCGGTGCGGAGGGTCTTTTTTGCGCCCTCTGCGTGGTCTTTTTGTAGGTTTTTGTGCTGACCGCAAAGTAACCTTTCCTATCCTCGGTCTGTTCAGTAAGTCGGGCCTCACTTTGCTAAATCTATTTCATCTCTGTGTTTGTATTTTCATCTTTACTCACAGTCATTATATGTGGGGGGCTGCCTTTTCCTTTGGGGAATTTCTCTGAGGCAAGGTAGGCTTTATTTTTCTATCTTCAGGGCTAGCTAGTTTCTTAGGCTGTGCCGAGTTGCATAGGGAGCGTTAGGCGCAATCCACGGCTATTTCTAGTGTGTTTGATAGGATTAGGGATTGCGGTCAGCAGAGTTCCCACGTCCCAGAGCTTGTCCTTTATTATCAGTAACTATCAGGTCATTCCGTGTGCTCTTAACCACCAGGTCCATTATTGTCCTGACCACCAGGTCATAACAGTACCCATTCAAATGAAGACGTTTATTCTCAGCGAGGGAAGGAAAGTGTAGCACCTGGTATACAAGAGATGCCCTAATGTGGCTACCAGGTACACATGAATTGGCCAATTTATGCGCTAAATGCACTCATTTTTTCATATTTCTAGTGCAGTAATGCAGTTCAATTTTCATGTTTGTATGTTTTAGCGCCGCAGTGTGCTGCCTTATTTATTTGACTGTATATGACTTGGTGACTCTAGGTTCAGCACCTGTTCACACTTAGTCTATGTTTGGATGTGACGGTCAGTTTTTTTAAATTTGTAATGCTGATAGTGTGATGGCAGCCTTACTGTCGCACTACAAGAGTAATTAGATAACAGTAGGACAATGCACTTACCTACAAACTTAGCGTAGATGATCCCTGCTGTCCTAACGCACGTTTCGTGCTGCGCTCCATACATGCTGCGCTGAATACGTGCTGCGCTCCATACGTGCTGTGCTGTATACGTGCTGCGCTCCATACGTGCTGTGCTGAATAAGTGCTGCGCTCCATGCATGCTGCGCTGAGTATGTGCTGCGCTGAGTATGTGCTGCGCTGAATACGTTCTGCGCTGATTCTGGCCACTAACCCATAACTCTGCCCATTTGTGTTGTGTATGGAAGAGAAAGTCGCTATCAGTAACATTTTGTCACTTGCTGGATTAGTTACTGGGTTTTTGGAGTGAAGTACAACATTTCTGGGGAATGATAACATGAGGAATCCAGAGAGGCCGGCCAGACATGACAGGGTTAACGTGGGAAATCGTGAGCTATCTGGAGTTTCTTGTTTTTGAGCTGGGGCGGTGAGGAATGGGTAAATATTAAGAGCGGGAAGAGGAATGCTTAAAGGGAAGCTTGCCTTGCGCAGGCGTGTACTACGGAGGACAGAGAATGAACTTCAATCCAATATTGCAGCCAGCGGGTAAGGAAAGGGTGAATCAAACGCCCGAAAACTCCGCCCATATGACCGAAAACCGGTCCCGCCAAATTCAGTTGACAGGTTCCCTTTAAGTGTGAATTCGTGAAGGAGGTGGGGTCGTTTTAGGCAATGAGGGGGAGGGACAGTATAAGGCCGGCACTCTCCTCACAGCGTCAACCATTTTAAGCACCCACCTGAAGAGTTAAGGAAGCTCCCACCCAGCCTCCCCTTTTTTATATGAGGAGTAAGTGTTGGCGGTGCGTTAAGGTCGTTTTTCAATGCTGGGAATGTGAAAAGCTATTGTCAGTGGTGGTATTGTTGTGGCGAGTATGTCAATTTGTCATGGCAGCTCGGCGGGGGGGGAGGCCCTCGAAGTCGGTGGAAGTGGAAAATGGAGGATTAATGGGGGGGGGGATCTTGAGAGGTTCTGGACTCCCCCTGGGTGAATTGAAGTAGGCGGGGTGTGGATATCCCGTTGGAGTGGTATTCAAGGGACACTTGGATGGGTCTTTTGGTTTGACCAGGTTGGTTGTTAGCTATCCTTGAGCTGGTGCATAGCGGCTGGGGGTAAGACTTAGCCTGGGTGGCCAAAAAGTGGGATGTGTGAAGTTTATAATTTCGGGCTTCAAGGACCACCCTCCTTTATTGGTCGTTTATTGTTAAAAATTGTTATAATTTATGTTATTAAAAGGCTGCTGTGGCCATTTAAAATCCAATTAAGGCTTTGAGTGTTTTATTCGGGGTCGTTATATTATATAAGGTGGGTTGTGGTTGGGATTTTATTTTATTAAGGGTTAAGGAAGTTTTATCAATTGGGCTCACAGGAGTCACGTATACCCCTTTCGTCATGACAGTGTGTAATAGACACAATATTAGGATTTCTCCGTAATAGACACAATATTAGGATTTCTCCGACAGTTCTCCTGCGATGTGCTGGGGCCGCGTCTGATCTGTTTCTCTTCTGTTTATCTCAATGCTCCTTTGAATTTGACCAAACAATCAGAGCAGAATCCAAACAATGTGCATATTACGCGCTGCTGTGTCTCCGGCTGTTAGGGCTCATTCTCACCACCATATTTTCGGTCTGAGTGTTGACCATGAAAAAAACCGCCCCGCACTCCGACCAGTGTTAATCCATGGGGCAGTGCAGAAGAGCTATTGTTTTTTTCATTGACCGAATCTGCGCAGCGCTCTAGTTTCTTAAATAAATCAGATGAGACTCGGCCATTCAAGTCAATGGGCACGAAAAATAAAAATGATTTTTTTATACCGCCTTAGTTCCCACAATTAGTTGTCGGTGAGTTTTTGATGCTGTGTATTTTTGTCTTACCGCTCCATCAGAGTGGATGGATTATGACGATCTCACGCCTCGGGGCTTTTTGTTTTTATTACTCAGCATTAACTGACCGGCGGTGCGTGATTCACATCCACGACATGGTACTTTCTCTTGGGTGGACGCTGAGTTATACGTGTGGATTTCCCCCTAAAATTGTATTAGATGAAAAACATCGGCACGTAATATACACACACAGTTAGTTTCAGCTGCGGAAATGCGCTAACGACGCCTGTAATCCGCACGTAACTGCATCCATAACATTGTGTCACAGCCGAACTTCAGGAAGAATCAGATTTATTTCTAGATACAACATACCAAAAATAGGCAAAAACTAGATAAAAACGCAGTGAAGAAAAAACAAAAATAAACCTAATATACCTAATGGTAATCACAAATTCACCAAATACTCACTGTGACGGGTAAGGCTACTTTCACACTAGCGTCGGAATCTCCCCGTCGCAATGCGTCGGGGAGAGAATCCGACGCTAGCGTTTAACGCATTGCACAATGGAGGCAGCGGATGCATTTCTCCGGCGCATCCGCTGCCCCATTGTAAGGTGCGGGAGGTGGGGGCGGAGTTCCGGCCGCGCATGCGCGGTCGGAAAAAGCGGTCCGTCTGGAGCAAAAAATGTTACATGTAGCGTTTTTTGCTCCCGACAGTCCGCAGAAGCACGACGCATCCGTCGCACGACGGATGCGACGTGTGGCAATCCGTCGCAATGTGTCATCAATACAAGCTTATGGGGAAAAAACGCAACCTGCAAGCACTTTTGCAGGATGCATTTTTTCTGCAAAACGACGCATTGCGGCGGATTGCAGTTAACGCTAGTGTGAAAGTAGCCTAAAGCAGCCTAAAAAGTTTTGCCCAAAAGAAAAAAGACAAATACTCACTGTGACGGGTAAAGCAGCCTAAAAAGTTTGGCCCAAAAGAAAAAAAAAATGAAAAACCTCAACGTGCTTCATACAGAAGCTGCTCCAATATAAATGTGCGTCGGTCCATACTGCCGACCAACAGAGAACAACATCCAAGGAAACAAAAAATAATACCGATTTTATTTATCTTTTGTACCGATCCTTTTCCTTATATAAAAAGTTTCGTATTTGGCCCAGAAATCCCTATAAATATACATTTATTAATGCGATGCTTTCCTTAGTATATCACTTGGGACTGTGGTGGTGACGAGGGAGCAGGCAGAGTTCGGGTTTTGGATAGAATTTTTCCTTTGGAACGTTAGTCTGTCGTTACAGAATGAACGGATTTTCTATGCAATGAACTTGGTTGAATTTTAATTTTGAGACTTTTTATTCCAGTTATATTAAACGTCCTATAGTAAAACCTTAGTGATATTACTGAAGGCCGTGGACACTTCTCATCTCACTTCCGGCCATTCTTCTACTTCCAGCTGCAGACTTATTATTAGTCCTTCCACATCTACACTGGGAATATTCCACATGATCCAAAAATATCCAGAATGAAATGTTTTGAGGCTGGAGACTTTGCTGGAGCAGCCGGATTTCCAGATCATATTTAGCCGGACCGATGAATTTCGATGATGGTTCCTCGCTGCCGATGGTCTTGTTTCCTCAGTACTCGATCTTCATGTGTTCTCCGTACCTTACACTTATGATACATGAGTCACTTTATTACGATATTCTGCTTTCACAAATCCTGGGAAAAAAAGATTGATAGATTTATAACTAAAAGAGGAATAATTCCAGATGATGAAGCTATCCTAGACATATTATTCAGAACTTGCTCTTCCTAACATGAATCCACTTGGTCAGATAGACAGACATAGACAATGTGACTGTCCGCCTGCAAATTTCATATATTGATTGGGCGAGACTCGAGAACTTTAGTCCTGTCACCAAATATGTTGTCAACTTATAAGTTGTCCACAGCTATATGCTAAAAAATATAAAAAATAATGCTTCTTATGTTTATTACGGTTACTGCCTAAAATGTACTGGGGATCAGTGTGTAGCAATATATACAGTATATAATCATGACAGTACATGCAAATCCGTATACAGCTCGAATCGGAATTAGAGCAAAAAGAAAAGCAACAAATGGCTGTAATGCCTGCTGCAGTGCAGTAGCACACAACCTCCACCAGGGGGTGCGGGTTAAGGAAAACAGGTACACTCAGAGTGAAATCACAGAGCAGCAGGCAGGAGCCACTAGGTGGCGAAAGAGTAGTCAGAGAAAGCCGGTTCAGCAACAGAGAGGGAATGAAGTACCAGAGGTCACAGCAATACATGTGGTCAGAAACAAGCCAAAGAAGTCAGAGCCGAACGGGAGCAGAAAAGCCAGAGACACAAGACAGTCAAACAGGTCAGAGAACAAGCCGAGTCAAATACCAAGGGTTCACAATACGGAGAGCGAGTACTACAATGAGCGAAGTCACAGGGGAACATCGGAACGAGACCTAGGTAAACGGGCAGAGGATAAATCCGGGTAGAACGGGGTCAGCTGCACAAGCCAGAGACAGGAACTATAACTGACTCTGCCAGCAGGTAACAGCAGACTGAAATAGCCAGACAGATCCCAAAACGTGAGCAAGGAAGATTAACCCCTGCATGACCATCCCAGGGAGAGAATAATCAGAGACAAACCCCGGACTGGATCATGACAATCACCGACCAAATAAAAACATGTACAGTACAGACCAAAAGTTTGGACACACCTTCTCATTTAAAGATTTTTCTGTATTTTCATGACTATGAAAATTGTACATTCACACTAAAGGCATCAAAACTATGAATTAACACATGTGGAATTATGTACTTAACAAAAAAGTGTGAAACAACTGAAAATATGTGTTATATTCTAGGTTCTTCAAAGTAGCCACCTTTTGCTTTGATGACTGCTTTGCGCACTCTTGGCATTCTCTTGATGAGCTTCAAGAGGTAGTCACCGGGAATGGTTGTCACTTCACAGGTGTGCCCTGTCAGGTTTAATAAGTGGGATTTCTTGCCTTATAAATGGGGTTGGGACCATCAGTTGTGTTGTGCAGAAGTCTGGTGGATACACAGCTGATAGTTTTGCTGAATAGATTGTTAGAATTTGTATTATGGCAAGAAAAAGCAGCTAAGTAAAGAAAAACGAGTGGCCATCATTACTTTAAGAAATGAAGGTCAGTCAGTCCGAAAAATTGGGAAAACTTTGAAAGTGTCCCCAAGTGCAGTAGCAAAAACCATCAAGCGCTACAAAGAAGCTGGCTCACATGAGGACCGCCCCAGGAAAGGAAGACCAAGAGTCACCTCTGCTTCTGAGGATATGTTTATCCGAGTCACCGGCCTCAGAAATCGCAGGTTATCAGCAGCTCAGACTAGAGACCAGGTCAATGCCACACAGAGTTCTAGCAGCAGACACATCTCTACAACAACTGTTAAGAGGAGACTTTGTGCAGCAGGACTTCATGGTAAAATAGCTGCTAGGAAACCACTGCTAAGGACAGGCAACAAGCAGAAGAGACTTGTTTGGGCTAAAGAACACAAGGAATGGACATTAGACCAGTGGAAATCTGTGCTTTGGTCTGATGAGTCCAAATTTGAGATCTTTGGTTCCAACCACCATGTCTTTGTGCGACGCAGAAAAGGTGAACGGATGGACTCTACATGCCTGGTTCCCACCATGAAGCATGGAGGAGGAGGTGTGATGGTTTGGGGGTGATTTGCTGGTGACACTGTTGGGGATTTATTCAAAATTGAAGGCATACTGACTCAGCATGGCTACCACAGCATCTTGCAGCGGCATGCTATTCCATCCAGTTTGCATTTAGCTGGACCATCATTTATTTATCAACAGGACAATGATCCCAAACACACCTCCAGGCTGTGTAAGGGCTATTTGACCAAGAAGGAGAGTGATGGGGTGCTATGCCAGATCAGCTGGCCTCCACAGTCACCAGACCTGAACCCAATCGAGATGGTTTGGGGTGAGCTGGACCGCAGAGTAAAGGCAAAAGGGCCAACAAGTGCTAAGCATCTCTGGGAACTCCTTCAAGATTGTTGGAAGACCATTCCCGGTGACTACCTCTTGAAGCTCATCAAGAGAATGCCAAGAGTGTGCAAAGCAGTCATCAAAGCAAAAGGTGGCTACTTTGAAGAACCTAGAATATAAGACATATTTTCAGTTGTTTCACACTTTTTTGTTAAGTATATAATTCTACATGCGTTAATTCATAGTTTTGATGCCTTCAGTGTGAATTTACAGCTTTTATAGTCATGAAAATACAGAAAAATCTTTAAATGAGAAGGTGTGTCCAAACTTTTGGTCTGTACTATATATCCTTTATTACTTAAAGATAAAATGGAATTAAAGGGACACGATAGGCATGGCCACCATGGGCAACATGAAAGTAGAAAATAAGGTTGGGAAATACCCCAGGCATTAGGAATACATAGGCGTTCCATAGAGCAGGGAAATGTTCCCATCATTAGTGTTTGCAGCTCACTGATGTGCCTCGCTCATTGTTACCCCAGTAGGGGACAGGATATATGAGCTGTAGTACATAGCGCTCATTGAGAAGACTATTGTAACCGAGTCATGAATAGTAATTAGTCATCAATATATACACCGGTAGTGTCAAGATGTAGAGATATGAAACGGCATAAGTCTACAGAGAATGGTAGATAACTCAGCAGCCAAAGAAGAAAAACACAGTAAAAAAAATGGTTATCAAGGGATAAAGCCATATTGCATATAATACACATACCCATCCATATACTCTAATCAAAATAATTCCAACCCCCATTGCAAATGTCTGCTGTTTGTAATACACCAATCAAACAAGAACAATGTAAATCATCACCAGTTGATTCCTGGTGGGCACTTGGCAGCCCAGTCTGACACTGGATGTGTCCCATTAAAATGCTTCTCAAAAGGATTCCCTTTTAGCATGTATTTGTTCATTAATAGTCTAGTGTATATTTTTTACTATTTCCACTCTGTGCAGCACAATATCTTGCGAATCAAGTATCACATGTCAGAAATTTCTATAATTGCAGATTCAATAAGTCATGAAAGGATTGGACTGGCCCACAGGAAAACAGGTGAATCCTCCGGTGGGCCCCTTACCACTCTATAAGTGCTGTAGTTGGTACAATATAATTATGTACAATGGAAACATCATTCATTTAACAAATTATCCAGTGTATTATATAGAAGCATAGATACTTGTGTGAATGAGGGCAATTATATATTTGCATGTAGCTGAACAGTGATCCCTGAGAGACTCCCCAGTCTAACACTGGGTCATGGTGGATGTTTCTTTGATAAAAATTTTAATAAGAAAGAATTAGAACTTGAAGACTTTTCTCGACTCATTTTCCTCCAGTTGTAAAGTCAGAAACTTGATAAATAAGTACACGGGCCAAGTGCCACTGAAGTGCGTGAGTAATGTTTCCGAATAGTGCCAGGAATGCTGCGTTACTAACACACAGGATCAGTCTCACAAGGTGATGCTCATAAGTGGTAAGGCATCGGCGGCCTGTAGTAATGAAGTCCAGATGCCGGGAGCTCTGTTTATTTAATGGAGAAGTCTCAGTGCCAAGCCGCTAACAATTGTATTACATGACGGTAATCAATGGCTCGCGATAAGAAAGACCGAATGACAGCCAACATAAATTATACCATTACCAGAAGCCACAGTCCTCGGATATTGGCAGCAGGCTACGTGCCATCGTGTGGTCGGGAGTCAGGATCTACGGTTCACCGTCCTCCACAAGCCCCTTGGAATTAGTGGCCATGTATGGACAAACTTGGGAGTTGTTTTTCAGCCTTCTTGGGATCAGAAGCGCCGAGTTGTGTGGTTACATTTTATCCATCTAATTTCACATTTATCTTCAGGCTCCTCAAGCAAATCCAGCAGTGCCCAATCCCACCATATATAAAGCTCTGCTGGCATCTGCGCTCTTCGTTTTCCTACTTCTGCGCCTTCTTCTAGAGCAAGGAAATAGACAGCAGTGCCAAAAACCATCTGAATGCCCATAATGGGGTCCATTTGGATTCTGCCAGTCGCGCAACGTACAGCACTATTTTAGCTGACATTGACAGTATCTGTGATAGAAAGGCAAGGAATATATTTAATAAAGGGAGCCCCGTGTATGAGAGCAGCATAAAGTAGTGACCGATATGCACTGATTTCTCACGTACTTGTTTTATTTCTTAGTTTTCATGAAATTGCTGTTTAATTATATCCCCCCCAAAAAACCTTTTGAGGTATGAAAATTCAGACTTTCCGGTCCAATGGGTAGAGATGGGGAAACCCGTGGATGTTCAGGTCCTGCAAGTTCAGCCGAACATTTAAAAAAAGTTCAGTTTGGGTACCCGAATTCGAACCCGGACCCCATTCAAATGACTGGGGGGGCTGAATATCCGGTGTTTCCCACGCTGTCATCTATGATGACCAGTAAAGGCTAAGCAAACAGCCGTGAGCTGATATTAATAGCCTGGGAACCTTTATGGCTGTTGGCCTGTTCCCAAAATATTAACATCAGCCTCCAGCTGGCGACTTTCCCCCTACTGGTTATGAAAATTACGGGAGACTCTGCACCATTATTTTTTCAATTATTTTTTTTATTTATTAACAAGTACAGAAAAGTACACACCCAAGGTAACCTTAGTTCACAGCCTCCAGTTGTTCCAGCAGCTGGAAACTCCGGTAACTTTAAAATGTTCCTCAAAGTGTCCCATGAGGTATATGGGCCTTGCAGCTGCCGGAATACCCGGGTGGCTGTGAATTCTGGTAACCTTACCTAAGCTCATAGCCACCCGGTCTCACGGTAGGTCGATTGCTGGACTGATGAATGCCTGAGTGACAGACTCATAGTTGTTCATCAGTCCAGCACTGGCAAGTGGAAAGCAAGGGAAACAGCTGCTACGAGCTCAGGTGACCTTACTGGTACTTGTTAATAAATTTAAAAAAGAAACGAAAAAATCAGCGTGGGGTCCCCCTTAATTTTCGTAAACAGCAGAAGGAAAGCCGCTGTCTGGGGGCTGATGTTAATATTCTGGGAACGGGCAGGTTCCCAGGCTCTTAATATCAGCTCACACATGTTTACTTAGCCTTTTTTGGTTATTATGGTTATTATAAGTTCAGAAAAAAATCACTGCACACATACAAGAAAAATAATGCTTCAGGTGAGTATTTATTTGATGCTGATAGGTGAAGTGACAATTTAAAGATGTTTTGGCCAATTAATGGCCTTTATCATATAGTCGCCTTTTCAAACAAGCATCATGGGAAAACCAGGTAAGGCGTGTCACCGCAATTAAATATGTCATAGAGCATATTAAGCCAATGTGAAGTCAATGCCCAGTGTAAGCAATGGGTTCAGGTTAAGAGTGCCTGCATCCTCCACTGCGACACCTGATTCAAGCCCGTATTCCCTGGAGACCGGCTCCTCCTGAACCCATTGCTTACACTGGGCATTGACTCCACCCGGGCTTTCATTGCGGTGACACGCCTTACCTGGTTTTCCCATGATGCTTGTTTGAAAAGGCGACTATATGATATGTCGGGGCCCCACTATAACCAGTAACCAGCAAAGGCTAAACAGACAGATGCAGGGTGATATTAAAAGACAAGAGGAGGCAGCGACACTCATCGGACCAGACAGCCCAGTAGATAAGTACAAGGTCTTTTCTTTCCTTGATTTGAAGTGATATGTGCTGCATTCTATAATGCTGTCACATGGGGCTGAAAGGTGGTGCCTGTAGGTTACATAGGAAAAATTGGTGACAGGTTCCCTTTAACCTTTCTTTTGTAGGATGATTTATGTGCTTTAGATTGTCGTATGGCTGCGTGATCCTTGTTCTTTTGAGAGACAGTTCATGGACAGACGTCCTGACACTTTCCTTTAGAATTTACTTTTATAATTCAGAATTAATTGTTCCCTCAATGATGGCAGCCGTTCTGGCCCAAATGCAGCAAAACAGACCAAACCATGATACCACCACCATCTTGTTTCACAGATGATATAACGTTTTTATGCTATTATGCAGCGTTTCATTTAACCCCTTAGTGACAGAGCCAATTTGGTACTTAATGACCAGGCCAATTTTTACAATTCTGACCACTGTCACTTTATGAGGTTATAACTCTGGAACGCTTCAACGGATCCCGCTGATTCTGAGATTGTTTTTTACCCTTCGCCACGACAGCACCCCACATGAGAGAGAGGGATCCGCCCATAGGAACAGGAAACCTACAGAATAAAAGGAGGCGGTCCCCTCTCCTCCTCAGTTTAGGTTTCCTGTTCCTACAGGGACCCGGCTTACCTACAGATGAAGAGGATCCCTGGGCCATGCACCCGCCTGCGCCGGTTTCTGTGGGAACGGCAGGGGCTGCGGTACCAGAAGCAGCGGCGGGGGAGCCCCTGCTTGCAGCCTCCCCCCTCGTCTGGCCAAACATCCACGGTCCGGCGACCGGTCACCGTAGGTCCGGCCGGCACTGTGAGGACGCGCGCGCTGCAGCGGCCGGCTTAATAGCCTCCGGCGGCCGCATGGTGAGTGAGAGCGGCGCGTCTAACCCGGAAGTCGCGGGAGCACTTCCGGGTTGGTCCGGGGAGGCAGGAGAATGGGCGGCAGTTTTAAAAATGCAGCGCTAGCGTCGGGCCGGCGTGTGTGAAATGGCTTCACCGGCCGACGAAGCGCACCTGCCCGCAGTGCAACAGCGCTCTCCCAGCAGGGAGAGAAGCACGAGGAGCAGCACAAAGAGTGGTGGCCGACCTCCAGAGAAGAGTTCTACCACCAAACGAATTCCGCCTCCAGAACCGGTACCTGTCAGCTTCACTGGGTGAGTTTTTGAAAGAGTCTCTTCCTATATGCTGATATATGTTCCTCCTGTATCCTTCCTCTAGACTAAGAAAAGGACACACAAATCTAAGCATAAAGAGTGTGCTTTATGTACGCAGCCCCTCCCGGATGATTATGCCAAAAAACTGTGTGCAGAGTGTATCATGCAAACTCTACGGCAGGAAAATATCATGACTCCCTCAGATGTCAGAGCTATTATCCGAGAAGAGATGCAGGGTTTGGCGCAGACAAGTAGCGCCAGTACCCGTCAGCCTAGCAGGTCCCGGTCTCCGGTTAGTTCGGAGTCAGAGGGTGTATGTATTTCTTCAGACGAAGAGGGATCTCAGCCGAGCTCATCCGAGACTGAAGGGGGACTTTGTCTTCCCAACAGTAATGTGGACAATTTAATAAAATCTGTCAGGAGCACGATGGGGTGCCCAGATGGGAAAGAAAATAAATCAGCACAGGACATAATGTTTGCGGGGTTAGGACAGAGGAAACGTAGGTCCTTCCCCGTCATACAAACCATCAAAGATATTGTTAAAAAGGAGTGGGACAAGCAGAATAGAGGGTTTTTACCATCATCCTCTGAAAGGCGCTATCCCTTCAGCGATGAAGACCTAAACACCTGGTCAAAGGTGCCAAAAGTTGATGCTGCGGTAGCCTCCACAACCAAACAGTCGGTCCTACCAGTGGAGGATTCAGGGGTCCTGACAGACCCGCTGGACCGTAAAGCAGAAGCTTTACTAAAGAGGTCATGGGAAGTCAATACGGGGGCGTTCAGGCCCGCCATATCTAGTACCTGTACTGCAAGATCTCTACTAGTATGGACGGAGCAATTGGAGGAACAGATTAGAGGCAAAACTTCGAGGGAATCTATCCTGCTGAAATTGCCTCAAATTAAAGAAGCAGTAGCATTCCTAGCTGATGCCTCAGTGGACTCGCTACGTCTTGCAGCCAGGTCAGCCGGCCTAGTCAACACAGCCCGGCGTGCACTCTGGCTAAAGAATTGGAAGGGGGACGCACAAGCTAAAGCGAAACTTTGTGCGATTCCCTGTCAGGGTGAGTTCCTTTTTGGGAAGACGCTGGATGAACTCCTGAATAAAGCAGGTGAAAGGAAGAAAGGCTTCCCTAACCAGTATCTTCCATCCTACAGGAGAGCCTTCAGGAGACGCCCCTTTACTAGGAACAAGCCGCTTGAACAAAGAGAGCGATGGGAGTCGAAGGACCCAAAGCAAAAAGGTGCCTTTTTTAGCGGGTCCCATAATCCGAGACGTAAATACCGCTAACCAGGAAGTAGGCGGCAGATTAAAATTTTTTCTTCCCCAATGGGAACAGATAACATCCAGCAAGTGGATTCTGGACATTGTGCAATACGGCCTTAAATTAGAATTTGATCGAATCCCTTGGGATTCCTTCATAATAACATCTCCAAAAGGTCAGGACCAACAGAGGGCTCTAGAAATAGAGATCCTATCTCTTCTATCTAAGAAAGTCCTGATTGAAGTCCCCAGGATCAAAAAGGGAAAGGGTTCTACTCCCCTTTATTCCTGATTAATAAACCAGATGGTTCATTTAGAACCATCATAAATCTTAAAAAATTAAATTCTTTCCTGCGTAATCATACCTTCAAAATGGAATCCATTAGTTCTACCATAAAACTCTTATTCCCTAGGTGTGTCATGGCCGGAATAGACTTAAAGGACGCCTATTACCATCTTCCCATACATGCCGAACATCAGCAGTACCTAAGGGTAGCAGTCACCCTGGAGGGAAAGGTTCGTCACTTTCAGTATGTTGCAATGCCATTTGGGCTTTCTATGGCTCCCCGCGTCTTCACTAAGGTGATACTAGAAGTGATGGCTCATCTACGCCAACGAGATACCTTGATAATACCCTACCTAGATGACTTTCTAGTGGTAGGAAGCTCTGCACTTCAATGTAAAACTCGTTTATCTAATACGATCTCGTCCCTACAGGAGTTAGGTTGGATCGTCAACTTCGAAAAATCTCGGCTGAATCCAGAAACCGTTCAGACATTTCTAGGAATCCAGCTAGACTCCGTAAGTCAGAAATGCTTTCTTCCTCAGTCAAAGAGGTTGACTATACAATCAAAGGTATCAGACGCAATACGCAAACCCTACATGACACTAAGGAAGGCCATGTCCTTACTGGGGTCATTATCATCATGTATCCCTGCTGTACCTTGGGCACAATTCCATACCCGTCAATTGCAGTACGAAGTATTGTCGGCTCAGGGGAAAGACGGTTATCTAGAAAGTAGAATAACTCTTTCCAGTAATGTCTTAGAATCGCTATCCTGGTGGCTAGACATGGACCACCTATCACGGGGTGTGCCATGGATAATAGACCCGTCTAAAATAATTACCACCGACGCCAGCCCTATTGGGTGGGGAGCACATATGGAAGACAATCTGGCCCAAAATACTTGGGATCAGACAGAATTAATATGTTCCTCCAACTGGAAGGAGTTAAAAGCAATAGAATGTGCCTTATATCATTTTCTTCCGCAGATTCATGGAACAAATGTAAGAATTTACTCAGACAATTCCACCGCAGTGGCATACTTGAACCGTCAGGGTGGTACAAAGTCAGGAAGTCTGATGACCATAGCTGCAAACATCTTTCAGCTGGCAGAGGCTCATCTAACATCCTTAACAGCCCTGCACATCAAAGGTGTAGAGAACATCAGGGCAGACTACCTCAGCAGAAACGAGTTGCGTCAAGGAGAATGGACCTTAAACAAATCCATATTCAGAAGGATAACAGAAGCATGGGGGATACCACAAATCGACCTATTTGCCACAAGAGACAACCGGCAAGTACAAAGGTTCGCTTCCCTGAACACCAGGGATCACCCAGATATGTTGGACTCTCTCCACCATCCTTGGCGGTTCAGACTGGCATATGCCTTTCCTCCAATGTCTCTGATTCCTCTAGTGATCAGAAAGATCAGGAGGGAACAGGCAAGAGTAATCCTCATTGCACCATTCTGGCCGAAAAGACCATGGTTCTCTTGTCTCCAGACCATGTGCCTATGCGATCCTTGGATCCTCCCATCAGACAAGGAGCTGCTGTACCAAGGCCCCTTTTTCCACCCGCAAGTGAAAGGTCTTCACTTGACGGCGTGGAATTTGAGAGGCAACTATTAAGTTCCAGAGGGTTCTCAACAGAACTAGTAAACACCCTCTTATTGAGCAGGAAAAGATCTACCACCCTAATATATAGTAGGGTATGGAATAAATTTTTAGACTTCTACACGGTACCGTTCACTAAGCAAGTTCCACTCACACCTATCCTAGAGTTCTTGCAAAAAGGCCGAGAGTTAGGACTATCTGTAAATACCTTAAGAGTTCAGGTCTCGGCATTAGGAGCCCTATATGGATGCAATATAGCAGCTAATAGGTGGATCTCCAGATTCATAAAATCTTGTGAACGTAGTAAACCGGTCCATATTCCCCGTCTACCTCCGTGGGATTTAAATCTAGTATTAGAGGCCTTAACAAGCTCTCCATTTGAACCATTAGATTCAATATCTTTAAAAATCCTAACATATAAAGTAGCCTTACTAGTAGCCCTAACCTCAGCTAGACGGGTTAGTGACATCCAGGCCCTATCAGTAGACCCACCTTTCTTACTGATATTTCATGATCGGATAGTCCTGAAACCAGACCCCTCATACCTCCCTAAGGTAGCGTCCACCTACCACAGGTCACAAGAAATATTTCTCCCTTCCTTTTTTGATTCACCTGTAACTCCAGAACATCATAAGTTCCACACCTTAGATGTCAGAAGAGCCATCCTGACTTATATAGAAAGGTGTCAGACATGGAGGGAGAGTAGGGCTCTGTTTATCTCCTTTCAGGGCCACAAGAAAGGACATGGGGTCACGAGAGCTACCATATCTCGGTGGATCAGAGAGGCTATCTGCTTGGCCTATACGTCAAAAGGCGAGATTCCTCCAGTGGGTATAAAAGCGCACTCAACACGAGCCATGGCTTCCTCCTGGGCGGAACAAGCAGATGTACCGATCCATTTAATATGTAAGGCTGCAACTTGGTCTACACCTTCTACCTTCTACAACCATTATAGACTTGATCTGTCCACGTCTTCTGATCTGACCTTTGGTAGAGCTGTTCTTAATACAGTAATCCCACCCAAATAATGACTCTCTGAAAATCTCTCATGTGGGGTGCTGTCGTGGCGAAGGGTAAAAAGCCGGATTACGTACCGGTAATGCTCTTTTAATGAGTCCACGACAGCACCCATGTATTACCCTCCCTAAATTATGCACAGCTCTTTCCTTTAAGGTCACAAATAATGGTTGTATAGAGTTAAGAAATTTATGTGACTGAATAAGAATGAATACTAACACTTTTGCGGTTCCCCTTTTTATACTCTGTAACTAAACTGAGGAGGAGAGGGGACCGCCTCCTTTTATTCTGTAGGTTTCCTGTTCCTATGGGCGGATCCCTCTCTCTCATGTGGGGTGCTGTCGTGGACTCATTAAAAGAGCATTACCGGTACGTAATCCGGCTTTTTCGTGACATATTGTACTTCATGTTAGTGGTAACATTTCTTCGATATTACTTGCGATTATTTATGAAAAAAACGGAAACATGGCGAAAATTTTTAAAATTTTGCAATTTTCAAACTTTGTATTTTTATGCCCTTAAATCAGAGAGATATGTCGCGAAAAATAGTTAATAAATAACATTTCCCACATGTCTACTTTACATCAGCACAATTTTGGAAACAAAATTTTTTTTTGTTAGGGCGTTATAAGGGTTAAAAGTTGACCAGCAATTTCTCATTTTTACAACACCATTTTTTTTTAGGGACCACATCACATTTGAAGTCATTTTGAGGGGTCTATATGATAGAAAATAATGAAGTGTGACACCACTCTAAAAACTACACCCCTCAAGGTTCTCAAAACCACATTCAAGAAGTTTATTAACCCTTTACGTGCTTCACAGGAACTGAAACAATGTGGAAGGAAAAAAATGAACATTTAACTTTTTTTTGCAAACATCTTAATTCAGAACCATTTTTTTTATTTTCACAAGTGTAAAAACAAAAATGTAACCATAAGTTTTGTTATGCAATTTCTCCTGAATACGCCAATACCGCATATGTGGGGGTAAACCACTTTTTGGGCGCACCGCAGAACTTAGAAGTGAAGGAGCGCCGTTTGACTTTTTCAATGTAGAATTGGCTGGAATTGAGATCGGACGCCATGTCACGTTTAGAGAGCCCCTGATGTGCCTAAACAGTGGAAACCCCCCACAAGTGACACCATTTTGGAAACTAGACCCCTTAAGGAACTTATCTAGATGTGTGGTGAGCACTTTGAACCCCCAAGTGCTTCACAGAAGTTTATAACGTAGAGCCGTGAAAATAAATCGCTTTTGTTTACACAAAAATGATCTTTTCGCCCACAAATTCTTATTTTCACAAGGGTAACAGGAGAAATTAGACCACAAAAGTTGTTGTGCGATTTCTCCTGAATACGTCGATACCCCATATGTGAGGGTAAACCACTGTTTGGGCGCACCGCAGAGCTTGGAAGAGAAGGAGTGCCGTTTTACTTTTTCAATGTAGAATTGGCAGGAATTGAGATTGGACGCCATGTCGCGTTTGGAGAGCCCCTGATGTGCCTTAACAATGGAAACCCCCCACAAGTGACACCATTTTGGAAACTAGACCCCTTAAGGAACTTATCTAGATGTGTAAGTTTATAACGTAGAGCCGTGAAAAAAACAAATTGCATTTTTTCTACAAAAATGATCTTTTTGCCCACAAATTTTTATTTTCACAAGGGTAACTGGAGAAATTAGACCACAAAAGTTGTTGTGCGATTTCTCCTGAATACGTCGATACCCCATATGTGAGGGTAAACCACTGTTTGGGCGCACCGCAGAGCTTGGAAGAGAAAGAGTGCCGTTTTACTTTTTCAATGTAGAATTGGCTGGAATTGAGATCGGACACCATGTCGCGTTTGCAGAGCCCCTGATGTGCCTAAACAGTAGAAATCCCCCACAAGTGACCCCATTTTGGAAACTAGACCCCCCATGGAACTTATCTAGATGTGTGGTGAGAACCTTGAATGCCCAAGTACTTCACAGAAGTTTATAATGCAGAGCCGTGAAAATAAAAAATATTTTTTTTTTTCCACAAAAAAGATTTTTTAGCCCCCAAGTTTTTATTTTCACAAGGGTAACAAGAGAAATTGACTGCAATAGTTGTTGTCCAATTTATCCCGCTGATGTGCCATATGTGGGGGTAAACCACTGTTTGGGCGCACGGCAGAGCTCGGAAGGGAAGGAGCGCCTTTTTGGAATGCAGACTTTGATAGAATGGTCTGTGGGCATTATGTTGCGATTGCAGAGCCCCTGATGTACCTAAACTGTAGTAACCCCCCACAAGTGACCCCATTTTGGAAACTAGACCCCCCAAGGAACTTATATAGATGTGTGGTGAGAACTTTGAATGCCCAAGTGCTTCACAGAAGTTTAGAATGCAGAGTCGTGAAAATAAAAAATATTTTTTTTTTCACAAAAAAGATTTTGTAGCCCCCAAGTTTTTATTTTCACAAGGGTAACAAGAGAAATTGGACGCCAGAAGTTGTTGTCCAATTTATCCCGAGTACGCTGATGCCCCATATGTGGGGGTAACCCACTGTTTGGGCGCACGGCAGAGCTCAGAAGGGAGGGAGCACCATTTGACTTTTTGAGCGCAAAATTGGCTGTCGTGTTTGGAGACCCCCTGATGTACCTAAACAGTGGAAACCCCCCAATTCTAGCTCCAACCCTAACCCCAACACACCCCTAACCCTAATCCCAACCTGATCCATAATCCTAATCACTAACCCTAACCATAATCACAACCCTTACCCCAAAACAACCGTAATGTCAACACTAACCATAACCCTAATCAAAACCCTAAATCCAACACACCCCTAATCCTAATCTCAACCCTAACCTCAAACCTAACCCTAATCCCAATACACCCCTAATCACAACCCTAACCTTAACCCTAATCCCAAACCTAACCCTAATCCCAAGCGTAACCCTAATGCCAACCCTAACCCTAATACCAACCCTAATCCAAACCCTAACCCTAATCCCAGCTCTAACCCTAACTTTAGCCCCAACCCTAACCCTAACTTTAGCCCCAACCCTAACCCTAGCCCTAAGGCTACTTTCACACTTGCGTCGTTTGGCATTCCGTCGCAATCCGTCGTTTTGGACAAGAAACGGATCCTGCAAATGTGCCCGCAGGATGCGTTTTTTGCCCATAGACTTGTATTGCCGACGGATCGTGACGGATGGCCACACGTCGCGTCCGTCGTGCACTGGATCAGTTGTGTTTTGGCGGAGCGTCGGCACAAAAAAACGTTCAATGAAACGTTTTTTTGTACGTCGCATCCGCCATTTCTGACTGCGCATGCGTGGCCGTAACTCCGCCCCCTCCTCCCCAGGACATAGATTGGGCAGCGGATGTGTTGAAAAACTACAGCTGCTGCCCACGTTGTGCACAATTTTCACAACGTGCGTCGGTATGTCGGGCCGACGCATTGCGATGGCCCCGTACCGACGTAAGTGTGAAAGAAGCCTAACCCTAAATTTAGCCCCAACCCTAACCCTAAATTTAGCCCCAACCCTAACCCTAAATTTAGCCCCTAACCCTACCCCTAACCCTACCCCTAACCCTACCCCTAACCCTACCCCTAACCCTAATTTTAGCCCCAACTGCTGTTCTCCTGCCGGCCGGCAGATGGAGACAGATGGCGGGTTCACTGGGCATGCGTCCGCCGTGTTCTTCTGCCGGCGGCCAGGAGGAGCAGCAAGAGGATCCAGGGACCTAGGTGAGTATGCTAGGGTCCCCGAATCCCCCTATTTCTCTGTCCTCTGATGTGCGATCACATCAGAGGACAGAGAATTACACTTTACTTTTTTTTTTTTTTGCGGTCGCCGGTAAACAGTTAATTACCGGCGATCGCAAAACAGGGGTCGGTAATACCGACCCCGATCATGCTCTTTGGGGTCTCGGCTACCCCCGGCAGCTGAGACCCCAAAGATTCTCCCGGTGCCGGCCGGCGGGCGCACTGCGCATGCGCCCGCCATTTTGAAGATGGCAGCGCCCACCGGGAGACACGAGGAGCATCGGGGGAGCTAGGTGAGTATTGGGGGGCCACCTGGGACCCCTTTTCTCTGTCCTCCGATGTGCGATCACATCGGAGGACAGAGAAATTAAAAAGAGATCGCTTTTTTTTTTTTGCGATCGCCGGTAAACGGGCGGGGTGGATTAAAAACCCCCCGAATCATGTTCTCTGGGGTCTCGGCTACCCTCGGCAGCCGAGACCCCGGAGAAAATCGGCCTCTGGGGGGCGCTATGGACTTTTTCCACAGCGCCGTTAATTAACGGCGCTGTGGTTTAAGTACCCTTAGCGGCCGCCGTTAAAAGGCGTATCGGCGGTCGCTAAGGGGTTAAACCAAAAAGCTCTACAGTATTTTGGTCTCATCCGTCCAACCAACATTGTTCTGACACCTTTGTGGTTTGTGCTGGTGATATTTAACAAACTGCAGATGGGCAGCAATGTTCCTTTTTAGAGCAGTGACTTTTTCCATGCAGTCATACCATGCACACCCCTGTTTTTCAGTGCATTCCCGATGATCGACTCATGAACGTTAGCTAATTTGAGAGAGGCCTTTAGTTGCTTAGAGTTTACTTTAAGTTTGTTTTGCCCTGTGGTAACTCCTAAATCTGGGGACCAATACACACTTTGCTGTTGGAGTGATCTTTCTTGATTGTCCTATTCTGGGGAGGTAATAATGGTCTTGAATTTCCTCCATTTGTGCACAATCTGTCTGAGGCCAGTTTCACATGTATATCAGTGTCCGTGTGTGTACTACGTGCAGCACATATGTGGCAACCGTGTGCCACATCATTACCACACGGAGGGGCGCCGGGGAAGTAGTGCTACTGTAAGCGCTGTTTCCCGGTGGCTGGTGCTGAAGCCGGCTGTTATCCATTCTCCTCCCCTGCTCTGCCGGGGAGCAGCGCAATCAGGGGAGAATGAATGATACGCAGCGGGCACAGGCTCAGTAACTAGCAGTGACGTCAGAGTCTGTGCTCGCTGCCGGCATGAACTCCTGTGACCTCAGGATCGTGGGAGAATGCAAGTGATGAGGTCACAGCAGTTCAAGCTCTGTCACAGTGACCTCATCACTTGCATTCTCCCACGGTCGTGAGGTCACAGGAGTTCATGCCTGCAGTGAGCACAGACTCAGTGATGTCACCGCTAGTTACTGAGCCTGCAACTGCTGCGTATCATTCATTCCCCAGTAGTTTACAGCTGGGACAGTAAGATTAGCACCACTCCCGGTTGTAAACTGTATATACCCCAGATATGGATTACGGTGTAGGACTGACTGAACGCTGGACAGGTATGGGTATATTGTTGGTTTATTATTTTTATTTTTTTTTACAGGAGATCGAGGGCATCGCATGGATTACCAGTATAATAAAGATGACAAAACTGTGTGGTGTATGTCTGTCCAGCCTCTGTGTGAAGACTTCCATGGAAGGAGAACTCACCACCTCTAGTGGCAGCCTGTTCCACTCATTGATCACCCTCACTGTCAAAAAACTTTGTCTAATATCTAATCTGTATCTTCTCTCTTTCAGTTTCATATTTTTTGATACTGCTATGAATATGTTCATTATTTTTTACCATTTACTGATTTGTCTCAGACAGAAAAGCCTCTTATTCAGGTCAATATCCAACAATCATCTACTATTTGCTGCTTGTCTTTTTTTTTCCTTCTATTCCATTGGGGTACATTTATATTAGATGACTGTAGCCAGGCTTGGACTGGCCCACAGGGAACTGGTGAATTCCATAGAGAACCCCTCATCCCTCTATATACAGTCATGGCCAAAAGTATTGACACCCCTGCAATTCTGTCAGATAATACTCATTTTCTTCCTGAAAATGATTGCAAACACAAATTCTTTGGTATTATTATCTTCATTTAATTTATCTTAAATGAAAAAAAAACACAAAAGAGAATGAAGCAAAAAGCAAAACATTGATCATTTCACACAAAACTCCAAAAATGGGCCAGACAAAAGTATTGGCACCCTCAGCCTAATACTTGGTTGCACAACCTTTAGCCAAAATAACTGCAACCAACCGCTTCCGGTAACCATCAATGAGTTTCTTACAATGCTCTGCTGGAATTTTAGACCATTCTTCTTTGGCAAACTGCTCCAGGTCCCTGATATTTGAAGGGTGCCATCTCCAAACTGCCATTTTTAGATCTCTCCAGGATCTAGATCAGGATTTAGATTCAGGTCTGGACTCATTGCTGGCCACCTTAGAAGTATCCAGTGCTTTCTCTCAAACCATTTTCTAGTGCTTTTTGAAGTGTGTTTTGGGTCATTGTCCTGCTGGAAGACCCATGACCTCTGAGGGAGACCCAGCTTTTTCACACTGGGCCCTACATTATGCTGCAAAATTTGTTGGTAGTCTTCAGACTTCATAATGCCATGCACACGCTAAAGCAGTCCAGTGCCAGAGGCAGCAAAGCAACCCCAAAACATCTGGGAACCTCCACCATGTTTGACTGTAGGTACCGTGTTCTTTTCTTTGAATGCCTCTTTTTTTCCCCTGTAAACTCTATGTTGATGCCTTTGCCCAAAAAGCTCTACTTTTGTCTCATCTGACCAGAGAACATTCTTCCAAAACGTTTTAGGCCTTTTCAGGTAAGTTTTGGCAAACTCCAGCCTGGCTATTTTATGTCTCGGGGTAAGAAGTGGGGTCTTCCTGGGTCTTCTACCATACAGTCCCTTTTCATTCAGACGCCGACGGATAGTACGGATTGACACTGTTGTACCCTCGGACTGCAGGGCAGCTTGAACTTATTTGGATGTTAGTCGAGGTTCTTTATCCAACATCCGCACAATCTTGCGTTGAAATCTATTGTCAATTTTTCTTTCCACATCTATGGAGGTTAGCCACAGTGCCATGGGCTTTACACTTCTTGATGACACTGCGCACGGTAGACACAGGAACATTCAGGTCTTTGGAGGTGGACTTGTAGCCTTGAGATTGCTCATGCTTCCTCACAATTTGGTTTCTCAAGTCCTCAGACAGTTCTTTGGTCTTTTCTTTTCTCCATGCTCAATGTGGTACACACAAGGACACAGGACAGAGGTTGAGTCAACTTTAATCCATGTCAACTGGCTGCAAGTGTGATTTAGTTATTGCCAACACCTGTTAGGTGCCACAGGTAAGTTACAGGTGCTGTTAATTACACAAATTAGAGAAGCATCACATGATTTTTCGAACAGTGCCAATACTTTTGTCCACCCCCTTTTTTATGTTTGGTGTGGAATTATATCCAATTTGGCTTTAGGACAATTCTTTTTGTGTTTTTTCATTTAAGACAAATTAAATGAAGATAATAATACCAAATAATTTGTGATTGCAATCATTTTCAGGAAGAAACTGAGTATTATCTGACAGAATTGCAGGGGTGTCAATACTTTTGGCCATGACTGTAAGCATTGCTGGCACAATATACTTAATTCACTATATACAGGCAAGGACAGCATCTTATAATTCATACTAACTGCCCAGTATTAGTGAGGAGCAAACCCATGAATGTCTAGGATTCATCGAGTTGGGCCGAACAGTAGTTCAAAGTTTGGTTCAGCCTCCGAACTTAACTCTGAACTCAAACCCAATAGAAGTCAATGGGGACCCGAACTTTGGTGCTTTAAAATGGCTGTAAAAATGGTTTTAGCAAAAGCTAGTGGGCTGCAAAAGGAAACTAAATATGGTTAAGAGCAAGACAATTGCCCTTCCAAACAATTGTGGATAGGAAATGACTTAAAATAGCATAGAAAAAAAATCCTGACCCAGAAGTGGAGATCCAAGTGGAGGAAGTGGATGTGGCTGTGTAGGTGGCAGAGGCATAGGAGGAGGAGGTAGCCAACACTTTCTCTCTGTATACAGGCTGCGTAATACTCTGCACTTTTTCGGCTGAAAACAATGAGAAGAGCATCAAATAGGGGACATGGCTGTGTTGCTGGTGATCTAGCTGATGCAGGAAGAGTGAGGGTATGGTCGATCTGTGCCTGCTACCCGCCCAAATGAAACACCTTCCTCTGGTGCACGCAGGCGACAGGACGTTCTGCATAATTTCGTAGGCCCAAGTACCACTGGATGAATGGTGAGGCCAGAACATGTAGAGGTGGTTCTAGATTGGTTGGCTGAGAGTTCCTCCAGTCCCTCGGCTTTGTCTTCCCCCCCCCCCCTCGCAGTCCCCTGCTGAAAGCGTGGATTTTGCACCTGTGTCCCATGGGCAGCTGTCTTTCACACCACCCCCTTGCAAATCAGGCAGCAGTCTGAGCCCCCAGTCATGTAGCAGTCACTTCTGCTTTTTGATGATTCCACCGGCTGTGGTTCTGTGGGCACTTCACCCGGCCCTGCCCCCCAAGCAGAAGAGACTGAGTGCACTGATGCCCAAACACTCGTTCTGTTTAAGGATGAGTAGTGCAAACTGTCAGCGGTCCACCGCAGCATACAGTGGGTATGGAAAGTATTCAGACTCCTTTACATTTTTCACTCTTTGATTCATTGCAGCCATTTGGTAAATTCAAAAATGTTCATTTTTTCTCATTAATGTTCACTCTGCACCTCATCTTTACTGAAAAAAATGTAGAATTTTTTGCAAATTTATTAAAAAAGAAAAACATAAATATTACATGGTCATAAGTATTCAGACCCTTTGCTCAGACACTCATATTTAAGTCACATGCTGTCCATTTCCTTGTGATCCTCCTTGAGATGGTTCTATTCCTTCATTGGAGTCCAGCTGTGTTTAGTTAAACAGATAGGATTTGATTTGGAAAGGCGCACACCTTTGTGGCGTAGCTTCAGAGTTGCAGTAGGAAGATGGGAGAACGATCCACAAAGTCAACTATCACTGCAGCCCTCCACCAGTCAGGCCTTGATGGCAGAGTGGCCCAATGGAAGCCTCTCCTCAGTGCAAGACATATGAAAGCCGCATAGAGTTTGCTAAAAAACACACAAAGGACTCCCAGACTATGAGGAGGACACTCTGGTGCAGACGGCAAAACTTATGCAGGTGGGAGGAGTCTCTTCTCAAACTGGGTTGCCTGCGGTTCGCCATGGGACGGGGGAATGTTTCTACTGTGGTCTTACGGATCATTACATTAATGTCTGCCCTTCTCGCTCCAAAGTTGGTACTTCATCACCAAACCCACGTTTCCCTGGTCCTATGGACGGAGGCGACCAGGGTGTGTACAGTTCCTCCACCTTCACTTCTGCTTTCCTTTTCTGCTGAAGTGGTTGGTGAAGAGACGGTACTCGTTCTTGTGGATAGTGGCGTTGGGGTCAATCTCGTGGATTCTCGCTTTGTTCAGACTCATGGTCTGATTGGTAGGACCTTGGCAAGACCTATTTCCATTCATGCAATTGACTCTGTCCCTTTCAGCCAGAGGAGTGTGACCCAAGTCGTAGACGATATTAACCTGTGTATAGGGGCTCCATCATCTTAAGCTTTCCCTGGCTGAAGACACACAATCCGGTCATAGATTGACGGTCCAGAGAAGTAGTTGGGACCAGTCTTGTAAAGACTGTTGCCTGGGATCTACGGTCTCTGCCGTCCTTCTCAAATCTACCACTTCTTCTCCAGAGGTGGCAGCTAAGGTGCTACTGGGGAGTAGGGGCAGGACTCAACCTTCACCACAAGTGAACCCCGAGTCTGAGTCCTCTTAGGAGGAGGTATCAAGGGAGGGTGGTGGTTCCCTTTGTATATGGCGAGGGTGCGAGTTTGTTCACATGGGGGAATGGCTCTGTTGTCTGTTCCTCATGGATTATGTAATATTTGAATGTAGCTGAATAATGGGCCACCACAGTCAGTGTTACTGCTGGACCCATGGAGCCCAGTTCGATGCTGAGTGTAGTTTAGTTGCATTGTTTAGAAGGAGTTCAATTTACGTTAAATCAACCTCATGTCTCATCAGGGGCTCAAGTAATGCCTGGGTTCATTCCCCATGCTTTACACTGCAGTTCTGCCTGTTCACATCAACTGTAATATGTAAATATAAGGCATAACGCAGTCATCGGGAAGCCTGGATACTCGGATATGTTTTCCATTACACCAAGGATATGAACTGCAAGTAATTAAACCACCAGTGAGGAAAAGAAGCAATTAATGTAGCAAAGACATGCACAGAACTGTGTATGGAAGAAAATCCAAATCACATTGTTAGAGAGTAGGAATCTACTTTTTCATGATTTCAACTTAATTTCTACCTTGAATCATTGTTGTTAGTTCCTTGCGTTCCCCCTTCATCTTTTCATACGTGACTAGTCACAGTCTCATTTTCGTTGCTTTCTGTATGTTTAAAGCAGCATCAGGGAAATCTTTCTTTTGCATTATTTTTCTTGGCATATGGAGATGACGTGAGATTACACGCACTTCAAGTGACGGGACAATTAGTGACTCACAGCCGGACTCTGGCAACTACAGATCACAGACATGTTGTTCTGTCTTCTTTACACGTTCTCTCCGTGTGCAATCTGACATACAGCAGAAACCTCCTCTGTCTTCCAAAATAAGCAGAATATTCTTTATAGTCTAACTTGTTTATTGGTCAACAGATGGATGTAAAGAATCGAAATGTATGGAGGTGGTAAAAGTACAAGGATAAAAATAACAGGTATAATTAATGAGCTTAGAATATCATCACACTATGACATTTACAATTAACAGTGAAAGCACACAGCAAGATGGAACTTGTACATGTGAACACATGACCTAGTAACAATCACCGTCTGACTTAACGTTCTGAATACACAATACCACAGAACAGAGATAGTCCCTTACCAGATAATGGAGTTTTAGTAACATAATGCAGGAGAAAGTTTTACACAACTGTTCGGCTAGACTGCTTCTTACAAAATGACTGCTTCACCAGGATCTTCTTACCAAAAATGCTTTGGTTTCTTCCACAATGCAATTGACACCTTAACAGAAAAACAGGTTGTAAAACAATTACAAATCACCAAATGGTTCTATTACCACATTAGTCATCAGAGTATTACATCTTACTAAAGTGACAACAGTACTTTTATCCTCGTCTTTTGCCCGAATAGGCAGAACACATGTATTCCATTATAGAGTACAAAGACTTAAGGTACCTTCACATTTAGCGACGCTGCAGCGATCCAGACAACGATCCCGATCGCTGCAGCATCGCTGTTTGGTCGCTGGAGAGCTCTCACACAGACAGCTCTCCAGCGACCAACTATGCCGGTCCCCTGGTAACCAGGGTAAACATCGGGTTACTAAGCGCAGGGCCGCGCTTAGTAACCCGATGTTTACCCTGGTTACCAGCGTAAAAAATAAAAACACTACATACTTACCTTCCGCTGTCTGTCCCCCGGCGCTGTGCTTCTCTGCACTGACTGTGAGCGCTAGCCGGAAAGCACAGCGGTGACGTCACCGCTCTGCTCTGCTTTCCGGCTGGCCGGTGCTCACAGTGCAGAGAAGCACAGCAGGGGACAGACAGCGGAAGGTAAGTATGTAGTGTTTTTTTTTTTTTTTTTTTACTTTTACGCTGGTAACCAGGGTAAACATCGGGTTACTAAGCGCGGCCCTGTGCTTAATAACCCGATGTTTACCCTGGTTACCAGTGAAGACATCGCTGAATCGGCGTCACACACGCCGATTCAGCGATGTCTGCAGGGAGTTCAGCGACAAAATAAAGTTCTGGACTTTCTGCAGCGACCAACAATGGCACAGCAGGATCCTGATCGCTGGGAGACAGGAAAGGCTGGAGATTCAAGTAATGTAACAATTCCACATCCATCAATGAGCACAAGCACAGTATTACCAGACAAGAAGAAAGGGGCACTGCTGTATATACTACTGGGCTTCTCAATGTGAGGATAAAACCTCTCCTAACAAAGAAAAAAAAAGCTCAGGTTTTTCATTTAGGAATCTGAAAAAAAAAAAAATACATGCCATTGATCCAGACCGTTAAATGGATATTTTTGGATCAGCTATAGTTGAGAAAGAGTTAAACGGATGACATATTTCAACAAGTACTTATATTTACTGGTATGCTCAATTTCTGAAATCTCGTTATTCATAGTGTGTGTTGTGTATTTGTGTGATGTGTATGTGAGCATGTCTGCATGTATGTTTCTCTATATAAACATATGTGTGCACAAGGTGTTATGGGATCACAAGGTGAGGTGAATCTGCAGCGCCCCAGAGACCTGGTCGTTGCAGTATGACGCTCTGCCACTAAGGGGAGTGATGGTACGTCTGATGGCACTAAAGGAGTTCTTCTGACCAGGTATCACCAGCACATATTACACTTCACACTCCAGCCACTAGGGGGAGAAAAAGGCTTTATTTATTGGGCCACTCCTCACACTGGTAAAAGTAGGGGTTGGATAGGAAGTTAGTCAGAAGCTGACTGGGTTGGATTCAGGCAACATCCCGTGGCAGGGGGTGTTGCAGGGAGAAGACACAGGGGGGTCCCTGTCAGGCGTGGGAACCTGGCAGGTGCCTAGCGAACAGAGCAGAACGTTAAGGAACTGCGCCTGCACACCCCGCGGCGGTATCCTAAGAGAGAGACACGAAGGGAAGGATATTGTGGAACAGTGAGAAACGAGTAAAAGGAGAACCAGTAGGAGTCGTGCCGTGAGACCGAGTCAACATCCTACTGAGGCGTGTAGCCGGTGGCCGGTACACCGCGGGAGTAACTGACTCTAGGCCTTACTTCGAACTCCGCAGGACAGTTAATTATAGGTTGGCTGTCTACCTTACATTCCCTACAAAGACATAGGGGGCAACGTGTGGAGAGGGGCGTCTCTAGGGTCCCGGAAGAGCTCCGAGCCTTCCCGTCATACGGGTGCGTCCTAGCCATAACATACCTGGGGGACGAGAAACTAGTAACATCTGGAACTAAAGAGAGAGAGAGAGAGCTGTAGAGAACGAACGAACGAGAACAGTTGTGAGGACTATTCCGAATGCTCAGCAGGGTAGCACTACAACACACAGGCGCTAGTGGTAGGCAACGATTTCCACCTGCAAAGGGAACTCTGGATGTGCCCATCGGACCGGCCGGTCTCAGATAGCCCTGTTAAGCGTGCTCTGGATTGAGGATCCTGAAGTCTTCAGTAAAGAGGTAAAGAGACTGCAACCTTGTGTCCTCGTTATTGACTGCACCTCACACCATCACCATCTACCTTATTGGGAAGCCCTGGGGACATACTTCACCTGTGGGAAGGTATACCATCCAGCTGCCATTCCATCACCCCAGCGGACCCCACAGCAGCGCCGGTCACCCTGACCCAACACCACAGGTGGCGTCACAAATCACTGACAGACTGTACTACCTTTATTGGACGCCCCTTAGCAGGGTCGCGGACCGGGTCTAGCCACTGTGACAGCCTCAGAACCGAACCGGAGAGGCCCGGTACCGAGAACTCGTGGCCTTGTGTCTGGGGGCGCTCCAAATCCTCGAACCCTAATGTTCGTGTGGGCACTGCAGACGTGTAGCTTAGTCAAATCCATTGGCAAACATGAGACATTAGGAGGCACAGGGAGACAGGAGGCATCCTGGATGCTGCAGACAGGTAGCAGTGTTACTGGAAACTTCAGGAACACGGGACATCCTGGAGACCACAGATAGCAGAGTTACTGGAAGCCACAGGGAGAAAGGAGGCCGCAGACAGGTTACTGGAAACCGCAGGCAGACTGAAGATGTCCTGGACACCGCGGACAGGTTGACGGGTTACTGGAAGCGACAGGCATACTGGAGATGTCAGGAAGACACCTGATAGGTAGTAGAGTAAAGGTACCTTCACACTGACGAACTTCACAACGATATCGCTAGCCATCCGTGACGTTGCAGCGTCCTGGATAGTAATAACGTTGTGTTTGACAAGCATCATCGATTTGGATCATGCTGTGACATCGTTGGTCGGAGCAGAAAGTCCAGAACTTTATTTTGTCGCTGGACTCCCGCAGACATCGCTGAATCGGCGTGTGTGACGCCGATTCAGCGATGTCTTCACTGGTAACCAGGGTAAACATCGGGTTACTAAGCGCAGGGCCGCGCTTAGTAACCCGATGTTTACCCTGGTTACCAGTGTAAATGTAAAAAAAAAAAAAACACTACATACTTACATTCCGGTGTCTGTCGCGTCCCTCGGCGTTCTGCTTCCCTGCACTGTCAGTGCCGGCCAGCCGTAAAGCAGATTACAGCGATGACGTCACTGCTGTGCTTTACGGCCAGCCGGCGCTCACAGTCAGTGCAGGAAAGCACAGCGCCGGGGGGACAGACAGCGGAATGTAAGTATGTAATGTTTGTTTTTTTTTTACATTAGCACTGGTAACCAGGGTAAACATCGGGTAACTATGCGCGGCCCTGCGCTTAGTAACCCGATGTTTACCCTGGTTACCCGGGGACTGGCATCGTTGGTCGCTGGAGAGCTGTCTGTGTGACAGCTCTCCAGCGACCACACAGCGACGCTGCAGCGATTGGCATCGTTGTCTAGATCGCTGCAGCGTCGCTAAATGTGACGGTACCTTAACTGGAGGCCACGGAGATGGGAGACTGCAGATAGGTAGCATGGTTAGTGGAAGTCGCTGGCAAACAGGAAATGTCCTGGAGACTGCAGACAGGCATCAGAGTTATTGGAAGATGCAGGCAGACTGGAGACATCCGGGAGACCGCAGACAGGTAGCAGAGTTACTGAAAGCCACAGTCATACATGTAGCAGACACATACTAAAAGTCTTAATGAAGTTCACGGAGCTGCAAGCACACAGGAGATGTCCTGGAAGCTGCAAGCAGACACATAGCTGAAGCAATGGAAACTATAAAGGAACAGGAAATGTCCTGGAAGTTGCAAGCAGAGATATAGCAGAAGGGACGGAAGCCATAAGGGGACAGAAGTTATTCTGGAAGCTGCAGGCGGTCATGTAGCAAAGCAAACTAGAAGTGTTAATGAGGTCTTGGAAGTTGCAAGCAGACAGGAAATGTCCTGGAAGCTGCAGAAGTCCTCAAAGTTGCAATCGGACAGGAGTCATCTTGGAAGTCACAGGCAAACACATAACTGAAGCTCTGGTACCGCAGATGGACAGGAAATGTCCTGGAAGCTGCAGGTGGACATGTGCCAGAGGAAAACTAAAAGCTCATGTGGACACATAGCAGAGAGCATAGGGGCCAGGAACAGAAGAATTTCATCACAACTCAGTCAAATTTAGACATTTTTTAAGTGTGAAATAATAGGCCACAGGTGATGGCTGAACACGGGAACCTGTCATGGTGAAAATGGAACCTAATCTTCAGGCAGCATTTTATAGCTCAGGATTTGCTTAGGAGACTGATGTACATGTTTGTGGGAAAAGTTTCAGTAAAATTTGCATTTTATTCATAGGAATCTCTGGTGCTTATATGGCTATGAGTCCAGAGGGTTGTCTTATTCAGTGATTGACAGTCCTCCCTTAATGACTGTGCCTGTAGAGATAGCTGTCAATGACAGGGACTCCTCTACATACAAACCAGGGATGGCAATGAATGAAATATAAGCTATGCTGAATCTTTCCCCACAATCCAGTAAATCATTCTGCTCCGCTTCTTCTCTATTCCGTGCAGTCAACAGATGGCACTGCATGTACAATTTGACAGGTGCCCTTTTGGTTTGGTTTACATGAGGTTTTGCACATAAGTCATTTGGTTCTTGTTCCCAGCCCTTATAAAAGCATCAAAGAAACATTATGTGGACTGATGATTTGGAATAATAGTTACAGTCAATTTATTGGCAGCATATCCCCTGTTACAGATGTTTTGCTGATGGTTTTGATTTTAGGGTTCCCATAAATAATGTAATAAGCCAATGAAGAAGCAGTCTCATCTTGTCTATCTGATCTAACGGAGCCATTAGCTGTTATAGTTGGGCGATCTTGCATGAATTCACTTACATGATATGAGTATATTTCCCAATGTAAGGGACTGTGCCGATCTGTAAAACCTTTCAGTATTCCTTATTAAGATATAACGAGTAACCTCCGACCTGTGGACTTGACACATCTGTTATTCCTAATTCTCCCTTCTTTTAAAGTTTGTAGTGTAATACAACTGATAATGTGTATGCTCTACACATGCTCTGCTATGATGGCAGGATAAAGGCATGGAGGCTGTCTCGGCAGTTCTTTAACAGAGGCTTCAATAGTAACTGTTGTCTTCATTTTATTTCATACATTAATAGTACAGGTGAACATAAGAAGCTTTGTAATATATCTTATTAGAGAAATCTATTTGCATATGATTGTTTATGCAGATTCTTGTCATGTCACTGTATTAATAGGAGGCGGATGTGCAGCTTCCAGCCGCGGCCATTAGAAGAAGACAATATATGTGGCCACCACCGACAATGAGAACAGCTGATCGGCAGGGAGCCGGGTGTTGGACCCCGACCAATCAGACATTGATGAGCTATCCTAAAAATAAGTCAACAATGATAAAGTAGTGGACAACCTCTCTAGTTAATCATCAGAGGTCCAGGCCTTCTAACGCTCAGCACTGATATCAGCTATGCTAGCTTTTATACAAGAGTTGTGTGACACTAATCAAAACCCACAGACAGGCCGAGAGTCAGCAAAGTCAGATGTTCCGGGGTCAATACCAAATGAGCACGTAGTAAACCAAGGGAAAAAACGAAGTCGTAAGTCAGGTCACATGCCATGGTCAGAATACCAAAGAAATAGTGCATAAATAAAGGGGCAATAACAAACGGGAAGTCAGAACACTGTCCAAATTTCAACAGAAGATCAGATGCAATGGGGCAATAACAAACAGGTAGTCACAACATGGTCCAAAGGTCAGCAGCAGAATATCAGATGTAAAGGGCAATAACAACCAGGTAGTCACAACATAGTCCAAAGGTCAGCAGCAGAATATCAGATGTAAAAGGCAATAACAAACGGGTAGTCACAACATGGTCCAAAGGTCAGCAGCAGAATATCAGAACTTACAGCACAGGGAACAGGCAAACACACACCAGAGAACTCAAACTTAGAACAAGCTTTTAACTGGCAGGGATCTGGGCAAAATGGCTTGCCTAAATAGCAGGCAGGTACCAAGAACAGAGCACCTGTGGAAATCTCTGCACCTTCCAGTCTCAGATAGGTCAACCGAGCTGTCAATCAAAGCACCGACAGCTCATCACGCCCCAACTGTTGTGAATTCTGCTTTTGGGTTCCCTCCAGTGGTTGTAGGTGGTAATGCAGTTGTCCCTGAGTGGCAGTCATGGTCAGGTGTATCTGCTGATTGCAGTTCTGACTGGGGTATTTAGGTGTGCAGGATTCATTAGTCCTTGCCAGTTGTCCATGGTTCAGGGAGGTTTTGGATCTATGTCTGGTTCCTCCTGCCTTGCTGCCATTTCAGCAAAGATAAGTGTTTGGTTTTTTTTTCTGTGGCACATATGCTGTGTGCTTAATAATTCTGTGCTATTCATTTGTTTTCTCTTGTCCATCTTAGATTGTGTCAGTGTTTTCTCAGTCTTGTTGGATTCTCAGGAGTTGCAGATATACGCTCCACATCTTTAGTTAGATGGTGGAAGTTTTTGTATCATCTGCTGTGGATATTTTTTGGAAGGGTTTTAATACTGACCGCTTAGTATTCTGTCCTATCCTTTCCTATTTAGCTAGAAGTGGCCTCTTTTGCTAAATCCTGTTTCCTGCCTGCGTATGTCTTTCCTCTACTATTCACAGTCAATATTAGTGGGGGGCTGCCTATCCTTTGGGGTTCTGCTCTGAGACAAGGTAGAATTCCTACTTCCATCTATAGGGGTATTTAGTCCTCCGGCTGTGTCGAGGTGTCTAGGATTTGTTAGGCACACCCCACGGCTACTTCTAGTTGCGGTGTTAAGTTCAGGATTTGCGGTCAGTACAGTTTCCACCAACTCCAGAGAAAGTTCCATGCAGCTCCAAGGCCACCAGATCATAACACCCAGCACAAAAGAGGATGACAGAGCTGTCAATCACTGAGTCCCAGACATTCTGAGCAGAGGAATCGTGACAGGCTGGATGATTTCCTCAGTACACATCATATTGTGGATTATAGTTAAACTAGCGACAAAATGTACAATTGGTGGAGAAAGATTGAACACCAATCTTCAAGTCTGACCTCAGATTCTCAAGACATGTAGCTTCCCGGGGAGGGGGGTATAGATTGACTGTGGTTGAGCAGGGAACTCTGCAGGAAGCTGGTGGCGTTGGCAGGAGTGGGGTGATGTTGTGGGCCCCAGGTAGGGAAGAGAGGGTGTTCAGTGATCCGAGACTTTTGGGGCCACCAGGCTTTCAGGAAATGTCCCCAAGCCTCCTATTGTTATCACTGCGATGGACTTCGGGAGAATGAACACCGGTACCTCCCAAAATATTGGCTACCAAGATCTCAATCTGTGCATGCATTAACTACAGAGACCATTTTCTCAAAGTTCACTGCAGTGAATACAATAGGACATGTGGGGACTCCGCTGACATTTTGTGAAAGCTTGTGGCCCGCCCAGCCTTGCACCGCCGAACACCCCCTCCTCCAAGCCTGGGGCCCACAGCATCACCCCACTCCTGCCGCCGCCAGCTTCCTGCAGAAGCGACCATGCCTCCTGGAACCCTGCTCCACCGCAGCTGCCCACCCACCGGTATGCTACCGTAAGTTCGTATTATAAGTCACACCATCACTTTATTGAAAACATTTATATTTTTCCTATTTTTCCATCTCAAAATTTTGAGGTTTGTCTTATGGTCCGATGCCTCTGATAATTCACAAAATGCTATATCTTTGTGGATATACATATGTGTGTATACATACCTGTACAGGTCATCATTCCTTGGTAGCATTCTGCCATCCGGTGATTACCCCTTGTATTGTTTAATTATCTTCATTATTTTGTGTCACTCATCGGCCTCTCCTTGCTTTCATAGCTTCTTGATTGTATTTATTAAAAGAGCTGAGCGAATATGTTCAGATTTGGTCACCGAATATGAATTTGACATATTTGTGCCTTATTGGTACCCTATTTGTGCCAAATTTATGTTTGATGAACGGTTCCGAACATATTAGTTCATTTCTACACCCATTGACTCCAATGACATTCGGTGAATATTGCAAAAACAACATTCGCCGCCGATCGTAATCGGAACCGAATTTTTAAACATTTGCTCAACTGTAATTATTAACTTTTAATTTTTATTCTGTATTTGCATACCTCAATAAATTATTTATTGTTTATATATTTGTTTAATTTTCTGAGTATTATGGAGTAACACTTATATGATGTTTGGAGTCACAGCTCTACCTGGACTTGCCCCAGCGACGTCTGCTTCAGTCCGTAGGTGCTGCCGTAGGCACTCTCATGGAAGAGATGTGATGGTCAGTGTCTCTGGGCTGCACGGATACTATGTAGAGAAGGATTAATGTGGCTGGGACCTGTGGTTCCACTTAGTCTGGATAATAGGTGTGTACGCTATCCATCTGGGTAGACGCTATCCTCTTCCTTCTATGGCCAATGGAACAGTGCCACACCCTACGTATACTTCCAGTTTAGTACTAGGAATTGCCAGATATTGTGAGTGGAATACTCCCTTGACTCTGTTGCTATTAGTTGTTGTGCTAACCCTGTTCTTGACCCGGGTCCTGACTCTGCCTCTGTGATCCCTACTGCAAGGAGTTTCTATGTTCTCTCCGTGTGTGCGTGGGTTTCCTCCGCGTGCTCTGGTTTACTCCACTTGGGGACAGCAATAATAATGTCTGTAAAGTGCTGCGGAATATGATAGCACTATATAAGCAATACATAATAATAAACATATAATCCTGATCTCCTCAGCTTGCCTGATTACCTTTTGACTGATCTCCTGGCATCCAAACCCAGCTATTCTTTTGACTATTTTTTGCCTTCTGGTTCTGTCTCTAATTTTATCCCTTCTGTTACTAACAAGTATGACTATCCTTGCCTCAGGCCCGCTCCTCGGGCTAGCAGGCACTCCATAAAGGCAACCAAAGCCGACCCCATTTTAAGTCCATGCCCCTGTGTAGGTGTTAAACGTTGAAGACTGGGTTTCCTCTGGGACCCGCTAGACAAATCGGCGACATCTATCTGAGCTCGGCTCTTGAGCTGAGCGAACTCACAGATTAGGGCTATGGCATGACTTTTCAATTTACCGTAAATCATGTGCCAGCTGCAGCGCACTGCGGCATTTATTTCATTGCATTCACAATAATTCATCTCAACTGCTGCTATGAAAGCCTTGTTGCAAAATGTCTGTGTGTAGCTCCAGCATTTAAGGGAACCCGTCAAGATGATTTTACGCCTGTAACCATTCACATGGCTATATAGGCCTTTGTGCAGTAATAAATATATGGTAACAAATGACTTCTCGAAATCTGCAAGATCTTAGAAGTAGAGTTTTAAAGCCATAAACAAATGATCCTGGAAGTGCATAGGGGCGTGGTGATGCACTCGGAGCATCATCTTGCCCCAATACCCCCCCCAAGATCGTGTATATGTGGCTTCAAAGCTTGAATTCTCATCACCAGCATAATATTGGATTTCTACAGGACAGATATGATGTTCAGCCTTGGTCCTACTGAACCATACCGCTAGTGTATGGAACGAATGACCTTTAGGGAATGAGGGAATAGTTCTGTAATATAATATCTCATATAACATGCCACAATTTGTTTCCGCCAGATTCCTGCAAAATATAAAGAAACCTCTGCTTGAAATTTGAGAAATTCAGTAGTAAAACAAGAGATTTAGAGCTTGTACACACACGGCATTTTTTTCTACTTGTTTTTCATGTGGGAAAAATGCAGCATTTTCTAGCACCAGCAGAGTGAGTGACATTTCTGAAATCTCATACTTTCCCTTATTTTCTACAGAAGAATCATCTGCAAATACTAAATCTCTGCACATAGCCCTACAGTTATTTTCTGGGTACAACTCGGAGGTTCTACAGAACCAGAATTTGCTAAGACAATTGTTCTCTTTGTCTCCGATACCGCTAAATACTAATAGTAACCAGAGACGTTAGTAAGAATATGATAAATCCATTTAGTTACGTAAGTGCTGTACACTTCAATAAATCTAGTGTTTGTTTTGTTTTCTATTTGTTTGTTTTTTACCATTGATCTTACTGTCTTAGTCTTGTTATGACGTCCTCTGCACAACGTTGAGATATTACATGTTACTACTTTAGATAAACTATTGGTGATTTACTGTGGGAAATACATTTTCACTTTTCTCTTTGTTTCGTCGTTTATGTTCTTTTTTTTTTGGAAGCTGCTGTACGATGTCAAAATGACCAAATAAGAGGTCAACACTAGAATCTTTTACGTAATTTCAAAGTACACAAAGACAAATGCACAAGAAGTACGCATTCATCCTGTCCTTAGGCTGCATAGCACCATTTTTCCTGTTGGATGTTTAATTGCTCACTGTGAATGATGTACAACGGGTTGGATTCTAATGATAAGAAAAAGATAAGATATTATCATTTATCATTCAAGAACTGTATCACCCTGACCTTTAAGGAGTAAACTGCCAGAATGCTTTGCCTGCCCCATCACAGAACTGAATCTCTATAAATAAATTTCAGATGTAGAAATTGGTAAGTTACTCCCAATAAGACACCACCAGATTAACAAGAGATAGGGAGGATTTAGCCACCGGTCAAATTTGTTTTACTAGTGAAAAGAACTGATTAAACCGAAAATAAACCAAAGAATACATCAGAACTCAACATCCACAAAGATGTGTGCAGACATTAACTATGTGCAGTGCATTACTGCTACAAAAAATATACTTATGGGATGAAGGTGTTTAGTGCAGATTGGCCAATTCATGTGTGCCCTACTACAGCCACGATTAAGGATCCTTTCCTTAGGCTTCATTCACACGTCCTTCTGGAAACACCTATGTGAAAAAATGGTACCGGTGTCATCAGTGTCTTGGATCAGCGTCATCAGTGTTTTGGATCAGTGTCAACAGTGTTTTGGATCAGTGTCATCAGTGTCTTGGATCAGTGTCATCAGTGTATTGGATCAGTGTCATCAATGTCTTGGATCAGTGTCATCAATGTCTTGGATCAGTGTCATCAATGTCTTGGATCAGTGTCATCAATGTCTTGGATCAGTGTCATCAGTGTCTTGGATCAGCGTCATCAGTGTTGTGAATTCTGTTGTCAAGCTCCCTCCTGTGGTCATGAATGGTACTTCGGCTGGTTCTGTCCATGGGCTTCCTCTGGTGGTGGTGAGTGGGGCTGCGGCTTCTGAGGTTCCTTCCACATGTGACGAGGTTAATTCGTTAGCTGGCTGCTCTATTTAACTCCACCTAGATCATTGCTCCATGCCACCTGTCAATGTTCCAGTATTGGTCTAGTTCACTCCTGGATCGTTCTTGTGACCTGTCTTCCCAGCAGAAGCTAAGTTCCTGCTTGTTTTTTTCTGGTTTGCTGTTTTTCTGTCCAGCTTGCTATTTTGATTGTTGTCTTGCTTGCTGGAAGCTCTGGGACGCAGAGGGAGCGCCTCCGCACCGTGAGTCGGTGCGGAGGGTCTTTTTGCGCCCTCTGCGTGGTCTTTGTAGTTTTTTGTGCTGACCGCAAAGCTACCTTTCCTATCCTCTGTCTGTTCAGTAAGTCGGGCCTCACTTTGCTAAATCTATTTCATCTCTGTGTTTGTAATTTTCATCTTTACTCAGTCATTATATGTGGTGTTATGTTTGCTAATGACAGGTGTTATGAAGGCAATCCAGAAACACAGTGTGCTTAGCGATCAGAGCGCACACAGTGATCTGACAAATACCCAAAAATACAAGAACGAGCTCTGAGACGTGGAAACTCTGTAGACTGCACACCTGATCCTATCCTAAACACAACTAAAAGCGGCTGTGGATTGCGCCTAACAACTACCTAGGCAACTCGGCACAGCCTAAGAAACTAGCTAGCCTGAAGATAGAAAAATAGGCCTGACTTGCCCCAGAGAAATTCCCCAAAGGAAAAGGCAGCCCCCCACATATAATGACTGTGAGTAAGATGAAAAGACAAAACGTAGGGATGAAATAGATTCAGCAAAGTGGGGCCCGATATTCTAGGACAGAGCGAGGACAGTAAAGCGAACTTTGCAGTCTACAAAAAACCCTAAAGCAAAACCACGCAAAGGGGGCAAAAAAAACCCACCGTGCCGAACTAACGGCACGGCGGTACACCCTTTGCGTCTCAGAGCTTCCAGCAAAACAAAAGACAAGCTGGACAGAAAAAAAGCAACAAAAAATACAAAAAGCACTTAGCTATACAGAGCAGCAGGTCACAGGAACAATCAGGAGAAGCTCAGATCCAACACTGAAACATTGACAAGGAGCAAGGATAGCAGCATCAGGCGGAGTTAAGTAATGAAGCAGTTAACGAGCTCACCAGAACACCTGAGGAAGTTCAGAAGCTGCAGTACCACTTGTGACCACAGGAGTGAATTCAGCCACAGAATTCACAACAGTACCCCCCCCTTGAGGAGGGGTCACCGAACCCTCACCAGAGCCCCCAGGCCGACCAGGATGAGCCGCATGAAAGGCACGAACAAGATCGGAAGCATGAACATCAGAGGCAAAAACCCAGGAATTATCTTCCTGAGCATAACCCTTCCATTTAACCAGATACTGGAGTTTCCGTCTAGAAACACGAGAATCCAAAATCTTCTCCACAATATACTCCAATTCCCCCTCCACCAAAACCGGGGCAGGAGGCTCAACAGATGGAACCATAGGTGCCACGTATCTCCGCAACAACGACCTATGGAATACATTATGTATGGAAAAGGAGTCTGGGAGGGTCAAACGAAAAGACACAGGATTGAGAACCTCAGAAATCCTATACGGACCAATAAAACGAGGTTTAAATTTAGGAGAGGAAACCTTCATAGGAATATGACGAGAAGATAACCAAACCAGATCCCCAACACGAAGTCGGGGACCCACACGGCGTCTGCGATTAGCGAAAAGTTGAGCTTTCTCCTGGGACAAGATCAAATTGTCCACTACCTGAGTCCAGATCTGCTGCAACCTATCCACCACAGAATCCACACCAGGACAGTCCGAAGACTCAACCTGTCCTGAAGAGAAACGAGGATGGAACCCAGGTTGCAAAGAAACCAAGGTAGCCGAGCTGGCCCGATTATTAAGGGCGAACTCAGCCAACGGCAAAAAGGACACCCAATCATCCTGGTCTGCAGAAACAAAACATCTCAGATATGTTTCCAAGGTCTGATTGGTTCGTTCGGTCTGGTCATTAGTCTGAGGATGGAAAGCCGAGGAAAAGGATAGGTCAATGCCCATCCTACCACAAAAGGCTCGCCAAAACCTTGAAACAAACTGGGAACCTCTGTCAGAAACAATATTCTCAGGAATGCCATGCAACCGAACCACATGCTGAAAGAACAAAGGTACCAAATCAGAGGAGGAAGGCAATTTAGCCAAGGGCACCAGATGGACCATTTTAGAAAAGCGATCACAGACCACCCAAATGACTGACATCTTTTGAGAAACGGGAAGGTCAGAAATGAAATCCATCGAAATATGTGTCCAAGGCCTCTTTGGGACCGGCAAGGGCAAAAGCAACCCACTGGCACGAGAACAGCAGGGCTTAGCCCTAGCACAAATCCCACAGGACTGCACAAAAGTACGTACATCCCGTGACAGAGATGGCCACCAGAAGGATCTAGCCACTAACTCTCTGGTACCAAAGATTCCAGGATGACCAGCCAACACTGAACAATGAAGTTCAGAGATAAGTTTATTAGTCCACCTATCAGGGACGAACAGTTTCTGTGCTGGACAACGATCAGGTTTATTCGCCTGAAATTTTTGCAGCACCCGCCGCAAATCAGGGGAGATGGCAGACACAATGACTCCTTCCTTGAGGATACCCGCTGGCTCAGATAAACCCGGAGAGTCGGGCACAAAACTCCTAGACAGAGCATCCGCCTTCACATTTTTAGAGCCCGGAAGGTACGAAATCACAAAGTCGAAGCGGGCAAAAAATAACGACCAACGGGCCTGTCTAGGATTCAAGCGCTTGGCAGACTCGAGATAAGTCAAGTTCTTATGATCAGTCAATACCACCACGCGATGCTTAGCTCCTTCAAGCCAATGACGCCACTCCTCGAATGCCCACTTCATGGCCAGCAACTCTCGATTGCCCACATCATAATTACGCTCAGCGGGCGAAAACTTCCTGGAAAAGAAAGCACATGGTTTCATCACTGAGCAATCAGAACCTCTCTGTGACAAAACCGCCCCTGCTCCAATCTCAGAAGCATCAACCTCGACCTGGAACGGAAGAGAATCATCTGGCTGACACAACACAGGGGCAGAACAAAAACGACGCTTCAACTCCTGAAAAGCTTCCACAGCAGCAGAAGACCAATTAACCAAATCAGCACCCTTCTTGGTCAAATCGGTCAATGGTTTGGCAATGCTAGAAAAATTACAGATGAAGCGACGATAAAAATTAGCAAAGCCCAGGAACTTTTGCAGGCTTTTCAGAGATGTCGGCTGAATCCAATCCTGGATGGCTTGGACCTTAACTGGATCCATCTCGATAGTAGAAGGGGTAAAGATGAACCCCAAAAATGAAACTTTCTGCACACCGAAGAGACACTTTGATCCCTTCACAAACAAAGAGTTAGCACGCAGGACCTGAAAAACCATTCTGACCTGCTTCACATGAGACTCCCAATCATCTGAGAAGATCAAAATGTCATCCAAGTAAACAATCAGGAATTTATCCAGATACTCACGGAAGATGTCATGCATAAAAGACTGAAACACAGATGGAGCATTGGCAAGTCCGAACGGCATCACTAGATACTCAAAATGACCCTCGGGCGTATTGAATGCAGTTTTCCATTCATCTCCTTGCCTGATTCTCACCAGATTATACGCACCACGAAGATCTATCTTAGTGAACCAACTAGCCCCCTTAATCCGAGCAAACAAGTCAGATAACAATGGCAAGGGATACTGAAATTTAACAGTGATCTTATTAAGAAGGCGGTAATCAATACACGGTCTCAGCGAACCATCCTTCTTGGCTACAAAGAAGAACCCTGCTCCCAGTGGTGATGACGATGGGCGAATATGTCCCTTCTCCAGGGATTCCTTCACATAACTGCGCATAGCGGCGTGTTCGGGCACGGATAAATTAAATAATCGACCTTTAGGGAATTTACTACCAGGAATCAAATTGATAGCACAATCACAATCCCTATGCGGAGGTAGAGCATTGGACTTGGGCTCTTCAAATACATCCTGATAATCAGACAAGAACTCTGGGACCTCAGAAGGGGTGGATGACGAAATCGACAAAAATGGAACATCACCATGTACCCCCTGACAACCCCAGCTGGATACCGACATGGAATTCCAATCCAATACTGGATTATGGGTTTGTAGCCATGGCAACCCCAACACGACCACATCATGCAGATTATGCAACACCAGAAAGCGAATAACTTCCTGATGTGCAGGAGCCATGCACATGGTCAGCTGGGCCCAGTATTGAGGTTTATTCTTGGCCAAAGGTGTAGCATCAATTCCTCTCAATGGAATAGGACACCGCAAAGGCTCCAAGAAAAACCCACAACGTTTAGCATAATCCAAATCCATCAGATTCAGGGCAGCGCCCGAATCCACAAACGCCATGACAGAAAACGACGACAAAGAGCATATCAAGGTAATGGACAGAAGGAATTTGGACTGTACAGTACCAATGACGGCAGACCTAGCGGACCGCTTAGTGCGCTTAGGACAATCAGAAATAGCATGAGTGGAATCACCACAGTAGAAACACAGACCATTCAGACGTCTGTATTCCTGCCGTTCAACTCTAGTCATAGTCCTATCGCACTGCATAGGCTCAGGTTTAACCTCAGGCAGTACCGCCAAATGGTGCACAGATTTACGCTCGCGCAAGCGTCGACCGATCTGAATGGCCAAAGACAAAGACTCATTCAAACCAGCAGGCATAGGAAATCCCACCATGACATCCTTAAGAGCCTCAGAGAGACCCTTTCTGAACAAAGCTGCCAGCGCAGATTCATTCCACTGAGTGAGTACTGACCATTTCCTAAATTTCTGACAATATACTTCTATATCATCCTGACCCTGGCACAAAGCCAGCAAATTTTTCTCAGCCTGATCCACTGAATTAGGCTCATCGTACAGCAATCCGAGCGCCAGGAAAAACGGATCGACACTACTCAATGCAGGGTCTCCTGGCGCAAGAGAAAATGCCCAGTCTTGAGGGTCGCCGCGCAAAAAAGAAATAATAATCAAAACCTGTTGAATAGGATTACCAGAAGAATGAGGTTTCAAGGCCAGAAATAGCTTACAATTATTTTTGAAACTTAGAAACTTAGTTCTATCTCCAAAAAACAAATCAGGAATAGGAATTCTTGGTTCTAACATAGATTTCTGATCAATAGTATCTTGAATTTTTTGTACATTTATAACGAGATTATCCATTGAAGAGCACAGACCCTGAATATCCATATCCACACCTGTGTCCAGAATCACCCAAATGTCTAGGGGAAAAAAAAAAGTGAACACAGAGCAGAAAAAAAAAAAAAAAAAAAATGATGTCAGAACTTTTTCTTTCCCTCTATTGAGAATCATTAGTTTGGCTCCTTGTACTGTTATGTTTGCTAATGACAGGTGTTATGAAGGCAATCCAGAAACACAGTGTGCTTAGCGATCAGAGCGCACACAGTGATCTGACAAATACCCAAAAATACAAGAACGAGCTCTGAGACGTGGAAACTCTGTAGACTGCACACCTGATCCTATCCTAAACACAACTAAAAGCGGCTGTGGATTGCGCCTAACAACTACCTAGGCAACTCGGCACAGCCTAAGAAACTAGCTAGCCTGAAGATAGAAAAATAGGCCTGACTTGCCCCAGAGAAATTCCCCAAAGGAAAAGGCAGCCCCCCACATATAATGACTGTGAGTAAGATGAAAAGACAAAACGTAGGGATGAAATAGATTCAGCAAAGTGGGGCCCGATATTCTAGGACAGAGCGAGGACAGTAAAGCGAACTTTGCAGTCTACAAAAAACCCTAAAGCAAAACCACGCAAAGGGGGCAAAAAAAACCCACCGTGCCGAACTAACGGCACGGCGGTACACCCTTTGCGTCTCAGAGCTTCCAGCAAAACAAAAGACAAGCTGGACAGAAAAAAAGCAACAAAAAATACAAAAAGCACTTAGCTATACAGAGCAGCAGGTCACAGGAACAATCAGGAGAAGCTCAGATCCAACACTGAAACATTGACAAGGAGCAAGGATAGCAGCATCAGGCGGAGTTAAGTAATGAAGCAGTTAACGAGCTCACCAGAACACCTGAGGGAGGAAGCTCAGAAGCTGCAGTACCACTTGTGACCACAGGAGTGAATTCAGCCACAGAATTCACAACAATGTGGGGGGCTGCCTTTTCCTTTGGGGAATTTCTCTGAGGCAAGGTAGGCTTTATTTTTCTATCTTTAGGGCTAGCTAGTCTGGGGGAAAATGTGTGTAAATGGGTTAGTAACTGGCTTAGTGATAGAAAGCAGAGGGTGGTTATAAATGGTATAGTCTCTAACTGGGTCGCTGTGACCAGTGGGGTACCGCAGGGGTCAGTATTGGGACCTGTTCTCTTCAACATATTCATTAATGATCTGGTAGAAGGTTTACACAGTAAAATATCGATATTTGCAGATGATACAAAACTATGTAAAGCAGTTAATACAAGAGAAGATAGTATTCTGCTACAGATGGATCTGGATAAGTTGGAAACTTGGGCTGAAAGGTGGCAGATGAGGTTTAACAATGATAAATGTAAGGTTATACACATGGGAAGAGGGAATCAATATCACCATTACACACTGAACGGGAAACCACTGGGTAAATCTGACAGGGAGAAGGACTTGGGGATCCTAGTTAATGATAAACTTACCTGGAGCAGCCAGTGCCAGGCAGCAGCTGCCAAGGCAAACAGGATCATGGGGTGCATTAAAAGAGGTCTGGATACACATGATGAGAGCATTATACTGCCTCTGTACAAATCCCTAGTTAGACCGCACATGGAGTACTGTGTCCAGTTTTGGGCACCGGTGCTCAGGAAGGATATAATGGAACTAGAGAGAGTACAAAGGAGGGCAACAAAATTAATAAAGGGGATGGGAGAACTACAATACCCAGATAGATTAGCGAAATTAGGATTATTTAGTCTAGAAAAAAGACGACTGAGGGGCGATCTAATAACCATGTATAAGTATATAAGGGGACAATACAAATATCTCGCTGAGGATCTGTTTATACCAAGGAAGGTGACGGGCACAAGGGGGCATTCTTTGCGTCTGGAGGAGAGAAGGTTTTTCCACCAACATAGAAGAGGATTCTTTACTGTTAGGGCAGTGAGAATCTGGAATTGCTTGCCTGAGGAGGTGGTGATGGCGAACTCAGTCGAGGGGTTCAAGAGAGGCCTGGATGTCTTCCTGGAGCAGAACAATATTGTATCATACAATTATTAGGTTCTGTAGAAGGACGTAGATCTGGGGATTTATTATGATGGAATATAGGCTGAACTGGATGGACAAATGTCTTTTTTCGGCCTTACTAACTATGTTACTATGTATGTAGTTCCTTAGGCTGTGTCGAGTTGCGTAGGGAGCGTTATGAGCAATCCACAGCTATTTCTAGTGTGTGTAATAGGATTAGGGATTGCGGTCAGCAGAGTTCCCACGTCTCAGAGCTCGTCCTATATTATCAGTAACTATCAGGTCATTCCGTGTGCTCTTAACCACCAGGTCCATTATTGTCCTGAATACCAGGTCATAACACATCAGTGTCTTGGATCAGTGTCATCAGTGTCTTGGATCAGTGTCATCAGTGTCTTGGATCAGTGTCATCAGTGTCTTGGATTAGTGCCATCAGTGTCTTGGATCAGTGTCATCAGTGTCTTGGATCAGTGTCATCAGTGTCTTGGATCAGTGTCATCAGTGTCTTTGATCAGTGTCATCAATGTCTTGGATCAGTGTCATCAATGTCTTGGATCAGTGTCATCAGTGTCTTGGATCAGTGTCATCAGTGTCTTGGATCAGTGCCATCAGTGTCTTGGATCAGTGTCATCAGTGTCTTGGATCAGTGTCATCAATGTCTTGGATCAGTGTCATCAGTGTCTTGGATCAGTGTCATCAGTGTCTTTGATCAGTGTCATCGGTGTTTTGGATCAGTGTCATCAGTGTCTTGGATCAGTGCCATCAGTGTCTTGGATCAGTGTCATCAGTGTCTTGGATCAGTGTCATCAATGTCTTGGATCAGTGTCATCAGTGTCTTGGATCAGTGTCATCAGTGTCTTGGATCAGTGTCATCAATGTCTTGGATCAGTGTCATCAGTGTCTTGAATCATTGTCATCAGTGTCTTGAATCATTGTCGTTAGTGTCTTGGATCAGTGTCATCAATGTCTTGGATCAGTGTCATCAGTGTCTTGGATCAGTGTCATCAATGTCTTGGATCAGTGTCATCAGTGTCTTGGATCAGTGTCATCAGTGTCTTGGATCAGTGTCATCAGTGTCTTGGATCAGTGTCATCAGTGTCTTGGATCAGTGTCATCAGTGTCTTGTATCAGTGTCATTGGTGTTTTGGATTATTGTCATCAGTGACTTGCATCGGTGTCATAAGTGTTTGGTCTGTGTGAGTGTTTTTACCATCATTGTGGTCATCAGTGTTTTTCACAGATGAATAAATAAATGAGAAAGCTTCTTCTAAACTTTTCAATAAAAATAATTATTATTATTATTAATGCTAAATACGGCACCACACAAACTCTACATTGGTGCCATCCGTGTGCTGGACGTGTTTTTCACAGACACATAGACTTGTATTGCCACTTTTCATCAGTGAGGCAGATATGTCTCTGATATAAAGACACACAGCTCGTTAAAAATGACAAAAAAGGAGCATAAATTATATTGGATGTGTTGTATCTGTGAAAAAAACGCACACAACATGGATGTTTGACTGAAGGCCTAAAACCAATTAGAGGAGCGCTCAGCTAACTATTGGGTGTATCCCATACGGGCCGGGAGATTTATCTACCGTATATACTCGAGTATAAGCCGACCCGAGTATAAGCCGACCCCCCTAATTTTGCCACAAAAAACTGGGAAAACTTATTGACTCGAGTATAAGCCTAGGGTGGAAATGCAGCATTTACCGGTGAATTTCAAAAATAAAAATAGATCATTATTTCCCCATAGCTGTGCCATATAGTGCTCTGCACCGTTCATATTTCCCCATAGCTGTGCCCCATATAGTGCTCTGCACCGTTCATTTTGTCCCATAGCTGTGCCCCATATAGTGCTCTGCACCGTTCATTTTGTCCCATAGCTGTGCCCCATACTGTGCTCGGCACCGTTCATTATTGCCCCATATCTGTGCCCCATATAGTGCTCTGCACCGTTCATTGTGCCCCATAGCTGTGCCCCATACAGTGCTCTGCACCGTTCATTGTGCCCCATAGCTTTGCCCCATATACAGTGCTCTGCACCGTTCATTGTGCCCCATAGCTGTGCCCCATATACAGTGCTCTGCACCGTTCATTGTGCCCCATAGCTGTGCCCCATATACAGTGCTCTGCACCGTTCATTGTGCCCCATAGCTGTGCCCCATATACAGTGCTCTGCACCGTTCATTGTGCACCATAGATGCTCCATATAAATCTGTGCCGCTGCTGCTGCAATAAAAAAAAAAAACAACACATACTCACCTCTCTTGCTTGCAGCTCCCAGCGTCCGGTCCCGGCGCCTCCATCTTCCCGGCGTCTCTGCTCTGACTGATCAGGCAGAGGGCGCCGCGCACACTATATGCGTCATCGCGCCCTCTGACCTGAACAGTCAGAGCGCAGACGCCGGGAAGATGGAGGCGCCGGGAAGATGGAGCGGCGCCCGGCGGCTGGAACGCGGACAGGTGAATATGACATACTTACCTAGTCCCAGCGATCCTCTCCCTCTGCCTGTCACAGCTGGTCTTCGGTGCCGCAGCCTCTTTCTCTATCAGCGGTCACCGGCACCGTTGATTAGAGAAATGAATACGCGGCTCCACCCCTATGGGAGGTGGAGCCGCCTATTCATTTTTCTAATGAGCGGTCCCACGTGACCGCTGAAGAGGGGAAGACGCTGCAGCACAGAAGACCGTGGGACGGCAGGGACAGCGCCAGGATCGCTGGGACTAGGTAAGTATACCTCAGCGCCCTTACCCCCTCACCCGCCGACCCTGCCACCCACCTTGACTCGAGTATAAGCCGAGAGGGGCACTTTCAGCCCAAAAATTTGGGCTGAAAATCTCGGCTTATACTCACGTTTATACGGTATTTTAGTGATTTTTAGACGCCGCCGTACTTCCTGCTGGGTTAAGCAGGTGACATTTAATGGGGAATTTTTGTTATCACTAGTCATATTGTCTGCCATGGGATTTTCTTGTGTAAATACTGATGAAAAAAAGTCATTTAGCATATTGGCTTTTTCCTCATCCACCATTTCACGCAGACTATATTTAAGGGGGCCAACACTATCATTTTTTAGTTTCTTACTATTTACCGTATATACTCGAGTATAAGCCGAGATTTTCAGCCCAAATTTTTGGGCTGAAAGTGCCCCTCTCGGCTTATACTCGAGTCACGGTAGCGGTGGGGTCGGCGGGTGAGGGGGAGAGGGCGCTGAGGCATACTTACCTAGTCCCAGCGATCCTCGCGCTGTCCCTGCCGTCCCACGGTCTTCTGTGCTGCAGCTTCTTCCCCTCTTCAGCGGTCATGTGGGACCGCTCATTAGAGAAATGAATAGGTGGCTCCACCTCCCATAGGGGTGGAGCCGCCTATTCATTTCTCTAATCAGCGGTAACGGTGACCGCTGATAGAGAAAGAAGCTGCGGCACTGAAGACAGCTGTGACAGGCAGAGGGAGCCGGACGCCAGGACCAGGTAAGTATGTAATATTCACCTGTCCGCGTTCCAGCCGCCGGGCGTCGCTCCATCTTCCCGGCGCCTCCATCTTCCCGGCGTCTCCGCTCTGACTGTGCAGGTCAGAGGGCGCGATGACGCATATAGTGTGCGCGCCGCCCTCTGCCTGATCAGTCAGAGCGGAGAGACGCCAGGACCGGACGCTGGGAGCTGCAAGCAAGAGAGGGGAGTATGGCTTTTTTTTTTTTATTGCAGCAGCAGCGGCCATGGCACAGATTTGTGGAGCATCTATGGGGATATATGAACGCTGCAGAGCACTATATGGAGCACAGCTATGGGGAGATATGAACGCTGCAGAGCACTGTATGGGGCACAGCTATGGGGAGATATGAACGCTGCAGAGCACTGTATGGGGCACAGCTATGGGGAGATATGAACGCTGCAGAGCACTGTATGGGGCACAGCTATGGGGAGATATGAACGCTGCAGAGCACTGTATGGGGCACAGCTATGGGGAGATATGAACGCTGCAGAGCACTGTATGGGGCACAGCTATGGGGAGATATGAACGCTGCAGAGCACTGTATGGGGCACAGCTATGGGGAGATATAAACGCTGCAGAGCACTTTATGTGGCACAGCTATGGGGAGATATGAACGCTGCAGAGCACTATATGGCACAGCCAAGGGGGAATATGAACAGTGCAGAGCACTATATGGGGCACAGCTATGGGGAGATATGAACGCTGCAGAGCACTGTATGGGGCACAGCTATGGGGAGATATGAACGCTGCAGAGCACTTTATGGGGCACAGCTATGGGGAGATATGAACGCTGCAGAGCACTATATGGCACAGCCAAGGGGGAATATGAACAGTGCAGAGCACTATATGGGGCACAGCTATGAGGAGATATGAACGCTGCAGAGCACTATATGGCACAGCCAAGGGGGAATATGAACAGTGCAGAGCACTATATGGGGCACAGCTATGGGGAGATATGAACGGCGCAGAGCACTATATGGCACAGCTATGGGGAAATAATGATCTATTTTTATTTTTGAAATTCACCGGTAGCTGCTGCATTTCCACCCTAGGCTTATACTCGAGTCAATAGGTTTTCCCAGTTTTTTTGTGGCAAAATTAGGGGGGTCGGCTTATACTCGGGTCGGCTTATACTCGAGTATATACGGTACATAGTTAAAGAATATTTTGGGATTATTTTTACTCTCTCTGGCAATGAGTCTCTCTGTCTCAATCTTTGCCTTGATTTGCTTTTTACAGAATTTATTTAATTTTCTATATTTATTTAATGCCTCATCACTACTGTAAGGGTACCGTCACACAGTGGCACTTTTGTCGCTACGACGGTACGATTCGTGACGTTCCAGCGATATCCATACGATATCGCTGTGTCTGACACGCAGCAGCGATCAGGGATCCTGCTGAGAATCGTACGTCGTAGCAGATCGTTTGGAACATTCTTTCGTCACTGGATCTCCCACTGTCATCGCTGGATCGGTGTGTGTGACACCGATCTAGCGATGCGTTCGCTTGTAACCAGGGTAAACATTGGGTTACTAAGCACAGGACCGCGCTTAGTAACCCAATGTTTACCCTGGTTACCAGCGTAATAAAAAAAAACAAACAGTACATACTTACATTCCGGTGTCTGTCCCTTGCCGTCTGCTTCCCGCACTCACTGACTGCCGGCCGTAAAGTGAAAGCAGAGCACAGCGGTGACGTCACCGCTGTGCTGTGCTTTCACTTTACGGCCGGCAGTCAGTGAGTGCGGGAAGCAGACGGCAAGGGACAGACACCGGAATGTAAGTATGTACTGTTTGTTTTTTTTTACGCTGGTAACCAGGGTAAACATCGGGTTACTAAGCGCGGTGCTGCGCTTAGTAACCCGATGTTTACCCTGGTTACCCGGGGACCTCGGCATCGTTGGTCGCTGGAGAGCTGTCTGTGTGACAGCTCTCCAGCGACCACACTACGACTTACCAACGATCACGGCCAGGTCGTATCGCTGGTCGTGATCGTTGGTAAATCATATAGTGTGACGGTACCCTTAGGCAGTGACCGGTGTCATATGCGAGGGTCGCTATGTATCCCCCAGGATGTGCTTAGAAGCATATTAGATCCGCTGTAGTGCCCTGTGCTCACAGCAGGTTTGCCTGTGAGACACAGGGAAGAATAAAAGTGAGTATGAACTGGATCAAGTTATTTGACCCAGAAATTATTCAGGAAAACCCGGTATGGGCTTTTATTTTTGAAACGGACTGCAAGAAGGTAGTGGGGCCGGTCCGTTTCCTCCAGCCCAGATATAATAGTGGCCCATGGCCATAGAATCTGGAGGAAAGAAAAAAAAACCTGCGAGAGTTTGGGTGTGTCAGTCTGGTCTGGGAGTCAGACCTAGCAGGAGGCTTATGAGGAGCTCTTTCCCTGTGGAGCAACACGGGCCTAGCAGAGCCTGAAAAGCCTGACACCCCAGCGTACACGGTGGTGTAATACGCTCACAGCAGCGGATTGTGGACTGTTGTTATTTTTCCCGGCTGCATAGTGAAGGACTTGTTGCTTATGTTTTCGGTTTGTGAGTATGCTGTGAAATAAACAAGACTTTATTTGAACTTTATATGGGTCACTGCCTATTCACTGCACAGCAAGGACATCACTACATCACACTACCTACTTTCTTTAATTCTTTAAATGCTTTCTTTTTGTCCCTTATTGTGCCCCTTACAGCTCGATTTAGCCATATTGGTTTCCTCCTATTCCTAGTATGTTTATTCCCATACGGTATATACTGTGCACAGGTCCTATCCAGGATGCTAATTAACGTCTCCCATTTTCTTTATGTATTTTTATGTCTCAGGATATCGTCCCAGTTAATTGCACCAAGATCCTCTCTCTTCCGTTGGAAATTTGCCCTCCTGAAGTTTAGTGTCCTTGTAACCCCTCTATTACACATCTTATTAAAGGATACATGAAAACTTATTATTTTGTGATCACTATTCCCCAAGTGACCCCCAACCCTTATATTTGCTATGCGGTCTGGCCTGTTGGTTATTATTCGGTCTAGCAGTGCCCCCTTCTTGTTGGGTCCTGAACCAGTTGTCAGAGGTAATAGTCTCTCATAGTTGTCAGACACCGATCACCTTTGCTGGAACTGCAGGTTTCTGTTCCCCAATCTATTTCAGGGTAGTTGAAGTCCCCCATAATAATGACTTCTCCTTGAGTCGCAGCTTCATCTATTTGCTTTACGAGGATATTCTCCATTGCTTCCATTATTTTTGGAGATTTATAACAAACCCCTATCAGTAATTTATTATTTTTTCCTTCTCCCCTTATCTCCACCCACAGGGACTCTACATTTTCATTAGATTCACCTAAGGATGATTTTACATATAGACACACCAAACCCCCTCGCTTATCTGTACAGTCATTTCTGAACAGGCTATAGCCCTGCAAGTTAACAACCCAGTCATGGCTCTCATCCAGCCATGTCTCAGATATCCCCACCATGTCATAATTATGCTCCAACATCATTAATTCTAATTCCTCCATTTTGTTGGTGAGGCTTCTGGCATTAGTATACATGCACTTTATGAATCTCTCTGTACCTCTATTCTTTCTTAAATTATTAACTGTTCTAACCCCACCCCCCCATGCCACCCCCAACTTTCTTACTTGTGCCCAGGTCTCTATCTGCACTATCTTCCCCTCCTATAAATTGATTACCCTCCCCCCAATCCCTAGATTAAACACTCCTCCTACCTTTTATCCATTTTCTCTTGTGCTTCAAACATAAAGATACCAAATGTACATTTTTGGTGAAGAATCCACAACAAGTGGAACACAATTGTGAAGTTGAACGAAATTTATTGGATATTTTAAATTTTTGTGGAAATTCAAAAACTGAAAAGTGGGGCATGCAATATTATTCGGCCCCTTTACTTTCAGTGCAGCAAACTCACTCCAGAAATTCATTGTGGATCACTGAATGATCCAATGTTGTCCTAAATGCCTAATGATGATAAATATAATCCACCTGTGTGTAATCAAGTCTCCGTATAAATGCAATCCTTTATTGAGACATACAAATCTTCAGCAGGGGAGAATGTGAGCAATGGAAGGACAGAGTAGGACCAGTGAAAGCGCGGCAGCGCGAAATGGCCGTCGTCCATTCATTGCTCACATTCTCCCCTGCTGAAGATTTGTACGTCTCTATAAAGGATTGGATTTTTTAAGAACGATGAGTGCTTTTCACTTTTTTTCTATATTGGGACTTTGCACACTTTTTTCTGGAATAAGCACCCGTTCTTGTTTTGGGCGTTATAAGAATGCAGCTGTGTATGGCGTATGGTGTACTGGTCTGGATGGTGCATTTGTGCAGATAACTTGTTTTTTCTCAATGATCTCTCTGTATAAATGCACTTGCTCTGTGATAGTCTCAGGGTTCTGTTTGAAGCACAGAGAGCATCATGAAGACCAAGGAACACAACAGGCAGGTCCGTGATACTGTTGTGGAGAAGTTTAAAGCCGGATTTGGATGCAAAATGATTTCCAAAACTTTAAACATCCCAAGGAGCACTGTGCAAGTGATCATATTGAAATGGAAGGAGTATCCTACCACTGCAAATCTACCAAGACCCAGCCGTCCCTCTAAATTTTCATCTCAAACAAGGAGAAGACTGATCAGAGATGCAGCCAAGAGGTGGGACAGTCTGTCCATAGGACAACAATCAGTCGTACACTGCACAAACCTGGCCTTTATGGAAGAGTGGCAAGAAGAAAGCCATTTCTCAAAGATATACATAAAAAGTGTTGTTTAAAGTTTGCAACAAGCCACCTGGGAGACACACCAAACATGTAGGAGAAGGTGTTCTGGTCAGATGAAACAAAAATCGAACTTTTTGGCAACAATGCCAAACGATATGTTAAACACAGCTCATCACTCTGAACACACCATCCCCACTGTCACACATGGTGGTGGCAGCATCATGGTTTGGACCTGCGTTTCTTCAGCAGGGACAAGGAAGATTGTTAAAATTGATGGGAAGATGGATGGAGCCAAATACAGGACCATTCTTGAAGAAAACCTGTTGGAGTCTGCAAAAGACCTGAGACTTGGACGGAGATTTGTCTTCCAACAAGACAATGATCCCAAACATAAAGCAAAATCTACAATGGAATGGTTCACAAATAACGAATAAACGTATCCAGGTGTTAGAATGGCCAAGTCAGAGTCTAGACCTCAATCCAATCGAGAATCTGTGGAAAGAGCTGAAAACTGCTGTTCATAAACGATCTCCATCAAACCTCACTGAGCTCGAGCTGTTTGCCAAGGAAGAATATGCAAGAGTTTCAGTCTCTCGATGTACAAAACTGATAGGGACATACGCCAAGCGACTTGCAGCTGTAATCGCAGCAAAAGGAGGCGCAACAAAGTATTAAATTAAAGGGGCTGAATAATATTGCACGCCCCACTTTTCAGTTTTTGAATTTCCACAAAAATTTAAAATAACCAATACATTTCGTTCAACTTCACAATTGTGTTCCACTTGTTGTTGATTCTTCACCAAAAATTTACATTTGGTATCTTTATGTTTGAAGCATGATATGTGGGAAAAGGTTGAAAAGTTCCAGGGGGGCGATTACTTTCGCAAGGCATGTGCTGTACTTTTTAAGATGAATATCAATATCATGTAGTGCTAATGAAAGGATTATGCTGTTGTATAAACTTTATTGATGAGCAAGTATGCTCGTTACTCGAGTTTCTCCAAACATGCTCGGGTAGTCTCCAAGTATTTCGGCATGCTCGGAGATTTAGTTTATGTCGACGCAGCTGCGGCTGCTAGACAGCTTAAATACATGTGAGGATTGCCTGTTAAGCAACCCCCACATGTATTCAAGTTGTCTAGCAGCCGTAAATCACGCAGCTGCGTCGACATAAACTAAATCTCCGAGCATGCCGAAATACTTGGAGAAACCCGAGTAACGAGCATACTCGCTCATCACTAATGAACATACTATGTTGAAACTCAAGTTAGCCACTTCATTGGACATTTTTTTATTATGAAAAGTAGTGTGAAAGAATACCTGCTTAGCAGTAGGAAAAATAGGATAAAATGTGGTAAGAGGTCGTGACAAAGACATTACCCCCAAACAATGCTTCTTCGGTTCATTACTGTTGTTGTGCAAAATAAATGTAATTCAACAGGTGTAATGCAGTGGTAGCACACTAATGCATTGAGGCAGTGACCCAGCAAAGTTCCAAACAAAAATCTCTTTAATGTGTTTACTTCACAGCATTAAATGTCCAACTCACATAAACACAGCACCCGATATCCTCTGGATCGCAGCTGGGCACATATCCTTCAGTCACTAAACACGCTAGTCCTCCTTCGGGCCCAGGACAGTCCACCTCTGGTTCACCGCCGGGCACAAGACCATGTACCTCCGAGACTAATTGCCGTGGGCGACTGCACCGCTGTGTAAGTTGTGGGTGCCAGGCGTTCGCTCTGCTGGGCTCTGTGTTACCCTCGCACAGGCTGGGCTCTTGCAGAGCTGTCTGCCCTACACCATGCAAACTCCACTCTGATACTGACACACCCAGTGCTCTGCTACAGGGGTTTTTACAAACAAACCTGTGGCCTTAGGCCACATGGAAAACCTGGCCAGGAATTAAATGCTTGTGACTGCAATGTCCTCTTATGGCCTCAATACACCTCCATGCGCATCCTGGGGGAAACACACAGGCTGTGTACTTCTTCCCTTGCATGATGTTGACTAATCATAAGTAGGGAACAAAATCCAGTGCGGAAAAAAGAACACACCCTCACAATAGCCACCCTCACAACGGGCTTTCTCCTGTGTGAGACACGTAATCATAAACAGCCCTGTTCTGACTGCAGAACTGAGAGTGATCAGAAATTACCGGGAAGAGAGAAAAGATGACTGTGATTGTAAATATTTTTTAGCCTTTCTCCTCACAGTAGTCAGGATGGAGAAACATTAGAGCTGACAGCCCTGTGAAAGGAGAGCTGCAGATGTGTATTTTATGGGACAAATACAGGTGCTTCTCACAAAAGTAGAATATCACCAAAAAGTTAATTTATTTCAGTTCTTCAATACAGAATGTGAAACTCCTATATTGTATAGAGTCATTACAGAGTGATCTATTTCAATGGTTCATTTCTGTTAATGTTGATGATTATGGCTTACAGCCAATGAAAACCGAAAAGTCATTATCTCAGTAAATTATAATAATTATCGAAAAAAAAAAACCTTCAAAAGCTTCCTAAGCATTTAAAAAGGTCCCTTAGTCTGTTTCCGTAGGCTCCACAATCATGGGGTAGACTGCTGACTTGACAGATATCCAGAAGGCAGTCACTGACACACTCCACAAGGAGGGGAAGCCACAAAAGGTCATTGCTAAAGAAGTCGGCTGTTCACAGAGTGCTGTATCCAAGCATATTAATGGAAAGCTGAGTGGAAGGAAAAAGTGTGGTAGAAAAAGGTGCATAAGCAACCGGGATAACCGCAGCCTTGAAAGGATTGTTAAGAAAATAACATTTGGTGGAGATTCACAAGGAGTGGACTGCTGCTGGAGTCATTGCTTCAAGAACCACCACACACAGACGTATCCAGGACGTGGGCTACAAGTGTCACATTCCTTGTGTCAGCCTCTCATGACCAATAGACAGAAGCGTCTTACCTGGGCCAAGGAGAAAAAGAACTGGGCTGTTGTCAGTGGTCCGAGGTGTTGTTTCCAGATGAAAGTAAATGTTGCATTTCATTTGTAAATCAAGGTCCCAGAGTCTGGAGGAAGAGTGGAGAGGCCACAATCCAAGCTGCTGGAGGTTTAGTGTGAAGTCTCCACAATCAGTGATGGTTTGCGGAGCCATATCATCTGCTGGTGTAGGTCCACTGTGATTTATCAAGACCAAAGTCAGCGCAGCCGTCTACCAGGAAATTTTAGAGCATTTTATGCTTCCCTCTGCCGACAACCTTTTTGGAGATGGGAATGTCATTCTCCAGCAGGACTTGGCCCCTGTCCACACGGCCAAAAGTACCAATACCTGGTGTAAAAACAACAGTATCACTGTGCTTGATTGGCAGCAAACCCGCCTGATCTTAACCCCATAGAGAATCCATGGAGTATTGTCAAGAGGAAGATGAGAGACACCAGTCCCCACAATGCAGATGAGCTGAAGGCTGCTATCAAAGCAACCTGGGCTTCCATAACCCCTCAGCAGTGCCACAGGCTGATTGCCTCCATGCCACGTGGCATTGATGCAGTAATTTGTGCAAAAGGAGCCCCGACCAAGTATTGAGTGCATTTACTGAACATACATTTCAGTAGGCCAACGTTTCGCATTTTAAAATCATTTTTCAAGCTGGTGTTATAAAGTATTCTAATTTACTGAGGCAATTACTTTTGTGTTTTAATTGGCTGTAATCAATAATCATCAACATTAACAGAAATAAACACGTGAAATAGAACACTCTGTGGGTAATGACTCTATAGAATATGAGTTTCACTTTTTGTATTGAAGAACTGAAATAAATTAACTTTTTGATGATATTCTAATTTAGTGAGAAGCACCTGTATCTGCAGTACAGCCCCTTCCCTCCTTACTGACTGCGGTGGGCTGAAATCTGCATTTATTCCAGACCATTGCTCACGTGCACCAGTATAGCGACTTAGATTGATCACAGTGCAGCTTGCTATGCAGATACATTCTTATGAACGTAGCGTAAAGTATACATTTTGCCAGTATAAACCTATGTTCTTTCCAAATGTACTCCGCAGATGACGCCTAAGGACATGTTGTAAATGCAGTCTTTACTAATTGCAGCAGGTGTTTGCATGTGTGTAGTCACTCTTTTTTTCTTTTTTTCTTTCTTTCTTTCTTTCTTTCTTTCTTTCTTTCTTTCTTTCTTTCTTTCTTTCTTTCTTTCTTTCTCCCTTTCTTCTCTTTTCTCTTTTCCTTTCTTCCTTTCTTTCTTTCTTTCTTTCTTTCTTTCTTTCTTTCTTTCTTTCTTTCTTTCTTTCTTTCTTTCTTTCTTTCTTTCTCCCTTTCTTCTCTTTTCTCTTTTCCTTTCTTCCTTTCTCAGCTTTATAAACGATAAACCATATTGAATAAAGTATTGTAGGACAACAAAATGTTCTAAGCACCTTTCCATAGTAATTGCACTGCGCGAATGCATTCGCATTAAATCAAAAATTTTTGAAAAATTTGCTGAGCGTGGTGAATTAGAATTTGAAAAGGTTTTGATCTTGTATTTAATTATGTTTGATGTTAGAGAAAGTGTTCGGTGCGTACCGCTTTTTAGCCGCTGCATATTACATATACTTATTTCACAATTGGCTTTGAGTGTATCGGATTACTGTCTAATATTTTTTTACAGAAGAAATTCTAAGAGCAGTGTAGTGAATACCAGTCCACTGGATGTTGCTTTAATCCATAAATGGGTTTAGAATGGACAATATTAGAAGTTTCCATGCCAAGAAATACAGCTGTGGAGCTGGCAGTTCACTGATGGATAGCGCGCGCTTACAGAGACGGGTAGGTAAACTCGTAGGTGTTTCCCTGGAAACATAACACAGCCACTGAGTTGTTGATGAAGTTGTCCAAGTGACAGGTTTGAAGTTGAAGCCCAGCAAAGCCTTCATCCATTACCCAATATGGCCTCACTGCAGGGAACAAGTCCCAGATTGGAACGACTTATTATGAAGTCTTAAATGTTAAATAGAATGCGCCTCTAGCGTCATGTGAGACTCACAACGAAAGACCCGGACGGCTAGAAAGATTTCACTCGCTTGATTTGCAGAGTTGTTAACTGTCTCACAAACTCAGAGAGGTAGTCTAGTGCTACGTGAAACCAATAAATAGTTAAAATATAATAAGGCTATATTCACACGCACATTTTGTATTATATGGATTTCAGGATGAAGCGTGCCCCTAATACTGTTCAGTGGGAATTCCATGCAGCCGCTGTATGTTTGGGGGAAAAACAACGCTTGTCACTTATTAAAGTGCATTTTGTCCGAAGCCACTGAATGTGGCTAATCTATATAGGGACCAGTGGACGTTCACATTGTAAATCCAAGGGTCAGCCTCAGGTTTTTGGAACAAATTCTCCGTACAATTTTCTGGCTAATTACTGTAAGATTTTTCAGACTTATAGGGGTATTCCCATCTCCAAGATCCTAATCAATATGTTGTAGGTGTAATAATAATAATAATATTAGCAAATACATCCAATTAGAAATGTAGTATAGTTCTTCTGATTAGCTGTGTCGCTTACCCCATATGCAGGGCATTGCAGTAGTGTCATGGGGGTACCACGACAGAGTGGGGTCAGATGACCGCAGCTTCTGGAGACACATACACCTGCGGTAGTTAGAACGGCTTCACCATGCTAACAGCAGTTCTGGCTTTCTTTGCTCTGGTGCTGCAAGGGATAAACTGCTTAGTTGGAATCTTGGAGTTCTCTGTCTTCGGTGGTATCAGCTGTTCTGAGTTCATTACTCCCAGCAGGTCTAAGAACCTTCCTCCTTGCTTCTGAGTTTGCCAGTGATAGTTCATTCTGCCTGGTTTGGTGTTTGCATTTGGAGTAGGCGGTTGGAGAGTTGTTCTGGAGATTGCTGCTTGGAGTTGTATTGAATGCTTATCCTTATTCTTACCTATTTGGTTTCTCCTACCTATACCTCCCCTGTGTTTCACTCTGTTGTTTTGTGATTTTATTTGTATGATTTTAGTTTTCTTTTATCCCTGTCTATCTTCCCTTGTCTGTCTGTGTAATTCTATACACTTCATACCCTCACCTTTCTGGGTAGGGGATGGAACCGATAAGGGCTAAGATAGGAGCATAGCGAGGTATATGACCCTGGTGTCTCCACTTTCTGTGGTAATCCGGGGTACAGGGATAGACTAGGGTGCCCCCTAGTTCGAGGGATCAAGTAAGCACCCACAGTCCCTAGTCACTGCAGTGCAAGTACTGTAGGTATCTATGGTTATGACCACTAAAAGCTAACTAACTGTCACTATACTGTATAAGTGATCATAACCATAGATACCTAAGAAACCGCAGTGCCTTGCACAGGAGTTAAGCGACATAGCTAATCAGAAGAACTATCATAATCGGATGTTTTTGGTAACATTATTGCACCTACTACATATTGGGACAGGATATTGGAGATGGGACTACCCCGTTAAATACAAAGTCAGCATGAATCTACCCTAATCTCAACTTTGTCGAGAAGTTTTAATTACTCCAAACAATGTGTATTTTATGTCAAAATATGACCATTAGAAGTTCTGTTCTACGAACGTAATCTTTAAAATGTGAGTTTGGAAATCATATACGCCATCAATTCAATGTATCGATCTTGACTGATAGCTGCTTTGATTACATTATTAACAATTAGTTCAAAGTGGGAAACTTTTGCGAATCTACATCATTTAAAAATTTTCTTAGCGAGCATTAATATGGTTGGCAAAGATCGGATATTTTTCTAGTAGAACTTTTAAAGCTCCACTTTGCAAACACTTTTAGCTCAAGTTTATGCAATGAACAGATGTGTAATCTGGTGCCAAAATCACCGTCGACATCTCCTGCCGTATCACAACCATTTCAATATCAGGATTTAGACATGAAATGAATATTACGTAGAATTAGAGCCATTGATAAAACCAATAATAAGCATCAGTCGGCATAAGACCCTCGTGCCTGTCATTACGATACTTCTGTGAATGCCGGCTTTTGGCCGGCGTTCATAGTAGATCACAATTTCTGCTACACAGAGCAGGACTGAAGTAAGCATAGCACAGGTGATTGGATGATCACAGCTTCAAGTCTTCTAAGGAGACTATTGAAGCCAGTAAAAAAAAAGTCATTAAAAAATATTTAAAAAAACCCCGCACAAATTTCAAATAACCCCCATTTTGCCCCATTCAACACAAACAAATTTAAAAATACACATATTTGGTATCGCTGCATTCAGAAACATCTGATCTATCAAAATATAAAGTAAATTCATCTGTTTGGTAACTGGCATAATGAGAAAAAACAATCAAAAATCCAGACTTATGTTTTTTTTGGCTGCCTAAACATTGCAATGAATTGCAATAACAGGGGATCAAAACATCACAGGATACCTCAAAAAGCACAAGATGAAGGTTTTACGATGGCCCTCACAGTCCCCTGATCTGAGCATCATTGAAAATCTGTGGCTAGACCTCAAAATGGCAGAGGATGGAGGACAACCAGGAATCTCACAGAACTGGAAGAATATTCCTAGGTACAATGGATGAAAATCCCTCAAACAAAAATTGAAAGACTCTTGTCCGGCTACAAAAAGCATTTACAAGCTGTGATATTTCAAAAGGGGATGCTACTAGGTACCAACCATGCAGGGTGCCCAAACTTTTGCATCGTCCCATTTTCCTTTTTGTAGTTTTTAAAATGGAAAAGATGAAAATGTATATATTTTTGCCTAAAATAAAAAGGAAATGTGTCCTCTTTAACTTTAGCCCTTTTAGAGATCATTTCATCTTCAGTTTACTTAACTATTCACAATAACAGTAATTTTGACCAGGGGTGCCCAAACTTTTGCATGCCGCTGATTATTGCACACCTTACAAAAATAGTTGTTTTCTCCTATTTCTAGCTTGTTTATTCCCATTGTTTGTGCACAGATCCCATTCAGGATGCTTATAAATGTTTCCCATTTCCTTTCTGTTCTTATATTTTCAAGGACATTGTCCCAGTTTATTGCAATTAGATCATGTTTTCCTGAAGTTTGGTGTCCTTGTAGATCCTTAACTATAAATCTTATTAAAGGATAAGTAAATTTTTTTTGTTTTGTGATCACTATTACCCAAATGACCCCCAACCTGTATATTTGGTATACGGTCCGGTCTATTGGTCAATATTACGTCTGGCCATGGCCTTTTTCTTGCTGGGTCCTGAACTAGTTGGGAAAAGTAATTTGTCTTTTATTCATAACGTGTTACCTTTGCCTGACCTGCTGGGTCCTGCTGCCCAATTCATGTCTGGGTGGTTAAAGTCCCTCATAATCATGACTTCTCCCTGATTTGCTGCCTCATATATTTGCTTTATGAGGATATTTTCTGCCACTTCTATTATATTTGGAGATTGAGTACAAACCCCTATCAGTATTTTATTATTGTTTCTTCTTCCTCTTATCCTCACTGTCAAAGACCTGGGTGGTCACGCTGAACCCACCACTCTGTTACTGTTTTGTCACAAACAGCTCTCTGCTGCCCTCTACTTGTCGGGACAAATACAGAATTGACTGACGACTAATGGAGGAGGCTGCAGGCTGTTTCCACTAATAGGCCGGTTATTGGAAAGCTAACTATATACTACTAGATGGTGGCCCGATTCTAACGCATCGGGTATTCTAGAATATGCATGTCCACGTAGTATATTGCCCAGCGACGTAGTATATTGCCCAGCGACGTAGTATATTGCCCAGCCACGTAGTATATTGCCCAGCCACGTAGTATATTGCCCAGTCACGTATTGCCCAGCCACATAGTATATAGCAGAGCCACGTAGTACGGTATATTGCCCAGTCACGTAGTATATTGCCCAGTCACGTAGTATATTGCCCAGTCACATAGTATATAGCAGAGCCACGTAGTATATTGCCCAGCGACGGAGTATATTGTCCAGCCACATAGTATTTTGCCCAGTCACATAGTATATAGCAGAGCCACGTAGTATATTGCCCAGTCACGTAGTATATTGTCCAGCCATGTAGTATATTGCCCAGCACAGAGCCACGTAGTATAGAGACTTAAAAAAATAAATAAACATATACTCACCTTCCGAAGGGCCGTTGAAGTCCTGCTATACTCACCATCCGCCGCCTTTCCCGATCCTCGTCACGCTCCCGGGACCGCTCCATTGCAAGCGACAGCTTTCGGTCCCAGGGCTGGTGTGAGCAGGACCTATGATGACGTCGTGGTCACATGATCGTGACGTCACGGCAGGTCCTTGTCGCACACCAGCCCTGGGACGGGACCGGAAGCTGCCGCTTGTAATGGAGCAGTCCCGGGAGCGTGGCGAGGAGCGGGAAAGGCGGCGGAGGGTGAGTATAGCAGGTTTTTTTTTAATTATTTTTAACATGGCATATTTTTACAGCATCAATAGTAAATAGTTGGGGACACACAGGGTTAATAGCAGCGGTAACGGAGTGCGTTACACCGCGGGCCGTTACCGCTGCCATTAACCCTGTGTGAGCGGTGAGTGGAGGGGATTACAGAGCGGGCGCCGGGCAGTGAGTGTAGGGGAGGGACTAATCGGACTGTGCTCGTCGCTGATTGGTCGCGGCAGCCATGACAGGCAGCTGCCGAGACCAATCAGCGAATGAATAATCGTGACAGAAGGACAGACAGACAGACGGAAGTGACCCTTAGACAATTATATAGTAGATGCCTGGTATATACACCTCTGATTCCAGTGCATGGAATATATGTATATACCTCTGGTACACTCGCTGCTAACTCCACAATAACCCAAGAAAGATAATTAGCTGCCACCACCAATCGTTTATAGGCCAATTGGATGCCTGTTTCAGGTGGCATATGGTTTTGAGGATTGTGGATTATAGAACAAAAGGAACACAACTATTACATTTTCTATTTAATCCGGAAAGACAGGCAGTGTTTATAAAAAATATACTTAAGATTTTTCAAAGGGGAATCCATTTACTTATCTCTAGTCCCAAACGTCCAATATACAGTGGACAGTCCTGGAGTCTTGAGTGTCTGCTGAATTTCCTTCACTGCAACCGCCCCTCTGACAACTCCTCCTGCCAGGGGAGAAAGAAATGGTAAATGGGCATGGATTCAGGTGTGGTCAGGGTCATGGCCAAAATTTTCCATGCTGCATATTTTGTCCCTTTTTCTGTTCTCAGAATTTGGGGGGTGTAATGCAGGGTTGGTGCAGTATGACAGATAGACAGGGACCACAGGAAAGTTCGCAGCAAACGTGTTTTATGTCCAAACAACTCACACAGTGCACAGTACATGGTATCCTCCAGATCGCAGCTGGGTGTCACAACAGTCCGTACACAAGACTGGTTGCCGAGGGCAACTGCACCACCATATCACGCTGCGGGGTGCCAGGCGTTCGCTGCTCTTGGCTCTGTGTTAGCTCACACAGGCTGGACGCTGCAGAGTCATTGGCTCTGCTACTTGCAAACAAACACTGACACACCCAAACCCTAAACTGCAGGGTTTTTAACTGGAATCTGCGACCATGGGCCACCTGTAAGACCCGGCTTGTAAGAAGCGGACCACTCCGCAACCATACTGTAGTCCGCTTAAAATATAAAAGCCCTTACGGGTTTTCCTGAACATTGCTTTGGTCAAATATCTTGACCATGTCCACACTTACTTTTACTTTGCTTTGTGACTCACAGGCGTCCTGCTGTGGACACAAGGTACTCCAGCAGGTCTATTAGGACTCCGTCCACATCCTGGGGTATATATATCGACCCTCACATATGATCCCCCTCACTGCCTCACAGGGGTTACGCTGAACATAAGCATCGAGTTATTTGAATAAACTTGGCCTACCACCTGCAACAGTGACCCCATTCCTTCACATATCCTGCAGTCTCTCTCACCAGTGGTCACCACTCACCTGAACAAAATATTTAACTTCTCTCTTTCTTCAGGTATCTTTCCCTCCTTATTTAAACATGCCATCATTACCCCTTTACTTAAAAAGCCATCCCTGGACCAGAACTGCACTGCTAACTACAGACCTGTCTCTAACTTTTCCTTTATCTCTAAACTCCTGGAACGTTTGGTCCACTCCCGTCTAATCCGCTATCTCTTGGATAACTCTCTTCTTGACCCCTTACATTCTGGTTTCCGCTCTTTACACTCCACTGAAACTGCCCTCACTAAAGTCTCTAATGATCTAATAACAGCTAAATCCAAAGGTCATTGCTCTCTGCTGATTCTCCTGGATCTATCTGCCGCATTTGATACTGTGGATCACCAGCTCCTTCTCACTATGCTCCGCTCCATAGGCCTCAAGGACACAGCCCTCTCCTGGTTCTCCTCCTACCTCTCTGACCGCTCCTTCACTGTATCTTTTGCCGGCTCCTCTTCCTCTCCTCGTCCCCTTACTATCGGGGTTCCGCAGGGCTCAGTCCTAGGCCTCCTCCTTTTCTCTCTATACACTGCCCCTATTGGACAAACAATCAGCAGATTTGGGTTCCAGTACCATCTCTATGCTGATGACACCCAATTATACACTTCTTCCCCCGACATCAGCCCCACCCTAATTCAAAATACCAAGGATTGTCTCTGCTGTCTCTAACATCATGTCCTCCCTCTATCTGAAACTAAATCTCTCCAAAACGGAACTTCTTGTGTTTCTCCCTTCTACTAACCTCACTCTACCCAACATCAAAATTACCCTGGGGGGATCAACCATAACTCCCAAGCAGTTCACCGAAAATGTACCAACTTTTTAATAATATATCCAACATTAAAACATAACTTTTAATATTACATCCGGGAAAACAGTCTTTCCATAAAAATTATTCCAAAAATCGACCCACAAAAACAACAAAAACAAAAAAATAGTATATTGTCAGTATTTTACTAAGGGGAGGGGAAGAATTTTCACCCTATTATTGTACTAATCACCCCCTTCCTACCAGCGGAGGTTGGCACCCTAGACCTGCGCAGTGGCGCCCCCACTCATCGACAGTTGTCCCTCCCTTTCCCTAGAAAACCCTAATCATATAGTAGGGTGACAAGGGAACAAATAAGGTACCATATAATTGATTTCTATTTTGCCCAATTTCTGATATATTATATGGTACGTGAACTATATCAAATAAGGCAGTACCTCAAGAGGTTCCAAGGTCATTTATATATCCATTTATATTTTCAATAAGCTATTTCTGGGTCAAGTCAGGTCAATACCCTGCCTTATATTATCATATCTTCCCTTTCTGGGAGACAGCCAAAGGAGACATCAGGAAATCAATAGCGTATTCGGTGCATATTAATAATAATAATAATAATAATAATTTTATTTATATAGCGTCAACATATTCCGCAGCGCTTTACAAATTATAGAGGGGACTTGTACAGACAATAGACATTACAGCATAACAGAAATCACAGTTCAGAATAGATACCAGGAGGAATGAGGGCCCTGCTCGCAAGCTTACAAACTATGAGGAAAAGGGGAGACACGAGAGGTGGATGGTAACAATTGCTTTAGTTGTTCGGACCAGCCATAGTGTAAGGCTCGGGTGTTCATGTAAAGCTGCATGAACCAGTTAACTGCCTAAGTATGTAGCAGTACAGACACAGAGGGCTAATACTGCATAAAGTGTATGAGAACATAATACGAGGAACTTTTTTTTTTTTATGATAGGCCACACAGGGATCATTAGGTTAATGTGTTGAGGCGGTAGGCCAATCTGAACAAATGAGTTTTTAGGGCACGCTTAAAACTGTGGGGATTGGGGATTAATCGTATTAACCTAGGTAGTGCATTCCAAAGGACCGGCGCAGCACGTGTAAAGTCTTGGAGACGGGAATGGGAGGTTCTGATTATTAAGGATGCTAACCTGAGGTCATTAGCGGAGCGGAGGGCACAGGTAGGGTGGTAGACTGAGACCAGAGAGGAGATGTAGGGTGGTGCTGAGCCATGGAGTGCTTTGTGGATGAGGGTAGTAGTTTTGTACTGGATTCTGGAGTGGATGGGTAGCCAGTGTAATGACTGGCACAATGTAGAGGCATCGGTGTAACGGTTGTTGAGGAATATGATCCTGGCTGCAGCATTCAGGACAGATTGGAGCGGGGAGAGTTTGGTAAGAGGGAGGCCGATTAGTAGAGAGTTACAATAGTCCAGACGAGAATGAATAAGTGAAACAGAGTTTTTGCAGAGTCGAAAGTAAGAAAAGGGCGAATTCTAGACATGTTTTTGAGGTGCAGATAAGAAAAGCGAGCCAGTGATCGGATGTGGGGGGTGAATGAAAGCTCGGAATCAAGGATGACCCAAAGGCAGCGGGCATATTGCTTTGGAGAAATGGTGGAACCGCACACGGAGATGGCAATGTCAGGTAAAGGTAGGTTAGTAGAGGGAGAAAACACGAGGAGTTCAGTTTTTGACAGGTTCAGTTTCAGATAGAGGGAGGACATGATGATTAATCCATGCTCCATAAAAAGAGATCATATAGGCATATATATAAATTCTGGCCCACGATCCCAACATATTCCAAAAAGTGGCTTAGGAACCAATGCTATTACCTATATAATATGGTTTTAAAAAAGTGCTATAGGCAAACATAATATTGCACACAATTCCAAGCATAACCGCTCATAATAGAGCTCCAGGGGTCAGCATTCCTCATATATCATAAGGCTCAAAAAAGTGCTCTTGTGCATCATCATTCATATCACTATTGCACATTCCCCACCAATAATGCCGCACTATTCAGTATGCATTAGTCCAAGCCACTATCACCAGTTTAATCAGTATGCGTACACTCAACGCGTTTCCCCGCCTTGCGGTTCATCAGGAGAACATACTGTGATAGGCAAACTTATCTCATTGTGTCAGGATGATGGCTACCACCCGCATGGGAACAGTGCGCATTCGCATGAGTCAAGGAATCAATATCCGCCATGTTCAGTCCTCACCTTCCCCCCTCCATTTGAGACTTCAACGGCAAAGCACTTCCGGAAGATCCGGGTACTACTTCCTCTCATTTGGCGGCAAGTGCGTTCCATCTGGCACATGCGCACTTCGTGCATCTGCCCCATTATCAGTTTTTTAGCACCGCGGTTGTTTCAGCACACTTTTTGCACCGAGTACTTTCTTGCGCATGTGCACATGACGTATGTCCCATTATCAGTTTTTTTTAAACCCTACGGCTATTTCAGCATATTTCCTGCATATCACCGCACAGGATATCTATTCTTTTGCCAGACAAAGTAAGTCTCGATTAATAGGGTCATATTTCAATAATTAGTAACCCATATCAAGAGGGAGCCCTAACCCACTGATCTCAAAGGTCAATTCTTTAGATACAATATTTAAACTTCTGATTAGGGCCAAAACCTATCCAGGTCCATGGGCCCCTATAGCAGGCATTCCTCATAAGTACTAGTCAAAAAGAAGGAAATAGTGGTTTCATAGGAACAGACAAAGATAAAGACAAAAATAAACCAAGTAAAAACAAGGGGGATAATTTCAATCGGTTTTATCATATCATAGGAAACAATTATACTGTAACTGTTCATTGAGGCCATTTGGGGATATACTATTCATACGGTAAATCCATCTGGCCTCTTTCTATAGAATTGTTCTATCCCAATCACCTCCTCTTCTCGGTGGGGTAACCACCTCCATAACCAAAAAATGGAAACAATCAAGGGCCCCACCATGCACACCTCTCACATGTCTAGAGATGGGAGTTTCCCTAGCATTCCTAATATCTCCTATATGCTCCCCCACTCTTTTTCAAAATTCACGTTTGGTTTTCCCAATATAATCAATCAGACAACTACATTGGAACAGATAAATCACCCCAGTCGTTCCACAGTTTGAGAAGTGTCTACATTGATAAGTTCTTTTTGTACTTGTACTAGTGAAAGATTTTGTTTTCGGGACATATTTACAAAACTTCCATTTCCCGCATTTAAAATGACCATTTTCCCTATTTTCCAACCAAGTTGGTTGCCTAATTATAGGGGAATATTCACTATGTATCAAGTGGTCTCTTATTGATCTCCCCCTACGGTAAGTTACGAATGGAGTTTCAGGGACAAAGTCACTTATATCAGGGTCCATCCTCAGGATCCTGCAGTATTTTCCCAGGATCTCTTTTACTTCTTTCGATTTTGTGTCAAAAGTACCTATAATCCTAATACTGGATTCTGAATCCTCCCTCTCCCGTTTTCTTAACAAGGATGTCCTCTCTCTCTTATCCGCACCTTTAAATGCCTCATTAAGGACGTCCAGAGGGTACCCTCGAACTGTAAATCTATCCCTCATTTCCCAGGCCTGGTGATGAAATCCATTAGGTGATGAACAGTTTCATTTAACCCGGAGATATTGACCCTTGGGGATCCCCCTTCTCAAACTGGAGGGATGATGGCTATCCCATCGTAAGAGGTTGTGGCCGTGGGTTTTCGAAAGGTTTCGGTAATGATATGCCCCATACTGTCCCTACTAATTTTCAAGTCCAAGAAATTGATGGAGTCGTAGTTTATGTCATAGGTGGGCTTAAGCCGCAACTGATTCACATTTAATTCCTCCACAAATTTTGATCACGTATCTGGGCCACCCAGCCACAAAATAAGCATATCATCCAGATATCGACCCCAGAATACTATCCTGGGGTTCCACCAGGAATCAACCTCCCCTCCAAATATGACGGTGTCCTCCCACCAGCCCAGGAACAAATTAGCATAGGCGGGCGCAGAGGGCTCCCCATTGCTGTGCCCCTGAGCTGGTGGAAGAACTTACCGCCAAAGGAGAAGAAGTTGTTTTAATAATAATTCACATGTAAAGCGCCATGGAATAAATGGCGCTATGAAAATCCTTATATCTCCTCTGTCATCTCCGTCTATCGCCCTACACGTGCCCTCCGTTCTACAAATGACCTAAGACTAACATCCCCCGGAATCCGAACCTCGCACCTCCGTCTCCAAGACTTCTCTCGTGCTGCGCCAGCTCTCTGGAATGCACTTCCCCAGACGATCAGACTGATACCTAGCCCCAACCTATTCAAGCGCGCTTTAAAAACCCATCTCTTCAAACAAGCCTACCACATCAACTACTCAGTAAACTAACTTTCTCCTGTTCCCTCCTTCCAAATATTACTCTGAATCTGCACCCTACCATTCATCTGTCTCCACACCCTCCATGCACATGATATCTGCACTTCATACTTGACTATTGCACTTAAACACACGGGCTGATGACCGGATCATGCAGCTTTATATGAAAATCCCTATTTATTATAATTGCCAGACCTGAAATAACAAGCACTTTTCACCTATTGTGTCCCCCCATTTCCTTGTAGATTGGAAGCTTGCGAGCAGGGACCTCACCCCTAATGTCACTGTTTAAATTGTCTTAACTTGTACCGAATTTATTGTCTGTACATGTCCCCACTTAATTGTAAAGTGCTGCAGAATATGTTGGCGCTATATAAATAAAAATTATTATTATAAACAAAAAAACGACTGTTTGGTGATCAGCACATTCCTGTGTATTCAGCATACGCTCTCATCTCCATATACTACCGATACTACATGGAGCGGAGTCCAAGCCTACAATTTCAATCACAAATTTCTCTGTTATCATTGATCTAAACACTGTAGAAGTGTGGACTTCTCTGTTGTGTTACTACACCTGAAGACACAAATTGAGTTGTGTGTATTATGTATTGTTTCTTTGTATATGTTGTCATGTGAAGGGTAATATGTATAGTGTATAGTAATGTTGTTAGTGTACCTAGGAAAAGTATAGGGTAAGACATAGTTTAGGGCTTAGAACATAAAAGAGGTCACATAGATAATGACTTTAGTTAGATAGCTACATTAAGGTAAGGATAGAGTTAATGTTTGGGACTAGTCCATAGTGGGAGGGGCTCAGTGTTAGGGCAATTGACTGCTTCCTGTGGTTAGTAAGATAAAGACAAGTTCAAGTTCAAGTAGTAAGTGTCTGTGAGCACTGCTGCTGTTTTGGGTGAACTACTGAGGAGAAGATACTAAGGGACAAGGGAGTAGGGCATCCTAGAATTGACCAAAGAAGAGACAAATTGACCGTCCACAGAAAAAAGGGTCCCTGGATAAGATGACGTATCTCGAGAAGCACTGGGCTTGTTGATCTCCGAGTGAATTAAGACTGAGTTTGTGGGCCGAGTGGGGTCCCGAGCAGTAGATCCAGGGTACCAGTAGCGGAAAAAAACAAAACACAAAAGCGCTGAGCAAAGAGAGAAACTTGGTGATCAGGACTGTGGTGACAAGCAAGGCTGTGGCGAAGTAGGGTGAAACCGTGTGTTTCTCCGGCACTGGAGTACAGTGGAAGGATACTGTGTATATGAAAATGCTTTACACTGTGAGAGAAACGTCCATAAGACTATGTGCCCGCTATCCTTTCATTATATATCCCTTACCAAGTTACCGATCAGTAAAGACTGTGTTATAGAACCAGAGTCTCCTTTATTAACTTGCGGATTCTATGGTCCTGGCCGGCCAACACCATCGGCTACCGTCGGGCTGCACAGGCACAAGGCCCTCACAGCATCAACACCAACACCCAGCCAGGAACCACACTATCATGTAGCGCGTCGGGATGCAAAAGGTAGAGAAGAGAGTGCCTCGCTCACAGCTACCATCCCACACCGCACTTCAGAAACCAAGAGTGTTCTTACTTATCAGCAAATAAGGGTTTGTTATCCACAGATTGGAGATATACAGTGCCTTGCGAAAGTATTTGGATCTCTGGAACTTTTCACCCTTTCCCCACATATCATGCTTCAAACATAAAGATACCAAATGTAAATTTTTAGTGAAGAATCAACAACAAGTGGAACACAATTGTGAAGTTGAACAAAATTTGTTGGTTATTTTAAATTTTTGTGGAAATTCAAAAACTGAAAAGTGGGACGTGCAATATTATTCGGCCTCTTTAACTTAATACTTTGCCACCTATTGCTGCGATTACAGCTGTGAGTCTCTTGGGGAATGTCTCTATCAGTTTTGTTCATCGAGAGACTGAAATTCTGGCCCATTCTTCCTTGGCAAACAGCTCGAGCTCAGTGAGGTTTGATGGAGATAGTTTGTGAACAGCAGTTTTCAGCTCTTTCCACAGATTCTCGATTGGATTGAGATCTGGACTCTGACTTGGCCATTCTGACACCTGGATACGTTTATTTCTGAACCATTCCATTGTAGATTTTGCTTTATGTTTCGGATCATTGTCTTGTTGGAAGACAAATCTCCATCCCAGTCTCAGGTCTTTTGCAGACTCCAATAGGTTTTCTTCAAGAATGATCCTGTATTTGGCTCCATCCATCTTCCCATCAATTTTAACCATCTTCTCTGTCTCTGCTGAAGAAAAGCAGACCCAAACCATGATGCTGCCACCACCATGTTTGACAGTGGGGATGGTGTGTTCAGGGTGATGAGCTGTGTTGCCTTTATGCCAAACATATCGTTTGGCATTGTTGCCAAAAAGTTCGATTTTGGTTTCATCTGACCAGAACACCTTCTTCCACATGTTTGGTGTGTCTCCCAGGTGGCTTGTTGCAAACTTTAAACAACACTTTTTATGGATATCTTTGAGAAATGGCTTACTTCTTGCCACTCTCCCATAAAGGCCAGATTTGTGCAGTGTACCACTGATTGTTGTCCTATGGACAGACAGTCCCACCTCAGCTGTATATCTCTGCAGTTTATCCAGAGAGATCATGGGCCTCTTCGCTGCATCTCTGATCAGTCTTCTCCTTGTTTGAGATGCAGGTTTAGATGGACGTCCGGGTCTTGGTAGGTTTGCAGTGGTAGGATACTCCTTACATTTCAATATGATCACTTGCACAGTGCTCCTTGGGATGTTTAAAGTTTTGGAAATCATTTTGTATCCTAATCCAGCTTTAAACTTCTCCACAACAGTATCACGGACCTGCCTGTTGTGTTCCATGGTCTTCATGATGCTCTCTGTGCTTCAAACAGAACCCTGAGACTATTACAGAGCAGGTGAATTTATACGGAGACTTGATTACACACAGGTGGATTATATTTATCATCATTAGTCATTTAGGACAATATTGGATCATTCAGAGATCCACAATGAACTTCTGGAGGGAGTTTGCTGCACTGAAAGTAAAGGGATCGAATAATATTGCACGCCCAACTTCTCAGTTTTTGAATTTCCACAAAAATTTTAAATAACCAATACATTTCATTCAACTTCACAATTGTGTTCCACTTGTTGTTGATTCTTCACCAAAAATTTACATTTGGTATCTTTATGTTTGAAGCATGATATGTGGGAAAAGGTTGAAAATTTCCAGGAGGCCGAATACTTTCGCAAGGCACTGTAATTTCTTTACTTTCTCAGGGTTACTAATGCAAGAGAGACTGCATTTGTTCGTAGAGACCTATTTGATGCATAGGATCATTGAATATAATCATCAATAATTCTATTATGGGACGACAATGTCAGGATAGCTCTCTAGCAAGGTGGCAGTGTTGTCGGACACTGAGAAAGCTGTCTTTGTTATATAACATTTTTTAGATTTCCTCTCTTACTGGGACACTGTGCAGTATGACTCTACCATACCTCCCAACTTTTGAAGAAAGCAAAGAGGGAGAAAGCTAGTGGCTCGCGCAGCGTGCCACAGCAAATTTTAAGCCACGCCCTGACCACACCCATTTAAGAACTAGTCACACCCATATCCACTCCCCAACCACAACCATTTAGCACTGCTGATCACACTGTTTCATAAACAATAATTATAAACAGAAAAAATATGGCCACACAGTGCTCCATACTGTGTAATGCCCACACATGATGCTCAATACTGTATAATGGCCACACAGTACTCCAGACTGTATAATGGCCCTACATGATGCTCCATACTGTATAATGGCCACACAGTGCTCCATACTGTATAATGGCCACATATGATGCTGCATACAGTATAATGGCCACATATGATGCTGCATACTGTGTAATGGTCCCACATGATGCTCCCTACTATATAATGGTCACACATGATGCTCAATACTATATAATGGCCACACAGTGCTCCATACTGTATAATGGCCACACATAGTGTTCCATACTGTATAATGGCCACACATGATGCTCCATACTATATAACGACCACACAGTGCTCCATACTGTATAATGGCCACACATGATGCTCAATACTGTATAATGACCCCACATGATGTCCATACTGTATAATGGCCACACAGTGCTCCATACTGTATAATGACCACACATGATGCTCCATACTGTATAATGGCCACACATGATGCTCAATACTGTATAATGACCCCACATGATGCTCCATACTGTCTAATGGCCGCACAGTGCTCCATACTGTATAATGGCCACACATGATGCTCAATACTATATAATGGCCACACAGTGCTCAATACTGTATAATGGCCCCACATGATGTTCAATACTGTATAATGGCCACACAGTGCTCCATACTGTATAAGGGCCCCACATTATTCTCCATACTGTATAATGGTCACACAGTGCTGCATACTGTATAATGGCCACACATGATGCTCAATACTGTATAATGGCCACACATGATGCTCAATACTGTATAATGGCCACACAGTGCTCCATACTGTGTAATGGACCCACATGATGCTCAATACTGTATAATGGCCACACATTATGCTCCATACTGTATAATGGCCACACAGTGCTGCATACTGTATAATGGCCACACATGATGCTCAATACTGTATAATGGCCCCACATGATAATCAATACTGTAAAATGGCCACACACTGCTCCATACTGTATAATGGCCACACATGATGCTCAATACTGTATAATGGCCACACACTGCTCCATATTGTATAATGGCCACACATGATGCTCAATACTGTATAATGGCCACACAGTGCTCCATACTATATAAGGGCCCAACATTATGCTCCATACTGTATAATGGCCACACAGTGCTGCATACTGTATAATGGCCACACATGATACTCAATACTGTATAATGGCCACACACTGCTCCATACTGTATAATGGCCACACATGATGCTCAATACTGTATAATGGCCACACACTGCTCCATATTGTATAATGGCCACACATGATGCTCAATACTGTATAATGGCCACACACTGCTCCATACTGTGTAATGGCCGCACAGTGCTCTATACTGTATAATGGCCCCACATGATGCTCAATACTGTATAATGGCCACACACTGCTCCATACTGTATAATGGCCACACATGATGCTCAATACTGTATATTGGCCACACACTGCTCCATATTGTATAATGGCCACACATGATGCTCAATACTGTATAATGGCCACACACTGCTCCATACTGTGTAATGGCCGCACAGTGCTCTATACTGTATAATGGCCACACATGATGCTCAATACTGTATAATGGCCACACAGTACTCCAGACTATATAATGACCCTACATGATGCTCCATACTGTATAATGGCCACACAGTGCTCCATACTGTATAATGGCCCCACATGTTGCTCCATACTGTATAATGGCCACACAGTGCTCTATACTGTATAATGGCCACACATGATGCTCAATACTGTATAATGGTCACACATGATGCTCAATACTATATAATGGCCACACAGTGCTCCATACTGTATAATGGCAACACTTAGTGTTCCATACTGTATAATGGCCACACATGATGCTCCATACTATATAACGGCCACACAGTGCTCCATACTGTATAATGGCCACACATGATGCTCAATACTGTATAATGACCCCACATGATGTCCATACTGTATAATGGCCACACAGTGCTCCATACTGTATAATGACCACACATGATGCTCAATACTGTATAATGGCCACACAGTGCTCCATACTGTATAATGGCCACACATGATGCTCAATACTGTATAATGGCCACTCAATGCTCTATACTGTATAATGGCCCCACATGATGTTCAATACTGTATAATGGCCACACAGTGCTCCATACTGTATAATGGCCACACAGTGCTGCATACTGTATAATGGCCACACATGATGCTCAATACTGTATAATGGCCACACATGATGCTCAATACTGTATAATGGCCACACATGATGCTCAATACTGTATAATGGCCACACAGTGCTCCATACTGTGTAATGGACCCACATGATGCTCAATACTGTATAATGGCCACACATTATGCTCCATACTGTATAATGGCCACACAGTGCTGCATACTGTATAATGGCCACACATGATGCTCAATACTGTATAATGGCCCCATATGATGTTCAATACTGTAAAATGGCCACACACTGCTCCATACTGTATAATGGCCACACATGATGCTCAATACTGTATAATGGCCACACACTGCTCCATATTGTATAATGGCCACACATGATGCTCAATACTGTATAATGGCCACACAGTGCTCCATACTATATAAGGGCCCAACATTATGCTCCATACTGTATAATGGCCACACAGTGCTGCATACTGTATAATGGCCACACATGATGCTCAATACTGTATAATGGCCCCACATAATGCTCAATACTGTATAATGGCCACACACTGCTCCATACTGTATAATGGCCACACATGATGCTCAATACTGTATAATGGCCACACACTGCTCCATATTGTATAATGGCCACACATGATGCTCAATACTGTATAATGGCCACACACTGCTCCATACTGTGTAATGGCCGCACAGTGCTCTATACTGTATAATGGCCACACATGATGCTCAATACTGTATAATGGCCACACACTGCTTCATATTGTATAATGGCCACACATGATACTCAATACTGTATAATGGCCACACACTGCTCCATATTGTATAATGGCCACACACTGCTCCATACTGTATAATGGCCACACAGTGCTCTATACTGTATAATGGCCACACATGATGCTCAATACTGTATAATGACCACACACTGCTGCATATTGTACAATGGCCACACATGATGCTCAATACTGTAGCAGCATGCCTTTGTCACACTACTGTGCAGGCTACCTCTGTTTAATGTCTCTGTACAGGCTGCATCTGGTATGAAGAGCTTTCCTAGCTGGCAGCCTCTGCTTTAGGGCGCTGTGCTGGTTGATCACCTCTTGCTCTTGGCAGCTGATTATTTTATAGGGACTGCATATCTGTAGAACTAATGATATTCATCATGCTATCTATATCTAAATGATGTATAGGGAAATACTAATTACAGTATTTGCTTTTTTACAGAAAATGAGGGCCTCAGTACAAAGACGACGCTCTTCTTCTGCCATAACAAGGGCCCTGGACAGAACCAATCCCCATCCCAGGTATAGCGTTTACTAAAAACACTAATAATTCCTGTATGATATCTGTTACATCTATGAATCTATTTACAATATTATTATATAATACCTCTGAGTGAGTTAATGTTTGTCTACAGTGCCTCCAAAAAGTCTTCAAACCCTGCAAACTTTTCTACATTTTTTCACTGACAAATTTAAATGTACTACCTTGTGTTGATACCACATAAAATCCCAATAAAATTCATTTATGGAGCGCCCGCCAGGGCCATGGGGTACTTGGGCTGGGTCCGTCGGTTTTTCGGGGGGTTGTCATGGCAGCAGTGAACCGGTCCGTGGTCCTTTCTTATTTTCCTTCCCTGGCCGTCTGTCTTCACTGGCTTCGCCCTCCTGCCCTACGCCTCACACACACTGTCCCAAGCCAGCAGCCTCGGATCCTGTGGGGCGATGTCCTCCTGGTCCCCTTAATGCTATGTGGCTGCCTCTCACTCTTTCCACCCACACCCTCTGCCTAGTTCCCTCTCCAGCCTGAGATGGGGCCCTCCCTCAATAGGGTCCGCCCAGATCCCCTGGCCTGGAGTGGTGTGGTGTTGGATGCTAGTATGGGTCTCAGGTAGTGCCCCCTTCTTACCCGAGAGCGGAGTACCACACCTCTGGCTGAGGTGCAATACCTCTGTGGCGACTGGACCCTCAGGGGCGCCACATGTACGTTTTTGGGTATAATATGAAAAAATGTGGAAAATTTAAAATGGTATTAATACTTTTTCCAGGCATTGCATGTTTTGAGATAAGAGTTTAAACTCAGCTCACCTACAGGTGCTTCTTACAAAATAAGAATATATTCAACAAATTAATTTATTTCAGTTCCTCAATACAAAAAGTGAAACTCATATACTACAGTTAGGGCCAAAAATATTTGGACAGTGACACAAGTTTTGTTATTTTAGCTGTTTACAAAAACATGTTCAGAAATACAATTATATATATAATATGGGCTGAAAGTGCACACTCCCAGCTGCAATATGATAGTTTCCACATCCAAATCGGAGAAAGGGTTTAGGGATCATAGCTCTGTAATGCATAGCGTCCTCTTTTTCAAGGGACCAAAAGTAATTGGACAATGGACTCTAAGGGCTGCAATTAACTCTGAAGGCGTCTCCCTCGTTAACCTGTAATCAATGAAGTAGTTAAAAGGTCAGGGGTGGATTCCAGGTGTGTGGTTTTGCATTTGGAAGCTGTTGCTGTGAGCAGACAACATGCGGTCAAAGGAACTCTCAATTGAGGTGAAGCAGAACATCCTGAGGCTGAAAAAAAAGAAAAAATCCATCAGAGAGATAGCAGACATGCTTGGAGTAGCAAAATCAACAGTTGGGTACATTCTGAGAAAAAAGGAATTGACTGGTGAGCTTGGGAACTCAAAAAGGCCTGGGCGTCCACGGATGACAACAGTGGTGGATGATCGCCGCATACTTAATTTGGTGAAGAAGAACCCGTTCACAACATCAACTGAAGTCCAGAACACTCTCAGTGAAGTAGGTGTATCTGTCTCTAAGTCAACAGTAAAGACAAGACTCCATGACAGTAAATACAAAGGGTTCACATCTAGATGCAAACCATTCATCAATACCAAAAATAGACAGGCCAGAGTTAAATTTGCAGAAAAACACCTCAAGAAGCCAGCTCAGTTCTGGAAAAGTATTCTATGGACAGATGAGACAAAGATCAACCTGTACCAGAATGATGGGAAGAAAAAAGTTTGGAGAAGAAAGGGAACGGCACATGATCCAAGGCACACCACATCCTCTGTAAAACATGGTGGAGGCAACGTGATGGCATGGGCATGTATGGCTTTCAATGGCACTGGGTCACTTGTGTTTATTGATGACATAAGAGCAGACAAGAGTAGCCGGATGAATTCTGAAGTGTACCGGGATATACTTTCAGCCCAGATTCAGCCAAATGCTGCAAAGTTGATTGGACGGCGCTTCATAGTACAGATGGACAATGACCCCAAGCATACAGCCAAAGCTACCCAGGAGTTCATGAGTGCCAAAAAGTGGAACATTCTGCAATGGCCAAGTCAATCTCCAGATCTAAACCCAATTGAGCATGCATTTCACTTGCTGAAATCCAGACTTAAGACGGAAAGACCCACAAACAAGCAAGACCTGAAGGCTGCGGCTGTAAAGGCCTGGCAAAGCATTAAGAAGGAGGAAACCCAGCGTTTGGTGATGTCCATGGGTTCCAGACTTAAGGCAGTGATTGCCTCCAAAGGATTTGCAACAAAATATTGAAAATAAAAATATTTTGTTTGGGTTATGTTTATTTGTCCAATTACTTTTGACCTCCTAAAATGTGGAGTGTTTGTAAAGAAATATGTACAATTCCTACATTTTCTATCAGATATTTTTGTTCAGCCCTTCAAATTAAACGTTACAATCTGCACTTGAATTCTGTTGTAGAGGTTTCATTTCAAATCCAATGTGGTGGCATACAGAGCCCAACTCACGAAAATTGTGTCACTGTCCAAATATTTCTGGCCCTAACTGTATATAGAGTCATTACAAACAGAGTGATGTATTTCACGTGCTTCCTTTTGTTAATGTTGATGATTATGGCTTACAGACAATGAAACCCCAAAAGTAATTATCTCAGTAAATTAGAATGATTCACAAAAATCACCTGCAATAGCTTCTTAAGCATTTAAAAAGGTCCCTTAGTCTGTTTCAGTATCTCCACAATCATGGGGAAGACTGCTGACTAGTGTTGAGTGATACCGTCCGATATTTGAAAGTATCGGTATCGGATGGTATCAGCCGATATCCGAAAAATATCGGATATCGCCGATACCGATATCCAATACCAATACAAGTCAATGGGACATAAATATTGGAAGGTATCCTCTATGGTTCCCAGGGTCTGAAGGAGAGGAAACTCTCCTTCAGGCCCTGGGATACATATTCATGTGTAAAATAAAGAATAAAAATAAAAAATATTGATATACTTACCCTCGGACGCGCCCTGCTTGTTACCGCTGCAACCGCCATGCTTCCGTTCCTAAGAATGAGCGCGTTAAGGACCTTCGATGACGTCGCGGCTTGTGATTGGTCGCTGAGCGGTAACATGACTGCTCAGCGACCAATCACAAGCCGCGACGTCATCGAAGGTCCTTAACGCGCTCATTCTTAGGAACGGAAGCATGGTGGTTGCAGCGGTGACAAGCAGGGCGCGTCCGAGGGTAAGTATATCAATATTTTTTATTTGTATTCTTTATTTTACACATGAATCTTAATCCCGATACCGATTCCCGATATCACAAAAATATCGGAACTCGGTATCGGAATTCCGATACCGCAAATATCGTCCGATACCCGATACTTGCGGTATCGGAATGCTCAACACTACTGCTGACCTGACAGATTTTCAGAAGGCATCAGTGACACACTCCACAAGGAGGGGAAGCCACAAAAGGTCATTTCTAAAGAAGCCGGCTGTTCACAGAGTGCTGTATCCAAGCATATTAATGGAAAGTTGAGTGGAAAGAAAAAGTGTGGTAGAAAAAGGTGCACAAGCAACCGGGATAACCACAGCCTGGAAAGGAGGAAAGGATTGTTAAGAAAAGGCCATTCAGAAATTTGGGGGAGATTCACAAGGAGTGGACTGCGGCTGGAGTCATTGCTTCAAAAGCCGCCACACACAGACGTATCCAGGACATGGACCACAAGTGCTGCATTCCTTGTGTCAGCCACTCATGACCAATAGACAGAACCTGGGCCAAGGCGAAAAAGAACTGGACTGTTGCCAGTGGTCAAAGGTGTTTTCAGATGAAAGTAAAGTTTGCATTTCATTTGGAAATCAAGGTCCCAGAGTCTGGAGGAAGAGTGTAGAGGCCACAATCCAAGCTGCTGGAGGTCTGGTGTGAAGTTTCCACAATCAGTGATGGTTTGGGGAGCCATGTCATCTGCTGGTGTAGGTCCACTATGTTTTATCAAGACCAAAGTCAGTGCAGCCGTCTACCAGGAAATTTTAGAGCACTTCATGCTTCCCTCTGCCGACAACCTTTTTGGAGATGGGAATGTCATTCTCCAGCAGGACTTGGCACTTGTCCACACGGCCAAAAGTACCAATACCTGGTTTACAAACAACAGTATCACTGTGCTTGATTGGCAGCAAACTCGCCTGACCTTAACCCTATAGAGAATATATGGGGTATTGTCAAGAGGAAGATGTGACACCAGATCCAACAATGCAGACGAGCTGAAGGCTGCTATCAAAGCAACCTGGGCTTCCATAACCCCTCAGCAGTGCCACAGGCTGATTGCCTCCATGCCACACCGCATTGATGCAGTAATTGATGCAAAAGGAGCCCCGACCAAGTATTGAGTGCATTTACTGAACATACATTTCAGTAGGACAACATTTTGAATGTTAAAATATTTTTTTTCAAGCTGGTAGTAATGTCTCCCATCTTCCTGGAATATACGTCCCCCATTTTAGGCCCATCCTAGTATATATTGTCAGTAGGTAAGAATTTTTTTTTATTTTAATAGGCACATTGGGGTCATTAAAAAGCAGCCTCTTCAACATACAGTAACAATAACTGTTGCATTTTGTTTTACTGGTGGACAGCTCCTTTAACCCCTTTCTGCCATTAGACGTACTATTGCGTCCATGTGGGGTGGGCTTTACTTCCCAAGGACGCAATAGTACGTCATATGCGATCGGCAGCGCTCACGGGGGGAGCGCCGCCGATCGCGGCCGGGTGTCAGCTGTTTATCGCAGCTGACATCCGGCACTATGTGCCAGGAGCGGTAACGGACCGCCCCCGGCACATTAACTCCCGGCACACCGCGATCAAAGATGATCGCGATGTGCCGGCGGTACAGGGAAGCACCGCGCAGGGAGGGGGCTCCCTGCGGGCTTCCCTGAGCCCCCCGCAGCAACGCGATGTGATCGCGTTGCTGCGAGGGTCTCACCTCCCTCCCTGCTCCCTCCAGCCCCGGATCCAAGATGGCCGCGGATCCGGGTCCTGCAGGGAGGGAGGTGGCTTCACAGAGCCTGCTCAGAGCAGGCACTGTGAAGGCTGCAGCGCTGCATGTCAGATCAGTGATCTGACAGAGTGCTGTGCAAACTGTCAGATCACTGATCTGTGATGTCCCCCCCTGGGACAAAGTAAAAAAGTAAAAAAAAAAAATTTCAAATGTGTAAAAAAAAATAAAAAAAAATATTCCAAAATAATGAAAAAAAAAATAAAAATATTATTCCCATAAATACATTTCTTTATCTAAATAATAAAAAAAAAACAATAAAAGTACACATATTTAGTATCGCCGCGTCCGTAACGGCCCGACCTATAAAACTGGCCCACTAGTTAACCCCTTCAGTAAACACCGTAAGAAAAAAAAAAAAAAAACGAGGCAAAAAACAACGCTTTATTATCATACCGCCGAACAAAAAGTGGAATAACACGCGATCAAAAAGACAGATATAACTAACCATGGTACCGCTGAAAACGTCATCTTGTCCCGCAAAAAACGAGCTGCCATACAGCATCATCAGCAAAAAAATAAAAAAGTTATAGTCCTGAGAATAAAGCGATGCAAAAATAATTATTTTTTCTATAAAATAGTTTTTATCGTATAAAAGCGCCAAAACATAAAAAAAGATATAAATGAGGTGTCGCTGTAATCGTACTGACCCGAAGAATAAAACTGCTTCATCAATTTTACCAAACGCGGAACGGTATAAACGCCTCCCCCAAGAGAAATTCATGAATAATTCATGAAAAATGTCACGTGCCCGAAAATGTTACCAATAAAAACATCAACTCGTCCCGCAAAAACAAGACCTCACATGACTCTGTGGACCAAAATATAGAAAAATTATAGCTCTCAAAATGTGGTAACGCAAAAAATATTTTTTGCAATAAAAAGCGTCTTTCAGTGTGTGACGGCTGCCAATCATAAAAATCCGCTAAAAAAGTAAATCAAACCCCCCTTCATCACCCCCTTAGTTAGGGAAAAATTAAAAAAATGTATTTATTTCCATTTTCCCATTAGGGCTAGGGTTAGAGTTAGGGCTAGGGTTAGGGCTAGGGTTAGGGCTAGGGCTAGGGTTAGGGTTAGGGTTAGGGCTAGGGTTAGGGCTAGGGTTAGGGTTATGGTTAGGGCTAGGGTTAGGGTTAGGGTTAGGGCTAGGGTTAGGGCTAGGGTTAGGGCTAGGGCTAGGGTTAGGGTTAGGGCTAGGGTTAGGGCTAGGGTTAGGGCTAGGGTTAGGGCTAGGGTTAGGATTAGGGTTAGGGCTAGGGTTAGGGCTAGGGCTACAGTTTGGGTTGGGGCTAAAGTTACAGTTAGGGTTTAGATTACATTTACGGTTGGGAATAGGGTTGGGATTAGGGTTAGGGGTGTGTCAGGGTTAGAGATGTGGTTAGGGTTACTGTTGGGATTAGGGTTAGGGATGTGTTTGGATTAGGGTTTCAGTTATAATTGGGGGGTTTCCACTGTTTAGGCACATCAGGGGCTCTCCAAACGCGACATGGCGTCCGATCTCAATTCCAGCCAATTCTGCGTTGAAAAAGTAAAACAGTGCTTCTTCCCTTCCGAGCTCTCCCGTGTGCCCAAACAGGGGTTTACACCAACATATGGGGTATCAGCGTACTCAGGACAAATAGGACAACAACTTTTGGGGTCCAATTTCTCCTGCTACCCTTGGGAAAATACAAAACTCTGGGCTAAAACATATTTTTTGTGGGAAAAAAAAGATTTTTTATTTTCACGGCTCTGCGTTATAAACTGTAGTGAAACACTTGGGGGTTCAAAGTTCTCACAACACATCTAGATTAGTTCCCTGGGGGGTCTAGTTTCCAATATGGGTTCACTTGTGGGGGGTTTCTACTGTTTAGGTACATTAGGGGTTCTGCAAACGCAATGTGACGTCTGCAGACCATTCCATCTAAGTCTGCATTCCAAATGGCGCTCCTTCCCTTCTGAGCTCTGCCATGCGCTCAAACGTTGGTTTCCCCCAACATACGGGGTATCAGCGTACTCGGGACAAATTGGACAACAACTTTTGGGGTCGAATTTCTCCTCTTACCCTCGGGAAAATACAAAACTGGGGGCTAAAAAATAATTTTGGGGGGAAAGATTTTTTTTTTTTAATTTTCACGGCTCTGCGTTACAAACTGTAGTGAAACACTTGGGGGTTCAAAGCTATCACAACACATCTGAGTTCCTTAGGGGGTCTAGTTTCCAAAATGGTGTCACTTGTGGGAGGTTTCTACTGTTTAGGTACATTAGGGGCTCTGCAAATGCAATGTGACACCTGCAGACCATTCCATCTAAGTCCTCATTCCAAATGGAGCTCCTTCCCTTCCGAGCCCTCCCATGCGCCCAAACAGTGGTTCCCCCCCACATATGGGGTATCAGCGCACTCAGGACAAATTGGACAACAAATTGTGGGGTCGAATTTCTCCTGTTACCCTCGGGAAAATACAAAACTGGGGGCTAAAAAATAATTTTTGTGGGAAAAAATTTTTGTTTTATTTTTACGGCTCTCCATTATAAACTTCTGTGAAGCCCTTGGTGGGTCAAAGCGCTCAGCACACATCTAGATAAGTTCCTAAGGGGGTCTACTTTCCAAAATGGTGTCACTTGTGGGGGGTTTCTACTGTTTAGGTACATTAGGGGCTCTGCAAACGCAATGTGACACCTGCAGACCATTCCATCTAAGTCTGCATTCAAATGGCACTCCTTCCCTTCTGAGCCCTCCCATGTGCCCAAACAGTGGTTCCCCCCACATATGGTGTATCATCGCACTCAGGACAAATTGGGCAACAAATTTTGGGGTCCAATTTCTCCTGTTACCCTCAGGAAAATACAAAACTGGAGGCTAAAAAAATAATTTTTGTGGGAAAAAAATTTTGTTTTATTTTTACGGCTCTGCATTATAAACTTCTGTGAAGCACTTGGTGGGTCAAAGTGCTCACCACACCTCTAGATAAGTTCCTTAGGGGGTCTACTTTCCAAAATGGTGTCATTTGTGGGGGGTTTCAATGTTTAGGCACATCAGTGGCTCTTCAAACGCAACATGGCGTCCCATCTCAATTCCTGTCAATTTTGCTTTGAAAAGTCAAACGGCGCTCCTTCCCTTCCGAGCTCTCCCATCCGCCCAAACAGTGGTTTACCCCCACATATGGGCTATCAGCGTACTCAGGACAAATTGTACAACAACTTTTGGGGTCCAATTTCTTCTCTTACCCTTGGGAAAATAAAAAATTGGGGGCGAAAAGATAATTTTTGTGAAAAAATATGATTTTTTATTTTTACGGTTCTACATTATAAACTTCTGTGAAGCACTTGTTGGGTCAAAGTGCTCACCACACCTCTAGATAAGTTCCTTAGGGGGTCTACTTTCCAAAATGGTGTCACTTGTGGGGGGTTTCAATGTTTAGCCACATCAGGGGCTCTCCAAACGAAACATGGCGTCCCATCTCAATTCCAGTCAATTTTGCATTGAAAATTCAAATGTCACTCCTTCGCTTCCGAGCTCTGCCATGCGCCCAAACAGTGGTTTACCCCCACATGTGGGGTATTGGCATACTCAGGACAAATTGTACAGCAATGTTTGGGGTCCATTTTCTCCTGTTACCCTTGGTAAAATAAAACAAATTGGAGCTGAATTAAATTTTTTGTGAAAAAAAGTTAAATGTTCATTTTTATTTAAACATTCAAAAAATTCCTGTGAAGCACCAGAAGGGTTAATAAACTTCTTGAATATGGTTTTGAGCACCTTGAGGGGTGTAGTTTTTAGAATGGTGTCACACTTGGGTATTTTCTATCATATAGACCCCTCAAAATGACTTCAAATGAGATGTGGTCCCTAAAATAAAATGGTGTTGTAGAAATGAGAAATTGCTGGTCAACTTTTAACCCTTATAACTCCCTAACAAAAAAAAATTTTGGTTCCAAAATTGTGCTGATGTAAAGTAGACATGTGGGAAATGTTACTTATTAAGTATTTTGTGTGACATATCTCTGTGATTTAATTGCATAAAAATTCAAAGTTGGAAAATTGCGAAATTTTCATAATTTTCGCCAAATTTCCGTTTTTTTCACAAATAAACGCAGGTACTATCAAATAATTTTTACCATTGTCATGAAGTACAATATGTCACGAGAAAACAATGTCAGAATCACCAGGATCCATTGAAGCGTTCCAGAGTTATAACCTCATAAAGGGACAGTGGTCAGAATTGTAATAATTGGCCCGTCATTAACGTGCAAACCACCCTTAGGGGTAAAGGGGTTAATAAACAGCATGCAACAGTTTATTTCACTTTGCCAACCAGCAACATTTTTCAAGCACATTTTATTTTTTCTACAATCTAGTCAGGTCTTAAACGGGTTGAACGCTTTATGTTTATTTTTTTCCAGTGAATAAACACAAATTCATTATTTCTTGCAGGGTTTTTGTTTTAGGGTATTCATTGTATGGTAAAAAATCACCTGTGAGCATGATTCTGAGAGGTGCCAAAGTTTCATAGATTTTTTTTGGTCAAAAAATAAATGAAAATTTTGGATTGTGATGACATTTTTTAAGCACATTAACTATTTTATTTTAACATCCATTGATCTCTAAGGGCTTGTTTTATGCATAATGAGTTTTTATTTAAAGCAATTATGAGTACACTAGATGGTGGCCCGATTCTAACGCATCGGGTATTCTAGAATATGCATGTCCACGTAGTATATTGCACAACCCACGTAGTATATTGCCCAGCCAGATAGTATATTGCCCAGCCATGTAGTATATTGCCCAGTCACGTAGTATATTGCCCAGCCACGTAGTATATTGCCCAGCCACGTAGTATATTGCCCAGTCACGTAGTATATTGCCCAACCACGTAGTATATTGCCCAGCCACGTAGTATATTGGCCAGTCACGTAGTATATTGGCCAGTCACGTAGTATATTGGCCAGTCACGTAGTATATTGGCCAGTCACGTAGTATATTGCCCAGTCACGTAGTATATTGCCCAGTCACGTAGTATATTGCCCAGTCACGTAGTATATTTCCCAGCCACGTAGTATATTGCCCAACCACATAGTATATTGCCCAGCCACGTAGTATATTGCCCAGCGACGTAGTATATTGCCCAGCGACGTAGTATATTGCCCAGTGACATAGTATATTGCCCAGTGTCGTAGTATATTGCCCAGCCACGTAGTATATTGCCCAGTTACGTAGTATATTGCCTAGTGACATAGTACATTGCGCAGCCACGTAGTATATTGCCCAGTGACGTAGTATACAGCACAGAGCCATGTAGTATATTGCACATCAAAGTAGTATACAGCACAGAGCCACGTAGTATATTGGCCAGTCACATAGTATATTGCCCAGCTACGTAGTATATTGCCCAGCCACGTTTGTCACAGGTTAAAAATAAACATATACTCACCTTTCCGAGGGCCCCTTGTAGTCCACGGCAGCTTCCTGTCCCAGGGTTGTTATGAGCACAGGACCTGTGATGACGTCGCGGTCACATGACCGTGACGTCATGGCAGGTCCTTCTCGTGCAGGCGCGCAGGGCCTGTCATGACGTCGCGGTCACATGACTGTGACGTCATGGCAGGTCCTTCTCCCATGCCATCTTTGCCACCAGAACCTGCAACGGAAGATGGCGGCAGGCGCGAGCGGCTCAGCGGACTATGGAGGGTGAGTATAGCAGGTTTTTTTTTAAATTATTTTTAACATTACATTTTTTACTATTGATGCCGCATAGGCAGCGTCAATAGTAAAAAGTTGGGGACACACAGGGTTAATAGCGGCGGTAACGGAGTGCGTTACCCGCGGCATAACGCGGTCCGTTACCGCCGGCTTTAACCCTGTGTTAGCAGTGACCGGAGGGGAGTATGCGGGCGCCGGGCAGTGACTGCGGGGAGTAAGGAGCGGCCATTTTCTTCCGGACTGTGCCCGTCGCTGATTGGTCGCGGCAGCCATGACAGGCAGCTGTCGAGACCAATCAGTGAATGAATATCCATGACAGAAGGACAGACGGAAGTGACCCTTAGACAATTATATAGTAGAGTTGATGTTTTGATTTATTTTTATTGCATTTTTTAGAGAGGTGAGGTGCCCCAAAAAAACTTCTGGTATTTTCATTTTTTTATTCTCTTTATTACGTGACATATTTAATTTTATATTTTGATAGGTTTGATAGACCAAATTATTATGGATGGGGCAATATCAAATATGTTTATTTTTTTAATTATTTTTAATGGGGTAGAAGGAGGGTTGATTCAAAGATGTTTTTCTTTTTACTTTTTTTCTTTCATACTTTATTTTTTGAAACTGCAATTATCTAATCAATTGTTCTATATGCTGTAATTCCACAGTAATGCAGTATATAAGACAAATCACTTTTCCTATGAAGCTTAGCCTGTCACAGGTGAGCTAAAATGTCAGTAACAAGAGACTTCAAATGTATAGGTATAATGGTCCCTACATTAATATAGATGTATTAATCCTTAACTTGTCACAATAGTTTACTATACTTTATTAGCATAGCACATAATGTAGCATGTCAACTCTCAAGTTATGGATCTGTACAGGATCAGAACCAAGAATGATACATAAATACAAAACCAGAGCTAACACCAGTACTTGAATACATCCCCAGAACCACCATGAGTACATGAATACATCACCAGAACTATCATCAGTGTATGAATACATCACTATAACCACCATCAGTACATGAATACAGCACCTGAACCAACATCAGTACATGAATACAGCACCAGAGCCATCAGCAGTACATCAATACATCACTAGAACCATCATCAGTAAATTAATACAATCTTAGCTCAGCAATCAAGTACAATTACATGGCATGAACCTAGAGCTCCTAGTATGTAAGGGTATACTAGAAGTTGCTGTTGATTGATCGTGCATCAAGTGATTGACTGCCATTTTAGATTTGTTCACTATTATCATCCAGTGTAAATGCACCATAAAGAGTAACAAAATATTTGAAATATTTTTCATGTTTTATGCCCTTTAATTCAGTGCCGATTCGTGAGGTCTTGAGACCCCCACTAACTGATCAAAAGACCTCTTAGAAGTGCACAGCTCAGTAGACAGCAGCACACACAATGGAGCAGGGAGGCAGGCGATGGTCATAGGCTTTCTGTGCACTCCTGTCTTGTGATATGTGCACTTCTATGAGGTTTTTCGAGCTACCAACGGGGGGTTTCAGTATCTGGATTAGCATGAATGCCAAATACAGCCCTGCCCCTATAGCGTATATTCAGTCAGTGACAGTAACCGAGATGAATCCATCTGGTCTTGTTCCAAAGAATGATAATTTCCCGCTGTAGACAAATTACTGTATGGAAACAGCTGAAAGTCTTTTCATTCTGTTTATCAGACCTCTTTTGTATAAATGGTTCCTCATGGTGTTTATTTTGAGGTTAAGAGTTTCTGCGGAGCACTAACAGTCGGACACATGATCTTGATATCTTATTACAGTGTCGCACTGGCACGTTCTTCATATGTTTGTATGACATGTTTGGTGCATTGTGAAACTGGGAATGAATTTTCTTCTTGGAATCATACAAGGGAAAGTTGTTTAATAACACTTTACACTTTCCATCTGTTACAGAACCGCAAATTGAGATTAGCATAGAATGTTGTTAATTACGATTGTTAATAATAGTGTAATCTACGCTGCGCTCATTAGACAACACATTATCGTACACATTCTGCAATGTTTGAGATGGCTTTACTTACCGGGGTGCTAGGTCTGCATGAGGGGGTCTAGCTCCACAAAAATATAGGGATGATTGCAGCACAGAAAACTTAAAAAACATGTGTAATCAAGCACACGTGAATCTAATGCAGCATCCATTATTATTCACAAGAATCAAGTGACTTATTTATTGCATTGAATAAATACGAAGTTTTGACCTAAGGAAGTCGAAGCATTCCATTATTTTCTTTTATGGAATAAAAGAAGCTAAAGATGGGACTGGATGCAAAGGAACCGGATATATACAGGGGGTACGGAAAGTATTCAGACCCCTTTAAATTTTCCACTCTTTGTTTCGTTGCAGCCATTTGGTAAATTTAAAAAAAAAAATCATTTTTTCTCATTAATGTACACTCTGCACCCTATCTTGACTGAAAAAAACGGAAATGTAGTAATTTTTGTAAACTTATTAAAAAAGAAAAACTGAAATATCACATGGTCATAAATATTCAGACCCTTTGCTCAGACACTCATATGTAAGTCCCATGCTGTCCTTTTCCTTGTGATCCTCATTGAGATGGTTCTACTCCTTCATTGGAGTCCAGCTGTGTGTAATTAAACTGATAGGACTTGATTTGGAAAGGCGCACACCTGTCTATATAAGACCTCACAGCGCATGTCAGACCAAATGAGAATCATGAGGTCAAAGGAACTGGCCAAGGAGCTCAGAGACAGAATTGTGGCAAGGCACAGATCTGGCCAAGGTTACAACAGAATTTCTGCAGCACACAAGGTTCCTAAGAGCACAGTGGCCTCCATAAACCTAAATGGAAGAAGTTTGGGACCAGCAGAAGTCTTCCTAGACCTGGCCGTCCAGCCAAACTGAGCAATCATGGGAGAAGAGCCTTGGTGAGAGAGGTAAAGAAGAACCCCAAGATCACTGTGGCTGAGCTCCAGAGATGCAGTAGGGAGATGGGAGAAAGTTCCACAAAGTCAACTATCACTGCAGCCCTCCACCTGTCAGGCCTTTATAGCAGAGTGGCCCGACTGAAGCCTCTCCTCAGTGCAAGACATATGAATGCCTGCATAGAGTTTGCTAAAAAACACAGGACTCGCAGACTATGAGAAATAAGATTCTCCGGTCTGATGAGATGAAGATAGAGCTTTTTGGTGATAATTGTAAGCGGTATGAGTGGAGGAAACCAAGCACTGCTCATCACCTGCCCAATACAATCCCAACAGTGCAACATGGTGGTGGCAGCATCATGCTATGGGGGTGTTTTTCAGCTGCAGGGACAGGACGACTGGTTGTCATTTGTTTGAGTTTTCTTTTAAGGAAATTAAAAGTTAATTTTTTTAAGTGTTTTTTTGTTTGACATTTGGTTTTCACTGACTGATTGTCATTGAAGGAAACATGAATGCGGCCAAGTACAGAGATGATGGTTTCAGCCTCCAGCCTAGGGACAGAGGTTGGAGCTCCTGTGTTATCTCCAGAAGACCAGGAAAAAGGTCCGATATAGGTCGTGAGATATACGTAGACGATGTTACATAAGGAAGAACGTTTTAGGAGACCAACCTCAGATCAATGTGAGACAAAGATATATGAGTTGTGGAGGATCACATGTGCACATGGAGTGTAGGTTTCATCTATCACCTGGCAATAAATGAGTTTTCTCTGGGAGTTTTGCTCTCTGAGTGTGAGGGCTATGATCAGTAACGTGTCCGGCCATGTTACTGGGGAGCCAGGATCATCTCACATAACACATATGGAGCGCCCCCAGACACAGGGCCACGAGTTCTCGGTACCGGGCCTCTCTCTGGTTCGGTTCTGAGGCTGTCACGGTGGCTAGACCCGTTCCGCGATCCTGCTAAGGGGCGTCCAATAAAGGTAGTACAGTCTGTCAGGGATTCGTGATGCCACCTGTGGTGTTCGGTCAGGGTGACCGACGCTGCTGTGGGGTCCGCTGGGGTGATGGAATGGCAGCTGGATGGTATACTTTCCCACAGGTGAAGTATGTCCCCAGGGCTTCCCAGTAAGGTGGATGGTGATGGTGTAAGGTGCAGTCAATAACGAGGACACAAGGTTGCAGTCTCTTTACCTCTTTACTGAAGACTTCAGGATCCTCAATCCAGAGCACGCTTAACAGGGCTATCTGAGACCGGTCAGTCCGATGGGCACATCCAGAGTTCCCTTTGCAGGTGGAAATCGTTGCCTACCACTAGCGCCTGTGTATTGTAGTGCTACCCTCCTGAGCATTCGGAATAGTCCTCACAACTGCTGTTCTCGTTCGTTCGTTCTTTACAGCTCTCTCTCTCTTTAGTTCCAGATGTTACTAGTTTCTCGTCCCCCAGGTATGTTATAGCTAGGACGCACCCGTATGATGGGAAGGCTCGGAGCTCTTCCGGGACCCTAGAGACGCCCCTCTCCATGCGTTGCCCCCTATGTCTTCGTAGGAAATGTAAGGTAGACAGCCAACCTATAATTAACTGTCCTGCGGAGTTTGAAGTAAGGCCTAGAGTCAGTTACTCCCGCGGTGTTCCGGCCACCGGCTACGCGCCTCAGTAGGATGTTGCCTCGGTCTCACGGCACGACTCCTACTGGTTCTCCTTTGTGCTTGATCTCGTTTCTCACTGTTCCACAATATCCTTCCCTTCGTGTCTCTCTCTTAGGATACCGCCGCGGGGTGTGCAGGCGCGGTTCCTTAACGTTCTGCTCTGTTCGCTAGGCACCTGCCAGGTTCCCACGCCTGACAGGGACCCCCCTGTGTCTTCTCCCTGCAACACCCCCTGCCACGGGATGTTGCCTGAATCCAACCCAGTCAGCTTCTGACTAACTTCCTATCCAACCCCTAGTTTTACCAGTGTGAGGAGTGGCCCATTATATAAAGCCTTTTTCTCCCCCTAGTGGCCGGAGTGTGAAGTGTAATGTGTGCTGGTGATACCTGGTCAGAAGAACTCCTTTAGTGCCATCAGACGTACCATCACTCCCCTTAGTGGCAGAGCGTCATACTGCAACGACCAGGTCTCTGGGGCGCTGCACATACAGTAACTTCCTTTACTGGCGATACGTTAGCAGGAGGTGGAATATAGATGGCCACTAGAAATGGTGATTGTAACGCGATCGAGCACCTAATGAGAACATATCCGCGATATGGCAATGCTGCTTGTGCAGCTACTTATACAGCTCGTATTGGAGCAGCCATGCATTTTGTTAGGCACAGGGAAGAAATATTCATGATTTGCTCAACGTTCATTTTAAAACATTCATTTGCAGAAAGTGACAAATCTGCCACATGTGAACATGTCCTCACAGTGATTGTTAGCAAGTGTCGCTCACTGAGAGGATAGTCAGCGGCACACAGACACAGACATGTAGGCTCTAGGCCCTGCCAGCTGACAGACGTCACAGGGAACCTGACCGCTCGCATATACTTCCTGATCCACGGGCAGCATGTATCACATTGAGGCTGCATGATGTCAGCCATGGATGAGTAACTCTGAAACACTGCGGCATATCAAAGAAAAACATGGTTTAATAGTCGCTGCGGACTGAGGTGCACAGGAAGCTAGTCAGAGAGGCGGGTCAAGGTGCACAGGGGACTAGTCAGAGAGGCTGGTCCCTGGTGGCTTCTCCCTGCTCTCCTGTGTTCATGACATGCCTAGAGAAAAGATGCCATTTTAAAGGGAACCTGTCAGTTGATTCATGCTGCTCAAGCCACGGACAGCATTAATCACAGCGTGGCAGCCAGGTGTATTACTCTCTGGAACACTGGCGTTCCTGAGAAATGACCGCATACTGTGAAGATCCAGCTGGATATCATAGTCGGAAACTAGTCTGGCCGGCTCTTCTCATCGCTGCCGCAGGTGACTGACTGGTCTCTTACTATGTGCACATGAAAAGAGACCTATCAGTCACCTGAAGCGGCACTGGGAAGAGCCGGCCATTGGTGGACCTACACGACCTGTCTCGTCTCGGGCTCTCGTCTTCAGCCGGATCTTTAAACTATATTTTCTCTGAAACACCAGTGCATTTATGAGAATAATATACGGTAAATGATGGCAATCCCGCAGCTAGACAAAAATTCATGGTGCCCGTGACATGGGCAGCATGAATCACCAGACAGGTTCCCTGTAAGGTATTCAGCTGAGTACCATTAGGAAACAAGTCTTGTTCAAGGATAGTGCAAGGTCAGATTGTTAGCGCTAAAGATAAGGTTATAAAATGCGTGAAGGGAATTGTTCTTTTCCTGTTGTTTCAGTATCACGCTCTGAAGGACTCGGTGCCCAGCACATCCTGTTGGGTTTCCAGCAGAAATTCTCCTCAGATAAAATCTTCATCATAGTTTCTTGTTCTCGCCAATTCTCATTTTAGAACAGGGGCCGAGTCCTAACTCTGTGCAGTCCCCAGGGTACCAAATAGTAGACATGGAAGACTGCCTGTTCTTCTGGCTGGTTACTTCTTCCAGCCTGGAGACCAGTCCTTAAAATGATCCTACCTTTTCCTGTAAACTACTTTGATATTTAGACCCTTAACCTTATGTTCTGTCCTTCCAACATTTTCCAAATTTTGTGGCTGTTCATTTTTAGAGTTATTTATTAAAGCAATGGAAAAATATATCAGGTTGTGCCAGGATGTTCTCGAGAGATTATGAGACACTTCATTCATATGTTTCTCAAAATAGATGTCTTAGTGGAATAGCTGATGACGAGAAAATGTGAGAATGAAGAAGCGAAACGTTCCTTGTCTGTATTTACAAGTAGAAGCAAATCCTGAGCAGAGTTGGTCCGAGAGACTAATGTAGTTGGTCCGAGAGACTAATGTAGTTGGTCTGAGGGACTAATGTAGTTTGTCCGAGGGACTAAGGTAGTTGGTCCGAGGGACTAATGTAGTTGGTCCAAGAGACTAATGTAGTTGGTCCGACAGACTAATGTAGTTGGTCCGACAGACTAATGTAGTTGGTCCGAGGGACTAATGTGGTTTGTCCAAGACCAAGAGACCTAATGTAGTTGGTCCGAGAGACTAATGAATGAGAGTTCCATAGTCTCACTGCTCTTACAGTAAAGAACTTTGCTGGAACTGTAGGTTTCTGTTCCCCAATCCATTTCAGGGTAGTTGAAGTCCCATAATAATGACTTTCCCTTGAGTCGCAGCTTCATCTATTTGCTTTACGAGGATATTCTCCATTGCTTCCATTATATTTGGAGATTTATAACAAACCCCTATCAGTAATTTATTATTTTTTCCCCCTCCCCTTATCTCCACCCACAGGGACTCTACATTTTCATTAGATTCACCTATATTATCACGCAGGATGGGTTTTAAGGATGATTTTACATATAGACACACCCCACCCCCTCGCTTATCTGTATGGTCATTTCTGAACAGACTATAACCCTGCAAGTTAACAGCCCAGTCATGGCTCTCATCCAGCCATGTCTCAGATATCCCCACCATGTCATAATTATGCTCCAACAACATTAGTTCTAATTCGTCCATTTTGTTGGCGAGGCTTCAGGCATTAGTATACATGCACTTGATGTTCCTCTCTGTACCTCTGTAGTTGGTCCGAGAGACTAATGTAGTTGGTCCGAGAGACTAATGTAGTTGGTCCGAGAGACTAATGTAGTTGGTCCGAGAGACTAATGTAGTTGGTCCGAGAGACTAATGTAGTTGGTCCAAGAGACTAATGTAGTTGGTCCGAGAGACTAATGTAGTTGGTCCGAGAGACTAATGTAGTTGGTCCGAGGGACTAATGTAGTTGGTTCGAGAGACTAATGTAGTTGGTCCGAGGGACTAATGTAGTTGGTTCGAGAGACTAATGTAGTTGGTCGGAGGGACTAATGTAGTTGGTCCGAGAGACTAATGTAGTTGCCATTTTGGAGGCCTTCCTATGAAGCAAAGTGAGCTGAGTGTAGGAATGGATCATGTCGGACCACTGCAGGAGCAGGTATGCCCCGTGACCCCGGAGTGGTGCCTTTCATTTTAGGCTGGACATGTGGTATTGAAAATGGAATTATGAATATTTAGTGTGAGACAGGCTCAGGAACTTTTTATTTCAGAAATGTAATTCATGCAATTCACAGTTGTCCCAAGAATGTCCTAACAGGACTGCAGAGAGGATGCTGTCCTTAACTGCCATTCATATCCCACCCGGCAGTGGAATGATGTTGTGCCTGGTCCGGTACGGTGAGAGCAGCTGTTCTTCTATGTATAATGTTCTCCATATCGTATTCACATTCATTCTGTTGAAGGAACACTAAATCTGAAAGTTAAAAGAAAACTCAGGCGCCCCTTCGGTTTGTCAGTCTGCACCGTTCTCTGTATGATTCTGAAGCAACCATTGCTGATGAGTCCTGCAGAGAACATAGGGGTTAGTTTTATGCCAATCTGCTCCATTTTTGCATTGTGACCACCTGATGGGTGCTCCTAGGTAATATATGAAGTTTAACAATCATTGTGTTCTAGAAAAGAGCTGGCAGGGGAGAGGCTCCTGCTGCAGCTAGTTGTCTCACAGCCAGACACAGGACAGTCAGGAGGAAAGAAAAAGCGGAAAAAAAGGGAGGATTCAGAGGAGAAGAGTCAATGTTTTATACTTTTTTGTTTAGTGTTTCTAGTCTAGTAGTACTGTATATACCAGCAGTAATGCTCTATGTTATGCTGATTTCCCAGGGAGGTCCATCTGCTACCTGGCCGTTCTGACAATGGACTTCTCCTCGGAGCTTTCTGTGGCCCCAACATGTTCATCCTGAGAGAAAAAGTGCATCTGTCGAGTGGATGGAGGACGCAAGAGAGACATCTGTTCCTATTCACTGACTCCCTGATTATCGCCAAGTCCAAGTGAGCAAGTCCAACATGATTATCCTACTAATTATATCTACTATGTGTGCAAATCTCTATATGTTCTATTATATATTACACAGTGTCCGCTCGTTGTATATACTGCTGCCGCCTATTACACAGCCGTCTCTTGTTAGGATAATAAGTATTTGATACTCTGACGATTTTGCAAGTCTCCCACCTACAAAGAATGGAGAGGTCTGTAATTTTTATCGTAGGTACACATCACCTGTGAGAGATAGAATCTAATAAATAAAAACCAGAATATCACATTGTAGGATTTTTACATCATTAATTTGCATTTTATTGCATGAAATAAGTATTTTATCGCTGATCAACCAGGAAGAATTCTGGCTCTCACAGACCTGTTAGTTTTTCATTAAGAAGCCTCCTACTCTGCATAATTACCTGTATAAAATACACCTGTCCACACACTCAATCACACTCCAACCTCTCCACCATGGCCAAGACCAAACAGCTGTCTAAGGACACCAGGGACAAAATTGTAGACCTGGACAAGGCTGGGATGGGCTACAGGACAATGGGCAAGCAGCTTAGTGCGAAGGCAACAATTATCAGAGAATGGAAGTGACACATGACTGTCAATCTTGCTCTATCTGCGCCTGCAAGATCTCTCCTTATGGGGTAAAGATGATTCTGAGAAAGGTCAGGAATCTGCCTAGCACTACACAGCAGGACCTGTACAGATACAGAATATTAGTTACATCCAGTGACCATCTCGTCTGATCAGAGTTGGTGTATGATTTTTCTTCTCCATCTGGTCAGACCTTCATGTCGACATCTCTTGTCACGACTCGACTTATCACGACGATCATCACAGCCCTGAAAATAACAAGGTCACATATATTGTATATATACATTTGTACCCCACCATTAATATACTATTAGCCAGGCAGTAGTAAACCTATAACGTGATAAGCAGCACATAGCCTAAAGGTACCGTCACACTTAGCGACGCTGCAGCGATACCGACAACGATCCGGATCGCTGCAGCGTCGCTGTTTGGTCGCTGGAGAGCTGTCACACAGACCGCTCTCCAGCGACCAACGAGCCCGAGGTCCCCGGTAACCAGGGTAAACATCGGGTAACTAAGCGCAGGGCCGCGCTTAGTAACCCGATGTTTACCCTGGTTACCATCGTAAAAAAACAAACAGTACATACTTACATTCAGCTGTCTGTCCCTTGCCGTCTGTTTGCTGCACTGACTGCTGGCCGCAAAGTGAAAGCAGAGCACAGCCACAGCGGTGAGTCACCGCTGTGTGACTCACCGCTGTGCTGTGCTTTCACTTTCACTTTGCGGCCAGCAGTCAGTGCAGGAAATAGACGGCAAGTGACAGACAGCTGAATGTAAGTATGTACTGTTTGTTTTTTTACGATGGTAACCAGGGTAAACATCGGGTTACTAAGCGCGGCCCTGCGCTTAGTTACCCGATGTTTACCCTGGTTACCAGTGAAGACATCGCTGAATCGGTGTCACACACACCGATTCAGCGATGTCTGCGGGGAGTCCAGCGACGAAATAAAGTTCTGGACTTTCTTCCCCGACCAGCGACAGCACAGCAGGGGCCTGATCGCTGCTGCCTGTCACACTGGACGATATCGCTAGCGAGGACGCTGCAACGTCACGGATCGCTAGCGATATCGTCTAGTGTGACGGTACCTTTAGTCCCGGTCCTGTGTCATCCTCCCCCCATTGATTATAAGTCCCTGATAGCGTCATAATGAATCAGGGGGTGGGAGAAGACGTTATCAGGATCTTCTAATGAGGTGGACAGTGGGGAGGATGCTATCAGGAATCCAGCTAAAGTTGGACCTTGGCCCCACCTGCATGTTGGTCAGATTATGGGCCCTTGTAGAGTTCTAAATCCCCCCCATATAATGATGTCCCTTCACACGATTTAGTGGCTGCAACAATAGGTAATCAATATCAGTGTAATGGAAAACCCCTTTAAAGGGAATCTGTCAGTGATCATTCTTCCTAAGCCACAGGTCATAGCAAGCTGAATAAAATGACACCTTGATATCTGCGATCTGAGGTCTTATTCCAGAGAAATCCACATGAGATGTAAATGAGCTGTCCAGATCTCTGGGCCGGACATAGATCTCCCTGAGGATCTGCCCCCAGATATTATTATAAATGACAGGTGGTGTTACCAGTGTGAGACCTGTAATGACTGACAGTCCGCTCTCCTGATCTACAGGTCTCACACTGGTAATGCCCACCTGTCATTGACAATTACCTCTGGATCTGAATCCTCAGGGAGATCTATGTCCGGCACATTTAGAGAACTGTGGATTTGTTGAGATTAAGACATCAGATCACAGATATCAAGATATCACTTTACTCAGCTTTCTCTGACCTATGTGCCCATATAGACGGCTTAGGAGGGTTGATCCTACTGACATGTGCCCTTTAAGCATGACTGTGTTATGTGGATCCATAATATGGCCATGTGCATAGACCATAATCCCAATGGCTTCTATTTGAATGCTTAAGTATGAAATAGCAGATAGAAAAGTATAAAGTGTATAGCTACATATCACCGATCAACTCCGTAACATTGATCCTATACGTAATCTGTTCATTTCCGTGTGCTCCATGAATTTCGACTCTCCTTTTTCCCTCAAGGTCCTCTAGCATGAAGCTTAAGAGACAAGTGCGGCTGAATGAGATGTGGCTCTCAACATTCCTTGGAGAAGTGTCGGAAAAAAAGCATTGGCCCGAAGACTCCTTTGTGCTTGGCTGGCCCACGACAAACTATGTGGTCACATTTAGGTACAGTCATTACAGCCGTGGGGCAAAAGTCGCACTCATGATTCACTTAAATGGAACCAGTCATGTCGAAAAACGTTAATCTGCAGGTTAGTAGCAGTTTAAAGCTGCTTTGCCGTCGCACTGAAAGCCCAGCTCCTGGGAGGAAATGAACTTTCTTCCTCCCAGCAGCCTCTGGCTTTCAGTCATAGATGACCTCTCAGTGCATAGTGATCAGCGGGTGTAACCTCACCACCGTACTGACTACCAGCCAGTTAGCACTGATGCACCGTACAGCCGGCTGTCAGTCAGTGCCCGGGTCTGGTTACAGCCGCTGCTCACTATGCACTGTGCTCAGACTGAAAGCCGGAGGCTGGCCACAGGAATTAAGTTCACTTCCTTCCGGTAGCCAGATTTTCAGAAAACTCTTAACCTGCAGATTAACCGCACATTTCTAGGCTAATAACATTTTTTGTCATTACATGTTATCTATAAAGGGAATCTTTGAAAAGAGAAAAAAAGAACAGGCCATACGACGGGGATCACCAAAGACACGGATATGACATATATCCCTATAAAGGGAATCTGTCACCATGCTTTTCCTACCCTCTCTGAGAGCAGAATAATGTAGGGCCATAGATCCTGATTCCAGAGATGTCACTTACTTTAGTTGTTGCTGCAGTTTTGATAAAATCACTGTTTTATCTGCTGCATATCCACTAGTACTTTGAATGCTGAGCTCTTTGCTCTTTATAACCCCGCCCACATCAGTGATTAATGGCTTTCTGAGTACACTGCATAGGCAGAAAGCTGCCAATCAGTGGTAAGGGTTGGGTTACACAAATGATCTGGACTGTCTGGCACATGACACTTAGGCCCATAGTGATAATCTCCAGCTGATAAAACTTTGATTTTATCAAAACTACAGCAAGCAGCCCAGTAAGTGACACAGCACTGGAATCAGGGACATTATGCTGCGCTCAGATTAGATGGCAAAAACTTTGTGACAGAGTCCCTATAAATATAAAGTAATATTCAGAAGATAGTCAGTTCAAACACTAGATTATTACAAGGGATGGTGGCCACTCCTATGTTACACAGGATGGAAGCCTCTCATATATATACGGGGTGGAGGCCTCTCCTATATTACACAGGATGGAGGCCACTCATATGTTACACAGGATGGAGGCCTCTCCTATATTACTCAGAATGGAGGCCTCTCCTATATTACACGGGATCGAGGCCTCTCCTATATTACTCAGGATGGAGGCCTCTCCTATATTACACAGGATGGGGGCCTCTCCTATATTACACAGGATGGGGGCCTGTCCTATATTACTCAGGATGGAGGCCTCTCCTATATTACACGGGATGGAGGCCTCTCCTATATTACTCAGGATGGAGGCCTCTCCTATATTACACGGGATGGAGGCCTCTCCTATATTACACAGGATGGAGGCCTCTCCTATATTACTCAGGATGGCGGCCTCTCCTATATTACACGGGATGGAGGCCTCTCCTATATTACTCAGGATAGAGGCCTCTCATATATATACGGGGTGGAGGCCTCTCCTATATTACACAGGATGGGGGCCTCTCCTATATTACACAGCATAGAGGCCTCTCCTATATTACACGGGATGGAAGCCTCTCCTATATTACACAGGATGGAGGCCACTCATATATTACACGGGATGGAGACCTCTCCTATATTACACGGCGTGATGGCCACTCATATATTACACGGGATGGAGGCCACTCATATATTATACGGGATGGAGGCCACTTATATATTACATAGGATGGTGGCCACTCATATATTACATGGGATGGAGGCCTCTCCTATATTACAAAGGATGGGGGCCTCTCCTATATTAGACGGGATGGAGGCCTCTCCTATACTACACAGGATGGAGGCCTCTCCTATATTACACAGGATGGTGGCCACTCATATATTACACGGGATGGAGGCCACTCATATATTACACAGGATGGAGGCCTCTAATATATTACACAGAATTTAGGCCTCTAATATATTACACACGATGGAGGCCACTCATATATTACACAGAATGGAGACCTCTCATATATTACATGGGATGATGGCCACTCATATATTACACGGAATGGAGACTGCTCATATATTACACAGGATGGTGGCCTCTCATATATTACACGGGATGGAGGCCACTTATGTATTACACGGGATGGTGGCCTCTCATATATTACATGGGATGGAGGCCTCTCATATATTACACGGGATGGAGGCCTCTCCTATATTACACGGGATGGTGGCCTCTCCTATATTACATGGGATAGAGGCCTCTCGTATATTACACGGGATGGAGGCCTCTCATATATTACACGGGATGGAGGCCTATCCTCAAATTCGTTTGCACAGAGGAGTGAGAGGCCGAAGTTGCAAGTTCTCCTAGATTGACAGTTACAGTTCTCCATAGAATATTATGAGCACCAACTGTCATCTCCCATCTCAGTAATGGGAAAATCTATATTCACTATATACAGATTATACCCGTAACTTAAGAATTTTGAGAGTGAAGGATCTGTCCAAAGAAGCAGATTCCCCTGATGAGATACATTACAAAGTTTCTTATTTTCACCAGAACTATTGATTTACTAGATGGTGGCCCGATTCTAACGCATCGGGTATTCTAGAATATGTATAGTAGTATATAGCACAGCCCATGTAGTATATACACAGCCCACGTAGTATATACACAGACAGCCACGTAGTATATAGCACAGCCCACGTAGTATATAGCACAGCCCGTGTAGTATATTGCCCAGCCACGTAGTATTTTGCACAACCACGTTGTATATAACACAGCCCACATAGTATATTGCACAGCCACGTAGTATATAGCACAGCCCACGTAGTATACAACACAGCCACGTAGTATATTGCTCAGCCATGTAGTTTATTGCACAGCCACGTAGTATATAGCACAGCCCACGTAGTATATAGCACAGCCACGTAGTATATAGCACAGCCACGTAGTATATTGCTCAGCCACGTAGTATATTGCACAGCCACATAGTATATAGCACAGTGATGTGGTATATTACACAGCCACATAGTATATAACACAGGCCACGCAGTATATAACACAACCCATGCAGTATATAACACAGCCCATGTAATATATAACAGCCACGTACTATTTTGCACAGCTATGTAGTATATAACACAGCCACGTAGTATATAGCACAGCCACGTAGTATATTGCAGTCATGTAGTATATAACACAGCCCACATAGTATATAGCACAGAGACGTAGTATATAGCACAGCCCATGTAGTATATAGCACAGCCCACATATTATATAACACAGGCCACGTAGTATATAGCACAGCCCACGTAGTATATAGCACAGCCCACGCAGTATATAACACAGCCCATGCAATATATAACACAGCCCAGGTAGTATATAGCAATATGGGCACCATATCCCTGTTAAAAAAGTAATTTAAATAAAAAATAGTTATATACTCACCTTCCGGCGGCCCCCGGATCCAGCCCAGGCATTTAGCGATGCTCCTCGCCAAGCTCCGGTCCCAAAAATGCATTGCGGCAATAACCCGTGATGATGCTACGCCATCATCTCGCGAGACCGCTATGTGATCTTGAGTCGTTGCCGCAATGCATTCCTGGGACCGGAAGGTGAGAATATAATGATTTTTTATTTTTTTTATTATTTTTAACATTAGATCTTTTTACTAATGATGCTGCATAGGCAGCATCAATAGTAAAAAGTTGGTCACACTTACAGGGTTAATAGCAGCGTTAACGGACTGCGTTACACAGCGTTATGCCACGGTGTAACGCAGTCCGTTTAACGGACTGCTAAAACGCTATGGGGGCACTGACTGGGGAGTATGGAGGGGGCACTGACTGGAGGGGCGTAGGAAGGGGCGACTTCGCGGCCAGACTGTGCCCATAGCTGACGAATCAGCAACGTGGGATTTCCGTAACAGACAGAAGTGACCCTTAGACAATTATATAGATAGATGAGATTAAAAGAAAATTAAGTGACTTTACTAGTGCTCTCCCTGTGTGGCCCCAGCACATACATTCACATGTAAATAAAGATATATGTGTATACAGTATATACACGTGACCCCGGGACGTCTTTCATTAATAAGCAGCACATTGCATTTATAGGGCGATCCTCCTCTCTGTAGAGAATAAAGGAATAAAACACAATGTTCAGGTCAATGAAGAGAAAGACAAAAAGAACCTTGGTGAGAAGTAAGACTGAGATCAAGAGAAGGAAGTGCAGACTGGACAGGGCTGAGAATAGCCGCAGGAAGATAGCCGCAGGAAGGTAGCCGCAGGAAGGTAGCCGCAAGAAGGTAGCCGCAGGAAGATAGCCGCAGGAAGATAGCTGCACGAAGATAGCCGAAGGTAGGTAGCTGCAGGAAGGTAGCGGCAGGAAGGTAGCGGCAGGAAGATAGCCGCAAGAAGGTAGCCGCAGGAAGATAGCCGCAGGAAGATAGCTGCACGAAGATAGCCGCAGGAAGATAGCCGCAGGAAGATAGCTGCACGAAGATAGCCGCAGGAAGGTAGCCGCAGGAAGGTAGGTAGCGGCAGGAAGGTAGCGGCAGGAAGGTAGCCGCAATAAGGTAGCCGCAGGAAGGTAGCCGCAGGAAGGTAGCCGCAATAAGGTAGCCGCAGGAAGATAGCCGCAGGAAGATAGCTGCACGAAGATAGCCGCAGGAAGGTAGCGGCAGGAAGGTAGGTAGCCGCAGGAAGATAGCTGCACGAAGGTAGCCGCAGGAAGGTAGCGGCAGGAAGGTAGCCCCAGGAAGGTAGCGGCAGGAAGGTAGCCCCAGGAAGGTAGCGGCAGGAAGGTAGCCGCAGGAAGGTAGCCGCAGGAAGGTAGCCGCAGGAAGGTAGGTAGCGGCAGGAAGGTAGCGGCAGGAAGGTAGCGGCAGGAAGGTAGCCGCAATAAGGTAGCCGCAGGAAGGTAGCCGCAGGAAGGTAGCCGCAATAAGGTAGCCGCAGGAAGATAGCCGCAGGAAGATAGCTGCACGAAGATAGCCGCAGGAAGGTAGCGGCAGGAAGGTAGCCCCAGGAAGGTAGCCGCAGGAAGGTAGCCGCAGGAAGGTAGCCGCAATAAGGTAGCCGCAGGAAGATAGCCGCAGGAAGATAGCTGCACGAAGATAGCCGCAGGAAGGTAGCGGCAGGAAGGTAGGTAGCCGCAGGAAGATAGCTGCACGAAGGTAGCCGCAGGAAGGTAGCGGCAGGAAGGTAGCCCCAGGAAGGTAGCGGCAGGAAGGTAGCCCCAGGAAGGTAGCGGCAGGAAGGTAGCCGCAGGAAGGTAGCCGCAGGAAGGTAGCCGCAGGAAGGTAGGTAGCGGCAGGAAGGTAGCGGCAGGAAGGTAGCGGCAGGAAGGTAGCCGCAATAAGGTAGCCGCAGGAAGGTAGCCGCAGGAAGGTAGCCGCAATAAGGTAGCCGCAGGAAGATAGCCGCAGGAAGATAGCTGCACGAAGATAGCCGCAGGAAGGTAGCGGCAGGAAGGTAGCCCCAGGAAGGTAGCCGCAGGAAGGTAGCCGCAGGAAGGTAGGTAGCGGCAGGAAGGTAGCGGCAGGAAGGTAGCGGCAGGAAGGTAGCCGCAATAAGGTAGCCGCAATAAGGTAGCCGCAGGAAGGTAGCCGCAGGAAGGTAGCCGCAATAAGGTAGCCGCAGGAAGATAGCCGCAGGAAGATAGCTGCACGAAGATAGCCGCAGGAAGGTAGCGGCAGGAAGGTAGCCCCAGGAAGGTAGCCGCAGGAAGGTAGCCGCAGGAAGGTAGCCGCAATAAGGTAGCCGCAGGAAGATAGCCGCAGGAAGATAGCTGCACGAAGATAGCCGCAGGAAGGTAGCGGCAGGAAGGTAGGTAGCCGCAGGAAGATAGCTGCACGAAGGTAGCTGCAGGAAGGTAGCGGCAGGAAGGTAGCCCCAGGAAGGTAGCGGCAGGAAGGTAGCCCCAGGAAGGTAGCGGCAGGAAGGTAGCGGCAGGAAGGTAGCCCCAGGAAGGTAGCGGCAGGAAGGTAGCCCCAGGAAGGCAGCGGCAGGAAGGTAGCCCCAGGAAGGCAGCGGCAGGAAGGTAGCCCCAGGAAGGTAGCGGCAGGAAGGTAGCGGCAGGAAGGTAGCCCCAGGAAGGTAGCGGCAGGAAGGTAGCCCCAGGAAGGCAGCGGCAGGAAGGTAGCCCCAGGAAGGTAGCGGCAGGAATGTAGCCCCAGGAAGGTAGCGGCAGGAAGGTAGCCCCAGGAAGGTAGCGGCAGGAATGTAGCCCCAGGAAGGCAGCGGCAGGAAGGTAGCCCCAGGAAGGTAGCCGCAGGAAGATAGCCGCACGAAGATAGCCGCACGAAGGTAGCCGCAGGAAGGCAGCGGCAGGAAGGTAGCCCCAGGAAGGTAGCGGCAGGAATGTAGCCCCAGGAAGGTAGCGGCAGGAAGGTAGCCCCAGGAAGGTAGCGGCAGGAATGTAGCCCCAGGAAGGCAGCGGCAGGAAGGTAGCCCCAGGAAGGTAGCCGCAGGAAGATAGCCGCACGAAGATAGCCGCACGAAGGTAGCCGCAGGAAGGTAGCGGCAGGAAGGTAGCCCCAGGAAGGTAGCGGCAGGAAGGTAGCGGCAGGAAGGTAGCGGCAGGAATGTAGCCCCAGGAAGATAGCTGCACGAAGGTAGCCGCAGGAAGGTAGCGGCAGGAAGGTAGCCCCAGGAAGATAGCTGCACGAAGGTAGCCGCAGGAAGGTAGCGGCAGGAAGGTAGCGGCAGGAAGGTAGCCCCAGGAAGGTAGCCCCAGGAAGGTAGCCCCAGGAAGGTAGCGGCACGAAGGTAGCCCCAGGAAGGTAGCGGCAGGAAGGGCATCTGCTGGTGTTGTGGATGGGAGGAAGGAACCGGCTCACGGTGGGGAATGTGGCGGAGTCCGCAGCGGTTTCATGTCCTTCTGCATTGTTTTCTGTTGTAGTTCCTCCGAGACGAAGGAGAAGTGGCTGTCAGCGCTGCGCTGGTAAGAGCGAACTCCATCTTAACTCTTTCATCACCACAAGGAACAGCGATTCTGCGCCACCTCCATTTCTTGGGTGCATCATAGACTTAGATCACTTTTCTGTGTTCTTCTTAGAGATATATCTGGTGGCCGACCCCGGGTAATGATGGCAGCAGGTTTACCGTGGATGAGGTCATTGAATACCAATACGTTGTATCAGATTAGTAAGGTGGTCCTACACATTAGAGTAGACTATGTCAGGACTGCCGACATTTAGTGCCCACCTTCCACTGTCAGGAGTTGGGGAGAGAGGAGACTTGTATTTTTACTTGATGATAATTGCTAATTAAAGGGAATCTGTCAGCAGATTTTTGCTTTGTAATATGAGGGCAGGAGTTAGGGGCTGAGACTCTGATTCCAGTGTTGTATCACTTATTAGGCTGGCGTCACACTCGGCGTAAGACAATACGGTCCGTAATTTACGGCCGTAATACGCCAAAAAGTCCCCAAAATAGTGGTCCGTATCTCCTCCGTAGGCAGGGTGTGTCAGCGTATTTTGCGCATGGCATCCTCCGTATGTAATCCGTATGGCATCCGTACTGCGAGATTTTCTCGCAGGCTTGCAAAACCGACATATGGACATACAATGGATCCATGTGCTCAAGAAATCGTAACAACATATATATATATATATATATATGTGTACATATATAATGTCAGTAGACACATATATGTATATATATTAATATTTCATCCAGCGCGAGATAGCTTTAAAGCCGGTAATTCAATTTGCCGGCTTTTGCTTTCTCCTTCCCAAAGCCGACATGATATGAGACATGATTACATACAGTAAACCATCACATATCCCCATTTTTTTGCATATTCCACACTACTAATGTTAGTAGTGTGTATGTGCAAAATGTGGGTGCTGTAGCTATTAAATTAAAGGGTTAAATGGCGGAAAAAATTGGCGTGGGTTCCTGCGCAATTTTCTCTGCCAGAGTGGTAAAGCCAGTGACTGAGGGCAGATATTAATAGCCTGGAGAGGGTCCATGGGAAACGCTAATCTGAACGTAGCCATAGCAAAAGCCGGCAATTGAATTACCGGCTTTAAAGCTATCTAGCGCTGTATGAAATATTAATATATATACATATATGTGTCTCACTGATATATATATATATATATATATATATATATATATATATATATCTATACCTATTCTATGTGTACACATTTATTCCACCTATTCTATTGTAAGCTGTCAGTGTGATTTTACTGTACACCGCACTGAACTGCCGGCTGTTCTATAGAACACCGCTGCGTATTTCTCGCAAGTCACACTGCTGGTCCGTGTGTATTCCGTATTTTTCTCGCCCCATAGACTTTCATTGGCGTATTTTTTGCGCAATACGGTGACAAACGCAGCATGCTGCGATTTTGTACGGCCGTAGAAAGCCGTATAATACAGGTGCGTAATATACGGCTGATAGGACCTGACCCATTGAGAATCATTGGGCCGTGTGTAATGCGTGTTTTACGGACGTATTTTATGCGCTCATACGTCTGTAAAACTCGCTGGTGTGACGCCGGCCTTAGTCTGTGTGCTGTTTCAGTAAAATGAGTGTTTTATCAGCAGCAGATTATCACTACAGGACTACAGCTCACGTGCATCGTGATTAGCAGCTTACTGTCACTATATAAAGCTGTGCTGTGGGGCGGTGTCAGCTTTCTGAGCTCTGCTGTATCTACATATAAATAACGATTGTATCTCAACATTTGCACTCAGTAAACTAAGTGACAGATCTCTGGAATCAGGGTCTCTTTCTCTATATTATGCTACTCTCAGGAGACGTAGTAACAACCTGCTGATGGGTTCCCTTTAAATAACTGATAATTCTCGTTATGACGTGATGTTTTGTTTCCAGGCATATTAACGAGATGAAGAAAGCGGAATATTCCAGGAAAATCCCCATTAGTGTTTTGTACCTGGATGCAGACGAGTTCATGTCTGTGAGTAGAGATTGTCCATGTCGGTGGTGATCGTTTATTCCTGGATGTGGAAATCATTTGTGTTGGGCTCATTCACACCTCACTTTCTGTCTTACATGTGCTATCACGTATCAGGGGCTCTTCCTGGGTGGCACCGGTACGTGTGATAGTTTATGGGGAGGTTTACATCTCCAATTTTGTCCGTGGACTGAGTGATCAGCATAGAAACACAGAGATTGTCGGATCAAAACGAATCAATGCGAATCTATGGACCTGACATAAGAAAACAAGCAGCACTCAGATGCCATCCAAGTGCTGCTTGATCTTCATGGGCTGTTTGACTGGTGAAGCCTGAGAAACCTTTACCATAAGTTTATTTTTCCATCCAAGAAAAACTGATAAAACACTGAACAAACTTTTTCAAACTTAAAAAGAACTGATGAGGAAAATCTGATGAGGCCTTATTTGGAGATTTCTCAATGACGCTGGTAGTATGGTACGTTGGCACAATGTGCGAGGCATGTCATATATTCCACCGACCAAACATTGGTGCCAATCTGTAATTTTTGTGTCTTTAAGGGCCAGTGCAGACATGGCCGTAGAGTCCCTTATCTGACAGAATCAGGCCGACCGCTGCTGACACTCAGATCAGACTGTGAAGACGATGGCTACACTCGGATGCCATCCGAGTGAGGCCGATGGTTTCCACGGACTCATTGGCGGACATGGTGGACTGCCATCGAAATATTGAATCACACTCAGACGTGCAGCGGTTTCCAGACCAAGGGAAACATCAGACATGTGCACAACCCGATAAAATAGCATTGATCCCAGTGAGAACCACTCGGACAGAAAATACGGTCGCCTGCACCTGCCCTATAGCAAATCATGTCAATTTTGGCATGGTTTGCATTGGCAAGCAGCTGCTTGTAAGCCTTAGATCACCAAGCACAATGTCAAGCGTTGGATGTGGTGGTGTAAGGCATGCAGCTACTGGAGGTTGAGCGGTAGAGATGTGTCCTGTTGAGGGAAAGGTGACACTTCTCCATCTGGCGTCTGATTGATGAATCTGGGTTTGGTGAATGTCAGAACGTTACCCACTAGCTGCATTGTGCCAACTGTGATGTTTGGTGACGGACGGATACTTCTGTACTTATATTGTGTAGTGCCCGATACTTCTGTACATAAATTGTATAGTGCCCGATACTTCTGTACATATATTGTATAGTGCCCGATACTTCTGTACATATATTGTATAGTGCCCCGATACTTCTGTACATATATTGTATAGTGCCCCAATACTTCTGTACATATATTGTATAGTGCCCGATACTTCTGTACATATATTGTATAGTGCCCCGATACTTCTGTACATATATTGTATAGTGCCCCGATACTTCTGTACATATATTGTATAGTGCCCCGATACTTCTGTACATATATTGTATAGTGCCCCGATACTTCTGTACATATATTGTATAGTGCCCCGATACTTCTGTACATATATTGTATAGTGCCCCGATACTTCTGTACATATATTGTATAGTGCCCGATACTTCTGTACATATATTGTATAGTGCCCCGATACTTCTGTACATATATTGTATAGTGCCCCGATACTTCTGTACTTATATTGTATAGTGCCCGATACTTCTGTACATATATTGTATAGTGCCCCGATACTTCTGTACATATATTGTATAGTGCCCCGATACTTCTGTACATATATTGTATAGTGCCCCGATACTTCTGTACATATATTGTATAGTGCCCGATACTTCTGTACATATATTGTATAGTGCCCCGATACTTCTGTACATATATTGTATAGTGCCCCGATACTTCTGTACTTATATTGTATAGTGCCCGATACTTCTGTACATATATTGTATAGTGCCCCGATACTTCTGTACATATATTGTATAGTGCCCCGATACTTCTGTACATATATTGTATAGTGCCCCAATACTTCTGTACATATATTGTATAGTGCCCCAATACTTCTGTACATATATTGTATAGTGCCCCAATACTTCTGTACATATATTGTATAGTGCCCCAATACTTCTGTACATATATTGTATAGTGCCCCGATACTTCTGTACATATATTGTATAGTGCCCCGATACTTCTGTACATATATTGTATAGTGCCCCGATACTTCTGTACATATATTGTATAGTGCCCCGATACTTCTGTACATATATTGTATAGTGCCCCAATACTTCTGTACATATATTGTATAGTGCCCCAATACTTCTGTACATATATTGTATAGTGCCCCAATACTTCTGTACATATATTGTATAGTGCCCCAATACTTCTGTACATATATTGTATAGTGCCCCGATACTTCTGTACATATATTGTATAGTGCCCCGATACTTCTGTACATATATTGTATAGTGCCCCGATACTTCTGTACATATATTGTATAGTGCCCCAATACTTCTGTACATATATTGTATAGTGCCCCGATACTTCTGTACATATATTGTATAGTGCCCCGATACTTCTGTACATATATTGTATAGTGCCCGATACTTCTGTACATATATTGTATAGTGCCCCAATACTTCTGTACATATATTGTATAGTGCCCCAATACTTCTGTACATATATTGTATAGTGCCCCGATACTTCTGTACATATATTGTATAGTGCCCCGATACTTCTGTACATATATTGTATAGTGCCCCGATACTTCTGTACATATATTGTATAGTGCCCCGATACTTCTGTACATATATTGTATAGTGCCCAATACTTCTGTACATATATTGTATAGTGCCCCGATACTTCTGTACATATATTGTATAGTGCCCCGATACTTCTGTACATATATTGTATAGTGCCCGATACTTCTGTACATATATTGTATAGTGCCCCAATACTTCTGTACATATATTGTATAGTGCCCCGATACTTCTGTACATATATTGTATAGTGCCCGATACTTCTGTACATATATTGTATAGTGCCCCGATACTTCTGTACATATATTGTATAGTGCCCCGATACTTCTGTACATATATTGTATAGTGCCCGATACTTCTGTACATATATTGTATAGTGCCCCAATACTTCTGTACATATATTGTATAGTGCCCCGATACTTCTGTACATATATTGTATAGTGCCCGATACTTCTGTACATACCGTATATTGTATAGTGCCCGATAATTCTGTACATATATTGTATAGTGCCCCAATACTTCTGTACATATATTGTATAGTGCCCCAATACTTCTGTACATATATTGTATAGTGCCCGATACTTCTGTACATATATTGTATAGTGCCCCAATACTTCTGTACATATATTGTATAGTGCCCCAATACTTCTGTACATATATTGTATAGTGCCCGATACTTCTGTACATATATTGTATAGTGCCCCGATACTTCTGTACATATATTGTATAGTGCCCCGATACTTCTGTACATATATTGTATAGTGCCCCGATACTTCTGTACATATATTGTATAGTGCCCGATACTTCTGTACATATATTGTATAGTGCCCCGATACTTCTGTACATATATTGTATAGTGCCCCGATACTTCTGTACATATATTGTATAGTGCCCCGATACTTCTGTACATATATTGTATAGTGCCCGATACTTCTGTACATATATTGTATAGTGCCCCGATACTTCTGTACGTATATTGTATAGTGCCCGATAATTCTGTACATATATTGTATAGTGCCCCAATACTTCTGTACATATATTGTATAGTGCCTCGATACTTCTGTACATACAGGTCCTTCTCAAAAAATTAGCATATAGTGTTAAATTTCATTATTTACCATAATGTAATGATTACAATTAAACTTTCATATATTATAGATTCATTATCCACCAACTGAAATTTGTCAGGTCTTTTATTGTTTTAATACTGATGATTTTGGCATACAACTCCTGATAACCCAAAAAACCTGTCTCAATAAATTAGCATATCAAGAAAAGGTTCTCTAAACGACCTATTACCCTAATCTTCTGAATCAACTAATTAACTCTAAACACATGCAAAAGATACCTGAGGCTTTTATAAACTCCCTGCCTGGTTCATTACTCAAAACCCCCATCATGGGTAAGACTAGCGACCTGACAGATGTCAAGAAGGCCATCATTGACACCCTCAAGCAAGAGGGTAAGACCCAGAAAGAAATTTCTCAACAAATAGGCTGTTCCCAGAGTGCTGTATCAAGGCACCTCAATGGTAAGTCTGTTGGAAGGAAACAATGTGGCAGAAAACGCTGTACAACGAGAAGAGGAGACCGGACCCTGAGGAAGATTGTGGAGAAGGACCGATTCCAGACCTTGGGGAACCTGAGGAAGCAGTGGACTGAGTCTGGTGTGGAAACATCCAGAGCCACCGTGCACAGGCGTGTGCAGGAAATGGGCTACAGGTGCCGCATTCCCCAGGTAAAGCCACTTTTGAACCATAAACAGCGGCAGAGGCGCCTGACCTGGGCTACAGAGAAGCAGCACTGGACTGTTGCTAAGGCTAGGTTCACACTAGCGTTGCGCCGCCCTGCGTCGGCGACGCAACGCGCGACGCACGTAAAAACGCGCGCGTTTTGCGACGCGTGCGTCGTTTTTGACGAAAATCGGACGCACAGAAAATGCTACAATGTAGCGTTTTCTTGCGTCCGACGCTAGCGTCGGAAACGACGCACGTGGCAAAAACGCCACCAAAACAACGCACGCGTCCCCTATGTTAAACATAGGGGCGCGTCGCCGCTGCGTCGCCGCTGCGTCGCCGGCGCAACAGCGACGCACATTGGCGGAACGCCAATGTGAACGTAGCCTAAGTGGTCCCAAGTACTTTTTTCTGATGAAAGCAAATTTTGCATGTCATTCGGAAATCAAGGTGCCAGAGTCTGGAGGAAGACTGGGGAGAAGGAAATGCCAAAATGCCTGAAGTCCAGTGTCAAGTACCCACAGTCAGTGATGGTGTGGGGTGCCATGTCAGCTGCTGGTGTTGGTCCACTGTGTTTCATCAAGGGCAGGGTCAATGCAGCTAGCTATCAGGAGATTTTGGAGCACTTCATGCTTCCATCGGCTGAAATGCTTTATGGAGATGAAGATTTCATTTTTCAGCACGACCTGGCACCTGCTCACAGTGCCAAAACCACTGGTAAATGGTTTACTGACCATGGTATTACTGTGCTCAATTGGCCTGCCAACTCTCCTGACCTGAACCCCATAGAGAATCTGTGGGATATTGTGAAGAGAAAGTTGAGAGACGCAAGACCCAACACTCTGGATGAGCTTAAGGCCGCTATTGAAGCATCCTGGGCCTCCATAACATCTCAGCAGTGTCACAGGCTGATTGCCTCCATGCCACGCCGCATTGAAGCAGTCATTTCTGCCAAAGGATTCCCGACCAAGTATTGAGTGCATAACTGAACATTATTATTTGATGGTTTTTTTGTTTGTTATTAAAAAACACTTTTATTTGATTGGATGGGTGAAATATGCTAATTTATTGAGATAGGTTTTTTGGGTTATCAGGAGTTGTATGCCAAAATCATCAGTATTAAAACAATAAAAGACCTGACAAATTTCAGTTGGTGGATAATGAATCTATAATATATGAAAGTTTAATTGTAATCATTACATTATGGTAAATAATGAAATTTAACACTATATGCTAATTTTTTGAGAAGGACCTGTATATTGTATAGTGCCCCGATACTTCTGTACATATATTGTATAGTGCCCGATAATTCTGTACATATATTGTATAGTGCCCGATACTTCTGTACATACATTGTATAGTGCCCCGATACTTCTGTACATATATTGTATAGTGCCCCGATACTTCTGTACATATATTGTATAGTGCCCGATAATTCTGTACATATATTGTATAGTGCCCGATAATTCTGTACATATATTGTATAGTGCCCGATACTTCTGTACATATATTGTATAGTGCCCCGATACTTCTGTACATATATTGTATAGTGCCCCGATACTTCTGTACATATATTGTATAGTGCCCCGATACTTCTGTACATATATTGTATAGTGCCCCGATACTTCTGTACATATATTGTATAGTGCCCCGATACTTCTGTACATATATTGTATAGTGCCCCGATACTTCTGTACATATATTGTATAGTGCCCCGATACTTCTGTACATATATTGTATAGTGCCCCGATACTTCTGTACATATATTGTATAGTGCCCCGATACTTCTGTACATATATTGTATAGTGCCCCGATACTTCTGTACATATATTGTATAGTGCCCCGATACTTCTGTACATATATTGTATAGTGCCCCGATACTTCTGTACATATATTGTATAGTGCCCCGATACTTCTGTACATATATTGTATAGTGCCCCGATACTTCTGTACATATATTGTATAGTGCCCGATACTTCTGTACATATATTGTATAGTGCCCCGATACTTCTGTACATATATTGTATAGTGCCCCGATACTTCTGTACATATATTGTATAGTGCCCCGATACTTCTGTACATATATTGTATAGTGCCCGATAATTCTGTACATATATTGTATAGTGCCCCGATACTTCTGTACATAAATTGTATAGTGCCCCGATACTTCTGTACATATATTGTATAGTGCCCCGATACTTCTGTACATATATTGTATAGTGCCCGATAATTCTGTACATATATTGTATAGTGCCCGATAATTCTGTACATATATTGTATAGTGCCCGATACTTCTGTACATATATTGTATAGTGCCCCGATACTTCTGTACATATATTGTATAGTGCCCCGATACTTCTGTACATATATTGTATAGTGCCCCGATACTTCTGTACATATATTGTATAGTGCCCCGATACTTCTGTACATATATTGTATAGTGCCCCGATACTTCTGTACATATATTGTATAGTGCCCCGATACTTCTGTACATATATTGTATAGTGCCCCGATACTTCTGTACATATATTGTATAGTGCCCCGATACTTCTGTACATATATTGTATAGTGCCCCGATACTTCTGTACATATATTGTATAGTGCCCCGATACTTCTGTACATATATTGTATAGTGCCCCGATACTTCTGTACATATATTGTATAGTGCCCCGATACTTCTGTACATATATTGTATAGTGCCCCGATACTTCTGTACATATATTGTATAGTGCCCCGATACTTCTGTACATATATTGTATAGTGCCCCGATACTTCTGTACATATATTGTATAGTGCCCGATACTTCTGTACATATATTGTATAGTGCCCCGATACTTCTGTACATATATTGTATAGTGCCCCGATACTTCTGTACATATATTGTATAGTGCCCCGATACTTCTGTACATATATTGTATAGTGCCCGATAATTCTGTACATATATTGTATAGTGCCCCGATACTTCTGTACATAAATTGTATAGTGCCCCGATACTTCTGTACATATATTGTATAGTGCCCCGATACTTCTGTACATATATTGTATAGTGCCCGATAATTCTGTACATATATTGTATAGTGCCCGATAATTCTGTACATATATTGTATAGTGCCCGATACTTCTGTACATATATTGTATAGTGCCCCGATACTTCTGTACATATATTGTATAGTGCCCCGATACTTCTGTACATATATTGTATAGTGCCCCGATACTTCTGTACATATATTGTATAGTGCCCCGATACTTCTGTACATATATTGTATAGTGCCCCGATACTTCTGTACATATATTGTATAGTGCCCCGATACTTCTGTACATATATTGTATAGTGCCCCGATACTTCTGTACATATATTGTATAGTGCCCCGATACTTCTGTACATATATTGTATAGTGCCCCGATACTTCTGTACATATATTGTATAGTGCCCCGATACTTCTGTACATATATTGTATAGTGCCCGATACTTCTGCACATATATTGTATAGTGCCCCGATACTTCTGTACATATATTGTATAGTGCCCCGATACTTCTGTACATATATTGTATAGTGCCCGATAATTCTGTACATATATTGTATAGTGCCCGATACTTCTGTACATATATTGTATAGTGCCCGATACTTCTGTACATATATTGTATAGTGCCCCGATACTTCTGTACATATATTGTATAGTGCCCCGATACTTCTGTACATATATTGTATAGTGCCCCGATACTTCTGTACATATATTGTATAGTGCCCCGATACTTCTGTACATATATTGTATAGTGCCCCGATACTTCTGTACATATATTGTATAGTGCCCCGATACTTCTGTACATATATTGTATAGTGCCCCGATACTTCTGTACATATATTGTATAGTGCCCCGATACTTCTGTACATATATTGTATAGTGCCCCGATACTTCTGTACATATATTGTATAGTGCCCCGATACTTCTGTACATATATTGTATAGTGCCCCGATACTTCTGTACATATATTGTATAGTGCCCCGATACTTCTGTACATATATTGTATAGTGCCCCGATACTTCTGTACATATATTGTATAGTGCCCCGATACTTCTGTACATATATTGTATAGTGCCCCGATACTTCTGTACATATATTGTATAGTGCCCCGATACTTCTGTACATATATTGTATAGTGCCCCGATACTTCTGTACATATATTGTATAGTGCCCCGATACTTCTGTACATATATTGTATAGTGCCCGATACTTCTGTACATATATTGTATAGTGCCCCGATACTTCTGTACATATATTGTATAGTGCCCCGATACTTCTGTACATATATTGTATAGTGCCCCGATACTTCTGTACATATATTGTATAGTGCCCGATAATTCTGTACATATATTGTATAGTGCCCCGATACTTCTGTACATAAATTGTATAGTGCCCCGATACTTCTGTACATATATTGTATAGTGCCCCGATACTTCTGTACATATATTGTATAGTGCCCGATAATTCTGTACATATATTGTATAGTGCCCGATAATTCTGTACATATATTGTATAGTGCCCGATACTTCTGTACATATATTGTATAGTGCCCCGATACTTCTGTACATATATTGTATAGTGCCCCGATACTTCTGTACATATATTGTATAGTGCCCCGATACTTCTGTACATATATTGTATAGTGCCCCGATACTTCTGTACATATATTGTATAGTGCCCCGATACTTCTGTACATATATTGTATAGTGCCCCGATACTTCTGTACATATATTGTATAGTGCCCCGATACTTCTGTACATATATTGTATAGTGCCCCGATACTTCTGTACATATATTGTATAGTGCCCCGATACTTCTGTACATATATTGTATAGTGCCCCGATACTTCTGTACATATATTGTATAGTGCCCGATACTTCTGCACATATATTGTATAGTGCCCCGATACTTCTGTACATATATTGTATAGTGCCCCGATACTTCTGTACATATATTGTATAGTGCCCGATAATTCTGTACATATATTGTATAGTGCCCGATACTTCTGTACATATATTGTATAGTGCCCGATACTTCTGTACATATATTGTATAGTGCCCCGATACTTCTGTACATATATTGTATAGTGCCCCGATACTTCTGTACATATATTGTATAGTGCCCCGATACTTCTGTACATATATTGTATAGTGCCCCGATACTTCTGTACATATATTGTATAGTGCCCCGATACTTCTGTACATATATTGTATAGTGCCCCGATACTTCTGTACATATATTGTATAGTGCCCGATACTTCTGCACATATATTGTATAGTGCCCCGATACTTCTGTACATATATTGTATAGTGCCCCGATACTTCTGCACATATATTGTATAGCGCCCGATACTTCTGTACATATATTGTATAGCGCCCGATACTTCTGTACATATATTGTATGATCACCGTTGTTGTGATCATTTTGACCCCACGGCGTCAATCAGTCTTCCCAGCCTGGTGCAGGGCTACAATTTTGTTTCTGGTGTCCTTCGACAGCTCTTTGGTCTTCACCATAGTGGAGTTTGGAGTGTGACTGTTTGAGGTTGTGGACAGGGGTCTTTTATACTGATAACAAGGTCAAACAGAGGCCATTACTACAGGTAATGAGTGGAGGACAGAGGAGCCTCTTAATGAGGTCTATGAGAGTCAGAAATCTTGCATGTTTTTAGGTGACCAAATACTTATTTTCCACCATAATTTGCTAAATAAATCTTGCCAAATCAGACAAGGTGATTTCCTGGATTTGTTTTCTCAGTTTTGACTCCCATAGTTGTGGTCTACCTATGATGTCAGTTACAGGCCTCTCATCTTTATAAGTGGGAGAACTTGCACAATTGGGGGCTGACAGTACTTTTTCCCCACTGTATATCGTGTACACATTGCTCTTTTCTGTAGGCCTGATGCTAATTCTCACAGTTATATGTGGAGATATCACTACAGTTATATGTGGAGATATCACTGCAGTTATCAGGACATCCTCATTGTCAGCCCCGACCTTGGTAACAATTCTGCTTTCGTGCTTACTCTGCTGAACAGAGGTTACACAAGCCCCATATGTGATCACTTCCCCAGCACTATGTCATCAGCTCACATCCGGTGGGAAGTGAGAGCCGCTGATCTTCCCTTATCGCCGATATCCACAGGAGCGATTACAGATTCTGACCACTCTCTGTACTTTGTTTTATGCTAAATATTAACCAGTATCTATTGCCTGTTACCATTCCTGTGCACTGTACATGTATGGGGCAATGGAGGGCAGCAGTATGTGATGGTGCTGGAGGTGACAGCGGGAGGGAGGCTCACAGCCTCCGCACACAACGGCCTAGAGATTTGCCTAGATCTATGGTTTTTAGTCTGATAATTAGTGATAATGATGAGATTGGAAGAACTCATTGCATTAGGATTTATGCAGCTTTCACTGTGTTCAATATATAAATCTACAAAATGTAAAAACCCCGAGCATTGAAAACAGTAAAGAAGAATGGATGTTTATCACAGCTGGTATTGGGCAGACACATAATGGCAGCATATCCTGCGGCTCCCAGGGTATTGGGAGGGAGGATCCATCATTTATGCGTCAATCACGTAAGATAAGACGCTCCGCAATGTGCCTCATTAGGGACATCCATTCTCCTCCTGGACGGATCTTCCATTCTCAATAGTCACCGTTCCTGGGTAATGTCCATCTTGTCTGTTTCTTTCCCGAAGTCTCATACATTACGTAAAACAAATGACCCTGTCAGGATACTTGTATCATTGTTGTGTTCATTTCTGCCGTACGTGACGTTTCGCTCTTCTGTTCCGCCAGAGAACCACCATTACTGTATGTAACACGGACGATGCCGAAAAGGTGATGAAAGAGGCGACTCAGCAGCTGGGGATCCCTGTAAGTAGCCAGGCTTATCTATAAAGTAAGATGGCTGATAATACAACTTTCTGACCTTCAGGGTTCATTAGAATTCTGGAGGAACTTTCCAAGTTATCAGTAGAGTTGTGGATGTATTCGCACGTCCCATCGGCAGCGTTCTGTGGCCGCTGGGTGGGAGAGCGAATATCACCCCTCACCTCTTCTATTGATTACCTGGCCTGGTGTGGCGCCATTTGTGCCTCACACTGCAATGATGACGCGGCACCAGGCCGACTAATCAAAATAAGAGCCGTGGATGTCATAGTCAGGAGGCAGTACTCGCTCCCCCGTCCAGCGGCGACGAAATGCTGCCGTGACAGGTGGAACTGGATGAGCAACTTCCCACCAATTCTAGTTATCACTTATCCTATGGGCCGAGTGCGATCCGACAAATCATGAGATCACACTTTGGCCAATGTTATTCTATGGGGCCGTGCACATATCTGATTTGTTCCTCAGATCGAGTCTGTCAGAGGCAAAAAAAATTGTCCATAAAGAAAAAAAACGACTGCACTCAGATGACATCTGACAGAATGGAGAAGATGCAGAATATATATTTTTCCGTGTTCTCCGCATCTGATCGGAGTGTGATTGGCCTAATCGGCCCAATTCGCTCAGATGAGAGAAAATACAGTTGTGTGACCCCGGCCCTTGGATAGCTGATAACTTGCTGATTATTAATGGTCCTTGCACTGGGACCACCACTTTTCCGGAGCACTGGGCAATCCTCAGAAGTCCCACTGTGTGAGAGGTCTTCCAGTCTCGATAATACTTATTGTGCTATTATGGATATTTTGGACACAAGAACGTCGCTCCCTTTTGCTCTCCTATTACATAGATCCGGTGTTTCTTCTTGTCTCTGTCCAGGGCCGGTCGAGTGACCACCACCTGTGGGTGATGTCTGGAAAGGATGAGTCTCCATATCCACTTTTTGGTGAGGGCCTTACTCGGCGTCTGACCTCAGGTTCTCCCGTCAGATCCATTACTGCATTTCTTCCGCTCTTTCTGACCCGCCGTCTCGCTCACTGATTGATCTGGTGATGTTACGTTTCTGTGTGATAATATAAGAATATCCCTATCAGGTCATGAACACCCGTATAGTATCGCCATGAGCTGCCTCAGGGGGTTAATGGCCGCGCCTAGAGGAAGCAACAACAATCTTCTGTTTGGTACAGAGGGTCCAGAAGATGCGAGTCTTGAACAATTCCCTCAGGAAAGACTCTGCCAGTTCATCATAAAGATGAAGCCGCAAGTTCCTCTAGACGTGAGGAGGGGTGAGGATCTCCGAGAGCTTCTGCTTTCACTTAGCTCAAAAATGCTACAAATACATATAGAATTGTAGAATTTCTATCTGATCTATGACGTGGACAGAATGTAGATATTAATGGATCTTATTAATCATTACTAATATAGAACCAAGAGTTTTATAAAGGGCTTATTCACTACTGGGACAACCCCTTCTTAAATAGTATATTCTTCCTTGTGAAAGAAAAGCTACCCTATATTCGCCTCCCATACCAGTGCCGTTCCAGCCATGTTGGCGCCTGGTGTCCCAGGTCTCATGTGACATTGTTGTGCCATGTAAGCCCTGCAGCCATCAGCGGCCAGTATTAGGCTGCAGGGCTTACATGGCACGACACATTCATATGAGCCAATATGCTGATTGGCTGCAGGGCTTACATGGCATAACAATATCACATGAGCTGGTATGCTGATTGGCTGCAGGGCTTACATGGCATAACAATATCACATGAGCTGATATGCTGATTGGCCGCAGGGCTTACATGGCACGACACATTCATATGAGCCAATATGCTGATTGGCTGCAGGGCTTACATGGCATAACAATATCACATGAGCTGGTATGCTGATTGGCTGCAGGGCTTACATGGCATAACAATATCACATGAGCTGATATGCTGATTGGCTGCAGGGCTTACATGGCATAACAATATCACATGAGCTCATATGTTGATTGGCTGCAGGGCTTACATGGCATAACAATATCACATGAGCTGATATGGTGATTGGCCGCAGGGCTTACATGGCATAACAATATCACATGAGCTGATATGCTGATTGGCTGCAGGGCTTACATGGCATAACAATATCACATGAGCTCATATGTTGATTGGCTGCAGGGCTTACATGGCATAACAATGTCACAGTGGCCGATATCGCTGGAACAGCGTTGTTACAGGAGGTGAGTATATGGTGTTTCTATTTTATAAAGGAGACTATAATATTTAAGACGGGGTTGTCTAAGTTTTTTCTGCTGCAAATGAAGCAGTACTCGGAATTCTGAGCTTTGTATAACCCTGCACACACCACTGACAGTGTTATGTGTACACTGTGCATAGGCAGAAAGCTGCTAATCAGTGGTGAGGGTGGCATTATACAGAGAAGGAGGACTAGTAGGCACGAGACACATAGTCCTCTAGTGATAATCTCAGGCTGACAAAAAACTGATTTTATTGAAACAACAACACACAACCCAGTAAGTGACACATCACTTGAACCAGTGTCTCTGCCCCTACATCAGGCCGCTCTTAGATTACATAACACTAACCTGCTGACAGATTGAAAGTACCGTATATAAACTTTGGATTGCACTTGAATACTTTTTAGGCTCATAGATTCCCTGCAGATCTTTGGGGGTCTGGGTCCTGCTCATAACTGTTCTGATCAGGAGACAGCCCCAGACACAACTGATCTGCAAGGAGAATTTAAGGATCTAGAAAATATTTTTGAAGAATCTCCAAAGTTCACTACAAGTATGTATCTTCCATTTAAATTCCTTATAAACTTTGAAAAGTTCTTCAAAATGCTTGAAGGTATGTAACACAGTAATCGTCTTCATCCAGAAGGCACCCAGAAGCATCACCGGAGGAAGAAGTCGCTGATAGACTGGGCGCTGAGGAGGACGGGCAGCACCACGTTAAGTACCCCGGCTTCACATTCACCGCTCACTCCTCGCAAACTTTTTGGTCAGTCCTTGTCATCGGTGTGTCCCAACGGCAATCTACCCAAGCCCATCATGGTGAGTCCGAGTGATTAGGCGTTCATTATGGGGCTGTGAGAAAGTCTCCTTTAGTTCCTCAGTGTAACAATAAATCCACAAACGAGCTAATAATTATCTCCTGTGATACATAATGAATGTGGCACGCCCACCAGGGCCGTGGGGTCCCGGAACCGGGTCGGATAGCTCTTTGGGGAAGTCACGGGGCCGTGACCCGACTCCGTGTCCCTGGCTGTGCCATAAAATGGGGAATATGTATATGGGATTTAACGTGACCCCACCTGTGGTGTTTGGCAATGGATGGCCGACGCTGCTAAATGAGACCGCTGGGGCTGATGGTGACGCAGCTGGGATGGTTCTGCTCCCCACAGGTGGAGCGGGGCCCCAGGGCTACCGGTCCCGTTTATGTCAGGCTTCGTGTACCTTGTGGTGCAGGACTCAGAGATCACTGAAGGACACAAGGACTGTAGTTTTCTTTTCCTTTACTTGATGGTTGATAGTACAGACCGGGGTACTGGTAACAGATCGTGATGGAGAGCCGGGCAGCCTGGAAGCAATTTTCGGATACACCTGGCCAGGTAGGTACGGAGGCCTTCCTTCTGCGCTGTCCTCCCTTTTTCCATGCTGTGTATCAGCTCACCTTCCTGCTGTTAATTGTCTCTCTCTGTTTTTAAAAACTAACTGTTGCCCGCATGGCAGGCAGCTCGAGCCTGTCACAGGTGCCGCACCTTTGTGTCGGCTCCAGGCTCTGGTATGCTGCTGTGCCGCCAGGTATTAGATCAGGCCAGGAGACCTGCAGTCCCCTGCCCTCTGGATTTAGCTTCCGGGACTTCAGTACCCACGCAACCACGGACTCCGGTATCCAGTTCCTAGTGCTCAGCTCTGGGGCGAGTTTAATCACAGCTCCATTCCCCAGGTTCTGCTCGACTTCCCTCCTACTGACACCTGGTAAGGGGACCCCTCCTTGCTTCCAGGCATCACATTATTCCCTGTGAGGGAGGCAATGCCACTGTGGCAACCGGACTCCTGGGGAGCCACAACTGCGCCTCTACAGATATTGGGCAGAAGAGAATAAATGGAGAGAGGGAATTAGTGTAAATATTTACCAAACCAATGTGTCATTAATAGCCCCGTATGCCTGATTGTCACTCTGAACCCTCCAGGATATGCTTCTACTATTATATGAAGAAGGACCAAACACCAGGGGTATCTTCAGGCGCTCAGCCAACGCCAAGACGTGCAAAGAGCTTAAGGAGAAGTTGATCTCCGGAGATGAGGTCCGCATGGACGGAGAATCTGTCTTTGTAGCAGCTGCAGTGATAACGGTACAGAAACATTGCTCGATATAAAACTGTACTTACTGTACGTGTTATGTGTACATCAACTGGCCAAGGACAATCAGTACGAGGCCACATTACAGAGATGTACCACAGCCACATTCAGCCGGCCCCTCATATATCTGTGTTCTGAGCATTAGAGAATAGAGATGGGAGAATAGATCCACAGGACTCTATCGTCCCAGTCAGTAATGTGACGAGCCCAGCCGATCTCCTTACCTCTCCTCATTCCCAGCTTCTCTTATATTAGCCGGACTGATATGAAGTTATGATGATGCCACTGATCACTGGCTGACTTACCGGAGTCCTGCAAATCAATTCTCCCATCTCTACCAGAGAAATATACAGAAATATTTACTTGTGTGTCTAGCTGGTGTTCACTACCAAAAAAGTAACCTTAAAGGGATTCTATCACCAGGTTTTTGTTTCCTCATCTGAGAGCAGCGTAGTGTAGAGAAAGATACCCTGATTCCAGTGATGGTTCACTTAGTTTACTGGGTGCAGCAGTTATGATACAATCACAGCTTTCACTGCTGCAGATCTAGCAGAGCTCGGAATGCTGAGCCCTGTATAACCCCGTGCCCACCACTGATTGGCACCTTTGTGTATATCCCCGCCCCCACCACTGATTGGCAGCTTTGTGTATATCCCCGCCCCCACCACTGATTGGTAGCTTTGTGTATATTCCTGCCCCCACCGCTGATTGGCAGCTTTGTGTATATCCCTGCCCCCACCAATAATAAAAATAAAAACCTATTTTTCTTCACTTGCAGGTCAGATCAGGGGCTTATCTACAGGATTATAGAATGCTGTAGATGAGGCCACTGCCTTTTAGGACTTATCTTGTAGCGGCAAAATCTGCTGACAGGTTCCCTTTATCCTGTAAAACAGTAAGGTCCTGCTGAGCTCATCCACCACAACAATTTAAAACTTTTGGTGCCCACAAAAGCCTATGTCCAAGAACGTTTCCAGCTTTCATGCTGTGTAACAAGCTATCCTACTCGTTTTGATTGGGCAGTTCCTCTTCATCTGAGTTCTGCCATCACTGCAGATATTGGATCCTCATTTCCCTCACTTGCCAGCACGCATTGTTTAATGGCTAATATGCCTGCGCTGCCTCGCTCTCCATCCTGCCTGTGAGCAGCGTGACAGACAGGAGAGCAGGAGCAGAGACACAAAGACTCCAATGTGGTGTCTATGCCACTAAGGACTGATTATACTTTACAACAGGCGGTGCAGAGTGAGACAGAATGGAGGCATCTAGTGGCAGGTACTTTAAAGAGATTTTTCATGTTAAAATGTGACTACAATTTTTTGACATGTTTTGAAGCCCCTTAAGTGCTCTGTAGATTGCTGGAGATCTTAAGACTACTGTGTTTAGCTCATCGGGCAGAAGCACAGCGATGTACGGACGTACAGACACACAGACTTTCTATTGAGCTGGTGGGGAGCTAAGGCTACGTTCACACTAGCGTTGTGCGCCGCTGCGTCGGCGACGCAACGCACGCAAAAACGCGGCAAAACGGCGTCGTTTTTTTGCTGAAAATCGGACGCAAGAAAAATGCAACTTGTTGCGTTTTCTTGGTCCGACGCTTGTGGCAAAAAAGACGCATGCGTCGCACAACGCAACAAACAAAAATGCATGCGTCCCCCATGTTAAATATAGGGGCGCATGACGCGTGCGTCGCCGCTGCGTCGCCCGACGCTAACCCGACGCACACTAGCATAACGCTAGTGTGAACGTAGCCTAAGCGCTTCTGCCCGGTGATTTGAGCAATTAGTGGGGTCACGAGACATAGACCCTCATTGATCTATAAGAGCATTTAAGAGCTGCGAAATGTCAAAGACACTTGTAAAAGCCTAGTAACAGATTACGGTGTGTGCTCCTGACGTCTGACGCCTCGTTCAGAGGAGCCCTGTAAGAGCGTTCACAAAACATCCAAAAGAAGGAACGTGGCACTTCTGTGTAGAAACAACTTCATGTTCCTATTTACAGTCTTTTGAGCGCCGTTTAACCGCTTCAGGTATCAAAAGACGCCAAGTGGCTAAAAGACGAGAGCGAGCCATTCTTCAGGAGGCTTCTGCCCTGAAGGTGCTCTCTACTATACAGTGTAAGTAAATGGGGAGGCTCAAAAGACACCTGGGCATTTTTGGGGCACATTTTCCCAGCATTTTTGCATCTTCATTTTTGAAAGTAGAAAATAAAAATGACCAGAAAAATGACAATTACACAATGGAAAATTGCTTGAAAAAACTGCCGGCGGATAAAAACAACCAATCAAGCACTCAGAAAACAACTAAAAAATGCAAAAAAAGATGCGTTAGGATGAAAACCGCTGATGTGTGTTCTGCAGGGTCTGCCTCTTGGAACACTCAAGGTTTGCCCGAGAGTAACAGACAATGTGTGCACAGGGCCCAGTAATTTCATTTTTAATAAGGATGTGTGGTTACGTCATCCACGGTGGAACCTCAGCAAATGACATCAGTATCAGTCACGTTCAGTGCCTACAAAACATTGCTCAAACTTCTAAACATTTGCCTGAAGGGAACCTTCTAAAGCCATGAGCTGTTTATTGTGCCAGGCCAGTGCCTTCAGCCCCAGCTAGATTACACAAGCCGGAGAAATGCGCTCACCATCGGTCTGACTGTGACTGTGTGCGGTGTGTTCTGTGAGGACATGCTCTCTGCTTTATGCTGAGGTCTAGTATTATATTCAGTAAAGCACCATTAATGTGGTTATCCACTACTCAGACAAGCCCTCCTCAATCTCTGTTTCCCCCTTGTAGAATAATAACATTTATGCGCACCTCCGGTACCGGTGTCATTCCAGTGGTGTCGGGACTGGCTCTCCCAGGGATCACATAGCATTATGTCACAGGATCCCTGCTGCCAGTCAGCACTGGCTTTCCCAGGGATCGCATAGCATTATGTCACAGGATCCCTGCTGCCAGTCAGCGCTGGCTCTCCCGGGATCGTATAGCATTATGTCACAGGATCCCTGCTGCCAGTCAGCACTGGCTTACCCGGGGATCACATAGCATTATGTCATAGGATCACTGCTGCCAATCAACACTCGCTCTCCCTGGGATCGCATATCATTATGTCACAGGATCCCTGCTGCCAGTCAGCACTGACTCTCCCAGGGATCGTAGAGCATTATGTCACAGGATCCCTGCTGCCAGTCAGCATTGGCTTTCCCGGTGATCGCAGAGCATTATGTCACAGGATCCCTGCTGCTAGTCAGTGCTGGCTCTCCTGGGATCGCATAGCATTATGTCACAGGTTCACTGCTGCCAGTCAGCACAGGCTCTCCCGGGGATCGCATATCATTATGGCACAGGATCCCTGCTGCCAGACAGCACTGGCTCTCCCGGAGATTGCATAGCATTATGTCACATAACACTGACTGGCCGCAGGGATCATGTCACATAACAATGCTATGTGATCTGCGGGAGAGCCAGTGCTGACAATGCTGGAACAGCACTGGCACCGGAGGTGAGCATGAGGACGCAGTCAAACAGCCATATAACATGGACGATGATCGGAGTGCATGGACTGGCCGGCAGCTCTCCTGACCCAAGCGTGAGAGCTGCATAGAAATACCTGCAGTCATGCTCCGGTGAGGAGAGCCAGTCTGACCACTGAGATGTGTTCGGCCGTCTGACTGCGTCCTTAGTGTTATTATTTACAAGAGGCAGCGTGGGGATTGTAACGGGATTGTCCGAGTAGTAGACAACCCCTTTAAATGAACTGAAAACAAGAGACTTTTGTGATACGTCACCTGATTGTGTGTTTAATGCTTCTCGGTCATTTCTACAGCCGTCTGTGATTGCACGCACGATGCATAAACTGCTAGATGATTTGTTTGTGTCTCTCTCTTCCGATGAACTGACCATCATACTACATATATATTTGATTTAGGATTTTCTGCGCAATATTCCTGACAGTATTCTATCCTCAGACATGCACAGACTATGGATGGAGGCTACAGAAATTGAGGAGCCTGAGTATAAGATTAAATTAATAAAAAGGTCAGTCTATGTCATGAGACTAAGGGACAATTCGTTGTAGCATTTACGTTGTTTTTTTTATAGAGGTTTTGGTGTTTTGTGGCTTTTTTGTTCTTTGCACCTTTTTTTTCAAGTCTGCTTTGTATGTCTCCTCCTGTATTTTTGTTTTGTTTGCAGTTAAAGCTTTCCAAATATTTTTCTCTGATTCATCATTTGCTGTAAAAACTTCATAAAGAGGTTAAAGACCGAAAAAGCCCTAATTTATTTTGCAAAAAATTAAGGAATCAAGTGTGTCATTTTGACGAATTTGGTGCAAAAAATGTCAGAAAATACCACAAGATAAAAAAAAAAAAAGAAAAGTGACTTAAAAAAGCGAACGATGTATCGGCCCTGCATGTTTAGGTTTGTCTTATCTACTTCCCCAGATAAGTCACATTTTCATCTACAGAATTAGTTTTATCCAGACCAAACTGTGTGTTCAGGGTGCTGCATGGGGTAAGGGAATGATTGAAAGTAAAAGTATATTGTGGAGACGACACGGTGGGTCGGGCGGTGCCCAGCTGCGCTAGCCGAAACCACACGGACCAGGGATCGTCCCGCAGAACACCCGCACTCCTTTAACATGGGCGTGACGCTACTCCTGCGCTGCTGCATACAGAAGAAAGGTGCAAACCAAAATGCATGCTGACCAGAAGGAAGGCAACGTACACCTTGTTAGTCTATGTCTTAAGAATTGGGGCATGTGAATCAGATTAAAGCGAATCTGTCGGGATGTGTTTGTTATTTACTCTGAAAGCAGTTGAGTGTAGTTTCAATAAAATCACTGTTTTATCAGCAGGAGATTATTGCTAGAGGACTTGTTGTCACTTTCCTGTAGTCCTCCTGCTCTGTATAACACGCCCCATCACCAATTGGCAGCTTTCTGCCTATGCACAGTGTACACAGAAAGCAGCCAATCATCGGTGGTGTGGTCGGAGTTATACAGAGCTTAGCTGTCAGTGAACTGCTGGATCTGCAGCAGAGAAAACTGTGACTTTATGAAACTGCAGCAAGCAGCTCAGTAAGCGACTGGAGTCAGGGTCTCTGCGCCTAAATTATGCTGCTCTCAGATCATAGAGCAAAAGCACTGTGACAGATTCCCTTTAACATATGGCGTTCAGTAAGTGTACATGGTGGTATTAAAAGCTTTATCTTTCTACATATAGCAGGTTATTAAGATGCATGGGCAGCCCGGTGGCTCAGTGGTTAGCCTTGCAGCGCTGGGGTCCTGGGTTTAAATCCTACCAAGGACGACAGAAGAGTTTGTATGTTCTCCCAGTGTTTGCGTGGGTTTCCTCCTGTAGTGCAAGTGTGGGGATTTTACTCACGGAGGACGCGAGGCACGAGCAGTCACAAATGGTATAGTTTGGTTTAAATGTAATAGTAATTTACAGGAAATCTAAGCAATTAGTGATAATAACAAAGCACCTCAAAAAAGAACGAAATAACAATAAGATGGAAATAGTAAGTGCTCTATATAACACTGATGTCCCTCCTACAGAGATGGTACGCCCATACGCGGGGTTTACCACATAAGTCCTTCTTGTTGGTTTGGCCCTAGCGGGGTTCACCTGGCTTTCCGGCTAGGTCTCAAGTCTTTCTGACGTAGTCTATTAGAGCATGTCCTTGCACCAACCAGCCCCCTCCCAACCTGTTATCCTAATCCGACCCTTGTGGGTACCGATTGTGAGAGTTGGAAGTGACGGTCCTGCTCTCACACCCTCTTCCTCTACAACTGCAGGCGGGCTTCTCTAGTTATCGCCTCCTTGCTGATCTTGACCGTTCAAGGCAGCCTCTTAGACCCAAGGCGGAAAGGACTGGGACTCGGCTCTCGAAGAGCAACGTGTGGTCTCTGAGCCGTGACCGGCGTAGTCAGAACTCTGGGTTCTCCCGGCCGTGGGGTTCTCCTTAGCGGTGTGGACTTCCCACTGTCACGCTAGCCTCAGCGCAACCTCTGGGCTGCATCTGCTTCGCTCTTCTTCCTGGCGCCAAATCTGCCTGCCCTTTGGCGCACATGCCTTTTATACTCAGGACCTCTGGGTTTCTGGTCACCTGATCAGGTCCCGCACCTGAAGTTTCTCCCCCTGCAAATCTTCTGGTGCAAGTTGGTTCCATCTCATTCCGCCTGGTCCAATGGGACCTTCTGCAAGGACTCTTCAGGGATATCTCTGCTTCCCCTTCACTCTCACACCTCGACGACATAGTGATAAGGAATCTACTGTGACCCCCAATGGGGACAGTGGTGATAATGTCTGAGCGGAATATGATGGCGCTATAGGAGCAAAGCATGATGATAATAGTGCTAATAATTTATGTCCCTACTAATGTTCCACAAACATACTGAGGACAGGAGTGAGGATGCCTCAATTAATGTAACCAGGCTTCTCTTTCCAGCTTGATGGAGCAGCTTCCAGAAGCAAACGTCCTCTTACTGCAGCACGTGATTGCTGTACTGAATCACATAGGAAAGAGCTGTGAAGAGAACCAGATGACGGCGTCCAACCTAGCGCTCTGCATAGCCCCAAATATGCTATGGCTGCCGTCTGTCAGCGACCCCGAAGAGGAGAGCAAGTCAACGAAAAAGGTACCAGAGGAACCCCAGATGCATCTAATGCACACAGCAAAAAGATCAGGAAATCCGCCAGGCTGATTGTAGGGAGCATTCACAGCACCGCTTCCCGGAAAATACTAATCTCTATAGCATGAAAGCTTGGTTTGTTTCTAGGTCAATAGAGCTCGCACCCGATTCATTACTGCACTCGCACCCGATTCATTACTGCACTCGCACCCGATTCATTACTGCACTCGCACCCGATTCATTACTGCACTCGCACCCGATTCATTACTGCACTCGCACCCGATTCATTACTGCACTCGCACCCGATTCATTACTGCACTCGCACCCGATTCATTACTGCACTCGCACCCGATTCATTACTGCACTCGCACCCGATTCATTACTGCTCTCGCACCCGATTCATTACTGCACTCGCACCCGATTCATTACTGCACTCGCACCCGATTCATTACTGCACTCGCACCCGATTCATTACTGCACTCGCACCCGATTCATTACTGCACTCGCACCCGATTCATTACTGCACTCGCACCCGATTCATTACTGCACTCGCACCCGATTCATTACTGCACTCGCACCCGATTCATTACTGCACTCGCACCCGATTCATTACTGCACTCGCACCCGATTCATTATTGCTCTCGCACCCGATTCATTACTGCACTCGCACCCGATTCATTACTGCACTCGCACCCGATTCATTACTGCACTCGCACCCGATTCATTACTGCACTCGCACCCGATTCATTACTGCACTCGCACCCGATTCATTACTGCACTCGCACCCGATTCATTACTGCACTCGCACCCGATTCATTACTGCACTCGCCCCCGATTCATTACTGCACTCGCACCCGATTCATTACTGCACTCGCACCTCTTTTTTGTCTGTTTTTTTTTGTCCTTTGTGCCTAATTCTTGTTATAATTTGCCCCTTTTTTTTTCAATCCCTTTTTTATGCGTTTGACTATTTTTTGCTTTAGTTCACTGTTGTGGCCAAGGTTTGTGGTTTCCACATGTTTTCACCTAATTTGTAATTTGCGACATTCGAAAAGTCTTTTTTTTTTTTTGCTTTCCAGTTACCACCAGAGGATTTATGTGCACTGAAAATTTTCATACAATTTTTCCAGACTTTTACCAATAAAGAGACACAAAAAAAAGATAAAGACCATTTTTGACTCGGTGCAAAATGCATAAAACCTAAAAGTGTCTGTGAATCGGGGCCTACTTTACATCATTTGGTTACTGATTGGCACAGGCCCTTCACAACACACTTAGCTACAGTCCCAATTTTGCTGGGACTATCCTGTGAACCAGAGGATAAAGCATGGAGTTCTACCCTCGTGGGAATGCCAAAAGAAGACGTTTTGCTCTTTGAAAGGGATCCACAAATAGGATATTATGTTCCTTGCAATATTCCCAGACTCTGAGCCAGTGCCGTTACCCTGGAGAGACCGGGAACCTTCTAATAAATCAGGTTCCAGTAATAAATGACTATTATGTATATTTGCTATCTTACAATCTAAAAATCCTAACTATAGACATATTTCCTGCAGCGATGGTAATAAATAGTGAATGTCTGGGGAAGGTGGGGATGGCGGCTGATGTGACCTGCACTCGTTATATTTAGCATGTCTGAACACTTTGCTCCTTCTAGCGGATTTCCTCAACAGCTGAACACTTAGTCAGAGAATACCTTTTATTATACCAAGTCATTGTAGAAATTGTGTGTCACGATTCACACCGTGACCGTCACCCCTACATCACGGATCAGGGTGACTTTAGGCCAACAGACGGCTATCACATGTGCAGGGGGGCTTATCTTAGTTATCCCTCCACTGCTACAATGTGATGAAAAAACACAAGGCTATTTACCTCTTAGTTTACAGCAGGGGCTTATTTTAGTTATCCCACGGCTCTTCAATATACCACGAACTACAGGGATTTATGAATATCCCGCTTTACAGTTCTGCTTGAAATTGCAGCTCTCTGGCGCCCCCCTTACCCTCAGGTCAGATTGGGTACTGCACCTAGGGTAATTAGTCGCCAGAAAGGCTGCCTGCTATGTACTGGCTATTGGGCACGCTGCAGCGAGGTGATATAACTACTCCCACTCAGGCAGGAACAATAATTATCAACGCCACCGTCGCTACAACGACTCCCAAAGGCACAGCACACGGTATGCTGCCACCAGCTTCGATTAAACGGGTCCGAAGCTAACCCAAAACAGTAGCGTAATTCCCTTCAGAAGACTTAGGGTACGTATTAGAATAGGAGAACGAAACTAGTAATTTATATATTTTACTCTGAAAGTTTAGGGCAGTGTTTATAAAAAGGCATATAAAGATGTTACAAAAGAGACAACTGAAAATATGTACAAGGTAATTATAAAATAACGGGATTAAATGAGAAAAAAGTAAAACTCACATGTTCTCAGTTCATTTCAGGCAAAACCATGCTGGTAGGCGGAACCCCAAATGTCCCAGTGCATCAGGAGGTCAGGATAGAAACAGCTCCTCAACTAAAACTCAGACTAAGACTGGGTTAAGTGTTATCACTTAAAAGCTGCAGCCTTGTGATATCACTAAAGGGGTTGGGTTAACATCGCCCTCCCCTCTCCTCAGCTGTACAATTTTCTCCAACAATTCGTATAATTCTTGTATTTTCGTTCCCGAACATGTCAGAATCATAACACACCCAGCATTCAGCTTATTTTAAAATTGGCTTTCTAATGAGACTAAATTCGGGCTTGTTGGGACGCCCGTTTCTGGAGAAATCTGTACTCTGTCCCTGTTGGAATTAGAGGCTCATGCTTACAGTGGCTGACAGATCCGCCGATGGAGATTCGCAAAATGGACTTATTATTTTCCTAGCCCAAATCCGTGGCCCAATACCTAACTATAAGAGGACAAAGAACTTTCTGCCTTTAGAGAGATATCAGACCAGTTCTAGCTGGTTCTAAATTGGAGGAGGGATGAGTAAGTTGCCCAGATCCTGGAATTTACAGCCAGAGCAATAAACCCTCTTCTACACACATATTCCAGAAAGCAAAACACAGAGTGAAGGGGGGTCAACGCCCACCCTATATGTGCTGGCAAGGGAAACTAAAACTTATATTATACATGATCCTCACACCTCCCCCTTCTGGTGTGCTCTACAGAGGCAGGACCACTCGATGCTCCTCCATGCGCACCTCAACAGGTTCACCCCGGCGGGACAGTCCATCTGCATTGCCATGCTCCCTGCCCGTTTTGTGTTCAATGGTGCAGTCAAAATGCTGAAGGGCAAGGCTCCAGCGTAGCAACCTGCCGTTGGTTCCACACATGGCGTTTAGCCAGAGCAGAGGGTTGTGGTCGGTCACCACAGTGAAGGTGCGACTGTGCAAGTAGGGCTGCAAGCGTTGCAGGGCCCAGACTATGGCCAGGCACTCCTTCTCGATGGTGAAGTAGGCCACTTCCCTCGGCAGAAGTTTCCGGCTCAGGTACAACACGGGATGCCCTTGGTCCTCCGAATCAACCTGGCTGAGCACAGCACCAAGGCCAAACTCACTGGCGTCAGTCTGTACCAAGAACGGTCGACTGCTGTTGACTGCTTTCAACACAGGGGCGTTGCACAGTGCGGTTTTCAATTCCTGGAAGGCCACCTCACAGCCATCGGTCCAGTTGACGATGTGGGGTAGCTTCTTCCTGGTGATGTCCGTCAAAGGTTTTGCCAGGCTCCTATAGTGCTGTACGAAGCGCCTATAGTACCCTGCAGTGCCCAGGAAGGACATCACCTGTTTCTTGGTCCTGGGGGTGGACCAGTTCACGATCGCTCCCACTTTCTCAGGCTCTGGTTTTAGGGTGCCCCCCGCCTACCCGGTGCCCCAGGTAGTGGACCTCACTCATGCCCATCTGGCACTTTCCCAGCTTGATAATCAGTCCAGTTCGGTGAATTCGCCTGAGCATCTCCTCGAGACGCTGCAGGTGTTTCTCCCAGGAGGAACTGAAGATGGCAATGTCATCCAAGTACGCCACTGCATACTCCTCCAGCCCCTGAAGCAGGAGGTTGACCATCCGCTGGAAAGTGGCAGGGGCATTCTTCATGCCGAAGGGCATGACCGTGGACTCGTACAGTCCAAAGGGTGTGATAAAGACAGACTTCTCCTGCGCCTTGGGGCTCAGGGGAATCTGCCAGTATCTTCGACTCAGATCCATTATTGTCAGGTATTTTGCGCCAGCTAACCTCTCATTCAGCTCCTCGATGCGCGGCATTGGGTGTGCGTCAGAGGCTGTGATGGCGTTGAGCCCCCTGTAGCCCACGCAGAACCAGGTGGTCCGATCCTTCTTTGGCACGAGAACTACAGATGAAGCCCACGCACTCTTTGACCGTCGAATCACCCCCAGCTGTAACATCTCATCGATTTCCTGGCGCATAACCGGCTGCACCTGGTCGGAGATTCGATAAGGTGTTCGCCATAGTGGGGCATGATTCCCGGTGTCCACCTCGTGGACTGCTAACTCAGTCCTTCCAGGTCAGTTGGAGAACACGGCCCGGAAGGGTTCCAGCTTGGTCCGCACTTGGTCCGCAACTGCGACCGCTGGGGTTCGGTTAGTGAGGCGCTTACCTCCACATCCTCGATGGACACACCAGCCTTGGCTTAGGCCAGGATGTACAGGAGGGTGTCTTCCTCCCCGTCTTCGGGCAAGCTGCAGACCGGTAGGACGAAAGTTTCACGTTCCTGATGAACCTTCATCATGTTGACGTGAAAGGTCTTTCGCCTACCCCGAGTGTGGTCAAGCGTGACCACATAGGTGACCGGGTTGAGCTGTTGGTGGACGACGTACAGGCCCTCCCAGGCTGCCTGAAGCTTATCAGTTGGCACGGGGACCAGCACCCACACCTTTTGACCCACGTGGTAGGTCCGCTCCCGGGCGTTCTGGTCGTACCAGTGCTTCTGGTCAGCCTGAGCCTGCGTCATGTTGTCATACACCAACTGCGTCAAGGTCTGCATCTTGTCACGGAAGCGCATGACATACTCCACTATGGACGCTTCAGAAGAGTTTGGCTCCTCTTCCCAGGATTCTCTGACCAGCCGAATGGGTCCCCGGACTCGCCTGCCATGCAGGAGCTCGAAGGGGGAGAACCCCGTTGAGGCCTGCGGAACCTCTCGGTAAGCGAATAGCAGGTGTGGGAGGTACCGCTCCCAGTCGCGCCCTTGGGTCTTAACCAGCATGCGCATCTGTTTGAGGGTACCGTTGAAGCGTTCACATAAGCCATTGGTCTGTGGGTGATACGCACTCGATACCAGGTGCTGTATCTGCATTCTCTTACAGAGAGCCTCCGTTAGGCAAGACATGAATTGGGTCCCTTGATCAGTAAGCATCTCCCTGGGAAATCCTACACGTGAAAAGATGGCCAACAGGGCATCTGCCACCTTATCTGCCCTAGTTGACGACAGAGTTACTGCCTCTTGGTACCGGGCAGCGTAGTCTACTACAGTAAGGATGTATTGCTTTCCAGAGCTGCTGGGGACGGCCAGCGGGCCCACAATGTCCACCGCGATCCTCTGGATCGGCTCCTCTATCACTGGCAAAGGGACCAGGGGAGCCTTAATAGCAGGCCCCGCCTTCCCCACTCTTTGACAGGTGATACAGGAGCGGCAGTAGTTTGACACATCTGTCTCCATCGTAGGCCAATAGAAGTGTTGAGACAGCTGGGCCTTAGTTTTGCTGATCCCCAAGTGTCCAGCTAGCTGGATCTCATGGGCAATCCGTAACAACTCACCCAGGAATTGCTGCGGGACGACCAGCTGTCTTTCCCTCAACCACTCCTTTTGTGATTCTCCGGGTACTGTCTCCCGGTACAACCTTCCTCGTTCCCAGAACACCCTCTCCTTATCAGTCACGGAGGTGGGCGTCTCGGTGCGTTGTCTCAAACTCTCTAGGCTCGCATCTGCGTGCAGAGCGGCCTGAAACTCCTGGCTAGGAGAAGCCAGAAGCGATGTCAGGGTCCCTTCCTCACGGGAACCGTCTGGGACGTGCTCTGGGTCTCCTCTGGTTCAGTCACAACAATGACTGAGGAGGGTCCGGAAGGCAGACAGTTATCTGTGCTCTGGGCACTCTGACTGCGGGTGACAGCAGCTACGTAGGCTGTCTCCCCGGGGATTTCCACAGACCCATCAGCCGACGCTGCTATGGGTGCTACCTCCCCATCCACCCCCAACACTTCAGGGGCAGTGCTACTTATGGGCCAGTTACCTTCCTCGGTGGCACTGGTCAATTTCATGGCATCACCTTTCTCACGGTTCCCATGCTTCTCCCCATTTCCTGTAGCACCGACACTTGCCCCTGCTAGGGGTTCCTCAGCCGTCTCACTCCGCAGAGCGACGGGGCTGAGCATTCCTGTACCTATGGACACATCAACTTTCACAGAAAAATCATTATCAGGTTCAGTTGGCACAGGTACAACATTTTCACCATCAATCCTAGGGACAAAATGGTTATCAGATGCATCATTACAAGATAAAGCATGGTCAGGTAACACATGCGATTTCCCATCATCATCATAATCATCATCATCAGGGTTAATGTTACCCTTATTAGCAGATTGGGGAGGGGTGTCAGGGACGTAGTATGCAACCATCCTCCCCAAATCAGTCCCCAACAAAACATCAGTGGGCAAATTATCAGACAGCCCAACTTCCTTCACCCCGCTCCCGGCACTCCAATCAATATAAACTCGGGCCATTGGCAAGGGACAGCTGATGCCCCCAATCCCAGTGACAGTTAGGGTTTTCCCCGGAATGATTTCTTCAGCTGCCACCAGTTCGGGTTGGATGAGGGTTCGTTCAGCCTTGGTGTCCTTGAGGCCTGTAGTGACATGGCCTCCCACAGTGACGTGCTGTACGTAGTCACACACCCTCCTAGCCACACCACCCACCAAAAGAACTGCTGCGTTAGGCCCTGGGGCCTTGGTTGGGGGTTCTTCTTCTTGTCTGGACAGTGGGGACTGATATGACCAGTCCGCTTGCAGAAGAAACACTGGCGAGGTTCGGTGGTAGGTCTGGTGCTGTTGGCCACAGGGACAGGACCTCTGGTGTGTTGGCTGGCAGGGGTACTGGCGTTGGTTGCAGGCTTACCCCCTCTCCAGCTGGTGGTGACTGGCTTCTGCACTTCCAATCTACGGTTGGCTTCATAGGCATCGGCAATCTGCGCTGCTTTCGTCACGTCTTTGGGTTCTCTGTCCATTACGAACTGTCACACCTCAAAGGTGGTCACTGACAGTCCTTGGATCCACTGGTTAAAGTGGGTCCTGAGTCCATTCACCACATCGCCCTAGCTGTAATGTGGGCCACGTTGGAGGTTTCAGAACTTTCTACGGTACACCTCGGGTGTAAGCTGGTACTTGGCTATCAGAGCCTGCTTGATGGCCTCATAGTCACCATCTTGTTCTTGAGGGAGGGTAGCAAACGCCTCCAGAGCTTTGCCTCTCAGCTCTGGTGTCAGGTATCGTGCCCATTCATCTGTAGGCAGCTGGTACTGTCTGCCGGCTTTCTCAAAGGCCCGCAGAAAAGTGTCCAAGTCCCCATCCTTTTCCATAACAGGAAAGTGATCGGGCCGGGGCTTCGGTATCTGAGCGCTGCTGGGCTCACGGCTTCGGCCGGTGGAGGGTATCCTCCCTGCCGGAGCATCTCCCGTTCATGTTCTCGCTGGGCTTGGTGCTCGGCACGCTGGGCCTGGGCCTCTCACTCGGCTCTCTCAGCCTCCCGCTCGGCTCGGGCCTCTTGCTCGGCTCGCTGGGCCTGGGCCTCCTGCTGGTATTGCTGAATCAGCTGCCGACGTCCATCATGGTCATCAGTGGGGAATTCTTCCAAGGCCGCCAGCAGGTGGGGGTCCAATTCGCCCTGATTGCTAGTAGGGCCGGCATTCAGTGGTTGGACCTCTACTGCAGCAACCCCTCTGCTTGGGTCGGGTTCTGCGCCCACTGGGCTCTAGCCGGTTTCCCGTTGCACCAGAGCCGCGACCAGTTGGCCTTTGTTTTTGTTTGTGGTGTTGATCTGCCACGCCCCGCAATAAGAGAGTCTTTCTTAAGCTGCTTATACCACTCTTCTCCCATTGCAGCCATGGTTGCCAAATAATAGATAGGACAGAAAAACAAAGAGAAGGGTAGGGGATAATTACCAGTAGACACAGTTGTCTCAGGACTAATAAACACCGAGTTCGTTCTCGAAACTTATTTGCGCAGAGTTCTCGCAAGAACTTTGCAAGTTTTTAGTGAGAGGAATGATCACTCAAACCAAATCACTAATGATCTAAGATCCCACTGCCTTGCCACCAATTTGTCACGATTCACACCGTGACCGTCACCCCCCACGTCACCGATCGGGGTGACTTTAGGCCAACAGACGGCTATCACATGTGCAGGGGGGCTTATCTTAGTTATCCCTCCACTGCTACAATGTGATGAAAAAACACACACAAGTCTTTGGACCTCTTAGTTTGCAGCAGGGGCTTATTCTAGTTATCCCACTGCTCTTCAATATACCACGAACTGCAGGGATTTATGTATATCCCGCTTTACAGTTCTGCTTGAACTTGCAGCTCTCTGGCGCCCACTTACCCTCAGGTCAGATTGGGTACTGCACCTAGGGTAATTAGTCGCCAGAAAGGCTGCCTGCTATGTACTGGCTATTGGGCATGCTGCAGCGAGGCGATATAACTACAGGTCCTTCTCAAAAAATTAGCATATAGTGTTAAATTTCATTATTTACCATAATGTAATGATTACAATTAAACTTTCATATATTATAGATTCATTATCCACCAACTGAAATTTGTCAGGTCTTATATTCTTTTAATACTGATGATTTTGGCATACAACTCCTGATAACCCAAAAAACCTGTCTCAATAAATTAGCATATTTCACCCATCCAATCAAATAAAAGTGTTTTTAATAACAAACAAAAAAATCATCAAATAATAATGTTCAGTTATGCACTCAATACTTGGTCGGGAATCCTTTGGCAGAAATGACTGCTTCAATGCGGCGTGGCATGGAGGCAATCAGCCTGTGACACTGCTGAGATGTTATGGAGGCCCAGGATGCTTCAATAGCGGCCTTAAGCTCATCCAGAGTGTTGGGTCTTGCGTCTCTCAACTTTCTCTTCACAATATCCCACAGATTCTCTATGGGGTTCAGGTCAGGAGAGTTGGCAGGCCAATTGAGCACAGTAATACCATGGTCAGTAAACCATTTACCAGTGGTTTTGGCACTGTGAGCAGGTGCCAGGTCGTGCTGAAAAATGAAATCTTCATCTCCATAAAGCATTTCAGCCGATGGAAGCATGAAGTGCTCCAAAATCTCCTGATAGCTAGCTGCATTGACCCTGCCCTTGATGAAACACAGTGGACCAACACCAGCAGCTGACATGGCACCCCACACCATCACTGACTGTGGGTACTTGACACTGGACTTCAGGCATTTTGGCATTTCCTTCTCCCCAGTCTTCCTCCAGACTCTGGCACCTTGATTTCCGAATGACATGCAAAATTTGCTTTCATCAGAAAAAAGTACTTGGGACCACTTAGCAACAGTCCAGTGCTGCTTCTCTGTAGCCCAGGTCAGGCGCCTCTGCCGCTGTTTATGGTTCAAAAGTGGCTTTACCTGGGGAATGCGGCACCTGTAGCCCATTTCCTGCACACGCCTGTGCACGGTGGCTCTGGATGTTTCCACACCAGACTCAGTCCACTGCTTCCTCAGGTTCCCCAAGGTCTGGAATCGGTCCTTCTCCACAATCTTCCTCAGGGTCCGGTCTCCTCTTCTCGTTGTACAGCGTTTTCTGCCACATTGTTTCCTTCCAACAGACTTACCATTGAGGTGCCTTGATACAGCACTCTGGGAACAGCCTATTTGTTGAGAAATTTCTTTCTGGGTCTTACCCTCTTGCTTGAGGGTGTCAATTATGGCCTTCTTGACATCTGTCAGGTCGCTAGTCTTACCCATGATGGGGGTTTTGAGTAATGAACCAGGCAGGGAGTTTATAAAAGCCTCAGGTATCTTTTGCATGTGTTTAGAGTTAATTAGTTGATTCAGAAGATTAGGGTAATAGGTCGTTTAGAGAACCTTTTCTTGATATGCTAATTTATTGAGACAGGTTTTTGGGGTTATCAGGAGTTGTATGCCAAAATCATCAGTATTAAAAGAATAAAAGACCTGACAAATTTCAGTTGGTGGATAATGAATCTATAATATATGAAAGTTTAATTGTAATCATTACATTATGGTAAATAATGAAATTTAACACTATATGCTAATTTTTTGAGAAGGACCTGTACTCCCACTCAGGCAGGAACAATAATCAACGCCGCAGTCGCTACAACGACTCCCAAAGGCACAGCACACGGTATGCTGCCACCAGCTTAGTTTAAACGGGTCTGAAGCTAACCCAAAACAGTAGCATAATTCCCTTCAGACGACTTAGGGTACGTTTTAGAGCAGAAGAACGAATCTAGTATTTTGTATTTTAAATATTATACTCCATAAAAGATTTAAGGCAGTGTTTATAAAAAATTATATAAAGATGTTACAATATGAGACAATTGAAAATATGTACAAAGTAATCATAAAAATAACATGGGTTAAATGAGAAATTAACACTTACATGTGTTCAGGTCATTTCAGGCAAAAGCAGGCTAGTGGGCGGAGCTCCCAAATGTCCCAATGCATCAGGACTGGCAGTGAGGGCTCCTCAAGTCAGACTCAGACAGACTCTCACAGATTCTGAAGGCTGGGTAAAGTGGAGTCACTTAAATAACCACAGTCTCGTGACATCACTAACAGGGCTGGTTTCCTCAGACCCTCCTATCTCTTCAGTCTTACCAAATTGCACACAAGTTTGTCTAATGCCTGTATCTCTGCTACAGAACATGTCAGAATCATAACACACCCAGCATTCATCTTGTATTAATATTGGCGTTCTAGTGAGACAAAATTTGGGCTTGATAGGATGCATAGTTTCAGAGAAATCCATACTCTGTCCCTGTTGGAACTAGAAGCCCGCTCTTACTGTGGCTGATAGATGCGTTGATGGAGATTCACAAACTGGATGTATTATTTTCCTAGCCTAAACCGTTGGCCCAATATCTCACTATAATGGAACAAAGGACTTCTTGCCTTTTAAAGAAGGAAATCAGACCAGTTTCAGCTGGTACAACTGTCTGTGCATCTATACTGATCGTAAAAATTCCTTTGGGATGGGCATGAGGGGTTTGGGAGCTGAAAGTCAGGAATTTGCAGCAAGAAGCAATAAAAGCTCTTCTACACCCATTGAAAAGAAAAGCTAAACCCTGAAGTAAAGGGGGGTCAACGCCCACAGTATGGTGCTAACAGGCAAGAGAAACTAAAGTTATATCATACATTATCCTCACTATATATATATATATATATATATATATATATATATATATATATATATATACAGTGCCTACAAGTAGTATTCAACCCCCTGCAGATTTAGCAGGTTTACACATTTGGAATTAACTTGGCATTGTGACATTTGGACTGTAGATCAGCCTGGAAGTGTGAAATGCACTGCAGCAAAAAAGAATGTTATTTCTTTGTTTATTTTTTTTTAAATTGTGAAAAGTCTTTTCAGAGGGTCATTTATTATTCAACCCCTCAACCCACCAGAATTCTGTTTGGTTCCCCTAAAGTATTAAGAAGTAGTTCAGGCACAAAGAACAATGAGCTTCACATGTTTGGATTAATTATCTCTTTTTCCAGCCTTTTCTGACTATTTAAGACCCTCCCCAACCTTGTGAACAGCACTCATACATGGTCAACATGGGAAAGACAAAGGAGCATTCCAAGGCCATCAGAGACAAGATCGTGGAGGGTCACAAGGCTGGCAAGGGGTACAAAACCCTTTCCAAGGAGTTGGGCCTACCTGTCTCCGGAAGTGGAAGGCTTATGGAACTACTGTTAGCCTTCCACGGCCTGGACAGCCTTTGAAAGTTTCCTCCCGTGCCGAGGCCAGGCTTGTCCAAAGAGTCAAGGCTAACCCAAGGACAACAAGGAAGGAGCTCCGGGAAGATCTCATGGCAGTGGGGACATTGGTTTCAGTCAATACCATAAGTAACGTACTCCACCGCAATGGTCTCCGTTCCAGACGAGCCCGTAAAGTACCTTTACTTTCAAAGCGTCATGTCAAGGCTCGTCTACAGTTTGCTCATGATCACTTGGAGGACTCTGAGACTGACTGGTTCAAGGTTCTCTGGTCTGATGAGACCAAGATCGAGATCTTTGGTGCCAACCACATACGTGACGTTTGGAGACTGGATGGCACTGCATACGACCCCAAGAATACCATCCCTACAGTCAAGCATGGTGGTGGCAGCATCATGCTGTGGGGCTGTTTCTCAGCCAAGGGGCCTGGCCATCTGGTCCGCATCCATGGGAAGATGGATAGCACGGCCTACCTGGAGATTTTGGCCAAGAACCTCCGCTCCTCCATCAAGGATCTTAAGATGGGTCGTCATTTCATCTTCCAACAAGACAACGACCCAAAGCACACAGCCAAGAAAACCAAGGCCTGGTTCAAGAGGCAAAAAATCAAGGTGTTGCAGTGGCCTAGTCAGTCTCCTGACCTTAACCCAATTGAAAACTTGTGGAAGGCGCTCAAGATTAAAGTCCACATGAGACACCCAAAGAACCTAGATAACTTGGAGAAGATCTGCATGGAGGAGTGGGCCAAGATAACTCCAGAGACCTGTGCCGGCCTGATCAGGTCTTATAAAAGACGATTATTAGCTGTAATTGCAAACAAAGGTTATTCCACAAAATATTAAACCTAGGGGTTGAATAATAATTGACCCACACTTTTATGTTTAAAATTTATAAAAATTTAACTGAGCAACAAAACTTTTTGGTTTGTAAGATTTATGCATCTGTTAATAAATCCTGCTCTTGTTTGAAGTTTGAAGGCTCTAACTTATTTGCATCTTATTAAACCTGCTAAATCTGCAGGGGGTTGAATACTACTTGTAGGCACTGTATATATACACTGCACAGTACCACTCCTCCTGTCCCGTATATATACACTGCACAGTACCACTCCTCCTGTCCTGTATACATAGGTGAGTATATAATGATTTTTTATTTTTTTTAATCATTTTTAACATTAGATGTTTTTACTATTGACGCTGCATGGGCAGCATCAATAGTAAAAACTTGGTCACACAGGGTTAATAGCGGCGGTAACGGAGTGAGTTACCCACGGCATAACGCGGTCTGTTGCTACTGGCATTAACCCTGTGTGAGCGGTGACTGCGGGGAGTATGGAGTGGGTGCCGGGCGCTGACTGCAGGGGAGGGACTAATCGGACTGCGGCCGTCGCTGATTGGTCGTGGCAGCCATGACAGGCAGCTGGTGAGGCCAATCAGCGACTTGGATTCCATGACAGACAGAGGCCGCGACCAATGAATATCCGTGACAGACAGACAGACAGAAGGACAGAAAGACGGAAGTGACCCTTAGACAATTATATAGTAGATATATCATAATAGCAGATAATGAGCGTTATAGTGCACTTATGATGTACATAAGAACAAAAACAAGAGCTTAACATTCCCAATTATAACTAGATCATAGTATATATTTAATAGCCGTTGCCAAAAATCTCTTTATATAAAAGTATATATCTTTATTAATGATTCATTACAAAAAAAAGGCAAACAAGTGCACATAGTAAAAGCTAAAAATTACTGGATCGGTCTAGTGAGCGATGATACTAACTGGCAGGGGCAGGCAATCCATAAAATGAGAGCATTAAAAAGTAAACAACAACATACCCCAATCAGAATATTGAACAAGTGTGTATAGAACAAAGAGTGGCCTCATAAATACCATATATATATATATATATATATATATATATTTATATATATATGTGTGTGTGTGTATGTGTGTGTGTGTAAAAAATATGCAGCCTGTCCAAAAACATAGTCTTCAGTAAACAGATAGTGTGGCATAAACACCACACTTCCTAAGAGTCAAAAGTAATTACCTAAAGTGCATGTAAGTCAAGGGCAGGCGTTTCTTTCCCATGGGATGCCAAGAGCTGCTGCACAGATATCCCAACACGCGTTTCACTGCTGCTTCTTCCGGGGGGCAGTCAGTTGACTCTTAGGAAGTGTGTTGTTTTTGCCACACTATCTGTTTACTGAGGACTATGTTTTTGGACAGGCTGCATATATCTTACCCATATATATATATATGTTATTTATGAGGCCACTCTTTGTTCTATACACACTTGTGTGGTTATTTAACTCAATATTCTGATTGGGGTATATTGTTGTTTACTTTGAATGCTCTCATTTTATGGATTTCCTGCCCCTGCCAGTTTGCATCATCGCTCACTAGACCGATCCAGTAATTTTTGGCTTTTACTATGTGCACTTGTTTGCCTTTTTTTGTATTGAATCATTAATAAAGATATATACTTTTATATAAAAAATGTTTGGCAATAGTTATTATTTATCTACTATGATCTAGTTATAATTGGGAATGTTAAGCTCTTGTTTTTGTTCTTGTGTATATCATATAGCTTGTTTAGAGTATTCCTTATGAATATGATTATTACATACTGTCCTGGCATGTTTATATATGTTATAGTGCACATAGCATAGTGAATCTGTATCCGTTCCTGCGTTACTTGCTGCTCCTCCTCCTAGTTTGTCTCATAAATCTTTTGCGTTTTGGGCAGCACGTCAGCCCTTTTAGTACATGCGCAATACTAACTAAAGAACATAAAAAATAATATCACAGGCAGTGTTTCTTTGTGCAGAACACTATGGACAACAAAAAAATCATCCTGTTTTTGTGGACTGTCCGCAAATTTACAGATGGTTGGCATCCCTGTCTCTGAGTGTTGATTGAGATGGAACCGAGAACCTCAGTCAATCTGAGGTGGGCTGCAGAAGACATGGGATATCTCACTAGAACAGTATTTCTCAACTCCAGTCCTCAAGACCCGCCAACAGGTCATGTTCTCAGGGTTTCCTCAGTATTGAATAGGTGATGGAATTTATGCTTGAGGAGGTGATGAAATTATCACCTGTGCAATAATTAAGGAAATCCTGAAAACTTGACCTGTTGGTGAGTCTTGAGGACTGGAGTTGAGAAAGTTTGCACTAGAAGAAGATGCTAGAAGACTGATGGAGGACACGTGTAGTTGTGTGGAGTACCAGTATCTGTTTGATTCTCTATTTTCACACCACCAAGAGTCCATTCAAAAGTACAAATATTTGGTGGACATCTCCATTATCTAGAGAAAGCGAAGGTTCAGTGGTGTAATAGTTTTCTAGCTGAACGGTTCCTCTGCTCGGCTTATGCAGGTGGCTCTTCTGGTGCAGTTCCTGATAGAACATTACGACCTTATCTTTGGACAAGACGCTGCATCACTTTTCAGCAAGTACAAAAAGCAAGAATCGCAAAGCACAGACAACTTGTCAGGTAAATTGGTAGAAATGCATTAATATTGCTGCATGCTGGTAAAAAACTAAAAATATTAAAATGTGAGACCTGCACAATTGGACGGCAACATTTTCTTCTTTCTCAAATTTTTATATTTTTCCATCTACTGTCTAACATGGTACAAAGATAGATTTTCCTGGTAAAAACCTAAGGAGTCGTACAGAATATGTGGCTTGGTCTCCACAAGTTTTTTCCAACCCACTAGGAAACAGACCTCCTCATTTTCAATAAATGGTGGCTACTCATTAAGGTCAGTGTGAAGTTCTCTGGGGTCAGTACAAAGCCCACTGGCGTAAAATGTTCCTCTTCTTAACAAGTGCTGTTCGTGTGCCAGAAATCTATGCTGTGGGCTTCTCGTTCTCCGGACTAGAAATCTATGCTGTGGGCTTCTCGTTCTCCGGACTAGAAATCTATGCTGTGGGCTTCTCATTCTCCAGACCAGGAATCTGTGCTGTGGGTTTCTAATTCTCCAGACAAGAAATCTATGCTGTGGGCTTCTCATTCTCCAGACTAGAAATCTATGCTGTGGGCTTCTCATTCTCCAGACCAGGAATCTGTGCTGTGGGATTCTAATTCTCCAGACAAGAAATCTATGCTGTGGGCTTCTCTTTCTCCAGACTAGAAATCTATGCTGTGGGCTTCTCTTTCTCCAGACCAGAAATCTATGCTGTGGGATTCTCTTTCTCCAGACTAGAAATCGATGCTGTGTGATTCTCCTTCTCCAGACTAGAAATCGATGCTGTGGGATTCTCATTCTCCAGACTAGAAATCTATGCTGTAGGCTTCTCGTTCTCCAGACTAGAAATCTATGCTGTGGGCTTCTCGTTCTCCAGACTAGAAATCAATGCTGTGGGATTCTCGTTCTCCAGACTAGAAATCTATGCTGTGGGCTTCTCGTTCTCCAGACTAGAAATATATGCTGTGGGCTTCTCTTTCTCCAGACTAGAAATCTATGCTGTGGGCTTCTCGTTCTCCAGACTAGAAATCTATGCTGTGGGCTTCTCTTTCTCCAGACTAGAAATCTATGCTGTAGGCTTCTCTTTCTCCAGACTAGAAATCTATGCTGTGGGATTCTCGTTCTCCAGACTAGAAATCGATGCTGTGTGATTCTCGTTCTCCAGACTAGAAATCTATGCTGTGGGCTTCTCGTTCTCCAGACTAGAAATCTTTGCTGTGGGCTTCTTTCTCTCCAGACTAGGAATCGATGGTGTGGGCTTCTCGTTCTCCAGACTAGAAATCTATGCTGTAGGCTTCTCGTTCTCCAGACTAGAAATCTATGCTGTGTGATTCTCGTTCTCCAGACTAGAAATCGATGCTGTGTGATTCTCGTTCTCCAGACTAGAAATCTATGCTGTGGGCTTCTCGTTCTCCAGACTAGAAATCTATGCTCTGGGCTTCTCGTTCTCCAGACTAGGAATCGATGGTGTGGGCTTCTCGTTCTCCAGACTAGAAATCTATGCTGTAGGCTTCTCATTCTCCAGACTAGAAATCTATGCTGTGTGATTCTCGTTCTCCAGACTAGAAATCGATGCTGTGGGATTCTCGTTCTCCAGACTAGAAATCGATGCTGTGGGCTTCTCGTTCTCCAGACTAGAAATCTATGCTCTGGGCTTCTCGTTCTCCAGACCAGAAATCTATGCTGTGGGCTTCTCGTTCTCCAGACTAGGAATCGATGCTGTGGGCTTCTCGTTCTCCAGACTAGAAATCTATGCGGTGGGCTAATCGTTCTCCAGACTAGAAATCTATGCTGTGGGCTTCTCGTTCTCCAGACTAGAAATCTATGCTGTGGGCTTCTTGTTCTCCAGACTAGAAATCTATGCTGTGTGATTCTCGTTCTCCAGACTAGAAATCGATGCTGTGGGATTCTCGTTCTCCAGACTAGAAATCTATGCTGTGGGCTTCTCGTTCTCCAGACTAGAAATCTATGCTCTGGGCTTCTCGTTCTCCAGACTAGGAATCGATGGTGTGGGCTTCTCGTTCTCCAGACTAGAAACCTATGCTGTAGGCTTCTCATTCTCCAGACTAGAAATCTATGCTGTGTGATTCTCGTTCTCCAGACTAGAAATCGATGCTGTGGGATTCTCGTTCTCCAGACTAGAAATCTATGCTGTGGGCTTCTCGTTCTCCAGACTAGAAATCTATGCTCTGGGCTTCTCGTTCTCCAGACCAGAAATCTATGCTGTGGGCTTCTCGTTCTCCAGACTAGGAATCGATGCTGTGGGCTTCTCGTTCTCCAGACTAGAAATCTATGCGGTGGGCTAATCGTTCTCCAGACTAGAAATCTATGCTGTGGGCTTCTCGTTCTCCAGACTAGAAATCTATGCTGTGGGCTTCTTGTTCTCCAGACTAGGAATCGATGCTGTGGGCTTCTCGTTCTCCAGACTAGAAATCTATGCTGTGGGCTTCTCATTCTCCAGACTAGAAATCTATGCTGTGGGCTTCTCGTTCTCCAGACTAGAAATCTATGCTGTGGGCTTCTCGTTCTCCAGACTAGAAATCGATGCTGTGGGCTTCTCGTTCTCCTGACCAGGAATCTATGCTGTGGGCTTCTCGTTCTCCAGATCAGAAATCTATGCTGTGGGATTCTCGTTCTCCAGACTAGAAATCGATGCTGTGGGATTCTCGTTCTCCAGACTAGAAATCGATGGTGTGGGCTTCTCGTTCTCCAGTCTAGAAATCTATGCTGTAGGCTTCTCATTCTCCAAACTAGAAATCTATGCTGTGGGCTTCTCGTTCTCCAGACTAGAAATCGATGCTGTGGGATTCTCGTTCTCCAGACTAGAAATCGATGCTGTGGGCTTCTCGTTCTCCAGACTAGAAATCTATGCTGTGGGCTTCTCTTTCTCCAGACCAGAAATCTAAGCTGTGGGCTTCTCGTTCTCCAGACTAGGAATCGATGCTGTGGGCTTCTCGTTCTCCAGACTAGAAATCTATGCTGTGGGCTTCTCGTTCTCCAGACTAGAAATCTATGATGTGGGCTTCTCGTTCTCCAGACTAGAAATCTATGCTGTGGGATTCTTATTCTCCAGACTAGAAATCTATGCTGTGTGCTTCTCGTTCTCCAGACTAGGAATCGATGCTGTGGGCTTCTCGTTCTCCAGACTAGAAATCTATGCTGTGGGCTTCTCATTCTCCAGACTAGAAATCTATGCTGTGGGATTCTCGTTCTCCAGACTAGAAATCTGTGCTGTGGGATTTTCGTTCTCCAGACTAGTCTGACCTCGGTACTTTAATCTCATCTTTTTCACTCTTGTCTTCACATGATCAGTACAGTAAACCTCAAACTAGCGTGCAACATCCTACACTGAAGATGTGACAGTAAAGGAAAGTGAAGAAGATGCCAATCACACCAAGGGGGCGTAAGACAGAACCAGACAGACTAGTCTGGGGGAAAAGAATCCCAACCAGACTAGTCGTTACTAATTTGTATATACTGTGCAATAAAAGTGATTTTCCCCTACATATTTTGGGGGCAGTATGGATTGGTCAGAATTCAGCAATAGGGCTGTGAAAGAGACTAGTGGTCGGACATAGAATCAGTCAGCTCCACCGTGGTGATCTGTGGAATGTTGAGAATTTGAAGTGGAAAAGCTGTCGACTTTCTCCACAGGAAGCCACTTTTGTGAATGTTGTCTCCCTACACATCAAGCATAGGGCAGACATATCCTTGGGTTACATACAATTCATCAGGGGACAGACTCACCCATGGAAGCTTCCAGATGCTTTTTTTGCATTCAATGCCTTTTGCAGTTCCTGCAAGATGAAGGCATTGAATCTATGGACTGGCCTGCCCCTTCCCCAGACCTGAATCTGATTGAGCACATCTGGGACATCATGTCTCCCACCATCCACCAACGTCACGTTGCACCACAGACTGTCCAGGAGTTGGTGAATGCTTTAGTCTTGGTCTGGGAGGAGATCCCGCAGGAGACCATCCACCGCCTCATCAGGAGCATGCCCAGGCGTTGTAGGGAGATCATACAGGCATGTGGAGGCTACACACACAACTGAGCATCATTTCCTTGTCTTGAGGCATTTCCTCTGAAGTTGGATCAGCCTGTTTGATTTTCCACTTGGATTTTGAGTATCATTCCAATTCCAGACCTCCGTGGGATATTCATTTTGATTTACATTAATAATTGTTATGTTTTATTCTCAACACATTCCACTATGTAATGAATAAAGATTTGCAACTGGAATATTTCATTCAGAGATATCTAGGATGTGGTATTTTAGTGTTCCCTTTATTCTTTTGAGCATCTTATGCTCTGTTTTTTAATGCAAAGCTTCAAAAGCTCTGTACAGACATAGATTGAAAGGGAATCAGTCATCAGATTTTTACCACCTAATCTGAGAGCAGCATAATGTAGAGACACAGACCCTGATTCCAGCAATGAGTCTCTAACTGGTCTTCTTGCTGTAGTCTTGATCAAATCACTATTTTATCAGCAGAATATCTCTAGATGACTAGGAAACCTGCTGCCAGGTAGTCCTCCATATTCATGAACCCTAACCCCACCGCCCACCATTGTTTGGCAGTTTATGCACAGTGTACACAGAAAGCTGCCAATCAGCGATGTGGACTGTGTAATACACAGCTCAGCAGGACATGACAGTGGACTTATCAAAACTACAGCAAGCAGCCTAGTAGGTGACATATTGCTGGAATCAGGGTCTGTGCCCCTCCATAATGCTTATCTCAGATGAGACAGCAAAAATCTAGTGACCCATTCCCTTTGACAATTACAGCCTGTGGTCATCACTAGTGGAAACATGAGAGTTTACTGGTTACTGTTACACATTGTACTTAAAAGGGCGGTCTCAATTTATTCATTTATTAAGTTGTCACATACACACTTGTTGTTACGTGGGGTGCACCTGCAAGGGTTAATTTATCTCCTCTCATTCAATCCAGCACTCAACCTTTGTTGTAGGCTATAAAGTGAGCATAGATCCCACCCGCACACCTCGGTTACTTAACGCTGCCACCAGTCATCAAGCACATGGGGTGATGAATCCCCGAAATATGCTGCTGTCAGTCAAAAAAGGCCGAACACTCTCTGAAAGGCTATGGATTCTTTAGAGAATTCAAGGATCAAACTTATGAAATATTTTAAGCTTTCATAAAAAAATGTACACTATAAAAGATATAAAAAACGCGAGCGGATTTCCTGTGAAAGGAGTCCGGATTTGCTCAGGAAAATTCTGCATACATTCCTGAACGTGTGCACATAGCCTAATACTGTTGGTAGGTAGCCAGCATGTCTGTTGGAGATTTGAAGATCTCTGATCTTTATGAAGATGTACTATATTCATAAATCAATGCAGAATTTTGCAAATAACGTTTTTGTTTTTGCATACAACCATTATTTACAGCACAGCTTTTTCACAATTTTCCAGGTATCCAAGGACAAGATTCCTCAGATGAACTCGAATTTGCATCTTCAGACCTGGACAAGTCCAATACGAATTTATTGAAAGATGAAGATGGCATGTTTGATGAGTCTTTGCTATTAGAGGAGAAAGAAGATTGGGATCTGTTTAGTGAAATAGCAGCCTGCTACCAGAGCAAAACAAAGATGGACATCCTAGAATGCTATGACAATGAGCGACTAGTTGGTTCTGGCTCTGCGTGCTTCCTGAGTCCAGCCAGAGACAGATGCTCCTCAGAACCAAGTGTCTGTATCAGCTCTCGGCATCTTCTCCCAAACCATGAGCCAGTTGCTCGCCAGTCTAGCTGTGATGCCACGATGGTACACAGTCACATTGATTACATAAATCAGTTGAAGCAACTGCAGCTGGAAAGTCAGAAATTAGTAAATGAAGAATTTGGCTGTACATTCAACCCTCAGCATGCCTTTTGGAGGTCAACTCAGGCATGTACAATAATGAAGGAGAGAAATCAACAGAAGATGAATAGTTGTAGCAGGTCAAGTTTTTCAAGCCTCTGCTCTACTACCACCTCTCCCTCTGTCTCCTCCTTAAGTTCCTTGGATAGTGCTTTGTCCTTTTGCTCCGAGTCCCCTGTATTCAGTCCCAGTGACGTCTCCTCTCTTCCTTTTATGTTTGGCACTTCAGCCAGACTGCACACACTCTCTCCAGAAATCACCAGAAAAAAACTGAGAGAGTGGCACATACCTATGACTACTCTCTTCGGTGGCAACTCTTGTGACCTCGATTCTTGGGAAATGCAGTGGGAAAGGGATAGTACAGTAAGAGAGGATGATGGAGCCAATTACGAAGCCCCAGTTCACAGTGACTTTCCAAGAGTATCCTTAGATAAGGGGTCAAAACAACATTTCACCTTCCAAGCACATGACAAAGAAATTGTAAAAGAACTTAATAATTTCAGAGCTGAAGATGGCCCTGCGGATAGTCATTGCATGCACAAGGAAACTTCTGTCAAGCACATTGAAATCAAGAGCCCTGAGTCTTCCAATGATGAGGGTCTCCAGCATTCAAAAGTGACTTTCTTCATGTCTCCAAATATTATGTCAGTGAAAAGTAGAACTGACCAAAATCTAGACATCGATTGTAACAGTTCCATTTCCCAAAGTCCAAAATTCCAGATTCCGCAGACTGTGTTTTATGGTCAAAACACTCCGCTCAAACTACATTCTGCATGTAGAAAGCAACACTCAGAAGTGGAGAAGTTTTGTGGATCGACACAACCCAAACATGTCGTACACAGGGGCCCTACAAATGAGTCAACGCCTAATAAGACATCAGCGGACATTTCTACGGTTTCTATAGAAAATGAAGGCAGAAAAAGTGAGCAGAATGCAACAGAAGAGACCACCAGAGTTAATGCACAAAATAAAGGCCAAAATAAGACCATAACCTCCTTCAGCCAAAGTATTCGTATAACATTACCATCTTCTGTCAAGAACACTGTGAGGGACTATTTCAAGCACACTGATGCCAAGTCTTCAAGTAGTTCCCAAGAGGTGACTGCGGAAAGTAATCTGGCCCAGAATAGAACAGAGAACTGTAACCGCCAGGGTACAGAAGACTCCAGGAAGACACAGGAGCGCGACTCTTTGGTAGAGGAATCTTCTGTGTAAAATGGTTGACAAATGCAAATATGTTTTTGTTGTGTAAAGTAGGAAATGTTTCTTTGAGAGAGAAGATTGTACAGAGATCAAGAGGTGTACAATTCTGCTGTACAAAGCTTTCCTGCCTGTACTAAGTTTACTCTACTCTAATTTGACTGTTGAGTGTGAAGAATCTTCTTGGGACAATTTACTAAGAATTGTATCATAGTTTGGTCCAAAAACTGTCTTTCATGGTTTTCAGCCCATTTACTATGTGTTTGTAAGATGTTTTTCAACATGGTGACCAAGGAGGAGGAAAGTGGTTGGATAGAGATCATGGCTCAAACTGCGATCGTGTGAGTCAAAATTGTAATGAAATTTATTGTGAGTTGAAAGTAAGTCAAGAAATTGATGGTGTGAACTTAGAACAGACCGTCTTTGGCTTCCAGCACAAGCGACTTTGATAAATTTGCGACATTTTAAGACTGTCCAGTCTAAGGCTCCAATTCTTCAAGACTAGCGATGTTCACGCCGTTCTTGTGCTGGAGTCAAACGCTCCTGATTCATTAAGAGGTGCAGGCCTCTGAACAAATCTGAGCGTCTGACGTGTGGTGCGCACCTTCATGTGCCTCGGAGGTGAATAAAATGAATTAGATGAGCCGCTCCTCAGTCCTGTCCCCACCCGGCCTTGTTTGGCAGAGTTTGGTGAATCTGTCGTGGAAACGTCAAGAGTTGCTATATTTTTGTACAACTCTCTGTTGACCGAGAAAAAGCGAATCGCACTTTACTGAATCAGGACTTAAGTTTTCATTGTGCAAAATTTGGATGGCTTTAGTAAATCAGCCCATTATAATTTATTACTACATGATATTATTGTTCTACTATCACTGCCAATCGATGGAGTCCTCTTATTGGTCGTATAAGGCATTTTTTGACTACACTGGTATATGGCTTATCCCAAATGCATCCGAATCTTTCAGCAATCAGGGTGAATATTGCATGAACTAGTTGTCTTTCATTACTCTACAAATATTTGTTTGGGAACGGAGATATAGATAGATTACTAGATCTGGCAGTCTCCAATGAGTCCAGGAACTGGGCCACAGAGTGGTGTTTTAAGAAGATCCCCAAGAAGAAAAAGTTCCTGTAAAATTATAAATATTGCCATGTTTTATAACATTTTTATGGAATCTGACTCCAAATGTTTTGAATTCACAGTGACATAAAGAGAATCTGATGGCTGATACTTGCTGCCTGATCTAACATGTATCAGGCACCGGCAGTATGAAATCAGCCCAGTGAGAAGTATTTATTTATTATTTATTTTCCTCACTTATATAGCGCCATCATATTCCTCAGTGCTTTACAGACATTATCATCACTATCCCATTTGGGTCACATTCTAGATTCCCTATCAGAACCTGCAAGAAACCCACGCAAACATGGGGAGAACATACAAATTCCTTGCAGATATCGTCCTATTTGAATCTCAGGGCAAGAAACATACTATAAAATCCACTGGGACCGAGCTGCACTGGATACTATTCGGATAGGCGGTCTCTTGTGGCTTCTCCTCACCCACTGCCCTGGATTGACAAGTCTCTGCCTACAAGTACAATCAGTGTGTAGTCCAGTGCAGCAGGCGGGGAGCTCGGTCACTGGCATCCAGGGCAGCAGGCGGGGAGAAGCCATTGGAGACCATCTGCCTGTCCAACTAGTCTCCAGCGCAACTCGGTCACTGGCAGCCAGGGCGGCAGGCGGGGAGAAGCCACCGGAGATCATCTGCCTGTACATCTAGTCTCCAGCGCAGCTCAGTCACGGCAGCCAGGGCAGCAGACCGGGAGAAGCCACCAGAGACCATCTGCCTGTACATCTAGTCTCCAGCGCAGCTCGGTCACTGGCAGCCAGGGCAGCAGACGGGGAGAAGCTGCCGGAGACCATCTGCCTGTACATCTAGTCTCCAGCTCGGTCACCGGCAGCCAGGGCAGCAGGCGGGGAGAAGCCACCGGAGATCATCTGCGTCCATCTAGTCTCCAGCGCAGCTCGGTCACTGGCAGCCAGGGCAGCAGGCGGGGAGAAGCCACCGGAGATCATCTGTGTCCATCTAGTCTCCAGCACAGCTCAGTCACGGCAGCCAGGGCAGCAGACAGGGAGAAGCCACCAGAGACCTTCTGCCTGTACATCTAGTCTCCAGTGCAGTTCAGTCACCGGCAGCCAGGGCAGCAGACTGGGAGAAGCTGCCGGAGACCATCTGCCTGTACATCTAGTGTCCAGCTTGGTCACTGGCAACCAGGGCAGCAGACGGGGAGAGGCCATCGGAGACCATCTGCCTGTACATCTAGTTTCCAGGGCAGCTCGATCACTGGCAGCCAGGGCAGCAGGCGAGGAGAAGCCACCAGAGATCATCTGCGTCCATCTAGTCTCCAGCACAGCTCGGTCACGGCAGCCAGGGCAGCAGACAGGAAGAAGCCACCAGAGACCATCTGCCTGTCCATCTAGTCTCCAGGACAGCTTGGTCACCGGCAGCCAGGGCAGCAGGCAGGGAGAAGCCACCAGAGACCATCTGTCTGTCCATCTAGTCTCCAGGACAGCTTGGTCACCGGCAGCCAGGGCAGCAGACGGAGAAGCCACCAGAGACCATCTGCCTGTCCATCTAGTCTCCAGGACAGCTTGGTCACCGGCAGCCAGGGCAGCAGACAGGGAGAAGCCACCAGAGACCATCTGCCTGTCCATCTAGTCTCCAGGACAGCTTGGTCACCGGCAGCCAGGGCAGCAGACGGAGAAGCCACCAGAGACCATCTGCCTGTCCATCTAGTCTCCAGAACAGCTTGGTCACCGGCAGCGTGCAGATGATGTTTGTCTCTGATATGCCACAGCATCTTGGAGTCGGACATACCGGACTGAGATCACACAGCCGCTGCCGGCTCACTGCTGCCTACGGATCGCGCTGCATGTATCAGCTGTCAGGTTCCCTTTAAAGAGAATCAGAATCGGGATGACAGAGTTTCCAACTTCCCACCTTCTGGGGAAACAAGTAATTTGTGAACATTAGTGCATTATTGGCCGTAATACTGTATACTTGGGAACATGAATGTTGACAATGGTTTGTGAATGTGATCAGAAAAAAGTTATGGTAAAGAGTGATTGTTATCAACCCTCAAGATTTTATGACTGTGACAATCGGAGATTACCTGGATATTTAAAGTGTGTTTACGTTGTAGGTTATTGTTGCCAGATGGATTTATTATGAAGTGTGTCAATACATGAAAGCTAAATTCTGACAATTTCTGACTTGGAGCCTTAAGCTGCTAAAAGAAGACATTTCAGCACTCGTGATTTCTGTAAATGAGAGTATTCTCCATAAAATGTGGTATAATCTCTTCTTAGAACTTTCCCTTGTACGCTCCTTGCGTTTATTAATAAATTGACAACTGGGTGTGACTAGTTGTGGGTGTGTCACTACATGATCCAATGTTGGCCAATCAGTGCTGAAAGATTTTTGACAAAGGAAATGGTAACAACCAATTGTCAGTTTATCCAAATATAGAAGCCGATCCTGCTGCCTGCACTGCGGGAGGCATGAATATAGACTGGATCCTTCATTACAAATATATATCCGTAGAGCTCTCCTCCGGACCCCTGAGCCCCAGTGATTTCAGTAGGAGGCTTTTCTGTCCAATTCTGAGGCAGACATTTTGAAAGTGGCAAAAATGAGGTTGTGATCCCCCGACTCCTTGTGTACAAAGATGACACCCTCCTCCATGAGCAACATCTCCGATACCATGACATTAGGTATTCATGATGCCCGTGAGTTTCGCTTAAATTGACCAATACCTTAATCACTAGTATCTACTTACTTCCCACACTGTTGTGGCCCCCACCCCAATAATTACACATAAAACATTCGTTTGGATAAATTTGGCCACAGCAGCCATCTTTTATTAACATTTAAACATAACAGTTTATAAACATTGAAACCCCAGGGAAGGCGGTCCTCGAAGCCCCAAGAGTCAACCAACTCGTATCCAATCTCCCAAATTTGGCCTCCAGGTCGTGTCCCTGCCCCCAGCCGCTAGGCACCAGCTCAGAGACGCTTAAAGACTCGCCCGGCCAATATCCGCCAAAAATCCCACATCCCCAGTCTTCTCGACTGTATAACCACCAATTCTCTAAGCCACACCAGGGGGAGTCCAGGATCTCACACATCCCCCCCCCCTCCAAGCCGCCATTTCTTAGCACCACCAACTTCGAGGACCTCTTTCCCCCCCCCCCGCCTTGCTGCCGCGACGACGCATAACTAATTCGCCTCTAGCGCCACGAATCTAACCCTCGCTGCCTTAACTAAAATTAACCTTAAAATTCCTAAACTGTGATCCAAACCAGTAATTACCCCATTCAAAAAAGGGAGGGTGGGTGGGAGCTTGCTATCTAATTCAGAGGGGCACCAAAATGGTTGCTCCTCTAAGATGGGTGCCCCCTTTTATAATCAACCCCCCCTTTTCACCCCCACCTTCCTGCCCCCCTTTGCCCTCAGCCAATGCATAATCCCCAATTCAAATAGTGCCCTCACCTCACTCCACAATATTGCCCCCACCTTTTCGCTCACCCCCTATAGGCCCATTCAACCTTGTCATGTCGTCCTCCCTCAAAGGCCTGCGGCCTAGTCTGTCCTCACTTGACATTAGGTATTCATGATGCCCGTGAGTTTCGCTTAAATTGACCAATACCTTAATCACTAGTATCTACTTACTTCCCACACTGTCGTGGCCCCCACCCCAATAATTACACATAAAACATTCGTTTGGATAAATTTGGCCACAGCAGCCATCTTTTATTAACATTTAAACATAACAGTTTATAAACATTGAAACCCCAGGGAAGGCGGTCCTCGAAGCCCCAAGAGTCAACCAACTCGTATCCAATCTCCCAAATTTGGCCTCCAGGTCGTGTCCCTGCCCCCAGCCGCTAGGCACCAGCTCAGAGACGCTTAAAGACTCGCCCGGCCAATATCCGCCAAAAATCCCACATCCCCAGTCTTCTCGACTGTATAACCACCAATTCTCTAAGCCACACCAGGGGGAGTCCAGGATCTCACACATCCCCCCCCCCCCTCCAAGCCGCCATTTCTTAGCACCACCAACTTCGAGGACCTCTTCCCCCCCCCCGCCACCAACACCAATGTCCTGACACCTCAGACATTTGTGTCCCGCCACACCAGCAGCCCTTTTTCGATGCCCTCCTGCACCGCAAGACACCATAAATCTAGACCGATAGCATTGAAGTGTACTCCATCCTTTCTCCAATATTCACCCGTTCCCGACTCCAGATCCAAATGGCGAATTACCAGAGCCCCATTCATAGTAACATAGTAACATAGTTAGTAAGGCCGAAAAAAGACATTTGTCCATCCAGTTCAGCCTATATTCCATCATAATAAATCCCCAGATCTACGTCCTTCTACAGAACCTAATAATTGTATGATACAATATTGTTCTGCTCCAGGAAGACATCCAGGCCTCTCTTGAACCCCTCGACTGAGTTCGCCATCACCACCTCCTCAGGCAAGCAATTCCAGATTCTCACTGCCCTAACAGTAAAGAATCCTCTTCTATGTTGGTGGAAAAACCTTCTCTCCTCCAGACGCAAAGAATGCCCCCTTGTGCCCGTCACCTTCCTTGGTATAAACAGATCCTCAGCGAGATATTTGTATTGTCCCCTTATATACTTATACATGGTTATTAGATCGCCCCTCAGTCGTCTTTTTTCTAGACTAAATAATCCTAATTTCGCTAATCTATCTGGGTATTGTAGTTCTCCCATCCCCTTTATTAATTTTGTTGCCCTCCTTTGTACTCTCTCTAGTTCCATTATATCCTTCCTGAGCACCGGTGCCCAAAACTGGACACAGTACTCCATGTGCGGTCTAACTAGGGATTTGTACAGAGGCAGTATAATGCTCTCATCATGTGTATCCAGACCTCTTTTAATGCACCCCATGATCCTGTTTGCCTTGGCAGCTGCTGCCTGGCACTGGCTGCTCCAGGTAAGTTTATCATTAACTAGGATCCCCAAGTCCTTCTCCCTGTCAGATTTACCCAGTGGTTTCCCATTCAGTGTGTAATGGTGATATTGATTCCCTCTTCCCATGTGTATAACCTTACATTTATCATTGTTAAACCTCATCTGCCACCTTTCAGCCCAAGTTTCCAACTTATCCAGATCCATCTGTAGCAGAATACTATCTTCTCTTGTATTAACTGCTTTACATAGTTTTGTATCATCTGCAAATATCGATATTTTACTGTGTAAACCTTCTACCAGATCATTAATGAATATGTTGAAGAGAACAGGTCCCAATACTGACCCCTGCGGTACCCCACTGGTCACAGCGACCCAGTTAGAGACTATACCATTTATAACCACCCTCTGCTTTCTATCACTAAGCCAGTTACTAACCCATTTACACACATTTTCCCCCAGACCAAGCATTCTCATTTTGTGTACCAACCTCTTGTGCGGCACGGTATCAAACGCTTTGGAAAAATCGAGATATACCACGTCCAATGACTCACCGTGGTCCAGTCTATAGCTTACCTCTTCATAAAAACTGATTAGATTGGTTTGACAGGAGCGATTTCTCATAAACCCATGCTGATATGGAGTTAAACAGTTATTCTCATTGAGATAATCCAGAATAACATCCCTCAGAAACCCTTCAAATATTTTACCAACAATAGAGGTTAGACTTACTGGCCTATAATTTCCAGGTTCACTTTTAGAGCCCTTTTTGAATATTGGCACCACATTTGCTATGCGCCAGTCCTGCGGAACAGACCCTGTCGCTATAGAGTCACTAAAAATAAGAAATAATGGTTTATCTATTACATTACTTAGTTCTCTTAGTACTCGTGGGTGTATGCCATCCGGACCCAGAGATTTATCTATTTTAATCTTATTTAGCCGGTTTCGCACCTCTTCTTGGGTTAGATTGGTGACTCTTAATATAGGGTTTTCATTGTTTCTTGGGATTTCACCTAGCATTTGATTTTCCACCGTGAATACCGTGGAGAAGAAGGTGTTTAATATGTTAGCTTTTTCCTCGTCATCTACAACCATTCTTTCCTCACTATTTTTTAAGGGGCCTACATTTTCAGTTTTTATTCTTTTACTATTGATATAGTTGAAGAACAGTTTGGGATTAGTTTTACTCTCCTTAGCAATGTGCTTCTCTGTTTCCTTTTTGGCAGCTTTAATTAGCTTTTTAGATAAAGTATTTTTCTCCCTATAGTTTTTTAGAGCTTCAATGGTGCCATCCTGCTTTAGTAGTGCAAATGCTTTCTTTTTACTGTTAATTGCCTGTCTTACTTCTTTGTTTAGCCACATTGGGTTTTTCCTATTTCTAGTCCTTTTATTCCCACAAGGTATAAACCGCTTACACTGCCTATTTAGGATGTTCTTAAACATTTCCCATTTATTATCTGTATTTTCATTTCTGAGGATATTGTCCCAGTCTACCAGATTAAGGGCATCTCTAAGCTGTTCAAACTTTGCCTTCCTAAAGTTCAATGTTTTTGTGACTCCCTGACAAGTCCCCCTAGTGAAAGACAGGTGAAACTGCACAGTATTGTGGTCGCTATTTCCTAAATGCCCAACCACCTGCAGATTTGTTATTCTGTCAGGTCTATTAGATAGTATTAGGTCTAAAAGTGCTGCTCCTCTGGTTGGATTCTGCACCAATTGTGAAAGATAATTTTTCTTGGTTATTAGCAGAAACCTGTTGCCTTTATGGGTTTCACAGGTTTCTGTTTCCCAGTTAATATCCGGGTAGTTAAAGTCCCCCATAACCAGGACCTCATTATGGGTTGCAGCTTCATCTATCTGCTTTAGAAGTAGACTTTCCATGCTTTCTGTTATATTTGGGGGTTTGTAACAGACCCCAATGAGAATTTTGTTACCATTTTTCCCTCCATGAATTTCAACCCATATGGACTCGACATCCTCATTCCCTTCGCTAATATCCTCCCTTAAAGTGGACTTTAGACAAGACTTTACATAGAGACAAACCCCTCCTCCTCTCCGATTTTTACGATCCTTTCTAAACAGACTGTAACCCTGTAAGTTAACTGCCCAGTCATAGCTTTCATCTAACCATGTCTCGGTTATTCCCACTATGTCAAAGTTACCTGTAGATATTTCTGCTTCTAGTTCTTCCATCTTGTTTGTCAGGCTTCTGGCGTTTGCGACCATGCAGTTTAGAGGATTTTGTTTTGTTCCAATCTCCTCACTGTGGATTGTTTTAGAAATGTTCTTACCTCCCTTCTGAGTATGTTTTCCTGGGTCGTCTTTGTTCGAGTCTAATGTTTTTCTTCCCGTCCCCTCTTCTTCTAGTTTAACGCCCTCCTGATGAGTGTAGCGAGTCTTCTGGCGAATGTGTGTTTCCCAGGTTTGTTGAGGTGTAGTCCGTCTCTGGCGAGGAGTCCATCATACCAGTAATTCACACCGTGGTCCAGGAATCCAAATCCTTGTTGTCTGCACCATCGTCTTAGCCAGTTGTTTGCATCAAGGATCCTGTTCCATCTCCTGGTGCCATGCCCATCTACTGGAAGGATAGAAGAAAAAACTACCTGTGCATCCAGTTCCTTTACTTTCTTCCCCAACTCTTCAAAGTCCTTGCAGATTGTCGGTAGGTCCTTCCTTGCCGTGTCATTGGTGCCAACATGTATCAGAAGAAATGGGTGGACGTCCTTGGAGCTGAAGAGCTTTGGTATCCTATCGGTCACATCCTTGATCATCGCACCTGGAAGGCAGCATACTTCTCTTGCAGTTATGTCCGGTCTGCAAATGGCTGCTTCTGTGCCTCTCAGTAGTGAGTCTCCCACCACCACCACTCTTCGTTGCTTCTTGGCTGTACTTTTTGCTGTCACTTGTTGCTGTGTGCCCTTTTCTTTTTTGCTTGCTGGTATTGCTTCATTCTTAGGTGTGCCATCTTCATCCTCTACAAAGATTTGATATCGGTTCTTCAGTTGTGTGGTTGGTGATTTCTCCATGGTCTTCTTGCTTCTTTTGGTCACATGCTTCCACTCATCTGCTTTTGGAGGTTCTCTGACACTTTTTGCACCTTCTGTGACCAGTAGAGATGCTTCTGTTCTGTCTAGAAAGTCTTCATTCTCTTTGATGAGTTTCAAAGTTGCTATTCTTTCTTCCAGACCCCGCACCTTTTCTTCTAAAAGGGCCACTAGTCTACACTTCTGACAGGTGAAATTGGATTCTTCTTCTGGTCGATCTGTGAACATGTAGCACATGCTGCAGCTCACCATGTAGGTTGTCACATCTGCCATGTTGCTCCTAGATCCTGCTGACTTGCTGTGTGTTTTCCTTCTTGTGTAATCTACTCAGCCAAGCTCTCTTGCAATAATGTCCTACAGGCAAAAATTCTAGGCTTAGGGAGACTTCGCTTCTCCCAGAAGGCACCTGGAATATGCAAATTAGCCTCCTGAAGCTTGAATCCCTGGTTTCCGTACCATAAAACGTGAAATTGCCCTATTAACTTTTATTCTGGCCCTGTTGATACCCTGCACCGACCGTGCTCCGAACCAAACTTTCCTATGAACAATATCCGACCAGATTACTAATAAACGCGGGAACATAGCCCACAACCTTAAAACATCAAATTTGATGTCGTTGATCAGTTCTCTACAAGGGCGTTTACCAAGATCGTTGCCCCCCAAATGAATCACCAATAAATCCGGCACCCGGTCCAAACGCCCAAACTTATGAAATTCTGGCAAGAGCTGCTTCCAGTACATTCCACGTTTTCCAATCCAACGTATGGTCGCTGATGACTTTTCCACACCGAGCTGTCTCCCTTGAGGGCGAACGTCCGCTCGCATCGCTGCCCAAAATACAAACGAATGGCCCATAATCCATGCAAGTAAAGGCCTTTCTCCTGAAAAGAAAAACAACAAACCAAAACATAGTAATCGCAAAGCACGACCCGATGAAATCTTCCCCCAACTCAAAACACCCTTCAGACCAAGGACGGGCGAATATAAGACCTAAACCTCGTGGATTCCCAACGGCCAATCCTCCGCACCACGTCCTCACCTAAACCTCTTCTTGCCGCTTCCGTAGCTGCATCTATCCTAAATGAGTGACCCGAAAATTTCTCTGCCGAAATACCTACTCGCGTCAAACAGCGCTTAAAGATGGTGACAAACTGATACCTAGATAAAAACGATCCATCCCCGTGCAACAACAGTGGCTCATCATCCCAAACCTTCCCCTTCGAAAACTCCCTAAAACATAATACAGGGCACAATGGGGAACCCATCACCTCAAATAGCACAATTTTACACCCTTTACCAGCCAAATCAGTTTTTGATTGACGCAGCCAAATCACGAGTTTATCCCCGTGCAAAACTACATCCCGACCCAGCAGCCCCCCCTTTTTATTCTTAGAGGGGCTGACCAACTCACCCAAGCGAAACGCCCCAAAGAATGCCAAAGCAAATGCCAACTTAAACAAAACCACCTCCGGTTGATTAGCACATATCCTTGGTAATTGTTCGCCTAACTGCAATAAAATCTCGTATGAAACAGGGCGTCGACCATCTAAGTTTTTCCAACCCTTACGCCACCCCTTCATCACCTGGAGGACCATAAATGATTTAGTGACGTCATGTAACCCCCTGAATCTAAAACCAAATGCTAAACCAGCCAAAAATTGATTAACTTTAGATACCGACCAACCTAAATCCCATTTCTGACCTAAAAGCAACAGCAATTTCTCGTCGTCATGCATATCCGATCCCAGCGACAAGTCCCAATCCACCCAAATATCCCAAGCCTTAACATAGTGCGACCAAGTTCCTGGTGCCAATGACCTAGACAGTAACCCTCTTACTGCCCCAACGGAAGCTTCCATAGTTCCTCCGGGCAAAACACTCGTACGAGATCCACTTGAGACATGTCATCTGGAACCCGATCCCACTGTGGATGAAAAATAGCATCACCAGTTAATGATTCATTAGACGGCCGAAATTCCGCAGTGACCCATAAATTAAACCGTAGGCCCAACCAAACCATATGCTGCAAAACTCTTAGCAACGCTGAATCCGCGGATGATAGTGAATTTAACGCTCTCACCGTGCCTTCCGATTCACAACCGAAACAAATCTTCCTGTTACAGACCTCAGATCCCCATAAAGATAAAGCAACAGCAATGGGAAAAACCACACACAGCAATCGGTTTACAGATAAACCGTTTTCCACCCATGAAGGCGGCCAACGACACGCCAACCAACTTCCTCGAAAGACCAAACAAAAACCCTGCTCGTCCACCGGGCCGATCTTAAAACCCAAATCCTCCGCAGGCACCAGCGGTGCAATCCATAGTGACTTCCCGTTATAAGAATCCAGAAAAGCATCCATACTTTCAGATCATCCTTTAAGGCCTTTCGAAGCCTGATAAAATGAGACGGGGACCGAACTCCTACAGTAGCCAAAGACAACCTGCGACAAAAAGCCCTCCCCATTGGCATGATACGGCATGCAAAATTCAACTTCCCCAACAATGATTGCACCACATGCAACGTCACCTTTTTTGACTCATAGACTCTCTTCACGTCCAGTCTCATGCTCACGAGTTTATCCATAGGTAACCGGCATTCCATTGCAACCGTATCTATCTCGATGCCTAAAAAACTCAAAGATGTTACCGGACCTACCGTCTTGTCAGCGGCTAACGGAACGCCGAACCTGCTTGACACACTCTCCATTGAGTGAAGCAAAATTGAACAGTCAGCGGAATGCGCTGGACCCACAAACAAAAAATCATCCAGATAATGGATGCAAGATCGGAGTCCCGATACATCTTTTACCGTCCATTCCAAAAACGTACTGAACAATTCAAAATATGCACACGACAGGGAACAGCCCATTGGCAAACAACGATCCACGTAAAAAACCCCATTCCAGAAACACCCCAACAAATGTAAACTATCCGGATTGACAGGAAGCAAACGAAAAGCAGCCTCAATATCGTTTTTTGCCAATAAAGCCCCCTGTCCACAAAGCCTTACCCACTCCATTGCTGTATCAAACGACGTATAAAGAACCGAGCACAACTGTGGATCAATGCCGTCATTCACTGACAAACCTTTTGGGAACGAAAGATGATGGATTAGCCTAAATTTGTTAGCCTCCTTTTTGGGCACCACCCTCAATGGAGAAACTCTCAATCCCTCCATAGGGAGAGATTGAAATGGGCCGGCCATTCTTCCAAGTGACACCTCCTTATTCAATTTATCCGAGACCACTTCTGGAAAATCGTATGCCGATTTTAAATTCTTTTTGGACCACTGCACCTTAACGTCCACAAAAGGTATTGAAAAACCATTCTTAAAACCATTTCTCAAAGTTGACGCTGCCTTTTCATCAGGATATCTACTTAGGAACCGCTCCATCTCTGCCAGACGCACTGGAGTCACCCCTTTTGTCAAATCCATCTGACCCTTTTTGTTTCCCTCCTCTAAAGCATCTTGCAGTTCCATGGGTACCTCCGCATGATGAACATTCGTGCTTAAACTTACACTTTGCCCCAAACCTGCATGTCCCTTCGTTGAAGGCAAAACACAGTCCCTTTTGCATAACCACCGAGTGCCCCGACTGTCCTGAACCCCCGGTGCCCCCAAGAAATGACTGAGAACCCTGACTCTGCCTGACCGGTGCTGTCACTCTCATCCACAATGAAATATCTTTGTGATCCCACCGAATATTTGGACGCACCGCTTTACGCTGACGAAACTGTTCATCGTATCTAATCCACCCTTGACCCCCATAAACCCTGTACGCCTCCCCAATGATATCTAAATAGCAAAACAAGGGTGCACAAGTTTCCGGCGATTTCTCCCCTATGACACTAGCAAAAATCGCAAAAGCCTGTAACCAGTTAGAAAAAGTACGTGGGATTAATCTAAACCTTCTCTTCTCTTCGTCCTCTTTTTTGGAATCATCCCTACGGGCTTTATCTAAATTGAAGCGCTCTAAAGGGAGCAGTGAAAATATTTCAACATACTCCCCTTTCCAAATTCTCTCTTTCACCTCAGGTTTCAAATGCGCGCCCAAAGGCCCCTCAAAACACATGTACACCTCCCCCCTAGCCGAATCATCAACCCGAACCGATTCATCCTTCTCTTTAGTCCCACTTTCCGCTGTCACCAAGCTTCCCTGCTGGACTACTTCACAACTACCAACTGATGCCAACCCCGGTGCCAATGGAGCCCCCTGCGAAATACTAGATCCTGGCCCATGTGAGTCGCCGACTCCCTCCGCCCCCGGGACCCCCCTCTCCCGAACGTTCCCCAACCATGCCGATAACGGCGATGGTTCAATCTGCCTACCCCTCGTCTCCCACATTTGGAACAAATCTTTTAACCCTTGCATTAAAATACCCGCACCAACACTAACCCCCCCTACAGAAACCTCCCCTCTACATGAATCAACACTAGGAGCTAGTGAAGGTAATAAAAAAGGTAAAACGGCACTCTCACCTGGCTGCCTGGGTGCTGTGATCCCAGCAGCCGCAGATCCCGGGTCCAGATGCGCTCCTACAGTCCGTGCTCCATGTCCGTGCGGGCTTGATGATCCACGAACTTCCATGGGCCAGTCCTGAGATGTCGCTGCGTTGATAGGACCCACAGGGTGGTCCCGATCCACGGATGCTGCCCGCGATGATTCAAGGCGCGCAGCGGGGCGCTCTGCCAACCCGCCCCCACTAGCTGCCTCAGCCCCCCCATATCCGAATGTCCTCGGCCCCTCCGCAGCTCCTGTCTGTACCCCCCTCTGACTATAATCCCAGGGATCCACATTATCTGCAGTTCTTCCAGCACTGCAACGGTTACTAGCAGCAGCAGCCAGCGAGTGGGCGGGGCTAAACCGGCGCCCATCACTGACCGCTCTGCGCTCAGGGGCCTGTGCTGCTGCCGCCTGAGAGTCTCTCATACCACGCCGAGCGGCGGCCCGGATGGATGGGCTCGCCGCCGCTCCTGTCTCAGGCTCCTGCCCACCGGCCATCCCCGGTGAGTACGCTGACCTCCCACGCCGCCGGTTGAGGCACCCGTCGCACAGGCCCCCGCCCGCCCCTCTGTAGTACTTGCCGACGCTGAGCCGGGCCCGTTCCAGGCTGGGCACCGGCCGCTCCTCTCCCTGGATCCGGCAACGCTGGTGTGGCACCCCTAGGGGTATTTGCCACAAAAACAGTTACTGACACTGGATACAAATACTAAAATAGCAAGACTGCACTACCACCTCCGACCAGAAGGGGGAGCTCCAGAGACTCCCCTTGATCTATTCTGGTCTGAGAGAAGAACTGGCAGTTGGGCTAAGGAGCTGAAAGTGAGAGGTCATACAGCTGAATTTCTAACAGCCCTATGACGGTTTCCAGGCCCAAATCACCGGCCTGAGGAGGAAAGGGACAGAGAAAAAGGACATTGTGAGAACCGGGTAGCATTAATCACTACCCAGAACAGGCGCAAAGACGGATACCGGATCCGTGGCTGTGTTCATTATATATAATACAGCAACCGGAAAAACGTGAGGTGATATCAGCTTCACTAGGGCCGGACGCAGCAACAGACACAGAGTTCAGCGGTACTCCTGGAGGGGGTAAGCCGATAAAAGGACTCGGGTTGCCTGTCGAACCAGGACCCGGAGGGGACAGATTGGGCCGGCAGCCAGTTCACATACAGCAGCAGGGCCATACAGAAACTGCGTACAATAAGAGGCGAAGACCCCAGCAAGGTCAAAGTAACTCAGAGTTCCCATACAGACTCCGGTGACAGGACTGGTTGTAAATCCCTTTATGTTGAAGTAAATTGGGTAAATGTTTCAGTGCCTCAGTCTTTCATTTGGACAATAGCCATCTATCTAGGATCGGGATCATCACCGCTGGGAGAACCTGCTGCTGATCAAGTAAGTGTCTGTTCCCTCACGATACCCTTACACTGTGCATTGCCTGAGGCCACAGCACCGGGTCAAGCCACCTGTGACATACCCCTCAAGAGACAGACCCCATTGGTCCGGTGCTGGGTACCCCGGTCTCTTGGGCGTCACAATTGGCGTCACGAACAGGATCGAGCCAGCCCATATACCGGGTATTGTGTGCCGTGATTGGAGCCCAAAACTTTGAAAACTTGGATGAAAAATCTTGAAAATTGACTTTATTAAAGAAAATTCCATTTCCCATTAAAAACTATTGAAAGTGACTTTTCCCCATTGGTTATAATGGAGTAAAGATGGCCGCCATCACCTCATAACCGTTAGGCACGAGACTGTTAATTGAGCTACGCTATTACCTGAGCCCCAGTCTAACTGAAAAACTTCAGAATCCGCCATTACAGAGCGCGTGGCGGGCGGGAGCAGCAGGGGGCGTGTCATTGTGGGTGGCACCAAGGTGAGCGCTCTGACGTCAGAGTAAGGGGAAAACCAATCCTGCTGCACAGCGGAACGAATCTACACTATCCCGACGGAAGCGGAGGACCGGAAGGGTCCGGATTAACTAAGGGGGCACAGTATGTCGCAGCACGGAGACGCCGCAGCACCTGGCAACGCTAATGCAGCTGAAAGACAGAGTGTCAATAGAGAGTCCGGCAGCGCAGCGGTGCAAGGAGTGGCGCCCATCATGCCGGTGCTGATGCCATATACCCCGGGTGGCCCGTGGCTTCCAATGTATGAAGGTGAGCCTAATACCCTTGAAAATTTCAGAGAAAAGATGCTGGCCCATTTTGACATGTTCCCTGTGGGTGAAGTTCAGCGTGTTAGTCTCCTGATGATGCAGTTAAGTGGCCATGCTAAGCGAGAAGTCACAGCATGGGCAGCTGATCTAAAAGACACTGTTGAACGCATATTTGCTGGATTAAAAGCTACATTTGAAACCACTGCCAGCAGCAAAGCTAAAATACGATTCTTTAATTGCAAACAAAAAGCTAATGAGGGCGTGAGAGACTTTGCCTTAAACCTGCAGGAAGCCCTTAAATCACTTACACTGGCTGAACCCATTTTTAACACCGGAGCGGATAAACTGCTAAGAGATCAATTTATTGAGGGACTCTACACCCCTTCTCACCGGGGGCATGTGAGCATGCTTGTTTTTAAGAACCCTGAATTGACATTTGCCCAATTAAAGGAGAGCGCTATACGTCTCCAGCTGGCAGAGGCACCTCGGGATCAGGATCCTGCGCAACCCATGGCAGAGGCACCTCAACAACAGGGAGTGCCAGTGACATCAGCTATGTCCGGGGCCATTGCTAAGCCCCTGGGGTCCAGTACTAATGACGCTCTTCAACAAAAGCTTGACTCTTTAACTGATGTTGTTGCTTCAATGGCTAAAACCATGCAGGAGATGAGAGGACCCAAGATGGAGTTGGCAAACTGTAGAGAGGATGTTCCATGGATGAGACCCCGGAGATACCCGACATGGAGAGGACGACCCCGCGACCGCTACCAACCGGATGGACAGCCCATTTGCCGCCGTTGCCAGCAGCCAGGCCACTTTGCACGAGATTGTGATTTAAACGGGAATCCCCTGGGAATGCGGGCCGCTTCGCAGGAATGAACTTTCAAGGCCCAACACCCTGGCACGACAGGTACATCGGAGGACGACCCATTATCCCTATCGTGCTGGACGGAATTCCCCTCAACGCTTTGCTGGACACAGGTTCCCAGATTTCATCTATACCGTATATCCTTTATAAGAGGTACTGGGCTGATGCAGATATTGATAAAGGGCCCTCTGATGTTGAACTAAATATATGGGCTAGTAATGGTAAGTTGGTACCGAAACTAGGATTCAGGGAGATGACCATAAAGATTGGTAAAGTAGAATTGAAGAAACGGTATAATTGTTGTTGATGTTAACCGGCGGAACTGTGAACCAACTGTATTGATAGGAATGAATGTGTTAGAGAACTGCTTTTCCGAAGTTATTTCTGTCTTACAGCAAATTGCTGAAACTGCCCAATCCTGCCAGCAGAGAGTTCTCCAAAGGGAAATAAAAGTATTGATGTTAAGGCAACAGGTAGAAGTTGCAGGTGGAGAAATCGGCAGTGTGAGGGTAAGTGATCCAACGTCTATTGTAATCCCACCAAAAACAGAAATGCTGGTATGGTGTAGAGCAGCCATTGGTACTAAGGGACGAGATTATCAAGCCTTAATAGAACCAGTATACACCGACAGCAGGCCCACTATACTCACAGCACGAGGGGTAGTCGAGGTACACCGGGGACGAGTGCCGGTACGACTTTTGAACTGTGGAGAGGAAGAGGTCACTTTGCCAAGGTATGCTACAGTGGCAAAGCTATATACTGTTGACAACAATGCCATCACAACCATTGAGCCCTTAGAACCAACCTGTCAGGTGGAAGGCAACGGCTCAGATGGAGAATTGGAGGATTGGTGCCAACAGCTAAACGTGGGCATAAGTTCAACACCTACCCATCAAAAACAAGGGGTGTATAGGCTAGTGACGGAATATGAACAAGTCTTCAGTAAACACCCATTGGACTTCGGACGGATAGGAGGGGTAGAACACACAATCCCCACCGGTGACCATCCCCCAATAAAAGAAAGATATAGACCCATACCGCCCGCTCACTATCAATGTGCAAAAGATATGCTGAGGGAGATGAAACAGGCCGGGGTAATAAGAGACAGCTGTAGCCCCTGGGCGGCCCCTCTAGTGATTGTCAAAAAAAAGGACGGAACCATGAGAATGTGCGTAGACTACCGGCGGATTAATAACATCACCCATAAAGACGCCTACCCCTTGCCTAGGATAGAAGAGTCCTTGACTGCTTTGAAATCTGCTAATTATTTTTCCACCTTAGACTTAACAAGTGGGTATTGGCAAGTCCCTGTGGCTGAGAGAGATAAGGAAAAGACGGCATTCACCACACCAATGGGTCTATGTGAATTTAATCGCATGCCATTCGGACTCTGCAACGCATCCGGTACCTTCCAGCGGCTGATGGAATGCTGCCTCGGACACAAGAACTTCGAGACTGTCCTCCTGTACCTAGATGATGTGATCGTCTACTCAAAGACTTACGAACAACTCTTAAAAGATCTGGCAGAAGTGTTCGAAGCCTTATCCAGGTATGGCATGAAAATCAAGCCATCCAAATGTCACCTTCTCAAGCCAAAGGTACAGTACCTGGGACACATCGTGAGTTCGGAGGGAGTAGCACCGGATCCCGAGAAAATAAGCGCCATAAGGGATTGGCCAAGACCTACCAACGCAAAAGAAGTGAGGCAATTCCTGGGATTGGTGGGTTACTATCGCAGATTTATAAAAGGATTTACCAAGTTGGCAGCACCCTTGCAAGACGCCTTGGTAGGTCAGACGAAGAAACCTTCAAACCGAAACCCTCCTTTTCAGTGGAACGATGAAAGGGAAGACTCCTTTGAACAACTAAAAAAGGCACTAACCGGAGAAGAGGTTCTGGCATACCCAGATTACCATCAACCTTTCATCCTCTACGCCAATGCCAGTAATGTGGGACTAGGAGCGGTGCTGTCACAAAAGCAAGAAGGTCGGGAGAAAGTCATCGCCTTTGCAAGTAGAAAGCTCCGGCCTACTGAAAGATATTCAGAAAATTACAGCTCCTTCGAATTGGAACTACTGGCAGTAGTTTGGGCTGTGACTGAACGTTTCAAACACTATCTGGCCGCTGCAGAATTTATTGTCTATACTGACAACAATCCGTTGACCCACCTGGACACAGCCAAATTAGGTGCGTTAGAACAGCGATGGATAGCCCGGTTATCTAATTACAACTTCATAATCAAGTATCGAGCAGGTCGCAAGAATGGAAATGCCGATGCCCTATCCCGGATGCCACACTTGAGAGATGTAGAAGAAGAAACGGGGGAGCTTGAAGAAATTGAACTACCAGCCTTCCATCATCCCAAGGCAAAACCTCATCAGTCAAGTACCTATCAGAAACAACAAGAGGTGAATTTTAATCCGATAGCACACCATAGATGGGCTGACACCCAAGACAGCAATCCGGCTGTGAAGTTGGTGAAGGAACTGCTGACTGAGCAAAGTGCATATCCCGATGAGGATGCCCCAGAAGAGACGCATCAACTCTGGAAAGAGAGAGGCAAAATGTTCCTGTATCAAGGGAAGCTCTGTAGAAGGTACACCAATCCGAAAACACATGAATTGGTTTGGCAGATTATCGTGCCTAAACAAAATGTGAAGATGGTCCTCGAAGCTTACCATAATGGTGCTGGTCACTTCGGTTGGAAAAAGTTAGAAGTACTTCTAAGAGAAAGATTTTATTGGGTCGGGATGAGAAAATCAATCGAACAGTGGTGCAGAAACTGTGGCCCGTGCAACCTCAGAAGAAATGATCAAAAGAACCAAAGAGCACCACTGCAGCCCATAATCACCAAACAACCACTTGAACTTGTAGCCATAGACCACGTGAAGTTGACACCAAGCCGGTCCGGCTATGTCTATGCCTTGACCATCATGGACCATTATTCACGCTTCTTGGTAGTAGTACCCGTAAAAGATCTGACTGCAAAAACAGCAGCCAAAGCGTTCCAAACATACTTTTGTAGACCCCATGGATATCCGGAACAGGTTCTCACCGACCAAGGTACAGCCTTTGAATCAGAGATCTTCAGAGAATTCTGTAATATGTATGGTTGCAAAAAGATCCGGACGACGGCCTATCATCCACAAACAAACGGCTTATGCGAGAAGATGAACCATATTGTAATAGAACTACTAAAGACTTTACCTGAGACAGAAAGGAATCAATGGCCAGAGAAATTGCCTGACTTGGTGGATATGTATAATCATGTCCCGGTGAGCTCCACCAATTGCACCCCAGCTTACCTTATGCGTGCAAGACCCGGCCAATTACCAATCGATCTAGAAATGGGAATTCTGAAACCAGACGCAGAAGTCCAAGACTCCAATTGGGATATCATACGGCAAAAGCAGTATCGCCAAGTGCAAGAGAGTGTGGAAAGAAGCCTTCAGCAACTAGAAAAAGACAAGAGCGAACTCTCAACCAGAATGCTCTAGCGACCCCATTAATACCGGGTGACCAAGTGCTCAAGAGAAATCGTCGAACCAATAAACTAGACAATCAGTGGGAAGCCGTACCCTACACAGTTTTACCAACAAGAATGGATAATCCTAAAATGTGCCTCATTAGCAAAAACGGGGGCTTAACATCTGTACTAGTGTCAAGAGACAATCTTAAATTATGTCCGGAAGCATTGAAAGAGCCAGAAGTTGTCCAGCCAGAACCAGAAGTTATTCAACCCATACAGGTTCAACCAGTAAAGGAAAAAGAAGAGGAAATGTATCACACCTGTATAGGAGACTTTCCCAAAACCCTACTAACATACTAACATGTGCAGTAGTGGTTCCCATGGTGGCCTTTTACCCAACACCGAACCCAATACCAGAAGTCCCAAGACAGGAAGAGGCTGACCCCGTACTACGGGATGTTCGAGGTCAGGAAGAACAGATTCCTGATCAGAGTAATCCCATTCACGGTGGACTTGCCAATTCCATAGTCGTGGAATTATCTTTAGCAGAGCGGGCAGATACTACATCCGCAGTAGACAGTAGTACACCACATGAAGAGACACCGCTATTACGTAGATCACAGCGTAGTACCCAGGGTCAATTACCGGCCAGGTATGCGGATTACCAACTATAAAACTATAGTCATTGTTATCATTCTGCAACGTTTAAGCCCAGTACCTACAGAGACTTGTCTGTATGAACTTCTTGCATATTCTTGAACTTTTTATCAGCCCGGAGGCACTATATCAAAGCTCCGGAAAGACTGCTTTTTGAACTTTGCTTTTTGCTCTTTTTGAACTTTCTTTAGACTTTATATTGGTAACTCCATTGGAAAAATGGAACTAAATTCTTGGACACAAAGTGCAGTGCCTTTCCTAGTACCTTCAAGGATAGAACTGTGTTCATGGACGCTATTTGAAGTGACTTTTTACAGAACATATTAATTGTTATTTCAAAATGTTATCGTCCCACAGTCCCGGAGTACTGTTCTTAACTAAGGGGGAATGTGGCACCCCTAGGGGTATTTGCCACAAAAACAGTTACTGACACTGGATACAAATACTAAAATAGCAAGACTGCACTACCACCTCCGGCCAGAAGGGGGAGCTCCAGAGACTCCCCTTGATCTATTCTGGTCTGAGAGAAGAACTGGCAGTTGGGCTAAGGAGCTGAAAGTGAGAGGTCATACAGCTGAATTTCTAACAGCCCTATGACGGTTTCCAGGCCCAAATCACCGGCCTGAGGAGAAAAGGGACAGAGAAAAAGGACATTGTGAGAACCGGGTAGCATTAATCACTACCCAGAACAGGCGCAAAGACGGATACCGGATCCGTGGCTGTATTCATTATATATAAATACAGCAACCGGAAAAACGTGAGGTGATATCAGCTTCACTAGGGCTGGACGCAGCAACAGACACAGAGTTCAGCGGTACTCCTGGAGGGGGTAAGCCGATAAAAGGACTCGGGTTGCCTGTCGAACCAGGACCCGGAGGGGACAGATTGGGCCGGCAGCCAGTTCACATACAGCAGCAGGGCCATACAGAAACTGCGTACAATAAGAGGCGAAGACCCCAGCAAGGTCAAAGTAACTCAGAGTTCCCATACAGACTCCGGTGACAGGACTGGTTGTAAATCCCTTTATGTTGAAGTAAATTGGTTAAATGTTTCAGTGCCTCAGTCTTTCATTTGGACAATAGCCATCTATCTAGGATCGGGATCATCACCGCTGGGAGAACCTGCTGCTGATCAAGTAAGTGTCTGTTCCCTCACGATACCCTTACACTGTGCTTTGCCTGAGGCCACAGCACCGGGTCAAGCCACCCGTGACATACCCCTCAAGAGACAGACCCCATTGGTCCGGTGCTGGGTACCCCGGTCTCTTGGGCGTCACACTGGCGTTCCTTCCGATGAAGGGGAGGCCGACACCTCCCCCCGCTGTAGGCCCCGCCGACTGGTGTGATTCCTCCCAGCTCCCTGGCAGCGCCCGCTAGAGCCACGGTCTGCTGCCGGAACCGGAGGGTCCCCTGAGGGGCTCCTCATACGGCGCCGGGCCCTGGGGGTGACCTCGGGGATCAGGCGCTCCGGAGGCCGAGACCTCCGAGGCCGGCGGCCCTCCGTCATTATAGTAGCTGACCCGGCTCCCCCTTCAGGAAGCAGGCCTTGTAGCGACGCCTGCAGCCAACCTGCGCCCCTAGTTCTAGCTGCATCACGAAGATGCTGAAGAATTGCCTCAACCTCCATCTGACTCTCTCTCCCACAGAGCTTGCTATCTAATTCAGAGGGGCACCAAAATGGTTGCTCCTCTAAGATGGGTGCCCCCTTTTATAATCAACCCCCCCCTTATCGCCCCCACCTTCCTGCCCCCCTTTGCCCTCAGCCAATCCATAATCCCCAATTCAAATAGTGCCCTCACCTCACTCCACAATATTGCCCCCACCTTTTCGCTCACCCCCTATAGGCCCATTCAACCTTGTCATGTCGTCCTCCATCAAAGGCCTGCGGCCTAGTCCGTCCTCACTTGAGTCCATCAGAGGCGGCATAGTGTATGGGGACAGTTTGGCTACTCAGAGAGCGATCCTTGCAGGGTTTATCTCGGTATGAAGCCCGAGGAGCGCGCTGCTCCCAGCTCCTGAGTGCCTGCATTGCCGGGGCGGTGCACTCCTGAAGATTGACAGTTCAGACCAGCGGCATGGTCGCACCTCTAGTCCAAACTGCGCTCCCTCTCAGGCTACAAGATCATGAAGCTTTGCCTCGGCAGCACGAGAGACGGAAAACTGGTTAAATCCAGCAATCAGATCTGCTTTATATAGGGGCAAGCAGGCTGTAAGGCATAGCCGCAGCTGCACCACGTGCTTCTTTGCTGGATAACTGACCAGGCCGGGGCTGCAGGTTGGGTTGTAACTAGAGATGAGCAGATGTGTAGAAGTTCAGGTTCGTCGGGTTCAACCGAAGTTTAGTCCAAAGTTTGGTTCGGGTATCAGAACTGTACCCAGACTTGAACCTGACCCAAACCCCATAGAAATCAATGTGGACCTGAACATTGGAGCTGGAAAATCTCAATTGTAAAGATACTGGTTTTCACAACCACTTTGCAGATATATGAACCCTTTAATCCAGATCACAGTGAACAATTTTCTAGTCACAAGTGTCCGTCATCCAGACACAACGATTCGGGAGTCCTGGCATTGCGCCTCTTAGCAGTGTTAGAAAATATCTGCACAATTTTGTGGTCACGTAAAGCAAGTGATATCGGGCCATCGGGTATCGACAGCATGACAAACAGTGCTGTGGGATTAGAGCAGTGGCACAGTATTATGGACGCTGCAAGAGAGAAGTGTGATGAGAGTCCTACTGAGAGCGTCGCTTACAGGGGAAGTATCAGCCGGAAGAATGACATCAGGATTTCATTGGAAAGGCTGCTTTTTATGTTGTATACAGATATAATAAGAATGCAATTCCCAGTGTAGTCAGTCAAGCAGTGACAATACAGCGACGTTTCCTGCTTCCACACCTCACCGGCCAGCTTTGCCATGTACGCTGTGACAGGATGAGAAAAGCCATCTTAACATTACTTAGAGGGGCATTGTCAAATTTGAAAGTGGTCTCCTATCCAAACGAGGGGATGTCACCTTTTTTTTTTTTAGAAAATTGTAAATTTGTTTAAAAAATTACAATGTGCAGCCCCGTTCGTGACACACCACTGGAATCAGGATTTCTGCAGCTAGATTATACTGTTCTTAGATGAGGTGGCAAAACCTGACAAATTCCCTTTATAAAGAATCTGTCAGCAAGTTTTCCCCCTTTACCTGATAGCAGCATGTACAAAGATTCCAGTGATATTGGGCTGCTTGCTGTCATTTTAATAAAATAAATGTTCTCACTCCTGCAGAGTCAGCAGTGCTCTGAATGCTGAGCTTAGTATAACCCACCCACACCACTGATTGGCAGCTTGTACACTGTGTATAGTCAGAAAACTGCCAATCAGTGATTGCACGGGGTTATGCGGAGCTCATACATATAGAGGACTACATGCAGCAGGCTTACTAGTCCCCTAGTGATAATCTCCTGCTTATAAGACAGTGATTTTATCAATACGGCAGCAAGCAGCACAGAAAGTGACACATCGCTGAAAATCAGGGTCTCTGTCCCTACATTATGCTGGTGAAAAAACCTGCTGACAGATTCCCTCTAATACCTGCACATTTCAGAGACTGCAACTCAACAGTCGCAATGTAACCAAAGCTGCTGCATTTCGGAAAGACCAAATTTTCTCTCGTTACTTGCGATTGGCGGCCTGATATTTCCAAACTTCATGATATGCAGAAATAGTCCGTATTTCGTAATCTTCTGGCTGCGGGTTTATTTTTACTGTTATTTTATATAAGACCCATCACACTTCGTTTTCCCTTTCACCACTATGTAAATAAATTGCTGATATTCTCCACTCGTCAGACGCACAGGAGGCGCGAAGATTCATTGCGAATGTCGTTCCCCGGGAAAGGAAAAGCATCGTCTAATCATTCTCCTGGTGAATTAATGTAACGTACGAGCAGAACGTGTTTACAAACAGTGAGAAGTTCTATGCGGCGTTTCCCACCGTGTCCAGGCAGCGTCCAGACTAATGAGCCGGAGACACCGCTGTAGATGGCGATGTGTCCGGGGCGTAGCGAGGCGCCGAACTCACAACACTTAGGCTTTAAGGAGCTGTACATCTATCTGTTTCACGTTTTTATTCCTTTTTCACAGTTGTCTCGACTTTAATAAAGTTAAATAGATTCTTCACTAATATATGGCTGTGTGTTATTCTTATATTAATGTTATTTATTATTATAATAATATTACATTGATGTTACTTTATTATTACATTATAATTATATCCATGTTATTTATTATTATTATTATTATTATTATTATTATTATCCAATAATTATAATCTTAGGATGGCCATTTTATCAGAATGCAGCCACTCCTCGGCTCTTCTGTTCACTTGTCGTAAACTCCGCTAATTCAGTGCACAAATAACATGCACAATGTGCTGCTCGGCGGTGACATGGTTAATAAGACGCGCAGTGACGCCGCTCGGGTTTCTTTCTCAAACTTGTATTTTTAGACCTTTTCCTGCGTGTCTGTGGGCATCAGATTCACATGGGGCCCGCCAGGTATTTCCACTAAGCACAGACTGGCGTCTATCGGAGTGGCGGATGTGTTTTCACAGCGGAGGCTCGTCCAGATACTCGCCATTACTTGGTGCTTCTCATGACGCAATGTTTCTGGAGCGGCTCCAAGCTGAGTGGCCTCTGCTGCATCTCGGACGTTTCTCCATTTTGTACCTTGGGAACAGGGAGGGAGTTAAAAAATAGCCTGAAAGCGGCTCAGACGGTCCGGGCAAAGCAATGAAGGGCCTTGTGTTTGGTGTGATGTGCACCTCCTCTGAGTACATGAGGAAAAGCAAACTGCAGACAGATTCTGTGCACCAGATATGTACAACGGGGAGGAAAGATTAAGGGGCTGTCTGTTCCCGATTCCCGGATATTCTTTGTGCAATTATTGAGTCTTGTGCGATTTCATAGAATCCTAGAATGCTACAGGTGGAAGGGACCCCCAGGCTCATCGTGTCCAACCCCCTGCTCAATGCAGGATTCACTAATCCACCTCAGACAGATAGATGTCTGTCCAACCTCTGAATACTTCCATTGAAGGAGAACTCACCACCTCTCGTAGCAGCCTGTTGCACTCACTGATCACCCTAACTGTCAAAAATGTTTTTCTAATTTCTAATCTGTATCTTCTTTTCAGTTTCATTCCATTGATTCTCGTGTTTCCATGTGCAAGTGAGAATAATGATGATCCCTCTACACTGTGACAGCCCTTCAGATATTTGTAGACAGCTATTAAGTCTCTTTTTAACCTTTTTTTTTTGCAAGCTAAACATTCCCATGTCCTTAGACAGTTCCTCGTAGGACATACTTTGCAGTCCGCTCACCATCCTGGTAGCTCTTCTCTGAACTTGCTCTAGTTTCTCAATGTCTTTTTTAAAATGTGGTGCCCAGAACTGGACACAGTAGGTAGGTAGTAGTGAGGCCTGACCAAGGAGGAATAGAGGGGGATAATGACTTCACATGGTCTAGAGTCAGACACTATGCTTCTCTTAATACATCCTAGAACTGTGTTTGCCTTGTTTGCTGCTGCATCACTCTGTTAACTCATATGCAGCCTGTGATCTATTAGTATACCCAACACGTGCTGTTGCTTAGTTCTATTTCTTCCATTCTGTAGATGTAATTTTCATTTTTCTTGCCCAGATGTCGCTGCCCACTGTTCAAGCTTATCTAGAACCTTCTGAATCCTTTCTCTGTCTTCTCTAGTGTTAGCTATCCCTCCTAGCTTTGCATCGTCTGCAAATTTTATTAGTTTACCTTCAATTCCCTTATTTAGATAATTTATAAAAATGTTGAACAACACTGGGGCCAGGACAGAGCCTTGTGGTACCTCACTTGAAACACTCAGGGCCGCCATCAGGGCATTACAGCCGTGACTGGCGTATGGGGCCCGGTGAGCAGAGGGGGCCCGCATCGGGCCCCCTCTTACCTGCTCACCCGGCCCCTACCGGCAGCCACAGGCTGAACCGGGCCCTTAGCGGCGGCCGGCGCTACAGCTGTACGCTATTGACATGCGGGCCCGCGCCTGCACGTCAATAGTTAACAGCCGCAGCGTGCAGGTCGCCGGCGTCTGACGTCATTGTCAGTCGCCGGCGAGTGCACGGTGCAGCTGCGTGGAGAGATCAGGAGCGCGGCAGGTAAGCAGAACTTTTTTTTTTTTTCTATTGAGAGCGGCGATCCGGGGGGGGGGGGGGGGGACAGAAGGCTGGACACAGAGGGGGCAGTAAAGCTGGACACAGAAGGGGCAGAAGGCCGCTGGACACAGGGGGGCAGTAAAGCTGGACACGGGGGGCAGAAGGCTGGACACAGGGGGCAGTAAAGCTGGACACAGAGGGGGCAGGAGGACGCTGGACACAGGGGGGCAGTAAAGCTGGACACGGAGGGCAGAAGGCTGGACACAGAGTGGGCAGTAAAGCTGGACACGGGGGGCAGTAAAGCTGGACACGGGGGGCAGAAGGCCGCTGGACACAGGGGGGCAGTAAAGCTGGACACAGGGGGGGCAGAAGGCTGAACACAGAGGGGGCAGTAAAGCTGGACACAGAGGGGGCAGTAAAGCTGGACACAGGGGGGGCAGAAGGCCGCTGGACACAGGGGGGCAGTAAAGCTGGACACGGGGGGCAGAAGGCTGGACACAGGGGGGCAGTAAAGCTGGACACGGGGGGGGGCAGAAGGCTGGACACAGAGGGGGCAGTAAAGCTGGACACGGGGGGGCAGAAGGCTGGACACTGGGGCAGTAAAGCTGGACACAGAGGGGGCAGTAAAGCTGGACACAGAGGGGGCAGAAGGCCGCTGGACACGGGGGCAGTAAAGCTGGACACAGGGGGGGCAGAAGGCTGGACACAGGGAGCAGTAAAGCTGGACACAGGGGGGGCAGAAGGCTGGACACAGAGGGGGCAGTAAAGCTGGACACAGAGGGGGCAGTAAAGCTGGACACAGGGGGGGCAGAAGGCCGCTGGACACAGGGGGGCAGTAAAGCTGGACACAGGGGGGGCAGAAGGCTGGACACAGGGGGGCAGTAAAGCTGAACACGGGCAGAAGGCTGGACACAGAGGGGGCAGTAAAGCTGGACACAGAGGGGGAAGTAAAGCTGGACACGGGGGCAGAAGGCCGCTGGACACGGGGGCAGTAAAGCTGGACACGGGGGCAGAAGGCTGGACACAGAGGGGGCAGTAAAGCTGGACACAGGGGGGGCAGAAGGCTGGACACAGGGGGGCAGTAAAGCTGGACACAGGGGGGGCAGAAGGCTGGACACAGAGGGGGCAGTAAAGCTGGACACAGAGGGGACAGTAAAGCTGGACACAGGGGGGGGCAGAAAGCTGGACACGGGGGGGGGCAGAAAGCTGGACACGGGGGGGGGGGCAGAAAGCTGGACACGGGGGGGCAGAAAGCTGGACACGGGGGGGGGGCAGAAAGCTGGATACAGGGGGCGGGGCAGGAGGATGGACACATGGGGGGCAGAAAGCTGGACACGGGGCAGAGTGCTGGACAGAAATGGGGCAGAATGCTGGACAGAGATGGGGCAGAGTGCTGGACAGAGATGGGGCAGAGTGCTGGACAGAGATGGGGCAGAGTGCTGGACAGAGATGGGGCAGAGTGCTGGACAGAGATGGGGCAGAGTGCTGGACAGAGATGGGGCAGAGTGCTGGACATAAATGGGGCAGGATTGGAAACAGATGGGGCAAGATTGGAGACAGATGGGGCAGGATGGATACGATGGAGACAGATGGGGCAGGATGGGGAGATCATATGGGGCAGAATGGATACTCATGAGGGCAGGATCGGAGAACATATGGCTGGAGCCTGGAATGAGACACACGGGGGCTAGGATGGCGAATATTACCATAGGGGCTAATTAAGGGATATTATTATTGCAGTGATGTATTTATTTTATTTTTTGAGTATACTGTTTTAAATGGGGGGGCGGTCCTGTTACTGTGTAGAGTGATACTATGTTGCCTTCTTCATGTGGTTTAATGTAGAAGTTGGGAAAATTAAGTAATGTGTTCTACAAGCGGAACTCGAGATAACTGTTTTATTTCCTGCAGAGACGAGTCCTGGCTGGATGAAGTGATGGCGGTCTGTGCTGGATGAAAGATGAAGGACTTCACCTAGAGACGTCACTGGTAAGTCAGTGTTACCTATACACTGACACTATACACTCTATACTATATACAGAGGTCCTGTGTACAATGTCACCAGTGATCACTGTATTACCTATACATTATATACAGAGCTCCTGTGTGTAATGTCACCGGTGATCACTGTATTACCTGTACACAGACACTGCTTACTAATTACAGATCTCCTGTGTATAATGGCACTGATGGTGATAGTATTGTGGTTTTTTTTTTTTTATTACTGATCAGTATTGTAGTATTCAGTCATTGGTGGTAATATGCGGTCTGGTCATCGTGTAGCGGTATTTGTTCCTTGTATTTTATATTATTCGATCACTGTGGTGGTAATATGTCATCTGGTCATAGTGCTGTGGTATTTGTTCCTTGTATGTAGTATTATAGGTCATTTTAAAAATTTAAAAATAAATAAAAATATACCTAAATTGTATTGCATATTTTAACAAATATTTAGTAGGTTACAGTAAAGTAGGGCCCGGCCAAAAGTGTCTACCTTGTTGTGGTGGCGGCTTAAAAAATCTTTTGGCCAAAACAAAAGCTGCCGGCTATATGTGTGATCTGGTGATGGGAACTGTCAATGTGTGATAGGTGAGAAGTGGAGATTTTCCAAGAGAGAGCGGTGGTACTGTGGACAGTTCGTGGGGTGGAGCCTGGAGGCGGGGCTGGGGTGGAGCCTGGGCGGAGTTTCAAGGGGGCCCTGAAAATTTTGCCAGTATGGGGCCCCGAAATTTCTAGTGGCAGCCCTGGAAACACTCTTCCAATTGGATGTGCAACCATTTATTACTAGTGATGAGCGAGTATACTCATTACTTGGGTTTCCCAGAGCATGCTCGGGTAGTCTCCAAGTATTTTGTAGTGCTCGGACATTTAGTTTTCATCACAGCAGTTACATGATTTGTGGCTGCTAGACAGGCTGAATACATGAGGGGTTTCCCTAACAAACAGGCCACCCCACATGTATTCAGCCTGGCTAGCAGCCGTAAATCATGCAGCTGAGGCAACGAAAACTAAATGTCTGAGCACTACAAAATAGTCAGAGAACACCCGAGCAACGAGTATACTCGCTCATCACTATTTATTACCACTCTTTGTGCATGATCACGCAGCCAGTTATGAATCCACCTGACAGTAGCCTTATCAATCCCATACTTGGTCATTTTTTCAATAAGGATAGTATGAGATGCTTTAACAAATGTTTTGCTGAAGTCAACATAGTAACATAGTAACATAGTTAGTAAGGCCGAAAAAAGACATTTGTCCATCCAGTTCAGCCTATATTCCATCATAATAAATCCCCAGATCTACGTCCTTCTACAGAACCTAATAATTGTATGATACAATATTGTTCTGCTCCAGGAAGACATCCAGGCCTCTCTTGAACCCCTCGACCGAGTTCGCCATCACCACCTCCTCAGGCAAGCAATTCCAGATTCTCACTGCCCTAACAGTAAAGAATCCTCTTCTATGTTGGTGGAAAAACCTTCTCTCCTCCAGACGCAAAGAATGCCCCCTTGTGCCCGTCACCTTCCTTGGTATAAACAGATCCTCAGCGAGATATTTGTATTGTCCCCTTATATACTTATACATGATTATTAAGTCAAGATATACTATATCTACCGTCCATCCAGTGATCCCATCTTAGAAGGAAATTAGATTAGTCTGGCATGCCTTGTTTGCTACAAACCCATGCTGGCTCTGGTTAATTACTGTATCCTTATCCAAATACTTACATACATGCTGTTTAATAATTCAAAGATCTTTCCTGGTATAGAAGTTAGGCTCACTGGCCTGTAATTTCCTGGCTCCATCTTCTTTAATTTTTTGAAGATAGGGACAACATTTGCCCTTCTCCAATCTTCTGGGACTTCTCCTGTTTTCCAGGATTTCTCAAAGATTCTGGCTAGTGATTCTGTAATTCCCTCTGCTATCTATTTCAGTGCCTAAGAAAGCAAATTGTCTCTTCAGAGAGGAAGAGGATTAGAACGCTAGTGCCACCTATTGGAAGTAGCAATCCTAACAGTCAATGTCGACCTTTTAACCAGCCTTGTCACTTAGACTTAGGATACAAGCCAAACCAGAATCTCAATTTGCGGACACTGTATTTCTGGGTACTGCCCCTCGTCAGTGCAAAGTGGAGATCTAGTAGTTTGGCTGAGTGAGAAGCGGCTTTAAGTCTCCTCACCTCGACATGCTTAACATGTCACTCTCCGCAAGGAGAAACGATACTTCTTTAGTACCTAAGGCTACTTTCATACATCAGGTTTTTTCATTCCGGCTGATTACGGCTCTTTTCTGAAAAAACGGAACCGGCAAAAATAAAAACCGGAACCGGTTTTTACCCATTGACGTGTATTAGCGCCGGATTGCACCGGATGGCCCAGTATTCCTTCAGTTTTTTTCCGGATCCGGCGAAAATTTCGATTCCGGCGTCTGGAAAAAACATCTACTGTAACGTTTTTGTCTGTGGCGAAAAAGCCAGAAGGGCCGGCTCTGGCTCTTCCGGCTTTTCGCTACAATGCATGTCTATGGATGCCGGAATGCACCGGATCTGGAAAAAGGCGGATCCGGCGGCCTGATCCAGTTTTTTAATCTGAGCATGCTCAGAACCTATAGGCCTGCCCCCAGGACACATATAAAAAAAATGCCATTGAGGCCCTCACTCACTTGCCTTCCAGCAAGAGCCTAGACTGCCTGCCTTCCAGCAAGAGCCTAGACTGCCTGCCTTCCAGCAAGAGCCTAGCCTGCCTGCCTTCCTGCAAGAGCCTTGCCTGCCTGCCTTCCAGCAAGAGCCTAGCCTGCCTGCCTTCCAGCAAGAGCCTAGCCTGCCTGCCAGCAAGAGCCTAGCCCGCCTGCCTGCCAGCAAGAGCCTAGCCTGCCTGCCTTCCAGCAAAAGCCTAGCCTGCCTGCCTTCCAGCAAAAGCCTAGCCTGCCTTCCAGCAAGAGCCTTGCCTGCCTGCCTTCCAGCAAGAGCCTTGCCTGCCTGCCTTCCAGCAAGAGCCTAGCCTGCCTGCCAGCAAGAGCCTTGCCTGCCTGCCTGCCTTCCAGCAAGAGCCTTGCCTGCCTGCCTTCCAGCAAGAGCCTAGCATGCCTGCCTTTCAGCAAGAGCCTAGCCTGCCTGCCTTTCAGCAAGAGCCTTGCCTGCCTGCCTTCCAACAAGAGCCTAGCCTGCCTGCCTTCCAGCAAGAGCCTTGCCTGCCTACCTGCCTTCCAGCAAGAGCCTTGCCTGCCTGCCTGCCAGCAAGAGCCTTGCCTGCCTGCCTTCCAGCAAGAGCCTTGCCTGCCTGCCTTCCAGCAAGAGCCTTGCCTGCCTTCCAGCAAGAGCCTTGCCTGCCTGCCTTCCAGTAAGAGCCTAGCCTGCCTGCCTTCCAGCAAGAGCCTTGCTTGCCTGCCAGCAAGAGCCTTGCGTGCCTGCCTTCCAGCAAGAGCCTAGCCTGCCTGCCAGCAAGAGCCTTGCCTGCCTGCCTTCCAGCAAGAGCCTAGCCTGCCTGCCTGCCAGCAAGAGCCTAGCCTGCCTGACTTCCAGCAAGAGCCTAGCCTGCCTGCCAGCAAGAGCCTACCTGCCATCAGCCATGCCTTCTTCTGGGAGCCCTCCCTCTAGTCGGCAGAGCACTGAAGTGAATATATCTTTTTTATATAATTTCTCGCTCAAGCTCTCTCGTGCTCTCTCTCTGTCTTGGGCTGACTGGGCTTGGCCCAGGCAACACCTGTCAGACAGACAGCGGGAAAGGAGGAACACCAAAAAGCTGCAGACAGAGGGCCCCAGACAGAGGTGGGATCCTGTCAGAGGCCTAGACAGAAAGACACGGAGCTGTGCCTGTCCCACGTGCGGCAGCATCCTAAGAAAGGACAAGAAGGGAATTGTATTGTAGAAAGTGAGAAACGAAGTCATAGCACAAGGAGAAGAAAACCAGAAGGAGTTCTGCCCTGAAAGAGGCTTCCTCCTTCTGAGGTGCGTAGCCGGTGGCCGGAACACCGAGGGAGTAATAGACTCTACGCTTTTCAAAGAGCGGCAGGACAGTCAATTCCAAGTTCAATTCCTAAATATCTAAGAAGACACGGTGGCAAATTGTGGGGGTCGGGGCGTCTCTAGGGTCCCTATAAATAAGCCTCAGGCCATCAGTCATACGGGTTGTCCTATCCACACCATCTGGGGGACAGAGAGGAATAAATAACATCTAGAACATCTACAACAGTTGTGAGGACCTTACCGAGTTGCTCAGCAGGGAGGTACTACAACACACAGGCACTAGTAGGAAGGCTACTGAATTCCACCTGGATAAGGGAACTCTGGATTTGCCTTCGGACCGGCCGGACTCTGCCTACCCTGTGGTCTGGTGCCCTGGACTGTGGATGCTGAAGCCTTCAGTAAAGGTAAAGAGACTGCAACCTTGTGTCCTCGTTATTCCCTGCGCCTTACAACATCCACCATCTACCAACTACAGTCTCGGAAGCCCTGGGGACACACTTCACCTGTGGGAAGGTACACCATCTAGCTGCCATAACATCACCCCAGCAGACCCCTGAGCAGCGTCGGTCACCCTGACCAAATACCACAGGTGGCGTCACGAACACATTATTCTATAAACTGTTGTCCTTTTATTGGACGCCCCTCAAAGGGCCACGGACCGAGTCTAGCCACCGTGACATCCCCACCGACGACAGAAGGGCCCGGATCCGAATACCCCATTGCCCTACACTGGGGGCGATCCATATGTATATATATGTATTTCACCATCTTTCATTTCTGTAGGACCATGCTGCTGCACAAAGGTGCTTCCGGAAGAAGACCGACGGGGTGGAGAAAGATCTGGAGCGGGATCACAATTGGTATGTTTCTTGCATGCATCGCGGAACCACAAACCACACACTACACCCAACACATAAAAACAAAAGATTACAGAAAGAACAATGCACACATCACATAGAAACAGATCATTGAACACATCGCACAACATGAACAGAATGATCATTATAGTTATCAAAATGTACACAACACATAAAAAGGCTAACTATAAGCACATAATTGTTATGTTTTTCTTTTAGAGTTTGGATTCTGGTGCTCCATCAAGAGGTCATCGTGTAAGCATGTTGTTGTTTTTTTGGTATTTTCTTTGTTTTGAATCAAATGTTTTTTTTGTCCTTTTTTTTTTATAACAGGCTTCACAGCATGCTTCTGATTCGGACGGTGAGGAGGTCAGCCTCAATATTGACCTCCTCATCGATCTGATCCGAGACAGGGAGCCACTGTGGAACATGGGTGACCGCCGCCATGCTGATGTCATAGTGACCCGTCGACTCTGGGAACAAGTATGCCAACAGCTAGTTGAGAACTGGGAGGACCTCGATGTTCGGGCCCAAGATCAAGAACGTAAGAATACACAGTTCAGTTATGTTGATGCATTCAAAGGATTGTATCTTAACCAATTTGTGTTTCTCCTTTTTTACAGGTGAGAGGATTGTGAAGCGGTGGCGGTCTATCAGGGATCGATTTAAGAAGGAGTTCAACAAAGAGATGCGGGCCCCGAGTGGTTCTGGAGGACGCAGGAGCAGATACAAGTATGCCCAAGCCCTGTCGTTCCTCAGGTCAACGATGGTGACCCGAAGGTAAATATTACCCACCACATATAATAAGCAATGTTTTACATGTCTAACCCTCTTTTGTTGTTTCAGCAAGGGCCATGCAATATCAGTATATTAATTTTTTTTTCTTTGTTCCACATCACTGTTGGGAGCACTCAGAAGCCTGCAGCTGCGTTGAACCCTTCTGGGGCGATCCCTCAGGAGTCCGCCACCGAGGGACACTTCGACAGTCCCAGCCCCTCTGCACCTTCCCACCCATCTGATCCCTCGGTACCATCCACCAGCGCTGGAGCATCCTGGCCGGTTCCATTACATGAATCTGCTGGTGAGGATATAGCTTTTCCTGTACCCACCCCTCTGCTGCTGCCATCTCTAGTACACCTGTAGCTTCGGGGCGCCAGCAGCAGAGGGGTCAGGTACAGAGCTATTCGCCCGAGTTCTTGAACATGAACGCGTCGCTTCAGAACTGTCTCACCTATTGATCCTACTACCTATTGATCCTTCCCCACCACCACCACCACCACCACATTCCTCTCTCCACACTCCCACTGTCGAAGTGTCCCTATTTGACAGCCCCTCCAGCACTATCTCCACCCCGACATATTCTAACCTCTACGTTTTGGCGCAGCCAAATAATTTTTTTTTGTGTTGCCAAACAGAATTTTATTATTGTTTTGTAAAAAAAAGTTGTAATAAAACTGTGTTTTTACATCAAATTTGTATTTTCTCTATAAGGTATAGTTAACACTTGGGTTAAAGATGGCTTATTGGTAGAGGTAAAATACTTTGGGTACAACCCGAACAGGTACAAGGGCTCTAAAAGTGAACCTGGAAATTATAGGCCAGTAAGTCTAACCTCTATTGTTGGTAAAATATTTGAAGGGTTTCTGAGGGATGTTATTCTGGATTATCTCAATGAGAATAACTGTTTAACTCCATATCAGCATGGGTTTATGAGAAATCGCTCCTGTCAAACCAATCTAATCAGTTTTTATGAAGAGGTAAGCTATAGACTGGACCACGGTGAGTCATTGGACGTGGTATATCTCGATTTTTCCAAAGCGTTTGATACCGTGCCGCACAAGAGGTTGGTACACAAAATGAGAATGCTTGGTCTGGGGGAAAATGTGTGTAAATGGGTTAGTAACTGGCTTAGTGATAGAAAGCAGAGGGTGGTTATAAATGGTATAGTCTCTAACTGGGTCGCTGTGACCAGTGGGGTACCGCAGGGGTCAGTATTGGGACCTGTTCTCTTCAACATATTCATTAATGATCTGGTAGAAGGTTTACACAGTAAAATATCGATATTTGCAGATGATACAAAACTATGTAAAGCAGTTAATACAAGAGAAGATAGTATTCTGCTACAGATGGATCTGGATAAGTTGGAAACTTGGGCTGAAAGGTGGCAGATGAGGTTTAACAATGATAAATGTAAGGTTATACACATGGGAAGAGGGAATCAATATCACCATTACACACTGAACGGGAAACCACTGGGTAAATCTGACAGGGAGAAGGACTTGGGGATCCTAGTTAATGATAAACTTACCTGGAGCAGCCAGTGCCAGGCAGCAGCTGCCAAGGCAAACAGGATCATGGGGTGCATTAAAAGAGGTCTGGATACACATGATGAGAGCATTATACTGCCTCTGTACAAATCCCTAGTTAGACCGCACATGGAGTACTGTGTCCAGTTTTGGGCACCGGTGCTCAGGAAGGATATAATGGAACTAGAGAGAGTACAAAGGAGGGCAACAAAATTAATAAAGGGGATGGGAGAACTACAATACCCAGATAGATTAGCGAAATTAGGATTATTTAGTCTAGAAAAAAGACGACTGAGGGGCGATCTAATAACCATGTATAAGTATATAAGGGGACAATACAAATATCTCGCTGAGGATCTGTTTATACCAAGGAAGGTGACGGGCACAAGGGGGCATTCTTTGCGTCTGGAGGAGAGAAGGTTTTTCCACCAACATAGAAGAGGATTCTTTACTGTTAGGGCAGTGAGAATCTGGAATTGCTTGCCTGAGGAGGTGGTGATGGCGAACTCAGTCGAGGGGTTCAAGAGAGGCCTGGATGTCTTCCTGGAGCAGAACAATATTGTATCATACAATTATTAGGTTCTGTAGAAGGACGTAGATCTGGGTATTTATTATGATGGAATATAGGCTGAACTGGATGGACAAATGTCTTTTTTCGGCCTTACTAACTATGTTACTATGTTACTATGTTACTATGTACACAACTTGGGTAAAAGAAGGTAAAATACTTTGGGTAGAACCCAAAGAGGTACACAACTTGGGTAAAAGAAGGTCAAATACTTTGGGTACAACACAAACAGGTACACAACTTGGGTAAAAGTATGTCAAATACCGTTACAAGGTCAAAGACAAATTTTTCAAACTCTCTCATCCTGCCAGTCGATTCTTCCTTCCGGAGACATAAAGTATTCTGCAAATTGGTCCCTAATTTGGGAAACTGTCACAGAACTTCTATACGTTATGTTGTTATAATCAGCCAAGGTGGTTTCTTCAGAGTGGTTCTCAATGGAAATCTGTTCCTTGGATATCACATAATTGTGCAGGACAATACAAGCTTTCACCACTTCATCAACAGTGACTGTATTCAAGTTTATAGATGTCAGTAGAACTCTCCATTTGGCGGTCAAAATCCCCAAAGCGCACTCCACCATTCTCCGTGAACGTGTGAGGCGGTAGTTAAAAATTCTTTTAGTTTGGGTTAACGACTTACACGACTGGAGTAAGGTTTCAGATGTTCTGACAGCTGGGAGGCTTCATCCCCAACACAAACAAAAGGCATTGGTGGCCCAGAGGTTTGAGGCAGTGGTCTTGGGGGAATTGAAAGGTGTTTCCATACAAATGACGCCCCATTGCAGACAGTTTGAAAACTTGAGAATCATTAGAGCGGCCATACGCCCCAATATCCACCGCAACAAATTTGTACTCTGCATCGGCGATGGCCATCAGCACAATGGAAAAGTACTTTTTATAGTTAAAATATTCTGATCCCGAACGAGCCGGTTTCACGATACGGATATGTTTCCCGTCCACCGCGCCCAAGCAATTGGGAAACTGACACACTTGCTGGAATTTCTCAGCTACTTCCAACCAAATCTCCATTGTGGGATGTGGTATAAATTCATCGTGCAAAGAGTCCCACATTGCACGGCAAGTGGCTTTACAATTCCGGAGATGGTGGAAATTCCCAGTCTGAACTGGAAATGTAGTGACGAAAGGGATTCTACAGTAGCAAGAAATCTGTGAACAAAATCAAGGCAGAAATTACTACAAAATCAAATTACAATCAATGAAAGTGTACTACAGGAGTACATACAATAAAAATGGCTTACCGAAGGGTGACCATCAGACGCTTGGCCGGTGAAATAGAGAATCGGCAATACGTATCACTCCTTCGGATGAGATGTTCAATTCGGTCCACCAATGAATCAAAGTTCTCCGCTTTCATCCGCACTTATGAGAAAAATTTCTCTGGGTTTCCTCGTAGCTCCATGTGCAGTGTAGAAAACACCCCACGGGTCATTCTCTGTGCGGTGATGGGGTGGATCCACAAACGGCGTCGGCGCAGACGCATGATGCGTTGTCTCTCTCGCTCCTTTTCCAGAACAATTGCTTTCATTGATTCGCCTCCACAATGAAATCCACGTTCTGCAGAATCTTCGCAATAACGACATCCATCTTTCTCTCCAAACACTTGCTCCTCTCCAACCTGTCACTGATGGGCTGTAGGAACACTGTATATATAGTTTTGAGGGGGCCAATCACATTTTGGAGCCTCCCAGGGGATGTTCTTAAAAGCCGGATCCGTCAAAAACCGGATAAAAAATGGACGAAACGGATGCCAACTGGATGGGACGGATCCGGATTCTTGCCGGATACAGACATAGGATCCGGCTGAAAACCGGATCCGTCCCAACCGGAATCGGCATACGGCGAAAAAACTGATGTGTGAAACTAGCCTAAGAATGTAATTCATCTGGACCAGGACAGGATTTGGACAGGATTTACAGTCATGTGCCTGTAAGGAGATGGACATACTGCCCCATACCTTCAAACTTTTTAAGTAAGAGTGATAAATTATGTGGCGCGCATAGGGCAACACGGCAAATTTTGGCTATGCCCCTAGCCACAACCTAATCCGCGCCCATTTACCATTTTTTTCTCCCCTGGCAGGAGGAGTTGTTAGAGGGGCACTGGTAGTTAGAAAAATTCAGCAGATGCTGGAGACTGCAAGGTGTAGACCCAAATTCGGGACTGTCCACTGTATCCGGGGCTGTTGGGACTAGAGATTAGCACATGGATTTCCGGGACTCTGGTCTAGTGTCAAAGTCATTAGTACCTGGCAGGTGGATGGGAGGCTGCGAGTCTATAACCTTCCGGCGTCCCCGGCAGCTTTAGATCATCCAGGGCCGGTGAAACGTTATCTGTGCGTCCTGCTCATCTCTAGTTGGGATCAGTGGATTATTTTTTGTTCCTTCATTCACAGTTGGAGCCGCCTGAACTTTCTCATCTTTATGTATCTTCACTGTATGACATCCGGAGTTTTTTTTGTCTGTAAGGCCGTGTTCACACATGGCAGAAATACTGTGTTTTTGTTTTCTGCAGGTTCGCACCAAACTACACAATAACAATCTTCTCTCCCCCTTATTTGATGCGTTTTTGGTGCAGATGTGAACCTGCATTTTTAATGTGTTTTTTTATAATACAGAAAAGCCTTGATTTTGCATTTAATAAAGTATCTGCAGTTTTTTTCATGCATTGTTTTAGGCTCCTCCTAGAAGACAAAAGAGAAAAAAAAAAGCACCAAAACCGCACAGTTCAGCCGTGTCTTTACACCACAGTGGGTGTAGTTTTCATGAAATCATATCTACTCTGCTTGGACACTTAAACACAGCAGAATTGCTTCGCAAAAAAAAAAAAAGCAGCAGAAAAAACGAAGCTTTTACCCTGCATGTGAACAAGGTCTGAATGTCTAAGCAAAACAGTTGTGATTTCATGAAATCTCGCCCTCGGTGCATCTAAAGATGCTGCAGTACGCTATGGTTTTTGTGCATTTTTTTCTATAGGCTGATGTGTAGAGTCTGAAAATAATGCAAGGAATAAAAAAATGCTGTTGAATTTTTAAGTGCAGAATCAAACTTTTCTGTACTATTACAAAAGCGTTAAAAATATGGATTCACATCTGCACCAAAAAGGCATCAAATATGGAGGAACAAGTATAAAAGAAATGCAGCAAATATAAAACATTGTTATTGCATTGTGTAGTGCACCCACAGAAAAAAGTAGAAAAAATGCAGCATTTATGCTAAGTGTGAACACGGCCTCAGCAATATATTTTTAATGTACTGTATTTTTTATGGGTTTAATTGAGAAAAATTATTAATCACACTATTGTTTTACACCATTTACTGATTCCCATAAAGAATCTGATAGCTGTGTTGTGAGGGTCGTCAAGATTACAGGGACACCAAATATGTCAGTATTATTTGCTGATTTATGATGTTTATTATTTTTATTTTTTTTAAAAAAACCTAATTAAAACTGATATTATTATAATTTTTTTTCATTATTTTTTAGTAATTTTATAGGAAGAAAAAAAATCTTTTATTCTCCCTCTAGAACCCAGAGACATAAAATACCCTGCTATGTACAATCTGCCTGTAGAGTCAGAGCCTGCAATACAGATCAAGTATACAAAATTCTTCCAATGACATTACCAGAGCCTGTGTATCTGTAGCTTTATGTCCTGCTTGTAATGTTGACGGTTGTGTGTTTTAGAACTGCGGAAACTCACAAAAGAAAAGAAAATGGCATTTTTGTAATTGCTTTTTATTATTTTTAGTAGTTTTATAAGAACAAAAAAATCTGACACTTTCGTCACCTCAGTACACAAGTACAAAGAAATGCGCTGCTGTATACAATGTACCATATTTTCCGGCGTATAAGACGACTGGGAGTATAAGACGACCCCCAACTTTTCCATATAAAATATAGAGTTTGGGATATACTCGCCGTATAAGACGGGGGTCATCTTAAACGCCGGGTGTCGTCTCATACGGCGTGTGCGGTCCAGATGGTTCCCAGGGTCTGGAGGAGAGGAGACTCTCCTTCAGGCCCTGGGATCCATATTCATGTAAGGCTACGTTCACACTAGCGTTATGCTAGTTTGCGTCGGGTTTGCGTCGGGCGACGCAGCGGCGACGCATGCGTCATGCGCCCCTATATTTAACATGGGGGACGCATGCGTTTTTGTTTGTTGCGTTGTGCGACGCATGCGTCTTTTTTGCCGCAAGCGTCGGACCAAGAAAACGCAACAAGTTGCATTTTTCTTGCGTCCAAATTTCGGCAAAAAAGGACGCATGCGTCTCAAAACGCAGCGTTTTTGCGTGCGTTTTGGTCCGTTTTTGCGTGCGTTGTGCGTTGCGTCGCCGATGCAGCGGCGCACAACGCTAATGTGAACGTAGCCTAAGAAAAAGAATAAAAATAAAAAATAGGGATACACTTACCTTCCGACGGCCGCCTGAGTTCTCCCAGCTCTCAGCGGTGCATGCCGCGGGTTCTGTTCCCAAGGATGCATTGCGCGAAGGACTGGAGATGACGTCGCGGTAGCGTGACCGTGACGTCATCTCCGGTCCTTCACGCAATGCATCCTTGGGAACGGAAGCCGCCGCGTGCACCACTGAGAGCCGGTGGCTGTCGGAAGGTAAGTATATCCATATTTTTTCTTTTTTTTTTTACATGAATATGGATCTCAGGGCCTGAAGGAGAGTCTCCTCTCCTTCAGACCCTGGGAACCATCCAGGATCGCTCCCTGCACACACCGTACCCGGCGTATAAGATGACCCCCGACTTTTGAGAACATTTTCAAGGGTTAAAAACCCGTCTTACACGCCGGAAAATACGGTACATGTATAATCTGCTTCTGGGATCACTGCCTGAAATACAGGTCAATATTACGAAATTCTACTACGTTCATCATTAATGGCTGTGGCTCATAGCTATAGCTGCAGCCTGAGAACATAGAGATGTGAATTTGAATCCTGTGAAGACCCGATCACAGGAGAAAAAGTATGAATATTATAATTTAATTTATGTCAGTGCATTAAAATGTGGCCCCGTTCCCCTAAGAAGGAGGAGCTATGGAGCGATGAAGACATCGGAGAAGGTGAGTAATAAAAGTCGGGACTGAGCTTTCAAATTGGGATGATTGGGAGCTATGTTGTTCACATTCCCCTTTGAAAAAACAAGTGTTATTGTAATGTGAATTGTTACTTGTCATACTGCACATCCTAGCAACATCATTAACACAATAGTGATAGTGAGGGCTAATGTTTGGGACTAGGCCAGAGTGGAAGGGGCTAAGCAGAAGGGACAAGAAACAGTTCCTGTTAGAAAGGGCCCGGAGTGCATAGAGAAAGAAGGTTCAATGAGAGCAGTGCCGCTTTCTTGGGTGTCCTTAGCAGTGAAAAGAGACTGGAAGAAGGAGATGGCATGATTCAGAGCAGAAACAAGGAGAGGTCACTAAGAGACAGAGTGACTGAGCGGCGGTCGGGTATCGGGAGAGGACGCCTAGCAGTTCGGCCTAGAGTTTATAGCTCTTAAAGGAAATGGGACTAGACAGGATGGAGTATGAGAGACGAATAGAGTGCCCCAGGAGGGAGTTCCAGAGCCTCAGTAATAGATAAGTACCGGCCATACTTGTGTGTGTGTGTGTGTATGTATGTGTGGCTGAAGGTGTCGTTGCAACAGAGGGTTAATATGAAGTGTGATATGTTGTATGTTTGATAAAGGAATGTTGTATTTTATCCTTATGGCCCATCTGTGCTCTCCTAGAGGCTTTGCTTCAAGGCCGCTTCAAGGCAATGCAGGGGGTGGGGGGGGGCAGGGGGGGGGTTTGGGCGGCCACTAGGGAAACCATTGCCAGCATGGGAATACGGTTTACATCACACAGGGTAGTATACAGCTAACCGCATAGCATTAGCCCACTAGTTGGGAGAGGTGATCAGTTGATAGAGGAAACATGTCCTTCTTGTCGGAGAGTAGAATTTGGAGTCTACCTAAGTACATAGTCAGGTGTGCGTGGAGTACAGAGGAAGGCTGGACACCACAGTGCTAACAGATTCTAAGTAAGTGGATGCAGCAGAGGAGAGAAGGTTCTGTCAGTGCCAAGCCTTCCAACAGTATGAGCACACATCTGAAGGCATACCTCCCAACCGTCCCGGATCCAGCGGGACTGTCCTGATTTTGACAGTCAGCCCCGCGATCCCGGGGGGACATTAATTGTCCCGCACTGGTTGGGAGGTGTGTATATCACCCGGTCAGCTGAGAGCTCCCTGAGTCCCTGCATCCGACCCGCACAGCAGCACACCACATAATGGCTGCTCTGTGCGCACAGGACCTGTGATGAGGTCACAGGATGGGAGGAGTCAGGGGTCACATGATCGGGAGGACCTCTGTCTACAGGACTCTGATGGTTGCCATGGCGCCGGAGGAGGGTAAGTGTATGTGTGAGGTCAGGAGGTGTTTACAGTGTGGATGTAGCAGAGCCGTGTGTGTACGAGGTGTATGGATCGGAGCAGCGTGTGAAAGGTGTATGGAGCGGAGTCGTGTGTAAGAGATGTACGGAGCCATGTGTACGATGTGTACGGAGCACAGCCGCGTGTGTACGAGGTGTATGGAGCGGAGCAGCATGTGAAAGGTGTACAGAGTGGAGTCGTGTGTAAGAGGTGTACGGAGCCGTGTGTACAAGGGGAACGGAGCACAGCCGCGTGTGTACGAGGTGAACGGAGCGGAGCAGCATGTGAAAGGTGTATGGAGCAGAGTCGTGTGTGTAAGAGGTGTACGGAGCCGTGTGTACGAGGTGTTCGGAGCACAGCCGCGTGTGTACGTGGTGTATGGAGCGGAGCAGCGTGTGAAAGGTGTATGGAGCGGAGTCGTGTGTGTAAGAAGTGTACGGAGCACAGCCGCGTGTGTACGAGGTGTACGGAGCGGAGCAGCGTGTGAAAGGTGTATGGAGCAGAGTCGGGTGTGTACAAGGTGTACGGAGCACAGCCGTGTGTGTACGAGGTGTACGGAGCGGAGCAGCGTGTGAAAGGTGTATGGAGCGGAGTCGCGTGTGTAAGAGGTGTGCGGATCAGAGCAGAGTGTGAAAGGTGTATGGAGCGGAGCCATGTGTATACAAGGTGTACGGAGCGGAGCTATGTGTGTACGAGGTGTACAGAGCAGAGTCATGTGTGTACGAGGTGTGCGGAGCAGAGCCATGCGTGTACAAGGTATACAGAGCGGAGCAGCGTGTGCAATGTGGAGAGCGGAGCCATGTGTGTACGAGGTGTACGGAGTAGTGCCGTGTGTGTACGAGATGTATGGAGAGGAGCCGTATGTGTATGAAGTGTATGCAGCGGAGCCGTGTGTGTGCAAGGTATACGGAGCGGAGCAGCGTGTGCAATGTGTATGGAGCGGAGCGGTGTGTGTACGAGGTGTACGGAGTATTGCCGTGTGTACGAGATGTATGGAGCATCATGTGTGGCCATTATACAGTATGGAGCATCATGTGCATCAGGAGCAGCAACAATGATAAATGTAAGGTTATACACATGGGAAGAAGGAATCAATATCACCATTACACACTGAACGGGAAACCACTGGGTAAATCTGACAGGGAGAAGGACTTGGGGATCCTAGTTAATGATAAACTTACCTGGAGCAGCCAGTGCCAGGCAGCAGCTGCCAAGGCAAACAGGATCATGGGGTGCATTAAAAGAGGTCTGGATACACATGATGAGAGCATTATACTGCCTCTGTACAAATCCCTAGTTAGACCGCACATGGAGTACTGTGTCCAGTTTTGGGCACCGGTGCTCAGGAAGGATATAATGGAACTAGAGAGAGTACAAAGGAGGGCAACAAAATTAATAAAGGGGATGGGAGAACTACAATACCCAGATAGATTAGCGAAATTAGGATTATTTAGTCTAGAAAAAAGACGACTGAGGGGCGATCTAATCACCATGTATAAGTATATAAGGGGACAATACAAATATCTCACTGAGGATCTGTTTATACCAAGGAAGGTGACGGGCACAAGGGGGCATTCTTTGCGTCTTGAGGAGAGAAGGTTTTTCCACCAACATAGAAGAGGATTCTTTACTGTTAGGGCAGTGAGAATCTGGAATTGCTTGCCTGAGGAGGTGGTGATGGCGAACTCAGTCGAGGGGTTCAAGAGAGGCCTGGATGTCTTCCTGGAGCAGAACAATATTGTATCATACAATTAGGTTCTGTAGAAGGACGTAGATCTGGGGATTTATTATGATGGAATATAGGCTGAACTGGATGGACAAATGTCTTTTTTCGGCCTTACTAACTATGTTACTATGTTACTATGTGCGGTCATTATACAGTATGGAGCATCATGTGTGGCCATTATACAGTATGGAGCATCATGTGTTGCCATTATACAGTATTGAGCATCATATATGGCCATTGTACAGTATGGAGCATCATGTGCAGTCATTATACAGTATGGAGCATCATATGCAGTCATTATACAGTATGGAGCATCATGTGGGGCCATTATACAGTATGGAGCATCATGTGTGGCCATTATACAGTATGGAGCATCATGTGTGGCCATTATACAGTATGGAGCATCATGTGTGGCCATTATACAGAATGGAGCACTGTGTGGCCATTATACAGTATGGAGCACTCTGTGGCCATATTTTTTTGTTTATAATTATTCTTTATGAACAGTGTGATCAGCAGTGCTAAATGAGTGTGGTTGGGACGTGGATATGGGTGTGACTAGTGAGTGAATGTGGTCAGAGGCGTGGCCTAAAATTTGTGGCGGGGCGCAACGCGCGCCGCAAACTTTAGCCCTCTTTCCCAGCTTCAAAAGTTGGGAGGTATAGTAATCAGCTCTCCCTTGCTGAGCAAAACTAGAACTGCAGCTCAATGTAATGAGCGCTCCCTCTGCTGAACAAAACTATAACTGCAGCTCAGTGTAATGAGCGCTCCCCCTGTTGAGCAAAACTAGAACTGCAGTTCAGTGTGATGAGTGCTCCCTCTGCTGAGCAAAACTAGAACTGCAGCTCAGTGTAAAGAGCGCTCCCCTACTGAGCAAAGCTAGAACTGCAGCTCCCCTTTGCTATAAAAAACTAGAACTGCAGCTCAGTGTAATGAGCGCTCCCTCTGCTGAATAAAACTAGAACTGCAGCTCAGTGTAATGAGCGCTCCCCCTGCTGAGCAAAACTAGAACTGCAGCTCAGTGTAATGAGCGCTCCCCCTGCTGAGCAACACAAGAACTGCAGCTCAATGTAATGAGCGCTCCCCCTGCTGATCAAAACTAGAACTGCAGCTCAGTGTAATGAGCGCTCCCCCTGCTGATCAAAACTAGAACTGCAGCTCAGTGTAATGAGCGCTCCCCCTGTTGAGCAAAACTAGAACTGCAGTTCAGTGTGATGAGCGCTCCCTCTGCTGAGCAAAACTAGAACTGCAGCTCAGTGTAAAGCGCGCTCCCCTACTGAGCAAAGCTAGAACTGCAGCTCCCCCTTGCTATAAAAAACTAGAACTGCAGCTCAGTGTAATGAGCGCTCCCTCTGCTGAACAAAACTAGAACTGCAGCTCAGTCTAATGAGCGCTCCCCCTGCTGAGCAAAACTAGAACTGCAGCTCAGTGTAATGAGCGCTCCCCCTGCTGATCAAAACTAGAACAGTAGCTCAGTTTAATGATCGCTTCCCCTGCTGATCAAAACTAGAACTGCAGCTCAGTGTAATGAGCCCTCCCCCTACTGAGCAAAACTAGAACTGCAGCTCAGTGTAATGAGCGCTCCCTCTGCTGAGCAAAACTAGAACTGCAGCTCAGTGTAATGAGCGCTCTCCCTGCTGATCAAAACTAGAACTGCAGCTCAGTGTAATGAGTGCTCCCCCTGCTGAGCAAAACTAGAACTGAAGCTCAGTGTAATGAGCGCTCCCTCTGCTGAGAAAAACTAGAATTGCAGCTTAGTGTAATGAGCGCTCTCCCTGCTGATCAAAACTAGAACTGCAGCTCAGTGTAATGAGTGCTCCCCCTGCTGAGCAAAACTAGAACTGAAGCTCAGTGTAATGAGCGCTCCCTCTGCTGAGAAAAACTAGAATTGCAGCTTAGTGTAATGAGCGCTCCCTCTGCTGAGCAAAACTAGAACTGCAGCTGAGTGTAATGAGCGCTCCCTCTGCTGAGAAAAACTAGAATTGCAGCTTAGTGTAATGATCGCTCCCCCTGCTGAGCAAAACTAGAACTGCAGCTCAGTGTAATGAGCGCTCTTCTTGCTGAGCAAAACTAGATTTGTAGCTCAGTGTAATGAGCGCTCCCCCTACTGAGCAAAACTAGAACTGCAGGCCAGTGTAATGAGCGCTCCCTCTGCTGAGCAAAACTAGAACTGCAGCTCAGTGTAATGAACGCTCCCCCTGCTGATCAAAACTAGAACTGCAGCTCAGTGTAATGAGGGCTCCCCCTGCTGATCAAAACAAGAACTGCAGCTCAGTGTAATGATCGCTCCCCCTGCTGATCAAAACAAGAACAGCAGCTCAGTGTAATGATCGCTCCCCCTGCTGAGCAAAACTAGAACTGCAGCTCAGCGTAATGAGCGCTCCCCCTGCTGAGAAAAACTAGAACTGCAGCTCAGTGTAATGAACGCTCCCCCTGCTGAGCAAAACAAGAACTGCAGCTCAGTGTAATGATCACTCCCCCTGCTGAGCAAAACTAGAATTGCAGCTCAGTGTAATGAGCGCTCCCTCTGCTGAGCAACACTAGAACTGCAGCTTAGTGTAATGAGCGCTCTCCCTGCTGAGAAAAACTAGAACTGCAGCTCAGTGTAATGAGCGCTCCCCCTGCTGATCAAAACTAGAACTGCAGCTCAGTGTAAAGATCGCTCCCCCTGCTGAGCAAAACTAGAACTGCAGCTCAGCGTAATGAGCGCTCCCCCTGCTGAGAAAAACTAGAACTGCAGCTCAGTGTAATGAACGCTCCCCCTGCTGAGCAAAACAAGAACTGCAGCTCAGTGTAATGATCGCTCCCCCTGCTGAGGAAAACTAGAATTGCAGCTTAGTGTAATGAGCGCTCACTCTGCTGAGCAACACTAGAACTGCAGCTTAGTGTAATGAGCGCTCTCCCTGCTGAGCAAAACTAGAACTGCAGCTCAGTGTAATGAGCGCTCATCCAGCTGATCAAAACTAGAACTGCAGCTCAGTGTAATGAACGCTCCCTCTGCTGAGGAAAACTAGAACTGCAGCTCAGTGTAATGAGCGCTCCCTCTGCTGAGCAAACCTAGAACTGCAGCTCGGTGTAATGAGCGCTCCCTCTGCTGAGGAAAACTAGAACTGCAGCTCAGTGTAATGAGCGCTCCCTCTGCTGAGGAAAATTAGAACTGCAACTCAGTGTAATGAGCGCTCCCTCTGCTGAGCAAAACTAGAACTGCAGCTCAGTGTAATGAGCGCTTCCCTGCTGATCAAAACTAGAACTGCAGCTCAGTGTAATGAGCGCTCCCTCTGCTGAGTAAAACTAGAACTGCAGCTCAGTGTAATGAATGCTCCTTCTGCTGATCAAAACTAGAACTGCAGCTCAGTGTAATGATCGCTCCCCCTGCTGAGCAAAACTAGAACTGCAGCTCAGCGTAATGAGCGCTCTCCCTGCTGAGCAACACAAGAACTGCAGCTTAGAGTAATGAACGCTCCCTCTGCTGAGCAAAACTAGAACTGCAGCTCAGTGTAATGATAGCTCCCCCTGCTGAGCAAAACTAGAACTGCAGCTCAGCGTAATGAGCGCTCCCCCTGCTGAGCAAAACTAGAACTGCAGCTCAGTGTAATGAGCGCTCCCTCTGCTGAGGAAATGTAGAACTGCAGCTCAGTGTAATGAGCGCTCCCTCTGCTGAGCAAACCTAGAATTGCAGCTCAGTGTAAAGAGCGCTCCCTCTGCTGAGGAAAACTAGAACTGCAGCTCAGTGTAATGAGCGCTCCCTCTGCAGAGGAAAATTTGAACTGCAGCTCAGTGTAATGAGCGCTCCCTCTGCTGAGGAAAACTAGAACTGCAGCTCAGTGTAATGAATGCTCCTTCTGCTGATCAAAACTAGAACTGCAGCTCAGTGCAATGATCGCCCCCCCTGCTGAGCAAAACTAGAACTGCAGCTCAGCGTAATGAGCGCTCCCCCTGCTAAGCAAAACTAGAACTGCAGCTCAGTGTAATGAGCGCTCTCCCTGCTGAGCAACACAAGAACTGCAGCTCAATGTAATGAGCGCTCCCCCTGCTGATCAAAACTAGAACTGCAGCTCAGTGTAATGAGCGCTCCCCCTGCTGATCATAACTAGAACTGTAGCTCAGTTTAATGATCGCTCCCCCTGCTGAGCAAAACTAGAACTGCAGCTTAGAGTAATGAACGCTCCCTCTGCTGAGCAAAACTAGAACTGCAGCTCAGTGTAATGATAGCTCCCCCTGCTGAGCAAAACTAGAACTGCAGCTCAGTGTAATGAGCGCTCCCTCTGCTGAGCAAAACTAGAACTGCAGCTCAGTGTAATGAGCGCTCCCCCTGCTGAGCAAACCTAGAACTGCAGCTCAGTGTAATGAGCGCTCCCTCTGCTGAGGAAAACTAGAACTGCAGCTCACTGTAATGAGCGCTCCCCCTGCTGAGCAAACCTAGAACTGCAGCTCAGTGTAATGAGTGCTCCCTCTGCTGAGGAAAACTAGAACTGCAGCTCAGTGTAATGAACGCTCCCCCTGCTGAGCAAAAGAAGAACTGCAGCTCTGTGTAATGAGCGCTCCCCCTGCTGACCAATACTAGAACTGCAGCTCAGTGTAATGAACGCTCCCCCTGCTGATCAAAACTAGAACTGCAGCTCAGTGTAATGAGCGCTCCCCCTGCTGAGCAAAACTAGAACTGCAGCTCAGTGTAATGAGCGCTCCCTCTGCTGAGCAACACTAGAACTGCAGCTTAGTGTAATGAGCGCTCTCCCTGCTGATCAAAACTAGAACTGCAGCTCAGTGTAATGAGTGCTCCCCCTGCTGAGCAAAACTAGAACTGAAGCTCAGTGTAATGAATGCTCCCCCTGCTGAGCAAAACTAGAATTGCAGCTGAGTGTAATGAGCGCTCCCTCTGGTGAGAAAAATTAGAATTGCAGCTTAGTGTAATGAGCGCTCCCCCTGCTGAGCAAAACTAGAACTGCAGCTCAGTGTAATGAGCGCTCTCCTTGCTGAGCAAAACTAGATTTGCAGCTCAGTGTAATGAGAGCTCTCTCTGCTGAGCAAAACTAGAACTGCAGCTCAGTGTAATGAGCGCTCCCCCTACTGAGCAAAACTAGAACTGCAGCTCAGTGTAATGAGCGCTCCCTCTGCTGAGCAAAACTAGAACTGCAGCTCAGTGTAATGAACGCTCCCCCTGCTGATCAAAAAAAGAACTGCAGCTCAGCGTAATGAGCGCTCCCCCTGCTGAGAAAAACTAGAACTGCAGCTCAGTGTAATGAACGCTCCCCCTGCTGAGCAAAACTAGAATGGCAGCTCAGTGTAATGAGCGCTTCCTCTGCTGAGCAACACTAAAACTGCAGCTTAGTGTAATGAGCGCTCTCCCTGCTGAGAAAAATTAGAACTTCAGCTCAGCGTAATGAACGCTCCCCCTGCTGAGCAAAACTAGAACTGCAGCTCAGTGTAATGAGCGCTCCCCCTGCTGATCAAAACTAGAACTGCAGCTCAGTGTAATGAACGCTCCCCCTGCTGAGCAAAACTAGAATGGCAGCTCAGTGTAATGAGCGCTTCCTCTGCTGAGCAACACTAAAACTGCAGCTTAGTGTAATGAGCGCTCTCCCTGCTGAGAAAAACTAGAACTGCAGCTCAGCGTAATGAACGCTCCCCCTGCTGAGCAAAACTAGAACTGCAGCTCAGTGTAATGAGCGCTCCCCCTGCTGATCAAAACTAGAACTGCAGCTCAGTGTTATGAGCGCTCCCCCTGCTGAGCAAACCTAGAACTGCAGCTCAGTGTAATGAGCGCTCCCTCTGCTGAGCAAACCTAGAACTGCAGCTCAGTGTAATGAGTGCTCCCTCTGCTGAGGAACACTAGAACTGCAGCTCAGTGTAATGAACGCTTCCCCTGCTGAGCAAAACAAGAACTGCAGCTCTGTGTAATGAGCGCTCCCCCTGCTGATCAATACTAGAACTGCAGCTCAGTGTAATGAGCGCTCCCCCTGCTGATCAAAACTAGAACTGCAGCTCAGTGTAATGAGCGCTCCCCCTGCTGAGCAAAACTAGAACTGCAGCTCAGTGTAATGAGCGCTCCCCCTGCTGAGCAAAACTAGAACTGCAGCTCAGTGTAATGAACGCTCCCCCTGCTGAGCAAAACAAGAACTGAAGCTCAGTGTAATGATCGCTCCCCCTGCTGAGCAAAACTAGAATTGCAGCTCAGCGTAATGAACGCTCCCCCTGCTGAGCAAAACTAGAACTGCAGCTCAGTGTAATGAGCGCTCCCCCTGCTGATCAAAACTAGAACTGCAGCTCAGTGTTATGAGCGCTCCCCCTGCTGAGCAAACCTAGAACTGCAGCTCAGTGTAATGAGCGCTCCCTCTGCTGAGCAAACCTAGAACTGCAGCTCAGTGTAATGAGCACTCCCTCTGCTGAGGAACACTAGAACTGCAGCTCAGTGTAATGAACGCTTCCCCTGCTGAGCAAAACAAGAACTGCAGCTCTGTGTAATGAGCGCTCCCCCTGCTGATCAATACTAGAACTGCAGCTCAGTGTAATGAGCGCTCCCCCTGCTGATCAAAACTAGAACTGCAGCTCAGTGTAATGAGCGCTCCCCCTGCTGAGCAAAACTAGAACTGCAGCTCAGTGTAATGAGCGCTCCCCCTGCTGAGCAAAACTAGAACTGCAGCTCAGTGTAATGAACGCTCCCCCTGCTGAGCAAAACAAGAACTGCAGCTCAGTGTAATGATCGCTCCCCCTGCTGAGCAAAACTAGAATTGCAGCTCAGTGTAATGAGCGCTCCCTCTGCTGAGCAACACTAGAACTGCAGCTTAGTGTAATGAGCGCTCTCCCTGCTGATCAAAACTAGAACTGCAGCTCAGTGTAATGAGTGCTCCCCCTGCTGAGCAAAACTAGAACTGAAGCTCAGTGTAATGAGCGCTCCCTCTGCTGAGGAAAACTAGAATTGCAGCTTAGTGTAATGAGCGCTCTCCCTGCTGATCAAAACTAGAACTGCAGCTCAGTGTAATGAGTGCTCCCCCTGCTGAGCAAAACTAGAACTGAAGCTCAGTGTAATGAGCGCTCCCTCTGCTGAGAAAAACTAGAATTGCAGCTTAGTGTAATGAGCGCTCCCTCTGCTGAGCAAAACTAGAACTGCAGCTGAGTGTAATGAGCGCTCCCTCTGCTGAGAAAAACTAGAATTGCAGCTTAGTGTAATGATCGCTCCCCCTGCTGAGCAAAACTAGAACTGCAGCTCAGTGTAATGAACGCTCCCCCTGCTGAGCAAAACAAGAACTGCAGCTCAGTGTAATGATCACTCCCCCTGCTGAGCAAAACTAGAATTGCAGCTCAGTGTAATGAGCGCTCCCTCTGCTGAGCAACACTAGAACTGCAGCTTAGTGTAATGAGCGCTCTCCCTGCTGAGAAAAACTAGAACTGCAGCTCAGTGTAATGAGCGCTCCCCCTGCTGATCAAAACTAGAACTGCAGCTCAGTGTAATGATCGCTCCCCCTGCTGAGCAAAACTAGAACTGCAGCTCAGCGTAATGAGCGCTCCCCCTGCTGAGAAAAGCTAGAACTGCAGCTCAGTGTAATGAACGCTCCCCCTGCTGAGCAAAACAAGAACTGCAGCTCAGTGTAATGATCGCTCCCCCTGCTGAGCAAAACTAGAATTGCAGCTTAGTGTAATGAGCGCTCACTCTGCTGAGCAACACTAGAACTGCAGCTTAGTGTAATGAGCGCTCTCCCTGCTGAGCAAAACTAGAACTGCAGCTCAGTGTAATGAGCGCTCCCCCAGCTGATCAAAACTAGAACTGCAGCTCAGTGTAATGAACGCTCCCTCTGCTGAGGAAAACTAGAACTGCAGCTCAGTGTAATGAGCGCTCCCTCTGCTGAGCAAAACTAGAACTGCAGCTCAGTGTAATGAGCGCTCCCTCTGCTGAGCAAAACTAGAACTGCAGCTCAGTGTAATGAGCGCTCCCTCTGCTGAGGAAAATTAGAACTGCAACTCAGTGTAATGAGCGCTCCCTCTGCTGAGCAAAACTAGAACTGCAGCTCAGTGTAATGAGCGCTTCCCTGCTGATCAAAACTAGAACTGCAGCTCAGTGTAATGAGCGCTCCCTCTGCTGAGTAAAACTAGAACTGCAGCTCAGTGTAATGAATGCTCCTTCTGCTGATCAAAACTAGAACTGCAGCTCAGTGTAATGATCGCTCCCCCTGCTGAGCAAAACTAGAACTGCAGCTCAGCGTAATGAGCGCTCCCCCTGCTGAGCAAAACGAGAACTGAAGCTCAGTGTAATGAGCGCTCTCCCTGCTGAGCAACACAAGAACTGCAGCTCAATGTAATGAGCGCTCCCCCTGCTGATCAAAACTAGAACTGCAGCTCAGTGTAATGAGCGCCCCCCCTGCTGATTAAAACTAGAACTGTAGCTCAGTTTAATGATCGCTCCCCCTGCTGAGCAAAACTAGAACTGCAGCTTAGAGTAATGAACGCTCCCTCTGCTGAGCAAAACTAGAACTGCAGCTCAGTGTAATGATAGCTCCCCCTGCTGAGCAAAACTAGAACTGCAGCTCAGCGTAATGAGCGCTCCCCCTGCTGAGCAAAACTAGAACTGCAGCTCAGTGTAATGAGCGCTCCCTCTGCTGAGGAAATGTAGAACTGCAGCTCAGTGTAATGAGCGCTCCCTCTGCTGAGCAAACCTAGAATTGCAGCTCAGTGTAAAGAGCGCTCCCTCTGCTGAGGAAAACTAGAACTGCAGCTCAGTGTAATGAGCGCTTCCTCTGCAGAGGAAAATTTGAACTGCAGCTCAGTGTAATGAGCGCTCCCTCTGCTGAGGAAAACTAGTACTGCAGCTCAGTGTAATGAGCGCTTCCCTGCTGATCAAAACTAGAACTGCAGCTCAGTGTAATGAGCGCTCCCTCTGCTGAGTAAAACTAGAACTGCAGCTCAGTGTAATGAATGCTCCTTCTGCTGATCAAAACTAGAACTGCAGCTCAGTGCAATGATCGCCCCCCCTGCTGAGCAAAACTAGAACTGCAGCTCAGCGTAATGAGCGCTCCCCCTGCTGAGCAAAACTAGAACTGCAGCTCAGTGTAATGAGCGCTCTCCCTGCTGAGCAACACAAGAACTGCAGCTCAATGTAATGAGCGCTCCCCCTGCTGATCAAAACTAGAACTGTAGCTCAGTTTAATGATCGCTCCCCCTGCTGAGCAAAACTAGAACTGCAGCTTAGAGTAATGAACGCTCCCTCTGCTGAGCAAAACTAGAACTGCAGCTCAGTGTAATGATAGCTCCCCCTGCTGAGCAAAACTAGAACTGCAGCTCAGTGTAATGAGCGCTCCCTCTGCTGAGCAAAACTAGAACTGCAGCTCAGTGTAATGAGCGCTCCCCCTGCTGAGCAAACCTAGAACTGCAGCTCAGTGTAATGAGCGCTCTCTCTGCTGAGGAAAACTAGAACTGCAGCTCACTGTAATGAGCGCTCCCCCTGCTGAGCAAACCTAGAACTGCAGCTCAGTGTAATGAGTGCTCCCTCTGCTGAGGAAAACTAGAACTGCAGCTCAGTGTAATGAACGCTCCCCCTGCTGAGCAAAAGAAGAACTGCAGCTCTGTGTAATGAGCGCTCCCCCTGCTGATCAATACTAGAACTGCAGCTCAGTGTAATGAGCGCTCCCCCTGCTGATCAAAACTAGAACTGCAGCTCAGTGTAATGAGCGCTCCCCCTGCTGAGCAAAACTAGAACTGCAGCTCAGTGTAATGAGCGCTCCCTCTGCTGAGCAACACTAGAACTGCAGCTTAGTGTAATGAGCGCTCTCCCTGCTGATCAAAACTAGAACTGCAGCTCAGTGTAATGAGTGCTCCCCCTGCTGAGCAAAACTAGAACTGAAGCTCAGTGTAATGAATGCTCCCCCTGCTGAGCAAAACTAGAATTGCAGCTGAGTGTAATGAGCGCTCCCTCTGGTGAGAAAAATTAGAATTGCAGCTTAATGTAATGAGCGCTCCCCCTGCTGAGCAAAACTAGAACTGCAGCTCAGTGTAATGAGCGCTCTCCTTGCTGAGCAAAACTAGATTTGCAGCTCAGTGTAATGAGAGCTCTCTCTGCTGAGCAAAACTAGAACTGCAGCTCAGTGTAATGAGCGCTCCCCCTACTGAGCAAAACTAGAACTGCAGCTCAGTGTAATGAGCGCTCCCTCTGCTGAGCAAAACTAGAACTGCAGCTCAGTGTAATGAACGCTCCCCCTGCTGATCAAAAAAAGAACTGCAGCTCAGCGTAATGAGCGCTCCCCCTGCTGAGAAAAACTAGAACTGCAGCTCAGTGTAATGAACGCTCCCCCTGCTGAGCAAAACTAGAATGGCAGCTCAGTGTAATGAGCGCTTCCTCTGCTGAGCAACACTAAAACTGCAGCTTAGTGTAATGAGCGCTCTCCCTGCTGATCAAAACTAGAACTGCAGCTCAGCGTAATGAACGCTCCCCCTGCTGAGCAAAACTAGAACTGCAGCTCAGTGTAATGAGCGCTCCCCCTGCTGATCAAAACTAGAACTGCAGCTCAGTGTAATGATCGCTCCCCCTGCTGAGCAAAACCAGAACTGCAGCTCAGCGTTATGAGCGCTCCCCCTGCTGAGAAAAACTAGAACTGCAGCTCAGTGTAATGAGCGCTCCCCCTGCTGATCAAAACTAGAACTGCAGCTCAGTGTAATGATTGCTCCCCCTGCTGAGCAAAACTAGAACTGCAGGTCAGCGTAATGAGCGCTCCCCCTGCTGAGCAAAACTGGAACTGCAGCTCAGTGTAATGAGCGCTCCCTCTGCTGAGGAAAACTAGAACTGCAGCTCAGTGTAATGAATGCTCCTTCTGCTGATCAAAACTAGAACTGCAGCTCAGTGTAATGATCGCTCCCCCTGCTGAGCAAAACTAGAACTGCAGCTCAGCGTAATGAGCGCTCCCCCTGCTGAGCAAAACTAGAACTGAAGCTCAGTGTAATGAGCGCTCTCCCTGCTGAGCAACACAAGAACTGCAGCTCAATGTAATGAGCGCTCCCCCTGCTGATCAAAACTAGAACTGCAGCTCAGTGTAATGAGCGCTCCCCCTGCTGATTAAAACTAGAACTGTAGCTTAGTTTAATGATCGCTCCCCCTGCTGAGCAAAACTAGAACTGCAGCTTAGAGTAATGAACGCTCCCTCTGCTGAGCAAAACTAGAACTGCAGCTCAGTGTAATGATCGCTCCCCCTGCTGAGCAAAACTAGAACTGCAGCTCAGCGTAATGAGCGCTCCCCCTGCTGAGTAAAACTAGAACTGCAGCTCAGTGTAATGAGCGCTCCCTCTGCTGAGGAAAAGTAGAACTGCAGCTCAGTGTAATGAGCGCTCCCTCTGCTGAGCAAACCTAGAATTGCAGCTCAGTGTAAAGAGCGCTCCCTCTGCTGAGGAAAACTAGAACTGCAGCTCAGTGTAATGAGCGCTCCCTCTGCAAAGGAAAATTAGAACTGCAGCTCAGTGTAATGAGCGCTTCCCTGCTGATCAAAACTAGAACTGCAGCTCAGTGTAATGAGCGCTCCCTCTGCTGAGTAAAACTAGAACTGCAGCTCAGTGTAATGAATGCTCCTTCTGCTGATCAAAACTAGAACTGCAGCTCAGTGCAATGATCGCTCCCCCTGCTGAGCAAAACTAGAACTGCAGCTCAGCGTAATGAGCGCTCCCCCTGCTGAGCAAAACTAGAACTGCAGCTCAGTGTAATGAGCGCTCTCCCTGCTGAGCAACACAAGAACTGCAGCTCAATGTAATGAGCGCTCCCCCTGCTGATCAAAACTAGAACTGCTGCTCAGTGTAATGAGCGCTCCCCCTGCTGATCAAAACTAGAACTGTAGCTCAGTTTAATGATCGCTCCCCTTACTGAGCAAAACTAGAACTGCAGCTTAGAGTAATGAACGCTCCCTCTGCTGAGCAAAACTAGAACTGCAGCTCAGTGTAATGATAGCTCCCCCTGCTGAGCAAAACTAGAACTGCAGCTCAGTGTAATGAGCGCTCCCTCTGCTGAGCAAAACTAGAACTGCAGCTCAGTGTAATGAGTGCTCCCTCTGCTGAGCAAAACTAGAACTGCAGCTCAGTGTAATGAGCGCTCCCCCTGCTGAGCAAAACTAGAACTGCAGCTTAGTGTAATGAACGCTCCCTCTGCTGAGCAAAACTAGAACTGCAGCTCAGTGTAATGAGTGCTCCCTCTGCTGAGCAAAACTAGAACTGCAGCTCAGTGTAATGAGCGCTCCCCCTGCTGATCAAAACTAGAACTGCAGCTCAGTGCAATGAGCGCTCCCTCTGCTGAGCAAAACTAGAACTGCAGCTCAGTGTAATGATAGCTCCCCCTACTGAGCAAAAGTAGAACTGCAGCTCAGTGTAATGAGCGCGCCCCCTGCTGATCAAAACTAGAACTGCAGCTCAGTGTAATGATCGCTCCCCCTGCTGAGCAAAACTAGAACTGCAGCTCAGCGTAATGAGCGCTCCCCCTGCTGAGCAAAACTAGAACTGAAGCTCAGTGTAATGAGCGCTCTCCCTGCTGAGCAACACAAGAACTGCAGCTCAATGTAATGAGCGCTCCCCCTGCTGATCAAAACTAGAACTGCAGCTCAGTGTAATGAGCGCTCCCCCTGCTGATTAAAACTAGAACTGTAGCTTAGTTTAATGATCGCTCCCCCTGCTGAGCAAAACTAGAACTGCAGCTTAGAGTAATGAACGCTCCCTCTGCTGAGCAAAACTAGAACTGCAGCTCAGTGTAATGATAGCTCCCCCTGCTGAGCAAAACTAGTACTGCAGCTCAGCGCAATGAGCGCTCCCCCTGCTGAGTAAAACTAGAACTGCAGCTCAGTGTAATGAGCGCTCCCTCTGCTGAGGAAAAGTAGAACTGCAGCTCAGTGTAATGAGCGCTCCCTCTGCTGAGCAAACCTAGAATTGCAGCTCAGTGTAAAGAGCGCTCCCTCTGCTGAGGAAAACTAGAACTGCAGCTCAGTGTAATGAGCGCTCCCTCTGCAGAGGAAAATTAGAACTGCAGCTCAGTGTAATGAGCGCTTCCCTGCTGATCAAAACTAGAACTGCAGCTCAGTGTAATGAGCGCTCCCTCTGCTGAGTAAAACTAGAACTGCAGCTCAGTGTAATGAATGCTCCTTCTGCTGATCAAAACTAGAACTGCAGCTCAGTGCAATGATCGCTCCCCCTGCTGAGCAAAACTAGAACTGCAGCTCAGCGTAATGAGCGCTCCCCCTGCTGAGCAAAACTAGAACTGCAGCTCAGTGTAATGAGCGCTCTCCCTGCTGAGCAACACAAGAACTGCAGCTCAATGTAATGAGCGCTCCCCCTGCTGATCAAAACTAGAACTGCTGCTCAGTGTAATGAGCGCTCCCCCTGCTGATCAAAACTAGAACTGTAGCTCAGTTTAATGATCGCTCCCCCTGCTGAGCAAAACTAGAACTGCAGCTTAGAGTAATGAACGCTCCCTCTGCTGAGCAAAACTAGAACTGCAGCTCAGTGTAATGATAGCTCCCCCTGCTGAGCAAAACTAGAACTGCAGCTCAGTGTAATGAGCGCTCCCTCTGCTGAGCAAAACTAGAACTGCAGCTCAGTGTAATGAGTGCTCCCTCTGCTGAGCAAAACTAGAACTTCAGCTCAGTGTAATGAGCGCTCCCCCTGCTGAGCAAAACTAGAACTGCAGCTTAGTGTAATGAACGCTCCCTCTGCTGAGCAAAACTAGAACTGCAGCTCAGTGTAATGAGTGCTCCCTCTGCTGAGCAAAACTAGAACTGCAGCTCAGTGTAATGAGCGCTCCCCCTGCTGTTCAAAACTAGAACTGCAGCTCAGTGCAATGAGCGCTCCCTCTGCTGAGCAAAACTAGAACTGCAGCTCAGTGTAATGATAGCTCCCCCTACTGAGCAAAAGTAGAACTGCAGCTCAGTGTAATGAGTGCTCCCCCTGCTGATCAAAACTAGAACTGAAGGTCAGTATTAATGAATGCTCCCCCTGCTGAGCAAAACTAGAACTGCAGCTCAGTGTAATGAGCACTCCCCCTGCTGAGGAAAACTAGAACTGCAGCTCAGTGTAATGAGCGCTCCCCCTGCTGAGCAAACCTAGAACTGCAGCTCAGTGTAATGAGCGCTCCCTCTGCTGAGGAAAACTAGAACTGCAGCTCACTGTAATGAGCGCTCCCCCTGCTGAGCAAACCTAGAACTGCAGCTCAGTGTAATGAGTGCTCCCTCTGCTGAGGAAAACTAGAACTGCAGCTCAGTGTAATGAACGCTCCCCCTGCTGAGCAAAAGAAGAACTGCAGCTCTGTGTAATGAGCGCTCCCCCTGCTGATCAATACTAGAACTGCAGCTCAGAGTAATGAGCGCTCCCCCTGCTGATCAAAACAAGAACTGCAGCTCAGTGTAATGAGCGCTCCCCCTGCTGAGCAAAACTAGAACTGCAGCTCAGTGTAATGAGCGCTCCCTCTGCTGAGCAACACTAGAACTGCAGCTTAGTGTAATGAGCGCTCTCCCTGCTGATCAAAACTAGAACTGCAGCTCAGTGTAATGAGTGCTCCCCCTGCTGAGCAAAACTAGAACTGAAGCTCAGTGTAATGAATGCTCCCCCTGCTGAGCAAAACTAGAACTGCAGCTGAGTGTAATGAGCGCTCCCTCTGCTGAGAAAAATTAGAATTGCAGCTTAGTGTAATGAGCGCTCCCCCTGCTGAGCAAAACTAGAACTGCAGCTCAGTGTAATGAGCGCTCTCCTTGCTGAGCAAAACTAGATTTGCAGCTCAGTGTAATGAGAGCTCTCTCTGCTGAGCAAAACTAGAACTGCAGCTCAGTGTAATGAGCGCTCCCCCTACTGAGCAAAACTAGAACTGCAGCTCAGTGTAATGAGCGCTCCCTCTGCTGAGCAAAACTAGAACTGCAGCTCAGTGTAATGAACGCTCCCCCTGCTGATCAAAAAAAGAACTGCAGCTCAGCGTAATGAGCGCTCCCCCTGCTGAGAAAAACTAGAACTGCAGCTCAGTGTAATGAACGCTCCCCCTGCTGAGCAAAACTAGAATTGCAGCTCAGTGTAATGAGCTCTTCCTCTGCTGAGCAACACTAAAACTGCAGCTTAGTGTAATGAGCGCTCTCCCTGCTGAGAAAAACTAGAACTGCAGCTCAGTGTAATGAGCGCTCCCCCTGCTGAGCAAAACTAGAACTGCAGCTCATTGTAATGAGCGCTCCCCCTGCTGATCAAAACTAGAACTGCAGCTCAGTGTAATGATCGCTCCCCCTGCTGAGCAAAACCAGAACTGCAGCTCAGCGTTATGAGCGCTCCCCCTGCTGAGAAAAACTAGAACTGCAGCTCAGTGTAATGAGCGCTCCCCCTGCTGATTAAAACTAGAACTGCAGCTCAGTGTAATGAGTGCTCCCCCTGCTGAGCAAAACTAGAACTGAAGCTCAGTGTAATGAACGCTCCCTCTGCTGAGCAAAACTAGAACTGCAGCTCAGTGTAATGAGCGCTCCCTCTGCTGAGAAAAATTAGAATTGCAGCTTAGTGTAATGAGCGCTCCCCCTGCTGAGCAAAACTAGAACTGCAGCTCAGTGTAATGAGCGCTCTCCTTGCTGAGCAAAACTAGATTTGCAGCTCAGTGTAATGAGAGCTCTCTCTGCTGAGCAAAACTAGAACTGCAGTTCAGTGTAATGAGCGCTCCCCCTACTGAGCAAAACTAGAACTGCAGCTCAGTGTAATGAACGCTCCCCCTGCTGATCAAAAAAAGAACTGCAGCTCAGCGTAATGAGCGCTCCCCCTGCTGAGAAAAACTAGAACTGCAGCTCAGTGTAATGAACGCTCCCCCTGCTGAGCAAAACTAGAATTGCAGCTCAGTGTAATGAGCGCTTCCTCTGCTGAGCAACACTAAAACTGCAGCTTAGTGTAATGAGCGCTCTCCCTGCTGAGAAAAACTAGAACTGCAGCTCAGTGTAATGAACGCTCCCCCTGCTGAGCAAAACTAGAACTGCAGCTCAGTGTAATGAGCGCTCCCCCTGCTGATCAAAACTAGAACTGCAGCTCAGTGTAATGATCGCTCCCCCTGCTGAGCAAAACCAGAACTGCAGCTCAGCGTTATGAGCGCTCCCCCTGCTGAGAAAAACTAGAACTGCAGCTCAGTGTAATGAGCGCTCCCCCTGCTGATCAAAACTAGAACTGCAGCTCAGTGTAATGATTGCTCCCCCTGCTGAGCAAAACTAGAACTGCAGGTCAGCGTAATGAGCGCTCCCCCTGCTGAGCAAAACTGGAACTGCAGCTCAGTGTAATGAGCGCTCCCTCTGCTGAGGAAAACTAGAACTGCAGCTCAGTGTAATGAGCGCTCCCTCTGCTGAGCAAACCTAGAACTGCAGCTCAGTGTAATGAGCGCTCCCTCTGCTGTGTAAAACTAGAACTGCAGCTCAGTGTAATGAATGCTCCTTCTGCTGATGAAAACTAGAACTGCAGCTCAGTGTAATGATCGCTCCCCCTGCTGAGCAAAACTAGAACTGCAGCTCAGCGTAATGAGCGCTCCCCCTGCTGAGCAAAACTAGAACTGCAGCTCAGTGTAATGAGCGCTCTCCCTGCTGAGCAACACAAGAACTGCAGCTCAATGTAATGAGCGCTCCCCCTGCTGATCAAAACTAGAACTGCAGCTCAGTGTAATGAGCGCTCCCCCTGCTGATCAAAACTAGAACTGTAGCTCAGTTTTAATGATCGCTCCCCCTGCTGAGCAAAACTAGAACTGCAGCTTAGAGTAATGAACGCTCCCTCTGCTGAGCAAAACTAGAACTGCAGCTCAGTGTAATGAGTGCTCCCTCTGCTGAGCAAAACTAGAACTGCAGCTCAGTGTAATGAGCGCTCCCCCTGCTGATCAAAACTAGAACTGCAGCTCAGTGCAATGAGCGCTCCCTCTGCTGAGCAAAACTAGAACTGCAGCTCAGTGTAATGATAGCTCCCCCTACTGAGCAAAAGTAGAACTGCAGCTCAGTGTAATGAGCGCGCCCCCTGCTGATCAAAACTAGAACTGCAGCTCAGTGTAATGAGTGCTCCCCCTGCTGATCAAAACTAGAACTGAAGGTCAGTGTAATGAATGCTCCCCCTGCTGAGCAAAACTAGAACTGCAGCTCAGTGTAATGAGCACTCCCCCTGCTGAGGAAAACTAGAACTGCAGCTCAGTGTAATGAGCGCTCCCCCTGCTGAGCAAACCTAGAACTGCAGCTCAGTGTAATGAGCGCTCCCTCTGCTGAGGAAAACTAGAACTGCAGCTCACTGTAATGAGCGCTCCCCCTGCTGAGCAAACCTAGAACTGCAGCTCAGTGTAATGAGTGCTCCCTCTGCTGAGGAAAACTGGAACTGCAGCTCAGTGTAATGAACGCTCCCCCTGCTGAGCAAAAGAAGAACTGCAGCTCTGTGTAATGAGCGCTCCCCCTGCTGATCAATAGTAGAACTGCAGCTCAGTGTAATGAGCGCTCCCCCTGCTGATCAAAACTAGAACTGCAGCTCAGTGTAATGAGTGCTCCCCCTGCTGAGCAAAACTAGAACTGAAGCTCAGTGTAATGAATGCTCCCCCTGCTGAGCAAAACTAGAACTGCAGCTGAGTGTAATGAGCGCTCCCTCTGCTGAGAAAAATTAGAATTGCAGCTTAGTGTAATGAGCGCTCCCCCTGCTGAGCAAAACTAGAACTGCAGCTCAGTGTAATGAGCGCTCTCCTTGCTGACCAAAACTAGATTTGCAGCTCAGTGTAATGAGAGCTCTCTCTGCTGAGCAAAACTAGAACTGCAGCTCAGTGTTATGAGCGCTCCCCCTACTGAGCAAAACTAGAACTGCAGCTCAGTGTATTGAGCGCTCCCTCTGCTGAGCAAAACTAGAACTGCAGCTCAGTGTAATGAACGCTCCCCCTGCTGATCAAAAAAAGAACTGCAGCTCAGCGTAATGAGCGCTCCCCCTGCTGAGAAAAACTAGAACTGTAGCTCAGTGTAATGAACGCTCTCCCTGCTGAGCAAAACTAGAATTGCAGCTCAGTGTAATGAGCGCTTCCTCTGCTGAGCAACACTAAAACTGCAGCTTAGTGTAATGAGCGCTCTCCCTGCTGAGAAAAACTAGAACTGCAGCTCAGTGTAATGAACGCTCCCCCTGCTGAGCAAAACTAGAACTGCAGCTCAGTGTAATGAGCGCTCCCCCTGCTGATCAAAACTAGAACTGCAGCTCAGTGTAATGATCGCTCCCCCTGCTGAGCAAAACCAGAACTGCAGCTCAGCGTTATGAGCGCTCCCCCTGCTGAGAAAAACTAGAACTGCAGCTCAGTGTAATGAGCGCTCCCCCTGCTGATCAAAACTAGAACTGCAGCTCAGTGTAATGATTGCTCCCCCTGCTGAGCAAAACTAGAACTGCAGCTCAGTGTAATGAGCGCTCCCTCTGCTGAGGAAAACTAGAACTGCAGCTCAGTGTAATAAGCGCTCCCTCTGCTGAGCAAACCTAGAACTGCAGCTCAGTGTAATGATCGCTCCCCCTGCTGAGCAAAACTAGAACTGCAGCTCAGCGTAAAGAGCGCTCCCCCTGCTGAGCAAAACTAGAACTGCAGCTCAGTGTAATGAGCGCTCTCCCTGCTGAGCAACACAAGAACTGCAGCTCAATGTAATGAGCGCTCCCCCTGCTGATCAAAACTAGAACTGCAGCTCAGTGTAATGAGCGCTCCCCCTACTGATCAAAACTAGAACTGTAGCTCAGTTTTAATGATCGCTCCCCCTGCTGAGCAAAACTAGAACTGCAGCTTAGAGTAATGAACGCTCCCTCTGCTGAGCAAAACTAGAACTGCAGCTCAGTGTAATGAGTGCTCCCTCTGCTGAGCAAAACTAGAACTGCAGCTCAGTGTAATGGGCGCTCCCCCTGCTGATCAAAACTAGAACTGCAGCTCAGTGCAATGAGCGCTCCCTCTGCTGAGCAAAACTAGAACTGCAGCTCAGTGTAATGATAGCTCCCCCTACTGAGCAAAAGTAGAACTGCAGCTCAGTGTAATGAGCGCGCCCCCTGCTGATCAAAACTAGAACTGCAGCTCAGTGTAATGAGTGCTCCCCCTGCTGATCAAAACTAGAACTGAAGGTCAGTGTAATGAAAGCTCCCCCTGCTGAGCAAAACTAGAACTGCAGCTCAGTGCAATGAGCGCTCCCTCTGCTGAGCAAAACTAGAACTGCAGCTCAGTGTAATGATAGCTCCCCCTACTGAGCAAAAGTAGAACTGCAGCTCAGTGTAATGATAGCTCCCCCTACTGAGCAAAAGTAGAACTGCAGCTCAGTGTAATGAGCGCGCACCCTGCTGATCAAAACTAGAACTGCAGCTCAGTGTAATGAGTGCTCCCCCTGCTGATCAAAACTAGAACTGAAGGTCAGTATTAATGAATGCTCCCCCTGCTGAGCAAAACTAGAACTGCAGCTCAGTGTAATGAGCACTCCCCCTGCTGAGGAAAACTAGAACTGCAGCTCAGTGTAATGAGCGCTCCCCCTGCTGAGCAAACCTAGAACTGCAGCTCAGTGTAATGAGCGCTCCCTCTGCTGAGGAAAACTAGAACTGCAGCTCGCTGTAATGAGCGCTCCCCCTGCTGAGCAAACCTAGAACTGCAGCTCAGTGTAATGAGTGCTCCCTCTGCTGAGGAAAACTAGAACTGCAGCTCAGTATAATGAACGCTCCCCCTGCTGAGCAAAAGAAGAACTGCAGCTCTGTGTAATGAGCGCTCCCCCTGCTGATCAATACTAGAACTGCAGCTCAGTGTATTGAGCGCTCCCCCTGCTGATCAAAACTAGAACTGCAGCTCAGTGTAATGAGCGCTCCCCCTGCTGAGCAAAACTAGAACTGCAGCTCAGTGTAATGAGCGCTCCCTCTGCTGAGCAACACTAGAACTGCAGCTTAATGTAATGAGCGCTCTCACTGCTGATCAAAACTAGAACTGCAGCTCAGTGTAATGAGCGCTCCCCCTGCTGAGCAAAACTAGAACTGCAGCTCAGTGTAATGAGCGCTCCCTCTGCTGAGCAACACTAGAACTGCAGCTTAGTGTAATGAGCGCTCTCCCTGCTGATCAAAAGTAGAACTGCAGCTCAGTGTAATGAGTGCTCCCCCTGCTGAGCAAAACTAGAACTGAAGCTCAGTGTAATAAATGCTCCCCCTGCTGAGCAAAACTAGAACTGCAGCTGAGTGTAATGAGCGCTCCCTCTGCTGAGAAAAATTAGAATTGCAGCTTAGTGTAATGAGCGCTCCCCCTGCTGAGCAAAACTAGAACTGCAGCTCAGTGTAATGAGCGCTCTCCTTGCTGAGCAAAACTAGATTTGCAGCTCAGTGTAATGAGAGCTCTCTCTGCTGAGCAAAACTAGAACTGCAGCTCAGTGTAATCAGCGCTCCCCCTACTGAGCAAAACTAGAACTGCAGCTCAGTGTAATGAGCGCTCCCCCTGCTGAGAAAAACTAGAACTGCAGCTCAGTGTAATGAACGCTCCCCCTGCTGAGCAAAACTAGAATTGCAGCTCAGTGTAATGAGCGCTTCCTCTGCTGAGCAACACTAAAACTGCAGCTTAGTGTAATGAGCGCTCTCCCTGCTGAGAAAAACTAGAACTGCAGCTCAGTGTAATGAACGCTCCCCCTGCTGAGCAAAACTAGAACTGCAGGTCAGTGTAATGAGCGCGCACCCTGCTGATCAAAACTAGAACTGCAGCTCAGTGTTATGAGTGCTCCCCCTGCTGATCAAAACTAGAACTGAAGGTCAGTATTAATGAATGCTCCCCCTGCTGAGCAAAACTAGAACTGCAGCTCAGTGTAATGAGCACTCCCCCTGCTGAGGAAAACTAGAACTGCAGCTCAGTGTAATGAGCGCTCCCCCTGCTGAGCAAAACTAGAACTGCAGGTCAGTGTAATGAGCGCGCACCCTGCTGATCAAAACTAGAACTGCAGCTCAGTGTAATGAGTGCTCCCCCTGCTGATCAAAACTAGAACTGAAGGTCAGTATTAATGAATGCTCCCCCTGCTGAGCAAAACTAGAACTGCAGCTCAGTGTAATGAGCACTCCCCCTGCTGAGGAAAACTCGAACTGCAGCTCAGTGTAATGAGCGCTCCCTCTGCTGAGCAAAACTAGAACTGCAGGTCAGTGTAATGAGCGCGCACCCTGCTGATCAAAACTAGAACTGCAGCTCAGTGTAATGAGTGCTCCCCCTGCTGATCAAAACTAGAACTGAAGGTCAGTATTAATGAATGCTCCCCCTGCTGAGCAAAACTAGAACTGCAGCTCAGTGTAATGAGCGCTCCCCCTGCTGATCAAAACTAGAACTGCAGCTCCGTGCAATGAGCGCTCCCTCTGCTGAGCAAAACTAGAACTGCAGCTCAGTGTAATGATAGCTCCCCCTACTGAGCAAAAGTAGAACTGCAGCTCAGTGTAATGAGCGCGCCCCCTGCTGATCAAAACTAGAACTGCAGCTCAGTGTAATGAGTGCTCCCCCTGCTGATCAAAACTAGAACTGAAGGTCAGTGTAATGAACGCTCCCCCTGCTGAGCAAAACTAGAACTGCAGCTCAGTGCAATGAGCGCTCCCTCTGCTGAGCAAAACTAGAACTGCAGCTCAGTGTAATGATTGCTCTCCCTACTGAGCAAAAGTAGAACTGCAGCTCAGTGTAATGAGCGCGCACCCTGCTGATCAAGACTAGAACTGCAGCTCAGTGTAATGAGTGCTCCCCCTGCTGATCAAAACTAGAACTGAAGGTCAGTATTAATGAATGCTCCCCCTGCTGAGCAAAACTAGAACTGCAGCTCAGTGTAATGAGCACTCCCCCTGCTGAGGAAAACTAGAACTGCAGCTCAGTGTAATGAGCGCTCCCCCTGCTGAGCAAACCTAGAACTGCAGCTCAGTGTAATGAGCGCTCCCTCTGCTGAGGAAAACTAGAACTGCAGCTCACTGTAATGAGCGCTCCCCCTGCTGAGCAAACCTAGAACTGCAGCTCAGTGTAATGAGTGCTCCCTCTGCTGAGGAAAACTGGAACTGCAGCTCAGTGTAATGAACGCTCCCCCTGCTGAGCAAAAGAAGAACTGCAGCTCTGTGTAATGAGCGCTCCCCCTGCTGATCAATACTAGAACTGCAGCTCAGTGTAATGAGCGCTCCCCCTGCTGAGCAAAACTAGAACTGCAGCTCAGTGTAATGAGCGCTCCCCCTGCTGAGCAACACTAGAACTGCAGCTTAGTGTAATGAGCGCTCTCCCTGCTGATCAAAACTAGAACTGCAGCTCAGTGTAATGAGTGCTCCCCCTGCTGAGCAAAACTAGAACTGAAGCTCAGTGTAATGAATGCTCCCCCTGCTGAGCAAAACTAGAACTGCAGCTGAGTGTAATGAGCGCTCCCTCTGCTGAGAAAAATTAGAATTGCAGCTTAGTGTAATGAGCGCTCCCCCTGCTGAGCAAAACTAGAACTGCAGCTCAGTGTAATGAGCGCTCTCCTTGCTGAGCAAAACTAGATTTGCAGCTCAGTGTAATGAGAGCTCTCTCTGCTGAGCAAAACTAGAACTGCAGCTCAGTGTAATGAGCGCTCCCCCTACTGAGCAAAACTAGAACTGCAGCTCAGTGTAATGAGCGCTCCCTCTGCTGAGCAAAACTAGAACTGCAGCTCAGTGTAATGAATGCTCCCCCTGCTGATCAAAAAAAGAACTGCAGCTCAGCGTAATGAGCGCTCCCCCTGCTGAGAAAAACTAGAACTGTAGCTCAGTGTAATGAACGCTCTCCCTGCTGAGCAAAACTAGAATTGCAGCTCAGTGTAATGAGCGCTTCCTCTGCTGAGCAACACTAAAACTGCAGCTTAGTGTAATGAGCGCTCTCCCTGCTGAGAAAAACTAGAACTGCAGCTCAGTGTAATGAACGCTCCCCCTGCTGAGCAAAACTAGAACTGCAGCTCAGTGTAATGAGCGCTCCCCCTGCTGATCAAAACTAGAACTGCAGCACAGTGTAATGATCGCTCCCCCTGCTGAGCAAAACCAGAACTGCAGCTCAGCGTTATGAGCGCTCCCCCTGCTGAGAAAAACTAAAACTGCAGCTCAGTGTAATGAGCGCTCCCCCTGCTGATCAAAACTAGAACTGCAGCTCAGTGTAATGATTGCTCCCCCTGCTGAGCAAAACTAGAACTGCAGGTCAGCGTAATGAGCGCTCCCCCTGCTGAGCAAAACTGGAACTGCAGCTCAGTGTAATGAGCGCTCCCTCTGCTGAGGAAAACTAGAACTGCAGCTCAGTGTAATGAGCGCTCCCTCTGCTGAGCAAACCTAGAACTGCAGCTCAGTGTAATGAGCGCTCCCTCTGCTGAGTAAAACTAGAACTGCAGCTCAGTGTAATGAATGCTCCTTCTGCTGATCAAAACTAGAACTGCAGCTCAGTGTAATGATCGCTCCCCCTGCTGAGCAAAACTAGAACTGCAGCTCAGCGTAATGAGCGCTCCCCCTGCTGAGCAAAACTAGAACTGCAGCTCAGTGTAATGAGCGCTCTCCCTGCTGAGCAACACAAGAACTGCAGCTCAATGTAATGAGCGCTCCCCCTGCTGATCAAAACTAGAACTGCAGCTCAGTGTAATGAGCGCTCCCCCTGCTGATCAAAACTAGAACTGTAGCTCAGTTTTAATGATCGCTCCCCCTGCTGAGCAAAACTAGAACTGCAGCTTAGAGTAATGAACGCTCCCTCTGCTGAGCAAAACTAGAACTGCAGCTCAGTGTAATGAGTGCTCCCTCTGCTGAGCAAAACTAGAACTGCAGCTCAGTGTAATGAGCGCTCCCCCTGCTGATCAAAACTAGAACTGCAGCTCAGTGCAATGAGCGCTCCCTCTGCTGAGCAAAACTAGAACTGCAGCTCAGTGTAATGATAGCTCCCCCTACTGAGCAAAAGTAGAACTGCAGCTCAGTGTAATGAGCGCGCCCCCTGCTGATCAAAACTAGAACTGCAGCTCAGTGTAATGAGTGCTCCCCCTGCTGATCAAAACTAGAACTGAAGGTCAGTGTAATGAAAGCTCCCCCTGCTGAGCAAAACTAGCACTGCAGCTCAGTGCAATGAGCGCTCCCTCTGCTGAGCAAAACTAGAACTGCAGCTCAGTGTAATGATAGCTCCCCCTACTGAGCAAAAGTAGAACTGCAGCTCAGTGTAATGAGCGCGCACCCTGCTGATCAAAACTAGAACTGCAGCTCAGTGTAATGAGTGCTCCCCCTGCTGATCAAAACTAGAACTGAAGGTCAGTATTAATGAATGCTCCCCCTGCTGAGCAAAACTAGAACTGCAGCTCAGTGTAATGAGCACTCCCCCTGCTGAGGAAAACTAGAACTGCAGCTCAGTGTAATGAGCGCTCCCCCTGCTGAGCAAACCTAGAACTGCAGCTCAGTGTAATGAGCGCTCCCTCTGCTGAGGAAAACTAGAACTGCAGCTCGCTGTAATGAGCGCTCCCCCTGCTGAGGAAAACTAGAACTGCAGCTCAGTGTAATGAACGCTCCCCCTGCTGAGCAAAAGAAGAACTGCAGCTCTGTGTAATGAGCGCTCCCCCTGCTGATCAATACTAGAACTGCAGCTCAGTGTAATGAGCGCTCCCCCTGCTGATCAAAACTAGAACTGCAGCTCAGTGTAATGAGCGCTCCCCCTGCTGAGCAAAACTAGAACTGCAGCTCAGTGTAATGAGCGCTCCCTCTGCTGAGCAACACTAGAACTGCAGCTTAATGTAATGAGCGCTCTCCCTGCTGATCAAAACTAGAACTGCAGCTCAGTGTAATGAGCGCTCCCCCTGCTGAGCAAAACTAGAACTGCAGCTCAGTGTAATGAGCGCTCCCTCTGCTGAGCAACACTAGAACTGCAGCTTAGTGTAATGAGCGCTCTCCCTGCTGGTCAAAAGTAGAACTGCAGCTCAGTGTAATGAGTGCTCCCCCTGCTGAGCAAAACTAGAACTGAAGCTCAGTGTAATAAATGCTCCCCCTGCTGAGCAAAACTAGAACTGCAGCTGAGTGTAATGAGCGCTCCCTCTGCTGAGAAAAATTAGAATTGCAGCTTAGTGTAATGAGCGCTCCCCCTGCTGAGCAAAACTAGAACTGCAGCTCAGTGTAATGAGCGCTCTCCTTGCTGAGCAAAACTAGATTTGCAGCTCAGTGTAATGAGAGCTCTCTCTGCTGAGCAAAACTAGAACTGCAGCTCAGTGTAATCAGCGCTCCCCCTACTGAGCAAAACTAGAACTGCAGCTCAGTGTAATGAGCGCTCCCCCTGCTGAGAAAAACTAGAACTGCAGCTCAGTGTAATGAACGCTCCCCCTGCTGAGCAAAACTAGAATTGCAGCTCAGTGTAATGAGCGCTTCCTCTGCTGAGCAACACTAAAACTGCAGCTTAGTGTAATGAGCGCTCTCCCTGCTGAGAAAAACTAGAACTGCAGCTCAGTGTAATGAACGCTCCCCCTGCTGAGCAAAACTAGAACTGCAGGTCAGTGTAATGAGCGCGCACCCTGCTGATCAAAACTAGAACTGCAGCTCAGTGTAATGAGTGCTCCCCCTGCTGATCAAAACTAGAACTGAAGGTCAGTATTAATGAATGCTCCCCCTGCTGAGCAAAACTAGAACTGCAGCTCAGTGTAATGAGCACTCCCCCTGCTGAGGAAAACTAGAACTGCAGCTCAGTGTAATGAGCGCTCCCCCTGCTGAGCAAAACTAGAACTGCAGGTCAGTGTAATGAGCGCGCACCCTGCTGATCAAAACTAGAACTGCAGCTCAGTGTAATGAGTGCTCCCCCTGCTGATCAAAACTAGAACTGAAGGTCAGTATTAATGAATGCTCCCCCTGCTGAGCAAAACTAGAACTGCAGCTCAGTGTAATGAGCACTCCCCCTGCTGAGGAAAACTCGAACTGCAGCTCAGTGTAATGAGCGCTCCCCCTGCTGAGCAAAACTAGAACTGCAGGTCAGTGTAATGAGCGCGCACCCTGCTGATCAAAACTAGAACTGCAGCTCAGTGTAATGAGTGCTCCCCCTGCTGATCAAAACTAGAACTGAAGGTCAGTATTAATGAATGCTCCCCCTGCTGAGCAAAACTAGAACTGCAGCTCAGTGTAATGAGCACTCCCCCTGCTGAGGAAAACTAGAACTGCAGCTCAGTGTAATGAGCGCTCCCCCTGCTGAGCAAACCTAGAACTGCAGCTCAGTGTAATGAGCGCTCCCTCTGCTGAGGAAAACTAGAACTGCAGCTCGCTGTAATGAGCGCTCCCCCTGCTGAGCAAACCTAGAACTGCAGCTCAGTGTAATGAGTGCTCCCTCTGCTGAGGAAAACTAGAACTGCAGCTCAGTGTAATGAACGCTCCCCCTGCTGAGCAAAAGAAGAACTGCAGCTCTGTGTAATGAGCGCTCCCCCTGCTGATCAATACTAGAACTGCAGCTCAGTGTATTGAGCGCTCCCCCTGCTGATCAAAACTAGAACTGCAGCTCAGTGTAATGAGCGCTCCCCCTGCTGAGCAAAACTAGAACTGCAGCTCAGTGTAATGAGCGCTCCCTCTGCTGAGCAACACTAGAACTGCAGCTTAATGTAATGAGCGCTCTCCCTGCTGATCAAAACTAGAACTGCAGCTCAGTGTAATGAGCGCTCCCCCTGCTGAGCAAAACTAGAACTGCAGCTCAGTGTAATGAGCGCTCCCTCTGCTGAGCAACACTAGAACTGCAGCTTAGTGTAATGAACGCTCTCCCTGCTGATCAAAACTAGAACTGCAGCTCAGTGTAATGAGTGCTCCCCCTGCTGAGCAAAACTAGAACTGAAGCTCAGTGTAATAAATGCTCCCCCTGCTGAGCAAAACTAGAACTGCAGCTGAGTGTAATGAGCGCTCCCTCTGCTGAGAAAAATTAGAATTGCAGCTTAGTGTAATGAGCGCTCCCCCTGCTGAGCAAAACTAGAACTGCAGCTCAGTGTAATGAGCGCTCTCCTTGCTGAGCAAAACTAGATTTGCAGCTCAGTGTAATGAGAGCTCTCTCTGCTGAGCAAAACTAGAACTGCAGCTCAGTGTAATCAGCGCTCCCCCTACTGAGCAAAACTAATACTGCAGCTCAGTGTAATGAGCGCTCCCTCTGCTGAGAAAAACTAGAACTGCAGCTCAGTGTAATGAACGCTCCCCCTGCTGAGCAAAACTAGAATTGCAGCTCAGTGTAATGAGCGCTTCCTCTGCTGAGCAACACTAAAACTGCAGCTTAGTGTAATGAGCGCTCTCCCTGCTGAGAAAAACTAGAACTGCAGCTCAGTGTAATGAACGCTCCCCCTGCTGAGCAAAACTAGAACTGCAGGTCAGTGTAATGAGCGCTCCCCCTGCTGATCAAAACTAGAACTGCAGCTCAGTGTAATGATCGCTCCCCCTGCTGAGCAAAACCAGAACTGCAGCTCAGCGTTATGAGCGCTCCCCCTGCTGAGAAAAACTAGAACTGCAGCTCAGTGTAATGAGCGCTCCCCCTGCTGATCAAAACTAGAACTGCAGCTCAGTGTAATGATTGCTCCCCCTGCTGAGCAAAACTAGAACTGCAGGTCAGCGTAATGAGCGCTCCCCCTGCTGAGCAAAACTGGAACTGCAGCTCAGTGTAATGAGCGCTCCCTCTGCTGAGGAAAACTAGAACTGCAGCTCAGTGTAATGAGCGCTCTCCCTGCTGAGCAACACAAGAACTGCAGCTCAATGTAATGAGCGCTCCCCCTGCTGATCAAAACTAGAACTGCAGCTCAGTGTAATGAGCGCTCCCCCTGCTGATCAAAACTAGAACTGTAGCTCAGTTTTAATGATCGCTCCCCCTGCTGAGCAAAACTAGAACTGCAGCTTAGAGTAATGAACGCTCCCTCTGCTGAGCAAAACTAGAACTGCAGCTCAGTGTAATGAGTGCTCCCTCTGCTGAGGAAAACTAGAACTGCAGCTCAGTGTAATGAGCGCTCTCCCTGCTGAGCAACACAAGAACTGCAGCTCAATGTAATGAGCGCTCCCCCTGCTGATCAAAACTAGAACTGCAGCTCAGTGTAATGATCGCTCCCCCTGCTGAGCAAAACTAGAACTGCAGCTCAGCGTAATGAGCGCTCCCCCTGCTGAGCAAAACTAGAACTGCAGCTCAGTGTAATGAGCGCTCTCCCTGCTGAGCAACACAAGAACTGCAGCTCAATGTAATGAGCGCTCCCCCTGCTGATCAAAACTAGAACTGCAGCTCAGTGTAATGAGCGCTCCCCCTGCTGATCAAAACTAGAACTGTAGCTCAGTTTTAATGATCGCTCCCCCTGCTGAGCAAAACTAGAACTGCAGCTTAGAGTAATGAACGCTCCCTCTGCTGAGCAAAACTAGAACTGCAGCTCAGTGTAATGAGTGCTCCCTCTGCTGAGCAAAACTAGAACTGCAGCTCAGTGCAATGAGCGCTCCCTCTGCTGAGCAAAACTAGAACTGCAGCTCAGTGTAATGATAGCTCCCCCTACTGAGCAAAAGTAGAACTGCAGCTCAGTGTAATGAGTGCGCCCCCTGCTGATCAAAACTAGAACTGCAGCTCAGTGTAATGATTGCTTCCCCTGCTGATCAAAACTAGAACTGAAGGTCAGCGTAATGAAAGCTCCCCCTGCTGAGCAAAACTAGAACTGCAGCTCAGTGTAATGAGCACTCCCCCTGCTGAGGAAAACTAGAACTGCAGCTCAGTGTAATGAGCGCTCCCCCTGCTGAGCAAACCTAGAACTGCAGCTCAGTGTAATGAGCGCTCCCTCTGCTGAGGAAAACTAGAACTGCAGCTCATTGTAATGAGCGCTCCCCCTGCTGAGCAAACCTAGAACTGCAGCTCAGTGTAATGAGCGCTCCCTCTGCTGAGGAAAACTGGAACTGCTGCTCAGTGTAATGAACGCTCCCCCTGCTGAGCAAAACAAGAACTGCAGCTCTGTGTAATGAGCGCTCCCCCTGCTGATCAATACTAGAACTGCAGCTCAGTGTAATGAGCGCTCCCCCTGCTGATCAAAACTAGAACTGCAGCTCAGTGTAATGAGCGCTCCCCCTGCTGAGCAAAACTAGAACTGCAGCTCAGTGTATTGAGCGCTCCCCCTGCTGAGCAGAACTAGAACTGAAGCTCAGTGTAATGAATGCTCCCCCTGCTGAGCAAAACTAGAACTGCAGCTCAGTGTAATGAGCGCTCCCTCTGCTGATCAAAACTAGAACTGCAGCTCAGTTTAATGAGTGCTCCCTCTGCTGAGCAAAACTAGAACTGCAGCTCAGTGTATTGAATGCTCCCCCTGCTGAGCAAAACTAGAACTGCAGCTCAGTGTAATGAGTGCTCCCTCTGCTGAGCAAAACTAGAACTGCAGGTCAGTGTAATGAGCGCTCCCTCTGCTGAGCAAAATTAGAACTGCAGCTCAGTGTAATGAGCGCTCCCCCTGCTGAGCAAAACTAGAACTGCAGCTCAGTGTAATGAGCGCTCCCCCTGCTGAGCAAAACTAGAACTGCAGCTCAGTGTAATGAGCGCCCCCCCTGCTGAGCAAAACTAGAACTGCCTGTCAGTATAATTAGAGCTCCACCTGCTGATCACAACAAGAACTGCAGCTTAGTGTAGCTAGAAAGAAAATGAAGGGCATCACCATAAATTATGATAGGGATTGTCACATACCAAAATTAAACTAAGATAATTACGAAGAAAAAATATTCTAGCACAAGGATCACCAACAATATGAAACATATATCTGTGTCTATGTGAGTAAAGAGTGTGTGCGAAAGTATGATGTATACATGTGCAATGCTTTATTTGGGTGTGACATGACCGGTCAAACATAATCATGGGCCCCCTGTCTCTGCTGGACCCTAGCATACTTTCCCACATACTATTTACTCCCTTGCTGAATCCCCCACATGGGTGAGGAAACATATAGTAAGATAAACACTCATTGGTGGGCATATCTTAGCATCCTATACTTGGGGACTGCTCTTGTAAGCGCAGGAGCAATACAGGGGCACGAAAGGAGATGCTAGAAAAATCACACCCCCCTTACATAGAATTTATCTGCTCTTTTGTGTTTGTGACCTGCTGAAGACAAGATCAACCAAAATTTGTGAGACCAAACCAATTTTTATTGAGCACTGGTTAACTTTAGCACAAGCACTTTATCACTTTATGTCCTTTGGTGGTTATCACTTTATTTATCCAGGTTTTTTAGTGATCATAGTAAAAGTTTTTTTTTAGTTAATGGGATCTCTCCTTGCTCTATTGCTCCTGAGAGTACTGACTAGTGGGTTTTACTGACCAGATTACTGCTGATTGTAGTTTTTAAATGAAAATGTTTATTATTAAAGGAAATAGAAATCCCTCCAGGCCCTGTGTGAAAAATTGATAACCCCTCTGAAAACATAAATTAACTTTGGTTTAATTCTTTGAGAAGCTGATATCAAATTCCCTAGCTTGACTACTGCCACACCTTTTCTTAATGAAGAAATCACTTAAATAGGACCTGCCTGACAAAGTGAAGTAGGCCAAAAGATCATTAAAAGCTTGACATCATGCCTATATCCAATGAAATTCTGGAACAAAAGAGAAATAAAGTAATTGAGATCTATCAGTCTGGAGAAGGTTATAAAGCCATTTCTAAAGCTTTGGGACTCCAGGGAACCACAGTAAGAGCCATTATCCATAAATGGAGAAAACATGATACAGTGGTGAACCTTCCCTGGAGTGTCCAGCTGACACAAAATAACAGTGCCAACTCATCCTAGAGGTCACAAAAGACCCCACAACAGCATCCAAAGGACTGCAGATCTTACTTGCCTCAGTTAAGTTCATGAGTCCACTAAAAGAAAGAGACTGGGCAAAAATGGCCTGCATGGCAGAGTTCCAAGATGAAAACAACTGCTGGGCAATAAGAACATAAAGGCTTGTCTCAGTTTTGCCAGAAAACATCTTGATGATCCCCAAGACTTTTAGGAGAATACTCTGTGGACTGGCAAAACTAAAGTTGAACTTTTTGTTAGGTGTATGTCCCATTACATCGTAGAAGTACCACAGCATTTCAGTAAAGGAACATCATACCAACAGTAAAATATGGAGGTGGTAGTGTGATGGTCTGGGTCTGTTTTGCGGCTTCAGGACCTAGAAGACTTGCTGTGGTAAATGGAACCATGAATTCTACTGTCTACCAAAAATCCTGAAGGAGAATGTCCGGCACTTGTGTTGCAGCAGGACAATGATCCAAAAGCACACCAGCAGAAAAACAAAATTAAGTCTTTGGAGTGGCCTAATCAAAGAACTGGCATTAATCCATTTGAGGTACTGTGGCATAACCTTAAAAAAGTCGAAACCCTCCAACGTGGTTAAATTACAACAATTTTGCAAAGATGAGTGGCCAAAATTCCTGAGTGTTGTAAAAGACTCATTGCCAGTTATCCCAAACGCGTGATTGCAGTTGTTACTGCTAAGGGCGGCCCAACCAGTTATTAGGTTTAGGGGGCAATCACTTTGTCACACAGGATTCTAGATTCTGTAGTTTTGGATTTATTTATCCCTTAATAATAAAGACCCTCATTTATAAACTGCATTTTGATGATTACTTGTGTTATCTTTGGTAATCTGAAACATTTATGTGTGACAAACATGCAAAAGAATAGGAAATCAGGAGGGGTGCAAACACCTTTTCACACAACTGTATATATATATACTGTATATATATATATATATATATATATATATGCACCCCTCTGCCCCCTAGTATCTACTGTATATTGTATATATTTATATATGTTTAGTACATATTGTCTGATCAGCTATAGAGGACGCTTGGTCAGTACGAGTATAGTATTAGAACACAGAGATACCATATAAGAGATTAATTATATATCTATTTATATCCGATATCAGTTAAGTATCAGTCCCAGGTTTTCTGTGCAATTGTGTGAGTACCATCACCACGTAAAGTGAACAGTCCCAAACCCCAGATCACAGACACACCAGGGATAAGCACCATACGAGAACTCAAATTTTAAAGATCTACCTTTATTACACAATCAAAGTGGCAACAAAAAATGGTTAAAAATATTTTTTGGTGTTATATTAATATAAAAACTAATTAGTGCGTACCACTGGACAACTATAAAAAATATAAAAATAATAACATTGCAGCACACCCTCTATTACATCAGTTGATCCCCATCACAATAAAAAATGTGCAATAACTATTTCATAATTCTGCACACAATGAAGTGTAAGGTTTTGTAAAGATTGAATTGCAAAAAGATTAAAAACGTGTATATAAATAACTAGCAAAAATAGGCCAGCTTACAAAGTGCTATGTGTCAAAAGAATATATATAAAATACATATGCTCCAAAAAGTGCTAACTTGTTCCAGAAAAACTGCTAAGTGCTATACAAATGCACATCAGTAATAAACCTAAACAAAAAGGTGCTATGTGTACAGATTAATGAATAGCAAGTGTACCAACAGATGCTAGTGTGTACCCACGTGTGAGGATCACTTAAATGTACAGGTGCTGGGCGTTAATTATATCCAGCTGGAAATATATCCAGCAATCATATATCCCACAATAAGGTGCTATGTGCAAGGAATCATGTGTGCTCCTGCTCATATTGTATGTAGGGGGCTATGTGGGGACTCATATTGTATGTAGAGGCTATATGGTGACTCATATTGTATGTAAAGGGCTATATGGGGACCAATATTGTATGTAGGGGCTATGTGGGGACTCATATTGTATGTAGGGGCTATGTGGGGACCCATATTGTATGTAGGGGCTATGTGGGGAATCATATTGTATGTAGGGCACTATATGGTGCCTCATATTGTATGTAGGGGCTATGCGGGACTCATATTGTATGTAGGGGCTATGTGGGGAATCATATTGTATGTAGGGGGCTATGTGGGGACTGATATTGTATGTAGGGCACTATATGGTGATTCATATTGTATGTAGGGGGCTATGTGGGGACTCATATTGTATGTAGGGGCTATGTGGGGAATCATATTGTATGTAGGGGGCTATGCGGGGCTCATTTTGTATGTAGGGGCTATGTGGGGAATCATATTGTATGTATGGGGCTATATGGTGACTCATATTGTATATATTGAGCTATGTGGGGAATCATATTGTATGTAAGGCACTATATGGTGACTCATATTGTATGTAGGGGCTATGTGGGGACTCATATTGTATATAGGGGCTATGTGGGGACTCATATTGTATGTAGGGGCTATGTTGGGAATCATATTGTATGTAGGGGCTATGTGGGGACTCATATTGTATGTAGGGGCTATGTTGGGAATCATATTGTATGTAGGGCACTATATGGTATGTTGTGAATTCTGCTTTTGGGCTCCCTCCGGTGGTTGTAGGTGGTAATGCAGTTATCCCTGGATTGCAGTCCTGGTCAGGTGTATCTGCTGATTGCTGGACCATGATTGTAAATACATCATTGTAAATACACACCTGTACTTTGCATCTCCCCCACCTCATTGTAGATTGTAAGCTCTCACGAGCAGGGTCGTCTTATTTTGCTTTAATTATTGTATTGTTAACGTTGTTACTTATGACTTTTGTGTTTGAAACTGTTAAACTGTAAAGCGCTGCGGAATATGTTGGCGCTATATAAATAAAGATTATTATTATTATTATATTGCAGTTCTGACTGGGGTATTTAGGTGTGCAGGATTCATTAGTCCTTGCCAGTTGTCCATGGTTGTTGGATCTCTTTCTGGTTCCTCCTGCCTGGTTTTGTTTCTGTGGCACACATGCTGTGTGCTTTATAATTCAGTGCTATTCCTATTTCCATCTATAGGGGTATTAAGTCCTCCGGCTGTGTCGAGGTGTCTAGGGTTTGTTAGGCACACCCCACGGCTACTTCTAGTTGCGGTGTCAGTTCAGGATTTGCGGTCAGTACAGTTTCTACCTACTCCAGAGAAAGTTTCATGCGGCTCCAAGGTCACCGGATCATAACAGTACAACTGGCCAATAATGAGTTAAATGCATCTTTGCAGAAGGGAAGAAGGGTGTTGAGCCATTTTTTTTCTGCAATCTGCTTTATCTTCTCTTCCCTCTTTTTCTCTGGGTGGCTGAGGAGTCTTGTGCTAGCATGGATGTTCAGGAATTAGCTTCTCGTGTAGACCAGCTTGCTGCTAGGGTACAGGGTATTTCTGATTATATTGTTCAGGCTCCTGTTTTAGAGCCGAAGATTCCTACTCCTGATTTGTTTTTTGGTGACAGGTCCAATTTTTTGAGTTTTAAAAACAACTGTAAACTGTTTTTTGCTCTGAGACCTCAATCCTCCAGTGATTTCATTCAGCAGGTTAAACTCGTCATCTCCTTGCTGCGTGGCGATCCACAGGATTGGGCATTTTCCCTGGAATCTGGGAATCCGGCTTTGCTTAATGTAGACTCCTTTATTCAGGCTTTAGGATTATTATATGATGAACCTAATTCTGTGGATCAAGCTGAGAAGACCTTGTTGGCCCTGTCTCAGGGTCAAGAGGCGGCAGAATTGTATTGTCAGAAATGTAGAAAATGGTCTGTGTTGACTACATGGAATGATGATGCTTTGGCGGCAATTTTCAGAAAGGGTCTTTCTGAATCCGTTAAAGATGTTATGGTGGGGTTTCCCACGCCTTTCGGTCTGAGTGATTCTATGTCTCTGGCCATTCAGATTGATCGGCGCTTGTGGGAGCGCAGAACTGTGCGCGCAGTGGCGTTGTCCTCAGATGAGATTCCTGAGCCAATGCAGTGTGATAGGATTCTGTCTAGAACGGAATGACAAGGATTCAGACGTCAGAATAGGTTGTGTTATTATTGTGGCGACGCTTCTCATGTCATTTCAGTCTGCCCTAAGCGGACAAAGAGAATCGCTAGTTCATTTACCATCAGTACTGTACAACCTACATTTCTATTATCTGTGTCCTTGATCTGCTCATTGTCATCATTTTTTGTCATGGCGTTTGTGGACTCAGGCGCCGCCTTGAACTTAATGGACTTTGAGTTTGCCAGGCGTTGTGGTTTTCCCTTGCAGCTTTTGCAGAACCCTATTCCTTTAAGGGGCATCGATGCTACACCTTTGGCTAAAAATAAGCCCCAGTTTTGGACACAGGTGACCATGCGCATGGCGCCAGCCCATCAGGAAGATTGTCGATTTCTGGTATTGCATAATTTGCATGATGCTATCGTGCTGGGTTTTCCGTGGTTGCAGGTACATAATCCTGTGTTGGATTGGAAGTCTATGTCTGTGACTAGTTGGGGTTGTCAGGGGGTTCATAATGATGTCCCTTTGATGTCAATCTCCTCTTCTTCCTCTTCTGAAATTCCAGAGTTTTTGTCTGATTTTCAGGATGTATTCGATGAGCCCAAGTCCAATTCCCTTCCACCGCACAGGGACTGTGATTGTGCGATTGACTTGATTCCAGGCTGTAAGTTTCCTAAGGGCCGACGTTTCAACCTGTCTGTGCCTGAACATACCGCTATGCAGAGTTATGTTAAGGAGTCTTTGGAGAAAGGGCATATTCGGCCATCTACTTCACCGTTGGGAACCGGTTTTTTTTTTTTGTTGCTAAGAAGGATGGCTCCTTGAGACCCTGTATTGATTATCGCCTCTTGAATAAAATCACGGTCAAGTTTCAATACCCTTTACCTTTGCTTTCCGATTTGTTTGCTAGGATTAAGGGGGCTAGTTGGTTTACGAAGATAGACCTTCGGGGGGCATATAATCTTGTTCGTATTAAGCAGGGTGATGAATGGAAAACTGCGCTTAATACGCCCGAAGGCCATTTTGAATACCTTGTGATGCCATTTGGGCTTACTAATGCTCCATCTGTTTTTCAGTCCTTCATGCATGATATCTTCCGGACATATCTTGATAAATTCTTGATTGTATATCTGGACGATATTTTGATTTTTTCCGATGATTGGGAGTCTCATGTGGAACAGGTCAGGATGGTGTTTCAAATCCTTCGTGACAATGCTTTGTTTGTGAAGGGGTCTAAGTGTCTCTTTGGGGTGCAGAAGATTTCTTTTTTGGGCTTCATTTTTTCTCCCTCATCTATGGAGATGGATCCGGTTAAGGTTCAGGCCATTCATGATTGGATTCAACCCACATCCGTGAAGAGCCTTCAGAAATTTTGGGGTTTTGCTAATTTTTATCGCCGTTTCATTGCTAACTTCTCCAGCGTGGTTAAACCCTTGACCGATTTGACGAAAAAAGGCGCTGATGTGGCAAATTGGTCCTCTGCGGCTGTCTCTGCCTTTCAGGAGCTTAAATGCCGATTTACTTCTGCTCCGGTGTTGCGCCAACCGGATGTTTCTCTTCCGTTTCAGGTTGAGATTGATGCTTCTGAGATTGGGGCAGGGGCCGTTTTGTCTCAGAGGGATCCTGTTGGTTCCTTGATGAAACCGTGTGCCTTCTTTTCCCGTAAGTTTTCGCCTGCTGAACGCAATTATGATGTCGGCAATCGGGAGTTGTTGGCTATGAAGTGGGCGTTTGAGGAGTGGTGACATTGGCTTGAGGGAGCTAAGCATCGTATTGTGGTCTTGACCGATCATAAGAATCTGATTTACCTCGAGTCTGCCAAACGGCTGAATCCTAGACAGGCTCGATGGTCCTTGTTTTTTTCCCGTTTTGATTTCGTGGTCTCGTATCTTCCGGGTTCTAAGAATATTAAGGCTGATGCCCTCTCTAGGAGTTTTTTGCCTGATTCTCCTGAGGTCCTTGAACCGGTCGGCATTCTGAAAGAAGGGGTGGTCCTTTCGGCCATTTCCCCTGATTTACGACGGGTTCTTAAGGAATTTCAGGCTGACAGACCTGACCGCTGTCCAGTGGGGAAACTGTTTGTTCCTGACAGATGGAATAGTAGAGTGATTTCTGAGTTGTTCTGTGTTGGCTGGTCATCCTGGTATTTTTGGTACCAGAGACTTGGTTGGTAGGTCCTTTTGGTGGCCTTCTCTGTCACGTGATGTGCGTTCTTTTGTGCAGTCCTGTGGGACTTGTGCGCGGGCCAAGCCTTGTTGTTTCCGTGCTAGTGGGTTGCTTTTGCCATTGCCGGTCCCTGAGATGCCCTGGACGCATATTTCTATGGATTTTATTTCTGATCTTCCGGTTTCCCAGAGGATGTCGGTTATCTGGGTTGTTTGTGACCGGTTCTCTAAGATGGTTCATTTGGTGCCTTTGCCTAAATTGCCTTCCTCTTCAGATTTGGTTCCGTTGTTTTTTCAGCATGTGGTTCGTTTGCATGGTATTCCGGAGAATATTGTGTCCGACAGAGGTTCCCAGTTTGTTTCTATGTTTTGGCGGGCCCTTTGTGCAAGGCTGGTCATTGATTTGTCTTTTTCTTCTGCATTTCATCCTCAGAGAAATGGCCAGACCGAGCGAACTAATCAGACTTTGGAGACTTATTTGAGATGCTTTGTGTCTGCTGATCAGGATGATTGGGTGGCCTTCTTGCCATTGGCCAAGTTTGCCCTTAATAATCGGGCTAGTTCGGCTACTTTGGTTTCGCCTTTCTTTTGTAATTTTGGTTTTCATCCTCGTTTTTCTTCTGGGCAGGTTGAGCCTTCTGACTGTCGTGGTGTGGATTCTGTGGTTGACAGGTTGCAGCAGATTTGGGCTCAGGGCCGCCATCAGGGCATTACAGCCATGACTGGCGTATGGGGCCCGGGGAGCAGAGGGGGCCCGCATCGGGGGCAGGGCAGTAAAGCTGGACACAGGGGGGGGGGGGGAGAAAGCTGGACACAGGGGGGGCAGAAAGCTGGACACAAGGAGGCCAGAAAGCTGGACACAGGGGGGGCAGAAAGCTGGACACAGTGGGGGCAAAAAGCTGGACACAGGGGGGGCAGAAAGCTGGACACAGGTGGGGGGCAGAAAGCTGGACACAGGGGGGGGGGGGCAGAAAGCTGGACACAGGGAGGGCAGAAAGCTGGACACAGGGGGGGCAGAAAGCTGGACACAAGGAGGCCAGAAAGCTGGACACAGGGGGGCAGAAAGCTGGACACAGGGGGGGCAGAGTGCTGGACACAGATGGGGCAGAGTGCTGGACACAGATGAGGCAGGATTGGAAACAGATGGGGCAGAGTGCTGGACACAGATGGGGCAGGATTGGACACAGACGGGGCAGAGTGCTGGACAGAGATGGGGCAGAGTGCTGGACAGAGATGGGGCAGAGTGCTGGACAGAGATGGGGCAGAGTGCTGGACAGAGATGGGGCAGAGTGCTGGACAGAGATGGGGCAGAGTGCTGGACAGAGATGGGGCAGAGTGCTGGACACAGATGATGCAGGATTGGAAACAGACGGGGCAGAGTGCTGGACACAGATGAGGCAGGATTGGACACAGACGGGGCAGAGTGCTGGACACAGATGAGGCAGGATTGGACACAGACGGGGCAGAGTGCTGGACACAGATGAGGCAGGATTGGAAACAGATGGGGCAGAGTGCTGGACACAGATGGGGCAGGATTGGACACAGATGGGGCAGAGTGCTGGACACAGATGGGGCAGAGTGCTGGACACAGATGGGGCAGAGTGCTGGACACAGATGGGGCAGGATTGGACACAGATGGGGCAGAGTGCTGGACACAGATGGGGCAAGATTGGACACAGATGGGGCAGAGTGCTGGACACAGATGGGGCAGGATTGGACACAGATGGGGCAGAGTGCTGGACAGAGATGGGGCAGAGTGCTGGACAGAGACGGGGCAGAATGCTGGACAGAGATGGGGCAGAGTGCTGGACAGAGATGGGGCAGAGTGCTGGACACAGATGGGGCAGAGTGCTGGACAGAGATGGGGCAGAGTGCTGGACAGAGATGGGGCAGAGTGCTGGACAGAGATGGGGCAGAGTGCTGGACAGAGATGGGGCAGAGTGCTGGACAGAGATGGGGCAGAGTGCTGGACAGAGATGGGGCAGAGTGCTGGACAGAGATGGGGCAGAGTGCTGGACAGAGATGGGGCAGAGTGCTGGACAGAGATGGGGCAGAGTGCTGGACAGAGATGGGGCAGAGTGCTGGACAGAGATGGGGCAGAGTGCTGGACACAGATGAGGCAGGATTGGAAACAGACGGGGCAGAGTGCTGGACACAGATTGGGCAGGATTGGACACACACGGGGCAGAGTGCTGGACACAGATGAGGCAGGATTGGAAACAGATGGGGCAGAGTGCTGGACACAGATGGGGCAGGATTGGACACACATGGGGCAGAGTGCTGGACACAGATGGGGCAGAGTGCTGGACACAGATGGGGCAGAGTGCTGGACACAGATGGGGCAGGATTGGACACAGATGGGGCAGAGTGCTGGACACAGATGGGGCAGAGTGCTGGACACAGATGGGGCAGAGTGCTGGACAGAGATGGGGCAGAGTGCTGGACAGAGATGGAGCAGAGTGCTGGACAGAGATGGGGCAGAGTGCTGGACAGAGATGGGGCAGAGTGCTGGACAGAGATGGGGCAGAGTGCTGGACAGAGATGGGGCAGAGTGCTGGACAGAGATGGGGCAGAGTGCTGGACAGAGATGGGGCAAAGTGCTGGACAGAGATGGGGCAGAGTGCTGGACAGAGATGGGGCAGAGTGCTGGACAGAGATGGGGCAGAGTGCTGGACACAGATGGGGCAGGATTGGAAACAGATGGGGCAGAGTGCTGGACACAGATGGGGCAGGATTGGACACAGATGGGGCAGAGTGCTTGACACAGATGGGGCAGAGTGCTGGACACAGATGGGGCAGAGTGCTGGACACAGATGGGGCAGAGTGCTGGACACAGATGGGGCAGAGTGCTGGACACAGATGAGGCAGGATTGGAAACAGACGGGGCAGAGTGCTGGACACAGATGAGGCAGGATTGGAAACAGATGGGGCAGAGTGCTGGACACAGATGGGGCAGGATTGGACACAGACGGGGCAGAGTGCTGGACAGAGACGGGGCAGAGTGCTGGACAGAGACGGGGCAGAGTGCTGGACAGAGATGGGGCAGAGTGCTGGACAGAGATGGGGCAGAGTGCTGGACAGAGATGGGGCAGAGTGCTGGACAGAGATGGGGCAGAGTGCTGGACACAGATGAGGCAGGATTGGAAACAAACGGGGCAGAGTGCTGGACACAGATGGGGCAGGATTGGACACACACGGGGCAGAGTGCTGGACACAGATGAGGCAGGATTGGAAACAGATGGGGCAGAGTGCTGGACACAGATGGGGCAGGATTGGACACAGATGGGGCAGAGTGCTGGACACAGATGGGGCAGAGTGCTGGACACAGATGGGGCAGAGTGCTGGACACAGATGGGGCAGAGTGCTGGACACAGATGGGGCAGGATTGGACACAGATGGGGCAGAGTGCTGGACACAGATGGGGCAGGATTGGACACAGATGGGGCAGAGTGCTGGACACAGATGGGGCAGGATTGGACACAGATGGGGCAGAGTGCTGGACACAGATGGGGCAGAGTGCTGGACACAGATGGGGCAGAGTGCTGGACACAGATGGGGCAGAGTGCTGGACACAGATGGGGCAGAGTGCTGGACACAGATGGGGCAGAGTGCTGGACACAGATGAGGCAGGATTGGAAACAGATGGGGCAGAGTGCTGGACACAGATGAGGCAGGATTGGACACAGATGGGGCAGAGTGCTGGACACAGATGGGGCAGAGTGCTGGACACAGATGGGGCAGGATTGGACACAGATGGGGCAGAGTGCTGGACACAGATGGGGCAGGATTGGACACAGATGGGGCAGAGTGCTGGACACAGATGGGGCAGGATTGGACACAGATGGGGCAGAGTGCTGGACACAGATGGGGCAGAGTGCTGGACACAGATGGGGCAGAGTGCTGGACACAGATGGGGCAGAGTGCTGGACACAGATGGGGCAGAGTGCGGGACACAGATGGGGCAGAGTGCTGGACACAAATGGGGCAGAGTGCTGGACACAGATGAGGCAGGATTGGAAACAGATGGGGCAGAGTGCTGGACACAGATGGGGCAGAGTGCTGGACAGAGACGGGGCAGAGTGCTGGACAGAGACGGGGCAGAGTGCTGGACAGAGACGGGGCAGAGTGCTGGACAGAGACGGGGCAGATTGCTGGACACAGATGGGGCAGAGTGCTGGACACAGATGGGGCAGAGTGCTGGACACAGATGGGGCAGGATTGGAAACAGATGGGGCAAGATTGGAGACGGATGGGGCAAGATTGGAGACAGATGGGGCAGGATGGATACGATGGAGACAGATGGGGCAGGATGGGGAGATCATATGGGGCAGAATGGATACTCATGAAGGCAGGATGGGAGAACATATGGCTGGAGCCTGGAATGAGACACACGGGGGCTAGGATGGCGAATATTACCATAGGGGCTAATTAAGGGATATTATTATTGCAGTGATGTATTTATTTTATTTTTTGAGTATACTATTTTAAATGGGGGGGCGGTCCTGTTACTGTGTAGAGTGATACTATGTCGCCTTCTTCATGTGGTGTAATGTAGAAGTTGGGAAAATTAAGTAATGTGTTCTACAAGCGGAACTCGAGATAACTGTTTTATTTCCTGCAGAGACGAGTCCTGGCTGGATGAAGTGATGGCGGTCTGTGTTGGATGAAAGATGAAGGACTTCACCTAGAGACGTCACTGGTGAGTCAGTGTTACCTATACACTGACACTATACACTATATACTATATACAGAGGTCCTGTGTACAATGTCACCAGTGATCACTGTATTACCTATACATTATATACAGAGCTCCTGTGTGTAATGTCACCGGTGATCACTGTATTACCTGTACACAGACACTGCATACTAAATACAGATCTCCTGTGCATAATGGCACTGATGGTGATAGTATTGTGTTTTTTTTTGTTTATTACTGATCAGTATTGTAGTATTCAGTCATTGGTGGTAATATGCGGTCTGGTCATGGTGTAGCGGTATTTGTTCCTTGTATTTTATATTATTCGATCACTGTGGTGGTAATATGTCATCTGGTCATAGTGCTGTGGTATTTGTTCCTTGTATGTAGTATTATAGGTCATTTTAAAAATTGAAAAATAAATAAAAATATACCTAAATTGTATTGCATATTTTAACAAATATTTAATAGGTTACAGCAGAGTAGGGTCCGGCCAAAAGTGTCTACCTTGTTATGGTGGCGACTTAAAAAATCTTTTGGCCAAAACAAAAGCTGCAGCTATATGTGTGATCTGGTGATGGGAACTGTCAATGTGTGATTGGTGAGAAGTGGAGATTTTCCAAGAGAGAGCGGTGGGACTGTGGGCAGTTCGTGGGGTGGAGCCTGGAGGCGGGGCTGGGGTGGAGCCTGGGCGGAGTTTCAAGGGGGCCCCGAAAATTTTGCCAGTATGGGGCCCCAAAAATTTCTAGTGGCAGCCCTGTTTGGGCTCATGTGGTGGACAATTTGGTGTTGTCTCAGGAGGAGGCTCAACGTTTTGCTAACCGTCGTCGGTGTGTTGGTTCCCGGCTTCGGGTTGGGGATCTGGTCTGGTTGTCTTCCCGTCATGTTCCTATGAAGGTTTCTTCCCCTAAGTTTAAGCCTCGGTTTATTGGTCCTTATAGGATTTCTGGGATTATTAATCCGGTGTCTTTTCGATTGGCACTTCTGGCCTCTTTTGCTATCCATAATGTCTTCCATAGATCTTTATTGCGGAAATATGTGGTGCCTGTTGTTCCCTCTGTTGATCCTCCGGCCCCTGTGTTGGTTGATGGGGAGTTGGAGTATGTGGTTGAGAAGATTTTGGATTCTCGTTTTTCGAGGCGGAGGCTTCAGTACCTTGTCAAATGGAAGGGTTATGGCCAGGAGGATAATTCTTGGGTTTTTGCCTCTGATGTCCATGCTGCTGATTTGGTTCGTGCCTTTCATCTGGCTCGTCCTGATCAGCCTGGGGGCTCTGGTGAGGGTTCGGTGACCCCTCCTCAAGGGGGGGGGGTACTGTTGTGAATTCTGCTTTTGGGCTCCCTCCTGTGGTTGTAGGTGGTAATGCAGTTGTCCCTGGATTGCAGTCCTGGTCAGGTGTATCTGCTGATTGCAGTTCTGACTGGGGTATTTAGGTGTGCAGGATTCATTAGTCCTTGCCAGTTGTCCATGGTTGTTGGATCTCTTTCTGGTTCCTCCTGCCTTTCTGCCAAATCAGCAAAGATAAGTGTGGTTTTGTTTCTGTGGCACACATGCTGTGTGCTTTATAATTCAGTGCTATTCCTATTTCCATCTATAGGGGTATTTAGTCTTCCGGCTGTGTCGAGGTGTCTAGGGTTTGTTAGGCACACCCCACGGCTACTTCTAGTTGCGGTGTCAGTTCAGGATTTGCGGTCAGTACAGTTTCCACCTACTCCAGAGAAAGTTTCATGCAGCTCCAAGGTCACCGGATCATAACAATGGTGACTCATATTGTATGTAGGGGCTATGTGGGGACTCATATTGTATGTAGGGGCTATGTGGGGATGCATTGTATGTAGGGGCTATGTTGGGAATCATATTGTATGTAGGGGGCTATGTGGGGACTCATATTGTATGTAGGGGCTATGTTGGGAATCATATTGTATGTAGGGGGCTATGTGGGGACTCATATTGTATGTAGGGGCTATGTGGTGAATCATATTGTATGTAGGGCACTATATGGTGACTCATATTGTATGTAGGGGCTATGTGGGGACTCATATTGTATGTAGGGGCTATGTGGGGAATCATATTGTATGTAGGGCACTATATGGTGACTCATATTGTATTTAGGGCTTTATATGGTGACTCATATTGTATGTAGGGGCTATGTGGGGACTCATATTGTATGTAGGGGCTATGTGAGGAATCATATTGTATTTAGGGGCTATGCGAGAGCTCATAGTGTATGTAGGGGCTATGTAGGGAATCATATTGTATGTAGGGGCTATGTGGGGAATCATATTGTATTTCGGGGCTATAATGTGACTCATTGTATATAGGGAGCTATGTAGTGGGTCATACTTTAAATAGGGGGATGTCCTCATGCAGCGCCCCAGAGTCCTGGCTCGTTGCAGTAATGCTGTTCTTCCACCAGGGGGAGTGATGATACGTCTGAAGGCAATGAAAGAGATCTCCTGTTCAGGTATCACGGTCCACCAGGGGGAGCTAATGGTTCTATCTATTAGGCCACTCCTCACATTGGGTAAAACTGGAGGGTTGGTTAGGAAGTGAGTCAGTTCAGAAGGAGGAGAGGAGAGTTCCTGGCTGGGGACCGACGAGGAAAGGTCTCCCGGTCGAGCTGGCTGGGGTGATCCCTGGTCAGATCCAGACTGAAGTTTCGGGAAGAAGGGAAGAAGGACACGGAGCTGTGCCTGTAGCCCATGCGGCAGCATCCTAAGAAAGGACACGAAAGGAATTGTGCTGTAGTGAGTGAGAAAAGAAGTCATAGCAACAGGAGTGAAACATCAGTGGGAGAACAGCTAGAAGCAGGCTGCCTCCATCTGAAGTGCAGATCCGGTGGCCAGAATACCGAGGGAGTAAACAGCTCTATGCCGTTACTTCAGAGACTGGCAGGGCAGTTAATTCCAAGCTGGCTGTCCGACCTTTATACCCAAGACACAGTGGCAACTTGTGGGGGTCAAGGCGTCTCTAGGGTCCCTATAAACAAGCCTCAGGCCATCAGTCATACGGGTTTTGTCCTATCCGTACCATCTGGGGGACAGAGATGAGTAACAACAGTGAGGACCTTATGGTAGCTTATGCAAGTAGGGACCTACTACATTACTGTGCGCAAGGGGAAGGCTATTGAATTCCTCCTGGACAAGGGGACTCTGGATTTGCCTTCAGACCGGCCGGACTCTGCCTGCCCTGTGGTCCCTACTCTGGACTGTGGATGCTGAACCTTCAGTAAAAGGTAAAGAGACTGCAACCCTGTGCCCTCGTTATTCACTGCGCGTTGCACCATCCACCACCTACACTCTGGGAAACCCTGGGGACATACTTCACCTGTGGGAAGGTATACCATCTAGCTGCCATAACATCACCCCAGCGGACCCCTAAGCAGCGTCGGTCACCCTGACCGAATACCACAGGTGGCGTCACGAACATTATCCCTTTAAAGACCTTTCCCCAATTTACAACGGACGTTCCCCTAGGGCCACGGACCGGGTCAGCCACCGTGACATCCCCACTGAGTACTGAGAACCAAAGGACCCGGTACCGAGTACCCCACGGCCCCTGGGGGCGATCCACTCATACTTAATTCTGCCCAATATTATGTCATACAATTATTAATAATTATTTTTTATATTATATTAATATTAAGCAGAATTCATGTCAGCCTATTGGTTCGGCCTCCACAATAGTCACAGTCTGTCATGTGGCCCCTAAGGAAAATTAATTACCAACCCCTTCTCTATCTTGTATAGTGCTGCACATAAGGTAAAAATTAGCGCTGCTTGCATCTCTATCTCTGTCATTTTCCTTGTACGGATGTGCACTAGATCACCTGTGTGTTACTCGCATGACCTCCTAGCTTCAGGTGTTTTAATTATAGTAGGTCCAATACCCCTCCACATAGAGAGAGAATTTGAGTCCAAGAAGAGGTTTTTACATGTACCCATTCAGATGGAGACGTTTATTCTCATAGAGGTAGGTCAAGCGTAGGACCTCGTATAAGAGAGATGCCTTAACGTGGCTACGAGGTACACATAAAATTGGCCATTTTTGTGCGCTAAAAGCTCTCATTTTTCATATTTCTAGTGCAGTAATGCAGTTCAAATTTCGTTTTTTCAAGTTTGCATGTTTTGGCGCTGCAGTGTGCTGCCCTATTTAACTATATACGAGTTGGCGACTCTGGGTTCAGCACCTGTTCACACTCAGTCTATGTTTGGATGTGCAGGTCAGGTTTTTGAAATGTATTCTCTAGCCTTCTGATCGTGCACTCCCCGCCTCCTAGCTTCAGGTGTTTTAATTATAGTAGGTCCAATACCCCTCCACATAGAGAGAGAATTTGAGTCCAAGAAGAGGTTTTTACATGTACCCATTCAGATGGAGATGTTTATTCTCAGTGAGGTAGGTCAAGCGTAGGACCTCGTATAAGAGAGATGCCTTAACGTGGCTACGAGGTACACATAAAATTGGCCATTTTTGTGCGCTAAAAGCTCTCATTTTTCATATTTCTAGTGCAGTAATGCAGTTCAAATTTCGTTTTTTCAAGTTTGCATGTTTTGGCGCTGCAGTGTGCTGCCCTATTTATTTAACTATATACGAGTTGGCGACTCTGGGTTCAGCACCTGTTCACACTCAGTCTATGTTTGGATGTGCAGGTCAGGTTTTTGAAATGTATTCTCTAGCCTTCTGATCGTGCACTCCCCGCCTCCTAGCTTCAGGTGTTTTAATTATAGTAGGTCCAATACCCCTCCACATAGAGAGAGAATTTGAGTCCAAGAAGAGGTTTTTACATGTACCCATTCAGATGGAGACGTTTATTCTCAGTGAGGTAGGTCAAGCGTAGGACCTCGTATAAGAGAGATGCCTTAACGTGGCTACGAGGTACACATAAAATTGGCCATTTTTGTGCGCTAAAAGCTCTCATTTTTCATATTTCTAGTGCAGTAATGCAGTTCAAATTTCGTTTTTTCAAGTTTGCATGTTTTGGCGCTGCAGTGTGCTGCCCTATTTATTTAACTATATACGAGTTGGCGACTCTGGGTTCAGCACCTGTTCACACTCAGTCTATGTTTGGATGTGCAGGTCAGGTTTTTGAAATGTACTCGCATGACCTATCACATGATCTATTTGGAGGTTATGTGGCATGTCACGTGATACAACGGGTACCTGGGGGGCCCTCATGACTTCTAAACTGCCCGAGGGCCCTGGCTACTCTTAATCCACCCCTGGGTTGGCAATGTATAATGTCTGGACTATCAAAGCCCAGGGTGCACTTTTTAAAGCAGGACCTTTGCGTTGCCAGTGTTTAGTTTAGACTGGTGCGTTTATGTATACCTGAGATATATTGTCACTCAAAGTGTTTCCTCTATTGCCTTCAGGTTGCCTTTTCGGCAGATTAGGGATCCCTGAACAAAGTCGCGCCCGGTTTCAGCTGTCTGCGGTTCCCCTTCTGTTTGCTGGTAATTAAAATAAATGTATTGCAAGATTTATTTTGATGTCTTAAAAGGATTGTCCAGGACTCAACAATTTAAGACTTATCAACAACCCTTAATATTTACATTCCCTGCAGGGGTGGGCTTGTGCCCATGTGGGGTTGGTGGGGGCAGGCTGCTTAGCTCAGCTTGCAGCTGATTGGTTCTTTTGCTGCAGCTTGGATTCAGCCTACTGCTATTGGTCTATTGAGCCGAGCCTCTCAGCTCAGACTTTGCCAATAACTGGAGGAGTGAAGTATGGAGTATTTAAAGCCGACAGCTGTAATGCCAAAGGCGGCTAAGAACCTCGCTACAATGCCGCTCATCTGAGAATTGGATTATTGCTTTGGCTATGCCCTGATGATACAAGGCAGCTATAATGTTAGGATGAAATGCGTAGGGTTATTGGTGAAGACAGATTCATTGTACTGTATTCATGTATCTTTATTCAGCTCTCCTCTATCAGTCTTTTCCTATCTGTGACTTGTCAATAAAAATGGCTGATAATAGCTAGTTAGCGATCACTTGTCAATAGAGAGGAAGAAATGGTGATTTATATATAAGAAGGTGCCATATCTACAGTAACAGACTGCTCTCCAATTACTTTTCACCTTATACATTTCATACATTCTCATCCTGATTAGCTTTTTAGATGATTAATAAAAGTTATATTTTCATGACTTGAGAGACCCCTACGTAACAAATACTGAGCCCCTAGGCAGTACACACATTGCATAGTGCACTTATCTGCCTTATAGTGCAAATATTTGTATGATTATACCTTCAACTTTGTCTTTAGATTTCTGACTCACTATGTACTTACATAAATAATAAGGGGAACCTGTCACCAGAAAAACATTATTGACCTGCAGATATGGGGTTATTCTGCAGGTCAATAGTGTTATTAGCTGGTGATGAGCGAATAATGAAATATTTGGATTCAGGAAAATCGGCTCAAATAATTTCTAATATCTATGTATTCGTACCGAATAACGAATCCAATGCAAGTCAATGGGAAAGCCAAATATTTTTCTGCTCGACTCAACAAAAAGGTCTGGGGGCCGGAGAAAATAGCTGAAATGGATGGGAAAGAGCTAAAACTAAATGAGAACAGCATGGAGAAGATGCCTCCATGCCTTTCTGACTCACATATGGGATCTGGGAATAATGTTGTCTGGGTATTGCATCAGTTTTAGAGATTTTTAAAAAGACCTACCAAACCAAACCTAATTTTTTTTAAAGAAACATTATTTCCTTCATAATTACATGTATATAATGCAAAATTAAAAAAAAAAAATCCCTCCACTTTAGCATATGTTCACACGGATTGTTTTGGCTTTAGTTTTTCCTTTTACATTTGTGAGGGCTCTCACTCCTACATTTGGGAGGTCCCTCCCTCATTCCATATACTGTAGTTAGCAAGATAGTGGAATACATATTCCCCATCCCTTTACAATGCCATTTCAAACATGTGTGGCCCCCCAGGAATCTGGTTGCCAGAGTGGCATTGCCTCCCTCACAGGGAGTAATGTGATGCCTGGAAGCAAGGAGGGGTCCCCTTACCAGGTGTCAGTAGGTGAGAAGTAGAGCAGAACCTGGGGAATGGAGCTGTGATTAAAGTCGTCCCAGAGCTGAGCATAGGAACCGGATACCGGAGTCCGTGGTTGCGTGGGTACTGAAGTTCCAGCAGCTAAATCTGCAGGGCAGGGGACTGCAGGTCTCCTGGCCTGATCTAATACCTGGCGGCACAGCAGCATACCAGAGCCTGGAACCGACACAATGGAGCGGCACCTGTGATAGGCTCGAGCTGCCTGCCATGCGGGCAACAGTTTGTTTTTAAAAACAGAGAGAGACAATTAGCAGCAGGAGGGTGAGCTGTTATGCAGCAAGGAAAAAGGGAGGACAGCGCAGAAGGAAGACCTCCTTACCTACCTGGCCAGGTGTATCTAAAATTGCTTCCAGGCTGCCCGGCTCTCCATCACGATCTGTTACCAGTACCCTGGTGTGTACTATCAAATATCAAGTAAAGGAAAAGAAAACTACAGTCCTTGTGTGATCTCTTGCGCCCTGAGTCCTGCACCACAAGGTACACGAAGCCTGACATAAATGGGACCAGTAGCCCTGAGGCCCTGCTCCACCTGTGGGGAGCAGAACCATCCCAGCTGTGTCACCATCAGCCCCAGCGGTCTCCTTTAGCAGTGTCAGCCATCCGTTGCCGAACACCACAGGTGGCGTCACATTAAATCCCCTTTACATATTCCCCATTTTACGGCACAGCCAGTACCACGGAGTCGGGTCATGGCCCTGTGACTTCCACAAAGAACTGTCTGACCCAGGTCCGAGTATCCTACGGCCCTGGTGGGCGTGTCACATGCCCATTTTAATTTTGGGAATCGCCCACCACTAACACTATGTCCACCGCCAAGTCATTATGCGACTGTCGCTGACAATTAGCAGAGGGCCAGCAGGTGCTGTGAAACCTGAGTTTGGTAAGGGCCTTCAGGTGGTCCTGTATCATAGATTAGGGAGAGCTCTCACTCCTACATTTGGAAGGTCTCTCCCTCATGCCAAATAGTTAGTCAGATAGTGGAATAGATAGTCCCCATCACTGTACAATGCCAGATAAAACATGCCCATTTGAATTTTGTCCTTTTCCCGCCACCACCATGTCCACCGCCATGTCCACCACCATGTCATCATGCAGCCCTCGCTGACAATTAGCAGAGTGCTAGCAGGTGCCATGAAACCTGAGTTTGGTAAGGGCCCTCAGGTGGCCCTGTATCATACATTTGTGAGAGCTCTCACTCCTACATTTGGGAGTTCCCTCCCTCATGCCAAATAGTTAGCCAGATAGTGGAATAGATATTCCCCATCACTTTACAATGCCAGATAAAGTATGCCCATTAGAATTTTAGGCTTTGCCCACCACTACCACCATGTCCACCGCCATGTCATTATGCGGCCCAAGCTGACAATTAGCAGAGGGCCACCAGGTGCTGTGAACCTGGCATTTGTGTACTCTAATGTCTTTGAGGTGGCACCGTACCTTCAGCTGGATTAAGCAGATGACATTTAATGGAGAATTTGTGGTATTCTGACCATGTCATCCGTCATTGGATTTTCTTATGCAAATACTGCAGAGAATAAAGCAAACTGCTGTCCATATGGTCAATGGATCTTAGTGTTGCAAGTTGCTCAATTAGTTCCAGTACTTGGGCTCCCAAATGCTGAATGTGCACTGATGTTATGCACCTTCTATGGCTGGTCAAGGCATACAAGCTGTAGACTTGATGGCACAGACATTGATGGAGCTCATTTTTCTGATAAGAATGGCACAGGTAACAGACAGGAATTCATGCTAAACAATCAATGAACAAATACTCCCTCCTAAATTCCGGGAAAGGCTTATACAAGGTGTACAGGCAGTTTTTTATGGAGATTTTGGAGCAGAAACTGAACTCAAAACTCCTCAGAACTCAGCAAAAAGCTCTGTGCGCAGATAGCGTAAGACTTGTGAACCCACTAGGGTGAACCCACCGAGTCAAGAAGAAGATGCTTTCAGAAATCTTTTGCCCCATTTTCTCAGTCTTGAATATTTTTCTGCCAGTTTGGAGCAAGTGGTGGTTTTTGTGAGCGTTCTCCCATGGCTTTTTCCTGTCTATTTTTACTGTATTTTTCTAGTAATTCTTTTTTCACTCTATATAATAATGAAGAAGCCGCTAGCGTTTTTTTTTTTTTTTTTTTAAACGCATGTCAAACCGAGCACAATCAATAAAAAATATTTCATGTCCAATACAAAGATTTAAGCAATAATCATCGGGAGTGACAAGAGCCAGACACCCATCAATCTAATATCGATCTCGTATACCACCATCCATGTTTACAACCTGATTAATTTAATTAGCGCTGGAAAAATTGGTAAAATACAAGTCAGGAGCCTTTAGAGTGGAAGCAGCATATATTATATTCTATGCATTATAAGTCCACACACATAAATTTATCATACACTTATAGAATAATAAGCACAGCGTGATAATGAGCTCGTCCTACGGCGTATCTGCTACTAAGTTCACTGATAATATAACATCTACATTTTTCAAACACTTTTCACATCTTCCGTATAAACTGTCTGGAACGGTCGTGTATAATGTCAGACACTGCGACAGAAGCGCTGGAATCCTCGTCCTAATCAAGTAGAACATCCGCTGGAGACATCCACTTATTTGTGCCAACATATTCCCTCATTAGTTATTGTTTGCTTTGCTGTTCCACTTGGTCTCTTCTTGCATCAGATAAATCTTTGGGAACTCGAACTGTAATTCCATCAAGGGCTTTGGTCATACATATCTGGCATCCCAGGCGGGACCTGTAACATAACGAAGGGACTTTATTACCAAATGTTAACATTATTTTTCTCAATGAATCGATTATTGAACACATTGATATTATGGCGCCTGTGCCGAGCCTACTGTACTCACACCTAAAAACACCACAAAAATTGTTTAGAAAACGCTCAAGTCATATTCATTTCAATGTTAATCCTCTTTGTTGTTCAAATATAGATTTTTGAGTGTTTTTTCTCTACCTTTAGAGTTTGAAAAATTCTTGATGGGCTGAAAATAAAATGTGCAGGTCTCTTTTTTTTCTTTTTTTTTTTTAACAGGCTCCTAGTAGGCACCGTCCACTCAAAAACCTGCAAAAAAACTTTGGGAATTTTTTTTTTTCAAAAACGCTTTAATACAGCTTCACTAAAAGAAAAACTCCTCCAAAAACTCCACAAAAAGGAGTGCTTGGTGAAGCAGTTTTCACTTGAAATACTCATAGTTTTTTCAATGCCTCAAAAAAAAAAATCCATATTAAGTGTATGTATGCAGGCACATGGAAAACGTGCAAGTACCGTACATCCTACAATTTATAATCATTTATTATCATTGTCTTTGGCCTTCGTTATAGGGTTAAGGCCAGATTGCTTAGAAGCCGTTTTGACCCAAATTTAAAGGGTTTGAGCCATGAATGTTTGATGGATGTGGAACTCATGGTGGGATATCTTGTGGATTCAAGAAGCAAATGAATGGATGAGGTAAGGTCAATGTACGTATTTGTACACCGAATGTTAGAGCCTTCCATCACAAGTACAGCTGTGTTCAAAAGTTTACATACCCCGGCAGAATTTTTGCTTTCTTGGCCTTTTTTCAGAGAATATGAATGATGACACCAAAACTTTTTCTACACTCATGGTTTATGGACGGGTGAAGCCATTTATTGTCAAACTACTGTGTTTTCTCTTTTTAAATTATAATGACAGCCCAAAACATCCAAATGACCCTGATCAAAAGTTCACATACCCCATTTTGCACATCCACCTCCTATTGATTTGGATATGATGTGCAGTACCCGACTGTGGCCACTATAGAGCAGAGGGAGCTGTGCTGTTCACCTCCATAACTGGTCAGGTGCGGCCAATGCCAACACCAAGAACGGAGTGCCGGGTTTCGCACCCCCACTGATCACACATCATTAAAGGGGTCGTCCAAGACTTAGATAATCATCAATATGACAATATAACATTGGTAGGTTTCGACTCTCGCTACCACCACTGATCAGCTGTTTGCCAACTCTACAGCAGCCAGATATATACAGTGATCAGAGCCAGAGCAGCACACTTCTGTATGCTACGTCGTGGTCATTCTTGGTATTGCAGCTCAGCTTCCATTCACTTCAATGGGAGCTAATATGCAGAACCTGACACATGGTAAACTGCTAATCTGTGGAATATAAGGATTGCTCACCAGTATCAAAGTCCTGGACCTTCCCCTTACATATGTCCATTTATTAGCAATAAAATATTTTTTTCTCAATCAAAGAACATGTAGTAATTAACAACTTGCCCAAAGTTTAAACATATTCAGCTGGTCCACATATGACCGCAGGAACATTTTATAATGGTATAGAACCATGGAGTCAGCAGCTGGAGGGAGATCGTGAAGCTGCAAAAGTAGGGAGACATCTGGTAGAGTTGTCTGGATTTCCCATAGAAGGCAGAGATGGTTTATTACCATCTCTACCTTTCTGAATGCTGTATACACAGCACTAATCAAAGCTGTGCGCACACTTTAGGAAGCAGAAACATTTCTCCTCCTATCCTAGTGATGAAATGATCACCTGGCGCCAAGAGTGATCGAGAGCTGCTGGTCATAGCTGGTTTCAATTAGCTCTATGGCGAAAGCAGAGAGCTGAATTTTCCCTGTAACCATGGACCAACCCCAGTTACAGGGGTGATCAGCATTAAAACTAATGTTGTTCTGTCTCCGCCATCTAATTTGTTACCCAGATTATCTGTTTGCATAATTTCAGGTTTCTCAGTATTGATATATTCATACCTTTATTTGTTTGTAGTGCTTTGGTTCCCTTTAGCGGTCAGAGTTATGTTGGCAGTTCCATTTTCTGTTTTTGGTATTTTCCATTTCTCATTCTCCTCCCCCTTTGCAATGCATTATGGTAGCTCAGCCTCCATTTCCCTCCATTTCCCTTTCACTTCCTCCAGTTTGCTTCCAAGGAAAGACGCTTGCACTTCATCCCCCTTGTGATTGCATTGCCGGTATGTCTTTATGCTTTCTGTAGATATTTCTGCTCTATATTAGCCTAGTTTAACCAGTTGTACTCCTAGTTCAGTTACTAGCTTTCTAAATGTTATGCATAATGTACATCATGTGTAGTATGTATCTGTTCTATACCATGCACTGATTCTATGTACTGTATATCATTGTTCACAGTTTCACCGCATCAATATACCACTACGTTTAATAAAGCACAGACTCAACCACAGTCTCCTTATTGGACCCCGGGTATAGCGGTTTAGCTGACTGTATAGCTACGTATGAGCCTGCCTCATCTAGTGAGGACAGAACAAATGTATTTACATTTTGAAATGTGGAATGAAAAGAGAAAGGAAAAGGAGGGTGGATGTAGGGAAGGAGGATGAAAGGAAGGAATGAAGGGACTGAAGGAGGAAGAAAGGCAGTGTGGGAATCGGGAAGGGTAGGAAGGAAGGACTGAGGGAAGGAAAGAAGAGCCAAACCTAACCACAGTTGATAATGCAAAATATCCTCATGTACTATGCTTAAAAACAAATGTAATGGTAAGAGAAACACAATTTTAATTATAATTTAATGGCACTTTGTGATCGGAAAATATAGCAAAATTGTTAAAAATAATATTTAATTTTCTTTAAATTTTTACTAAATCAGCAAAAAAAAAAAAAGAATATAAAAAATACATAAAAATAAGGCCCCACATAACATAGAGGCAAATATGATTTCAATGACAAAGTGATAAAAAAACAAGCAATTCAACTGCGTATATGACAAATAATGAAAACAAGCCTGACTAGTAAGCTGCAAAATTGGTTGTCCGGTCCAAATCAATAAATCTGCAGTCACTCTGTGTGACTACAGACTTATGGATCCCCCCCAGGGCACCCACTGTGCACTGCAAGGATTCGCCTGTTTCAGACCCAGGATCGGAGGGTATGTATGAGTTATACATGCTCCCGGGAAGTGGGCATGGCCTCTCTGTCTCCATACACTTGCACTGAGTGACGCTGTGCCCTGTCTAGTGATGCGGTGGACAAGTGGGTGTGGCAAGCTAGAAGGGTGTGGCCTCGCTCCGTACACTTGCATTGAGTGAGACTGTACCCATTTTAGTGACGTGGTCGGCCAGTGGCCATGGCTGACTAGAGGGCGTGGCCTCACTCCATACAAGTGTATGGAGAGCGAGGCCATGCCCACTGCCTAGGAGCATATATAACTAATACAAAGCCTCCAGTATCGGGTCTTAAACATGCAAATCCCCGCAGACAGAGTGACTGGAGACTTATCAGTTTGGACAACCCCTTTAAGTAGCCTTATATTCATAAATACATGAGTACATACGTTTTAGTCAATCCAAAAGCCAAATCCAACATATCCATCTCCTCATCTGTAATGGGACTGAGCTGGTCAAAGGTCTTCTGATCAAATATGAGGTGACAAGTGGAACAAGCTAAAGTTCCTTCACAGGCACCTAAGAGAACAAAGGATGGAAAGAGTTTAGACAATTTGAGCAATTTATTTGGAGGTCAGCTACAAGATGGTGACTATTCTATTGTCAGTAGCCCCATTATACAATATCTATGAGTCCTGAAGGACTTACCAAACCCATCAATGCTCAGATGGTGCCGGATAACCAGCTCCAGTAGACTCTCCCCTTCTTTAGCTGTGGCTGTCAGGGTCTCGCCATCACGGTTGATGAAATTAACTTTTAAGTTTTCTTCTGAGGTTCTGCAAAAAAGTTGTGAATTATTTCTTTGGAATACAAATCTGCATTATATGGATCAGCACCTGTCAGCAGCTCTAAGGGCTCATACCCATTTGCGAGAAAGAAACGGTCCGTAATCTGGACCGAAAAAAATGGACGAGGGTCATGCGAGTACAATGCGATTTTTCTCACATTATTATTATTTATTGTTATAGCGCCATTTATTCCATGGCGCTTTACATGTAAGGAGGGGTATACATAATAAAAAAAAGTACAATAATCTTAAACAATACAAGTCATAACTGGTACAGGAGGAGTGAGGACCCTGCTCGAGAAGGCTCACAATCTACAAGGGATGGGTGAGAATACAGTAGGTGAGGATAGAGCTGGTCATGCAGCGGTTTGGTCGATCGGTGGTTACTGCAGGTTGTAGGCTTGTCGGAAGAGGTGGGTCTTCAGGTTCTTTTTGAAGGTTTCGATGGTAGGCGAGAGTCTGATGTGTTGTGGTAGAGGGTTCCAGAGTAGGGGTGATACGCGAGAGAAATTTTGTATACGATTGTGGGAAGAGGAGATAAGAGGGGAGTAGAGAAGGAGATCTTGTGAGGATCGGAGGTTGCGTGTAGGTAAGTACCGGGAGACGAGGTTACAGATGTATGGAGGAGACAGGTTGTGGATGGCTTTGTACGTCATGGCTAGGGTTTTGTACTGGAGTCTCTGGGCAATGGGGAGCCAGTGAAGGGATTGACAGTGGGGAGAGGCTGGGGAATAACGGGGGGACAGGTGGATTAGTCGGGCAGCAGAGTTTAGAATAGATTGGAGGGGTGTGAGAGTATTAGAGGGGAGGCCACAGGACAGGAGGTTGCAGTAGTCAAGGCAAGAGATGATGAGGGCATGGACTAGGGTTTTTGCAGAGTCTTGGTTGAGGAATGAACGGATTCGTGAAATATTTTTGAGTTGAAGTCGGCAGGAAGTGGAAAGGGCTTGGATATGAAGTTTGAAGGAGAGATCAGCGTCAAGGATTACCCCGAGGCAGCGAGCTTGTGGGACTAGGGAGAGTGGGCAGCCATTTACAGTAATGGATAGGTTCGTTGGGGGGTCGCGTGAGATGGGGGAAAGATGATGAATTCTGTGTTGTCCATGTTAAGTTTGAGAAATCTAGCGGAGAAGGATGAAATAGTGGACAGACATTGAGGGATTCTGGTTAGTAGGGAGGTGATATCTGGTCCAGAGATGTAGATCTGTGTGTCGTCAGCATAGAGATGATACTGAAAGCCATGAGATTCTATGAGCTGTCCCAGGCCAAAGGTGTAAATGGAGAAGAGCAGAGACCCAAGGACTGAACCTTGTGGGACTCCAACAGATAGGGGACGAGGTGAGGAGGTGGTGTGTGAGTGGGAGACGCTGAATGTCCAGTCTGTTAGGTATGATGAGATCCAGGATAGGGCCAAGTCTGTGATGCCAAGGGATGAGAGGGTCTGTAATAACAGGGAATGGTCCACTGTGTCAAAGGCAGCCGACAGGTTGAGGAGGAGGAGGACAGAGTAGTGTCGCTTGCTCTTGGCAGTTAATAGGTCATTGGTGACCATAGTTAGGGCAGTTTCAGTGGAATGGTGTGACCGGAAGCCAGATTGTAAGCGGTCAAAGAGGGAGCAAGAAAGAGATGGGAGGACAGTTCAAGGTAGACGTGTTGTTCCAGTAGTTTGGAGGCATAAGGGAGAAGTGATATAGGGCGATAGCTAGATACAGAGGATGGGTCAAGAGAGGGCTTTTTGAGGATAGGTGTGATGGAGGCATGTCTTAATGACAGCCAATACGTCTTTTAACTGATATAAGAGAATAGCCTCCCCATACAGATGACAGTCCTGCAGCTGTCAGTTGTGCACTATAGCTGACAACTTGCTGTATCAGCCATGATCAGTATTTGCACCGTCCAAATCTGTTTAACCCCTTAGATGCTGCTGTCAATAGTGACTACATCATTATAAATGGTTAACAGAGTGTGGGGGCTTCCTCTTTATCCAAACTGGTGCCCTCAGATCATGATTTTGTGTTCCTGATGTTTGCCATGGCAATTCACGACCAAATAGCGGGCTAAAGGTACCTTCACACTGACCAACTTAACAACGATATCGCTAGCGATCCGTGACGTTGCAGCGTCCTGGATAGCGATATAGTTGTGTTTGACACGCAGCAGCGATCTGGATCCTGCTGTGACATCGTTGGTCGGAGGAGAAAGGCCAGAACTTTATTTTGTCGCTGAATCTCCCGCAGACATCGCTGAATTGGCGTGTGTGACGCCAATTCAGCGATGTCTTCACTGGTAACCAGGGTAAACATCAGGTTACTAAGCACAGGGCCGCGCTTAGTAACCCGATATTTACCCTGGTTACCAGTGTAAATGTAAAAAAAAACAAACACTACATACTTACATTCCGGTGTCTGTCGCGTCCCTCGGCGTTCTGCTTCTCTGCACTGTCAGCGCCGGCTGGCCGTAAAGCAGAGCACAGCGGTGACATCACCGCTCTGCTTTATGGCCGGCGCTTACAGCGGCCCTGCGCTTAGTAACCCGATGTTTACCCTGGTTACCCGGGGACTTCGGCATCGTTGGTCGCTGGAGAGCTGTCTGTGTGACAGCTCTCCAGCGACCACACAGCGACGCTGCAGCGATCAGTATCTTTGTCTAGATCGCTGCAGCGTCACTAAATGTGACGGTACCTTTAGAGTCTGACGGCTGTTGTAACCTGTTCAGAAGTTAGAGGCATTTAGGTGGTAAAAATACACATTTTCATTTGTCATATGACTTTGCATTAATTCCTGTAAAGCACCTGAAGGGTTAATAAACTACCTGACAGCAGTTTTCGATATGTCAGGGGGTGCTGTTTTTAAAATGGTATCACATTTGGGGGTTTCCCAATATATGGGACCCCTAAAGTCACTTCAAACATGGATAAGTCCCTAAAAACATAAATTTTGTAAATTTCCTTGAAAAAATGAAAAATTGCTGCTACATTTTTAAACCTCCTAAAATGCTAACAAAATAAAATAACATTTTACAAATAGTGCTGATGTATAGCAGACATGTGGGAAATGTTATTTATTAATGGTTTGCTGTGGTATGACCATCTGGATTAAAGGGATAATCATTCAAATTTAGAAAATTGCTAATTTTGTAACATTTTTCTCAAATTTTTGATATTTTTTATAAATAAACACAAAACATATTGACCTAAATTTACCATAATCATAAAATATGTGTCACGAAAAAACAATCTCAAAATCACTGGGATTTGTTGAAGCATTGCAGAGTTATTACCACATAAAGTGACACTGGTCAGATTTAAAAAATTTGGCTCCATCACTAAGGGGTTAAAGCTTGAAGGGAAAACACCAGTTGTTAGTGATAGGTTGAAGAGATGGGTTAGGGTTGGGATGAAGACTGTGGTGAGGTTTGGGATAAGGTGGGATGGGATCGGGTCAAGTGCACAGGTGGTGAGATGCGATCTTGAGAGTAGAGTGGAGAGTTAATCTTCTGTAATGGTGGAGAAGTTGGTTTTGAAGGTGGAGGGCTGGGAAGTCGGGAGGAAGGGTGTTATGACCTGGTGGTTAGGAGCACCCGGCACGACCTGATAGTTAAACTCACGCAGGACAAGCTCTGGGATGTGGGAGCTCTGCTGACCGCAGGCCCTAATCCTATCACAACAACTAGAAATAGCTGTGGAGCGTTCCTGACTCTCCCTAGACGCCTCTTCACAGCCTAAGAGTTAGCTAGCCCTAGAGATAGAAAATAAAGCCTACCTTGCCTCAGAGAAATTCCCCAAAGGAAAAGGCAGCCCCCCACATATATTGACTGTGAGTAAAGATGAAAGTCACAAACGCAGAAATGAAACAGGTTTCAGCAAAGGGAGGCCAGACTTACTAAACAGACAGAGGATAGGAAAGGTATCTTTGCGGTCAGCACAAAAAACTACAAAAGACCACGCAGAGTGGGCAAAAAGACCTCCGCACCGACTCACGGTGCGGAGGTGCCACTCTGCATCCCAGAGCTTCCAGCTAGCAAGACAAAATCATGATAACCAGCTGGACAAGGAAACAATGAACAAATAATAACTATCAGGAACTTAGCTTCTGCTGGAGAAGACAGGTCACCAGAAAGATCCAAGAGCAAACTGAACCAATGCAGGAACATTGACAGCTGGCATGGAGTAACGATCTGAGTGGAGTTAAATAGAGCAGCCAACCAAAGGATAAACCACGTCACCTGTGTAAGGAACCTCAGAAGCAGCAGCTTCACTCACAGCCACCAGAGGGAGCCCATAGACAGAACTCGCCGAAGTACCATTCACGACCACAGGAGGGAGTTCGACAACAGAATTCACAACAGAAGGGCTCTGGTGCTTGTTGACCAAAACTGTCTCTGATGCTATCAATCTTCTGCTTGAAAAATAAGGCAAAGTCTTCAGCGGAGATAAGTGGGGAGGGAGGAGGAGCTGGGGGACGGAGGAGAGAATTGAAGGTATTGAATAACTGTTTAGGGTTGTAAGACAGAGAGGATATGAGAGATGAGAAGTAGGTTTGTTTAGCTGTGGCGAGTGTGGTCTTGAAAGTAGTGAGGGACTGTTTGAATGCGATGAAGTGCTCGTTGGAGTGGGATCTTTTCCATCTGCGCTCAGCAGCCCTGGAAGCTCGCCTCAGTTCTTTGGTCAGGCTGGTGTGCCAGGGCTGTCTGTTGATTTTGCGAGCTTTGGTATGTGTAAGTGGGGCAGCAGATTCCAAAGCTACAACTATTGTGGTGTTATATAGAGCGGCAGCGTCATCCGCATTGTGTATGGAACTTATATCTGTGAGAGGGAGGAGGGATTCAGAGAATGAATGTAGGTCAAGATGTTTAAGATTTCTGCGAGGGTGTGAAAGTTTGTGGGGTGGGGATTGTAGACGTGGAGTGGAGAGAGATTAGAATGTGAGAAGGTTGTGGTCAGAGAGTGGAAGAGGTGAGTTAGAGAGGTTAGATAGGGAGCAGATGCGGGTGAAGATGAGGTCCAGTGTGTGACCATCTTTGTGAGTGGCTGCAGAAGACCACTGAGTGAGGCCGAAGGAGGAAGTGAGAGATAGAAGTTTAGTGGCAGCTGAGAGGGAAGTGTCAATGGGGATGTTGAAGTCGCCCATGATGATAGTGTGGATGTCCGCAGAAAGGAAATGAAGTAGCCAGGTGGTGAAGTGGTCAAAGAAGGTGGTGGCTGGCCGGCTGGGGGGCGGTAAATGACAGCCGGTTGGAGGGGGAGTAGATGCACACAGAGTGCACCTCAAAGGAAGGGAGGGTAACAGAGGGTGGCAGTGGGATTGGGGTGAAGGAGCAGTTATCTGACAGGAGAAAACCAATTCCTCCGCCATGCTTGCTGCTGGGGCGGGGTGTGTGAGAAAGGAGGAAGCCACCGTCAGAGAGTGTAGTAGGGAAGGCTGTGTCAGAAGGGGTGAGCCAGGTATCGGTGATGGCGAGGAAGGAAAGTTTGGTAGTAACAAAAAGATCATGGATGTAGGAAAGCTTGTTACAGACAGAGCGAGCGTTCCACAGAGCTCCTGTTAGTGGGACTGGGGAAACGGGGGCTAGGCAAATGGGTATAAGCTTAGAGAGCATCCATATGACATCCGTATGTAATGCATTTTTTTTCTCTGCTACTATTTTCCTACAATCATTTACAGGACCATTTACAGTGTTCTATGCAGTGGCGGATTATAGTGAGGTCAATCTGGGCAGCAGCCCAGGGCTCAGTGGTTTGGGGGGGGGGCCCAGTGGTGTGGGGGGCCTTGGGCTGCCGCGCAGATTGCCCGCCGCCATCAGGGTATTACTACCCTGACTGGCGTATGGGCCCGGTGGGCAGAGGGGGCCCGCATCAGGTCCCGTCTCATCTGCTCACCGGGCCCCTACCGGTGCTGCGGCAGTTTAACGCTATTGATGTGCGGGCGCGCACCTTCACGTCAATAGTTAACATCAGCTGCAGCATGCACGTCGCCGGCGTCTGATGTCATTGTCAGTCGCCAGCGAGTGCGCGCATCAGCTGCAAGGAGGGAGCTTCGCCAAAGGAGCGAGGACAGGTGAGGAGACACAGGTTTTTTTTTATTGCGAACGGCAATCCCGGGGGCCCGGGCCAGAATGCTGGAGATACTGGGGGCAGAGATGCTGGACACACTGGGGGCAATATGCTGGACAAACTGGGGGCAATATGCTGGACACACTGGGGGCAATATGCTTGATGACACTGCGGCAGATTGCTGGACACACTGGGGGCAATATGCTGGACACACTGAGGCAGAATGCTGGACACACTGGGGGCAATATGCTGGAGACACTGGGGCAGAATGCTGGAGACACTGTGGGCAGGATGCTGGACAAACTGGGGGCAATATGCTGGATACACTGGGGCAGAATGCTGGACACACTGGGGGTAATATGATGGAGACACTGGGGCAGAATGCTGGACACACTGGGGGCAGGATGCTGGACAAACTGGGGGCAATATGCTGGACACACTGGGGCAGAATGCTGGACACACTGGGGGCAATATGCTGGAGACACTGGGGGCAATATGCTGGAGACACTGTGGGCAGAATGCTGGACACACTGGGGGCAATATGCTGGAGACACTGGGGGCAATATGCTGGAGACACTGGGGCAGATTGCTGGACACACTGGGGGCAATATGCTGGACACACTGGGGGCTATATGCTGGACACACTGGGGGCAGGATGCTGGACACACTGGGGGCAGAGATGCTGGACATCGGGGGCAGAGATGCTGGACACATTGGGGGCAGAGATGCTGGACACTGGGGCAGAGATGATAGACACTGGGGCAGAGATGCTGGACACTGGGGGCAGAGATGCTGGACACTGGGGGCAGAGATGCTGGACACTGGGGCCAGAGATGCTGGACACACTGGGGGCAGAGATGCTGGACACACTGGGGGCAGAAATGCTGGACACTGGGGACAGGACTGGAGACATGGGCAGAATGTAGATACGGGGCATGATTGGAGACACGGGGCAGAATGAAAGACATGGGGCAGGATTGGAGACAGATCTGGCTGTATGAAGTGATGGCGGTCTGTGCTGGATGAAAGATGAAGGACTTCACCTAGAGACGTCACTGGTGAGTGAGTGTTACCTATACACTGACACTATACATGGTATACTATATACTGAACTGAAGGGTAAATTGACTAGATCAGTGGATGTTTGACAGGTTATAGTTTCACACAGCAACTATTTTTCTGGAATAATCTGGTTCAGGTATATGATGACCCCGTCACATGACTGGGGGGCCCACAGTGTCTGAACAGCCCGGGGCCTTGGTTACCCTTAATCCACCCCTGGTTCTATGCCACAGAATTGTAAAGTATCTGTAAAAAACGGATGGCATATGGATGGTCCGCATGCCGTGCAATTTTTTATTTTTTTTTCTCACACCCATTGACTTGCATTAGCGAATCTCATCCGAGATACGCAGCAAATCGCAACATGCTGCAATTTTTTTCTCAGTCCGATTTCAGCTGAGAAAGAAAATCGCAGATGAGATGTCACCCATTGAATAACATTGGTCAGAGTGCAATCCGATTTTTTTTTATCGGATTGCACTCATCAGTTTTTCTCACAAATGAGTATGAGCCCTAACCATGCAAAACTGATGGGAGGGATAGGTAGGACAACTAGTGAGCAGTCACCAATCTGGCAAAGAGTGGATAGATTGCGGAGCACTCAGTACAGAAACTGACATGTGATACCGAGCCAAAGCCCACATCCAATGCAACCGTGAGAGCAGAAAAACTTTATATCAAACGTCAGGCTGGCACTAAGTGCTATTTACAGGGGTATTTCTGATCCCCAGTTCTCCCGTCTAACCCGGCCAGGTTCCCTTTAGCAGCATGTTATTTAAAGTAGATACTATATCCTACTATTCTATATCTACAAAAACCACTAGACGAATGGAAAAACTATATCACGGTACCTAGTGCAGAAGTTATTACAGTATCTTCATAAAGCCTAATTTAACCCCTTAGCGACCGCCGATACGCCTTTTAACGGCGGCCGCTAAGGGTACTTAAACCACAGCGCCGTTAATTAACGGCGCTGTGGAAAAAGTACATAGCGCCCCCCAGAGGCCGATTTTCTCCGGGGTCTCGGCTGCCGGGGGTAGCCGAGACCCCAGAGAACATGATTCGGGGGGTTTTTAACCCACCCCGCATTTGCGATCGCCGGTAATTAACCGTTTACCGGCGATCGCAAAAAAAAAAAGCGATCTCTTTTTAATTTCTCTGTCCTCCGATGTGATCGCACATCGGAGGACAGAGAAAAGGGGTCCCAGGTGGCCCCCCAATACTCACCTAGCTCCCCCGATGCTCCTCGTGTCTCCCGGTGGGCGCCGCCATCTTCAAAATGGCGGGCGCATGCGCAGTGCGCCCTTCGGCCGGCACCGGGAGAATCTTTGGGGTCTCGGCTGCTGGGGGTAGCCGAGACCCCAAAGAGCATGATCGGGGTCGGTTTTACCGACCCCTGTTTCGCGATCGCTGGTAATTAACTGTTTACCGGCGACCGCAAAAAAAAAAAAAAAAAGTAAAGTGTAATTCTCTGTCCTCTGATGTGATCGCACATCAGAGGACAGAGAAATAGGGGGATTCGGGGACCCTACAATACTCACCTGTGTCCCTGGATCCTCTTGCTGCTCCTCCTGGCCGCCGGCAGAAGAAAATGGCGGGCGCATGCCCAGTGCGCCCGCCATCTGTCTCCATCTGCCGGCCGGCAGGAGAACAGCAGTTGGGGCTAAAATTAGGGCTAGGGTTAGGGTTAGGGTTAGGGGTAGGGTTAGGGGTAGGGGTAGGGTTAGGGGTAGGGTTAGGGTTAGGGCTAGGGTTAGGGCTAAATTTAGGGTTAGGGTTGGGGCTAAATTTAGGGTTGGGGTTGGGGCTAAATTTAGGGTTAGGCTTCTTTCACACTTACGTCGGTACGGGGCCGTCGCAATGCGTCGGCCCGACATACCGACGCACGTTGTGAAAATTGTGCACAACGTGGGCAGCAGCTGTAGTTTTTCAACGCATCCGCTGCCCAATCTATGTCCTGGGGAGGAGGGGGCGGAGTTACGGCCACGCATGCGCGGTCAGAAATGGCGGATGCGACGTACAAAAAACGTTTCATTGAACGTTTTTTTTGTGCCGACGGTCCGCCAAAACACAACTGATCCAGTGCACGACGGACGCGACATGTGGCCATCCGTCACGATCCGTCGGCAATACAAGTCTATGGGCAAAAAACGCATCCTGCGGGCACATTTGCAGGATCCGTTTCTTGTCCAAAACGACGGATTGCGACGGAATGCCAAACGACGCAAGTGTGAAAGTAGCCTTAGGGCTAGGGTTAGGGTTGGGGCTAAAGTTAGGGCTAGGGTTGGGGCTAAAGTTAGGGTTAGAGCTGGGATTAGGGTTAGGGTTTGGATTAGGGTTGGTATTAGGGTTAGGGTTGGCATTAGGGTTACGCTTGGGATTAGGGTTAGGTTTGGGATTAGGGCTAAGGTTAGGGTTGTGATTAGGGGTGTATTGGGATTAGGGTTAGGTTTGAGGTTAGGGTTGAGATTAGGATTAGGGGTGTGTTGGATTTAGGGTTTTGATTAGGGTTATGGTTAGGATTGACATTAGGGTTGTTTTGGGGTAAGGGTTGTGATTATGGTTAGGGTTAGTGATTAGGATTATGGATCAGGTTGGGATTAGGGTTAGGGTTGGAGCTAGAATTGGGGGGTTTCCACTGTTTAGGTACATCAGGGGGTCTCCAAACACGACAGCCAATTTTGCGCTCAAAAAGTCAAATGGTGCTCCCTCCCTTCTGAGCTCTGCCGTGCGCCCAAACAGTGCGTTACCCCCACATATGGGGCATCAGCGTACTCGGGATAAATTGGACAACAACTTCTGGGGTCCAATTTCTCTTGTTACCCTTGTGAAAATAAAAACTTGGGGGCTACAATATCTTTTTTGTGAAAAAAAAATTTTTTTTTTTTTTCACGACTCTGCATTCCAAACTTCTGTGAAGCACTTGGGCATTCAAAGTTCTCACCACACATCTAGATAAGTTCCTTGGGGGGTCTAATTTCCAAAATGGGGTCACTTGTGGGGGGTTACTACAGTTTAGGTATATCAGGGACTCTGCAATCGCAACATAATGCCCACAGACCATTCTATCAAAGTCTGCATTCCAAAAAGGCGCTCCTTCCCTTCCGAGCTCTGCCGTGCGCCCAAACAGTGGTTTACCCCCACATATGGCGCATCAGCGTACTCGGGATAAATTGGACAACAACTATTGCAGTCCAATTTCTCCTGTTACCCTTGTGAAAATAAAAACTTGGGGGCTACAATATATTTTTTGTGGAAAAAAAAAATATTTTTTATTTTCACGACTCTGCATTCTAAACTTCTGTGAAGCACTTGGGCATTCAAAGTTCTCACCACACATCTAGATAAGTTCCTTGGGGGGTCTAGTTTCCAAAATGGGGTCACTTGTGGGGGGGTTACTACAGTTTAGGTACATCGGGGGCTCTGCAATCGCAACATAATGCCCACAGACCATTCTATCAAAGTCTGCATTCCAAAAAGGAGCTCCTTCCCTTCCGAGCTCTGCCGTGCGCCCAAACAGTGGTTTACCCCCACATATGGCACATCAGCGTACTCGGGATAAATTGGACAACAACTATTGCAGTCCAATTTCTCCTGTTACCCTTGTGAAAATAAAAACTTGGGGGCTACAATATCTTTTTTGTGGAAAAAAAAATATTTTTTATTTTCACGACTCTGCATTCTAAACTTCTGTGAAGCACTTGGGCATTCAAAGTTCTCACCACACATCTAGATAAGTTAATTGGGGGGTATAGTTTCCAAAATGGGGTCACTTGTGGAGGGTTTCTACTGGTTAGGTACATCAGGGGCTCTGCAAACGCAACATAATACCCGCAGACCATTCTATCAAAGTCTGCATTCCAAAACGGCACTCCTTCCTTCCGAGCTCTGCCGTGCGCCCAAACAGTGGTTTACCCCCACATATGGGGTACCAGCATACTCAGGACAAATTGGACAACAACTTTTGGGGTCCAATTTCTCTTGTTACCCTTGTGAAAATAAAAACTTGGGGGCTAAAAAATCTTTTTTGTGGAAAAAAAAAATATTTTTTATTTTCACGGCTCTGCATTATAAACTTCTGTGAAGCACTTGGGCATTCAAGGTTCTCACCACACATCTAGATAAGTTCCATGGGGGGTCTAGTTTCCAAAATGGGGTCACTTGTCGGGGATTTCTACTGTTTAGGCACATCAGGGGCTCTCCAAACGCGACATGGCGTCCGATCTCAATTCCAGCCAATTCTACATTGAAAAAGTAAGACGGCACTCTTTCTCTTCCAAGCTCTGCGGTGCGCCCAAACAGTGGTTTACCCCCACATATTGGGTATCGACATACTCAGGAGAAATTGCACAACAACTTTAGTGGTCTAATTTCTCCTGTTACCCTTGTGAAAATAAAAATTTGTGGGCAAAAAGATCATTTTTGTAGAAAAAATGCAATTTTTTTTTTTCACGGCTCTACGTTATAAACTTCTGTGAAGCACATGGGGGTTCAAAGTGCTCGCCACACATCTAGAGAAGTTCCTTAAGGGGTCTAGTTTCCAAAATAGTGTCACTTGTGGGGGGTTTCCACTGTTTAGGCACATCAGGGGCTCTCCAAACGCGACATGGCGTCCAATCTCAATTCCAGCCAATTCTACATTGAAAAAGTAAAACGGCGCTCCTTCTCTTCCAAGCTCTGCGGTGCGCCCAAACAGTGGTTTACCCTCACATATGGGGTATCGACGTATTCAGGAGAAATCGCACAACAACTTTTGTGGTCTAATTTCTCCTGTTACCCTTGTGAAAATAAGAATTTGTGGGCGAAAAGATCATTTTTGTGTAAACAAAAGCGATTTTTTATTTTCACGGCTCTACGTTATAAACTTCTGTGAAGCACTTGGGGGTTCAAAGTGCTCACCACACATCTAGATAAGTTCCTTTAGGGGTCTAGTTTCCAAAATGGTGTCACTTGTGGGGAGTTTCCACTGTTTAGGCACATCAGGGGCTCTCTAAACGTGACATGGCGTCCGATCTCAATTCCAGCCAATTCTGCATTGAAAAAGTCAAACGGCGCTCCTTCACTTCTAAGTTCTGCGGTGCGCCCAAAAAGTGGTTTACCCCCACATATGGGGTATTGGCGTATTCAGGAGAAATTGCATAACAAAATTTATGGTTACATTTCTGTTTTTACACTTGTGAAAATAAAAAAAATGGTTCTGAATTAAGATGTTTGCAAAAAAAAGTTAAATGTTCATTTTTTCCTTCCACATTGTTTCAGCTCCTGTGAAGCACGTAAAGGGTTAATAAACTTCTTGAATGTGGTTTTGAGAACCTTGAGGGGTGTAGTTTTTAGAATGGTGTCACACTTCATTATTTTCTATCATATAGACCCCTCAAAATGACTTCAAATGTGATGTGGTCCCTAAAAAAAATGGTATTGTAAAAATGAGAAATTGCTGGTCAACTTTTAACCCTTATAACTCCCTAACAAAAAAAAATTTTGTTTCCAAAATTGTGCTGATGTAAAGTAGACATGTGGGAAATGTTATTTATTAACTATTTTTTGTGACATATCTCTCTGATTTAAGGGCATAAAAATACAAAGTTTGAAAATTGCAAAATTTAATATCGAAGAAATGTTACCACTATCATGAAGTACAATATGTCACGAAAAAACAATCTCAGAATCAGTGGGATCCGTTGAAGCGTTCCAGAGTTATAACCTCATAAAGTGACAGTGGTCAGAATTGCAAAAATTGGCCTGGTCATTAAGTACCAAATTGGCTCTGCCACTAAGGGGTTAATATTCTACATGTTTTTAAAAGCAAATAATGTTTTATTTGGTGCTTCCTAAGCAAAAAATCCATCTAAAATAGTTCAGATATTTGAATCAAACTAAACGACCCCTTAAAGGGAACCTGTCACCTGAATTTGGCGGGACTGGTTTTGGGTCATATGGGCGGAGTTTTCGGGTGTTTGATTCACCCTTTCCTTACCCGCTGGCTGCAATATTGGATTGAAGTTCATTCTCTGTCCTCCATAGTACATGGCTGCACAAGGCAAGATTGCTTTGCGCAGGCGTGTACTATGGAGGACAGAGAATGAACTTCAATCCAATATTGCAGCCAGCGGGTAAGGAAAGGGTGAATCAAACACCCGAAAACTCCGCCCATATGACCCAAAACCAGTCCCGCCAAATTCAGGTGACAGAGTCCCTTTAAAGCAACATCGGTCACCCTCATCGAATACCACAGGTGGCGTCACGAACATATCCCTTTAAAGACCTTTCCCCTTCTACGCGGACGTCCCGAGGGCCACGGACCGGGTCAGCCACCGTGACATCCCCCTTGAGAACTGAAGGCCCCTGTACCGAGTACCCCACTGCCCACGGGGGCGATCCAGTTGTATTGTCACATCCACAATTGGGTACGTCCAGCAGACAGCACAACATATAGGTACAACGGGATGATAAAGGGAGAGGAACGCCCCAATGGTAGTGAGAGGGGGGATAGGGCACCTCCTGACACCAACCTGTGCCTGTCCCTAAGCTCTCCTAACACCCTATGCAGGTCTTTCCCTCCTCCACTGCCATCACGTGCCTAGTCCACGACTGTCAGCTCTAACCCTGGCAAGTGCTCTGGCCGATTAGGATGCCAGCCTCCCCACTGCAGATGATATAACACAGGGAATAAGACAAATAAGGGACTGACAAAAATGATGCAACTAGGTCAGAATCTGCTGCTGCGCACCACAGCAGAAGAGTAAATGGCACCTGGGAAACAGGTCTCCAACAGTGACAACAACACGAATGACACAGGAGAGCTCCACACCCCAGCTGATCTGCATAGAAGTATCTCTGTAACCGACGATCAGCTGATGGGTCATGTGACTATTTAAAGGAAGGTGGGAGTGGTTACCAACCAACATCAGCTGACCAGCCTAAAAGAAGCTGCCAGTAAGAGACAGACATTAACTCTTGCTAGACCAAAGGAAAAAAAAAAACATTTTACCCCTTACGTCGGACAGAATATTACATCCGACATCAGTACCCCCGCTTTGAGGTGGGCTCCGGCAGTGAGCCCACCTCAAAGCCGCGACATGTCAGCTGTTTTCAACAGATGACATGTGCCCGCAACAGATGACATGTGCCCACGGGCACAATTGCGATCCGCCATCACCTATTAACTAGTTAAATGCCGCTGTCAAACTCTGACAGCGGCATTTAACAATTGCTTCCGACCATCGGGCTGGAAATACGTGCACTGCTGACCCCCGTCACGTGATCGGGGGTCAGCAGTGCGTTGGCATGACAACCAGAGGTCTCCTGAAGACCTCTATGGTTGTTGATGCCAGATTGCTGTGAGCGCCACCCTCATAGCAATGCTGCAATTATACTACATAGGTGCGATCTGAGCATCGCTCCTATGTAGCAGAGTCAATCGAGTTGTGGCAGCTTCTAGCCTCCCATGGAAGCTATTGAAGCGTGACAAAAGTAAAAAAAAAAATGTTTAAAAATATGAAAAAAATTAAAAAACATAAAATTTCACCTCATCCCCATTTCATCCCTTTCAAAATAAAGCAGTAAAAAAAAAATCAAACCTACACATATTTGGTGTCGCCGCATTCAGAATCGCCCCATCTATCAATAAAAAAAGAATTAACCTGATTGCTAAACGGCGTAGCGACAAAACAATTCAAAACACCAGAATTACATTTTTTTTAGTTGCCACGACATTGTATTAAAATGCAATAACGGGCGATCAAAAGATCATATCTGCACCAAAATGGTATCATTAAAAATATCAGCTCAGCACGCAAAAAATAAAGCCCTCCTGCGACCCGAGATCTTGAAAAATGGAGACGCTATGGGTCTTGGAAAATTGCGCCAAATATTTTTTTTTTAGCAAATTTTTGAATTTTTTTCACCACTTAGATAAAAAATAACCTAGACATGTTTGATGTCTATGATCTCATAATGTGAGAGAAAACACCGTGTGCACAGCTATACTGTGGTGCTTAGACTAGGTTCCCAGACCTTCAATACAAATAGAAAGAAGTCTAGCACTCAACTTAAGCGGCGAAAGATTTGATTTATTTGTAGCACTCGAAACGTTTCAGTCCATAAGGACTTTCATCAGTCACGTGCCGTTAGAAGCCCGTAGGGCTGGGTTCAGAAAGAGCAGGGATGCACAGAATGTGCAAAAAGCGCCGCCACAGCTTGCGTTATAGAGAATTGAGGTAAAATAGAGCTTAGTTAGAGTGCTGTAATGGTGGGGCAATGGCCGCACATCAGGATGTAGCACCCACAAGCTGAAAGCGCTGGTGTTCGGGGTGAGGGGCACTGCCTCCAGACACGGTATCTAGGATACCGTGTCTGGAGGCACCGTGTCTGGAGGCAGTGCCCCTCACCCCGAACACCAGCGCTTTCAGCTTGTGGGTGCTACATCCTGATGTGCGGCCATTGCCCCACCATTACAGCACTCTAACTAAGCTCTATTTTACCTCAATTCTCTATAACGCAAGCTGTGGCGGCGCTTTTTGCACATTCTGTGCATCCCTGCTCTTTCTGAACCCAGCCCTACGGGCTTCTAACGGCACGTGACTGATGAAAGTCCTTATGGACTGAAACGTTTCGAGTCCTACAAATAAATCAAATCTTTCGCCGCTTAAGTTGAGTGCTAGACTTCTTTCTATGATCTCATAATGACCTGGAGAATCATACCGGCATGTCAGTTTTAGCATTTAGTGAACCTAGCAAACAAGCCAAACAAAACACAAGTGTGGGATTGCACTTTTTTTGCAATTTCACCACACTTGGACTTTTTTTTCCTATCTTCTAGTACACGACATGGTAAAACCAATGGTGTCATTCAAAATTACAACTCGTCCCGCAAAAAATAAGCCCTCACATGGCCATATTGATGGAAAAATTAAAAAATTATGACTCTGGGAAGGAGGGGAGCGAAAAACGAAAATGCAAAGCTGAAAAAAGCTCTGGGGGTTAAGGGGTTAAAGTATGTCCCACAAATAAAAAAAATTGTAGGCTCTCCTGAAACAAAAATATATGCTGATGTGAATGAAAGTATTCCCAATTCCCTTCTTAGGACATGGAAAGTGGCAGTACACACAATGGAGAATATAAATTTACACAAGAAGATTTTTCAAAAAGGTCTGCAGTAGAAACTGGTATCTGCGTGCACAGAGTTATGCACTCATCTTGTGGAGTTATGAAAGTAGTGCAGAACAGCCATAAGGATATGATGTAAGAAGGGCTTGCTGCCAAGTTTTTTTTTTATACTGGTAGGTATGGTTGGATAAGGCAAGGCTCACACATACTAGACAACGTTGAGCTCTGCCTTGGGGTTACCATCGGAATCCTCGAATAACCAAATTCCAAGAGTCATTTACTACTAGGAGGCCCACAGGGTCACTATGAACTTGTCTGGCCCAACAGTGTTATAGGTCATGCTGATGTACATGAAACTGAGTCCATGGACAGCAATGCAGAGACTGTCCACTGATCTTCAGACTCATGACTGCATATTCCAAGATGGGACCTCCGAGATACCAGGCTTCTCTTACCCCTTCGATCCTTGTACCCCAGAACTATTACTACCCCTAAATTAAAAACACGACAACTATTTCTTTTGATTAATTTGGCCACAGCGGCCATTTTATTAATAACAAACATAAACAACCATTTATACATTTGTATAAAAAACTGGAGGGGAGGGTTCTTGGAGCTATTAAGTCTGGCACCTAATAGGCAAAAGCCCAAAACCAACATGAAAAACCCTTCTTTACCCTTAGCCGTAACCACCAGCTCGAGGGCACCATGTAACCCGTTTACCGGGCAAACCAACCCCAAAGCTCCCGAGGTAAAATCCCCGTCCGGAGCCAGTAAACCAAAGCCAGATCAGCCCCATGAAACCAACTCCAAGAACCCCGCCCCCCGCCAACCAGCCACTGTGACAACAGTACAACAAAAAAAAACCCCTACAAAGGACAAATTTAGCACCTAATTCCCCTACCATTCCCTCATTACCCCTATAAAGCGCCAAAAGCAAGGACCAAAAACAAGGGAGGGTGGGTGGGCTTCTCAGGTCGGATATCCAAAAGTAATGGCCCCCTTTCCCGCACTTTTCCCATAACCCGCCCCATAACTCTGGACCACCCCCCTAGTCCTCCCCATCCCTTAAACCAATCCCCTCTCCCTGCATTATTATTTAAAAATTGCTCCCCTGCGTTCCCTTGGCAACGCAGTCATGGGGGGCTTTCTTTAACTGCGTTCCTACAGCCCCCCCCTCTAGCTCATCAGCCTCATAGACATATACAAGCTGTCGATTTTCAGTTGGGAATACCCCAGACAGTCTGTGCATTGCAGTCTGTGCTCGGATCGAGTTTGATGGATGTCTGCAGGAACTCTTAGTCTTTTACAGATGTGCACAAAAGCATGGCTTCAGAATAGTGAATGGCTCCAGTTGGGATTTCCTTCAGAATTTTATTTTTTTTTTCATTTCTGATTGGAAACATGATGTAATGCTGAATGGTCAACACTGTATGCGTGGCCTAGCCTTAAAGGTATAAAAAAAATAGGGAAAAACATCAAAAAATATTACCTGTCACCTTCTAATAGTGCTTTCCTTTGAATGCAAAATGGAGTAGATGGATACAGTCGTTAGAGTGGATAAGAGTGTTTTCCCATTGCGTTTAGTTACACATTCATAGGTTCCATTGGGGCTTGTGTCTGAACCCTCCTGCAAAATGGGTTCCGGACACATGCACTGATGGGGCCATAGACCATAATGGTACCGACAGAGTGAACGTGCCGACAGAGCGAACTGGAGGCAGACACTCAAACGCAGTCTACTACATCTGAGTGTCCACCTCTAGTAGGTGGACACAACCGAAAATGATGCATGGCAGGGTGCACCTTCACTCTGCCGACACCATTGTAGTCCATAGCCCCGTGGGCGCATATGTACGAAACCTGTTTTTACGGAGGTTCAGACGCAAGCCAAGATGGGGCTAAACGCAATGTAAAAGCACCCCAAGTCACCAGTATCTAAGCAGGGACAACCCCTTCCATGTTCTTGACGTTGCTTTATGTAGTACATAACGTATCAGGTTTTGAGGCTGAATGAACCTCCGCATCAGACACAATAAGGACAAGTGATGGAAATGTAACACACTTTTTAAAAGTAAAAATAAAATACAGAGAAACCATTGCGGCAGGCTAAAGGCAGGTGTGAGAGACTGAATCTAAAACATTGCATTGAAAGATTTGTACAATGAAGGAGAGAACATTGGCGCTGTGCTGGTGTGATGCATGAAGGGAGCAGCATCCCTGATACATTATATAACCTAGGTACAACCTCCAGACGTCATAAATGATGGAACATTATGTTAGAGTAGAGTTTGTGGAGATATTCAATGTATATTGGATGATTCGATGTAAAATACTAATGCTGAGATCAGTAGGGAGAGAGAAAGGAGGAGTACACAGAGCAGACTGTGGACATGTCCAAACATTGGTGGGTAACCATACTGTATGTAACGCTCATGTACGGAACACAGACATTTACATAAGGCAAAAATGATGCAAACACCAGACAAAAACAGTCACACACTAAAATGAAATTAAAAAAAACCCAATCAATGTAAAATCCCCAACTTATTCAGTCACATCTTTATCCATAGGAGATGACTATCCTTCTGTCCTACCGCCTAGAAGCGATGGCCGGGGGACCACCACGGTGCAGTAAGACTACTGTACACAAGATGAGGTGCAAGCAACAAAGGGTAGATTTATTGGAAGGCAAGGAATGAAGTGGATGAGGAAGATGCAAACAGGGGTATGCAATGGCAAAAGATAATTTACAAGAGTTATATTCTTTAGCTTGTCCGTAAAATAGCACTGTGCTCCAACTGTTACAGACTCAATATATGTTACACAAGTAAATGCAAACAATAAACAAAGAATTATGCTACTCTACGTATAACCTCCCTGGCCTTTACTAAGCAGGCCACACAGCTGCCGTGTTCTGACTATTGAAGTCTACACTAGGCCCTGATATGTGCACAAAACAGGAACAAACTCACGGTGATGCTGGGGATTCAGATACAGTCCCGGGGGCCCCCAGCAGTCTAGTATGGTGGTGCGCACGGCTCTCTGCAAGCTCCGTTAAACGTGGTCTTCTCCTTGCTTCTGGGTCCTGGAGGTGCTCCTGGAAACTGTAAATCCCTTTCTTGGTATCTTCGTGGTTCCTCAAACTAACACAGGACAGCTACCCTCGCTGCACCCGGAAAAGCCTGTCAAATCTCACAAGTCCACTCCGTTACAGGCTGGGGGTCCTCTCTTGCAGCTATATCAGGACACCGTTCTCCTCTCTTGCGGCTATCAGCACAAAGTTCTCTCTGCAGAAGCCTCAGCTCACACAAACTTGATCAGTTAATGAGAACATTTTCCAATGAACGTCGCTTTCATCTAAAGGGAAATGCTGAAGATCAAAACAATAAACTTCTGCCTCTAATCAAAGGTTCCACCTACAGAACCCTCTACATTCCAACTTCATGAGAGTCAAGCCCCTTTCCCCTCAAAGTTTTACCCAATTAGATCTACTGACAAAATAGAGGGGGTTTACTACTGTTAGACAGGGTCATCAGACCTATGTTGAAAAAATTTTAGAAATATTTTTTCATCCAGTTTTACGTGGACACAGCATCTCCAGCACTGCTTCTCTGCCGCTGCCTTCACCCTTTGTTGACAAGCTGCAGCGGTGACATCACAACTATAAAATAGATCATATTTGAAAGCGACTATAAAATGGATAATATTTGAAGGCAAGTAATAATTGGTATCTAAGACGATTTTGATTGCTTCCTTAAATGGTCAAAGTCATCTCAACAAACTTTTGACTTTGGATGTTACCAATATTAATAGTGGAATATTACATTTCATTACCAAAAATATTTTTTAGATTAAAACTTGTTCTGCTGCCTGCTTACAAACTGTTACTATATTGCAACCTACTGACTGCTGCTTGCCTGTCTGCAAAAAGGTACAGTTACCTGTCTTAGGGGATATTCTAGTAGCCTAATACTTATCCCTTATACACAACATATGGGATAGTTATTTGGGCCAGTTCACATGGCAGATCTTGAAGCAGAAGTTTGACGTGGACAGCCACGGCAACATTCTGCTGAATACCCATGATGGCTGCTTCTTTCATGCCTCCCATTCATCTCTATGTGAGATAGCGATGAAGATTATGGAACAGCCAGTTTTAGCCTCAGCCGTGCCGAGAAAACACCTGTCTGCACCAAAATTCTGCTTGAAAATCTGCCTTTTGAGCTGGCCCTTGCAATCGAGTGGTTTAATCAACTGCTCTGCTCATTCAGGCGATGATGAGATTTCAATCCCGAGAACAGGGGCCCCATAAGTCTAACCGCCCCCTGACATGAATGGAGCACTTGGTCAGTCATATGTGCAGTCGCTCAATTCATTTGACTGGGAGTTAAGGAATAAAGAAAAACTGATGGCTATGTGATATGGGAACTGTTAATATGTGATTGGTGAAGACGTGGTTCAGAACTAGAGTTTTTCCAAGAGTGGGCGGTGGGACTGTGGACGGTTCGAGGGGTGGAAGCAGAGCTGGGGTGGAGCCTGAGCGGAATCTCAAGAGGGCCTGAAAATGTTGACAGTATGTGACCCTGAAATTCCTGGCAGCAGCCCTGACCACAAGGTGTCTTCCTTGATAAGCAACTCGATGTCCCCTGCCTGCTGTAAAGATTGATCTATCTATAGGTACAGACTAGCAGAACAGATTAAAGGAGCTGTGCGGTGTCCTTATAAGTCTGAGGCTGCTCTGGAGTCTTAGGCCTCTTTCACACTTCAGTTATTTGGCGTCAGTCTAAAACCACCATTTTCCTCAAATAACGGATCCGTCATTTTTTTGACGGATCCGTTATTTTCCCATAGACTTGCATTAGTGACGGATTGTGACGGATGGTCGTCCGTTCCATCCGCCATGCGACGGATCCGTCGAAATTTGGCGGACGTTTTCTGAAAATAGACGGACATTGGAACGTTTTTTGTCAACGCCGAAATGGCGGATCGCGACGGATCCGTCGCGTCCGCCATTCCATAGAATGGGCGCCTATGGGCGACGGATCCGCCGCAACCGTTTTTTCGGCGGATCCGTCGCCCCAATCCGTTTTTTCAATTGCGCATGCTCCAAAAAGTAGATACTTCTCCCAGACAACCCCCAAGTAACGGATCCGTCAAAAAAATGGATCCGTTAGAACCGTTTTCGCAACAATTGTGAAGGATCCTTCAATCCGTCACTATGTCGGTAGTGACTGACGCCAAAAGACTGAAGTGTGAAAGAGGCCTTACACTGACACAGGACCTCATGGTACAAACAGCCTCAGCACAGATCACAGTAGGAAAGTTGCAACACTTTTATCATGTCTCGGTTTATGGCTAGATCATCAATTAAGAATATGGCAATTAACCACATTTATGACCCCGTCATTTTTTATTCACAATTTTTTGCTCATTAGGGTACGTGTCCACGTTCAGGATGGCCGGCGGTTTGGAAGGATCGGCAAAATCGCTCCGCCCAAAGCTCCGCCCCCTTCTGGAGACGCGATGATGCCGGATGTGTTCATTTCACACATCCGGTATCATCGGACCCCACACATAGGGCCCTGTGTTATACCTGCTGCGCCGCCGCAAGGTAAACGGACATGCTGCGATCTAAAAAGACGCTCTGCATGTCCAAAATCGCAGGGCCACCAGATGCGTGTTACCACGCATAGTGGAGACGGGATTTCATGAAATCCCCTCCACTATGCTGTAACATCTGGACGATGCGTGTTTGACGCTGCGTCTCTATGCAGCGTCAAACACGCAGCGCTTCCTGAACGTGGAAACATACCCTTAGATTGCCAAGGTACCCGCTTTCAAATATATAATATATGTTCATAGCCAAAAATGTTCTTGGAGTGAAAAAAATGGTCAAAAGTTAACTCCTTCATGACATTTGGAGATACATTTATGGTATATAATGTGTCACTGACTTTGATCTGGGCTCAAATGCCAAACCCGCCACTTTCCCCGCAGATGATGGCTGATTTAATCAGCCATCATGTGCCTTTAACAGCTGTGGGTAGATCGGAGCTATCTTGTTAAATTTAGCTGTCAATCTCTGACAGTAGAATTTAGCACACAACGGCAGGGGGCGTATCATTCCTTGCCCCCATTGACGCATGTAACGTGATCGTAGGGTGCTTATGGGTTGCCATGACAGCCAGAGGTCTCCTGAAGACCCCAGTGCTGCTCATGACTATTCTCCAGTGCTTAGCTGGCATTGATAGGAGATCGTGATTTTTGCTATACAAAGCAGTGCTGAAGAACTGCTACATATAGCAGCAGTGATCAGTCGATCGCAGCTTCAAGTCTCCTAAGTGGATTATTAAATACAGTAAAAAGTAAAACTTTTAAAAAATATGAAAAAAGTAAAATAAAGAACAAAAGTTCAAATCACCTCCTTTTTGCCCCATTGAAAATAAAACAATTAAAAATAAAACCACATATTTGGTGTCAATATATTCGTAAAAGTCTGATCGATCAAAATATAAAGTGAATTAATCCAATTGGTAAACAGCGTAACAAAAAAAAAATCAAAATGCAACAATTAAGTTTTTTTGGCCGCTGTAACATTGCAATAAAATGCAACAAGAGGAGAGCAAAACATCAAATGTACCCCAAATGGTACAGTAAAAATGTCAACTCGGCACAAAAAAATATGACCTCACCCAGCCTCTGATCCGAAAATTTAAAGCATTACAGATCTCGGAAAATGGAGACACAAGCAAAATTTTTCCTTTTTTTGTACCACTTAAATTAAGAATACTATGCTTGGTATCTGCGCAATGGTACTGACCTGCAGAATCTTATTGTCAAGTCAGTTTTACCATATAGTGAACATGTTAAATAATTTTTTTTTAAATTTCACTTCTTTTGCAATTTCAACACATTTGGATTTTTTTCCACCTTCCAGAACATCACATGATAAAATGTATGGAATTGTTCAAAAGCACAACTCATCCCACAAAAAAAAAGCTCTCTTGAGTCTATATGGATGGAAAAATAAAAAAGTTATGGCTCTTCGAAGAAGGGGATGAAATAACGAAAACGGAAAATCGCTCAGGGGTTAAAAAGGTTAAAGCACTTGCTGAGCAACTTGATTTACACTCACTATTGCCAAAGCTTTACTTCAATGAGTATTAAATGTGACCAGAACATGATCCTCCAGGTCATTACGATTAGGAAAATGCCAAAGTTATATGTAAAATTCTGAACTTTCAAGAAAAAAAGTTGTTTTTTGCCACTAATTTCTGACACCCAGAATATGTGCCTTTATTATGAGATTGGAAAAATAGAAGCAATTAAATGATTAAAATTTTTATTTTTTTAATATTTAAAAGTTCTTAATGAACTTGAACCTGCAAAAGTTTAATTGATTCTACTTTACCTTATCAGGGCAGTCCCACACGTCCAGATAATTCCGGTACCGGAAAAATCGGTACCGGAAATATCTGTGTCCGTGTCCGTGTGCCCGTGCGTTTCTGTGGCACATCAGTGTGGCACACGTGCGGCACACGTGTGCCGCCCGTGTGCCCACTGGGTACCACACGCACCATGCAGGAGACAGCGCTGTCCCCTGCATCGTGCTGAAGCCTCCATTTATATCTTCTGTGCAGCAGCGTTTGCTGTAGAGAAGATGTGAATAATCCATTTTTTTTGTTGTTTCTCATGTTTAAAATAAAGGTCCATGTCCCCACCCCCTTCCCACCCCCTGTGCTCCCCTCCCCCCCCCCCCCCGCTGTTCTTAAAATATTCACCCGGCTCCCTCGCTGGCTGGCGCTGCTTCCTGTCCTGGCCGCACCTTCTACTGTATGCGGTCACGTGGGGCCGCTCATTTACAGTAATGAATATGCGGCTGCACCCCTATGGGAGGTGGAGCCGCATATTCATGACTGTAATCGGCGGCCCCACGTGACCTTTCATACAGTAGAAGGTGTGGCCAGGACAGGAAGCAGCGCCAGCCAGCGAGGGAGCCGGGTGGGTATTTTAAGAACACAGGGTGGGGGTGGGGTGGGTGGGGACATGGACCTTTATTTTAAACACGAGAAACAACAAAAAAAATGGATTATTCATATCTTCTCTACAGCAAACGCTGCTGAACAGAAGATATGAATCGCAGCTTCAGCACCATGTGGGGGGGACAGCGCTTACTGGAGCTCTGTCTCCTGCACGGCACACGGACTGCACACGGACAACGTCCGTGTGCGGTACGTGTTTTTCACGGACCCATTGACTTTAAGGGGTCCGTGTAATCCGTGCGCTCCCACGAACACTGACATGTCTCCGTATTTGGCACACGGAGACACGGTCCACAAGAATCAATGACATCTGCACAGATGCATTGATTTGAATGTGTCTACGTGTGTCAGTGGCTCCGGTACATGAAGAAACTGTCACCTCACGTACCGGAGCCACTGACGTGTGAAACCGGCCTTATAGGAATAGGATTGCAATTACCAATCTCTCATAAAGCTCAGCATTAACAAGTGGTGATACATGACTATCAGATTAATGCATCAGCAGTGCAGCGCCCCAGAGACCTTGTCGTTGCAGTAATGTCGCTCTGCCACTAAGGGGAGTGATGGTACGTCTGATGGCACTAAAGGAGTTCACCTGACCAGGCATCACAGTCACACACTACATTTCACACTCCGGCCACCAGGGGGAGCAAAAGGTTCTATTTATTAGGCCACTCCTCACACTTTGGTAAAACTGGGGGTTGGATAGGAAGTTAGTCAGAAGCTGGCTGGGTTTTGTCCAGGCAACATCCCGTGGCAGGGGGTGTTGCTGGGAGGATTCAGAGGGGTCCCTGTCAGGTGTGGGAACCTGGCAGTGACTTAGCGACAAGGACAGATCGTTACAGAACCGCGCCTGCACTACCTTGCGGTGGTATCTCAAGAAAGGACACGAAGCAAAGTATATTGTGGAGAAGTGAGAAACGAGATCAAAGCACAAAGGAGAACCAGTAGGAGTCGTGCCCCGAGATCGGCAACATCCTACTGAGGCACATAGCCGGTGGCCAGAACGCCGAGGAAGTAACTGACTCCAAGCATTACTTCAAACAGCGGCAGGAGAGTTGATTTTAGGTTGGCTGTCTAACATACATCACCTAAGAAGACATAGGGGGCAAGTGTGGAGAGGGGCGTCTCTAGGGTCTCAGTATAGCTCCGAGCCTTCCCGTCAAACGGGTGCGTCCTAGCCATAACATACTGGGGGACGAAGCAGAACATCAGAATAGAAACGACAGTTGTGAGGACTATCCCGAATGCTCAGCAGGGAAGGACTGCAACACTCAGGCGCTAGTTGGTAGGCACTGATTTCCACCTGCAAAGGGAACTCTGGATGTGCCTTCGGAGCGGCCGGTCCAAGCCAGCCCTGTGCTCCGGATTGAGGATCCTGAAGTCACCAGTAAAGAGGTAAAGAGACTGCAACCCTGTGTCCTCGTTATTAACTGCGCCTCACACCATCGCCATCTACATCACTCGGAAGCCCTGGGGATTTACTTCACCTGTGGGAAGGTATACCATCTGGCTGCTATCACATCATCCCCAGCGGACCCCAAGCAGCGTCGGTCACCCTGACCAAATACCACAGGTGGCGTCACAAACACCTAACAATTTTCACTACCCTTTCATTGGGCGCCCCTTAGCAGGGTCACGGTCCGGGTCCAGCCACCGTAACAACCCCAGAACTGAGACAGAGTGGACCGGTACTGAGTAACCTGTGGCCCTGTATCTGGGGGCGCTCCAAGCAGCACAACAATTTAAAGGTAAAGTGAGCTCCAAACTGTGCAAAATAAATAAAATAATAAAATAAGCAGGTGCTCAACCTCTCTGGGTCCTGCACTAGCTCGTCACATCAACAATGCGTGTCACCACTATAGCTGGTCTCTGAGCTCAGCAGCTGCACAAGTGTTATGCACCTGTCCCGGATCCGTGCTTTTCTTTCCTCTCTGTCTGCTAAACTCGGTTGTGCTCCCTATTAGGTTTTGCAGATGGCCTGTCGTGATCTCATGTGATCTCATTAGTGATGAGCGAATATACTTGTTACTCGAGATTTCCCAAGCAGGCTCGGGTGACCTCCGAGTATTTTTTAGTGCTCGGAGATTTAGTTTTTATTGCCGCAGCTGAATGATTTACATCTGTTAGCCAGCATAAGAAAATGTGGGGGTTGCCTGGTTGCTAGGCAATCCCCACATGTACTTATGCTGGCTAGCAGATGTAAATCATTCAGCTGCGGCAATAAAAACTAAATCTCCGAGCACTGAAAAATACTCGGAGGTCACCCGAGCGTGCTTGGGAAATCTCGAGTAACGAGTATATTCGCTCATCACTAGATCTCATCTCATGGCCTGAGCCTATATAATACTCACCAAGACACGACACACACCTGTGTCTTAGTATTAAGACTTTAGTGTTTCTGCAACCTGTCTGCGTTCTTCAAGACGTCTTCTCACTACTTGTAGTTTCCAGTCTCTTAATCTCCTGTCTGCCTGCGGCCTTTAGTATCTTTGCAACCTGTATGTGATCTCCAAGATGTCTCCTGGCTGCTTGCAGCTTCCTGCCTCCCAATCTCCTGTCTGCCTGTGGTCTTCAGTATCTCTGCAACCTGTGTGCAGTCTCCAAGACGTCTCTTCTGCCTGTGGCTTATAGTCACACAGCCTCCAGGTTGCTTGTGGCCTTCAGTATCACTTCAATCTGTCTGCGGTCTCCAATTCATCTCCTAGTGTCCTGCAGCTTCCAGTCCCTCAGTCTCACATACACCTTCAGCATTTCTGCAACCTGTCTATGGTTTCCAGGACGTCCCTTGGTTTTCTGTAGCTTCCAGTCCTACAGTCTCTGGTCTAAGTGCAGTCTCTAGTACCACTGGTATCTGTCTCCAGGGTATCTCACCTACCTGCTGCACCAATGTTGGTGGCCTGTTTGCCCACCCAGACCTTGGGCTTGAAAGAACTACCTCACCAGGTGAGACTAACAACAAGCACTGAGCTCAGTGACTGGCTAAAGTGCTGACAATTTCTGTTGATGTGACAGCTTCACTGTAGCTAAAGCACCAGGACTAGAGCAGCGGTAGTGAGATGGTGCTGCACAATGGAGGGTGAACACCTGCAGAGTTTGCTATTTTAGGCATTTTACATAGTTTTGGACCCTTTTTGATGAAAGAGGACAACCCCGTTAAATGCTGCTAATGGAGATTGGCAGTGTTCGGAGCCAGCTCCAGTTTCTGGTGCTAGAGGCAAGTGTTGGCTGAATAACACAGCCAGGACCCACCGAGTATGTATAGCTCATCTTCTGAGTACTTTACACCTGATACAGGACATAGTGGTTTAGATGGTACATACAATACAGATTGAAAATAAGAAATTACAAACGTATCCATTAACTGAGCTGGAGCTTGGGGCAATCTGAGATAAAGCTGTTTAAAGTGCAATGTGCACAGTGTAGGTGAAAGACATACAATCAAGAGAATCCCTTCTGATCAAGTTAATCAATTACACTGGTCTACAAAAAAAAAATAAGTTTCTGGCATGGACTTTAAGAACAGTTTTAGACTAATTTGAGGGTACTGAATTCAAATCTGATCTTATAATTTCTCTATCACATCACATTTTTGCGCTATAGGTATAGCCCATTTTCATGAATTCCATGATAAATATAAGTAGTGTATGAAAAGTGCCGGTTTATACGGTTCACTAAGGTAAATTTAGTTTTCATTTAGTCTCCCAATAAATATGAGAATATCTTTGTTTTATTTGAACATGCATAATTCCCTTGTTTTCTGTGCTACTGGGACAGTAGAGCTACAGCAGAGCATTGGGTGAAAACTGAATGGCCTCAGCGACAGAGTTTGGCATCTGGCGATAAGAATGTCATCCATGATCCTCTAGTGGATAAGAAGGACATTGTCTTTCCTCCCTTACACATAAAACTTGGATTGATGAAGCAGTTCGTCAAAGCTCTCAATCACAGTGGAGAATGCTTTAACTATATATGTTCAACTTTTCCTGGTCTTAGTGAAGAGAAGAAAAAGGCTGGAATATTTGATGGACCTCAAATAAGAACACTTATGAGAGACCCACATTTTATCACATCAATGAATGAGACAGAAGATAGAGCTTGGAATGCATTTTGTAATGTGGTGCAGAATGTTCTAGGGAATAAGAAAGACAACTATGAAGAGATGGTGGAAGAGCTACTAATGAGTCTGCGAAATCTTGCATGTAGAATGAGTATCAAGATTCACTATTTACACAGCCATTTGAATTTTTTTCCAGAGAACCTTGGGGATGTGAGCGAGGAACAAGGGGAGCGTTTTCACCAGGACATTAAAACAATGGAGGAACGGTATCAAGGCCGGTGGGACTCACATATGATGGCTGACTATTGCTGGAGCTTGATGAGAGACAACCCAGAAACTGAACATCACAGATCAGCCAAGAAAAGAAAGTTCAAATAACTGCCATTTGTCATTCATCTGTGTGCCATATATACCGGTATGTGTTTTTATATTTTGTAGTTTAATTCTGTAAGTATATTTGATTTGCTGTACATAGACTTTGTAATCTTTATTCCTTGATTAAAAATATACAAAATGTAGTACTGAAAATCATGTTTTTTATTATAAAACATTAGGAGTAATTTTCATCAAAAATTGAAAATATCTCGGAATCCTGATGTGATAGCCAAAAACAGAGTTCATATTGATAATCAGCATCCAAAATTGACTTAAAATATGTTTTAAAACCTTTTGCCAGAAAAATTGCATTGGCCAGTGTTATCAAACTGTCTATATTTCATTCTCAACATTTGAGGACAAAATGTTTAACAAGTCAGGGAATCTACTATAATGTTTGTTAGGTGTTGAGTTCCCACCGCTGCACAGGGGGAATCTCGAACCATCTCCGCTGCGGTCTCCCATTCTACATCAGCCGCAGTGGAGTCTGCTCAGCGGAGATGTCGGTCCCTTAATCTCGCTCAGCCTGATACTGTGCAAAGGGTTACTGCTGGCTCTGCTTTTGCAGCCAGCACTGGTCAGTGGTGAGCAGGCTTTTCTGGGACTAAGTCCGGCTTTGCACACACTGAGCATGCCCACGGGAGGACCTCTCATTGGAGGTCGGGGGTCACACGCTCTGATCCTGTTGCAAGCCCTTATGGACCACTAGGAAGGTCCTTGTCTGCTGCAGCTATAAAAGGTTCGCATGGCCGCACGGTCATACGCTAGTATTAACCTATGTTATTAGCCTTGTGGTCATGTATGCATGTGGTCAGGGTTGGCTGAAATAAGCCCCTAGAATACTGGCACCTCGGGTGAGGAGTTTTGTGTGTATGGATTCAGGGCTGGCGTATAGCTACCACTAGAATTCCGGCTCCACCGGAGAGGAGTTGTTCATGTGCTAGGCTGACTGCATGACCACTCTTTGCTTTTGCTCAGTTAAGTAGCTGTGATCCTCTGTGGGCTTAACAGGGCACAGCGTTTTCATATCTTTGCGATTCTGTGAAGTAACAGAGTTTGCTTATACCGCCATATAGCACCGCCATTTGCTAACAGCAGGTTTCTGTCCTGCACGGTGGACCCCGAGTTGCGAACGCACCTATTTAACATATATATTTACTCGGTGTGTTCAGCCAGCCCTAACAGTATACTAGCGCCAGGTTCTGGCTAGTAGTGGCGGACAAACAGCGATTGCAGGGGTACATCCAGCAGCTGAAGGGCAGGTTGGCGACTCTCGAGCATGCAACCTCAGCTGTGGATGTAACCGCAATAGCTGTTCAAGCTGCTAGCATGGCTGCAGCAACTATAACCACTGCCACCCCTGTTCCGACCTTATCCCATCTCCCGCTGCCAGAGAAATATTCTGGTGACCGTAAAACCTGTAGGGGTTTCGTGAGCCAGTGCGGTATACACCTCGAGCTTCTGGCTGCATGTTTTCCAACAGAGTGGGCAAAGGTGGGATTCATAATCTCTCTGCTGTCGGACAGGGCGTTGGAGTGGCCTGTGCCGCTGTGGGAGTGCAGCACCCCAGAGTCCTGGTCGTTGCAGTAATGTCGCTCTGCCACTAAGGGGAGTGATGTTATGTCTGATTGCACTAAAGGAGTTCACCGGACCAGGTATCACAGTCACACATTACACTTCACACTCCGGCCACCAGGGGGAGCAAAAGGCACTATGTATTAGGCCACTCCTCACACTCTGGTAAAACTGGGGGTTGGATAGGAAGTTAGTGAGAATGCAGCCTGGGAGAGCTCCAGGGAGGACCTGTCAGGGGTGGGTTCCTGGCAGGTACCTAGCAGAAGGACAGATTGCTACGGAGCCGCACCTGCACTACCTTGTGGCGGCATCCTAAAGAAGGATACGAAGCGAAGGATATTGTGGAGAAGTGAGAAATGAAATCGCAGCACAAGGAGATACCAGTAGGAGTTGTGCCCCGAGAACGGCAACATCCTACTGAGGCGCGTGGCTGGAACGCCGAGGAAGTAACAGACTTCAAGCATTACTTCAAACAGCGGCAGGACAGTTGATTATAGGTTGGCTGTCTACCTTACATCACCTAAGCAGACATAGGGGGCAAGCGTGGAGAGGGGTGTCTCTAGGGTCCCAGAATAGCTCCGAGCCTTCCCATCAAACGGGTCCGTCCTACCCAGATATACTTGGGGGACGGAGAGAGAAAGAACGAATACGAAAGTTGTGAGGACTATCCCGAATGCTCAGCAGGGAAGAACTACAACACACAGGCGCTAGTTGGTAGGCACTGATTTCCACCTGCAAAGGGAACTCTGGATGTGCCTTCGGACCGGCCGGACTCAGCCAGCCCTGTTAGCAGTGCTCTGGATTGCGGATCCCGAAGTCTTCAGTAAAAAGGTAAAGAGACTGCAACCCTTTGTCCTCATTATTAACTGTGCCTCACATCATCGCCACCTACACTACTGGGAAGCCCTGGGGATATACTTCACCTGTGGGAAGGTACACCATCTAGCTGCCATTCCATCACCCCAGCGGACCCCTAAGCAGCGTCGGTCTCCCTGACCGAATACCACAGGTGGCGTCACGAACCTTGACAAACTTACATCACCCTTTCATTGGACGCCCCTTAGCAGGGTCACGGACCGGGTCCAGCCACCTTGACAACCCCAGCACCGAGACAGAGAGGACCGGTACCGAGTACCCCGTGGCCCTGCGTCTGGGGGCGCTCCAGGAGCGTGACGATCATGTGCAGAGTGCTTCTCGGTTCTTGAGCACTCTGAAGCAGGTCTTTTTAGGACCTCAAGTCATCCATGATACGGCGCTCCAACTGCTGGCATTGACTCAGGCGTCGTGCATGGTCAGCCATTTTGCCGTCCGATTCCGGACTCTAGCCTCTGAGCTGGAGTGGCCGGATAAAGCTCTCATCTCAGTATTTTGGAGGGGGCTGGCTGACCATGTGAAGGATGCATTGGCCAATAGGGAGATTCCGCCACACTGGAGGAGCTAATAGCTGTATCCACTCGTATTGACCTCCGATTTAACGAGTGGAGGTTAGAGCAAGCCCAGTGTAAGCAGAAGTTTTGTCTGGCTCCCACCTTTGCTAAACCTTTGGAATCTCCGGTCCAGGCGACCGAGTCACATGAGGCCATGGAGGTGTCACGAGCGGGATCTAAGTCCCGGACCGCTCGTGCACCCAAGGTCTCTCATATCTGCCGTCAGTCAGGACATCTTGCCACCAGATGTCCCCAGCGGTTGGGAAAACGTCAGCGTCTAGTGGTAGTAGGTAGAGGTACACTAGACACGGCGATATTTGCCTCCAAATTGTCCTTTAAAGGGATAATTACAATAGGCACATCCACTCATTCGGTAGAGCTTTGAGTTGATTCTGGGGCGGAGGGCAATTTTATGTCATCTGCCTTCGCCCAACGACACGCAATACCTCTGGCGATGCTCGCCCAACCAGTGACCGTACGAGTGGTGAATGGGTCGACACTGCCCTCACAGATTACACACCAGACCATCCCTTTTACTCTATCCATGTCACCATCTCATCAGGAGATTATATCTCTGCTCGTCATTCCTGAGGGAATTGATGAGGTCCTGTTAGGGATACCTTGACTACGGTATCACCCTCCTCATATGGATTGGTTCTCAGGGAGAATTCTGGGATGGAGTAAATCCTGTGAGGGTAGATGTCAGAGGGAGTGTGTTCAGGTTGCTACAACTCAGGTACCCGCAGATCTTTTCTCTCTTCCCAAACACTGGTCTTACGCAGACGCGTTCTCAAAAAGGGCTGCGGAGACACTTCCGCCTCACTGTCACTTTGATTGTACTATTGACCTCTTGCCTGGTGCAGAGCCTCCCCGGGGTCGAGTCTATCCATTATCTCTTCCGGAGACGGAGGCAATGTCCCAGTATATCCGAGAGAATCTGGCAAGAGGATTTATTAGGAAGTCAGTGTCACCCGCAGAGGCTGGGTTCTTCTTTGTACAGAAGAAGAGTGGATAACTGCATCCATGCATAGACTACAGGGGTCTTAACGCCATCACCGTTAAGAATAACTACCCACTGCCCCTGATATCTGAGCTCTTTGATAGGCTACGGGGAGCAAGGGTATTTACTAAATTAGATCTGCAGAGTGATTACAACCTGATTCGCATCCGTGACGGGGACGAATGGAAGACGGCTTTTAACACCAGGGATGGGCACTATGAATACCTGGTGATGTCCTTCGGGCACTGTAATGCCCCAGCCATTTTCCCAGACTTTGTAAACGACATCTTCTGGGATATGCTCTCCACCTCGGTCGTAGCTTATCTGGATGATATTTTCTACTCTCCAGATATTGACTCCCACCGGAGAGATGTTTGCAAGGTCTTCGACCTCCTACAGGATAAGGCTACGTTCACATTGGCGTTCTGCCAATGTGCGTCGCTGTTGCGCCGGCGACGCGCCGGCGACGCAGCGGCGACGCAGCGGCGACGCGCCCCTATGTTTAACATAGGGGACGCGTGCGTCGTTTTGGTGGCGTTTTTCGCCACGTGCGTCGCTTCCGACGCTAGCGTCGGACGCAAGAAAACGCTACTTGTAGCATTTTCTGTGCGTCCGATTTTCGTCGGAAAACGACGCACGCGTCGCAAAACGCGCGCGTTTTTGCGCGCGTTTGCGCGCGTTTTAGCGTGCGTCACGCGTTGCGTCGCCGACGCACGGCGGCGCAACGCTAATGTGAACGTAGCCTTACTCCCTCTATGCCAAGTTGGAGAAGTGTGTGTTTGAGCAGGAGTCCTTAGCTTTCCTTGGTTACATCATCTCTGCCCAGGGTTTGGCTATGGATCCTGCCAAGCTACAGGCTGTGATGGACTGGCAGGAACCCCATTCTCTCAAAGCGGTGCAGCGCTTTATAGGGTTCATTAATTACTATCGCCAGTTCATTCCCCACTTCTCAACTTTGGTAGCTCCCTTGGTTGCTCTCACCAGAAGGGAGCAAATCCCAAGTGGTCGGAGGAGGTCTCCAAGGCCTTTCTCTCGATTAAGTCACACTTCGCTAGCACTCCCATCCTACATCGCCCCGATGTAGATAAGCCATTTATTATGGTGGTAGATACCTCATCTGTTGGTGCTGGAGCAGTTATCTTCCAAAAGGATGCTCAAGGTCGAAAGCATCCTTGCTTCTTCTTCTCCAAGACCTTTTCACCAGCGGAGAGGAATTATTCCATCAGGGACAGGGAGTTGCTAGCCATGAAGTTGGCTTTCTCAGAGTGGAGACACCTCTTGGAGGGGGCTCGCTTTCCCTTCCAAGTCTTCACAGACCACAAGAACTTGGTGTATTTACAGACAGCCCAGCGGCTAAATTCTCGTCAGGCAAGATGGTCCCTGTTCTTCTCCCAGTTCCATTTCACTCTCCATTTTCTTTCAGGGGAGAAGAAAATTCATGCCGACGCTCTCTCTCGCTCTTTAGTGTCATCAGAGGAGGAGGAGCCTTGGCTTATTGTCCCTTCAGAGAGCCTCTTGGGCTCACTCGTCCAGGGTGGGTGGATATTTTGGGACCAAGAGGACATCTGAGCTTTTGGCGAGGACGTACTGGTGGCCGCATATGACCCGTGACGTCGGGGACTATATTCGGGCGTGTGTCTCCTGCACCAAGAATCGGTCTCCTTGGCAACAGCCTGCTGGGCTACTTTACCCCCTGCCGGTGGCAGACAGGCCCAGTGAGATGGTTGGGATGGACTTCGTGGTAGGCTTATCCAAGTCTCCTAGCTGTACAGTTATCTGGGTTGTCACCGACCATTTTTCTAAGATGGTGCACTTGGTTCCGCTTCCACGGTTACCTTCTGCACAGGCTTAGGGGGCGTTGTTCGTCAAACATGTTTTCCTTCTACATGGCATGCCTGACAAAATTGTCAGTGACCGGGGTCCTCAGTTTGCGCCTCGGTTCTGGAGAGAGCTCTGTCGTTTACTCAGCATTGAGCTGAATCTCTCTTCTGCATACCATCCCGAGACGAATGGGTTGGTAGAGAGGGCCAACCAAACTCTGGTCACATACTTGCGACATTTTGTTTCCGCCAGGCAGGATGACTGGGCATCTTTGCTACCTTGGGCGGAATTTGCTTTGAACAACGCCGTAGCCGACTCTACCGGGCAGACTCTATTTCTCCTTCATTACTGCCAGCATCCACGTGTTCCTGTGCCCATGCCCGTGTCATCCACCGATTCTAGGGTGGCAGACCACTAGGAAGGTCCTTGTCTGCTGCAGCTATAAAAGGTTTGCATGGCCGCATGGCAATGCGCTAGTATCAACCTATGTTATGAGCTTTGCTATCTTGTGGTCATGTATGCATGTGGTCAGGGTTGGCTGAAATAAGCCTCTAGAATACCGGCACCTCCGGTGAGGAGTTTTGTGTGTATGTATTCAGGGCTGGCGTATAGCCACTAGAATTCAGGCTCCACCGGAGAGGAGTTGTTCGTGTACTAGGCTGACTGCATGACCACTCTTTGCTTTTGCTCAGTTAAGTAGCTGTGATCCTCTGTGGGCTTAACAGGGCACAGCGTTTTCAAATCTTTGCGATTCTGTGAAGTAACAGAGTTCGCTTATACCGCCATATAGCGCCGCCATTTGCTACAGCAGGTTTCTCTCCTGCACGGTGGACCCCGGGTTACAAACGCACCTATTTAACATATATATTTACTCGGTGCGTTCCGCCAGCCCTAACAATGTTGAGTCACTACTCACAGGCAAGTGGTGAGACAAGGTAGTCAGGAGGTACAATGTCAGATACCAGAAGGGCTCATTGTACAGAGGGGCAAGACAAAGGTATGGTCAGGAAATAGTCTGTGCCTTATGTTTTTAAAAGCTTTTTTTCCTTTTTACTTGCTTCAATAGTCTCCATGGGAGACTAGAACCTGTGATCATCCGATCGCTTGTGCTACACAGAGCGGAGCTGGTCAAATGCCAGGAGCCTACGTCAAGATCAGGGAGAACAACAAACGGATAGTCAGAGGCCAAGTCCGAAGTCAGATACCTGAAGTCATCATGTCAAAAGCAGAAGGGATAATCCATATGAATAGTCAAAGAAATCTGAGCTCAGCAACAAGATCAAGAAGTCAGACACAGAGCAAGTACACAAACCAAGCAAAGCTACCACAGACACTGGACTGCAGACAGCAACCCAGCTAAATAGTTTGCAAATAATTAAAGACGGGAGGCAGCTGGGGCTGGGCTGTCAATTAAAGTGCCGACTGCCCAGCACGCCCCAGAATCAGATCGCAGAGGTGGCTTAGCTGTTAATCAAGAGGTCCCTAGGCCACAGTCAAATATGAAACCATGACAACTACCATGAGAACGACGGTGGTGCTCAAATACGCTTTTTTTTTTTTTTTTTTATAGATATGTTTGAACAGCAATACATGCTCCATAATGATACTAATACCATGTGATGGAAACATAGATAATTTACTGCAATTACTTGAACACCTCAAAAAATAAGATCCGGAATATCTTATATTCCCAATAAGCTCCTTATATATGATATCTGTGAATATATTATTCACAATGAAACTAGAATTAATTGCTAGATCTATTTTTTCCTTTTCAAATCATCCCATTTATTATCTGACGCAGACAAAAAAATATGAAAAACATTCTTGAAATATCCCATAGGAACTGCCTGAAAAGGCCTGAAAGAAAAGATCCTCACTAAGGCCGAAGTCAGACACAACATATAAAATATTGGTCTGATTTTGTCTGTCGAGAATCGCACAAATGTTCTTTGTATGATCCGTATGTCATCCATGTGCAATGCGAGGATGCGATTTTCTCGCATTGAAGAATCTGTGTGACATCTGTGAGACATTCGTATGGCATCCGTATGGCGAGATTTTCTCGCCGACTTGCAAAATGGACATATAATGGATCCTGGCCCTGAAAATCATGAATAAATAATGTGGAAGCCTATTTATTGGCTCCACAAGTTCCATCCTACAAGCGAAAAAAATTGCGTGGTCTCCGGCTCAATTTTCTTCGCCAGAAAGGGAAAGCCGACGGCTGGGGCCGATATTTGTAGCATGGGAAGGGGTTAATACCCATGTATCTTCCCAAGCTATGAATATCAGCCCACAGCTGTATATTTAGCCTTTACTAGCTATTCTAATAGGGGGACCTCCCCCCAAAAATGACGTGGGGTCCCCCTATAATTTATAGCCAGAAAGGCTATACAGACAGCTGCGGGCTGATATTCATAGCCTAGGAAGAGGCCATGGATATCGACCCATTTGGCTAAAAATACCAGCACCCAGCCGCCCCAAAAAAGGCACATCTATAAGATGCAACAATTCTGGCACTTAGCCTCTCTCTTTCCATTGCCCTCTAGAAGTGGCATATGGGGTAATAAGGGGTTAATGTCACCTTGCTATTGTAAGATGACAATAGTCCCGATTAACAATGAAGAGGTGTCAATAAAACACCTATCCATTATTAATCCAATAGTAGGAAAGGGTTAAAAAAATGCACACACATTAAGAATAAAGTCTTTTAATGATATAATTAAACACACAGGTTTTCCATCTTTATTACACTCTCAATCCAAGCGAAGCCCTCATTCTCCTGTAAAAAATTAAAAATAAAACAGCAACAATATCCCATACCTGTCCGCCGAACAGTCAAGTCCCACGCTACAATCCATCTCAAGGGGTTTACAACCGGGAGCTGTGCTAATGCTACCGCCCCGACTGTAAACGTTTGAGGAGTGAATGAGCAGCTGCCTGCGCAGCCTCCCCGCCTGACTAGACATGAACTCATTAGCGTGGGAATGTTCCTGAACATTTTCCCCCATAAATTAACATTGGGCTGAGTGCTATGAGATTTATTCTCGCATAGCACTCGTCCGTATTACACAGTAGTGTGACTCCAGCCTAATATAAACTTCTGAAATGTCTGGATGTTGTACTGAATTGGTAAAACATGATCGCTTTCTTGCAGAAACCTATCGGCCACATATGGCATTTCAGTCCAGCTCCACTAAAGTGAATAGAGTGAATAGAGCTGAGCTTCAATATCACACAGGACTCATGGACATGTCTAGAACAAAGCAGAAATGCATTTTATGAACTTTATTTTACATGAAAATTAGACATTACCCATAGGAACAGCATTAGGACGGGGTCACACTTACGAGTTCAGTGCGAAAAAACTCACGCAAGTCTCTTGCATCAATACATGCAGCTGCACGCTCCGGTCCTGAGTGCTGGTGGCAGCGCCGAGTATTGATGATAGAGACTCATGCAAGTTTCTCGCATTGAACTCGCAAGTGTGACCCCGGCCTTAGAATCAGAATTTTAATTTAAAAACCTCCCCAAAGCCAAAACTCAAGAAACAGAGGACAGAGATAAGATATAAAAAAAATGAGAAGAGGTCCCACTATATCAAAAGAAACAATCCTCTTAAAAGTTGAGCGGCAGAAATTGCTCTCCAGTCAGGGACTGCATTACTAGATTACATTATGCAACTTACGTGCCATAACTTTTCATGAATTTGATTGGTGAAGTCACCCCCTCTTCTGCCTATGCTCCACTTATATTGGTGCAGGACTGATGTGAAAAAGCCAAAAGTCACAATATTTTTGGACAAATTTAGAGTTGCACAAAAATATTGTTCCTTTTTAAGGTGTTTTACTCCACCATTCTGATGTAATCACCTTAATAAATGGGCCCCCTTAATGCTACTTCTCACTTTATCAGCCTTGGTTGAGACCAGCCCCCCAGTGTGGCTAACCACACATATTGAAGCATCAGCGGGAACTGAGACCATCAATTTTACCTAGATTTTTGTTAATATATTTGACCAGTACTCACTAATAACTACACACTACCATACAGAAGTAAAAGCCACAACTACGATCAGATCCTACAACACTATCCCAAATATTCCAAAATCCACTACAATTATTGGTGTTGTACCTGATGCCTATGATTATCTAGATTGGATTTGTTATGTAACTTTAGCTTTTTACATGTGTTACTATTCTATGTATTGTTTTTATTCTTGGTTGTATTTCTGATCTAAAATCTATTTTCTCTCTGCAAGTCTTCAAACATGAAAATCATTTAATAGTTGCCTCCATGTGAGATACAGCCTTGATGTTGTAAGATTTGATATAACGTCTTTCCGTTTCCTTTAAAATAAATAAGTACAAGATGTTCAGGGCTCTAAGATATGGCAAAGACTGGGCCAAGAAATGTCTAGCCAAGAAGTTTATCTCATCCTTAATCATCCCAGCCAATAGCAGGATCCTACCTTCACCTTGCTGGCGTCTGAGTCAAAGTGGATGTCTGTGCCAGTTACTGATCCAACCACGGGCCCATCCAGTACGTCTAAAGTTACTCTCATCTCATCAATCTGCAGCGCCCTAGAGTCCTGGTCATTGCAGTAATGTTATTCTTCCACCAGGGGGAGTGATGTTACGTCTGAAGGCAATGAAGGAGATCTTCTGTCCAGGTATCACAACCACAAAACACACTTCACACTCCAGTCCGCCAGGGGGAGCCATGCTTCTATCTATTAGGGCACTCCTCACACTTAGGTAAAACTGGTGGGTTGGTTAGGAAGTTAGACAGAAGCTGACTGGAGGGAGTAGGAGATAGTCAGTGAGTCGCGACCGAGTTTGGCAGAAGCTGGTTGGAGTGGGTTCCAGCCAGCTCCAGACTGCGGCCTGCGGAAGACGAGGGTGCATGGAGCTGCGCCTGCATCCCATGCGGCAGCATCCCAGGAAAGAGACATTAAAAGGAATTGTGTTGCAGTGAGTGAGAAACGAAGTCATAGCAACAGGAGAGGAACATCAGCGGAAGACCAGCTAGAAGCAAGCTGCCTCCTTCTGAAGCGCAGTACCGGTAGCCAGAACACCGAGGGAGTAAGGATCTCTATGCCGTTACTTCAGAGACTGGCAGGACAGTTGATTCCACGATGGCTGCCCGACCATATACCCAGGAGGCACGGTAGGAACTTGTGGGGGCCGGGGCGTCTTTAGTGTCCCTATAAAAAGCCTCAGGCCACCAGTCATACAGGTTTTGTCCTATCCATCAGGGGGACAGAGAGGAAGAGATTTAACACCTACAATAGTTGTGAGGACCTCACCGAGTTGCTCAGCAGGGAGGAACTACAACACTCAGGCGCTAGAGGAAGGCTATTGAATTCCACCTGGACAAGGAGACTCTGGATTTGCCTTCAGACCAGCCGGACTCTGCCTGCCCCATGATCTGGTGCTCTGGACTGTGGACCCTGAAGCCTTCAGTAAAGGTAAAGAGACTGCAACCTTGTGTCCTCATTATTCACTGCACCTTACAACATCCACCATTATCCATCTACATTCTGGGAAGTGTTATGATCAGGTGACCTTGGAGCAGCATGAAAACTTTCACTGGAGTAGGTGGTAACTATACTGACCGCAAACCCTGATCTTATCACCGCTACTAGAAGTAGCTATGGGGTGTGCCTAACAAAACCTAGACACCTCGACACAGCCGGAAGACTAAATACCCCTATAGATGGAAATAGGAATACTATCTTGCCTCAGAGCAGAACCCCAAAGGATAGGCAGCCCCCCACAAATAATGACTGTGAGTAGTAGAGGAAAAGACACACGCAGGCAGGAAACAGGATTTAGCAAAAGAGGCCACACTAGCTAAAATAGGAAAGGATAAGACAGGATACTAAGCGGTCAGTATTAAAATCCTTCCAAAAATATCCACAGCAGAAAATACAAAAACTCCACCACCTAACTAAAGATGAGGAGCGTATATCTGCAACTCCAGAGAATCCAACCAGACTGAGAAAACACTGACATAGTCTAAGCTGGACAATAGAAAACAAATGAATAGCACAGAATATAAGCACACAGCATGTGTGCCACAGAAAAAGAAACAGACACTTATCTTTGCTGAATTGGCAGCTAAGCAGGAGAGGCCAGGCAGAGATCCAACACTTCCCAAGAAACATTGACAACTGGCAAGGACTAATGAGTCCTGCAAACCTAAATACCCCAGTCAGAATTGCAATCAGCAGATACACCTGTCCAAGACTGCAGCCCAGGGACAACTGCATTACCACCTACAATCACCGGAGGGAGTCCAAAAGCAGAATTCACAACAGGGAAGCCCTGGGGATACACTTCACCTGTGGGAAGGTATACCATCTAGCTGCCATAACATCACCCCAGCGGACCCCTAAGCAGCGTCGGCCACCCTGACCGAATACCACAGGTGGCGTCACGAACATTATCCCTTTAAAGACCTTTCCCTCATTTTCAACGGACGTTCCCCTAGGGCCACGGACCGGGTCAGCCACCGTGACATCCCCACTAAGTACAGAAGAAGGGCCCGGATCCGACTAACCCCACAGCCCTTGGGGGCGCTCGAAATCCATAAAACCTTTAAAAAAAATCTATCTTTAGATATTTCTTTGCTCAGTCTTGATGTTTGAACCGCTGTGTCTTGCTCAGTAGTCATCGGGCTCAGCCTCCTCACCTTGGCCGTTTCACTGAGCACTGAACACCTTGTACTTCTGTGTCTTGCTCAGTGGTGATCGGGCTCAGCAACCTCACCTGGGCCGTGTCTCTGAGCACTGAATACCTTGTATTTCTGTGTCTTGCTCAGTGGTGATCGGGCTCAGCAACCTTACCTGGGCCGTGTCTCTGAGCACTGAACACCTTGTACTTCTGTGTCTTGCTCAGTGGTGGTCGGGCTCAGCCTCCTCACTTGGGCCATGTCTTTGTGCACTGAACACCTTGTACTTCTGTGTCTTGCGCAGCCTCCTCACCTCAGCTGTAGAATGCCGTATATCAGCCTCGAAAGGTGGTGGCCCTGCTTCATTTTGGCCAAAACTGATGACAGATTTCCTTTAAAGGGTTTGTCCAGGCTTTGGGGCTCAAGCTTGTGAATCCTTACAGAACTCAAAGTATTCTCTAGTGCTGGGGCCGGAAGAAGTCAGCCATGTAACTTCAAGTATGTGATTTGCATGCTCTCTGCCAAATTCCAAATAGAATTGTCCAGTCTCGCTCCATTCATTCATATGGAGCGAGGCTGCACACATCTAGCTAGAACGTGACTGCATGTGTGCAAATCACATACCTCTGGTCACGTGCCCGTCCGCAAATGGGGCAGGTACCTGAGAGCGCTGACAGAGTGCAGACTGCGCGGGGTGAGAATTTACAAGTCTGCAGTCACACAGGGTTCCCTTGGAAAAAAGGGAAGGCAAAAATAAAAACGTAAAAATGAAAAATCACTTGGTGCTTAAGGGGGCTTAATCCCTTAGCTACCATTGTAACGGGGTCTACTGTGCTGTAGTACCTCTTTCAGTACCCCCCGTGTTTCAGGAGGTCCATTCTGCTTGTGCTGGATTCTGAATGAAGGACGCTGGCTGGAATTCCTTGATTACGTGAGAGCATATAAAAGCTGACTGCTACTCCACGTATTTCCAGTCTAAAAGAAGCCACTTTATTCACAGCACACAGAATATATAACACAGATACACAGGGCAGGCCAATAGAAAAAACAGGCCAGACATACATTACAATAGCCGCAGGGGGCCGGAGCCTGCTGATATTTACTGTGGGAATCACAAAGGTGGGGAGGTCAGAAGGAGATTATCTTGTCCCCTCTGACCAGGGGCGCAGCCTGTGGACTGATGCATTTCACATGGAACCTATTATACATAATATATACTGTATAACATATTCTTGGTGCTCGGGGTTCTGTAACACGGCTCCCCTTTTCAGCTACGCGATCGGCATACACAGTCTGATCCTTAACGGATCGGTTTGGGGATGACCAAAGTTTATGGGGTTGGTACAAGTTCCGTTTGTCCACTTAGTCCATCGGCATTACCGTTTTGTTTGCCGGGTCTGTAGTGGATGGTGAAGTCCAGAGGTTGTAGGGCTAAACTCCACCGCAGTAATCTGGCGTTGTCTCCGGAGACCCGATTAAGCCAGACTAGGGGATTATGGTCCATTAGGAGGGAAAACTGTTGTCCATACAAATATGGTTGTAACTTTTTGAGTGCCCATACTATTGCCAGGCACTCCTTCTTGATGGCCGCATAGCTCACTTCACGGGGCAGTAGTTTCCGACTCAGGTAAGCTACCAGGTGTTCCTGGCCGTCCGGCCCGACTTGGCTTAGTACTGCCCCCAATCCAAACATAGAAGCGTCTGTGTGAACCAGGAAACATTTAGTTGGATTGGGTGCGGCCAATACAGGGGTATTGGTGAGGGCGTCCCTTAACTGGCGGAAGGCTTCCTCACACTCTGGGGTCCAGGTTACCTGGCGGGGTTGGTTCTTACGGGTCAGATCAGTGAGGGGCTTGGCTACGCTGCTGTAATTGGGAACGAATTTCCTGTAATACCCCGCTGTCCCTAGAAACGCCATGACCTGGGTTTTAGTGCGTGGGGTGGGCCATTTGGCTATGGCCTCAATCTTGGCTGGTTCTGGTCTCTGTTTCCCACTTCCCACCCAATGCCCTAAATACTGAACCTCTGCTTTGCCCACGTGACACTTGTTTGGGTTCAGGGTGATTCCGGCCTTGTGGATCCTGTCTAATACTGTCTCTAGCTGATTTAGATGCTCTTCCCACGTCGAGCTGTAGATGGCGATGTCATCCAGGTAGGCACACGCATAGTCCTGGAGACCATCCAGAAGCCGGTCAGCCAGCCTCTGGAAGGTTGCCGGGGCAGTCTTCATCTCGAATGGCATAACTCGAAACTGGAATAAGCCAAACGGGGTGACAAATGCCGACTTGGGAATAGCATCAGGACTAAGGGGAATCTGCCAGTAGCCTTTGCATAGATCGATGGTGGTCAAATACTTTGCCCCTGCCAGCCGGTCTAACAAGTCATGCACACGCGGCATGGGATACGCATCCGTCACTGTTTTCTCATTGAGCTTACGATAGTCTACACAAAACCGTGTAGTCCCATCCTTCTTGGGCACTAACACTACGGGGGATGCCCAGGGACTATCTGACTCTTCAATGACCCCTAAACGCAACATCTCTTGTATCTCTTGTTGCATCCCTTCTCGCACAGACTCAGGGACGCGGAAGGGGGGTTGTCGCAGGGGGGTCTGATCCTGGGTCTCAACCTTGTGTTGTGCCAGGTGAGTGTACCCGGGTTTCCCCGAAAACATCCTCTGTCGCTGCCTCAACAACTCCTCCGCCTGCTGTCTCTCCCGGGGACCTAAGTCTTCACCCCAGTGTACCTGGTCCCATGTTTTAGACTGAGTCCTCTCCCCTAAGACATCAGGCAAGGGAAGTCCGGCTAAATCCTCTGCTTCAGGTGCACAGATGGCCACTACCTCTTCAGGGCGCTCCCGATAGGGCTTCAGCATATTCACGTGGAACATGCGGATAACTCTGGGGTCGTCACAATCGGTGACATTATAGGTGGTGTCGGCTATTTTCTCCACTACCTGGTAGGACCCCTGCCATGCAGCTTGGAACTTGTTCTGCCTAGTGGGCTCTAACACCAGGACCTTCTGCCCTATTTCCAAGGTGCGCTCTCTGGCCCTCCGATCGTACCATACGCGCTGGCGCCGCTGGGCCACCTGCATGTTCCCACGTACAGCCTGGGTCAGCTCCTGTAGGCGGTTCCAGAATTCCAGCACATAGGGTACAATAGGTACCCCTTCTATGATGCCCTCCCCTTCCCAGTGTTCTAGCACTAAGTCTAGGGGTCCCCTTACCCATCTCCCGTGTACCAGTTCGAATGGGGAGAACCCCGTGGATTCTTGGGGCACCTCTCGATAGGCAAACAGGAGGTGAGGCAAGAATTTCTCCCAGTCCCTGTAGGTCCTGGTAAAAGTCCCAATGAGTTGTTTTAACGTCCCATTAAAGCGTTCACACAACCCATTGGTTTTCGGGTGGTACGGGGCGCTTATAATGGACTTTACGCCGCACTGCTTCCACAGTTGGTTGGTCACCTCTGCTGTAAACTGGGTACCCTGGTCTGAGATAATCTCCCGGGGAAATCCAACCCGTGAGAAAACCTGGAGCAGGGCAGCCGCCACCGTCTCTGCCAGTATGTTAGGTAATGCAACCGCCTCTGGATACCGTGTGGCATAATCTACCACTGTCAATATATACCTTTTCCTTGACGGACTGGGTTTGGCCAACGGCCCTATCAGATTGACCGCTACTCGGCTAAGTGGTTCCTCCACAATGGGGAGGGGGTGTAATTTGGCCTTGCATCGATCTCCCCTCTTGCCAATGCGCTGGCAACTGTCACAGGTCTGGCAGTATTGACGAACATCATAGGTTACCCCCGGCCAAAAGAAGTTTTGTGTCAGACCATGCCTGGTGCGACTGACGCCGAAGTGCCCGGCCAAGGGTATGTCATGAGAGATTCGCAGTAACTCCTGCCTATACTTCTTGGGAACTACCAGCTGTCGTTTTATAGTGGGGCTCGTCCCTGTGTGGTGCTGCTCTGTGATCCGGTAGAGGAGTCCCTGCTTCCATATAATCTGTTCCCCTTCCAGTACCCCTCTCCCCTCCTGTGCCTTCCCACGATATCCCTCCAATGAAGGATCCTCAAGTAACTCCCTCTTAAATTCATCTGGGGTGGCCCAAGAAATGTGTCTGGCTATGGGAATGTGTGTAGGGCTGGGATGTCTTACCTGGGCCTCCTCTGAGTGTGATTCCACCTCCGCAGCTCGAGCTTGTCTCCGGGTGGTCACAGGATATGTCTCAGCCAGAGGGGCTATAAAGGCACAGATGATTGGCCTCAGGGAGACCAAAACATCCAACACCGCGGAGACACCATCACGTGTTTCTCAACGCAGTGATTCCAGAACACTGCCCCCATCCCTTATGGGAAATATGCAGATGCATGTAAAGAAGCTGCGGAGACACCATCACGTGTTTCTCGACGCAAGCAGTGAATAGCCAGGCCTTTCCCCGGGAAGGAACAACCACGGGAAGGGCAGCATCCTATGAAGGAAAGCCACCTATGCCAAGCATGGTATCCATCCACAGACCGCTGTTTCAGGGTTTTTGCCCCTCATCAGCGTGGAGTAGGAATCTGGCTATTAGGAGCAGTGCCTAGTAAAAAGGCTATAAAGGCACAGATGATTGGCCTCGGGGAGACCAAAACATCCAACACCGCGGAGACACCATCACGTGTTTCTCAACGCAGTCATTCCAGAACACTGCCCCCATCCCTTATGGGAAATATGCAGATGCATGTAAAGAAGCTGCAGAGACACCATCACGTGTTTCTCGACGCAAGCAGTGAATAGCCAGGCCTTTCCCCGGGAAGGAACAACCACGGGAAGGGCAGCATCCTATGAAGGAAAGCCACCTATGCCAAGCATGGTATCCATCCACAGACAGCTGTTTCAGGGTTTTTGCCCCTCATCAGTGTGGAGTAGGAATCTGGCTATTAGGAGCAGTGCCTAGTAAAAAGGCTATAAAGGCACAGATGATTGGCCTCGGGGAGACCAAAACATCCAACACCGCGGAGACACCATCACGTGTTTCTCAACGCAGTGATTCCAGAACACTGCCCCCATCCCTTATGGGAAATATGCAGATGCATGTAAAGAAGCTGCGGAGACACCATCACGTGTTTCTCGACGCAAGCAGTGAATAGCCAGGCCTTTCCCCGGGTGTCTCCGCGGTGTTGGATGTTTTGGTCTCCCCGAGGCCAATCATCTGTGCCTTTATAGCCTTTTTACTAGGCACTGCTCCTAATAGCCAGATTCCTACTCCACACTGATGAGTGGCAAAAACCCTGAAACAGCTGTCTGTGGATGGATACCATGCTTATCATGGTGGCTTTCCTTCATAGGATGCTGCCCTTCCCGTGGTTGTTCCTTCCCGGGGAAAGGCCTGGCTATTCACTGCTTGCGTCGAGAAACACGTGATGGTGTCTCCGCAGCTTCTTTACATGCATCAGCCAGAGGGGCAACCGAGAAGGCAGACAACATGGGTCCCAAGTCATTTCCCCACAAAACGTCTGCAGGCAAATCCTCCATCAAGCCGACCTCAACAAGGCCATCCCCAACTCCCCAGTTCAGGTGAATCCTGGCAGTGTGCAGTCGATGTATGGCTCCCCCTGCTACACGGACTGCCACTGTCCGGTCCGTCTTCTCTTGGTCCCGGACGAGATGAGGCTTCACAAGGGTTAAAGTTGCTCCGGAATCTCTTAGTCCCTGCATGCGTTTCCCATTAACCCACACGACCTGTCGATGCTGTTGTCGATTATCTGCCCGGGCTGCCTGCACGGGGTCTACTTCATGCAGCACTTCCTCCATGTATTCCACCCCTTGGTTAGTTGTAGCCCCCAATGCCGGGTCAGCTACGCCTTGGTAGCAGTGTACAGCGGCCCGGCGGAAGGTAGCTGTTCCCGCCTTTGGCCACTGGGTATGCTGAGTCCGGTTGGGACATTGTCTTTGCAGGTGGCCCAGCTGACAGCAGGTCTGGCATCGCGCCAGGGGAACTGTGGTAGGCCGGGTTTCTAGCTGGTCCCCCTACAATCTTCGGTGGTTTGGGGCCCTCGAGGTCCATGGGCGGACCCCTAGTGACCATCTTTGATCCAGGCAACTGAGGCCTCTTGGTGTCATGATGTTCATCGGCCAGACGAGCGGCTTCCTCAAGAGTTATTGGCCGCCTGTCCCGAAGCCATTCCTGTGTCTCAGGGTTTAGTCCATTAAAGAATCGTTCTAACAAGAAGAGCTGGAGGACGTCCTCCTTAGTGGTTGTTTGGCTCCCTTGTACCCACTGTAGCAGTGACCGCCGTAATTTACAGGCCTATTCAGCGTGGGTATCGGTTACTCGTTTTATAAGTCCGTGGAACTTTTGGTGGTATGCCTCTGGCGCATACCGGGCCAAGATCACTTCTTTGATCCGCTCATAGTCCATACAGTTCTCATCAGGTACCGTGCGATAGGCGTCCGCTGCCCGGCCTGTCAGCTTGCTGGCCAGAATCTGAACCCGTTCCTCCGGCTTCACTTGATGAAGGGCACACTGCCGCTCAAAGTCCTGCAGAAAGCCATCAATGTCTTCCTCTGCCTCCCCCAACTGTCAGAAGGCATTATACTGGATCTTTTTGTGGCTTACTGTTGAAGGTACCTGGGTGGAGGCCAGAGCTCCCCTTGCTCGCTGACTCTCCTCTCTCCGCTCCGCCATCTCCATCTTGGCCAGCTCCACTTTGGTCCGCTCTGCCATCTCCATCTTGGTTAGCTCTATCCTGGTCCACTCGGCCATCTCTTCCTTCAGATCAGTACGCACATCAGCCATCACCTCTCGTATGATCTCTACAGCAGGGTTTGGGCCATAGAACACCAGTCTGTTCTTTACCTCCCTCTGGAATTCAGTCTCCTCCACGTTCACATTGGGGGGCGCTGCACTGTCGTGTTCCATGATGGCTGATATCAAATCCGCTTTTGTTTTGTTGCTGGCGATTAACCCTCGGGCTTCCACCAGATCTTTTAATGTAGCCCTCTTTAACTTCTGGTAGTTGTCTTCCATTCATTCCTTTCCTCCTGTAGAAGGGGTATCACATCCCGCTGTCTGCCACCAGTGTAACGGGGTCTACTGTGCTGTAGTACCTCTTTCAGCACCCCCCGTGTTTCAGGAGGTCCACTCTGCTTTTGCTGGATTCTGAATGAAGGACGCTGGCTGGAATTCCTTGATTACGTGAGAGCATATAAAAGCTGACTGCTACTCCACGTATTTCCAGTCTAAAAGAAGCCACTTTATTCACAGCACACAGAATATATAACACAGATACACAGGGCAGGCCAATAGAAAAAACAGGCCAGACATACATTACAATAGCCGCAGGGGGCCGGAGCCTGCTGATATTTACTGTGGGAATTACAAAGGTGGGGGAGGTCAGAAGGAGATTATCTTGTCCCCTCTGACCAGGGGCGCAGCCTGTGGACTGATGCATTTCACATGGAACCTATTATACATAATATATACTGTATAACATATTCTTGGTGCTGGGGGTTCTGTAACAACCATGTCAACCCATTTCCACCAATGGAGTAATAGAGGAAGTTACTGACCGCAACAATCTATGGGGTTAAACAGCCAAGATCAGCATTATCTCTCATCCAGGCATCACCAGTCTGTGCTTGTGTTTGACAGCTGGTACCTGCTGCAGAAGGCACTGAGCTTGCGTTATGTCCACTTTGTAAGTGTACGTGGAATTTCCCAAATTCAATCATACCCTTGATGTGCAGTTAAATTGTGGTGCGGGAAGGGAATTTAGCCCCTTAATGGCCTATGACATGCAGTGTCCATCATAGGTCACCTCCCCCTCATCGCCAGAGCCTGCACCTTTTCCAACTGACATGTGCCACTAACAGCCACAGGTAGAATTGCGATACACTCACGGCTTTTAACTAGGTAAATGCCGCTGTCAATCTCTGACAGCAGCATTTAATTTGCGCAAACCGGATGCACGTCTTATCTTTGTCCATCAGTGCCAGTGTCACATGATGGCGGTCGCCGATGGGTTGGCATGGTTGGCATGCAGCCCTGCTCTGTGTAGCACAGACTATCAGATGATCACAGCTTCTAGTCTTCCATGGATACTATTGCAGCATGCAAAGAGGAAAAAAAATCTTCTTAAAACATAAAAAAATAAAGTTCAAGTCACCCCCCTTTTGCCCCATTCAAAATAAAACAATTTAAAAAAAACACATATTTGGCATCACCGCTTTCAGAATCGCCCGATCTATCAAGATATAAAAAGAATGAATCCAATTGGTGTACGGCGTAACAAGAAAAAATAAAAACAACAGAATTATGTTTTTTTGGTTGCAGCAACATTGCAATAAAATGCAAAACATCATATCTATCCTAAAATAGTTTCAATAAAACCGTCATCCTAAATAATCCCTCACCCAGCCCCAGATCCTAAAAAATGGAGACGCTACGGAAACATTTTTTTTTAGACAAACTTTGGATTTTTTAATCACCCCTTAAATAAAAAAGAACCTCTACATGTCTGCTGTCTATGAACTTGTAATAACCTGGAGAATCACAATGGCAGGTTAGTTTTAGCATTAAGTGAATATGGTAAAAAAAACAAAAAACAAAAACAATTGTGGAATTGCACTTTTTTTGCAATTTCACTGCACTTAGAATTGTTTTCCCGTTTTCCAGTACACAATATGGTAAAAGCAATGGTGTTGTTGATAAGTACAACTCGTCTCGCAAAAAATAAGCCTCACATGGCCATATTTATAGAGAAATAAGAAAGTTATGGGCCCTGGAAAGAAAGGGAGCTAAAAATGGAAATGCAAAAATGGAAATACCTCTGGTCCTTAAGAGGTTAAACTTTGAAATTGCAGAATTTTAATGAACCCTGTTATTATTTCTAGAGAACCTTGAATCTCCTGACATCGATGTTTTGAGCAGTCTGACCTTGGTGTATTATTGCAACCCTGAATTCTTTATCTGTAATATGCTTGTAATACATTACAGAAGACAAATGCAGTAATAAACAATGTATATCGTACTTAATTGGGTTCTTTACCTGGACTTACTGTACTGGTTCTGTACCTTAAACTTTCTCATAGGCAATCATAAAATAAGCGGGTAATTGTTAGCAAATGTTTACCTGTCAAGCACAAAAACCATTGCTCTAAGAAATGAGCAAAACATCAAATTTGAGGCGAAATTCATGAAATTCAAACATTTTGAGATTCGATTGCTAAAAAAAAGCACATTTCACTGCTGAGCATTAGACAGCAGGATAATGTTATTTTGCGTTCCTGCGCTGGCTTCTCCATAATGCCCTGTCATCTTACAGGTTATCCTACCCTGTACAGTGCTGGCCAGTACTGGGAACATTACAGATCAGTGGTTCTTGTTGGAGCACGGTTTGTATGGCAGTTATTTTCCATCTCCGGAGTCACTGGGCAACTCTCTCTCTCCTGTAGAGTGTAAGCTCTTATGGTCAGTGGGGTCCTCTCTCTCCTGTAGAGTGTAAGCTCTTATGGTCAGTGGGGTCCTCTCTCTCCTGTAGAGTGTAAGCTCTTATGGTCAGTGGAGTCCTCTCTCTCCTGTAGAGTGTAAGCTCTTATGGTCAGTGGGGTCCTCTCTCCTGTAGAGTGTAAGCTCTTATGGTCAGTGGGGTCCTCTCTCTCTACTGTAGGGTGTAAGCTCTTATGGTCAGTGGGGTCCTCTCTCTCCTGTAGAGGGTAAGCTCTTATGGTCAGTGGAGTCCTCTCTCTCCTGTAGAGTGTAAGCTCTTATGGTCAGTGGGGTACTCTCTCCCCTGTAGAGTGTATGCTCTTATGGTCAGTGGGGTCCTCTCCCTCCTGTAGAGTGTAAGCTCTTATGGTCATTGGGGTTCTCTCTCTCCTGTAGAGTGTAAGCTCTTATGGTCAGTGGGGTTCTCTCTCTCCTGTAGAGTGTAAGCTCTTATGGTCAGTGGGGTCCTCTCTCTCCTGTAGAGTGTAAGCTCTTATGGTCAGTGGAGTCCTCTCTCTCCTGTACAGTGTAAGCTCTTATGGTCAGTGGGGTCCTCTCTCTCCTGTAGAGTGTAAGCTCTTATGGTCAGTGGGGTCCTCTCTCTCCTGTAGAGTGTAAGCTCTTATGGTCAGTGGGGTCCTCTCTCTCCTGTAGAGTGTAAGCTCTTATGGTCAGTGGAGTCCTCTCTCTCCTGTACTGTGTAAGCTCTTATGGTCAGTGGGGTCCTCTCTCTTCTGTAGAGTGTAAGCTCTTATGGTCAGTGGGTTCCTCACTCTCCTGTAGAATGTAAACTCTTATGGTCAGTGGAGTCCTCACTCTCCTGTAGAATGTAAACTCTTATGGTCAGTGGAGTCCTCTCTCTCCTGTAGAGTGTAAGCTCTTATGGTCAGTGGGGTCCTCTCTCCTGTAGAGTGTAATCTCTTATGGTCAGTGGGGTCCTCTCTCTCCTGTAGAGTGTAATCTCTTATGGTCAGTGGGATCCTCTCTCTCCTGTAGAGTGTAAGCTCTTATGGTCAGTGGGGTCCTTTCTCTCTCTTGTAAAGTGTAAGCTCTTATGGTCAGTGGGGTTCTCTCTCTCCTATAGAGTGTAAGCACTTATGGTCAGCGGGGTTCTCTCTCTCCTGTAGAGTGTAAGCTCTTATGGTCAGTGGGGTCCTCTCTCTCCTGTAGAGTGTAATATCTTATGGTCAGTGGAGTCCTCACTCTCCTGTAGAATGTAAACTCTTATGGTTAGTGGAGTCCTCTCTCTCCTGTAGAGTGTAATCTCTTATGGTCAGTGGGGTCCTCTCTCTCCTGTAGAGTGTAATCTCTTATGGTCAGTGGGATCCTCTCTCTCCTGTAGAGTGTAAGCTCTTATGGTCAGTGGGGTCCTTTCTCTCTCCTGTACAGTGTAAGCTCTTATGGTCAGTGGGGTTCTCTCTCTCCTGTAGAGTGTAAGATCTTATGGTCAGTGGGGTCCTCTCTCTCCTGTAGAGTGTAAGCTCTTATGGTCAGCGGGGTCCTCTCTTTCCTGTAGAGTGTAAGCTCTTATGGTCAGTGGGGTCCTCTCTCTCCTGTAGAGTGTAAGCTCTTATGGTCAGTGGGGTCCTCTCTCTCCTGTAGAGTGTAAGCTCTTATGGTCAGTGGGGTCCTCTCTCTCCTGTAGAGTGTAAGTTCTTATGGTCAGTGGGGTCCTCTCTCCCCTGTAGAGTGTAAGCTCTTATGGTCAGTGGGGTCCTCTCTCTCCTGTAGAGTCTAAGCTCTTATGGTCAGTGGTGTCCTCTCTCTCCTGTAGAGTGTAAGCTCATATGGTCAGTGGGGTCCTCTCTCTCCTGTAGAGTGTAAGCTCTTATGGTCAGTGGGGTCCTCTCTCTCCTGTAGAGTGTAAGCTCTTATGGTCAGTGGGGTCCTCTCCCTCCTGTAGAGTGTAAGCTCTTATGGTCCGTGGGGTCCTCTCTCTCCTGTACAGTGTAAGATCTTATGGTCAGTGGGGTCCTCTCTCCCCTGTAGAGTGTAAGCTCTTATGGTCAGTGGGGTCCTCTCTCTCCTGTAGAGTGTAAGCTCTTATGGTCAGTGGGGTCCTCTCTCTCCTGTACAGTGTAAGCTCTTATGGTCAGTGGGGTTCTCTCTCCCCTGTAGAGTGTAAGCTCTTATGGTCAGTGGGGTCCTCTCTGTCCTGTAGAGTGTAAGCTCTTATGGTCATTGGGGTCCTCTCTCCTGTAGAGTGTAAGCTCTTATGGTCAGTGGGGTCCTCTCTCTCTCCTGTAGAGTGTAAGCTCTTATGGTCAGTGGGGTCCTCTCTCTCCTGTAGAGTGTAAGCTCTTATGGTCAGTGGGGTCCTTTCTCTCTCTTGTAGAGTGTAAGCTCTTATGGTCAGTGGGGTCCTCTCTCTCCTGTAGAGTGTAAGCTCTTATGGTCAGCGGGGGTTTGTTTGGGGTCCATCATACTGTGGTGCGTCATTATATTGTGTGGAGGGCTGTACTGGGGTCACAGTTGGGGCATAATATGGTTTTGGGATCACCATATTTTGCTGGGTAGCCGGTACAGTAGGGTCATCATGCTGTGCATCTGGAATGTGTTGTGTAGGAATTCACTGTGTGGGTATCATACTGTTTTTGCGGGGCACTTACTGTTTAGTGGCTGCATAGTTCTGTTCTTCTGTTCACCACCGAACATGTGTGTGTGTGTGTGTGTGTGTGTGTGTGTGTGTGTGTGTGTGTGTGTGTGTGTGTGTGTGTGTGTGTGTGTGTGTGTGTGTGGGCATTAGAACTTCTGCTAAGGGGCCCCATGATTTTTATGTACGCCCTGGCTTTTCATGATTTGCACACTAAAATCAATTTTTTACAAAACATAATTTGTATGTGCATCGAGGTATTCTGAGAGCTACACCTTTTTTTTCCACTGATAATGCTATGTGGGTCTGGTTCTTGCGGGATGAGTTGACATTTTTGATTGCTTTTTACGTGAGTTTTTATTTATTTTTTAGTTTTACGGTGTTCACACGTACATGTTAAATATTGTCAGTTTTATAGCTCACATTGCTCTAGATACAAATTATGTACAGTACAGACCAAAAGTTTGGACACACCTTCTCATTTAAAGATTTTTCTGTATTTTCATGACTGTGAAAATTGTACATTCACACTGAAGGCATCAAAACTATGAATTAACACATGTGGAATTATACAGTATACTTAACAAAAAAGTGTGAAACAACTAAAATTATGTCTTATATTCTAGGTTCTTCAAAGTAGCCACCTTTTGCTTTGATGACTGCTTTGCACACTCTTGGCATTCTCTTGATGAGCTTCAAGAGGTAGTCACCGGAAATGGTTTTCACTTCACAGGTGTGCCCTGTCAGGTTTAATAAGTGGGATCTCTTGCCTTAGAAATGGGGTTGGGACCATCAGTTGTGTTGTGCAGAAGTCTGGTGGATACACAGCTGATAGTCCTACTGAATAGACTGTTAAAATTTGTATTATGACAAGATAAAAGCAGCTAAGTAAAGAAAAACGAGTGGCCATCATTATTTTAAGAAATGAAGGTCAGTCAGTCTGAAAAATTGGGAAAACTTTGAAAGTGTCACCAAGTGCAGTTGCAAAAACCATCAAGCGCTACAAAGAAAGTGGCTCACATGAGGACTGCCCCAGGAAAGGAAGACCAAGAGTCACCTCTGATTCTGAGGATAAGTCACCAGCCTCAGAAATCGCAGGTTAACAGCAGCTCAGATTAGAGACCAGGTCAATGCCACACAGAGTTATAGCAACAGACACATCTCTACAACAACTGTTAAGAGGAGACTTTGTGCAGCAGGCCTTCATGGTAAAATAGCTGCTAGGAAACCACTGCTAAGGACAGGCAACAAGCAGATGAGACTTGTTTGGGCTAAAGGACACAAGGAATGGACATTAGACCAGTGGAAATCTGTGCTTTGGACTGATGAGTCCAAATTTGAGATCTTTGGTTCCAACCACCGTGTCTTTGTGCGACGCAGAAAAGGTGAATGGATGGACTCTACATGCCTGGTTCCCACCGTAAAGCATGGAGGAGGAGGTTTGATGGTGTGGGGGTGCTTTGCTGGTGACACTGTTAGGGATTTATTCAAAATTGAAGGCATACTGAACCAGCATGGCTACCACAGCATCTTGCAGCGGCATGCTATTCCATCCAGTTTTCGTTTAGTTGGACCATCATTTATTTTTCAACAGCACAATGACCCCAAACACACCTCCAGGCTGTGTAAGGGCTATTTGACCAAGAAGGAGAGTGATGGGGTGCTACACCAGATGACCTGGCCTCCACAGTCACCAGACCTGAACCCAATCAAGATGGTTTAGGGTGAGCTGGACCGCAGAGTGAAGGCAAAAGGGCCAACAAGTGCTAAGCATCTCTGGGAACTCCTTCAAGATTGTTGGAAAACCATTCCCGGTGACTACCTCTTGAAGCTCATCAAGAGAATGTCAAGAGTGTGCAAAGCAGTGATCAAAGCAAAAGGTGGCTACTTTGAAGAACCTAGAATATAAGACATATTTGTTTCACACTTTTTTGTTAAGTATATAATTCCACATGTGTTAATTCATAGTTTTGATGCCTTCAGTGTGAATTTACAATTTTCATAGTCATGAAAATACAGAAATATCTTTAAATGAGAAGGTGTGTCCAAAATTTTGGACAAAACTGTGTGTCCAAACTGTGGGCGCTATACAGTCTAAGAGTGTTTTTTTGCGAGCAAATTTTCTGTTTGATAGAGAGAGATCGGTTTAGGGAGTCGGAACTAGTTGTAATATCAGCCCTTTTCAGTGTAGGTTACAGCAGTTCATGGCACTTTTTGCCAGGCAGCTCTGTGCCAGTGCTGTGCCATGTTTTGTGTATATTGCGTAGAGTGAATTGTAATGTATAATGTAAGATGTAGATGGTGGACTGTAGCATAGGTAGTGATGCTAAGGTAAAGACAGAGTTAATGTTTCGGACTAGCGCACAGGGGTGGGGTTAGTGTTAGGGAAAGTGACTGCTTCCTGATAGTTGAGGAGTTCAAGTTTGGAGTGCAATGTGAGCAGTGTTGCCTAATGGGTGATCCATAGTAAGAGGGGACCAAAGGTTAGGGATAGCAAGATTCTGAAGAGAAGTTACCGATGAGACAAAGTGGCCTTCTTGAGAAGGGTCCTTGGAGAGTACGTTGAGTCATGAACCCCAGAGCTTGTAATACAGAAGGTAACAGGCCTAAACAGGACTGAGTATGTGGGACTTGAGGGGGTCCCGAGCGGTATATATTCAAGGCACTAGAAGTGGAAAGAATAGGATGCACAACAGCTGAGCAAGTAAGGAGAGTTGCTGATCAGGACTGTAGTGTTAAAGCTGGGTTGTAGGGAAGCAAAATTAGCACACAATGCTAGATTAATTCAAATTCAAATTATCCAGATTCAAAGATGCTCATTGGCGATGTGTAGAAATAAGCGGCAACACTCACCGGTCCTGTGTGGTCTGAGTCCTTTATTCAAAAAGTGCACACAACGGCATCTTCACGGCATCGGGATAAAAAACAAGGAAGGAGGTGAGCAGGATGTGATGACAGCCATTTCGTGCCAACAATAGCGCTTCCACGGACCGTGCAGCATTGTATGAGGCAAATGTTTCTATGGAGCATCTTATAGGGCCATAATCAACCTTAGTGCAGCATTGCATGGGGCTAATGCTTCTATGGAGCATCCTATGGGGCCATAATCAATCTTTGTGCAGCATTGTATGAGGCAAATGTTTCTATGGAGCATCTTATGGGGCCATAATCAACATTTGTGCAGCATTGTATGAGGCAAATGTTTCTATGGAGCATCTTATGGGGCCATAATCAACATTTGTGCAGCATTGTATGAGGCAAATGTTTCCATGGAGCATCTTATGGGGCCATAATCAATCTTTGTGCAGCATTGTATGAGGCAAATGTTTCTATGGAGCATCTTATGGGGCCATAATCAACCTTTGTGCAGCATTGTATGGGGCAAATATTTCTATGGAGCATCTTATGGGACCATAATCAACATTTGTGCAGCATTGTATGAGGCAAATGTTTCTATGGAGCATCTTATGGGGCCATAATCAACATTTGTGCAGCATTGTATGAGGCAAATGTTTCTATGGAGCATCTTATGGGGCCATAACCAACCTTTGTGCACCATCGTATGGGGCAAATGTTTCTATGGAGCATCTTATGGGGCTATAATCAACCTTTATGCAGCATTGTATGGGGCAAATATTTCTATGGAGCATCTTATAGGGCCCATCATAAACTTTATGGAGCATTATATGGGGTGTATTTTGTATAGAGCATTATATGGGGCATATTTTGGTCCTCCTCACCTCCCACAGTCATTTCTACCTCCCATCCATGCTCTATCACGACTTTCCGTCACCTCTCTAACCTTATACCCATTTGCCCAGCCCCCGTTTCCCCAGTCATACTAACAGGAGCTCTGTGGAACACTCACTCTGTCTGCAACAAACTTTCCTACATCCATGATTTTTTCATTACTCACAAACTTTCCTTTCTCGCCATCACCAAAACCTGGCTCACGCCCTCTGACACAGCCTCTCCTGCTGCACTCTCGTATGATGGATTCCACCTTTCCCACACTCCCTGCCCCAGCAGAAAGCATGGTGGAGAAGTTGGTTTTCTCCTGTCAGATAACTGCTCCTTCACCTCAATCCCACTGCCACCCTCTGTTTCCCTCCCTTCCTTTGAGGTGCACTCTGTGCTCATCTATTCCCCTACAACCTCCAATTGGCTGTCATTTACCGCCCCCCAAGGCCAGCCACCACCTTTTTGACCACTTTACCACCTGGCTACTTTATTTCCTTTCCGCGGACATCCCCACTATCATCATGGGCGACTTCAACATTCCCATTGACACTTCCCTCTCAGCTGCCACTAAGCTTCTATCTCTCACTTCCTCCTTCGGCCTCGCTCACTGGTCTTCTGCAGCCACTCACAAAGATGGCCACACACTGGACCTCATCTTCACCCACCTCTGCTCCCTATCTAACTTCTCTAACTCGCCTCTCCCTCTTTCAGACCACAACCTACTCACATTCTTTTCCCTCTTCGCTCCTTGTCCACAATCCCCACCCCACAAACTTGCACACCCTCGCAGAAATCTTAAACACCTCAATCTACACTCACTGTCTGAATCCCTTCTCCCTCTTACAGACATTGTATAATTGCCGCTTTGTATAACATCACAATAGCTGTAGCTCTGGAATCGGTTGTCCCTCTCACACATACCAAAGCTCGCAAAATCAACAGACAGCCCTGGCACACCAGCCTGATCAAAGAACTGAGGCGAGCTTCCAGGGCTGCTGAGCAGAGATGGAAAAGATCCCAGTCCAATGAGCACTTCATCGCATTCAAACAGTCCCTCACTACTTTCAAGGCTCACTCGCTGCAGCAAAACCTACTTCTCATCTCTCATATCCTCCCTGTCTCACAACCCTAAACAGTTATTCAACGCTTTCAATTCTCTCCTCCGTCCTCCAGCACCCCCTCCCTTTCCACTAATTTCAGCTGAAGACTTTGCCTCATTTTTCAAGCAGAAGATTGATAACATCAGAGATAGTTTTGGTCAACAACCCCCAGAGCCCTTTCTACTAACTGCCCAGCCCTCCTCTTCCAAAACCAACTTCTCCATAATTACAGAAGATCCACTCTCCACTCTACTCTCAAGATCGCATCTCACCACCTGTGCACTTGACCCAATCCCATACCACTTCATCCCAAACCTCATCATAGTCTTCATCCCAACCCTAACCCATCTCCAACCTATCACTAACAATTGGTGTCTTCCCCTCAAGCTTTAAACTTGCCTCAATCACACCTATCCTCAAAAAGCCATCTCTTGATCCATCCTCTGTATTTAGCTATCACCCTATATCTCTTCTCCCCTATGCCTCAAAACTACTGGAACACGTCCATCTTGAACTGTCCTCCCACCTCTCTTCTTGCTTCCTCTTTGACCGCTTACAATCTGCCTTCCAGTCACACCACTCTACTGAAATTGCCCTAACTAAGGTCACCAATGACCTATTAACCGCCAAGGCCAAGCAACACTACTCTGTCCTCCTCCTCCTGGACCCGTCCTCTGCTTTTGACACAGTGGACCATTCCCTATTATTACAGACCCTCTCATCCCTTGGCATCACAGAATAGGCCCTATCTTGGATCTCGTCATATCTAACAGACCGGACTTTCAGCATCTCCCACTCGCACACCACCTCCTCACCTCATCCCCTGTCGGAGTTCGGCAAGGTTCAGTCCTAGGGCCCCTGCTCTTCTCCATTTACACCTTTGGCCTGAGACAGCTCATAGAATCTCACGGCTTTCAGTATCATCTCTATGCTGACGACACACAGATCTATATCTCTGGATCAGATATCACCACCCTACTAACCAGAATCCCACAATGTCTGTCTTTAATTTCATCCTTCTTCTCCGCTAGATTTCTAAAACCATCTTTCCCCCATCTTACTTGACTCCCCCAACAGACCTATCCATTAAAGTAAATGGCTGTCCACTCTCCCCAGTCCCACAAGCTCGGTGTACTCCTTGACAATGATCTCTCCTTCAAACCACATATCCAAGCCCTTTCCACTTCCTGACAACTTCAACTCAAAAATATTTCCTGGATCCATACATTCCTCAACCAAGAATCTGCTAAAACCCTAGTCCATGCCCTCATCATCTCCCGCCTTGACTACTGCAACCTCCTGCTCTGTGGCCTCCCCTCTAACACTCTCGAACCCCTCAAATCTATTCTAAGCTCTGCTGCCCGACTAATCCACCTGTCCCCCCGCTATTCCCTGGGCTCTCCCCTCTGTCAATCCCTTCACTGGCTCCCCATTAGCCAAAGACTCCAGTTCAAAACCCTAACCATGACATACAAAGAAATCCACAACCTGTCTCCTCCATATATCTGTGACCTCATCTCCCAGTACTTACCTGCACGCAACCCCCAATGCTCACAAGATCTTCTTCTATATCCCTCTTATCTCCTCTTCCCACAATCGCATACAGGATTTCTCCCGCGCATCCCTCATACTCTTGAACTCTCTACCCCAACATATCAGACGCTCGCCTACCATGGAAACCTTCAAAAAGAAACTGGAGACCTACCTTTTCCGACAAGTCTGCAACCTGCAGTAAACACCGATAGACCAAACCGCTGCACAACCAGCTCCACCCTCACCTACTGTATTCTCACCCATCCCTTGTAGATTGTGAGCCCTCGCAGGCAGGGTCCTCTCTCCTCATGTACCAGTCGTGATTTGTATTGATTAAGATTATTGTACTTGTTTTTTATTATGTATACCCCTTCTCACATGTAAAGCGCTATGAAATAAACGGCGCTATAATAATAATAATAATTTTGTATGGAGCATCTTATGGGGCTCCTGATTCAACTAAATAGCAAAGCCATTAAAGACTCAAGGTCTCCAAAAATTCAATTTAAAACAGCAGAAAAAAATGCTATTTAGTTTAGTGTAGGACTCATAAGCATAAAGACCCTTGGCGTGGGTTACGAGCTTGCGTATTTTGACCAAAATATCAACCAATACCTCACTATTTTTGTATATTTTTTGCACTATATTTTTCGGGGTGCAGCCAAGCCCAAACATGTTTGGTCTCGCATGAGGGGTGCTTGCACTGGGATGCATTGAGAAGTGTACTGGCCAGCCCGCCTAATCGAAAAGTAGGGGCGTGACGAATAGGCTGTGGACCAGACACTGTGCAGTACCCTTGTGTGAACAACGCCATGTGTGGGCCTTCATTGTGCAATTGTATATTGGGAAGTCACCCCCTCCAGGAATGGGTTGCTAATGCTAACACCTTGCTTTATGGGCTGGCTGCACCTGCAGTGCATTTGTTCCAAGACCTGGGCAGGTAAGTGTTGCTGCCTTTTTATGGCTCCTGATTCAATATGGATATTCAAAAACACTTAACCTACTGATGTCTCAATTAATTTTACTTTTATTGGTATCTATTTTTATTTTTGAAATTTACCAGTAGCTGCTGCATTTCCCACCCTAGGCTTATACTCAAGTCATTAAGTTTTCTCAGGTTTTTTTTGGCTTATATGTGGCAACCCAGGAGTTCGGGTACCACAGTAGTGCTGTCTTCCTCACGGGGAGGATAGTGCTATGTCTGGAGACAAGTGAGATTTCCTTTGGTAGGTTTACACACACAACACCTTACACTTCCAGGCCAGGAGGGAGAGCTCCAAGCCCTGTCTTGGGGCAACTTGCCTGGAAAAGATCTTGGTTTGGAGGCGGAGAGAGCTCAGTTTGTAGTAGAAGTCTGTGTGTGAGCACAGACAGGAGTGGAGCACAGAGGAAAGTAAAAGCTCCAAGAGGCCAGGAGCAGGCCTCTGAAGAGTAACAGCGCAAGAATCCGGGTATTGGGAGCCCAAGGCTTTTGTGGATTATAAAATACAGAGCAGAACTGGAGGGTATTGTTCTACAAGGACTTTGCCCATAATTACTTGTGGCACAGCAGCACCTAGGAGCATGGGGTCGCTGAGAACAGACCCAGTTCACACGGCCCGAGCTGCCTGCCATACAGGTACCTGTCCTAGGACAGCAGAACGATTAAAGACCTTGTTGAGACACTTAGTAGCAGCAGGGACTTAGAGCGCAGAGTGGTAGGCTCCCACCTGACTTACCCAGGGGAACTTGCTTGTCTCTGGACTGCCTGGACTTCTCTGCCTGCCCTGTGATCTGGTGCCCTGGACTGTGGATGCTGAAGTCTTCAGTAAAGGTAAAGAGACTGCAACCTTGTGTCCTCGTTCTTCTCTGCACCTCTCATCATATCACTATCTACATACTGGGAATCCCTGGGGATATACTTCACCTGTGGGAAGATATACCATCTAGCTGCCATAACATCACCCCAGCGGCCCCCCTAAAGCAGCGTCGGTCATCCTGACCGAATACCACAGGTAGCGTCACGAGCATAAACTATATCCCTTTAAAGACCTTCCCTTTTTACATGGGCGCCCTGGGCCATGGATCAGGTCGCTGCCATCCTGACATCCCCCTGTGAAGTACCGGACCCGGTACCAAGTAACCCCTGGCCCGTTGGGCGACTCAACTACTCGGGTCGGCTTATACTCGAGTATATACAGTAAGTCCTTGCAGATGATGTCCTTGGTGGGATTTGAATCCAGAACCCCAGTGCTACAATCCTGAAGTGCTAACCACTGAGCCACCCTACAGTGCTAACCACTGAGCCACCATGCTGTACCTTTAGGCTAGGACTACACATGAAATTTATAACGATTGTCGATAGGGTTTCAGTCACCAACCGACCACAGCACAACTTTCACACATAATCCTACCATTTCAGTACTTCAGGTGGCTTTGTCCCTGTAGGCCACCATGAAAAATGAAAGTGCATCTTGTTACTTATTCAATTTTTTTGTTATATCACAGCCATATTGCAGTTCTAAAATATCTGTTTGACAGCAAATTGCAGACATCTTGTACAAATGTTATTTTTTGTGCAAAAGGTTGGCCTCACATTGTCTGTTCAGGAGTGCACTGGTTCCAAGCCATCCATCTTCCAGATTGTGAAAGGGTAGGCCCTCCTGCTTTGTTGACAGTTCAGACAGTGGCAGAGTTGTACTGCTGGCCCAAACTGTGTGCCCTTGAAGCTGGCCACTATGCCTTTAGAGTAACAATGGTGCTGAAGCTGGCCAGAATCAGGAGCTAGCAGTGCGCTCTAGTCATCCATACCATCTTCAGTGCAGTGCTTACAAGTTACTCATGTGCCGTTGGGAAGACCTTGTAAGTGTTACCGGTACTCTGTTCATGGAATCCTGGCAGCTGTTAATAGGTCTTCCACACACAGGCTTCGCACAAGGTACTCCGCTTACCTGATCCCAGCGGCTTCTCTGGATGTCAACCTGTAGCTCTCTACAGGGATCTTGACTTACACATGGACCCAAGTGTAGGGGCCACAAAGTCAACTATTGACCGATGGAGCAAACTAGAGGCAAGAGGTCAAGTCAGGGACAATATCGGAAAGCAAAATACAAGCCGAGGTCAGAAAAGAGAACATACCAAATAGCACACAGGAGCATGGGATCAGCGTGACCAGGTCACAGCTGAACTAAATAGCTGAAGCTTTTCGACTGTCTGCTGGGGTTTATATGGAAGGAGCCCCGCTCATGGCTCCAGCAGAGTGTATTACATACCAGCTCACTGCAGGAAAACACAGGAGAAGAAGAAAGGGACAACTATTCTCAGCAGTCTAAAAGATAAACTGTCACACACTACCGTCGTCTCATGACTAGGACAGGGGGGTGCAGCATATTAAGACACATATGTGACAGTTTGCACTGCTGATGTTTGCCCAGTGCTGTTAGATATAACCCAAAGCAATACAATACATGATAGTAATTATCATGGAGACAGAGGGAAACTTTAACCCTTTCTGATCCAACATCTGACCTCGTCCAACATTATAATTCTCCTGTTCTGTCCTGTTCTGCTTCGACATAGGAAGACATCTGATACTTTTTTGCTGCATTTGTTTTGATTAGTGCTGATTGTGTTGCTTAGCGGAGATTTTACTCTTTTTGTATCTCAGCAGGCCATGTGTTTAGGAAAATCAATAAAAAAGTGGTAAGTTAGTAATGTACTTGTGTTTACAAGCAATTTTCCAACAATATCCATCATAGAAGATGGAAATAACCACTAAATTAAATTACATTTAGCATGACATCCTAAAAACCTCATGGACAGAGATTTTTATGCACTGACATATTTATCCTACATCACTTCCTCGGATCAATTTTTGTCTCTTTCAAAACATCCCATTAGCCCAGTGTGTAAAGAAATAATCTGTATTAGTTAAAAATACAGAAATGTTTGTCTTGGTATACCTTACTAAAAAGCGCACAAAAATATACAGTAGTTATATATAATAACCATAAAAGGCACCACGGTACCACAATATAATTTGTTATTGTACATCAACCATAAAAAGGAAAAGCCAGGGGAGTGATACAAACTCTTCTGCACAGTTTTCCGAGTCATTACAATATTGATTCTTTCACAGTTTTGGATTTTGCATCTTGGCATTCAGCAGAAGTAGTAAAGCTAATAAGCAGAAAAAGACAACACAAAAGGGAATGCATCCGGAAAAGTTTTCCCAGTCATTACAGAACAGTGTCTTACCCAGGGTTGGACTTTGCATCCTGATATTTGGCAGAAGTAGTGAAGCTCCTTGTGTAGTTCTTGGACAGTGCCTGTGTTGATATAAAACTCTTACAACACATAGGGCCAAGAATTCGGCTATAAAAGGTCCTCAAGAGTGTTGAGGCCGAGTGAACCATGATCATAGGGCAGAAATCCTGACTGCAAGGTGTCTCTGCAACGGAATGAGAGCTGAGCTATAAAGACTAGCAGATACTTGTCGGACTGGGTCATCCTACTATGGGTGTGACTTCATATAGGATGCATCCATCTAGCATAGAAACTTACACACAATGGCAGCAGCATGTGCATTATCTCCTTGTACACTTTTCAGAAAAATGCTGAGCTAAAAAAACAAAGTCAATTTTATATATGTATGTACACACACACACACACAAATTATACAGTATATATATATATATATATATATATATATATACAAATTATACAGTATATATATATATATATATATATATATATATATACACACACACATGGTGTACACAGTTATTGGCTAATTAGTATTTTTGATAAGAAATTTTATTTTTAAATAGCACAAAGCCCTCACAACACAAATACAAACACCAACCTAGTACCCACTCTTTCATGTAGCACGCCATGGCGTAAGAGGAGATGAGTGCCTTGCCTGCGGCTACCGCTCCATGCCACGCTACTGTTGACGTATTCTGCAGGATAGAGTCTTGCATCTGCAAAAGCAACGCAATGCAAAGAAGACTTGGGTGACAGGAAAAATGGTCTGGAGGTGACAGTTGGGTCAGGGTGCAAGTGTGCAGTCCTGATGGAGAGAAGTTGGCCCGACAGATGACCCAAGGCACAGTGAGGCATTGTGACTGCATGCAAGGCTTTGGTTTTGTCATGGAGGAGGGAAGCGAACACAAAGTCAACATAAATACAGGTTCCCTTTGTAAGGGACTTAGCTTACAGGAAGAGGAATGCATTCAATTACTCAAAGAAAAAGGACAGAGGGGATTGTTCATGGTCACAGTTTCCCGGATCCAGACCGGGAAAAGAGGAGAGTCGGTGACTATCAAGGCTCGCTAAGAGAAGTCAATATCCAGGATTGCCTTACCACTGAGAACAAGAGCCAGTCCCAGTATGGAAACGGATTCCGACTCTTGTGCAGGATCGGCAGAAGGCAAAATCTCAGGACTACCAAAGATAGAAGGTAACGCAACGGTGATGTATGTGGCCCAGGGAGCTCACTTGGCCGAGTACGTAAGGAGGATTGAGGCCAAAGAGACCTGGATGTGAGCACAGCCACCTGAGGCAAAAGGAAGAGTCGGACGTCTAGCGGACGGAGTTGTGTCATTTGCACCGGTGGGTGTTGGCTCCGAGCTCGAGTGGGTTAGGAGACCCACAGGATTTGGGATGCCCTACTGTTGATGGCTGTGGACAGCCAAGGAAGTTATTTTTTTCCCATTTACCATTTCTGTTGTGCTCGTTACACATCCCCCTGCTGGATTGCAGAGATGCTGCAGCCACTTGAGGGTACTACAGCCTCAGTCAAGGACTGCATTCCAGCTGTCAGGGGGAGGAAACACTTGAGGGAATGTATCCCGTCCTGTGGACTGACGTGTGAACGATGGACTCTGCACCACATAGACTGTGTTCTGGTCAAGAGGAACACTGTTTGGGGGATAAAGGGAATGGATGACCCGAAGTCCCAATCAGGTCAGAAACAATTGGGTTGTGACCCAGGACTGTTGAGGCTAGTGACCGTCACATCCAAACATACGAGTTTGGTGACTCTAGGTTCAGTACCTGCTCACACAGTTTATGTTTGGATGTGACGGTCAGTTTTTTAAAATTTGTATTCATTAGCTTTCTGACTGAGCACTTTTCCACCTCTCAGCCACAGGTATTTTAATCGCAGCAGGTTCATTACCCCTCCACAGAGAGAGAGAAATTTAGTCTAAATCTTAGAGGAGGATTCACAGGCTCCCATTCAGATGAAGACTGAATGGAAAGGAAAGAGGAAAGGAAAGTTTAGGACCTGGTATACGAGAGATGCCCTAATGTGGCTACCAGGTACACATGAATTGGCCAATTTATGCGCTAAACATGTTTCATGTTTGCATGTTTTAGCACCGCAGTGTGCTGCCTTATTTATTTGACTCGAATCACTGACAGACTGAACAGGTTTTACTCAAGAATATCCCTGTATTTCGTGTCATCCATCTTCCCCTCCATTTGGACCATTTTTCCTTTCTCCTGCTGCTGAAAAACCTCCCACAGAATGATGCTGTCACCATCATGTTTCTCTGTCAGGATGGTGTTTGTTGTGAGTTCTGTTTTTGGGCTCCCTCTGGTGGTTACTGATGGTACTGGGTGATTTGTGTTCTGCTGTCTCTGGTGTCCACCTGTTCTATTAGGATTTGGGAGTTTCCTATTTAACCGGGCTTTCTTGTCATTTCCCCGCCGGCTATCAAGGTTATCAGAGTGTTTTGTTACCTCAGCTTCTGGCTTCAGTAATCTTCAGGACAAGCTAAGTTTTTTATTTTCTTGTTCCACGTTTTGATTTATTTTTGTCTTGTCCAGCTTGCATATAATTGTTTCTTTGCTGCTGGTTGCTCTAGCGGGCTGTAATTGCTCCTCATGTTCCATGAGTTGGAACATGAGTTCAAGTAATTACAGGATGGTTTTTTGAAGGGTTTTTTGCTGACCGCGCAGTTTACTTTTGTATCCTCTGCTATCTAGTTTTAGCGGGCCTCATTTTGCTGAATCTGATTTCATACTGTGTATGTGCCTTCCTCTCATTTCACCGTCATTATATGTGGGGGGCTGCTATTTCTGTGGGGGATTTCTCTGGAGGCAAGAGAGGTCTGTGTTTCTTCTAATAGGGGAAGTTAGATCTTCGGCTGGTGCGAGACGTCTAGGATCAACGTAGGCACGTTCCCCGGCTATTGTTATTTGTGTGTTCAGGTTTAGGGTCGCGGTCAGCTCAGGTTCCATCACCCTAGAGCTCGTTGGTGCTTGTCCTTTTGTGATTCCCTGCCATTGGAATCATGACAGTATTTCCGGCCACAAAATGTTTGGGCTGAAGTAGGAGGAAAAGTAGTCTGAGGAAGTTTTTTTTTTTTTTTTTTTACTCCTCTGAGGTTGCTGCCTAGCCCTAATTGCAGCCTGGCTGATTTTTTTTTTTTTTTCCTCCTCTTAATCCTTGAATGGCTCTGACCTTAGCTGTTTATCATGGACGTCCAGAGTTTAGCTTCCAGCTTGAATAATCTTGCTGCTAAGGTTCAAAATATACAAGATTTTGTTGTACATGCTCCTATGTCTGAACCTAGAATTCCTATTCCAGAGTTCTTTGCTGGAGATAGATCTAGTTTTCTGAATTTTAGGAACAATTGCAAGCTGTTCCTTTCTTTGAAATCTCGCTCTTCTGGAGACCCTGCTCAGCAGGTTAAGATTATTATATCTTTCCTGCGGGGTGACCCTCAAAATTGGGCATTTGCATTGGCACCAGGGGATCCTGCGTTGCTTAATGTGGATGCGTTTTTTCTGGCATTGGGTTTGCTCTATGAGGAACCTAACCAAGAGATTCAGGCTGAAAAAGCTTTATTAGCTCTCTCTCAGGGGCAAGATGAAGCAGAAATATATTGTCAAAAATTTCGGAAATGGTCAGTGCTTACTCAGTGGAATGAGTGCGCGCTGGAGGCAAAGTTCAGAGATGGCCTTTCTGAGGCCATTAAAGATGTTATGGTGGGGTTCCCTGCGCCTACGGGTCTGAATGAGTCTATGACTATGGCTATTCAGATTGATCGGCGTTTACGGGAGCGCAAACCTGTGCACCATTTGGCGGTGTCTTCTGAACAGGCACTTGAGACAATGCAATGTGATAGAGTTCAGTCTAGAAGTGAACGGCAAAACTATAGGCGGAAAAATGGGTTGTGCTTTTATTGTGGTGATTCAGCTCATGTTATATCAGCATGCTCTAAACGCACAAAAAAGGTTGATAAGTCTGTTGCCATTAGTACGTTACAGTCTAAGTTCATTCTGTCTGTGACTCTGATTTGCTCATTATCATCCATTTCCGTCGATGCCTATGTAGATTCAGGCGCTGCCCTGAGTCTTATGGATTGGTCATTTGCCAAGCGATGTGGGTTTAGTCTTGAGCCTCTGGAAGTCCCTATTCCTTTGAAGGGAATTGACTCTACACCTTTAGCTATGAATAAACCTCAGTACTGGACACAAGTGACCATGCGTATGACTCCCGTTCATCAGGAGGTGATTCGCTTCCTGGTGTTGTATAATTTACATGATGTTCTAGTACTTGGTCTGCCATGGTTACAAACTCATAATCCAGTCCTTGACTGGAAAACAATGTCTGTGTTAAGCTGGGGATGTCAGGGGGTTCATGATGATGCACCTCCGATTTCTATCGCTTCATCTACTCCTTCTGAGGTTCCTGTATTTTTGTCGGATTATCGGGATGTTTTTGAGGAGCCTAAGCTCAGTTCGCTTCCTCCTCACAGGGATTGCGATTGTGCTATAGATTTAATTCCTGGTAGTAAATTTCCTAAAGGTCGTTTGTTCAATTTGTCAGTGCCAGAGCATACTGCTATGCGGGATTATGTTAAGGAGTCCTTGGAAAAGGGACATATCCGTCCATCTTCGTCCCCTTTGGGAGCAGGTTTTTTTTTCGTGGCCAAGAAAGATGGGTCCTTGAGACCTTGTATAGATTATCGTCTTTTGAATAAGATTACCGTAAAATATCAGTATCCTTTGCCTTTGTTGACTGATTTGTTTGCTCGCATTAAGGGGGCTAAATGGTTCACTAAGATTGATCTCCGGGGTGCGTATAATCTTATACGAATAAAGCAAGGTGATGAGTGGAAAACCGCATTTCATACGCCTGAGGGCCATTTTGAGTATTTGGTAATGCCTTTCGGACTTTCTAATGCTCCTTCAGTCTTCCAGTCCTTTATGCACGATATTTTCCGTGAATATCTGGATAAATTTATGATTGTGTATTTGGATGATATTTTGTTTTTTTCTGATGACTGGGAGTCTCATGTTCGGCAGGTCAGGAAGGTGTTTCAGGTCCTGCGGGCTAATTCCTTGTTTGTAAAGGGCTCAAAGTGTCTCTTTGGAGTCCAGAAGATTTCTTTCTTGGGGTATATTTTTTCCCCTTCTACTAGGGTTGAGCGAAACGGGTCGTTCATTTTCAAAAGTCGCCGACTTTTGGCAAAGTCGGGTTTCATGAAACCCGATCCGACCCCTGTGCGGGGTCGGCCATGCGGTACGCGACTTTCGCGCCAAAGTCGCGTTTCAATGACGCGAAAAGCGCCATTTCTCAGCCAATGAAGGTAAACGCAGAGTGTGGGCAGCGTGATGACATAGGTCCTGGTCCCCACCATCTTAGAGAAGGGCATTGCAGTGATTGGCTTGCTGTCTGCGGCGTCACAGGGGCTATAAAGGGGAGTTCCCGCCGACCGCCATGTTACTGCTGCTGATCTGAGCTTAGGGAGAGGTTGCTGCCGCTTCGTCAGAAGCAGGGATAGCGTTAGGCAGGGTCCATTAACCACCAAACCGCTTGTGCTGTAGCGATTTCCACTGCCCAACACCACCTTCGGTGTGCAGGGACAGTGGAAGCTACATTTTTTTTTTTTCCCCCCTCAGCGCTGTAGCTCATTGGGCTGCCCTAGAAGGCTCCCTGATAGCTGCATTGCTGTGTGTACGCCGCTGTGCAAACCAACTGCTTTTTTCAAAGCACAAATCCTCTTGTTCCTTCCTTTCTGCACAGCTATCTTGTTTGTTTGTCCACACTTTTTATTTAATTTGTGCATCAGTCCACTCCTTATTGCTGCCTGCCATACCTGGCTGAGATTACTGCAGGGAGATAGTAATTGAAGGACACTCCCTGTTTTTTTTTGTTTTTTTTGTGGGAGATTAAGATTGACATTTCTGCTAGAGTGCCATCCCTGTCTGTGTCATCTCTCACTCAGTGGGCCATAGAAAGCCTATTTATTTTTTTGCTTGATTTGGGTTATAAAATCTACCTGAAAAAATCACTACATCAATCAGTGGGAGAAAAATATTGGCCTCAGGGCTTGTGTGCCACTCTTGACTCCTGTGTGCATCATCACTCACTCAGTGGGCCATAGAAAGCCTATTTATTTTTTTGCTTGATTTTGGTTCTAAAATCTACCTGAAAAAATCACTACATCAATCAGTGGGAGAAAAATATTGGCCTCAGGGCTTGTGTGCCACTCCTGACTCCTGTGTGCATCATCACTCACTCAGTGGGCCATAGAAAGCCCTTTTTTTTTTTTTTTGCTTTATTTGGGTTCTAAATTCTACCTGAAAAAAATCAATAAATCAATCAGTGGGAGATTAATATTGGCCTTTGGGCTTGTGTGCCAGTCCTAAGCGTGCCATCTCTCTCTCTCAGATAGTGGGCCATAGAAAGCCTATTTATTTTTTTTTTTTTTATTGGGTTTATAAATTTTCCCTGGAAAAAAAAAAAAAGTGGGAGATTAATATTGGCCTCTGGGCTTGTGTGCCAGTCCTGAGCGTGCCATCTCTCTCACAAATAGTGGGCCATAGAAAGCCTATTTATTTATTTTTTTTTGGTTTTATAAATTCTCCCTTACAAAAAAAAAGGGAGATTAATATTGGCCTTTGGGCTTGTGTGCCAGTCCTAAGCGTGCCATCTCTCTCTGTCTCTCAGATAGTGGGCCATAGAAAGCCTATTTATTATTTTTTTTATTGGGTTTATAAATTTTCCCTGGAACAAAAAAAAAAAAGTGGGAGATAAATATTGGCCTCTGGGCTTGTGTGCCACTCCTGACTCCTGTGTGCGTCATCTCTCACTCAGTGGGCCATAGAAAGCCTTTTTTTGTTTTATTTGTTTTCTAAATTCTCCCTGAAAAAATCATTTTATTTTATTTGGTTTCTAAATTCTTCCTGAAAAAATCATTTTATTCTATTTTTTTTTTCCTAAAGTCTCCCTGAAAAACAAAAAAACAAAAAACAAATCAGTGGGAGATTAATATTGCCCTTTCTGCTTGTGTGCCAGTCTTGACTCCTGGGTGTGCCATCTCTCTCTCTCTCTCCAATTGTGGGCCATAGAAAGCCTATTATTTTTTTAGCTTGATTTGGGTTCCAAAATCTACCTGAAAAAATCACTACATCAATCAGTGGGAGATAAATATTGGCCTCTGGGCTTGTGTGCCACTCCTGACTCCTGTGTGCGTCATCTCTCACTCAGTGGGCCATAGAAAGCCTTTTTTTGTTTTATTTGTTTTCTAAATTCTCCCTGAAAAAATCATTTTATTTTATTTGGTTTCTAAATTCTTCCTGAAAAAATCATTTTATTCTATTTTTTTTTTCCTAAAGTCTCCCTGAAAAAACAAAAACAAAAAACAAATCAGTGGGAGATTAATATTGCCCTTTCTGCTTGTGTGCCAGTCTTGACTCCTGGGTGTGCCATCTCTCTCTCTCTCCAATTGTGGGCCATAGAAAGCCTATTATTTTTTTAGCTTGATTTGGGTTCCAAAATCTACCTGAAAAAATCACTACATCAATCAGTGGGAGATAAATATTGGCCTCTGGGCTTGTGTGCCACTCCTGACTCCTGTGTGCGTCATCTCTCACTCAGTGGGCCATAGAAAGCCTTTTTTTGTTTTATTTGTTTTCTAAATTCTCCCTGAAAAAATCATTTTATTTTATTTGGTTTCTAAATTCTTCCTGAAAAAATCATTTTATTCTATTTTTTTTTTCCTAAAGTCTCCCTGAAAAAAAAACAAAAAAAAAAACAAATCAGTGGGAGATTAATATTGCCCTTTCTGCTTGTGTGCCAGTCTTGACTCCTGGGTGTGCCATCTCTCTCTCTCTCTCCAATTGTGGGCCATAGAAAGCCTATTATTTTTTTAGCTTGATTTGGGTTCCAAAATCTACCTGAAAAAATCACTACATCAATCAGTGGGAGATAAATATTGGCCTCTGGGCTTGTGTGCCACTCCTGACTCCTGTGTGCGTCATCTCTCACTCAGTGGGCCATAGAAAGCCTTTTTTTGTTTTATTTGTTTTCTAAATTCTCCCTGAAAAAATCATTTTATTTTATTTGGTTTCTAAATTCTTCCTGAAAAAATCATTTTATTCTATTTTTTTTTTCCTAAAGTCTCCCTAAAAAAAAAAAAAAAAAATCAGTGTGAGATTAATATTGCCCTTTCTGCTTGTGTGCCAGTCTTGACTCCTGGGTGTGCCATCTCTCTCTCTCTCTCTCTCCAATTGTGGGCCATAGAAAGCCTATTATTTTTTTTAGCTTGATTTGGGTTCCAAAATCTACCTGAAAAAATCACTACATCAATCAGTGGGAGATAAATATTGGCCTCTGGGCTTGTGTGCCACTCCTGACTCCTGTGTGCGTCATCTCTCACTCAGTGGGCCATAGAAAGCCTTTTTTTGTTTTATTTGTTTTCTAAATTCTCCCTGAAAAAATCATTTTATTTTCTTTGGTTTCTAAATTCTTCCTGAAAAAATCATTTTATTCTATTTTTTTTTTCCTAAAGTCTCCCTGAAAAAAAAAAAAAAAATCAAATCAGTGGGAGATTAATATTTACATTTGTGCTTCAGTGACAGTCCTGCGTGTGTGGCATCTCTCTCATTTGTTGCCACCAACAACAGAGTGTGTAACATTGTGCCTGATTTTCGTTGTGGTCTCACTCACCTGTAAAGGGGTAGCTAAATCATACTGAAGTTATAGCTCACCGTGTAATTTGTGTGACAGCAACAAATACCATTAGTTTGTTTACGTTTTTAAAACAATGAGGAAGTATGGTGGAAGAGGTCGTGGCCGGGGGCGTTCATTGTCAGCTGGTAATGAGGGTAGTGGTAGTGGTGGAGCATCAGCTGGTCGTGGGAAAAAAAATATTGCACCTAAGTCTGGAGCTGTGGAGCCAGGTTCGTCGTCTGGCTACACAAGGCCTCGAAAGCTCCCTTTTCTGGGAGTAGGAAAACCGCTTTTAAAGCCGGAGCAGCAAGAGCAAGTTTTGGCTTATCTTGCTGACTCAGCCTCTAGCTCTTTTGCCTCCTCTCGTGAAACTGGTAAATGTCAAAGCAGCGCGTCGTTAGTGGATGTTCACGGTCAGGGACAAGTCGCTTCCTTGTCCTCTTCAGCAAAAACAACAACAGAGAAGAATGCAGCAGGCGACACAACGGGTTACTCCATGGAGCTCTTTACACATACCGTCCCTGGCTTAGAAAGTGAAGCAGTTAACAGTCCATGCCCATTACAAGTTGAATCTGACATGGAGTGCACTGATGCACAGCCACAGCCAGACTACTATGCTGGTCCTTTGACTCAGACCACAACATTGCCCTCGCAGGGTGCTGATCAAGAATCAGACCCTGATGAGACTATGTTGCCCCATCACGAACGCTATACCACCGACCGACACGGTGACACAGACGAAGTTGCACACGAGCTACAAGAAGAGGTAATAGATGACCCAGTTCTTGACCCCGATTGGCAGCCATTGGGGGAACAGGGTGCAGGCGGCAGCAGTTCTGAAGCGGAGGAGGAGGGGCCGCAGCAGGCATCAACATCGCAACAGGTTCCATCTGCCGGGCCCGTATCTTGCCCAAAACGCGTGGCAAAGCTAAAACCTGTTGGAGGACAGCGTGGCCATCCGGTTAAAGCTCAGTCTGCAATGCCTGAAAAGGTATCCGATGCTAGAAAGAGTGCAGTCTGGCATTTTTTTAAACAACATCCAATTGATCAGCGCAAAGTCATCTGTCAAAAATGTTCAACTACCTTAAGCAGAGGACAGAATCTGAAAAGTCTCAATACAAGTTGCATGCATAGACATTTAACCACCATGCATTTGCAAGCCTGGACTAACTACCAAACGTCCCTTAAGGTTGTAGCACCCTCGGCCAATGAAGCTAGTCAGCAACGCAACATCCCTTCCGGCAGTGTAGGGCCACCATTTTCCGCACCACCTGCAGTATCTGTGCAGGTTTCTTTGCCAGGCCAAAGCCGTCAGGGTCAGGGAATCACCAGTTTCGTAGTAGGAAACACTGCATCTAGGGCACCGGTGGCAACAATACCATCTCCCACCGTCTCTCAGTCTGCCATGTCCACCGGCACCCCCGCTAGTTCCACGATCTCCAGCTCTCCAGTCCAGCTCACCCTACATGAGACTATGGTTAGAAAAAGGAAGTACTTAGCCTCGCATCCGCGTACACAGGGTTTGAACGCACACATAGCTAGACTAATCTCGTTAGAGATGATGCCCTACCGGTTAGTTGAAAGCGAAGCTTTCAAAGCCCTGATGGACTACGCTGTACCACGCTACGAGCTACCCAGTCGACACTTTTTTTTCCAGAAAAGCCATCCCAGCCCTCCACCAGCATGTTAAAGAGCGCATCGTCCATGCACTCAGGCAATCTGTGAGCACAAAGGTGCACCTGACAACAGATGCATGGACCAGTAGGCATGGCCAGGGACGTTACGTGTCCATCACGGCACACTGGGTAAATGTGGTGGATGCAGGGTCCACAGGGGACAGCAAGTTTGGGACAGTTCTGCCTAGCCCACGGTCTAGGAAACAATTGGCTGTAGCCGTTCGCACCCCCTCCTCCTCCTCTTCGTCCTCCTGCAGAAGCGAGAGCTCGTCCACAGACCGCAGTCGCACAACCACTCCATCCGCAGCTGCCACTGTTGCACACCAGGTCTCCCATTATGGGGCAGCTACTGGCAAACGTCAGCAGGCTGTATTGGCTATGAAGTGTTTGGGTGACAACAGACACACCGCGGAAGTTCTGTCCGAGTTCTTGCAGAAAGAAACGCAGTCGTGGCTGGGCACTGTAGATCTTGAGGCAGGCAAGGTAGTGAGTGATAACGGAAGGAATTTCATGGCTGCCATCTCCCTTTCCCAACTGAAACACATTCCTTGCCTGGCTCACACCTTAAACCTGGTGGTGCAGTGCTTCCTGAAAAGTTATCCGGGGTTATCCGACCTGCTCCTCAAAGTGCGTGGACTTTGCTCACATATCCGCCGTTCGCCCGTACACTCCAGCCGTATGCAGACCTATCAGCGTTCTTTGAACCTTCCCCAGCATCGCCTAATCATAGACGTTGCAACAAGGTGGAACTCAACACTGCACATGCTTCAGAGACTGTGTGAACAGAGGCGGGCTGTTATGTTTTTGTGGGAGGATACACATACACGGGCAGGCAGTAGGATGGCAGACATGGAGTTGTCAGGTGTGCAGTGGTCGAAGATTCAAGACATGTGTCAAGTCCATCATTGTTTTGAGGAATGCACACGGCTGGTTAGTGCAGACAACGCCATAATAAGCATGAGCATCCCCCTAATGCGTCTGCTGATGCAAAGTTTGACGCACATAAAGGATCAGGCGTCTGCAGCTGAGGAAGAGGAAAGCCTTGATGACAGTCAGCCATTGTCTGGCCAGGGCAGTGTACAGGACGAGGTAGCGGGCGAAGAGGAGGAGGAGGACGAGGAGGATGATGGGGATGATTATATTTTTAATGAGGAAGCTTTTCCGGGGCCAGTGGAAATTGTTGGCGCGGCAAGGCCGGGTTCTGGTTTTTTGAGGGACACAAATGACGTTGATTTGCCTGAAACTGCCCCTCAACCAAGCACAACCGCAGATTTGAGAACTGGAACTTTGGCCCACATGGCGGATTATGCCTTACGTATCCTCAAAAGGGACACACGCATAACTAAAATGATGAATGATGACGATTACTGGTTGGCCTGCCTCCTTGATCCTCGCTATAAAGGCAAATTGCAAAATATAATGCCACATGAGAACTTGGAACTAATATTAGCAACCAAACAATCAACTCTTGTTGACCGTTTGCTTCTGGCATTCCCTGCACACAGCGCCCGTGATCGTTCTCACACGAGCTGCAGGGGCCAGCAGACCAGAGGAGTTAGAGGGGCAGAAATCAGAAGTGACGTTGGCCAGAGGGGTTTTCTGACCAGGTTGTGGAGTGATTTTGCTATGACCGCAGACAGGACAGGTACTGCAGCATCAATTCAAAGTGACAGGAGACAACATTTGTCCAGTATGGTTACAAACTATTTTTCATCCCTTATCGATGTTCTCCCTCAACCGTCATTCCCATTTGATTACTGGGCATCAAAATTAGACACCTGGCCAGAATTGGCAGAATATGCATTGCAGGAGCTTGCTTGCCCGGCAGCTAGTGTCCTATCAGAAAGAGTATTCAGTGCTGCAGGTTCAATACTAACAGAAAAAAGGACTCGTCTGGCTAGCCAAAATGTAGATGATCTAACCTTCATTAAAATGAACCACAACTGGATTTCGAAATCTTTTGCCCCACCTTGCCCAGCTGACACCTAGCTTTCCTATGAAAAGGTCTTGCCTGTGGACTATTCTGAATGCCTTTTCCAATCTCGTAATTTTCTGCACCTGATTGTCCAGCATACGACATGTTTACACCTCACTAAATGGCCAAACTCCCCACACGGGGCCGTGGTATCGACACTTGGCAACAGCACCCGTGAGAGTGCAGTTTGTCTGAAGAGGTGGGTGAGCCCGCTTTTGGTCGACGGCACTGCCACTGGGTCCCTCCTAGTACAATAAAGTGTCTCTGGCGGTGGTGGTGCGCACCCAACGTCAGACACACCGTTGTAATATGAGGGGCCCTGGGCCTGTACCGCCGGCCACAAGACAGTTTCCCCCCACCCCAGCTCAAACAGTGCTCTACCACTTGCAAAATTATCTCACAGCTCCACCAATGTTTAGTCTATGCGCTGACATCCTTCAATGCCTGCCACTGACAATACCATTGTATTGACATTTTTGTTATGTTAGGCCTTCGATGCCTGTCTGTGGTCACTCCTTCCACTAGGCCTCCACTGACCACACCACTGCTGCCCGTGTACCCCTGGAACCAATTTAAAATTGCCTACAGCCATGTGTTATTATTTTAGGCCTTCGATGCCTGTCTGCGGTCACTCCTTCCACTAGGCCTCCACTGACCACACCACTGCTGCCCGTGTACCCCTGTAACCAATTTAGAATTGCCTACAGCCATGTGTTATTATTTTAGGCCTTCGATGCCTGTCTGCGGTCACTCCTTCCACTAGGCCTCCACTGACCACACCACTGCTGCCCGTGTACCCCTGGAACCAATTTAAAATTGCCTACAGCCATGTGTTATTATTTTAGGCCTTCGATGCCTGTCTGCGGTCACTCCTTCCACTAGGCCTCCACTGACCACACCACTGCTGCCCGTGTACCCCTGGAACCAATTTAAAATTGCCTACAGCCATGTGTTATTATTTTAGGCCTTCGATGCCTGTCTGCGGTCACTCCTTCCACTAGGCCTCCACTGACCACACCACTGCTGCCCGTGTACCCCTGGAACCAATTTAAAATTGCCTACAGCCAGCCCAATTTTTTTATTTTAGGCCTTCGATGCCTGTCTGCGGTCCATTCTTTCAACTACAACTACACTGACCAGGGCACTGCTGCCCGTGTACCCCTGGAACCAATTTAAAATTGCCTACAGCCATGTCTTATTATTTTAGGCCTTCGATGCCTGTCTGCGGTCACTCCTTCCACTAGGCCTCCACTGACCACACCACTGCTGCCCGTGTACCCCTGGAACCAATTTAAAATTGCCTACAGCCATGTGTTATTATTTTAGGCCTTCGATGCCTGTCTGCAGTCACTCCTTCCACTAGGCCTCCACTGACCACACCACTGCTGCCCGTGTACCCCTGGAACCAATTTAAAATTGCCTACAGCCAGCCCAATTTTTTTATTTTAGGCCTTCGATGCCTGTCTGCGGTCCATTCTTTCAACTACTACTACACTGACCAGGGCACTGCTGCCCGTGTACCCCTGTAACCAATTTAGAATTGCCTACAGCCATGTGTTATTATTTTAGGCCTTCGATGCCTGTCTGCGGTCTCTCCTTCCACTAGGCCTCCACTGACCACACCACTGCTGCCCGTGTACCCCTGGAACCAATTTAAAATTGCCTACAGCCATGTGTTATTATTTTAGGCCTTCGATGCCTGTCTGCGGTCACTCCTTCCACTAGGCCTCCACTGACCACACCACTGCTGCCCGTGTACCCCTGGAACCAATTTAAAATTGCCTACAGCCAGCCCAATTTTTTTATTTTAGGCCTTCGATGCCTGTCTGCGGTCCATTCTTTCAACTACTACTACACTGACCAGGGCACTGCTGCCCGTGTACCCCTGTAACCAATTTAGAATTGCCTACAGCCATGTGTTATTATTTTAGGCCTTCGATGCCTGTCTGCGGTCACTCCTTCCACTAGGCCTCCACTGACCACACCACTGCTGCCCGTGTACCCCTGGAACCAATTTAAAATTGCCTACAGCCATGTGTTATTATTTTAGGCCTTCGATGCCTGTCTGCGGTCACTCCTTCCACTAGGCCTCCACTGACCACACCACTGCTGCCCGTGTACCCCTGGAACCAACATCAGAAAATATAAAAATAAGTATTTTGCTTATAAAAAAGAAAATACTGGAGAGATATCAAATGCAGACATTTTAACATTAAAAACAAACACATACAACAAAAATCTGGTACAGTACTAAAAATGGCCACCAGCTACAATAACTTTCTCCTGCAAGTAGTTAACTGAAAGGTTTTTTCAATTTTAAACACAGATATGGCATCCACCGAGTGTTGTCCTGTCACGTCTTCTTTATATTATTGCCAAGAAGATGCAAAACAATGAAAATAATAAAATCATTATTTACCAAAAAAATAGAGTAAGTCAAAACCACATTGCAAATAAACATTCATTACAAATAAAGAAGCAGGGCGCGTCCGAGGGTGAGTATATACCTAATAAGAATATAATCACCCTCGGACGCGCCCTGCTTCTTTCCGACAGCCTTCCTTCCTAAGAATCAGCCCTTCCGTGGTGTAGAGAGAGGGTTTGTTACACTCCAAGGTGTTCCCCAGGTTGCCTTTCCTGAGCTTCGATCTTCCGGCTCTCGTTTAGTAGTTGTTGGAAACTACGCTGCATTGAGCCTACAAATTGGGTATGGGGTGTAGAGAGATGGTGTGTTCCACTCCAAGGTGTTCCCGAGGTTGCCTTTCCTGAGCTTCGATCTTCCGGCTCTCGTTTAGTAGTTGTTGGAAACTACGCTGCATTAGGCCTACAAATTGGGTATGGGGTGTAGAGAGATGGTGTGTTCCACTGTAGAGAGATGGTGTGTTCCACTCCAAGGTGTTCCCCAGGTTTCCTCGCCAATGCTTCGATCATCATGCTCTCGTTTAGTAGTTGTTGGAAACTACGCTGCATTAGGCCTACAAATTGGGCATGGGGTGTAGAGAGATGGTGTGTTCCACTCCAAGGTGTTTTCCAGGTTGCCTTTCCTGAGCTTCGATCTTCCGGCTCTCGTTTAGTAGTTCTTGGAAACTACACTGCATTAGGCCTACAAATTGGGTATGGGGTGTAGAGAGATGGTGTGTTCCACTCCAAGGTGTTCCCCAGGTTTCCTCGCCAATGCTTCGATCTTCATGCTCTCGTTTAGTAGTTGTTGGAAACTACACTGCATTAGGCCTACAAATTGGGTATGGGGTGTAGAGAGATGGTGTGTTCCACTCCAAGGTGTTCTCCAGGTTGCCTTTCCTGAGCTTCGATCTTCCGGCTCTCGTTTAGTAGTTCTTGGAAACTACACTGCATTAGGCCTACAAATTGGGTATGGGGTGTAGAGAGATGGTGTGTTTCACTCCAAGGTGTTCTCCAGGTTGCCTTTCCTGAACTTCTATCTTCAGGCTCTCATTAAATTGTGGTTAAACGGAACAACTGCATTTGGCGTACTAGTTGGTTTGGGGCCTACTATCGGTGTCTGCCACTCCTTGCTGTTCTCCTGGTTTCCTGTCCTGAAATTCCGTTTTCAGGCGCTCGTTAAGTAGTTGTTAACCCCTCTGTGACCTTAGACGTACTATCCCGTCGAGGTGCCCTGGGCTTATCTGACCCTGGACGGGATAGTACGTCATAGCCGATCGGGCTTATCGCAGCTGACATCCGGCACTATGTGCCAGGAGCGGTCACGGACCGCCCCCGGCACATTAACCCCTGGCACACCGCGATCAAAGATGATCGCGATGTGCCGGCGGTGCAGGGAAGCACCGCGCAGGGAGGGGGCTCCCTGCGGGCTTCCCTGAGCCCCCCGCAGCAACGCGATGTGATCGCGTTGCTGCGAGGGTCTCCTCACCTCCCTCCCTGCTCGAGCCCCGGATCCAAGATGGCCGCGGATCCGGGTCCTGCAGGGAGGGAGGTGGCTTCACAGAGCCTGCTTAGAGCAGGCACTGTGAAGGCTGCAGCGCTGCATGTCAGATCAGTGATCTGACAGAGTGCTGTGCAAACTGTCAGATCACTGATCTGTGATGTCCCCCCCTGGGACAAAGTAAAAAAGTAAAAAAAAAAATTTCCAAATGTGTAAAAAAAATAAAAAAAAATATTCCAAAATACTGAAAAAAAAAAAAATATATTATTCCCATAAATACATTTCTTCATCTAAATAAAAAAAAAAAACCAATAAAAGTACACATATTTAGTATCGCCGCGTCCGTAACGACCCGACCTATAAAACTGTCCCACTAGTTAACCCCTTCAGTAAACACCGTAAGAAAAAAAAAAAAAAACGAGGCAAAAAACAACGCTTTATTATCATACCGCCGAACAAAAAGTGGAATAACACGCGATCAAAAGGACAGATATAAATAACCATGGTACCGCTGAAAGCGTCATATTGTCCCGCAAAAAAAGAGCCGCCATACAGCATCATCAGCAAAAAAATAAAAAAGTTATAGTCCTGAGAATAAAGCGATGCAAAAATAATTATTTTTTCTGTAAAATAGTTTTTATCGTATAAAAGCACCAAACCATAAAAAAATGATATAAATGAGGTATCGCTGTAATCGTACTGACCCGAAGAATAAAACTGATTTATCAATTTTACCAAACGCGGAACGGTATAAACGCCTCCCCCAATAGAAATTCATGAATAGCTGGCTTTTGGTCATTCTTCCTCACAAAAATCGGAATAAAAAGCGATAAAAAAATGTCACGTGCCCAAAAATGTTTTCAATAAAAACGTCAACTCGTCCCGCAAAAAACAAGACCTCACATGACTCTGTGGACCAAAATATGGAAAAATTATAGCTCTCAAAATGTGGTATTGCAAAAAATATTTTTTGCAATAAAAAGGGTCTTTCAGTGTGTGACGGCTGCCAATCATAAAAATCCGCTAAAAAACTCGCTATAAAAGTAAATCAAACCCCCCTTCATCACCCCCTTAGTTAGGGAAAAATAAAAAAAAAATGTATTTATTTCCATTTTCCCATTAGGGCTAGGGTTAGGGCTAGGGTTAGGGCTAGGGCTAGGGTTAGGGCTAGGGTTAGGGCTAGGGTTAGGGTTAGGGCTAGGGTTAGGGCTAGGGTTAGGGCTAGGGTTAGGGTTAGGGTTAGGGCTAGGGTTAGGGCTAGGGTTAGGGCTAGGGTTAGGGCTAGGGTTAGGGCTAGGGTTAGGGTTAGGGCTAGGGTTAGGGCTAGGGTTAGGGCTAGGGTTAGGGTTAGGGTTTGGGCTACAGTTAGGGTTGGGGCTAAAGTTAGGGTTAGGGTTTAGATTACATTTACAGTTGGGAATAGGGTTGGGATTAGGGTTAGGGGTGTGTCAGGGTTAGAGGTGTGGTTAGGGTTACCGTTGGAATTAGGGTTAGGGGTGTGTTTAGATTAGGGTTTCAGTTATAATTGGGGGGTTTCCACTGTTTCGGCACATCAGGGGCTCTCCAAACACGACATGGCGTCCGATCTCAATTCCAGCCAATTCTGCGTTGAAAAAGTAAAACAGTGCTCCTTCCCTTCCGAGCTCTCCTGTGTGCCCAAACAGGGGTTTACCCCAACATATCGGGTATCAGCGTACTCAGGACAAATTGGACAACTTTTGTGGACCAATTTCTCCTGTTACCCTTGGGAAAATACAAAACTGGGGGCTAAAAAATAATTTTTGTGGGAAAACAAAAAGATTTTTTATTTTCACGGCTCTGCGTTATAAACTGTAGTGAAACACTTGGGGGTTCAAAGTTCTCACAACACATCTAGATAAGTTCATTGAGGGGTCTAGTTTCCAATATGGGGTCACTTGTGGGGGGTTTCTACTGTTTAGGTACATTAGGGGCTCTGCAAACGCAATGTGACGCCTGCAGACCAATCCATCTAAGTCTGCATTCCAAATGATGCTCCTTCCCTTCCGAGCCCTCCCATACGCCCAAACGGTGGTTCCCCCCACATATCGGGTATCAGCGTACTCAGGACAAATTGGACAACAACATTTAGGGTCCAATTTCTCCTGCTAACCTTGGAAAAATACAAAACTGGGGGCTAAAATATAATTTTTGTGGAAAAAAATATATTTTTTATTTGCATGGCTCTGCGTTATAAACTGTAGTGAAATACTTGGGGGTTCAAAGCTCTCACAACACATCAAGATGAGTTCCTTAGGGGGTCTACTTTCCAAAATGGTGTCACTTGTGGGGGGTTTCTACTGTTTAGGTACATTAGGGGCTCTGCAAACGCAATGTGACGCCTGCAGACCATTCCATCTAAGTCTGCATTCCAAATGGCGCTCCTTCCCTTCCGAACCCTCCCATGCGCCCAAACGGTGGTTCCCCCCCACATATGGGGTATCAGCGTACTCAGGACAAATTGGACAACAACTTTTGGGGTCCAATTTCTCCTGTTACCCTAGGGAAAATACAAAACTGGGGGCTAAAAAATAATTTTTGTGGGAAAAAAATTTTGTTTTATTTTTATGGCTCTGCATTATAAACTTCTGTGAAGCCCTTGGTGGGTCAAAGTGCTCACCACACATCCAGATAAGTTCCTTAGGGGGTCTACTTTCCAAAATGGTGTCACTTGTGGGGGGTTTCAATGTTTAGGCACATCAGTGGCTCTCCAAACGCAACATGGCGTCCCATCTCAATTCCTGTCAATTTTGCATTGAAAAGTCAAACGGCGCTCCTTCCCTTCCGAGCTCTCCCATGCGCCCAAACAGTGGTTTACTGCCACATATGGGGTATCAGCGTACTCGGGACAAATTGGACAACAACTTTTGAGGTCCAATTTCTTCTCTTACCCTTGGAAAAATAAAAAATTGGGGGCAAAAATATAATTTTTGTGAAAAAATATGATTTTTTATTTTTACGGTTCTGCATTATAAACTTCTGTGAAGCACTTGGTGGGTCAAAGTGCTCACCACACCTCTAGATAAGTTCCTTAGGGGGTCTACTTTCCAAAATGGTGTCACTTGTGGGGGGTTTCAATGTTTAGGCACATCAGTGGCTCTCCAAACGCAACATGGCGTCCCATCTCAATTCCTGTCAATTTTGCATTGAAAAGTCAAATAGCGCTCCTTTCCGAGCTCTCCCATGCGCCCAAACAGTGGTTTACTGCCACACATGGGGTATCAGCGTACTCAGGACAAATTGGACAACAACTTTTTGGGTCCAATTTCTCCTGTTACCCTTGGTAAAATAAAACAAATTGGAGCTGAAGTAAATTTTTTGTGTAAAAAAGTTAAATGTTCATTTTTATTTAAACATTCCAAAAATTCCTATTAAACACCTGAAGGGTTAATAAACTTCTTGAATGTGGTTTTGAGCACCTTGAGGGGTGCAGTTTTTAGAATGGTGTCACACTTGGGCATTTTCTATCATATAGACCCCTCAAAATGACTTCAAATGAGACGTGGTCCCTAAAAAAAAATGGTGTTGTAAAAATGAGAAATTGCTGGTCAACTTTTAACCCTTATAACTCCCTAACAAAAAAAAAATTGGTTCCAAAATTATGCTGATGTAAAGGAGACATGTGGGAAATGTTACTTATTAAGTATTTTGTGTGACATATCTCTGTGATTTAATTGCATAAAAATTCAAAGTTTGAAAATTGCGAAATTTTCAAAATTTTCGCCAAATTTCCGTTTTTTTCACAAATAAACGCAGGTACTATCAAAGAAATTTTACCACTATCATGAAGTACAATATGTCACGAGAAAACAATGTCAGAATCACCAGGATCCGTTGAAGCGTTTCGGAGTTATAACCTCATAAAGGGACAGTGGTCAGAATTGTAAAAATTGGCCTGGTCATTAACGTGCAAACCACCCTTGGGGGTAAAGGGGTTAATGTTAGACTGCATTTTGCCTACTAGTTGGGTTGGGGCCTACTATCGGTGTCTGCCACTCCTTGCTGTTCTCCTCCACTGAACAAAGCTGTGCCGCCTGTTTACTACGGTTGCCAATTTTGAACTGCATTTCGACTACTTACTGATTTGGGCCTACTCTCTGTGTCAGCCTCTCATTCCAGTTGTCCTCCACTGCAATGCCCCCTGGTTATTCCTGTGTTACCAATTTTGAACTGCATTTAGCCAACTTTATTCTTTGGGCCTATATCTGTGTTTCCTCCTCATCCTGCCCATTGCCCAGCCAGTGATAGATGAGTCTGCTGGTACATTGACCCATAACGCAACATTCCCCGTGCACGCTACACAACAACATTGTGACCCTGCTGAAAGTCAGGTTGCTCTTCCCGCATACCATACCACCTTACACGGGGACAAAGAGGAAGGTGCAGATGAAAGTGCAGGTTCCTTCATCAGGTGGGGGGGAGGAATACTAGTTGGTGACGTCACTGGCAACAGGGCCTCTCACAGTACGCAAAAGTGTTGCTGCCGGTGGGAGGCGCCCCCGCCGTGCAAACACACCGCTGTACTTTGAGGGGCCCTGTGCCAGTGCCAATGCCAACGAGTGGGCCCCCCCTGCTTGCTCAGGTTCACAGCACTTGCAAAGTTGAAATACTTACCTCTCCCTGCTCCACTGCCGTGACGTGGTCCAGATTTCCTGGGCCCACTAATTACTTGAACCAGCCCTACCCACCACAACTTTAGCCAAATGACCCCCAATTTCAAATGCCTTCCAATTATTATAAGGTAAATTACGCTTGACAAGCTTCATTAAGAAGAATGGATGGTTTTGACATTAAAATGGGCACTCTAGGTGTTTTCCTGGCCCCCACTCACTGCCGACTATGCTGCCCCATTGACTTGCATTGGGTTTCGTGTTTCGGTCGATCCTGACTTTACGTCATAATCGGCCGATTTCACTCGACCCGACTTTTGAGATAGTCGGGTTTCGCGAAACCCGGCTCGACTCTAAAAAGGTCAAGGTCGCTCAACTCTACCTTCTACTATTGAGATGGATCCCGTCAAGGTTAGGGCTTTTTGTGACTGGACACAGCCTGCATCTCTTAAGAGTTTGCAGAAGTTCTTGGGCTTTGCTAATTTCTATCGTCGTTTTATAACTAATTTTTCTAGTGTTGTTAAGCCTTTGACGGATTTGACTAAGAAGGGTGCTGATGTTGCTGATTGGTCTCCTGCGGCTGTGGAGGCCTTTCAGGAACTTAAACGCCGGTTTTCTTCTGCTCCTGTGTTGCGTCAGCCTGATGTTTCGCTTCCTTTCCAAGTTGAGGTTGATGCTTCCGAGATTGGAGCGGGGGCGGTTTTGTCACAGAGAAGCTCCGATTGCTCGGTGATGAAGCCATGTGCGTTCTTTTCTAGAAAATTTTCGCCCGCTGAGCGGAATTATGATGTGGGTAATCGGGAACTTTTGGTCATGAAGTGGGCATTTGAGGAGTGGCGTCATTGGCTGGAGGGTGCTAGACATCGTGTGGTGGTCTTGACTGATCACAAAAATCTGATTTACCTTGAGTCTGCCAGGCGTCTGAATCCTAGACAGGCTCGTTGGTCACTGTTTTTCTCTCGTTTCAATTTTGTGGTTTCATACCTGCCAGGTTCAAAGAATGTGAAGGCGGATGCTCTTTCTAGGAGTTTTGTGCCTGACTCCCCTGGAAATTCTGAGCCCACTGGTATCCTTAGGGATGGGGTGATTTTGTCGGCCGTATTCCCAGACTTGCCACGTGCTTTGCAGGAGTTTCAGGCGGGTAAACCTGATCGTTGTCCGCCTGAGAGACTGTTTGTTCCGGATAGCTGGACCAGTAGAGTCATCTCTGAGGTCCATTCTTCTGCGTTGGCATGTCATCCTGGAATATTTGGTACTAGAGACTTGGTGGCCAGGTCTTTTTGGTGGCCTTCCTTGTCTAGGGATGTGCGTTCTTTTGTGCAGTCTTGTGAGGTTTGTGCTCGGGCTAAGCCTTGCTGTTCTCGAGCCAGTGGATTGTTGTCACCTTTGCCTATCCCGAAGAGGCCTTGGATGCACATTTCCATGGACTTTATTTCGGATCTCCCTGTCTCTCAAAAAATGTCCGTCATCTGGGTTGTGTGTGACCGCTTTTCTAAAATGGTTCATCTTGTACCCTTGCCTAAGTTGCCTTCCTCCTCTGAGTTGGTCCCTCTGTTTTTCCAGAACGTGGTTCGTTTGCATGGGATTCCGGAGAACATCGTTTCTGACAGGGGATCCCAGTTTGTGTCTAGATTTTGGCGGACGTTCTGTGCTAAGATGGGCATTGATTTGTCCTTTTCGTCTGCATTCCACCCTCAGACGAATGGCCAGACGGAGCGAACTAATCAGACCTTGGAAACTTATTTGAGGTGTTTTGTTTCTGCTGATCAGGATGACTGGGTTACCTTTTTGCCGCTGGCCGAGTTTGCCCTTAATAATCGGGCTAGTTCTGCTACCTTGGTTTCTCCTTTCTTTTGTAATTCGGGGTTTCATCCTCGTTTTTCCTCTGGTCAGGTGGAGCCTTCTGATTGTCCTGGAGTGGACATGGTGGTGGATAGGTTGCATCAGATTTGGAGTCATGTGGTGGACAATTTGAAGTTGTCCCAGGAGAAGGCTCAGCAGTTTGCTAATCGCCGTCGCCGCGTGGATCCTCGACTTCGTGTTGGGGACTTGGTGTGGTTGTCTTCTCGTTTTGTTCCTATGAAGGTCTCTTCTCCTAAGTTCAAGCCTCGGTTCATCGGTCCTTATAGGATCTTGGAAATTCTTAACCCTGTGTCGTTTCGTTTGGATCTCCCGGCATCGTTTGCTATTCATAATGTGTTCCATCGGTCGTTGTTGCGGAGGTATGAGGTACCTGTTGTTCCTTCGCCTGAGCCTCCTGCTCCGGTGCTGGTGGAGGGAGAATTGGAGTATGTTGTGGAGAAGATCTTGGATTCTCGTGTTTCCAGACGGAAACTCCAATATTTGGTCAAGTGGAAGGGTTATGGTCAGGAGGATAATTCTTGGGTGGTTGCCTCTGATGTTCATGCTGATGATTTGGTCCGCGCTTTTCATAGGGCTCATCCTGGTCGCCCTGGTGGTTCTCGTGAGGGTTCGGTGACCCCTCCTCAAGGGGGGGGTACTGTTGTGAGTTCTGTTTTTGGGCTCCCTCTGGTGGTTACTGATGGTACTGGGTGATTTGTGTTCTGCTGTCTCTGGTGTCCACCTGTTCTATTAGGATTTGGGAGTTTCCTATTTAACCGGGCTTTCTTGTCATTTCCCCGCCAGCTATCAAGGTTATCAGAGTGTTTTGTTACCTCAGCTTCTGGCTTCAGTAATCTTCAGGACAAGCTAAGTTTTTTATTTTCTTGTTCCACGTTTTGATTTATTTTTGTCTTGTCCAGCTTGCATATAATTGTTTCTTTGCTGCTGGTTGCTCTAGCGGGCTGTAATTGCTCCTCATGTTCCATGAGTTGGAACATGAGTTCAAGTAATTACAGGATGTTTTTTTGAAGGGTTTTTTGCTGACCGCGCAGTTTACTTTTGTATCCTCTGCTATCTAGTTTTAGCGGGCCTCATTTTGCTGAATCTGATTTCATACTGTGTATGTGCCTTCCTCTCATTTCACCGTCATTATATGTGGGGGGCTGCTATTTCTGTGGGGGATTTCTCTGGAGGCAAGAGAGGTCTGTGTTTCTTCTAATAGGGGAAGTTAGATCTTCGGCTGGTGCGAGACGTCTAGGATCAACGTAGGCACGTTCCCCGGCTATTGTTATTTGTGTGTGAAGGGTTTAGGGTCGCGGTCAGCTCAGGTTCCATCACCCTAGAGCTCGTTGGTGCTTGTCCTTTTGTGATTCCCTGCCATTGGAATCATGACAGGTGTTCTTGGATTGATGAACTGTGATGGTTGAGAGGACGAGAAAAAGATTCGTGCATACAAGGCGCACACCCAAAATCACAAGACAATGTTGAAATTATGTGCAATATTTATTAGTAGACATAATAAAACCATTAAAAGACAGAACACATAGCCAGAAGTCCCATATGGCTATGACATATCAATATAATGTCAAGGCAAAGTGCAGCATATATATGTGTGCACACATGGATAATTAGCCCTGGAAAACAATATCAATGCCAATAAATCTTAAATCACATGAAGTCTCACACCGGGCGTCCCCAGGGAGACAGAAGAAAAGGGAACTTAATGCAAGATCACAATAAATCCTGATATAGAACTATAGACCCCTCATAGCAAGTAGAAAAGTGAGCAGTTCCCTGGTTGTGTAAGAAATAGAGGAACGCTGAAAACAATTGCAAAAAGAGAGGGAAAAAGAGAAAAAAAAAAGAGGACGCCAGGATGAGAAAGCCTTTCGATTTACCAGATGAATCAGTGAAATGGGCGTCAGGGCATGAAGTTCAGGGGTCAATAGCCAAGGGACCAAAGCGATGTGGGGAGCCCGACGCGTATCGCTGCAACCAGCAGCTTCGTCAGGGGAAGTGTGCTGGGGAAGGGGATCAATCAACCTTAAATAGTGGAGGCATAACATGTGGCTGGTGTGTGGGGAGCAGAGCGGTGAAAAGCCGGAAGACTGTCCTGGCCAGGATAGACGCATGCGCAGAGAGAAAACAAACCCTTTCATGTGTGAGGAATATAGAAATATCAAGTGCACAGAGACCATTGAACAGAGGGCCCATATTTGCTAGTAGACTGGCGCCTATACCATGAGGCAAATGATGCTGATAGAAAGCGCAGCATAAAAAATATATATATGTGGGCAAAGGGTGGCCATTTAAAACAGTCTATGTACCAACAACCCCTATAATAAGGGGAACCATATAACATATAGTGGGTTTTTACCCCCCATATGCTCAAATCTGCCAATAGAAAGCGCAAAAAAAAATATGGGCCCAGGGGGAGAAAAAAAAAACACAATTGAAAGTGCCTATGTGCCAGCAGCCCCTATGATAAAGGGTTTCGTATAATGAGACCCACCATGGTGGGTGGTGCTGAACAGTACACTAGGTAAAATTATAAGTAAAGAAAATGAGAAATATAAGAGAAAAAAAAGGGGGAAAAATAAAAATAAAAATGGACAAGCAAAAAATTAAAAAGTAAAAATAACATAGAAAAAAAGAGCTAAGGTACATAAAAATAAATTGAATGAAAATATGTAATGTAAATGTGCACATATAAATCACACATTACACATGAGCACATTGCGCATAAAGAAAAAAAGACAAAAAAAACAACACAAAAAAAAAACCTATATAGCATACAAAATACAATAAATAACAAGTAAATGAAGACATTATCCCAAAAAGCTTGTGTAAAGGTGCTCCTCATTAAGGCCATTGGGAGCTAGGCTTCGTAGGTTGAAGATCCAGTGTGATTCAGTTTGAAGTAAAAGTTTCTTGAGATTTCCGCCTCTAGTATTCAGGTGAACCCTCTGTAAACCAAAAAATCGAATATTAGTGACCGACCCACCGTGTTTGGTCAAAAAATGGGAGGCCACCGGGGTTAGGGTCTTACCCTTTTTGGCATCAGAGGACGTTAAATGTATTGTGGAAAGGTGCTTCTGTGCTCTTTTCCTGAATTCCTGAGAGGTTTGACCTATAAAGACCCTGCTGCAGGGGCAAATGATAGCATAAATGATGTTAGTGGTCTTGCAGTTAATATACGACCTTAAATGATGAATTTTCTGGTCAGTTGGGATTGGTAAAGAAATCCTTAGTGACCGGAACATAGGGACAGACACTGCAATCCCCACAAGGGAAAGACCCCCTCAAGCGGGTACCCCGATTCAGTCTGATGGAAGGACGGATAAAGTGGCTCCTTGTCAAAATATCCCCCAAATTGGGGGCCCTCTTAGCAGTCATGAGGGGACGAGGGGCTACAAGAGGCAAAGTTTGATCATCCGTAGTAAGTATGTCCCAGTGGGTCGTAAGATTGTTTCTCACCTGACTTCATTGGTCATTATAGTCCAAGATGAAACGGATAAATTTGTCCTTGGAACGTTTGTTGGAAGAAAGTAACGAATCCTGGCTATGCCCCCTGGTCCTTTGAAATGCAGAAGAGATCAATTTCTTGGGGTAGCCACGTTCTCGAAACCTGGTCGTAAGGATTCTAGATTGCACAGAAAAATCTTCATCCAAAGTACAATTATGGCGAATTCGCAAGAATTGGCCGACAGGAATACCCCTTTTGGTGTGGTGGGGGTGGAAGCTATCGTACCTGAGTAAACTGTTTGTTGCTGTGGGTTTATAAATGCTGCACTTTGCCTTGACATTATATTGATATGTCATAGTCATATGAAACTTCTGTCTTTTAACCCCTTCCCGACCTTTGACGCCACGTATGCGTCATTTAAGTCGGTGCCAATCCGACCCATGACGCCTATGTGGCGTCATGGAAAGATCGCGTCCCTGCAGATCGGGTGAAAGGGTTAACTCCCATTTCACCCGATCTGCAGGGACAGGGGGAGTGGTAGTTTAGCCCAGGGGGGGTGGCTTCACCCCCCCGTGGCTACGATCGCTCTGATTGGCTGTTGAAAGTGAAACTGCCAATCAGAGCGATTTGTAATATTTCACCTATTATAACCGGTGAAATATTACAATCCAGCCATGGCCGATGCTGCAATATCATCGGCCATGGCTGGAAACACTAATGTGCCCCCACCCCACCGATCGCCCCCCCAGCCCGGTACACTGCTCCTCCGTCCTGTGCTCCGCTCCCCCCGTGCTCTTGTCCGCTCCCCCCGTGCTCCAATCACCCTCCCCGTGCTCCAATCACCCCCCCTGCACTCCGATCCACCCCCCGTGCTCCGTTCCACCCCCCGTGCTCCGTTCCACCCCCCCGTGCTCCGTTCCACCCCTCCCGCGCTCCGATCCCCCCCCCCCGTGCTCCCCCCCACCCCATCATACTTACCGATCCTGCCGGGGTCCGTCCGTCTTCTCCCCGGGCGCCGCCATCTTCCAAAATGGCGGGCGCATGCGCAGTGCGCCCGCCGAATCTGCCGGCCGGCAGATTCGTTCCAAAGTGAATTTTGATCACTGAGATAGATTATAACTCAGTGATCAAAATAAAAAAAATAATAAATGACCCCCCCCCCCCTTTGTCACCCCCATAGGTAGGGACAATAAAAAAATAAAGAGTTTTTTTTTCCACCAATGTTAGAATAGGGTTAGGGTTAGGGGTAGGGTTAGGGGTGGGGTTAGGGCTAGGGTTAGGGGTAGGGTTAGGGGTAGGGTTAGGGGTAGGGTTAGGGGTAGGGTTAGGGCTAGGAGTAGGGTTAGGGGTAGGGTTAGGGCTAGGGTTAGGGCTAGGGTTAGGGCTAGGGTTAGGGTATGTGCACACGTATTCTGGTCCTCTGCGGATTTTTCAGCTGCGGATTTGATAAATCCGCAGTGCTAAACCACTGCGGATTTATGGCGGATTTACCACGTTTTTTCTGCGCATTTCACTGCGGTTTTACAACTGCGATTTTCTATTGGAGCAGTTGTAAAACTGCTGCGGAATCCGCACAAAGAAGTGACATGCTGCGGAATGTAAACCGCTGCTTTTCCGTACAGTTTTTCTGCAGCATGTGTACAGCGATTTTTGTTTCCCATATGTTTACATTGAACTGTAAACTCATGGGAAACTGCTGCGGATCCGCAGCGTTTTCCGCAGCGTGTGCACATACCTTTAGAATTAGGCTATGTGCACACGGTGCGGATTTGGCTGCGGATCCGTAGCGGATTGGCCGCTGCGGAATCGCAGCAGTGTTCCATTAGGTTTACAGTTCCATGTAAACATATGGAAACCAAATCCGCTGTGCCCATGGTGCGGAAAATACAGCGCGGAAACGCTGCGTTGTATTTTCCGCAGCATGTCAATTCTTTGTGCGGATACCGCAGCGTTTTACACCTGTTCCTCAATAGGAATCCACAGGTGAAATCCGCACAAAAAACACTGGAAATCCACGGAAAATCCGCAGGTAAAACGCAGTGCCTTTTACCCGCGGATTTTTCAAAAATGATGCTGAAAAATCTCACACGAATCCGCAACGTGGGCACATAGCCTTAGGGTTAGGGTTGGAATTAGGGTTGTGTTTAGGGTTCGGGGTGTGTTGGGGTTAGGGTTGTGATTAGGGTTATGGCTACAGTTGGGATTAGAGTTAGGGGTGTGTTGGGGTTAGTGTTGGAGGTAGAATTGAGGGGTTACCACTGTTTAGGCACATCAGGGGTCTCCAAACGCAACATGGCGCCACCATTGATTCCAGCCAATCTCGTATTCAAAAAGTCAAATGGTGCTCCCTCAATTCCGAGCCCTGACGTGTGCCCAAACAGTGGTTTACCCCCACATATGGGGTACCAGCATACTCAGGATAAACTGCGCAACAATTACTGGGGTCCAATTTCTCCTGTTACCTTTGTGAAAATAAAAAAATGCTTGCTAAAACATCATTTTTGAGGAAAGAAAAATGATTTTTTATTTTCACGGCTCTGCATTGTAAACGTCTGTGAAGCACTTGGGGGTTCAAAGTGCTCACCACATATCTAGATAAGTTCCGTTGGGGGTCTAGTTTCTAAAATGGGGTCACTTGTGGGGGGTTTCTACTGTTTAGGCACACCAGGGGCTCTGCAAACGCAACGTGACGCCCGCAGACCATTCCATCAAAGTCTGCATTTCAAAAGTCACTACTTCCCTTCTGAGCCCCGACGTGTGCCCAAACAGTAGTTTACCCCCACATATGGGGTATCAGCGTACTCAGGAGAAACTGAACAACAACTTTTGGGGTCCAATTTCTCCTGTAACCCTTGGGAAAATAATAAATTCTGGGCTAAATAATTATTTTTGAGGAAAGAAAACGTATTTATTATTTTCACGGCTCTGCATTATAAACTTCTATGAAGCACTTGGGGGTTTAAAGTGCTCACCACACATCTAGATAAGTTCCTTTCGGGGTCTAGTTTCCAAAATGGGGTCACTTGTGGGGGGTTTCTACTGTTTAGCCACATCAGGGGCTCTGCAAACGCAATGTGACGCCCGCAGAGCATTCCATCAAAGTCTGCATTTCAAAACGTCACTACTTCAATTCTGAGCCCCGGCATGTGCCCAAACAGTAGTTTACCCCCACATATGGGGTATCACCGTACTCAGGAGAAACTGGACAACAAATATTGGGGTCAAATTTCTCCTGTTACCCTTGGGAAAATTAAAACATTCTGGGCTAAATAATTATTTTTGAGGAAGGAAAACGTATTTATTATTTTCACGGCTCTGCATTATAAACTTCTGTGAAGCACTTGGGGGTTCAAAGTGCTCACCACACATCTAGATAAGTTCCTTTCGGGGTCTAGTTTCCAAAATGGGGTCACTTGTGGGGGGTTTCTACTGTTAAGCCACATCAGGGGCTCTGCAAACGCAACGTGACGCCCGCAGAGCATTCCATCAAAGTCTGCATTTCAAAACAAGTAGACAACATCACAACAACACAGGTGATAAAGACCATACCTAGATGTAATAAGGCGACTAAACACAGACCAATTGGCTCATGGGGTATATGCGCTAGTAATGCCTAGAAAAAAATCAAAAAATCGTGCCATATTTTTTTATTTTTTTTTATTTTTTTTTTATTTTTATTTTATCTTTTTGCAGCCCACATATATATATTGTTTCGCAGCTCATATGCCTTTTTTTTCCCCTCCTCTTTGTGAGGGTGGGTTTTATTATGAGCCCCTTTTTGTATACTGGCACTTATATATACATCGTTGCCACGGACGCATTAGTCCTTACGTCCCTATTCTAGTATATGGCATGTTGCCATATCTGCTATTCCTTTGTGGTCTTTGCGCATGTGCGGTCTATTCTGGGTCGCTACTCATCGGCGCAGGCGCCATGCGCCTTGGTTATTTTTCCTCTGTTATCCCTTTAAGGGCTCTTTGCGCACGCGCGGCTCTCTCCGGCTCGCTAGTCATCGGCGCAGGCGCTTTTGCGCCTTGGTTACCATCTCTTGGACGCTTGCTGACGTTATGCGCTGTGGCGCTCTATGTGAGTCATTTCTGCAGCTTGTTTCCTATGTGCTTATGTTTACCTGCTAATTGCACGCCTGCTGATGTTGAGTGTTGGTGCTCTATCCTTACCTCTCCTGCAACTTGTTTCCCAGTTGTTTATGGTCCTCCTACCTCATGCCGCCGGCCCACACAGGAACTGGATTAGGTTAATCTGTTAATAGTATTTAAGGCTGATAGACAGCTCAACTGGCACCTTCCCTGACGAAGCCTGGTCTGCCAGGCGATACGCGTGGGGACATCGTACCACCAGGTTGTATTATTATGGGGGGTTTCCTCCTATTTATGCTTTAAATATCTAGTGATATTATTGTATATTGGTGGCTTCTCAGCCCTTTCTTTGGCTCATATCTTGCCTATTTTTATTGTTATAGATTAAATCTTTGTGCCTTATTTTCACTATTTTTTAAATGGTTCTTTAGGGACCTATATGGCACGATTTTTTGATTTTTTTCTAGGCATTACTAGCGCATATACCCCATGAGCCAATTGGTCTGTGTTTAGTCGCCTTATTACATCTAGGTATGGTCTTTATCACCTGTGTTGTTGTGATGTTGTCTACTTGTTTTTAATTGTGTTTTTATCGTTTTGTAGTGTGTTTTTTTGATCTGTTAATAAAATCAGTCTATTTATCTTATTTATTTTGTTTGTATTCTTTGATGGAGTGCGTATTTTTGCAGTAATGCTTTTCTTTTTTGTTACATAGTTCATGTTTATTGCTGCTTCCGCACCCTCATAGTTTTGTATCTATTGGCATTTGTTATTAGCAGTGCGCTCGACTCTTTTGCTTATTGCATTTCAAAACGTCACTACTTCACTTCCGAGCCCCGGCATGTGCCCAAACAGTGGTTTACCCCAACATATGGGGTATCAGCATACTCAGGAGAAACTGGACAACAACTTTTGGGGTCAAATTTCTCCTGATACCCTTGGGAAAATAAAAAATTGCAGGCTAAAAGATCATTTTTGAGAAAATAATTTTTTTTTTTATTTTCATGGCCCTGCGTTATAAACTTCTGTGAAGCACTTGGGGGTTCAAAGTCCTCACCACACATCTAGATTAGTTCCTTTGGTGGACTAGTTTCCAAAATGGGGTCATTTCTGGGGGATCTCCAATGTTTAGGCACACAGGGGCTCTCCAAACGTGACATGGTGTTCGCTAATGATTGGAGCCAATTTTCCATTTAAAAAGCCAAATGGCGTGCCTTCCCTTCCGAGCCCTGCCGTGCGCCCAAACAGTGGTTTACCCCCACATATGGGGTATCAGCGTACTCAGGACAAACTGGACAACAACATTTGGGGTCCAATTTCTCCTATTACCCTTTGGCAAAATAGGAAATTCCAGGCTAAAAAATCATTTTTGAGGAAAGAAAAATTATTTTTTATTTTCATGGCTCTGCGTTATAAACTTCTGTGAAGCACCTGGGGGTTTAAAGTGCTCAATATGCATCTAGATAAGTTCCTTGGGGGGTCTAGTTTCCAAAATGGGGTCACTTGTGGGGGAGCTCCAATGTTTAGGCACACAGGGGCTCTCCAAACGCGACATGGTGTCCGCTAACAATTGGAGCTAATTTTCCATTCAAAAAGTCAAATGGCGCGCCTTCCCTTCCGAGCCCTGCCGAGTGCCCAAACAGTGGTTTACCCCCACATATGAGGTATCGGCGTACTCGGGAGAAATTGCCCAACAAATTTTATGATCCATTTTATCCTATTGCCCATGTGAAAATGAAAAAATTGAGGCGAAAAGAATTTTTTTGTGAAAAAAAAGTACTTTTTCATTTTTACAGATCAATTTGTGAAGCACCTGAGGGTTTAAAGTGCTCACTAGGCATCTAAATAAGTTCCTTGGGGGGTCTAGTTTCCAAAATGGGGTCACTTGTGGGGGAGCGCCAATGTTTAGGCACACAGGAGCTCTCCAAACGCGACATGGTGTCCGCTAATGATGGAGATAATTTTTCATTCAAAAAGTCAAATGGCGCTCCTTTCCTTCCGAGCCTTACCATGTGCCCAAACAGTGGTTTACCCCCACATATGAGGTATCAGTGTACTCAGGAGAAATTGCCCAACAAATTTTAGGATCCATTTTATCCTGTTGCCCATGTGAAAATGAAAAAATTGAGGCTAAAAGAATTTTTTTGTGAAAAAAAAGTACTTTTTCATTATTACGGATCAATTTGTGAAGCACCTGGGGGTTCAAAGTGCTCACTATGCATCTCGATAAGTTCCTTGGGGCGTCTAGTTTCCAAAATGGGGTCACTTGTGGGGGAGCTCCAATTTTTAGGCACACGGGGGCTCTCCAAACATGACATGGTGTCTGCTAAAGAGTGGAGCCAATTTTTGATTCAAAAAGTCAAATGGCGCTCCTTCCCTTCCAAGCCCTGCCGTGCGCCCAAACAGTGGTTTACCCCCATATATTAGGTATCAGCGTACTCAGAACAAATTGGACAACAACTTTCATGGTTCAGTTTCTCCTTTTACCATTGGGAAAATAAAAAAATTGTTGCTAAAATATAATTTTTGTGACTAAAAAGTTAAATGTTCATTTTTTCCTTCCATGTTGCTTCTGCTGTTGTGAAGCACCTGAAGGGTTAATTAACTTCTTGAATGTGGTTTTGAGTACCTTGAGCGGTGCAGTTTTTAGAATGGTGTCACTTTTGGGTATTTTCAGCCATATAGACCCCTCAAACTGACTTCAAATGTGAGGTGGTCCCTAAAAAAAATGGTTTTGTAAATTTCGTTGTAAAAATGAGAAATCGCTGGTCAAATTTTAACCCTTATAACTTCCTAGCAAAAAAAATTTTGTTTCCAAAATTGTGCTGATGTAAAGTAAACATGTGGGAAATGTTATTTATTAACTATTTTGTGTCACATAACTCTCTGGTTTAACAGAATACAAATTCAAAATGTGAAAATTGCGAAATTTTAAAAATTTTCGCCAAATTTCCGTTTTTATCACAAATAAACGCAGAATTTATTGACCTAAATTTACCACTAACATGAAGCCCAATATGTCACGAAAAAGCAATCTCAGAACCGCTAGGATCCGTTGAAGCGTTCCTGAGTTATTACCTCATAAAGGGACACTGGTCAGAATTGCAAAAAACGGCAAGGTCTTTAAGGTCAAAATAGGCTGGGTCATGAAGGGGTTAATGGTTTTATTATGTCTACTAATAAATATTGCACATAATTTCAATATTGTCTTGTGATTTTGGGTGTGCGCCTTGTATGCACGGATTTTTTTCTCCTAATCTCCACGTTTAGCCTCTCTGTGCACGAGGCAGCAGCCCCATTCATATTAGTCCTTATTTAGACATGCCCTATAGTTGTGCTCTTTACCTTTTTTTGTTCTTGAACTGTGATGGCTAGGCGCTAGACATAGCTTTTTCCTTGGTGGCCAAAAAGTTCAATTTTTGTGTCATCTGACCACAGCACAAATCCTCGATACATTTGAGGAGTCTACCACATGTCTTATGGCAAACTCAAAACAAGCCTTAAAATTTTTTGTGTGCAAGTAAAGTCTTTTTTCTGCCCACTCCTCGATAAATGAGTATCTTGCTTATTGTGGAAATATGGATAGATACTCCAGTCTCTGCTTGGGAACTTTGCAGCTCCTTCAGGCAGGGCTGCCACTAGGAATTTCAGGGCCCCATGCTGGCAACAGTTTAAGGGCCCCCTTGAGAGTACACCCAGGCCCCAGCCCCGTCTCCTCCCCTCGAACAATGCACAGTCCCACCTCCCTCTCTTGGAAAAACTCCACCTCTGCATCACATCCTCACCAATCACACATTAACAGTTCCCATCACCACATACATAACAAGCAGCTTTTGTTTTGGCCAGAAAATTTTTTAATCCAACACCATGACAAGATAGACTCTTTTGGCCGGGCTCTACTCTACTATAGCTTACTAAACATTTGTTAAAATATCCAATACAATTTCGGTATATTTTTATTTATTTTTAATTTTTTTAAATGACCAATAATATCACAAACAAGGAACAAATACCACTGCACCATGACCAGACCACATATTACCACCATATAGTGATCAAATAATACCACATACAAGTAACAAAAACTGCCACACCATGACCAGACCACAGATTACTACCACATGGTGACTGAAAAATACTACATACAATGAACAAATACTGCCACACCATGTCCAATACATATTACCACCACAGTGACCCAATGATAGCACATACAAAGGCACAAATGCCACCACACCATGGCCACACCACATACTACCACAACATAGTGACTGAATACTACAATACTGATCATTAATAAAAATACACAATACTAATATCACCGTAAGTGCCATTATACACAGGAGATCTATATGTAGTTTAAGTGCACAGGTAATACAGTGATCGCTGGTGACATTATATACAGGAGCTCTGAATATAGTGTCAGTGTACAGGTAATACAGTGATCACCGGTGACATTATACACAGGAGCTCTGTGTATAATGTCAGTGTACAGGTAATACAGTGATCACCAGTTAATAATAATAATAATAATAATCTTTATTTATATAGCGCCAACATATTCCGCAGCGCTTTACAGTTTAACAGTTTCAAACACAACAGTCATAGGTAACAATGTTAACAATTCAGTAATAAAGCAAAATAAGACGACCCTGCTCGTGAGAGCTTACAATCTACAATGAGGTAGGGGAGATACAAAGTACAGGTGTGTATTTACAATGATGTATTTACAATGATGGTCCAGCCATCTTCAGGGGGTGGGGGGTAGATGGAGATAGCGAATGGGCTACACACACACAAACATAAAATGACTGATTAGGGAACGTGATAGGCCGCTCTGAACAAATGAGTTTTGAGCGAGCGCCTAAAACTATGCAAGTTGTGGATGGTCCTAATATCTTGGGGTAGAGCATTCCAGAGGATTGGCGCAGCACGGGAGAAGTCTTGGAGTCGGGAGTAGGAGGTACGGATTAGTGCAGAGGTTAGACGAAAGTCGTTTGCAGAGCGCAGCGGTCGGCTAGGCCGATAGACAGAAATGAGGGAGGAGATGTAAGGGGGTGCCGCACTGTGGAGAGCTTTGTGGGTGAGAACAAGTACTTTGAATTGTATCCTGTAATGAATGGGCAGCCAGTGTAACGACTGGCGAAGAGCGGACACGTCCGAGTAACGATTAGCCAGATGGACAACCCTGGCTGCTGCAGTTACATTATACACAGGAGCTCTGTATATAGTGTCAGTGTACAGGTAATACAGTGATCACCGGTGACATTATATGCAGGAGCTCTGTATATAGTGTCAGTGTACAGGTAATAAAGTGATTACCAGTGACATTATATACAGGAGCCCAAGCCAATTTCTCTAATAATTTGTCTTATTCTTCCGCAGCACATGAAAAAAAAAACCTGATTCTACTCATCTTTCTCCGCTCCCATGCCACGCAGGAGCCGCCAGCTGACTTCGGCATCCCCGCCATCCAGGGCTGCCACTACGAATTTCGGGGCCCCATACTGGCAAAATTTTCGAGGCCCCCTTGAGACTCCGCCCAGGATCCACCCCAGCCACGCCTCCACCCCTTGAACTGTCCACACTGTCAAAAGATTTTTAAAGCCGCCACCACGATAGGGTCGGGCCCTACCCTACTGTAACCTATTAAACATTTGCTAAAGTATCCAATACAATTTAGATATGTTTTTATTTATTTTAAAATTTTTAAAATGACTAATACCACATACAGGGGACAAATACCACCGCACCATGACCAGACCACATATTACCACCATATGATCACCAATAATGCCACACACAGGGGATAAATACCACCGCACCATGACCAGACCACCTATTACCACCACATATTACCACCACATAGTGACCAAATAATAGCACATGTAAGGAACAAATACCGCCACACCATGGCCGGACAACATATTACCACCTCATAGTGACTGAATACTACAATACTGATCAGTAATAAAAAAAACACAACACAATACTAATATCACCATAAGTGCCAGTATTCACAGGAGATCTGTACTTAGTATGCAGTGTCTGTGTACAGGTAATACAGTGATCACTAGTGACATTATACACTGGTGCTCTGTATATAGTGTATAATGTAAAGGTAATTCAGTGATCACTGGTGACATTGTACACAGGACCACTGTATATAGTATTCAGTGTATAGCATCAGTGTATAGCATCAGTGTACAGGTAACACACTGACTCACCAGTGACATCTCTAGGTGAAGTCCTTCATCTTTGCTTTTAATCTTCATCCAGCACAGACCGCCGTCACTTCATTCAGCCAGGGCTCGACTGCAGGAAACAACAGTTATCTAGAGCACCGCTTGCTGAGCACATTACTTATTTTTTCCCAAATTCTAAACTACAACAGATGAAGAAAAAAAGCAACAGTGTTGATCTGCACAGTAACAGGACCGCCCCACCCCATTTAAAACAGTATCCTCAAAAAATAAAATAAATACATTACTGTAGTAATAATATCCCTAATTAGTCCCTATGGTAACAATATTCCCCATCCTGGCCCCTGTGTGTCTCATTCCTGGCTCCAGCCACATGTTCTCCTATCCTGCCCCATATGATCTCCCCATCCCGCCCCATGATCCTGCCCCATCTGTTCCATGATCCTGCCCCATCTGTCTCCATCCTACACCACCTGTCTCCATCCTGCCCCATCTGTCTCCATCCTGCCCCATATTCCTGCCCGATCTGTTTCCATTCTGCCCCGTGTCTGCATTCTGCCCCAGTGTCTGCAGTCTGCCCCTTTGTCTCCAATCTGCCCACTGTCTCCATTCTGCCCCGTGTCACCATTCTGCCCCCGTGTACCCAATCCTGCTCCCGTGCTTGTGTCTCCATCCTGAAACACTGCGGCTTGCTGCTTTCAATTACAATAATAAAAAATAAAGAAAAACTTTCTTCTTACCTGGCTGCGCTCCTGCGGCGAAGAGAAGATCCCTCCCGGCGTTCCAGCGCACACTCGCCCGCGAATGACAATTACATCATACGCCGGCGATGCACGCTGACGTCAGCTGCCAGCCTCCGATTGGCTCGCAGCTTTAACCATTGCCTTGCGGTCCCGCATGGGCAGTAGTGCCCTGATGGCGGCCCAGCCATCATCACTCATGACATCACTGCCATATGCCTCCCAGTCATAGGCACATCGAGGTCAGATGCTGAACGCAAATTGGTCAGGGGTGTGTACTGCAACCCAGGGAGGTGGCTGATCCCCTGCGCTGCAAGAATGTGCATCCAAGGATGCAGATCGAGCTGAAATATTCACTGGTCTCAGTGGCCTCACTCCATCTCTGGGCCTGATGAAGCTGGCAATTTGTCTGTCCCTGAGAAATCTACGTTAAGTGATAATTACCTTTACACACACTGTCTACTGTGTCTCAGGTACTAATATTATACACTGCTTAAAAAGATAAAGGGAACACTAAAATCCCACATTCTAGATATCACTGAATTAAATATACCAGTTGTAAATCTTTATTCATTACATAGTGGAATGTGTTGAGAAGAATAAAACCTAAAAATGATCAATGTACTGTAAATCACAACTAATATCCCATGGAGGTCTGGAGTTGGAATGATGCTCAAAATCAAAGTGGAAAATGAAGTTACAGGCTGATCCAACTTCAGTGGAAATGCCTCAAGACAAGGAAATGATGCTCAGTAGTGTGTGTGGCCTCCACGTGCCTGTATGATCTCTCTACAACGCCTGGGCATGCTCCTGATGAGGCGGTGGATGGTCTCCTGAGGGATCTCCTCCCAGACCTGGACTAAAGTATCTGCCAACTCCTGGACAGTCTGTGGTGCAACGTGATGGTTGGTGGATGGAGTGAGACATGATGTCCCAGATGTGCTCAAGTAGATTCAGGTCTGGGGAATGGATGGGCCACTCCATAGCTTCAATGCCTTCATCTTGCAGGAACTGCTGACACATTCCAGCCACATGAGGTCTGGCATTGTCCTGCATATATGGTCTCAGAAAGGGGTCTGAGGATCTCATCTCGGTACCAAATAGCAGTCAGGCTACCTCTCGCGAGCACAGGTAGGGCTTTCCATCGGTTGTCTATTCCATTTGCACAAAAGCATGTGGAATTGATTGTTAATTAGTGTTGCTTCCTAAGTGGACAGTTTGATTTCACAGAAGTTTGATTTACTTGGAGTTATATTCTGTCGTTTAAATGTTCCCTTTATTTTTTTGAGCAGTCTATCTATCTATCTATCTATCTATCTATCTAAGAAATAGAAAAATAGAGCAGCACATTCAGCATGGAAAGAAGAAAGAATCTGGGTGTAAAAGAGCCAGGGCCAGCGTCAGCCCCCGGCGCACCTGGGCAAGTGTCGGGGCCCTAGTGAGATGGGGGGCCCATTCATGGTACGTTACACTGAGGCTCCGTGCTTAGGGGCAGGGAGCTGCCTAAGGCCCCCACTCCCCCAGGGTCCCTCAGCTATCGCCACATCACACAGCCGCTATATGGGGCCCCTATGAGGCAGAGCAGCCCGCCTCCCGCCAGCGCCGACTCCCCCGCCACCGTATTGAATTATACTGGCGTCTGCCGGTACAGTTCAAAGCAATGATGGAGGAGAGAACATCAGCTAACACTCCCTCTCCCATCATTCCCTGCTCTGCCTTTGACACTGCGGGTGCGTGATGACGTCATCGCGCACTTACTGTGTGCCAGGCAGTGCAGCCGCTGAGACTGGAGCAGGGAGCAGCACGGTGCAGGCATGAGGAGAGGTGGAGGAGTGTGTGTTTTTTTTTTACTATAACAGTGAATACTGGACTGTGGGGCCATTCTCGGGTGGGAAGATGCGGGATGTGCTATATGCTACATGGCTGTGCTATATGCTACTTGGGCTGTGCTCTATGCTACATGGGCTGTGCTATATGCTATGTGGGCTGTGTTATATACTACGTGGGCTGTATTATATGCTACGTTGCTGTGCTATATACTACGTGGGCTGTGTTAAATGCTACGTGGCTGTGCTATATGCTATGTGGGCTGTGTTATATGCTATGTGGGCTGTGCTATATGCTACGTGGGCTCTGTTATATGCTACGTGGCTGTGCTATATGCTACGTGGCTGTGCTATGTACTACGTGGCTGTGCTATATACTACTTGGCTGTGCTATATACTACGTGGGCTGTTCTATATGCTACGTGGGCTGTGCTATATACTACATGGCTGTGTTATATGCTACGTGGGCTGTGCTATATGCTGCGTGGGCTGTGCTATATACTACGTGGGCAGTGCTATATACTACGTGGGCTGTGCTATTTGCTACATGGGCTGTGCTATTTGCTACGTGGGCTGTGTTATATGCTACATGGCTGTGCTATATACTGTGTGGGCTCTGTTACATGCTACGTGGGCTGTGCTATATACTATGTGGCTGTGCTATATACTACATGGCTGCGCTATATGCTACGTGGGCTGTGTTATATACTACGTGGGCTGTGCTATATACTACGTGGCTGTGCTATATACTACGTGGCTGTGCTATATACTACGTGGGCTGTGCTATGTACTACATGACTGCTATATACTACGTGGACTGTGTTATATACTACGTCGGCTGTTCTATATGCTATGTGGGCTGTGCTATATGCTACGTGGCTGTGCTATGTACTACATGGCTGTGCTATATACTACATGGCTGTGCTATATACTACGTGGGATGTTCCATATGCTATGTGGGCTGTGTTATATGCTACATGGCTGTGCTATATACTGCGTGGGCTGTGTTATATACTATGGGGCTGTGCTATATAATACATGGCTGTGCTATATGCTACATGGGCTGTTATATACTACGTGGGATGTGATATATACTACGTGGGCTGTGCTATATACGTGGCTGTGCTATATGCTACGTGGGCTGTGCTATTTGCTACGTGGCTGTGCTATATACTATGTGGGCTGTTATATGCTATGTGGGCTGTGCTAAGTACTACATGGGCTTTGTTATATGCTACATGGCTATGCTATATACTATGTGGGCTGTGTTACATGCTACATGGGCTGTTATATACTATGTGGCTGTGTTACATACTATATGGCTGTGCTATATGCTACATCGGCTTTGTTATATACTACATGGGTTGTGCTATATACTACGTGGCTGTGCTATATGCTACGTGGACTGTACTATGTACTACATGACTGTGCTATATACTACATGGGCTGTGTTATATACTACGTGGGCTGTTCTTTATAATACGTGGCTGTGCTATATGCTACGTGGGCTGTGCTATATACTATATGACTGTGCTATATGCTGCGTGAGCTGTGTTACATACTATGTAGCTGTGCTATATACTACGTGGGCTGTGTTATATACTACGTGGGCTGTGTTATATGCTACGTGGCTGTGCTATACACTACGTTCCTCTTCCTTTTTTTTTTTTTCCCTGTGCCATGTATTTTTTTATATAGATTTATTACTTACTATATATATTTGGCATTTTGGAGTTTCCTTTTCATGCATTTATATTCATGTATTGGCTACATTGCACAGTGTCTGTGTTTTTATAGCCTCTGGTCCCTATTTACCTCTGTCTGTTTTTTATTTATCTTCCTTTGCCGCGCCCTGCAGCTTATATTGTTATGATGTTACAAGCAAACTCTTTGTCACCGCCCTTGTACCTGTGATCCGGAGCGGGCAATGTATGCGCGTTTGTGCGTCCTCCCCCTTTCACCCACGGTGGCGTCTTCATTATGTGGTGAGTCCCCTATCTCCATGGATACCTGTGATCCGTCACCGGTAGCTCATGTGCGCTGGCGCTTCCTCCCCCTCTCATCCACGGCGGCGTCTGCATGTTGCGGTGTGTTTACAGTTTCTATGGGAACTTTCCCAGCACTCCCAGCTTCATGATGCCGGCCTGTATGATTGGGCGATGTGGGCTCCGCCCACATGCGCTCGTCAGACGTGGCCGGGGAGGGGCTTTTTTTTTTTTTCTGGCTCCACACAGGTGCTTAGTTTGGGATTGCACATGGGACTATATAAGGCTCTGGTTTGACACATTATCACACTGCCCCTTGAAAAAGCAGCAGCGAAACGTGCGTTGGGGTATCTGTGCGGTGGGTCACGGCGTCCACGGGTAAGATATGCCTATCATTTCATCCCTATGTACTTTTGGCGTTGCACTGTCAGCTTTATTATAATGTGGCTAAGTAATTACATGTTACTTCCCACTCACATCCTGGTCTGTTTTTGCCTGTGATATGTGGCGTACTCTATCCCCATTTATCTTAGTGGATTTCCATTAGGTTGCTCTGTCCTCCATACATGCCATGTGATATGACATTCTGCCTCTATATTTATTGTGCATTTTTTGGTATGTAGACTTATCATATATTTGTGAGCGCCTCTTTTTTATTGGATTGCCGGCCCCTGCCAGTTTGTATCATCATTCTGTAGACCTGTCCAGTTTTGTTTGTTTTCTTTGTTTTTATGTTTTGTACTTGTGTGTTTGGCTTTAATATTTGTACTTTAATAAAGTTATATATTTTTATACACCTTTTTTTTGCCTTACACTATTTATTTTTTTGTAGCATTTTTGGTTATGTTTTGGAATTTAAAAGCTCTGGTTTTTTCATATGTTCACTACGTGGCTGTGCTGTATACTACGTGGCTGTGCTATGTACTATACCTTCAAAAACCTGGAGCCGGCCCTGAAAAGAGCTTCCAGAGGCATATACCAAACCATGCATGTAGTAGTCCAAAAAAGGAAGCAGCACATCACTGTCTGTGAATAAGGAGCTATTTTATTTAGCCCATGATGGCCATCATGTGCTAAATAAAGTAGTTTTTTTATTCACAGACAGTGATGTGCTGCTTCCTTTTTTGGACTACTATCTATCTATCTATATGTATGTATAAGTCTATTCTAACCTGTCATTGTGATTTTACTGTGCTCAGCAGATGAATTGTGGCTTTTCAAAGGACATCGGTGCGTAAAAATTGGACACAACTCACATGGTCCGTGTGATATCCGAATTGTTCTCAAATCCATAGGTTTGCATTGGCAAATCTCGTGCAATATACTCGGATAATCGCAGCATGTTTACACGTACATCGAATACACCTGAGGAAAAAAAACGCTGATGTGAGCTGCCCTATAAACACTGGGCCGAGGGCTGTGGATGTTTCCTTACATAGCACTTGGCCGTATTCTACGGTAGTGTGACTCCAGCCTTAAACTCTGTGCCGTCTCCAAGTTCAGTGCAGGTGTTACCACCATATCCCTCAACAAACCTTCTTTACAGAGGTATTTGCAAGTCTGGAATGTATCCAATGTCAATGGGACTGGGATAGCTTCCCATCACTAACTGCTGGAACTCCCAATGATCCCTATACCAGAGCTCTAAAGAGTCTGGTGTAACTGGAGCAGTGGTCGATCATGGGATTAGCCACTCCATTCATTCTTAATAGGATCACTGGAGATAGCCAGGCACTATGTTCTGCTGATCTTCATCACTCCCATAAGAACGAATGGACCTCACTGTGCACGATCGACCACCGCTACCATTTACATGAGCCCAAGTTCTCAGGATCATTGGGGTCCAAGCAGACAGACCACTAGTGATTGGGAAGGTATCCACTACGCCTACCTTATGGAACAGGGAAAATTTCCAAACTTGAGAAAACCCCTTTAAAGAGTCACATAACCATAGTCTACCCCATACACAACCAGACTGCTCTTGTTTTGCCTTCTTTGTTCATCTGTTTTTACTACTTTTCATTTGACTTATTAAAGCAAGTAAATTATGCATAGAGTAAAGATGTTTTTTTCACTTTTAAGCAAAGAATATCTAATAGCCAACAAACGACCTCTGCCTCCTATGGGGTTCTGCGGCGCCCCAGGGTCCTGGTCGTCGCAGTGGTATTGCTTTCCTCTCAGGGAGAGTGATGCTACATTTGGAGGCAAAGAAGGATAACTGCATCCAGGTATCACAAACATGCAACACATTTCACACTCCAGGCCAGCAGGGGGAGCTTTTGCTCCTATTTATTAGGTCACTCCCTATCCCTATATATATGTAAAACTGGTAGCCTGTAAGGAAAGTTAGTAAGTTCCAGACAGAAGTCAGTTCCTGGCAGAGCTCCAGACAGGATTTCTGTTAATTCCAGACCAGAGTCTGAGGAGGATGGAAGGTTAGAGGAGCTGTGCATGCCCTCAGAGCTGCAGCTCCCAGAAAGAGACATTGAAAGGCAGAACTGTATTGCAGCGAGCGTGAAGGAAGTCGAAGCAAAGGAGAGGATACCAGAAGGGGACCAGCCCCGCTCAGGCTGCCTCCTTCTGAGGCGCAACATCCCGGTAGCCAGAATACCGAGGGAGTAAGGACCTCTACGCCTTATTTCAGAGACCGGCAGGACAGCTAATTGCAGATTACCTGTCCGCACCTACACCCAGGAGGCACGGTGACACCCACAGAGCCGGGTTATCTAAGAGACCCTATAAACAGGCTCAAGTCACCAGTCTTACGGGTATTGTCCTATCCTATATGGGGGACAGAGAGCGAAACATCGCATCTGTGATACCCTTATGTGAAGCCATAGGCAGTAAGGGACTACACCACTGTAGCGCAAGGGAAGGCTACTGATTTCCACCTGGACAAGGGACCTCTAGACTTGCCTCCAAACCGGCCGGACTCTGCCTACCCTGTGATCTGGTGCCCTGGACTGTGGATGCTGACGTCTTCAGTAAAGTTAAAGAGACTGCAACCTTGTGTCCTCGTTCTTCACTGCGCCATTCACCATTCACCAACTATACACCGGGAAGCCCTTGGGACATACTTCACCTATGGGAAGGTATACCATCTAGCTGCCATAACATCACCCCAGCGGACCCCTTAAAGCAGCGTCGGTCACCCTGACCGAATACCACAGGTGGCATCACGAACATAAACTCTATCCCTTTAAAGACCTTTCCCTTTAATACGGACGTCCCAGGGCCACGGACCAGGTCAGCCACCGTGACATCCCCCTGTGAAGTACCAGACCCGGTAACGAGTACCCTGCTGCCCTGACGGGGCGATCCAGTTCATGCACACAAGGATGATTACAACACAATCTGTTGCGTATACAGCAATACGAGCAAAGAGCCTTGAGCATGACAAGCAGGATATGGATTGAGCAGCTCTTCGAGGACAGACTGTTTTCTGATTCCAATTTCTCAACCAGAAGGGTAAACCATGGTCAGTGTCAGATGGTAGTGACCTCCATCTGCACAGAAGAATGCATGCAGTAATATGTCACAGACATTTTAAGGGAGAATGGGCAGAAAACTGGGGTTTAAAGGGATAGGGTGATTTGAGGTCTCTGTTATGCAAATTGCCTCCTCAGAGCAAAAGAGAACTTAAACTCTATAGCGCCACCCAGGGCCGGCTCCAGGTTTTTGAGGGCCCCGGGCGAAAGAGTCTCAGTGGGCCCCCCCTTTAACACAAACCACGATTCTTGATGCACGTAGTATATAACACAGCCCATGTAGTATATAACACAGGCACCCCACGTAGTATATAGCACAGCCACGTAGTACATAACACAGGCAGCCCACATAGTATATAACACAGCCATGTAGCATATAACACAGCCACGTAGTACATAACACAGGCAGCCCACATAGCATATAGAACAGCCACGTAGTATTTAACACAGCCACGTAGTATATAGCACAGCCACGTAGTGTATAAAACAGCCACATAGTATATAACACAGCCACGTGGTATATAACACAGCCCACGTAGTATATAACACAGGCAGCCCACGTAGTATATAACACAGGCAGCCCACGTAGTATATAGCACACAGCCACATAGTATATAACACAGCCCTGTGACATAGTATAACACAGCCCACATAATATATAACACAGGCAGCCCACGTAATATATAGAACACAGCCATGCAGTATATAACACAGCCCACGTAGTATATACACAGCCACGTAGTATATAACAGCGCCATGACGTAGTATATAACAGGGGTGTCAAACTGCATTCCTCGAGGGCTGCAAACAGGTCATGTTTTCAGGATTTCCTTGTATTGCACAGGTGATAATTTAATCACCTGCACAGAATGATTCCAGCACCTTGTGTGATGCAAAGGAAATCTTGAAAACACGCATGGTCTGAGGCCCTCGAGGAATGCAGTTTGACACCCCTGGTATATAACACAGCCCCATGATGTAGTATATAACACACCCCACATAGTATATATAGCACAGGCAGCCCACGTAGTATATAGCACACAGCCAGCCATGTACAGTCATGGACAAAAATTTTGAGAATGAGACAAATATTAATTTTTCCAAAGTCTACTGCTTCATTTTTTCCTAATGGCAATTTGCATATACTCCTGAATGTCAGAGTGATCAGCTTAACAGCTATTACTGTACTTGCAAAGTCAATATTTGCCCAGAAAATGAACTTTAACCCCCAAAACACATTTCAACATCATTGCAGTCCTGCCTTAAAAGGAGCAGCTAACATCGTTTTAGTGATTGATCCATTAACACAGGTGTGGGTGTTGATGAGGACAGGGCTGGCGATCAGTCAGTCATGATTAAGTAACAATGACATCACTGGACACTTTAAAAGGAGGCTGGTGCTTGGTATCATTGTTTCTCTTCAGTTAACCATGGTTATCTCTAAAGAAACACGTGCAGCCATCATTGCACTGCACAAAAATGGCCTAACAGGGAAGAGTATCGTAGCTACAAAGATTGCACCTCAGTCAACAATCTATCGCATCATCAAGAACTTCAAGGAGAGAGCTTCCATTGTTGTCAAAAAGGCTCCAGGGCGCCCAAGAAAGACCAGCAAGCACCAGGACCGTATCTTAAAACTGTTTCAGCTGCGGAATCGGACTACCAGCAGTGCCGAGCTTGCTCAGGAATGGCAGCAGGCTGGTGTGAGTGCTTCTGCACGCACTGTGAGGCGGAGACTCTTTGAGCAAGGCCTGGTTTCAAGGAGGGCAGCAAAGAAGCCACTTCTCTCCAGAAAAAAACATCAGGGACCGACTGATATTCTGCAAAAGGTACAGGGAGTGGACTGCTGAGGACTGGGGCAAAGTCATTTTCTCTGATGAATCCCCTTGTTTGGGACATCTGGAAAACAGCTTATTCAGAGAAGAGGAGGTGAGCGCTACCACCAGTCTTGTCTCATGCCAACTTTAAAGCATCCTGAAACCATTCATGTGTGGGGTTGCTTCTCAGCCAAGGGAATCGGCTTACTCACAGTCTTGCCTAAAAACACAGCCTTGAATAAAGAATGGTACCAGAATGTCCTCCAAGAGCAACTTCTCCCAACCGTCCAAGAGCAGTTTGGCGCCCAACAATGCCTTTTCCAGCATGATGGAGCACCTTGCCATAAAGCAAAGGTGATAACTAAATGGCTCATGGAACAAAACAAAGATTTTGGGTCCATGGCCTGGAAACTCCCCAGATCTTAATCCCATTGAGAACTTGTGGTCAATCATCAAGAGACGGGTGGACAAACAAAAACCAACAAATCCTGGCAAAATGCAAGCATTGATTATGCAAGAATGGACTGCTATCAGTCAAGATTTGGTCCAGAAGTTGATTGAGAGCATGCCAGGGAGAATTGCAGAGGTCTTGAAGAAGAAGGGTCAACACTGCAAATATTGACTTGCTGCATTAACTCATTCTGTCAATATAACCTATTGGTACTCATAATATGATTGCAATTATATTTCTGTATGTGATATAAACATCAGACAAACACTAATAAAAACCAGAGGGCAGCAGATCATGTGAAAATATAATTTTGGTGTCATTCTCAAAACTTTTGGCCATGACTGTAGTATATAGTCTACAAGTCCCAGCATCACTCAGATGCCATGCTGTAGGTCTGTGTAGTGTAGGACTACCAGTCCCAGGCAGGCTGCATCCCCCCAGCAATGCTTTGGGACCAGGAAGGAAGACTCACTGCTTCACTTTCACAGTCACTCACTACTCACGCCATCGCCCCTGACCGTTGTGGACACAGGGTGCACTGACTGCTGCTCGACTTTCTGCTGCTTGGCGCTGCCACGCTGGACCTGGACGGTGGACCATGTCGCGACGATCTGTGAGCTCTTCACTCTCACCCAGAAGCGACGACCGCCGGCCCGGAAGTGACTCCCCATGGTGAGTATTCCTGCAGCTGCGCAGCGTCAGTCCCCAGAGAGCTCTGTGTGCCGCCTCCTGCTGCCGGGGATGTCATCTCCAGCTCTGCCTCCGAGTCCTGGCTGGGAGTTGACTGTGTAGTCACACAGCACAGGAATGTAGTCCAACTTCGGGGCCCCCCCAGGACCGCATAATGTGCATCAGTGTTGTACCGTTATGGGCCCCCTTGTCTCGCCAGGGCCCGGCACTTGCCCGGGTGCTGGCGCGGGCCCTGGCGCCACCTCTTGGAAGTAGCGATCCTACAAGTCACAATCAACCCTTTAACAAGTCTTGCAATATGACTTAGGATACAAGTCAAATCAGTATCTCAATTTGCAGACAGTGTTTCGGGCTATTGGCCCTCGTCAGTGCAAATATGGCTAGGAGGTCTCGGTTAAGCAGCCATTACGTATTGGAGCATGAAATCTTTTTACAGAAAGGCTTCTTGAACATATATTGCACAGATAGTCATGGCACTGTCATAGAACCATTTTTCTAGAAAATAAAAACTAAATGTAGTTTAACATGACTTCTTGGAGACATTTTAATTACATTTTCATTACGTTTTGTCAGTTAACTATGAGGTATTAGGACTTACAGCTCCTGTCAGGATATACACAGGCATGGCAGATAGGGAGCCTCAATGGGGACAGTGATGACAATGTCTATAAAGCCCGGCGGAATATGTTCATGCTAGATCAGCAAGCATAATAAATAATGAAAAATTATTTTATTTGCAGAAATGTCTGTGACTTTCAGAGGCATCTGTATGGGGCTTGCAGAAATACATGTTTATTCTGACTATAACAACCTAATCGAAGGGCAAGAAATGGATTTTTCCAGTTGCAGTATGATAGATCTGTGTTAACATATCCTTAAAGAAGCACTCCTTTCATTACAGTTTTTATCCTTTTAATATAGTGCAGTCACCATATTATATAGCACTGTGTACTTACAATTGATCATGTTGCATTTCTACCCAGATAATTCTTCTCTTTTCTATTGGGTCTATGCAGGGCAGTTTTAGACAAAGTGGGCACTGGGCAAAAGTTTAAAGTGGGGCCCCAAATGCTCACATAATGCACCATCACATGGAAACATTTTGGTTGAATTTACATGAGCCGAGTTCAGGCCGTTAAACGAGCGTGATCGACAATATTGAAGTCGTTCAACACTTGTTCCCGAGTTTCTTTACACCGTCTGAGGAAGAATGATGGGTACATATAGTCCTCGATACAGTATAATACAGGTCCCATATAGTATAAAGCGCTCCCCATGGTCCTTCATAAAGTGTAATGTAGCCCCCTCTGTGTATAATGCAACCCCCCTCAGAGTATACTGTAATGTAGCCCCCCCTCAGAGTATAATGCAGCCTACCCTCAGAGTATAATGCAGGCCCCCTCAGAGTAAAATGCAACCCCCCTCAGAGTATACTGCAGCTCCCCAGAGTATATTGCAGCCCCCCTCAGACTATAATGCAGCCCACCCTCATAGAGCATAATGCAACCCCCCTCAGAGTAAAATGCATCCCCCTCAGAGTATACTGCAGCCCCCCTCAAGAGTATATTGCAGCCCCCCTCAGAGTATAATGCAGGCCCCTCATAGATCATAATGCACCCACACTGTATAATGCTGCCCCCTCTTCTAGTATAATGCAGCCCCACACAGTATAATGCAGCCCCCTTATAGAGTATACTGCATCCCACAGACAGTATAAAGTAGCCCCCTCAGAGTATAATGCCCCCCCACACAGTATAATGTAGCTCTCTAATGATGCTACCAAAAGCGTTGCCACCCCTTCTCTTCTCTACACCAATTTCACAAAGTTACCTGATGAAGATGTTGAAGCGAAGCGCATGGCTATCTTCAGCCATGTGAAGACCAGTACCCCTCGAGCTTATAGCTTGGGATAGTACCTCTGATGCTGGACATTAATTAAAATTTATCTAGGGGGGAATGTGAAGGAACACATTAAGAAAGATTCTCCATTTTGTGCTTTTCGACTCCATTTTGCTGTTTTAAGATAAATTTTGTTACTAAGCTAAAGTTCACAGCTGTTATGAGACCTTGATTGTTGCAATCTGGACAGGACATGAAACTGAGGGTGTATTGTTCTACGAGACTTTGACGTACAGACTGTTCCTGCATTCTTATAGGTTATAAACTGTGAGCGTATTCTTATGCTGATTGGTTGAAGTATAATGTCTATGAATATGAAAAGTGATACACAATAAACGGGGGCCAGAGATCTGCTCGATCCCCCCAAACAGAGACACACGTCTCCATCTTGTCATTTTCAGTTGCCGGCAACGCCCTGTAGATTAATTTGGAAATCACTGAGTCAACCGTGAAGGATCAATTTAGATCCTCCCTCAACAATACCACAGTAAAACATTAATAAATAACATTTCCCACATGTCTGCTTTACATCAGCACCATTTGTAAAATGTTATTTTATTTTGTTAGCATTTTAGAAAGTTTAAAAATGTAGCAGTAATTTTTATTTTTTTCAAGGAAATTTACAAAAATTTTTTTTTTTTTTTAGGGACTTATCCATGTTTGAAGTGACTTTAGGGGGTCCCATATATTGGGAAACTCCCAAAAGTGATACCATTTTAAAAACAGCACCCCCTCACATATTGAAATCTGCAGTCAGGTAGTTTATTAACCCTTCAGGTGCTTTTCAGGATTTAATGCAAAATGCCATGACAGAAATGAAAGTGTGTATTTTTACCACGTAAATGCCTCTAACTTCTGAACAGATTACTACAGCCATCAGACTCTAAGGCCGCTATTTGTTCATGAATTGCCATGGCAAACATCAGGACCCCACAATCATGATCGGAGGGCACCTTTTTGGAAGTGCATTTGGACAGCAAGGTGGATTGCTGTTAAGGGAACTAGAGAAAAAAGAAAAAAAAATCTATAAATCTTCAGCAGAGCGAGTGTGAGCGAGCTGAGTGTGAGCTGAGCGTAAGTGTGAACGGCGGTAAGTGTGACTTGTGATTCAGTGACTTTGGAGTCAGGGAGTTTCCAAGGGAAGAATTACTGAATTGCTGTGTTTTTTTTTTTTTATTAATACTTTGTATTTATTTTGTATTTTTTTATTTAACGGTTCTGTCTGGTGCAATCCCCATTAGGAAATGTGCTCCACGATTGTTAATGCCATCCAGTGCACATCTTGCCACATGTATGCAGTCCTTGAGCAGCCGGTCGAGGGTGCATACTGCTGTGCGAGATGTGAGCACGTTGTGCATTTGGAAAACCAGATTCTGAATCTAAATGTGCAGCTGGCAACACTGAGATCCATAGACAATATGGAGAGGAGTCTTCTGCTCACAGAGCAGACACTCAATGGGATAGATGAGGGGGGGGATGGTGGGATGGAGCTGCAGGACAATGAAGTAGCAAGCTGGGTGACAGTTAGGAAGCGGGGTAGAGGGAAGAGTGCCAGGGAGGCTAGTCCTGATCTGGAACACCCCAATAAGTTTGCTAAGTTGGCAGATGAGGGGGGTGCCAGTACAGGGGTAGCACTGCTGCAGCCAGGCATGTCCTCTGAAAGCCGGAGGAGTGACTGCTCCAGTAAGGAGGGAAATAGGAGAGCATGGCAGGCCAGACAGGTGCTGGTAGTGGGTGACTGAATTATTAGGGGAACAGATAGGACAATCTGTCACAAAGACAGGGATCGTCGAACGGTGTGCTGCCTACCTGGCGCTCGAGTCCGACACATCGCTGATCGGGTGGACAGATTACTGGGAGGGGCTGGTGAGGACCCAGCGGTCATGGTGCACATTGGCACTAATGACAAAGTTAGAGGTAGGTGGAAGGTCCTTAAAGATGATTTCAGGGAATTAGGCTGCAAGCTGAAAGCAAGGACCTCCAACGTGGTATTTTCCAAAATACTGGCTGTGCCTCGTGCCACGCCAGAGAGGCAACGGGAGATTAGGGAGGTTAATAAGTGGCTCAAGAATTGGTGTAGGAAGGAGGGGTTTGGGTTCCTGCAGAACTGGGCCAACTTCTCAGTTGGCTACAGGCTCTACGCTAGGGACGGGCTGCACCTCAATGGGGAGGGTGCAGCTGTGTTGTGGGAGAAAATGGCTAGAAGGTTGGAGGAGTGTTTAAACTAGGAATTGGGGGGGGGGGGGGGTATTCATTTTATAGGAGGGGAAGATAGTGCAGATAGAGACCTGGGCACAAATAAGGAAGTTGGGGGTGGCGGTGGCATGGGGGGTGGGGTTAGAACAGCTAATAATTTCAGAAAGAATAGAAGTGCAGAGAGATACATAAATTGTATGTATACTAATGCCAGAAGCCTCGCCAACAAAATGGACGAATTAGAACTAATGTTGTTGGAGCATAATTATGACATGGTGGGGATATCTGAGACATGGCTGGATGAGAGCCATGACTGGGCTGTTAACTTGCAGGGCTATAGCCTGTTCAGAAATGTCCGTACAGATAAGCGAGGGGGTGGGGTGTGTCTATATGTAAAATCGTCCTTAAAACCCATCCTGCGTGATAATATAGGTGAATTTAATGAAAATGTAGAATCCCGATGGGTGGACATAAGGGGAGGGGGAAAAAATAATAAATTACTGATAGGGGTTTGTTATAAATCTCCAAAAAATAATGGAAGCAACGGAGAATATCCTCGTAAAGCAAATAGATGAAGCTGCGACTCAAGGAGAAGTCATTATTATGGGGGACTTCAACTACCCTGAAATAGATTGGGGAACAGAAACCTGCAGTTCCAGCAAAGGTAATCGGTTTTTGACAACTATGAGAGACAATTACCTTTCACAACTGGTTCAGGACCCAACAAGAAGGGGGGCACTGCTAGACCGAATATTAACCAACAGGCCAGACCGCATATCAAATATAAGGGTTGGGGGTCACTTGGGTAATAGCGATCACAAAATAATAAGTTTTCATGTATCCTTTAAAAAGATGTGTAATAGAGGGGTTACAAGGACACTAAACTTCAGGAGGCCAAATTTCCAACGGATGAGAGAGGATCTTGGTGCAATTAACTGGGACGATATCCTGAGACACAAAAATACACAAAGAAAATGGGAGACATTTATTAGCATCCTGGATAGGACCTGTGCACAGTATATACCGTATGGGAATAAACATACTAGAAATAGGAGGAAACCAATATGGCTAAATAGAGCTGTAAGGGGCGCAATAAGTGACAAAAAGAAAGCATTTAGAGAATTAAAGGAAGTAGGTAGTGATGAGGCATTAAATAAATACAGAAAATTAAATAAATTCTGTAAAAAGCAAATCAAGGCAGCAAAGATTGAGACAGAGACTCATTGCCAGAGAGAGTAAAAATAACCCCAAAATATTCTTTAACTACATAAATAGTAAGAAACTAAAAAATGATAGTGTTGGCCCCCTTAAAAATAGTCTGGGTGAAATGGTGGATGAGGATGAGGAAAAAGCCAATATGCTAAATGACTTTTTTTCAATCAGTATTTACACAAGAAAATCCCATGGCAGACAAAATGACTAGTGATAAAAATTCCCCATTAAATGTCACCTGCTTAATCCAGCAGGAAGTGCGGCGGCATCTAAAAATCACTAAAATTGACAAATCTCCGGGCCCGGATGGGATACACCCTCGAGTACTGCAGGAATTAAGTACAGTCATTGATAGACCATTATTTTTAATCTTTAAAGACTCCATAATAACAGGGTCTGTACCACAGGACTGGCGTATAGCAAATGTGGTGCCAATATTCAAAAAGGGGACAAAAACTGAACTCGGAAATTATAGGCCAGTAAGCTTAACCTCTACTGTGGGTAAAATCCTGGAGGGCATTCTAAGGGATGCTATACTGGAGTATCTGAAGAGGAATAACCTCATGACCCAGTATCAGCACGGGTTTACTAGGGACCGTTCATGTCAGACTAATTTGATCAGTTTCTATGAAGAGGTAAGTTCCGGAATGGACCAAGGGAACCCAGTGGATGTAGTGTATATGGACTTTTCAAAAGCTTTTGATACGGTGCCACACAAAAGGTTGATACATAAAATGAGAATAATGGGGATAGGGGAAAATATGTGCAAGTGGGTTGAGAGCTGGCTCAGGGATAGGAAACAAAGGGTGTTTATTAATGGAGCATACTCGGACTGGGTAGCGGTTAGCAGTGGGGTACCACAGGGGTCAGTATTGGGCCCTCTTCTTTTTAACATATTTATTAATGACCTTGTAGGGGGCATTCAGAGTAGAATTTCAATATTTGCAGATGACACTAAACTCTGCAGGGTAATCAATACAGAGGAGGACAATTTTATATTACAGGATGATTTATGTAAACTAGAAGCTTGGGCTGATAAATGGCAAATGAGCTTTAATGGGGATAAATGTAAGGTCATGCACTTGGGTAGAACTAATAAGATGTATAATTATGTGCTTAATTCTAAAACTCTGGGCAAAACCGTCAATGAAAAAGACCTGGGTGTATGGGTGGATGACAAACTCATTCAGTGGCCAGTGTCAGGCAGCTGCTACAAAGGCAAATAAAATAATGGGATGCGTTAAAAGAGGCATAGATGCACATGAGGAGAACATAATTTTACCTCTATACAAGTCACTAGTGCGACCACACTTAGAATACTGTGCACAGTTCTGGTCTCCGGTGTATAAGAAAGAAATAGCTGAACTAGAGCGGGTGCAGAGAAGAGCGACCAAGGTTATTAGAGGACTGGGGGGTCTGCAATACCAAGATAGGTTATTACACTTGGGGCTATTTAGTTTGGAAAAACGAAGACTAAGGGGTGATCTTATTTTAATGTATAAATATATTAGGGGACAGTACAAAGACCTTTCTGATGATCTTTTTAATCATAGACCTGAAACCGGGACAAGGGGGCATCCTCTGCGTTTGGAGGAAAAAAGGTTTAAGCATAATAACAGACGCGGATTCTTTGCTGTAAGAGCAGTGAGACTATGGAACTCTCTGCCGTATGATGTTGTAATGAGTGATTCATTACTTAAATTTAAGAGGGGACTGGTTACCTTTCTGGAAAAGTATAATGTTACAGGGTATATACACTAGATTCCTTGATAGGGCGTTGATCCAAGGAACTAGTCTGATTGCCGTATGTGGAGTCGGGAAGGAATTTTTTTCCCCAATGTGGAGCTTACTCTTTGCCACATGGTTTTTTTTTGCCTTCCTCTGGATCAACATGTTAGAGCATGTTAGGTTAGGCTATGGGTTGAACTAGATGGACTTATAGTCTTTCTTCAACCTTAATAACTATGTAAAATGGGATAAAGAGGAAGCCCCCACACTTAACCATTTATATGATGTAGTCACTATTGACAGCAGCATCTAAGGGGTTGAACAGTGCAAACACTGATCGTGGCTGATGCAGCAAGTTGTCAGCTATAGTGTACAGCCGACAGCTGCTGGATTGTCACCTGTATGGGGAGGCTATTCTCTAATATGTAAGGTCAGTTAAAAGACGTATTGGTGGTCATTAAGGGGTTAAATCTATTATTGGGTGGCTCAGCTTTCTTGGTTCTTGTGCAGATTTGTTACTTTCCACCCTCTCATCATATGCTGCCCCTTTGTCGGGTTATCATGCTGGAGGACGGTGTCGGCAGAACGTTCTCCACGGCGTCTCCAGACTGTCACATGCGCTCAGTGTGAACCTGCTCTCATCTGTGAAGAGTAAAAGACACCAATGTCGAATGTGCTAATCTTGGCATTGTCTGGCAAATACCAATTGCACTGCACGGCGTTGAGCTGTAAGTACAACACTCACTTGTGGCCGTCGGGCACTCATACCACCCTCATGGAGTCTGTTTCTGACAGTTTAAGCAGACACATGGATGTTAATGGCCTGCTGGACGTCATTTTGCAGGTCTCTGGCACTGTTCCTCCAGGTAACGGTCCTGCTGCTGGGTTGTTGCCCTCTTACAGCCCCCTCCATATGTCCTGGTGTACTGGCCTGTCTCCATGCTCTGGACATTGTGCTGACAGACACAGCTACTCTTCTTGCCAAAGCTTGCAAAGATGTGCCACTTATGTGGGTTGTAGACACTGCCTCATGATACTGTACCGTACCACTAGAGGTGAGAGCAATGACAAAATGCAGAAGTGACCAAAACAGCAAAAAAGGATGAGAACAGAGAAATGGTCTGTGGCCCCCCCTGCAGAACCGCTCCTTTATAGGGGTTGCCTTGCAAATTGCGGATCATTTCTACATGTTGTCTGTTCCATTTTCAGAACAGGAGAAATGTATTCACAATCTGTGTTGCTTCATAACTGGACAGGTTCATTTCACAGCCATTTTGTTGTTTAACAGTTGTGGAATTGCAATTTTTTTTTTTTTTACAATTTCATGGCGCTTGGATTTTTTTCTGTTTTCCAGTACACTATATTGCAAAATCACAATTATTCAAAAGTAAAACTCGTCCCCAAAGAAAAACAACCCCCCCCCCCCAAAGAAAAAAACAAGCCTCATAGGGTTGACTGGACTGAAAACTAAAAAAAAAAGTTATGGCTTTTGGAAGAAGAGAAGGAAAAAAAATGGCCCTGGGGTGGAGGAGTAAATTAATAATTGTAATACTTGTACAACTTACTGCGCTTGTAAAGAGCTCAGGGAGCTTGAGCGCGTTGTTTTGATAGGTCACTAGAACCACAAGTCAGATCTCTACCCACCTACATGAGAATTTCTTCCTACAACCAGCTATGACTGGGATATAATGAAGGGGAAGGATTTAGGAACCACAGCAGCTCAGCCACAAAGCGGAAACCAGGTAGTTATAGAGCACAGTCCCCCGAGTGCTGAGGTGCATAAATGTCGATGCTCTGCGAACTCAATAACTACAGCATTTAAATCCTTCCCTGGGATTAACATCAGCATAAAAGCTGCTGGGAGCTTCAGGGCATGGGTTTTTCATGGCAGAGCAGCTGCATGCAGCCTTCCATCACCAAGCACAATCCTGAGCATCAGATAGAGTAGTGTAAAACCACCACTGGACTGATGAAGTGGAAACGTGTCTGAATGCTGGGTCTGGATTAGGCGAATGTCAGGACGTCACCTGCATGACTGCATTGTGCCAACTTGTAATATTAATGCTAGCAGGTTGTTTTTCATGGGTTGGCCTGGGCCCTGTGTAAGGAAATCCTAATTACCAGGACATGTTTCTTTGTGAAACCTCATAACTTGCAGTGCAATGAATATTTAGATGCAGAGCTACAGCAGCCCCTATTTGTTATGCACCTGTCCTGACTCTGCTTCCTTCCCCCATGGCTGCTGCCATTTGCTGTGCTCCACGTTGGATTTACAAGCTGCCTGGCATGTCTCTGTGCCTTTTAAGGCCTAGTTTCTTAGTAACGAGACTCTACAGTTCAGCTGATGTTTGGAGTGATCCACCATCCAATGTACAATCATCTTGTAATTCTCCTGCGTTAATCTGGATTAACCCATCGTGTGCAGTAACCCCAACTCCTAATAGTGTACTCATCCTTGCAGGACGCCTGTGGTGCCTCAGCCTTATTTCCCTCGTTTGTCCTCCTGACCTTGTGGTTTCTAGAGTGCCCATGTCCACACTCTCCCATGGACCCTCCAGCTTGCTACACCGACGCCTTGGGTCTGTGCGCCCGCCCTGACCTCCATTTCTGTGGTCCCAGAGGTCAGACCTCCAACCTAGCGCCATATGATAACACTTTATAAGACTCGATCCCATCACTTGGATTATGGGGTGCCGAAACAACGTGCACATTTGACAAGATACTCAGAATAATACGAGCAGAGACTGGTTAGATTGAAATTACTGTATTTTATTGGCACCGGAAGAACAGAACGAGTTCAGATCACAAAGTGGAATCCAAAATTACAAAACAGATTTTCAACAGGGAACCTGCACTAGTTTAGTAAAGAAAGACTAATGCTGTTATAACCCCCATCAATATAAATTACAGCAATAGACTATATTTTAGAAAAAAAAAAATATTAACACTTCTCATGGGTAAATTCCCATACAGCCAAGAATGACGGAATTAACAAGCAAATTATCTGTCATATAAACCCCCCAGAGATGGGTCATTAATACTGAGAGCTCCGAGATTGTACAATACAGTATACAGGGCGGTCTCGCTCCCGGAGGACGCTCCACTTGTCCCGTTGAGATTGACTAAACTGCATAGCTAGAAAAATACTTATAATATCAGAATAAAATATATAATACTGGTAAGGAGTGGATGGGAAGAAGGGGAGGGGATGGCAGCAGGAAACGGTAACCACCAAGGGGAAACCAATGCAGAAACCATGAGCAGCGGGAATGCTAGAACGTCATGGAAATCACAGGTTTATTGGGGTCTGAAGACCACGAAGCAGAGATGTGGTTCACACCTTGGCTACACAGGGCAGAGACAGAGCGACGTGTAAGAACTACACAATCGGAGGCACAATTGGTCATGAAATCTTTAAGGCAGATGTCCCCTATGTAACATCAGTTATTGGCTTTCCACAAATAACTAGGAACGATCCCGGGAACCATGGAGGCTTTTCTCCAACTTGTTCCGGTTCCTCATATACCATTATGGGCAGCAGAAGGGAATGTACTGCGGTCAATGCCGAGTGATGGGACGGCACCGCTCCACGTAACCAGTGCAAGACAGTGACAACAGCAGGTTTAAAATTTGGTCTAAAGAAACAACAACAAAAAATAGAAGAAAAGGCACAAAGCTCCATTGTTAACTATGGCAGAAGCTTGTTAGGTAGAGACACTCTGGGTAATAATACTTTCACAAATGCTGGAGAAAGAGCTTTTTTCTGAGGCCGGCTGCTCCGTATCCTGGGGACGAGCAAGGCCCTTCCCGTATAAGAGGAAGACGGCAGATACTACAGGCCTATGATTGTATACGGCAAACCCTGACTCAAAGTGGTACAGCAGTTCCAGCTTAGCCATTGAAAGGAAGGAGACCATCGTGGGAAATGGAGAAGATAACATTATACGGGCATTACATAGACTCAAACTCATCTATACGCTGCTTGGTGTTGCCCTGGCGGATCTGACGCAGCGTCTTGTACTTGTCTCGTCCAGCGCGAACATTTTCAGCATGCAGAAGATCATTGGCCGTCTTCTTGGTGTCATCTCGGGCTTTTTCTAGCTCTGAGCTTAATAGCTGCAAGAATATTAGAAAGGGAACAGCAATTATGCCTAGAAGAGGACACTTCATCCAATCCACTGACATGTAACGGCAAGCTTTAGTATTTTAGGGTCCCGTGCCCCAACAGAGACCCCCATATAAAAGCACATTACCTGGAGATGTTTCTGGACCCTTTCATTCTTCTCTGCCTCTGTAGTCCGGTCTTCCTCACTCCGGTCCTTGATTGTGGCTTCTGGTTTCAGTTCTGCGCTGGCCTCTGCCCCGTTCTCATCTTGGTCATCGTCGTGTTCATTTTCGGCGAGTGTCGGCTCCTGTACATGAGGAGTGCTCATCACATTCTTCAGTTCCTCCTTGGTCTTCTCCAAGTCGATTTGCACTGCCTGGGCCTGTAGAAAGATTAAGTAATACTCCAGTAAGATGCAAGCAGGACAGTCTTGTCACCTAATAATTCCCTCTAATATCTAGCGTGATTCACGATCAGACCACAGCAGGCTGCATAGGTGATTGTTTCCTCAGTACTCATGGCCCCGTAGAAACCCTCATCCAATGAAGAGTGTGATCTCCTCTGTAGAGAAACAGTGTCGCGTGTCCCGGGATCAGGGCTCCTTCCCTGCCCCTAACCATAGGGACTCCCTAGTTTGCCCTGTTTCCTGGATTACTTCTGATGGTGAAGACGCCAGGGCCACGTACCTTGACATAGCTCCTGAATCCACCCTCAGTCTGTACCCTTCCCCCACCAAGGAAAGAGGGGAGTGGTATTGTACCATAATACACCAGAATAAAAAAGTAATACGAACAGGGGTAACGAAAAATACCAAACATACAAATATACACCAATAAACCCACCAACTGCCTACACTATTAAACCACCAACATCCTCCAGCATAAGCTAGCTCTGGCAATGAATGCTAGCCAGGGCCCAGATTGTATAAGAGATGGGAGTGGCTAACCATGCACAGCTGAGTGCCTTAATGCAGGAAAGCTTCTCAACTGAGCAGATTAACCCCTGCACTGCTAAAAGAAACCTGCACCGTTTAATAAAAAGAGTAAGTGCTTCTAATCCATGCAAGAGTAGGAGACGCTGCGGTCTTCTGGCTTCTCTGTTGCGGTAAACCCGTGATAATCACAAGTATTATTGAGAGGTTTTCAATATCGGCCAGTATTGTCCTGAAGTTATACATGAGCCCCATTGTCTGGCACCATAAGATGACTGATCAATGCCATTATTAGATGGTATAAGGCGGGCAGTACCTTATGCTGCCATTCTTCTGCTTCATTTTCCTTCTTCTTACGGGCAAGTTCCAGTTGGCCAATTGTACTGGTCAGCTCAGCGAGCTCTGCGGCCTACAAAGAGAAATGACAAGTTTACACAAAATCGGAGTATCCCAATAGTTTAGCGGTGTAATAAACATGTTATTGTGTTGTATTTTTCGGCAAGTAAACAATCCCCCTAAAATGACAGAAGCATCAGCTTTGTCCACATCAGCATGAAAAAAAAAAAAAAGAGAATTTTTTTTCCCAATTGTCATCTGTATGGTCTTCGCTTTCATAAATAAGCCATCAATATACTTTACAAGGCCAATGATGGCATTGTATGCATATAAAGGAGATGCTGTACAGTCATGGCCACAAATTTTGAGAATGAGACAAATTAATTTTTCCAAAGTTTACTGCTTCATTTTTTCTAATGGCAATTTGCATATACTCCTGAATGTTAGAGTGATCAGCTTAACAGCAATTACTGTACTTGCAAAGTCAATATTTGCCCAGAAAATGAACTTTAACCCCCAAAACACATTTCAACATCATTGCAGTCCTGCCTTAAAAGGAGCAGCTAACATCGTTTTAGTGATTGATCCATTAACACAGGTGTGGGTGTTGATGAGGACAGGACTGGCGATCAGTCATGATTAAGTAAGAATGACATCACTGGACACTTTAAAAGGAGGCTGGTGCTTGGTATCATTGTTTCTCTTCAGTTAACCATGGTTATCTCTAAAGAAACACGTGCAGCCATCATTGCACTGCGCAAAAATGGCCTAACAGGGAAGAGTATCGCAGCTACAAAGATTGCACCTCAGTCAACAATCTATCGCATCATCAAGAACTTCAAGGAGAGAGCTTCCATTGTTGTCAAAAAGGCTCCAGGGCGCCCAAGAAAGACCAGCAAGCGCCAGGACCGTATCTTAAAACTGTTTCAGCCTGGGGATCGGACTACCAGCAGTGCAGAGCTTGCTCAGGAATGGCAGCAGGCTGGTTTGAGTGCTTCTGCACGCACTGTGAGGCGGAGACTCTTTGAGCAAGGCCTGGTTTCAAGGAGGGCAGCAAAGAAGCCACTTCTCTCCAGAAAAACATCAGGGACCGCCTGATATTCTGCAAAAGGTACAGGGAGTGGACTGCTAAGGACTGGGGCAAAGTCATTTTCTCCGATGAATCCCCTTTTCGATTGTTTGGGACATCTGGAAAACAGCTTATTCGGAGAAGAAGAGGTGAGCGCTACCACCAGTCTTGTCTCATGCCAACTGTAAAGCATCCTGAAACCATTCATGTGTGGGATTTCTTCTCAGCCAAGGGAATCGGCTCACTCACAGTCTTGCCTAACACAGCCATGAATAAAGAATGGTACCAGAATGTCCTCCAAGAGCAACTTCTCCCAACCGTCCAAGAGCAGTTTGGCGCCCAACAATGCCTTTTCCAGCATGATGGAGCACCTTGCCATAAAGCAAAGGTGATAACTAAATGGCTCATGGAACAAAACAAAGATTTTGGGTCCATGGCCTGGAAACTCCCCAGATCTTAATCCCATTGAGAACTTGTGGTCAATCATCAAGAGACGGGTGGACAAACAAAAACCAACAAATCCTGGCAAAATGCAAGCATTGATTATGCAAGAATGGACTGCTATCAGTCAAGATTTGGTCCAGAAGTTGATTGAGAGCATGCCAGGGAGAATTGCAGAGGTCTTGAAGAAGAAGGGTCAACACTGCAAATATTGACTTGCTGCATTAACTCATTTTAACTGTCAATATAACCTATTGGTACTCATAATATGATTGCAATTATATTTCTGTATGTGATATAAACATCAGACAAACACTAATAATAACCAGACGGCAGCAGATCATGTGAAAATATAATTTTGGTGTCATTCTCAAAAATTTTGGCCATGACTGTACGGTGGATCCGATTCTCTTGTGGCGCACCCGTGGATGTGCATGGACGAGTCATGCAGTGACTATTTTCACATTCAGATTTAGTACGTGAAAAAATAGAAGGATGCTCATCTGAACGACCTAGCAGAGTAACATTGATCCTAGTTGGAAAATCAGCTGCATATGTGACACGTGTCCCAGCAGACCGTGCACGCCCTAAAGAGACGGGAAACTGGAGACCGAGTGACCCCCAAACCCAAGGTCCGCTTGTCACCCACCAGCTGCTCCTGGTTCTTCATCTGGTCCTGAGATTCCTTCAGTAGGGCTTCCTTGGCTTCCTCCGCAGCCTGGCGCTCTCTGGCGAGTCTCTCCGCCTCTTCTTGGGACTTTCTACGCTCCTCGTCCAATTCCAAGGCTTTTCGGGTCTGTTCCTCCAATTCTGTGCAAGAAAAGGAAAAGATTTGGATTTCAATGATAAACAATAAAGACGTTTTCTTAAGATATTAAAACATAAAACATGAAATCTCCGTTACATACGTCTCTTACAAGCTTCTATTGGGTCTCATGCTGAAAACAAAATCTAGATGTGTCTTATAAACACCTGGCGCCATTTCCCGGATTGTCTACTGTTGATTTTTACATTGTCGATTTGGTGCTTCTTTAAATGCAGAAAATATCAACCAAAAACAACTACATTAGGCTTGAAATGAGAGAAGTACTCTATGCGGAGGACTCCTGGGAAGGGTGGGGGGGCTAGGTGTTTATACCCCCAAAACTACATTCATATGTGACCTTTCACAATTGCTTTATCTGCAGTGAGAAAAACGGAGCACAAAGGATGAATCGAATATTCGGGCTCCATTTACCCACATTAGTGTCCTGCCACAAATAAGATGAACGCTGACAGATAGAAGGTACGAGACAAGTGTAAGAGTTAATCAGGCTGTAACTCCACAGAAGGACTTCAGGCTTGGAAAGTGACCGTCAATTCATCACCCCCCCCCCCCCCCCCCAATCAACAGTACATGTGAAAATAGCAAATTCTCTAATATATCTTATCAGACAAATATGCTTCTCTCTCCACCTGGACTGATCAGTCAGTCCCAAAAAGTTTAATTCTTGGGTAAAATGTGTGTTCAGAGAACAGATATTCCACAGATAAGTGTGATGGAGATGACAGTTGGTACTCAAACTTCTGGGACTTGCAGTAGAATGCCGATGTCCCCAGCTCCTCCCACCTCAGGAGAACTTGCAGCAGAATTTGTCAGCCACTAGCTCCTCCCACCTCAGGAGAACTTGCAGCAGAATGTGTGTCTCCAGCTCCTCCTACCTCAGGAGAACTTGCAGCGGAATGTGTGTCTCCAGCTCCTCCCACCTCAGGAGAACTTGCAGCGGAATGTGTGTCTCCAGCTCTTCCTACCTCAGGAGAACTTGCAGCGGAATGTCAGTGTCTCCAGCTCCTCCCACCTCAGGAGAACTTGCAGCAGAATTTGTCAGCCACTAGCTCCTCCCACCTCAGGAGAACTTGCAGAGGAATATGTGTCTCCAGCTCCTCCTACCTCAGGAGAACATGCAGCAGAATGTCTGTGTCTCCAGCTCCTCTCACCTCAGGAGAACTTGCAGCAGAATTTGTCAGCCTCTAGCTCCTCCCACCTCAGGAGAACATGCAGCAGAATGTCTATCTCCAGCTCCTCTCACCGCAGGAGAACTTGCATCGGAATGTGTGTCTCCAGCTCCTCTCACCTCAGGAGAACTTGCAACAGAATTTGTCAGCCTCTAGATCCTCCCACCTCAGGAGAACTTGCAGCGGAATGTGTCTCCAGCTCCTCCCACCTCAGGAGAACTTGCAGCAGAATGTCTATTGGCCTCCAGATCCTCCATAGGAGTTTAAAAGCACCAACTGATCTATATCGCAGTAATGTGAAAATCTCGCTTTACTGAACACATTTTACGTGAAAATGGAGAATCAACGATGACGTACAAGAGAGGGGAGCAGATTTTTCTGATAACCTGTATTACAAGGTTTCATATTCTCATATGAACTACTGATTTCTTAAGTAAAAATTACAATGAGTTACCCTTTAACTTGCGTAAAACCCCAGCAATCGATAGTAGCATATGTATTTATATCATTCGCAGTCTCACCCTCTTGGGCTTTCCTAGTCTGCTCCTCGATTTGTTTTAACCTTTCCATCAGTTCTTCCTTCTCACGCTCAATCTTTTCCTTCTCCTTCTCTGCCAGCTCTCGCTTTTTCTTCTCATTTTCCAAAAGGGCTCTGCGTGATTAAAAGGAGAGTTAACCAAAATTCTGAGAGAAAAAAATAGAAAAAGAAATGCGGGCGCTGGTAAGGAGGTAAATGTCAGCGATACCTCTCCATCTGCTTCTGGTGCTTCTCTTCTCTTGCTTGGGCTTTCATCTGCTGGACTTCGATGGTGTCTGGCTTCCTGCGGCGCATGTACAATTCATGATTGCCCATGCACAGGGCCAAGATTCGCTTATTGATCCGTAATCGGGGGGCATAGAATACAAAGTCCTAAAACATGAAAACAGGCAAGTCAACTACCCCCCACAGGCAATGTTCTTCACAGGTCACAGCGTGGCCATAAGAGAGTGCGCGAGTCAAATACTGGACGAGACGGGGCAGCTGCGCCAACATTAGACTATTAATGATGGGATAACGGCTCGGGCACAAGGCATTACTGTTCTGTAAGAACGTATAACAATTAGTAATCGAAACTTCAACTCAAAAAGGTATCGTGTTGGGGTGACCGTGATTGTCGCGGCCTGCGTGATATGAAGACTACACGCCCAACCACATATACTCACTGGAGCCTTCTTATCGATAGGTTTGATCACAAACTTCTTGTCATTAAATGAAATGTTTCTGATCTCACTCCATGGAAACCCAATCTTGGGGGTCAACCTGAAAAAGGAATGTTGTAACTTTACTTATTGTGCAATACGGTTAAAACCACAACAAGGCTTTATGAATGGATTATATCCGATGTGAGCCGATCCACGAATGCTAGAACAGGGAAACAAATGGAAGCCCCAGGGAATCTACACTCTGATGATATGTCAGAACGTATTGTCACTGAAGTGTTCACCAGCCTCGTGGGGGTTTACATCTACCAAAGGGGTCAGAAAACCTCTCCATATATTACATTCCCCAGTGTAAGGTAAGATGAGCACCGGCGCTGGGTCACTCCAGGCTCGGGTGACAACGATGCAGACCTCACAAGGACCACAGTCAGCGGCCACCTGAGGGAAGTGCGAGAACTGCAGACCATCCAGAGTGACATGGTGGTGACTGCACTCACGTGGCAGAAAAATGGCAATTGACACTAAATGGCGCCAGGGCAGGAGGTGCATATAGGGTAATTTTCTTTCACATTAGATAAGACCATATTTAATGAGGCTGTCCAATTGGTGGACAACTCCTGTAACCCATGCACCTTGTATGGGAAAATCCGGTGGCAGGTTCTCCTTGAACCTGACTGCAAATTAACACACACAAAAAAAAAAAAAGCCCAACCCTATAGAACGGATGAGCTAATCTGCCTCCCCAGCTGCCAGATATGGGCTGAGAGGGCCAGAAGTGCGTGATCCCACTGTCCCGCCCTAAGGCTACTTTCACACTAGCGTCGGGCCAAGGTTACCGACGCTAGCAGTGAATGCGCCGCACAACGGGGGCAGCAGATGCATTTTTCCAGCGCATCCGCTGCCCCATAGTGAGGTGCGGGGAGGTGGGGGAGGAGTTCCGGCCGCGCATGCGCGGTCGGAAATGCCGACCGTTGGAAGCAAAAAACGTTACATGTAACGTTTTTTGCTCCCGGCGGTCCGCCACAACACGGCGCAACCGTCGCACGATGGTTGCGACGTGTGTCAATGCGTCACAATGCGTCACTAATGTTAGTCTATGGGGCAAAAACGCATCCTGCAGACAACGTTGCAGGATGCGTTTTTTCCCCTAAACGACGCATTGCGACGTATTGAAAAAAAGCTAGTGTGAAAGTAGCCTAAGTCAACCACTTAAGTGATATCAGAAATAAGGAGGCCAGTGGGAGAGGAGTGGGAAGTGAGGTGGCAGAAAGGCTTGTGTTACAGGGTGGGAGGTGGAGGCGAAAACAGGCAATTACCCAGGTCCCCCCAGCAGTAGCAGAGTAGAGGGGTCAGCTAAACCCGGCCCACCCATATAGACCCATCGGCAGTGACCGCCATTCATAATTATACCCGCAAACTCTGCGGCAGAGCGATACAGTCATCTGCTTTTCCGCTCTGCATTCTGTAAGCTGCAGGTTGCTTTATGCCTTTAGGGTGCAGTACGTCAGGGGCGCACATAGGATGTCAGTGTCCCGCGGCAGGGGGCATGTCACCGTATAACTCTGCCAGCGCTCAGATGGTGGACTCTATCTAGCATTTCTCTCACTGTGGGTCATTCCATATCAAATGATCCAAATATGAATATTTGTTTACCTGATGTTTTTAGATTTTTTTATTTTTTGTTTTTATGAAGTACAACTTTAGTTAATTACAAATTAAAAGTTTAGAATTTTTTTCTTCAGTTAATTTTTTACAGATTTTTAGTTTTTGGCCTGAAATGGCTTTACATTTTTTATCGTATCTCAGGCTAGAATTAAGATAAAGGGGTGGGAGAGGAATCATTGTTCTCAGAACGGTGCCAGCTTTTATTTGATATGTCACAAGACGGTTTCTTGATATTTTGTTTTGGAGAAATCAAATTCAAAATTTTGATGCGCAATTGTGAAAAAAAATACGTTTTAAAATTGTGAAAACTTGCATGTGTGTTACTCGTGTCCTTGTTTATGTTTGTACAGGGATTCAACTTGGGATCTATCAAATTTGTGTGTTTTTTTTTAAAGCCTTGAATCATCTGATTTTATGTTTGTGCGAGTTTCTTCCCTTTTTCTTTTCAAATTACAACTTTTTGAATTCAACATTTATATGCAACAAGAAACACAAAAAACAAATACAAATAAATCCATCTGTCATCATAACACAACTTGCTCAGCATTTTCAACCTGAATTCATTGAACAAGCCAAAAGAAAAAAAAAGGTGATCATATCCTCAAGTGTGATTTTCCAAATACAGTCTCATCCTAATTACGTTAAAAACAAGATTAAAAGAACCAATATTTTTACCACCTATTTATACATGTAACAATTTTTTTCTATTATATCACTAAACATGTCATTTATAAAGTGTTTAAGAGGAATAGTACAGTAGTTAAATCCTCATTTTATAAAATATGAACTAATCAAACAATTAATAATAGGTTTTTACACTGGCCTTTTATCATCAATGTGTCCCTTCTAGTGGGTGAAATATCATTTTGTCCTTAAGCGCTCACTAGCAATGTCCGTTTCCCTTTGTGTCAGTATGTACGGCCGGTCATGGTGCTCGGCTCCACCTGAGTCAATATCTGATTTCTGTTAACTTTTACAATGCCTGGTTTTCTTTGATACACAAAGGACGGCGCTGGACCAGAAGGTGCAGAAAAGTCACTTCTGCTTCTTCATGTTCACAATTTTTGGAGAGTACAGTAGCCGCCACCAGCGCCGATCATATTCACAGGTCACATCACCAGTTATGCCATCCATTGGCGATCTTGTGCCGCCTTCTACCACGTCATGGACGTCACTCTCTTTGCTGAATGAAGAAACCCTGGTTTTTATTTCGGTTTCACTACATGGGATGACAGTGCGGTATTGCTGAGTCCCCTTTCTGCTTCCTGTAACCGAGGTTTTCACAAACTCTCCTCTTCGTACTCCTGGTTTGTACAATACATGAACTGGATGTTAAGAATATTTTTCTCCCTCCATTTGAGGAGTTGCCTGGATGATAAGATTTGGTGTGAACGTGGCCTCTGGAGGCGCGAGCCGTCGGCCGGTCATCTGCTCTGCAGTCACCGTCTACCCCTGCTCATTCTCAGCCCTAACAAAGCTTCTCCTCTGTCCTCTCCTGCTTCTAAGCTGTAACATAATATAATACAGTCATATCTAACAATCATGGATGATGAGATTTGGTGTGAATACAGCCTCTGGAGGCTCGAGCTGCCGGCCGGTCATCTGCTCTGCAGTCACCGTCTACCCCTGCTCATTCTCAGCCCTAACAAAGCTTCCTCCTCTGTCCTCTCCTGCTTCTAAGCTGTAACATAATATAATACAGTCATATCTAACAATCATGGATGATGAGATTTGGTGTGAATACAGCCTCTGGAGGCTCGAGCTGCCGGCCGGTCATCTGCTCTGCAGTCACCGTCTACCCCTGCTCATTCTCAGCCCTAACAAAGCTTCCTCCTCTGTCCTCTCCTGCTTCTAAGCTGTAACATAATATAATACAGTCATATCTAACAATCATGGATGATGAGATTTGGTGTGAATACAGCCTCTGGAGGCTCGAGCTGCCGGCCGGTCATCTGCTCTGCAGTCACCGTCTACCCCTGCTCATTCTCAGCCCTAACAAAGCTTCCTCCTCTGTCCTCTCCTGCTTCTAAGCTGTAACATAATATAATACAGTCATATCTAACAATCATGGATGATGAGATTTGGTGTGAATACAGCCTCTGGAGGCTCGAGCTGCCGGCCGGTCATCTGCTCTGCAGTCACCGTCTACCCCTGCTCATTCTCAGCCCTAACAAAGCTTCCTCCTCTGTCCTCTCCTGCTTCTAAGCTGCAACATAATAAAATAATACAGCAATATCTAAAAATCATGGATTATTTGGTAAATATAGACCCCGCACTGTTAGACCACAGGCCGAACAGATCTGAATGCGAGATTTTCGAATTGAGACTAATAGTTTTATGTTTTAAAATATGATCCCATCACGATCCCAGCTTGTATTTTGGCACAGATGTGGCTAGGAGCATAGCAGGCACATGTGCAGTTTTTGAAATTTTTAAATTAAACTTTTTTTTCGGAAATGTGTTTCAAAGTTTTGCGCTTGCGTTCACATAGGTAAAATATTATCAAAGATACTCTTGTGACATATCTGGTGAAAGCCTGTACAATTTTGAGTAGAATGGGGTTTATTTGGTTTCTCTACCTTTTTTCTAGCCTGAGTTATGAAGAGAAATGTAAAGGCAGGCAACACCGAAATTCACACTTTTTCCAAACTTTGAAAATCAATAAAAAATATCTAGAATTTTTTTTTCTTCACATTTTGCATTCTCTGACACCATTACCAAATAAAAAAAATCTCAAAAGAATTAAAAATATAGTGGTAAAAATCATTGGTTCACTTGACTTGGAATGACCCCTGTACAAGTCAGTACTTATAGGGGTGCGGAAGGGGTCTCATACCGTATATAGGGAACTGTGGGGCCATCATACCGTATATAGTGAGCTGTGGGGCCATCATACCGTATATAGTGAGCTATGGAGCCATCATACCCTATATAGGGAGCTGTGGGCCATCATACCGTATATAGTGAGCTATGGAGCCATCATACCCTATATAGGGAGCTGTGGGGCCAACATACCCTATATAGGGAGCTGTGGGGCCAACATACCGTATATAGGGAGCTGTGGGGCCACCATACCATATATAGGGAGCTGTGGGGCCATCATACCGTATATAGCGAGCTGTGGGGCCACCATACCGTATATAGGGAGCTGTGGGGCCATCATACCGTATATAGTGAGCTGTGGGGCCATCATACCGTATATAGTGAGCTGTGGGCCATCATACTGTATATAGTGAGCTATGGAGCCATCATACCCTATATAGGGAGCTGTGGGGCCAACATACCCTATATAGGGAGCTGTGGGGCCATCATACCGTATATAGGGAGCTGTGGGGCCACCATACCGTATATAGGGAGCTGTGGGGCCATCATACCGTATATAGGGAGCTGTGGGGCCAACATACCGTTTATAGGGAGCTGTGGGGCCATCATACCGTATATAGGGAGCTGTGGGGCCATCATACCGTATATAGGGAGCTGTGGGGCCATCATACCGTATATAGGGAGCTGTGGGGCCATCATACCGTATATAGGGAGCTGTGGGGCCATCATACCGTATATAGGGAGCTGTGGGGCCAACATACCGTATATAGGGAGCTGTGGGGCCATCATACCGTATATAGGGAGCTGTGGGGCCATCATACCGTATATAGGGAGCTGTGGGGCCATCATACCGTATATAGGGAGTTGTGGGGCCATCATACCGTATATAGGGAGCTGTGGGGCCATCATACCGTATATAGGGAGCTGTGGGACCAATATACCGTATATAGGGAGCTGTGGGACCAACATACTGTATATAGGGAGCTGTGGGAACAACATACTGTATATAGGGAGCTGTGGGACCATTGTAACGTATATAGGGAGCTGTGTGGCTAACACTATATAAGGAGCTGGGGGCCAATATACCGTATATAGGGAGCTGTGGGGCCAACACTATAGGTAGCTGGGTGGCCAACACTATATAGGGAGCTGGGGGCCAACACTATATAGAGAGCTGGGGGACAACATACCGTATATAGGGAGATGTGGGGCCAACATACTGTTTCTCCTTCAACCACTCGAGTGTTGCTTTAGCAGTATGCTTTGGGTCATTGTCTCGCTGGAAGATGAACAATCCCTGTCCCTGCTGCCGAAAAACATCCCACAGTATGAAGCTGCCACCACGTTTCACTGTGGGGATGGTATTCTTTGGGTGATGAGAAGTGTTTGGCGCTGGCATAGCGTTTATCTTGGTGGCCAGAAAGTTAAATCTTGGTCTCATCTGACCACAGCACCTTCCTCCATACATTTGGGGAGTCTCTCACATGTGTTTTGACAAACTAAAAATAAGCCTTAGAATTTGTGTAGTGAAGCCTTTTTTCTGCCCACTCTTCCATAAAGGCCACCTCTATGGAGTACCTGGCTTATTGTGATCATATGGAGAGACACTCCAGTCTCTGCTTAGGATCTCTGCAGCTCCTTCAGGGTTACCTTTTGGTCCCTGTACTGACTCTCTGATTAATGCCCTCGCTGCCTGGGTTGAGAGCTTTGGCGGACAGGCCTCTTAGCAGGTTTCTTGTGGTACAATGTTCTTTCCATGTGATAATGGATTGATGGTGCTCCAGGGATCAGAGATTTGGATTTTTTCTTTTATACTATATACACAACACAACCCTGACTTGTTCTTCTCAACAGCTTTGTCCTTGACGGCGCTGTTTGGAGATCTCCTTTGTCCTTGACGGCGCTGTTTAGAGATCTCCTTGGTCTTTGTGGTGCTGTTTGGAGATCTCCTTGGTCTTCGTGGTGCTGTTTGGAGAGCTCCTTGGACTTCGTGGTGCTGTTTGGAGATGTCTTCGGGCTTCATGGTATTTCGTTAGTGGTGTTGCAGCCTCTGTGGCCTTTCAGCAATGTATATACTGACAGACGTGTGACATTTAGATTGCACAGAGGGGAGCGTCCTGTCACCAAGCATGGGACTTATGGAGGAAATTGCTTGCACAAAAATTTTTTAAAGGCTTCACAGCAAAAAGGGGTGAATACATATGCACATGTCAATGTTTAGCTATTTAATCCCATACATTTAATTTCTACCTATATTTTTCTCACTTCACCAACTTAGACTATTTAGTGCTGATGCATCACAGACAAATCTGATTACAAAAATATTTACACACCGGTTGTAATGTAACAAAATACATAAAAAGCCAAAGAGGGTGGATACTTTTGCAAGCCACTGTAGGTGAATAGATGTCAATTGGGCGAAACACAAAGAAGTATAACCTGAAGAAAACAAATCTCTGCTATAGAAATATTGGGGAAGTGTCACTGCACCGCAGCGCCCTCTGCTGGGACTGCATACGAAGCACAACCATAAAAAGCTGCTATTAGGAGAAACCCCCTCAACAGTTTCTCACCAACAGCCGTGCAATTGTATTCCTGGATCATAGCTACTGCTCAAGAGAAACATTGGGTATGCCATATTTTTCATGCGTATTGACACCTTAATACATTACCTGTCATTTTGCTCATAGATATTAAGTCCCAATGCGTCCACTCCAAGCCAAAGTTCAGAGCCCTTTTTATTCTTGATGCCAAAGTAGTTAACCCCGTACATCTCCAGATCCTGGGCAATTTTAAGGTACTCTAGAATGGCATCCTCTCTGAAAATCAGAACACCACCTTATTATAATGGGCAAGAAATGAGACAGAATCAGTAATGAAAGTACAGAGTGACTCGGGGAAGGAAGCAACATGGATCAGGAATGAGACCTCACCCTGCTCCATCAGTGATCACAGTACAGAGGGAAGGAAGCACAGCAATGTGGATCAGAAATGAGATCTCACCCTGCACCATCAGTGATCACAGAACAGGGGGCGACTCAGGGAAGGAAGCACAGCAATGTGGAAAAAGAATGAGATCTCACCCTGCACCATCAGTGATCACAGAACATGGGGCGACTCAGGGAAGGAAGCACAGCAACATGGATCAGGAATGAGACCTCAACCTGCTCCATCAGTGATCACAGTACAGGGGGCGACTCAGTGAAGGAAGCACAGCAATGTGGATCAGGAATGAGATCTCACCCTGCACCGCTGCTGCTCTTTCTGTGGACTGGCTGTAGCGTTGACATCGCCACAACCAATCACATCACACCTCAGCCAATCACTATGCTCAGTGGCTCTCCTGAAATCATGAGCCACTGAATTCAGTAATTGGCTGAATTCATGATGAGCCTTGCATTCAATACACAGAAATTGGAACTGGGTGGAGGGAGAGTACAGAGTGTTTTGCAAGTATGCATCCTTTTGGGATTAAATTCTGTTGTAAAGTGGAAAAACTTACATATCAACCAGTCGAACAGGTTTGAAAAGCCAGACCACCAAATGATTCTAATAAGCCAAACATACACCCCCATAGACCCCCAGAGTGATGAGCTGGGCTCAGAGCAGCCTTCTGCCAGGTGCCCTGCCCACTGGACTGTTACCTTAGCATGCCCCTGTGCTCCTCGTGCCAGACGTGGATCCTGTCCTCCCACTGGTCTTTAGAGAGTTTGTGCTGCTCCAGAACTCTAGGCAGAGAAAGCAGAGAATGGTTACACACTAGGCTCCTAGTAACTGATTTACTTGCAAATTATTATTTCTGAAAATTAATTGAATCGACACAAACATCTCAGCCACCGTCATACTGACATTACCCAGTGTACAGCCATGATGTCACTCAGTGTATCACTGCACAATATTCTAGTATGCAACATTAGCACCACCTAGTGGTGACAAATGCACACAACAGTACTGATTCTATGTGTGCGGTATGTATGTACCATGCTGTATGTGCTGCAAAAAGAATGTGTGCGTTCCATGCTGTATGTGCTGCAAAAAGAATGTGTGCGTACCATGCTGTATGTGCTGTAAGAAGAATGTGTGCGGTGTGTATGTACCGTGCTGTATGTGCTGTAACAATGTGTGCGGTGTGTATGTACCGTGCTGTATGTGCTGTAAGGAGAATGTGTGCGGTGTGTATGTACCATGCTGTATTTGCTGCAAAAAGAATGTGTGCGTACCATGCTGTATGTGCTGTAACAAGAATGTGTGCGGTGTGTATGTACAGTGCTGTAGGTGCTGTAAGAAGAATGTGTGCGGTGTGTATGTACCACGCTGTATGTGCTGTAAGGAGAATGTGTGCGGTGTGTATGTACCATGCTGTATGTGCAGTAAGGAGAATGTGTGCAGTGCGTAGGTACCGTGCTGTATGTGCTGTAAGGAGAATGTGTGCGGTGTGTATGTACAGTGCTATATGTGCTGTAAGGAGAATGTGTGCGGTGTGTACGTACCGTCCTGTATGTGCTGTAAGGAGAATGTGTGCGGTGTATGTACCATGCTGTATGTGCTGTAAGGAGAATGTGTGCGGTGTGTATGTACCATGCTGTATGTGCTGTAAGGAGAATGTGTGCGGTGTGTATGTACCGTGATGTATGTGCTGTAAGGAGAATGTGTGCGGTGTGTATGTACCGTGCTGTATGTGCTGTAAGGAGAATGTGTGCGGTGTGTATGTACCGTGCTGTATGTGCTGTAAGGAGAATGTGTGCGGTGTGTATGTGCGGTGTGTATGTACCGTGCTGTATGTGCTGTAAGGAGAATGTGTGCGGTGTGTATGTACCGTGCTGTATGTGCTGTAAGGAGAATGTGTGCGGTGTGTATGTACCGTGCTGTATGTGCTGTAAGGAGAATGTGTGCGGTGTGTATGTACCGTGATGTATGTGCTGTAAGGAGAATGTGTGCGGTGTGTATGTACCATGCTGTATGTGCTGTAAGGAGAATGTGTGCGGTGTGTATGTACCGTGATGTATGTGCTGTAAGGAGAATGTGTGCGGTGTGTATGTACCGTGCTGTATGTGCTGTAAGGAGAATGTGTGCGGTGTGTATGTACCGTGCTGTATGTGCTGTAAGGAGAATGTGTGCGGTGTGTATGTGCGGTGTGTATGTACCGTGCTGTATGGAGAATGTGTGCGGTGTGTATGTACCGTGCTGTATGTGCTGTAAGGAGAATGTGTACGGTGTGTATGTACCGTGATGTATGTGCTGTAAGGAGAATGTGTGCGGTGTGTATGTACCGTGCTGTATGTGCTGTAAGGAGAATGTGTGCGGTGTGTATGTACCGTGCTGTATGTGCTGTAAGGAGAATGTGTGCGGTGTGTATGTACCGTGCTGTATGTGCTGTAAGGAGAATGTGTGCGGTGTGTATGTACCATGCTGTATGTGCTGTAAGGAGAATGTGTGCGGTGTGTATGTACCGTGATGTATGTGCTGTAAGGAGAATGTGTGCGGTGTGTATGTACCGTGCTGTATGTGCTGTAAGGAGAATGTGTGCGGTGTGTATGTACCGTGCTGTATGTGCTGTAAGGAGAATGTGTGCAGTGTGTATGTGCGGTGTGTATGTACCGTGCTGTATGGAGAATGTGTGCGGTGTGTATGTACCGTGCTGTATGTGCTGTAAGGAGAATGTGTGCGGTGTGTATGTACCGTGATGTATGTGCTGTAAGGAGAATGTGTGCGGTGTGTATGTACCGTGCTGTATGTGCTGTAAGGAGAATGTGTGCGGTGTGTATGTACCGTGCTGTATGTGCTGTAAGAAGAATGTGTGCGGTGTGTACGTACCGTGCTGTATGTGCTGTAAGAAGAATGTGTGCGGTGTGTACGTACCGTGCTGTATGTGCTGTAAGGAGAATGTGTGCGGTGTGTATGTGCGGTGTGTATGTACCGTGCTGTATGTGCTGTAAGGAGAATGTGTGCGGTGTGTATGTACCGTGATGCATGTGCTGTAAGGAGAATGTGTGCGGTGTGTATGTACCGTGCTGTATGTGCTGTAAGGAGAATGTGTGCGGTGTGTATGTACCGTGCTGTATGTGCTGTAAGGAGAATGTGTGCGGTGTGTATGTACCGTGCTGTATGTGCTGTAAGAAGAATGTGTGCGGTGTGTACGTACCGTGCTGTATGTGCTGTAAGAAGAATGTGTGCGGTGTGTACGTACCGTGCTGTATGTGCTGTAAAGAGAATGTGTGCGGTGTGTATGTGCGGTGTGTATGTACCGTGCTGTATGTGCTGTAAGGAGAATGTGTGCGGTGTGTATGTACCGTGCTGTATGTGCTGTAAGGAGAATGTGTGCGGTGTGTATGTACCGTGCTGTATGTGCTGTAAGGAGAATGTGTGCGGTGTGTATGTACCGTGCTGTATGTGCTGTAAGGAGAATGTGTGCGGTGTGTATGTACCGTGATGTATGTGCTGTAAGGAGAATGTGTGCGGTGTGTATGTACCTCGCTGTATGTGCTGTAAGGAGAATGTGTGCGGTGTGTATGTACCGTGCTGTATGTGCTGTAAGGAGAATGTGTGCGGTGTGTATGTGCGGTGTGTATGTACCGTGCTGTATGTGCTGTAAGGAGAATGTGTGCGGTGTGTATGTACCGTGCTGTATGTGCTGTAAGGAGAATGTGTGCGGTGTGTATGTACCGTGATGTATGTGCTGTAAGGAGAATGTGTGCGGTGTGTATGTACCGTGCTGTATGTGCTGTAAGGAGAATGTGTGCGGTGTGTATGTACCGTGCTGTATGTGCTGTAAGGAGAATGTGTGCGGTGTGTATGTACCGTGATGTATGTGCTGTAAGGAGAATGTGTGCGGTGTGTATGTACCTCGATGTATGTGCTGTAAGGAGAATGTGTGCGGTGTGTATGTACCGTGATGTATGTGCTGTAAGGAGAATGTGTGCGGTGTGTATGTACCGTGCTGTATGTGCTGTAAGGAGAATGTGTGCGGTGTGTATGTACCGTGCTGTATGTGCTGTAAGGAGAATGTGTGCGGTGTGCATGTACCGTGCTGTATGTGCTGTAAGGAGAATGTGTGCGGTGTGTATGTACCTCGCTGTATGTGCTGTAAGGAGAATGTGTGCGGTGTGTATGTACCGTGCTGTATGTGCTGTAAGGAGAATGTGTGCGGTGTGTATGTACCGTGCTGTATGTGCTGTAAGGAGAATGTGTGCGGTGTGCATGTACCGTGCTGTATGTGCTGTAAGGAGAATGTGTGCGGTGTGTATGTACCTCGCTGTATGTGCTGTAAGGAGAATGTGTGCGGTGTGTACGTACCGTGCTGTATGAAGAATGTGTGCGGTGTGTACGTACCATGCTGTATGTGCTGTAATAAGAATGTGTGCGGTGTGTAAAAATCAACAAAAATGGTTTATGTGGTGAAGATTGTGCATCTCCAGTGTTGACACAGAGGATTGACTGCAGCCCTTTATCAGAGCGATGCCTCAGTACAGCAGGAATACAGGGCATTCCCATATTTAGCATTGATGGCGTACCCATGTAATCAGGAGTGGTGATAAGTACAGTGGTGACGTGTTTTCTTGCTTTCCTCTGATTATTCCATTCCTGGTTTTGGCTACAAATACTGCGGTAAGATACTGACTAAATACTGAAGGTGTGAATACGGCGCTAACCGCAGAATATCAATTCTTTCAGCGTTTTCGATTCATTGAATCAAATGAATAAAACCTGTATGACATCCGTGTATAATGTGTTTCCGGCCATCACACTTGCATCTGGAAAAAATGATGCAAAAAAGTCCTGTGTGACCGTAACATGTGGAACACTACGGGAAGGAGCCAACACACCATGTGCTCGGCTCCCAGACTGGCGCTGTTCTGGCCATGTTGGCGCTGTGTCTGCTGGCGCTCACTGCAGCCGGGTAACCGGACTATGAAGGCAGAAGTCCATCCGTGGCCCCTGACGGTCCGCTCTGTGGCTGCAGATAGCCGGCAGCCAAAAGGCTGAGGATCGGCTGCAGCCAAAAGGCTGAGGATCGGCTGCAGCCAAAAGGCTGAGGATCGGCTGCAGCCAAAAGGCTGAGGATCGGCTGCAGCACGCACAGCACAAGAAGGCAACAGACAGCGCCGAGATCACTGGGAAAGCAACAGTGACACAGGAGCATACAGGGGGTTTTATTTTACTTGAAACACTAACATTTCAGAAGGGGTCTTCTGGTAGTGGACCCCCCATTTCATGGGGAATTGTAGCCCTTTAACTAGCTCTGTGCTGAGAACTATTTCTTCTGTATATGACATGGCTCCGCATCAAGGAGAAGCTTCACAGCACTATTACACAGCGAGCCGAAAGCGGACATCACCATTACATCACATCTTCTAATCTCAGCGGGTGCAATGCAAAGCGGGCAGGACATGTGTTCCCCTCGTTTCAGTGGGAGCATCAGGACCTTGTCCCCAACCAGTCACTGCCATGGCTTAAAAGATGCAAAAGAAGCCTGATGAAATAACTGTTATTCTTAGACTCGTCACTTTTTTTTATAAAAAAATCCCTGAGTTTGCCGCTCTTTTCCATTTTACGCTGCGTCGCTCCATTGCAGAGATATTCATATTTGTATCATTTGGAGCACAGCTTGTGAAATCTCTGCTTATAGTACAAAGTGTGTTTCTTCAGTCTTCTCTAGCGGTGTGTGCCGTCATACCTACCTTTCAGACACTGCCAATCACAGTAATGGGAAGGAAGGGTTGAAATCGCACGCCCCTCCCCACCCCCAGAGAAGACCATGAAGAAATGCAATTTTAAAATTGCAAAGAAGAGATTTCACATATTGCTCTTCAGAAGAAACAATGGGAATATCTCTGCAATGGAGCAACGCAGCACAAAACGGAAAAGAGCGGCAGAATCAGGGGAGCTCCGGGAGTTCTACAAGGTACCGTCTATAACTCAAATATTTTGAGCTAGCGGCAGGTTCTCTAAGTGGAATGCCCGAGACTGAAACGGATGACCCATCCAAAGGGACCACCCAATCTTGCTTAAAATGATTACATTGGAAAGGTGTTAGAATCTCAAGAGTATCCTTACCTCTGAGGAAGCAGCTTGTCTTGGGACAAATAGCCCGGCTTTTGGACATCCTTGTTGAAGTCCCCATACTTGGCCTGCACAGCATATGAAGCCAGCAGCACTGCCGTCTCCGGAGGACAGTAAATATCGTCGTTCAGAATGCCTTCTTTTACTTGGAGAAAGAAGAGTCGCTGTGTGATATCTTGGATTAATTCCTCAGAAACGTCTTCGGGGTAGAATTTGGCACGAAACTTGAAAAGCAATGGACTATCTTTCCGTACATCCTGAGCAGTGACCTGAGGAAGAACCAGGGTTACATTTTAGAACAAGGCATAAAAAGAGCACAAAGTGCGCGACTTGTACATTGCAATGTTTTAAAGTCACTATTCCTTATTTTTTTTTTCTTGTGATATTCACTGCCATTTTTTTTCCTCAAATTCATCCAAATTGTACATGTGAACACGAATTTTGCACAAAATAAAAAAAAATTTGTTTTTATGTTTAACATGTTTTGTGACTTACAGCCAAACAGTAAAACAATAAAAATAGCATGTTCATTTAAAATGCTTCAGGCGTATGTAAAATCACTTCAGGAAGGGAACAGCACTTAGATTACACCAAAGTTGGAGACTTTATAAAAAGTTGCCATTGAGGATTCCCATAACCTTGCCCAGAATAGATCTGCAGCTGATAAAACGGATTTTACGAGAACTGCAGCAAGCAGCCCAGTAAGTGACATCACTGGGATCAGGGTTCCTGTCCCGACATCATGCTGCTCTCAGATGATGGAAATCAGCAGGCTTTTTTCAGCAGAGCACTGAAGGCTGACCTGAAATGACACCCAAGGCCACACAGAGGAGAACGCTACAAAGTGAAACCAGAAGAACAGAACAACGGAAGTGTTACCTTTTTGTTGAGCTTTAGCCATGTGGAGAAGCCCTTGGTGTCTTGGTACTGGAGCCCAAAGAACCAAACCTCACGAAGGCCAATGGTTTTCACAACCTAAGGAGAAAATAGAAAAAGATGTTCATGGAATCAGGTTTGTGTTTGGTGCTGCACCGACTGCCGGACGTGCGAGCGAGTCCTGTGTGGTATAATGAGCGCATGTCACTAATAACGGATCACTCCTGCTACGGACGGGTATTAGGTGACATTCCTGCACCACAGGTCAGTGCATGCGGAGACCGCGCTACAGCAGATAGAGAAATGTAACAGATCATTCATACAATTCCAGGAGAAAGGAGACGAGCCACATAATGCAGATTCAATGAAAACATGATATTGTACCTTTAAAGATGACTGGTCACTTGTGTTTAACACCTTGTAACAATCCCCGTGCTCCCCCGATTCTGACCGTCTTTTTTGTTTTGCGCTGCGTCGCTCTATTGCAGAAATATTCACATTTGTTGCATTTGGAGCTCAGTATGTGAAATCTTGGTTTGTAGTGCAACTAGGCATTTCTCTACAGTCTTCTCTGGCGATGTGCGCTTTCACCCCTCCTTACCAGATGCTGCCAATCACAGCTTGGCAGTGTCTGAAACTACTAGATTGCTGCCGAGAATTGATAACCAACATGTGGGGGAAAAAAAAGTCCAGTTGCAATACGAGCAGAGATTTCACATACTGCACTCCAAAAGCAATAAATGACATTATCTCTGCAATGGAGCGACGCAGCACAAAATGGAAAAGAGTGGCAGAATCAGAGGGTCTCAGGGATTCTTACAATGCATTCAAGTCCTCTGTAAATGGAGAACAGTATTCGTGAACAGTTAGTCTATGAGCTTCACTACATTTATATTTGTACTTGTAAAATTCTTTTATTACTGGGATGAAAAAAAATAACGTATCAATACTAAGAAACAGACAGCAAGCCCCCAAATAATCCCAGCATCGCCCCGTGACAACGCCGTACAACTGCGCAAAGCTTATGAGGTAAAAAAGAACAGAGGCAGCGCTGCAGCCGATCACCGCGCACACAACGCAGTGATACAGACCATGGCCACTCATGTCAGACATCAGTCCGTTCCTGGTATGCAGAGATTAAATCACTGTCAGATTCCCAATAAACCTTCCACAAAGAATGTCTGATGCAATAATCCTATAAAGTGCACCGCAGGGAGCGACAGTCAGCAACCACAAGCTGCGGCTCCACGCGGAGAATAACTGGCGGTGGTCCGGCCGCTCAGAAGACAACGCATGTAATGGAAAGAAACAATCTAAGATAAAACCGCTATCAGTCTGGTATCAGCAGTGCGACAGTCAGCAGCAGACAGCGAGCGAGCGCGCGCTCCACCACCGGGAAAACCTCCTGCGGGACAATAGTGCTGGCCCGTACCATGGTGGACCCTCCAATTACCAGCAACTGTCCAGGCCGGACCCCAAGCCCGGGGTGTATGTGGGATTTGTTGTATTTCAGCCATAAGAGAAAACTGGCAATAACGTTGGCACACTTTCTAGGTGACCTAGGGGCCCTTAGACGGCTTGTATACGAGCGCCCATTCCTCAGCACTGGCGCTGCCCACACTGGTCTGCAGGGCGAGTGTTGGAGAAGTGGAGCCTCACCACAAGTCTTACTAGTGTGGGGGGGGCAACATCCCAGGAGCGGGGCACACACAAATACCACAAAAGTAACATTTCTGTGCAACTCCACAATGTGCAAAAAATGTGGGACTTTTTTGAAGCGATTCACTTGCAGAATTGCTTTGATGAATTGGGGCCTAAATCTTATTAAAAGAAAAAGTTTCCAATCTTTAAAAAAAAATTATCGATCTTAATTTTTAAATGCCTTTTTAAAGGAAACTTGTTATCGCATTCATGTTGCCCACACCAAAGGCAGCAGGAATCTAATCCTGGCAGCGAGACTGCACAATTGCTCTGCAGATCCAGCCGGGGAGGACAAGAGTCCGGCACCACTAGGCCGACTCTTCCCAGCGCTGCTGCCGGTGATTGACAGGTCCCTCCCGTGTCTGTAAAAAGAGGCGTCACCCGGGCGGCATCACACGGATATAGAACATGAGTTTTCTCTGTAATGCTGGAGTATTACAGACAGACACCCCCGGCTTGTGAAGCCTGAACCCGGACCCCCTACACCGGTGTGCACAGCACATTCCCGGCTGAGCAGAAAAGATACAGTCAGGTTATTTCTCAATTATAATGGCTTCATTTAGAATCATTACAAAAAGATATAATTAAGGAATAAAGAATTATTATTGCTAGTAGTTTGCACGCTGCCCATTGCTTTACACGGCGGCGATGGTTGTATAGAACTGGACATCAACTGAGAGGAGCCAAAACACAAAGACAGATTACGGAATTAAAAAGACCTCTGTGCCAGTGAGCTCACTGACGGGTCTGCAGTAAACTCCTTCTGCAGCCGAAACTGCAATACAGAGGCTATGTATGGAAGGAAAAAACCAAAGTCCCCGAAAACATTGTATGAGGAGGTCAACAACTCACAGGATCAATACCAATCAATGAGCTGCGTGGAGCCCACCGATGCCGCACACACCGACAGAGCCCACCAATGCCGCACACACCGACAGAGCCCACCGATGCCGCACACACCGACAGAGCCCACCGATGCCGCACACACCGACAGAGCCCACCGATGCCGCACACACCGACAGAGCCCACCGATGCCGCACACACCGACAGAGCCCACCGATGCCGCACACACCGACAGAGCCCACCGATGCCGCACACACCGACAGAGCCCACCGATGCCGCACACACCGACAGAGCCCACCGATGCCGCACACACCGACAGAGCCCACCGATGCCGCACACACCGACAGAGCCCACCGATGCCGCACACACCGACAGAGCCCACCGATGCCGCACACACCGACAGAGCCCACCGATGCCGCACACACCGACAGAGCCCACCGATGCCGCACACACCGACAGAGCCCACCGATGCCGCACACACCGACAGAGCCCACCGATGCCAAACACACCGACAGAGCCCACCGATGCCGCACACACCGACAGAGCCCACCGATGCCGCACACACCGACAGAGCCCACCGATGCCGCACACACCGACAGAGCCCACCGATGCCGCACACACCGACAGAGCCCACCGATGCCAAACACACCGACAGAGCCCACCGATGCCGCACACACCGACAGAGCCCACCGATGCCGCACACACCGACAGAGCCCACCGATGCCGCACACACCGACAGAGCCCACCGATGCCGCACACACCGACAGAGCCCACCGATGCCAAACACACCGACAGAGCCCACCGATGCCAAACACACCGACAGAGCACATGAGAGCATTGATTTCGGCACACCACATTCTGAAATTTACCCGAAACTTGGCAAAACCCCACATTCTGCCACACCGTGCTCGCCCGGCCAGGTCACTACCAGTACTACATCTCGTGTGCCGCTGCGCTCAGCACCATCACACCCAGTCCGGCGCTCTATACACTGTGGGAACCGCGCATACAGAAGGGTCTACACAGGGAGGATTCGAGTTTGCAGGAAATTTGAGACATTCGTGGGGACAGCCGGGGCCATCACTTTGGGGCAAAGTATCCCACATTCCCCTCATGCACCCATACTACAGCCACGTGCACGGGCCGCAGGAACAGCAACTCAGCTTCATCAAGGATCAGCTTGGATTCAGGGTTTTGACACAAAGTTATAAACTCAGAGTGAATGGATAAATACAAAACCATGTGATAAACCGGCCGCGCAGACTCGTCCTCTGTCCCCAGTAGGTAGTAGAGGAATTAAATGATTCAGCCACGTGGCAGCAGATCACCACGAGGGACAACTGCAGCCCGGCCATGACACCGAGCTGACCGGAGAATAAGACTGACCGGGTCCCCTCCTCAGTGACCTAACTAGGGGGCTGAGGACGAGCAGACTGTCCGGGGCTAAATTATTGCAGAGTGGCCACAGTGTGTGTGTGTAGGGGGGGGGGGGGAGGGGGGAAAACAATCAGAGCGGCCAACGGGGGGCACACGGGCAGAGCAGCCAGAGGGTGAGGGGGCACACAGGCAGAGCGGCCGAAGGGCGGGGTGACGACTCTTGGGCAGAGCAAGCGGAGAGTGGGGGGGAAACACATGGGCACAGCAGCCGGAGAGGGGGGGACAAGGGCAGAGCGGCCGGAAAAGGGAGGAGGCACACACAGGCAGAGTAGCCGGAGGATGTGGACACGGTAACATAGCCTGAGACTTCCAGCACACGGCATACCATGCGGGGACGCGGTCTCTTACTCCTGGACACTAACATAGCCTGAGACTTCCAGCACACGGCATACCATGCAGGGACTCAGCCTCTTACTCCTGGACACAGTAACACAGCCTGAGGGTATGTTCACACGTTCAGGATTTCCATCCTTTTTTTTTCCTGACTGTTTTTTAAAAAACTGCAGCTCTTGGCAGAAAACGCAGGTCCTTTTTTTGGTCCTTTTTTGGTCCGTTTTTGATGCGTTTTTTGATGCGTTTTTTGATGCGTTTTTTTGATGCAGTTTTCTAGCCAGAGTCTGTGTGTTTTCTAGGAATTTTTTTAGGGTTAAAATGGCTGAAAATACCCTAACCCTACCCCTAACCCTACCCCTAACCCTAACCCTACCCCTAACCCTACCCCTAACCCTACCCCTAACCCTAACCCTACCCCTAACCCTACCCCTACCCCTATTCTAACCTTAGTGAAAAAAAAAAAAAAAAAAATTCTTTATTTTTTTTATTGTCCCTACCTATGGGGGTGACAAAGGGGGGGGGGGTGTGTCATTTACTATTTTTTTATTTTGATCACTGAGATAGGTTATATCTCAGTGATCAAAATGCACTTTGGAACGAATCTGCCGGCCGGCAGATTCGGCGGGCGCACTGCGCATGCGCCCGCCATTTTGCAAGATGGCGGCGCCCAGGGAGAAGACGGCCGGACGGACACCGGGACGCCGGGTGAGTATAAGGGGGGGAGATTAGGGCACGGGGGGGGGCATCGGAGCACTGGGGGGGGGGCATCGGAGCACTGGGGGGGGGCATCGGAGCACGGGGGGGCGGGATCGGAACACGGGGGGGGCAGCCACACTCCGCCCACGCACTTCCGCCCGCTCCCCGCACTTCCTGCTGCAGCGGTTCTGCACATCAAACCGCAGTAAAACCCGCAGATATATTTTTGATCTGCGGGTTTTACTGCGGTTTGGACCTCACAATGGAGGTCTATGGGTGCAGAACCGCTGCGGCTCCGGAAAAAGAATTGACATGCTCCTTCTTTTTTCCGGGAGCTATTCAGCGCGTCTTTTTTTTTACAATTTCCGGACCATGTGCACAGTGTGTCCTGTTTTCCATAGGGTACAGTGTACTGTACCCTGCATGGAAAACAGCTGCGGAACCGCAGCGGTAAAAAACGCACTGTGTGAACATGGCCTGAGAGTTCCAGCACACGGCATACCATGCGGGGACGCGGTTTCTTACTCCTGGACACGGTAACATAGCCTGAGACTTCCAGCACACGGCATACCATGCGGGGCCTCAGCCTCTTACTCCTGGACACTGTAACATAGCCTGAGACTTCCAGCACACGGCATACCATGCGGGGCCTCGGCCTCTTACTCCTGGACACGGTTACATAGCCTGAGACTTCCAGCACACGGCATACCATGCGGGGCCTCGGCCTCTTACTCCTGGACACGGTTACATAGCCTGAGACTTCCAGCACACGGCATACCATGCGGGGACGCGGCCTCTTACTCCTGGACACTGTTACATAGCCTGAGACTTCCAGCACACGGCATACCATGCGGGGACGCGGCCTCTTACTCCTGGACACGGTTACATAGCCTGAGACTTCCAGCACACGGCATACCATGCGGGGACGCGGCCTCTTACTCCTGGACACGGTTACATAGCCTGAGACTTCCAGCACACGGCATACCATGCGGGGACGCGGTTTCTTACTCCTGGACACGGTTACATAGCCTGAGACTTCCAGCACACGGCATACCATGCGGGGACGCGGCCTCTTACTCCTGGACACAGTAACATAGCCTGAGACTTCCAGCACACGGCATACCATGCGGGGCCTCGGCCTCTTACTCCTGGACACAGTAACATAGCCTGTTATGCCGTGTGCTGGAAGTCTCAGGCTATGTTACTGTGTCCAGGAGTAAGAGGCTGAGATAGAATGATAGAAGATAGAATGAAAATAAGCAACTTGGCAATTGCCCTGCTTTCCTGTCTATAACTTGAGAATATGCCTTTAATGGGCCCTTTATTACTCGCTTACCTCCCATGAATGAATGCCATCTGTAGCGCTGTGTTCTAGTAGTTCTCCAAAAGGAGATTGTACAGTGTTTGGTGTGGGATAATTTCCTCAGTTCCTCCGCACAGACACAGTAAGAACGCAGAAGGCAACTTATGCTGAATTACGAAAGCGACAACCACGATCTGTGACACGAGATCATTACAGATAAGCGGAGCATCTCCATTTAACCAATTCCATACAGGATTCCTTTACAGATAAACCGACCCTTTCAGCATATACTGCGATGGCTAGACGTGAGTGATGACCGCACCTGGCCGCCCACTGCTTGGCCTCATCGATTCTGGACTGTGAACATTAGTTTGTGATCCTCCTCACATACACATTACACTGTACTGCACAACTATAATTTACCAATGAAATATCCAATATCTCATCAGAAAATCACATTATTGACATTACATCTTTTTCATCATCCTGAAGTAACTGCACCGCGCAAAACGGGCTGCACCATAAACACCACAATAGGCAACAGCCAGAACCGGCCAGGACTACTCGCTACATGATGGCGGCTCTCCTGGAGATCACAGTGATCAGCAGATTACAGGGAAGGTCATCGTTAGTGACGGAAGGGTCTGTCTGCACGAAACAACGGCTTCAATACGAAACGGTCGGGAAGAAATGAAAGTGCTGGCAAGAAAGCCGGCAAATCCCGGATCACCGTGTGCTGTCTGTGTGACAGCTCTCCAGCGACCACACAGCGACGCTGCAGCGATCGGGATCGTTGTCTAGATCACTGCAGCGTCGCTAAATGTGACGGTACCTTTACTGTTTCGCCTCCTGGATCAGGTGTCCATCTTGTCTTTTTTCTTGTTTCTTTGTACAGGTTTTAAGCTCGCTTGGCCAGGTTCATCATTCATCATGGAATCTAATATTGTGAATCTCAAAAGTGTTTTCTGTACAGACTGGAACAGCATGATGTAAGGGCAGAAACCCCGATTCCAGCAATGTGTCACTTACTGGGCTGCCTGCTGCAGTTTTCTTAAAATCCCTGTTTTCTCTGCTGCACAACTAGCAGTTCTCTGAATGCTGAGCTTGGTATAACTTCGCCCAAACCACTGATTGGCATCTTTCTGCCTATGCACATTACACACAGAAAACAGCCAATTAGAGGTGGAGGCGGGGTTAGACAGAGCTCATAAATATGGAGAAATACAGGCAGCATGTTTACTAGTCCTCTAGTGATAAAATCAGTTTTTATAAGCAGGAGATTATCAAAACTACAGCAAGCTGCTGAGCAAGCGACATCGCTGGAATCAGGGTCTCTGACTCTACAGCATGCTGCTCTCAGATTAGGTAGCAAAACCTGGAGACATTTTCTTTAAATTGAAGGTACTGATAAGTTATTTCCTGTGATTTCAGACACATTTTCGGTGTCATGTGTATAGCTGAGAAATAACACTACTTCTGGCCACATGACTTACATCATTTTCCCCTCTGTAGGCCCTTTAATTAAGTTTTCTTTGATCTAGTGGGAGAAGGGCTGCTATATGTAGGACACAGATTCTTACACTTCTCTCTCTTTAGCACATGCTCACAAGTAGCAGAAGCAGCATTGAGGTGAATCCAGCAGCACTGGCTCGTGTGACTGTGAATCCAGCAGCACTGGCTCGTGTGACTGTGAATCCAGCAGCACTGGCTCGTGTGACTGTGAATCCAGCAGCACTGGCTCGTGTGACTGTGAATCCAGCAGCACTGGCTCGTGTGACTGTGAATCCAGCAGCACTGGCTCGTGTGACTGTGAATCCAGCAGCACTGGCTCGTGTGACTGTGAATCCAGCAGCACTGGCTCGTGTGACTGTGAATCCAGCAGCACTGGCTCGTGTGACTGTGAATCCAGCAGCACTGGCTCGTGTGACTGTGAATCCAGCAGCACTGGCTCGTGTGACTGTGAATCCAGCAGCACTGGCTCGTGTGACTGTGAATCCAGCAGCACTGGCTCGTGTGACTGTGAATCCAGCAGCACTGGCTCGTGTGACTGTGAATCCAGCAGCACTGGCTCGTGTGACTGTGAATCCAGCAGCACTGGCTCGTGTGACTGTGAATCCAGCAGCACTGGCTCGTGTGACTGTGAATCCAGCAGCACTGGCTCGTGTGACTGTGAATCCAGCAGGACTGACTCGTGTGACTGTGAATCCAGCAGTACTGACTCGTGTGACTGATTCCAGCAGTACTGACTCGTGTGACTGAATCCAGCTCTGGGATAAGCTGAATCCGTCACTATGTGCAGCATTATCTGCTGTGGTGTCTGTCTCTGCTTGTTTCCTCACTACTCCCCACACCTCCTTCTCGCCCTTTTCCATACACCATTATAGGAGATGTACGCGGACGCCTTATTGTGCTGTAGGTCTGTCTTGCTTTAACCAAGATAGATTTGAGCCGTTTTTCAGGAAGCAGAACGGAGGCAAAGAAGCCGCATCTCTGATTAGGTGCACAGTTGCTTGTAACAATGACTTCTGCAGTTTGCTGAAATGTCTGTGCCCATTTAATCTATTTACAAGATTTCACCCCCAGGCAGGAGCTGCACAGCAGCTGCAGGGTTTGCACTGTGAACTCTCCTGAATGAGAAGCCAGGGCCCACCAGAAGATTCCCCGGTTCTCTGGTGGGCCAGTCCACGAACTCATCTGGGTTTCCCTTTAAATTACGGTAACGTCGCTTATGCCGTTAGCCATTATTCCAGCACAACATCCCCACCGGAGGAAGAAGTCTAGGAGCGCTCCCAAATGCCCAACCTCCGCTTCTGATGCACTGGGGGAATCTATGGAGGACGACATCGTGCTGACATTTAGGGTCACATAAAACTTACATGGAAGAAGTGATCATTCTGCAATTGCAGAATAGGCGCAGGGACATCTATTTTAAGAAGAAGGCGGCCATTAGGAGGTCTAATCTACAACCGCCAGACAGACAGAATTAGAAACCCTGACAACCCCACCCAGACTGAAGCACACGGGGAATTTGGCAGTCGGAACTCCTGCTAAGGGAACAGTTAATAAGTCCCATTCTTCATCCCGTCTGCCAGGAGGCAACACCCAGTCCTTCCCGGCCGTCCTACAGAGCAGGCTGCATCCAGCGCTGGAGGCCGCACAGAGCTACGTACGGCAGCCGTGGAAATCCGCTTCTGTTCGGGCTGAAATCTGGCTTAGAACGACAATTACTAGAAGGAAAAACTGATTGTCTGCCTTAGGCTATGTGCACACGTTGCAGATTAGTCTTAGGAAATTCTGGTGCAGATTCTGCCTCTCTTGGCAGAAAATGCACCTGTGCATTTGTCGCGTTTTGTGTGCGGTTCCACAGCGCTTTTTTTTTCCCGGATTTGCTGCGTTTTTTACCCCTGCGGTTTTCTATAATGGAATGGGTACAAAAACGCTGCAGATTCGCAAAAAAAGAAGTGACATGCTACTTTTAAACCGCAGCGTTTCCACAGCGGATTCTCCGCAAAGTGTGCACAGCATTTTTTTTCTCATTGATTTACATTGTACGTGCGGATCTGCAGAGTTTCTGCACCGCAAAAAATGCTGCGGATCCGCAGGGAATCCGCAACGTCTGCACTTACCCTTACTGTGAAAACATACAGATCTGGCCGTATAGAATGGCACCGAACCTGCCAGAAATTCTCCATAATCCACAAGTCCTGAAAGTCAGGAAGCAGGAGGACCGCGTGTACCGGGGACACGTCAACCAGCGAGATCAACGCCATACTGTCAGATTCAACCCAGGGATACACACACACCGCGTCTGGGGGCAACAACGCCATACCATCACATACAACCCAGGGATACACATACTGCGTCTGGGGGCAACAACGCCATACCATCACATACAACCCTGGGATACACACACACACACCGCGTCTGGGGGCAACAACACCATACCGTCACACACACCACATCTGGGGGCAACAACGCCATACCATCACATACAACCCAGGGATACACACACCACATCTGGGGGCAACAACACCATACCATCACATACAACCCAGGGATACACACACCACATCTGGGGGCAACACCATACCATCACATACAAGCCAGGGATACACACCACATCTGGGGGCAACAACGCCATACCATCACATACAACCCAGGGATACACACACCACATCTGGGGGCAACAACGCCATACCATCACATACAACCCAGGGATACACACACCACATCTGGGGGCAACAACACCATACCATCACATACAACCCAGGGATACACACACCACATCTGGGGGCAACACCATACCATCACATACAAGCCAGGGATACACACCACATCTGGGGGCAACAACGCCATACCATCACATACAACCCAGGGATACACACACCACATCTGGGGGCAACAACGCCATACCATCACATACAACCCAGGGATACACACCACATCTGGGGGCAACAACACCATACCATCACATACAACCCAGGGATACACACACCACATCTGGGGGCAACAACACCATACCATCACATACAACTCAGGGATACACACACCACATCTGGGGGCAACAACGCCATACCGTCACATACAACCCAGGGATACACACACACCGCGTCTGGGGCAACAACGCCATACCATCACATACAACCCAGGGATACACACACCGCGTCTGGGGGGCAACAACGCCATACCATCACATACAACCCAGGGATACACACACCGCGTCTGGGGGCAACAACGCCATACCATCACATACAACCCAGGGATACACACACACCACATCTGGGGGCAACACCATACCGTCACATACAAGCCAGGGATACACACCACATCTGGGGGCAACACCATACCATCACATACAACCCAGGGATACACACACCACATCTGGGGGCAAAAACGCCATACCATCACATACAACCCAGGGAAACACACCGCGTCTGGGGGCAACAACGCTATACCGTCACATACCGCCCAGGGATACACACACCGCGTCTGAGGGCAACAACGCCATACCATCACATACAACCCAGGGATACACACACACCACATCTGGGGGCAACACCATACCGTCACATACAAGCCAGGGATACACACCACATCTGGGGGCAACACCATACCATCACATACAACCCAGGGATACACACACCACATCTGGGGGCAAAAACGCCATACCATCACATACAACCCAGGGAAACACACCGCGTCTGGGGGCAACAACGCTATACCGTCACATACCGCCCAGGGATACACACACCGCGTCTGAGGGCAACAATGCCATACCATCACATACAACATAACCCAGGGAAACACACACCGCGTCTGGGGCAACAACGCCATACCATCACATACTACTCAGGGATACACACACCGCATCTGGGGGCAACAATGCTATACCGTCACATACAACCCAGGGATACACACACACACCGCGTCTGGGGCAACAACGCCATACCGTCAGATACAATCCAGGGATACACGCACACCGTGTCTGGGGGCAAATGTTAGTGTTCAGCAAGAAGCGAATTATCACATTATCTTTATATAAGTGAAGAAAACAAAGAACAATAACATGTTAATAGTCTCCATGGGAGAAGCTGCGATCATCCGATTGCCTCTGCTACAAACAGGCGATGATGATCAGATCACCTGTGTGTGGCAGAAATGCTCACTTCCTATGAGCGCCGACCACCAGGCATTGGGCAATGAAAACGAAGAGTTACATTTTTGCAATAAATGTAGTTTTAATCCCAGGTTTCTAATTGTCAAAAGGGCTAATAGGAGAAGATGGACCACAAAATGTGTTACACAATTTCTCCTGAGTTCACCGATACTCCATATCTGGTCAAAAACTAGTTATGAGGCGCAGTGCAAAGCTCAGAAGCGAAGAGGCGCCATGTTGCAGTTCAGATTTTGCTGGAACGGTTGAGGGTGCCATGTCACAGTGGCAGAGCCCCTGAGGGGCCAGAACAGCAGAACCCCCCATAAGTGACCCCATGTTACAATATGCACTCCACAATGAATTCATCTGGTGGTGCAGTGATCATACTGACACCACATGGGCCTCACAGGATTTTATACCATTGAACGGTGAACAGATTTTACATTTTCACCAGAGGAAATAGCTAAAACTGACCATATCTTGTCACAGAATTTATTGTGAACAGGGCAGTACCCCATATGTGGCAGTACTATACTGCTTGGCCACACGGTGAGGCTTGGGATGGAAGGAGCGCTATTTGACTCTTGTACAACACATTTTCGTTGTATAGTTTGCGGACTCCATATACAGAGCACTTACCGTATATACTCTAGTATAAGCTAAGATTTTCAGCCCATTTTTTAGGCTAAAAGTGCCCCTCAGCTTATACGGGAGTCATTGTCCCAGGGGTGGCGGGGGAGCGGCAGGAGTGGCGGCTGTCATCACATATTCACCCCCTCCCGGCGCGGTCTCTGCACGTCTCTGCTTCTCCGATGGTCTACGGCGCGCGCCGGCAGCTTGTTCAGGTGTACAGCGGTCACGTGGTACCGCTCATTATAGTAATGAATATGGACACGCCTCCACTCCCATAGGTGTAGAGCGCATATTCATTACTTTAATGAGCAGTACCATGTGACCGCTGAACACCTGAACAAGCTGCCGGCGCGCATCGGAGAAGCAGGGACTTACTGAGACCGCGCCAGGAGGGGGTGAGTGAGCCATGTGATATTCATCTGTCCCCATTTCACCGCCGCGCTGTGTCTTCTGATTCCTCTGGTTGTGGTGTTCAGGTCAGAGGGCGTGATGACGTGTTTAGTGCACTCCCTCTGCCTGAACAATCACTGCAGAGACCCGGAAGACACAGCGGCGCACGGCGGTGGAACGGGGACAGGTGAATATTGCGCCGGTGTCTCCGCCTGCTCAGGACACCGGCACTCGGTGCCCAGCGATGAGAGCGGAGTATGTCATTTGGTTTTTTCGCAGCAGCATATTGGGTATATTCTATGGAGCATCTTATGGGGCCATCAACCTTTATGGAGCATTATAAGGGGCATATTTTATGGAGCATCTTATGGGGCCATCAACCTTTATGGAGCATTATATGGGGCATATTATTCAATGGAGCATCTTATGGGGCCATTATTATTCTTTGTGCAGCATTATATGGGGCATATTTTGTATGGAGCATCTTAGGGGGCTCCTGATTCAATATGGATATTCAAAAACATTTAACCTACTGATGTCTCAATTTTACTTTTATAGGTAAAATTTTTATTTTTGAAAATGGGAATAGAAACTAATGAATATGAATATGAATATGTTTAATTCGTTAATTCGTTGACACTAGGACTCAATTTAACACCTGGATTTAGGAGTCACTACATGGATACAATTCACACCTCCACCTGACATACTCCAGATAACTAAGAACATTGTTCCCATTACCTCTCCATTTGTAAGAAAATGCCCAATTTGATTATCTTGGCTTATGTATGGACTCATCACACTTCCCACCCTTTAACAAGTGTCCTGCTGTACTGTTCTTTAAATATTGTGCTTGTTTCTTATTAATCTATCTGTAATCCTGCCTGAAGAAGGAGCCTCTGTGCTCTGAAAGCTTGCAAACATTTTCTGGTTAGCCAATAAAGGTATCACTCCCAGAATACTTCTGTCATCATTGGGCAGAAAAGCATTCACACCAGTAGCTGCTGAATTTCCCACGCTAGGCTTATACTCGAGTCAAAACGTTTTCCCAGTTTTTTCTGGCAAAATTAGGGGTCTCTGCTTATACTCGAGTATATACGTTAATTGTCCGAGGAGCAGAATCCCCCTTCAACTAACTCCAACTTGGAAGTTAAACCCCTCTGGGAAGTTATCTACAGGTGTAGTAATTATTTGACTCCTTGGGCATTTTCCATATACAGGCAGCGGTGGATATTGCCGAGTAAATTGCAAACTGCCGTTGTAGTGACCAGTACGTCGTAGTACCCGTACATTGTGCCCAGCTTGTTCTTCTGGAAACATGCACTTGTAAATTAAGTGGGATCTCTTCACTATGTTCATGCCAAACGTGTGGACGCTAACTGTGGTCTAGGCACACTGGAGCTCAGGAAGGCGGCATTTGAACTTCAGAGCAACAGATTTTGCTGGATTTCTTTGGGGGTGGGGTGGAGGTAAGGAGTCATAGCGCTTTTCTAGAGACTTTATACTACCAGTAACATGTAAGCCCCCTATATTTCTGTTAGCAGATGACGGATCTGAATGGAGACTTGTTTTTGTGCGTTCTCCGCTGAGCACTTACATCTAGGTTTTCATCTAAATTAACAAGATACGTGATTCAGATGAAACCTTCGAGGGATCCATTCACTATAATGAGGCAGCAGAGTTACTCTGGACTCTGACTGGCCTCTGTTCAGCTGTGAGTTGGTCGTGCATTGTTTACTGTCACACATTGGCTGGGCAGTGAGTTGGTCTGGCATTGTTTACTATCACACATTGGCTGGGCAGTGATTTGGTTGGGCATTGTTTACTGTCACACATTGGTAGGGCTGTGAGTTGGTTGGGCATTGTTTACTATCACACATTGGCAGGGCATTGAGTTGGTTGGGCATTGTACACTTGCACACATTGGCAGGGCTGTGAGTTGGTCGGGCATTGTTTATCACACATTGGCTGGGCAGTGAGTTGGTCGGGCATTGCATACATTGGCAGGGCTGTGATTTGGTCGGGCATTGTTTACTATCACACATTGGCAGGGCACCGAGTTGGTCAGGCATTGTTTACTATCACACATTGGCTGGCCAGTGAGTTGGTCGGGCATTGTACACATTGGCAGGGCTGAGAGTTGGTCGGGCATTGTTTACTATTACACATTGGTAGGGCTGTGAGTTGGTCGGGCATTGTACACTTGCACACATTGGTAGGGCAGTGAGTTGGTCGGGCATTGTTTACTATCACACATTGGTAGGACAGCGAGTTGGTCGGGCATTGTACACTTGCACACATTGGTAGGGCTGTTAGTTGGTCGGGCATTGTTTACTATCACACATTGGCAGGGCTGTGAGTTGGTCGGGCATTGTTTACTATCACACATTGGTAGAGGACTGTGAGTTGGTCGAGCATTGTACACTTGCACACATTGGCAGGGCTGTGAGTTGGTCGGGCATTGTACACTTGCACACATTGGCAGGGCTGTGAGTTGGTCGGGCATTGTACACTTGCATACATTAGTAGGGCACCGAGTTGGTCGGGCTTTCTTTGCTTTAACACATCACTAAATTAAACTGTAATAATACTGACACTGCGCTCTTATAAGGGACACAATATTATGGTTTAAACTTAAGAAGAAAAAAAAAAAAAAATATCACAAAAATAAATGGGTTTCATATCCTGTTCTATCTGTTTTCTTCAATAAATGCCGCAAAAACCGATGTCAATGTTGTTTTTGCTGATTTTGCACTCGTTGCTTTCTATGGGTAAAAACGCTGAAAGAAGTGACCAGCTGCAGTTTTCCAATTCAGTCAGGAAAATAAAAACAAAAAAGCAATGTGTGAACACAACCTTATGTTCGGTGAAAGCACGGTCATCCAATATTTATATTTATTATGCTTTATTGGCTAAAAAAATTCTGAATAAAACCTCCTCACCACTTTGTGACATCAGTGGAGCCGGACTTTGCTTGACTTGCTGTAGTTTTTAATTGCAGCATTTTAGAGAACATATAACTTGTTGATCGCTTGTTATTCTAATTATTGGGGCGAGCTGCTCTGATTAAAAAAAAAAAAAAAAAAAAAAAAAAAAAATCATGTGAAGCTTTAATTGTGTTTTTTCATGAACTCATGACTTTTTTGTTCTGAACAGCCACTATTTTTCAGACAGTTTCCACTAAATAATTTGGCCAAATTGCCTTTTTCTCCAGAAATGTTTTATGTCTTCACATACATGCATTAAAGTAAGCAAAGCAGAGCTTAGAGATCCTGAAAAACGCAGAAAAAACGCAGCAAGAAAATGCGTTTTATCTGCATGTTGTTTACTGCCAAAAGATCACGCTTTGGCTGCAGAAAAAAAAAGCAGTAAAAAAAATCAACGTGTGAACACAGTCCTATGGTTAACTTATTACTCTGCAATAAATCTCTTACTTACTTGATCAAAGAGTTGTTTTCCAGTGGTGTTGGGCTGGATGGCGAACTCCAGCTCTGCGTCCATCGTGGTCACACGTACGCTGATCTGCAAGACACACGATTGCTCAGGATTAGCCGGTGAGTGGACGTTTCCTTGGAAAGTGCTCTATTGAGCTTTATGTATCTAATACTACATCACAGAATGGACAATATCGGGTACATTCCGCTAAATCATGGAAGGTAGGTTTTTCATTCCGTTCCTACAGATATAAAAGCTCCGGTCCATCATCAGTCTGCCTTTACCAACATTTGTTAATAAATGTCAGCCATAATCATCAACAGTAACAGAAATAAACACGTGAAATACATTACTCTGTGTGTAATGACTCTATAGAATGTACGAGTTTCACTTTTTGTATTGAGGAACTGAAATAAATGAGCTGTTTGATATTCTAATGTAGTGAGAAGCACTTGCACTTGACCATCTGGCATCTAATGGAAGAGTCTGCGTTTGTGGACTACCAGGACAACGTTCCCTGCCTGCCTACCTTGTGCTGGGGGAGACATACATGACATGGTTAACATCTCTTCATTTCAGTGAAGGGAGACCTTAATGTTTAAGCATTTTGGATAATTTTAGCTTCCAACTTTATGATAACAGTTTGGGGGGCTGGGTGGGCCTTTTCTTCATTGCAGCAAGACTGTGTCCCAGTGACAAGGCAAGGTCCTTCAATGCATGGTTGGGCGAGTGGTGTAAAATCCTGACCTCAACCCCATCAAACACCTTTGTGATGAGCGGGCACACAGATTGTGACCCTCTCCCCAGCCCTCTGGTGCAACATCAGTGTCTGACCTCACATATGTTCAGCACCACTAAAATCTTATAGAACGCCTCCAGAGGGGAGGAAGCAGTTAGGGAAACCAACCCTATATTAAGGTCTGTGGACCTCGGATGGGAGGTCATAAAAGCTCTTGTAGGTGTCACAATATCACATATCACAATACTTTGGTCCATTTAGTATGTTAAATCTTATTTACATCCAATTTAATTTAAAGCAAAAAAGACATAAGACGATCCACGTTCCAGCACTGGATGAAGCAGCCATGTCCCACCTTTCAATGTGTCCACGAAGCAGCCATGTCCCACCTTACACTGTGTCCACAAAGCAGCCATGTCCCATCTTACAATGTGTCCACAAAGCAGCCATGTCCCATCTTACAATGTGTCCACAAAGCAGCCATGTCCCATCTTACAATGTGTCCACAAAGCAGCCATGTCCCATCTTACAATGTGTCCACGAAGCAGCCATGTCTCACCTTACAATATGTCCACAAAGCAGCCATGTCCCACCTTACACTGTGTCCACGAAGCTGCCATGTCCCACCTTACAATGTGTCCACGAAGCAGCCATGTCCCACCTTACACTGTGTCCATGAAGCAGCCATGTCCCACCTTACACTGTGTCCATGAAGCTGCCATGTCCCACCTTACAATGTGTCCACGAAGCTGCCATGTCCCACCTTACAATGTGTCCACAAAGCAGCCATGTCCCACCTTACAATGTGTCCACAAAGCAGCCATGTCCCACCTTACAATGTGTCTCTCAGACCTTCTGCTCCAGGAGTGTGACAATCAGAGGAGTTCACAGGATGTAGCACAGACTGATCGACCCAACAAACTCCTAGGTTTATCAGATGTTCGGCCAGGTGCACACGATCCAGGACTAGCCACGCTTTGAATGTAGCCAAAGCGCTGCCATCTATTGAACGCAGGTGAATTCTTTGACCACTACATTCTATGTAGAAAGAAAGAAGTACTATGGTCTGGAAAGACGCGCCGCATGTCAGGGTCCACGGGTGATCCGCGGGCGTCTGTGCACACATAGTGGGCACGGGGTTTCTTGAAATCCCACCCACTACATTGTAACATCTGGCCGCTGCGGGTTTGACGGTGCATAGGTACACAGCGTCCAAGACGCAGCAACTCCGGATCGTGTGCACATAGACTTATAGGTGCAGAAAGCTGAACTGTCGGTTCTAGACTCTCCCGCATTGATAATGCAACACAGGACAAGTTGTGGAGTTATCGAAATCACCGGACCGACAGTCATCACATTGTGCTACGAGTCTGACGATAGGTGTCCATTGACCTCAATCCACCGCTCTTAAAGGCTAAAAGGGTGCAGAACAAGACCGTAATGGAGGTCTATCCTCCACAGCGATGAGAAATGGTTTTGACTTGAACGCAATGACAGATTTGTCTGGAGACCACATGGACAACGCATGAAAAACCTTTGCGAGGTAATGAGAGCATGTTCCAGGCCGCACATTGCTGGTATATATGGAGCCACCTGCGCGGCCTAGGCGAGCTACCATTGCCTGCAGCGGAACCAGTCTCGTCCCCCATCGAGTGCATCGGGGACATCATTGGTCGCCAACTGCAAAGGAGCTGCCAACTGTGGATTCTGATGATTCCCCCAAGTGCACTCAGTGTGGGGATATTTGCACACGGGGCTCATACTACCCTCAAAAAGGGTAATATCTCAGTAACATGAGCACCCATCCTGTGATTTTCATCATTGCACAACTTCCCAATCTTTGTGTTGTAGTTTCTATGTTCGGGAGTTTATGTCCGCCACATGAGACTAGGGATCTCCGGAATCTGACCTCCACTAATGAAAAATTCTGGCTCGTCTCTATGGCATGGCCAAAGTTCTGTGAAAGGAGATAGGGTACCGTCACACTGAAACGACGCTGCAGCGATACGACAACGATGTCGATCGCTGCAGCGTCGCTGTGTGGTCACTGGAGAGCTGTCAGACAGCTCTCCAGCGACCAACGATCCCGAAGTCCCCTGGTAACCAGGGTAAACATCGGGTTACTAAGCGCAGGGCCGCGCTTAATAACCCGATGTTTACCCTGGTTACCAGCGTAAACGTAAAAAAAACAAACATTACATACTTACATTCCGTGTCTGTCCTCCGGCGCTGTGCTTTCCTCTGCACTGTCAGCGCTGGTCAGCCGTAAAGCAGAGCGGTGACGTCACCGCTGTGCTTTCTGGCTGGTCGGCGCTGACACAGGATGCAGGAGGAGTGCAGAGAAGCAGAGCGCCGGGGACAGACAGCTGAAGGTAAGTATGTAGTGTTTGTTTTTTTTACGTTTACGCTGGTAACCAGGGTAAACATCGGGTTAATAAGTGCGGCCCTGCGCTTAGTAACCCGATGTTTACCCTGGTTACCAGTGAAGACATCGTTGAATCGGCGTCACACACGCCGATTCAGCGATGACAGCGGGAGATCCAGCGACGAAATAAAGTTTCAGACGATCTGCTACGACGTACGATTCTCAGCGGGGTCCGTGATCGCAGTAGCGTGTCAGACACAGCGAGATCGTAACGATATCGCTGGAACGTCATGGATCGTGCCGTCCTAGCGATCAAAGTGCCACTGTGTGACTGTACCCTTACACTTTAAATAGCTCTTGATACACATATATGGCACTTATCTTGGAAGATAATATATTAAGGTATGTGCTCAGGATGCTGTAATAAGCCAAAAAAAGGAAGATAACGCACAGCAATGTAAGAGCGATATGGCTGTGCTCATGCTCAGTCTTTTATCTCCTTTACACTTTGGGGTTCAGAAACCATGAAGCAGTAAAGAAAAAAGCAGCAAGTACATTCTAGAGACAGCTTCATTTGGAAACACTTTATAGTTGAAAGTATAGGAAAAAGATGGCGGTGACGAAGCTGCCATAAAAGAACGATGGCAAAAACGCCAACACGTCTTCAGGAGAAAGACCTCAACTTTTACATGAAGCGTCATCACTTTGGAAAACCTAGGCGGATGAGGCTCCAGATGGATTCAGGCTAGAGGGCAGCAGGCGCCAGGGCAACAGCAGGCGCCAGGGCACATCGCTCAACAATCTTCGATGCTCACACTAACGAGGTATACGGCAAGATAGAGTAATGGAGATAATGGGCATGCCAGCATACACTATGAAGCCAACATTCATAGAAGCGATTGTAATCCTGACCGTACCTACTATTGAATGTGTTGGTGGACCTGCTCCTCAGTGTCCTCCTCCTTCCCTTCTGGGACATTACATCATAGATGACGCGGCATGCTGCTCATGGCCTCTAGTAAACCGGCCCCCCAATTGCATCTCCTTCATCTCCTTCCATGTAGCCTGAGGACTGGTGGGCACAGCGAGCCCCTGCCAGGCTACAGTTATTTTATCTGAGCTCTTTCTGCCCTTCTCCTCCCATTCCACTCTGGATCCATGCCTTCTAATTTCACAGCTTCTTTATTACACAGTCTTTGCTTCCCACCTTCCAGGACATGCCATAAAAAAGCTGCAAATATAGGCTGCGATCCCCTGCAGAACAGGACATGAGCGTGCGTTATGTGTCGGGCAGGGGCAGAAGCCATGAGCTCACACAGAAGGACTGTGGTAGCCTGGCAGCGGTTGGCCATTTCCAGGGTCTTGGACTGCATGGAAGGAGATGTGATCACGTGATGTTCCAGGAGGGTTTGGGAGCACGGAGTCGATCGACCCTCACATTCAATAGTAGGCAGTGTCCGGGTTAGAAGTGACACTGTGGATGCTAGCTTTATAGTCTATATGGGTCCATTAACACTGTCTCCCCGGAGAAGCCCTTTCAGAATGGATGGAGTGGCGTGGCGGTACAAATGACCGACCTCTGCTCCATTCAGCCGGGGCTCTTCAGAGCATCGAATATATTGGGATTGGTGGGGGCCATTGTTGTTGGACCCCCAGAGGTTGGAAAGTTATCACTTACCATGTTTATAGAGAATCAGTCAGTAGGATCACCCCAATCTGTCTATATGGGCATGTAGCTCATGAGAAAACTACATAAAGTTCCAGTGAGCAATGTCGGGGCCATAGACGGGAAGTGGAAAGCACATTTCACCACATGTCAGGTACGGCCAGGTGCACCACGCAAGATATTAGGCAGAGAAGTGGAAAGAATCAGAAGAGCTGTCCAAGAACCAAGGAGAGCGACAAAGACATGAGCAGGTACAAGTGCTGCAACCTCCATGCAGGCTCCGCACGCAACCTCCATGGCCTGCACAAACGCTCACCACGCGACCTCCATGGCCTGCACGCACGCTCACCACGCGACCTCCATGGCCTGCACGCACGCTCACCACGCAAGACTCCACTGCTGAACAAAATGTATGTTCAAGTGCATTTAGAGTTTGCTCAACAACATTAGACAAGTCTATAAAATACCGGTAATGGGAGAATATAGTTTGGTCAGATGAGACAAAAAATTAAACACAATGGATGCCATAATACACACAGTGTTTGGAGGCCAAAAGGCACTGCATATCACCCCCCACAAAACACCATACCAACAATGAAGTTTGAAGGTGGGAACTGCTCGGTGTGACTGTTTCAGCTTATGGCACTGGCAAATTCATATAATTGAAGGATGAATGGACAAATGTGCTGAGACATTCTTAATAAAAATCTGCTGTTATCTGCCAGGATGATGAAGATGAAACAAGGGTGGACATTTCAGCAAGACCATGATTTCAAACACACGGCCAAGGATTTCAAACACACGGCCAAGGAGACTCAACTGGTTTCAGAGAGAAATAAAATAAAGCTGCTGGAATGGCCGAGCCGCTCACCGGACCTGAATCCAATAGGAAATGTGTGGAAGGAGCTAAAGCTTAGAGTCACAGAAGGATGTGGAGAGTGTTTGTGTGGAAGAATGGGCCAGAATCACACCTGAGCAATGCCTGCGACTAGTTTCCCCATACAGGAGGAGCCTTGAAGCATCATCACCAATAAAGGCTTTTTGCACGAAGTAAATTTCAGTGAGTGTGTAATACTTTTTCCCGGTGTCATTTCTCATTATTACACAGCTTATGGATACCTATGGTGATGTCTTTGCCTGTGTGGATCGGATGGGTTGTTACCGCCATCTGGTTAGAATTTCCTGTCAATCGAACCTTTAGAAATATATTTACTTAGAAAATTGGTGACGTGTTCAATACTTATTTCACCCTCTGAATAGAATTTAAAAAAAAAATAGAAAAATAACAAGTCCCAAATCACCAAACTGCTTGAGGCTGTGTAATGGAGCCCATCCCCTCCTCCACCTGTGGCAGAGTGTGAGGAAGCCTGGTACAGCCAGCGGCAGCTGCATTCCTGAGGCCT